>NW_026892585.1:15755000-18432500 GCF_033815535.1 Pezoporus flaviventris | reverse complement strand
ACATGCCACACCAGCAGTCCCTGATAGTTACCTGTTCTAATCTAGCGTTTGGTGAAACATCCCCCTCTTTACCTCTACATACAACAACTGCTTCTCATCACCCATGGGTGCAAGAAAGTTGATTCTGGAGTTTATTGTGCTCATGTAACTGCATCTTAGCTGGCTCAGTGGATGCTCTTCCACTGAATAACAAGCAGTTTCTGTGGAAAATGTCCTCTTTTGAGGACAGATGTGAGATAGGTGGTGTTTTAGCCACCACTGGCAGCTTCTAGGAGTGAATTGCTGTACTGCTACAAAAGCATGGTGATGGTTCCACTTGATGCTTTTTCCATCATGGCTTGACCCCAGTGTGTTCTGCGCTTGTATTTCTGATTAAGCTGTGTGCTAAAAGATGTCGGCTTTGCTGCAAGGCTTATTAAAATATTAAAAAGAATAACATTATCCATATGGTAAGTAGATAATTAGATGTATTTATGTAATTTCAAACTTCTGCACTTTGAGAGGCTACCATGGCTCAAGCACAGCTGTAAGACTTTCTGATACTCATTTAGTGGTCATTTAATGAATCATCTTGATCTTCATGTGTCTTTCCCTGGCCACCAAGAAAGGAACCTATAGACTGCTTGCTGATTTCTCTGGTTCTACAGAGGAAATGGGGTGGTGGGAGTGTGTCATTTCCTTGGCTCTGCTTGTGCCTTAGTCCACAAGAGTGATTGCTCTTTTTATGCAAGTTTGCTTTAAATTAGTAAGGTCAGGAATGTTACAGATGTGACAGCATAGGCTTTCACTGTAAGATGCTCACGGGCTGTCCTTTATGAGTGCTGCCTGACTGTGACTAGATGCAATCTTTTTCAGAGCTGGTAGCAAGGGCAGAGCCAAAAACATACTTGGATGCTTATCTCTTCACGCTTGTGTTAAAATCAATGGGAATTTAAAAGCTTAGGATTTAAATACTTACAATTTGGAACTATCCCAAGATCCTTGACATCAAAAAGGCGATGGCCTCGTTTTATGCAGATGTCCTAGCACTCAAAGGGTGCATAAATTATTGCACCACTTACCAATTTCTCTTTAATGTATTCCTTTCTTATATCTGGGACACTGTTAATAGATGAAAAAAAAAGGATTAAAAAGCATAAAAATAACTTGTGTGTAAGTTTCTTTGAGTTGAATTTATATCAGTCAGCCTGTCAGCACTAACATATGGGAAACATAGTTTCGCTACCATGCATAGCAGGGGCTAAAAGTGCTGTTCAGACCATGTGCTCAACTCCTACAGAAGAGGGGCTTTATATCACTTGTGCAGCCCACTCACAAATTTAAGGGGTGACATCCATGGGTGCTGAATATATGGTAACCCAAATATTGATCTTGTTACAAAAAATGTAAAATGGAGGGGGGCAAAAGAAGAGATAAAGAAGATCTTCTAGAGCAGCAAGGAATTCAGTAAACTTTAAATACTCCATTTTACAAAAGCTTATTGTATTGCTGTTGCTATATTGAAATGGGGGTTGTAGGTAATAGGGAATTTTCATGTAGCTTTTCAGTATCTTGGGCTAACTTGCAGCAACATATAACATCTCCTTGTATCAATTACTGTGAACAAGTAAAGATCCCTACTGTTTTTGTTTTGTTTTGCTTCCTAAAGCCCCCTGCTGCTGTTGATTACACCTAGATCTGCTACTGATTGGAACTGTTAAAAGGCAGATAGTGTGGATGGTTTCTGAATCATTTAATTGTAGAACTAATAAGATGTTTTTGCTGGCACCTATTAAAACAGATCATATTAATAATTTTGTACATTGTCCATGAAATTTCTGATTACTTTTTCATAATTTTTGTAGATAGCAATGTGAGACTCTCAAGCCTGATGGGTATGTGATGTGTGAGTTTCTTTCTTTGAATAATGTTCCTGGATGGGGGTTTACAAAAGAAATATTAGCGTAAGCTATCCAAGAGCATTATACAGTAGAGATGTTGCTTTCTGTGAGTTTTTACCTTTTTAGTTGCATGTGAATGTCTTCAGGCATGTTGAATTAAGTAGATAATTACGCGAGCAAGGTATATTCAGTCTTATATTAATGCTGCTTTTTGAAGAGCTCTGTAATGCACACTGCACTTCGTACATGTGAACCTGGAAAAATTACTTCCTTAGTACAGTAACACTTGCCAAATTATGTCCAAAATTGGTCTACAACTCTGTTGGCTTTGAAAAAAAACCTCATCCTCTTCAATGGTCTGTCACTGTCCATTGAACCTCTCAGCTCTGGCAAGGTTGAAAAATAATATATGAATACATGCAATAAAGTCCTAAAATGAAGAAGAATAAGAATAGATCGTTATTTATGAAAGTTAAAATCTGAATTGGTGGCTTTCCTATATTCTCTGCTACATGATTTTAAATTTCTGATGTATATAATTTTCAAGCATTAAGGTCAGATTAATATTTGGGAAGGGCAAAGAGGGAAAGGAGGAAGGAAGTCTAAAGTTATCTTAATGCCTTGTAAATCTACAGCAAAACTGATAATCTGATTCCAAGCATCCAGGAAATGGTGCTGCAGAGCAGCTCTTGTATGTCTGGGAGGGTATTACACACACTGGAGAAGTTTACCCATTATGATTTAAAATTAACTCACTATTTCTTTCCACGGCTTCGCCAAATTCTTTCCTCTTCCTACATAGGTATATCCCCTCATGTGCTTTGGTAAAGTAGCAGTAGGGACCAGCTGAATCTGCAGTTTCAGAATTGTTCTGCTGTTGTCAGGCCAATCAGCTAGCCTTTTCTTTGCCCAGTATTACATTAATTCTCAATCAAATCTTTATCAATGTTACCTGCATTTTAAAATATGAGTTTTCATTTTACTGTTTTGTTACTTTTGTCTCTGACACTGAGAACAAATTCTGTTTCCACCCATACTGCTCTTTGGCAGTTTATGAATCATTTTACTTTCCAGTTTCTTCAGTCTTAGCTGAATATTGTAGGGTTTGAGTTCAGGGAAATTAAATTATTGTTTGTAACAAGTGGTTTCTGATAATGATTATCTTAATTTGTGAAAGACTTAATTTTATGTTCTGAGAGATAAGATCTTGCAACCTCTTCTCTTCTTGTTTTCCCTTATATTAAAATTCTCTTGTAACAAAAGGAGTAGCATCATTTATCCTGTAACTGTGGTATTCTACCTATATAGTAATGTATAATAAATTAGCACAGGGACAGAGCTGATCTCAATATTCAATGATGAGGATTGTTCATTTCTGTAGCAGACACCTTGTAACGTAAAGAGTTTATTAAAGTATTAAACATTAGTTATTGAATACAAGTTCTCTACAAATTTTGGCTTTAAAAATCACAAAGCAGCATGATGCAGGCTTCAAGCATACTGGAGCCAGCCATCCACTTTGCACTTTTAGTAGACTCTTAGTTCCCTTGACCAATTATCCACATCAATTATTTGATTTTAAAAGAATAAAATAAAATTACACTGTTGTATCTAAAAAGCTAAATATAGAAGAGAACAAAAAACCTACTTATCTCAAGGAGATAGCTTTCTGTTTTTCTCTACTTTCTACAAAGACAAATGCGTTAGTGTAATGCTCATTTAATCTACTAACAGCTCCTAGGATCTGTTTCTTTTCTTTGGTCTGGGTTGTCTAAATTTTCTTGAGTTTATTTTTGCAGGGATCACTTTTTGCCAGAATAACAGGGGCTGAGAATTTTGAGCCGTATAGTGTAGATAATAGAGAAAATGGATCCAGGTTCTAAACTGAGATAAAGGTTTGAGAAATGTATGTAGAGTTTTCATTGACAGATATGATTGTGTCAGTCGTTCTGGTTACAGATGGAAAAGTATTTTTTTGAACTACTTTTACATAGAATTGTACCTGCTGGTCCCTTCAGGGCCAGCAATTGCTCTTACAGATCGTTCCTGTAACAAAATTCTGCAACTGGAATTTACTTTCACTGGAGTGAATTATAATGTAATTTATCTCTGAACACACAACTACTGTATTGATAATGTGCAGTAGTTTATTAGTAGAATTATAGATTATTAGTAGAATTTTTTTAACTGAACCTGTGAAAAAGAACAGGCATGGCTCTTTGTGTGTTTTTTGTTGGTCTTCTTCTCCCATCACATATAAAAAATACAAACTGAACAACAAAAAAAAAAACAATAAAAGACCCAACACACCCTCCTCAGAAAAAAAAATCAGGAAATAAATAAACCCCAGCATATTGTAATTATTTCAGGCTTATTGCTGTTCAGAATGTTGGAAGTTTTGCTGCTACTTTATTGTAGTACATGAAAGTCTTGCACGGGATGTGTGACTGTTTACTAAAATCAAATAGAAGTGCTACCTGGAAGCTCTCATTGTGCTTTTCAGAAAGCTCGCACTTAAGATTTCCAAGTGCAGGGAAACATCAGCAGACCCTTTGTGCTTCTGCAAAGTATTGTAGTGTTCTTTACCTTAATCCCTGGCAGCATCTTTCCGTTTCTTTGGCTTGTCATCAACATCTCTATCAGAGTAAAACTCCAATGCATGTAGCAAGAAACGAAGCGTGTAGGGGAAAAACGTAAAGGCTTTTGACTGAAATAGTTCCTTAACTTATTAACAGACAAGTGTGCATGTCAGAAAAACACACTTGTTTGCTGTGAGTATATGCAATAGCTGATGGGTAAAGAAACAGAAACCTTAATTGCTGCTTGCGTTTAGGTCACTGTTCATTCATTCATTCATTGCTGGAGCTATGAACTATTCATATGTTGCCACAGTATGTTACTTACACACGACTGATGGTGAAGGAAGTAAGAGCTAAGATGCTTCACAGACATCGACATCGGGGGGATTCACATGTCTGCTTCATTAATATATATGTGCATACATTAATGTTGAAGTATTGAAACTGTTTCAAATGAGATTAAAAACTATCTCTTAAGGTCTGCTATAGTCCTTAGAAACATTTACATTTTTGGCATCAACCTTACCAGTTTCTTAACTATTTTACTTTTACTTTGCCAGTGGGGATATGAGTGCAGACAGAGTGCTCATCGCATGCCTGCTGCCTAGTTTTCTGTTGTTTTTCCTTAGCTAGGTCTGCTCTCTGTACTTGCTAGCCATCATTAAGCATATATGAATCTCTGTGGAGTGGCAGGCATGGATTCTGTGAGTGACATTTCTGGCAGCGTTTTCCTGGTATATGGCACCAGGCCTGATTTTCTGAAATTTTAAATATCTGTGATCCCCATTTGCTTCCGCTGAAGCTGTAGGTACTCTGTCCTTTTGGAAAGCATGATGCTCTGTGCTAAATCTCAGGCAGCTAAGAGATGAGAAAGTCCTAGAAACTTACTTAACACTCATGTGACAGCCTGTTCTGTATAGCAGCAAGAATATTGCCTGTGTGAAGGCATTGCCTCTCCTGCTGTATTGGTTACAGATCCAATAATCTGCCCCTGTGAAACTAGGTTTGGCGACCAGTAGTGAATTGTTTAGTAATGTTTATTGGAGCTCTTTAAAATATATTTGCAATGTATAAAACACTGTGATATATAGAAGCTCATATTCTAATAAGATTACATTAAGTATCCTAATAAGATCAAGGCTTGAAATTATGTTTTTCCGGATTTGAGTGATATAAATTAATTTTAGTTTAAACCAGTGTCATTGTTCTTAGATAAACACTCCATCTGCAGTTTATGTGGGTCTGCATTTAAATAAAAAATTCAATTCTTCTATTAACACAAGAAGCATTTGCTCTTCCTCTCCTTGCGGTATGCTGCAGCTACAGATTGTCAAGGCAATGCTGTAATTATTAAACTCAACCAGTAAATTATATAGAGAACAACAGTGGCTGATCACTGAACTCTGCTGGTACTGGCCTTTCACTTCTCATTTAAGTCTAGCCTACTATATAAAATGAATTCATTATTGTCAATTTAGATCCCTTGTGGAGGCTAATCCACATCACAAAGCCATTCTACACGAAAGTGAATTCTCTTCAGGAAGACCTGACACGTATGTGCAAACTGAAATATGTAGAAAACTTCCAGTGCAGACTAAATTAATTGTTACTTATAACAACAGACTGACCAGGGTGAAACGTTGGATTGGTTCAAGAAGAACCTCACAGTCATAGTTCTGCTGTGATTTCTGTTGGTTTAGCCATTCTACTTTTTATGTTATTGCTAATTCAGATTTCTTGATAACCTATTCCACAAAAATATGGATCCAAAGGACTAACTTGATCTTTAGTTCTTATGGTTTTAAGTGTTAAAATTTCATGCAGAAAGTCAGGGGAGAAGCTTGT
The DNA here is from genome assembly GCF_033815535.1 of Pezoporus flaviventris. NCBI lineage: Eukaryota > Metazoa > Chordata > Aves > Psittaciformes > Psittacidae > Pezoporus > Pezoporus flaviventris. The sequence continues at coordinate 18,426,196 of NW_026892585.1, read as the reverse complement.
CTAGTTTCTGCATCATGGTATTCTTCTTTAATGGTCTGTTTGAAAATGTCTTTTGGACTCAGAAGAATTGTCCCTCAGGTGGGCCTCACTTGGTGAAGATATTAACTAATTTAGCCTGTGTGCATGTATGTGTGTAACTAACTTGTTTAATTATAATCACCCTTCCAGGTACACCACCTGCTATATCAGACTGATGCCTAAGATGATATTCAGGAACAATATGTATTACTGTCAGCTATGGCCAAGAGAGTTTTGGGGCTGTTTTTTTAGTATATTAGCATTTTAGTACACTAGCATTTCTAACAGTGTTTCTATCAGATTTAATTATTTAAATTTACAATATTGTATTATATTTCATGTTCAATGTACTTAAAGTACGCAAGAGTTTGGAAAATTAGGAGTGACAGGAAAGTGTAATTGTACTGATGAGTGGCTAGCACTGAGTGCGAGCTCCTCATCGAGCAGCAGTCTTCACATCACCCTGTGCAACCTATAACTGGTTTGTTAATTTCATTCTTTACCTAAAATGTAAGTCAGAGAAGATAAAATTAGAATTAGGGGGATGGTTTTATTTCTTGCTACCTTTTAATTCACAGAAAGGTAAAGGTATTTTTCTATTACCATAATGTACCTTACTGAACCTGGTAACATTTCAAGCGCAGAACACAGAAAGCATAGCAACTCTAGAGATCATCTGTTCCAGTTTTATACTTAAATGCCAAAATTTTGCATGCAGTATAATAGCAGGAAGAGTTGATACGTTGCATTTACCAATGACTGCTCAAGATTTCTCCCTGTCCTGTCCAAATACAGCTAAGTATGTTCTTATGGATGTCTCAGCATAAAAAAATCAGTGCATTTCACTGTCCATTTGGCGTGAAGCAGTAGATACAGTGTAAAATTAATTCTGTACTTGACTTTCTCCAGTGTCAGGCATAGATCTTGTCAAATTCTTCGCTACTTTGTTTGCTTAAAGACTTTATCCTGAGCTGTGGAACAAGAATAGTAATGACCTTCGTATTCAATTTTCCAATATTTGGTTTACACCATACGCTAGAAAATCTGTTATCGAGTAGACAATTTGTGGTGATTTTTTTTGTCAATTTATTATGTTTCTTTTAAAAATTGTTTCTCATACAGTGTGCAATAGTTTAATTCATATTTTTCCATTAGAAGAAGCAAAGAATGTTAGCATTCGTGTCTCTATAAACATATTTAAAATTTCAGGGAGAGTTTAAATATTTATGAAAATATAAAAGGTAACTTAAAAATAATATGTTTGTCTTAGAAACTTGTGGCCAGAACTTATCTGCACACAAATTACTTTTGGGAAAAGAGAGGAGCATACTTACAGTCAGTTTTAATATTTTTAATGGTTTTCACTTTTTACTTTGCAGCTTATATAAAGCTTTCAAATATTAATATATATTCAAGATTAGGGGTTTATAAGCTTCTTTCATTTACCATACTTTGCTTGTCCGTGAAATTTTCATGGTCTTCTGATTCTTCTGAACCATAGTTGTTGTGCATGCAGGTAGACAGCTGATGATCTGCTAACTTTTCATTGCATAAATAAGTGAAACTCTTGGCCCAAAGATAGCAAACGCCATTAATTTCTTTAAAAATAGCCTACAACTGGAAGGCGTATTTTTTCTCATGGTTTCAATTTCTGATATTGGAAGCATTCTGACTTTGAATATTTGTCCTTGTCACATATTTTATTTTCTCTGAGATCTTAAGCTGCTTTTTGGAAGCCTCAGTACTTCATGTGGAGAGTATATCTGGCTATAGATACTATCTCTTAAAAAGTCATAGTGGTGGAATTATTTCATCATTAAATAATTTGGGAAGGGGTTTTTTAAAGAATGCTGGTTTATTTATGTTCCTTAACTGTTGATCTAGTATTTAAGTAAAGAATTGAAATTTGTTTATTACTCTTCAGAAGTGCATTGGACATGACTGAATTTTGCTCCCTGTCCTGTAATGAGGCTTTTGTGTGACATTGAGTTGACACTTTGGAAAATACTTAATCTTTATTCTACCCTTTCTTATTTTCCAGTGTGATATAGAGCAGTACAGAGACCTTTCATATCAGAAAACCAACAATAAAAAAGGTGGATATTCTTGAAACTGATGTTGCCGTACTTGAGTATTTAGATTATTTCTTCAGTGCTTGTAAACCAAGGCTAGTTATCCTTAATACAGTGCTTCTTCCCTTACACATAGACAGATTTCTTTTCTTGAAGTAGATACTTAATAGCTATCCCTCATGGAAAAAAAAATTCAAGGGTTTCAAGGAATAGCTGTAGCAATTGCAGAAGTGTATAAATTACCATCTCTTTTGGGTTTTTTCCTGCTCTCAGTACAACTCTTACTATAATTAGCCAGCATTTAACAGCAAATGTTTGCTTTGGTTAAATTATTCAGAACATTTATTTTACTTGTCAAAGGTTAGATCAGGTTGTTGTTTGAACTGGTAATTAAATGCAGCCTAATACACTGTTATATTTATATGCACTATCAGCCCTCTTTCCTCCTTATTCTGTATAATTTTATAATGTTCAGGGCTGACATTTAGACTTCCAACTCAAATAGATCCTGTTTTCTTGTAAAGAAAGCTAAGATTTTACTCAGTGTTTCATTGCATGTGTGTATTATTAAGAAAATAAGAATTAGGGTTTTTTGGAATATCATAGCTCTGGACTTTGTTGTCATAAAATTAGTGAGGACCCTTTGAATATTTTATTTGCATATTTCAGTAAGTCATTACACAGCGTCTGGTATGTAGTAATTATTTTTCAGAGATGAAGGTGAGGTGGACAAGTGCAGCTGTCCCCTTTACTAATTGAATACCTACAAGTTGCAGTAATGTGCAGTATGTTTATATTACATTCCCAAATCTTTACTGGAAATATGCATAAGACTGAAATACTGAGAGGTTTCTAAAATAATCACATAGAGGAATCGAATGAGCAAATAAAATTTAAAAGTCTCAAGGTCAGAACTTGTCATGAATCTAGAGCAGTGGCCTTTGTACATTAGAGCACTGAGGCTGCCTATCCAACCTGATAAAATCAGTGTGAGTTTTAGACAAGCCAGAATTCAGACTTCTGTAGTCTCTCAAGACAAGTTCAGAAATTATTTTTCACGCATTTACATTGCACAGTGCTTTAATTATCATACCTATAATGTGCCCATTCCTTTTTTATTTCAGCTATGTGTATTTTCTCAGTCACATTTGAAGAAAGACTAAATCATAGGGCTCTTTTGAAAACTTCTATGCTTCTAGGCCTAATACTGTCCAATGACTGTGAAAGGAAGAAAGTTGCTGTCCAGTAAAAAAAAGAAATAAACACAAAAGTGGATCATCAACATATCAGTAATCTTTTCTCCTACCCTGTGTAGACAAGTATTCACACCTTTTTCAGTGTATTTGGGTTGTAGCTCTTTTCATGAGGCTATCAGAGATATGTATGAATTTCAACCTACCTTATTTCTCAGCATTTCTAAAATGTTTCTGAAAAATTCTACCTATTGTACTTAATGTGTTGAAAGTGCAGTTTTGAAAGTCTCACAGTTCTGTCCAATCAGAACTATGCTGATTCATGGCCTTATTAAGAAACAATTCAGACTCCCTAATTTATCCACTGTCATGGTGATCCCCCCAGACTATTATGTGGCTGCAAAAGGGCAAAAAGGACTGTCTTAAAAAGCCAAAATCCATACCTCAGTTCTTACACATGTGATCTCAGAGTAGCAGGATTGATTCTTTTTTCTTATTTTGTTTTTTTTACCTTTTCCTCCCTATGACCATATTTAGTAATTATACTGACACAGGTCACCATGGGCCACAAGGTAGAATGATACAGTAAAAAACAGAGTTAAAAGTGAAGTGTATTCTTGATTATAATTATAGCATTGCTAGCGTGAACTGAAGAAACTCGATAATGGTGGTTCAGTTTGTTATTTTGCACCTTGTGAAGTTTTTATACTTCATGCCTGTAGGAGGTAGCTAAAAATAGGAGAATATACAGTGCTCTTACAGAACTTACGTTGACCTCTAGGTAAAGTACATTTATTTGTGTATCAATCTTGAACATTGAGCCGTTTTGATTGATGTAGTAGATTGCATATGCATATGGCATACAGAGGACTATCTAAATATAAACTAGAATCAAAATTACTAAATGGATTTTAAGTTGTGCAGAAGTGCCATACAGGTGTGAGTCTTGGCATGGTTACAACAGACTATGTTGCCTTTCATTCGGAAAACTGGTCGTAAGTTAAATAGTTGCTGTATTTATGATTGAGAAGTATTCACACATCGATTTGCACCAAGACTGTTGATGGGTATGAAAACCAGTGTAGTTGTTTCAGATGGTATCTTTAAGACCCTTGGTAGTATGAATCGGAAGAAGAGTTTTGACAGCATGGCACATATCCATGAAAGGAGCCATTTAGAGGAAATAATAAGTTTCAAAGTTTACCATGTAATGTTGGGGTATGGGTAAGGTCTTAAAGCATTTTATCTGTGGACTAAGGAGCTTGGTGTTCAAATGGTACTTCAGTCATGAATGAAACAACCCAGCAACACCAAAACCTGTTATTTCTTGCACATTTCTCATTATAATTTCTGCTGGCTTTGAGAAAAAGAATACTAACAGTTTGGGTTAGAGTGTTCTTTAGTCCTCTGTGTTATCTTTTAAAAGCCAAACTGTGTGTATGTCTTTGGAAGGGTGAGACTGCTTTCTTCATGTTTCTGTCACCAGTGAAACACTCTTTCTGTTCAGTGAAAGAACACCACTAAATACAGAGGCAACCTTGAATTTAAAGGAGGTGAGGAAATATTCTTTCCAGCATGCTAATTTTGTATAGATGTACTAGATGAATTTTTTTTTTTAGAAAAAAATATCTTTATGTTAAAAATTCTGTGTTCAGTTATTTGAATGGATGAGGGGAGTCTTATGTGGGGTTCTTTAGGATAAAGAAAGTGGACTTGGAGTAGCATAGTGAAGGAGTGATTTTCTGTCTTTCTAAAGCATTTCATTTCAGTAATCTTTTATGGTTTGGCTTACATTTCTGATAAGATGCTGTCAAAACCTCTAAACCAAAAATGGCGAATAATGTTAAAAGTTATCTGAGCTTGTTGTATTCAGTAGCTTACTTATAAATGTGGCTGGTAAAACAGAGCAGGATTTCCCTGGTTGTTTTCTTCACAGCAAAGAACAAGAACTTCCCAAGCACAGGAGTTTGGATGAGTAGGCAGAGGATGTGATGCCTGCTTGAGAAATCCTTAAGCTTCAAGCCTTCCTGGCAACAGGTGGAATTACAATATGTGTTTGACAGAGAATAGTCATCTCAGCTAGGCAATGTCTGTCACCTCGCCTTTGAAGAAAGATCTGTCCGCTCGGTCAGCTCTTTCCTCCTTTTCCATCAGGAAGCTAAGAACATCTGCTACTGCCATCTTATGTCTTCCTTTTAGGAGAGAAAGCTAGATGAATAATACATGACAGACCAAAATTTAAAAAGTAATTGCTAATTTTAGGTGCCTCAAGATGCACAGCCTTACTATTAGGTAAGAAAGGAAAGTGGGAGCAGATCGCACCTATATTCTATATGCTTGGTTTCTTTCCATTTACTTCTGCATCCCATTCAAAATTCTCATCTTCTTAATGCGCTAAGTGGACCATAACCTGGCTGCTGTTAGGTCACTTCTCTACCTGAACTAGGTCAGTTCTCTGCCTCAACTATTACCAGAAATGCAACAACATAGCAAAAGAACATTTTTCTAAGCTTTCACATGTGACTAGTTTGAGACCATAGAGTCTGCAGCAGCACAAACCCTGAAAGCTGCGTTTTCACAAATTTCATGGTATTTCTTGGGTTGGAGAGAAAGGAAATAATAAAATTGGTCAGAATTACAGCAGAGAAATTAAAAAAAAAAAAAAAAAAAAAGAGTTGTGGAAACAGCTCTTTTGTCCAGGAGGATTTAGAATGTTAATGCCGTCATGATTTGTATGTTAAATATTCTTTAAAAAGTCATACTGGTCCATCAAACACAGACAAAAAAAACCTGTCTGTAAAGACTTTCTAAAAACAATAGGGAAAAATTAATCAAGGAGCTTTCTAACCATGTCTTGTTTACATCTGTTATATTTTTTTAATAAAATGGGCTTAGAAGCTTAGCCTCAAAGGTATTGCAAGCTTTCTATAAAGTATAATGACAGCTGTTGCTCAAGTGCAGTTCTTCAACTCTGTTCACTGTTTTGAGGAAATTCCAGTTCTTTTTTGTTGGTTACCTACGACAGAACTTGGTATTTTGACAACAGTGGGAGATTCAGTCATGTCCTTGTGGTTAGTGCGTTGGGGAGAGCACTCAGCCAAGTCTAACGTATTTAGGAGCCATCATTCTATTGTTTTACCTATTAAAATAAAAAATCTTTAGAGAATCTGCGTATTCTGTTCTCATTCCCCAGAGCAGAAGAGCATATACTTTTGTCAGGGGAACTGATCCCCCTTAGACAACTGCTCCTGGTCTTCCTAAGATCTTGCTCTACTATTCACTTGTCTAGGAATGTCATGAAAAAACAGGCCTTTGCTTCTTGCTGCATAGTGTGTGCTAACCCACTTCTAAAGCAAAATAAACCCAGGGCTTTAAAGTAAAGAAAATAGAAAATAAAGCAAAAAGCCTTTTTAACTCATAAATTGCAGCTTACTTTTATTACTATTTCCCCTTTTAAAACACTGCATGTTATCCTGATTTCTGAATTAATGTGCTATGGGTTCTCATTCTCACTGTAAATTTTATGGTACATTTTTGAAGTTCTGCAGAGTTAAATGTATATTTTTTTATAGCCAGACTTTTGTTCCTCTGTAATCTTGTGAAGTACTGCTTCCTACTTGCTGTTTAAGACCTGGATCTATTTCAGGTTTTGAGGCAGTATAGCCAGTGTGTGGTTGATGTACCATGCTGTTTGTACTAGTGCCTTCTATGTATATGTTTTACATGGTCTGGCAAGGAGCAGGGACTGCCCAGAAAATATTTTAGGAGGAATAAATGCCTCTAAGTAACAGTGCATTATAGAAATCATTGTGCTACAGTGGCCTTACCTGCCTAGCTTCTCTGAGTCTGAAGACTTCAGCAAGACCACTTGTTCCCTTGACAGTTTGATGTGCATGTACAGGAAAGCATAGAGCATTTCATGCAGCTGCTCAAAAATTTTAATGGAAAAAATGAGGGAGGGAAGGGATAGGAAAATAAGTTTTTACAAAGGCATGTAATGACAGGACAAGGGGCAATGGCTTTAAACTTAAAGAGGGTAGATTTAGGTTGGCTATAAGGAAGAAGTTATTTACTGTGAGGGTGGTGAGGCACTGCCACAGGTTGCGCAGAGAAGCTGTGGCTGCCCCATCCCTGGCAGTGTTCAAGGCCAGGTTGGACGGGGCTTGGAGCAAGCTGGTCTAGTGGAAGGTGGCCCTGCCTGTGGCAGGGGTTTTGGAACTGGATGATCTCTAAGGTCCCTTCCAACCTGAACGATTCTATGATTCTGAATTGTAACAAATAACACTGTAATTATTAAAGAAGGATGAGTATTGCACTAAGATTTTCTCCCATTTATAATATTAATAACCTTGGCAGGATTTAGTACTGAAAGTTCCTGAACACCAGAAACAAAACAGATGTAGCAGGATTTGCTGAGCACAGAGTTCACTGTCTGCAAAAGAACCTGCCTTATCATCTTTTTTAGTATCATGGGATACTGAAAAAAAATAACCGGAGTAAAACATTACTCATAGCAGTAGTGGTATTTTGGTATAAAGTCCTTCATGCAGTCAACTACCTGCGAGGGGTAGCAGGTTTCATCTGTACCATGTGTTTCCAAGCCTTAGGAATTTTCCTTTGCTTGAGGAGTGAAGGCTGAAGAGAAGCAATGTGAGCCGGCAGTACATGACATGAATCCTGTGCCTTACATAGTGTATGTCTTCAGACTGAGCATTTGAGTGCAAGAGGGAGCATTCATGGGAAGCTTTAGCATATTTTTTACCGGGGTAGCTCTAGTCTGAATTTTTTTCCAAGTATAGCTTTTAGACATACTCAAGTAAGCCATTGCTCCCATTGGCAGAAGTAGTGGGAAATCCTTGCAATTTGCATTCATTGCACTGCGCTGAATTGGGTTTCAAATGGCACCTTGTCTTTGCTTCTTCTTGCACCCAGTTTTCTTCCTCAGTCATGCCCATTTGAATTCACTCATCAGGACTGGATCACATAGGGGAACATGGGTTTATGGTTCTTCATGTTATGTAGAAACCTCATTGTAAGATACAAAACAAATTCTTTCCTCCTTTGAAAGTGCCTGTGAAATCATCCTTTTTTTCTTAGCAAATGGGGCTTACACTAATGTTTTTTCTGTACCTCAGCATGAGACCATGCTGCTTTAGCATCTGCGTATCTAGAGGAGAAAACCAGAAGAGAAATATTTGATGTAAATGCCTCTGTGCATGCATGACCATGCTGGTGTTTCTATACAAATTCCGTCAACCCCTGTAGGAAACTGTTTTCTAAAAATAGTGAAAGAATAAAGGCTGAATCCTGTATTAATTGCTTACTACTTTAAAGCTGTGATATCCTAGAAACTTACTTCATTGAATACACTTTTAGTGTCTAAGCTAGTTACTATCATTTTGGGTAAGGCTGCAGGCTAAGCTGCCATTTCTTCCAGTTCACTGTTTTGATGATTTCTTTCAGTCTTGACATTCTTTGGCCCTTTGAGTTACATATGTATTACTAAAACATAAAGTGTGTAGCATAGCAAGGAGCCTGTGTGTTCCTGAAAGTAAAACTCTTAAATACTTAAAAGCAGTCATTTCCATACCCTAAACAGCAGTAAACTACTTTTATCTCTTAACTGTCTTTGGAAGGACAAAGCTTTAAATTATGTTGAATCATTTCATAACCAGGTAGATAAAATATATTCTGAAATAAAATAAACAAGGGATTTCTTCAATTTAGTGGGTTTGGAATTGTTTGAATCATTTTAATGTGAGTAGGGTTTTCACCACCTCTAGGTTACTCCAAGAAAAGGGAGTAGCTTCATAGCTGAATGATTCAAAGATAGGAAACCTTACTGCATTTTGCCCTCTCCTCTCCCATCTTCCTTTCATTAAAGTAAAACATTGTTTCTTACAGGCTTATGTCCTAGGTTATAGTTTCTAGGCTTTTAGTAGGTCTTGTTGCTCTTCTCTGGACTGCAGCAGCTGATTCTTGTCTTGTCATGGTATCCATCTAAAGATGGATACACAAATGCAGCTCAAGCCTTTGCAGAATCAGATGATGGGAGATTTACACATTTCCTTGTTATCAAGTTGTTTTGGCTGTGAGGAACCTTTCTCTACTTCAGTTGAAGGGAAGTGTGGTAAAAATACAGCAACATAACATTTCCACATCTGCTGCTGAGCAGCTAGGTCCTGGGGCTGCAGGGGGTGTTCAGGGCAGGGGCTGCGTTTTAACTATTGACTTTGGTTCTTTTCTGGTTTTGCTGGTATTTCTTGTTTGAAATCAGTGTTAGATCAAAGTTGTGCTCTTCTAATAGCCTCATTGTGGAACTGTCACCTAAGCCTGCATTAAAAATAAGTACAGTTTTGTGCTGAGTGTTTGGAGCTTGTTTCTTTTTAGGAACTTCAAACTGCAAAATTGAGGCTGGCTTTGGCTGTTGTCTTGGATTTTGGGGGGTTGGGTGTTTTTGGTTGTTTTTTTTTTGAGATTAGACCATACTGAATACATAACTGTAGTTCTGTGAATTTAAAATGGTTGATGCGGTAATTTTGTTGTCACTGTTTTCAATGCAGAAGACAGAAAATGTTTCACCATAAATGTCACATCTCACTTTTCATAGCATTAGACCTTGGGAAACATTGTTGACAAGATTACTAGGGACCTGTGGGTATAGAATTTAGTGGTCAACGTTATATAAGGATTTCGATCCTCACTGCTTTATTCAAAGTTTCCTTCCGTAGTCAAATTACTGTTCCTTACAGAATCATGTAACTTCAGGAAAATCTTAGGCCAGCAGCTGTGTGAAATTGTAAGAAAGTAACTTACTTGTGGAAGATTTCCTATCTTCCAAATTAAAAGAGTGTGAAGTACATGAAGTGTTTATTTATTATAGTTTTGCATTCGGTTGTTTGGTTTTGTGGGGTTTTTTGTTATGTTGGAGTTGTTTTATTTTAGTGGATTTTTGGTTTTGATTTTGTTTTCCTTTTTTAACTTCTAGCATAAAAAAAGGTTTTAGCTATCATGTGAATTACCAAGAGAATGCATTGTCATGGTCCCAGGCTACTTGTGTTGTTTCTTATCCCTGACATTTTAATTCAGTGCTAAATTAATACTTTGCATGTTTAAATACTGGTAAGACATGAAAGTTGTAGGGTTAAAACTGTAGACAGTGCTTTAAAGCTCCTATGATAATTGTTCTTAGGTATGTATTCCTTTACTGTGGCTCTTGAGACAACTATTTAATAGACAACATTTGAATAATACAAATGTGCGGTTGGTAAAAATGGATTAGGGTTTCAGGGTGGTACCAATGGGTGATATTTAATATTGAATGACATGTATTAAGACAAATGCTTTTATATATAATTTATTTGGCATTGTAAATGCATTTATCTTGTGAGATACAGACCCCCTGTTGCCACATGAAGTATTCTGGAAAGGTTCGGAGTAAATAAATAATAAAACCACTTTGATATACAATCTAACAATATTAAATATTAAGACTTTCACATGATTGATTTTAATACTTAATTAACTTATTTAAAGTCCCATGTAACTCTGTTTTTGTATTAAAGATCAGGGAGACATAAGTTAAAATGCAGGAAATGTTATTAAATGTGACAAAATTAATTGCATTTCATGATCATCAGACTCTGGCTGTTAACCTGTCCATCAGTGGCATGATCTTGTTTGTTTTCTTCTGGACCCCAGCTGATGTTAACGTTACCATGTCAGTCCATTTTTATGTTTGCATCATTCTATTTTAATGATACATAATCTGATATATTTTATAAAAGAAAACAGACTTGCTTTATGCTGTCCGAAGTTTGTCAAGTTGTGCACTTCTGAGTTAGTAAATGTCCCTCCTAAGGCATGTTTCTTCAGTGAGTGGTGGCAACCTGTGGAAGTGGCTGAGTAGAAACACTAGCTAGTTTTAAATTGGAGGGTAAGAAGGGGGTGTTTGGGTTTGATGGGGTTTTGTTGGGTTGTTTTTACTTTTGGAGCACTTGAACTAGTGTCTTCTGTATTTAAATGAAAGTGGTGGTAGTAAAGGGCTCAAGTGAAGAACTCAATACTATCAGGTAGGTGTTCTCTGTGACCTAAGTAAGAATCACTTCCAGAGCAAATAATAAAGCAGTGAATATTACAGATTGGAACCACATTTTCAAAAATGCCCATTAAAATTATCCAGCTTGAAACATATCGTCTTCCTGTTCCAAAAGTCATGCTCAGGACTGCTTCCTGCTCACCCTTTATTCAGACAAAACATGACATTTTTATTTTTATTTTTATTTTCTTTAGGAGGAGTAATTTAAAGCCCAGGAGATTTTGGCCAGTGAAAAAAAACCCAGGCTCTGGAACTGTTTCTAGATTATTTGCAAGTCATCTCTACTTCATTGCTTTAAATAAACACAGTGTGTGTTTATTTTCCTAATACTCAGTTCCTTATCTACTTTAAAATGTTTTCACATTCTGGAGAGTCCTCATTCCTGTGAGCTAATATGCTTGATTACTTCATAAGCTGCAAATGAGGGGCAGAGTTGTGAGCCCTCATAACATGATGCTGTCAAACTTAACAAAACATTTATAAGACCATTACCACATCAGACATTTGCTTTTAGTCAGGTCGTTTTAATCAATTTGACTTTACAGGGCAGCTAATTTATCACTTAGCTAAACAAGTATTTCCTCTACTTGTCATCAATTTCAGTAATTAAAATGGTAAACTTTGCTATATGGCATGAAATAAAGGCCCAAAGATAATTTGGAGAAGGTGGATGATACAGTCTAGTAGAATGAATGCAAGGTGTTATTTAAATACTTTGGTACGCTTCAATAGTTTTCAGAAATGTCATATTCTGGTAGCCTTGCTGGTATGGATATAAGCTGTTTTTTATTTTTAGCACATCCAAAATTAAACAATATCGTTCAGCTTCTTCCTCAAAAGTTAGTGGGTTCTTGTTCTCCTTTCTTTGAGCATACAATGTTTTGGTATTTTGCTTGATTGTTTGGGGGTAAGAGGTTATTAGACATCAAAGTTTGGACAAGTGCTGCAGTATGTGCAGGTGTTCTGCCCTGGTCCTAAGTACTTCCTCAAGGCTGCAGGTCCTCTCCTTTCATTTCGCCACTGGGGGACAGGAAGAGAGGGGAAATGGATGTTGTAGAAGCTCAGAATTGCCTAATTCTTTTTCATCTTCTCAGTTCCACCTTCAAAATTTCTTCTATGAGACTGATTATATTTTCTAATTTTGCCCAAGCAGTGTGAATACTCTTCACATCTTAAACATAGTCCATAGGCCTGTCTTTCAAAGAATTTTTGGTATCTGCATTGAGAACCTGGGTTGACAGGTCACAGATGTACTGATAAGATGCCTTTACTGGAAAGCAGACTGGATTCACTCCACATGCATTGGTCAGTGAGGAGCACACCTGAATGCTGTTCTCGGTGGCGTGAAGGCTGTCCCTGTTTGTGTGCCTAAGGAGAATAGCCAGACAAGTAGTTTGTATGCCTGTATTTTCCTTGGGCTCATGGGTGGATTAGTTTCTCTTTTCATTCCCTTAACTATATAAATGTTCCATACACAGCCTTAATTATTTTTTCATATATATTAAAGAATAGTTGAACTCCCGGCGCTGGGAAGGGTGCCTGGTCTTTGGGGTTTTTAGCCCTTCATCTCTGGAGGAACAGAATAAGTAGGAATAGATAAAATAATCACTGTTAGCTCTGACTGAGATGTTAGGGTTTAACTAGATAGCCGGTATCATCAAGTCTTGTAATCTAATAATTGAATTCTAGATTTTTATAACATTTTTATTGTTTCACATTGAGAATGTTTTTAAATTGCATCTTATTTAATATCAACAATATGTTACAGGCCATTACAAATCAACCACAAACCTGTAAAGAATTAATCTGTCTCAGTAAGATCCCAAGCGTAATCATAATTGTTTAATAGTTCTCTTTTCTCTTTGTTCAAACAGCTGAAAAGAACTTAAGTATAAAACTGTAGAGAAAATTGCTTGGACTAAGGAGTGACAAGACTAATAGGTAGTGATTTTTTTTCTAACACTAATCAAATGTATCCGTAAACAAACACAAGTAACTGATTAAATCACTCTGCAAGTATCAAAAGTAAATCTATTCAGCTGTTTAAAACTGCTCTAACCGTCTGTAAAGTAAATTATGGCTATTATGTGTTGTAAAGGCATGGTATTTGGGAGTATTTTGAAAAAAGAGAAGGTGGATACAGAACAGAAGAATGCAGAACAACAAATTTACTAGAGCTGATTTCCTACTGTGTTATGGACATAGGACAATATATGTCTGAAGCATATTATGTCTTAACTAAGTGGTGGCTGCTAAAACTACAAGGGCTGGTAAGGTCATTTTGTACCTAGTTCTCAATTTGAAATGCACTCAGGATTGTGCCTTGGTCAGATGATGTAACAATGTCTAAAGGACCATCAAAATAACAACTTAAACTCTAGCAGCATAGTTCAAAATAAACCTGTAATTTTTTGTGAAGACAAAATCAACAGGTCAGTAGAGAGGTGATTGCAATCAGAGAACCATAGAATGATTTGGGTTGGAAGTGACCTTAAAAATCATCTCGTTCCAAGCCCCCATCTGGCTTAGAACACTTACACAGTTTTACAATTGTAAATTTACAATTTACATTGTAATAATTTACAATTATTACAGTGATATAGCAAAGGGAACAAGAGCAGCAACTAAAATTCCAGCAAGGGAAAACTATAAATGTATCTTTCTGCAAAGTTGTTTCTTGTGTTTTGTTTTAATTGAAAGAATTAAGTAAATTCTTTCAAGCGTTTCATTTATTTTTTCAAGGTATGAGGTAGTTCTAAATGTCTCTCTGTATTCTGTAGCCATAAGACTACATTAAAATGGATAGCAAATTTATAAACATTTTTCTTGGAGTTTCCATTTGTGTATTTTTCATTATTATGGTTTAGAAATTACATAGGAAATACATGATGTGTACTTGTGTTTATAATACATTTTGTTGAGCTAGTACAAAGAGTTGTTCAAGGCAGTTCTGGTTTAGTGGTGTGTTTTTGTCATGTGACTGCACTAATTTGACATAAAGGTGTATCACTGCAGAAGTGGGTAGTCCTGCCTTCCCTCAGTTACTGGCTCCTTGTTCACAAGAGCTTCACATGTTCTCTTCTGTCTAAAAGTAGTAAGAGATAATGGTGTGATCATTTCAGCGCCACACTGACACAGGTGCCAAGGCAGATAAAGGACAAAACCCTTAAGGGACACAGCTGAGAGAGCATCCTTTTGAAGATAGTCTGAGTGCATTGGTTTGAAGGAGATGCCTAACAGTGGCCCAACTAGCTTTGTTTATTATTTAGTGTTTTGGGTTTGTTTGGGGGTTGTTTGGTTGTTTGGGTTTTTTTTACATAGCTTTATAGGAAATGAAGCAGATGAATAATGTATAAAAGCAGAAAGGTCTTAGGAATACCAGTCCCCCTTCATTTATTGACAGTAAACTGAAGGTATAAAGCATATATGGTCAATGCCATGCCTTATAAGGACCAAAGGAAAACCATAGCTGAAGTGATTTCCAAATAGGTAATATACCAGTCCTGAAAGTGTAGGTGCCCACCTCTTTGTGTGTTTGTCCTTGCATATTTATTTTTAAATATAATTTTATTGGAGTTAAAAGTTACAGTACTTGTAAACTAAGCAGTTAGGATAAGTGATATTTAAAACTCAGATGGCAATCAGAGGTGACTACCTAGTGTGCTTGGGCAAATCAAACCTATTTGGCTGGCATAGTTCTTTTGTGTTGCAGGTTAATAAATTGCTGTACAGTGACCAAAATGCAGTCTTGACAAATGGACCCTTGTGCTGTTAATGCACTGGAAAAGTCGTTTTTTCTTCTTACTGCTCTGACCATAATACTGTCTGTTTTTCACTCTTTTATTGGCATCCACTTACTCCTTGCAGCCAGTATTAGCTTCCAACACTCCTCATGTGAACTTCTATCGTAGTTTTTGTTCACTTATGTGGTAGTTTTGTGAATGACATTCAGCAGCTTATGATGATGAATCTGGGTCACCTACTTCCTGGCGTTTTGATTTCATTCTTTCTCCTCTTTTGCCCTTTATTTTTGGAAGAACTTCTTTGTAAGTAATCACTGCCTAGCTGATTATGTTTCTTCAAATGCTTCTTTAACATTATCTTTCCAGAAAGCTAATATAAATCTTATTAAAACCGAAATCAGCCATCTTACCAATCAGAAATATCTCATTCTCCCTTTTAGCATGTGCTTGTGTCCTTCTTGCTGTTATCTTATACTTGACATACGATTTCTGAAAAAGAAGTGCTTAAAAGGAAGTTTTTCTAGGATAGTAGGTCCTGAATCCAGAAGAGTGATGATGATGGGTCTAACCTTAGCTTTGCTTTATAATCTTCATCATCTGCAAGGACTACTATCAGTTCTCCTTGGAATCGGACTAAGAGATGAGTTGGGGAAGCTAGAAAAAGGAAGTAAAGAAGCTCTTTCCCCAGTTTACACTCTGTCAAAACCACTCTTGGACTTTTACTTGCAGTGTGATAGTTGGAGGCACTATGACAATTCTTTCGGACTACAAATAATAAAACATTTGAATAGAGACACTTTTTTTTCTGCAACTAGGCAGCTAATGGTGATGTTACATCTAGAAAATAAGGAAAGGTTTTAAGCATTTTTGCTATTGAGTTGTGTGATTGAAAATTAGCTAAAGAAATACTAAAATGTTTGTTGTTTTTTTTTTTTCCTCCAGATAAATACACTTCGATTGGAATTTACTATTTGCCAATATGTATCATTCTGTGTCTGAAACCAGTCACCCTTTGCAAACCGAGGAACAAGAAATAGGCATTGATCCCTTGCAGAGTTATTTGAACAAGCCAGAGGAAGGTGAGTTTTGTATGTCTGTATTTTTTTTTACTTTATACCTAGAAACTTTATATAAATGTGTTATGACAACTCTACCTGTCCTAATTTGTTTAATTATCTCAGTGAACTTGAACAGGGCAACTTAAGGAACATTTCACAGAGTATGTGCAGAACACTGACACTAATGAAAACCACGAAAAGTCAACTTTCAATTACAGACAGAAACATTAGCCAAATGTTTAATGTGCTGTCATCCTTTTTTAATCATAAACCAAACACTGACTTCAGCATAAGAATACTGAAATGCAGCATGATTTTATGTTACTTTCTGAAGCATGGGCTCTTACACTGTGTATGTTTGGGGGATTTTTGTGCAGTAAAGTTCAGTGTGTTATTTTGGATGAGATCATGCAAATAAAAAGGCCATTTTTTTTTTTTTTTTTTTTTTTTTGGCTCAGCACCTATATCCTTATTTTTTAAAAAACAGAAGCTGAGATAAAATGAACAGGCTCTAAAGGTAGAAATTATTATGTAACCTAAAGTAAATTAATTAAATGCAGTATTTGGAAGACTAATGAACAGTGAGAACGAACTGCTTGCATAATGCAGTGCATGTCTGTGTTGCTTGTCTTTTCTACTTATTTGTGAGTAGTGACAGTATAGTTGGTTGGAAGAAAGTGATAAGCTTAACGAGGAAGCTCATCCTTGTCATGAAAACATTCCTCAAGTGCTCAGTTATACACAGTGGCACCTTAACTACCTGTAATTTTCCAGTCATTGAACACATGTACCAGGAGGGCAAAATAAAAAATTTATTTTAAATTACAGAGTTGAAGCAACTTTGTCATATTTCTTAAGTCCCTCACCCAGATCGACTGCTCTGTGTGGGTGTATCTGTCTATAAATCTTCCATTTACTAGTGCTTACCAAAATAGCTATGTCAAGTTTTGCTTAGTCAGGTTTATTACTTCAGTTTATAAGAAGCTGATGTTTTGCTTTAAAATACATTGGTAAAACTTCATTGTCCCTTTGAGCTAATTCTTTTTTTTTCCTTCATTGGTTTATAAAGCCTTTTCAATGTTAGAAAATGAGAATGAACATCCAGGGGAAAGTATTTTAAAACCTGATGATTAAATGAAATAGCTTTTCTAGGTCAGTGTTCCTCCTCTGACATTTTAACGATATGGAGCCATTTTAGTTTGATAAACTAAATGCATTTTTGTATATATTTTTAGAAACTTGAAAATAATCTTTTTCAATAAGCTAAAATAATACCTGTTTTCCAGAGGAAATGTAGCTGATTCTAGTCTACCCCAATCAAGAGAAGTATAAGCATTTCTTCTGATTTTTTTTTTTTTTCCTTAAGAAAATACTGGTAATTCTCTCAACTCTGTATTAAGAAAAACTAAGATTTTTTACCCTGTTAAAAAATACCAACAACATATTGTAAATTAATTTTATCTTTTCTTGTGCCCAGAAGCGATTCATTCAAGTTACCTTGACTGAAAAGGTTTCTCATTTTTATCCCAACCTTAACATTTCTATGACATACAAAGTTATTAGTATTGAATTGATGTTTAAAAGTGCCATTAATTCATTTACCCCAAATGTTCATTAACAATGTAAATGTATGCTGATGTTCTATGAGACAAGGAAGTGACTAATGACTCTTCGCACTAACAACACTTAAAATGAATAGAAACTTTAGATAGCTAATCTTGAAGTAATCAAGACCCTCATTCAGCTTGGCATCTCTGTATGCTCTAAAACAGCTGTCAACTGTTAAAAATATATACACAACACACACATACGCACATGCGAAGATAAAGATATGTAAATACATGGTTCCCCAAGTCATAAAGGTTACCAACTATGGTACATTTTTTATGTTCTATCTATGTAAATATTTTATATAAAGCATCCATTTAATCTTCATAGGTTTTTTTACTGTGAAACACATACTGCATTTTAATTTGAAACTTTGTATATCCAAAATAAGTCTCTGAAGTTTTAATACTTCATCTTAAATAAGGTGTATGCTCAGATGGTTTTAGGTCTTTGGACATCAAAGTATGCAGTTGTTCTTGTCTGTGAAGTCTGTCTGTCATTGTCTTCATGAAAGTATTTCAAGACAAGGTTTTTCATTCGGCCTCAAGTTTCAGGCATGATAAAGAATCAACTTGGTGCAAATGTGTGTGTAAAGTCTTCTGAATCATGTTTCATAGAAATATGGAGGAGAGGTGGTCCATCAGTTGGAGATGTTCTGTGCAATACTGTGGAATATTAGGACATCTGAATTGTTTTTTGAAGCTGTGCTGAATGCTTTAAGCGTTACCTTGGAAGCAAAGTGCTAGAAGTCTTCACTAAGATGAAGCAATAAAAATAAAGCGTGTCACTGTAAGGATGCTGAAAATAAATATTTAATCATAAAACTAGTCAGATTTGTTAATCTGTGTGAAGTATTGTATTTTTAGTATATGCAACTGATATCAAAACTTGATGCAGAACCAGGAGATGTCACGTCCAGCTGGAGTTTTGAAATTCTCTCACAAGGCATTTTCATAAAATGAAAGAAATCTCAGAAACACATGAATTGCTGTTAAGTATAGCTTGTTGGAAAACTGTGTGCGTAGACTACTTTTTGTTCATTTGCCGTCAGCTTGGAAGGATGTATTTGATGGGATTCCAGAATTTTTTTGATTGAGTCTAGTAGTGCTTAGTGCTTTTATTAAAATCGCAATTAAGGTGTAGAGACAATGCATGGTTTATTTGGGACAGGGCTGTTGGCACAGTGGAGGGCAGATGTACAATTCAAAGTAGTATTGAAATTTTGGAGAAGTGGTCTGAGAAGAATAAGACATGGTTCAGTAGGAACAGCTGCGAGGATTAATGTTGCAGATGCTAGGCAGGAGACAATTACCTAGCTGAACAAATAAAAGTAGAGCATTACAGATGAGGTAAGTGTCATTTGAAAAAAGATCTGGGCGTTCATAGCACTCCAAATTTTGTGTAACTAGGAACTTTGAATCTTGAGTTATGATGAGTCATGAGAATGTGCTTGTTTGCAAGTTTAAAATATTCAGTAACTGACAGTCAGGATCTTTTTTTCTATCCCTTTAAAAAATTCAAAACCAACCAGATAAGACAGTATTTCAGTCTTTTTCCAATGGTTGATTTTTCATTGTGTCTGATTTGTTTTTAAGAAACATGTGCAATATATGCACTCATATATAATTTTTTAAAAAGCATTTTTAATAGTTGGCAAGACATTTGTGGCAGGGATTCTCACTTTAGTAGTCTAATACATCAAATGGAAGATTTTTATTTCTTTAAAGAAATTTTAATTTTGGATTATAGTTTTGGATCTGGTTGTATTTCAATTTACATGTATGTATGTCTACGTGCATTGTTATGTTTGCTTTTGACTATAGTAACTTGATGCCGTATTACTACATTTTCTGTTCTAAGAATCCTTGTGATATTGTTCATTTTAGTCTAACAATATTTTTGAATGATTCCCTCTGAATTAGGGATCTTTATGAGAGAAACCGATGAATCTTACATTTTTTTTGTCTCCAGCAGAGACTTTATAAACCCTGAATATATGAAGAGACATTTCAGAAACTTTGTTCTTCTACCTTCTCCCTGTGTATTGCAGCAGACAGACTGTTTTATTTATTTCCAAATGCTTGAGGTTTATACTACATTGAAATAGGATAACTAGGTTAACTGTTTCTGACCTGCCAGAAATTTTTACTCAGAGTGTTAACCACATTCTGACATAAGTTTTGAAGAGCATAGTAGGTAGTATTCCCATTCCATGGATGTAATGAGAAAGTTGATCCTCTAAGGACAGACTGGAACAATGCATTTAATACTCCTCAATTTAATTTGCTCAATATCACAATTAATACAATTAAGGTCACTTGAAATGAAACTATTAACGAATTGGGTAATTTACTTTAACAATGTCAGTGTGTTCCCACAATTACATTTGCTTTAATTAGTGTACAAGCTATTATTTAATAGCATATTTCACATAGAAAAATGTAATGTGTTCTTTGTTCTTAATAGAAGAAAAGGGGAAACGTTTAATGGGTCTAAGTGTTTTGGATTTGGAGTCTACAGGGTTATATTTCATGTCTAAAGGCAATAGTTGGTGGTGAGGACAGAGAAGGCTGATATGGCTGGAAGGACAAAGATAACTACTGCAGTGTGTGACTGAAATTAATCCAGTTGAGATAGATCAGTTGCCCACCTCATGCTTACCATTGCATCCCTCCTGATTATCAAGGTTGCCTTTAAAAATGTGAGATGGTAAGACAACATTCATATTTCTACTTCGACCATGTTCTGTGTTTTTCTATTGCTCATCTTTGGACAACTTTGCTGTTTTGGTGTTAACCTCATAACCCTGATCACTAGAAAGTATTACTATGTAGAACTGTACCTTATGTGGAGTTTGAGATACCTAGTTTATATCAATGTTATACAGAAAGCATAAAAATCAGAGGGGGATGAATTAGTAAAGTAAATGCCAGCTTCTCTAGACCTATCATGTAATTTCCTCAAATCATATGTGCAGTTCTCATGGGACTGTTGTGGTCTTGGGTGCATTCTTTCATATTGGTTCCAGGGTTAAGTGAATTTTTGTTCTCAGAAAATTGTATTGTCTCCTAATCAGTCAGTAGCTGTTCAGTGTTATGAGTTTACAACCCTTCCAGTCAGTGAAACAATGCTAAAGCAGATTGCCCTGTATGGCATTTATCTGTCTGGTTTTAGAGATCGTTTCTGTGATTACATTTAAAAGGACCCATCACAGTGGTCTAGACCTCTCTGTGTGAGAAGTACATTCCGAGCTAAAAGAAATTGAGAATGGAAATATAGTGAGTTCTTGAAGCCTTACTGCTTTCGTAGCAAATATTTTTTGATCGTGTATTGTATGGTGTCTTGTGTGTCATGTAATGTGTGTTCTTTCCTCTTCTCTCCAGTGAGGGACATGCGCATGAAGTATAGCATTCTGTTGTTAAGAGTCCTTTTAAATATGCATGCTACTTTATGTTTTCATTAAAAAGATGAGATTGGAACAGACTGTTTTGCATTCATTATATTGAAACAGAAGATGTTGAGGGTTGTGATTGTTCTTAATGCCTTTGAGATACTGTGCTATGGTTTGCACAGGTCCTGAGAATGCCCTGCATCCTTCATTGGCTAGTTTTGCCCTTCAGGCAGAATGCTTCAGCGTGCCCCACCAGCAGAGCTTTTGCTAGTGATCCTTGTTCAAAACCCTTGTCCTTCTCCTAGTGGCCTTGGCTTTTCCATTCAAGGCACAGGAATGGTAAAGCAGAAAGAGATGTCTTCAGTCTGGTTCGCTTTGTATGGGATGAATAAAAGCAAAAATGGTTTTAACATATTCAAACACCATATGCTTAACATAACAAGCTGTTTAATATTCATTTATTAATAATAACTACTGTTTAGCTCGCTTTTAATTGAGCAGCAACAGGTTTGTAGTGACAAAGGCTATTGGAGCAGCACAGTGTCTTGAGCTAACTCAGCCTGTCACTAGCAGCTTCCCTGCAACTCTTCATTTTCTCTTCTCTTTTCTGTATTAGTAATGCCTTGTTATTAAGAGATCAGTTCAAAGAGAAGCTATGCATGTTTAAAAATATATATATTTAATATAAAGTTAGTTGAAAATAGCCAGCATGCAGTACATTTTTTCCTTTAAAGACTATTTGTATGAGTGTTGACATGCTCTCAGAAATTTGCCAGTTGAGCATCCTTTGGTTTCAGTGCTTGCTATGAGTTTGTATTTAGGAGCTACAGAAATATTTTAAATCAGCTGTGGGAGTGAATGTGAGTAGCTGACATGGTACTGTGGGTTACTGGCTTCCAGAGTTGGATTTTCCTCTCTAGAATTGGTAGCTCCAAAGTTTTTTTTGGTGGCTTCACATTAAGTTGCACATTAAATTAATTTCAGTTTGGATGTTATTTTGTGGCATGGGTAACTGGCACAAACATCGTGTAGGGAAATTGCTTTTAGTGGTTGAAAAGGCAGAAGATAAGGTTAGAGAAGACCTTTTGGACAGCAGTGTCTGTTGTTCTAAAAGAAATCTAAAATGTTTATTTTGGAAGTTCTCTTCTAATTCAGTGTATGGAAGTAAGACCATTCACACTAACGACATTGGCACGCTACCTTGGTTCAGTCATCTCAGCTGGGAGTTTCCAGTTCCTTCCAGGTACAGCCATGTCTGAATGCTGGCATAAATCACTTGCCTCCTGTCATTCTTCTAATAACTCCTTGTGACCCTACTTTGGGAAAAGCTGATTTCAGTGTTTCTTTTTCTAGCTTTTCCCAAATTGAGTTTAAAGCTCAACTAGTTGGCTCTTATCTCACTTCCTGGTGTACCTGTAGTATCATACATGTGGTATAAAAGGAAATGATGCAAATTGAATAAAAAAGAAAACTTTTTTTACTAAATTCTACATGCATAGAGGAGCTTAAAATACCAAGCAGAAATTTCCTTTTTTAACTATAGAAACCTGCTGAACAACAAAATTAAAACAGAGTAAGGTTTTTTCATATGATCTCTCTCAATGTAATTAGAAGTATGTTAAAACTAGCTCATTATTAGAAGGTGTACAGAAGCTACTGATAAGAATGGAATAATTCTTTGAAGATTTTACTCAGACTTGATACAAATATATCATATGAAGTTTACTACCTGTAAACCCCTTACATATGAAGTGTTTCCAGGCAGTGATCAAATTATGTTAAATGGTTGTATCTCCTACATATGGAAAAGGTAGATTCTCTTAATTTAAAAAAAATTGAACCGTACAAGTTTGATTGTACTTGTGTATGTATAATAAAAGACTAGTAAATCAGAATTCTAGCTGAGGCCAGCATGATTGGTACAAGATAATAATTAAATGTTTGAGTTCACTTCTGTCCTGACGTACAGAAGATTGTAATTTACAAAGCAGTCTGTGAGTTGTGTGCAGCTAGCTGATGTTACAGACCTCCGTATCTGAGATTAAATGTATGTTAAAGCATTTTGAAAGAGTTTAACTGCCACAGATTTGATTGTATTAGAAATTGATTGCTCTATATAACAGAAATATGTCAGCACAGATGGGATCTTTCCCATCTTTCATATATGTGGACATTTATGAAGATGTGGAATTCCTTATTTTAAAAAGGTAGGAGTTCAACCTAGTTTCACTTAAGTGCCAAGTGATATGCAAAGCTTAAATTTTAGGCTTTGTTTTACTAATAACCCTTATTCTTTAGCCTCTTTGGGTACCCCTGTCCTTGTCCTCTTTGGATGTGCAAAACTAAGAGGTGTAGAATGGCAGAGATGAAGTACCATCACACTTATTTTAAGTGATAAGAAATTAGCTGGTAAGATGTGTATTATTTATTGACAATCTGGCCTTTTAACAAAGAAAAATAGGCCTATGCTTAAGTTGCCACTGTTACAACCGAAACAGCTGATACTTTAATGAACAACATACTGAGGGCCATCCAGGACATAAGGCAAATTAAGCAGGTTACAAACTGCGTATCTCCTGTTTAGGTATAGGATATCTCCCCAGCTCTGACAATTAGCTCCACTGATCAGGCAAGCAGACAGACAGAAACAGAAGGAGGCCATTTGTATCAATTTGAGGAACAGACCTAGTAATGAAGTAAAATATCCATACCAGGTAGTTTCACCTCTGCTTTGGAACACATATTTCTAACTGCTGATTTCAGCCCTGCAATAGCAAATAAATAAATAAATATGTGCTGCTTAACAAAAGCTTATTTTCTGTTGTTTACAAATTGAGAGCAAAGGAATAATAATACTTCTAACCTAGAGAGTTTTTTTAAAAGGAGAAAACATGTTCTGGACATACAAGCAAATATGAATCTTGGTAACCTGACAGCTTTGTTTAAACGTTGAATGTGAGTTTCCTTTCATGAAAATCTTTTCAAAGTACAGCAATTCAGCTGTGAAAACCCGAATACATTAATGATGACAAAGAACCTCTGGAATGAGCCAACATTTGTTTTTGTTCTTTTACAACGTTGCATGATGAATTGCACATACAAAAGTGTTGCAAGTTGTTTTTAATTTTCTTTTCTTACTTTGATAATAAATGTCTCCACTGTTTATCTTTTTGGTTAAGGTACCTTATTATTACTAATCAGCTTTAATTATTTATAGCAAAATGACTGTGAAAGATGTTTCTTTGATGTCAAACAAGTCAGGGACCTGATCCTGATCCTATTTAAATTAATGGCTAGGTTCCAATTGACTGTAAAGGTAACAAGCCTGAGTGCCCTTATTGTCTAAGGGAAGCAGTGATTTAGCCTGTGATCCTGCATTGTGGTTAGCTACTTGGAATTCCTCAGTTTTGGGAGTGTTCAGATTTCTTGGTGTCAAGATTTGGCTACCCAGAGGCAGAGTGCATATAGTCAACTTTTAAAAGTCCTGGTCTTCATTTTACTCATAAGATAAGCAATAACTGAGCTAAGGCTAAACGTACGGGATAGTGAGAGAGCACCTTTATCTCTAAACAGAATGAAATGCTAAAATGGGGGGAGTGGGAGAGATGTGCGTAGCCTTTCTGCATTTGTCTGCCTTTCTCCACAGTCAACAAAATCACAAACTAACCCAAGTCTGAACAACACTGGTTTGAAACATCATGTTTCAATTACATGTATGTGAGCTTAAGTTTAAATCTTGTTTTGTGTAAGTGAACTATTGCTGAGGTTTGTTTCCAAGTATTTTAGGCTTCAGATTTCTATGGCTGTACCTGTACACACACACTTTATGACAAGTTTGAACACTTCTGTCAGATCTAGAATATTATTTAATCATTTCTAAATTTCCATGTTCATCTTTTTCATATGTCAGATGTTTAGGTCACTGCATCAGTAATCATGTGACTATAATGTTTCAACTGCAGTACGAATGACACAAAAGGATATAGGAAATCAGATTTATTTTTACTGTTTGTGACAATCACACAAGGTTGTGACACAGTTTGTGATCCATGGCTTCATCTGGTTAAAAAGGGAAGCAGGACTTGGGATGTTTGTTTTGCATCTCTGTGCTTACCTCATCCTCTTAGAAAGTGTCATACAGCAAAGAAGCTATGAAATTAATTCTCATTACTTCCATAGGAAGAACAACTACACTATATATTCTCATGCAAAAAGAAATTTGAAGCAGATGAAATTATATGCCTGGTTCATACAAGAAGTCTGTAGCAGGGTCAGGAACTGGACCCAGATTGTTCAAGGTCCAGGCCACTGCCTCTTTACCGTGCCATCCTTCAACTGTTGCTTTCTTTCAGCCATTTTTTGTGAGTCTGGTAGCTAATTCACTAAAAATAGAGTAATTTTGGTACATGTCAGAATACACACAAGATCTTTTCTTGTTTCATACATAAATTTGAAATAAATAAGCCCTTGTCAGCTTAGAAATTTCAAATCAATTTTTGGCAATGGAAATGAAAAGTATCTTAGAAGATGCAGATCATTGTCACCTTTTCAATATTGTGAGTAATCAGAATTAAAATATTTTGAGTATTCTGAATATTGAATATTTTGAATATTAAAGTATTCCCTAAGCTTTGGCACATGATGGCTCTGGTACAGATATATAAGTGGGTTAATATTAAAAAACACAGTTTGGCCAGAATTTTAAGGAATGTTACTCCATCCTAATGAAATAGTTATTAAAGTTGATCTGTTTGTCCTTTTTTGTTTCATTATTTTGATTCTCAGCATTTGCCAGCTCTTGTCTTAAGAAGAGGGAAAATACTAAAACTTCTGAAGAGTTTGTGGTTTTTTGAAAGTAAGCACTATATACTGCTTTTACTGTTTCACTCTGTTAATATCATAGTAGGGACATTAGCTGGCATGACATGTTGCAGTGAATGAAGTGTTACCTTCAAGTTTACCCTGCAGCTACTGTTGAGGTAAATCTCTGTTGAGGTAAATATCTCTTCTATTTCATGAGAAGTAGGTGGGAAGGTTAAAGATCAAATTTAATGTAAGTTAACTATAATGACCACTTAAAATGAAAACCAAACCTGCTCTAATTTCCTTCTGTTAAATATCTTAATCCTTTACAAACAGTTGGCAGTTACATGTTCCTCTTTGATCCTGGAGGGATAATAATGCCTAAACTCTGTGATAGGAAGACTGCACTGAGATTTCTGAACAAATCTCATTCCATTTAGTGCAACTGGGGCCATGTAACCAAAATATTAGCAAGTAGCCTTTATGATCAATTTTTCCACTAAAATTTTGATATCCCATTACCAATTATTGTTCTTGATCTTCTTAGAAGTTAAAAGGCACAAAACTCATCCAGATAAAGCTTTTATGGTGGTGATAATTCTTCTGAGAAATCAGATTTGTAGTGATATCAATGAATTTGACCGTAGGAAAAATGAACTGTATAGTGTTTCAGTACTAAGTGCAGTTGCAGTGATAGAGTTCTCATGCAATACATATGAAAATGTTTTCAATGATGTGAAAAGATTTCATTATAGTGGGGTATATTTTGTATACGTTAGTCATAATATTTGAACATACCATTGTTGGTTTTGTTTACTTTTCATTTGAAATATTTAAAGGGTGGAGCAACAGAACATAAATCTGTCCATTAGTGAGCGTTTCTACTTTGCACTTCGATGAATTCTCATCAAATTTGATTTGCCAACTGGTAGCCAGAACAGATGTTATCTTAATGAAAGAGGGAAACATATTGAGCCACAGGGCCACCTCCAAACTTCTGTGACCAAACTTCTGGTTCATGGTTTATTGAAGTGCAAAAAACAATACTCCTTTGCAAAAGCATAGAGAGCTCTATTCTCAATTATCACAGCTAGGTGGCCTTTGAAAGAAAGAAGAGATGTAAATCAGAGCCTATACTGTGGAAGACTAGCTCTCAGAGTTCTTATGACTATAACCAGTGAGAACTTTGCATTAAAAGTTCTGGAATTAAAATTGACATTTATATTTAATGTACTTTATAAATTTATATATGTGATGAACACATAGCCGTTTCAGTTGTGGCATTTGTGTGAACTACAGTTACACCTTTGTAGCTGTGCTATTAGTATAAATACTTGTTCAAGTGAAGATTTTTTCATTTTTAAGAAACAGTTTTGTAGCACGCTTCTATCAGAAGCAAACTTCTGATTTGGAAAAACAGCATGTAAACCCTGTATTAAATGCTCCTTGGAGCTTTTAAAAAAAGACCATATAAAGCCTGTACTAAATGGTCTTTAGCTCTTTCTTATATATTTAATTTTCACAGAAAAAAAAAACTATTTTCATAAAAGCAGCTATAAATGAAAATCACAGATTTAATTCTGGACATGAAAAATCTGCTGCAGAGTTTTCGACTTGGAATTAATGTGGTATTTATGATACTACAAGTCCTCTAGATATTACAAATTTAGGAAGCTACTTGCAGGGTTTTTGCGATTTCAAAGACACTTACTCATATCTGTCAGATTCAATTTGAGATTCCTATGGAAAAATGAGCCTTCATTTGGTATCTGGCATTTGCATTACTTGGCTAAGGACAGTTTTATTTTTCTGCATATTACTCTGTTGCTTGCTAAAGCTGTAGCTCAGATCAGCAGCTTTGAAACTTTTGAACATACTTAAGTGGGTCCAGGTTTTAATTAATACAGAAAGATGAAGTGAAGTTGAACATTGTATTACTTGTGACAATTTCTTAAATCAAATACAGAAGTCAAGTACTTCTGATTTTTGTGAAGCTGAAGTCAGTTGTCAATTGATAGTTACTTTTGATATATATAACAAAATTATAATAACTGTATAAAAAGAATACTGAGTCTTAAGATAGGAAGTGGTGAAGTCTGAAAATCATGTAGTAAATTACGTGTACAGTGGTAATTTTCTGTTAGCCTAGCATAAGGAGTAACATACACTGTGTATCCAAAGCGTGGGCTCCTACTATAAAATGATACCAACTCTTTGCTGCAAGAGAATAAAAATAAGCAGTTATTTTATGAATCCTTCATGCTGTAATCACATTAGGAAAATAGGCATGATTATTGAAGAATGTTATTAATCAGATTTTTTTAAGGTAATTTAAACCTTTAAAGATCACTCCAGGCATTGGAAGACCAGCATGGGCCTTTGGGAAAGGAGCAGAATTGTACCAGTACCATGGTCAGCTGCCTGCTGGTGCTGCTTGTGGCTTGCCACCTAGAGAGCCATTGGTGGCTCAGCCCAAGCTACCACAGTGACGTTTCTACACTGTGTAAGTACTCCCCTTTTTAGGTCTTTACTTCGATCATCAAGGGATTTTCTGTTTATAGATTAACACCATTTTGCATCAAAGATGATGAGTCAGTTTGGGGACTTCTAACTTACTTTAGTAGTTCTCATTTACCACTTCCTTCCAAGTCTGTATCTGGTTTCAATTTTGATGAAGTGAAGGCACTCACAATTTGGGGGCTTTAGATGGGATCTGTTTTTTCTTTTTACAAACCATATGTCAATGCTTTAAAGGCCTGTCTTGTGGCTAGTTGAAACAAAATCAAAACACCTAGAAAAGGTCCCAGTCTGAGAAATATTTCCTAATTTCATTAAAAATGCTTTTCATTCGATGTTTACGAATTACACTTTTAAAACTTTGCCTAGAGGTAAGGAGGAGTGTTTCAGAAATAAGAAGTTTAAGTAAAATTACTACAAAAGCATGTAATCTTCCATTTTAGTGTATTTCTTCTTCTGAATAAGTTATGCTCTAATAAAAATTAAAGAGCAAGTTACATTTCAAAGATCAGGTCATCGTAATTCATTGACATTAGGCCACATAACTGAATAATGTCTTACTTCAGTGAAATACATCAAATGAGATCAACAATTATGACTCATAAACATGCCTCGCAGGCATAAAACAGCAGGGAATTAGCATGTGAGGCTGATAAATATGCATGTAAATAAGCTCCCAAAGGAATAACATGGGTTTGATTGATAGGTTTAGAATTGGAACATATGTAAACCCCTTTATTCCTCATTCTGGTGTAGCTAAGTAAAGATGCGTTTTACTTGTTAAAAGTTTCAATAACTTTGTAAATCTTAATGCCACATCTGCTTTTGTGTGTGCAGGCACGTGTGGGTGTCACTTGAGAGATTGATTGAATTGTCTGCAGGGTAGATGCCCTCACGCTAATAATGTAATGTTTGCGTATGTATATTGGAGTGGCTGTGTATGTGCATGCACATGTATACATATTTGGGCACTGTATATCATGTGGTGTTGAGCAAAAAATTATTTTAAAGGTTGATTTACTCAGAATTTACAGATTTTAAAGTTGGCTTTGTGAGTAGAAAACTGAGTTGTAAGTTTTTGTATATGCACCCGTATATTTATTTTTGCAAATATATTCCACATTGAAGGTAATTACTATTTATATTACAGAAAGTCCCACAAGTACTACTACATTTAAGAGTCTGGCAGTGATTGTTTATAAACTTCCATTTTTGTTGGCATCTTACAGCTTGAGCTCTTATCTGCAACTTCAAAGTACCTATCACAGCAGTATCTCTATGTTGATCAGCACAAGTGTTTGTGCTGTGCAGAGATTTACATCCGTATTGTTAGAAAGGTATGTAACATACTTTGCGTTTATAAAACATTAATACTTAGCTGTGCCAAATACAGACCAATTGGTTGCCATTGTCATGTGGCCTGGTGTACATCTGCTTTATTACCATTCCCTGCTATTAGGCAATAAAAACTTTTCCAACTGATGCACACTCACTGATGTTGCATCACACTGTAATTATGCTAAAGCGATCTTAGACCACTGGCAGGCAAGATGCAAAAACATTTTCAATAGCATGAAGTGTCTGTTGACTGTAGATTTTAGTTATATGTGGTTTATAGCTAAAATAGTCATTCTGAGAACTTGGAGATGGGACTTGCATCAAAAATCACAGTTGTTCACCTGTGAAAACGTCCGTTCTGTAATACCTGCCTTTCACTTAGAGATACCTTTCTGTGGAAATAAAGCTTGAGCAAAATTACTTCCATCTGTTTAGATTTATAGGGTAGCAGAGAATATATTTTCCAGTTAAGATCAGTAAATTCCAAAGCTACTGCTTAGTTCTGAAAGCTGGCTCTTTTTGCTGCTTAAAAATAAATAAATAAACTTGTAGCACTTAGAGACATCAGCATCAAATCTCATGTGGGTTCTCATGAAGCAATTTATAGCTACCTTGTATAATTTGTATAGAAATGTTAAGTTGATCCCTGCTCCAACAGCATCAACTGCTTAATCCAGAATGTAACAGCCTGTGGCACCAAGAAAAAGCATGCCCTGTGTGCAGACTAGGGTAGGGGATTTTGCATAATAGAGCTGAATAAGCAGATTGCTATCAGGAACTCCGATGGACCATGTTTCTAGCTGCATAGCACTGCCCTTATTCACAGGGGATGCCTAGATATCTCTTGAGCCAACAGAAATAGAAAATTAAATCACTTTTGTATATTCCCCCCCATCAGTGTGCCTTTTTTACAGTCGGGGCCTTGACAGTCCATCACTCAGTTTCCAGTCCCCACAAGGAATGTCCTTCAGTGGCCCAAGAAAAGCAAGGAAATTGCTGCTAAGTATTTTTTCCTTCACCTCTAGAATTTTCCACATTTTCTCCAACATGTGTGAAGCCACTGGGAAATATGGTTAAATGAGTTAAGCAGACATCACCCATCTGTGCATCTCGGGGAAAATACAAACAGTGCTGTCCCTCCGAGAGCTTTCTTGGTACATAACCAAAATCAGAACAACCACAACACTCTAAAGCTAAGCCTAGGCAAGTCTCCTGTAGAAAGAAAGGGAGTAGCTCTTAGAGGAAACTGCTGCTTCTGGCTTACCCCAGTCTTGCTGATGCACGGCCTTTGCAGAATTTAAGGTAGTCCTAGCACCCACACTCCTCCAAAATGCCTAAAGGTTACTGGACACCCAAGAAAAGGTGACTCTACATCATGCCTCCTTCAGACAGTGTTCAAACCCTGGCATTCAGCCCCAGCTCTGAATTTCAGTCCCCCCACAAGCCAAATTGATCACATTGCAGCCTCTTCTTTGTTTGTATAAATGTTTTATAATTCTAGATAGAAGGCATCGCAGGAACCCTACTTCTGTTCAAGTCCTGATTCACCCTTTAATATTGTTCAGTGCTGCTCTTTCTACTACTCAAATGATTTGTAATTTGTATCTCTCAAATGGTTCCCCCTTGGATTTCTCATGCACTGAAAAGTCAGATGCCTGACATTACTGTGTAAAGTTAAGTGCTTGGGGTTAATGAATGGCATTAAATTTTATGAGGTCATGTCCAGTAGATGTTAAAAGAAGCTTAAGGGAACTTTATCACTGATAGAAATTAACAGTTGGCATGAGAGAATGCCTGAGGGAGTTCAGTTCTAAGCAAAAATAAAATCGGTGGTATAAAAACTAAAATATAGAGTCATTGTGATTAACGTAAACATTTTTGTTAGGTAATTGGTTACGTGTTGCAGTAAAAGAAATGAGACCTCATGGTTTGAAAGGAAAGAACATTATTATATTTAGAAAGCAATTAATGTTTCTGGTTTAATAAAAAAAAGTCTACATCACGTACAATATTTATAGTCTTTCGGTAAACATATAACCTTTGGGGCTATATTTATCAAATAGTCAAGTCTCCACTTATTTACATTAGCTTTTTCTTTGGGCAAAATGTGTTTTCCCTAGTGAAGTACATGGTTTTGTTTCATTAAACCTTTATTTCTACTCGCAAGCATTGCTTATATTACAGACCAAATGAGTAAATTCTGTGTACTTAAGTCATCTAAGGTTTGTGTTTTGGGGTTACTGATGGATGCATGAAAATTCTGTTTCAAAAAGAAAATGGCTACATTAACTTATGGATAGATCTGTTTTGCATAATTATGTGGGGAACTATTCAGTAATTATACTAGTATTCATATGCTGTAATTTTCGTCATCTTTATTCACTGTCATTCCAATGAGAGGAAACGGAAAACTTGTTCAGACATATATATTCTTTATTGCTCTGTCGTACGACCTGCAGTCACAGCATATAGCGCTTTGTCAAATAGTGCCTGTGCTTGAGCAAGACAGCTATTGTCGTGGATTTCGTTCCCACGGTATGTGTGTAAATTCTGCAGCCGTACTTCATGGTCTCTAATACCATGCTATGGATATGTCTAAATGACCTTGTGCAGACCTGTTCCTTCCACACCACTTGAGGTCTGTGCTGTCTGGATGCAGTGTTAGAGGTAGTGGTGAGCCTGCTGAGGATGCAGTGCTGCAGCACAGAGGAGTCAATGTTTCTGGATCAGAGCTTTTTCTCCTCTCTAGTTGGACAGAGACGTACCATACCTATCACACAGCACAGAAAATCATGGCCACGTCCTGAATTTGATAGGTGAAATCTGAAGAAATAGTGAAAAAAAATGAGAATTTGTAGTCCCTCAGGACTGTTGTGTTGCTCTCCATGTGATTATCTTTGTGTTTTGATACAAATTACATACATGAAATGCCCTTTCACATTTTCCTTTGGTGGTACTCGGTCAAAAACTCCGAATTCACAAAGTTGATGCTCTGTGATGCTGGATTACATTTTTGTCTTACACCCAGACTCTTCTTTTTGGTTAAAAGATATTGCACATTTTCTGTCTTGGAGAACTGGGGTTACTGTCTATAAAAATTGACTACTACTATTTTAACGTTTTTCCTATTATTGTGAAAACTAAATCATCAGCCTTTTGGAAAGCTTCAATATAATTGCTGTGTGTGCAAGAAAAATCTGGTTATACTTGTCTAATTCACATTTTTTAAGTCTCGTATTTTTTATGTCTCCAAGCACTTCATACTTGCATGCTTAATTCCATTCTGAAGTGCTACCAGGGATGCACACTACTCGTCCTTCTCACAGGAGGGCAAGTGTGGAGAACAGAAATCTGTCCTGTGATGGGTTACATACCTCATGCAGAAATGTTTTGTGGGGAGTTTCTTTCTCAGTATCTACCACAGAAGGACAAACTACCTCACACTGTAGTAAATAGAAGTGTTTCGTCATTCTGGCTGTCAATTTGGTATATTTTTATATTCTGATGCAGCTGAAGATTTTCATCTCTTAGACATCTAGATTTTACTGCTAATGCATATGTATCTTTGCTCTCCAAATTTTTCTAGATCCATCATTCACAACGTGCATCTGCTTTTGGACCAGTGAAGTACACAGTTGGTGCCCTCCAAATTAACTCAGGGTTGATTTAAAAGAATTCTCATGAAATCTAGTGTTCTCATTATGCTTCGGCATGTTTTGATTTGGCAGTTTAAAAGCTTTAGCTCAGTACTTCTTTTATACTGTTTGGTTATAAGTTATTTGATCAGAGAAATTTATAGAAAATGTAGTGTACTGTTCCATTTCATGTTCTCTGAGGTATGGATCTACTGGATATACAGTGTATTCTGAGAATTAGCAGCCTTAATTAGCCTCAAATTAGGAGTCTGGGGCTTCCTGGTTTCATCTTATAAAACCCAAGCTAAGCAATTTTAAGCTTGGGTGTCCCTTTCTAGTGCAGGTTTCTTCTTTATAGTTAATTTGATTAGGATAAGGGCTGCTCTACCAGCAGCAGGAATGTCCCTTTCAGGGTTCAGTGTTTGCATCTGTGTGGCTGTGCTTGTTGTCTTCAGGTTGTTGGGGTTTTTCTCAGACCATCTTGCTCAAGTTTGCCAGGTACTGGTGCTATCACAAGGTGAAGGCATCCTGACATGATTAGGGTTTTTTTTAACAGTGCACTTGTTAATTGCCTTATCCCTGTACTCTGCTGCTGGAGGGGCATCAAAGTTCTACCCAGATAACTGTAAATTTTACCCAGAGACTAAGCTGCTTTTTCAAAATCATTCACATAATTGATTTGTTAAAGAACTAAAAAAATGTGCTTTCTCTCATTTTATGAGAGGATGATAAGGGATGATAGATAAGGGAAGTAAAAAGCATATGCACTTCTGGTATGTTGTGTTCCTAGTTTATTAAACCACTGTAGATATAGTAGATATAACATATCTATAGTAGATATATATATCTAGTAGTAGATACTATATATCTATAGTAGATGTAACATATCTACTATTTTTGGTCTGTGTAATGCTGCTAAAATGTATTATGTAGTTACATTATCAAAAATGTGTCTTTTCAATAGTTACGAGCAGGATCCTATTTCTAACTAATTTAACAGGTTATTCTGTAGTTTATGTTGATAAAAATCAAAAGTAGCTTGCTTGTTGAACCTGCAGATCTGACTGCTTCCCGTACTGCTGAAGGGAGGTTTGGTAGGGAAAGAGGAGGCTGCAGCTGGAAAGAGCTGGAGGAGCTGAGCTTCCTGGGGTGACAGGGATGCTGTGGGTGCCCAAGTGTCTCTTCCTGGCCTTGGGCGATTTAGGAACTGGCTGCTTCCCACATTGCTTCACGTGGGAATTTATTCACCTCTTACCGTGTGCTTTTAAAACTGCAGCATTTGAGGAAAGTCCAGGCGTTGGGTCTTGCATCTCTGTGGCAACTTCATAACTTCAAGCTTCTCATCTGCTTTCTTTTCCTCAGAGCCAAAACTCACAGTTCATCTACTGGCTCTGAGAGGTAGTGCCAGCCCTTCCACGAGATGCCAAGTTGTTCCACTGCCTTTCAGTTTCTCCTGTTTCCATTTGCAGCAATGCTGCTGCTGCTTTTGTTCTCTCTGATTGCCTCCTAGCCATAAATGCTCTTTATTATCCCATTCCGTGTAAGCAAGCAGTTAGTTACTTGTGTGTCACCAAGGTACCCATGTGGATGCTCTGATTTCAGGCTGTACCTCTTTGCATGTATGTGCTGGGCAAAGGAACATGGTATAATTTTCACAGTGTTTCTAAACATATTTATGATCAATGAAGAAGGTCCAAGAAAGTACATTCTGCTTTCAGGAGAAGCCTTTGACATCCATCAGTCATGCTGTAAATCATCAGCCTGCTGTGATAGCTTCCTTTGGTAAAAAACAACAAAGAGATAAAGCAGAATTGTTCTAGTTCTTTTTTCAACCTATGGTTCTAGTTATCATGAGACCATCTCGCCAGCCTTAGGAGGTGAGGCTGCGTATCACTGCCACGTGTCTTCCCAGCCAGGCTGGCCTTTTTCCTGATAAACCTGTTATTCTCAGCTGAAGGGCAGCTAACTCCTTGTTGAAAGGGCTGTTCAATTTCAAAGAACGAGACTTTAATCCTTTCTCATTTGTCTTCTACTATCATTTAATCTTGGAAAACAGCAGAATGTTAGAAAACTCCTGCTCACTCTTCCTTGTCTCAGTCTTTTTTCCTTGACTCAGTGGAATACATACTACTGTTCTCAAATATGAAAAACAAACTATACTTACATATGA
Organism: Pezoporus flaviventris; assembly: GCF_033815535.1. Taxonomy (NCBI): domain Eukaryota; kingdom Metazoa; phylum Chordata; class Aves; order Psittaciformes; family Psittacidae; genus Pezoporus; species Pezoporus flaviventris. The sequence continues at coordinate 18,390,552 of NW_026892585.1, read as the reverse complement.
GTTAGTATCCCAAACGGAAGGAGTGCATCTATCTGTAAGATAGAAATGTGGTTAAAAATAGGATGTAATTGAAGTAAATTAAAGGACAATAGTAGCCTTCAAACATCTAAAGAGATGGTATGTTTTTCTTACTGTCAGTGTAAATGGTCTCTGGAGACCACCTTTTTAGAGTGATTGTGCGTGCCTAAGATTAAGCAAAGCTGCATGACCAGTGCTATCTCAGGAGGATGCTGAGTCATTAACTCATGTTTATTGCCTCTTGCCATCTTTAGATTATTGCAATTTATAGCTCAAAGGCCTTTTAGGCTGTTTATAAGTTAAAATTAGCTAAATTCTTCTGGATGCAAGTGATAAGTCACTCAGCATTTGTGTATCACGGGATATAAGTTCCTAGTGATGATGCCAGGCGGCTGCTAAGATTTTTTTTGTTCCTGTGCAAAGTCTAATTTTGCTATTTGTCTGTAGTTATACTGGATTACTCTATCCTCTGTTTTGCTAATTTTGCTAATTTGCTATTTTGTTAAGTGTGTATGCTCTTAAAGAATTTAGAAGTTAGAGATGATATTATTTATTAGGTATACGGCTTCCACTTCAATCAGACTACATTAAAATGTTTGTATCTTATTCTGGAGTCTGTTGAGTCACATTGGTGGTGACCTAGGAATTTCTTTAAGTTATACATGGTAAATGATTAGTTGGGTTACATAGCAGATAAAGGCTATAGTACTGAGCATGTGAACAGAGGTGGATATAATTTATTATGGACCAAAGACAGTGCATTAGGAGAAAAAGTAACTGAAAAAAGAAAGTTAGAAGAATCGCAATTTACCTTATTCTGTGGATTTTTTCTTTTGCCAGTCTCATTTCTGCTGTTAACAAATTCAGCTGAGGCTTACTGAACTAAATGCGTATTTTCAGTGGAAGTCACATTTGCTTATATAAGCTGGTATTGTCTGTTCCCACTAAACAGGAAGTCAAACTATTTTTCCATGTATGTATATTTTCTGAATCACTATTAGCATCACAGTTAAATTGGCCTTCCCATCGTGCTCAAAGAGATTATATTAAAATACATCTTGATGTAAATTATTTAAAATTTTGGTACCTTGCAATTGCCTGAGAATTCTTCTCAAGCATTCCTGTGAATTAGTTCAGTGGTATTAGAGTAGAAGTCCTTATTCTATTTTGCTGGTTTTAGTTTAGAGTACAGTGTATAGCTCAGCCTATTTTGCTAAATGCAGAGGCTTCATCGGGAAAAGAAATATAAATTCTAAGTCCTTTGAATACACTTACTGTTGAATTAATTTAAAATTGGGCTACATTTGTTAAACACTGATGCTACATTCTAGTTTCAAAATCAGTCATCTAGACCTTTGTATATCTTTTCCCATCCACACTTTTTCACATATACATTTTACATGTGCAAAAGTGCTATGTTAATTTACAGGCTAAACTAATGACAGGGTTGGTGTTTAGATTTGTGAACACTCAGAAGCAGTTTCACGTAAAATGGAAACCTTATTTTTGTGTGTCTTGATTTAAACTGAAGTGCATGGACAAAATTATTTCAGACAGATTTTTACGCAGAGTTTACTTGTATAGGCGTATACACATGCAGTTGAGATTTTATATGCAAAGATCATAGTAGATGCCACTTGATTGTCATAAATCAGCGATCCAAAAGACACCAGAATTGACTGGGTTTGAGAAACATACAAGATATTATCTCCAGAAGTTTTTGTTTGTAACTGCAGACCAATGTATCTGCCTATGGTATTGTTTAGCAGCTTTCTGCAGGGCTAAAACAGGCTTTGATTTTGCACTTTGATGTCAATGTTTCTTACCTATTTTCAAATGTGACCAGCTTCCTCTATTGCAAAAGTATTATGTGTGGGTACTGTTTTGTGGTTTTACAGTTGTGTTCCATTCCTAACTCACAGAAGCTTAAAGGAAAAAAATGTTATCAGTGCTTAATCTTTTTTTCACACAATATTGAAGGGTAAATAAATGAACTATTTCAGCCTATATAAGGCTTTTGTACTTCAAATGGCAAAGTCTCTTAGCACTTCTGCATATATTGATAATTACCATAGTGTATAATTCTTTTATTTGACGGCAAAATAACAGTATTTTAGGGCACAGTGTTGAAACTAAAATGATACAAAAAAAAATCTGTACCAAGCAATGCATGCATTCAAAGTATGCGTCTAATGCTAAATGAATTTGAAGCAATGGATAGAGTCAGGTTTTCACTTAAAAGAATGCTCACCAAAAAGTTGCATCGTATTTATGTCAGAAAACTCAAACAACTTGCTCAGAGTGAAATGTTCTTCAACTTTCCATACTAATAATTATTTAATAAATATCAGAGTGCTGTGCACTTAATTCTTTAGCTGAAGGCATTATTTTCAGTTTCTGTACACTGCTTCGAGCTTTCTCCATTTAATCATTTTAAAAGCTTATTTGGTGTAAATTGAATTTAACACTGTAGTTGCGAGGATGTTATGCAAAAAGTCCAAAAGATTGTCTGTAGCGTAGGGGCTGCTGGTACCAAGGATGGAGCTTCAGAAGGGGAGCAGAGGCTGCATCATCTTAAACTCTGCAGCACCCTCTCTTGACACAATGCAGCAATTCAGTCCTAGGGAATCTGTCAAAATTCAGAACGGAGAAATCCATAGTTCTGCTACATTTTACTTTTTAAAGGTCTAGTTTATGTAGTAAAAATCTCAATGTGCCGTATGTTTGGGATTAGTTCTCCTTTTATTTTTATTTTTTTCTTCTCCTACTGCCATTTTGGTCTTTCGGCAGACCCAAATCGGAAAGCTTCAGTCATCTTAGTCTTTTTGTATTTTTTTCCCTTTGCTGCAGAGATCCTGAAGACTTTCCAAACTGCATATTTGGTGCTGTAGTAATACAAATTGTCTGCTATTTTGTAAACCTTTCAATTGTCAGACTGTTCTCTTTCAAAATAATAGAGGAGCCTGAAATCGCCCATGCTAAAATTAAGAATTTATAACTGTATGGAACAGATGTTTTCATAAACATTTGCTATAATTAATTTCAACTAGGGGATTGAAGGAACAAAGCAGTTTTTCCCTCTTCAAAACTTTATTGCCTTTTCCCCATACAGCAAACTCAGAAATCTTTGCTTTAATATTGTTAATGAAACAAATCTAGTCTTCTGTTTGGTTTTCACTGTGAAAAAGGAAAGCTTAATTTGAACAAGATACCAGCCTTTAAAACAATGGGCAAATACACTGAATTTCAAACATCGCATCTAAAGGATTAATGCAGAATGTAAGTCTTTAGGTGCTCAGTTCTGAGACCAGAACTCTGTGGTGTCAATTGTCAGAGATTCCTACATATGAGGATAAATTTTATCCAGATTAGTTCGAAGAATATGAATCTGTAGAGTAAACAGTATGAAGGAATTTTATGTTTGAAGAGTTGTGAAGCTCGGTGTTACAAAAAGCAAAGGAGTCTCGTGGCATTATATATAGTTTTAATGCATAGTAAAATGCTTATTGTATGTTGATTACCACTTTATACTCACAATAAAGGTCTGCAATCTGTTAAGCTTTTTTTTTTTCTGTTTGCATTGTATGAGGAACATATTTTGACTAAAATCATTCTTCCATATTTGTATTGTCACTAGGTTTTTGGGGATATTATTTGGAATTTATATAGTTTAGGGCCAGAATTTTGGTGTTACTGTGAAAAATAAAAAATACCCATGCATTATTGTTCTGGTTTTAGTAGTTCCTGTATATCATAAAAATGTTATTTGAGAAAGAAAAAATGTTTAAAGTTAAAAAAAGAGCATGGCTTAATTGTTTTACACCTGAAAGAACCAGTGCAGCTGCAAGGATTTTTAGAGCAAACTAGAGTTCCTGACTGATCTGTCATCTATAAAGTGTGCAAAGAAAAATAGGTAGCTGTCATTAAAATTACATTTCAGCTTTCAATAACCATTTAATGAGTAGCGTAATTATATAAGTATGGTACCTCAAGTACTTTACTCAATAATTAAAAATAATCTCATCTTTAAAGTGAAAGCGCTATAATTATTATTTGACTTAACCAGGACCACTGTTATGATCTCCAGTGGCACCTCAGATTGTTCAAAGTGGTTTTGAAAGTATAAATTAAAATTGGATAAATCATTAAATTATTAAGCTTTAAATATGCTGAAAATGGATACAGCGTAGAATTTGGAAGTCATGTTATAAGAATTGACAGCCTTAGACTGCAAGCATATATTTGTGTTAAAATTTTCCTTGTCTCTAATCATAAAACATTGAATTAATGATCGAGTGTTTTACATCAACCTGAACTTAAATTTTCACAACTCCTAAATAAATACTTCTTTTTTTTTTAACAACATTTAAACCTTTGATTAGAATACAAAAAAATATATTAAGCAGAGTGCAAACTCGTCAGCAGAGAGATCTATCCTATATTTTGACACTTGTAAGCAGGGTGAATCACAGTTTGATTTCCTAAGTGGGATCGCTTTTATCACCAATTCCTAAACCGCCAGCCATAAAACCCTTTCATAGCTGACACGAGATTGGTAGGTTGGTTAGCGCTATATAAATATACATGTGTGTCCACACACAGACATGTGTGTGTATACATACATACAGAAATATGTATATACCTAAAGACATCTCTTTAGTATCAAAACATAGTTTCAAAATAATAAATATAGTTCAGGTATTTTTAAAAGTAGGAGTAGATCCATAGAGTAAGGAGATATCACTCAAGCTTCTTGTCTTCATAGACTTTCAGCTGGTTATAGTAGCATCCCTCCCCCTTTATAAGATATCCTGTGCTGAATTTTTGCATCTCACAGAAAAAAGAGAAACGTCTGATCCCTACATTGTTCTTCACGTACTTTTTTACTCTTGTTGAGCACGTACTTAAGCTCAGAGTGCTCGTTGTGCCTGCTGCATACCCAGAGCATCTTCCCACCCTTGAGCTAGGGCTCTGAAATGCTATCAAGCTTCTTCTTACTTCCGGAAGTGGAAACTGCACTGCACCTTGAAAAAAGAAGATAGCACACTATCAGCATATTATACTGTTAAAAATTAAAATAGGAAAATAGTGTGCATATTTAAATTAGGCTTCTCTGTGATACAGTTTCTACACATGGTTTTTAGATAATCTTCAGAAAGTATATTTGGCATCCTCCTTATTCTGGGTTCATCTATTTTATGGTACATCTATAATCTCAAATGTGTTCTTACAAGAAAACAGTTACTGCTAGTGACAAGCCTGTATATTCTGGGTGAATCTGGTACCCTAACCAATGTACAATTTACAAGTCCTTCTTGCATCTCAGAAATCTAAAGAAGCCAACATTTGAAATGTTCTTTTTTGACTCGTTAGTAAAAGCATCAATTTTGAGTTATGAACATTCTCTTGAAACAGCCTCCAGCTATGTCCAGTAGTATTAGGTCCCAACTACCCAAGTCCTAGCTCCTTTTAGCCCTTGGTTTCCATGCACAAGAGCAGCCTCTACTAAAATAGGGCAACAGAACTGAATTCTCTTCAGAGAAAGTGTTCATTCCCAGAATAGGGAGTTTCTACAGTTAAAGAAGCATCAAGAAAAGATATCCAGATGATTTTCAGTCCCTTTGGAAGAATACGGCCTTATTTTATTATTGTATTAAAACCAGTGACTGCTTTACTGCTAAAAGCAGTATATATTTACTTTGATACTGATGCTTTTTATGGTACTGGTTGTTTCCTTTCTCTTTCCTCTGAAAGTGTGATAAGCTTTATTTTACTCTTCCCCTCCTAGCTTTTGCATTTGAAGTTTGGAAACCTTTTCAGGAATGTGGGGCAGGGTTTGCAGAGCATCCTCTGTTTCTTCAACAGAGCCCTTCTTCCCATTTTGAGTCTTGGAAAGGATCTAAAAATCAGGCTAATACAGAATCAATTAGGATTTTTAAAGGAGACAACAAACTCTGTTACCAGCATAATGAATCATATATTCATAACTGTTCAGTATACATCCTTATTTTGCCAGAAAGTTGGGTCACTTGCCTGAGGAGGGGCCATGGATTCCCACAGCTTATTCTCATTAGTTGGTGAAGCACCTGTCCTGTTTGTTCTCAATATTGCTGACAATGAAAACTTACCAGGATTTACTAGAAAACCATTTGAATAAAAGTAGGTAAAATTCAGGGACTCCTAAATCAGCGAATACTTTGCACTTTGCTTTGTCATTTTTATCATTTTCAGTGAAAGATATCTAAATCATCTTTCAAGATGTCACAATAGACTTATCTGTCTTAAACGTGGTGGAGCAAGAAAACAATGACAGAAATGCCCAGTCTGTTAAGTCGTGGTTTAGAGAGCTGGATGTGCCTAGTCCTATCCAGTTTCGGTAGCTGCTGCTAATGATACAATGGAGCAGCAAAAGCGCCTCTCAAAAAGAAGCCACCACCAACAAAAGAGATCAGCAATAACATATAAATATGAGATTTATTTACAATGGGTTTACAATTAAGAATGTTAAAGTATTGTGGTGGTCATTTCAATAAAGGGAATTACTGTCTTCTGAGGGAATGCTTCAGAATAAAGCGAGCTACACATGAAGTAGCTTGTGAAGGACAGCTCAGTGGATGTAGCAGCCCCAGGATCCCTTCGAATTTTCCTTGTGGGATCCTGATGAAAGAACAACCTTTTATCACCAAGATTCTGGTTTCCATTGTAGAGTCCTGTTGACTTAAAGCAGGACAAATGGTTTAGTTGAAAGACAATAACGGCTTTGAATTTTTTGAGATATTCTTAAACCTCATTCTTGGAAAAAAAAACCATCATGTTGCCATTATTGAAAAGAGTCCCAAAAGATATTTTTCAGTATATGAATTTAGTATTGTGAATGAGTTTTCTTTCTGAGTCTGGCTAGTGTGGTAGGTGGATGCTTAAGAGTTGTTTAGGTATAAATAAGGTGCAATAGTGCATTCAGGACCTATTTTCATGTGCTGTATTTTTTTCAATTTTCTATTGCCCGGTATCACTGCACCTAGCCATATGGCTTTAAAAGAGACGGAACGTAGCTCAGTCATGTCACGGAGTGCTCAGGATCAGATGTGGAGGTGGGCAATATGTGAAAAAGCATATTACTTAAAATTGTCCCAGTATGGGAGACTGTTTTTCAAGACGCAAGGGACAGATGGTTATTAATAATGGGAGGGTTTCCTGGATGAAATATCTGGTGTTATTAATTTAGTTAAATTTAGTAAACAAAAGGCAGAACAATTAAGTAGGATTTCCATTTTCAAAATAAATTGAGAGCTAATAAGTGAAATCAACTGGATGGAGTGATTTTAGGCTCAAATGTAATAGAGGTTTGGAATATATTTTAGACAATCGTGCAAAAGTTAATAAAAAAATGCATTCCAAATTAGATGAGAAAAAACACTTGGAAGGACAGTTCTGTCAAAGTGAGTGATTAAGTATTTTTAAAGAATGCCTGAAGTAAGCAAAGATCTTGAAGGAAACAAAACCAGCTTGATCTGCAAAGAAGGCTACCTCCTGGATGTCAGAAATTGTGGGGTTATAGTGACAGTTAACAGAAGTGAAGTTGAATTAGATCATTAACAAGAAAATATTACTTGAATTTGTAAAGAAGCTTTGAGGGGAAGAAAACTAAAACTATAATGCACTACTGTTGTGGTTTAAACCCAGTCAGGCAACTTGTGAGATTCTCTGCAAGGCTATGCTCCACTGCTGCTCACACGACTGCTACTGCTGAACCCAGGACAAGTGCGAATGGGCAAATGATATTAAATATAATTCAGGTGTGGTCTCAACCAGAAAAGTGTTAGTTTTCAGTAGAAATAAAATATTAGGCAAGGGTCTGAAAATAAAAAAGAATAAAAAATGAAAGGGTGTTGGGTATATATGATAAATTAGCACATACAATAAAGAGTAAAGAATGTGACTTGCAGAGTAAATGTCTTTCAAGAACACTGACAAATACTGCTGCATGGAACAATTTTTCAGTCTTAGTTCATGTCTGATAGCATGTATGTGAAGGAGGAAAAATGTAGTACCTTTAATTAGATTAAGAGAAAAAAAGTGTTGCAAAGCAGTTATATCAGTTTGCTGTTGTCTGTGCAGGGCTTTAGAAGAGGAAGAAAAAAGTAAATAGTGTAACTTTGGTGCAGGGCTTTTGTTAAACAGGAGACTGTGCCTAGCTAAGCTGCTAGCCTTTGTAAATATACATTAAGGAAATATGTTAAGTCTGTCTGGACCTAAGTAAACCATCTGATGTAGTGCCACAGGAGATGTTATGAAATAGAAAGGATGGGGATTAGTGAAGTATAATAATTATAAGTTGAATTGAGAAATGCAGATTTTAATGAAAGAATTTTTTTAAGTGGAGTTCGTGGTGGAACTGATCTTACGCAATACTTTCATTTGTTGTCTTGCCACAAAGTGAGAAGCTTCAGTAATAGTTTTTAAGAAGAAAAAATATTAGAATATCAGATACCGCATATTACTACATAGAGAATATGCAGTATCCAGTGCAAGGAGACTCAGTTCAAATAGGATAGGTCATTTCTGAGGAAAAGAGCAACAACATGAAATAGTATGAAATGCAGTATTGTACTAGCAAGGTTTGCTACTGTAAACTGCAAACTTCTTTTGTAAATAAAAATAGAGAGTAAAAATGTAGGAGTGTTGGTGAATGATGGCTGTGAAACTGCAAGCTGATGTGACATGACTATAGACTGTATCAAGCAAGATTTTTTTGATAGTGAAGAAAACCACTGTCCAAAGAATAAACTGGTTAAACTTTAAGTATGCTGTCTACAGCTCCTGTCCCTTCTTTTTCATGTGTAAGGAGGACTGATTTAAACAAAACAGGGAATAATGAGCCTCATTTCAGGAAAAGACTGTGAAAGAACTTGATTTCAGTAAGCAGAACAGAGGGCACAAGGATGCGCAATGCTGTCTGTAAATGAATTATGGAAATACACAAGGGCATAGAAGAATTACCAAGCTAAATGACAGGTTGGGCAAGAATAAATAAAAAAGGATGTGGATAAATTTCATTTAAAAAATAGATTATTGTTCCTGGCTTTTGACAGTCCTTCAATAGTAGTTACTATAGAGAGGAAGGTTTCCTTGTAATCCTCAGTTTCTATGAACGTCGCTGATCTATGTATAAACAGCCCACAGGATGTAAAACAAGATGTTTTGCAGACGTGTTAAGTAGTTTCAGAGAAGCTTTAAACTTGTGCTAGGACAAAAAGTGCCTGATACCATACAGTCACAAAATAAATTAACTTTTACATTCTTTGGCTTAAAAATCAAACTCATCTGTTTGTGTGGTATGCATCTCTAACCTTGTACTAGTAAAACTGTGTTTAGTTAGGTCCTCAAACCAAAACTTCAAGTGAAATTAAATCTCAGATTTTCAGAACATTTAGACTCCAAATTGAACATGAAGGCTTATTGTCTCTCTTGCCAGCTGTAAGAATTTGAAGATGTAAAGTTGAGACTTACCTATGTAAGCTTTGTTGTAAACTAAAATTGCAATATATGGTAAAATCAATTGTGATTCTCATCAATATTGTGTTATTTATTATCAGGGTTTGTCTCGTAACAAAAGTGTTTTATATTTGTATTAGGAGGATCAAATGAAAACGGAAGCACACACCACACTTCAGATTCTGATGGAACATTTATTTCTTACAGGTTGGTAATTTTTATATTTTCTAATTTTTAAAAATTTGAATATAATAAGCAGCATAATATATTAAAAGCAAAAGAACAGATCCATATATTTTAAGAGTATTGTACACACTAAATTGCAACAGTCAGGAGACTAAAAGATGTGAAGGATTTCATTAAGTAATGATTTGAAAAGTTTTTGCATTATTATTTTTTGAGAAAGCTGTTCAAAATACTTACCTAATGAAAGTATACTGTGTTTATAAGCCTAAATAATTTTAAGGGATTTTTTTTTCCCTCCAAGGTATGGAATAAAGTAGAAATTCTCCCCTAAACTCATAGCAGCTAAGCTAAACACTGAAATACTTAACTCACCAGGGATCACCTTTCTGATCGTCTCCAAAGTAACTGGATCTATGACTCTGTTCCAGGTCAAAAAAAAGAGTCAGGATTTCTTAAATTTTAGGTTTTCTGACAGGAAAATAGTTTTTCAGTTCTGTTGGTCGTAAACACCAGTTAAAAACCATGAGGCTGAGTAACTTTCTGCAGCACTGTCACTGAACTTGAGTCTTGCAGTTGAAAGCACAGAAGAGTAACCAGCAGATGTGTAGTTCTATCTTTCAGCCAGCAAAATGCTTCCTCTGCTACAGATGCTAAATCTGTGTCCTTGTGACTGGTAATTTAATAGTGAGATTTGTGCTAACCAGAACGACTGCATCTGATTTTGATGCTTAAGTATGGCAAAATGAAACAAGTTTACCACATGATTATTTTGAATTCATTTAGAGAACAATAATGGATGGCATCTTTTTAATTTTTTTGCTTGTAGTCTACTGGAGTCTGTACTTCAAAGAGGTGTAGGCAGGCAGGAGAAACCTGCCTGTTTGCCTTGCCCTGGGAATATTGCACCATCTTGCAGGCAGTGAGCTGTGCTGGGCTCGAGGAGCCTGTTGTAGGCTGGTGACTGAAAGGCTGCTGAGAAGATCAGGGAAAACACGGCCTGGTCTTGAGGATGCTGAAAAGAAAGACTTTTTGTAAGGACCTGGAGGGAACAGCAAAGAGTTTGTTGCGATTCAAGCACTCAGAGGAAGCTTCTGGACTGAGAGCAAGGTTGGAAAAAAAGGTGTACCTGCAGGGACTCAGTGGGACAGGGGAGGTTTGATTTACAAATCTTTCCTATTTTCTGTATCCTAGTAAGTCTGCTCTAATGAAACCTACTTTGTGATGATATAAAACCCTTCAAGGGTACTTAGCATGTTCATTTTGAGAAAAATATGTTAGCAAATCCATTCCAGGTTTCTGCCTGACTCTATTTCTTGTCATATTTGTTTTCTCTATGCATGCGACATACTATCTAAGTTAAAAGAAGGGCTCAAAAATACCACCCAGAGTAACCTCTATGGTTTTTAGGTGAGAAGTGTATGTAGATACAGAGACCATGAAGCAGTCTCTGAAACACATGCAAGAAAGAATTTAGCCAGATCAGCAGAAGAAAGGAGTTGAGAGTTCCCTCTGCCATAAATTCCAGGACATTTATTCTTGAAAGTCATCAATGCTTGAAAAAGAAGCAGCCAGCTCCAGATAGGCTCTGGATCCATGATTGTGTAAACTGTGGTACTGGGGTCCGACTCTTTCTTCCTATCCCTTCTCTACTTTGCAGTAGCACTCTCAGTGAGCCAGTCCAGGGAGCTAACCTAGACAAACCTATTCATTCTTTATAGGGAGAGTTGAGAGTCTGTGGGTGAGAATTAAGGGGCAGGCTGGCAGGGGCGATACTGTTGTGGGTGTCTGTTACAGACCACCGTATCAGGGTGAGGAAGTTGACAAGGCCTTCTACAGGCAGCTGAGAGCGGCCTCACAGTCACAGGCCGTGGTTGTCGTGGGGGATTTTAACTTCCCTGATGTTTGCTGGAAGGACCACTCGGCAACCCAGCCGCAGTCCAGGAGGTTCCTCCAGTGTATGGATGATAACTTCCTCCTGCAAATGGTGGATGAGCCGACCAGGAGAGGAGCGCTGCTGGATCTCATCCTCACTAACAAGGAGGATCTGGTCGAAGCAGTAAGGGTTGAGGGCTGCCTTGGTTGCAGCGACCACGAGATGGTGGAATTCAGGATCTTGTGTGGTAGGACCAGTAGAATAGCAAGTAGAATTGCAACCCTGGACTTTAGCAGGGCAAACTTTGGCCTTTTCAAGCAATTGCTGGGGAAATCCCATGGGCAAGGCTGTTTGAAGGTAAAGGGGCCCAAGATAGTTGGTTAGCATTCAAGGATTACTTTTTCCGAGCTCAAGATCAGAGCATCCCGACACGTAGGAAGTCAAGGAAGAGGGCCAGGAGACCTGCGTGGCTAAATAGGGAATTGCTGGGTATGCTCAAGTGGAAGAGGAGAGTTTACAGGTCATGGAAGGAGGGGCTGGCCACTTGGGAGGAATATAAGGCTGCTGCTAGAGGATGTAGGAAGGCAGCTAGGATGACTAAGGCATCCTTAGAATTAAACCTGGCGAGAAGGGTCAAGGACAGCAAAAAGAGCTTTTTCAAATACATGGCAGATAAAACTAACACCAGAGGCGATGTAGGCCCACCGATGAACGGGATCGGTGCCCTGGTGACAGAAGATACAGAGATGGCAGAGTTACTGAATGCCTTCTTTGTCTACTCTGCTGCAGGCAGTCCTGAAGAGCCCTGTACCCCTGAGACCTTAGATGAAGTCAAGTCAACGGAGCGGTTTGCCTTAGTCGATGAGGAATGGGTTAGAGACCAGTTGAGCAATCTGGACATCCATAAATCCATGGGTCCAGATGGGATGCACCCGCGGATGCTGAGGGAACTGGCGGAAGTCATTGCTAGACCACTCTCCATCATCTTTACCAAGTCTTGGGAAACGGGAGAGGTGCCTGAGGACTGGAGGAAAGCAAATGTCACTCCAGCCTTCAAAAAGGGCAAGAAGGAGGACCCGGGTAACTGTAGACCGGTCAGCCTCACCTCCATCCCTGGGAAAGTGATGGAACACCTTATCCTCGGTGCCATCTTAAGGCATATCAAGGATAAGAGGGTTATGAGGGGCAGTCAACATGGCTTCACCAAGGGGAAATCATGCCTGACCAATCTCTTAGCCTTTTATGAGGAAAGAACATGGTGGATGGATGATGGCAGAGCGGTGGATGTGGTCTACCTTGACTTCAGCAAAGCATTTGACACAGTCTCCCACAGCATCCTCACGGCTAAATTGAGGAAGTGTGGTCTGGATGATCAGGTAGTGAGGTGGACTGCGAACTGGCTGAAGGAGAGAAGCCAGAGAGTTGTAGTCTATGGGGCTGAGTCTAGTTGGAGGCCTGTAACTAGTGGAGTGCCTCAAGGGTCAGTACTGGGACCGGTATTATTTAATATATTCATCAACGATTTAGATGAGGGAATTGAGTGTACTATCAGCAAGTTTGCTGATGACACTAAGTTGGGAGGAGTGGCTGACACGCCAGAAGGCTGTGCTGCCATCCAGTGAGACCTGGACAGGCTGGAGAGTTGGGCAGGGAATAACTTGATGAAACATAACAAGGGGAAGTGTAGAGTCCTGCATCTGGGCAGGAACAACCCCAGGTTCCAGTATAGGTTGGGGAATGACCTGTTAGAGAGCAGTGTAGGGGAGAGGGACCTGGGGGTCCTAGTGGACGACAGGATGACCATAAGCCAACACTGTGCCCTTGTGGCCAAGAAGGCCAATGGCATCCTGGGGTGTATTAGAAGGGGGGTGGTTAGTAGGTCGAGAGAGGTCTTCCTTCCCCTCTACTCTGCCCTGGTGAGACCCCATCTGGAATATTGTGTCCAGTTCTGGGCCCCTCAGTTCAAGAAGAACAGGGACCTGCTGGAGAGAGTCCAGCGCAGGGCAACTGAGATGATTAAGGGAGTGGAGCATCTCCCTTATGAGGAAAGACTGAGGGAGCTGGGTCTCTAGAGAAGAGGAGACTGAGGGGTGACCTTATTAGTGTATATAAATATATAAAGGGGGAGTGTTCCGAGGATGGAGCCAGGCTCTACTCGGTGGCAAACAATGATAGGACAAGGGGTAATGGGTACAAACTGGAACACAAGAGGTTCCACTTAAACTTGAGAAGAAACTTCTTCTCAGTGAGGGTGACGGAACACTGGAACAGGCTGCCCAGGGAGGTTGTGGAGTCTCCTTCCCTGGAGACATTCAAAACCCGCCTGGACACATTCCTGTGTAACATTATCTAGGTGTTCCTGCTCCGGCAGGGGGATTGGACTAGATGATCTTTTGAGGTCCCTTCCAATCTCTAGCATACTGTGTACTGTGTTTCTGATGACTTGGCTCACAGTGTTCACCTGACAGAGGTTCAGATGGGTATCGGTGCCAGTGCAAGGAGGGTTGCTAGAATGGACAACTAAAAGTAAGTGGAAGGACAGAGCATGGTTCCATTTACTTAAGGCAGCCTAAACTGTAGTGAATCCTCAGCCATCTTTAATGCTCCACAAATAAGTGAAGGCTAAAGCCAGTCTCTTGTCTCCATATTCCTTAGTCCAAAGTGGATGTAATAAATACGACTTTGGCTACGTTGCTATGACTTCACCAGAATAATAATCGTATTCTCTCAGCGAGGATTACAGCTCAACTTACAAAACTGAAGTTAATTAGTATTTTAAAAGTGGTTCCATATATCTCTGCCAGAGTATTACCGTTATAACTCGAGGCAAGATGGTAAGGCAAGATAGTGCAGTATATATATGTGGGGAGTGAGGTATATTTATGCACATATATATATAAAAGAAATCTCTGACTTCCAGTAGTTGGCAAGCTACCACTGTTATTAAGTAGCATTACAGTGTTTAAGGTGTAAAATGAGTATTTTCTGCTCAGTAACAAGTAACTCCCATCATATAATGAGACTGGCTGTAAATTTGCTGGTTGGGTTGAATATTCTGTTGATAGGTATAGTTCTGGGCTGCATGTTAAGTAAAAACGAGAAGCTAATACCTTATGAAAGACACAAAGTGAATCTTAAACTGCCTTGAAAGGTAACAATGGTAAATGGTTGTTATTTCTTTAAGGACTCATTAGAGATTTGGACTTATTTTAGTATACTGTCAATGAATATCGTTATAGTAAGTTAGTAATATGGTAAAAGTGATGATAGTGTTGTTTACCCAGTGTGTTTCAGTCTTTCGTATTTAAAAAATACTGGCTAGTGAATTTTCACCCTAGAAGAGGCAAAGGCATCTTTGGATCATGGTAGATGTCATGGCTGCAGAAGGCTAATAGATACAAAACGATACTGAAAATATTTACTGAAACAAAAGACATTTTATGCTTTATCAGAAGTGGTCTCTCTACAATTCATTTAGAAGAAGAGACAGCTCCAAATGTTTAAAAATATTTGAATGTGAATATGTTTTGCTATTAAAGTGCTCTTTAGAGCATATTGTTTTAATAATAAAAAAAATGGGGGGAAGGGTTGTACTTGATTCCAACACTTTCTGTTTTAAAGGACAATTTTACACTCTCCAATACAAGCTTCTGAGTGTGTGTGTGTTTATTAATAAAGGATGTCAGATCATTGTTCTCTCATATATTTACGATGCTCAGAACTATTTGTACAGTTTTATTTTTAATATGATGGTGTCACCTTAGAATTTGTGACTCTTGCTTGCGTTGATCAAGGCAGAGATTTAATGCTGATTATGTTCAGTGAGTGAGCATTTCCCTTTAGGTCATAAAGTTTGTAAGTAATGTAAGTGAAAAGCACGTGTGACTGGCACATATTTCTAAGTATGAGTTTGCAAATGTGTCCTGTGAGGTCATGGAGAATTTTCTAGTTGGTCATCAGGCTCTGACTGAAGTATTCTTTGTGTACTAGGTAAGAAGATTTGCTAATAAGAAATTAATGAAAATTGTTTCCTAGAACCATGTCATCAAAAGTAGAAGCTCACTATTAGAAAAATTTGAATGAGAATTTAGAGGAACTTTAAAGCATGAGAAACATGAGAAAAGTATTTCAGCTCCACTCTAGTGTGTTATTTTACTGCTTTAGTTAAAGCCTTTTCTGGATGTGCACGTTGTCCGGACTTCACCAGAAGGAAAAGAAAACTAAGTGTGGGTCTCTAGTTTCAGTATCTGCAGTGCAGTGCCACTGGAAGATAGAAATACTGTCTTTCTCCTGCTTTCCCAAGGGCAGCTGACCTTCTCCTCGCCAAAGAGGTGAACCCCTTGCCAGCACATATGACTACAGACTATTACATTAATCTGTTTAGCCTCAGTACCAGCTGCTTGCATGTTTTTAATTATCTTATTAGATGGTATAACAGTGACCTATGAAATAAAATGAAGGTGAGTATTTTTTAACTTTATTTTACAGGCTATTTTTCTAAATATATTTTAATTACCTAATTATGACTTTTAGGGAGAGCCATTGATGCAGACATTCAATTTGGCTGATAGAATCTAACATCTCAAGGACACTTATTTTCTTCCAAGGTGGATTCATACATTAATAATGCTTCTAATAAATACATAGCCTAAAAAAAGATCACTTTTCATACTTGTATTGTTAACTTACTTTATGATTTAGAAACCTATGACTACTATGCTGGATAATTTCTTGATACTTCTCTGCACTTTGTATGTAAGTTTAATTTCTACTCTGCTTATCAAGATAAAGTTCCTTCCCTTGTGGATCAAACTCCACTGACAAGTGATGATTGCTCAAAGTTGTGGGTTATATAGACAATGTATATTCCTCCTCCTGCTAATATTTCAAATAGGCAGAAGATCTAATATAAGAAAGACTTTCATTTTCTGTTTTTGCCCCTGACTTCTTAAAGAATCGACTTACCAGATGTTTTCTTTCTTACTGCAAAAAGGCAATGTGGTCCTGCTGGCTGAGGCATGTTTCTTGTGTGCCAGCCAACAACCTCAGGACTGATACTGAGCATGCAGAAGAAAGACGGCAAGGGATGCAAGCTGTTCCTCACTGTTCCTATCCCCTTCCAAAAGTGGGTAGTGAAACTAGTCTGATTCTTCTTTGACCTGTGGCTTTCCTTGGCAGCTAAGCCTCTGTCCTCATATGTTAAATGTAGTGTGAAGATATCAGCAATTTATATACCTTCACCTTGTGGAAAAATCTGTTGCAAAGCATCCGTTTTCCATCTACACAAGCTTATTTAGTCTTGTTCATACACAGGTGATGTTTCTTTATTTTTAAGCCACCCCTGTGCAGTTATATCCTATTGTTTTTAACTTTGGCCACTCTGTGTCCACACATAACCAAGAGCTGTAAAGAACAAGCTTATTTCTATTGGGTTTTTCAAATATTTTGGGATACAAATATTTGGGAATAGAAGGCAAAACAGTGAAGTGGCACTGCGTCTCCACTCTGTAAGGAGGATTCTCAGCACTTGCATCCTCTTCTCTTTCCACAAGGAAGTAGTAAAACTGTCATCCATATTTGTTTTGTCTTACCTAGCACCATTTTCTAGATGCCATTGTGGTTCATGCCATTTATGTTCAAAGAGGCCTCTTTGCACCAAAAGGAAGTTCTGCTTGACCAACTTGATAACCTTGTGTGACTGGCCTGGTAGGTAATGGGAGAGCAGTGTATGTTTTCTTCCTGGACTTAAGGAAGGCCTTTGACACTGTCAGACATAAGATCTTCAAAGACAAGCTGTTGATAAGCACAGTGCAGGTGGGCTGAAAACTCTCTCAGAGGGATCAGTGGCATAAAGTCTAGGCAGCTGGTAACAAGTAGTATACCCCGAGTGTCAGTGCTAGGTCCAGTCATGTTTAACATCTTTGTTAATGATTTTGGTGATGGGCAGGGTACTCTCAGCACAATTGCAGGTGACATGAAACAGAGAGGTGGTTTTATACACAAGATGGTTGTACTGCCATCCAGAGAAGCCTTGGCAGGCTGGAGAAGTGGGCTGACAGAAAGTACATCAAATTTAACATGGAGTACTGACAAGTCCTGCAAATGGGGAGGAAGAACCCGAAGCACCAATGTATGCTGAGGGGTGGAAAATACCATGGCAGAAAAGGACCTGGGGCTCCTGATGAACTTCAGGTTGAACATGAGCCAGCAATGCACTCTTGCAGCAAAGGCAGCTTGAAGGTTTTCCTTTTTCATAAGCACCATTAGTCCCTTAGTAAACTTGATGTGAAAGAAAGTAATCCGGTGGAACTGTGTTTTCATTTTGGCCCCAAAACCTTTCACCATTCTTCCTTCTAACACAAAATCTGGCACTAATAAATTTGAAATACTTATTAGAAGTTCTTAAGGTCTGTAGGTCTAAGTAATGCAGTGAAATTCATCAGTGTCTATAACTCAGAACCCGCATCATCTTTGCAGCAACATGGTTTAAGACTGACAGGTGAACGGCATTAGATTTTTCTTGATGCTAAAGTATACTTTTTGAGATCTTGATCATGCTGGTGTAAGCTTCTAGTCCATGAGATGTGTAGTGACATAAAAGCAAGAACATCTGCCACAGAACTGGGAGTGAGCTGTTGGTTGAGTTTAGCAACAAAAGAACCTGGAGAAGAACAGTTCTTTCCTACATAGTACCTCAGTGCCCCCACTAGCTCAGTGGGAATTTAAATGGAAGAGTTGTGTGCCACACCTTTGTAACAGAATGTCTGAAGATTAAGCCAGAAAGCTTGATTTTGCTATACTCTGCTCAGAATGCATCTGATGAGTGATTTCATTTTGATTATTGTCCTGGGTTCAGCAGTAGCAGTCATTTTTCTCCTTCTTGGTAGCTGGTGCAGTGCAGTGTTTTGACTTTCAGCTCGGGAACAGAGCTGATAACAAGGATGTTTTGGTTTGGCCAAGGACTTTGTGAGCCTCATGCTCTGCCAGGGGGGAGGGGAAGCCAGGAGGAAGCAGAGACAGGACACCTGACCCAAACTGACCAAAGAGCTATTCCATACCACAGCACGTCATGCCCAGGATGTAACTGGGAGTTAGCCGGAAGGGCTGGGAGACAGCAGGGTTGGAGGAGGTATCGGTCGGAGCTTGGTCGGGCTGAGGGGGGCGAGTTATCGGTCGGCTGGTGCTGAGGTGTTGTATTCTCTTCCCTTGTTATTTCCTTTATCATTATTATCATTGGTGGTAGCAGTAGTGATTTGTGTTATACCTTAGTTACTAAACTGTTCTTATCTCAACCTGTGGGAGTTGCATTCTTTTTGATTCTCCTCTCCGTCCCTCCGGGAGCAGGGGGAGGGCAAGAAAGGGGGGGAAGCGAGCAAACGAGTTACCTGACTGGGTTTAAACCACAACAATTATTAAAAAAACCAAACCACCACCACTACCTAGAACTGTACGTAAAACTTGAATGCAAGATGGCACATTTGAGGAATTAGTTTTTAATACAAAGATGCTCAAAGACAAAAGGTCTCTAATAAGCCTTTTGTCTTACACATTATAAACATAATGTATAACTGGAATAAATCTAAAGAACAAAGATTTGCTTTTAGTGAGACTATCTGGTTTTTAATTATGGCAATAAAGCCTAGTCAGTTCAAGAGATTAAAGTTATATCATGAAATCACTTACTCATTTTCTTATGTCATTTAATGCAAAATAGGCAAATTTACAAAGTTGAAGTGTAACTAGCAGTATTAGCTAGAGTTTTGTATTCATCACCCTGCACGTTATAAAGTCATCCAAGTTTTGAGATCGGGTGTGTATTTTTAAATATCGTAATTTCTGTGTCATTTCGCAACTTGCTTTAGTCACGTGTGAGTAAGCAGAAACATTTTGGCATTTTGAGGCATATTCCTGCAGAAAGTATCTCCCCTTTCCCTATTACATCCCGTTTCTAGTTTGCTGATTTGTAGATGTTGTGGTTTAACCCTAGCTGGAAATAAAGTACCACGCAGCTGCTTAACTCAGCATCAGTGTATTATCAACACTATCCTCACACCAAGTCCCAAACACAGCACTGTACCAGCTACTAAGAAGAAAATTAAATCGCAGCTGAAACCAGGATAGTAGAGATGAAACTTTTAACTTCTATTATATACTAGAGGAAACTCTTAACTTTCCTCTTTCTTAAGGAATGCATGTCTGTCTGTATAATGAGGCTGCATGCATGTGAACACACAAAATTCACAGAGCTCTGGTTAGCTGAGGATATGAATTAGCAGAAGGGTAAAATAACAGACGGGAACTCCAATCATGAGAACTAGAAAGAAAATGTTCTATATGTACATGCAAAGGATTTCAAAGCTGTTGGGGGTTTAAAAGTAGATAGCCTTGACTGCAATTTTTAGCAAATGAGTTACAATACAAAAATAAAAATAATTGAATAGAATATCTACATTTTATTTTGCCATTCTGTAAATGTGTGCATAAAGTAAAGAGAAGAACGAGCTGATGAAATTTAGACTTCAAAATGGCTGTAGCAAGAATACTGCTACAAAAGCTAAACAATTACAGGGATAGAAGTGAAGTGTTCTCCCAGGGCCAAACCTGGCACTTTGGCTGAGAGCCACCAAGGAGAAGTGGACAATTTGGGGTATGGAGAAAGGTATCTCGGGGTTCTGCATCAGATCCAGTGCTGTTAGGATTGGTGCTGGTAAAGTGTCCCACTGCCAGTGTGGCCTTATTTCAGTTTCCTGAACTGCACTGCACACATGCCAGGAGCTTAAAGAGCATAGCTAGCTAATAACCTTAAGTTTTTTGCTGGAATGTTTACCTTAAGAAAGTGATTTTACCTTTCTTCACTCAAGCCTTTTTAACTCTGTGGCAGCCAAAAACAGATGAAACCTGAGCTGTTTAGAAAAATCTGCCCTTTGAATGCTGAGCCTCTCAGCAGCACAGCCATGCATATCCACACTTACATGGCTGTTAACTCTGCCTCGTATCCTGAGGCAGGACTTTGGGAAACAGAGGAAAATACATCTCTTTTCCAAGCAGATTGATAAGCCTTCACATTAAAGCTGTCAAGTGGATTTTCAGGGTAGCAAATAAAAAACCATGTGTTTCAGAAATGTTTTTTTTAGAAACTTACTGCTTATTACTTGATACTGCCTTTCAATTGTTTTTTTCCCCCTGTTTTTATAGAATTAACTCTGGTTTTATTACATTCATGGCTGTTGCCTCACTTTTTTTTTCAACTGTTAATTTTATGGCATAATAAATAATACAAACTGTGCATGTTTCTGGATTTATGCAGTATGTTTAAAAATAATTGCTGCCTCTACTTAAATATAGGTACTACATTCACTTATTGATGTTCCTATCAATAAAGACCTCGTATTACAAAACATATGACATGATAATTCAATAATTTCTTTTGTTTCTGATGGCCTGTTCAGTAGCCTGTTGCTTTACTGAGTGCCTCTGGGGAGCCAAGTTTGGGTCTCAGCAGTTATAGAGCACATTCTAAAGATGAACCAAAACTGGTATGAAAAGATTGAATTGGCTTTTCTGAGAGCATGCATGCACACCATTTTGGTTTAAGATGATTTTGCCAATGCTGGCAGCACTGCTCAAGAGTTTTCTTTGGATCTCTGTGAAACTATCCATTTTATCCTTCAATATTGGTCTAGAGGGTAGAATAAGCTTGAGATTTAGGTTGAAATCTTAAATACGTATGCTAATGTTCACACCTTTTAGTAGTAGTGCAGTATTTTACCGTGTACTGAGAAATATTCTTTGTCATCAAATGTTGTAAATATAATATTGGTTTTGTTTCAGCATGGGCACAAAAAAAAAAGGCATTTTAAAACGTGGCATACTTGGAATATTTTAAAAATGCATGAGACAAAATATCGATACACACTGGTTAATGATTTGATAATACTGGTTTCTTTGTAACCCACAGCTTCAACTAAAAGCAAAACAATTATGAACAGTAATATTTTCCTGGTAGGTCTGAGTCCTTACAGTCCCAGGAGTGAATCTTTACCATTTTTCAGTGACATAGATTGTAGTTTGATGTGCCTGTTCGCATTGTTACATTTCTATGGGTTTGAGTGTCTCCCACACAGTTTGATGTTGCCTGAGCATCGTAGTACAAAAATGCTTCTTACAGTATCTTTAACCTTTAGAAGTATCTGTGTTTGTACCCATCAGCAGCTTTATCCTGTAAATCGGTAAATGCAGCGGTGGTTACTAGCTGTGGTATTCCACTCTTTCTCCACGGTATTTCTTCCTCTTCTGAGCAGAGTTATTTTTTTTTTTTTGAAGGAGCTTAGGTGGGCTACTGTTGCATTTTTCTGCCTGTGTACCTATCTCGATGCATTGGTTTTGCCGTTATTCTGCAGACTGAAATTTAGCAGCAGAGCCAGAGGCTGATGTGCCACTACTGGCTATTAGTGTAAGAAAGTCTTTGTTACCTCTTCCCAACACTGCCACAGCTAAGTGTTGCCTCAATAAAACTCTGGAACTACTGTTTCCATTCCAGAATTAGTTTCCAGGTGTCTTGTTACATTATTGGTGTCACGCATTCTTAAAGAGTTTATAGTTGCTTCCTAGTCTATGGCTGGGCAATGGTGGCTTTCCAGTGTTCTTTAGTAAGATGCTTTAGCGTATAGCATCATTGGGGATTAAAATACTTTTTCAAAAATGGTATTTAAGTGCACGTAGAATTTTATTTACACTTTCTGATGTAAAGTCCTGCTCATTGTGCTTTCTTCCTCACAGTGTGTTGACATAGACATTTCTCTTACAAATCTTTTGACTTTTATCTCAGAAAATCCAATGCTTGTAATTGTCTTAGAAGAATCAGATCTACAAATCATGTCCTGTTGGAAAGAAAAAGGATAATAAATACGCTTTTACGTGGTTTGCTAAGAGGTCAGGCTTATTTCTGATAAGCAAGTAAGTATGTGTACTAGAGCAGAGCCCAGCATAAAATTATTTTGCAGACAGATTCAGACTTGTAGTTATGACAAAAATGCATGCTTCAAAAGATGGAAAGGAACAGATGAGGGCTAAGAACAAACCTTTCAGAACAAATCTGTAACCTTCATCCCTTCCACTGATTTGCTTGCTTTTTCATTCGTACATATTGAGCACTTTTCCCACTTCAGAGTAATGCAACTGTCCCTAACTCATGCCAATAAGTACTTTACATTGGACGGGTACAGCATATGAAATTTAAGTTTCCAAAAGAAACATTAATCCAATAACTTTTTCCTCGTGCAGGTTTTATATTATGAAGACTTTACAATAGATATAGCAGTTTATTAGACAGAATATTTAAATAAGAATATGAAATGAAAAATATGCACAAAATAACCAGAAAACTTTAACATTGGCATTTGCCTTTGTTTTAATTGTACAAGCTAGAGGTGGTATTAACACATGATTATGCATTTAATTTTCTAGTTTGATTAAAAACAATTGCATGTTCTTATTCATAGTTTAAGTGGTTCCAATTGGCTCTTGAAGCCTTTCACTTCAGTGAAGCAAATGGGATGTGGTAGACTTGAGTTCCAATCTTCATTGCTCATTTCACTTTGACCAATGAGTTTTCTGCAAGCCTGGGTTAACAAAGCTCATAGGTATTGGTTTACAGAGTAGGGCTATATCATTAAAGAAATTATCCTTTTAGAATTGATAGCTTGTTGATATTACACAGTGTTACTATTATTGAAACAGTCTCTAGAACTGTAAGGCTTAATTTATTAGCCTTTGTTCAAAATATTTGAGAAATTAATTAGTGAATGCTGTTCCAAAAGGATTTTAGATACCATTCAGCTCTACTAAAACTGAAGCAGATTCCAGCTTCCAAGTCTTTTATAATTTAATTTTTTTTCATTTGCTTATAACTTTTCTTTTTAGTGATCCCAGCAGCCAAGGGGAGTGCAGGGGAGATATGATCTTGCCAAATTTCTTTTGGCTGTTTTAAATGTAATTTTGTGCAAAACGTGCTTGGAATTGCATTACAAATTAAAAAAAAAAAGAGAGAGAGAAAGGAAGAAGAAGACAAAGCACAGTATCGGCACTAATACCGTTTAAGAAGTGTTGAAATTACTCTCTTACTGTGTAGCAATCACTCCCAGCAGTTGGTGAAAAAAATAACCTGAAGAGTTTCTTTCCTCTCTGTTCATTCTGTTCACAGTTACACTGGTTGAAACCTCCTGCTAACTCAGCTGACACACCAGCATTTTCAAAGGTGTTGTGGGAATGTCATCCACTTGCAGAACAATGTGAATAGCTTCAGAGGCTGACCTGTTGTGTGCACAGGGGAATGTGTCACTCTTGAAGAATCACTACCTTAGGGAGGCAGCTTGGCAGTAGTTATAATGGCCAATAATGCTACAAAATTTACAATGGCAACTGAAGAATATTATACATGATAGAAACAGGAGGGTTACTTAGATAGGCATAATATACTGTAGTTACTGAAGTATAAATGGCTGTGAAAGAAAGGTCCAGATTTTTCTCAAGCTGTGTCTGCTATATACCATACGTTGTATTTAAAGGAGACAGAATCATGGTAAATAGTTGTAGGCAGCTTGGTGCAGGAGGTGAGGATGTATGGGAGATAGAGAGACAGTGGAATGGCCAGAGAGTCTGACTAGGAGAATGGGGGATGTGTCAGTAAGGAGGGAATCTGCCCCACACTATTGGAACTGCTCGCTGCTATGTTGGTCACTTGAGAATACTGGCAGTTGCCAGAAGCTAAAAGTTAGCCTTAAGCCCTGCAAGCTAGCACTGTTTTAGTCATCTTTGTTCTTATCTGGAGGACCTTTGCTTTTCATAGTCATTAATAATCAAGACCCAGAAGTAAAAACTCTTTTTTTGTTGTTTTTGAAAATGATCCTAGCTGAAAGGTGCATTCACAAGCACAGTGCTTCTGGTCTCAGTGTGAATAGTGAGCTCAGCTTGCTCCATCTCAGAGGAACAGGACCATAATTTCCTGGCTTGCCAAGTCCATACCCCAACTGTTCCCCACAAGTGTATCTTATAATTCTGTTCTGGAACTGTGAAATTTTTACCTAAAACAAGGTTTAAAAAAACTCCCCCTCACAACTCAGCTTAAAAGGCTGAAAATTATCTAACCTTAGTTTGCATATATTTAGGGCACCTTGCAAAACCAGAGTTTGTTGCTGTTCAGTATAACCCACTCTGTGACCTTTCTTAGCGAAGGAAATCTAGTGAGATCTTACCCTGGAGTCATAGTAGTAGTTTCCCTCTTTCTGGTTTCATTTGGTCTCCCAGGGAGAAGTAATAGTCTCCCATGCGACAGGGGGAGAAGGAGATGTTCACCTTAAGGACATGGACTGAAAATAAATCTGAAACACATTTCCTTGCACATAACCCAGCTCCTTACGCTGAAATTACCCTTTGAATTTTAAAGGGGCTGCAGAGTCTGTGAGCAAGTCTTGGGCTACTAAGACCATCAAATGGCTTAGGCTGTTCTTGTATATTTCAGTAGAAGGTGCGGGAAATATAGATTTAATTATTTTATTCAAACTCAGGAGATGGTTTGGGACAATTAATTTCCAATTGTTTCCCAGTAGAGCCTATTTACTTGTATATTAATGAGGCACAGGTGTTAGGCCCCTGGTGCCTGCATGCCTGGGAGGCATATTTAGGTTGTTTATCTAGTCAGCCATAGGTACTGCAAGGTACTGAAGCTTGCCTTGAACAGTTTATACAGTGAGGCTTTTTAATTTTTTGATGTTTTTTTAAATTTGCTAGCACCTGTTAAAATTTTAAAACCGATCATGTAGAAAGAAGTAGGAGTGATTTCTATAGTAAATAGCACTAAATGTTGAAGAAAGTCATCTTCTATGATGCTTAACTGCCCAGCTTGACATTAGGAAGAAAAGAAGGTTCATTTAAGCAAATAACGTCGTGTGAGGAGCTAATACAGTCAACAGTATACTTTTCTGTTGCATATTTTTGGAATAGGTACTTCTTTGTCTACAGCTGAAACATGAATGTGCTTATATTAATATTCATTTTTCTTGTTTATTCACTGAACTGCAGTACCAACATTTTAGAGGAAATGGAATAGCCTCCATAGACATTATGAATTTCAGTAGCTGGCATAATTATAGCGATCTACATATTCATTAAATCCAAAGAAGAAATGTGTCCAAAAAGACAGCCATGCGTTTAGAAGTGGTACACAACTAAATATATACATTTTAAAAAAGTTCCTTTCCTGGCTTATCCGATATGGTGTAATATCATATAGTCCTTAAATCAGCTAAAGCTTGTTTTTTGTTTAAATGTTTGTTCCTTTTGCTTTTGCACACAGCAAAGAATGGGAAGAACTATTTGTAAACAACAATTACTTGGCAACTATACGGCTGAAGGGGATTAATGGGCAGCTGAGAAGCAGCAGGTTCCGTAGTGTTTGCTGGAAGGTAAGAAGAGAAAATATTTATTTACAGTTTGTGGTTGCAATATATCAACACATTACGTGATGCGCTGGAAGATTATTGATGCAAAGAATCATGAATTTTCCGACAGACTTCATCCCAGTGTTTTCCTACACATTTTTATAATTCATAGGACATTTTCTAATCATACTGAGTTGCCTTAAAGCTGAATTGCAGGTGATAGCAAAATATTCCTAGGAAAGAATATCCTTGTGCTGGGTGGTGTGTTTAGGATTGAGTGCCACACACCACCTCCTCTCAGTCTCTCTGCAGTGAAGTTGTGTGCTAGAAATAAAAATGAAGTTTTGTCTCAAAATTTATGTTTTGAGGAACTTGGGACTCCTTTAAAATCAGTCTGATGCTTCTGCTAGCAGCTTTTCCCAATGAAATAAGATAGTGAAGATGAATAGAGAAGGAAGTCAGATCTTCCAGTATTAAAACACAACTATTTTTTTTTTACTATATTTTTTAAAGTTGCAAGAGAAGGGAGAGAGAAAGCAAGCAAAGTAATACTTTGATGCTATATAAAGTCAAAAATAATTTTGTTGCACTGGGATCAGGTCTTCTTTTGTGCACTAACTATGACAGTAGAGAACATTTTCCCTAGTAGAGTTACTGTATGTTAGCACTGATAATTCAAATTACCTCACTTGGAATTTCTCAAGCTTCACTTTGGCATGAAGACCTATAAAAAGAAAATGAAAATACTCTTTGTATATGAATGAAAGAAATTTGAAATGTATGTAGCAGTGAACAAATTTAAAGTTAATGAAAATACTTTCTTCAGGAGGCCAGATGAATGTATGGCACAAGGATTATTTTACCAGCCTGCTTCTTCTTGTGCCTCTAAATTAGGAGGCCATAACTCAAAACGCTGAACTAAGAAAAGCATCAAGTCCTTCACTGTCCGCTAATTAAGCCAAGGAGTGGTTTTATTTTAAAAATCTGGTTGGTTTTATTTTCATGTCCAGATATGGGTTAGGGCTCTGGTTTAGGCTGCCTGTTTTAAATATATTATCTATGTTTTTCTTAAGTTCTGAAATATTTTTGGTAATTTGGGAATGTTTTTTGTTTGTCAGCATTTACTGTTTCTTAACACTTTATAATGTGTAAATAAAAATATTTTAAAAACAAGAAAATACTCTGTGTTTCTTCTTTATTTTCTATGCAATCAAATGTTATTTTCCAATAGCTTCTAACCATTTTTAAACAGAAATGTGAAAGAACTGTAATGTAGGCATTCTCAAAGACTCTTGCAAAATTGACTCTCTTAATTGTCTTGCAGAATTCTAGAGTGTGTTTCATTTCTATAGATTAAGATTTTCCCTTTTCCCATTTCTTAGGTAGGGCAATATCTCTGAGTGTTTAGTTTCTGCTCTGCATTCATGCTTGATTTTAAACAAGTTGCATTAGGTCATCAATGTTCTGTAAATAGCTTCTAGTTTTGTATATTTATTTTCATTTCTTTGCATTTTCTTTCTGCCTTGGAAGTCTCAGTCAAGTCTTCTGATTTGTGACAGTTTACAAAGCTTGTGTTTGTGGCTTCAGTTGTCTTTAATGCCTTATTTCATACAGTAGAACTGCTACTATTTCTGCCTTCGTATTTATTGACAGGAAAATAATAAAGCCAGGGGTATCTTGTAGGTCTCTGTTTTCTTCTTACGTGTAGAGTACTTGCTTCTTCTTGCTGAGATGGTTTATGCTGTCTAGTAGGATTTATATGAAAAGCTCTGTTAAATTTATGAAACTTAATGGATTCATCTTGTTTTGTTGATAGTTATTTCTGGAGGTTCTACCCCAAGACAGAAGTCAATGGATTAAAACCACTTCAGACCTAAGAACTTCTTACAATAAGATCAAAGAAATTGTAAGTTGGCACAAAATAGGTTCTCTACTCTCATACTTTGACTTAGACATTAATACTTACAGTATAGCAGGAGAGGATTTGATTTTTTTTCTCTTTTTACCCAGCACATCACAAACCCTCGGAAAGCGGGACAGCAAGATCTGATAATCAACAATCCACTGTCTCAGGATGAGGGGGTGAGTTGACCCTTGTTTCTATCAGCACAGGTGCTACTAACATTATCATCATCATTCTGACACGAGTTCTTGCTGAGGAAAGCAAAATGGCAGGTGCTAAAATCTCTTTCTTAAATTTCCAAACTGACTTGTGTTAACAATTGGTTCGCAGGCTCAGCTGCGAACAACCAGAAATGCTCATTTCCAGGTTAATATTCTGATTTTTCAGGGAGATTGTGATGAACAAAAAAATCAGGGCTGGACTGCAAGTCCAGTTTCACAGCATATGTTTTCTTTAACCAATGTGCCTTTTTACTGCTGTGTGTTTTCATTTGATATGTAAAATGGCTTTAGTTGAAGGAGTGTAAACAGTCAATATGAAGGGACTGCTGTTAACAGCAAATACTAAAGAACCCTCTTCTGGAAGACTGTTCAGCCTTGGAAGTTTTTCTCCAGCAAAAATAGAATTGTTCTGTATCTTGAGTTTTATATGTGCTGAGTTAATGTTTAAAGTACCAGGCTGCAAGATAGGCTTTTCTTCCAATGTTTTTCTTTTTCTTTATTGTTGAATGAAATAAGTTTCTTTTCTAATCCAGAAGGAGCCAGCTCCAAATTGAAAGATCTAGATTTTAAAGAAATACTAAGTATATGGTAAAAGTATTTGGCCTGACTGTCATTAAGTGCAGAGCACCCAACTCACTGAAATTAACAGGATCTCCTAGTAGCTTGGAATTTTAAAAGTCATGACACTTTGAATAGGGCTAACATAGATTTAGGGGCTTAATTTTGAACAACTTTTTTGTTTGGGTGGTTGGGTTTTTTCTTTATGGTGGTTTTCTACTGCATTTTCTAATACCTGAGAAGCTCTTAAGTATTTTAAAGCACGTATCTTTATGCTTTCCTGTTAATTGTTATCATCTTTGGATTTTTTCTAAATCAAACTTAAGTACTTAGCAACTTAGTACCATGAAAATAATTTTTTTGGTTGCATTAAGAGATTTACACCTGTAAAGACTGTCACAGGTATCATTGGTGATACTATTTATACTTCCATTTTGTTCTCAAACAGAAGCCCATATTTTGTTTGTAGTGTGGTACTCTGCTTCATATTTAATGCAGAAGGAGAACGATTTTCTTGTTGAGACATGGAAGTGTTGATAGGCATGTTGGTGGCTCTGCAGCCACTATGACTGTGCATGCCATCAAACCATTCTTGCATCCAGCTGGACAGAAAGTTGTGCCAAATATGAAAGATTTAAAGTATTTCTGCTTTAGTTTGGGATCCTACACAGTGGCTTAATCTTCTTTCTGCCTGTGACGTCTTTTAGAAGACAAGGGTTGACATGTCATAGTATGTGGCAGGGGATTAATCTATAAAACAAAGCCACAGGCCAAATCAGGCCTAGGAATGGAGAGCAAAGTGCCTTTGAGCCTCTGCAGTGACTTAAATGTTTACCCTTTCAGTGTCCTGGATTTTGTTTCCTCTTCGCATGCAGATTCTGTTTCCTTTATGCATTTCGCTGATGGACTGGGATGGGAGCAGGGGCAGGGTAGTTTCAAAAAGTGATCTAGCTGCATGAAAAGAGCTGTGAGTTAAAAAGATACTAGTTTTATGTAAGACATTGTCAAGTATATGAATACTATTAAAGTTTAGGGGTTTTTTTTCATAGTTTGTAGCACGACTATAGAAGCTAATTAACTTGTTCTTTGTTATTTTACCTTCTTCTGCTAGATAACACTAATTTACTTTCTCTTTCCTTTCTGTGGACCATAAGCCACCATGGTAATGAATTGTTTCTGCAATTCTTGAAGTATTATATCAGCTCTCTTTGTACGGTATTTCATTCGCTGGTGCTGTTGCTATCTGAAAACTAACCTGCATTAGAAGTCTGCTATAGATTTTGTTCAATATTTTGATCAATATGGCCAAGCTACCATCTCGTTACAATAAAGAATAGGCTTTGGAAAATTTTTTTCTAGAGTATACAGACAACAATATTTGCTGACTTCTTTCAGGTTAGCTTTTGCAAAATATTGGTAAACAAGACAAGGAAACCAAAGAAAGAAAATGGAAATCATCGTAAGCACACATACAGAAGAAACTAAATCTACTTTGAACTCATTGATTTATTTATTTGTTTGTTTCTTTCTTTTGTGTCAACAGTGAGCTTTAAATATCCTGGTTTTTCCCCACCAGAACTTTTTTTTTAGAATGGCTAGTCTCGACCTGCCCTGTGTATATGTACCATTAGAAGTATGTCATCTTCATATGCCTCCACCAAGACAAACTAGCTTAATTCCAAACAATTTCTTAGTATGGAAATTATGGGAGCATCCATTTAAAGCACATACATTCATCGGAGGAATGTAGTACAGTACGGTACCTTTTTTTCCAGGCATGAACTATTGAATTTTTTCAGTTGAGCTGCTGGTTCTAGTAAGTTTTAATTTATTCTGCCTTTATTAACAGTCTTCGTAGATCCCTTACAAGTAACTCACAGACCAACCGTCCAGTGAGCAAATGGAGTGAGCCTAGAACAAGGATCCAGGAACTTGAATGTTTTCATCTCTGATCTAAACTGACTTTCTCAGATTCATTGGGCTGATTCACAAATGTTACTTCATTAGGCTTGTCACCAACGTATGTACCAATACTGATATACCACTCTACCAGGAATTTTGAGGATTAATTAGTTAATATTTGTGCAGTATTTTGCTGATGTAGTATATTAGCCGGAGCTATTAGTAGAAGTCTCTATTTCATACAATTATTTTTCCTTATTTTAGAGTCTTTGGAATAAATTTTTCCAGGATAAAGAGCTTCGAGCAATGATTGAACAAGATGTGACAAGAACGTATGTAGATCTTTACAGAAATTTCTATATATAAACTTAGATTTTGCATTTTTATGTGTTATACATTATATTGTGTTTTCTTGACTTTGGTTAGTGTAAATGTCAGAATTGTTAAACATGAATGTGTGGAAACATATATTAAATGTATAAAAATACAGCTCTCTCGGAGTGAAAAATGAGAAAATTGAGTTAAACATTAAACCACGGAGATTTACTGGTATCATTGAAGAAAAGCTCTTCTAAATTAAGATATTAAGAAATGTATTACTATATGAAATTTAAAGCAGAGTTTCACATATGAAGCAAAGAGAAAGTAAGAGAAACTAAAAGCTCTTTTAACTAAATTATGATCATTATAAAATATCAAACATATTATTTTCTTTAATTCTTAGCAATCAATAATTAAAAAATAAACAGTTTGCAATTAGTAAGGGAAATGTCACTCATCTAGAGAAGTTAAGCTTTTCTATTTTTATTTCTCACTTTTCTAGTGTTATTTGTCACATATGCCTTTTAAAAATTGTCCTAATATTACTGTGATTATGTTTTCATCTTCTTGGCCCTTAGGTCATTCCTGTTGAGGAACTTGTTTGAGTTAGAACACTCAGTTCCTGAAAACATTTCTTTTCAGAGTGGAAGCATTGACTGATGTGTAAATCTAATTAAATTCAATTACTGGTTTGCTACCATGTGAAATTTTACTGTATTGCAAATATTTTTCCTTATAACTTGAAAAAAAGTGGTGATAGTCATAGATTTTACAAATCCCAAGCTCACACATTTTCATTTACAGAAACCAAGTCATGCAGAAGAAATCATCGCTGTCTGGTTTTGGAATATTTTATGTGCCCGTCCCTAGACCCATTCTTGAATGCATTTTGCCATGAGATATATAATTAAAATCTGAGTATGCTTTCATGTGCATTCTCACAACAGATGGTATTTTTTGTTTGTTAAAGGAAACAGATCAGGATGTTCTAAGATTAAAATATATACGTATCTAAACTATAATTGGAGAATGAAAAGTTCTATGGGGGTTATGTTGGATGTAAGATTGTTATTTAAAAATATGTATGTAGACACTAAGTCCATGGGAAGTGGCAGGGTGAGTAATATTCACTAATATCAATAATGGTGTCCAAAGATATTTCCATTTATGTATTTGTATAAAATAATGTCTACTTGAAACAATAACAGCATACATTATGTGTCATCAATATCAAAATAAATCAGACAATGAAAGAGCAAAATTAAGCATCAAAGTAACATGAATTTATTTGATAAACTACATGTATTTATATAGACACTTGTTTTTTGCCTAATCATAAAACATAGCATGCAGTTTATATATACATGTGTATCTGTTTGTAAACTGTCAGTGTAAGAAGCAGTAAGTTCTACATTCCTTGGCTTTGGAATGCAAGTACCCTCTATTACATCTCGTCCTTTTCATTTCCATTCTTTAAATAAATTTCTGGATCTGTCATTAACTTACAATGCTTTTTATGATAGGAAGCCCAGAAAACCAACTGTATCCTAGGCTGCATCAAAAGGAGCATGACCAGCAGGTTGAAGGAGGTGATCCTGCCCCTCTACTCTGCTCTCGTGAGACCTCACTGGGAGTATTGTGTACAGTTCTGGTGTCCTCAACATAAAAAGGACATGGAACTGTTGGAACAAGTCCAGAGAAGGGCCACGAGGATGATCAGGGGACTGGAGCACCTCCTGTATGAAGATAGGCTGAGAAAGTTGGGGCTGTTCAGCCTGGAGAAGAGAAGGCTGCGTGGAGACCTCATAGCAGCCTTCCAGTATCTGAAGGGGGGCTATAGGGATGCTGGGGAGGGACTCTTCATTAGGGACTGTAGTGACAGGACAAGAGGTAAAGGGTTAAAAGTTAAACAGGGGAAGTTTAGATTGGATATAAGGAAGAAGTTCTTTACTGTGAGAGTGGTGAGGCACTGGAATGGGTTGCCCAGGGGGGTTGTGAATGCCCCATCCCTGGCGGTGTTCAAGTCCAGGTTGGACAGAGCCTTGGGTGACATAGTTCAGTGTGAGGTGTCCCTGCCCATGGCAGGGGAGTTGGAACTAGATGATCTTCAGATCCTTTCCAACCCTAACTATTCTGTGATTCTGTGGTAGCCTAAAATAATTTAGTATTATGTTCAGTTACATAATCATTACCTTCTAGCTTCTGTTTCTAATTTAGGGAATATTTTATATTCTTTGTCACCCAGTTCAGTACTCCGTCATCCAACAGCATCAAGTAAATAATGCTGTAGAGAGTGACGCTAACTGCACAGAGTAGCAAACCTCTACAGATCAAAGCAGTTAAAAATTTAACTTCATAATGTCTTTATTAGAAGTCTCTGAAGTGTAGTCATAATAGGTGGGAGAAAATTCATAGAAATATGCTTTTAAACTTGGTACTGGTTTAAATTGGTTTGTGTGTGTGTATGTATGTACCTGAAGAATTCTAGGACACAAATCACATCTTCCCAAAGTAAATGTCTAGTACTGAAGTCTGATAAATCACACTGTAGAGTAGTATGTTTTTCTGCAGTAATTATAAAGGGCTTCTAGGTCACTTGAACCTAACTGCGTCACCTAAAGTCAGGAGAGGCAAGCCATAATGTCTAAATACAGTTTTTTTGCTGGTTGCATAATAAGAATTTCCAATATTTCCAAGGGAAGTAGGGAAGGATTTGGTTGAGTTAGTCCTAACTCTGGTGATCAACAGTTCCATTTAATCACCTGACTTGCTTGCTTATGGGATTTGAGAGGTTCAGAATGGATTTTCCTTCAGCCGCCTAGAAACACGTACATTTGAGCTGGAACCAAACACCATCTAAGTGAGAAGCTTCTAAAAATGAGGGTGGGAGAGAGGGTAAGAGAGGTTTACTACAAATCAGGTAAAAGCCTTACTTTAAATGTAGATAGCAGTATCAACCAAGTTATGACTATAATACTGCATTCTATTGTTCTACTAAAAAAGGAACGTGCATGAACTAGCACCATGGTAACTCATAACAGGCTTAGGAATGCAGTGATTAATTACTGTCAGTCAAAAGATGTACCAAGAAACAATGCAGATTTATTTTGAGATGATTAAGCAGCTAAGTGATAAAGAAGAATTTTTGAAAACATTCTCCAGAAATGGAGAAATCTGAAGATTGGCAGATGCAAGAGCATCTAACTACCAGTCAAAACAAAACACCAGTCTACTTGCTGGCATCACTTTGTACATCCAAGATTATAAATGGTTAGATTTTATTACCCTCTTTCTCTTTGCAGTATTTTAAACAACAAAATGCTTAGGGAGCATTCCCAGTAGACTAATCAAGTGGATTTCTTTTCTTCTGTAGTAGTGTTTTTATGTATTGGTGTACCTAGTTTTTGCTGCAGAAGTAGCAGTCACAATTTAGGGCAATGGAAACTGTGGAGATGAGTAGTGGTGGGTGCTGCTGTTTCAAAGTCCATCTCCCAGATAACAAAAAAAAAACCAAACCCACCTAAAAAAGAGGTAGGGAGGAAAGCAGCTGCATCCTTCCTAAACATGTAGAAGAGATGGGAAGAAACAGCAATCCATTAAGTTTCAGGGGACAAATTCTAGTTTCTGTGTAAGAGGATGGACTGCTGGAAGAAAGACCTATCTTTATACACCAATCTATTCCTTTTCAAGATAAAAGTGAGCAACGAGGGAGGAGTGGGGAGTTATTATTATCCTTTACCAAACCTTTGCAAGTGCATCTTGTTTTTTTTCTGGTTTAGTATCTTTCCCCATTCCAGCTGAGTAACAGCATTGGGGAATGGCGGGGAATGGAGTCTGTCTGTGAAAGAAAGATGGTCATTCCATGGCTATGGTTAAGAGCCTTATTCCTGTCTGCCACCAAATTTGTTTTATAAAGTATTTGTGCATCCTTTTATTTGGTTGCCAGTCTGTTTCTTCTGTGTCAAAGTCTGGCTTGCCTCTGGTGCATGGGACCCTAAGTGGGCTAAAGGAATGTATTAGAAAATTGTAACTAACTTGCAATGGTGTTTGCTTTCAGACAGCAGGGACTTGAATGCACTGTTGTTTAATTGTAGTGGTTGTGGTAAAACAGTCTAGCAAAATTCCCATATCCTTATGTAGTCTTTCTCAGAAACGTAATTAAACGTAATATTCCACTGCTCATGAAAAGTCTCCTTACCTTGTCTGATTTGAGATACTGTATTTCTAAAACAGTGCTTTAATCATGAAATGACATTCTCAATAAAAATCCATCCTGAACTGATAGTTCCTTTGTGATCTCTTGTATTTACATTTACTATAATTAATACTTCAGCCAGCTTATTCCTGAGTTCATTATTATCTTTTGTGTAACAATCTCTGATATTATTAGATCCTCACAGATATGTCTGTGTATTTTGGGGGTTTCTTTATTAGTCTTCTTTTCCTAAACTTCTTAGGGCAGGCCTGAATAACAGTCCTTCAGAAATAATCTCTTCAAAACCCTAAATTACGTTGATTGCCATCTGCCGTAATGCACTTTTGGTCTCAGCTGTGTCCTTCCTTTACAGTAATATGATTAGTACAAGTGCATACAAGTTTCCAAATGTTGGTCTACCATTACCCCCACCAGGTGCCAGGAAAATGCTACACCTTTCATCCCAATGCCTTCCACAGGACTTCAGTATTGCTATGTGTAAGCCAGCGTCTCCTCTGCCTTGGCTCTTAATTTAGGTCCTCCATCCAAGGATTTCAAAGCACTTTTCTAGCCTTAATTAGTTATGGTTTTGTGCTCACCTGTCATCACCTCTGTGAGATGACTACAGTAATTATTAACACTAATAGTTTTATCTAAAGTAATTCATTAAAGTTCCCTATATTCTTTCTCTGTGACAGGCTTTACAACAGCCTTGCTATAACTAGTCTAAAGTTTAGCATTGTAACTTAGACTTGGGAAGGAGGAAAAAGAAAATTTGCTTGAAGAAAATTTATCTACAGTCCATGTGATTTCATCTCAAAACTGACAATACTATATAGCCTTTATGTCAGCAATCTAGCCTGAGGGTTACTGTGTTGTCTTTTTAAGTAATCTTCTGGTTTTCTTTGTCCAGTTTGATCTTTTCCTTTTAGTATCCTACCTTTCCAGGTTTTTTTGGTTTTGTTTTTGCTCCGTGTAGCTGGATGTGGTTTGGGGTGGTTGCTTTATGAAACATTTTTTTCCATCTAGTTACTTTTTCATTAACCGTGAAAAAAAAAAACACTTTTGTTTGTGCACTTACTCATTAAGGTATGTCCTGCACAATCACCTTATTTCCTGCCTCCGACATTTAAGGAGCAGGATGCGCAGGTGAAAGTTGAACCAGAATAGTTACAGACTGTAAATAGTTACATTTTCCTGGATTATACGCAGATTTTCCCAGCTTCTTCTCTCTTATTCTGACACTAGGTCCACTTCATCCTATGTCTCTAAAGGATATTTGCCAAACTGTCAAATGATTCCATAATTGTAAAATTTATTTGAGACAGGTACTAAAAACAGTGAAATGCCCAATAATGTTGCATCACAAAAGATGCCAGTAAGATACATTGGAGCTTAGGATACTGGTTTTAATGTCAATTATGAGATACTGTCATTAAAATGCTAATTATTTTTTAAATTTTCATTAACCATTGAACATTTGTGTATTTGCTTCTGACACTCTTCTTCCTTCCATTTTTTTCCAGTATAACTGGAAAGTTTACAAACTTCCTTAACTTACTGTAGCTCTTACACTCTTCCTTTGCCTGAGCTTTATCTTGAAAAAATGAAGAACAGGGCTAAGCGCTAGTAGTGAAACTGCAGGGCAGACTGATGATGCAGTTACAGTTGCCAATTTAACACCGATTAAAAAAAATGGATGATGTTATAAAAAGTATGGTTTTTATCTATGGAGAATTGATCTTTGGTGCTTATTTTTCCAGTATCTGAATGAAATTAATCAGTAGGTAACAGTTTGCAGCTGGTTTAGTTTTAACTGAATAGTTATTCTGAGGGGAATTGTTGTTGCTTGGATTTTTTGATCATGCTCCTTTTCTAGAAAGTTTTAGATTCACTGGTGAAGGACTTGGTAATTGATGGAGCACAGTCTTTGCGTTAAGTTGCTGTTGGGATGCTGTACCACCTGGAACCAGAATGGTCGACTGGCCTGCTAGGCTTAGTACTTGTTCCTGTCCGCAGGAAGTGGGTAGATTTTTGCGTCAGTCATTGCCTCTCATTCTATTTTTTTTCATTCTGTATCAACTCAATTTATTTTCATGACATTGAGAATCAAAGGAACCTGATTCTTTAGGCAGGAACATACTCATATACTTCACTGTTTAATTTTGCTGAGGTTCATTTTCAGTGGACTGGGTGTTTGTAAGGAGTTGGTGATTAAAACAATCTGCCGCTGTACTTGCAGATCTCTAGTTTTCATAATATTAAAAGGGATTGCTTATTTAAATATAACTGGTGATACCATCATCCTCTCAGTGGACTGATGTATATTGAAGAACGTGGTTCAGAATTTTGGCTACAAAAATACTTCTTTAGAAGTATTCTTGCTCTGTCAGCATCCACAATTCACAGAGCAGTGCGAAAGCAGACAAGGGAAGGTGCTGTCATACCTAAAACCATTTCTAGAAGACCAGCAACTGAGATTCTGTGTGCTGTAATGTTTATTTTCACTGTATTTCTTCATTTTCAGCTTTCCTGAAATGCAGTATTTCCAGCAAGAGAATGTGAGAAAAATTCTTACAGATGTTCTGTTCTGCTACGCCAGAGAAAATGAACAGTTGCTTTATAAGCAGGTAATGAAAATCCTGTACAGGTGGCATTCATTGACTCAACATTTTCTATACGGTTTGGCAATAATGTAGTTCCGTTGTATCTGAAGTTGTATCATAATGCTAAAGTAATCAAAGAGCTGCTTGTCAGCTGGATAGTAAGAAAAGTAAGCTCATAGAATAACATATGCTTTTTCCTCATAACACAGTCCCTCAAATTGTTTTCTTTAAGGTTGCTAAGTTGTGTTGTCTAACTTCAAATTTTTTTATAAACAGCATCTTTTTCTTCAATGTAGGCCAAGAAAGAAAAATAGAAAGGCTTTCTCTGCTTAGGCAAAGAAAGACAGTATGCAGCAGGATTAAAAATGGTACTGAATAAACAAAAAAATAGTGACTTTTGAAATTCAGGCATTACTATTTTAACTTTTACATAATATTTGAAGTTACTCCTCAAAGTCCTAAAGTTGTGCACTACGTTAGTGAATAGATCTTTTATCTAACCCTGTAGCATCCAAATACAATGCATCTGACAAATGCCTCTTGACTGAAGGATAAGGGTGCTACAAATACCAGTTTTACAGTGTTACCTGAGGGAGAGCCTGCTCAAACCATTTTTGATAAAATGATAAAGAAAACCTTAAAGCTGCACTAACTGTGCATCCATATGGGACGCAGGATAATTTAATTCAACATTTTTTCTGAAGGTTTTGAAGTGACAATAAGCTTGATACTAAATCAATATAGCAAGACCAATATGCAGAATATACAGAAGTTTATTTGTATGTTTCTTCAGGCTCTTATCAGTGCGGTGAGTAGGGACTGACAAACCGAGGGATACTCTGTGTGCACTGACAAATGATAAACTGTAAAGCAGCAGATTTTAGGTAGACAAAAATGTTTTCATGACAAAAATACAGAGGTTTAGTAAACGTGAAGGTTTTTAGAAGACACTGTAAGCTTTCAGGCATGGTCTTTGACCACTCTATACTCAAGCCAGGAAATAGTGGTGTTTTG
The DNA here is from genome assembly GCF_033815535.1 of Pezoporus flaviventris. Classification (NCBI taxonomy): domain Eukaryota; kingdom Metazoa; phylum Chordata; class Aves; order Psittaciformes; family Psittacidae; genus Pezoporus; species Pezoporus flaviventris. The sequence continues at coordinate 18,351,822 of NW_026892585.1, read as the reverse complement.
TGAGAAAAAAAAAAAAGGATGCATGTGAGTTGCAGGAACAGTTATTTTTGAAGAACTATGTTACAGCTTGTAACAAAAATCAAATATATAGTTGTCAAACACATGAAATCTCTATCAGCTAGTTATTTCTCATTTTTGACAGACTATGAATAAGTGATAAGGTTTGCATGAGAACAAGAATGAGATTTGTGAATTGCATTTTGAAGGGCACTACTAAAGTAAACACTTCAACAGTATTCAGCCTTCTCCTTCTAGTGAATATAGTCCAGAGTACTGATGATGGGAGAATGGAAGAACACATTCCAGCTAATGTAGTCTATCATTTATTGAACAAGAAGTATTATTTTACTCTTTGATATGACTTAAAAGGACTTAATTACCCTCTGCTCATATTTAAAATCCTCTTGATTCCTTACCAAGAAATAACACCTTTTACATAAGAATAGAATATTTAGCCGGATCAAATTTAAAACAAAACAAAAAAAAAAGCCCTGTGTTTCATCACAAGCTGTTAAAGCTGTTATTTTCTACTAGGTGACACCCCGTTTAACATAGACCATATTGTTAATAGTTATGGGATTTTATTGAATTAATGAGAGTGTTATCATGTAGTAGAATGTCTTGCTGAGTTAATTGAAACTGCAGAGATTATATAAATGGTATTAATGAACTTTGACTGCCTGATGCCTCAGCTTTAATAAAGACTGCTTGGTGGGCTAAATGAACATAGGCAGATAAAAGAACAGGTTCAATTTTGCAAGCCTACAGGCTGTTGACAAAGAAAACTTCTTTACCTCTGTTTTCAACTGGTGTTCGTCAGTAGTGCAGTAATTCCAGGAAGTGGTTGCTATAAGACTAAGGGGAAAGGTTAAGTGCAGAAAATGAAATAAATCTGGATCATGAAAGACTGTTGATTTAATCTCTCTGAAGTGTGTTCAGTGTATCACCCAAAGTCTTGTGGTGCTGTGCCAAGTCTACAAAATGGCAAATGACTGTGGTTTTCCTCTCGTGCTGTGGACATGTGTCACTTTTATTAGGAGCTTTTATTTTTTCTTACCTCTTTTTAAAAGGGTTTGTTTGTTTGTTTGTTTTGTTAATTAATGCTCCTGTTAGCTAACTAGTAACAATCCTGCTTTTTTGTCACCATGTCCATCTCCTTTTAGGTAACATTTTTCTTTCATGTCCATAAGTACCCTTCTCTAAATTGGGTAATAGGAAATAGAGTTTGGGATGGTGACAGGAGGTTGTGTTTTCCCTCTTTTGGCAAATACCTATCTTGCAATCAGTCTTCCTGTACTACTATTTTTATTGGTTCTGTTTTTACCATTGACTCAAGCCCCACTTCCCATAATAATTACCACTACATCAAAGTCCAGCATATTTTCTTGAAAATAATGAAGGTTACCATTAATTCATCGATAACAGATCACCTCCATGCTGCTCTCCCTCCACAGTTACCTGAATACAAAGTTCAAATTAAGGAGTTTGTCCTCATATTCAGTATCCATCCTGAGATTGGTCCTGTTATTCTCTATGGGAATTCCTCTGTCTCATTTGTATGACTGCATGCAAGAGCTACATTTCGTATTAGAATTATAACACTTAGCCACTATATGAAAACTCATACTTCTGTCTGTCAGCATCGGTACAGGACCTGATGTTTCCCTTTCAAAATACTTGGAAAAAGTTTTAGTTCCTTGACAATTTGCATACTTGTAAATAAAATACATCTGCAGTTTACAACATTTCATTAAAATTATTACATAGCATCAGCCATATAGTCTTACAAGCAGCAATCAATAATGTTTGCTTAATATGCATATATGCATGAAGTTGTCTTTATAGTAGGGTTCATGGTTTTTTTGACCAGCAGGAAGTAACATTTTATTTGATGAGGAAAAAAATATTCCTGTCCCTAGTCAAATGGAGTAGGATGTTGTGAAGCTGTATGAGAGATTTTAAAGACAGAATCCTCACAGGGATCGTTGAATTTTTAAATAGTAGCTGTAAATATAACATCTAAAGAGAATAGCACATTGTACTTAAGAATATATAAAAATTACTCTTAGCATTCTTCTGTAAGACTGGTGACAAAATTCTGGTCCTAGTTAAACTGAAAAGAAGTAGTGACAATTAAGCTAAATCACTAGGCTAACTGTTGTTTACTCATGATTTGATTGCTAGAGATGTCAATGTAATTTTGAAATGCATTGATCCGGTTTTCATTGTCAAAATGCTGCATTTCTGGTTTTCTTTTTAAACCATAGAATGTATTATGAAATCAATATTTTGTTGTAGCTGGGGAGTGTCATAAAATTATCTGAGCTTTGTCAACTTTTTTATTAACACTAAAGTTTTAGTAAACTGCAGCACTGAAAAAATAAGTGTATGCATATTATACTGGTATCTTTTCTTGCCAAGCTAAAAATCTCTAAACATTTGAAGTACTACTGTAACTGAAAGATCAGAGGTATCTTTTTGAAATCCCAATATTTCATCATCTGTTTGTTTTGTTTTTGTTGTATGTGGGCAGCCACATCATGATTCTACTTCATTACAAAGTTGATACATTATTATGTTGGAAGAACGTATGATGTGCTTTTATCTTTTATAACTAATTCTTATTTTATGTCCTCTTTCTTCAGCTTGTAAGTTTACAGCTCAGGTGGTAGCTTTATTAGACAGTCAAGTTTTTGGCATTTCCATTTCTCATATTTCATGTTAGTATATCAGGGTGAATAAAAGATTAGACGTGGAGCTGTTAATTATCTGAGGGCTGTGAGTATGTCGGAAAGTACAACCTGGGTTATCCGTAGTTTATTTAAATGTTTTTTTCACTTACATTTCTTTTCTAATCCTTTCCCTTTCTCCCTGTCCGTACTATTCCTTTCCCTCTTGGTATGACCACAAGACTTCCAGAAATCTAAAGTTGGCAGTTTGCAGTCTAACCAATATTGTTGTGCTTGGGAATTCTAGATCCTGAAATCAAGTGGCTACACCAGGCTTTTTCCTAATTGAATTTCTCTTCAGCCTTCATCTTTCTAAGTAGTCTCTAAAGGTTCAAAGATAGGAAGAGAAAGAAAACATCCAAACTTCTGTAGTTTTTCTTGTCTTTAGCTTTGCCCAGTCACCTGACTGCTATTGCTGCAACCTTGCAGTTGAGGCTTTAACAGTCCTGATCTCAGTCCTGAAGAATCTGAAGTTAAATTTTCTAGGATTCCAAGTAATAGGACACAGAGAAATTTTCAAACCTCTTTTTTTCTTTTTTTTTTCCCCTTCAACACTGCTAGGTATTGAAATTCCCTCTTATGAACAGATAAGAATCACTAACATGGAATTAGCTGCACACTCAAATACAAGTTATTGCACACTCAAAAATGCGTTAGACAGGGCTTCCACATCCACCTCTCTGCTCAGTTTGGACCACTTAAGGGAAATTCCCATTATTTCCAATAAAACTTAAAGGGTTTTAGTAGTTAATAGATCTGTTTGATACACTTGAAGCGAATAAGCTAACTCAGTGATACTGAATACTTCTCAAATGCTGCATGGGATATCAACCGGTATACCAGCAAGGCAGCAGGGTAGCTGCACAAGCATGTATCTCTATCATTGCTCATGTCTGCCCATCACTGAAAGAGCTGGAAAAGCAAGTGGAGAGAATCCCTAGCTTGGAACTACAAGCATAAAAAGCACCAATTATCTGACTCCTAACAGCAATCTGAAATGCCTGTGAGTTTGATAGTCCAGCAGCCCCAGTGCTCTTTCTGCCAACAGGGTAGACAAGATGGTCTTCCTGGCATTGCTGTCTGCCCAGAGCACTCACCTGGAACTGGGACTGAGGTTCCACTTGGTGAGGGAGTTGCAGCTTTGAACTGGAGCACAGCTGGGCAAGAACTCCATCCAGAGTGACACCCAGCAGGAGTAGCCTGGGCACCCGGCACCAAGCCCTGGCTCTGGTTGGTAGTTTTGGGCTGAGGTTAGGATTTCCCTTCCCTTGCAGTAATACCTGTGTCCAGAGGCCATCAAACACATCTCAACCCTTCATACCGCGTCCCATCCATCATGGAAGGACTCTCCCCACTACTTCTGTATGGGTGAACCCGAACCCAACCACCAACCTGTAGCTTGCATAGTTCTCACCTGCTGTCCTAGTCTACCACTGGGACCCCAACTCCCTTGGCATAACCAAATTCCTCAGTTATGATACCTCAAATCCTCCTTTTCCCTGATCTAATATGAGGGAAGGGGCTTAATATCTGCTGAAGACAAGGTTTCATTGTGCAGGCTATTGTTTTACCTGCCAGTGTGTTGCAGCTTGCCAACTGGATTGCTTGTTTCCGGAACTGGTTGCTTCTGCTCCTGATAACAAATTGACAAGCCCCAGGTGTACTAAAGCAAATCAAGACCCCTTTTTTTGTTCCTGGTGAGCTCTGGATAAAAGCACCAATAGCTGGCCTGGGAGGCCCAACCATGTTTCTAATGCTGGCCCAAGTCCTCAACTATCCATCCTGTTCTGATGCCTATATGTTTCTATATTTTTTCTGTATCTTCATATAGATTGCATGTACTAGTAATTGCCTACAATGAAACAGTACCAGGTCTCCTACGCATTATGTTATAATGAGTTTATTTTTAATACTGACATACCAGCTTTAGAAAAACCCAAAAAACCAAACACTCATTTTCTTTCCCATGTCCATAGGAATGGAATTTTTCTAATTTTCCCAATCGCATCCCTTGTCTCCTCTGAAGGCTACTGTTACGCTTTTATCTATGGTTTTGGAAATTATCAAATAAAAAATAATTTTAAATTTTGAAATTTGTCCCTATTGCAGGTCTTTGTACTGTGGATCATGATTGTAATTATCATAAATAAAATTCATATTTATGAACATAGATCTTGGAGTAAACTGCCAGGTGCAGGGTTGCCTACCACTGCCAATTTGTTTTCTGTTGTGGTAGAAAAAGGGAGAATAACTTGTTTCTGTATATTATATAAGAATAAACACTTGGATTTAATCAGACTTTAAGATAAAAGCCATTGATTATGAAACTGTTCTATTAAGAATGTAAATTGTCTTGCTTTTACTTAGTCTGCATCAGATATTGCTGGCTGCCTGAACTATTATATGACTGTAAAATCTTACTATACTTTTGCTTCCTTTTATTTTTAGGGTATGCATGAACTTTTAGCTCCCATTGTCTTTATCCTGCATTGTGACCATCAAGCTTTTTCACATGCCAGTGAAGCTGCACAACCAAGGCAAGCATTGTGTTTTATTTGTAAAGCATTAAAAAGCTGCTTTCTTAAAAATTAATAAATAAATAAGTTGGCTGGACTTGAACTTTTAAATATGCATTTCTTAAGTCTTTGTTTATAATGGGTAAACTGATATCAGAAATTGTTACATTTTCATGGTTTTATGTAAATGACCTTATTTCATCTTCCATACTACATCTGCTGAAATGGAGATTGAAAGTGTGGACATTGGCCCCTTCACAGGTACTGGATGGCAAAAAAGGGGAGACAAGAAACCGAAGGAGAACCTTAATCAAAATGCTTACATACCTACCTGCTGTTTCACCTTATTGCCAGAAATGGTTTAGGTTTTGTCATTGCAGAGAGGAGGCAGATTAGAGAACCACATTCATAGAACAGACGTGTTACCAATTCTCTTTCCTCATATCTTAAAAGAGGGAAAAAAACCTCAATGTAGACAAATTATTGTGATTGGTATTTCTTTCATCACCTGCAGTGTTGCAGCTGCAATATTTGATTGTCCTTTGACTTTGTAATAACATTAGTTTTAGCTGTTGATTCTCTGTTCCAGTCAAACTTCATGTGGGTAGGTACACATGTAATTATACACATAGGTATAAAATGTATAAAATATTACCTCACACGTGACTGTCCATCAAAAAATACAGATGCTTTTTTTCTTGCCCTATGTGTAAAGTTTTGGGGTTTTTTAGAAAAAAAAAAAAAAGAAACTAATTGCCTTCTTGTATCACTTGTGATATTTAGGACATTTCATTTGTCTTTTTGCATTCTTTTGAGCCAAGTAATGAATAAAAGCCAATTTAATTATATGTACTATATAATATAACCTCCGTTAGTACCCCTCAACTTGATTGTCCAAAGGCAGTTAAGGATAAGGATCTAGATTATTTACAAGTGTGTGGTTTTATTCAATGTCTGTCGTATTCAATGTCTGTAATCCTGAAATTACCTAGAAGATGCTTTTCAGTGCTAAGTAACTTAAAATAACCATGTGTTATGCATAGCATTCTGTTCCATCCCCACTGAAAAAGTAGAGCCAAGAAGCAAAGTAGATGGAAAAGAGGTGCTGTCACTGATTAATTGCTGTTAAAGTACAATAAAAATACAGGCTATTAAACCAAAATAAATTAATGTTTTGATACTGTGTATTTGACCAGTAACCATATTTTTTTTTTTGTTTGGGACAAACAGTGATAGATTGTGCAGCAATCAATTATTCTAGATCAAGCATATTCAAATAATACATTGTGACATTCAGTAATTTGTTATTTGGAATAATTAGATGGTTACTTCATTGTAGTGCAGACAAGGCAGCTAATTTGTTTTTGATCTTTATAAAAACGAAAGACTTCATTTGTTCAATGGAGTTGCTCTTTTTAATTAAAAAGGCTAGTTTTCTCATTTGCACTTTATATGAAAGTTGGCTTATAAATACATAATAGTACATGCAGAACGCTGACCAAAAATAAACATTCACATTTGGATTGTTCACTGTTGCCTTTTTCAGCGAGGAAATGAAAGTTCTTTTGAATCCTGAATATCTGGAACATGATGCCTAGTAAGTTTTAGCAACTTCCTTTACATTTTATTTGCTCTTACTTATAATACATTATTTAACACCAAGTTTCTGCTTTTTTCCTCTCCAGTGCAATGTTCACACGTCTTATGAAAACTGCAGAACATTGGTTTTCAACTTTTGAACATGACAGTCAGAAGGTAAATATAGCTCTAAAATGTATTTATTGTATTTTTAAAAAAATAGGATTTTTAATATGATTGAAGTAATTTGAAGGTAAGAAGGCATCTTCTCTTAAAAGACTTGCTTAAAGTAGGCTCAAATAAGTTTACATCCTTTAGAGGCTCTTCAGAATTTGTTCATAAGTATTTGTTAAGATCTTTACGACATAATACATACAAATACATAAGTATTTGTTAAGATCCCAGTTAAGATTTCCTATTTGTTGAAAGATCACTTGGTAATCAGAAAGCTGAATGTACAAATGCAGTTTCTCCTATGCATGAGTGATGTTTGTGTGTAGCATTTGAAAGAATGCCTCTCATAGGCACATATGTGTGTCTCAAACCTGTGCAGATGTCATACTAAATAAATACATATAGGCAGTATTTAACCTATGGAGGCTTGAATGGTTTTTTGCTCTTTAATATATAACCAATTTGCTGTGAAACCAAAACTTTAATCATATACCGTCAATCAAAGGCCAGGGTGCATATTCCCTCCTCCCCCTCCCCGACTTCATCACTACATTTCCTTACTTTTTCTTGACCTCAGGGTATTCAAACAGAGGGAATGTCTTTGCCCTCAGATCTCCTGTGCAGCTATACAGACATCACTGTATTTAGTATGTTGCTTCTTTCCAAAGAAGAGCTTTTTCAGTGTTCCTAGTTCTACGGAACTATTCCTTGCAGGCACCTTCTAGGGACCATCTCCTCCTTGCCTGTAACCATTTTTCATGCATGGCATGAGGGACAATTCCCTCACATCAGTTGCTCAAGATTTTCTTTGAATACTTTTTTCCTGTCTCTTTCCCTCCTTACATTTATCTCTTTTTAATTCTGAAAAATTACTTGTGTGGTGGAGTGTATGTAGAAGGCTCTAGCAGAACATAGCCCTATTGCAGGTATTGCCAAGCCTTTCAGTGTATTATATCTTAAAAGGGTTATCCTCCAAGCTTGGTTCCAGAGTGATTCATTTCAGAGTTTTTCACGTAGACCACGGGGTGATTATCTGTAGCTAACAAAAAAATTAGTAAGAATTTGTTTGGGTTTGGATGTCCACATGTGTGCACCAAAACCTATATTTGCAATTAGGGAGTACTAGTCTGAGAGGTAGCTTTGCCTGTCTGTTGAAGAAAAAGGTGTTTAACCAAGATGCACATAAAGCCTTCTATTTTCCTTAAATATTTAAATGTATTTGTGTATATATTTTATTAGATGTGGATCATTGGCATCTTGGCGTAAGCTATCTACAGGTAAAAATTATTATTTGGGTTTGTGTTTTTACATAATTCTTAGTAAGTAAGGATAAAGCATATGATATGTGAATATTATGAACTTACTACGTAGTCATTTTTGTTCCAACAACAAAGCTGTGAGACATTTCTCTGTACGTAGCGCTTCAGAGTTCAGTGTGTTCAAATGTATTTGTTCCAGTTCCTGTGGCAGAGGTGGTAAAGTCTGAGGTGAAATTCTACTCTGGGAAGTAACTGCTTACAGATTTGCAGTGCTTTGGTAGAAGGTGAAAGTTTATATTGCCCTTTCCAGTCCTTTTGTGGCATAAAAAATTAACAATGCAAAGCGCATGGATTAATATCTAGTTGTTTGTTTTTGTTCTTTGCAAACATGTATAATCTTTAATAATCCTTTCTTGTACATATGCCTTTTACAATCATGACTTTGAGGGTTAGCTACATAATAAAGTCTGAATCTTCACAAAGGAAGCAATGAAAGCGTGTGCTCTGAGAGACATGTTACATTTTATAGCCTCTAACAGTTGGTTCCATTACTCCCAATTGCCATTAGAGGAGCTTCTCCAGCTACTCCATTCCCCAGTGGTTAATGAGAGAAATCTGTCCACGGCTTATATGTGTACTGTGTCCTAGCCTCTCTTTACTGCTGTAGCATTTGTTTCCTAAATGCGTGAATATATAAATTGTATTAGTATCGACTGTCAGCCATTCCAGTTCATGTTGTGGTAGGTAATGTTTTGTGGCACAATTTGATGATTCTGTTGGTAATACTTAATCTAAATTTTTTATCTGCATTTCACTGCTATCCATATTTAAATTGTTCTTAGAGGTGAATCTATGCTGTCCCGTAAACAGAATAGCACATCTCTGAGACGTCCCACTTTTTGTCTTTTTATTGTTAACTGCATCCATTTGGGATTGATCATTTATATTTCATGTCAGCAGTAGATGTCTAAATGCAGGCACTCTTTTTTTTTTTTTTCCAAGACTTAGAAGCTCACAAAAAGAAAACAGGTGTTTTGCCTCATGTGGCAACTTAATATATAGTGAGAATGGGCAGGGGCACAATATCAGGATGTCCACTTGGCTTCTGTGCTTTAGGCACAGGCACAGCGAGTCATTTCTAGTTAAATATTTTGGCGGCTTGGCTGTGTCAGTTTATTTGAGCATCTTTCTGTTTGGGCTGTTTCTTTCACACCAGCTGATGTGATTTTTTGGAGTCATTTCAGCTGACTAAATGTATTATCTATCATTTTCTCAACCAAATTGTGTGAGAGGAGACAACAGACATATCATATGCACTCTAGTCATCCACTGAGCTTCTTGGTGGAGTGCACCAAATCCGGAAGCATGGAAAGTCATGGCATTGATTACTGATTGCAGCTGCTGTCCCCACAGATTATGACATGCTTTGAGGATTTCTATTAATGGGTTAATTTTGAAGATGCTGATGAACTGCATTTTGATGGATGCCATTTACTTATCTCATGCTTTTAAAAATGGTAATCCAGTATATCTTATTTGATGCACTTAGCCATGTTGATAGTCAGTCGGTCTGACAGTCAGCAATGTGTCAGTGCTGCATTATGCCAAGGTGCACAAATGCTTGCAAGTGATAAATAACTCCAGTTTTGGCACTCTGCTGTTAAGAGGAAGCTTGCATTAGTTTTGATATGCAGAATCTTTTGACACTTGAGCCAGTGTTTAAAAGTCTGCTTTCTAATTTTGTAAAGACAGCTTTAAACCCACAGACAACTAATGATGTAAAGGCTAATTTGAGTAACTAGCTAGTCTTATATTACGAATCAGCAGATAGACATTACAAGTAGATAGATCCTAATGTTGAGATTTCTATATGGGAATCTGTGCCTATAGAGAAAAGCTTAAAATGCAGATCTTTTGAGTCATCAGAGTTATGAGTGCATGCAGTGGTTACACTGAAGTTAAAAGTCAACTTGAATAAACCAGAAAAAAATTCATACCCACTATGTGCACCAGCTGATGGAACATGCATAGTCTATGAATGTGTGGAGTTACAGACTTAGTTTCAAAGATATGTTTATGCAACTAATTACTGATATGTTTATGCAAGTAGTTACTGTAGACTAGCATTTAACTTTAAGGCAATGCTATTATATTATACTTTGAGTGTTTTCCTGTATAGTTGAGAAGGAGATCAGTGGATACCCTTTTTCGCTATTCTGCATTCTAGCATGTGACCAAGAAAATAATGAAATGGGTCTGAAACAGAGATAGGAAATAGCCATGCAAGGGAGAAGCAAAAATCAAGGTAAAAAGAAAGCTGTCCGGTTTGGTAATAAAGAAGTTAATAGAATAATTTTTAAAGGAGGTAGGAGAAACATCTTTTCTCAACGTACATGCAGCTGTGAAGAACTTTAGTATTTAAGTAAGTGACAGCATTCCTTATTAGCCCCTAAGGTGCTAGATGTTTTATTTTAAATTTCTGTTTGGTAGAACAGAAAAGATTTTGAATGAAAGGACACCATTTCAGTGAGCTTTATTTGACGGTCTGTCTGGGGGAGCTTTTGTCAAGCAAATTGATGGGGCATCTTAAATGAATATGTCTTGGTACCACAACAGCATGGCAAAACCATCACACTGTAATAGACAGATAAATCCCTTTGCTGCAATTGCCACAACAAAGCAACAATTAAGCAGATTTTAAGATACCATTTATAATCAATCAGATCCTTAAATAGAATCATTTTACCTGAAATAGCTGCTCAGCATCATACACATTTTCTATGGTACAGAAATGGAATAATTAAGAAAAAAATATTTCAAGCAAAGGAGATCAACATAAAAAATAAGCTTTTTGGAAGAAATTATTAAATGTTCACCTCCCACTTAAATGTGAAACCATGTTGTAAATGATTGCGAAATATGGATACTTCTCTTCCTTCCTCTTAAAATGCTAATACAGAAAGAATGTGGTTGAAGAGGATTATAACTATAGGAAACAACCTTGGGGATAGTTTCTACAACAACAAAAAAATACCTTTCTTTGTTATTGAATGTAAAAAATAATGTGCTTTTCACTGTATTGAGCCAAGTGAACTTGTCTTTCAAGAGTTTAAACTGTAATGAAGTCTTCTGAAATTCTTAACCCATTGACCTTGATAATGCTTCTCTATCAATAAATTTAGCAAGAGTGTATAAAAACAGTAACTATTTTTAAAGTTAAGCTTTCACGTCAGATAGCCATGATGACAGATTACAACAAAATCATTGAGAAATCTTACTGTTTCAGTTTTCCCTCTTTTATAACTTTAGCATTGTTCCTGACAGTTTAGTTCTCCATTTCCCTTTCCTCAATCTTTCTCTTGATACATTTGATTTATTCCCTTTTTATTTCTGATCTTCCTTTTTACATGTTTCCTGTTCAGTGTGGTTCATTACATCCTGTATTCCTTCCAAGCATTCTGCTTTTTTCTCAATAATGCATCCCTCTTTTGCAGAAAGAAAAAAGAACAATATCAGGTTCAAGGATGCTAATACTCCAGTAGTTTTCCTTCTCTGTTTTCATTTGGTTTATGTCGTATTCTAGATCATTACATAGTTTGCACAACCTTTAGCTCCAACCAGCTACCTTCCAGTCCTTGGGTTGATCTCACTGTTCTATTTTGGTTTTGTTTTATAAGTTTTCTGATGCATTATCAAAGTTTTGTATATTTTGAGGTACAGCCAACAGATTTTCTGAGCAAGGGAATCCTGTTTAGGAAGTGGCATTTGAAAATAAGTTATTTCCTATTTGGTATGCAATTTATTGTCCTCTGAGGGCATATATTCTCTTCTAAGTTACCGTTTATCTGCTTTGCTCTGGACTGACTCAGACCGCTGATATTAAAGCTAAAATAAAGCTGTCAACGCTTTGTCAGAGCATGAAAAGTAAAGCATGCGCATAAAAATTGATGTGCAGAGTGAGAGGATGAACCTTGGCATGCCTGGGAAGGGGAATCCCACAGTACCTTTCACAGAAGTGGATACTTGAGATTCCTCTTTTGCTGTAAAAGAAACAAGTTATTAATATGTTTATTTGGAAGGCAGTGATGACAACAAAACAAATTTCTTGCAGACAGTCCCTCTTATACAATAAGACTTCATAGGATATTCTCTTTTTTTCTCATTTTCTATGTCTGCAGGAAAAAGATGTGATGATTACACCTGCGCCATTTGCAAGGCCACAGGACTTAGGCCCATCTATTGCTATTGTAGCAAAAGTAAACCAAATTCAGGATCATCTGCTGAAGAAACATGATATTGAGCTGTACATGCATCTGAACCGACTGGAAATTGCTCCACAGATTTATGGGCTGTAAGTGTTTGCAAAGCATTATTTAATTTAATTTTTACTTCATTATATTAGGACTTTGTTTTACTTGAATTTAGGGATAGAGGAATGGGGCTAAAAAGAAGTACTTCTTTTCTCTTAGAACTTAGTTCAATTTGCAGCATTACAGTAAATGACACTCCACTGTTTTATTAGTGACAGTGGCATTCCCAATGCAGATAAAGTCCATTCAGATACACGTGTCCTTGCCTATGGCAGGAGGAACTATATGATCTTTAAGGTACCTTCCAACCCAAACCATTCTCTGATTCTATAAAATAAGAGAACTTGACAGACTCCCAGTGCAGCGATGAAGTACTTAGTCGAGTACCTTTCCTACCTGTGGTTTTCCTATAAGAAGAAATGGGATAATCGGGCACAAAGGGAGAAGGGGAAAATTAGTAGCATTGACTGGTTCCTTTATTTAATTTTATCACCAGTTCAGTATCGGTGAACTTTCTCCTACTGCAGGCATGTGGTTTTGGATACTGGTAATACAAGTATGGTGGGGCATGTTAAAAGTTAAGCAGTGTCTGTATGTTGAGTCAGCGCAGGTAGTCCTTCTTGCATTAAGGTGGCTCAGGGCCATTCAGCTAGTTGTATCTTGTGCCCCTTTTCCAGGGGGGCTTAATGGGCTAAGTACGACTTTGGATGTGGCCTTGTCTGCATATTTCCTCAGCATTGCATCCATATCAGTTACAGCTGCAGTTATCAATCTCGGTCAGTACAGACTGTGCAACTAGGGTGAACCAAGAGTAACTATGAATTGACTGTGGTTTTAAGGAAGAATTTTGCCTTCTTTGTCTGGAATTCTAGACGTTTGATTCATTTTAATCATTCCTTAAAGAATTGGCAAGCCATATGTGCAGTTGCAGTGACAGAAAAATTACACTTTTTTTCCCTTTTTTTTTTTTTGCAATGATTTAAAATAAGATTGGCTTTGCCTTAAATGGAAAAAAAACACAAGCACCAGTTTCATTTATAGGTGTGAATTTCCAAATGTAATTGTGAATTACATTTAACAACTCAATAGAAAATGTAGAGCGGGAGGGAAAAGGTGACTGTATAAATGTCAGGCCATAACTGCAATACTTAACATTAAAGTCTAATTTGATGTTACAGTAAAATGTAAAAATGCTGTGACATAGTATGCCCTCAAGAGTAGAGTTGAAGTAAGACTTAATAGTCCCAGACTTATAAATAACATATATTAGAAAGATAAATGTAATTCTACAAAACTTACTTAAATAGTTTTGATAGCAAGGTGTAACAGGGAGAGAAAAAACAAGCCAAGTAAACTCAAGGTATTAGAAGTATGAAGAGGATTGTACTACAGTATTACAGTATTTTTTTTTGCATAGTGTACAGTTGTATATTTTCTGGTATCTTCACTAGAGTGGAAGAGAAAGGCAGCATCTCTAATAATCTTCAGGGGTAGTAATGAATAAGCAGGGGTAGTAATGAATAATTAGGCAGTATCAATATCAAGGAAAACAAAAAGACTGTGTTTCTTTTTTTTGAAGGCTTACAAAAACACACAGAAAATAAGATAAAGCTCAGAAATTTGCCAACAGGTATTTTGAGATAAAAATAATTTGTACTGTAGGTATTTGATTCAGTATGAAATTTTGCCTTTCAGTAAGAAAAATAATTGAAGAAAAATATACTTTTCTCAAAACATAATATTATAATAACAGAAGAATGGTGCAGTCTGGTGTGGCATAAATAGAACTGAATCTGAATAAAGAAATTTACAGTTAAGGGAATGAATTATGAGAGAGAGCTTCAGGCTGACTATCACAAAAACCTTACTACCAAGGAGCTGTTAGACTATAAAATAATATATCGAATTAACAAAGGAAAAAAACATCAGAATATTTTAAAGACAGGCTTTGAAAAGCTCTCAGAAATGGGTAGTAGCATAGAGAATGAATCTGCACTGGTAGAAGAGCAAAGTAGGTTGCCTGTGAGGTCATATCAGTCTCTGACTTCTGATTTAACATAGAGGACAGGAGGAAAAGAAAGGGAAAGGAATATGACTGTTGTATTATTCTCACCTTTAATGATGTCTGAACTCTTCAGAACAGTAATTTCCAGTAGTGAGCCAGCTGACAGTCTCAGATGCTGGATCTTTTTTTGTATTTAACATTTCTTGAACTAGAAACATCATTTCTTAAACATAATTGGTTATTAATAATTGCTAAACCTAACCCAACTGCAGAATTCATGTGAGCTTTTTGTTGAAGCTTATTGTTTTACTGAACTTTGTTGGATTTGCCAACATAAATATTCATCTTTCAGCCTTGATACCACTTATAAAATATACAGATGGTAGAAGAAAGACTGGGAACTTCCCTCAAAAGATACTATGGCATTCTTGGTGAGAAGTATGAATGTGTAAGGCTTGTATTTAGTGGAAGTCTCCCCTAACCTGAAGAAGTTGCACACTTACTTAAAAATATGGTATTTTATACTTTGCATCCTTCTATAACCTTCTGGAGCAAGGTAGAAACAATTCTTACTTACTCTTTGTATTTTCATAGAGTTGATTTCAACCTTTGATGTTTGCAAATAGTCCTTTTCATTTTCAAATATGAGGAAGACTTGTTCCGCTGGAATGGCCGGTACCCAAGTCTGTTGTACATTTCCATGTTCAGAAACTGTCATTTAAAATAAAATATGGTCACAAACTTCTTGAAATTATTATTACCTGCAAGTTTAATAGACATTTGAGTACTTGTGGTATCACTCATTAATTTCAGTTGCTGTCCAGTAGTGCAAAGGTTGTATGCTGGTTTTGTGAAACGTATGCTCATTATCTTTTTTATCATATCCATGAGAAAAATCTTCATCTTTTTCTTCACCAGTTAGTGCTCTGCAAATTGTGGACTCATTAGCCCCAGCCTTGTATGCCAGGCTGCATGCTGGGAAGATCTGCCAGTTTAGAAGAAAACATTTCTCTGCGTAGTTTACATTTGGTGAAGCTTCAGCTCAGGGCAGTGGATTTCTTTGTATTCTGGAGGCCATCAGTGACCAGACCGCATGTTACCTGGCTATCTCATTTCATTGCTGATAAGAAAGAACACTCTGTTAGGTACAGTAAGGTATCCCGGGGTCCTGGCTATGCCATACTCCATGCTGCAGTCATTCAAGCTGGTGTCATACGCAGTATCAACCTTAGTACAGGGATTTCTGTAGATGAAAATTTTGTTAGACCGCACATTCATTCACTTGCAGTCAGTCACTGCATATCCCTGTGATAATTATTCAACTGCTATTAATATCAGCCAGAATGGAACCAGCAATGCAGCAAACACCTTTCTTTGGTCTTATTTACCATATTTCTAGTTTGTTTTTAGATCCCAAGATAATGCTTTGCAGAATAACATTGTTTCACATTCCTGATAGCACTGCAAATTGCATACAGTCTAACCAAGTTATAATAATTATCTAATCATATCTAATTTTGTACTTTTTAAAGTAAAGCACAGGAATGGTTTGAAAATAAAATAGAATTGATTAAATTAACAGTTCAGTGACATGCTTCCTGATAATAAACTTTTCTCTAAATAAAAGAAAAAAATGCTAAGATTGAACAAAAAGATTGGGTACTCTGGAGGCTTGACAGATTGAACATTCAGTTTAATTGTAAAATCAGATGAGTTAACAGTGATTAATGTCCTAGATTAAATGGTATTCTAGTGTTAATTTCTTTGACCTTACATCTAACTCATGTTAAAGTACAAAATAATTATTGCAAAAGCATTCTGCAGTTTCTGCAGTGGCCAGTGTTTGCTGTGGCAAATTAAGCAGGTTGCTCTCTCAGCTTGACAAAGGTTTGAGGGAGGTCTTCAGCTACCTGTATTTTTGGGACATTATTCTTCCATTTATAGTAGTCTGTAGTAGAGGACTTCTTTTACATTGGACTGAAAAGATGAGTCAATTGGAAAAGTCCCAAATAATATCATTATTGCTCCTTTACTTTATGGACTGAGAGTTTCCAAGTAAATTTTATTGCATCAAATGAAATTCTCATAGAACTGCATGCAATAAGTACAGCCACATCAAGTAAATATAAATGATACTGTTGTATAGAAATAATGCACACAAAGATAGTGACAAGGCATAAGTGTAAAAAGCTTTATTTAAGAACAAAAATTAACTGTTGGCATAAACTCACTAGCTCTTGCATCATAACACTGATGGCAGTATTATATTGGTTAAGCAAACTCTTTCTAAGCACATATCCAACAGACAATAAAGCACATGCAGAAGTAAGCATAAATATTTCATGATAGCTTAATCTCAGTACAAAAAGGGCCTTCTTAGAACATTCAGTGCCGATGACTTTGCCTCCTGCTGCCACTCTACTTTATGATGATCAATCAGGTGGACTTACTGCCTACTGTGGTTCGAGATGCAGTTTCAGTCCTTTAGGCTGATACCACAATTATACCTCAGGAAGAAGCCTATCTCATGAAGCAAAGAAAAAGAAGAATACAAGAAAAAGAAACAGAAGGATGCAAACTAAGTTACAGGGTAACTTGCCATGAGTGTAGATTCAAAGATAGCAGTAGAAAGGTTACATTACAGCAAAGCCAACAGCAGATGTGCTGCTCCACTATTACTGCTCTTAGCTGCCTTGCTATTAGCACTGCTGTGGGGCATCCACCTGTTTTAGTTAATTTCCCATGCCATTATGGTACCAGGCAGTATTCTTCTCCATAACCACACTGGTCTCTGGAGGGTAAATTTCAAGGATTTTTCCTGGGCACTAATGGAACATAACTCATATTGATTGTATCCAGAAAAAAAAATTTAAAAAAATCCCAATTGTCATCAGAATAGCAAGTTCTTCATGATCTCCAGAAAAAGTAGATTAAAGATCAGCCTTCCTACAGAGAACTTTACAGATTGTCCAGGATGCCTGGCTTTATTTTGTTTTTTCACAATTTACCAAAAAAATTAGAGAGGTAATATATGGCATGGTCCAAACCAATTGCATTTCCTCTGTGGTATTCAATCCAGTGTTGTCAATAATTGGACAGCAATTACAATGAAAGAAACTTTGAGCTACTGTGCATGTAGTAGGGGAACCTACTGGTCTTTCTGTTAAAATAAATTAGTACGTAGCAATGACTAAGACTAAGCAAATACAAATGTTTTTTGAACAAAGTAATACTTCTCATTTGAGTGTCCAGGACCAAATTAATCCTGGCTTTAGTAACTGGTATTGATGCTTCTTGATTTCCAGTAATTATTTCCTACTTAGCTTAAACAAAACATTACATATAAAGCAGATTTTAATGGGATATAAATCCTAGCTTGTCTGTCAGTAGAGGGCTTGGTAAAGATTTAATGCCATATGAACAGACCTTTTTAAGAAGGGTTACCATCCACTGTTGGTCCCACAAATTAAGAAGCGATACAGTCTATTGGAGTTTTAGATAAAGCTTTTGGGAGCTGATTCAGACCTTTGAAGACTTTGCTATTAGTTCTATTTTGCAGAGTAAAACAAATATTGTAAGAAGAAACCTGTAAGTTCAAAGTTAGGAGACAGAAGAAAACATGCCTGAAGCTTACTTAAGAAAGCTACGTTATATTTTGACAGAGAGGTATTGCCTCACCTACTGTTGATGTGTCAGTTGTACTGTGATGGTCTACTATCTCAAAGCATTTGCTCTGTGCAAATAAATGCGGACAGTTCTTGAAGCATGAGGGTAGATGTCTTACTTTCAAGCAGTAAGCAAATCCCATTTAACTCCAGAAGCTGCTTTTCTTCTGTTTTGAAGTGTGGCTACTCACCCTTTCATGTTTTTAAATGATAGGCATCTGTTGCTCATTGTTGAGTTTCTCCAAAAGGCTTTCTGGTTTTTTGATTGAAAAATGTGTATTTAATTTTCTGCCGCTCCTTGTTGTGTATTAGGTTGAAAATTACAGTACAGTGAACTTTCAATTTTATCTTTTTTCCTACTGTGACAAATAATATTTTAGTCTTACCTTAGACTTAAGATTTTAACATATACATCATGTAAAAGACCACTTTATAAGCAGAACGAAGGATTGGTTGAGGTGTCAAAAGTGTTCATCAGATTTTTACTCTCCTGCCGCATAATTATGTGCTGAGATGATAATGAGTAGTACTGGATGGCTGTGAGGATGGAATGCAGATTTGTCATTATGTTGCTCCTTGATGCAGGTGATGTGCTTCTCATATGAAGTACAGGGAATTATCTTTATCTAGGAAAGAAACAAGCAAGACAGCTTCCGTTTCTATTTTTCCCACATACCCTTAAAAACAAAACGCATCTGGTGGCATCAAACATAAGTAGGCTTAGAGACCAGTGGATTTGAATAGTGTAAATATCTTCTGAAACCTGCGATGAATTGAGTAGGAATATATACAGGTTTTGAAAGGGTGTCTTTGTTGGGAGTTATTTTTTCTTTGACTTTTGTAGTCAATAGCTATGGACTATAAAAGCTGAACAGAGTGGAGAAGTTCTACGCCAGTAAGGAATTTAAGGTGCCATGTATCAAGCATTTACTTCTTTGTTTTCTTTATATTTAAATTGCATCAGCTGTTCAGGTTAACTAGTACTGTTTAATTTCATGCATCATTTTGTTTCTTTCAATGACATAGAACTTAGTCTAGAAAACTCATGTTGGAAATTGGTACAGAAAAGGCACTAAGTCAGTCAAGTAACTGTTGCAGAAGGCAATTATCTCAGCATGTGCCCCAAAAATGAAACCGTGCTAACATGCCCATGTTAACATGATGTTTGGAGACAAAATACAGAGCTTCGGACTTAACCACTTAGTAAGAACCAAAGCATTTCCCATAGAATCCAGGCCTGTGGATAATTTTATGTTTTGCTTCATCCTTACTGCTTATTCTTAACTGGGCTATCTAATTAAAGTTAGTATGGGAATGCATACATATGTTAGTGGCATGCCCTTTACTTTCCTGTGAAGACATACCTTTAAAGTGATAATAAAGTAAGAGAACCATGTATACCATCCAGCAGGGAAAGATCATCCTGTCTCTAAGTCCTTAAAAGACTAATAGAGCAGGTTGCCCTTAAAATCTCCTTGGTTCTTTTGCATCATCTCAATGCGTGTGAAAAAGCTGCACAAAGAAGAGCCTCTGCTAGAATATAAAAAAGATACTCAACAAGAGCAATGATACGCTAAACACAATTTAGTGCCTAAAATGTAAAATGTAAGGGTTATGCTATTGTCTTTAAACATAACTGGGAGAAAATGGGTAGTGCAGATAGGAGAATTTTGTTTGAAATCTTTAAACAAATGAGCATGAAATATATATACAATGTAGACCTGTTTGTAACACAGGAGTTAGATTTCAAAACAAAAAAAAAACCAAAGTTTTTAATACTTTGTTGTTATTCCATATCAGAGCAAACTAGGCCATTTTGGATTTTCGTGTGTGGGGAGAAGAGCGGCAGGGAATTGTGTTCAAGAAAACAGCAACAGTTAGTGAACTGTGGGATGTCAGCTTCAGGGATAGCACAGTCTTCAGTCAGATTCCCCCTCAGCCTAGGAGGATATGTTAATCATTTAGCTCTTCAGAGTCATTTTCATCTCAGTCCTCAATTTTAGCAGAAAATTATATCCTGAAACCATAATTCATCCCTAATGAAAATGTTGCTGAAATTAGTGAAATAGTAATTCTGTAGGAATACGGCCAGTCTGCATTTTCTCTAAAGGCATCTGGCTGCCCAGTAGAATGCAGTTAATCTGGAAAATGAAAGGCTGTGTACTGTCAGCATTGGTAAGAATGCTTCCCTTTTTGCTTTTTCTCCATACAGAAGCAGTAGTTCACAAGGTAGTCAAGTCAATCCACCTCTTGTTTCCACGTCAGATACTGAGCATAGTTCTTGGATAGCCATTTCTGCCACTATGGATAGTGCTCTGTCTCCTTCGGTCCAACCAAATGTTAGATGGAGGTGAGGGGCTGGGGGAGGAGAGAGAGGGAGGGGGGCATTGAGGAAAGGTGGGGAATTCTGCAGACAACCTATATAATTTGGATTGTACGTTCTGAGTCTTCTTTGACAGTTGTTTTATTAGGAATTCTTGAGTTGGATGTGCTTGCAATAGGAAAAGGGCCTGCCCTGAAAATAATGCAGCTGACAATTCTAACTTTTAAAATGAGTGAGCTAGATAGGAATTCTCCATGACCCCATGAACCTCTTTCCAACATCTTGCTAGTGTTTTAGGAGCTTCAGCAATAAAAAAGAAATCTTGTTCCAAATAGGTGAATGCCTTGAGTATCTTTCCTGGTTATGATGTGGTTTTGAGCAAGAATTTTTAAAAGTACCCTATGAAATATTAAAGCAAGCCAGCTACACCCAAAGAATAAAATCCATTAACACAGGTCACAGGAATAGGTTGCTCAAGAGCAGTGCTGTTAATTAGGGTGTGCAACTTTTGCATATTGTATGAATTCACAATATTTTAGTCTAAGTAAAGAATGAGAAATTATGTTTGAGAAACATTTCTAAAAATAGAATTATTTTACCAAACTAATAATGTAAAAATAGTGAGAACATTTCATCACCCCTCATACTGAACATAATAGCATGAGGCCGTAAAGGGTTAACTTAGCATGAAGGCCCTACACATTTTGGCAAAAAGAGAAAATCTGTGCACATCACTGCAAGATGGAATTGCTTAGTGAAAAAGAACAAAAGCAGACAAGAGTAGGAGCTGGGTTCAAATGCATCTTTTGAAATCAATGAATGAGTCACACTTGAATTTTCACAGAAAGCCAAGGGTGCTGCTCTTCTATTTTATTCCTCTGAAAACACTCTTAACATGCCATTTGCAGCTTGATATCAACTGCTGTTGATGACTTCCTTGAATTTCCAGATAGCACTGTTATTAAGGAAAGAGGCAGTGGATGCACCTAGACTTTGTTCAGTATTGAATGTATTGTTCAGTATTGAATGGGACAATAATTTTTCCCAGATTTCAGAGAACAAAAATGGCATCACCCAGTATAAAATCAGTTTAGAAGGTCCACAAGAGAGCATCTCTCTTCGTAAACCTTCATGTAATTTGTAATTTTTAATTATCTGCTTTTCTTCTGATCACCTTATTTGAAATTAGGACCATGTTAGCATACTTTCTCTGATTACCTTTACAGCAATTTCTAAAAAGTATTTTGATATTTTGGATAAAATTAGACAGATAGCCAGTGTGCAGTGTAGCAGCACAACTGTGTAATATTAAATATTGTAACAGTGCTTAAAACTCCTTATATCAATAAATGCTGTGTGAATAGTTGGAGTTTAAGCTTGGGCCTTGTGGTTTACTCTTATTTCTCCTAACAAATACACATGGGAATGACATGCAAAGCCAGCAATATCAGGTTTGGGGCTTTTTTCTAATAATGTACATGCAGTTAACTAGAAGTATACAGGACATCTTGAATCAATGAATTCTCCTCATTGTGTTACCTATAAGAGAAATCACAAAAGAATAATCAGGCAACAGAAGGAAAGAATATCTACCACAGAAAGTTTGCAGCATGCCAGTGTGCTTAATATCTAATTATTAATGATGACCCTTCTATATTTGTATAGACTGAACAGTATAAAAGATAATGGCATCTTTGACATTAGCAATTCATATTTTAGTATTGTTTTACATTACATATATTGAAAAAATGTTTAAAAGAATTTAAATAGATTTTTTTTTTTTTTCCTATTTCAGTAACTGTAATCAGAAAAACTTTTTTAATGGTCTGAACCCCATGTTCAGCCAAAGTACGTAGTTACACGTCCTGTTTTATTATATATCTGAGCTCTGGGAGTCTCCCACTGAAGCACATTCCCTGATTTATCTTCTGTCTAAACTACTTTTTACATTATGACTCTGTGCTGCAGCCTTTGATATTCCCTGTGACATCATGAGACAGCTGTGTTACATTGCGTTTAAGCAGTACTAAAACTTTAAACTTTAAACGAATATTTTTCTTCTTGGAGGTATAAATAGAATATGTAATAAGCGTCTGTGGGATATGCAATTAATGTCACTTGTGAGGAAAGACCTTCATGATGCACTTGGGTTTTGGCACTCGTAAATTATGAGCTCTTTACTACACTCATGGGATAAATACCATATCCCCCAGATACTTATTATGTATCTTCCATCTCCCTTAATTCCTATTAGCTGGATTAGTAGTTGTTGTGATGTTGAGGTTTATGGTCATTTAACTGGGGTGATTCTCAGTGATCAATAAATAAACTTCAAAACTTTAGTATTATTATTTTCTAGCAATTCCAGTGTGTATAGCTGTAACAATTTACATTAAATGCTACTTGGATGTACCAAAAACTAGTCAGCAGTGCACACTGCCGTATCCGGTACATAAATTTCAAAAAACAAGCAAATATATATATAAAAAAGGCAGATTTTAGTAGCAAAGAATGAGCTGAATTACAAGGTTTTGGGGTGAATAAGTCATGCATATTACCTTTAGCCTAATTCACCCAGAAAATAAATATTTTGTTGTTAAATGCCGATATTAATGTTCTAGTCACAGTCATTATCTGGAGAGTTTGTCAGACTGGTACAGAATGGTCTAGATTAGTTGTCAACTCAGGAGCAAATAAGATTTTTAAAAGACTCAATAAAGCCCAGTGATTAATTGTTATATATTCTGATTCATGCCTATCCCATTTTATCTAATTCAATAAAAGTCTAAAATGATGATTAATCCTTTCACACCAGCAGTTGCTGGTACATCCATTACATGTCCAATCTGAATTCCTCTGCCAAGGAGTTAACTACTATTTTGAACTTGGTGTGAAAAATACCATTATAAATTTCATTAACCTGATCATCAAATTTAAAAAAGTCAACTCGTAAAATCCATTACTACATATCATGCATCGAAGATTAAAAACTGGTCCTCAGTGGGCAGGAATAGCCAGGATTTAATTCCCATAGCATATGTTTAAAGTGCTCATATGACATTATTGTATCTGTAATTATCAGAATTTTATGTTTATTAACCCAAGTGAATTAAGAATCTTGTTTTGCGTAAAATTTAGCACGCATGTTAAATTGACCATTAATTCAGAGCATATCAATGTATATGTATTTACTACAAATGCAAAGATATTTGTTTAGCATATTGTAATAAATTTAGCATTTAGCGAATTGCCTCCCTTTAATTTTTCGTTCTCAGATAATTTACTTGTTCCGTGCTTCCAGTTGGCTATCTTTGTGTGAATCCCCATGGGGGACATTGATTTAAATCTTACTTCACGTAGTCCTTCTGGGTGAAACTTGGAGTATTTCATGTTTGCACTATATCTCAACTATAACTATGTCTTCATCTTCAGTAAGATGTTTTTCTGACTATGGGACTGTTTATTCTTCGCTGCCACTTAGCCCATCCCCAGTTGGATCCAAGAGAGCTGCATCTGCGCTGTACATTAAATGTGTCTCATCATACAAACAGGCACAAGACCTGACAGCGGTACGAGATGCAGGACGGATTCATGGCTTATTCGCATGAGGATTACTCAAAATAGAAATTCAGGAAAAGCAAGGAAAATACGCTGCCGGAGCGGCCTCCGGGGGCGGGATTTGAACCCGTGTTCTAGTGCGCCTGCAGCCGCCGCCTGAAAGACGGTCCAGAGGCGGGCCCGGTCTCGCCCCCGCCGTAGCCCCGCCCACCGCGTGGCGTGCCAGTGGTTTCCAGGGAAACGGCGGCTGCGGCCGGGCCTCGGCGTGAGGGAGGCAGCCCGAGTGGAGTGCCTGCGGCCTGCCTGGCCGTCCGGTTGTACAGTGCGCCTCGAGGGGAATGTTTCTAAAATAGCGTATCTAGTGCACCCTAGGGAAGAACAGAAAACAGTTGGGACAGAGCGCCTCTGTCGCAGGCAGTATGAAATGGGTTATTTTCCCCTCATGGCTGCTAAATGCAGCCCTGTTTTTGACTCCAGAGGGATATAAGTTACCTGGCTTGAGGAAATAGGAACTGTGGGGGTTTTTACCGAAGCAAAACCACCGTTGTTTTAATTTTTATTTATTTGTTTTTTATTGGAGCAAATATGAAAACGCACCTCCCTCCTGAATTACGTTTGTGACTGCAGGATCCACTTGGGCTCCAGACATAAGATGGAGGCATAACAGGTGCCGGATGGCAACACTTCTGAGCAGCCCACTATGGCTTCTGCCGTCTGCGCTTAGCAAGGCTGTAAGCTGAGGTATTTCGGGCTAGCACGGCCATTATTACATACTGCGGGGAGCTGTGGGGCTTCATTGCTTGGTGAAGTTTCGCCTTGCATGTTCCTCCTTGGCCTGCCCTGATGGCTTTGCCCGTTTCCCTTACCCCTGTTCAGGAAGAAGATGGTGACATTAGGAAGAGTGGAAAGGCCCTTGTTTACCCAGTAGTTCATCCCTACCTGGTAAAACATGCTTTCCTCCTTCCTTTTGCAGACAGCTAGCAGCATTTCAACAGCTAGTTGTGGCAGTGCAGGAGTGTCTCAGAACAGCCAGGTGATTCAGCAGAGATGTACATCACATACTCAGATTGTGTTGGATTTGGAAACACACATTTGTACCTTAAACCAGCTTCGGTTCTCCTGGTACAAATAAAGTGCCTAGATTTACTCTTGAGTGGAACAAAACTTACTTCTAGACTCACCTTTAAATTGAAAAAGTCTGTCCATTGTAAAGTCCTTGCCTTTAACAGCCTTGTTGATTAAATTATGTTTGATCTATTTTTTGATGCATCTTTTATCTAAATTGTCTTTTGATCTATTAAATGCTGGGCTTAAAGCAGCCTTTTCTTCTAACAAATGGTTTAAATAGTCTGCAGTACTTCGCATAAACTCCACCAACCTGAGTAAAAAAATTCTCTATAGAGATTACAGGCGAATGTGTATGATGCAGTAGTATCTTCCAAAAATTCAGCTCTGTGGGCTGGAATAATACCCAGTTGTGTTTTATCTAGTCTAGGAAAAGACGAGCGACGGTTCATTTCTGCATAGAGAGATTTAAGAGGTTAAAGTTAAGGTTACTGATAAAGATTTTATAATTTTACTTTGTTTTTACATTTCAGCAGTTCTTATTCCACTGAAAAAAACTCAGATATTTTTAGCTGACTTCTGGGATATGTCCATTCCTGAAAAAGTGACAGAATTTTTTCTTGAGATGCTTTCAGTAAATGGCATTTGGACAGAGGTGACTTTGGGTTGGCTGCTGATTCACCTCACAAGAGAAGTCATCTGTAATAAAATGTTTCACCAATACATCTGAATCTTTCCAAGTCATTTATTCTTTCTTAAGTCTCAAAAAACGGTAACAATAACATGATTTTTGTAATTAGCACAGTAAGCTTGGGAACAAACCCGACTACCAACTGAAAACAAGAGAATGTGGTAATGTGTGGTTAGTAAGGGGGGGAAAAGTTTGAGAGACTAGTATAGGACATCCTGTGTGGAAGGTCTGAGGCAGGAAGGGGAGGAGAATGTGAGAGGAGATGGAGAGACCAGATGTAAGACCTTACCACTTGAATTGCTGAACCAGAGACTATAAGGCATGTTTGCATTGTAGTTCAGTCGTTAAATAATGCACAAGGGTTTATTTCATATTGCCGGTTGCAGCACTGGCCTGGTAGTCAAAGAATGAAATAAATACCAAATGTGTAAACCCAAACATATGTAAAATAGATACATACAGCTTTAAACATAGAGTTTCTCATTCTTCGTGTATGTGACCTACACATAGGATAAAAGTGGATAAAGTCTTACATATGCAGAAACTATTAAACCCCAAATTGTTTAGCTAACTCCTAAGAAAGAGACTGGGGAAACAAAAAAAAAAAAAAACAAAGAAAAAAAAAAAACAACCACAAAAAAAAGGATCTGGTTTAACTGATTCTGGTATGAGTAAGGGAGGAAAGAAGGTTCTTCTTTTTTTTCCTATTTCCTCTAGTTATAAAAATTACAGTGATTACACATCATAAAGCCTATGTGTAATAAAACGCATCAGCTGGCCAAGGTTTTCATCGCTCACTCAATAATCCATTAATACAGCAACCCTGCCCAGGCATCTTTATAATACCAACTCGGAGGTAATTTTAATCAGCTAGACCAGCTGGTATTTAACAGCAGCTGCTGGAGATGCCACAAATATACTCAATAGCTGACATCTTTATTTGCAGTTTTTCAAGGGGAGAAGAGATCCTCCTGTGGTTACTTATATTAAGCTTTTTTTTTTTTTTTAATGCAAGTATTGGTACCGGAGGGTAATACCTGAATGAAAGAGGGAATAGAGTTAACACAAAAAATACAGAACATATTCTTGGAGTCAGAAGGCTTTTTCATGAAGTCCTCTTCATAAATGAACAAAAAAATGAAGCGTAGATGCTGGCTTTGTTGGAGTTTAGAACCTTTTCCTGGTACATTTACACTAAGCTCAGGCATGGCTTGAAGCATGAAATGTACTCTGCAGTGCTGCATTGCCCTCTCTTACTGAAGCTTTTCTGTCTCTCCACAATATAAATATGTGATAAATAGTGCTCTTGGTAGAAAAAAGTGATGCTAGCTCACGTGTTCAATTTTAACTGACATGTACTTCTTTTGTCCTCAGTTTTGGCTCAGAGCGTCTGCATGCAGGAGTGTGAATATATCTGTGCTTAAAGACACGGGTGTTTGTGTATAAATAATACACAATATGTGTATTTGTACTTATCATCTCTTATAAGGTTAGAGATGAATTCAGCAACTGAATAAAGTGCCACGCTCTGCGGCAGTAAATGTGGAATACTATTTCGCATTGGGTTTGTGGGGGGAACAAGCAGAGGCAACACGAAGTTAACATTCACAAACACATTATAAATAAAAATTTAATTACACTTGGGGGAGCTTGGCTTACAAAGCTCACAAATCCATAATGGAGCTTGCTAGTAATAAAGGCCTGATCTGTTTGTTAAACTCCAATATTCCTGTCCTTCTGTATCTTTTATATAAAACTTCCGTTTCTGCATTGATTACCTATTGCAAAAAAGACTGACTTCACTGGTAAACAGTTTTTTTCTGTCAGATACCAAATGCTGTATTTCTTTATTAAGAAAATGGTTATGACTCTTAGGTAGGGCAGGGGAGGTGCCATGAGAAGTGTAAGTATTTCTATTTTTATTGAC
Source organism: Pezoporus flaviventris (assembly GCF_033815535.1). Lineage (NCBI taxonomy): Eukaryota > Metazoa > Chordata > Aves > Psittaciformes > Psittacidae > Pezoporus > Pezoporus flaviventris. Next base: position 18,324,022 of record NW_026892585.1, on the reverse strand, counting down.
TATAATATGTCATTGTGGATGAGATCTGTGTTTAATATGAATTTGGCTTTCTGGAGATATGTTCTTGTTAATGCATGAACAAATTCCAAGGTAGCAGCTTCTTTGTAATACTTTTTTTAAGTGCAAGTAATAGTTTAAGCAGTTACAAATGTGGAAGAATATGCAGTATTATTAAACTTTTTAGAAGTGTAAGTGTTCCTAGGTCTGTTACGGTGAAAAGTAGTTTTAATTTTTCTTCTTTCCTTTAAATTCAGAGTCTCATAGCTGAAAAACGTCAATGGAGTACAGGAACAAACCTGAGTACATACATATAAATCCTTAAACAAATTTGGGGCTATAGTAGTCATTTGCAGGTACTCATTTGTTAGTCCCAGTGAGTTACCTCTCTGTAGTCAAAAGACAGATCTGCCTGAGACTGTGATTGACTACTTCAAATTAAAATCCAGTGACAGAATGGATTACTGAGGTTGCAATTTGACTAAAAAATACTTAGCAAGCATGTTTTCTCTTATTTGTAGTGAAAACAGTCTGTTGAAGTTTGTTCAGTGTGTTTGACAACAGACAGTTTGATATATTGCTGGGCACAGCAGTAGGTTGGACTTGAGTGGTATTAGCTTTCACTGTTTTGATTAATGGTAATTGTTTCAATGAAAAGACATGTTTTACGTACAACTCATAGTTCTAGAAAACAGAAGTCAACTTGCAAGATCTGTAATTACTGTTCTGAGTTAGCATATAAAAAAAGCTTGGAGAACACGCAGGCAAATCACAGTAGGGTTTTGTTGGTTTTTTTTTGTATGTCTGTTTCTTTTGTATGGGATTGCATTTTGCATTTTGTAGCTTTTATACACTGCTTCTTGTCTGTGGAAATAAATCTTAGATTTTATCTCTTCTTGAATACTGCAGTGCAGTTTAAGATATATTTCTAAATTTCACATTGTAATTTCAGTCTTGGTATGGTGAGATTTTTTCCTGTGTTTTCAGTCATCAATAGCAGCAACAAAAGGTCAACCTGGAGACTCCCCTGTCTCCTCATATCCCCACACAGTCCTGAAGGGAAGGAAATTGTATCTGATCATCTTTACAGTCTATTTTCTCTGGTTAGAAAAACACTGCCTTCTTCCACTCTGAATGAATTGTCTAGTTTTTGTTTTGTTTTTTTTTTTTAATAAATATTTTATTTTCAGTGTATCCTCAGGAAAAGGGAAATAGCTGATTATTTTTGTATTTAGGTAAATGAAAGATTTCAATGATGTGTTTAAATGTAAGCCAATACCAGCGTAGTAAAGGATGTCAACTATTATTACTAATACCATCTTTCATTTATATAGTGCTTTCATCCTAAAAGATTCTGGTTTCTAGAAAATGGAGATTTAAGCCAAAAACACAATTAAAAATATATCTCCTTGTCCCTGCATGTTAGCTTCAAAGAATTGTTTGTCAGTTTAGCAGACAGTACCAAAATACCTTACTTTTGCTTTGCAGATGCAAAAATGTACCATGAAATGCATATGCTGAAAATACTGTTAAACCATCTCTAGAAGAAGAGAAAATTGGTTTTATAGGTTCCTCATTTTATGACATCCTTTCTTCTCAGATTTTAATATTTTGCAACATGTTCTGAAAGAAGAAATGAATAGATAGTAGTTTTCTATATCTGAAACATGTAGGGGCATCACAACCTACCTGAATTGTTCCCTAGACAGTATTAAAAAGAAAGCAGTAATATCTAAATTGTAGAGGGAGGCAACTAGATCTCTAAGTGTGGTGCCAATGTTTGTAGTCAACAATGAAACATTAAAAAAAACTGTAGCCCATGTTGATAACAGCAGGGTTTGAGGTTTGTATTATTAGAGCTTGCCTAAAAGTATTAACACACAACTCATGTATAGCCTTTATATAAGCTATGCTCTATTATATATTTTGGGGGAAAATAAAAATCTGTTAAGCATGAAATTGTGGTGTTACAAAACGATTATTTCTAAAAGTGAATTATCTCATCTCATAGAAGTACTAGCTTGGATTGCTATGTTAGATGTCAAGTGGTTTATTTCTGAGCAAAATACAAATTAATAAGTGTACATTTTAATACTTACCTAAACTAGTGACAAGAAAATAAATACTACTTTTTATTTACCTTGCAGTTAACAACCATGTGTCATTGTGGCATCTTTTATGAAAAGGAACTTTATTTAAGTAGCATAAACTTGTTGGATGGGCTTCAATTAAATGATGATTTGTTAATGCAAATGTGTAGCGAATGACTGGTAGTACATCTGTCTCTTCATCCATAGGCCATTACTGTGCAGCATTAGCACATGATTGTAAAAAACTGGAAATCATTATATGCAGGTAGTACATATTCAATCAATTCTGACCTTATGTCTCCGATGAAATAAAAAAAAAAAAAGGATGCAATGTAAATGATATTTAATCTGAACAAAAAAAAAGGGAGAGAGAATCTTTGAATATCTGCGATTCAAGCTGTTAGATGATGTGAGGTGACTGCTGTTTGGGATTGATTGTTATTGGTGGCCCCAGTGGGGAACAGCCAGCGCATTAATCCTCTCTTACTCCTCCCTCATGCTCCTCCAATCCAAATAGTATTTTTGTTTATATTGGGAAATAAATACTGTTCTGTTTATTTTAAAATTCCTTTTTTTTTCTTTTCTACACCTCACTCTTGGAAATTGAAAGGAAAAAGCTCTGTATTGATGACCAATGTTAGCCAGTTAAGCAGGCAGTGACAATTAATACAACAAAAAATTGTACAATTAACTTCAGCTCCATAAGTGTCTAATGAGCCATTTGTCAGTCTTTTGGTGAAATAAACTACTCTATCTTAATTCTCCACTCTTGCAGCAAATAAATAGAAATTATGAAACACCCAGCACCAATAAAATATAATTTATTTTGCAGGGCATAGCAAAACTCCTTGCGTATTTAAAATGAGCGTGTTATTTACAAACGACTTGTGATACTAATATAAAAAAGGATTTCAGTGTTAACTGCTTTCATTCTGCAGTAGATATGTTTTTTTCCTGGTCTGTTTAATCATTTAAATATATAATTACTCCTAAAGGCATGTGAGTTAAAATTACTTCTTTTGATGTGATTAACTCATAAAGCCAAAACCTAAGAGGGGACCCTGGGAAACGCCAGGGATCGGCAGTCTGCAGCCAAAACCACTGCTGGTGTCCGGAAGGACAGCACAGGCATTTCCAGTTGGGAAAACATCCTTGCTGCAGTTCTGAAACTGACCCTTCTGACCTGGTCAGTAGTACAATACCTTTTCACACAAAAGCACCACAGTGCTAACTGGTGTTGACAGAGGTGGAGCCAGTGCAGTTGGTCTGACAGAAGCTCCTCATCTGGGCACTTGTGATAGGTCTGTGGTAGCCCCTTGAGCTCCTCATTCTTTGTCTCTGCCAGACCTCACCAGAGGTGGGCAGAGAAGGCAGTGCAATGTCTGGTATGAGGGACCTAAGAAAGGCTGTCTACAGAACCATTTATTGTGCAGAGTAGGGCTATTCTGCTTTCCTTCCCCATTCAGGTAGACTGTAGTATAAACTGGTGAAAATATTTCAGAGTTCTTCCTTGCTCATCGTTTTAACAAAAGTTAAAATTTGACTCTTATTCAGTTTTGTGCTGTCTTTTGGCCATCTGTCTTCCCAGGCTGGTTTTAAAGCTGCCAGTTACTTGGTATTTAAAAAAAAAGAAAAAGACAGAAAGAAGAGTTCACGACAGAGTGTGATGTGTGGACAGAGCTCAGTTGCTGGGTCTCAGAGAGGAAGAGATATTTCAAATGGCAGAAGCCACAGCAGAGATAGTTCTTACTAAAACGGCAAGGATAGACGAATGTGATAGCTGATGGCAGTTAGATGTATGAGGAGAGGATGAGTAGGGAGTATCAGTGTAAATGTAGAAGCGGTTACCATCACTGAACCAAGCTTGAAGAAAGCCTGACATTTTTTAGCAGCTTGAAATACATTCTTAGATGAGTTCCATTGCTTCCAGGTGGAGAGGTGTTGCCTTGAGGTAAAGCAGGTACATTTGGACATCCAGTAAAATGATTTGGGAAACTAATGCAGTGGCTTTCAAATCTAGATATGGTGTTTTGCTATCATGGTAATTTCAAGATGGTAGTTTTTTATACTCAGGCACTTTTACAAATACAATAAGCCAGGTTCAGAGAAATGTTGAAGAGACTCATAACTAAAGTATTGCCAGAAAACTGTGGACAGACACTAAACTGGTAACCCTAACTTGTTGCCTTTTTCTGGTTTTAATCATACTGTCTTGAAGCTCTTTCAGGCAGTTACTTCTAGCTTCCTCATGGAAAAACCCACATCCTGAAAAAAAGAACAAACCCTTCAATTCTAGTGCTTACGTTAGTGGTTCTTCTCACTGATCAATTGTCAGTCCATGGTCTAATGTGTTTCCTTGGCAGCCAGGTTTTAGGAGGACTGCACTATGTTTACGCACACAGAAAGTGGATTCAGATTCTTTTTTCCTTTACTTTTCAGTTGTCTTTTGGGAGTAGTACTTTCAGAGCATGGACCTTCAATCTTGAAGGAATTTCATATATCTTCCTAAGCAACACAGATGCGTTAAGGATAATATACTGAGCTTCCCCTTAAAATTGTTATGTTATAAAACTTTATTCTTCGCCTGACTGTCTCAGTATATAGTTTACTGTTCTAACATTTGCAAATGGCAACTGGAAAGATTTTTTATGATGCCTGCTATACATGTTATAGTATTTGCCCTAGCAAATAATGTAACTGAGGTCAAAATTCAACTTCTGCTGCAAACAGCCATTTTCACTGGTTCTTCACTCCAAGCCATTTCCTTTGGACTCTTTTGTTCTTAGCCCAAACTTTGAAGGAAAGTTGCAGCTGTAATCATATCTACAGACTCAAATTAATGATGAAATATATTTATGTTTTAGAATTATTTTGGTATTTGTGTAAAGCACAAATTCCACCAACTCTCAGTGCTTGTGACTCCTTATAGACTCGAATAAGGACTGGTCACGTAACTCTTTACTTAGAATTTACAACTTATTGGTGTTTAAAGAAATTCAGTGTGGAGTATTCTGAGAAGTTTTTGCAGAGGCTTAAAAACTCAAAAATAGTTTTCCCTCTGAATGCAGTTTTATATTATAAATTGTCACTAGGTGGCAATATTAGTGATGTCCATCCACCCAGCCAGATGAGGCATAACTGGTAAAATACACGTGGATAGGATAGAAAAAAGAGAACTACTATGTTTTTTACTTCCCCATGAAGTTCAATAATAGGATTAAAGTAAGTCACAATATCTAGAAGCCACCAAACTGATAAGCTGTGTAAAAGGCAAATACTGTCAGGCTACCTGTGTTTCTATAAGAGATAGGAAAGTATTAGTGCCATTGCACAGGTAGTAGTAAACCCTCATCTGAAAGACCGTATAAATTTCTGTTAACTGTATTCAAAAACAGATGATCCAAACTGCTAAAATATAGCTGCTAGCATCTAGCTTTCCCATTCTCCTGATCATCGTTTTTCACGAGGAGCTCAAGAGAGTTTAACTTTTATAGTGAAGTCAAACAGAAGGTGAGAAGATACAGTTGGTCTGTAGAACTGTGTCAGGGAATAAATACTGGGCAAGAAAGTGAGTGAGTGAACGTTGTCAAAAGCAGAATGTTGCAAAATGGCCTCAGAATTATGTGTTGAATATCTGGAGGTTGTAAGGGGGCTGTAATTCTTGCTAACTCTTATAGGAGTGAGGTTCTGGAGCTGTGTAATGAATAAGAACAAGAAACAGCAGTACAAGATTAATCTTAATAAAAAGTAAACCTGTAATACATTAAGTCACAATCACAGGGAAGTGAACTGAATGAGATGGGGTTGTCTTTCAGTCCTAAGCACAACTTCTGTCTCTTGACCACAGGATGTCCAGTGTTAAACCGGATGTAGCGTTTTCATTAGTCAGTCTTATTAATGGATCTTAATGTTTATACCTGTAAATGGTAGCATTTGCTTAATGATGAGTGATTCGTAAAGATGAGAAACAGTATTCATTGGTTACTCATAAAATTTTCTCTTAGTCTTAAAGGTGTTATTGCTGGGTTTTTCCCTAGGAAAACTCCTTCAGCTGCCTATTATTTCTTCCAGGAAAACCGTGGTTTTTCCACTCTAAATGATAAGATTACATTTCTTATTTACACTTAATTCAGAAATAGGCATTGTGTGAAGTGCTTATTTTCAAGAATCCCCACAGTATTTGGGAGCTTTCTGTGTTTTCCTTTTCATAAGCAATAAAGTTATAATGGGGTTACAGGATCACACTGAATCTTTGCTAAGGCATCTGCTAAAATTTTCTAGCAGAGCCTAATAAAGCCCTGCCCCATTTGTGACATACCAAATCACATTCTCCTTGCCTGGTCTGACAACCACGGCTCTTAAACAGCTGCTGGGGTAATTTGCATAAAGGAGATTGTAAATGTCTCATCAGAACGCATGCAGCGCAATCCACCCCAAAACCACTGCCTGAACACCAGGAAAAGAAGATTGTAGTCATAAAAATTGTGGCTCTCATGATTTTAGATTATGGTCTCCACAGTCTTGCAGCTTTTACAAATACCAAGCTTTTGTTTTATAAAAAAAAAGGAAAAAGGAAAGTTTCCTTTACTGATACACAACAATACAAACAGATGCAGAGTTGCTCTCTTTGACTCATTCTAGCAGAAAATTGACTTTAGCAGCTAAGGTACATGCTGACCCCTCCTCAGTTCTTTACCCCAACAATAAGTGAATTCATCCAATTGAAACCATTTAAAATAACATTTGTTAAACCAAATTATTTTTCTGGTAGTGAAAGGAAAACAAAATGCAAAATAAAGTTAATGTAATACAGATAATTCAATAAAGAGTAAAAAATGCTGAAGTTAATACAATATGTTTATTGTCTGCATGCATCTGCTATGTTTTATCATGCATATTTTAATAGAAGTTAGTGTTAAAATTATGCACATTTTGATAAAAATCAGAACTAAAGGAGATGTACATGCAGAACTAGGATTTCACTGTGACAGGAATTAGGTATATGCATTTCCTGAGTTTTAACTGTAACTTCAAATTTTTGCTTTGAAGCATCATTCTTCTTTACCTTGAATGAATTATACTGGAGTAGTTTGGCATGGTAACGAAACTCAGCGTTGTAACTATGCACAGAAAAGCCATTAAGCTCCACAAATTTAGTATCTATATCAGTTAAAGCCTCTACTAGCTCATTGATTCTGTACTCTGCCCAATTTGTGGTGCAGATAGAGGTTTATTTGCCTGGTACCTCCTTGGTTAAAAGGCCTCTTCTAGTCTCAGTTCATGGAAACATATGTCATGCTTGCAGCTACACCAGTCTCATTTGCATCACCATCAGTAAGTACAAAATTGCTTATAGTAAGGAACATACTGTTGTCATCCTCCTTTCGCTCCACTTCTTAATCATACGGGTGCATAAATTTATCAACACCCAAGTCACCTATATCTTTGCCATTAAGAGTTTGCTTACTATCTCAGTAAATCTGCATTTCACATCATTAATAATTTTGCATATATCTATGCAATGGCACAACTGACAGCAATTGGTTCAATGCCTTTGAGTTTTAATACCCATTAATATTAAATTCAAGGGGATTTGTAGTCAAAAGGTTATAGAAAGGGCATAACCTCAAAAATTAAATGAATCATTTTGCCTTCTGTAAATGCCAACTGATTTAGAAAAAGTTTATCAAATCACTTCAAAGATTTGCTTTGGCCCTTTGTGTAGCAGGATGTCTCAGTTTTAAGGCAATGATGGTAAATCAGTTGTTTGAGTGCAAGTTCAGCATGAATAAAGCCCTTGTCTGGCTGAGACAACGAAAAGATACTGTTAAATCTATCATTAGAGTTTGAAAAGATTTGCCATCAAGACTTCAGGAAGTTTTCTGAGTCACTGGGGGAAAAAAATGCTTCTGTACTGCATCTCTTGGCTAGTAATGCTGACCAAATACAACAAATGTATACCTGAAGGTATATGCTTCATTTACTCATACTGGTAATTAAACAGTTCACAGTGGTGTGGTTGGCTAATAATGTAGCAAAACAAGCTGTGTAAGTAGTAATAAAACCTTTCATTTATGCAACCATTATGGTTGAAAAAGTATGAAGGCTTTCACACACACAAGCTTTTCTTCATCTGCAAAGTAGACCTACCAAACTGCAAACCTGAGTTGATTTCTTTGGATTTAATTGCTAAGTTATCAGTCAGTGGATCTGAACAGCATCTGATACATGTGGACTAGAGGTTTGTTGGTAGATGTTGAAGATGGGTTTTAACGGGGGTTAGAAGCAATTTACAGATTTTTTTTAAATGCAGGTTGAGAGAAAGTGCAGTGTGCCATAAAACTGGTGTCTTTCAGTTGTTGGTTTGAGGGGGTTTTTATTTATTTTTATTTCCAAACTTGTTAATGTCTCTAAAATAACATCTCTACATTCTAGCAACCAGCCTTAAAAGGGCCTCTTTGCCAGCAGAATTGTCTTATAGTATGCACTGTCGTAGCCTCAGATATGCATTTTCTTCCTTTCTTTGTGTATGTATGTAAAATTTGTATTTCTGAAGGACACATTCAGAATCAGAAATTGTGTCGTTTTGTTATTTTCTTATACTGATAAGTGAACTGATAAATACTGCTCTCATCTTAGGCGGTGCTAAGAAAAGAATATCTTTTACATGTATGAATCTCAGCCTCTGGGTTTGATGTTGTGAAAACACCATTATTTTAGATATCATATTCATTAAATACAATAGGTATTGTTCATAATTGTTTTATCATAATATTAAAATGCTGCTTTTTAATTTAAGGGTTATTCTGATAAAGATTTTAATACATAGTAACTGTTGAAAGTTATTATGTTTATCTTCCATAAAGACAGGAAAGTTAGACAATAATTTGCTTACGGCTGTATCTCCCGGTTCCTAGATTGGTGTCTTATACTGTGGGTTACATTTTCTTCCCAGAGATGGATGTTTTCACTTGCTTCTTTTATTCTCATACTATAGTTCCTACTGTCCTCACCAAGTGCTTTCCTACAATTGATTTGTTGCTAATGATTGGACAGAATCAAAATGAACTCAAAAGAGTCCACAAATTCTCACAAAGCCAAGGTGAAGTCTTAGATGGTGTGCATTTTTTTAAGATAATTTTTACCAGAGAGATTAATAGAAATTTGAAATTTGAGTGTGATAGCTCCAGTCATTTTGTGTTACAAGTTGGTTCTTTCATGTGTAAGTGGGGTCTTAGGTTATAAACATCTTTGAACCTTTGGGCATAACCCTTTTGAAGACTTGATTTGGATTTTCTGATCCAAATCAGAGCTTTTGCTGAGTTAGCTTCTTTTTGGAAATCAAAAGCTTGCTAAACTGTCTGTGAACAGATCCTTTGGAGACCATGTAAGTTCTATGTGAACTATAGAATCCATAATGATTGGATAATGAATAATAATAACGACTCCTATATGAACTATAATGAACTATATGAACTATAAAATCGTAAATTATTGGTGTCCCAAACAGCAACCTTTTAAAAGCAAGCATGGGATCATATATCTAAGATTGTTGAAGGCTACTGAAGGTACTAAGAAAGTTTATATTAATCATTGGCAAGTGTTTTCACAGCGTGATTCAACTGATAGAGACAGATGCCACCTCCTCAACGTATGCATTCTACCTGTCACAGCCAGCTAAATGCTCAATAGCGTAATTTCCTTCCAGTAAAATGACATCTACATCCCAAACAACTATAAGCAAAGACTGAGTCAAGAAGATGTGTCTTGAGGAATTGCTCAGGTTATCATGAATCAGCACAGTCTGTTTTAGAGTACTAGTCTGTTCCCGTAAACTGAAGAGAGTATTTCAGTCTGTCTGGCAGGTGGTTTTCAGTGCTAGGTGCTGTGCTGCCTGGGATGATCTGTTGGTTTAACAGGCAAATGCATTTGGCTCCACTAGACCAGATGCAGTACCAGGCATGTTTCTGGCTTCTTACCCTTCAGGCGCATTGTGGTATCATTATGCTGGTGCGTGGAAGAGTATGGTCAGATAAATTAGCCTTTATGCACAGCTAGCCTCCAGCTCTTCCTCTTGATAACTACCCTTAGGGATCATTTATCTTGTAGCTGATCACATCCCTCCCCATATCTCTCTTTCTCTAAAAGCGAGGTAGCAGCCTGGAGAAGAGCCTACCTGCATTCATGGAAATGCCTCTGTTGAAACAGGCATTCACCTCTACCCCATCAGGCTGACAATTTCTCCATCTGCATTTGCCAGTCATAGGAAATGCCAGAGGATTAGGATGTCAGGTCCTTTTTCAAGCTGCCTAAAAACAATCCTGAAATGTCCCTTGTGCACCTCTCACATTAGCATTGGAAGGTGGTAGGTTCAGAAAATTACATACTTCTCTTTAGAAGTAAGTTAAAATACAGTTTTAAGGAAGAGGACAATAGAATTCAAGTTAGCATCATTTTGAGACATGTTATTTCAGATCTGTAAGTGTGCAACAGATTTTCTTCCAGAGAAGTGTAGAGGGATTTTTAGTGTCCGTTTTTCTACCCTGAAATTTCTGAGAAGCATACAGAAAATTTGAACTTGAATTTTGTGCTGGAGGAATACTTCTGGTTGGTAAGAAACAAATAATACAAAGGATTTTGTTGATTTCTGGTATGGAGCACCTGTTTGAGGTAGAGAGCTGTGAAACCTGGTGTATCTTTCATTGTGGCTTGTTTTGATCCATATATAACAATAAGTTAAACAAAAACAGTGAATTACCAGGCAAAAATAGGGTCTAGAAGTTTCAGCCAAGTTTTCAGTGCCAAGGATAATCAGAAACATATACATAGTAGAAAGTTCCTGAAAATACTTAAGCCTGTATAAATAACATAGAAATGGTGACGAAACAGTCCCCACTGGCTCTCTACAACATTGCCTGGAGTTGGGACACAAGAGTTGTTTAAAGAATGGCTTGCTGTAAGGCTTCTTTGGTGCCCATATGGCCAGTTCCAGATGTGTGTGGCAATGGATGTGTGCCCAACTCTCAGGACAACCCAAACTCTCAGGTTTCCTCTCCTGCATTGCCTTGCATCACATGCCAAAATCTTTTTCTAGGACAGAGCTTATTCCTAGCATAGAGATTTAGCAGACAATTACTTTGGGCAAGGAGGAATGATTATGGCTTCATCTGATCTCTCCATATTTCAGGAATGTGTATGATTTGACCTTGGATGTGGATAGCATAGTTCCTCTTCTTTTTCCTCCTAGTTTGTTCTAAATATTCAGTACTAACTTAAAATATAGCATATATTAAACTATATTATGTCCAAAATTTGTGGTTGGATAACAAGTAGAAAATGGATACATCATCTTTAACTGTCAGACCATATAGTCTGCAGTCCCATTACTAGTTTAAGTGTAATCACCACTGCCTTCATGCAATGGCCTGCAAAGTAGAAAGCAAATTTTCAGCATGGCAAAGAGCACAGTGCAACCAGGGAAAATGGTGGTTCTGCTCCCTCTGCAGGGTTGTGTCTCCAGCTGCAGGCTCTTCTCTTTCAGAAGCCAGAAGCCATGTGGTGGGCATGGGGGAATCTGCAGACCCCTTTGGATGGAACAGTTAGTTCAGCTTTGAGCAGAGGCATATGCTGCTGTTTTCACCTCGTGGCAGCACCCGCTATAGATAAGGGGAAAGCTGAATCCATTGCACAGGCTTCAGGCTGAGCCCGGTACCCACATTGCACACAAATTACCCCTTAGGTCATCCATCTTGTTCTCCAGAACTCCTATGAAAAAAATCCTCACTGATATTTCCCTTCCAGCTAAATGTCTGTTCCCTCTTGTCTATCTCTTCATTCTTTCCTTCACAGTATTTATTCCTTTCCTTGTTTCCCTCTTTGAATTATTTACCTTCTTTTACCAGATCTCTCTCCACATGTGAATGTCTGTGCGCACAGATGGGGTTTCTAGGACAGTCAGTATATAATTTCCCACAAACAGTGTTATTTAAAAACAAACTTGATCATCTCAATCAAAAGGGTAAAAAGGTTTAACTGATTATTTTTTTCAGCCTTAAAACTAGTTCTCCAGTGAAAGTTGATATGTCTGATGAGGAGCAGATCAATTCCCTCCCTTTTGTTGATAATTTTATTTTGCTGATATATCCCTATTGGTAGTGAGGTGTGCACATCATTCTTGTTTTCTTACATGGACATTTGTCAGCAAATTTTATGCCCAGATGTCAACTAAAATTCTTGTCATTAAATAATGAGTTAAATTTAGTTGAAAATACTACACCTGCTCAGAGTCCTCTATTTTTATTTCTTCACAATTACTTTTATGGTTTTAAACAGTGTATCTGTCTCCTCACAGTATGTAAAAGGTCTATACAGATGGAAGGTAGTGGCTATAAAAGGAAAGCTACTGTTAGGGTAGAGGTAGATGTATTGAAATAAATAGATGAAAAGTAGCAATTCTTATTTTACTTCTTAACAGTAGCCAGTGAAATTCTGCAACACTGTGGGTCTTCTTAAAGTTGTGTGCTTCTTAAAAACTTCTTACATAGTGTCATTTTACTGTCAAACTTGATTTATTGCTTCTTCCTCTCATGTCCAAAATAGGTAAGCACTCTTTCATCAGTTGTATCCACACCATCCCTGTGCAGCAAGATGCTAATTCTTTAGTGCTTCCTACTCCTTTTAATAAGGACTAACTTGTTGATTCCTAGCTGTGGATAACTAGTCAAGTTTGGTGTTGTCTTTGATTGCAAACATTTTGATTTTGAGTGACATGCCGATATAAACACATTTGCCTTAGCTGATTTGCAAGAAATTTTAGAGAAGTGGTAAGACTACTGCTATGCTTTCAGGAGGAAAAAAAGACAGCCTTCCATTATTAATGATTTTTTTTAAAGCTTTTACTCATGTCTTAGAGATGAACTTTCAGAGATTTGCAGTAACTCTGACCACAAAATGGAATGGAAGAACAATTAAAATAAATGTTGTTTCTGAACATATACTTTGTGTTTTAAAAAGGTGTCTCATAAAAATTGTTGGCTCATGTAGCTGTCAGTTCAGCTGACCAACCTGACTGTAGCCCTGCCCCATGGTCCCTCTGCTTGGACGTATGCATTTCAAGCACACGGTAATATGTAACTCATAGGTGCATAAAATCATAATAGAGCATTTCATCACTTCTCAATAAGGGTAAGTGCCTGCTGCCTGAATGGCTAACCATTTGAAACATTGAACACAAGACATTTGACACTAATTTTACTGGTCAAATCCTCCCCTGAAAGAAGTCTGCTTGACAAGCCATTCACGAGGTACCTTTTGCAGAGAGAGCCTGGCTTGATGGGTCGTCGCGTAAGCTGCTTGACATTTGTCCCCAGTCAGACCGGATGCCACATGAAAAATTTACTCAGGCACGGGGCTCCCAGGAATAAACATTTCTCTGGTGTTGCTCGCCGGGGACTCGGCAAGGTGAGCGGAACTCCAGCTTGTCACGGATGCTCTGTTCTGACAAACATAAGTAGATGCTAATGGCTAAATCGTGACAGAATAAAGTCCCACAACCATATGGCTAATTGCCACAACAATATCTTCAGTGTTATTAATCAAGTTTTCATAGTGTGCCATGATAATTGGAATAATTAGAACCAGCATAGGCATTGCTTGCCTCTGCCGCACATACTGCAGACAGGGACCTGCAGGAACAACCGCAATTGCACTTTCTGTGCAGCGTTGTTAAGTTCTTTCCTTTCCAGCAAATACTGTGCTTAATTAATGAATTAGCTGTTTGCCACCAGAGTATTTTATTGCTAGCAGGGCTTCTGCAGGGGCACATAGGTAGCTAAATGAGACCGCTACGCCCTTGCGCGTTTGAAAAGATGAGGTATTCCCATAAGGCTGCCGCTACACAACACAAAACTTCACCAGTTTGTTTCACAAAAGTTGAAGTTGCTATTCTTGTAACTAACATGTAAAACAACTTTTTTAAAGGATATACAGAAAGGATAAAACACCTTCAAAGAGTGCAATTTTGTGCTAAACAATTTAAATGAAAGCAAGACTGTATAACGGTGGTGCAATTAACTTGGCAGGCAAAAGAAGTTAACTCTTTGTTTGCCTTACCCTGCTTGGTAAATGGAATTGGGCTACAAACTTACATTCCACCTTTGAACTAAGGTTATAAATAAAGTGGTAATTCTAACACAGTTATTTACACTAAGCAGCTAAATCATTTTGTGTGCTACCTGTTACAACAGCCTCACTTGATTCTTATGTTTATGTTATGTAAGACAGCAGGGAGGAAGCACTTGTGTTTCCTCGATGCACACATACCAACATGTAGTTGACTGGTCACTAAAACTGGGAGATTGATGATGATGATTCCCTTCACTGGATGTATGAAGGCATTTAGCCAGACTAATAGATTGAAATGGACTGCTGCATGTATGGCCTCTGAACAGCTTCTTAATTTAGTTGTAGAGCGTACAATAGATGTAATATTGAATTCAGTGATGATATAAATCTTCTCATTTTAAAAAATAAATAAATATATTTTCTGGAGTGGAGAGCCATGAAGAGATTTTAAAACATTACATACTTAATTATAAAGAGGTTTTCAGAAATAGGCTCTGGGTTCAGGTGGTAGATAGGAATTCTGTCCTTTTTAGGTTTATTGCTGTTTAATTTTGACTTGCAAGAGGAAAGCACCTAATGGGGTTTTCAGTTTGTTTCAGTGTCCTATTATCTCTACACATTTTTCTTGCCACTTCTTTGTCAAGGAATTTATTTATCTGGGGTGATCTTACTTGTGTTCATATTCAGCATAATTAATAGGAATTTTCCAAATACTAAAATAAGGCTTCTGCAAAAGGTGTGTATAGTAAGATTTTGTTTGTGTTAATAAAGTCTTCATTACTGGTGCCTGTTTTATTCTGAGCACGGCTGCCAAATAGCTTAATAAGTTTTTTGTTTTCTTCATATCAAAGTATCAGTTTCAATTTCTTCTGCTTTAAACCCAACTGAAAGATTATCGCTTTGTAAAGGCCATGTCCTTTTACTTCAGATATATTTGATGTATATTTATGCAGTTTTATGAGATAAAGGAGGCAATCTGATATATAATTTAATTAGCTTAAAGTTGCCATTTTACTTTATAATGCATATCCTTGAGTATATTACCATCCTTAATTTTACTATGAAAACCTGAAACTGTCTTCAATATCAAATAAATTCTGTTTAATACCAGAAAACAACTGTGGTAGAGAAATGGGTTTAGAAAGAAAAAGGACTATCCTAGTGGTACAGTCGCAGAAGGCATGTTACCTTGTTGGTTTGAATACAGTGTTTTCCAGTTACAATTCCATTACTGGACATAGGCAGATAGCTTTTGAAGAATTAAAAAAAAAGTTGAATCTGAAATTTTGACTATGTTTTATTTAGCATACCAGGAAAAAAAAATAATAAGTTGTCTTAACATTTCAATACAAAGTAACAGAAAGATGGCTCAAATGCAGATTTTTTTATGGACAGAAAAGGCATTTTAGACATAGGGAAGTAGAATATAAATTTAATAATGTTTTATCAGTTCTTATTTGTTTACATTAGAGCTATTACCAAAATAATATCTCTCCATTTTATTTTGACATGCATGTCTTTTTAATTAAGTCTTGGCCAGGTGGATTCTACAGAGCAAAGTAGTACCTCTGTAGAAAGATTTAACAATAAGGACAGGAAAATGTTACAGATTCCTCTCTTAAAGACAGATTATACAAAAAGATCAGTTTATCCTTTAAACCTACTGCGTGTATCTTGAATCAATGGATAAAGCTATCAGCAAATTTATTTTATCATCTTAAGAACTGTACTTTAATTGCAACACTGAGAGTTGTTTCCTAATATAATTTCTCCACTTTAAAACCAAATTTAATCATTGCCGTTTAAAGATGGAAAAGTTGGGGGGTGGAGTTCCTAATTGCTAATAGCTGATATCAGTAGGAACTTCACTAATTTAGAAGTGCCTCTTTTGTTTCAATGGGTTTATTGCAGTGAACAGTGTTTAAAATCATTCACCTGTAATTATTTTTGTTAAAAACATAAAATGTTTTGCCACTCTGCAGTGATTTTCAAAACAAAATGCACATGCATCATCAGTATTTAGGACTATAGCTTCTAATTGCATAGAGGCAAAGAGTGGTAAGAATTCAGTAAGCACACCCTTAAGGTCTTAAATTTTTCTCTTATAAATGTAGATATTGGTCATTAAATTAGGGGTTTAGATATGTATCAGAGATGACGTCCTGTACTCCTTGCACTTAAGAAGTGCTTATCATTGACTTCAAAGTTTTCTTTCCAGTAGAATGTAGCAGTTCCCCTCTGGTTCTTCTGGAGTTATCACCATAATTTTACCACACTGAACTTTGGTTTTTAAGTCTGAATATTGCCTGAGCTTTTGAAATTTAGTTGTTTTGTAGAAACACAGCAATGTTCTTCAGTAATTTTCCTTTGAATAAAAGTATAGTTTAGGCCAGATAATTTCTAAATGAGTCATAGTATAACAGTTGGACCTTTCATGTTGTTACCTCTGTATTTTGACCAGCATTTAAAAAATGAGTGCCTCAGCCTTGATTTGTGATATTTGTTGTCAACTTAAAGCACCTGTATTTAAAATCTTGACAGATGTCTTGAACTTCTGTCCCTTAGTTTCAGCAGTGGCTGAAAACTGTGTTAGGTATTTCATTATGATCCTTCTTTCTGTAGGTAACTACTGGGGTACAACAGTTTTATCCACCATTCACAATAATGAATGGTCAGTAAATTGTTACAGTCCAGTAACTGAATGTTGTATTTACTGCAAACACAAGCTAGCAATGTCAATACAGTCCATGTAATAGCTGTTAATTACTAACACTTTATAGAGCTTTGTGTATATGAAATAATAAAATTGAAGTATTTTAACTGTTAATGTTTAGGAGGGATGGAAATGAAACTGAACAGTGTACTTTTCTCCCACTGAAGAGAGTTTCTTTAAATGCTACATTCAGTGCAAGTCTCCCATCACTTAAGACTTACATTACAATATGGATTTCCACTGAAAGGTCCAGTTTCTCCGTCTTTTCTGCTGAAAATATGGAAAACTTGTTTGTATTTTCTCCTCTAAACACATTTGAGTTCTTTGCTCTGGTTTTGAAGTTTCTAGTGTTACTGAAAAGCCAGTTGCAGGCTGCATCTAATACTTAGCAAATCCATTTTCAAATCCATTTTTGAATGAGTTGAACAGACTCATTCGAGAGGGGTTTTTTTTATCTTTCCTGTTCTGCATGCTTACAGTCTTGTAGTACCTAAAAACCAAAATAGCCTCTGAAAATGTTAGAGTGATGAAGTGGAAAGGGGAAGTGTCTGTAATCTAACCAAGCCAGTACAGCAAGCTAAAACTGATGGAGTTCGGCACTGATAATGAAAACATTCATTGTGTCTTACAATGTATTATTGCATAATTACTGTTACAAATAAACTTAGATTCAGGCTTTTCCAGAAATAGATTATTGCAAAATCAGAACAGTACCACAAGATTATGCAGGTTTATAAATTTAATTGTTCTGAATGCCTGCTTTGATAGGACTTCACCAAATAATCACTGAGTAAGATCCAATCATACATGATAGCACTCCAAGAATTTTGTAGTGACATCTGAATGTTACGGATTTGAGTATGGAAGACCACCACATCTTCAGGCTATTTTCTCCAGTGGTTTTATTGTAGAACTAAAACTATACATTACTGCTCTGAAGGTGGCAGTGCCACCTTCTTCATTAAGCGCATTCCTGCAAGTGAGTATATTACAATTGGTCTGGCTTAAGACAGCTGGAAGTGCTTTTGCAAAGGGTAAATTACAGTAAGGAGAGATAATTATTAGGAATTCATTTTTTTGATAAAGAAAAACCTTTAATAAGGAAATGGATAGAGTCTTCCAAAAATTGAAAGAATTTTTCTTAAATGCAAAACTAAGTAATCTTTGCCAGTAATTTTACAGAAACCAAATGGGAAAGGAAATAATCCACATAACAATTAGATGCTCATGTCATTTATTTGTAAAAATTAAATTAAAAGTATTTATTTTAAGGAGATTGCGAGTCTGTGTTTGATAAGGTAATTACTATAAAAAATTGTCAGGATATGTAGAGCAGCAGGAGGTTTTAATAGGACAAATCAAAACCTTTTTCCTCAGTGGAAAGAAGCCAACAAAGTAAACTATGTACAGTAGTTTTGTTTATCGCTTAGCCTAAATTTGAGTAGATTTATGAGTATTTATTGTTATTTGATTTTAAATACTTCTTTTCTGTGGGAAAAACTATGGTAGAGTTTAAAACCCATATGGTCCATAATGTAAATTTGTAGTTTCATTTTTGTTTTAATTAATTTCAAACACTGTAATTTTTATCTTTGCATAAGGCCCCAGTGTCTAAGCTGTGGAACAGAAAGTCTGTGGATCTTATCGTAGTTTTTAAAATTGAGGGGGTTTTAATATAATTGTTATAACCCCTCAATTAATGGATGTGACCACAAACCAAACAGAATTTGAACAAGAAAAAATCAAAAAGCAATAGCCTACCTTCTGTCCCCCCCAGCAGTAGAGCCAATAGAGCTTCATGCAACCAGTACAGTAGAAGCTGGATGAAATGAACAACCTGCATGGGAGTGCAGGACATTACAGTCCCATCTAAATCACAGTCACACTAAAGCATGTATATCATTCTCTGGCAGAATAGTAGTCCACATGCAAACCTGAAATTGCTTAAATGAGTAAGGCAGGTGTGTGCGCACACAGAAGAAGAATCTTTTATATATACTTTCTATTATCTCTGAGCCTAAGGAGAGGCTGAATGATTTGTTAGATGCTGGCAGACACTTCCTCCTTATCACACACACTTTTATACAATCAACCTACAGTGCTTGGGATGATGTGATAGAAATCTATAATATTTAAATGTTTTACAGCCTAAGGAAAATCTGGTCATCTTGTCTGCCTTCTCAAATGACAAAGACCACGTAGTTTTATCTAGTATATCCAGAATTAACATTTGAATTTATGGTTGAAGTAAACACGTCTTTTAGCAAGATGTCTGTTTTCATTCCCTTCACAAGTTAAGTAGATTAAGGCAAAAAATGGAACATATGCTGTAACAATATCTCACTGTACATCCTTTACGTGTGGTGTGCATATGAGGGTATGCTGTGTGTAAAATTCTCAACATTTAGATTGAACACATCAGAGGTTTCTATAAATCCCTGAAAGTCTGAAAAGCTTCCCACATAACTTCTACCAGTTTTTTGGCTTTGTTGGGATTTCACATGCTTCTTTCTGTGCTGACAAAAAAAAAAAAAAAAAAAAAAAAAGGATTTTAATGAGGTTTTGTTTATTTTAGAAATGTCATTTTCTTGATTGTTACACTTAGCTTTTTTTTGCCTTTCTTCTCATCTCTGATCATTAAGTTTCTCACACACCATGAGCAGTACTGCCCTTCCACAAGACCCTTGTCGAAGAGTGGCTGAAAGAACAATTTGTGTTTATACTTTGGGCATGTTTTCTCCGCTGTATTGTATCATTTGAAGGTTTTGTTAATCTCTTTGGGACTTTCAGTACAAAATCCCTGAACTGTATAAAGCCACAAGAGTTTTAATCAAACCGAGGTTTATGAAGAAAGGAGACAGAACACTGGAGAAATGGACTATGCAACAGGTCTAAACTGAAACGTTGCTTAAGCCTGTCTTAATTGGTCTCCTTCATGTCATTAAAGGAAAGTAAACTACCTTACAAATCCTCTGACTGAATTTGCATGTCTCCCCTCCAACTGCCTCTGGCAACTACAAATCTGGGAGAGTTTCTGGTGTCAGATGTCTTCTTTTGAGGATGCTTCTGCTGTGTATTTACACTTACCTCTGCTCTTCCTTCTCATCCATGCAAGTGTTGACAAGTGCTACCATGGGAGCAGTAGCCCCCATGTTAGCTCTGCCTGCTGCTCGGTACCTGTGCAGGACCACCACAGAGATACACAACCTTCAGCTGCAGCCCGCCCAGTGTCCTTGGGTTGGAAACACAGATACCTGAAATGGTAGTACAGGCATCACTGCTGCCCAGAGTAGTTCTTACTGGCAGGTATTGAACTATGTAATTATCTTCCACATAGCTTTAAGTTCACTGGCAAGTGTTAAACAAATGTCGCTGCTCATCCTTTTTTGGTGTCTCATTTTTGAACAAGCAGATCACAGCTCAAGTCTGTCTACCCTTTCTCCTAAATTATTGACCATGACTTTACATAGTAAATTGCACTGGCTACAAATGTTTGCTTAAACATAATTCATGACAGAGTTTAAAGAGACAGAGCTTACATATCATTTTCTCAGTCAGTAAACAACTGATGTTAATTTTGGCATTTCTCAGTTTCCGAGTGCTTAGTTTTCAGAAGATAGTGTTCCTTTCAATAGTTGCAGTCTATTTAAATAATTTTTTTATTAAAAAAAAAAAAAAACACAAAAAGAAACCCAACAAAACTTGCACTGAAAATGAAATTACGTCCTGCAAAATCCTCCTGACCCTCTCTTTCTCTGGAAGACTACCACTAATGAATTTACAAGCATTGGAGACTAGCTGAACAGCTTCCCCCACATCACATCCAAGTTTCACCAGCCAGTGCAGGTAGATGATAGGCACCGCACCTTTGCTGTTTCCCACACAGGAAGGAGGATGCAGCTGGAGTGAAGGATGAGATGGCACTGTTGGGTTGGTGGTAAGATTGAGGACGAAACAGCACATACACTGGGGAAATCAGCACTCTGCTGTGTTTAGGTCAACCAAAGAATTATCACAAAGTTTCAGAGACTTTGTTGTTTTGATTCTAGATCTTCTTAATGAAATCCTTGGGGAAGCACGAGCCGAATTTTTTTAACATTGTTCTACTTAATAGTATCAATGAATAAAAAAAATCAGTCCTTAAGACGATGCTTGGAGTGGGCATTTTATTGAAGATTAAGTGTAGCAAAAGTATAAATGGCTGAAAACAGGCGCTTCCAGTAGAATTTCTAAGCAGCTGGTTGACAAGCTGTAGGTCCTAGGTTTAGTCATTTAGAGGTATCTTCAGAGTCATGCTTTTCCTTTCTTGGTGTTACAGCTTTTCTTATCCTTGCTGATTTCATTGTGTTGTTTCATCCTCATAAGCACTCCTAAATGGTTTGTATCACCTCATCTGTAACCATTTCTTAGGCTTATTTAATGTTTTTAAAGGAATTCTCTGCCTTCCAAGAAGACAGAGAAGGTAAGCAGCTAAATATATGTAACACATAACAGGTTGATTTTATTGATACTTGGAGAATTGTCCTGTAAATCTCAGTCAAAAATGGTTGTGGTTTTACTTCAAACTGGTAAGACTGGATCATTGCCTTATTTAATGGCTTTACTAGAGCACAGTTTTCTCCTGCTTTTCCTATATTGTAAGGTCATTAATGAATCATTATCTATTGCTAGTAATTTCTGATCTCTTGAGAATATTGGTTTAATTATATAGGAATCACAAGTGGAAGATGCAGTTACATATTCTACAATGTATGTAGTATCTTGGTGTATTATGGCTTTAAAGAATCTGTATTCCTTCTTTTTTGTAGATTTTAATTGCTAAGTATGCCTAGTAAAATATGAATTACTGTATTACTGCATGTGATAAAAGGTATACTATTGTGAGTCTCGCAGTCTGCAGGTGTAACAGATGTAAGGCAAGATTAACAGGACAGAACAATAATTAAACCACAGACAGCCATCTCAAAAAAAATAAAAGGAAGAAGAAAAAAGGTGTATCATTTCCAATGCAATTATTAAATGTCTTAAATTCTCTGCAAATATTTATAAAGGCAATAAAAACATGTTAGTTTGAAAGACAGCTTTTCAGCATGGACACCTACTTTAAGGAATTAAGATCCCTTTTTATGAGTATAAAAGCTGAGTGAAGTCCTGCCATATGGCAGCAAGGCGATAGGGTCCTCGGTTTATAGATGCTATGAGCTAAATGCTGCTGAAAAAAGTAAGAGAGCAGTTAGTAGATAGGCATTTACAACAGCATGAATTGCTGACTCCCTCTAAAGAAGGTTCAAATAATTAATGGTAATATTATAGTTGCAAAAGGAAGTCCAGTTGTTCTTCAGCAGTCTACATCTGTGAAACGTAATACCTCTGGGGACTGAGATTTAATGTTCACAGGAGAAAATATAAAAGCAGGAGAAAAAAAAGGAATGACTTCTGCTTGAGCAGAATAAACCTGCATCTACAAACAATTAACACTACATAATGAAATAGTAAAGGAGCAAAGGAGATTTCTAATAAAAGACTAATAACAAATCCCATTACACCATGGTGTATTTTTTCCCTTGAAGTGTATTAGACTTTTAGCAAGGCTTCTGAATGAGATTTGGGTAGCTGCAAGCAAAGTCAACTCAAATGCTTCAAGCTTAGCTGAAATTTCTTGCCTAACAGTTTGTGTAACTTGAAAGTTGCATTTTTACAGGTGGGAGGGGTTGTTGATGCAAGTAATAGGCTTCACGCAGAGTTTGGGTAATGTTTGTGTCACCATGGGATAATAGTCTCCTGTAGGCTAGGCACTGTAGGGTAATGTGCCACTATATGGTAAAATCCCTTAGATAGAACAGACATGGTGTAAAATGCACTAGCTAAGCCTTGCTTTTGTGTTAACAGTTCTTCTGATTTCTCTTTCTGAGGCCTGAAAATGAGTCCTCATATGAAAGGGGGTTGATCACAGAGGAGAATACAGAGTTTGTGTTCTGTCATTGCTAATATTGTGACTTTTTTAATTACAATGCCTTTCAAAACCACGTTTTCACTTTTAAAAGAGAACATGCCTTGCAAGGGAAAAAAATGCGTAGTGATCTGCACATGGATGTTTTTGCAGTTTACACATATGGTTCCAGTGGAAGGGGGAATAAAAGTTCAGTGAACAAAACCTTGACTCACAATACAGGCCATTTGAATTTTTTTTATGACAGTCTTCTTTGTACAGATTGTTGCTATCTTAAAAGCTTGTGCACAACTGACTTCTTGGAATTCATTTGTCTAAAAATGAACTTTTATTACTGGAGTCAGGAGAAAAAAAAAACCCAGATGCCTTGAGCCAACAATGAGTTCTGGGACAAAAGTGGTTAAACGTGAATTCTTAGAAGTGAAACTAATCTTGATGAAATTTCTAGTTGCCTTTTTAGAAATTCTTCTGAGTTTTAAAGAATGACTTAATTTGCTTAGCAGAAATTTGCAATCAATCTTTTCTTGCCACTGAATAAACAGATTCCACATGCGTAGTAATTTGCATATCCCAGCTAAAAATGTAATTCATTATTTTTAAGTCCATTTCATAATAACTATTTCAGGATTAATGTTACTAACTATTCTTTAGCTTTTTCAAATGTGACCTTAGATAATCCTGCCTAAAAGGTACAAAGCTAGCAGGTCTGTTCTGGAATAGGAAAGTTTCTTTCTCGAGTTCACCAAGTAAGTCAGTTCAAGAGCTGGAACTGAAAATAAGAAATCTTGAGAAATAATTTTCTTCTACTATCTCAAGCTTCGAGACTCAAGTAAATATTGCATTTAGTAAGACAGATTTTCATATTTTGCTATGTAGGAAAACAGCACAGATATGAACAGGTATGAACTGTATCGTCTACATGCAGGTTACCACTAAATCTGGTAAAGATTTAAATTAGGTTTAATCAAAGTCGCATCCATAGTATATTTTACATGGAGCTGCAAACACTGTCATCAATAACAGAGAGGAAGCCTCTTGAAAGTGAGTGTGACCCAGTCCATCTTAACTGCTGGTTGGCATCTGCCACTGAACTACCTTCGTCTTGACTGGGCTTTTCAGGGCTTCTCAAAAACCACTGGCTTCACCTTCCTGGTTTTGCTGTTCCAGGTTAATTCTTGTGTTAACATTTTCTCCTTTGTGTCTTTGATCCCTATCACATTAAATAGATAAAATAGAGTATATAGGATTGATATGTTTTGTCCTTTGAGGTTTACCACATAACAATATTAGTCAGGTAAGCTTCTATACTCTGTAATGTATCAATAGACACGGTAACATTTCTACAAATACAATTAGTTAAGCGATTATCACAGATCTTTGCATTTGCAAAATTTTCTGGTAAAATGTTTCAGATTGTATCCTGGGATATGTATCTTGACTTTACCATATGGCAAGACAGAGAAGTAAAAATCACCTCTTTTCCTGTTTTCTTTTTTTCAGGCGTTGGGTAAGGCTCCTGTTTGGACGTGAATTCCCACTTCAGGACCTTCTGGTTGTCTGGGACGCTCTATTTGCTGACAGTATCACCCTGAATTTAGTTGACTACATTTTTGTAGCCATGTTGTTATATATTAGAGATGCCTGTAAGTATCAGAAATCTTTCAATCTTTTAAAAAAATGCAAACCTATTTTTCAAAGAAAAAGAGGATTTAAGAAATGCTGCATTTCATTGTGACTTCTCTAACATATTGAAAATCATTCCAAATGCTAGGAGAGGACCTGCTTATTATCAGATGCGGTCTGCTGTATTTATGAAACAAATTGTATCTTGGAGTTAAATGCAGGTTTGTTTTCTGAGTAGTTCTGTGGTTTTATATAGAGTTGCAGATTTTATATGCAGTAAGTGATACAGGTATGTATAGAGCTCCACCTTCTGACCAGGCTGTTGAATTGAGTTAAGGCTGCCTTTGACACTGGAAATACTTGTATCTAGTTCTGCTGTGACAAATGTGAAAATACACAAGACAATGAGTTGTAATTTCGAAGGCATATCTCAAAGTAAATGTAAATGCAGAGATAAGTAAGAATTACAAAATATGTTTATTATGTACACAAGTGGCATCTTTAAAAAGTTATCATTTCATCTTATTTTACTACACCTAAAAGATGTGCAAAGGGGAATTCTTATCAGTTAGTGATGACCAGTAAATATGTTCATATGGGACAAACAAGAAATCACAAAAATGTGAGAAACCTCATATAATTGTGAATGGGAGAAGGAAGATCTGCAGTGATTGAGACATTTACTTCTGTTGCACCGTATTTTTCACGAAATTCTGTATACAACTTTGCTGCAACAAAGAGTGCGTTTTGCAGCAAGATGTATGTCTGTCATTACATATATGAATTCCGTAGCATGCTGTTCAGAGTTACATATATGCAATCTGTAAGTTTTAGGTTATAACAGGGTCACATATTTGACACAATTTTGTATTCTAGGACACATGAAGTTTTCAACATCTGTGGTTCCTATTTTAGGGCCCAATCTTGAAAATATAACGTGGATATACTTTACATGTACTGTCGTTCCACTGTCTGCCTTCATGTGTTTTTTTAATGACTTCTAAATAAACATGCATCATATAGAACTACCTTACATCTCTCTCAAAGAAGTGGGCATTTAATTCAGTTTAGAGGTTTCAAAATTAATGCTGCTGTTTCAGGATGATCTAATTCCAGGTCATTATGTTCTGGAATTGAAGTCTGGCTTGTTTATGTGCAGTAACCTGAAATAATATTAATTTTTTTGGAATATAGATGTAGTGCACATGCATGTAAAAATGTTTCTTAGCATCCGTGTTTTATTTTGTGTCATCATTTCCCTTTCAAAAAAATCCCAAACTTTAGAACTGTGTAAGCACCCTCTATGTTTCTGAGAGGGAATGTTGTTCTGGGTTTCTTTTCTTTTGCTTTGTAGTGCTCATGCAGAAGTATCAGTATAAGGTAGCTGAAAATGTGAGCTAAAAATGTGTTCTAGGCATCTGGGCATCTGTGTGAAATCAGTCTCTTTTCTCTGAAATCCCCAGGCTTAGTAAATAGAGTAGTAAATAGCTTTAAAGTGGAGTACATTTGCCCAAATGAGATGCAAAGACATCTCATCAGAACAGCTAATACTTATACTATACTGTAATTGTAATACGTAATATGTTTCTGTAATAAGTAACTCTTTGTTCTATAGTTGGACTTAGTTACCCTAAGCATAATAGAATGGTGAAACAAAATACCCAGTCATAAATACTGTAAAGTTGAATACATTTTCAAAGTCAAACTCAAACTATAATGAATCCCACAGTTCTTGCTTTGATACAAGAAAGCTTTTCTTATATATGTGAAATAGAAAAGTTTTCCATTTTTCCTCATTATTTTATTGATGATATATGAGCTTTAAATGGAGTTCAAAGTTCTGGGACAATATTTTTTAAAACATTTTCTAATAAATTGAGTTTCTAAAAGCTTCTCTTTATTTGGTGAAAGGAAATGTTAGCTCAAAACATGCAATGATGTTAAATAAATTGTCTGGAAATTTTCAGTTTAAAAACTTCAAAACGGTAGGAATAATAACAGAGCTCCTAACATACTATGTTCTAAAAATGTCAAATATAAGCACGGATAATAATACAGTACTGAAAGTATTTGGAAGTTTAAATTTAAATTTTTCAGATTCTTTTATGCCAACATATTTGAGGGTGGGGGAGAAGTTGCTGTTTTAGGAATTGATGGGGTTTTTTTTCCGTGTTCTATTATTATGTTCTCAAGGACATGATTTTTAAAAGGTATTATTTCTGCTATATTTTTCATTTTATTTTTATTTTAGTTTTGAAATCGTGTGTTACTCAGATAATATATTATTTGAAGGGAAGGGAGCATTTAGATGATTGATTATTTTTTATACATTTTAGACATTACAGATACATAATCATGTATTCTGTAATCTATTCTGTAAACTGTTCTGATCAGTTTTACATCTGTATCCAAGCACAGCTTTATTCATGGAGTGATAATCCTCAAAAGCCAAGTGTGGGGTTGTGTACCAAAGTATCTGTGAATTTTAATAAATTATCTTACGGGTTTCTTTGGAAAAAAATCATGTAAAACATCCTTTTTTGATATTTCAAATCAGAAGCATGAATATGTTAGTTCTTCTTCACCAATATAGATGTATATGCAGTTGCTGATGAAATCAGAATAGAGGAGAGGGTGCAGTGCAAAAATACATGTAATTTATATACTTCCCTTTCCTTCAAGAAGAACAAAAATGAAAAAACCTGTAAGACCTTTAAAACTAATGTCACTGTTGCACCAGGACCTAATTTTGACTGAAGAGTGTTCAAATAAGTATATTTTTATTGTGTTCCCACTTGAAGAATAGCTGTGTTCACAGTAGAAGTTGGATCCAGATGTGACTGTTACCAAGCCACTTAGTGAAGGAAAAGCACAGGTACAGAAGCACCAAGCTTATTACAAGGCAGCTGGCCAAAGTGTAAGATATTTCACCATTGAATTTCACCACCATACAGCTACTGCTGAGAGTGGATAAATTTCTACTGCACAGAATCTCCTTCCAGAAACTTTTTTTCCTATGCTTTTATTCTTTATTCTTTTAAATCAAATAGACATATTCAGAGAAGGTGTCTTTGTTTTGGTTTACTGCTATTTTCTTTATCATTTTTAACAAAACTGCCACTCGGTTGGATTATATTATACACTTTGTTCTGAAGATACAGGAAGTCCAGACTAGTCCAATCCCATGCCATGGGCAGTGGCATTTCACTACGTCGTTTGAAGATGACTCAAAGCCCCTTACAACCTGACCTTGAACACTTTGAGGGATGCAATATCCACAGCTTCTCTGAGCAACCTCTTCCAGTGGCTCACCACCCTCACCTTAAAGAATTTTTCCTTATGTCCAATACAAATCTCCCTCTTTTAGTTTAAAACCATTACCCCTTGTCTCATCATAACAGGGTCTACTAAAATGTTTCTCCCCATCTTTCTTATAAGCCCCCTCTAAGTACTGAAAGGCCACAATAATGGCTCCCTAGAGCCTTCTCTTCTCCCTGCTGAACAACCCCAACTCTCTCAGCCTTTCCTCACAGGAGAGGTGCTCCATCCCTCTGACCATTTTCATGGCCTCTGGACTTACTCCAGCAGGTCCATGTCCTTCTTGTACTGGCGGCCCCAGAGCTGAACACAGGACTGAAGGTGGGGTCTCACGAGAGCAGAGAAGAGGGTCAGAATCACCTCCCTGGACGTGCTGGCTCTTCTCCTTTCGATGCAGCCCAGGATATTGTTGGCTTTGTGGGCTGCAGCACACGCTGCCAGCTCATGGGCAGCATACAGATCATTCTGAAGCAAAGGGTACCAAGAGGTCTTTCAGCAAAGAGATCCCTTTAACCCAAGGTTCCCCAGCAAATAACACACTGGCAACAATGTTCTTTTCTGTAGATTTCTATGGGAAAAGGGGACAGCTGAATATGCGAGGAAAACCCTAAATATAAAATAAATATAAAATTCAGCAGACCTTCCTCAGTGAAGGTTTTTTAACTTCCTTTGGATAGTAAAGTTTCATTTTTAAGTTTAACTTTTAGGGATTAGAGGGGGCAAAGGTCATTGCCCAACAATTTGATTCCCCCTTCTTCCATTATTTGCTTCACTATTATACATTTCAAAATATTAATAATTAGGGTAGATGTCTTGTGGGTGAAAATACATTTCTTTTGTCAGGAGTCAAGTCTGCACCACTGAAGTAAAATAGCTTTTTAATATTTACTTTTCTCTATATCTGTGAGACAGTGAAGAGCTCTTCCCGGAAAAATAAAGAAAGAATAATTTTAATCCATTTTACATTGCAGAATAAAACACGTATTGATCTGTTTGAAGTAGAAATGTGTTCATCTCTACTACTTATCGTTTATGAAAGTATTTAGAATTTAGTATCAATTTTCCGTGTTTTTATTTCTTTGGTCAAAAGTCATCATGGTCAGAACTGCAGTGCAGTATCTTAAATTTGATTTACGTATGAGAATTTGATTGGGTATGTACGATGTGGTGCTAGTATTATACTCCTCTGAAAGAACTCTGATGGAGACCATTGTATTGTGTTCATTATGCCAGCTTTGTGACTTCAGGAAGAAAAAACACGTACCTGGATATGAGCAAGAAAAACAAAGGGTAGGGAAAAGAACAGGCAGAACAGATAAAGAATGAGTAGGATAAGTGAGTGCTTTACAAATGAAAGCAGATGTATGAAATTACAAGCTGTCGGATCAGCAACGGAAATGAAGATGATAAAGTGGTTCCCTACACAGATTATAATTATTCATTTTGCCCAGTCCTGCATCTTTTCCCCATAATCCTCTTGTTGAGGGAAAAAAGGTACAGGAGGATATGAGGCTTATTCGCCTGAAAGAAAAAAAGTAAAACGTTTAAATCTTTCTGTCCGCAAAACAGTCCTTTATATTGCCTTTTATTGATTCAAAATAATTTTGTATTTGGAGTGATCCTTTCTGGTGGAGAGGCCTGATTAATTGAAAGTGTTTGCTACTACAGCTGAAGTTATCAGAATAGTAAAGGTTGTTCAAAATTTATTTACAATTGCTGTTGTTGGAAGCTGCCTTTACATTGCAGAGTGCAGGCATCATTAGCAGGCATTGCTTTGACAGCTGTGGCAGATGGATTGCCTGGTTTTAGATGGTGCAAAAGAAATGAAGTAGCTTACATAGACCTGCCTGAAAAGATTTCTTTAATAATTGCACTCATAATTAGATAGATTTGGGGAAAAAAAAAAAAAAAAAAGGAAGACAATGACAAGCAAAGAACCATAGAGTGTACTACATAGATTCAGGTAAAATCAAATAGAACTACAACTAAATTATCAACTTTAGCAAAACATGCTGAAAATTTCCTGAAAGAGAAAAAAAACAAATGTATGTAATGTAAGCTAATGGTATATTACATTTTTTAAATATTTATGAAATTAAAATCTAGCCTTTTTCCTGCACATTTCATGTATAGTTTCTGAGTTATAAGCAAGAAGTTCATGAGTTCATTTTACATGTGTGTATATACATCTATGTGAGCATGTATACATATATGTACATAAGAACAACATAAAAAGATACTGCGGCAAAGAATTGTCAGTGAGGGAAAGTTACTGTAAAAGCAAGACCAAAGGTAAAATTTATCTCACAGATTATTATACTTAAATATCTATCTGCAGATGAGTGTCTGAAAAGTCAATGTCCATTTCAGAGTGTAGAACTGGTTCTTCAGGCTTCACTGACTGTATTGCCCTGACCTCTGCTGACTCAGGCAGGCTTTGGGTGCACAGCTACAGAGATCTAAATTTAGGCGTCTAAATCTAGAGCTAACATAAATGTCTATGACATAAAGTCAGTGGTAGCTTTAGCATTGCCCTTAATGATACTGGACAAAGGGTAGTCATGAAGCTTGATTATGCAATATATGAGCACTTATATATTGAGCACTTCTTTGAGTTCTAAGAGACTTAATGTGGAAAAAGACAGCTGAATCTGAATTATAATGAATCAACTGGAAAAGGTATTGATTTGGAATATCAGAATAAGATAGTAATATTTCACTAATATGTCATTTTTCTCCTTTTCTCTCTCTCTTTCTGACTTCATTTGCATTGTAGTGATTTCAAGTAATTATCAGACCTGTTTGGGACTTCTGATGCATTATCCACCTATTGGAGATGTTCACTCCCTTATCCTAAGAGCACTTTTTCTCCGAGATCCAAAGGTGAGATGCTCACTTTGTAAATACAGAAAATAAATCTCTGCAATAAAATGTTTTAAATACTATGAAGTTAATAACAACCTGCATTTTGGGGACTGTGTTGTTTTTTCAAGTTTCTTCTTACCTGACCAGAAGATCAAGAGTTGGTAACTAAGAGTAGAAGCAAGTTCCTTTACTCTTCAAAGAATTCTATTCTACTGCTTTGGTAGACTTATCCAGGAGCTCTCATAACTGCATATTTTTACATTCTTTAGAATAACTTTGCTTGGTATTCTGTACAGACACCAAGTGTACTTTTGAGGGAACCAGGTTTTATATAGTAATCGTGTAAGCTATATAAGAAATTGTTATGCAGTTTCATCGGCAAGACCTTTTTCATGGGATTACTGCAGATTAATCACTGTTAATTCCTGAAGTGCTACCTCTGCCCAGTATATAATAGTTATGTGATGGTTTTCAGTTAAAAATAAGAGACTGCTTTTCCAGCCTGAAAAGATCCATATGAATAAAATGCATACATTCATAATTTTTATGTTACATATTACTAGCACGCGGTTTCTGACATACTCATCAGGACTAAAGGAAAGCAAACCTCTTTATTTCAGAATGGCATGTGCATATATGTGGTGATAATATCAAGCAGATATCCACCATACAGTGGATAAAGTGTTTGAGATGAAACTATATACCTTTATCTTTGTAGTACTGAGATATTTGGCAGATAGCAGAATTTGTGCTGCTAGTTTTGAACTGTCTTTGTGCACGTCCCATTAGTAGGCTGCCAGTGTAAAGTCTGATTTGCCTCATCTTGATGCACGTCACCTTTGTAAGTGAAAAATTCATCATTTCTGCACTCTGACTAGCTTCTGCAAAATTTCATTCAGTACCAATGTTTACACTTTTATGGATTAAGAAAGAAATTGTCTCTTTGTTTCTGTATCAGTTTTTTGCAGAAATCTGCATCCTTACAGCTGCTTTCTTCATTCCTCTTGGCACAAAGGTTTCTTTCATGATGAGAAGTAAAATATATCATCTTTTCAGTACGTAAGAAAGTTTGTAATGTTAGATCTCAGGAATCTTTCTTAAGATTTCAGCATCAGTCTGTGAAATCAGACTGCCCAGACTGTCTTATCAAAACAAGATAGAAGTATTTTTTTTAGAGGGAAGATGCAGGGGGAGGAAAATTGTGCCAAGGTATCAAACTAGATCCAGTATGTAATCTGTCATTTATTTAAAGTGTATGTTAAGAGATAGAATAATTAATAATTATTCAGCTGTCCTCCACAGCATCCTAAGTGGTATACAAAATACCTTACCAGCTAAAGGGGGCAAAAATGAACCACTGACTTCCTGCAAAAGAAGCTTAATTACTGTTCTGCTCCTTATGCTCATGTCTTCAACAGAATGAAGTTGCCAGGTTCATTAAGGCCTCCATGTCCAATTAATTAGCACTCTTAGGTGTACCTTGAACCCCTTTTGGAATATAGTGGATGTAGTTCCTACCATGTCTTTCAGGTAGTGAATAACTACTTAAAGCTCTTTCATACCAAGACCTCTAGTTGGTTTGTCAATTTAAATATGATTAATTGCAATTTTTCCTCATTTCTGAGGTGTAGTTATCTGCTTGGAAAATACTCTGAATGTTAGGAAGCTGGAATTTCCAGAGAATGAAGAGCCCTCTGGGACTTCCAGCCACTTCTCATTTTATGTTGTACCTTTGGGTTGAGACTGCATAAACAGATCTGGACTTCTTACAGTATAAGGAAGTTAAACTGTTCTAAAGGATCCCTCTAAAAGAAAAAAATAGAAATAGCTCCTGATCTGAGAAAGAAATGTGTTTTCAGTGCTATGACTTGAGTACCTGTTTCTTATCTTTCCATAGGTATGATTTAAAGTTTCACTTGTGTGCCTTTAAGCATATATTGGTTCAATCCAAAGTATTACTGAAATGGAAGTCTCATTATTCTGTGAGACCTACACATAAAAATTTTCCAAGTCTGTCAAAAATTTTTATTGCATGTAATGAAAGGATATGAGTCTTTACTCAACAAGACATTATGGGTGCTGTAGTACTCTAAAATCAGTTGACAGATTATGTACCAGCATATGTGGGAAAATTCTGATACCTGTTTTTTTTCTGCATAAAGATAATTCAGTTTGCCTTTATTCCCTGAGCAGATAAAAGGAGATTGGAAGAAAAGACAAGGAGATTTTAGTCAGTAGTGTAACTTGTAAGTGATGATTAACAAATTCAGTGCCTAATGATTTTTTTTCCCCTTTTGATGTTTTCCTGTGCATTGTTCCAACACCAACGTCTAGTTTCTAATGGGAAATTCCATTTAGTTCGATGCAATTTAGATCTCATGACCCAGGGCTGAGTTGTTCTGCATGGCATTTCTTGCAAGATTGGGGTTTAATGTATGAATTTGGGGAAATCTTCTGTGGGAGACTGTTGCATGGTCCAGTGTCTTATTTCATTGTTTGTTGAACATAGCAAGAATGTTTAGTGTCGGTCTAAATATCTGGGAGAGTCTTGCTCTCTGAGCCTTGGAGCAGCTTTCCAGCCACTCTTCCCCAAGCCTGTAGTTTTGCATGGGGTTGTTGTCACCCAAATGCAGGACCCGGCACTTTGCTTTGTTGAACCTCATACCACTGGCCACAGCCCAAAGACATGGATAAACAGGAATCTGCCACTTGCAGGTTTGTTAACATACATTGTCTTTGAAGTTAATTTTGCAGCTAGATAAATCCCAAATAATCTCACTGAGGGGAAGTTGTGGGGTATTTGGACTAAGAAAGTTTGGTGATACACACATAAAACTGAAAAGTTCTTGAGGATCAATCCTGTCATAAATAGTGAAGTAGTTAAAATGAACCTGATACAGCCTTTCAACCTGTAACTTCCAATTCTAGAGATAATCTGTGTTTGCTTGTCTAATAACATGCGTTATTTCTTCTGTTTTCATGGTCTGACATAACAGGTATCTTCTTACCGTTCTGATTTGGCTTGTAGACTATCAGGAGAGTTAAACTTTGCCTTGATGAACCTGTCACATTTTGTTTACTTCTTTTCACTGCAGTCGTCATCAGGAGAGCAACCTAAATGCCAAATGAAAGCTATTCTTAAAAGATGGTGGCTTTTTCTTTTTCTTTTTTTCCGAAAGGTGGGCAAATTAGTGACCTTTTGTGGAATCAAACATAGGAGAAGCCTTAGCATTGTCCAGTAATAACAGTAATATGAAAAATAATTAGTGCTTGACATTTATCTCATGCATGGAGCAGCTCTGCTTTTCACTTTGTGAACCCCAGCTGGCAGTTGGCATGATAGGATGTTTTAGATACCATGTCTTTGATATATTCCAGCACTACAGAAGAGAAATACAAATCTCCCTAATAGCCGAAAACAAGTTAATGCACTTGTCCGTGAAGGGGGGCCTGGGAGGTACTAATTTTACAGTCATGAGAATGGATCAATGCAGAATAATTGAATCTCAGCCTTTTCTGTGTTTGGCTAACTCCAGTTCTTAGGATAATGTGGAATGAAAAGCTCAAACCAGTGTTGTTGTCTTTGCATAGAATGATAAAGCTAACCTGCTTAGCAGAGTATTTGTTTCACATTTCTAATCTTTGAACAGATAATTACCTCATTTATATGAAAGTTAACTTCTATGCACTTACAGTCCTTCGTAGAACTTCCTGTGGAAGAACAGGCTATTGAAAGTATGTATGCGTGAAATGACAAAATAAGGGAAGGTTTTTTTTGTGCGTATCCTTTGTGTGTATCCAAAAGCCTTTACTGAAGGTGTGTCTCTGTGCATTAATATCCCATGAGTGGCCAATTTACTTCATTTTTTTTTTCCATATCAAAACCATTGAGCACTGTTAATTTTCAAAACAAAGGCTACAAAATTAAGAAGTAGAGATACAGAAATAGGGCAGTGGAAAAATATAAAGTGATTAAAAAACATAGTTCTAACTAGAGTTGTTCAAATAAAAAAAAAATTAAAAAAACCAATTAGAAACAAAAGTCATAGAAAATGTGAACATATTGTGTGCCTTAAATAACCAGATGTTCTTTCCTTCCTGAAGGCAGCCAGGGCTAGGAATAAAAGGCTTAAAACTATTGTTTTAAGTTAACTGTGAATTTTGCAAATCTGTTTTCACCCTTTAGCAAATAAAATTCTAATACAGCAACATAAGCAATGTAATTTTCATCATTGGGTGTTCTTATTTGTATGTTGTTCCATGTCGAAGTGTTAACCTTATCATAGTGACTTATTAGAAAACTGAAGCACTACATAGAGCATTACAGTTTCACATTGCATACTAAGAACCTGACAACCATCTTTTGTCTGAAAGCTTACTGTATTTATTCCCAATATGTTTGTAAAATAAGTTAGCTTTCGGATACTTTAATGTCATGAGTTACCCTATTCATTGAGCAAGCTATTTAGAAGACAGCTTTATCATAAGCCATTGATTCAAAAAAAGAAAAAAGTTGTTGTGCTTGGTTGATGGGAATTAATTTGTTATCCTAATAATATTCTAGTTACTGCTGCTGATATTTTTTCAACGTTGTATTTTAAGCTATTTGCTGACATTGAGAGGGGCCGTATAATAATATTAAATTCTAACTAAATCCTTGATGAAGCCTACATGACATTTCACAGAAGTTGTATTAGTTTGTCATGAATGAAATTACAGGAACTGCCAGAAAACTTAAGCAATAATATCTGGTCATGATTACTCATATAACGATTAGTTGAAGAAATCTGTATTCCGGCTTTTAACACTTTTCACAATCTGAGCAATGAGTGACAGGGGGAAAACACATTACTGAAATTTTGAACTGAACTCTTTGTACATTTATTTTCAGCTGAATTTTCTTCTTAAGTAGCTGCCACCATCTCAGAGTTTTCTCCAAGCTAGTTTCATGTGCCTGAAAGGCTGTTGAGTTTCACTTTCTTCTTCTTCAGATAAATTCTTTTCTATACACTCATTAGCTGAGGTGCCGCTGCAGAGCTGCAACTGTCCTTTGAAAGCTGCCGTTATGTCAGGATTGTTTGTTTTGCTGTTTGTGGCAGGAGAAAAGCAGGTTTGGGGTTGTTTTGTTTGTTTGTTAGTTAGCATTGTGTGTGCAATCTGGCATTAATTACCTCTCTTTAATGACCAGATTGCAGCCAATCAGAAGTTGGGATCTGGCACTGTTTGGGCATTAGGAGCTCATTAATTTGTACCTACACGCAGAGGTACTGCTGGGGTGCGGAGCCCATTTTGTTAGAGGGGTACCAGAAAGGGGGAGGGGGGCTCTGAACAAATGTTTTCTTTTCTCCAAGGATTTTTTGATCATGAAAAACGGGACTGATAATTCGGGAGATTTGCAATAATACATTAGGGGGTTTAGCTGTACGAAAAGCATCAGGAAGCTGGGATAATGAATATCCCAGTGCACTGCTAGCTGGCAGTATGGGTAAGGTCACATACACTTTAACTGAGAGTTGCCTTGACAAGGGATATGGCTGATAAAGGAAACAAGGTTTTCCAGAAAAGCTAAGTACGTGTTTCTTCATCTGGGAGAGAAGGAATTAGGAGAAACAGAAATAAATGTATTTACTTTCAGTGATTCAACTTCTGTTTGCCTTGATTTCTAAAAGTTTAAGATCTTCATCCTTAATGCAATGTAGATTTTTATGAAGAAAAACATGTCAGGATCTTCAAATCAACCTCTGGTTTTATAACCACATTCAATTCCTTGTAACAAACCCAAGCATTTTTAAGGTCTGACTTCCCCATTTGCAAATACGGTAAGGTTAGATGTAATCTAAACACCTCACTTTGAATACATCAATGTTATTTTCTGTAACTGCATGCTAAGCTTTTAAATGTGGGCCTGTACAACTAAGAACTGAACATATTTTACATGAAAAAGACATGATATTAACTTGTTCTTTGTTTACACTCGTGTTCTTAAAATCAGTAACTTTTGCTTTCCATGCTTTGTTCTAACAGTTCTTGTTTTAAATACTAGGTTATTTTGTTTCATTAATAGAATAAGGTATGACAGGCAACTATGAGTTTAATGATAAATTACTTGGAATAACCATGTTGCCATAGTATCACATAAAAATAGTAAGTGTACCATGAATTTAAAACCCTCTTAATTTTTGTACATTTGTTTCAAAACCTTCATTCCCAGTGCACCTATGCATTTTAAAATATAAAAAGGCTAGTGGTCAGTACTCACAGTATAGTAACTTCGTCATCTCAAAGTTCATTGCAATCTCCCCTGATATGTTAACCATTTAATTGACATACCATAAAATAGTCATCCTCTTGAAAGTATCCTGTACATCACAAATAATATTTTCAGGAAAAAAGCTCGGAAGGTGATTGATTACTCATCTAGACAAAGCTTTTCAAATGAGAAATCTTTCAAAGTCTTTCTCATTCCTCAGTATCATATGTAACACAGTAGTCATCACTTGAAGGAGAACACTGATCTCTTAGATTGCCAATGACAATGCAGTTTGCAGTATTGTCCTCTCTTTAGTGTTGTATGCCCAGGATGGTCGTTTGGGTAAGAACCCACAAATATTGATTCAATCTAAGTTAAGCACCTATTACATTTAAATAAGTAGGAAAATGGTGGGAAATAATACAGAATAAAGCAGTTTCCTGAATAGTGACACCTCTCATAGTTAAAGCAAAGCTGTGCCACAGGTAAGTGCAGAAACTAAGGACTTCCCAGGTCTATCTAGGGCTGGATGGGGTGGTGCTGCAGTCTGCGCCTGGCAGTTGAAAGCAGAGCCCAGCAAGGAGGGCAAGCTGACTCCATTGTTCTCATTGCTGGTCTTGGGTGACCCAGCAGGAAGGCTGCTAGCCTTGAGGGTGGTGAGGAGTTGGTGGCTTGGCTGGTGATTTCTGGGAGAGTGGAGTAGTACAGAGCCTGTCAGAGGAGATGGCTAAAGACAAGTTAGTAATAATAGTGTCTACTTCCGACTAATGCTAAAACAAGTATGTAATAGTGTAGGCAATTGCTTGATAATGTAGTCGGACTGATTGCAAACACAAGGGGGGGGGGGGGGGGGAAGGTGTTTCCATTTTTTAATCTTCTCTGAAGATTTCATACTTATGCTTTTTATCACCTTGTCTTCCCCATTAAATAGAAGGCATGAGACAATGTCATAGAAGGCCAGAGCGACAACTGGGAAAGATTGAGAATAGAGAAGGAATTCATAAGCTCTGCCATGTTAAGGGCAAGTACTTTAGAGAGGTAAGATAGAAGAGAATGCTTCCTTTGGAAGCCAAAACTTTAACCTGTTCTTTCTATTTGAGCAAGTTGATATGATATCGTTCTGAGGGCAATCTGGCTGCGACATCTGTCACCCCATTGATTGCCAGAGTTGATTCGGCTGATCTGGCTGGCTAGGCGGGTGTCCCCTTCTTCCCTCACCACTCCACGTGCATCCCTCCCGAAGCTGCGCGCTCAGTCAAGGAGGACGACCTTCCCCGATACAGGAGGTACCATTCAGCAGTCACAGGTATACGGTAGCTGCGCTCCCCTGCTAGAACCTCCAAACAAACTCAAGGTCCAGTTGTAGGAGAACATAGGGTAGTCCAGCTTCCAAGACTGCAGACACAACCAAGTGAGGTGCTGCACGTGGCAGTCTGCCATTCTTTTTTTATATAGTGGGCATGACATGCTGTGGTGTGAAATACTTCTTTGGTCAGTTTCAGTCAGGTGTCCTGTCTCTGCTTCCTCCTGGCTTCCCCTCCTCCCTGGCAGAGCATGAGACTCAAAGTCCTTGGTCAGAGTAAACATTACTGAGCAGCAACTAAAAACATCGGTGTTATCAGCACTGTTCCCAGGCTGAGAGTCAAAAACACAGCACTGCACCAGCTCCTAAAACAGAGAAAAATGACTGCTACTGCTGAACCCAGGACAATAGGAAAGTAAAAGTAATTCTGATTGTACCTGATGCTAAAGCAAGAAGCTGGAGCACTTTAAGCTCTTAATTACTTCAGCTACCAATAAAACTTATTGCTTGTGAATTTCTTGGGGCTGTTTCTTTCAAATGATTTGTTTACTTCTGCTTAGAAGTCATCTAAAGCTACTGACCCTCTCCTAAAGAGTAATGATGTTGTTTATAAAATTACACTAATAAAATGTATTTTAACCATGTTAGAGTGAGGTGATTATGGTTCTTCTTATGTGCAACCTGACAATTCAATTAATCACTTCTAGTTTGCAAGGTAGTTTATCAAAAGGAAGCACTTAAAGCACTTTGATTCTACCTAATCAAAAGTTCTCTGTATAATAATTTATTTATTTGACTAAAATTTGCAAAACACAAACTGTGAGTTATATAAAAATAGATTTATAACTTTTCAATAATGTATGATAGATTAGCTACGGAATCATGTACCATCTATTATGATGGAGTTTCAGTTCAGTCTCTTCTGATATAAATGTAGATATACTGATGGTGTATTGACTTATTTATAGTAAATATTAATATATTAATTCTTGTATACAAAGCTATTAAGAGTACATTTGTATTGGGAAACACTTCTCAAAAAGAACAAAACATTTTCAAGTAGGAGTGAGAATAGCAGATTTTATCTTTTGCTGTAACTTTTTATGGGAAATTCACATCTATGTTTGGAGATTTGATGTCTTTGTCCTTTGTCTTTTTTAAGGAGCAGTAGTGATCAAAATGGGTCTAATTATTGAAGTCTCAAAATGAGAGGAGTTGCTTGTACCACAGTACCAGGACTTTGGCTCTTTTCTGTGTTTTAGAGGAAAAGACTTCAACATCATGCTCCTTTTGCTGCGGTGTGTGCATGGGGCTCTTTGAAAGATCCTTTTTCACGACCTTTTTGAATTGTTTTATGTATCACATTACACACAGATCATAAATTAATCTGGGTTTTTTTTCCATGTAGCAGAAATAACCAAATAGCACCTTAGAATGTCCTTGTTTTCCCTGATAGGTGAAATTTGTGTACAAGCATGTATCTGGAGAAGATATAATGCTGTAAGTGTGGTTTTAAGGGTTTATGCAGGTTGTCCAAAACGAGTGCCAATAAAACCATAATGTGGTAGCTTTTCTGTACATAAAGATGTCATATTTTAAATCTCATAATTTGAAGCATTCCAGGGTTTAAAGCAAGGCTTGCTGTGTGTTCCCTTCAAAAGCCTGGATCCATCCTCCACAATGTTGTAAAACTCCTGTTCTTAACCGTGAGGGGCTGCAAGATGCCAGAGCATAAATCTGTCATGGGGTAGGGCTGAACACTGTCAGATTTATACCTCACTATTTAGTTAATTTACTTCTGAAAACTAAGGGTTCAGCTGAAAAATAGGCAACTAAATTAAGAGGCAGATTTAAAAGGTACTTAAGCAATCCTGTTGATGCAAGATGGGGATTTTACGCAGGTTATGAACTTGAACGTTGACAGGTCGGAGTCTTCTTGTCTGGGATATCAATAAAAGCTGATCTGGTAGGATTTGATCACCTGTTAAAATACAATGTGCTATAAAACTATAAATAAAATTTAAGAAAAGGCTTCCCAGTAGGTTAGAAGCCAAAATATACAACTAGAAATTTCTTTCAGTCAAATCACTGGAGCATTTTTAAATCTCTCTTGTCATTTTTTTCACTTCTTCATCTCTTGTCATAGAATGCCCATGTGAGAGAAGGCTTGTGTGTATGAAGTTAAAAACAGACCATAACGCATGGTATTTAAAATATCTTCCTGGTATCTGAAATTTCTAGTTGCCAGGGGAATGGAGGGTTGTCACGTAACAAAACTGGAGATATTTTATTTCAGCTTGATCAGAGTTCAGAGGTTTCTTCCTGCCTTGACCCAGTTAACTGAATTTTCTTTCCTTTGCGGTTTTTTCCTGGGAATTTTTGTCGTTTCAAGGAAAAAAAAAAAGGCAAAAAAGCACTCCCTGGTTTTCTTTAGAAACAATTAAATATGATTATTCTTCATGCTGTTATTGCATTATAAATAACAAGCTCTGCAATTGAGACCCATAGTATCTTTATGAAAAATGTAAACAGGAAGCATTATTCCCAGTTTGAGGATTATGGGTTTCCTGTGATAAAAGGAAGTTCTTTATTAGGATACTCTTTATGTTGTGCTGCTTTCATACATAGAGTTGATAGATGCAGATATATTATCCAAAATATTTTGGATAATATTTTGCTATTGGCCTTGAACCACTTTTGAACTGGCAGTAGTGCATTACGTCTTCTAATGTCTCACTGGGTTTCTTTTCTTTTTAGTAGGTATTTAAGTCAGAGGTTTGAAGGTGGATAGACTAACTTTTGTGCTCCAGTGTGTTGCTTGTTCTACAGAAGGTGTAACTAGGGAAGAGGAAGATGAGGAGGTGAAAGGAAAGTTTTGTTTGGGGAATGTCATTTCCTTTGAGTGCTCAAGGGTTTGGGGTGGGTTGGTTGCTTAGTATACAAAATATTGTGGTACGTTTATGTAATGTTAAGCCATTGCTTGTACTGTGTAAGTCTAGTCATAGAGTGGAGACAGCTGCTTGGATGGATACCTGACAGAAAAATAAAAAGAGGGAAGGTAAAATTCTCTGTACAGCTAGGCCATTAGATAATCATTAGTATGCACTTCATATTAATTATTAGTATCTAATAGAAAAACTGCTGCCAAACTGCGCAAACTGTGTTCCCGATCCACGCTTCAGCTGCTATGTTTCAGCTCTATCCCCAGGCCAGATTTTTGTCATGTTTGTATCATATTTATTGAAGAAAGAATCATAGGTGATAAAAGAAGGAAAAGCTAAACCTTTGCTGACAACCCCAGTCATTACTGAATATAGGAGTCATATGCTCCTCCAACTTTCGTTAGAAACAAATGAAAGGAAAAACATTAGGAATTCCATACAAAAATATCTAAGACTGTATGAGAAATATGAAAAAAACAACAAACCAATATTGCCCTGTCAGCTAAAGAGGGAAAAAAAGGAACAAACTGTTCCTTAAAAATATTTTCATAAAAAGAACAACACTGCACCATTATCCTTTTCTTATATATAAAAATGTTTAGTTCAGTCTGTTCTTTGGTTCAGGCTTAAAATATTAATTTTTTAGAAAAAAAAATTTGTATTTGGCAACATTTGTTTAATATAAAGAAAAAAGTACTTTTAAAAAATCCCGTTTGGCTCTAGTGAGGTTATTATTTTGGTTAGCTTATTGCTGCATGTATGTATAATTCACTGCTGCTGTTTTGTTTGTTTTTTCCCTGTTTCATTTAGGTTATCTAGTTTCAGATACAGTCTATTAAGTGGAGTATTTTTCAGTAGCTCAGGTTTTCCCACCTGTCTACCCTAAAACACCTGCAACATATGTTTGTGTAACCCTGCAGTGCTTTGTGGTTTGGGCCTTGAGAAATTCCCCCAGAGCTTTTTGCTTATAAACAG
The DNA here is from genome assembly GCF_033815535.1 of Pezoporus flaviventris. NCBI lineage: Eukaryota > Metazoa > Chordata > Aves > Psittaciformes > Psittacidae > Pezoporus > Pezoporus flaviventris. Next base: position 18,281,873 of record NW_026892585.1, on the reverse strand, counting down.
CTGAGCAATTCATTTCTCTAATGACGAGTGCTTTTCCCTTGGCGTTGAAGCAATAGCGTGTTCGCTGAAATAAGTCTCATTTTTTCTTCAGACATATTGAAATTCTTTTTTCATTTTTGTCTCTTATTCTGAGCCTTCAGACTTTGTGCAAAATTGTGTTTGATTTTTTTTTTCCCTGTTAATAATACTGAACAGAGAAGTGGGGAACCACCTCGGCAAAGGAGAAGAAAGAGTGTTACAGAGATTCTTCCACTTGCATCTGCATGTCAGCTTTTACAAATAATGTGTATTGAGATGGTGAAATGTAATATTACATTGCAGTAACTGATTTTCCTAATATGTTGTAGAACAGTCTGCCTGTGACTTCTGTCATGCACAAGCATGCTTTGCTATATCCTATCTGTTCTGTAGGTAATATTCTGTAACGTGGTATGTCTCCAGAGACCAGGGAGGAAAAAGGTTATACTGGGGAATTTGAGTGCATAGTGTACGATCCTTAGCTGTTGGGAATTGCTTTTCAGCAGTTTATGCAAGTTTAGGGCATCTTTTCTGAATTGGGTGTGATAGTGACTGTGGACTCAGCCCCCTGCTTAGGAAGAGAGCAGGCATGGGTCCCTTCTATGACTGTGGAGGTGAATTGAGCCAAATAAGAAAGCCCTCAAGAACCTTCTGCACACCACAGGAACTGGAGTGAGTCAGTCCGGTGGTGGCTGAGAACAAAAGGAGGACGGGTGAGGACTTAAGCAGGCAGATGACAAGGTGGCATCTTTTAGGCAAAGACAGATTCAGAAGCAGGAGAATCTCAGAGATACCTGAAACATTTTAAGGCATCTCTTCCCTCTGGGCAGGACTAATATATTTTGAAGAGAAAGAGTCCAAAATCACATCAATTTCTGTGTGTTTCTGTATCTCAATTTCTTACACTATCCTTTTAAAAGTATAAATTGGGCATTTTCTACCAGTTGAAACTACGATTGCTGTAGTTAGAAATTAAGATTAGAAGAATGATAAAACCAGCAGACTGCTCCTACAAAATGGGTGTGAGAAAGATGGATTTCTAGTATGGGTGCAGGCAGCTTTTCTCTGTGACTTCTGCACTGTCTTTCCTTAGAAGGGGAAAACCATAAATATGTTAATCTGTATAATGCCCTTACACAATTTCTTTAGGGGATTCAACAAACCGCTAATTGGAAGGGTTGATTTCACTCTCATTTTAACATTATCCTTTTAAGACCAAATATTTTATCTGAGGTACTTAGTCAGAACACAAATTGAAAAAAAAAAGGAAAAACTTTACTTGCTTAAGCAATTAAAGATATATATAGGGCCATTCTCAATTGCACTCTATAGGGAAAAAAATCTGGTTACTGTGAATATTTTAATCAACAGAGCTATGTTTTGCTGTAAATTGTTTAGCCTTCAGTCCTAATACATTGAATATAATAGGGCACAGCTCAAATTGTATGCTTACAGAGAGGAATGAGTTTAAATTCATAAGGAAGACACTTTTTAATTGTGTAGGTGTTCATTTCTGCTTCTTACATTTAACTGATTGAAATTGTTAAAAAGAATATAAATTTAAAGGACCATCACAATGACATGAAGATCATAATCTTCATAAAATCGTATTTTTTGCTGTCTGAGTTTTCAGAATTTGAGTTTTCAGAAGTAGTTAAAATTTCTGTGGTGATACTTCACAGATACTTGTCTGATAACATATACCTCAGGTTGGGGTTTTTTGAGTAATGAAATCTTCCAAAAGGATTTCTCTGTTGTGTTAGAAAAGGAGCTGCAGCAGTAACACTTGGTATTTACTGTCTTACATTTCTAATGTTTTCTTCAACAGCATTTTTTATGAGGGCTTTTTCTTTCACTGCATGTAATAGTACTTTAAACTGCTGCTTCCTTTGATACCTTTAAAACCTCACAGGATTTTAAATAGGCCCCTGTGAAAGTAATGCTTGAGCCTCATTCAATATGTTCAAGTTAGATCATTATTTCTATTAATGGCTCTAAGTGCTTAGATAGTAGATCAGCCTTTCGTGTCTTGAATTGCTTGTCATTTCTGCATAAATATGTTTCAAGATATTGTTCCACATGATTTCTTTTTATTTTATTTTTTATTTATTCAGAAGCAATGAGTGGTCATCTTTTTTATTTATTGGGTGGTGGAAAAAGAAATTTTGATGGTTTTGCTAAGTTTGAATGTATACTGAGTTACTAGAAACTAATTGCAAAAATCAGCTAGCATCTGGTTGCATGAATTCCTCAAAGGACTTGTCTTATGACTAAGAAGTGCCCATTCTTTCAACCATCTCTTACTCTTACACCTTGTTGAAATGATCATCAAAACATATAAAGAAAAAAGTTATTTAATTCTTGGGAGAAAAGTTACATTGCTTTATTACTCTCATAGGAGTTGCGGAACCATCAATTTTCCTCATCACGTCAGTCTGGATTTGATTATCATAGAAATGCATTGAATTACCAAACTAGAGCAATAGTAACTAAAGCTGATTCATTGTTATTGCTGTCAGTTGATGAGGGCTGACTTACAAGCCATGTGAATGGGCAGAGTTATGCAAATATTGTTTTTATAACAGGAGAATTAAAACATAGGCACCCATTACAATGTGGGTGGTAGGATAGATAAGGATTTTTTTAATGCCTAATAGCTTTTAGTTGTTTAATTTTTTAATGAACATTACAAACAGGATATACTTTAAAAATGTTTGATGTATTTCCAAAGAAAGAAAATGGGACATTTCATACAAGATTAAGTCTGACTGCAGGAAATTATCTGGAAATTCCCAGCCTTAAATTTGACCCCAGAAATCATCCTGGCCTTTGATATCTACTACCTCTTTAAGTCTGTTGTGCACATGAAATATTTTGGTCTTTCAAAATGCAACTTCTGTATCTTCCTCCAAAAATAAGGTTTACAAGGAAAGAGGGTTATCTGCTCTTATGTGGAAAATGAGAGGCTAAGACTGTGGATGCTCAAGTCTATAATGAAATCTGGAGGGCAAATATATACGTGAAGCTGAAACAGCTGAAGTCTGACTCCATCAAAAATGTAACGTGCTCTCATTTGTGACTGTTTCAAAAAGCTCATTGTGTAGTTGATTGAAACTATATTTACTACTAGAAGGAATTAAGAAGGCAGAGCAGAACATGAGGTATTATAAACCTTTAAAGCAAATACTTGGAAGGTATTTAGAACTGGTTTATACAATATATCTGATTATTATGCATAAACTTACCAATTTTTTTTTTTTACACTAGAAATAAATCATTTCTTTAAGCTGTTTCTCTTCCAGTTTTTGTATGCGTATGTGTATGTGTATGTGTATATATACATACCTCTCTGTTACTTTGGTTTCATCTGTATGAAAATTTTTTTACTTACAGATATTTACTTTCCCCTCCAAATAGCATCCTTCAGGATGCATTCATTCGATCAAGAGATTTTATGCATATACTTTGGTCTAAATCTAATGTTCAGCAGATAATTAGATCCGGAAAGGATGATTTCAGAACTACTGAGGGTTTCAGTGAAATAGGTTCATTATGGCAGAGGTAGAGACTAACAAGTGGCTTCTGCCTTCAATATTAATTATATATGTTTCGTTGTAGCGGAACTTACTTGTGGTCTCAGTTTTGACTAGAGTGAAATTTGGCGAGAAAAAAGGCTCCGTGTGCCATCTAGTGGCAGTGTGCAGGTTGTATCACGAAATTCAATTCAATGCTTAACCAAGGCATTTCTAGTGATACATCCAGTTCGAAGTGTTAGCTGTAGTTTCTCCTTACTAGTACTATTTTCTTTCAAAATAACACTTCTCCTTGGAGTTGGCAAAATTCTACAGCTGGCCTAACGGAAGACATCAGATCAGTATCTGAATTTGTCCAAGAATTATTGATTTAATTAGAAATGTTACCACTCCAGCCTCAACCTCGTTGCTGTGTGAAAGAGCACTACTTTCTGTGAGCATGGAGTGGACTTCTGGTAACGCTTAGTATTATTTTAAGTATTTTAAGACTTCACTTATATCTAAGTGGCGTTACTGCCTTGAGAAACCAAGATCCTGGGAAAAGAAATGGTCTTTAAATTTCTACATTCCTGATCTTCATTAATGACTGTATCTCTCATGTTTTCTTTAAATCTTTCAGAAAATTCCAATAAGGTATTCTTTTTATTTTTTTTAATTTATTTTTTTCTTTTAGAGAAATCCAAGACCAGTGACTCATCAATTCCAACAAAATTTAGATTATTACAAAGCGCGTGGAGCAGACTTGATGAACAAAACCCGGTAAGCTACTTCTGAATGTGCTCACTGAACTAAAACCTTTCATAATTCAGCGTCACTTTTATCCCAAACAGGAATTACATAAGCAGCATTAGGAGCACCTGTATTTCTTTCACGCTATTTATTTTGAATCTTTACGTTGCCTATTCTTACATGAAAAATGAAAGTATTGCAGTCAGCTCACTGGAATTTTTTTAAGGTTAAAGACATTCGTACACAATGACATGTATACTAGAAGCAGCAGGTAAAATACTGGCAATGTGAGTTCTGTAGCCGAACTATTTCTGATGATGCATCTGATTGCAGTCCGGAGTATCCATGTACCAGAAGCTGTGTAAGTTAAATACAATTAATGTAAATTCAGTTTGAAGTAAGTTTTATTAAACCTTTTTACAGCATTCGTCCCTTGTTTTGCAAATGGTTTGTACCACTGCTGCTTAAAGTCCTTGTCAAGGCCATTTTGTCTGATGGTCACAAGTATAGAGGTATCTATGCCCCAACTGGGTGGCCACAACGTGGGCACTAGTTGCAGGTGGGTGGTGGCTGCTGATGGGCACCAGGCAAGCCAGCACAAGATGCAATGCCTTGCTTCACTTTACACCATCACTAGAAGTTTCTTGGATTGCCCATGGCCCTGGCCAAACACTGTCTCTGCTGTTTCATAGGAACTTGCAGGCTTTTCAACCTTTGCACCTCTGTCAAATTCTGTTTAAACCAGTTACACTAAAAACTAGCTAAAATTAAAATGGAGTGGATTAAAAAGCTCTTAAAAATGGAGATTAAAGCTGAGTAGTGATTGCAAAAGCAACGTTTTTTAAAGAAAAAACAGGCTTTAAAGTTAGGGAAGTGTGTCAAAAATTACTGCATTCTGTTGCATTTTCTTGATGGTTTATATTTATATCATGGTGGGTTTACATTTATTCTTTTAATGAATAGTCTCAAGAGTTGTCTAAATTTGAAAAATAAGTTATTTGAAAATTCCAAAAGAATCATTTCAAGGATTCTGGAAAAAAAAAAATAATAAAAGATCATCAAGCCCAAACAAGAATGACACCGGTTGGAAATATAAATTCTGAGGTAACGGATGTCCATTAAATTTATGTGGGGATATAATCGTTGCACACATACCTACAGGGCACACACTAAAGGAGAGGAGAAATTTTTTACAATAGTTCAGATAGACAAATAACTGGGGTAAATTTATCTCAACACAGGAGCATTTAGAGTAGGTCAAGTGTAGTAAATCTCTTTAAGACAGACTGAAGAGAGAACTTGTAACATCAGCAAATGGTTCTGCAGTGAGCAGAGAGATGGATTAGATCAGCTACCAGATCTTTTTCATCTTTAATTCCACGGGCTCAATAATGTATTTAAAATATCTTGGCAGATCGCTAGTATACATTGCTTATTTTATCACATATAAAACTTTCTAATCTGTCATGTTCATGTATTTGTCTCTCATCTCTCATAATGGCCACCTACTAAAGAAAGAAATGCCTTTGAATAAGCCTTGCTTAAAACAAAACATTTTCATCTTAGCAGAAAACCGCAGGGATTGAATCATCTTCCTACTGCTAGTTTAAAAATACACCATTCACAGTCAAGGTCAATGATGCTTATTGTGATGGAACAAAGTTATTTCCTTCATAGGTGGAATTCGCGTCTCCTTGATACTCATATTTTTAAACTGATGCCTTACTTTTAAATGCATCTGCTAATAAGTCTACAACATTAATCAATCAGCATTTTTCTTGTCATTGTTGTGCATGTCTGGTACATTTAGATGGTTAAAATGTAGACATTGTTTCATGTTTAATGACTGTAATCATCTTTTGCGTTAATATATCAGACATTTAAATGGTAAGAAACAGATACATTGTTCTTATGTTCCTGAACTTCAGCTCAGTTTTAACATACCTCCTCCAGAGATCCAGCACCTCGCTATTGTTCATTTTCTGAAGCTGTGATTCAGAGAAGTTGCACAACAAATTTTACTTAAGAATGCCTTTTTTTAAGACCACTTCTTGACAAGAAATTTAGATGGCATCATTATTTTTCATGTATGTATTCTGAAATGGTTATTGTCAGTATCAGTTCATAGCAAGTATTAGGAGCTCTGACAACTATCCTTTCTAGTTTTCAAATAGTCATAAAACATGATAGCATGTTATTGTTGAAAGCATTTTTTTAAATCATATTTCATAAATAATGGCTTAGGGAAGAATTTTGGTGTTTAATGTTCCTGTAAAGTGAAGTTTCTCAAAAAGTCTCTTTCCAACCATCTGAATAATGCAATTAAGCTAACTTTTCCTGGTTTATATTTATGTAAAAGCAGCAAATTAAATAGTGTAGAAGGAAAACTGATAGGACTTATTAAGCAAAATATTGCTAAAAAAAAAAGAAACAAGAAGGAAACAACCTGTTGGGCACAGATGCAAGCCTCTGTGTAAGCTTTGTGGACCAGCATGATTCCAATGGTGCAGTTTTCTCAAAGCATCCAGTAGCCTGTCAGAGGAAAAGATTTACTTCTGGTAAATACCATTTTTTGTGCAAAGCCAAGGGTTTTTTACTGATTGTCAAGGCAGTAGACCTGTGACAACACAAACCTGAATTCAGTGTGCAAGCCACTAAATTCTAAGGTGATGTTTCAGGTGAGTGAATGATATATACTAACCCACTCTTGGGTGGCTAGTTTTAGCAGAATGAGAGGAAAATATATGCCAAATATACCAAAGTTTGGATTCTGAATCTCAGCTAAGTTATTACTGGTATGACCTTTGAAATCAGGATCTAATCAGATTCATTTCAAATTGCTGATAATTGACTGAGGTCTGCTAAGCCAGCATTTGGCATTTCTTCTTCCACCTTCAAATCTACAATCTTTGTTTTCTTTCTGAAATGGAGAAGGCATTAAACAAAAGGCTCTGTGCTGACTCTTCTGATGCAACGTCTATGTGATGGAATAGAAAAAGATCTCTGTTTTTCCCTTAAGTATCTCTGCTCTACCTTGGGGAACTGATTACTAAATTGATCTGATAGGTAGCGGCAGTGTAAAATTTAATAGCAATAATTTTACTATGTCCTCTTCTTTAAAATCATTGTGACGTATTCAGTTTGCTTTTGAAACCATATGGGACTCCTGCAAGAGTATTTTACAGTTCTGAAGATGCTCTCTTTGTAGTGACTTTGTCAGTCATTCTCAGGTGGCTACAGGAAGACTTTCTGTAGTAACAGGAGCAATCGATAAACTCGGGAGACGCAGAAGTATTCTGTAATCATCATTAAGGAATCATTCCTTTCCAGCTTCCGTAAATTGGGAAGCAGCACTTTGTCCCACTCTTTGTGCTGATGCTTCCCTAAAAAATGCTACGTGCTGTCCTTCTTCATCGCCAGTACATAGCAGAAGGTCCCTCTGCAGCTTGGGGCTGTATCTCATGAGTGTGCAGGCTCACATTTCTTTCTCCTGCTGTCTCATTTTAACTGTATCTATTCTGAGTCTAAACAACTCAGCTGTTGTTATTTTCTGGATATGTTCTATATGTGTGTGCGCATTTATATTGTGTATTCTAAAAAAAATCTCGAGACAAATAGGGAAATGATATGAAAAGCAAAATCAAAATCACTTTTCCAGGTGCCTGCACAAGTTACAAGTCACCCATATTAATTCATTTGTAGTTTATTTTTAGCTCAACTTCCCCAAAACATTGCAAAACTATTTTTTTTTCCCCAGTACAATGATTGTATTGTTTCTAATTACATGTATTTCTTCAAAATTGTTAAAGACAGCTATTTATATCACTGAAGTACAGCTGAGTAAAATACAACCTCAGGAGTGGAAGAGTCTCTGTGATTGTGATATGTTTCTGTTAAGGGTATTTCAAGCACTAATTATATAAAACAGGAAAATATTGCCTGAACAAACAGGAATGGCTTTACTGATCCCTGGGTTATGTGGTCACTTCTATTGGGAATTAGAAGCTTCTTTGCCTCTTTATTTTAAATATTAAATGGTTCGATTGTTTCCTCATTCTTAATGTTGCATATAACTAAAGTGAATTAAATAGCCACTGTAGTTAAAAATTAACAATTATAAGGATCATGATCCAGTATATGTGTTACATCCGGAAATGATTCTTCAGCAAAAATCACTTTAGAAATAAAGATTCCTTTTGTAAAGTGCTTGGGTTGAAGTGGCTGGGCTGGGCAGAGGTGAAGTAAGAGCAAGAGACATCTATCTCTGCCAGCCTAAAAATACAGTCTGGTGTTAGTCAAAATAAGTGTTTGGGTTTGAGTTATTTTAAACATCTAAGAGAATTTAACCTCACAGAATATTAAAGCAGTCTTTGGCTGAGAAGTGCAAGGAGTTAGTTTCATAAAGTTTTCGGTGCTTTAGAGCCTAGATTGCTTTTTGTCATTACTTCTTTTTTTTTCATTTTAAAAGGCAAATTAAGAAATTGGTGCACACTTTCTTTGTTTGGGATTAGTCTGGAATTTTCAGGAAGAAAGGGCCAAAACAATTTGTCCACTACTGGCTGGGAACAGCTCACACCACGGCTGTCCCTGTGGTTCCTGTGTGTATCATGGTGCAACTGTAGTATTGGAAGGGTGCAGTGTAATGTTCAAGTCTTGGAATTCTTTTGGAGAGCAGTGCATGCACCACCGTCAAGGATGTGATGATTTCTTCTCTTTTTTTTCCAGCGCCAGTGCTAAGGCTGCCCCACTGAACATTAACAAAGTCTCCAACAGTCTACTGAATTTTGGCCGAAAGCTCATTGCTCCAGCTATGGCTTCAGGAGGGGCTGTGGGTGCTCCTGCTGGCGGGAGCAGCTTCCCCACCTCTGCAATGCCTATCAGAAGCGCAGTGGAAGCTCCTCAGCACCAGCACCACCACCAGCACCACCACCACCAGGCACAGCAGCAGAGGATGATGAAGTCCGAAAGCATGCCAGTTCAGCTGGGCAAAGGTAAAGGTGAAACATGTGGTAATGTGATCTGTCTTAAGGACTGAAGAAAGTCCTTTTATTGATCATGTATCAATGGGTATGTATTTGGAGGAAACAAAGAAAACAAACATAATTTTGTTAAATTCAGGACATCTGTGCTTAGTAAAACAGCACGTTTGCAATGTAATCCAGCAGTCGATGTTAGCTCAAGAATGTACAAATACTATAGGAAGTTTTGAACCTTCAAAAAAATATATAACCAGAAATTGCATCAGACATACCAACAAACTATATTGTTACAATAAACATCAGCCAGTTAATTTTTCATTGCAACATGTTTGTAACTCTAAGATTAATTTCATATCGGTTTTCTGAGGTTATTGGGCACGAATCCGATGCATAACATTATTAGCTAAATACAAGGGAAGGACATTTATCAATTTAGATCATTTACAATTGGATCAATTACAGAGTAATTCTTAATAAATGAAATCTTATTCCCTTTAGAGTGTGTGGAGTTTATTTGAGAAATTATTTGAACAATAACATATATTTGCCTTTTAATAATTGCTGATGGTCCTCTGCACTTTCTATGCTTAGTAAATACTTCTTTTTCTCGAGCCTTTATATATGTATATATATGTATTTCTTGAGGATACTTTATTCAAACAACAGCGTCACAAGCTCAGCTTCAGTAGCTGTTTTCTGTACTCCGCCACACTCAACATGTGTTACTGCTTTTCATCTTCAGACAGCCTGTGGCAGTATGTTCTTTGCATGGGGTATGTAGAGTGATACAGTGCCTGCCACTTCCAGCAACCTGTCCTGAGTGGCGGTTCTGAGAGCTGGTGCTGGTTGACCTGAACCATTACATAGGATTGCTTCATATTTTTCAGCAGATTTGAAAGTGTAAGGGAAGGGAAGTAATACTTATATCTGAAGTCGGCATTCTTTCCCTTTCCTGTGGCACCCATATGGTCCAAAGGTAGTCCTTTCATGATGCATCACATCCCCAGCAGACGCTGGGGACCAGAATTGAAAGGTACAACCATCTGTTTGAAGCACATCTGTAAGGCACATCTGTAAGGGCCACTGCAACTGCTTGGCAAAATCCAGGTAGGCAGCTTCTCTCAGAATCAGGGAATAATCTGAGAAATTGCTCTAGCAAGCGTTTTGCAGTACAAACGCGAAACTGAAGCACAGTGAATCTCTGATGCAAATCCTCTTCACAACAATGGAAGTAAAATAAGGTGTGGAATGAAATTATTTTCACAATTTTTGAGAGGCTGTTTTTTTGCTTAAAAAAAAAGTATCCATAGTTCTCATATAACATTATTCTTTTTTTACTTTTTGGTTTAAAAAGTGGTCCTCAAGTGGTTATTTTCTTTCCCTGCTTAATGTAAAATAAGTGTACAATTTGAAGAAACTTCTATAGATGGAATCGATTGTAGGTTAATATTGGTCTAGCTGGTCAAGGATGACCCTATTTACACTTGTATGTGACAATTAACATGTTGCATCATGCAGAAATGCACCTCACATTTCCCATAGAAGAATCAGTATGAAAAATTGTAGTTACATTTGGTCATTGTCGTATTTCTGTACCAAAAGGAATTTGGAGATTTGGTAAAGCTGTCGACAAATTGAGCAAATTTATGATGTAGGGCACAAAGAGCTTTCATGGTAAGACAAAATAAAAAGAACTGCAGTGCTTTATTACCTGCAGCTTCTTCTCACCCTGTGCTGTTTATACGTTTGGTACACTTGAGGGTAATTTAAAGGCAACAAAACGTAAATACACTTTCTTTAATCAGTTGAGATGAGTGAGGTTTGTTCTACATATTAGTGCTATGTTTGTTGTTCCAGACCTTTACAGTCAGCAGTGTACTGCCTGTGGCAGAGGAAATAGAAAGTCTCTTAAAGGCTGCCCAGTGAATTGTCTTTGAAGTAAGTTTAAATGTAGGAATAGCTTAGCAGAAAAAAAAGGAACCCTCTTTGCAGTGACAGTGTGGCGCAGACTGTTTTGAAGCTTGATGCAGATACCTTTGTAAACAACTCAGCACCACCTCCATCAAGCCTTAAAAATGCAAGTAAGTCTTTTCAGTTCTGTGCAGGACAGTATCAGCACCTCAGGAAATTGCTGTACAGTCTCCAGTGAATGAGAGCACCCCCCACAGCTCTGAGAAGTTGCGGGTACTTCTATCCCAGTCATTAAGAGTCAGGATTTAGAGTATATTCATGCCTCAGAAGCTCTCATCCACTCCTCTTTGTGATTAACTTTGTACATGCCTTTTTACCTTCTACGCTGGCTTTTTTCAAAGTCTGGATTCAGCTCTAGCTTTTGAGTATCTGAAAGCTATTTGGCATTGTTTGTAACTATAGGGCTCCCTAGTTGCTGACTAGCTGTCACTAATTATCTGATATTCCTGTTCTTCACTGTATTTTCAGCTCTGCTCAACCTCCTGGAGCTTGGGTATCTAGCTGAGATAGGCAGAGGCGTGGATTTAGGATTTAAATTGATAGGCATCTGCACTTCAAGTCGATCTAACACTCACAGATGCTCAGTTGAACAGTATAATAGACCGAAGTGCTGTAAGGCTGATTGATAGGCACCAAGTCATAAAAGAAGCCATCCATTTCTCTCAGATTGTATTACTCCTTTTAAGTTTAGAACTCTCAAGTAGTGCTGGTAATTTAAATTAATATGTAGATTATAAATTTGAAGGGATTAAATTAATTGCCTGATCTAATTTTTTATTAAGTGTGAAGAAGTCTTTGGTAACAAAATATCTTGCAGGACTGGCAAAATAATCCTCTCCCAGCTTTAACAGCTCTGTTTAGAGAGTTACCCCTCACAGGCAGCAGCAGTGACAAGTGCCATTCCTGTTGCCACCTCCAGGGGTAGCTTGTGCTATACTCTAGACGAGGGATGATTGGTTTACATAATCAATAGTAATTATTTTTCACTTTGAAGTTTGGGTACTTACTGAACTCCTTCAAGAAAAACACACATAGAATTTACATAATGTAAATGAAAAAACAGCAGACTAATAATATGAAAAAAATAATTGCAAGCCTGTAATTCCAGATGAGTCTTCAACATTACAAATCAGAGTTGAACGAAATATCCAGCACCTAATTGGAAGTTGAGTTCCTCCTGATAGTATATTAATCCCATTCAGTCTGTCCTCGGCACAGAAGAAGATCGGGTATCATTACTGATTAGTTATGCAAAGTAGCCTGCTAATAGAAAAGGATTCAGATATTCTCGTGATCCTACACAGTGAAGGAATTCATTGGCACACAGTCTGAATTCCAGTCGAGTTCATTGGATTGTCACTTGAGTTCATTGTCTTGAAAAATATTGATAACAAAAAAATAAGAAAAAAAAAAGTCAGAATTGTTACCTTTTGTGTTCCACTGGGTTCTTGAGCATTCAAATATTGGATGCTCTTTGAATCCCAAACCGCAGTGTGTTGCCAGAAAAAAAGGCACTTATTTTTTCACTTCTTCCCTTCTTCCCTGATAGTTTTCCTTCTAGGTCCTTTCACGCTGAAATCCAAAAGGCTTTTGATGTAAATGCTGGTTTATCACAAGGACACGTTAGAGGACCAGTTTGAAGATGAAGTTTTGCCAAAACTGTGATCAGCTGTTTAAAGAGTTTCCAGACTACTGTTTGTTTTTATGAGCTGATATTTCTGTGGTATTTGTTGTAACATGAACAGAATTTCCACAGCCACCCAATATGCCCTAAAGAAATAATCTCCTTATTTAGAACTAATTATGAACCGCGTCTAGAAAATGAGTGTGCTTTTTCAGAAGGAAAGAGAAGTTGTCATTACTGATAGCAGAGCTGAATAAAACTTAAAGGGCTAAAACACTGGTTAACAAATGCTTTTTTTTTTCCTTTTTAAAAAAAATACACATTTTTTAGGCAATTATGAAATCTTATTGACAGTAAGAATATTATTCTCCCAAACTAGCAAAATGACACTGTCAGTGCAAAGTACCAGAAACAAAATGGGTTTGATTGATTGTTTTAGTTTAGATTTAGCTATAAACTGATCTCTTAAAACCACTGCTTTTCTGCACATGTCAGGATGCAGGATATAATGTGCTGAGTATTAAAACTTCCAGAGTTTTTTGCCAGCTCTCACAATGCTGTTTGTGTTCAAAGTAGGGGCGACAAACCCCGCACTTGCAGCTCTTTACGTCAGTGAATTGCACAAGCTGGGGACACCTTCTAACGCTGTTGTTTGTTCAGCAGGCGAGGCAGAGGCAGATGCTGGGCTGCCGGGCCCTGCGCAGCATCCCCCTGCCCTCCCAGGTACTGCCGCGAAGCCGCCCCGCGGGTTTTCCCAAGCGTGGCATCTCCATTCACTGCCGTTGGCCATCCACCGAGTGGCACTGTTGTGTAGAGAGAAAAAATCAGCTTCACTTCATCACTCCCTGATGTGCTGTGTGGCCCTTCACTTACATTCGCTATACACCAGCATCCATCTTCGTTAAAAATGTGCATTTGCCTTGTACTTTGTCGTCTGTTTCACCTTTGTCCTGTGGGACCATTCTACTGTCAGTGCCTCTTTTGCTTGCGTTACTTCCCTATTCTGTTTGAGGCAGGTGTTTTGCGTTGAACAGCTACTTTGATGCACTTGACTAAAGAGGAGCTTACCTGCCTTGGCCTGAAGTAATAAGCGTACTGATTTGTGTGATGAGATGGTTTGATGGAAGCCTTTGTTCCAGTCTCGGTGCGGGAGAAAAGGGAAAACTAATTTATCTGAAAAGTTTCATAAAACTCATTTCATTCTTTTTTGCAAATTTTAATACTCTACATCCTGACTATAGCAACTACAGAGTAATAGATGAGCAGTTCAGACTGGTTTTGAATTATGTATTGTGCTGTACTTCTGTTCTTCTTGGTATCTTTGTCCTTGTTCTCCTTATATCTATGAAGTTATTCTTCCCTTCTGTAGGGGCCAAACAGAATGAACCATCAGTTTTGTGTGCCTTTTGTGGTCTTCCTCTGATGTTTTCAGGTATTTTATTAGAGACCTCCAAAATGTCATGGTTATCTCCACTATAACTTAACTCAAATGTAGCAACACCTGAAGCTTGGGTTTCTTTCATTGTAGGTTTTCTCCACTCCTCTTGTCAACATTTTTTACTTTATTCTGAGTCCTTATTATAGATCACATGACATTTAAACTTTTCTTCTTTTCAAGATATTACATGTCTCCACCCTCTGCCCTGCCAGCCATACCAACAGTTTGGTCCCTTTTCCCACTACCGCACCTGTGTATTTTCCAAATGGTTTTGAGGCAGAATATTTGTAAGCCTGGGGTCAACCCCCGTATCATTAGTGACCCAGCTGGGAGCCAGCACATGAAGGTAGCACTGAAAGATTTTGCCTCAGAAGTGCATATTTTTAGTGCATGAAATCCTGTGCATCATTACTGTGAACTATGTATGCATCTTAGTGTGCATATATATATATTTGAGACATCCTACACAGAAGCGTGTTCTGACTACTGCTTACGTCAGGAATCCTTCACTATTTGTTCTGTGTGCCTTGTAAGCATTTATTTCCATGCTTGGTATTTCTTCAGCCTGTTTCATATTGGCTTTAGGACCTTCTGGTATGTGCTTAGATGGTCAGAGATTAGATTTCTCTAATCTTCTTTTAAGGAGACATAATGTATTTATCTAAGGTTGACAGAATGAGCAGAGGAAAATGAGAGTTTTGGTTCAGTGATGTTCTCAAGTTGCTGATTAAGCTGCTGAAGAAGATGAGTTTGGTTAGTATACATCACTTTATACATTTTTATTCTACATGGAGGGTAAGAGTTCTCGGTTGGTGGTTTTTTCTTTTGAGGATACTAGAAACTCTCTCAAACTAATTTCTTGTTTAGCTATTGAGTGAGGAAAACATACCACACTGCTTAATAAGAAAGATACGAAATAAGTACGACACATGACAAAGAAGATACAAATGGCATTTTGTGTAATCGTCCCAAGATCCTGAAATCTCTGCACTGGTGCTATAGTGTTATTTCCAAAGTTAGGTGAGGCTTGTTATTGCCTTGGAAATGGATACACACATAATAAATCTGAAGGAATTCAAAAGCGTCACAGTGACTTCAGTTAAATGTTCCACTAAAAGTTTGTGTTGAAAAAAT
This sequence comes from Pezoporus flaviventris, assembly GCF_033815535.1. Taxonomy (NCBI): domain Eukaryota; kingdom Metazoa; phylum Chordata; class Aves; order Psittaciformes; family Psittacidae; genus Pezoporus; species Pezoporus flaviventris. The sequence continues at coordinate 18,266,447 of NW_026892585.1, read as the reverse complement.
GATAGATGGCTTTTTTTGTTACATTAGGGAAAACATGTAGAATCATAGAATCATAGAATAGTTAGGGTTGGAAAGGACCTTAAGATCATCAAGTTCCAACCCCCTTGCCATGGGCAGGGACACCTCACACTAAACCATCTCACCCAAGGCCTTGTCCAACCTGGTCTTGAACACTGCCAGGGATGGAGCATTCACAACCTCCCTGGGCAACCCATTCCACTGCCTCACCACCCTTACAGGAAAGAATTTCCTCCTTGTATCCAATCTAAACTTCCCCTGTTTAAGTTTTAACTCATTACCCCTTTTCCTATCACTACAGTCCCTAGTGAAGAGTCCCTCCCCAGCATCCCTATAGGCCCCTTTCAGATTCTGGAAGGCTGCTATGAGGTCTCCACGCAGCCTTCTCTTCTCCAGGCTGAACAGCCCCAACTTTCTCAGCCTGTCTTCATACGGGAGGTGCTCCAGTCCCCTGATCATCCTCGTGGCCTCCTCTGGACTTGTTCGAACAGCTCCATGTCCTTTTTATGTTGAGGACACCAGAACTGCTCACAATACTCCAGGTGAGGTCTCACAAGAGCAGAGTAGAGGGGCAGGATCACCTCCTTTGACCTGCTGGTCACGCTCCTTTTGATGCAGCCCAGGATGCGGTTGGCTTTCTGGGCTGCAAGCACACACTGAAGCCGGCTCATGTTCATTTTCTCATCACCCAACACCCCCAAGTCCTTCTCCACAGGGCTGCTCTGAATCTCTTCTCTGCCCACCCTGTAGCTGTGCCTGGGATTGCTCTGACCCAGGTGTAGGACCTTGCACTTGTTATGATTAAACTTCATAAAGTTGGCATCAGCCCACCTCACAAGCGTGTCAAGGTCCCTCTGGATGGCATTCCTTCCCTCCAGCATATCAACCGAATGATGATTGGTGTGATTTGTCTTTCCACTTTCTTATTCCCTTATGAAGGGGATAAGTAAGGATTATTTACAATTGTAGAAAAGATGACTCCCCTGGAAATTGATCCCAAGAACTCTGCTGACTTGCAACACACTGTAATTATTCATAAGTGCTATTCTTTCTGTCTTGCTTAATTCTTGATCACATCCCCAGATAATCGTATAGTGTCATAGCACTGTTCACATGGTTGAAGTTGAATAAAAATCTAGTGTTTCCTGGTGATAGTTTTCTCAGGTTTGCTTATTCATGAAGGAGGATAAGGTGCATCCTAAATGTTCCTCTTACCTGTGTATAAAACATACAGAAATAGTATCTTTATCACCTCTGTTTTACTGAATCTGTATCTTGGTTTCTTTCCATCTTGTACTGCTTTTTTTTTTCATTCTTGTTATATTTTATGGTCCATAAGAACCAGATAAGTCAAAGCTCTTTGTATTACTTGAGCAAATTCCCTTTTAAGACAGTTGTGTTGTTCTGTCCACGAAATCTCAGCTATACATATTTCTTCTCCTGTTTAGTTATGCAGGTAGTTGTATATTCCATTCCTCTAAACTTTGATCAATCTTTTGAAGAGTTGCTATTTAGTAAGTAAAGTGGTGGCCATAAGGATAGTTCTCTTGTCTTTTCAATTTCCTGTTATATTTTGGACTTTTTTTCCTTAGAACTGAAAGACAGAATATACAGAGGAAAAATTCCCTACAAATCATGTTTTCCGTCATTTTACCAAACTGTTTATTTCATGTGCATGGGTACCTCACATATGTTTAAAGTGTCTCTCTCTCAAATTAGATGAAATTTTAACACATAATCTGCTTCTTTGCAGGTGAAGTGGGTTAAGCATGGGCCATGAAGTGGAGACATATGTGAAAAACATGCATTGTTCATCGTTTAACTCTTTTCTTTTTTTGGTTGGGGATTTTTTAATCTTCATCCTACGTGGAAGTTATCTTCTTATTATTTGGATGGAAAAGAAAGTCCATTTAATCTGATTTATACATAATAAAATACTTTTTCATTGTACTTTACTCAGTCCACGAAATAGATTTTTTTTATATTTAGCATTTATGTTGGCTGCTCTGTCTTAGCTGTGTGAATTTCTTTTAAAAATGCTTTATTTGCTAAGATATGTAATTCCATCTGTTCCAAACTATTTTTAAGTTTTACCTACTGTAAAACCACAGTTCCATTGTAAATTGCCTATGAAATGCCTAAAAAGTCGTTGTCTTATGTAAAGGCAACTGTAAGGATAATGGTGTTGCCAAGTGGCATGATTTTATCCTAAAATTAGAAATCTTCTAAAAAAACTTCCTTCTGACATAAATATTATTGCTGTTTGCCACGCAGTGTATTCTCCTTTTCCACTTACACTTATAGAACTGAAGATGCACATTCATATGATGAATGCATACCCTGTTTCTTTATAAAATGTGAAGGCAGAAGTTAAGCCTCTGTCTCCTGCACTTTAAGGAAGCTGTTCAGACTAAGTGATAGGTGGTAAGTAACTAGAGGAGGGCTAAGAAGAAACATTAAAAAGTAGTTAATTAAGTTGGTGAGAAGGAAACGATATATAATGGAAGAAGTTGGAATAAGGAACTTGAAGCAGAAGAGGCAATGTGGAAGAATCTGAAGAAGAGGAGAGGCAGACAGAGGAAGGTCCACAGGGGTATGAGAAGAAGGGCGTAATAAGGGAGAGATGAGCAAAATAAGGTAGAAGAGAATGAAGGAGAAGGTGGGAAGCACTTTATATGCTGATTTTCTTGCAGAAAAAGTCAGGAACATTAAACCAAGATCCTTTGTTGCATTTTGTCCTTTTTTCGTCTGTTTTGTCACGTGACACTTTGCCAGTTCAGTCTCTTGGCATTTAACAGTCTTCTTGCTAAGAGGACATGTTAAGTAGATCTGCATTTATTCTCTTAAGAAAATGTGAGTTGCTGGTTTCATGTGGCTGCAGCTGTGCAATATATGCTGCGTAGGTCAGACACCATTGAGAACTTGGCTTGGGCTTTGTCACCGCCAGTCAGGTGGCCAACCACAGCACCACTGACTTCCATGCCGCTTTGAGGACAGTTACTGTTCTAGATCTCAAGTGACTTAATTGAGATGTGTCTGTGTGAGTAACTTTTTCTAGTTGTTTCCTTTGGTTTAACATGTTTCATCTTAGCAGAGCTGGTCTCCTCTTGTATCTAAATCTAAATTTCTTTCTGTGTTTTCTGAAGTATTTTCTGCCTTTATTCTCTCATTTCTTTGTCTTTTAGTTTTCTTTTACCCTCTAGAAACCTGTCTCATAGGGGAAGACCACAGTGCATAATGAAGGGAACAGTAACCCATTCTGGAAAAGGAGTTAGTTTTGTGTTTTCAGAACTGGTAGCGCATCCACAATGACAAAAGACTAAATACATTGCGAGGTCTTTGCGGTAATCTGTTGCTTATCTGGGAGTAAAGCTGGCGTAGATGGTGGGAAACTACTGGTTTCTGTGAATTCGATGACAGCCTTGCAAAGGAGATGAAGCTGCACCTGAGACATCTGAGTGATTTGATTTCAGAGGACCATTCTTAATTCTTTAGATGGTAGCACTAAAAACAAAGGAAAGGAAAAAGAACAAACACAAACTCATCAGAATAGTGCACAAAACAAGAGAAGGGAAGAATTCTAGAGCTTTAGTTTAATTTTTTTCAGAGTGGAAAATTCTAGAACTGCATTGGCTGACTCCAGATTGACTTCCTCACACACATAATAGAAAGGTTTCTTTAAACTAGTACCTGTCCTAATTCAGCACTTTCTTAATGAAAGTTAATGAAAACAGGCATATTAATTGTTTGGTTTATTTTCTTCTGGAGCTAATCAAAATAAAATTTTAAATTAAATATTTCAAAACATGCCGTGGGCCTCAATTGGAAGAAATGGTCCTTACAAAAGATTGCCTGCATGCAGTGTTGTGGTGTAACAGCCCAGGCATCTACTCTGATGTCTTCACTACGACAGTGGACAACACTAGATTCTTTTGAAAAGCTGCATGAAATGACAAAAAGCAACTCTTGAGTAGATTTCATCAAAATGTCTGTTAGTTAGAGATGGCCTTAAAATGTGAAGCATGAGAACTTTCTTTCTTTCCCAAACTTAATTTACTTTTTCATTTTGTAAGCCTAGATATTGTCATCTAGATGTTCAGTGTCCAACCCATTTTTGGAATCTGACATTATTGTTCTTAACTGTCTTTGCCAAGTTTTATAGTTTATTTGTTGAGACAATAAGGGTTTCCTTTGCAGTGTTTATGACATCGGATTATTTTTCTTATTACGAGTTGGTACTCATCATGCCACACAGGCAAGAGGTGGTTTTCAGCCTGTGGGTATATAAATTAAAATGGTATTTATATCGATTATATATATATATATATATATAATTTAGCATCCACACTCCACACTCTGGATACTGTGTGTTTGTGTACGTATCTATATATCTGTAATTGTCTGTGTATCTATATATACACTATCCTGTGTCAGAGTAGTCCTTCAATCTCACAGTGCATGCTGACACACTCAACATTTCATTCTGTGTTGAGCTACCTGTGAATCTTAGTGAATGTCAGTTAAGACAAGGAAGTATTTACAGGGAAAAGGAACAGCCCATTGATCAATTCTTTTGTTACTTTATACTTGCTTTACAGGCCAAAGTTCAAAAAACATCAGTTCATCTCCAAGCATAGAGAGCTTGTCTGGAGGACGTGAATTTACAGGATCTCCACCTTTGTCTGCATCAAAAAAGGATTCCTTTTTCAATACAATCTCCCGCTCCCGTTCCCAAAGCAAAACTATGAGCAGAAAAGAGTCGGTGAGTTCTTTAACTTTTAAGTTGTTTTAATGTCACACTGCATTACTTGCTAGAGGCAATTATTTCTCCCATTCATTAAGCACTTGCACTTGTAAATGTTTCCCTAAGCACACATTAATGGCAAAAGCAGAAATAATCTATTTCAACTGTTTCTTTTGAGTAACATCTCCATTAAGGCTTCCATCCTATAATTCTACCTGAAATGAAACCATGAAAGAGCCTGTTTCCTGTGAGAAAGAAAAGTCTTGTAAGTGTATTTGCTTTTTTAGACTTTTGGTGTACTCATGAAGTTAATAAACAGTTCAGTGGGAAGCATGAATGCTCAGCAGATCCAAATATGTCCATCTGTTGTCCCTGAAATTCCCTAATACATGAGAGGTTTCCCAGTGTCTGTAGCATCTGTAGTGTGCAGTCACAGTTCTATTCTTGCACTGCTCTGACCTTCCGTTTGGCCACAAGAAACTATTATTTAAACAGATTGTTCTTATCCAAGAAAATCGGCTCTTATTGTGGGTGTGTTCCAAAGAAATTCTCATCCCATCAGAGATATTTTAGGACCAATACTTTGATAAACCTTATATATATGGAGCTGGAGGATTCTTGTTTATTTTATGTTACCCACTCTCTTCTTGATGATTAGAAACCAGATATATAGTAGATGGAAAACTATGTTTTTTGTAAGGTGAAGGCATAGTGGTGTTCTCCATTCCGTTTTCTCAAATGGTTGCTCGTATAACTTCCTATTGATTTCAATGAGTAGGAATTGTAGTAACAATATTTCTGTATTACAGCATTCTTTAGGTGTTCAAAGATAAATACTATGCAGAAATTCAATCTGAACATCTCAGCATTTTTGTCTTTAAACAGCAGAATCTTTATTAATAGTCACACCATCTTTTCAATTTGATACTAAAACTGTTCTGATGAAATGCACAACTTTGCACAACTTTGTTCAGGTTTTGCTCACTGAAAGAGAAGGTTTAATTCTTGTTCCACATGCTATAATGTTGTCTAAAGGAAAGCTGTGTTTTGTGGTTAGTCAACAAGAAGCTATAATTTTGGTTTGTGTCCATTTAAGAGGAATTGAATTTAAAGCTAAAACAACAACTCTAATATCTATCTTCATGTCCTCATGAGTTGAAAAAAAATAAATATATGACTATTGAACTTTTATTTTTATGTGGTTTAACAAGATCTAAATCCAGCTTTCATTTGCGACTTTTGTCCAGGCCAGAACTTGGGCATTTTGCACTAGTAGAGTTTAAGAATAGCTCCTCCATAGTTCTTAAAGGAGAGAGACATAGTTCTTTAGTGGGAGTCATAGAATCATAGAATAGTTAGGATTGGAAAGGACCTTAAAATCATCAAGTTCCAACCCCCCTGCCGTGGGCAGGGACACCTCACGCTAAACCATATCACCCAAGGCCTCGTCCAACCTGGTCTTGAACACCACCAGGGATGGAGCATTCACAACCTCCCTGGGCAACCCATTCCAGTGCCTCACCACCCTTACAGGAAAGAATTTCCTCCTTATATCCAATCTAAACTTCCCCTGTTTAAGTTTTAACCCGTTACCCCTTGTCCTGTCACTACAGTCCCTAATGAAGAGTCCCTCCCCAGCATCCCCATAGGCCCCCTTCAGATTCTGGAAGGCTGCTATGAGGTCTCCACGCAGCCTTCTCTTCTCCAGGCTGAACATAGAAGAATTTGCCATTATAATAGTCATACTCAATTAGGATCTATTAATGAGTAACATGTTTTTCAGATTTAAAAAAATAATTAAATAAATGAAAGTGATATTTGATTAATGCTTTTTTCAAGAATATTAGACAAATAGGTATTCGTTAGAAAAGATCTGTAGATTATTCAGTAGATTGATAATGATAAACCAAGGAGAGCATAAATTTTCAAAATAATTCTTTGAACTATGATACATAATTTACATTGTAGCATTTTATAATTAAAAGCTAGAAAAGGTTTTAGGCTACCAAAATCTGTTTCCTTATGTTCAGTTTTTGAATGACCTTTAATACAGGAAAAAGGATTTGGTAGCAGCTTCAAGAGGAAAGGGTTTAAATGTGTTGTCTATTGCTCAGGATGATGTTTGCTTTTTGTTTTACTGCAATTCTCCTGATACCTCATTTTCCACATAGAGAAGAAAACCCCAGAGAATTTATTCTGAGGTCCCGTAATAGTTACATCAGTATTCTCCAGTTGCTTAATTTACAGATATTTTCTGGAGGCAAAAGAAGGTGTGAATTCAGGTCTTTGGGTTTTTTTTATAAAACTAAACTGTTTTACCTTTTTACTCTAAATTATACAGATTATGTTGTTAAGTATTGGGGAAATTACCTTTGTTGGAACATAGTTGTGCATCAATCACTTTACAAAAAGCTGGTTTTAAAACCAGGCATTCCTGGTGTAGTGGATGAAAAAGAATCCATTTTCCCTTCATCTTTACATTTCTAATCAATGGAAATGGAATACATACATGAAAATACATCCTTCAACACGGAGTTAAAAAAATGTGATTTTCACAGACCAGAGGACATCACTGTAACATTGTCATGGGATGAACAGGAATGTAATCATCACAGGTCACACCTGGAGTACTGGGTCCAGTTCTGAGTTCCCCAGTACATGACAAACATGGGCATACTGGAGACAGTTCAGTTACAAACGTGATGAGGTGACTGTGGCACCTCTCCTATGACATAAGGTTTTGAGACCTGGGACTGTTCAGCCTTGAGAAATTCTTTCTTGGCTTTGGGGTATCTTATCAATGTGTATAAATACCTGAAGGGGGGTGCAAAAAGCCAGGCTCTTTTCAGAGGAGCCCAGTGACAGGACAAGAGGCAGTGAGTAAAAACTGAAACAGTGGAGGCTTTGTCTGAACATCAGGAATCATATTTTCACTGTGCCCATGTTGTCCAAGGAGGTTATGGAGTCTCCATCCTTGTAGATGCTCAAAAGCTGTCTGGACACAGTGATCCTGCTTGAATTGCAGTTGGACAAGGTCAGCTTCAGAGGTCCCTTCCAACCTCAGTCATTCTGGGATCCTGTAATGGGATAAACTGGAATGTGACTTGTCTAAATTCTTTCCTTCCTAAAGCTGGTCCAACAAGCTGGGACTTTCTCTGGAAGAGTTGTGATCCAAATTGATGCTTAACTTGATTCATTGCCTCCAGGAAAAGGATGTGTCCATTCCTCATATTACAGACTTCTTAAGGTAGTGTCACTTGCATTATATTTAGTCTTCTGGATATTTTTTCCTCTCAAATGCAAAGATCAGTGGAAATACTTTTTTAGTGCTGTTGTCAGAAACAGATGTCCTCTGATTTATTTAGTTAAGGAAGTGTATCTACAGCCTCAGGGCTGAATGCACAACATCAGATCATGTTTTGGCAACCCTTGGTAGCCTGATGTTTTTCACATTACTATTGAGTGGCACTCAGCTGTATGTTAACCTGAGGCCCACTGAAAGACTGTTTTGAGCTCAGCGTTGACACGGTTCCCTACCCCTTTATACAATTTGTGTCTTTCTGACAGGTGTAACTTAGTTTGCATTTGCTGAAGCCGTCTTCCCATAAACATGAACAGGAACTTTTAATCTATAATGCCCAGCAGTGCCCGTTATCTTCTGGCTGGGTCAGTCTTGCTGGAATAAAGTCCTGGAAAATTTCCTCTTGTTGCCTGCCTACTGCCATTTCCTTTTTGGCAGAGTTGGGGAATGGGGTGCATTTGTGGTCCATTTGTTTCTCATGATGTTTCATTTACATCTCCAGCAACCATTAAGGACAGTCTACCACTCTCTTTGGCAAATAGGAAAGCTACTTAGACGTTGATTATGACAAATAAGGTTGGCTGGTCTCACTTTCTGGCCAAATATTCTGTAAATTGCTTTCAGCCATAGAGGTATGCCAGAGAGGGAACTTTCAGGCAACAATATATCAATTTTAAACAATATAAACATTTTAAACCTTTCATTAAAAAAGAAAAACCACGGAAGAAAGACGGTTTTGACTGAAAACGAATCTGTGATTTGGAGAAACTGTATATTTTAATTAGTAAATTTCTTCATAAAAGGTTTCAAGTTGAGAAAAATCAAATTAGCCATTTGGAAAATATGTTAGTTAAAAAATTCCCAAGAAGCAAACATGTCTAAGGAAAATCTGGAGCAGTTTATTTTCTTTACCAGAATGATTTACAGACACGGCCTATTGGAATCCTCATTTCTTAGCAAAAAATCCTGAACAAAAAAGTCATGCATCATGCTGGTTTTGACTGTGCAGACTTTTTAATTAAATCAAGTTTGACAGTGTATGCTATTGTCCCACAAGCAGGTAGAAACAACTGTTACTGTCTGTGATTTACATAGCTAATCTGAAGTTAGTTTTTAGTACCCCTACAGGTTAGAAAATTAATGTGTGTCATTATTTTTAATTAAATAGTCATCTGCTTTACTGGTTTAGGAATCTGTGTTTAAGCATACAAACACGACAGTTTTGCTGGAGTAGAAGTGGTATACAAAAATCAAACAGATAGTAAAATAAATACTAAGCAACCACAAGTAGCAAATCATGCATGCAAAAATTTCTTTGAAGAAGAGCATGCCTTTTGTGCATAGTACACATCTTGGGTACTTTTTTGTTCCATATATCTTTCCCTGACTATTTTAAAATCTCTTTAATAAATTTTAAGGATGCCAAAAGTTTATTTTGAAATACAAATGCTATGATGAAATGCCTTTTTTTTAATTAAGCATCATAAAATGTGCCCGGAGTCAGTTAGTATACAACAGTCAATTCCTTGATCAGTATGCTGGATTTGTTAGTCCTAAAGTTAAAAACGTGATGATTGTTCGCAGTGCCATTGAGCTTAATGAGCTTCAATGCCTTAATATTTAACTGCAGTTAATACTGGGGAACTTCTGTCTTCCTTATTCTGGTGTGATGGGCCAATTCAGACACCTGAAAAAATGCAGTTTAGTCAGTACTTCAGCAGTTGTCTAATATTAGGGATGGATGAAAAGAGTATTAAATCTGAGGTGCTGCCAGGTCATGTGAACAGAGTTTGTAGAAAAACCCCTCAGATATTTTGGAAGTGTGATTGTGTTCTCCATTGCCTTCTTCAGCTCCCACAGCATGCTGTAAGTCAAATGAAAGAGCTGAAAACGGTACAAGGAAAAATAAGCTTTCTTTTAGATTTTTTTATTAGAAATACTTGCAAGTTTCCCATAATTTAGTGAAACGACAGCTGTATGCATGAGTGGCAGCTTTGAATCCTAATGCTCCTTATCTTTTTTGGAGTGATTCATTTCAGGGGAAAGAAACTGTACTGTGATAAAAACAGGAAGTTAATTGCTTAGGAAAAAAAAAAATGAATAAAACCTCAAGTGGCTCTGCAGTGCTTTTTCTGTCATATTATGAGCAATAAAGATGTATACAGAACAGATCTGTGGGGCCATTTGGAAGATTTTTAAAATGTCAGTGTAAACTGTCATCTTTCTCTGGTACAAGGGATTTTCAGCTACATGCAGCCGAGTTATACTTACAAGTAACTTCTGCAGAGCAACAAATTAGAATGATATCATTTGAAAGAAGTAAGAACCTTTCAAATTATTGGGCAGCCCCTTAAAACTGTCAGGGAGAATTTAAAAACTACCAGAACTATGAACGAATGAGACTGTCAGCAGTGTTTACAAATGGATCAAAGTGACTTGGGAGCCAAGAAGTGCTATCCTTCACTCCAGAAGCAGGTACAGGACTTGCTCTGTGCAACCTCTTCCTGTACATTGATCATGAAGCTAATGTTTCAGCATTCCAGTGGCAAAGCAAAATACAGCTGAGGATCTGTGTTGGTGGTTTGAGCTGCCCTTTTTCCTGTTCAGTGGAAATCTCATCCCTTCATCCTGCTCTTTTAAGATATCACCACAAAATTACTGTCCATTTCTGTGAAAAGCTGAGACCTGCACTCAACTCTCCACAAAACCGTGGGCATGGATGAGAAACATCTCTCTAAATCAGGCTCTTGTTTTTGTTGGGGGTTTCTGAGCGGAAAGGGTTTCTGTGTTTGGGAGATTCTTTTCCCACTGAAATAAACTGTAGGTATGTGTTTAATAGCTTGATTCATATTTTTGTCTGTTTGGTTAAATCAAATCCTTCCCTATATAAACAACAAAACTTGTACTTCTGTTCTTTTAACAATGTAGTATAAATAGTGTGTATTTGCAGTCCCTTCCTAATCACTATACTTAAGTTTTACCCTCCTTAAACTCTGAATAATGTAATAAAAGATTCTAAAACCCCTAAGTAAAAGCTCCTGATCTGGTCTGCATCCTCAGGCATGTTAGGAATCATATCAAAGGGCAAATACATCCATCCTGGACAGAGAAGGATTTAGTGAAACTATTTTGCAACTGATGCTTAAAAAAATGTAAATGAGTGTAAGTTTAACAAACAGTGTACTTTGAGAGTCCTTCATAAAGGACTGGGTGTATGTTGAACTGGGTGTATACTAAAATTTATGTTAATTCAAGCAGCAAAATTAAGAAACAATTACTTAAGTACATGACACTTAATCAACCATTTCAATAACATTTAATTAAATATTTTAGCAATCCAGTCAGGATGCATGGAGCATGAACTTTGTTCGTTGTGGAATATCTGTATATTAATCATTCCATATCCACATGCACTCAAGAATACTTATATTAATACACAGTGTTTCAGAGAGCTCAAAAATCATAAAACAGTCGGGGTTTTCCCCTGTTCGTATTTCTCTCACATTTGCCACAGTGGGCTTATGCAGTCTTAAAGACCAGCAATGTGTGTACCAGATGGGCAGAAAGCCCTTCAGATGTGATACCAAAACATTTGCCTATGTGTTTATTTATAGCTATTTCCAAAATACTTACAGTCATACCATCGAAATTAATGTCTCAGTTTTATTATTTGTGAGGAAATACTCCAATATGATTAAGCTAATGAAGTCTATGCTGGAGAGAGTCCAGCGCAGGACAACTAAGATGATTAAGGGAGTGGAGCATCTCCCTTATGAGGAAAGACTGAGGGAGCTGGGTCTCTATAGTTTAGAGAAGAGGAGACTGAGGGGTGACCTTATTAGTGTATATAAATATATAAAGGGGGAGTGTCACGAGGATGGAGCCAGGCTCTACTCAGTGGCAAACAATGATAGGACAAGGGGTAATGGGTACAAACTGGAACACAAGAGGTTCCACTTAAACTTGAGAAGAAACTTCTTCTCAGTGAGGGTGACGGAACACTGGAACAGGCTGCCCAGGGAGGTTGTGGAGTCTCCTTCCCTGGAGACATTCAAAACCCGCCTGGACACATTCCTGTGTAACATTATCTAGGTGTTCCTGCTCCAGCAGGGGGATTGGATTAGATGATCTTTTGAGGTCCCTTCCAATCTCTAGCGTACTGTGATACTGTGATACACCGAGAGAAACCTTTTATCAGCATTTCTGTTCAAAGGGATAATTTCTGTTACCCTACAGCTCTTTCTGTTCTTATCTATTCCCTTACCAAGTGAAATGCATTTTCTCAGTTGTTCAGTGCCTACCCATCCAGTCAGTTATGCACAATTTTTTGTTTTCCGTAGATCTTCCATCTTTTTATGCTTTTTATTTTCCATCTCTTTCTCGCAGTCCCATAGTGCAATGCCAGCAGGTGGACTTGTGCAGGCAGCAGACTCATATGTCTTGTGTCTGCTTGCAAAACAGATCTCTTTCCATCCCTGCTTTCTTTGTCTCTAGGCAAGAGCTTTCTCCCTTATTCATGTTCATCCTTCTCCGTCTTCCTGCTTAGGTAAGGTTATCTGAGGACAAAAGTGGAGTATGTTTAAGAGGAAAATACATGCAGGTTAGATGAAAACAAGTTCTACTCATTATCCAGTAGCACAGTTGCTCTGCAACAGCAAAGCTGATGCCCTTGGAAGCTGTTCCAGTGATAGGTTCAGCATAGACTGCTGCTTTGGAAAATGCCCAAGCCCATGGTCCTTTGCCACTAATGTCTCCAGCAAACTAAGCTGACTCCAACAGTGCGACACTAGCAAATTGAGTTTGAACTGTTCAAGATGGAAATTCAACAGCAGGACCTGGTGTTTAGAAGCTGTGAGCCAAAGTTTCAGCTATTTTCAGGATTTTAATTGAAATGAAATGGGTCTTTCAGGGGACTAGGGATGATCCTCTGAGGCTCCATCTTTCATTTTCTTCCAAATATCACTTGCTGTAAATATTTTTACATAAATAAACATTAAATCAAATAAATACCTTATTATTCATCAACACAACGAAACAGGTGTTTTGCCTCAAAGTCACTAATTTTCTTAGTAGAGATTATAAATATAAATTATAAATATTTTTTACCTTGCTGTCCTCTGTCTTCATAAAACTAGAGGGCAAAGAAGAGGAACAAAGAGTTATTCTGATTTGGAACAAGAAGAGAAATAGCTGACCACAAACTTATTTCTTGCATATCAGAAAAGCTACCAATACATAATGCATTAAAAGACAGGTATATATATTTCACTCATCTTCAAATTTAAAGAGTAAGAAAACCATAATTTTTCTTGCATTTTAAAAACGTGTGTCTCCTTGAACAATGCTAACTAAAGGATTAGAAATTTGATTGCTGGAAGGGCAGGTTTCTGGGTCATTGACTATTGTGAATTAGAGTTGCAGCCTTTTCATTTTTATTGGGGTTTGTTTGCCAGTTTATGAGTTGAGTTTTTCAAGTACTGAAAGGGTGTCTTTTTTATTTATTCATTTAATCCTTTAACAATAATATGTTGGTTCTGTTTACATGTTCATAGCTTTGTATGATGCCATCCCTTTCTGTTGTTACTAAAAGCACACAGAGGAAATCTGGAACATGCTAATGCCCAAAAATATGTGCCTCTGCAGGTGAATGCCTTCTAGCGTTTTAATTTATTGGCAGGTTCATCTTGGTCTCATCCTTGTTGAACATTTTTATCCATATTATAAAATTCTTTTCTTGGTTTTGGTACTTGTTTTCAGTCAGAGTCCTCCAAAACAAACAAAAAAAAAAAATAATTTGTTTGCAGTGTTGGTACATAACCTGGTTTAAGTTGGCTCCTAGCAATCACAGTGGATATTTTGTTGACTTCTCATTTTCTTCTTTTTCTCAGTCACATTCCCCCACCATTTTCAGAGAGCTGTCACAGACGTATGTCCACTACAGATTATGCAGTGGCAGTTCTGTTTCGGGTTTTAAAATAGGTTATTATTCCTCTGAACTCACTGCTTTGAGCAGAAGAGGATGCGTCATGCCCTGAAATGCTTTAATTTGGGGAGCACTGCTTTTTGAATGTAGACTTTGAGGATTACTTTTTACCTAATTCATTTGTGCTGACTCTGATGTCTCCTGATGTATTGTGGGACATACAGTGCTGCCAGAGAGCAAAATTTGTGTGGGAAAGCAATAGGCCCAAGTAATGATAAGAGAGAGGAGAAAAGGGGGAAAAAGAAAAGTATGCTTCTGTAGGTTTTGTATTGCCCTTATCCGTCTTTAAGGTGGATAACTATACCACTGTTTCATTTATTAATCTGACAGCGTACCTATCTGTGCTTAAAGGGTTCAGATACTAGGAAATCATTAAAATAAGTAACAGCAAGTTTAAAGTCCTATTTGCTAATCTGAGTAACTGTGCCTACTAGCACTACCCAGTGAAATTAAGAGATTAAATAAAATTAAAAAAGAAAGAAAGACATCACTACATGAGCCACCTCAAACTATCCAGGGATTGTAGAAGCAGTCTTTTATAATGGTGTAAAACAAAATAATAATCAGGAGTTAAAATGGTGTAAAATAAAAGCATGACTCGAGTTCACTGTGCATGCAAGTCCAAAGGAACCAAACATATGTCTGTAGGATTTATCTGAAAAATACTGTACTTAAAATATTTCATGTTGATGAAAGTATACTCAAAATAATAATAAAAATCCAAACAACCTGGCATTTGTGAAGATGTGAAGAACAGAAAACATCAGTAAGGTGTATTTGGAAATATATTAAGCATGGGGATACTTCAGCTACCACAGAAATATTGGCAGGTAATGATTCAGCATAGGAAATTAGTACATAACCTCTACTTCTGCAGGAGGTAATACCTGAAGGCGGTATCTGAACTTCTTTGTGTCCAACCAGGGTAATATATTAATATCTGAAATTATTCAAATATATGCAGATGTTTCACAAGTAGCAAAATAATTCTCAATGTAAAAGTGATGATACATATTTCATCCCTGACACTGCTATGCATGGCGAACTTGCATCCAATCATTTCAGCCCCTTCCACATAGAAGAAACTTTCCCTAAATGTCTGCAAAGCAAATGCCTTCTGAAAACTCTCCTAAAAATTCCACTCTTCCATCGGCCGCTAACATGCTGAAGCCGTATCTGTAAGACTGACTAATACAGCCATATTGTTTTCATGTCCTCCCCATATGTGTGTCTGCAGCCATCTGTTGTCTCTTGGCTTACATTGCTAAGTCCTTTAGAGAAGCGGGTTTTCTTCTGTATGTTTGTATGGCACCCGGCAGAGCAAGGTCTTGGTCCTGATGAGGGCCCATGAGTGATACAGTCAAATAATAGATAAGCCAAATTACTACATGAAGTAATTAGAATTTTGTTTTCAATTCCACTGTATGCAATTCATTGTTCAGAAACAGTGCTTTCTAGTTTAAATGTCAGCATATGCTGCGGACTATTCTGTGGCTGACATAGATCATAAAAGGATTATGGGAGTGTCAACCAACATTCAGCTGGTTCAAGATTAAAAGGTATTGTATTTGGTGGTAATATAAATATTGTATTTAATTGTTAGGTTCAAAAATGAAAGCTGAGTAAGTTCGCACAAAATGGAAGCAGTAGCCACTGCTATGTACTCCAGCAAAATTTGCATAAAATCAAATGAGAAAGCAATTTATGCCATGCATCTGAATCTTGTTTGACATGTAAAATGCTACTGATTTCCAAAAGGTATATTCTGTGTATATTTCCTGAATAAGCACTTAAATACTGGTAACTCTTATCAACTCCCTGGCTTCAGGATTTCCATGTATGAATCTCATTTTCCCATTATTTTCCTCATCAGAGTTATTTTCTAATTTATCCTGCCAATTTGCCAGCAGCTCAGGGGATGTTTCCTTTATGTTCTTCTTTTGAATACTGAAATGTGACTGGGCAAATTAATACAGGAAAAGTAGCTGTTAACAAAAAAAAGTGCAAGAAATCCCTGATCTGAAAATCTGTGTAGTCTTGGAGAGTATTTCGGACAGCACCCTTACGTGTTTATGTCATGACATGCCTTTTTCATTACACTTTAGCTGACCTATCATTCGCCAGCATCAGACAACATACCAGATAGACTGGTCTTTTTCTCTGACAGAGTTCTGTCACTTTTTGTGTTATGTTTTAAATTTCAGCATTATTACTTAAACACCTTAAATACCTGTAAACACTCTTCTCTTTGAAGATAGTTTCTTTTCCACTGTACTTAACACTTGGTAGTGCTGCCAAGTTAATTCATATTCAGGATTCAGCTTTAAGATGAATGGAGTTTTGCTATTCGAGGTGTTCCTGAATGAAGTGTTTGCATATATATTGTTGTAAGCTTTTCACAGCAGAGTTTACTCTTCCTTCATGCATAAAACAGGCAAAATACATTTTTTCTTTCATTTCCTGAGCAGTAAGACTGAAAACTAAATGGTATTATGAAAGAATGATGTTACAGTCCTGATTTTGTGAGTTCGTGTCCCTGTTTTCCATACGTCTGTGTTAAACTACATGTCACGTATTTTGGAGAAAATTTGTTTAAACTGATAAAAACAAGGTTGATAAAGAGTGGTTTCTTCTAAAACTGTGTTTCTTCAGACTTTGGCTTGTGTATGGTGCTATATTCCAGTGCCGTTATCATGTCCGCAACCCTTATTGCAGCTTGTAAAGCGAACAGCTGTAAAAGAGTAGGATTGCAATGTCAAAACTGTAAAACTTTCTATAATCTGTTCTTGAATGTGCTAACCATCTTCAGCTAGTCAAAGCTGCTTTTCTGAAACGGTAAAATTTGATGAAAAACAGGATATGGTAGCGGCATGGCTGATCTCATTATCAGCTCAGGAGAGAGCAAAGGATATAAAAAATTTACTTCCATAGCTGTCTTTGTAAAGGTGAGAAGATAGATGAAAGGAAAGGTAATAAAAAGGGAAGAGCGAGCTTTGGACAAATGGAAAGCACCAGAACTGTATAGATTGGTGGAAAAAATAGCAAAGAAATGGCAAATAATTAATCATAAAGCAATTAGTTTTCGTGTCAAAAGAAAATAGGAAGTGTAACAACATAAGCAAAGTTCTGGATGTGGCTAAGAAGACAAATACGAGAAACATAAATGTAAGAAGTCAAGTGTTTTGCAGATTAAGTCTTGCCACAGTAAGGAAAATAGTTGGAGAAGTGTATATGGAGGTATTCAAATAGAGTCTTGCTTTGACTTGAGGCATAAATACTATACCTGCTTCATATTGTTAGTGAAATGTAAATCAGTGTGGCATCACAAATCATATGCTTCCTTTTCATTCTCCAATTCAAGATGTTACTGATTATCTGTAAAGCTCTACATCATCTGGAATGTTGAAGGTGTAGAAAAGTTTTCTGAGGACCCTGGGACTAAAGTTTCAGAAAGTATCATTAAGTTGGTTTTCTGCAAGACTGCATCATTCAATTTGCATATCTTGGTCTCCTACGTCTGATGCATGGGATTCCTTTGATTTTCTGCTTGATTTGTTTTTTCTTCCTCATAATGCAGCTCCCAATATTAGAAAATATTAAGATTATATGCTTTATGGGTTGTTTGATAAGTTGACATAGATTTTTTTATTTTGGTTAGGAACTGAAATGATTTACTTTCATTTTGTGGTCAACGAGTTAACCTTTGAGTTAGCATTGGCAAAATGAGTTTGAATCACTGTTCACGTGTTTCTGGTACTGTGTGTCAGATCAGCTGAAAGGTCAGTTTCTCAAGGAAGCATAGACCATACTGGTTTTCTCTTGACTTACATTTGGCCTGTTCAAAGAATTTCTAAGTCTCTGTTCATGCATAAGACAGATCAGATCAGCACTATAATTTGTAAACAAAATAAAAATGGTATCCAGGGTACTTGTTTTCTCAGCACAGTGGAACACTAAAGTTGGCACTTAGAGAAAAGCCCAGTGGATACTGTCTGTACAAGCATTGAGAGCATCTGCACAGCGATGGCTATAAATCAGTTGTTTCATCTATTACTGCTAAAGAATTTGACTTTAGAATAATGAAAAAAAAAGTCCTTGTTTTTCTGAGGGGTTTTGTGATTTTGCTGCTTACCTGTACAAAACATTAAAACATTCGTAGTTTGCAGAACATATTTAAAAAGATGGTGTGAAAAAATTAGTCTCAGAAATGTTGATTAGAAGATACCTCTGCTCAAGCTGCTATTTGGAGCAGGATAATCCCTACCATTGGATCAGGCCAGTGGCTTTGAATAGATACTCTACCACTTCTGTGAGCAGCTTCTTCCAGTGCTGCACTGCTCTTCTAATAAAGATTAGTTTCCTAATGACCAGTTTGAACCTCCCAAGGAGAAATTTTGGGCCATGGTCTCTTCTATACTGTTTGGTCCTGCTGAGAAGAGTTTTATTACATGATCTGTGAAGCTCCATCTAGCTGCAGGCTCCCAGCAGATCCCCTTAGGCTCTTTGCCAAAATAAACAAGCTCAGCTTCCTCAGCCTCTCCGTTAGACCTGTAACCGTCATAGTAGCCTTGCACTGGACCCCCTCCAGTTTCTCAACATCCTTCTTGAACTGGAGACCCAAAACATTATTCCAGGTGAGGGCTCACAAGCACAGAGTAGGTAAGGGTAATGACTTTCCTGGATCTGCTGACGACATTCCTCCTAATATAGCCCATTGCACTGTTTACTTTATTTGTGGTAAGAGAACCTAATTAGTTTATAAACAATTCAGCAGCCACTGTAGCCTCTAAATCCTTTTCAGCAGGCCTGAAACATAGCAAGTTCCTTCCGTGTCTGCACTGCTGCACTGGGCTTTTTCTCCTCAGGTGCAGAATTTTGCACTTACTGAAGTCTCTAAAACAGAAACCTCAAAATGTTTCTCTTGCCTAGGCTTCCAGTGTCTCATGGTGCTTCTCAATTGAAGTTCTACCAATCAGCACTGCAGCCACACCTCCCGATTTTGCCTCATCTGAAAATCTACTGAGTGTACATTCTGTCACTTCATATGGGCTGTTGATGAAGATACTGAGCAGTATCTTCATAGCAGTCCATTAGTTACTGTGCTCATTTCCAATCACCATCTGGACATCAAGTCACTGACTATTCTTTGAGCTTAGGGGTGTGACCAGTTTTCAGCCTCCCTAAAATCCTTTTGTTGAGCCCATACTTTGTCATATTATCAATGATGATGCTTTTGGAAATGTGCCAAAAGCCTAATTAAAGTAAAAATATATTGCATTCACTGCTCCCCCTTCATCTGCATGGCATATCATTTGATCATGGTGGGCAAGCAGATTGGTCAAGCATGATCTGCTCTTCGTAAATCCTTGTTGACTTTTCTCGATTATTGTCTTGTCCTTTACATGTTGGAAATTGATTCCAAGAGGACATGCTCCACGATTTTTCCAAGGACTAAGGTGAGGCCAACAGTTTTATCATTTCTTAGATCCTCCTTCTCTTTTTTCTTTAATATGGATGTAAACTTAACCTTTCTCCAGTCATCGAGGATGTCCTGTAATAGCAGTGATTTTTCATGATCACCAGTGGTGTTGCAATCACATTGTGAGCATTTTCAGCACTCGTGGATGTGACGATTCGTTGTGGCCCCATGTATTTGAACACATACTGCTTCTTCAGGTATTCACAGAACTATTTTCCCCACCCCACCCCTTTAGACATCCCTCTCCTTCCCAAACTGTACATTAAGAGATCTGGGAGCAGACTTAGCCAAAAAATCAAGAGGCAAAAATGGTATTGAGGGCTGCAGGCTTTTCTGTGTCATCCATCATTATCTTATCTCCCCTGTTATGCAGCAGACCAGTGTTTTCTTTGAACCTCCTTTTGTTGTTCTAGTCCTTGTAAAATCTCTTCTTGTTCCCTTTACTGTCCCCCATTATTTTAGCTCCAGATGGGTTTTGTTCTTCCTAGTTTTGTTCCTGTGCCCGAACAATGATTATGTGCTTTGTTTCCTGTCATTGTCTCCACATATGTGCTCTCCATTTCCACCATTTCCATCTCCATATGTGCTTTTCCCATTTTAGCTCATTAAGAAGCTCCTTACTCAGCCAAGTGGACCTTCTGCATATTTTGTATGTGCTGCTTTCTCATGCATTTCTGGGTTAGATCTCCTTCCTATGGCAGTCCTCTGCACTAAGCAACTGTTACAAAGATGTTATTCCCCTTCTTTTCTAGGTATACCTGTTCTCTAAGTCATCTTTCCTCATCAAAGTGGTTGCCACAAGCAAAACAGTGGAAGCTTAGCTAGTGCTAACAAGTATGCACCCATGTGTGGTTTACTGGATACATCTGCTAATGTCCAGGCTTTTTTTCCCTTTGCTATAGGATTAGAGAGAAACACTGCCAGTAATCCAGTCCACCAGGAGCCCTGCATTCACTTTTGAACTGAAATGGTTTTACATCACTGTATCATTGGTGTATGCATGAATAAACATGAAAAAAGTCAGAACGTTAGGTGACCCCAGTCATTTGGCAACACCACAAATGGAAGGTCCATGCAGGCAAGAAACCTCCTGAGCTAATGAGTCTGCTGGAAGAGTCACCAAACTCTCGCTATCACTCACCACCTTCTCTTGTTAGCACTCTGATATGGTGTCCAGCCTGAATTCTTCCCCTGAGGGAACTTGTTCTTCCCCTGTGCTGCCTGGGCTCTGCACCACTGCTGCCCTAACTCCCAAGGTACCAGTTCCCACCCTCTTAGGAGTGCATGCCTTCTTCCCACTCCATCTTGCCTCAGTTGCACCTTCCCTTTCAGTTGTATAAGCTTTTACATCTTAACAGATCCTGTCAATCACCTGTTTGCCATCCCTCATGCAATACAACACATTTGCCTCTTCTTGCAGGGCTTTACCTGCTGCTGCAGCAACTGCAACAGAGCAAACCTTCCACCAGGGAGGTTGCGCTCAGGGTGCAGAGAGGTTGCCACAGCACTGCAAGTGACAGCAGGGGCAGGACTTATATCTTGTAGCAAGTCATCACCATTTGAGTGTTGTCTTCTTATGCACATCTGGGTCTTCCATGTGTCAAACGCCGTGTTGGCTGTCTCGCTTATTTGCACATCCCACTGGCAGCACTCCTTGGTGCCCTTCCTGAGGGTGCCAAATAAGTCAGGAACTCCAAATGCATTTGCATAGCCTTGTGCAAGATTTCCCACTTGGCAGGAAAGCCTCCTTTGGCACCTCCTTTGTGAGTGCTGGGTCTGCTGAATGTTTCTGCTCCCCATGCTGGATCCTAATGAGCTAAAAGAACAGTGGATGTAGTTTACTCAGCAGCCATCTCATTTGCCAAATGAAGAGGTTAGTTTCACATTCTATTCAAGTGGATAGAGCTGTCCAAAAGCATCTTAAGATCAATTTACTGCACTTTTCATCCATGAATGAGAAAAAAATAGTCGGGGAAACATGTTTCATATTCACTTGTAGGAGATAAACTGGGTTTCAATTACTGGCTAATGATTTTAGAATTTGATTATGTTATTTTATAGTAAAATACTCAAATACTGATGCCTTTCCCTGCCTTACAGCTGCGCTTGTGGTGCAGTGGTAATTTAAAATTTACGGGAGATTATTTTTTGCAGTCACTAGCTGTATGTGCTGGGAGCAGGTTTTCTCCATAGACATTGCTTGAACAGAAATATCAATGCAGATATGTTTGTATAGGCTGTGACAGAACTGCAGACTTTTGCCAGGCTGGATGTGGTTCTGGGCAACCTGGTCTAGTTCAAGATGTCCCTGCTCATTGCAGGGGGGTTGGATTAGATGACCTTTGAAGGTCCCTTCTAACCCAGGCTATTCTGAGATTCTATAAATGAAGTTACTCATTGAGCAACTATAAATTTGCAACATAAAATGGCTTACATGGTCAAAGTGTAAAATAAGGTGAGAGTATATTAACATAAGGAAATAGCAAAGAAAAAATTTATAGTTTCTGCAGATTGTAAGTGGGAAGAAAAAGTGTGAAGGGAAGAAGGTGGTCTTGCAAAATGCTATTGTTAAATTTCTTTCTATTTATCAATTGATTTTGTATATATGCTGCATTGGTACAAAGTTTCCTTTGCTTAGATCTGACTCAGTTTCTGAGGTTAAGGTAACCTTTAAATCAAGATTGATTCATTCTTTATTCTTGCTGATCAGCTTTAGATTTTTTTTCATTTGAAACATAATTCACACTCTAACGTTCAGCAATCTCCATCAAACAAGACTACATTGGAACTGCAAAACTCCTAAGAAAATTGAGAGACTAAACAGTTATTTTTCTTTTATCTGAATATCTTGGATTCAGTTGCATACTTAAACAAAAAACTGCTTAATACGGTTTGTGACTAAGCTCTGAGGGAACTTTTCCAAAGGAGTGCTGAACTTTCTCTGCAGAATAGTTTTCAAAGTCAAGACTGGATGCATTTCTAAATCACCAAACAAAGGAGTTCAAAGAGGAATTCGTAGCTGAGGTAGTGCCCATTGCTTAGATAGGGCATGTGGCTAGATCATAATGTTTCTCCTCAGCCCTAAAATCAAAAATATTTTTTAATTCATGTTTTAAATTACTCAATGCTTTTAAATATAACATGATTTAGAGTAATCACTTATGGTACATGAGTTTTCACCTGAACATTACATAAGGCGCATAGAAGTGCAGGTTTTTCATGCAGCTAGAGCATGATACGAAAGTAAATATGCCAAAATACTTGGCAGTAATGCATCCTTGAGGTATGGTATTAGGTCTCATGAAATACATGTTTTGAAATAATGATAAAAATAATAATTCTGAGGTTTCAGAGGAATTGCTGTGGAAATTATTCTGCCAGAAATAAGAAGTTTTCTCATTTGGTGAGTTTTTTACCACCATTGCTGTGGTACTGTGTTTGCACAAGCAAAACCAGGTAGCTAATCTGTCAAATAAATACAAATTGTCTTGGGTCCATGTAGACAGATTTTTATTTGACTCTTTAGAAGGAAAAAGAGTAGTCTTAGCAAACACTGAAACATTAAAACTAAACCCTGTTATTGCCATGAAATGACAAAAGAATATAAAATTATTTTAAGAAATACAGTTGGAAGGTGATTCTCTTTATTTCCATAATTTTCTCAAGAACCAAGGATAGGAAAAATTAAAAGATGTCTAAGCAAGTCAGGGGTTAGCTTACCACTTTTACTGTGTATTATAGAAAGTTGGGGGCGGGGGAGGGAGTTAATGCTAATAATCTGTTAATTGTAGGAGGAGGAATTGGAGGCCCAGATTTCATTCCTACAAGGACAACTAAACGACTTGGAAGCCATGTGCAAATACTGTGCAAAGATGATGAACACACATCTTGGTAAGTGCAGTACTCTCTATTAACCTGTAAATCTTTATGAAGGCTCTTTTCATGTTTGTATTACAACAAAAATAGTATTTATGTAATACAGTACCTAGTATTTTATAAGCCATGAAGAAGATTGAACTGATATATACTCAGTTTTCTGTTAATGCTGCTAACCACTGTGTGAAATTATGCTGTCATAGTTTCAAACTTGGGAGTATGATACCCACTGATGATGCTAAAAAAATCATAGAGGCATTGGCATAGATGCCCTGTCTGTTTCTAAGACTTTTTGTATTGTAAGGAATGTTGTGGAGATCACAGCAGTCCCAGAATGATACTTGATGGATGCAGTGATAATTATATAAAATTAATACACTTTCATTAAATGTAGCATCTTCACAGTGTATGACTATTTCTCTACCAGGAGGAATATAGTAAGATACAAGTCAATACACTGGGAAAAGAACCAGCAAAGACTCCAACCTAAAATTTGATATAGATATTGTGAAGCCTAATCAGAGAAAGTAAACAAAAAGCTTCAATCACTTCAGGTGTGAATATGCGCAGATGTGCTTTGATAAGAGCAGTACTTTTAAACTGTTTTGAACCCCACTCCAAAATTTAGTATATTTAATTGTGTGAAAAAGCATTGTTGCTAAGAAATCAGGGTACAACTGCAGTAATTTTAAGGTTTCTTTACGGCCTGCAACAGTTAAACAAAATAAATACAAATTTAATCTTTCAGTGGATAGAATTAAGTATATGATACCTAAGTTTGCCAGGTCAAAAAGATCAGATGTGAAAGCCATTATACTTATATTTTCATTTTCTTTTTTGTGGGTGTTTTAGTAGCCACTGTTATGAGCCTAGGTAAAGCTATAAATATTGCGTTATTTGAAAGTTTGAAATCACAGCCTTCAAAAACTGAGTGTAAACCTCTAACCCCAGCAGCTTTAGTCTGATATATTGTATTGCTTCTGTGAGGGTGCCATAACAATAATGAGTCTA
This sequence comes from Pezoporus flaviventris, assembly GCF_033815535.1. NCBI lineage: Eukaryota > Metazoa > Chordata > Aves > Psittaciformes > Psittacidae > Pezoporus > Pezoporus flaviventris. The sequence goes on along the minus strand of NW_026892585.1, from coordinate 18,242,035 downwards.
GAAGCAAGCAAAAGGGATAAATTATGAGCTACTGAAATGATGGGGAAAAGATTACTGTGTCAAGAAGAAACACTGAAGATTCCTTCCTTTAGGAAAGAAGAGTGTTTAGCAGGGGTATCAGTTCAAGCACAAGCATAAGTATTTCACCAGCTACAGCTCTGGACTAGAGTTCAGAATAAAACCAGACAGAGATACTGGGAATAGTCTGTCTTTGGGTGCTGGATCCATGAAGTGAAAGCAAAGGATTTGTGGTAATATCCAGGTGTTGAATTCTTTTTCCCAGATATGTTAGAAACAGAAACATTTAGTCTAGTAGTCTCCAGTAGTCTACTGAGAGCATTGTGAAGCCATTTGTTACCCCCTCAAGACAAGGAACTCCCTATCCACCTGTGGCTGCAGCGTGTACCATGGCACTTCTGCAGTGCTCTCAGAGCCTTCCAGCCTAGTTCCTTCTAAGTCCCACTATTTATATTTCTTCACAATATTCCTGCATGTCTTGTCAACATCATGGGCTATTAACTTTGTAAATTTGGGTTACACTAATGTGTTTAAGTCATATATAGTTTAACAGTTATGCATGATAAACAGAGCACAGGGGAGACTGAGATCCCACCAACTTTCACAGCTTCTGTAGCAAACTGATGAGATTAGGTATCCCCAAATCAGGCAGTAGATGATCCATGGGAAGGCAGGAAAAAAAACACCAGGATTTCTGCTGGTCTGACCTGTGCAAAATCCCTTCTGAGCTGAAGTCTGTCCATCACATTCATCTGAGCAGCACATGCCGGCAGGCTGTCCAAGAAAATGGATTTTCTGTAGCCCCACAGACCACCCCTTGAGGTTTATCTCCAGTGTCCATCCACTGCTCAGGGCTTTGGAGAAGAGCAGCAAGATAAACCTTGGAGCAAATCTCTTCACTTCTGGGTTAAGGGAAAAGTTAGCAAGGGCTGCTACTGCATCTGGTCTAATTCTCCCCCAGGTATCTCTTACCCATGAAAATTGCTTCGTTTGAGAGACTGCAGAGCAGCTAATGTTGAGTTATATGACTCTGCTTGTCATCTGCCCTGACGCTTAACTTCAAGGATATTGCTTCTTCCTGTGAGGCTGAATTTTTCTGACTTCATCACTCAGCTTTTGGCTCTTGTATCATTCCTGATAGCAAGGTTGAAAATCCCCATTTAACTTACCTATACACGGTCATTAAGTAGTCTCTCAACACTGTCTTTGCCAGGTAGAACACTTTAAGATTCATTTCCTACAAGCTGCTTTTTGGATCTGATAAATTTTGTGGTCTTCCTTTGAATTCTTCAGGGTTTTCATGCGCCTTTTGAAGTGGCTTAATCAGATCAAGATACGCTGTATCAGCACTGGACTCAACAAAGTGGTTACTTAGCAAACAGAAGGTCATCTCTACTCTTATGCAGCATTCCTCTTTTTAAACATTTTTAACACAGTGTCACATTAGTGCTCTTTGATACAGTGGTAGATTGCGGTGATAATCCGTTATGACCTTTACAATTTGATGAAACAGTTTTTTAAACAGAGGGTTTAACCTGTACGTAAATCAGGAAAAGTTTATTTTTGTGCATTTTCCTTGCATTTCATCATATTAAAATTCACTTCTTTTCATTTGGCTTTTTAGCTGAATACTTCAGGTAACTCTGTAATATAGTCTGTTTTATTCTACCACTCAAACTGCAGATTTAGCCATTGTTCTGGTGTCCTCAACATAAAAAGGACATGGAACTGTTGGAACAAGTCCAGAGAAGGGCCACAAGGATGATCAGGGGACTGGAGCACCTCCCATATGAAGACAGGCTGAGGAAGTTGGGGCTGTTCAGGCTGGAGAAGAGAAGGCTGCGTGGAGACCTCATAGCAGCCTTCCAGTATCTGAAGGGGGCCTACAGGGATGCTGGGGAGGGACTCTTCATTAGGGACTGTAGTGATAGGACAAGGGGTAACGGGTTAAAACTTAAACAGGGGAAGTTTAGATTGGATATAAGAAGGAAATTCTTTCCTGTTAGGGTGGTGAGGCACTGGAATGGGTTGCCCAGGGAGGTTGTGAATGCCCCATCCCTGGCAGTGTTCAAGACCAGGTTGGACGAGGCCTTGGGTGACATGGTTTAGTGTGAGGTGTCCCTGCCCATGGCAGGGGGGTTGGAACTGGATGATCTTAAGGTCCTTTCCAACCCTAACTATTCTATGATTCTATGATTCTGTGATTCTATAATCATACATCTAAGAGTTGTCAAAATTATTGATAAAAATAAATGGATAGGTAGAATTTGAGGAGCCTTCCAGGGCTAACTCCTTTAACAAAGAGTTATGCAACATTTTTAAGAAATACCAGTAAGTTGGGTTTTAGTTTAAGGCCTGCCTTTTAAATTTTATAAAGTTTAAGATTATTATTTTCAAAAAAATTTTTTTTAGGTTGACATTTTAAGCAGGATTTTTCGGACTTTACTCAACCCATGTTCTTTTTCCTGTATTGACCACATTATACTTGCAGGTTACTTCTTAATAAAATAATATTTGTTTAAGTTTATAACAGTGCACATCCAGTGACCATTCACAACGGAATTATTTAACAGGCACTATAAATCTGGATGTAAAACAAGTACAGAATGTTCTTTTTGCAGTTTCCAGTGAGACGATTCAGAAATTTTTGGCTGTCTTTTCTCCGGTCCTTTCCCTTTCCAGGGGCGTCCTGATGACAGTCAGGTGCATTTGCTTCATGACAGAAAGGACGTGTATTTTAGCTGAGAAGTGTCAAAATGACCACAAAGTAATCTATTCTGTTTTGAATCCCTAGTAATTAATAATATTTTTATATCAAATCCAGTCATACAGAGTATATTTTTATATGATGCCTTTTTAGAGAATAATTTTGTTTAACTAAAAATGTCTTCTCTTTGCTCTATAATGATATCTTTTTTTACCAAGAGCATTTCTATAGGTTTCAGCAGGTATCTGCTAATACTGTATTTTCTTTGCATAAAGCATGAGGAAAGAGATCAGGTTTTATAACTTGTTCATATATTCAAAGATGCTTTCATTAAATGTTTATCTCCTTCCGTAAATAAACCACACTGTGTACCACATGGCAACGACATAATTAACTGCTTGTAATATCAGGGGATGTTACCATGGGAATGAATGATGGTTCCGAAATATTGCTGCTTAGTGCTATATGTAGAAATTAGAAATAGGTTTTTGATTATTAAAATGGAGGAAAGTCATTCAGTGATTTTTGTCTCATTTTTAGGGCTGTTCGTTAGAAATAGATATGATTTTCTTCCCCTTCTTCCTTAACCACTGAAGAGCTGCTAAGGTGGAATGCCTCTTAATGCCTCCAAGGACAATTACTGAATTTTTTATGTGTAAAATACCAAGGATAAAGCAGATTTCACTTCTGTTCCTACCTCTTTTCAAAGCTTGACATGCCTTTCAAAAAATACCAAAAAAAATCCTGTGTTTAATTTTTCCATTAATGAAATTAAGATACAGCCAATCTTAGAAGCCTGTCCTGAGGCTTTGTTCTCAGTATAAATGCAGAATATTACTTTGCTAATAGTGAGAGACTATAGTTGCCACAGCTATTGCTGCTCCAGATACATTTTCTTGATGTTGCTTTTTCACATGCACTGGCCAGTTTTAGGAAATAATACTGTCCCTGGTGTATTCTGTAGTATGGTAATGTTCTTCAGCATTTTTCTTTCTGATAGCACACATAAAAACCTTAAGGCTCAATGATTCAGAAAGCCATAATATACCAGTTAAGTACTGCAGTATTATAACCTGCCATAATGTTATTTACTTTTTGAAGAATTTTGATTGTTTCCTCCTTTCTTTCACTGTGTGGAAAGAAAGGCATCAAGTGCATTCAGAAGAAGATTTTCCCTGATAAATGAGACTTCTGTCTGATGCCTTAGAGCAGGTCATGAATAATTTTTCTGAGACACATGCACCCTAATATCAATCACAGGGCTCCACAGTATCTGCTGGAAGTCTCCACTCTTGTCCTTCATATTTGACATAGAACTGAGTTTGACCTATTAGATCAGCACGAAGTCAGTCTGGAGGGTCTCAAAGAGCAAATCTTTATGTCCCAGGCTCAAGCCAATACAGCACTGTTAAATGGCAGTTCAAGTGACACCGGTTAATGACACTGCCATCTGACACCATCTGTTACTCTAGGATCTTCAGGGCTTGGGCCATGTCAGCACTGGCCCAGCATTAAAGCACAGCCTCCTAAAAAAAATAAATTGAGACCCTGGGGAAGTAACAGTCCTCCACAGGCAAGTACTAATATGAGAGATTGTGAAAGTGTTTATGAGGTTAGCAGGTTTTTTCCAGACAGAAAAGTGCTGCATTTTAAAATGTCTTCTGCTTATAAGGCACAGGAACCAATCCATCACTGTTCTCTAGGACAGTAGAACCTACCATTTGTTTCCAACAGAGGCAGAGTTTCAGACCTCCAAGTGTGTGAAAGTTTACCAAATATTACACATGTAGTTAGTACAGGAAGTCCTTTTCATAAGAGGCAATTTAAAGGAACATTGGTTCAGTATTAACTTGGATATGGGGATCTTTATATAGAAACTATTCTTTTTTGATGGGCAATTTATCAGGTTATGAAAGTAGAGGAACTAAGGTCATTCCACGCTTGCTTTTGCTTAAGGACAGCAGTATGTAAATGAACAGGTTGCTTCCCCAGCCCACTGAGACTCAGAAGCAATTTAGCTTTCTCACAGCATAGAGCCTCAGCTAATAAACCCTGTGGACTCATACCGGCGCTGCACAGTTAGCTCACCGGGTTCTGCACAGCAGCCTAGAAATATGTGCAAAGGTACCCAATTACAGAGAAGAAACACAAGTCTGCCCGGTTTTATTAACTTCATACCGGTACTGCTGAACTCGAGCAAGCTGCTACAGAGATATTCAGGTGGGTCTTAGAAATATGTTGCTCAATATCCAGATTTTTAAATCATTATTGTCTTGGAGGCAACATTGCAAACACCTCTCGGCTGTCACCCACATCCAGTAATTTTATTCTTAAGCATGATGGCTTTGCTAAGCCAAAGGAAATAAATCCTTCTCTGAGCTACCCATATATAGGGCTGGGTAGGTTGTTCTTTCGGTGCATTTTCTAATATGACTACTGCTATCTGTAATATGGTGCTATGTCCTTCAGAAGTAGGAATACTGGAAAGTACATCTCTGCCCCTCCAGTGTGGATTGTCTTATTTACAAAATGCCCAGAAGTTATGGCATCACAGTCACACAAAAATGAAAGCTAGTCTTGGGAGAGCCCTTTGGGTGGAATCACAGGATGTATCCCTGCCACAGCCATCAGGCACTGCTGGCAGTTTTAAGTTTCACTTACACTTACTGCCTGGCATCTCCCACACAAACATTATTATTTAAAAGCCACCTTTTCACTGTGATTATTGCAAACACCATGAGCAAGGATGGAAAAATATAAAAATAGCAGAATAAAAACTTACAGGATGTAGTTGCTAGCATAATTACAGTTATTTTGTGAAATAGAATCTTTAAAGGCTTAATTAGACTAACTTCATCCATCCCAATTTTAACAGTCAATGCAACCGTTACAAGGATGCATTTCATTATAAGGATCATTTACACTGAGGAAGGGAGAGGAGAAAGTTGACTTAATTACTAATTATTTAGGGGCTGATATATTGCCCAGTATAGATCTGGATGCAGTACTTGTTAAATGTATGCAAGATAGTTCTAAATTATTGTTCTATGTATTGTGGTGAGAAGAAAAGTTATGACATTTTTGTAAGGCTAAAATGAAATGGAGATTATTTCACAGTTCAAATGAAATACTTTAGCATTTGTTGAGGAAGTAAGTGGATTAAATGAGTTCTCTTATGCTTGGGGAATAAATAAAATGATCCATAGTTTATAAACCCGGTGTGATTAGAAAGGCTGTTAAGTAAAAAAAAGCCACATCTAACACAGCCCTGTGAGTCTAAAACTAAGGAGAATGTTCTTTTGGTCAAGAATAATAATGTAAAATAACCTATAAAAACAGCTTATTAATAAAGAACATTAACAAATTTATTAAACCAAATGTAGGAATGGTTCCTGGGAAACAAGTATTTGTTGTATAGCATGCCTTTCAGACTCTTGCTTCTGGTCATGATATAGATATATCTATATATATATATATAGATATATATATATATCTCTGTAGGAAGAATAAAACTGTATTTCTTCATGCCCCATGAATTTTAACCACCTTTTTGTCACTTGAGGGTAACTCTTGAAGTCAAAACACACAGTTCAACTGATAAAGAGCTACTTACTGTGCCAGTCCTGAAAGTCCAGCCATGGCAGGAACCTACAGATGCTTTCATCCCAGTAGTCTGGATGAAAATGAGATTAAAATAATGAAGTTTACGCACCCCATCATTACCTTGTTAACAGCTTCCTCTGCAACTTTCAGTGAATTCCTGTTACAATATTTACTTCCATTGGCCTCTCATTCCTTTCATTTATGTAGTGAATATCCTCTGCTGCTGACAGCCACTGACGACCCACCCTTTTCTTCCCAGCATCTCTTAGACATTGCCTTCTCTTCTGATATCAGCTTTAGAGGAATAAAACCTTGTCAGAAGCTAAAATCTGGCAGGGCCAAATTGTTAATTTCTATAACAGTCTTTGGCATTACTATAGCTGAACCTTACCATAGCCACTGGTTTGCTTATTATTATATTCTTTAAGGTCTACCTTTAATTTAAATTATATAGCTATGGTATATATATGGTTTGTGATAACGAACCAGGTGAGCAGGAACATATATGTTACTTTTCTTTCACTCTTCACTCTTCGTTCAACTTTTCACAGTTGCCCATCATATTTAGAACACATGGCATCGTTAGAGGATGTGTTGTTGAGTAGCACAAAACTACTCAAATGATCCCAGACAACAACTGTTTTCACTGAAGGGGACTGCAGTAGGTAGAAGGACTAGGTGACATGGAAAAGTCTCCGTCTCCATCTTCAGAACCGAGCAGCAGCAGCATGACTCTAAACTGTACAGAGGTAGCAAACAGAAAATCAGTTCATTTATCAAATCTGTGCAAGCCATTTGAAAGTGCAGGAACAAAATTAAGGCAGAGGAAAATGGCTTTCCTTTGACATGCATTTCTAATTATTTTTATTAACGTAGCTGTAACCACATTTCCCTGCTTGGGTTGACTTCCCTTTCAGTTACAATCCAGGCACAAATCCAGCACTACTGTCAGTAATCCACTCCTAAGGACTTCTGGATAAGTGGTACAAATATGTCACAGGGCTTGCAGTATCTTTTTGTTTATTTTCAAGCCACTTTAAGTCAAAGTCTCTTCTAAGAGGCAAAACAGTTTCATGTGCAAGTCCAGATACTACTGAATAGTTCAATTCATTTATTTCTGGCATCCATGTTCTCAGGCAGTGAAACAGAAACTGCAGTCTTCTTACCCAACACCCAGATACTCTCCATGGATACTTAAGGAGTCTTTAATAGCACAATGCTGATTCTAGGAGTACAGCCACCTCTCCTCACAGCATGTTTGACCCTACTGTGTTCTTCTATACAGTATGTTAGAGACAAGTTTGTGATGACCAGAGAGAACATAATTAATAGACTGAGATTTTTTTGATGAAGGAATAACCACAAGGTTATCATTAAAGTCTGAAAAATTGCCAAAAAAAAAGTTACACAATACATGTGAACGATTAACACAAAATAGTTTGAATGATGCAGTGAGGTTTATAAATCGGCCCCATTCCCTGTCCTTCTTTAATGGAGATGGCACTTCAAGCGTCTGCTAGATCAACCTGTGTCCTTAAAGAGAACTAGAAAGTCGGATCCGTAATTTGTGGATATAAATTGAAAGCTCCTGTTTTAAACTATGTATTGCTTCCTAATAAAGAGTAGTGTTTAGTTCTTATGCTTTAGATTTTCTTCCAGGCTAGCATATCTGTAGGAAACGTACAATTTACCTAAGCAGCAGCCACAATAATTATGCCAGTAACATGTATTGGATGTACATGTTATCTCCTGTGTCAGTATCAGTTTTCTTCATTGATGTTCAGTTCACCTCAGAAGAAACAACTGTCCAAGGTTGGATAGATACCCAACTATCGTGGGTACTCCATAGATTTTAATCTGAAATAAGTTGCAGCATCTTTTTTTTCTGAACGGTAGCAGAATTTCACCAGAGTCATAGCACAGGAAACTGAATGTTATGGTTATTAACCAGGTAGATATTTAAATAATTTAATATTGATGTACCTGATCCAAAATGCAGAAGTTGTCTGAGGAGTTAATGTACATTCTTTGACCCTCAGTCTTTCAAGAATAAAATATGCAACCATAGCCTTTTATAATACAGTCTATACAGTGGAAGAGAGCATAAAATGCAACAGGATATACTTCATTTAACATATATAAATAACAAGGTGCATAATGTTTAAAATCACGTGAGTTTCTCCACACAGGTCAAATACTCAAGCTAACTGGAATAAAATAATTTGTATGCCTAATTGTTTCCAAAAGTCCTGAACATAAGCAATTAGGTTGACAGAACAGTAGAAACTAGTAACTGTAACAGTATTTTTCATACAGACAAGGAAAACTAAACAGTGGTCAATTAAAGGATAATACATGGTGGTACATTCAGAAGTATTTATTAACACAGGTTGAGATAGCATCATAATTCTAGACTGGATAAAATGATCTGATAGAAAACTTTAAAAACAGGTTTCACAGTTTGTTGTCATTTATTCTGTATACGGCATGCATCATAGAAAATCCCTTAAGAATGTTTTGAATGGCATTTCAGACATTTACGAATGTTTGCTTTCAAAATGCTCAATCTGTCAAGGCTTTTATGTCATATTTACTGCAGTGGTATTTGAGTAAATAATTCTGCTTGTAAAATCAGAAACACTTGGAATGAATTCAGCCATACAAGGAGAAAACCTCATATTTTCAAAATCCCTACATGATATACAGTAACTGTCTTTTACACAACTATAGCAATTTTAAGGTGTAATGTCTGCAACCTATTCCAATATGAAGCATAGAATTACAGAATCATTCAGGTTGGAAAGGACCTTTAAGTCCAAGGGTAAACCTAGCATTGCCAAGTCCACCACTAAACCATGCCCTTAAGTACCACATCTACACGTCTTTTAAATAGCTCCAAGGATGGTGACTCAACCAGTTCCCTGGGCAGCCTGATCCAGTGCTTGGGAACCCTTTGGGTGCAGGCATCTTTTCTGATATCTGATGTAAACCTCCCCTGATACAAGCTGAAGGCCATTTCCTCTTGTCCTATGGTCTGTTACTTGGGAGAAGAGATCAACACCCACCAGAATCATTTAGATCACAAGGAAGTGAAAATTTATAGTTTCCCCTTAGGAAAAGTTTCAATTTCTTATGGCTATTAAGTTTGTCACTTCTGCAGAATAAATTTGTTTTTGCTTGTCACTTCACACCAGAGTAATTTTTCTTTTTCTAATGAATGTAAAAAACAACAGGAAGAGAGCAATTCTGGAAGAGGAAAGAGGAGGAAAAAACTTGCTTTGAACTGTAAGAAAAATATCTTGCTTGGAAGTTCTCAGAGGCTGGTGGTGTTCTCAGTCATGGGTAAAGACCTCTAGTGAGCAGAATGGAGACGGGGGAATATGGAGCACATAAACCAATAGCTACTGCACAGATGTCATTTGTATTAACAGTGATCAGTACTGTACATTCGTGTAAGGAGTGTGGGGTGATACAGTCTATCATCACCATGAGGGCCAAAATTACCCCAAAAAAATTAGCCCTCATAGGAAGGTCAAACTCTGTCACCTACCACTATGGGAGGCCCAATGCCTATGTTCTTTTATATTCTCTTTGAAAGCACAGGACATCTGGGAATACACTCTTGTCTTGGTACTGCCATGGACATAAGGTATGTATTAAACGTACTTTGGTTGTCATGTGCAAATTAGAGTTGATAGTTAATCATTATCTTGCCTTTCAGCAAGGGATGGACAAAACAGTTTCATGACCCTACCAACTTCATTTTCTGTACATCAGTGATTCTGTGCATTGCCATGAGTTGATGGTTGGTGACTTTTTACCACATATTTCTCTGATGTCACAAGCATTACCACACATTAAATATTGATAAAGTGCCATGGCTCCACAGGAGACATGAATCAGAAGTCAGTACTATATAAATACATAATTTATATTAAAAAATATTTAAAGAATGTGATACTTCACAAAGAATTTAATACTTGAGATTAAGATCTTTAAATTTTTTAACACTCAGATGTTGCTGAGTGATGCATTTAATTGTTAATTGTTTAATGCATAATTGTTAGAGTTGACATTCACAATGAGATAGATAATAGAAAGTTTGGCTACTTAGTGATGTTGCCTTCATGAACACTGAGATCACAGACTGCATTGTTTGAGAAGGAAATTTAACTCCTTGTATTTGTATTTTTAATGCTAGCAAGGAAATGCAGTATTTGAAACATCCTGAGCTGCATTATTAATATCACTACAGTGCTGTCTTCCTAGAAAGACCGCAAACCACTGTTAATTTCTAGATTTTCTGTGCAATTCTAAGGAGAGAGCACATTTTCCTGCTCAGTCAGATCAAGTTCAGGTAGGAACCAAGTATTTGTTGTGAAAAGAAAGAAAAATTGATTTTCAGAAGCTAAATTCCCAGTCCATCTTTCCAGCTCTCTAATGTTGGTGAAAAAGCAGCCTTGCTGTCTGTGCAGAAGATGTTGGAATCATTTTCTGTAAACCGTGATTGCGTAAACATGATCATACAGAAGGACTGGAATATGAAACCGGAGAGTTGACTTTGATTTGACATCTCTGAGAACCTTGGAAGTGTTTTGCTTTCCTTCTTTTGAAAAACAAAGAGGTGAAGTAATACACTCAGTTCTACCTTGCTTACTTACTGCTGCCTACATTGGTAATGAGAAAGCACTTTTGCATTCTGAGCTTGAGCTGTCTTCTCAGTAGTGGAAAGCAAGGGTGAAAAAAGTCAGCATGATTCTGGCACTGTTGATTGTTCACAAGTCATTGATCTGGAACTAGTAGTAGAAAGGCAGCATTCATAATAAAGCTTGCAGCTATTTCAGGTTAGCTTCTCTCAGCAGAAATCATCTTCCTGGAAAGGCCCCACAGAGACTGGCTTAAAATAGATACCATTAGGAAAGAGATGCACTGCAAAAAGGCAGTGGTACTGAGGAAAACAGCCTAAGGAGCTTAAAGTTATTCCTGGATTCAGTTTCCTCCACCTCCACTATCACTACCTGCTGTCATGTCAGGATAATGTTAGGTCCATGTTGTGCCTTCATCCTTCTGGGCCATAGCTCTTCCTATCTCCTGCTTCTCTGGTGGAAGGGAAAAGGTACAGGTCTGTCTTCTAGATGGACAGACGTGAAGGGATCGCTACTTGACACGTTGTTTTTTCTGTGTTTTGTAGAAGAGAAGAACAAGAATGCAATCATTTGCATGTTACTCTCCGTAGTTACAAATGGCTTTAAAATATGTAGAGGCAGCTGATCATAGTCTCTCTGAGGAAGTAGTTATTGATTTACTGATCTAATATCTATAAAACTTAAATGAATCTGCTCATTTGACAGTAAATACCCAAAATTAATTGTAATCAATTATATAAAATGCATCCCTTGGGCTGTGAGTCCTGTTTGAGGGCAGCATAATAGTAGGTAATGTTGCTGACTTCTGAAGAGAGCAACTGGGTTTACAGCTCCAGTATTTCTGAGGCTTAGTCAAGAATACAGTTAGGGTATGGCAGTTCATTTTGTGAAACTTAGAGGTCTGTTAGAACTATGTTGAAACAAATCCAGAATCATGTAATGGCTGTCTGGGATCTCCTACATCTCACAGCAGTGCTCCCACCACCAGATGACAGGTTGCAAAATTCACCTTTTATTTTCCTCTGGTAAGAACTCCACTGAAACAGAAATATTTTCTTTGTCTGCAGAAAGCATTTGGCAACTAAATGAAATGTTGACAAAAGAAAAAAGAAAAAGCAAAAAAGGTAGCCAGAAATATTTGACCTTAGTCTCATTCTTCTAAGTACCATAGGATTTTGTTAACTTTTGAATGACAACAGCTATCCCAACAAGATATATATAGCAGAGAATCCAACTGTATTCAGCTTTGAATAATCCAGAAATCATGTAATCAGTTTGTTTGATTAGTTGTATCAGTGTTTGTTTTACAGGTATGAAGGTGTTTTCAGTTCCTAATTGACATATGAGGTTTAAATAGGTATGAAAATAATAGTTAAAGCTGTGAGGTACTGATGAGCATCAGGCAATGAAAAAAAAGTCAATATCTAGCCAATTCATTTGTATAGATAAAGCACAGTAACATCTCCTGTGATATAAGAAAAATTAAATTATACATCTCAGCTTAATGTAAACGTCCTTCAGCTGAGCGATATCATATCAAATATGCTTCCTAGTACTCTTAAAAGTATTTATAAATACAAGGGTATCTTTTGACATTCAGAAAGGTAAAACAATAATCTTCTGACTGCACTTGAGAGCTTAGTTTCCCAGTTTACCTCAGCAACTGACTGCCCTGTGAGGTCCCCCAGCAGTGGGAAGAGGTTTGGATGAAAGTCCCTCAGGTGAGAACTGCTGAACCCTGACACAGCCATTCACAGGAGTGCAGCTGTGTAGCTATGTACCACGTCACTTGCCATCCCCCTTCTTCCCACCTCTGCTTCCAGTCCACATGGGTTGCTAAAGGTGGTCACAGCAGGCGGATGTTATCAAGGAGGCACTCGTGCAAGATCACATTGCCTGTATGCTTCTGTCTTCTGAGGATGTTTTTTAATTCATCTCTACTCATAAGCCAGGGAAAAAGGATGAGCACTGATAGATTTGGGTTCCCTACTTATCACTTATTTGATAGATAATAAGCTGCATTCAAAAGGGATAGGGTAGTAGATTATAGAAGCCATGTGTAGCTCAAGGGCACATTTAAGAAGAAAAAAGATCCATTGCCAGTTCCACAGGGAAACTTCTGTTTTATTGTACTAGAGAAAGACATCCCAATTTATGCCCTTATGTCACAACTGTTACTTACTGTGAGAAGGGAGGAGTGGCCAATTACAGTGATCTTCATCTTTGGGCATTTTTCTAGGTTAAGTGGAAGTGTGGTCTTTGAGTCCCAAATTGTGTCTTAGAGCAAGCTCCAAGTGGAAAATTTTCCAAAATACATTTCAATGTTTTTAACCGATTAAAAATAATATTAAGACATATGTCCTACTGTACTTTACTTTAAAGATACTGCAAATTGAAGGGAAAATGTTAAAAGTGCAACAGTTCAGTATTAGAAAATTTTGCTGTATTTCCAACCTTATCTAATCTTTTTCCTCTGAAACCAATTTTGAAATCTGTCATTAATCTTACTAAAGTAAATATGTGATGATACAAATATTTTCATCGGTTTTTACTGCTGGCAAACTGTTATAGTTCCAGTCCTAAGTTCTTAGAAGTTTCTGACTGTATTGCCTCTTCAAGCAGTTACAGCTGGTTTTTGTAGCACTGATAGATTCTTTTCCATTTTTCTTAAATACAGACTTATAAAACACCTCTAAGAAACAGAAATAATAGTAGATTATTTCCACATCATGTAGAATGCCTTTCAGCTTTTGTTCTAGTGCTCTTATTTGCCTGAGTTTTAGATTTCCCTCATTTAGCTTTGGCAGGTTGGAGTTCTGTTTTGAATTATTTTCTTGATCCATCTGCTTAGTCAGTATGCATACCTTAGTTATTTAATATATGGTTTTAATTTATGTGGGGATCAAACACTATAGAAATGGTTTTCTTTCTAATGCCAAGAAATGGAAAAGACAGTTGAATTCAGTGATTCAGGCTGTGATTAAGCATTGCTTTCCTGCCTGTGAAGACTTCAGATTTCTTATGTTTTGAGTTCTGAACATTTTAAAAGTAGAAAATCATGCATTGTTTGTTGAACAGTGGAAAATAGGATCTAAAGTATTATTTTATAAGTTAGTATTAATATATTTTATTTGCCAAATTGAGACAAGACCATCTAAATAAGATATAAAAAGGCAAGTAAAATGTTGGATTAATCATGCTTTCTCTCAATTCGTGATGCTATGTATTTGTGGAAAGATCTGGTTTTATATTATTTCTAGCCTTCAAATGCAGTGTCCTTCTGTTGTAAAATTATATTACACATTGTTTAACTGTACTAGGTGTGACTTCATTGCTGCAGGACACTGCCTCTGTAATATGGTAAATAACGAGCGCTGTATAATGTAAACATGGATCTTGTTCAGATAGGCTGTTTATGCAATGACAAGTTGTCCTATAATCTCCACTGTTGCTCTTGACCTTGTTCATACCACCTTTCATGGACTCTTGTCATCTACTGCCTTTCATGTCTCTAGCCTCTTTATTCCTTCTATTTTTCAGACTGCTTCTTTAGCAGTTCGTTTACTTCTTGGATCCTGTCTCCTCTTTGATCTTTCCATTCTTCATTTATATCCCATTACTGTTTTCTACCCCTAACTCAATTTCAAACTTAGGTGTTTATATGTGGGTTTAAAATTCACCTCTCTACTTTTAATCTCTCTCCTTGCCCAGTCTCCTAGATCTCATTCTTCCGCTATCTATCCTGTAAGCACAAAACTTACACCGAATTACTCAGTGCTTTTACTTGAAATATCATGTTGGCAGTGTCATCGTATCCGTCCTTGTCAGCATAATCTGGGACAATAGTTTTGGCTTTTCTTTCACTGGTTCAGGCCCTGAACATGTAGGATGGTTTTAAAAACAAACAAATGCAATGCAGGTGTGGATTAGTGATACAAAGCTCTAACTGTGAAGCACCTGGGATATAGATATTCATGAGCACCAAAGCACTGTTCCAAATAAGCATCACTGAAGGATTTGGGCTCAGCTCTGTATGTATGTACGAAGATGGGAGTGGCACAAAAGCAGATCCTGTCATTTTCAGTTGATAGATACTGACTCATTCTGTAAATCTGTCACTAGGAATCTCTGCTGTTTTCTTAAAGAGGAGGAAAGTAGGAAATAGGAGGCCTGACATAGTTTAGCGTCTGCAGAGCTATTGGAACTGTAGTTTCCCTGGGCTGGTTTGGACTGCGGCATTGCCTGACAGTTCCCTGATACAGGGAAGACCACCACAGGTCCAGCTCTCATGTGCTGGCCAGCCTCCATCCCTGACTCCTGCAAACACCATATACCATAGTATTGAAATGCATCCTTGGAGGACAGCTGTATAGGCTGGAGTCTTCTGAAGTGGCAGCACTGCACTGCTCTTTCTGTCAAATAAGTTTTGCTTACCCTTGGGTCTTTTACCTGAAAGAAGGGATTGGAAAGAGAATTAAACTTTTTATAGTTTTTAATAAAGAAGAAGAGTGTTCTAGCATCTGCAGGGTCAAGATGAAGATTGCCACACTCCTACCCTAAACCTTCCTGTGAGTTGCAGCAGACTCCTGTAAATGTTATTGAGTGCTTTCCAGAGCATTTGCAGGTTCAAAGACGTGCATAACTCTGATAGCCACAGAGGCTGATGTTTTCTTCTAAGGGCCAGTAGAGGCCTGATTCCATTGGTACACTGGGGCAGTGCAGTAGAAGTCCCACAGCAGCACAGCATTGCTGGAGACCTGCTGGCAGCAGTGCCGGGCTAGGGCTGACCTCACCTCCGCAGCTAATAAGGTTGCCAGCCTCTAGAGTGTCCATGACATTGTGTTTGCAGGGTTTTGTTTCGAGCAGAAGTCAGCAGTAAGTTGGGAGCACATTAGAGCTTATTTAGGGAATTTTCTCTCCATAACTTTTTTTTCTTTTGATGTTGCAGGAAATATTCAGGAAGTCATACTACAAGAACGCTTGGAAAAAGAAGATGAAATTCTGGTTTCCTTGGCTGGTTTGAAGCAGGTATAACTATTGCTTAGCTTAGCCCTCTTGAACCCTTCAGTGCTATTAAACTTTTTCTTTTATTTCTCCTTTTTTATTCTTTTAATATACTGCCATTTTGTCTTGCTATAGCTGTGTTACTAATACCAATGCATCGAGTATTCTGGTGTACTTTATCCAAAAAGGTAAAACTCAGCTATAAAGAGTTCAAATGACTTGCACTCTTGTTTGCTCCCTGAAAAGTTCTAGAGGCCTTGGACCAGAACTGAGGCAGTGCAACAGCACATTCTGGACTTCAGCCACACCGTCAACTTCTTAATGCAAAATGTACATGCAATAGTTATGCCTATTTCCCCATTATTTAAATGTGCCAACACCGGAATGTCGTTGAATTAAAAGAAAAGATACTATGTACATAAAATGAGAATGCTGCCAAGCATCTCTAGTTCTGATTATACTGCTCTCTTCTCCCTCAAAATACATTTTATGAGGAACAGTGTGACAAATCTTAAACATATAATGAGGTAGGGAATAATCTGAACAGTTTCATTCTCTTTAGATTTATTGGAAAGTTGCTTTCCAGACTCTGATACAACCACATTTCACTGATACTTGTTTCTTTAACCAATATAGATAGAAATATTGACTTGTTTCCTAGTTCTTCAAAGCAAATATTTTGGGGAAATGATGCATAAAAACATACTGCACAGAGCTTTAAAAACGTATAATTCCTCCAAATTTCTGAATTACATTCTTCCCTCTCTCATCCAACAACAGATCAAGGATATCCTGAAAGGTTCGTTGCGTTTCAACCAGAGTCAGTTGGAAGCTGAAGAAAATGAGCAAATCACCATAGCAGATGATCACTACTGTTCCAACAGTCAGAACAAGGGGACGAGTGATGCCCTAAAGGGGCCTGTTATGACAAAGCAACAGTTCATCTCAGAACAGCAGGTAAGATAAAAGCATCTCAAACAGGGCACTAGTGGAATTAGTCTTATCTTTTTTGGAGGCTTCCTTTAGCATATCCAGACTTTAATAGGGAACCTGGTACATATGGTTAAAAGTGTCCCTCTAGCTATTGTCCTACTCCCACCAAGTATTTTTATTGTAGTCATATGCTCCACACACAGATATTAAAGGTTTATTCAGTGTTTTGGGCAGGGAGGATTCGACTTTCAAATTGCTGGATCACAGAGTCACAGATTGATTTCCCACAAAAAGATGTAAAAACTGGAGTTAAATGTTCCCGTATCAGATGTTCTTATATGATTATTCTCGTTGTCCTTGTCCTCCAGAATCCATTATGTAAGAGTTGATTAACTGCATTGCAGTGTATTCATGACCAGTGCCGAAAAGAAAATAGCAAGGAGGTTGCTTTTACCTTCTACACCATTGTATTGACTTTCTCCTTGAATCAGTAAACAATGTTTTCACATACAAAGCACACAGTCATGGGAAAAGTTCACACACAGAAAGAAGTATTTTCTTTTCATGTTAAAAGGTCACTCCCTGTCTAAGACTCAGTCTTACTCAAATGTGATCTTAAAGACAAGTACGTTTGTATATGAACATTTCTGGGGTGGATTTAAGTCTGTTAGCCCGCTACTGATACTCACACTTGTAAGTCAGTGGTAGCACTTTGACCTCAGTTTTGAAGTGAGTCTGCAATCAGTTTACTTTCATTAAGTTTACTAAGGAACTAGGAGAAATAATTTTTTCATTTTCAAATAATTACACACAGTTCCCCTGAGTTAGAAGGCTCTATGTAAAAATTATATTTGAATTGTATTTCTCTATTAGAAGCAATACTGAGATTTTTTTTCACTTTAGTAATGGCAGGTTCAAAGAGCAAAGCTTTGCTAGGAAGTTTCCACTGCTTGTTTAGCTGTTGTCATTACAGTCACTACTTTCTCCCATAATAGAACCATAGGTTAAACTGATGTAGTGTATTGGAGTGTTCATATAGTGACCTCCTGTTTTTTGCCCTTTATCTCCTAGCATTTTACACAAATTACATTTTGCTTCCTTGCCAAAATGGCAACTAGTGGTTTTTTTAATGACTTTTACTTGGATTTATTCTAGAAAATGGAAGGTAGAATGCCATACAAAATGACAGCATGCTGTATGAGTGTGTGCAGACCCTACTCATGCTGGAGAAGCCCTTACTCAGATGCTGGTCTAAACCACATGTGACTGAGTGGAGGCACTGGGGGCTTTGCCCTTGAGTATTGAGAGTGGAGCAGGTGAAGCCTGGTTTGCGCAGGTTTGGTTTTTTTTCCAATGGAAGCATTGGGATGATATATAATGAGGTCAGGTCTTATCCCAGAGTGAGTTAGAGTATATACATCCAACCCCAGGAAGTCAGAGGTGTCTGTGAGTCCCCCAGTTTCAGAGGCTGCTATTAACACAACTACGAGCAACATGAGTAGACGCTGTTGAGCTCCTGCAGAACATTAACGTGGCTTTAGCACTGCATGGTCTACGTTTGAAGATTCCAATACATTGATATGGATTAGCCTTCTCTTATCTTCTGCAAGTTCCAATTATGATAATGAACAACAGCCCCTTTGACAGAAAAAAAGAGAAAGTATTAGGGTTAGAAATGACACTCCAGGAGGACTGTTAGTATCCAGAAAATCTGTGCTGTTTCTGAGCCCATTGTCTTTAACCACTGTGTCTAAAATCAAGTAAAAAGAGGAGAGCTTTGGATCCCTTTTAATAAACAGGAAAATAAAACTGCTGA
This sequence comes from Pezoporus flaviventris, assembly GCF_033815535.1. NCBI lineage: Eukaryota > Metazoa > Chordata > Aves > Psittaciformes > Psittacidae > Pezoporus > Pezoporus flaviventris. The sequence goes on along the minus strand of NW_026892585.1, from coordinate 18,223,308 downwards.
ATTTAGTGGGCTGTGACATTCAGCTGTTAATTGATGGGGTCAGTTGTTGGCGCAGACTTGGCCTCAGCTGAGACTTTTAGCTCTGCTGGAGAAAACGGGCTGCACTGATGCCCTGGGTCAAGCTAGGAGAATTTACTGAGAGCTGCAGGAGCATTAAAAACCAACCATTTCTAGACCATTTAATGCATTTATTGGTAAATAAATTGTACTGTATCTCAATTTTCTGTGACTTTGGTAATGCATGTAATTCTGTTTGATGTGACTTACAGAGACTTTTCTCTGGTGGAATTATGGGGATATTTTCTAGGACAGCTGAAAAGTTGCAGGTGTAGCTATTGTGTAATCGAGATTAAAATCTGGTCTTTCGTTCTTGGTTGTTATATAAGTATAAATTATTTGTCATCTTTTACTTTTTTAAAAAGTGCTTTTCCTCTTTTCTTGCCTCAGAATCCCTTTCTGGAAAGCAAGGATAAGGATACAGCCCTTCTTTAGAAGGCTGCAAAATTAAAAATGCAAAAACAAAGGGTAAAGGCTCAAAGAACTAGAACGGGTTTTTGAATGTTTGGCTTTGGAGCAGTGCAGAGTTGACAAACAGAAGGCTTCTGTTGCTAAATAATGAATGATAATTAACACATTATCTTGCCTTTATGTCTGTTCAAAGAAGGAGGCAAAATGAGCTGCTGTTCTTCTAAGCTTTCTTGAATTGTATCCTTACAGTTAGTTTTAACTCATTCACAGTATGAGGGCAATTGAAATAAGTCTGGTCCTAGTAGCTGATATTCATCAGGAAAAATGTTTGGAGAAGCCATATGGCAACGGGCGTAAGGTTGTTAACTTTCAAAGCTACTGGAAGTATAATTCTGTCATTTTTCATTTATTCAGTAGTGGCAGCAGATGGGAGAAAACATGGTTCACGTCAGCATGAGTTTCCTGAAAGAGAAACAGGCAGAAGAAGTAGGGAGGAGGTTACCCCTGGAAATATCAGTACCAAAATACCAGTGTATGCCAGGGATAGGTAAACATTTATGGGAGGTCCTTTTACAGCATTTTGGAGTCATTTTTTGTGCCTCAGTGCTTCTTTGATACTTATGTGAGCTATGGATCTCTTTAACTGAGCCAAATAGTGTGAATAGAATGAAAAGTAGTGTTGGAAAGCACAACTGTAATGGCAAGAAATTGAGATGAGTAGTTTTCTTTCCTTTCCCTTTTTTAAATGGCAAAGAAGTTCATTTTAAGTGCATTCTGAAAGCAGAATTTAGGAAATTAGGAAAAGAAAAACACCAATGCAAAGTGCTTATGATGTAGGGCCTTTGCTGGTGCACACTGCTAAAAGAATGATACCCAGTTATCATCCTTGGGGTACCAGCCAGGAAAATACCGAGCTTGCTGAGTGAGTGTGTCACTCCGTAACATCTGTGTCACCCTGTGCAAGATGGAGCCATCTCAGATGGCTGTGAGGTGTGAAATCACCTGATCTTGATGGCTTAGAATAATAAAGTGTATAATTTTGCAAAATGAGATTGTACTGCAATCCCCCAGAGCTTTTAAATAGAAGCATGGAAAGAAGCCAGGTGAATTATGCAACACTGGTTGTTTAAAGGAACGTATATTTCTGTTGTACAGGACTGGGGTGAGATGCGAAAGTACTGAAATTTTGAATATGGCATTTAGAGCTCCCAAAAAAGCTTCACCTGTCCCTGCCTTGTGGCCGCACTAGATTCCTACAATACTGTGCATCTACTAACATGTGAACCTCATGACGTTCAACAAGGGCAGGTGTAAGGTCTTGCTCCTGGGTCAGTGCAACCCCTGGTATCAGGCTGGGGCATGAAGGGATTGAGAGCAGCCCTGCCAAAGAGGACCTGGGGCTACTGGTGGGTGACAAACTGGACATTAGCCAGCAATGTGCACTCACAGCCCAGAAGGCCAATCATATTATGGTCTACATCCAAAGGAGCATGGCCAGCAGGTCGAGTGAGGTGATTCTGCCCCGCTCTCTGCTCTGGCGAGTCCCCACCTGAAGTACTGCATCCAGCTCTGGATCCCTCAGTTCGGGAAAGACATGGACCTATTGGAAAGGATTCAGAGGCCACAAAAATGCTCAGAGGGGTGAAGCACCTTTCCTATGAGGAAAGGCTGAGAAAGTTGGGGCTGTTCAGCCTGGAGAAAAGGCTCCAGGGAGACCTTATTGTGGCTTTTCAGTACTTAAAGGGGGCTTATAAGAAAGATGGGAGCAAACCTGTTAGGAGGTCCTGTTGTGATAGGACAAGGAGTAATGGTTATAAACTGAAAGACGGTGGATTTAGAGCTGGTACAAGGAAGAAATTTTATACAATGAGGATGGAACTTGTTGCCCAGATGTGGTAGATGCACCATCCCTGGAAACATTCGAGGCTAGGCTGGATGGGGTTCTAAGCAACCTGATCTAGTTGAAGGTGTCCCTGATTATTGCAGAGGGGTTGATCCCTTCCAAACCAGTAAACAATTCCTCAGAACTACTTCATGAATTACTACAGAAAACTAAGAGCAATGAGAGTACGATTACTGAAAATCCTCATGACTAATGTATGTGTTAAATGCCTAGCTTCTGTGATCATTCCGTGGATGCACTATGATGATGAAACATGTATGACCGCTATGCCCAGTAATGTATTATTAGTGTTATGTTTTATGCTTTTATAAATAAAAAATAAATTATTTCATCCAAAGCTAATACACACTTAATTTTTTTTCTTCTTGATTTGAGCATTGCTACTTATGAATAATGATTATACCTTTATCCTACTCCCATATCACTGACATGCATCATCAACCTCATTTAGTGGTAAAGTGGTACTAACTTGAATTCTTTTTTGTGCCATTGTCTCACAGACTACGAGTGATTCAAGCACTAGTGAAAGCAAGACTGCGGATGACTATATTATGGTTTCCAAAGAAGAGGAAGGAAGTAGAAGTACTGTCCCAGAGCCAGCGCAATCCCTTCAGGCACACAAGGAGGCAGTGATGAAGCCAGAAGCTCCTTCTCGTTCTTTGATATTCTCTGATCCACTGATGGGATCCATTTCAGCCTCCTCCAGCAACCTGAGCTCCAGCCCTGATGACAACAGTAGTAATAACAGCAAAGATTCTGATTTCGCTATTGTCAGCCCACTGGACATCTAAAGAAATGGGTTGGAAGAGTTTGCAAGATTAATTGTTACAAGTAAACCCAAATTCCTGTGATTGCATGGGCTGGATAATTCTTTGGATTAGAAGGACAGAAAATAGATAAAGGGAACACATTTCAGCTGCCAAAAGCCTAAATTTAAAAAAAAAAAAATAATGAATTTGCAACTTTTCAAAAAGAATAGACACCTTTTAATAACTGCCTTAAATAAAGATCCTGTAAATCCCTGTTCTAATATACAGTTATTCTTAGTTATATGTTTATCTTACTTAGAAGCTTTGTTACTATAGACCTGTTGCTTTCCCAAAACATAGAATAGTATGTGCTAGGTACCATAATGGATTAGAAAACGTGTAGAGACTTGGCATCAGACCTGAAGCAGCAAAGACAAGCTTAATTTAATATCATCCTTTTACAAAATATGCTTGACTGGATTTTCTGAGGAGGAAAAGGTACTGTTTCTTTAGAGACTGCTTAGAGAAGTGGGGAAAGTATATGAGGAAGATTAAAAGTATCACCCTTGCAGTAAGCTTGTTCTCAGTTGAGGAATCCTAGTTTCTTCATTTTCATCTGGCAGTAGCCTGAGGTGTGTTCGAAGCAGAGGTTTGTGTAGTTGTTCCTCAGCGCTGTCTTACAGGAGAGAGAATGTGTGACAAATTCCCTGAGAACAGGGACCTATACAACATATTTTTTCCATTTGCCTACTTTTTTTCCCCTTGTGAGGTCACGGTTCACCTCATTCCTTCTTTGTATCTGTCTCCTTTTACTCCCCCTGGCATGAATTATTTTTTATTTTACTGAGACTACCATGGTTAAAACAGTAGGTGCAAGGGAAATTACAATATCATGGAGTGTAGACCTCAGCCAGCTGAGCTACAGTAGCTTGAGTATGGTAACTTACCAGGGAAGGGTGCAAAGTGAAATGAAATGTTCACAGTTAAAAGCACTTTATATCTCATTGCTAGTATCTTCTGTAGACTCTGTTTACATATATTCCTATACGATTCCCGCATTTCAAGAAAAGCATAATGGTGCAGCAGTGTTAACCAACAGAAAGTTTCTAAATAACCCTAGAACTTGTTCTTCTACAAAAAAAGTGTATTTCTTTCCCATCAAGTACATAGTACATCTAATAACAGTTTTTTTCAAGCTGATGGGAGGGTTCCCTTTAAACTCTGTTGGAATTCATAAAAAGAAAGCATGGTAAGCAAACACCTCCTCTTGTAAGACCTAGACAGAGCTAGCTTGACAAAGGAATGCTAGAGTCATTCGATAACAGCATCAAAAGAAGTTGTGTTATTTACTTTTCAGATACATTATACCATGCAACAACTTCATAATTGCATGGTAAAGCTTGTGTTTGTATGGAGTTAAGAAATGGTAGTTATTTGCTGCTTAGTCTGTAATTGTAAACCAAGTTAAGTACTGTATCCCAAAGATGAGGTGACATGTAGTTTGCTGGTCTTAGATTTCACAAGGTTTGTGTCAGTGGCTGAATTGAAGAGATAATTGTAATGTAAGTACATGGTAGCTGCCATATTCTTACACCTTCAAAAAATGCTGTGTGGTCCTTCTGAGATTATTTGTGCCTTGTTATATGACAAAATACTAGAATGTTATGAGCAGGCATAGCACGATACCTCTCTGCAACAGTGATACGAACAGTCAGATGACTGTTTAGATGAAAGATCTTAAATGCTAACATTTCAGAGAGGAGTTTATTTTGGTTTAATTTTAAGCTTCATTGAAAGTCACTTTGGAATTTGGCATGCATGCCTGTCTTCAGGTTTATTTTATTTCCCTGAGTTTGCATGAATGCCAGGGGATTAGGTGGGCTGTTGATTTATTTAGGTCTTTCAAGATTTTCTAGCCTTAACCCATTCAGCAAGGCTTGTGCCACACCACCAACAAAGGGGAATCTGTTCAAGAAGTACCTATGGAAAGAGGAAGAATTTTCTGGGGACAGAAAGAAAAGTTCTATATTCTGTGACACATAAACATTCAAGGGTTCCAATACTTTGGCAGGGGGAATATTTTTACTTCTTTTTTATTTTTTTAAGCATCAATCTTTTGATTTTTGTTCTGGTTGTTTGTTTCAGGGATCACATTGCTATTTTCTTGAACAGTCTCATTGCCAATGGAAGAGTATGATTTGTACAGTTCTTTTATTTTTGTAAGTTAGTTGTATCTTTAATATTGCATATTTTAAAGCAGTCCTAAAAGTTTGTAAAGATTTTGTGAGTTTCTGAGAAGTTTTCACTAATCAGTGAATACCGATGAGCTGAATGCCTGTCATGCCATGGGATATGATAAAAATCTTTATAAGCAGAGACATAATTATACAAACAAGATGAGAGCAATTTCCAGTAAATCAATTTATCTGCTTTGGTTATACCATGTCATTCCACATCTCAAATATATCTGATACTTGATCACAGTGCAGGGGTACTTAGAATTTTGTACATTCATTGAGTTTGAAACTTCTCAGTTAGACAAAATGTCAAGTCATAACCCTGTCTTGTGTTATGTTAAAAATTCCAAGAAAGAAATTGTCATCTAAAATACAAGATCAGTCTTTTTCTCTGAAGACGACCTACTCATAACATTAATGGATAACAATAAGCAGATAGAAAAATTATATTCATTGCAATTTACTGATGAAAACTAATATGGGATTAAGATATGTATCTGAGATTGTTGTAATGTATCTTGCATCTGTAATATATGACTGTTTAAAGTCTCTTGCATGTCATGTCATTTGTATGTACTGCGGAAAGGCAGTATCATCTTTTCACTGGGTATTCATTTAGTCGTGGAACTTTGTATCTTTAGTCTGGAAGAACATCTAGTCTGCTTTATTAAAGAAAGAATTAACAAATTTTCTGTGCTTGTGCTGTTTTCTCAATAGGAGGGAAAGCTTTTTGACTGGAAGACTGGGAGTGTGAATATCGAGAACAAGAGTAGTTAAAAACTTTAAAATTATCCCATTATCTCCATAAACACAAATATTGTCAATATTTCAATCAGATTTTATACATATGATCCAGAAAATAAAACTGCCTGTCATTTATGTCAGCCAAACAGCAAAAACCATTTCTTATTTTACCCTATTTATTGTATCTGAAAATAGCAGACCAGAATTTAACAAGGTATAACTTTTCTGCAGTTTCATGAAACTTGGTATAGTTACATCACTGTGTGTCAGTCACAGTACCAGTATCTGTGCAGTTCACTTTTCTGAATCTCAATACTTTATTTCATACTCTTAACTGTTTCCTGTGATTCTCCAGTATGTTCTTATTAGATGGCACTGAGGCAGCTTTTTGAAAGATTAAATTTCAGATTGAAGGTGTACTTGTGCCCGACAGTCACAATGTCATCTTTCAAATACAGGCATAGCAGTCCTGACATGAGCTCATTTCTGAGGGTGTCAGCCCTTAGATAATACTTTCGATTCTGTGCTGCACATACTGGTCTTGAGTGAGTATCTGTAATGGTTTATTAGATTTGAAAAGGTACAATTTCATAAAATAAACTGCATTTGGCTACAGTATAGTAATGACGCTGTCTTATAATCTCTGCTGTTCTTTTAAAAGTGATTATATACAGTCTCTGCATTAGTGTTTCCTGTGTCACCAAATCTGCTAGACTCCCACTTTAGTAGCTAGCTAAATTTAGAGATGAAAGAGCATGAAAGGAGGTCATCAGAGAAACAGCAACTTGAAGCGCACGCATAGGCAACTTGTTTGCCTGCTGCTTGAAATATATTTAACTGCTAAAATGAGGGGAGCTTTTAGATATGTGGGAGGACCCTGCAAGGGCAAAGTGCATAAACCCAGAAAGAATGAGCTGGAGGAGATGAAGCATGAGACTCTAAAACTGTAGGGCAGGAACCATCCATTTCTCTGATTTTGTACAGACCTTCTAGCATAGATTGCTATCATAGAATTATAGAATGATTAGGGTTGGTCCTTAGGATCATCTAGTTCCAACCCCCCTGCCATGGGCAGGGACACCTCACACTAAACCATGTCATCCAAGGCTCTGTCCAACCCGGCCTTGAACACTGCCAGGGATGGAGCACTTACCACTTCTCTGGGCAACCTGTTCCAGTGCCTCACCACCCTCACAGATCACATCATCACAGATGCTGTCGAAATTAGGATGGTAAGAGTAATACTATTTCACCAGGTTTTACTCTTTCCAACAGTGAGCTAGATGTAATCCATTGATAATAACCTAGCTGATGGCAGTAGCATTGTGTCAGCAGAATTTGTTCCCACACTGCTGAAATAAGTGCAACTGAAGAGCAGTGGCTTAAACAAGTAAGATAAAAACAAACAAAAAAATCCATACCAAAACCAGGATAACAATATTGCCAAATATAAAAAGCTGTATTTCTCTCGAGACATACAGTAAGTTTAAGAAGTGTTTTCTAAAATGTGCTTCAGGTGGCACTTGTGTACCTTTTTTGGTTTGAGCAAACCTATCATTGGTTCTAACTTGCAAAACTCTAGCTGAAGCCGAGGTGCAGGAAGCATTAAAATATATCAGCTGCAGAGGAAGACACTGCGGTTCCATTTTCTGTGAATGGTAAGAATTTGATCATTCAAATCACACTATTTAACACTTTCGCTGTCTTTCATGGTGACAGCATGAAAAACCCTGTAAGCATTTACAGAGACTTGATGGGAACTCTGCTGCTTCAGTCGTCACGTGCAGTCACAGAGCTTTAGGCTGAGAAAGTTTTCACAGCTTTGCCTTTCACTGTGTGCTTCGGGGACCGTGGCGAGATTAGGTTTGCCTGAATTTTTAACTAGTACAAAGAAGAATTCAAAGATCCTCTAAATTATCATGTCAGCATTTGAGACCTTTTGGAATGTAAATGGCTACACGGTTTTGAGATAGAAGAACGGTTGTCACAATATCTTGATTTCCCACCTGCTGTGATAATTAAATCCAGTGGATGTGGAATGTAGTAGCTTTCTCAGATCAGCATTAAATTCCCCTTTAAAATAATATCGAGCAAACATCTATAAAAAGGTTGTCATATAGCTTGCTGGATAATGCATACTTTTGTGCAGTACTCAGGAACATCCATCTTTTTGTGCATAAGTGGGGAAACTTGCAACAGCCTGTAACACATTGCAGAAAATGTTCGTGAATATGAGCCTGTTCTTAGAAACATTCTTAAAGCTTCAAGTATTAAAATACATCAGGATGTTAAAAAAATATCCTTAAATACATAGAAAGCTTCTTTAGGCTTGAAAAAAATCATCAGGTCTCAATAAAATTTCACCTTCTTTAGAAATGTTTGATTTCCTTATCTAATCACGTTATTGCTTGTTGCACCATGCAGACTTCCATTTACCACTGGCACTGCTGTCTGGATGGCTGCAGTACTTGCACCCATAGTCAATGTAATACCCATTGCACCAGCTGTCTGGGGGTTGAACAGCAGTAGGGTGGGTTTTCTGCTGAGTGGATAGAATGTTACTTTCTCCAGTTACTGCCTTCCTTATTAATTACTGCCTTGCAGTCCCTACCTGTGCTTTATCACGTGTGTCTTTCCATATTGATCTTTCATTGTAAAGGTGTGCAAGTCTTCTGCCATCACATGTGCATTGCATGTGCAGCAATGAACCACCAGCCTCCAGGTGACACCACAGTGCATCTTACAAGGGCACCTAAAGGTAGGAGTTTGGGACCCCAATGAACTCCTTGCATTTCAGAATTGTACTTCAGACCAATAACTTTCAAAGTCTGGAGAAAATTAACTGTGGTATTTGAGCAATGACTTACATGTTTGCTAAGTTGTGAAGAAGTTGCACTGGGGGAACTCCCCAACAAACACTCCTTCCAAACCCACTTGGTGCTCATTTCCCACAGTTAACCCCATCTGGCAGTTTTGTGTTGCCGGACGTAACTCATAAAAGCCTCAGCTGTTTAATCTTCTTGAATCAATGAGTTCTCAGTCACTGTGATCAAAGTTAGCTGCTCATCATCTGAGGACTCCAGTACCCTATGCCTGCAGCCTGGCCACCAGCCCAACCTGTGTGCTCCTTCTTCTCGTGAAATCTTATGAAAAATCTCATAATGGTGGTACCCGTATTCAGTCCTCATAACTTCCCTGTGGTAAGCTTTATTGTAAGGTTTATTGCCTAATATTTTCTCTATCCACAGTTTATTTGTAATTCTTACAATGAGAAAAAAATAATGGCAGAAAAGTATTGGCTTGGCTCAAAAATGCTTTGCTTTTTCTTTCTTCCCTGTCCAGCTAAAGGACCTTTGCTAAGATGCTTTTACTTGTAAAACAGCCTGCATGTATTTAAACTGGTTACAAGACAGAGTTTTGGTCTGTTTTCTCGCAAAAATGCTGAAACAAAACATTGATTCCTCCGAAACTTTTCCCTGACTTAAGTGGAGATTAAGTTAAGCATCAACTTTACTGAACTATAAATGGGGATAGTGTATATTTTCAGTTTCTAAAAACCAGCATGTTTTGTTGAATACATTGAAGCACAATTGGGCAAATAACAAACTTACCAAGCTATGCTTTAATAATAAATTGAATTCAATATTCCCCTTGGTGGGACCACAGAGAGGGAGGACAGCCTCAGACCCAGGAAGACGATTTAGTATGGTACCAGAACTTGTCTGTCCTCTGCAAAAGGGTCCACAGCCACATTTGGGGAAGGATGATCATGGGCACAGGGGAAGTTGAAGGAAATGCGGGGCACGCAAGACCATGCCATGCTGGTGTGTGCCCCTGTTATGTGGGACACCCTTGTGCAAGGGCCAGGGGCTACAGTGTTGCTAGAAAGATGGAGGATCAAAAGATGACAATTAGTGTTTGCTGCCTGCCACAGATCTTTTAAGCTTCAGCTTAAATAAGGAAAGCAACTGCCAAGCATCATTAACCATGCTGGCACTGCAGTCGCTGCAGTGTGCTTTCCTCAGTGTTTTCCTTCTATAGGATGCAAATTTTACATTGTAGAGTGGCTTATAAGAAAGAAAGATACATCTAATTTTTCATATTTTGGCATTTTTGCTGAACGTTAACAATTTTTTTAAGAAATGTTATTATTGGTGTAAGTCCACAGAGAGACTGCAACAACTCTGCCCTTTTTGTCCCCCATGTAGTAAGCATTTTGAAGTAAACGAAAGAAAAAGAGAACAAAATTAAAAAAAGAGAAATAGCAACTTTAAAATTCTTGTAATCTAAGTGTTGGGTTTTTTTACATAATGGGATTAGTATGTTTAGTATCTTGCATGGAGTGGAAAACCAATGTCTTTTAAGACATTTTGGACAGTATGTTTGCAGCTCTTCGACTACATGGATGCAGACAGGACTGGGTGCTTTGATAGTGCTTACTAAGGTACATCTGGCCTTACTGATAAAAGTTACATGATGAATATGGCTTCTGCAGAATTTTTTTAAGGAAAGAAAATCAGTTCATGTTCTTGCTTGTAAAAATTCTCATTTTTTCCTAAAATCTTTGGTCTCTATACCTTTTTGTGATGCTTCTCTGAAGTATGGCAAGAGTTAATTATCTTCACTCATCATCATACTCTGTCCTCCTGTGCATGACCTACAGAACCATCTCATCCCCCCACCACCACCTTTCCTAGGCCAGGATTTATGAGATATCCAGTTGCAAATAATTTTGGGAGAACCACAACAAAGGATGTGGGGGTACAACACAAATGAGAGCCTGACGCAAATTACCAAGTCAGACTTTGCCAGAAAACATTCATACAGGTGCTGCGGGCTGGTGATAAAAAAAAACTCCAGTATCTACTGCAGAATGCTGATGAGACCAAATGGAAACATCAGGTAAGAAACAGGTGATTTCAGCAAATAACACCCATTCCTTCAGAAAGAAGCCTTAAATGTTTTAGATATACCGCTTTGATACTTTATAAGGGACAGTCACATTCTGGTTCAAAATTACTTCTTTTGGAAAATGTACAAAATCCTTTGCAGAAACTTAAAAATTGAAATGTACAAAACATTCCAAATGCATCAGTATATTTCACTTTATGACATTTTAAAATGCCTTTATCAAATCACTGATTTTTGGATGGAGGGTAGCTTATCTTTGATAAGAAATAAAATCCACATCCAGAGAGTGGGCCTGTTCTGTGGGATGCTCCATGGGAACCAGGGCAGGCAAGTTTAAAACTGAGATACTTGAGACTGAGAGGGGGGCTTTGCAGCTTATGCACTCAGGCAAGACTTGCTGTTTATGGTGTTGGCTGCTAGATGTAGAAGATTTCTGGCCTGAAAACCTCAGTCACCAAGGATAGCTGGTGAGCAGCACAGTCAGGGACAGTTCATACACTGAGGCAAAAGGAGGTGTCTGTCTCTTGGTTCTCTTTGTACATGCTCAGCCATTTGTCCATGCAGCAGAGGATGTTGCATTAATATCAAAACCATTAGCTGTGTGATTGGCATGCACCACGATTTGGATGAAAGAACCCACGTTTCACCCACAGTCTGTGGCAGTGTGCTCGGCACTCTCTTCTCTAGGCTTATCACACATGCAGATCCACCGTGGGTGAGGTAAAATACCATTTTAGAGACTGCAGTGCAACTTGTCTGTTGAACACAGACCCAGCCTGCTTGGATCAGACCTGTCCTGAGTGCAAATCATCACACTTCTACTGATCCCCAGGGTCACAGCAGCTTTTTCAGACCAAGGTATGTTTCTTTTGCATCCACCATCTGCAGCCTAGATAACTGTGTGCATCATGGTTCATCACCAGGCTTGGGGTGGCAGTGCAAGCCAGCAAGTCACGGTAATGCAAATGCTCTCCAGAATCAATTCCCACTGCTGCCGTAGAGAGTATTTATTTTTTATAAGAGGGTCTATTAAAACCCCTCCTGCTCAATCAAAATAGCTCTGTGCTGGATCCTGTTCATCTCTGCAAATGGCATGTATGTCCTTCTGATTTAGGACACCCATAAGCAAAGATATGTCTTTGTCCTATCCAGGGTCACTGGATTCGGTCTGTGGATCCAGACAGTTGTACATAAAACATCTATGTTAAAGTGGTTTTAGACCTCTGCTGCATGCAGTTTACCACAGATACTCCTCATCAGCTCCTGCCACAGCTGCTAATGGTGCAAAGTTATGTATCAAAACACAGCTAGGGTGGCAATGGTGGCAGCAGCCACTTCTTGGAAGTCATCACCTTGATTCAGGCCAAGTCTAGGAGGAGAATCACAAACCACCACATGCTCCCATGCCGGGGCAGGGATAGCACATTTGCCAGCAATGCAGTACCGTGACCTGGGATGCGGCTAGCAGTGTACTGTCAGCACACACCTGGCCCTGCCTATTATCCATCACTATTTCAGGGCTGCTATGGCAGTTGTGACAAGGTTACAAAGGCTTCTGGTGTTAATGGACATCAAGTCTCTTACAGGTTGATGTATTTTCATGCATCTGTCATCCAGTTGGGCTACATCTGGAAGGAAAAGTTTCTGGTTTGGCTGTTATTGACATCTTGCTATAAATCTTCACAGAGTTGTTCTTGGGACTTGAACTCAGCCGGACCTCTGTGCCTGGGGGGTGGGAGGGTGATGTTCTTCACTCTTTCAAAGCCAAGAAAGTGTTGGTGTTTTTTTCTTTCCTGGTGACAGGCTCACTGTCTGTCAGGTGCTGCTCTGTGCCACAGGCAGAGGTCACAGTTCGCCAGCATGAACTGAGCCATGCTCCAGTGAGAACAAGTGGTACCACTGGTGATGGTGGGAGAGGTCTGCATCTGAATAGGTGAAGCAGCCTCCCTCACCCATTCCATGCTCATCCCTAATCCCAGCCCTGGCTACAAGCCATGTTGGCTGTGAGTTGGGGAGCACAGCCTCCAAGTTCCTCCTTGAACCATGCTCTTCAATAAGCAGAGCATGAAAAGCCCCATTATCAAAGGTCCTCCACAGAGCAATGCAAGGGCCAGACACTGTCCTGCAGCCTGCAAGTGCCCAACAGCGGAATGAATCTGCGCTTACCTGAATCAACATTAAAAATAGATCTCAAGATACAAGACTGGGTAGAGGGGAAAGGCAAAGCAGAAGCTCACAGGCACTGCTGACTTTGGCATTTGAATAGATTTTTTTAAACAGTAAACAAAGAGCTAACATCTGCTTAGACTGTTGTTATGGAATCCAGGTTTTAGCACCGCAATTACTGTTGCATTCAAAGTTTTCCTGAATTTCCTTATTTTACATTTCATATTGATTAATAAAAGTAGCAGAGTTCTTGCTGAAAATGCTTGCGCACTATTGATTAGGAGGCTGATTTGGGGAATGTTTGGCAACTAGAACACGTTGCTGTTTCATAAAAAATATTTATAGAGTCTTGTGATTTTGTGGCCTGCCTTCTCAGCTAAATATCGAAGATGAGTTTTTCAAAGTAAAGGTATGGGAGGGAAAAAGAAACTAACTGTACCATGATAATGAGTGGAGAGTGTGAGAGCGATGTAAAGATTGTTGACTTTAGTTGACTCAAAGCAGATCAAAGAGTCAAATACTTCTGCTTTGCTGTAGGTGTGACAGCTCCTCAGCAAGCTAGAAGTCTTGACACACAGCCAGTGGGCAGAGCTGCACCAAGCAAGAGCAAGAGCTGGTTGCTCTCTGCTTTAATTGTGACCCCATGTAATACGCAGGGGTAGCATGTCCATGTGAGACTGGACAGAGCTGACATCTGAACGGGTTAGATGCCTAAATACCACTGAAGTGGATATTTGGGTTTAATAGCTGAAGTGCCTTGCTGCTTCTGAAAATACTGCCTGCAGCTTTGAAAGTCTTGCCTTAGCCGTTCTTGTGTGCCATTTTCCAAGCTCTGGAGAGTATAATTATAGCTCTTCCTTAATACTGCATAATGAATGCATGAAAAATGGTATCCTCTCCGTGCCTTATTTCAGATTGATAGCTGGAGAGGGTTTATTGATTATGGCATTTATGAGGACTATAAACTTCAAAATTGAAGAAAATGAGTTGGCTTCAGAAGTAACTTTAAAGGTACTATAGAGATATCATTAGTGTCACATACTAGTATGAACTCTGCAAAAAAAAAAAAGCTGCAATGGTTTGGATGCTGAGAGCATACCTGCTACTTTTTGCTTTGATTTTCTACAGAAGTCAAGATTAAGGCTCTGTTTGAGGTGTAGCCTGGATCAAGTAGGTACATACCACAAAAGTAATCAGATGACACTGTGTTTATGACTTTTAAATAAAGTTCCTGACCCAATAAATCATTCTCTGACCACAATAACTCTCTCGGCATGGAAATATTGACTGATAGATGCATGACTTCTTCTGAATTATCACTTGCCTACGTGTACTAATGCAGGGCATACAGACAGTGCCTATTCTTTGCCAGTGACTGAAAAAGTAATTCATGCTTTAGGTTACCTTTGTGGTTTTTGACAATAAAGGCTGGACTAGCTTTATACTTTCATTGAGGAATAAATCCAGTACATCAGCCTCTGCACTGTTACATGCCAATTTAGCCAATACCATGTAGTGCAACCTCTCTGCAGCATGATAGAATAAAAGAATTTAGAGCAGGTTTGTTTCCTCAGAGTCTTTCATAAAGTACAGCTCCAGCTCTTTGTAAATCAACCTATTCCACAAGAAGGAAGAAGTAATTCTGCGTGTATGCATAGTTTGTTATTTTGGGGTGTTTATTATTTTTACATTAAAGTGCTGAACTTTATTTGAATTCATTAGTTCATTTACTTTGTGGGAGAGGAATTTTCCTGCCGTTTTAGAAGTCTGCAGAACAAATGTTATGCTTTGGTTTCTGAATCTGGGAACCAAGATTTCTCCTTTTAGAAACCTGAGAAAGAATACCAATGCACTCTTACATATAGCATGACTTTAAATAATCTTCCTTAGGCTGAAAATCTCTAGCATTAATAGAGGACCTAGTACCTTTTGGGAGCATAAGCAAGCCTTTATGCAAGGATAAAGGGGTTTTAAACGAGGATGACCTGTCCAAGTTCAAAATCTAGCATACTCCCAGTTGGCTTGAAACATTCTGGCAGTTGCTACATTTTAACTTGTTCCATTTGTATCTAATGCATACCTTTACTAAAACAACAACTGGCTTGCAATGTTCATCTGGCCTTAAATGAGATATTAGCATTTGACAGTCATCATAATCACAGAAAGGACTGTTCTTTCAGCTATTAAGTATGTTTAAAAAGAAAATCCCTCAGCTTGGCCTGTGCCAATGATACAGTAAGTGTTTAGGATGCAAAGAACTTACTGCCAGATGGTTGACATCATCAAACTGGTCTTTTACAATGGTCTTCACCTGTCAATTGCTGTGCTAAAACCAGTTTCCCATTCCTCCGTATCTGAGCATCTTAGGTAGCACCATCCTTAATGGACCTCTCAATCTCCATCTTATTTGTCTTCTTACAGTAGACAGAGCTCAGCACAGGGCACAGATATTATTTTGTTGGGAATAACTTTCACTTCTTTCAGGGGCAGGGAGGAACGGCAGGACCCACTTTATGATGGAGGAAGATCTTACCAACATTGTTAAAGCTGTTCTTCAACAAAGCCGCATCCAAGAGTACCACTGGAAAGCATTCCCTAACAACCAGAGCTGGAGTTTACCTCACTGCTGAAATCTGTTTTGGAGCAATGAACTATAAAAGTGGAATTATATTTAACATGCTGTTTTCCCCAATTCTTCTACTGTCTTATTGTTATTGCTAGTATTGTGTTTCTTACAAAATACCCTATTTTATTACCAAGGGTATGAAGCCCTTGCCTTACAGATAGTATCATAAAGAATACAGACCAGCTTACTTTTAGTGGAGAAAAATAATCACCTGCTGACAGTGTCCTTGATGATATACGGGAGTATGTCCTTCAGGAAGTGGGGGATGTCATTCTAGCATGTTATCTTTCTGTATTTCCTGTAAGACTCGGCATGTTGGTTGGAGTAAACAAGGGTACACCCAGACTGTCACTGCAGGTTATTATGAGTTGAAACAGCAGGTAGTTCACTCTCTTTGTG
This sequence comes from Pezoporus flaviventris, assembly GCF_033815535.1. Taxonomy (NCBI): domain Eukaryota; kingdom Metazoa; phylum Chordata; class Aves; order Psittaciformes; family Psittacidae; genus Pezoporus; species Pezoporus flaviventris. Next base: position 18,207,105 of record NW_026892585.1, on the reverse strand, counting down.
TACAAATTTTAAGTTCCTTAATAGAGTACCAAATCTTATGCACCTATGAGGTACTTGGGAACAACACGTTTCCCTAGGAAAGATTTCCTAAGCAAATACAGGTCTTTATGCTTTGATTATAAATTCTGTACATTGAATAATTTATGTTGACCAGGATTCTCAAATAAAACCAGTGAAAATGCAAATAATGCTTGTTTCTTTTCATGAGAAAGCTTCTAAGAACATATAAATATTTTGTTAGAAGCTCCATTTCAGCTAACAGACCTCCAGAAATTAGGGCACTGAGCTGTAAACTTCACATCCTGTTTTTCCTTAATACCATCTGGGGAAAATAATAGAATCCAGGGTTTACTGTGTTCCCACAGATCATATGTGAGATAGATAATGGTGCAAGCAAAAAGGCTATCTGTCTCTTGCTTCGCTCTGTTGATACTGTCACCATTTGTGTGAAGCCTAAACCTTGTGTTAATCTCTGAATCATGCCGGCTTTATTTTCAAAGGAGCAGCCTTGATTTAAAAGCTACGTGTGACTTGAGGTCCTGGCTGCCTGAAGCTGCTGTGGTCTGTAGGTCTTCTCACAGTGGCCATACCTCACCTGTCTCCTTGCTAAAAGATGCTACATTCACTCATTGTCCTGACAGGAGAAACATAGACAGGGCTTTCTTCTTCCCAAGTATTGCAGCCATCCCAATAGCACTGGGAGGGGTTTCTTATCATCTTTTGTAAATCTTGTTTGTTATATTGACAAATAAGAGTATTATTTCCTCTGGACTCCCCACAGATTACAAACACCTACAAGCAAAGGAACTGCACATTGCACAGACTGCGATACAGTGGTTGCAGTGTTGTTACAGGAAGAGGAGACCTGTTGAGGATCTTTTTGCAACAAAGGATTCAGATGTTGCACAGAGGAAACAGCAAACCCGTCAGTATTGTTACCTCGTTCTCCACCCTCCTGAAAAGAAAATAAACTCTGGGTCTTTTAAAAAACGCAGCAATGGGATCACTCATGATTTCCATCCTGGCCTGTGTTTTAGAAGATGACTCCCCAGTGGTTACTGCCGAGGACTTGAGTTTTCATTTTTACATTTAATGTAACAAAAATAATATTAATGGGGTTTGAGGTTTTGTTTGCTCATTAAGCAGTCAGCGGGAGCTCACTTAATGGAGCACAAACTCACAGTTATTACATTATCACTTAATTATTCAGCACTGACATCACTGCATCTTCACAGCAGGCACCCTCACAACTCAGAATGGGGTGCGTTTCACTTCAGCTTCTCATGTCTCGATGAAAATAGGCTAATAGGAGCGGCAGTGCTGGGGTGTACTGATCCTGCCTTACTGCGTAAAGCTTCTTATGCAAACCAGGCCCTCAGCACAAAGCGTGAGCCGTGGGAAGTTATTGTGAGATAGGTCAGCGGCAGGGAAGAGTAATCAATGGAAAGGAGCTGACAGTAGAAGTGCTACTTGGCTGTACAAGTGTACTCACCAACATATGTTTAGGTTGTTCAACAGATAGAGAGGAAGGGAAGGACGGTGGTTTTGCAGTGGTGAAAGAGGTGTTCACATACATCTCCTGAAATCTCAGTTCTTTTGTCCATCTACAGGTAAAACACATTTAAACACCATGAAGGTGCTGTTTGTCTATGAGTTAGCTTCTAGTATAGCCCTCTGTGGAGTCCTTGAGGAACTAGCTCTTTCTGGAGTCTTTCCCAAACAAAAAGCTTGTTGAATGACAAGGCAGTACAAGCCAGATTTTCCCACTTCTCCAGAAAGCAGTGGTACATGGGGACACGTTTTTCTGACAAAATCTTTGAGGTTTTATCCTCACAGTGGAAGTTTTTTTAATCATTCTTCTTTCAAACACGCAGTATAGCAGAGGCCGGATGCCATCCAGAACTTAACAGTCTCTTTGTACAACAGCTACACTGCCAAAGCCAGATGTGGTTCAGGTGGTAAAACTGGGGTTCCTCTGAATTAGGGTGTGAGACAATAGTGTTCAGCTTTGCAAGGCCACACTCCAACTCACTACTGAAAACATGGAAAAGTAGCAAGGGAAAAAGGCAGGAATACTCTGCCCAAGGTTATTTCTTGGTGTTCTGTGCAGAAAAATATGTTCTCTTAGTGCTTTCTCTTGGGAAAAGTTGGAAGTGGTTGGCAGATTTACTCAGCACCACATGCCTGCAGATAAGTGGCTGCCTGCAGTATAAGGGAACAACTTTCACAGAAAGTCAGGAACACACAACTCTCAAGCATTTTCTAGTCAGTGTTAAGAATACACCATGACACAGGAATTTGGATTCACTGTAGCGAGCTGGAGACCTGTGAAGTTTCTGCTTATGACTTTGTTGATATGTCACTTTCAGATTTGGAGATGGTTATAAAGAGTGATGTGCAAAGGCAGAAAAGGTTTCATTCCACTGACGTTATCAAGATGCCTACCTTTGTGTTAAGCCTTTGGACCTGGGTTTGGGAACTTGCAGACAGAGGGATCTTTTCACTCTATCCCTTCTTATTTAATTTTGTGTCCATCATTTTCTTATTGCAATTGGCAAGGCAACACCGTGGTCCCTGCATTTGCTACAGTTAGAAAAACCTTCTTTCTTTTTAGCAGAAATTGCTCATTTTCTATTGCCAGAAAACTGTCTGAGAAAAGAAAGCTAGGAATGGGGGTGGGGGCCGAAGTACAGACAAACTACTAGTGACATACAAGGCTTGAGAAAATGGTTCTGTTGACTTGTGGAATATTGAATATCACAGAAGAGTGATCCCATATCTGTGGGTAATGGCTTGAACACGACCTACCTAAGAAGTTTCCTGCCAGCTATGATTTCACTAACTGAGTTTTTTTATTCTTTTGGGTGTTTTGGGTAGAGTTTTAGAAATCTTGGAATGCTTTATTATAGAGCAGGAGCCCATCAGAGGTACATCAGATCTCGGATATATTACTGTATATCCTGCGTATTACTTCTATGGACTTTGTACTAAAACTCATGGACTTTTCATGAGGAAAATATCCTCTGTATGCAACACAGATGAGGCAGCAGGTCTGGCAAAAGCCAAACAGCAGTAAGAGCAGCAAGAGCCCTACAGTCTGATGCATGCAGATGCAGCAGTGATGAACCCCACACTAACTTTATTTAAAGAAAAGACTTCATTGCAGATTTAACCCAGTCAATTGGCATTTGAGGTTAAGCACCTGGAAGAGCTATATTTGGGTGTAAGGAACTTTACTGTAAAACTAGAACCCATATCGACATCATATTCAGTATTTTGGGGCTTTAGGCATTCTGCAGCCAAAGTGTCTCCTCAGATCATCCGACCACATAGGAAATTATGATCTCAATTCAATTATTTATTCAATAAACAGTTTCTGGCTTTCTGTCTATGCTTTGTTTCAGTGGAAAAAAAGCTATAAACAGCTATAAAGAGCTAGGGATGGTGACCACCTGTACAAGTACCTGGCATTAACTCAAGTATATTTTTGAGAAAAGGAGAAGGTGCCTGATAAACACAAGACATAGTCTGGCAGTCCCTTTGTCCAGCCACCCGTTACCTTGAGAAGGATGCATGCATACAGCAGTAGATGGGTTTTGATAGTTGCACACTTCTGCTTCGAGGAGGCCTCCTTTCTTGAGCTGCATATGTTGGCTTGTGCCACAGCAGGATGCAGAGGGACAGAGGTCATGTCTGCTTATGGGAGGACAGGAAAGTTCCAGTACTGGGCCGTCTCCCTTCCTGGTTCTAGTGTTGATGAAGTCAGCTCCATGTAAATTTGCTGTGCAGCTGTCCCTGTGGCCGGTCTGTGCATGGTGAAGACTGCTGTGGTCTATGTAAAGGGGCATTAGATATTCCAAACTCCACAGCCATAAGGGACATGCTGACAACAGGTCTTCTGCAACCTCTCCAAGTCTACCTACTCACACAGTAGAGAGATTACTATTCACTCGTCATGGCATCCCTCACAGGAGGAGGTTTGTTACATAGAATATACCAGCAAGGTGCCGAAGCAAACAAGAGATGAATTTTAACTCAGATTTTAAGGGTTTTTTTCTCTTTTTTTTTGCAGCTGCTGTTGGGAAGTTTTTATGTGATTTCAGTGGATGGGGAAAACCACTATGTGGAGAACAGCGTTTAATACTGAAAATGCAGAAGTGACACCAGGAATGGCATTTTTCTGACCTTCAAGTTTCCCACAATGAGCAGAACGTTTTACATTTTATATTCTGTAACTTCGTTCTACCTCCCACCTAAACCCTGAACCTTCTGTCCTCCCTTAGTCATTCTGCTCTGCTGCCCATCAGAATCGTGACTTGCGCCCTTTTAGTGCAGTGACCACTGTTTCCTCTCTGTGCATAAGCTGTTTTATGCATTATTTGACAGCATTGAGGTAAAACATTAACAGTAAGTTAACTGCAACTGTAACTTTTGCAAACTCTGCCTTACAAGTACCCTACCTTGGGAATTCACCTGCTGATACAGGGAAAGGCTTGTCTTCAGTGATTACACGTGTGCAAAGAGACGGCTGATTGAGCTCTTGTCATCTTTGTTGCAAATAAGGCTTCTGCATTCTGGAGCTGTAGTTTCAAGAGCACTATAAATCATCTTAAGGTGTCCCTTTTACCACAAGCCCAGAGTAATGTAGATTGATCAAAGGACTGGGGAAGTGTGAAAACAATCCATCTGACAGATGTGCCTGTGGCCACTGGGTTCATATTTAGTGCTACTAAATGCTTAATGTAGCTACCTAAAATGTTCAAATATTAGTATTTCCCCTCATATAGTTGCAGTTGCCTCTAAAATACCCCAGCAAATGGAAGCAGGGACCTCTGGAAAGGTGGCCTTCCCTTCCTGCACCATGAGGAGGTGCAGCCCCAGTTTGATCTTCTCACAGCTCCTCAGTACTTTGTCCCTCTAATTTATTCCTGAGAGGCTGAGGCTGACAAGGGAGTGATAATTATGTGCTGACTGCCTTAATTAACCTTCAGTGACCTACTCCTGTCACTAAGCTGGCAGGAGCCCCCTTCCCCACATCGCAGGGAAGTGACAGAGGTGCTGCTGGTGCCCCAGTGGGTGTCTGCAGCCTCACACGTGAGTGCAGCCATCTGTGCTCCCCGTTGATCTAACACGTGTAAAATATCAAATTAACATGATGAAGGCAGCTGGGGGCAGGTTAATGCGAAGCTGGTGACAGGCTTTTTCTTCCCCTGTTCTTTTATTCTACTGTTGTTTCACCATGATCCTTTAAAAGGTTTTTATCTGCTGCATGGTGATGGTTCTGAACAGAGCTGCTACTGTTCTTGCAGAAAACTCTGACGTGCTTCTTCAGGGCATTTAATTTTGGCACGGGAATCTTGTTCATGGCAAGTTACAGAGCTATTACTAGCAGGACTTAGTGCACTGTGGTTCATGTCCTCTGGGCTTCAAGACAGGCTGGGCTGAATCCCAGAGGAAATTTAGGAGCTGCTTTCCAAACAGGCATGGTCAGAAGAGACAAGTAAGGACCTGTCAGCACAGCTGGTACTTCCCCTTCCAGCAGAGAGTGGACAGGCAAATGTAAACCCCTTCTTTCCCCTCTCTGCACCAAATGATGCCCTTCCAAATTCACGGGTAAAGGCTGGTACTGGTTTTTTGCCCTCAGAAGGAAGAATAAGTTCAGATGACCTGTTAGGCAGACCAAATAGGTAATGTAGTCTGTTCCCAGCCCTTTGTGGAATCTGTGGGGAAAGCAAGGATGTTGTTTCCCTCTCCTTCACTCACCTCCAACAACTGCTATTATGACCAGCTAGATTGCTACTTCTTTTTTTTACCTTTATTCTCTGCATAGAAGTCTTTCCACAAACTGAGCAGGATTATTCATTGTAAGCTCCTGGTTGCTTAAGCTTTCGGTTCCCTTTTGCCCTGCCTGAGTCGATTTTCCTGCTCTTCAGGACCCAGAGCATTACTTTGCAGCAGCCTACTTTGTGGATGTCTGAGCTGGCTGGAGAGCTGCATTGAATCTGCCCTTTGGCTCTGGAAAAAGTAATCCTTTTGGTCTTTTGAAAATGTCACGTCATGGACCAATCGTGTTTTTCATAAACCATGTTTTGCCCATCTACTCTGACAGCGAATATTGTTAACACTAAATTATGCAGGTCTTTGATCACCCTTGTATAGCATAAATGAGTATGCATGTTTGAAAGTTATTCTACATATGAGAATGGCTAATACTGGGTCTTCTTCAGATTGACTGGGGATGTCCTTAAATTTCATCCATCTCTGATAGTCCTCTATCACAATCCCATATAGCCTCCAGTACTGCTTTCTTGGAAGAAACTGAATCAAAAGACTGCCCTCAGCAGGAAGTTAAGACTTTACTGAACACTTTTGTGACCTGACTTTGCAACCTGTCCCCATGCTGAACTCCTCTGGTTGATGAGACTTCAGGGTTTTGAAATGAAAATCCAGCTGGATCCACAGATCTACCACAACACAGGTGCAGATGTGAGGGGGTTTTAGTGGATTCTGTCAGGTTTTATCCAGCTTCCTTGTCTGTCTGGGTTTGTTTTCAGGCATTTATGGATTCTTTTCATTCCCAGACAATTTCTCCAATCTTTCCAAAATGCAATTAGTAAAGTTTAGCAAGTGTGCCTGCAACCTAAGAGAAAGCAAAAAAAAACAAGTGACAAGTGCTTCCCTTGCTGGCTAGGATGGCAAGCTGCACATTCATAATAACACTGCCTCTGTTGAAAAGTATAGAAAAGTACTCACAAACTATCTTTGGATACATAAAATGGTTTAATTTAAATCTTCTTCCTACATGGTTAGCTGAATTAACCCTAATACATCAAACTTGTCCATACCAGCACTTCCTTCTTTGCTCCAGAGCAGCATCTGAATGAGAGCCCAAGCAAAGGATGCTAAGTTACTTTTATGTGTTGGTACAGAAAAGGTATTTGTTTTACCTACAAGCAGGACCTCACTTCCAGGAGGGTTAATGAATGAGTGCATGATAATTCATTTTGACTCTTTGTTTCTTCCCCTTATTCTGACACCCGTATGTTTATTTTCATAAATGCAGAGATGCACGTAGATAACTTGGGGATAAATAGATAGATAAAATGGAATATACTTCTTCTGAAAAGCAGACACCCCCCCCAAGTCTGGATGCATAGAAATGCAGTCTGAAACTGCTTTCATAACACAGCCTCTCCCACCCCACCCCAAAATCCAAATTACTAATTCTGCTCAACCATGAGACACAGAGAAAAGAAGAAAGATCAAGGTATTTTAGGCAGGGAACTTGAAGCCAAAAGAGACTAAAAAAGGAATGAATAACTCAGTTAACTCTTATTTAAGCAACATTGGTAGATGTCCTCTGAGTGACCTCCACAAAGCTTTGCAGAGGCATCCTTTTATACTCTCCTGTAAGAGTAAAGCTAACTTCCATAGCTTTAAATCTTCTCTTTCACAGATGCCATATGCTGTCATTCTTGATACGTATAAAAGAGAGCTGATTAGAGGGCCACCTTGAAGACATGACTTTACTGAGTCATCCAATTTTGGAGATACATAAAATTGTTGCTGGTTTCTGGGCATTTCTCCTGAAAGGGTGAATGGACTGATTAGGCTGAAACTGTCATCGGCTTTTTATTGCCCACAGAACCAGCCATTGCCTCCAGCAAGAAGACAGAGAAGAAATGCTGCGGGCAGCTCTATTATACCGAAGAGATTATGCAGGATTTGTCTGGCATTGAATCACTGGCTTGTGTAAACACCAGATGTAAGTGAAATGCAGTGTCTTAACTAAAATGCTGTGTTTGGCCAGAGAAAGGCAAATATATTATTAAAGATAATGCTACCGTTACCTGTGTTTGGGTTATGTACCTGTAAGCATCCTCCTTTGTCTCCCACAGCTGTGCCGGGGGCTGCTCTCATACCCAGGAGCAGGTCCAGTGCCATGAAAGGGTGCTGTTGAGGTCTCCACACATGCCTTGCTCTCGGGTGGGCTCACAGGCAATGTTTCTTGACATCTGCAGAGATTAGGTCTTGCTGCTTGATGCTCAGAATAAGGACCTGGGCACCAGCAGCCTCCTTCTTCTCCCTCTAGTGCCTGAGCACCTGTCCTTTGGGACAAGGTGTCCTAGCACAAAGCTCCCCAGGGGGAAGCACACATGGGGTCTTATTCCTTCCAGAGGGAAGATGTGGCCATGGCCTGCTGGGATGAATGTGGAGTGCAAGCATTTAAATTGCAGGGACACAGCCCATGGGGTCAGTACCTGCCATTCTGTCCTCTAATGGCTGCCATTTCAATTTGCTAATAGATGCAGGAAAGGGGCAGAAAGCTGTTGGCATAGGGTTCTTGCCTTCCCAACCCTATCTTCTAGCCACTGCTGACCCCAGACTCAGGGAAAGCCACCACACATTATGTGTCTAGGTGGGTGCAGGAGATGGGTCCATGCAGGAGAGTTCTTGCTGGTGGCCAAAGGAGCTGAAGGTAGGTGTTCCTCCGAAAGGTGTTTCCTGGGGCACCTTCCCATAGCCCTCCACAAGCATGCATCTAACAAAGAAACATGGCTATAGATGCAGTCATTCAAGGTGCTGAACCCTGAAACAGCAAAGCATTTAAGTATTGGGTGATAAATTTGGAGTCAACAGGGCTTTTTAGATGTTCATGGTAAACATAGTCCTGGGGTATGAAGAGGATATATGTATGTATACATAAACACAGCATACACTCCATAAAACTTTTCATAGTCTCACAGTAAGCACGTGCCTGAACTGAGAACTGGACTTGCTCTTGCAAGACCTTGCCTTGGATTTTGTCCCTGGGAAGGGCAATAGAACATTTTCTTTTCTTCTTCCAGCTCTTGGAAGAACTGCATTATAAAAACACTCTTTATGGGTCTGCAGAAGAGGATGGTGAAAGTAATGTGCAAAAGGTCAGCTGGTGACAGTAATACCCTGCAGATCTGCTGTGATGAGGGGGTTGACAAGAAGGGTTGCTGGTGTACCTGCATGGGGTGGCCAACTGGCCAACAGCAGAATAAACTGTAGTACGGTCAAAGTCTGCACTAGAAGAAATCATTTTACAAGCAAAAATATGACTATGTCAGGTATATCCAAGTATAAAGGCTGGTGTTACAAGGGCCAGCTGGTGCAGAGACTGAACTGGCAGGGAATTAGTGATACATGACAGTCTTACAGATTTAGCCATAGACCCAAAGTAAAAGACTTCTGAAAACTAAGCTAGCTTTGCATTTTATGTCCTGCCTAGCCAGGATGAAGTATCTTGTTCTCTCCAGCCTGGCTGCTTTTCCTGCTCTGCTGTTATCACAGCCAGAGATGCAGTGGGGGGCTGCTTGGTCTCCCTTTGCAGCAGCCAGAGGCATCTCCTCATCTGGCAGGTGAGAAGGAAGAGTACCGCTTCAGGCTCAGCATGGTGCCTGCTTCATCCGCAAAGTGGTGCAGCAATTGAGGACAAGGTCTGAGGTTTTCCAATGCTGTTCTGCTGTGACAAAAATAAATCAATTAGCTGACTGAAAAAATGTGACAGAGGTACAAAGTGCTAAAACGTGTTCCTTCTCAGTTAAAGTACATTGTTATGGGAAGGCATTAACCCTGCTGCAGAAGAGCTGAAAGTGTCTTTATGCTTTATTAAGCCAATGACAAAATTCAAGGTATCTGTTTAAGTTCCCAGCTTTACTTAAGCCATCTGGGATCTGCACAAGCCATCTGATAACAGGTTTGCACCACTGGTCTGTTAAATGAACTTTATTAACCTCGCACTCTGTAACAGTGAGTAGCTTTATACAGCTTTCTCTTTCTATCATGCAGTTCACTGAATTACCAAATATCCAAGAAAACCAGTGTCCTCTGAGGCTGGAAATGGCTGGAGAGTATAGTTCTGATCACAGTGATCTTGAGTCTGAACTCTTCGAATTAATCCCCTGCTCCTTCTGGCCTCTTTAAGAAGGGAAGGTTTGCAACTTTCCTTTTTATTACCGTGGCACCACATAGCAAGGAATGAACTAGCTTTTCCATTACAAAGCACTTTCTCATTTCTCAGCATGCTGAAGCCTGGTGCACAATGCCAACCCAAGGTGCAGGAAGTTTTTTTAGCAGCTTAAAGCAAATTAAGCTTTCTTTGAGTTTGGAGAGCAAACAGGGTTGTTTGTTTCTGAGGGAAAAAACTGGGTGGTTTTAGCTGGAGCCTGGCAAAATAGTGCCTATAGAGAGCCAGGAAAGCCAGGTTGTTTTGCAGGCTGTAAATATACTCTTTCCCCTTACTCTGACTAAGATTTTATTTTTAAAAACAGACAAGATTCCAGCAATCTCTTAGTTCTTGCTTTGAGTAAGTTCCCTCTTTCGTTCATGTGCTGCGTTTGCCTCTGTTGTTTTCCTTAATTTGCTTTGCCAGTTCAACATTGAATACACATCCCATGTCCTAGATTTATCAGCACAGGAAGCGATCACTCCTGTTCCCACTGCAAGCAGCCTCTTTGGGTCACCCTTCACACAACACCCTTCACACGATGCGATCACAAGCAACATAAGTCTAATCCCTGCGTGATTTCAAGGGAATATAGAGAAGGCCAATACTGGTCTTGCAGTAACTATACCAAAACATATTCCTGTCCTGTGAAAAATGGCACCATAATAAGGATCCAAGGCAATTATTTTTGAGCTCACTTTCCTTCCTTCTGAAGTCCCCCAGAGAAGTAGCTCTCATTCCCCAGAGAGAGAGTGGGCTTTTCTCTCCTCTTTCGCTTCTGCTGGGAAAATGTTAATATCACTGCTGCTAATATCACATTCTTTATGGTCAGTTGCCTCTGTTTTATTTGTAAAGTATTCCGAGATGCCTGAATAAGTCAGAAATACCCTTCAGCTATAAGCCGGGCTTGAGGAAAATTGATTGAGTGAACCGAAGTCATTAGAGAAAATAAACAGTGCAAAGCAAGATATATGAATGTGTAAACCTACACTGCTTCTTTGCCCATTTAAAGATCACAATGTAACATAGATCTATGATCTCTGGTTTAATTTTGACTTAAATTGGTTGCTGACTGTGTATCAAATGTTATTTTCTTACGAAAATTATGTATTACATAGAACTGGGCTTTTTTAGATAAATGCACATCTAGTCCCCTTAAAACACAGACAGGATTAGAAGAAGCATGAGGGTTTTTTTTTTTGCTTTTTTAACACTAATACAACAGCAGAATTGCCCAATTCTGCCACTTCTGTGCTGCCATTTCTGTGTTGCCTCCTCCTAATGGCAAAATCATGTACGCCAATCTGGTCAACGGCCATTACGAACATTGTATTAATTTAGAGCAACCCTCTAAAACTAAAGTAAGACAAAATCCATGGGGAAAAATATTTTTAACAATATAAAAGTTCTTTCTCCCTCAAACAAGAACATGGGAAAAAAGTCACCCTCCTATAAGGTTAACCCTTTGTGTTCCTTGGAGCCTGAAGACTTCAAAGCAATCTGCCAGGGGGAGTTTTCATCAGTGTGTGCTTCATCCTCATTTAACAGTGGGAGGAAGCTGATACAGCCCATCTGTCTCATTTTTTGAGGTACAGAGCTTAGGAAGCTGATTCGCCATGTGGAATTTGATGTGCAGAATGACAATGTCAGGAAGAGAGCTCAGGTTGTGTGTGTGCACTGCTCTGCTCTCGCTGGCAGCCCTTTTCCTTTGGTGCATCTGGTACAGACAAGTAGCTACATAAATAGCCTTACAGCAGCTCTGGTGCTCTGACTAGCATATTATTCAATCCCCCGAAAGAAAGTAATGCTATGTATAGTTACATTTATAGTTAGTATAAATGTCCAGTAGGAGAAATAATGTCCAACAACTTGCAGTCCCATTTTTCAGTCCCAAAGACTTCACGCCTCAGTCTAATTCTTTTAACTAATGGCACCATATTTGCCACCTGAAGGGCCTCTTGCGACATCACCTCTGAGTCCTGTTAATAGTTCTTGTGCCACTAAAACCACGCTGAACACACAACAGTGACAGGAATAAACTGGAGAGTTCCCCCTAATTTTTCTGTGCAGACTTTGCTTTTCATACAAACAGAAAGCTCTCAGTTGTGGCCATAGCATAGAAGTTGCGTTATGCAACTGCCTCTCTTGATGGCACAATCAATCAGCTTTGCAGGGACACTTCATGAGCATCCTGCTGTGTGCATCTTTAGAAGGATGAGAACTTTGACTGAATACAGCAAAGATGGTGGAAGTAAAGACTTGAATAAAACCTTCGAAATCCCTATAAAGCCAGTTTCTCAATTTAATAAAAGCTAATCCTCTTCCTTCATTGCACAGAGTAACTTTCTAGCTCTAAGAGCCAAGTAAAAAATGCTGTAATTGTATAATACAGGTAATGAAATACACTTAATGTCCACAGCATGATAAATTCCTATTTACAAAAACAACAAGAAACCATGGTACGTTTTTGTGGCTGTATATTACCTACTGTACTGTTAAAGGTTGCAGCCAGAGCAAAAAAAAACAACCCTGTCTTTAGAGTCAAGATACCTGCTATAAATTAGTCCAATGGATTGAGACAATGGGAAAATCTGTAAGATCATATTGGAAATTCCCTACATTAATTTTGTCCTATGGGATTCCTCTTTCGTACTGACCTGGACTTTAATTTAACCTTTCTTTATCACTGCTGCAGCCTGTGCTCAGAGACCTTTTGTAGAGAAAAACCTTTTCCTTTTAACCACTTGTCATACTGATGGAGTTTTAATGAACAGTAGTAAGCAGAGATAGACCAACTGCCTCAAACAACCTGAGGGCAATCCATAACATCGTATGAAACCTTAAAATGTACCAAACCCAAAAGCTGCTGAGATATTTCAGGCTTGCTTCTTGCTGAAGACTGGGGTTTGTTGTTGTGCATTACCTCATGTGAGTTTTGTTTCCTATGTGCTTCCCCAAACTGGCCAGATCTTTGTGCAACAGAGCTGGAGCCCGCCCAATGAGGAGAACGGGCTCTGCAGTAGACATTGCTCCAGCACTTGCCAGCCTGAGAACTGTCGTGGTTAAAGGATCAGGGCTGAGAAATAAAAGGAAGGCAGAAAGTAGCCGTGGTCACTACAAACAAGTGATGCTTCACACAAAACCAGGAGCTAACAGAGATGAGCTTTTTAGCCACCAGGTCAGGCTGTGCAGGAAGAGATGGAGGTGTCTCTGTGGCCACCTCGTCAGGGTGCTGTGAGCCGGCACAGGGGAGGTGCTGAGCCAAGGGAAAGAGCTGGGACCCGGCCACAGTGAACTGCTACACACCCTTTTGTCACAGAAGGTAACCAGGGGTCTGGTGCAAAACTGAGCACTAGAAAATCTCCCTCTGGCTGCTGCAGAAGCCTCCATTTACAGAGCTCCCCAGGGCCATCAGGAGGATCCACATGGGTTTGGCTGCTCCATGCACAGAGCTCTGCCCTGGCTGCATGCAGTCCCCCTGAGCATGCCTAGACAGGGGACATAAGCATCTGGTCACCCCCGGGGACTGAGAGGCTTCCAGGAAAAACTATGGTATTTGGAAATGACCTTAGAAATGAAACAAGCCAAAAATATCCCTCCAGGTCCTGCTTATTAAAGCTTTAACGCTGGTGAGACTCCATCATGATGAGCTCTCCCCATCTCCTCCTCCAGTTACATTTATCTTTTTGTCAGGTCTGCTTGTATCTGAACAACAACAAATACGCCAGCAGATTAAAGTACATTTCCCCCTGCCTAGGAACCACCCCAAGTCCTGCCGTTTACCCAATCCAGATACTGTATTATCTTGCCAAGGTTTTTCCAGACCCCACTTAACACCTTCAAAACCCCCACTTCTCAGCCTGCACCATAGCCAGGCAGTAGCTGCTATTCTTAAATGCAAGCTTGTCAAAGCTGAGCACAGCAGGTATTAATAACCAGCTGCTCCTTCTCTTCTCAAGCAAAGCAAGGAGAAGCTGCTGAAGGTCTGTTTACATGATTCTTAAAAAGCAAAGTTCTTTCTCCTCAGAAGCATTATTGATTTAATTGAAGAACTCCCCTGAGGGAGGAGGTTGCTTGCAGAAAGGTTGCAGCCTGTTAGGAAAAAATTATCTCTATCAATTGTCAGCTCTTTAACCTAATGATGACAATCTTGAATAGCCTGCTCCACTCTGCAAAATTACATACAGCACTTAATTAGATTAATTAGCAAAATAGAGTTATCATAAAGAGTCTGGTTCTATATTGCAGCGCCAGAAAGGAAGGTGGGGAAAAAAGGGTGCAAGCTAGTCTGAATGAAACCTGTCACTCATTAAATAGCAACTGGTAACTGCTGTGCTTTGATAATTGGAGATCTATTTTCATGTCTGTTCCAAAAGCTGAAAACTGAGCTCAAAACCTTTTTGTTTTATTATTTTCTGTTAATAGATACTTGCAGCGAATACAGTTTAGGATTGCTTGCTGCTGTCTTTCCAAAGGAGAGTTTCAGTACAGTGAATCTGTCCTTAAACTAAGAAGAGAGTTGCTGTAAAGGGAGGAAGCGAAGGCAAGGAGGTGGCTAGGTCAGGTTTCTTAGAGTCCTAGCACTGTGCAAGCACAAGCTTTACCAATTTCTTCAGAGCAAACCATACTTTAAGAAAAAAAAAACAACAAAGTGCATAAATTGATGGTCTTTGCCAAGCCCAAGACTTGTGAGACTCAAAGAATGATGTTTTGTGGGTTTGCAGTAGACACCAAAGTGAGTCAGTGTTGTGTTTCGTATTTCCTGCTGAGGAGCGTCGACACTCACATGATGTTCAGCAACAAAACCCAAGCCCAGCTCTGTGCTTTGTTTACTGAGCATAAATGCCTGTTTCACACTGAAAATGACATCTGCTGTCCCTGTGTCTATCAGATGTTTCAGGGTTATACAACACTACTTCATCCAATCATCATCAAGTCCAACCATTACCCCAGGACTGCCAAGACCACCACTAAAGCATATCACTAAGGTACCCTTAAGTAAAAAGTGCGGATTTGGATCCCTCTCTTCACATAGAAATATTGAAGGAATTGTTCAGAAACTTTCTGAACCTTTGACTTTGCTCCCAATACAGTGTGGTAAGCTGCGAAAGTCCAAGACAGAAAAGCCAGAAGATTGGTAGTATTCTAATGAAGTAAAGACAGAGACTGCACAACCAGTGCACTCCTGGAAAAAAGACAAGATACATAATTTACATTGGTCAAAACTAGGCAGGGTGCTGAAGAGGGGGGGAGAAATCAATGCGTAATGACTTAAAAAATTTCAATGATGTGATTATACTAAGCAAGATGTCAAGTAAGCTTAACTTCCAATTTGATGAGATTATAACAATTTTGTGCTGGTAATCCATGTTATATCTTCAATTTAAAATAATTAAAATTACCAAAAATTAACTTCATGATATTAATATGTAACTAATAGGAAGACACCATCTTCAAGAAGCATTTCTAGTGCAGTGCCATGCAGTGCCTGACAGTTGCTTTAATTTCTT
The DNA here is from genome assembly GCF_033815535.1 of Pezoporus flaviventris. NCBI lineage: Eukaryota > Metazoa > Chordata > Aves > Psittaciformes > Psittacidae > Pezoporus > Pezoporus flaviventris. The sequence continues at coordinate 18,191,619 of NW_026892585.1, read as the reverse complement.
TATACTGATCTGAAAAAAAGCAATATAATTCAAGATACAATGTACAGAGGAAGCATATTACCAAAGTGTAAATGTAAGTGAGGTGAAGTCATTCGTACAGATGGATTTGCATCACTTGACTACATTAAACACATTTAGGAAAGAAGAAATGTGTGACTAGCAATGGAAGCCCATGTGATGTATCTATCACCAGGAGGGATCACGTCTCTGTCATTCCTGAAACGCTATAAATATTTTCATAGTGTCAACACCAGAATTTATGCTGAGAGATCAAAAGAGATTAACAAAGAAAGCAAAAGAATGACTTGAGGTCTTGCCAATGCACTTCAGTGAGATACTTCAATCTGATGCATATTATAATTTAAATTTCAGCATGTTTAGACTACAAGAAAGATTTCTGATTATAGTGGGATCTGTTATCTGGTGAATGAGTGAAAGCTCAAGGCAGACAAACTGAAACTGGAAATTAAGTGCAAGCCTTACCACGAGAAAAATTAGCTTTTGAAAAACATAGCCTGCAAAAATGGTTTAATTTTCAGCATTTTATAGCTCTTAAGAAGAAAGGGATCTGGAGTAAAGACCTGCTGCAGGTGAAGGATCGAGGCAGGAGATGTGAATTGAACTGGTGTTTATAACTGGTGTTAGGCAGACTAAATTATCTGAAGTGTTTCCACCCAGAAACCACTCTGAATACCTTTTTTTCTCATGTGTTGAGATGGTTTTTGTCAGAAATCTTTAGTAAAGTGGATCCGAGACCAACTCGAGCCTGTGCCGTGGCACCCCTCATGCTGAGGGGATGGGGCTGCAATATTTCTTTTAGTTCTCTGCAGAGGTCAGCGAGAACATAAATTCAGCTGCATGGCAACTTTCAGGAAAGGCTGCAAGAGTATTATAAATAAGTGCAGGCAAACCAACCAAGACAAAGTTAGAAACAACCTCAGCCTGGGCCACAGACTAATGTTTACACAAAATATGTGGAGAAATTGGAATATAAATAGCTGTCAGTGGCTAAAGTCAGGATGTTTTACATGAGTAAAGTACCCCAGGGAGACATCGGATGGTTATTTGTATCATGACTGACATTTTCAAAGACAAGGTCCCAGAAGTGCAGCCCAACAAACTTTGATTTTTAATGGTGCAGCTCTATTTTGTGAATTTTTGCCTACCTACAGTCATGCCCACCAGCACCGATGACATCCATTCAGCCCAGGTTTTGCTCACCTGGAGCTGAGTGCCTTCAAAACAGCGCTTGAGATCTATCAGTAAGAGCAGCATAATGTTTAGCTTTGTTGAAGTATCTTCAGAGAGAAAACCCACAGCTCTGCCACAGGGTAGCTAGAAATAGATTGTGGTGTACCCCAAGTAACATGTTACACATAAACCATACACAGCCTTCCTGCCAGATCCCAGGAAACCAGCACACCTCTACTCAGTCCCACAGACTGTTAGGCGTATCTTCAGCTGGGCTCAAGAACCCAGTACAGCTTGAGATCTACAAAAATATATTTCTCCCTCAAAATATTCCAGGTCATGCCAGCCTCAGCTGTGCCTCCAAACATCCTGAGATCTCATTTCTCTTCTGGATTACATGGCACCAAACAACTCTTCTATTTGCAGTTTGCTTCCTCAGGGAAGCAATTTGGAGGCTGAGGTCAGTTCTCCTAAAGGTGTGCAAATCTTTTGACTGGCAGGATAGAGATCCCTTCTATACAAATTGGATTTGTCTCCCTTAAAACTTGGCAAGAACAAATGTTACACTACTTGAAAAAAATCTATTTCTTAGAATTGTATTTCTTAGAAATGTCTTGGCGACTTTTTGCAGGACAAAGTCATTTGATTTGAGAGCTTTCCATTCTCAGCGAAAGAACAAGCAGTAAAGCCATCTCTGGTATGAGCATTTGATACAGGCCTCTGGAGACAGCCAGTTCTGCAATGAGCTGACTTAGACACTGAAACTAAGAAGAACATGCACTGGATTTCACCTCAAAATGCCTCTGCTGCACCTAACAGGGGCAAAATCCATGCACAAGGTCTGCTCATACTTCTATGATGCCGCATATGTTCTTGCATAGATTTATATACTAGAAGCTCCTTTTGTTAGGGAGTCTAGCAAGACCCAATGTCCTCTTCCTTAGTCAGTGCTGTGTGTCAGCGTCCCTTTTGGCAGAACAAACCCAAGGCAAGCACTCCAGCAATAAAGACAACCATTGCTGTCACTGTTTTCGATTTATTGTACTTTTCTATTATGAACTCCTCAGTTACTGAGTCCTCTCTGTCTGGCTGCATGGTCAACCTGCAGTATAGGATAAATGCAGTTGTGCTGGTCACATACGTACCCAAGAGCACAAAAGGCTTGGTGAAAGAGTTAGGTTACATGTATGGGTCAACATTAAGCCAAAACCTGTTGCATTGGTGGGAGAGTGCATTCACATCTGGCATGGAGTACATGAGAGACTAACAACTTGCAAAATTAATGTCTGACCCCCTACCAAAAGGGAAAGACCTGACCATGCTCCTGCCCTGCTCTCCGCTTGTTCGCTCCATGTCTGCATTGCACAAGGGAGCAGCTTCTGTTTTGGGGTTGGGTTTGGGCTGCTTGCCTGCCTGCCCACTGAGGGGTGTGAAGCACTGCAGGGGAAGTGGTTAATGAAATAAGCACACACCGTTTCTCAGTCACTTAAAACATTCTCACTTGTGTCAGATTTCATTTTACAAACCCCTGTTGTGTCTGAAACCCGTTGGCAGTTTGAAGCTTTTGAGAACAGTTTCACAATGGATCATCCAGTATGTGGCCACAGGTCTTTACAATACCAGACCAGTGTTTCATACTGCATCCCTTTAGATCTTCCAGCTGCATTTGAATTTAACTTTGTTTTTGGTGCTACCATCCTTCCAACTCCTGATTGCCTCAGCGTGCTACAAACCACTGGAAAAGACTGAGCTTTCAGCTTGTGTTTGCAGTGCAACTGGCTACAACAGTTTACTGGAGAAATAATTGGCTGCAGCCCATTTTGTCATCTTCCCTGCTTCTTCAGCAATGTTAAAACTCCTTCACTCATAGAAGAGCTGTGTGCATGAGGAGAAGAACAATGTCCCACTGCTGAGACATTTAAATGCCATAAAATGTCATAACATCAGATAAGCTTCAAGATCTTAAAAAAGGATTAAAAGTGCAGAGTTTATTGGATGCTGACATGCAGTTAATAGCACTTTTGCATGCAATGACTTTACACAGTGTTCCTGTGCAGTTTTAAATGTCATGTAAGTGTATAAATTCCATTCAAACATAACCTTTATTATGAGAGCATCAATAACAGAAAAATCTAATTAAAGGATAAAAGGCTTGGTGGAAACACAACCTTTTTCATATCTAATTGGTAATGAATTCATAGAATTCTATGAAGAGTACTATCTCAGAGGAAGACCAACAGAGAGAAAACCCTGCTTTCTACCACACAGTTTAATGGAAGCTCCTCCTCTCTTCAGCAACCCATCCTCTTCCTTTGTAATCCTGAGCGAATTATTATTCCATGTGGCTGCATCAAAATACACGAAAACAGCAGCTGAACCTTTGAAATCCCCCGTTTTGTTCAGTTTGAATCATCTACACTGGGACATTTGCCACCTTGCCACTGTCTATTAGACCCAAGCCTGTGGCTGATGAATTACAGCTCTGTCAATCGTCCTGTCTAGCAAATTGCCAGCGTATGAGAAGGAACCCAATATGATCATCAGCATTACAGAGCACCAAAGTAATAGCAGGCTACATTTCCCTCATTTGGTGCCTACCCCAGAAAACTAGGCCATGGTGTCCTTCAAACCATAATGAGAATTACTATTGAGAGGACTGTCAATCTACATAACAGAAGAAATGAGGCTTGACAGTTTAGAAAATGGGAGATAAGTACAGTAGCAGAACCAATTACTGCAAAAGGATTCTCTTTTTTTGACCATACTCAGCCGGAAACAACTGGATATTACCCAGGCCAAATCTGTTGCCTAATTTTGATAATATATGCTTCTCTGTATGTAGCTGTGGATTTTGGCTGGGAAGACTTAGAATGTGATAAAGTTCCATTTTGAGTTTGTCTTTCTGTAAATCATAGTTAAGTCCAAGGTATGAACACGCCACATCACGCTGCAGATGGACAATCAGAATAGCTCTCTTCCCTTTCTGTTTATTACACCCCTATAGAATCAGTATAAGAATACTTTTTATCTTTTTCTTTGCATTTTCAAACATCACTTGTTTTTCTTCTAAAATAAGTCAGATACTTAAAAGTGATAATTTCAATGATAAGTCAGAAATGATTACTCTTCTTTCCAGACTAATTGAAGCTATTACAGGTCATTTGATACATGCAGACTGAGAGTCCTCACTGACAGGGGGAACAAAATCTCGGAAGGGCGTCTGAAGAGCACCACTTTTTCAAGTGCCTTTCTCTGTGACCCTTTGCTCCCAAATACTGCAGGGTTCCCTCACCCTTGTTTCAGAAGTGCTTCCGCTATCTGCCCCGGATCCTTTCTTTCTCAGATCTTGCCAAACAGCCCTTCCTACAGCTGACAATACTGTGGCTGCTGGGTCCTGTAGATCATCAAGCTGAAGGTCTTCATAGCTGCAACTCTTTCACCTTGCCTTGAAACTGCTCTGTGGGGCAGTCTGAGCCCTGCTGCAGCCCCTGCTAGGTCAGTGTGAGGAGAGGACAGCTATCTCCAGTGATGGAGGCAGCAGGTTTGGAAGCTGTCAGCACCAGGAAAAAGGAGTATGACAAAATCATATTTCTGGGCTCCCTGAGAAGAGTCTGTCAGAGTATCACAAGTAAAGCTGCCTTCTTGGTATGCTAAGGGTAAGGGCCTTTGTGTTATAGGTAGCCAGTGGCAAACAGCTGAAATACCTAAGCAAGAGAAACAGATTTTAATAAATAATAAAAGGTGTATTTTTTTTTCTGAGCATCATCACATGAGCTGAGAAATAAGGACTTTGGAAGCACACCTTGATGCCCCAGCTTGGTGTCTTTCATTCATTGCTATTGTCCTGGGCCTTTCAAAATGGCTCTATAGCTTTATGTAGCAGCCCTCAGCAGCCCTGCTAAGCTAAAGATGTCTCTTGATATCAGGTATTTCATGGATACCTTGCTACACCACTGGGAAACTCATTTAGATATACAACCTGGTTTCTGCATTCCATTTTATACTCAGGGCTTGTGCTACTTGTTGTGATCGCATGGTTCTGAATAGGTCTGAAATCTGTGTCTAGTCCTTCATAGTGTCAGTAATGCTAGGAGGGGAAGGGTTATTTTTCACATTTTTGTGGCACAATAATGCTACTTGGAAGTCATGTGCCCTAAACATATAGCAGAAATATTTCTATATTTACTCAAAATCACAGGAATTATCACATGGCTTTAAACGCATGATCTACTGTTGGCAGCTAGTGTTGGTCGTTGACCTGTCCCAGTTGTTTCAGTAGATACCTCAAAGTTCCGTCAATCATTATGAAATAGAGATTATTTTAGGCCTTAATGTATGACATTTAATTGTCCCTTGTATCGTGCAACACCCTGAACTCACAGATTCTGTATAAACTGCAAGGTATCTTTCTTGAGCTCACTGAGTAAGTCAGCCTGAATGAAATTCTGCGGCTGTGACTACTAGTTACCATAAAGAGAAAGCATTGACCTTTATGGATTTCTGTATTTTGCAGCCTTTTATTTTATTAAAGGGTTTCACCATTTATCTACTTTATCTGTATTTGAAACAGGTTCAGTAAAACCTAAACCCAGTAACATCTGAATATCAAATACAGCCATTCTCACAGTGTCGTAGGTACTATTACTTGCAGCACAAGATCATAAGGCAATTTTAATCTGGCTCTCCTAATGAAAAGTCTATGAACAGGATCTTCATTGCAAGGATCTGATTTTCAGAGATTCAGCACTTGGGGGAACTGCACCAACGTCATTTGCATGTTATATACTTAGGAAATTTGCAAAAGCTGCAGTTCCATTGTTGCTCATTACAATGTTACTTATTAACTGTCTTTTTAGGTTATATCTGTACAAGAAAGTACGTATGTGAAAAATACATCACTGCTAGGAAACTGGACTGAGGATGTCTTTTTCTATGTTGATTATGAAAACAGTGGCAGTGATTGATTTTAGAGCATACAGTGCTCCAAGCTGTGCTCCTGTATCTTCACCAGTACAGGTGCATGTTATCTTTCTAGGGTCCTACTCCTAGGATCATACTACTTTCAGTAATGTGGCTATAGTAGGCAAAGCATATAATTGTGCTTCTCATTAGCTTGAAACACACTGTTCGTATCTGATCATTGTTCTTGCGGTTTTCCCCTGGGCTTTGAGCTGTGGCAGAGATTTTATGTGGGTAGAAAATGCCATTTTTCTTTTGCCAGAATTCTTCTGGGGAAGATGCTGTCAGAGTGCTCCATCACATGGGATGGATCATCACTTGCAGAGAATTATCTCTAATACAAAACTGAATTTTTATCTGAACTGACATGTCTAAGAAGTCTCACCTGTGACATGGGGGAGGGGAAGGAGCTGGATTTAGTAGCTAATTCCTCCTCCAGGACTGAATATATCCTATCTCTCATACCCAGTTCTGTCCTGTAACTGCTGCAACCTCCCCCTTCTGAGCTAACAGGTCTCCTCAGTTAACACTGTCACCAGCGCAGTCTCCTCCACTGTTAAGCTGCGCTCATGTTATAGTGACCATATTGTTTCAGTCCAAACCAGTCCAAAACTGTTGTGACAGTGCTGACATCACTCCTGCCTTTCATGCACCCAGGATCTTACTGTTTCTGAGCTATTTAGCTGTTAACATAATCTTGGAAAGAGTGCTGGAAAAATACTGTTTGCAAATCAATACAAATCTCTCCAAGCGAATAAACTGAATGCTGGTTCTGAATCAAGGCTCAGGAAAAAGATGGGAGTAAAGAGTAAACTGTATGGTTCTGTAAAACTGTGTGCAAGTAAACATAAGCACAAAATACTGCACCCTAGAGAAGGATGTTCAGGAAATGCTGTTTATAGTCTCTTTTGCTGACTGCTCCCTGTCACAGACACAAGGCTCTCTGAAATGCAGGGACAGCCATTAGTCTCCTGAAAAGCTCCCTACTCACCTCCACAGATTCCTGGGGGTGACATTATTTCTCCAAGACAAAAATTCTGTCTTTAAGTAATCCTGGCACAAGCAGAGGCACCAGGACATAATATAAAAAGATATTAGAGGATTTAGTTACATATTCAGACTTGAGAAATTTCATAATTATTTGGCTAAAGACAATCCAAAATCACAGCAGGTACCATCAGTTCTGGAATTCGGGACAGAGACTGAGATCGACAGCTGAATCCTAGGGCTTTTTCTAAGATTTCTGTGAGGGTTTTTTTGATCCATAGCATAATATCTGAGATAAAGAACAGAGCTCATGCTGTGAGCCACAGCATAAAGCCCATATTTTAAGAGTGTAACAAAATCTTCTTTTACTCTCTTACTAGACAGGAAAACTACTGAACTCCCCAGGCCCTGGGACCCCACGCAGACATGCTTAGTTTGCAATCAACTGATAGGATTTGCATTTTGGCTTACAATCAACTGATAGGCTTTCTATTTCAAAACCCTCTTAACCAATCAGTAGCATATCTGAGTATGTCTGCTAAGTACATGCCACTGAAAAACTATGTAGGCATCAATGCACTTTGTAAAATAGCAACTGTGAAACCTAATGTACATTGCATTCAAACACAGAGCACTGCCTTCCCTCCATGTACTGTTTACATGTGTCAGTTTATTTCAGTCCTTGATGCCTTCTGGGGGGGGATTTTTCCCCTGCACTTACACAGTATGCTTCTTCTGCTACTTCAAAAAGTGGTAGGTGTCATTTCCTCCAATTTATTGATGGAGGAAGCTGAGGGCCAGAGAACAAAGCCCAGGCCTTTGAGTTCCTGCACTGTTTCCTGGCCCTGCTGTTTTCCTTCTCCCAGACAGTCACTAATGCACAGGCCAGTGCTGCATCCAGCCGAGAAAGCCTTCTGCTCCATCACGTTTATCTCCATGGAAAACAGATAATAAGACATCTAAGCTTATTCAGAAAGCTCTTCTACAGACTGCAGGTAGCTTAGCAAGGCCAGATTGCTTTTGACAAAGCAGGACAGGTTCATGACAGCTGAATCTCTTGGTTGTGCTATTCCCACTACAGCTCAAGCTGCCTCCTTTCATACTACCCTCCCACACCACCTCTCAAACACTTCTCTCCTGATCACACACTCCACCCTCCCTCCCCCTTCCCTCTTCATTTTGGAGTGCTGACGTGGCACCAAGCGGGAACTCCTGTGAGCTCAAGTGGCACAAGGACGTATGCAAAAGAAGCACACACAGCTGGGCACTGAAAGCTAAAGAGGGACTTTAGCATTCTCACCTGACTGCTCTTCCCAGCATTGCTGCCCTCTTTGGCACACCAGGTAATAGTCAAGGGAAGAAACATGCTTTTGTCCCAAGGTACTGGTGACATCTCCAGTACCACTGGGAAGCACTGGGGATCCTGCAGGATGGTGCTGGGACCAAGCCATCCTATGGATGCACGTACTCCTGGGCTAAAACTTTGAATTACTTTTTTTTCCATACAATCCTGTGCATCTTCCTCCCCCTCATCACTGCCTTTAAATACTCAACTGCCTTTCCAACTCAGAAAGGACTACAGTGGATGCTCCCCTATGAGGGCTTGCTGTTGCTCTTATACTCAAGACCTGTTTCTAATCTTTCTGTTATGCTTTTTGCTACTCTTCCCTTCCAGAGCCACCCAGAGAAGAGAGGTGATGAGTCAGAAAGGGAAGTTTAACAGTGTCCAGAAACAGAAATAACCAGAAAACCTCAGGAGTTTTACTGCCTTTTTCTTATTGAGAACAAACAAGTTGTAATGAATAAAAAGCATCACGCGGGTTAGTTTTGAAAACCACCAAACTGACCTGTCCCACAGCTGCTTTCAAAACCCTGAGAGCAAAAGGAATCAAGGGCTGGTAAGAACTGTGGAGATACTGTTTTTAAGTGTTCGCAAGCATTCAGAAGACTGGAGGCCATTATAGGATACATGCAGATCTATTAATTTTTAAACGGAGGTGTTAAATGTTCCTCTTACACTGTTTGACTGGTCAGAGTGAGTAGGTGTGAACAGAAACTGTGGTGAGACCTACACCCGTAACAGTCATAAGAAGCAAGCTGGTAACTTCACCAGTTACAGAACTTTGCTCATGCTATCAAACCCCCATGGGTTAGTCATCCTCCAGCAGCAGCACTCCAGCTGTTACCTGTATGGGGATAAAATGACTTCACAGTGAAGTACATGCCACTGCAAGTGCATACTGCGCCGTGCATATGGCTGTATGATCGCCTTCTGCAAATACTGCTCTTTACATTCATTTTGAACCTTCAGTTCACACAAGTGTAAACATAGGCAGGCTAAAGCTTAATGAAAGGTTATTATAGCATGCACAGGACATTGAGGAGTTTCCATGGTCTATGCAGCAAACAATGAATACAGTGAAATCAGTGTTACTGATAAGTCATGCTGTATAAAACTAAGAAACCATACAAATAGAAGGGAAACTCAAGCAAGAAAAGAGTATTAGGTCCTTTCAGATGAGTTAATTTGATTAGCAGACCAGAGTTTAAATTTTTAGTCATCTTGGAACTCGCTTCCATTTTTCACTGCTGGCAACTCTGAATCATCTCTCTCTGCTGCTTCAACTTCAAAACAGGAAAAAGTGAATACAGTAACCAGCCATGAAGGCTTACAAAAGTACTCCCATGCTGTACAAAGTAGCTGAAAAGAGGCTTGGCTCATACAGCATCTTTCACCATGCCTCCATGGGCAAGCTCATGAAATTATGCAGGGCACCAACCTAGTACCAGTGTAAGATCGTGAAGAGAAGGTAAAGAAACAAAAGACTGGAAACAAAGGGGAAATTTTGCAACACTGCACTTAATTCCTGGTCCTACTGACTTGAGTAGAAGAGCTATCACCAACAGCAGAAAGGCCTGAACTTCATCAGTAGAGCTTGGCACTCAGCTCTGTTCCTGTTTTGGTGGCCTCAGTAGGCTCAGCAGAGCCCCTCAGTAAGTGCTGCTGGACAAATTACTGTAGCACAGAGCTGTCTTCTGCAGCTGGCCAGCGAGTTCAGAGGATGGAGGGCATGGTCCTGGGCTCTGTCATTAAATATCCAGGGGCTGCTATGTACCACATTAAACAAACTGATGGGGGGGGGGGAGGGGGAATTTAAGGCAGGAAGAATGCAGATGAAGCTTAGAGTGCTCCTCTTTCAAACAGGCTACCGTTCACCCTATTTCTTGTGTTCAAAAAAAGAGAAAGAGTTAACTGTTAGCATCTATGTGGTCAATCTGCATGTGATTTTCCTTTCCCAATTAGTATTTTCTTTAAAACTGAGCAGTATGTTGACTTAAGTCTCCGTACATACCCATACTTACTCACTGATGACAAGATCTGGTAAAGTGATCTTGTGTGCTTCTTCTATACAATCTAAAATAAACACTGTAAAAAATGGTCTAATAATAAAAGTAAACTGCATCATGGATGCAAAGAACACTTTAAAGAAATACAACTAAGAAAAGTATGCTGATAAAATTGGTTTTGAAATTAGCATCACGGGGTTAACAACAGAACCTGATCCTTTGCTTGCAGGTGTTTATTCTGCATTCTTGTAACATGCAACATGTAAACTTTCTAAAGGATTTTTAGCACCATATCATCTTTCAGAGTATCTGCTTGACTTAGCTCATTTTAAGTCTTAATGTACATACAGATTTGGACTGAGTATGAATAATGCACAAAAGTGACCTTCATTTTAAGGAATCAGCACTACACTTGAATCCAAACAGATTAAGTGATCACTTAGCTAAATGCATATATTTAAACTTTTTCTTTTTTTAGAAAAGCAGATACTAGGTAAGGATATTGTTCCAAAAAGTATTATCTTCCTTTCTAACAAGTTAGAACAGGATCAGAGTAAGCAGAGCATATATATTGTGGAGATGAACACACAAAATCTGTCAGCCCTAGCGTTAAGTGGTACTTATTTTTCACTTATTCTTTTTTTGCCTTAAAAATAAGAAAACAACCCCACCAAACTATGTTTAATCCTTTAAATGTTCCCTTACCTCATTCCAAGTTTTAATGTGCTAAATGGAAATATATAAATGCTAAGAATACCCAAGTCATCTATTCTGATAACCTAGTTGGAGAAAGAGGCTCTACAGAAATGCTTCATTTGTGATATAAATTACATCATTCTGTAAATACCAGGCAAGCAGAGGTGGGCCAGAACTGAAAATGGAGCCTTACTGACTTCTAGGCCTCCCTGAAGTATAATGCTAACTGTACTGGCATCTTTCAATCAGGACTAAACTTGAAACTAAAATTTCAACAGCCTAGGTTTTGGGTTTCTTGGTAAAGTGAAACTGACCTTGTATATTTATGGCCCATCTGAATTTTGATGTAACACAGTTATTTTTTGTAGATAAATCAGATTTAAATCTGATAGATTTGGCCCTATATCATACTGGCTATGGTACAAAGACTGATTTCATACCATCTCAGAATATAGTTAGCAACATTGAACTTCATGATGCTTCCCATCAACTTCAGGTGCAATTGAAAGACTTCTAGCTAGTAACATAGAGAAGGACTGTCTAAAAAACAACTCTTACAGTTGTTTCCCATAGGTTCCGTGTTTCGTTTTGCACAATACAGAATAGAACTCGCTCCTGGCAAGACTATAATACTGAGGCATATGATCTGTCAGAAGAGCTTAGCACCTTCCAAAACTGCTCCTAACCCAGGCAGTTTGGCATTTGAAAGTGCACGCTCAAAATGTGGCATTTACTATGGAAATTGATTTCATCTCCCCCTGTACCCCTTCACACTTTATAATGACTAGAAAACAAATTTAAGTCCCTAACAGTTTAGATTAAGCATGAGTACACTGATGTTCTTGGTCAGAGCTCCACTGATGTTTACAGGATGTTATAAATAGAAATATAAATATTCATTACAATCTGAATGCAGAAACAGTATCTTGAATTGGTTAAAAAAATAAAGATCAGTGTAGAATATATGTCTTGAAGACCTCTAATTGAAACAATCCTTTTCAACAGACATCACCATCTTCCCTTTTCCCCCACAACAGAACAAAAGCTGCATTTTGATCTCTGTAGAATTTTTTCTTCAAATTTATTAGCTTCTGTAATTATATAGTCCATTTTATCGTTAAATCAGAAACAGTAAGAGAACACTCTAGGTTGGTATAGTATTTTACAATGAGCATATCAGCTACAATACCTTTACCTAATGTCAGAAAACCAAAACAGAACAGCAATATTTTTTTTTGTTTGTTTTTTTTTTTTTGACAAACCTGCTTTTGAGATATTACTTATTCTGTAAGGAAGAAAATACTTGAAAAATAAAAAAGTTAAAATTTAGTTAAAAGCTTTACTTGTCTGGGAGCAATCTCATAAAACCTGTTTTAATATGAGCACTTCACAAAATGAAAAACTATTTACAATATCTTGCTTGCAGTTTGGTCACATTATCTACACACATTTGCAGAAGATCTTAGGCAAAATAGGTATGTATCTTCTGACACAGGCTATCAGATTGATTGCACATTTTCCTTTTACGCAATGGCTCTCCTATAGTGCACTGAAGTCAGTGATCACTGTCTAATTACATTCTCATTTTAATTTATGGCTCAACAATAAAATGAATACCACTTCAAACCCAAATATCTGAGCTGCTGCATTACATATAGTGTGAAACATGTGGGTTCTACTTTTTTGCTCCTGATTTTCAAGAGAATAATTCACTGCACCAGCACAGTTAACAAATTGTGCAAAGAAATAAGGGACCTGTGCATTCATTTCATTTGAAAATCAAGGCATCATGTCAAATTCTGTCAACTGATTTCCCACTAGTTACAGCTCATTTAAAAAATGCTGATTTCTCTATGGCACTGTAATGAACTTTTCAGCACGCTATTACTGAATTACAGCATCTTTTACATATACACTATATTTTGGCCAATAATGTAATTCCCATGTTACACAATATCATTGCCTTCACAAGCAGAGTTGCTACATACATTCACAGTTTCAATAGATTGTAATTAGCTTCTCCAGTTGTGCTTTAAGAATTCCAAATATTTTCCAATAGTAAGTGCAAAGCAAATGTCCGATGCAGCTACAATTGGTCACAGAGTTATAAACTCCATAATTATGAGAAGAGCATACTCTCATTCTCCGTTTTCATCACCTGCTTTTTCAGGTATGACCTCCAGACTTCGACGGGGCTTTGAGATTTCTGCATTCTCAGTGCCTGGCTTATTGAGTCCACATGAAAGAGTGGCATAATGGATTTGTTTCAGATTCTCCAGTGCTTCATTTTTAGCATATTTGAGAAGATCAGCCTGTCCCTATAAAAACAAAAATGCAATTGAAATACACAATTGATAATAAGATTCTCTTCCCCCCTCCTCCCTTCTGTTTCTTTCAGATTAATGGTACAGTTGTCCTCCTGAAAAGAAAAAACAAACCAAAAAAAAATACAAAACCACCCTATCCTCCCCCTAAAAAACCCTAAACCAAGTATCAAAATTGGATTATTTGACATTAGAAAGAACCAAGCTTTTTGCTTTCTCTGGAGCCAACCGGTTGCATAAATAAAGGGAATGGTATCATTTCTACCTAATGGTTTTTTGGAAAGTAATATGTGCAGTATTTATAATCCACAGGGGCTATAAATGTTTCTGCATGAAGAAATTGTGAAGGCTGATTTTAATACTTCAGGGAGTCATTCAACTCTTTCGGTTTTGGTCCTTAGAGATTTTTTTTTTTCCCTAGCAATGTGATTCATTCAATAGTAGCATGGTAAAGGATCAATGTTTTTCAAAGTGTAAAATATGAAAATACAGATTGGGAACCAACATATAAAAAGGACAGTGATGATAAAGACTTCACAGGGTTGTATGAGGCTCAGCACTATTGCTATTCCTCTTTACTTGCACTCTTACTCTTCATGGTAATTAGTTTTAAGTAAAGGTGTAAGAGAAACTGTCCCAGACATAGGTGATTTGGCTCTGTCCTGCACTATTACCTACTCCATCTCTTCGTGTTGATCAAACCCCTCTAACAGCAACAGCTCTCATTATCAGACTATGGACAGCCTTTCCTGCAGCTGTTACCTGCCTACCCTGCCCATATACAGGGCACAAGCAAGGCTGTAGCACATGGTGAGCACCCCCGTCTTACTAGTGCACACAGAACAGTTCACAAACACGTGCAGGAAGTCTGCGAGGGCTGAAGTGACCGCACTGTGCCTGCCCTCCTAAAGGAGAACTGCCCCACAGATTACAGAAAAGCAAATGGTACTTCAAGAATACCAGATCTTGAACAGTGTCATTTCCAACTGAAGGGGAGAAAAACACACACACAAAGAAACCAACATCAGGTACTATAGTTTCCTGAGACTGTCAGTTCCTATAATCTCTAGTAAGGTATAAACACTGACTGTACCTTTTCCTGTAACTGGGGTACTCGTGTCTGTCCTGTGTAAATCCAGGCTCCTGACAGACATTTCTCCTGAAGAGATGCTAATCTGTCTTCTAAAAGACATAACAGATATGTTGCCTCTTCTCCTTTGCCAAATAAGGCTGAACTCCAACTTTACTTTTTGGTTTAAAAAATGAAGGAGGAGAGGTAGAACAGCAGTTAGCCAAAACCATGTGTGCACTAATGGTGTGATATTTTGCCTTACTTCTTTAGCAACTCAGAACATAAATACTATTGCATGAAGTAAGCAGAATTACGCATTTGAGGCACACAAATTGAAAACAAATATTGCTTACTTCAAAGACATAATGCCCCCCCCCCATCCAAGAGGATAATAAGTGTTTTTTTTTTCTGATTACCGAACAGGAAAAAAGATCTACAAGTTCACCAATCACAGCACAAGCTTCAGCTAAAGAGAACCATGGCTACTTTGTTAAAAAATCACATACTTTTTTCCAAACTGACAAACAACTAAAGGCTAATTTAAAACACTCCAGCAGACTACATGAGTCATATCTGGAGTGCATCTGTTTCTAGCCCAAGATCCATTTTACATGGATTAGCAGAATATAGTTCTGGAACTTTAATCAAGTTTTTTATTATAGGCAGAGCAGCGAGCAACAGCCTATTAATAAGGTTGCCCAAAACTTCTCATTTTAAAAAAACATGATTTCACAGTTGCTTATGTGCTTGCCAAACTTTAACTACTTAAGCTTATACTTTCTATGAAGGATTTTTGCCATAGGCAGATTTTATTATTATTACTGTTTTATTATTATTACTCTTTACCCTCATCCATATGGTTAATTCACTTCTGAGAATAAAGACAGGAAAACGCTGTCAGAATTTTTAAACAATCTTCTATCCTTCCCTCCCTACTCCCACTTGGAGTAGGGACTTGTAATTCAAATTACTTCAGAGGCAGAAAGTAGTGAATCCAGTTATGTGCTTTCAATACACAAAAATCAGATTTTGAATATGGTTAGTACAATTACTCAGGATTTATTCCTGATCATTCTTCATCTCTTGACAGCTCCAGCAATGTGGCAAGACAATGCATGTTCCATTCCCACACAATAATGAACACGCATTAGAAGAAAAAGTCGGAGTTGTCCTGTATGGCCTCTCCAAGTTGTTTTACCACCAACATTCGGTTGCCAATGCAGGCAGTCCAAAAGACAGACTTGGAGGAGCAGAGGAAGAGCCTGAGGCAGGGACTCTGCAGAGAAGGCAGATGGAAAAAAGGAGGGGGCAAGAGTGATCTTTGGGACTGATCTGGCAAGAAGTCTAAGACTGCAGAAAGGGTTGTTGGACTGCACTGTGTAGAGACTAAATCTCACTGAAGAGGAGATTGTGAAATAACAAAAAACAAACAGTGTGACAACACTGAATTTGGATTAGACAGGTGAGTGGAGAAAGGGAAAGACATTTGGGATTGGAACAGAAAGAAAACAGACTGACAAAATCCACCATGTTGAAAAGAGCCTGAAAATGATAGACAAGTACAACGACTAACAACTCTAAGAGTGTCAGAGCTTGGTAATGAGACTAAAAGCTGGTGAGAGAGACAAAGGAACATGCAGAGCAGGGAGAAGACTGTAGAATAAAATGAAATCAAGTAAGGTGATGAGAAAACAAAAGCTAAGATTCATCGGGAGGATCTCTACAGGAGGCAAAGAGGGGGCAGTATGAACTGGAAAGTAATGGGGACAATAGTGATCAGGGAAGATTAACTTAGTAGACAAGAGAGGATCTGGGATATGGGACTGGATTATTTAATACAAGAGGGGTCCAGATTAAACACATCTGGCCAAGTTTAGGCAAGGGTGAAATAGAAGAATGGATCTGTGTACATTACTCTCTCCTACAACACTTAGAATGAAGTGACTGATTTCTGAATGCCACTGAACTTAGAAAAATGTTTGTGAAACCAACTGTGTTGTCATTATCTGCTGGCATGTCTTGATCCAAAGATGAAACAAGAGCCAACCACTGCTACCGAATATGCACAAGCTCAAGTGAGAAAGGTCTGTGCAACTGATGTAAAGTTCCTAGCTCTGCTGATGTACCATCAGGAAGCCATATGCTGGGGGAAAAAAGTAGGCATCTTAAAAATTCAAATTCTAGTCACAGTGAACACTGTTGAACAGTAACACAATGCATCTGAAAAGACAAATACAATGCATCTGAAAAAATTGCCCCCCCTGCTCCCTGCAATTAAAAGAACTCAAAGACCTTCCCTCTAGTTATATATCAACTATATCTTGTCCAAGGGCTCTCAAGATTCATTCTCAGTTCTTTATATTCTATGCATTCTGTAGCTGCATAAGATCCTGATTTTCACAGTAGGTGCAGCTGATTTGAAAAACAATGCAATCGCTGACTACAAGCTAGAAGACAGTAATATCTCAGATCCATGGGCTACTCAGGTGTTCATCCTGTTACCAGCCCCAGAACTGCTGCAGGCTACTTGCTCTGAATGCATATTATAAAACAAATATGAGAAACCTATCAATGGCTCGAACTTTAGTCAAGCAGATTTATTATAAGAAACACAAAATCCTCTGCATTCAAAGAAGCAAAGTTGGTTTCACAGACAACTCAATGCTGGGATCTGGAGCAGTCACAGAACCAACCCCATGATTCTTGCTATGTAGAGCTGCCTTGTCAGGCTTTCACCTCACAGATAAGTCAAAGTGTAAACAAATTTAGTCCTTAGTGTTGTCTGGCTAACACACTACAAAACTCAAATTTACCCCTAGCACCGTGGTTAACAGGCAGTTTGTGGTAGTTCCCAACTGGGAATAGGACCAACACAGGCCTTACAAAACACAAGAGAAAACAAAACTGTGAGAGCACAGTTCTCACAGCAGCAGAACAACCCTTTCCTTCACTGTGGTTAAAATTCACTGACAGAACTGAGTATTATGTAACTTTGATACCTATTTCATATGTTGATGTTTAAAAGCTTCTCAAACAGAACCAAGCACCAAGCTGTTTTGTAGGCAGACATGAAAAAGACTTTAAAGAACATCAAAGAACAAAAATGATATTCATTCATAAACTTTTAATAAACAACGATACAAGATGTGAATTTTAATGTGGAAGCCCAATTCAATATCCTTCCTACTTCTCTGTTGCAATATTGCCTGCATCAACTATCTGGTTTATTTGTTTGGTTTTTTTTTAAATCAACATTAAAAATCATCTGTTTGGTTTTTTGAAGCTTTTGGCTAAGAGGCAGTGTTTATATATCACATCTCCTGAAAGGTAATTTAAGGGTAATTTAAATCAAACCCAAAATGGTTCCTATCAGTTCTCATACCTATGAAATGAGATATTCAGTGAGATATTTCAGTCATTTGGACATAGCATCAACTATGTCTCAGCACAGCTACCTTTATAATTTGGTAAATATTCACTCATGATTTTTAGTTAACAGATTCTTCAGTGAATGTGTGAACCCTTGAGATGTAGAGATGACATGTGAAATAACTGCATGAGCATTCTTTCCAGGAAACTGTATCAGTAATGACTGGGCTTTAGCTCAGGTTCCAGGACCCAAAGCTTGTATCAGGAAAAGTAAGAAGCCAGTATCCCTTTCTCAAAGCTTGCTGCTCACTATATACCACATATATACTATAACACAATGCTCCATGCCCAGCTGACATGCTCTGAGGGCATTTACAGAATGATGTAACTTCCTAACTTCTAAACATGACTTTAATTAAGAACCAGAATCCCATCAGTCCAATATCAAGAGACTAGCAGTTTCAGATACCTAAATTGAACTGCGATGTGGGAGGCTGAATATATAAAGTAAGAAGTTGCACCCCTATAACTGCCTTGAATATTCCATTTATAAATACATTTATAAAAATAATGTAGGTGCGGAACCAATGTCATTACAGAGATAAGAGATGCCATTAACTGCGCGTCTTGGGATTTGCTTTTAAGAGAAAGTAATTCATGTTGTCTAATGTGACATGTCTAAAAGCTCATAGCCAACAAGAAGCATCTAACAAATGCTAGAGTTTGAAGTCCCACCTTCATTCCAAGTGCTTCCACTGAATCTCCTTATGTTTTAGAACAGCTATTTGTTGCAAAGACTAATTTGAAGATGGTGTTATGCTCTTCCTATGGGCATCTCATATTCTGAGACTCTAGAGGTTTTTTTCCCCCAAAGTTTTGCTATGCCACAAAAGTCTGCAAATTGTTACATTAGGCTGTTTGTAGGAGTCTGCTGCAACAGCACTTAGAGTCATTTTCTTCTGTCAACTGTATACTCTTTCTGGCAGGAAATGTGATTATCTATGTTTAGAAAAGATGAGAGCCATCAGTCTGAGTAATAACAATAAATAAATTACTAGCAAATGATCTTTCAAATTGTCTATTTGGAAGAGAGGCATATTCTAACACTGTACAATCTCTGTATCTCTCAGATGGGCAATAAAGTTCACTAAAGCAGACTAAATTTACTGCAACTCATGTTCTGAAGTTAACCAAATACCTCTATGTGCATATGTGGAGTGCATTAGAACGGGAATGTGTGCACATACACAAATTGGATAGAGATGTTTCAGCTGAATTCAAACACACTATACCAGTAATTTATTTGTCCACATGGCTTCAAATTAGGAAAAATAAAATCCTTTAAAGTAGCAACTGCGATGTGTGTGCATACACTCACACATATAGATACTTAACAACTACAACAGATGTTCTAAACAAAGGGTTCCCCTAGTATTAAGCTGTTTTGTTATTTTATCCATCTTTCCATTGCATCATCAGAATGTCCCAATTGGAAAAAAAAATTAAAAATCAATATGTACCTGGAGGGTAAAATGCAGCTTAATTGGTTTGGAAAATACATCAGCTACACCATGTGAGCATTCTATGACTCCTCTGTGAGGGAGCTGAGGATGGCACTCAAGCAGAGCTGTCTAGTACGGCTGTTCAGAGCCACACAGCAATTCCTTAACCATAGCCAAGAGACTATGTAAAATACTGTTCCTAATTACAAGAAGAATAAAAGAGTTAAATCCATCTAAGCATGGCACTGCCTTAGACGTGTTGGCTGCTCAACTGCCTTGCTTGTGGAACAGCAAAATTTGGGACCATTAAATAGACAGGGGTTTATTTTTGTGCTATTCAAGAGGGAAGTTAATTTGACACAGGCATGGAATTCAACAGAAAAAAGAAGTTTCAACAGAAAAAAGAAGTTTCTTCTTCTCAGACTGTCACTCTCCTGATCAATTTTCACTTTAAAGTATGTGGGCATTCACTTTCCATCCCTGTCCTCACATAGTTTTTAGAGAACTGGAAAAATGGAAATGAAAATCATCATCATTAGATCAAAATTATGACTGCATAATGTCTTTTTCTCCGGACAAGAAGAGTAGCAGTTTAGAAACAGATAAACTTTTTCAATTTAATTATGTAACACAAGAGAAGTTATGGCTACAGCCTACAGGTAAGAGTTAGGAGCAAAAAACCTTGATGTGTTACTTCAAACAAATCACAACCTGTAACTTTCTGTACATCTAAATGTGAAGAATAGCACTTAATAGATGACTGTGTATGATCTGTAAATAACTTTTAAGATGTAACAACAGTGCCAGAACTTTCTGTAACATTCCTGTTAAAGTTTTGACAACAGAGTGATTAAAAATCTCACAGATTATTTTTTTTTTATAAAGTATTAATTATGGGACAAATTGTACCTTCCTACAGAAGGGACCTTATCCTGCAAGTAGAAAAAAAAACTAAGTCGATGTTGAAGAGGTTTTCTCAATAATCTCTCCAAAAGCAAGGCTTTCTAACCCCGTAATTACATTAATCCTAAGGATATGCACAAAAGCCCTTCAGTGCTCTGAAGAGACAGATCTGCCACATGGGTTCTTCAATTTCTGGTTCACACAGAAATCACGACTTCACATTTCAGTCACTTATCAACCTCAGACCTCCTCCCCACCAACCCTTATGCTCTGAATGGAAAGTAGAGATGAAATAAAGGTACTGCTGTTTCAGGCAATATTAAAGAGATCTGCCTATCCAACCTGGTATCTGATGCCTTTGACAGAAGAGTAAAGCGGTAACTTAGTTCTCTGACATTTGCCCAAACCCAGTGAACTGACTCCCCTCCTTTCTATTCCCTAAGTAGCACAGGAATGGTACTTGACGCATCCCATGCAGGTATGTGTTCAGGAAACTCCACTCTAATAAAGTGACAGTCTGCCCCTTTTACCTATAAGTAAAACCTGTATGCATACTTTTAGAATGTATCAACAGTATAAGCTGTAGCAAATTTTGCCTCATTTTGATTCTCCTCTGCATTAGATCTGTGCAGTACAGCACAAAGGGCAGTACAGAGCACCAAGCAACACCGTGGAAAGCTTAACAGCTGAAACCAGCATGGAAAGCTGGAGAAATACATATACATTACCGCTTTTCTGTAGTAGTTCATTGTAAGAAGAGGTCATAGGGAATTCTACTTTAAATAAGGACCAACAATAATAAAATACGTGGGAGAAAATAACTTTATAATTAAAACAGGCATTATACTTTAACATAGTGATGAAACATTTGATTGAGTGGGACAGAAGAACTCATTAGTGCATGTAAACACAAAACTTGAATAATTTGGGCTAGGAGGATAGTGTCAAGGGAATAAATTAATGGAGGCAGGTTTGCTATCTCTATAAATTTTTCTATACTCTGCTGAGATGGAAGACCAGCAATAAGAAACCTGAACTGTTCCACATTCCAGTTTTCTGAGGGTCTCTGGCTAAAGGTATTTTTATACTTCATCATTTATTACGGCATCAAAATGTAGGCAAATGCACCCAACAAAATGCAAGGAGAATCTCTAGCTCATATACACCCAGCTTACTCCAGTCTGAATTAATAATTTGTATGTATCATTAATCACCATTCATAACTGACTGCAGCAGCAACACCTTCCCTTTTGTTTTTCAGTAACAGCATTAACCTCAACGCTCTTACTCCCTTCCAAATCACAAAGCAGGGTTTAAACAGCAGCATAGCTTCTTCCCAGCACAAATCAACACTTAATTGTTTCACCCATGTATTCCAGACTACAGCAGACCCCATTAACGTGAAAAGGTTGTAAGAAGAAAACGTCACGCAAACTAAATGAAACAACCCCCACGACAATAAAAGAAAAATCCACACTGACAGCCTGCTGTGTTTTCAAGTTATATAAATTAAACTGAACATGGTTAAAGAAGTGAATAAATCCATTTAAACTGTGACACAAAATAATGACCAGTAAAAATATTAGAATGTCAGTTGTGAATGGAAGAACACAGTAACTAACCAAAGGAAGACACATTACCTTTAAAATTGTAATGTTCCATGTAAAACTTTCTACTGATTTTTGCAGTTTTCTTTCTTTTAAGCCTTCTCTTGCTCCTATATTGTGCAGGTTTTCATGAAACTCCATTGCTGTAGAGAATAAAAGAGGGAGGAATATAGTACCTATTTTAACACATATTTTGTAATCACTAGTAAGGCAAAAGGACAGTGAAAAACACTCAGAAATTTTATTCTTCAAGTACAAATGTATCTGATCTAGTATGTGCAACATTATAAACATGCCAACATACACAAATCTCTACGCCAAAATCCACACTGAAGTACCTGTTGGGTCACTGCCATACAAAGATGGAGCAAAGCAAATATTTGCTATACAAAAATACTGTTTAAGCACAACTGAACTTGTTGCACCATATGTAAAATCCTTTTTGTGAGCTGCTATAGGATGGAAACAGTAATTTCATGAAATACTTCATCCTAACAGATTTATTTTGTGCCTTGCTCTTTTATGCACTAAATCTACATCATAGTTGTCCAGCTAAAAGCTTACATGCTGCAGCCAGCCCATAAAAGTAACCTTCTCACCTTACCCTTGAGGAGACAAGCAGTAACTGTGAAGGTGGAGTACCAAGTGAACCTCCAAGGACATTTTACCACACCCACGTAAAATGCTGTGTCCACAAAACCTGTATCTGACAAACTTAAAACCAAAAATTTCGGGCAAAATTCATACTAGCTTGAAGGAAACACTGAGTAGAGTGACCAAAGCTTTAATTTTAACTCATTGCACTGCACAGATGTAAGAAAAATAACTTGCTTTCCATGCTGCTGTTACAAGTCATATAAAAATAAAATTTAAACGGCCTCCTTCACGCAGGGGAAGTAAAATGTCCTTCCAAGGGTACACACATCAGCCCGCCATGGATTACAGCAACTCTCCTATGGAAGTTGTATGTTAAACTGAGCTCTCAGAATCTCCATCAGGAAAAACATAAAAGGTAGTTTTGAGGGCAAAGGCTGGCAAATGGTTGTGACTTACACCTACAAATGTAAAATCAAGTTACAAAGCTTAAGTAAAAACTGTAACTAAGTTGACCGAGATCCTCTATTTGCCCAATGAATGTATGTGCTTCAAAATTTATATGTAATTTACTATCATGGAAGACGCATATGAACTCACAGTAGCTGTCAATCCTACAGTGGACTGACTTCTAAGGACATTTTAAGGTACCTATTCTTTGTAATATTTCTACCTGACACTCATATCTTGTTATGAAATACGAATGAATGTTTTTTTGTACATTCCCTTACCTCAGGCCAGTGCATACATACATATGTATGTGTGTATACCTATATATACACACACATATCTCTACACTCACATTAAAAAAAATATTCATAAATTCATTTAGAAGAAAAGATTGTTCTTTTTAGCTTTTCTTAGTATTTTAAATTTTACTACAAGGAAAATAAATGCCAAATATTTTTCCTGCATTAAACTACTGTATCATTTTTATTTCAAATACTTCTCCATAGCTCTAACTCTGCCTCTAGAGTGCAGCTTCAAGTAAACCATTCATCTTTTATTCCCCCCAGACAGATTTCTAACCAGGTGAGAAATTGAAGTTCATTCATCCATCACTATTTCCAAGAATCCATTTCCTGTTCACATCATCCAAAAAATAAACTTCCTATATGATCATGGAAAGATTAGGCACAGATCCATACTTACAACATTACATTTCTAGAGCACCATGGAAATACAGAACCATAAATGCTGAGACTATATTGCTAAACTTTTGGAGCTCATTCTTCCCAACTATTGTAATTCATGTAAATACACTACAATGTATGTAACAAAATAGGAATAGCATGATTTAAAAGCAGGTTTTTAAACTGAATACAATGCTGCTAACAATTCTTCCCAATCATAACCAAAGATTTCACAGCATATCCTTCTCCTCTGCAGTACACTTCTTTAAAGCATCCTGATAAGCAGTCTTTCAGTATTTCCGAATCACTCTTTTTTCTCCTTCAGTGCTGAATCACATTCTGGTTCCCCAGTGAATGCTGATTAGTTTGAATTTCACGACACCTCAGCTTTTTCCTCTCACTCAGACCCTCACCCCTAACCCTGGAAGGCACTAGCTAGATAGCTTTAAAACTCCTTCATCCCTTCTGCGAATACTTTGCCATTCAAGATGCTCTTTTGAAATTTAATGTACAACTCTTTTCTCCCATTTTCAATAACTTCAAAGAGCATGAGGAAAAGAGAAGTGCTCTAAAGCTGATCAATGCAGTAAGAACCCTGTATCATGTGAGAAGACTAATAAGAACTTGCTTGGTTAGTCTAGCAAAAAGAAAACCAGAAGGGGAGTAATTGCTCCCTAGATACAGATCAGTCAGGTAAGACCTTGGACATCAAAGAATCATTTCAGCTAAAGGACAATATTAGGATGAATATCTGTCTGTAAAATCGGAATTTATGTAAAATTTATAACCATTGTAGATGTGGTTCTGTAAGCAGCTTTGAAAAGCAGAAAATTACTCAAAAAACTTATATTCATTTTAAAATAGAGCTGACATGATCAATTTACAAAAACTGTGCCTGGAAGTAGAATTCAGGACCTCCCAGGCCTGTGTTTCCTCAACCAGCTGCATGATGATCTCTCTAAATAGTATTACATGGCAGACCTCAAACCTGCATTAACTTATGCTTAGCATATTCTGAAGGAATATTTCTGTTTCTGAACTAAAAAAGGGCTGATGACAGTATAGAAAGTGGGGCTATGACATACTTTAATAACAAACTTTTTCTTCCCAAATAAAACATACAAGGCAATATAACAGTCTTGACAGGCTGATAAGAATTCTGAGCCATCACTTCTCAGAATATTTTCCAGATTGCAATCTTAGCTGTATTTTATGGTCTTGGATTCTCAATATTTTAATTATCACAAATATATTCAGCAGATACAAAACCTTTCATAATTTACAATAGGCATGGTATTGTTTTGCTGACACTTGAAATGCTGGAACAAGGAAGATGTATTTCTATTGCTGCCCTGCATGCTGTTGGAGAGCCAACACTGTATTTTGAGGTGAAAAAATAATTTAGAGATTTATGTGAAAACCAACATTGTTTATATGTATATATATATACACTATTGAAATTTACTTGTCTCCAACCGCATTTAGCTTAGAAAAAATAGGGTTTTTTATTTCTTCAAAATGAAATAACTCCATATGAAATTCATATCCTTAATGACAAACTAGAAATAACACCTATTTAAAATTGGTTAGCAATTCCTCCCACTACTGGGCTTTCACTGCAGTTTCAAAGTAGTATATGTAAGATACTGATTAAAAAGTGACATATAAAGCAGATGAAGTGATTCTGCTATTTTAAAACTAATTAAGAAGCATATACTAAAAGGGTAAGTCGCCTTAAGCCACCGAGCTGCATGTATTTATATTTTGGGTTTTTTAGACTGTAAAATATATATTTTCTTTTTGGAAAACTCTGATGATAACTACATGTTTAATAAAATCAAGATGTGAAAAGAGACCAAAACATAGAGCGTTTGAGTGCATGCGTGTAAGGTAAGAAGGAGTTCTGACTGTTTGGAAGTCTGCAATTTGTTTACTTTTGTAAGAGTTACTATCACAAAGCCCTGGAATACAACCAACTGAAAGCTGAGTTACTAATTTTTTAAGGAATCTTTAGCAAAACAGTGAGCACAACACTTGTTATACTGTATTTCTAGCCAAATCTCTACTTAACACACTCCTTTGTTTTCTTTGATGAAGGCTTTCCTGCCAAGAGCATGATTTCAACTAGCTGAGACACGACTACGCAGCAGGTAGGCTCCTCCTGATGCAGGTTTTTATCTCTTAAAAAATACCTTAATCAAATAGCACAATGGTAAAACTTTGGCAATAAATGTGTTTACTGAGTAGACCTAATATGAAATTGGTAGCAAACCATTTGTCTATAAAATACATGCTGATAATAAGCGCTTACCTTCAGTCAAGCCAAATATATTTTATTTCATTTTTGGTAGAGCCCTTTGATTTAGAAGCAAATAAATTACTTTTTAAAAGCGTAATAAGTAATAAAAATAAACATTAAATATTTTTTTAAATGGAAAGAAAATACCATACAGTTCTCAATTAGGTTACCACATTGCAGCTCAAGTACTATGTACATTCATCTTGAATGCTTACTAAGTTTCTGTGAATAATTTGCACAGACAGATTTATTCTTTCAAAGAAAAAAATCCAAGAAAATAACTCATACATTAAAATACTTCTTCTACACTGCATCGGTTAAATGGTGATATAGGAAAGAATTCTAGGAAATTAAGCTGCAAGTACTCATTTCCACATATAAATATTTAATCTGCACATTCAACTGCTATACTTGGCCACATCTTTGAGAGCCAGGATTTTAGGTTTTTTACAGTATTAAATACATTTCTGAGTTTTTTTACTCTAGATTATATCCCTTAAACAGTCACGTATTTCAATCTCACAAACAATTTCCTCTTAAAATAAGTTTATCAGAAAAGTGGTTGGGAGTCTGGCTACCAGATCACATCAACAATAAATCAAATAAATCATGTTAGAGAAGAAACAGAAGTCACTATACTTGTAAATTCTCACATATTTTGCTTACAGAACTTTCCGTAAAAAGGCTTAAAATGAACCTTAATAAATTAATACTCAGAAAACCTCTGTATTACCTAAGTATCACTGCTAACTGCAAAAACTGAGTCTTAACAGGAATAAGGATTAAATCCTCAAGTACTCCCAAGCACCTGCTTCCCACTGAAGTCACCCAAAATATTTTATGTCATAACTAGAGAATCAAAATTTCTTCGCAGATCCTAAGTGTGCTTCAGCTTCAAAAAGCTCCAGGTCTGAATTATGTATATTCAGTAGGTTTAGACTAATATTTGACAAAAATATACATTAACAAAATTAGTTTTTCAGTATTTTTCAATAATTATGGCAATGCGCAGTGTTCCATCTCCAGTGTACAGAAGACTTTATTCCACAATGACAGTCCTTTGAAAAGATAGACTGCATTTCTCAATGTGGGTGAAGTTAAGCCACTACCACATGAGAATGAACTAACACTGACATTAAAGGGCAAAAACAGAACTCCAAAGAAGATTCTTTCCACAGGCTGCTGTTTCCGTCTTTTCTTTATCAGCCTCGATCCTCAAGAGAGGCCAACGTAAGTCTAAGGAAAAAAAAGCCTTGATTTTATCTAATGCTAGAAAACAGACTTAATATAGACATTGCTTTATGGTACACTGTAATTTCTTCCAGTCTTCAGATCCTCCTGAGCCCACATTGTTTCACTGGCAATAGTAATTACTACCTCTTTTGCTTCCACAGTAATGTAACTTCTCTTTTCCTTACTATGACCCAATGCACCAGAGAAATTTGGTACCTTTTTCTTTCAAATTGTCTGATTAACACATTCAATTTAAGCCATCTTACCAAGTTTTATTTAACTTGGGATTTGTTGTTGTTGTTCAAAATATAAAGAGCAGGAAAGTGCATCTGAAATCCTGTTCAACTTTCCAGCACTTCTTCCAATAAAGCATGTTATGAAATCTTTCAACCATATATTATACATATATTATATTATATATATAACCATATTATAACACTTCACTACCTCTGCTTTTTTTTTTAACCCTCATCTACAGATAGTTTGGAATTGTTGGTTAGTCTCTGTCAGCAGGTGTTGTACTAGTTAAACTGTCACATGTAGATACAGAAAATCCACAGGAGAATAAACAAGATTCCTCATCCTTTCTTATTTTTGGATTAGATTCTAGTTAGCATAGCAGCGTAGCCTTTGAGCAGATCTTGGTACATAAAATGTCTGCTGCATTTGTGCACTCTAGTATACTTCTCTATATCTTAAGAAATATAATTAATCTTAACTCTTTAATAATTTTTGCAGGTATAAGGCAACTGCTAAAAGTAAAAACTACAAGCCAATATAATAGGTTAATTTTGTAAATATTCCTGTACTGGGAAAGGCTATTTAAAATCAAGAGTTCTGTTTTAGCCTCTTACAATGATATCCTGATTTCCAGTATATAACCAAGTTTTCCAATCATTTCTTCCCACCGAGGTTGCTGGAAGTTGAGCATGGAGCTCTAGATGGTCATCATTAACACAATCTGATCTTTTACTGGGCTAGAATTACATGAACAGTGTGGGGGAAAAAAGGCTTCATATGAAGGGGCAAACTCAGGAGACAATATAAAAGTCTGTGCTAGTTTAAGCACTTGCCCTGGAAGGAGTGAGCAAGAATGTTGAGAACATCTACAAGTCTGGAAGATCATCCACTCTTCTACAAAATGTATCAGAATCCCCCCAAAACACCACCATCCAAGGCAACCAAAGACACAGCTACAGGTTGGGCAGAGAAGAGACTCAGAGCAGCCTGAGGGGAAGGACTTAGGGGTGTTGGCAGATGAGAAACTGAATATGAGCTGGCTTCAGCATGTGCTCACAGCCCAGAAAGCCAACCGTATCCTGGGCTGCATCAAAGGAGCGTGACCAGCAGGTCGAAGGAGGTGATCCTGCCCCTCTACTCTGCTCTCATGAGACCTCACTTGGAGCACTCTGTATAGTTCTGGTGTCCTCAACATAAAAAGGACATGGAACTGTTGGAACAAGAATGATCAGGGGACTGGAGCACCTCCTATATGAAGACAGGCTGAGAAAGTTGGGGCTGTTCAGCCTGGAGAAGAGAAGGCTGCGTGGAGACCTCACAGCAGCCTTCCAGTACCTGAAAGGGGCCTACAAGGATGCTGGAGAGGGACTCTTTGTCATGGACTGTAGTGATAGGACAAGGGGTAATGGGCTTAAACTTAAACAGGGGAAGTTCAAGTTAGATGTAAGGAAGAAGTTCTTTACTGTGAGGGTGGTGAGGCACTGGAAGAGAATGCCCAAGGAAGAGGTAAATGCGCCATCCCTGGCAGCGTTCAAGACTGGACAGACTCTTGGGTGACATGGTCTAGTGTGAGGTGTCCCTGCTCATGGCAGGGAGGCTGGAACTAAATGATCTTAAGGTCCTTTTCAACCAAAACCATTCTATGATTCTGTGTATTACAGTGAGTTATATGTGAGGAGCAATATATGAAAAATACAGTGTACGACTGGTGTGAATAACAGTAGAGAGATTTAAGCACAAAGAAAAAAAGACTGATGAAAGCTACCAAAGTTGATCTAAGCACTTCCCCCTACCCTGCCCCTAGCAGAATGTGGCTTCAAGAACATTCAAAACATAGGAGAGGACCAGCATTACAGAGCTACGGAATATATACAATGACAGTGTAACCTGAGCTGCTGTGGAGCTGTACCTGGAGATGCTTAATGGAGTAGCCTGAGGAAGATGGACAAATAGGAAGAAAAAAATGTAGAAAAAAATGAAGCAGACAGAGTAAAGTATAAAAAACACGTAAAAATGATGGACTGAATACATAAAGTTGAGACATATAAAGGATTGTACTGAATGTGTCCTTCATTAACACCTTTCCTTAACTCTCAGAGACAGCCTACTGTGTTAACAAACCTTCAAAATGATGTTGTGACAAGTGTGGAGAAAGGACTTACAATAATTTGATAGCTGGCTTAGAAATAATGGGAACAACGAGAAAACAGAGAAAATCAGGTATTTCAGAAAAACGGATTACTGACAGAGAAGGGCCTCGAAGTGCTGTTTTAGTCATAGCAGGTGATGTTGGAGTTTATTTGATGGTGGTAAATACTGTAGATTGTTTACTTTTAACAGTGAACTTCATGAAAAATATAGTAAAGGATTCAATTCTAAGATCAGCATGTCCCACTGATGTAAACACATTAAACACTGGTCACTTATGAAGTCCAACACTAACAGATAAAACAGCATTTCTTTACTCCCTATTTATGAAGTCACAGTTTCGATGCAGTGCCTCCTCATCAAAAGACTGGCTGATAATGGGCATTATTTCAGAAGACATGGATTAACAAATTCTGATGAACTTGTGTAAACTCCACAGTACCCAGGACATGAATATCACAAATTCTCTTTCAAGTCACTGATAACTACACAAATGTTGGGAACAACTGATGTAGTCACTCCTTTTCACTGCTAAAAAAAACCTCAATTGCACACCCAGTCGAAAGTGCTCATCAAGATTTAATTGTATAAATTTCTTTGCCTCTATTAAGGGATTACCTAATCTGTACATAACACAGAATACTACCTTTTTTGCATCTTACATGCTTTGTTTTGGTGGACCCTAAGTCAAAAACCAATTCAGAATGCAAATAACAGGAACAAATAGTAAAAGAAACAGCTCAGTAAATGTGTTGTTTTGCTGAAAAGCTTAAGCAGTGGGGAACTGAGAGTTATAGCGATTAGAAAAAAAAATGACTTACTTTAATTTTAAACAACAAGAACTATTCGCAGTGCTTGTAGAGCTATCATCCTTGTCTTCTTCTACATGCAGCCAAGACACAGCTTTTTCCCAATGGATATTGTGTACTGTGCTTATCTTTGACAGCATCCAGAATGGCTTGATATTCCCTTTCTTGAAATTGTATCCTGAAACTCCTGAAGGACTGCTTTGGAGTACATGTTAGAAAATGTACTAATTTTATGTCTTTTACTACTTGCATTATTTAATAAACTAAGTCCCTGCTATTTTAGTCACTGCACAGATGGAATAAATAAGACAGTCCCTGCTCCAACAAGTTAGAATCAAAGTATGAGGAAAAAAAGAGAACAGATGGGTAAAGAAAGAGTGGGGAGGACAAGGAAGCAGCAAAAACTATTTTGGTTAAGGTGGTAGGAGGACATGTGTCAATCTAGCTACACTTGTGGGATGGCTTTTAAAAAACAATTCAAAGGAAGTAGCCTAGTGGATGTTTACAGTGAGCATGTGGGACAACATGACAGAAAGCATGACGATGGCTGACAACGTATATAGGCAGTAGAAACTCTTGCTACCAAATGAGCAAACAGAAGAAAAGTGAAAGCAGCTCAGTCTGGATGTACAGTGAGGAAGTATAGAAAGGAATACAGGGACAGACATCATCAAAATGACAGCCAGGAAAATGGTATACATAAAGCAAAACTGTAAGGGTTGCTCTCAGAGAAAAAGGAGAGTGTAGCTGAGATCCCAGAAGATAAGAACCTGAACAAGAGATCTGGCTGCACAGATGACTACAGAAAATTATATGTCTTAAACAACACAGAAAAAAATGATCTGAATTATTAGCACACAGTGCTGGAATGTGTATTTCTGCATAATATTAGCAGTAAACCAACATTGTTAGAACTGTATACAATACCTTTATTTCCTGAATTAAATCAGGAACCTTAAACACCATTTTTTGTAGGTATTGTCAAGGCTACTTTTTCCCATACACCCATTAACTTACCCTTACTGGTGTTACATTTCACACACTGTAATTCTCAGTGTCACGAGATCCTCCTGTACTGTTTCACAGCCATATCTACCTTTGATTATGTTCAGTAATTCCTTGTCACCAGCAAAGTGTGGTTGCTCATTATTTGCCCCCTGATCATTTAATGAGTACTTGGCATATTGCATGTTCTTTTGAGCTCCCACTGCTGAACACTGAAACAAATTCCTAAGCTACAGTTCTCTCTTTAAACCAGTGATGAGCTCAGGCAGTATTTAAATATAAAACAAAAAGAAAACAAGGAAGATTCAAAAGAGAAATACAAGAACGATGCAAGATGGGTAAAGAGGAGGTTAGGAATGGGGTAAGGTGACCTGGACATTCAAATTCCTTACTCTAGAGAAGATAAAGGAGAATTTCAGGTCTTTTACAGATTAAGGGGATGGACTGGATTATCTTTACATCCTTTACATCTCCCATTCTTTTTTCTTGCAGGATCTTTAGCTGGCTTAACAGCAACAAGTTAATGACACTGCAGTAATTTTGAAGTCATGCAGATTTTTTTCTTAACTTTGCTAAAGAATGAGAAGTCCAGCGGGAACCAAAGCAGTTATTATGCTCCCATATCTTTTCATTAGTTAATGTATCGAAAATGCTTTTGATAACTATTTCATTAAGAACAGAACATGTTGAGATGAAGTTAATACGCCAATAGGAAGAAAGCAGAGAACTTTTTTATGTGGTTTAATTCTAAAGAATCAAAATGAGAAGTTTATAGTTAATTGTTCTTAAGGAAAATTAACAGCAAAGAACCTGAATTCTGAAAACAGCCATCTAAAGAACTGTATTTCTACTTATGCAATAGGTGAGCAAACTAAGTAAGAAATAATGGTGCATTTATTTTAAAATTAGTTCTGAATTTTAAAGGAGGTCGAAAGTCTTCTTATTA
Organism: Pezoporus flaviventris; assembly: GCF_033815535.1. NCBI lineage: Eukaryota > Metazoa > Chordata > Aves > Psittaciformes > Psittacidae > Pezoporus > Pezoporus flaviventris. Next base: position 18,159,254 of record NW_026892585.1, on the reverse strand, counting down.
AACATAAGTTAGAAAACAGTTTAATGGAGCAAGTCAACTTTGACTGCCTAACAATTCTCTTATAAGACTGCTCGTGACAATAAAAATTTACTGCTTATTTGCAGCTTCAGTATTTCTTCTCATTTTAGCAGCTTTTCCACTTTGAGTAGTGCAAAAAAGCCCAGACGATAGCATAATTTTGCTTTTTTCTTATCAAGAAGCTACACAGGAAAACATATAATCTTTTACTCAGAATTAAATACAGTAATATTATGAGATCAATTAGTCACAAGGGAATCTTTAAAAACCATTGATATTAAAAAGCAATTCAATTCAACTCATTCATCTTTAAAAGTACCTTGACCGTGCAGGGCTAAAACAGCCCTAGATAGCAGGATCTATTGCATAATCCACATTTAGGCTTATGTTATCAAGCTGGAGGTTTCTCATTTAAATGAGATCAAAATCTCTGCTATTTAACACAAAGTCTTTAGCAGTTAAGTCTTTAGCATTCTTAAAACAAAAGATTCTTGGCCCCAGCTTCAATTCATGTGAAATAAGGTTGTAAGACTCAAGAAAATGAAATATATGGAAGTTTACTGGAATCCGTATGAGCTAGTAGAAAGCAGTCTTTTCTGAAAGGCAACAATTCTAAAATACAAGGTAAAACAGGCAATTAGCTTTTGCCTTACCTCTAACCCAAGGATCTAAATTGTTTCAGACATTGATAAAGCTAAAAAAATATGGCACACTACAACTATAAAAATGGGAAATCATTCAAGAAGTGCGCGAGTCTGCAAGACAGTGACTTAATGGCAGCATGGTATTTTTTGAGTTTTGTTGTTGTGCTTTAACTTCAGCCAGTAAGCCCCACACCACCACTTGCTCACACCCCCTGTGTCAGGATGGAGGAGGGAACTGGAGGAGTAAAAGTGAGAAAACTCATGGGTTGAGATAAGGACAGTTTAACAGGTAAAGCAAAAGCCACATGTGCAAACAAAGCAAAACAAGGAATTCATTCACTACTTCCCATGGGCAGATGGGTGTTCAGCCATCTGCAGGAGAGCAGGGCTCCACCATTCATAATGGTTACTTGGGAAGACTAACACCATCACTCAGAACATGCCCCCTCCTTCCTTCTTCTTCCCCCAGCTTTACACGCTGAGCATGACACCATATGGTCCAGGATATCCCTTTGATGAGCTGGGGTCAGCTGTCCTGACTGTGTCCCCTCCCAACTTCTTGTGCACCCCCAGCCAGCTCAGGGGTGGAGTGAGAAGCAGAAAAGGCCTTGCCTCTGCGTAAGCGCTGCTCAGCAGTAATTAAAACATCCCCATGTCATCAACACTGTTTTCAGCACAGATCCAAAATACAGCCATATATTTGCTACTATTACGAAAACAAAATCTGCAGAGTAGTCACATATGAAAATAATCATAGTCACTCACAGTATTTATGATTATTTATGTTTTACAGCTTGAAGTAACTAGGAAAAATAAAATTTTTCAAGTATTTTGATAGTTCTTTGTCTTAGGAATGTGTGCTATGAATAACGGGGAAGATTTAGAAATCCAGAACGATCAAATACATACCAGAAAAACTTTCAGAAAACCTGTGAGACCAGTAGATCATAATGAAGTTTAAAAAAGACCTTCTGCATCCATGTGGTTTGAAAAGCCTGACAGATGTAACTGTCTACAAAACCAGTTCTACTCTGAACAGATAGAACAGTAACAAATCAGCAGAACTAGAAGGTATCCTTTCCTGTAATCCTATGTTTGCATTTGTGGAAAAGGCTATACTGACAAGCTGCTGTCCATATATAAAATACCCACAATTTCCAAAACCAAGCTGTAATTCTATGGCTCTTTGATCTGAAATGTCCTCTTCACTATTATTCTATGTGCCTAATCACAGTATTTTTTGTTTGTTTTTTTTTGGTTGGTGAGGGTTTTTGGTATGTGGGGTTTTTTGTTTTTTTTTTTGTTTTTCTACAGTTGAATAATTAAACTGCATTAAGGATTTGGAAATAAAAATGCAGTAAGTTCTTTATAATATTTTTTAAAAACAGCTTGTACTTACCTGATTTCTGACACTGTACTATCTTCTCATATAAGCTATCTGTATTTTCAACTAGAGTCCTGATGGTCTGAATCATCTGCGGAGTAAAAAATAAAAAAATATATAGAAATATCAGTAAAATTCAACTTTTACTGAAAAATTTTAATCAGTAGAAGATGCTTAAATCTCAACTCAAATCAATAATCTTATATTTGTTGTTAACATAATACATTCATTTTGCTGGTCATGACCAGGCAGAGAAGTGCTCTAAACGTAGCATAAAGACATAAAAAAAATGATGGCTTTGGGCTGGGATCTGTGAACACTGGAGTAAAACATCTACTCCACCGTTCATTGCCTATCAAAAGCAAGTGGAAATTATACAACCATTTGCCAGGTAATACACTTCTGGTGGCCTGGGTGGGATAACCTGCATGCAGGTTTCCTCTTCCTCACACACTCTGACATACCGGATGATGATCCCTCACCACCCCCTGCTTCCTTTTTCCTAGGGATCATCCCATTGCTTTTCCAGATTTGTTCCTCTACATTTTCCTTTTTTGTGGCTTGACCTGTACATATGTATGAGACAACACTCTATAGAGGAAAAAAAAAATCAGTAGAGGCTGATACTGGAGGATGAGGAAAATAACTTATTCCTTTACCTGGTCTTTCTAAAGAAAAACCCTTTAATGGAAGCTCAGCTGAAAGCACACCAACTAAGATGGAACCGTGCAGATTTTCCAGCCGACGGTTATGTATTGAGAATTAACAACTTTGCTTCACGCCTTACCCACAGACATCTCTGGTATCCGCTCAAGCAGACAGTTTTCGCACCACTAAAACAATTAGAAGTTTAACATGTTACTTGTGGGGGCGTTCATGTGGAAATTTCTTTTCCTTAGGAGAACACAGTTGCTGCTGTGAGCAGGAACACGCCATTTTAAGGGGAAAAACAACCCAAACCTCTCTAACACTTTTCCTCAGAGAAATATTACTTTAAAAGGCATGACTATGGTTGTCCTTCCTCACACTTATTAGAAGACTTCTCCAGCTGGGTGACATTGAAGCTGTTTTTCTGAACACTGCTCTAAGTGAGGCATAAATCACTTTGAAGAAACACGCAAGTAAGCCTCAGATTTTTGATCATGACAAGTGTGCAAGCGAGCAGGCAGAACACCTGCAGTGATGTCAAGTACTCTACAGACTTCTATTATTTTCAGCTACACAAAAATCCGGTTTAAGTAAATGACAAAGCATTTAAAAATAAACCAGTTCTGTTTCTATTATTTCAATTAAAAATCATAAAGAAAATTATGCAAACCCCACAATTTTTAATTTATGCTACATATAAACAACATGTGAATAAGGAACATAGGAGTATGTGGAGGTCATCATACTGGATAGTTTAATCTTCACATCCTGATCAATCTGTATTTAATTACGAAGTATCTATTTATCTTGATTTATATTATGTCCATTAAAAAAAAAAGTTAAATTATAATAAATGAGGAAAAAAGCTTTATCAGGTTGTTAAGCTGCAAGTGAAATACTTTAGCCTTTTAACTACTCATTTTTAACTGGATTGCTTTCTGAATATAAATACCAATGTTTAGTCAAGCAAAACTGCCTGTAAATAGAATTTACGCTGCTTTCTAATTAGATGTAATAAATTGAAGACAACCATTTTAAAGAAGAGCATACTTAAATAAACGAATACTATATTTTACCCAGATAGGCTACTACAGTAGCACTGCAAACCAACTATTCCCTGTATGTAATGAGAAAGCTGCACTTCGCTATGGGTTTATTACCATTTGGTCTTTAAAACAGCATTCAGAAGTTGAAATGTAGCCACTATAAATTTGCTTGAAAGGCAAGGACTTTACCTGTTTCATTACGTATGTCATGTAACACATGTAATACACTTAAATGAAGAGAAGCAAAAACACAGCTGAATTCAACTGTAAATACACATCCAATAACTGATTTTGCTAACCAGATAAAAGGAATCTGTAAAGCATCCTCCACTGAATTTTGCTGCATTGAAAATCACCTTGAAAATGAAATGCTGAGCATGTATGGCTCTTGTTTTGTCAGGATGCTAATACAAAATAGTAAGGACTACAGTGGGACTCTATGTTAAATAAAAATCCTTCCACCTGAGAACCCTTTTGATTGGAATTCATAAAAGGGACAGACCAATTATGTTGCCTATCAAGGGTATATATTCTGAAGGAACTGTAAGAAAACTGCAACTATCACCATTTGTATAATAATGTAATTTCTAAGACACCTCAGGTCCTATTCCAGAGACAAAGAACATTTCTATCTCTTTTTGTACAATACATTTTATATACAGATTTAGAAACAGTGGAGAACAAGTCTCCGTAGATTAAAAAACTTAACTCTGAGACACTGCACTGATTTTCAGTAATAGGAGAGTTCAAAGATGAGTAAAAATGCTTACATCATGGCTTCTTTGTTTTCTGTACTGACATAGCAAGAAAGCTGCACTAGTTCTGCAGATGAAAAGAAATTCACCTAATTGCTGTATTAATGCTCTTTTATCATGGCAAGGCTAACACTTAAGAAGAACCTAAAATAATGTGCAGATTTCATATCTCACCATTTTGGTATGGGAAGTTGCTTTGCCCAAATACTCTCGGATCAAAAGCAACATTTTCTTTGAAACTATTGAAGGAAAATGTCAATGCATTTCATGTGACAGAAATTATTCTAACATCAATTTTTATATTACCAAGGCCAATAACAATTACTTTTTTTATCTTTGGTCTCTAAAATACATACAAAACTGTATTTAAGATAGCAGCATCACTAAGCAAAACTGGTTGAGCTGACTGCCACTACCATTAAATCAATATTGTGCTACATCCCAAGTTTGTTTATGCCTGTCACTCAGGAAGTAACAGACCAGTATGCTGTGTGCACGAGCAGGTGTCACCTTTTAGCTGTGTTTGATTGATAAAGTTAACAGTATTAGTTCATTATAATTTCATTCCTTTTCTGCTGTTCCCCATGCAGTCAACTTTTGGTATGGATTCAGCTATTTGTTACATGACCCTTATGAGGGAGCGTTTGATACAAGATCGTTCTAGTGTTCAAGCCAAAATTATAACATCATGAAAACATTCATGTATATATTAACAGAGACTGAAAGACACTTGGTAGACATAGCATATGGAACAACTAAGTATAAATGGCTGTACTTAGAGAGGAAATTAGCCTGATCCAAATGATACTTGTATGTATGTGTGTGCTTGGTATAAAAGCGAAGTAGAAAATTATGAGTAAGTAGGAGCTTCAGTGTGAAAACCAATACACAGCAGAATGAGAAATGAAATTCTCAAGGCAAGTTAGTTCTGGAAACTGAGGAGAAAACTGAGTCTAGTATATACTAGACTAGTCTATATGGATCAAGTCTGTCAGTAAACAGGTATTTGTTAACTACAGCCACATTTGTGGCTATTCTCAGTGACAAAACTGGAAAGATAAATGCAAATAAACTTAATAGGGAACAACCAGTTACCAGCTGAACATTAAAAATGTTAATGTAATGGCCATTACCCACACCTATTCTAAGATAAGAATGGATATCGTATGAAGTTTAGTAGTTATACTTTCTAGTAAGTCTTTTACAATACTAATTCCCATTCTGGAAGTAAAGATTCAAAATACTGAATAAATATATTTTAAACACAGAATGTATAACACTTGCTGGAATAGCTTCAACTCTCCCTTCACTTCCCCCATCCACTCCAATCTCAGTATGACCAGAGAACTGCTCTTGTACTCACTACATACACGACTACTTCTATTTCTTGGTCATCGGAAAATAGGAAATGCAGAATGGTATGCTTTATGAGACTTGAAGTCATCACAGTTTTGCAGAGGCCAGGCTGACAGTTTGATCTGTTCATCAAACTGTATTTGTCAAGTCATGCAACCATTGCAACCAGAAAAGCTGGCAGCAATTCTAACAAAAGGACAAATGTCAAGCAAGATGTATGAAAAAATATTTAAGTTATTCTTAAGGGAGTTTAGAAATAAACACTAAACGATCGCCCAGAGTTCTCAGTGAAGTAGAGATCTTCATTATTATTTACTGTCCCTGCCCTAAAAAGCATGGCAACGATGGTTAGAAATCAAAACAATTCTTATTTTAAACTGATGGAACCGTGTTGCTAACAGTACCATCCACCCTTTAGATGACTGTGTATTCACAAACCAAGTTAAAAAGTCATATAATTAAAAAACTGTATCTATCCTCTTAATCAGCAAAACAGCACTTTCTCATTAAGAGAGACAGTACACAATTTTAAAAAGAATATGTGTTCAGACTATCCACTAGGCTTATTTTTTTATGTTGCAAATCTTTGTTAAGTCAGTTTTGTTGCTTTAGAAAAGAGGTAAATGCTATTAACTAACACCACATATGTCTATCCATGTATGTAAGTGCTGCAACGTATGTACACATACATGTATTTGAAACCATTCGTTCAATTTCAGCTGAATTTGAACAATTGAAGATCTATTTCTACTAGGCTCATGAAAACAGGTCTTCTGGTAAAAGACAGAAAATCTTGTTTATGCCTGCAACTTAAGAAAAAGATGCAGCTTGAACTCAACCCTAAATATTTTCATTTAACACAGAATACAGGATTGAGAAATAAATAATAAAAACCAAACAAAACAACAACAACAAAACCAAAACAATATCAAACCAGAGGATGTATTAATTCCTCTACATGTGGAACTAGCTAATAGCACACCAAGAGAGACATCAGCTGCATTTTAAAATGGAAAAACCATCCAGCAATAAACTATGTCTGGCTGATGAAACTCAGTGAGAAAAAAAACCTTCGCTGACCAAGTTGCAACAACAAGGATGAACTCTATTTTTACCAAGTAAAGCACACTACACATTTATATTTCGAATCTGTGAAAGTGTTGCTAATACTGTTAAACCTGCATTCCAACAGTACAAATGAAACCATCCTTACAGCAGGTATAAACCAAATCTTTATTGAAATGGGTTTCTCCACAAAATGCTACTCACATTCTCCTTTCATCTCAAATCTCAGCATATTAGAAATACCACAAACTACACTATTTCTGAAAATAGTTTAGTACTCAGTGGCCAAACAAGTGCTCTTAACAGTAGTAATATAAATGTAATTTCCATTTTCCAGACATTTTATGAAGTCCAGGATAGCACAAATGGCACCAAACAGCAAACAGCACTTCATAAAAAAGGAAACCAAACACAGGGCATCCCAAATATCCTTCCCCTCTAGTCAGCACTGGTGAGGCCACATCTGGAGTGTGCAGTCCAGTTTGGGGCTTTCAGTACAAGAAAAACATGGACTTACTGTCCAGTAAGGGGCACAAAGAGAGTTAAGGGACTGGAGCATCTTTAATTTGAAGAGAGGTTGAGAGAGCTGGGACTGTCCAGCCTGGAGCAGAGAAAGCTCAGGGGGAATCTTGGTGACTCAAACACTGGAAGAGGTTACCCAGAGAGGTTGTGGAGCCTCCATCCTTGATGATATTCAGCAGCCAACTGGACACAGTCATGGGCAACCTGCTTTATCTAATCCTGCTTTGAGAAAGGGGGATGGACTAGACGATCTTCAGAAGTACCTTCCAATCATAAAGATTCTGTGTAAAAAAGGATTTTAGTAAAGCGGACATCTCCAGTAAGAAGTTTTCAGAACTAAGCTTTCTGGCTCAAGACAACAATCAATAATAACTTCATTATAGATAAAATTCAGGTGTGTTTTTACCCAGGCAGTCCAAAGCTGCTCTATAATGAAGAATAACTGACCTTTCTACTCCCAAAGCATAGTCCAAGCAGCAAGGTAAGAAAACAAAACTGCTATTTCTGTACACACAGAAAACTCTTCATAAACCTAAATTTTCTTCAAAGCAACAAGGTTTTTAGCAAACATTGTCTAAATTAGAAATTATTTCTCCAACTAGGTAAGAATAGAAATTTAACACCAAAACAGAAAGTCACTGAGGTTGAAAGGGACCTCTGGAAGTCACCTGATCCAACTCCTGCTCAAGCAGAGTCACCTAGGGCAGGCTGCCCAGGGCCATTCCAGATGACTTTTGACTGTCTCCAAGGGTAGAGACTCCATAACCTCTCCAACCAACCTGCTGCCATGCTCAGTCACCCTCACAGCCATAAAGTGTTTCCTGATGTTCAGACAGATCCTCCTAGATTTCATTTTGGGCCTTTTCTGCCTCTGGGCACCACTGAAAAGAGCCTGGCTCTGTTCTCTTTACACCTTCCTTTCAGGCATCTACACACATTGATGAGATCCTCCCGAGCCTTTTCTTCTCCAAGCTGAACAGTCTCAGCTCTCTTAGCCTTTTCTTATAGGAAAGATACTCCAGTCCCTTCATCACATTTGCGGTCTTCCATTCATGGCCTTCATCACATTTGGACTCTGTTCTGTATGCCCATGCTTGTACTGGGGAGCCCAGAACCGGACAAAGTACTCCAGGTATGGCCTCACCAGTGGGGAAAGATCACCTCCCTCAAACATAACTTACATATTATGGCATCAGTATTACGTTTCCCTTTAGACCTTAAAACACTGGCCTCCTGTGAGACAAATCCAGAGGAAATTTCCATTATGCTTCCTGAACTCACTGACATATTATGATATAAACACAATGCTGTACCTAAGTCAGCAACACACATGAACAGATGCATGGTTTCACTTTTTCAGCCTTCCTTTATTCTCTCACCTCTTATTGAGATAATTTATGTTCTAGAAACACATACATGGAACACAGGCTTTTGTCGTCAGTAAGAAGTAGGCTGAGATTATGCCATAATGTCATGCAGTAGTGTAAGAAACAAAATCCACTTACCAAAACCAATTATTGTAGGCCTGGGAAAAAACAGGACATCATCTGTTCTTAATTCTGTAGTATCCCAGAATGAATTAGATTTCCCAAAGTTCAAGAAAATTCACCAAAAGGAACAAATAGTCCACAAGTTCTACACTAAACTCTTACATTCTTTCTTAATCCCTCATGAGTAAAGTATTTGAGAAAGGCGAGGTTGAAGACAGAGTAAATAAAATAATCAGCAGCTCCCTTCTAAACTATGCACACCAAGACATTAAACTCTTTTTAACCCAACAGTCATTCCTCCTTGCTTTCCTGACACTCTTGCTATTACAGCAAAATTATTTTCATAATTTTTAAACTAAAGCTGATAGGATGAAAACACTATGTAAGAAGTAGACAATGAAGAAGCGAATGTATATAAAAGGAAAATATATCTGTAAAAGAAGCAGAAATTTTATCATCCTTGTGAAAAAATTAATAGGTAGTGTTATTTTTGAAACTAAACCCACCAGTAACAGTTCCAATAGCTACGAGTCAAAGACACAAACAGAAGATTAAGAATTTACTGAGAAAGAGAACCATTACTGAAAATATGGAGTTAATTTAAGAGAAATTGCTATTCATCTGACCTATTTTTATGCTCTTTCCTAAACATTCCATTGAACTACATCAGAAAGAGGACAGTAAGCTAGATGAACTCCTCTTTCTAAGTAGTTGTATTATTTTATGCTCTTATGAATACTGTGAGTCAGCCATTAGCCATAATGGGATTAGTAAGAAGATACAAAAGGCTTCACTGTTCATATTCTTATTAAGAAAAAAAAAAAAGAAGAAGAAATCTTGACTTCCCAGAGCATCAAGTTGTCATTAGCAGAGCTTTTCAATCAATGCAAAATAGCTCCTACTTTACAACATTTGGAGTCTGAATATCCTAAATTAGATGTTTGTTTCTGCCCTTGTGGACTGAAAAGCCCAACATAAACTGAGGTTATCATCTGCAGCTCTGGTTTTAGAACCATAATTGCAACATTCAGTTTAGAATGACTGTCCTGTTATAAAAAAGGAAAATAAAAACTGATAATAAGCAACACAACCCTTTTTGAAGAAACTGCCCATGCTATTAATTTTATTTTCCACCAATACTTTGTTTCCCATCAGTTTTTGTGACAGACTAACAACTACACAGTCAGTAACTATTTATATTAGCCTAAAAAAAAAAAGGATCTACAATTATTTTAATTTGTTAAACATGTTAAAAAAAACATTACCTGGGCTATTTCCAATATTAAATTGCTATGAATGATGTATGTTTTCCCTTAAATCTCTTCACCACTGAACTGTATCCATTTATTACCTAAAGACAGTTCTAACTCTGCAGAGACTTGATAATGAAAGTAAACATACCGTACAAAGCCAGAGGCAATAACGGAAACAGAGTGTGTTATCGGTATTTAAATACTGCATTCATATTGGCAACTCTGAAACTTACTTTTTTAACACACATTATAACGATCCAGCAAGAAAACTGTTTAAATTTTAATACCCATACTTTTCTCACCTTGAAGATCTTTGCAAACACATCTTCAAGAGTAGTTAGCTATTTAAGGTAAATCAAAGTTGTTGGAGCTATACCTACTACCTCTAATTCACTCACTACAAAAACATCCTACTGCAAAAATAAACACAAGCAACTATTTTTAACAGTTCTTTTCCTGTTAGAACATCAGGTTAAGTTCATCATTTACTATAGCTATGAGAAAAGTGCTAAGAATTTTAAAGGGCAAAAAAATTAACAGTAACTTCATTACAGTATGAGCATTTGAGAACGGACTTTGTCAAATGCTTTCAAAAAATCCAACTAGACTAATCTTCTGCGTCTACATGCTTTTTGACTTCAAAGAAGTCCAAGAGATTAATGAGCCCTTCACTTTATAAAAGCTGTATTGACTCTTCGACAACATGATTCTCCATGTTTCCTCTGATTTTCCTCTTCAAAATAGTTTCTACCCATTTTCACAGTACAGATGTCAGCCTGTCTGTTCTGTAATTTCATGATCTTCCCTGGAAACCTCTTAAAACACTGGCACCACACTAACCACTTTGATAGTCAGTTTTAAGTGAGAGGATACACACAACAATTAGCAGTTTGGATATATCAATTCTTGAGATCTTTCAGAACCTTTGAATGAATATCACCTCTTTCTGGTAATCTTCTCTGTCATTTTGCCTTTCTTGTGTAGTATCTTCTGTCAGCATTTCAGTTGGAGATGAATTCTCCCATGTGCTCTTCATAAAAAAGCACTTCATATGAACCCTTGATCTTCACAGGTAAATGGATGCAAAACTGATTTAGTGCTGTGGCTTTATTTCTTTTCCTGAGGCCTTCTTTTATACTTTGATCAACTAGTGATCAAACATATTCTTTGTTTCTTGTATTTTCAGAAAAGACATTTATGTTATTTTTCAGTCCACGTAGGTCATTCCTGAAATTCTTCACTGTCAGCTTTCTTATATTTTTTACGTAACCATTGCAGAATTCAATATCTATCCTATCTTCCTCATTTTCACCTGACTTCAGTTTTTGCGAAGATACCTTCTTTTTTTGAACAACACCTCCTCCTTTTCTATAAGTGGGACATATTTACTTCAAGCTCTGAGTGTGGTATCGTTAGAGTGCCTATGACATCTGTTCTTTTGAATATTCCCCTTACGTTTTTCTTTTAACAAGGTTCCTTATTTTAATGTAGGTACTCTCTTCAGTATCAAAGCTTTTCAACCTTCTGTGCAAAGCCTAAATTCTTTGCTTCAGAAGCCAGATGATGCTAAGAGTTAAATTGTAACATGGAACACCCATGGAGCTGTACTCCAGAAGACACGGGTTCAAAGCCAACATTCTGAACCAACCCAGAAACAGAACACAGCTATCACAGTCTACGGAAGTCATGTATTCCTCAGAAAAGGCTAAGATGGAAAAATCTGGATTTTCTTAATGTGCACAAAGCAGATAGTGGTCACATGGTATCACATGACTTAAAACCATATGAGATCCAAAGACTGAGTTCAACTACAGGAGACTGGTGACCAACTTGAACTCAACCTTCTCTGTCACAATCAGAAATTCAGTATTTAGATCAAAAGAAAGTTAGGCAAGAGTTCAAGCAACCTATTCACTCACTCCAGTTTAAGAGATAAACTGGTAATTAATTACCAGCACTTAATCTAGCACTTCTGGTTACCCCAGAAGTTTGCAACCTCAAAGGGTAATTTGTGGAACAAAGGCTTCTCAGCTAAATAACTCTGGCACTCTAATAAACTGAGATGCATGTACTTGTTCTCAAGATACAATTCTATAACCACAGCAGAATGAAATGCACCTGTGTTTGCAAATTAACGACAACTAAGGACCTACATCGACAACAAGGTAACACAGATTTTATGAGGTAAGCGTAACTCAAAACAGATCTTCTAATCATTCTTTTTTAGGCCCTGTGAAAGAGGCAATGAATATATTGCTTCTTTCAGAACATGTTCAATACAAAAGTGCCCCACTCAATTCATATACACCTACCAAGTTGAGTTTTAAAGGTAAAGAATATTTAGGGGTTTGAGCAGTAGCAGAATTACAAGAGGACTATTAAACTTTACCATAACTATGACCTACTTTTTAGGTAGTCTTTTAATAAATTCTACTAGTACCAGTCCAGTCGATAACTCTTCAAGGTACATTCTCAGACTATCTCTTTCCCAACAGGACAGATATGTTAAAGTTCAAAATATAGACTATTATATTTAGTTTATGTCATCGGCCAAATTGCGATTCCTTCACATGAAATTAACTTCCATGTGATGCATTTGCAACCTGCTGTATTGAGTCAGTAGTTGAAATGAGCCAATGATAAGGTAACTGGAATTAAACTTACTGTAGAGCTACTAATCACATGGTGTTTTCTGGTTTACTAGCTTTGCTGTATTTTAATATCTCTCATTTTTATCATTTCAGAACCTACACCACCAATAAACCCAGCCCTGCTCTCGAGCCTATCCCCAAAGGAAACTGTGAAAAAATGGATCTAGCAGCATTACCTAATCAGGCTTTAATAACATTTAATCCTAAGTATTGTAGCAGCACTACTTTATCTTCTTTCACACAGGTACAGTTCTCTGTTGTTGTGGTTTAAACCCAGTCAGGTAACTCGTTCACTCACCTCCCCCCCCCCCCCCTTCTTTCCCTCCCCCTACTACTCCCGGAGGGACGGAGAGGAGAATCAAAAAGAATGCAACTCCCACGGGTTGAGATAAGAACAGTTTAGTAACTAAGGTATAACACAAATCACTACTGCTATGATAATAATGATAAAGGAAATAACAAGGGAAGAGAATACAACATCTCAGCACCAGCCGACCGATAACTCGCCCCCCAAGCCCGACCAAGCTCCGACCGATACCTCCTCCAACCCTGCAGTCTCCCAGCCCTTCCGGCTAACTCCCAGTTACATCCTGGGCATGACGTGCTGTGGTATGGAATACATCTTTGGTCAGTTTGGGTCAGGTGTCCTGTCTCTGCTTCCTCCTGGCTTCCCCTCCTCCCTGGCAGAGCATGAGCCTCACAAAGTCCTTGGCCAAACCAAAACATCGCTATCAGCTCTGTTCCCAAGCTGAAAGTCAAAACACAGCACTGCACCAGCTACCAAGAAGGGGAAAAATGACTGCTACTGCTGAACCCAGGACATCTGTATTTTCTGGGTTTTCTTCCCTCTTAGAAGTAAATGTCTGCTTGCAAAGTCCATGAAACCTTATCTTCATCAATGGGATACTTCACCCTGCACTAAGGGCATATCTGTATGATCCTCTGGCTTCATTTGTATGATTCTCTGGCACATCACTGCAATGCTATTATACTCATCACTGAATAATGCTGCAGTCTTAGATTGAGACAATTATTCTTTTTCTCTTGCCACAGCATAACTTTTTAAGGTTTACACAGTTTATTTTAAAGGTTGTAAGACATCTTAAAAAAAACCAAACATGCAATGGTGTGGAAGAGACACATGCCTTAACTCCAAGCTTCAGTCTGCAGTACTGATCAGTGATGGGCGTGATGACACCAACAGAGTGCATGCTGAAGTATCACATAAAGGAAGCTGAAGTTCATGAACAAGAGGGAAAAATGAAACATTGTTAAACAGTGAAAAGATGTTAAGGGAAAAATACTCAGGAGCATGGAGAAGCTAGAGAAAAATACATAATTTAAGCTTCTGTCTTTCTCAAAAAAATTCTCAGTTATATTTGTTTCTTATTATTCTGAAAAGATAACTCCAGCTCCTATAGCATGGATAAAAGCAAAAGATCGTTTTATTTCCGGGGTGAGCTTCTGGTTCTAATAGTGCTGGTGACAAATTGCTCATTAGGTTCAAAAATACAGTATTCTAACTTCTGAATAGTACTAGACTTTATCACTTACAGCTCCTTCATTAATGTAGTACTGACTGCTGACAATTTAAGGAAGGATTATGTGCTGTTTACATTTAAAACCCCAAGCATCTAGTGACGTGTTAATTAACATACCATCATTTGCCTTACTGTTTCTAAAAAAATACATCTACCTGTGCTACACTGAAGGTATTTTCACCTTTTCACGTGCCTCTGCAGTATCTCACTCTTGTCATTATTTCAGTGTGGACTGACTGTCCCACTGTAAAGGTCTTACATCCTTTCTCACTTCACAGAGCAACACTGAGACCACTAAAGCACCCCCAACACAAACAAATGCTGAATAATTAAAAACATTGTTGCCTATGTTTATTATCAGTTTATAAAAACAAGAATATTTCTGACAAATAAGAATCCCTTCATTAGCCAAAAATACTGTGATCCTGAAACAGCAGTAATTTGAGAATATTATGATGTGCCATACTGAGAATGCACAGAAAATGACAGCCTGTGGTATTTACTGAGGTTTATTTAATAAACATTTAACACAATCTCTGTTATCAACTTGATTTCATACTTGCAGTACTTGACACACTGGAAGAACATACTTACAATAATTTTGACCTATACTGAGGCCTAAGCCAGAAGAAAACAAGACAAGCGGCTAATTATTATTTCAGCATCCATCCTTTCCTAATTCTAGGTAAGGATTCTCATTTTTAAGCTGAATTTTACACCCACCTGTTAATTAATCAAGGAAAAAAAAAATCCTGAAGCCAAAACCAACCGTTGAGATAAAACATGTCATTTTGAGGGCTTATTTTATTAATCTACACAAAAAACACACAAAAAGGACACTAGCTATGACAGTATCAGACTCTAAACATCTGCCACTATAGCAAATAATAATATATCAAGTAAATAGCTTCATAACTCCTCTCCTTGAGAAAAGGATGATATGGATGGATGTCTCCTACTGTTTCACAATGTGTTTTCATAAGCAAGAGTTATCAGCATGGTTCCCGTGGCTGACTTCCTTTTCCAGTATACCCTACAGATTTAATTGCCTTAAAACCTTTTGTCAACCTGGACAGAGTATTGGCAAGACCACAAACTGAAATGCATCTCATTAATTTATAAGTTTTATTTGATGAAAATAATTTTTACTTATTTTTCAATACCACTTATATCTTGAAGCACTATCATGCTTTTAGTTTGAAAGTGAGTCTTTACCCTTTAGGGAAGAGGAGATGGAAAAATGGTTTGAACATGCCACTAAATAAATATTCTATTATTCTTACATATGAAAATATACATTTCTAAAGTAAACAAATATTCAAATCATGTGTAGACTACAGGATGCAGGGAGGGGGGGCAAATGCATGTGAGAGACAAAGAGACAAACCAAACTTGGATGGGAAAGATTTCTGGAGTCATAAGTAACCTCTATGTAAGTGACATTCAAACAAAAATATTAACCCTGACTTACAGAAAGATTTTAAGTATCTGGAATAGTTTAATAACTTAGAAACGGCATTACCACATCAGAACAAACCTCAGGTAGAAACATCTCCATCAAGAAGACAGAATTTCATTATATGTTACAGGTGCAATCCCAACCATCAAGCTTGTTTGCATTCTAATTATAGTGACATCTTATAAGCTACCACTAAGAGGGATTTTTCCACTATCTCCTTCTAACTCTGCTACCATTCTAAGCAAATACTGTATTTACATCGTCACTGAACTCCATAAACTCTACCTAAATTACTATTTAGTAGTGAGTCCTTTTCAGACCTTGCTAGAGCACTATTCTAAAGCTACTTTTTCTTTAGAAAGCAGTTTTAAAGACAGACATGAAACTTGGCTACTGTTTCCTTTTCCTTCATTTTCTTTCCTTAAAAAGCATGGACTGTTTTTAAAGTGACTTGATCCTGCCAGGTGAGGTTTCTAATTTTAGCAGACAAAATTATCTTAGAAACATTTACTTATTGTCTGATATATCAAATTAAAGAAATTATTAAATAAATATGGGCTTGATTACTTTGTGTCAGATTACTTCAGCAGAAATGAGGAGGACATTTCAAATCACACTTGTCTGGATTATTTTTCCATGCTTTACATTAATGAAATGCAGCTGTAAATCAGTATTTCCCAGTGTATCAGTTCTTCCTTCCTGCAAAATGTTTAATTTCCAGTCTCTAAAGACACAATTGATGTATTTCCTGGAGTATAAGGGCTGAAGTTAACATTACAGCTGCTTACAGATGTGAAAATACCTAAGTAAATGAGATCTATAAGAAAGATACAGCAAAGGAAAATGAAAAAGCATGTACAGAATTAACACTTCAAGGTGCTTATAAAAATGCAACTCCATAAAGCAATTCCTGATGCTTTTCTGTTCTATGTTGAGTCAAAGCCAAAAGAAATCAAGGTCCACAAAAGGGAAAATGTAAAGTAGCAAATTAATGTAAGAGGTTTATAAATATGCAAAAAGTTTCAAGTTACTGCAAAACAGGTAAATTAATACATCCTCTTCATGTTAAATCCTCTTGATTATAACCACTCTGCCTTTCAAAGTGTGCAAACATGTATTTGCGTGTCATCTAGTAATCTCTATGTTTTACTCAATACGAAAACACTATCAGCTGCTGTACATTCATGGGAATCACTGTCAAACAGATTAAATGCATCATGAAATAGGAAGTCACAGGTTAAAATGACCTTTCAAAACAGGCAGGGCACTGTATATTACAAAAAGAAGCTCTTTCAAATAGCATATAAAATAACCACAAAGGACTACTCACCATGTCATATGCTGTTACAATCTTTTTCAAGACCTCTGGAACAATCCCTTGGAGCTCCATAGTTGGATACTGATCATTGAGATTCAGTACTACCAAGGGTGTATTATCAGGCCCAACCAAGCGCATAGACACTGCCAAAATGCACTGCATAAGATTTGCTACAGGAGAGAGGCCACATAATTCTTTGAATGAAACTACCGCATTCTGCAAAAAGGAAAGAAAGAGTTTCCTTTACAGTTAAATATGAATTTTAATGTCTTATTCTTTCAAGATAAAATACTTCACTGTTATAGTTGATCTGTAATGTGGAAATACCACAGCTTTTCCCTGAAGAGCTGGCAGTTCTCCAAAGCAATCAATATTACAGATATATGTTACCAAAAATGTTAAAAATTCAAACAGAATTCAATACTTGTCATAGGGGAAAAAAATCCCAGCCTATTTAGAACAAGGATGTCTGGTCTCTACCAATACTAAAATTAACCATGTAAATAAATGAATTCTAAAACATACTGGTTATGTATTTTTAAAAATTCTAAAATATATTTCATAATATTTATTAAAATGCCACCAAGAGAAACAAAATATTAGGTGCTGAACACCCCAAATCAGCAAAAGTGATGTGGAAGGAGGAATTCAGCACATTTGTAACTTCAAACATACCTGAACTATAGTCCAGACGTGCTGTGGATCTGCTGGCTCCCATTTGGTGTGATTCACAAACCCAGCACTCCACTACCGATGTCATTCCTATCACAGAATCACACTTAAGTGAATATTTAAGGCACTTTAATAGTACCTTTCCCTTAAATTTATTATAGTTGCATTTTATATCCAATATGGTAGAATATAAAGCTACACATTTAAACTTTAAGAAAATTTCCAGTATTAGAAATACAACGTGACTCCCAAGTAGCCACTGAAATTCCATGATGGGCATATTCTCAGCACTGTAACGAATTTAGGATTTTTGTACCAAGTGGGAGCTGGTGATCTAAGGCAGGTCTGGAGTTTGTGTTCCTGTAGGAAACAAAAACAAAAACATGGTGTATTTAAGTTACAAATGTGCTCAGTGCTCCTTTCCCTCACGTATTACCCAAGCAGGATATCTGACTCAGATTTTCATCTTAATCAAAATCACCTTCCTCCTTGCTGACATGATGCAACTCATTTGTGGACAATTTTCTTAGAGAGACATAATGCCAAACTTAATGCAAATAGGAATCCAACATGAAATATTTTGTTGTCCCTCCATGAGACAGAACACCCAAAGATGACTTCAAAATATTTATATATAGCATATTCATGTAAAATGACATGAATACTAGATTACATCTACTACAGTGAGTTACAGTGTACCTTAACTCTAAGTAAATGTTTAGTAGCATCTAGTAAATGTCCAGGAAACAGAAATTACTTTTACTAACTGGACTGCACCTTGACGACACAATAATTACATAGGTGAAAAGATGGACATCAGTAAGCCCATTCAAACAGATTTTGTTTGAGATAAACATCATGGGTAAGCAATTATGAACATCAACTTTACAGACAGGAGGACCCAGGGAACATACATATTAACTAACTGCAGGCAGGACAGAGCTATAGCTGTTAACTCTTTGCCGTTGGACTTCCAACTCTGTATTCAGAGACTATCCCTCATACCATCAAGCAACTCAACAATGCAACATCACAGCCAGTTTAATCACGCATGTTACACATTTGTCAGTGATTAACATGTAATAACAAGTTATGACATTAGCTTTTGTCACAGTAATGTAATACCTAACAAGGAATAAAAAAGGCTGGCTATTTCTACACATATTTAGAGAAACCATTAGACACACATCTGCACTTTTTTCCTCTTCTTCCATCTTGTATTAAAAACAAACAAACAAATCAAAACCAATCACTAAAACAAAAACCACTTTGCTTTTTATAAGCTGGTTTGTGGGCACATTATTTCTCTATCATCATAAAAATCATAACAATTTGTAACACAAAATTTCAGTGATATAGAAACCAAACAAATTTCACATTCCCTGGCATAAGTTTATATTTATTTTAAGTGATTTATTTACTTCTATTAGCTGTGAAACCTTAGTTTTGCAAAGTTTAAACTCCGCACATTATATAATCTAGCAGTAAAGCTATGCAAAACTATTATTCCCTTATGTACCTAAAATATCTTCTTAATAGCATTTGGAGAGATGATAATGAATTTAGTTGCTAGCACAACTTTCAAACTGACAGAATAAAATACATAAAATACCTTTTAATATCTCATGTTCAAAGAAACCACACTGTAGAGCCTGGGTTTAATTATATCATTTCTGAAAAATACTGCAGCATTCACAGCAAAGAGTTCAAGGTAGCTACAAAAAACTTATGTTTTCAGTGTTTCCTCAAATCTTAGGTTAAGCTCTTCACTGAAAGCTATCTTAACACACAGTATCCTTTACATGACAGAATGCTAGCCTTCAATAGGTTAACTACAGGTGAAGTTCACTTTACATGTTGCCCATAATGTGAAATATTTATGAATCATAATATCATCCCGTATTTTTTAATAATCTTTTAGTGTAGTAATTTTATATACCAAGTAAATGAGTGAACTTCATAATGCTGTACTAATTTTTTCTTTCATATGAAGAAAAATTAGTTTTAAAACTGTATTACTATTAAAATCTCTTCAATATAAGATTATTCATGAATAAAAATTATCTACACTGATGTGCCAGAATCAAGTCTCGCATTTCCTTCAATCAGTTTCCCTTTAAAGTTACATAAGAGGATGTAATAGGTCACTTCATTCGAAATGATTATGCTTAATTGATCACTGCTAGTATTCCATCAGAATTTTATAGACAGTTAAAAGCTTCACTGAATAAAATACAATCTTACAACTCACTTTAATCTATGTCTAAAAGGGTGTATTTACCTGGAACCTCTAATGGAATCTCCAAACAATGCATTTTTGAGGTGGGATCTCTTGACTTCCAGAAAAACAAGCACCTCAGCCTGTACTTTTTCCTGAAATTCAATGTGTTAATTTTATGTGACCTTTAAGGTAAGGTTATTTCTTCTAGAGGATGCTTCCTAATGCTTTAGCACTAATTCCATGTATTTCTAACATACTGTTACTAGGAAGAATCATGGAAAGCAAACATGCTTCAGAAAGTACTGCCTTCTATTTAGGAATGAGAAAAAGAAACACCTCAGTGAAACTATGCTAAACATACTTTCACATACAGTAAGTTCTCTAACAAGGCATAGTATCTCCTTTTTCTATCAGGAGATGGATGTATTTTCCTCCTGCATTTCTATTTAACTTAATTTTCTAAAACTAAAATAGTGCCATACTTTCCTCTAGTGTGTATCTAACATTCCTTGAAAGAGACAAGACAAGTTAACAAGCCTGAGTTCTAAAACTGAGTCATATTTTCAGTTTACATTCAACAACACATGCATATGCATCCAAGTCACCTCAACAGACAGTATCACCTAAAAGGATGCTCTGACATAATCCATTTTTAAAGCTGTTCAGCATTAGGCTCAAAAAATGTAACTGATAAAATGCAGCAAGACTCTCAAAAACATATATTCCATATGTATCATAATACAAAAATACATGTAAGAACCAATAAATTCACCGTAAAAACTGTACCTGCATATTTTCTCTCAAATCTGTGGCATCCCGAATAGGCTGGAGAGCATTCTTGAACACTTCATCTATTGTTTTAATCCATAATGTTCTCATGGAAGCATATTCCCTTGATTTCTTGCCTTTCCTCACAGAGAGGCCCCGTTTATGAGGTTTCCCACCACCCCTTCGATTAGTAATGGCCACATGCACAAACAAGGATGCATGTGCTAAATTTTCACCAGTTAAAGACTGCAGAGGAACGTGGCGATAACCAGTCTGTAGACACTCAAAGGGAATAGTGTATTGCCCAATAAACTCATCCCCAATGTAATCATCATCCAGTACTACAAAACGCACCATAGCTAGTTCTGGTAAATTTATTTGAAATTCAAAGCTTTCATCAAAAATTGGATTATCCCCATTCTGATGCATAGTTTTAGTCCTTTGCTCTGCACAGTCTGCAGGGATTCCATGTATTTCAACATAGACATAAGGATCCACAACATCACCTTTGGCACCTGATCCCTTGGGTTTAGGAAAGTTTTGCCCACTAATGATTTTAATATGAAGCAGCTGAGGCGAAACACCAGGCACGGTGTCTTTTGTATTTGCACTGAAGAAGGATACTTCTTCTCTCATAATAGCAGGACGAAGGACATAGCCACAGTTGCCGTTCTGTCGAAACCAACCAATGTTAAGATCCATCATTAAGCCAGGCGTTTGGAAGTTCATTGCTACTATCTGACAACCACATTTCCAAAAGTCCTGGGGATTCATATTACTAGAGTCAATTCTCATAGGACTGGGAAAAACTCGTGCAAGAAAACGTTTGTTATAATTGACAAAGTCTCCCGGGTTCTCATTGGCATACTTGCTAGCAAGCACTTCATTAAAGGAGCACACTTCCCAGTACTTCTGGAGCTGAAATGAAACTTGAAACTCTTTGAACTGAACTGATTTACATATGCTTACCAACTCCGAGAGTTCTTTGCAGAGCTGAAATCGTTTCCCCGTCATTGAGTTTTGCTGTTCCACCCCCTCTTTCCCCACTCTCTGCGACATTTCTGCTCCTTCATCTTCATCTGTAACATCTCCCTCTAGTCCAGGACAATTGGAGGAAAGCTTCTTTGCTTTAATTAGTATTTTCCCTTTAAGTGATTCTGGTGACGGAAGGTAAGACTCTTCTATGTTTGGAGACTGCGTATGTAGTTTGTCCCCCAAAATTTTCTTCATGTGTTGTACCATCACTTTCTGCTGTTTAATGGAACAGTGATTTTCTAAACACAAAATAAGAGGGTATTCTGAAGCAAAAAATGCATACTTGTTAATAATGTCAATCACGCTACGGAAGACAATCTGTGATGTCATTGTATGTCCTGTGTAAATCACAGGCTCGTTATCTGGGCCATCCCATACATCCAGTTCAACACTTCGGCAACCCATTTTAAGAGCACGAATGTAGCCTGTGATGTCAGAAGGCCCTCGAAACTGATCTTCTATCAAGTATGTATTATGAGATGAATTTATAAAATAATGAGATAAAGGTTGTTTCATATCTTGACAAACTTTTTTGTGTTCTGGATCAAATATGTGGCAGTCTGGTGAAGTAAGGTAATTTGTAAACCCATCTAGAGAAAGACAACCCTTTTCCTGCCCCTCTTTAGCTGGCTCATATTTGTGAATAATTTCCAGGCTTATTTCTTCCGTGACGTGTGCCATACCCTGTTCTGCTTCTAAAAACATCATGAGATCCTTGGTATCTAAGAATTCTTTATTGCTTGAAAACTGAACCAACAGGAAATAGATTTCAGGTCTGGTACAAAGCTCATGAAAAACTTCAATAAACTCTTCTTTTGTTACTTCAGTACCAGTTTTTTCCTTGGATCTATGTAACTCCTTGAATTTCAGTTCAATTTTATTAGTTTTTAAACCAGGATTTAAGTCTTTTATAAACTGTACAGCATTACACAGGGGTATATATCCCAAATTATCTACATCTGATTCACTGAATATTTGTGAAAGCCATGAAGTCCGCATATTATCTTGAGTACTTTCTATCATATCTAGAGTATGTTTTCCATAAGAAATCAGGTATCTTAAGCCAGTAACCCAAATATTTGCAATGTCTGCTGAATTAGCAACAAGATCTAGTGACTCATAGTTTTCTCCATATATAATTGAAAATGCACAGTCTTCTGATATCTGGTCATATATCCCATTGCTGCGAAAAATGTCTGTATTTTTTCCTGTTCTTACTTCTTTGATTGATTTAATATCAATCTTTGCTTTTTCAGAATCCTTTTTTGAAGGTTCCCAGCGTAGAGACTGCATATCTGCATCTAAAAGAAAATACCGGTGATACACCCTAGAGTTGGATCGAATCTTTTTGAGCTCAGAGCCTTCAACCATTGCATTTATACAGTCACTTGCACTGCTGATCTTTTTCTCAGTTGGCATACTGCTAAATGACACAGTCTTTTTCCTTTCCCGCTTTTGTTTCGTACCATCCTGGGAAACAAGGGGGAGAAAAAAGAAAACAACTATCAGTATGATTTTGCTCAACACTGAAATAGGTTTCAACTGCAAGCTAAAAGTTCATAAAATAGTTCAAAAAAGTCTAGCATCTATGTGATGACCAGTAAGATGGAAATTCTTAATGGAATCATCACAAATGAAAATACTGATCATGGCTTAATATTTGATCTTGCCTGTATAAGTAATCTTCCAGGGTTGGAGTTTGTTTTTTAATCTTTGTAAGAACGCAAAAGTAAACAAAGCAACTTTTGAATCTAATGAAACAATAAAGCTGTGTAAATGCATTTTACCATTTAACCTACTTACAGGAATAATGGGTTCTAAAGCCAAGGCAGTAGGAAGTAAGCTTTTCTGAGTCCTTATACGGTCTTACAAATACTTGCTGATTGTCAGTGTGGAATATAATACTTTAACACCATGCTGACAGAGTCCTTATGAACACCAGAGAAACATAAATACACAATTAACCACATAAAATTCATAGGACATGGTCCTAATCTAAGCATACAAAATGTTAACTGCAATTATGCATAGTTCCCACCTCAACTGCACCCATCCACGCTCTTCCCACAGACTGCCCATAGCATATCACCAGAAATCACAGTGTATCATTAGGAAGAACTTGAAGGGAAAATGCAAGACCTGGTTGGAAAGCGACCAAAAGGGATTCTCCTTTGCTCTTAAAACAATGTAATAACCCAGAGGTCTTAATTTACTAGGGAAAGCGGGGATAGAAAACTGCATATATATAAACCATATAAAAATGGGAGAGAGGAAATAATGTAATTTAGCTACCTCTCCTGTTGGTATTAATTCAAACAAGTGCAAATAAATCCATAACAGATGACTTTAAGTACAATCAATTTCTTGAGAAAAAAAGTGAATTTAAGAAACCTGTGTGCTTTCATTACCAGCATTTTCTGAGATTGAAAAGATGCTAAGTTTGTTTTTTCTAAGAACATCATGTGTCTTCATAAACTAACTTTTAGTCCAAAATAATACTTCCACGAAATAATCTTTCCATTTAGAACTGTTTTTACACTCCAACACAGTTCAAAAGAATACTTTTTATATAACCAGTATGCTGAATTTCCCTCTAATAGTTTTCCATCTGAAGTATGTTCCGGTGCAAATCAGCATTTGCTTATATGGCAAAAAGGAGAGGGAAAGAAAACTTCACAATCACTATGTTGAACAGATGGTCAAATGAAAAACATCCATTACAGAAAGCATTTCCAGTTCAGGGTATACGTGCTGTATGTTCAATGTCATTAAAATAAAAATGCAGAATTCTGGTTTTGTATATTGATTTATAAGCATCTGAAAAGGCTTTCACCAAAAACAGTGATTAGTAAAGTAAGCACACTGAATAGCTGCTGTTCTGTCTTTGAGAAAATTAATCAACCATATGATTCTTACACCTTCAATGACAGCAGAATTTGCTTTGCTCAAGTTCTCATGAGACCAGTAAAAGTGAATAAACCTTCAGAGGACTGTTCTATTTCCAACTCCAGATCAAACACCTGCAACAGATACCATACAGGGTTGACTCTTGGAACCTCATTACACATATGCCTCTAGGCATAAGGACTGCTCTTAAATAAAAGCCATTTTCCTTAATTTTAAAAATTAAGAAATTACAAATGTGATTTTTGTTTAGCAAGATTGTTGCTCTATTTTAAGCCTAGCTTCCTGTCTGGCTACGTATCTATACCTCCTAACTTGAAAAAGTGGTAAGGGACAGCCCCACAGAAATGAGCAATTAGATTCCTGTTCAGTATCTTCAGGTTTGGAATGAAGCATGCTGAAACTCCATAATGCTCCAGATTTCTCAGTCACAGATCGAGGAGGGGGAATATATTTCTTGAACTCTTCAGTCAGAGACAGCTGATAGATAACCTCCTAACACCAAAACCGTCAAGGCTTGGGAAGTACTACCTTGCCTGACCACAATCAGTATTGACCAAACAGGAAAAAGGTCTATGCCTTTCTCTACTATCAGGATTGTGTCTGATCCAAGACACTGAATGGCAAGCGATAAGAAAAAAAAAAAATCTGCCATTTCTTGATGTCATCTGATATAAACAGGTCCATCTCAAGGCTCCAGAACACCCTTCGTAAGTTTTGACTTCTCCAGCAGTCAATGATCCCAGATTTCCTGTGGAAGTCCCCATCCTGACATAGGCATGGCAATCACAATCAATCTGCATGAACAGAAGAACTTAAATCGTATTTTCCCAAAGACACTGGCCGGAATGACCTGCCTGTCAAAATTACCCTCCTGTTTGAAAAGAAACAGAAAAAAACTTCTCACTCATAAAATGAAAATATAATTGCAAAGAGTGTGTCCAAATTGCATGAAACAGGTTTGTGAGCCCCAGATACAGTCTGTCACGCAGAAGGGAGACAGATATATTCTGCTATATGATGTGGAGTATTTCACCTTCAAAGCTGGGTGGCATTCATGAACCAAATCAGGTGTCTCTTGGCCTTACATCTGTCCCGAATCAAAGACTGTCACATCAGAAAGCTGTATATATCTGAACACACACAGAAGTGACTTCTCATTCATGAGATCTAGAGTGCTCTTGCTGTTCAAGATGCTCAAAGTGAGTGAGACTGGCTCTACAATGCAGATGCATAATCCTATCCACAGCAAAAGCTATGGGTTTTGTACTGAAACAACTTTCAGAGTCATCCTGGAATCACTCACACAATGAAGACCTTGTCAGATTATAACAGGTACTGTCATCATACATCAGGACTTCCCTTAAAGACTGCCTTTCTTCAGAAGATTTTATCACTGAAACCAGGATCCCCACCTCATCAATACATTTCCTAAAACCATGTGTGCCACATCCAAGGTCACCTACAAGAAGTTCTGAGACAGAGCCCAGACCACAGATGTAACTGTTATGAAACTCTGCTAATATCCGCTACAAGTGACAACACAGAGACTTAGTTTATCCAGGAGTTCGTACCAACAGAAAGCAAAGAATCTAGCAGTGTGAAAACCAGAAATAATCCCAGCTGTCATATATGGCACTGAAGAGAGAGACAGCTGGAGAAAACAGTTTAAATGAGCAAGCAGGGAAGAGTATCTCCATGATAACCTTTTTTTTATTCCTTTGCAGGTACTGACAAAGAAATAGTTGTGTGACTAAGACAGCACTATCCAGAAAACAGATTTCTGGAGACAACAAAGAATCTTGAATTGGATGCTGAGAGATACACACACCATTCTTGAACGGCAAAGCTTTTAATACATGTAACTTTATCACAATCCAGAGATTTGATAACATAAGAGATCAGGATGATAGAAGAAACAATGAATAGTGCAATAGTAAATGTTTGTAAACATCTACTAAAGAAAATAATGCAGAGCGTGAAATTTATTACCTGTAAATGCCCAAATGAATCATGCCCCAGAAGATTCCCTGGGAAAAGCAGTAGCTCTTAAAACATTCAATCCCAAAGTTACCAAGTTCAGGACAGCAGAATCCAGAACACTTTGGGAAGAAACTTACAGCCCAAGGCAGGGACTTGCCACACCCCCCCGAGGTGGGAAGTGAGGGTCTGCAACGAGAGCACTATGTAGAAGAGTCCTTACAATCACCAATGCACATGCCGGAGATGGGTGCCTGCAATCCTGCCACTCTCCACACAGAGCTAAAGCAGTTTTGACACAGCAGATCTGCTAGCTGGGATTTGAGGATTAAGGCCTTTATCTGCATTTAGCCCAGTAAGGTACTTCTTTTGGGACAGAGGACTTTACAAAGGAAAGACAATGGTAACAAGAGGAAGTGGCAGAATGACACATTTTCAGAGCACTGGTCTGGGAAGTGAAAGTCCCTGATGACATGACTCCATAAACATTTCACTTGGTGATCCTGAATGCAAAATGCCCAAACACTCCATGCAGCAGGGACCTGAACACTGAATTTTGCCCTCTCAGAAGTGTAAGGATAACTACCTCCCCAAGTGACAGATCCTCTGCTTCTTGTTTACACTCTAACCATACAAAATTTCCATTTCTGTTTGTATACCAGAGGTTCATCAGAAGCATGGAAGGCAGCTCCATCCTCGAGCGCATCTGGCTAGCACATGAGGAGCTCTGCATCTGAAGATCCCCAGGCAGAAGGGCTCACCAACCACTCCATGGGTAGGTGAGTGCTCTGCCAACCAAGCAACTACATAAAGAACAGAGCACAGGACACCTCCCTCAACCACAGCACCTCACTGCAGGCTTTGTGATTGCTAATACCTGAGCTTTGACAATGTGTGAAGAAAATCACACATCTTGTGGCAGTCCACAGGAGCCACAGTCCCAAGAATGCCTACTGAATTAATCCCAAACAGGCTTAGAAACAGTATGGATGCTGAGCGACTCAGCCTAGCAAAGACTGGTGATGTCTGTACGTACGTATTGTTACAAGATTGCAATCACATACAGTGTCTTGAGAGCTTTTAAATAAATCAATTAATTTTTTTGCATGTAAATTCTGAATTAAGTGACATGATTCTGAGGGTCAGTGTTGTGGCAATACTCTGAGCAATTACTGGTGAGTAGGTAAGAATGCAGACCATGCCTAAGTTTAATTTTTTTGTTTTGTTTTGTTTTAAATCACACTATTATTTAATGTCAAATAGCATGAAAAGCTTGACTCCAAAAGCCGAGGGGTCAACTTTGAGTCTCCCCTGGAGCTTTCTGCCAGAGGCTCCAGGTAGGACCATTCTCCCCGGCTGCAGTGTAGAGTGTGTTTTTTATATCTGGCCCGGTCCAGACTGGTCCAAGGGCTACTGCATGAACTATCTCACATTTAATTTGCTCAAAGGCTTGTTGTTGCTCAGAGCCCCATTTAAAATCATTCTTCTTACAGGTCACATGGTAGAGAGGGCTTACAATCAAACTGTAATTTGGGATGTGAATTCTCCAGAACCCCACAACACCTAAGAAAGCTTGTGTGTCACCCTTGCACAGGGTTTAGAAGTAATTTAATGTAGATCTCTAGCCGACACTTGCAATACAATTCACTGCTTTATGACGAGAACAGACAATCTAATGATCTTCATGGCGAACATAGAACTACTATTCTGACACTCTACAACTCATTAATGACTTGCTTTTACAGTGCATGTGATATTTAAGTAGCCAGTTTATGAAAACTGCCATGTCTTCATCAAATACAATTCAGCAGCAACTGCAAAATCACCTAACTTAAAAATATGATGTATAACATAAGCCTACTTCAGGAAGTGGCTAAAAAAAGAAACAATAATGAAGCTTTAGTTATTTAATTAAGATTCCTAAACATTTTTCTGCAGAACCCTGAATTCTACAGATTTCCTTTATATTTAAAAAAATGTTTTATAAATATACATATATAGAATCTATATATAGTTATGTCTATTCAAAGGAGAGGGAAAAAAAAAACCAAACCAAAAACCAACCAAATACTTCAGGCAGTATTTTAAAACATCCAATTTCTAAATGCATTTCCATAAAAACACAATACCAGTAATTTGTTCTTTTCAAGGTGGTTTTAGAGAGATAAATGCAGGCACAGATCAGCAAATGAGTTACAAATGCAAGGTCAGTATCATATTACCCTTCTCTTTATAAATATTTTCATTGCACAAATATTTAGGTTTTTTGCTGAAAATATATCTTTACTGTCCAGCAATAATAAACAGGACAAGTTATTTTTGCAAACACACAAAAAAGAATTCATTATTATGTCTAGGTAGCCTACATACAGCTGCCAGGTTATTCCAGAATGTGCAGCATTATAAAAGCTAAGCAACTTTTCATGTGAGAAAGTCAGTAGAAAATAGGAAGGAAAACAACAGGTAACTAAAGTCAGTGATGTTTCATCTTTGTTACATAGAATTTAGGATTGATTTCAAAAGTTGCATGCAATTAAAGGTGGAATGAGAGTCGTCTTTGCAAGAGGGTGAGGAAAAGAGAGAAAGGGGGAGGGAAAGAACAGAGAAGATGCGGCAGGAAAGCCATTTCACCATTAGGAGCTGTGCCCTGGAAGGAGGGAGGTCTATGCCCTTGAGGCACTCTCAGCCTAATTCTCCCATCATCAACAACTCAGCAGAAGAATCTGATGACACCCACCACTCAGCCTCTCTCCTCCAGCCAAGTATGTCTGTTCCTTCCTAGTCAGTACCTTTTGTCATTACTTGTAGATTCTTACAAACACAAATTCACTATAGGGCATATACTTTATAATGCTTTAACACAGCTGTCTAAAGCTCGCAGAGCATGTGAAAATCAAAATGGGAAAAAACTCTCCTATTAATTAGCAGTTCAGCTGACAGAATCCCAAACACTTCAGAAATGGCACAAACTAAATCGCATCATGTACAATGGTTTCTGAATGGAACGACAGCCACTGATGAATAGTACGCAGCACTGAACAGATGTATTTAATACAAAGTAGAGAGTCCTCAACTAAAATAATAGGCATTTGGGGGGAGACAAAACATCAGCTATTTGGAAAACACAGGGCCTCCCACTCACAGTGAATCACTGTATTTGAGCTCAGCTTTTAAGCATTTTTCCAAACTGGTATTCATGGCAAATCTGCTGTTTGCAGAGATCTTTTAAGAGAAACATTTTTTCAACGTGTGGTGGGTTGACCCCAGACAGACCCAGTTACACAGTGTTATAAGTAACAGTGAGGAGGAAAGAAAAATACGAAGATTAGCTGCACAAGTAACAACTCTTCCTTTTATAATCTTTTTTTTTTACTAAGGGAATACTATCATTAAAGGAATACAGACACAGGGGGAAGTCTTAGCTCAGTATTCAAACAAAAATGATCTACATTACTTCAGATCAGCTAATTGCATAGTTCATAACACACTAAAACAGTTCCCCCTTCAAACCCTCTTCACAACATTAATTTTCTGTCCTGTCTCTTCCTGCCCCAGCTGCATCTCCCTTTTCCCCAGCCCACCCACTCAGGCCCATATCAGCACCTCTCTGACACACAGTAAGTTAATTTACCTCATTGCCTTGGGAAAGGAAAAATCTCTTTTTTGATGAATTAGTTTTCTGCCATTTTAGTGAGCTCAAACAATCTGCCACACCATTGGGTAAGTATCAGAGTTCTTTCCCCACTAGAAATCAGAGGAAAGAACGGAATAACTCACTTTTATAAAAAAATGAACTGAATTAAAATCAATGCAGTTGAAACTGTTCTGTTGAAATCAGATCCTACATGACCTGACAAGAGAACTTTATGTCCTTAGGGAAAACAAAATCTCTTCTCTTGGTCCATCCTCACAGAATGTCCATCCACAATTTCATAAAAATATCATAAAGGCAAGGTGTAAGGAAGAACTACCAACACCATAAAGTAACAGAATTGAGGTTCTCAGGGCTCCTTTGGCTCATTTTGTTTTACTTCTCCTCAAGAAACAGGACACCAGAAAATGTGAGTATATTGTACGAGAGGTGACTACAACTATCTGTGAAGAGAGGAGCAACATGGTATCCTGTGTCACCCTTGTTGGTTTAGAGCAGGCAATTTAACTCAGTTAAAGACTGTGACTACAATGGGCAGGGAAATAACAGGATATGGTTTTGCAAATTAAGTTTAGACTAAGGTTTTCCTTGTAAAATTTAGAATCATAGAATAGTTAGGGTTGGAAAGGACCTTAAGATCATCTAGTTCCAAACCCCCTGCCATGGGCAGGGACACCTCACACTAAACCATATCACCCAAGGCTTCGTCCAACCTGGCCTTGAACACTGCCAGGGATGGAGCACTCACAACCTCCCTGGGCAACCCATTCCAGTGCCTCACCACCCTAACAGGAAAGAATTTCTTCCTTATATCCAATCTAAACTTCCCCTGTTTAAGCTTTAACCCATTACCCCTTGTCCTATCACTACAGTCACTAATGAAGTGTCCCTCCCCAGCATCCCTGTAGGCCCCCTTCAGATACTGGAAGGCTGCTATGAGGTCTCCATGCAGCCTTCTCTTCTCCAGCCTGAACAGCCCCAACTTTCTAAGCCTGTCTTCATACAGGAGGTGCTCCAGTCCCCTGATCATCCTCATGGCCTCCTCTGGACTTGTTCCAACAGCTCCATGTACTTTTTATGTTGAGGACACCAGAACTGCACACAATACTCCAGGTGAGGTCTCACGAGAGCAGAGTAGAGGGGCAGGATCACCTCCTTCGACCTGCTGGTCACACTCCTTTTGATGCAGCCCAGGATACGGTTGGCTTTCTGGGATGCGAGCGCACACTGCCAGCTCATGTTCATTTTCTCCTCAACCAACATCCCCAAGTCCTTCTCCGCAGGGCTGCTCTGAATCTCTTCTCTGCCCAACCTGTAGCTGTGCCTGGGATTGCTCTGACCCAGGTGTAGGACCCTGCACTTGGCATGGTTAAACTTCATAAGGTTGGCATCAGCCCACCTCACAAGCATGTCAAGGTCCCTCTGGATGGCATTCCTTCCCTCCAGGGTATCAACCGAACCACACAGCTTGGTGTCATCGGCAAACTTGCTGAGGGCGCACTCAATCCCACTGTCCATGTCAGCAACAAAGATGTTGAACAAGACTGGTCCCAAAACCGATCCCTGAGGAACAGCACACATTGCTGGTCTCCAGTCGGACATTGAGCTGTTGACCACAACTCTTTGTGCGCGGCCATCCAGCCAGTTCTTTATCCACAGAGTGGTCCATCCATCAAATTGATGTCTCTCCAATTTAGAGACAAGGATGTCCTGTGGGACAGTGTCGAACGCTTTGCACAAGCCCAGGTAGATGACATCAACTGCTCTACCCCTGTCCATCAGTTCTGTAGCCCCATCATAGAAGGCCACCAAATTGGTCAGGCAGGATTTCCCCTTAGTGAAGCTATGCTGGCTGTCAACAAGCACGTTGTTGTTTTTCATGTGCCTTACTGTAGAAGAGCTTATTTAGCCATTTGTTCAGTTTACTAAAAGAAACTTTTTTTTAAGTATGCTTTAAGATAGGTTGTGAAAATTTGTGCTGTTCATGCTAGAGAAGAGAAGCTGCGTGGAGACCTCATAGCAGCCTTCCAGTATCTAAAGGGGGCCTACAAGGATGCTGGGCTCTTCATCAGGGACTGTAGCAACAGGACAAGGGGGAATGGGTTTAAACTTAAACAGGGGAAGTTCAGGTTACATATAAGGAAGAAGTTCTTTACTGTGAGAGTGGTGAGGCACCAGAATGCGTTGCCCAAAGAAGAGGTAAATGCTCCATCCCTGGCAGTGTTCAAGGCCACATTGGAAGGGGCTTTGAGCAACCTGAGGTTGCACAATTTGAGCACCTGTGAGGTGTCCCTACCCATGGCAGGGGGCTGGAACTAGATGATCTTAAGGTTCTTTCCAACCCTAGCCACTCCATGATTCTATATTGCTGTCCTAAGTATCCTTAGGTTCTTCAACACTCAAATGCTCTCACAGTATGTTGCAGTGGAACTTTTCATGAACCTCTGCTATAAGGCAGACACTTCTTCCACCAAAATGCCCAAGACACAGGTTTCAAGACCAGGTTGGACAGAGTCTTGGGTGAGATGGTTTAGTGTGAGGTGTCCCTGCCCATGGCAGGGGGGTTGGAACTTGATGATCTTAAGGTCCTTTCCAACCCTAACTATCCTATGATTCTACGGTTCTATGATTCTGTGACACCCACAGGCATGCTGCCATTTGCTCCCTTGCGCTCAGCTCTTAAAGCTGACACAAGCTGAGCAAGTAAGAGAATGTCCTAACTCCAGGTCTAAGTCACCAAAGCAAACATTAACTGTATCATATTCCTCACTTCTGGTGTTTGCAAGTCATACTGCAAGTTTTACAAAGAGAGCTAGAAAAGAAACAACAGCTCAGTTTGAAAATGTTCTTCAGTTAAATGACAGAACAGTGACAGAGGCTAACAAACCAAAACAGTTTAGCCATCTCTTCTTAGGGTGATGTTTTTAATGGCAAAATGTCTGCCTGATCTCTTGAGGGTCAATTAATAACCTTTTTAAAAACAAAACATAAAATCACAGTGGTATTTCACCATATTAACTCAGCACACATAAATCCTTCCACGTTTTTCAAAGGAAAGTAAACAATCTGGTATTGCTTACTCTGATGAAAATAAAGTAGTTTTAATTACTTATACTATGTTCAATTTTGACCTTGATTTTAAAAAGTCTGTAGTAACTTTTTCCATTCTGCAGGCTCATGGCCCAAGTACCTTTGCCTTCTAGCAGTAATTACTGTAACTTACACAAACTTGGTTATATTTTAAAGGAATACACATAATTACAGAACCTGATTAATATTATACCTGAACATTAAAATACAGTAGTAAGAAAGTCAAACACTGAGGCATTCTTCATATAGAAGTACATCTGCATATTCATTATATTAAAATAAAGGGGCATTTGGGTTTCAAGGGTTCACTTACAATACAGATGAGCAGAGGAAAAGGGAAAAGTCTATTTCAAAAGCAAATAAATAAGAACCATGAAAAGAAACTACCCACACTGCTGGGAGCACTGAGTTATGCTTGGCATGAACATCTAAGTTTTTAATTTTATTGACTTAATTACAGTTCAGGCTTCTGGGCAACATTTCCAATAGAGCAAAGCTTAATTTTCACAAGCCTGAAAAAAGCAAAACATGCATGTTTCAGATCCATACAAGCAATATTTTAACCAAGTTCATATAAACTACAATAATTATTTATGAAAACTAGAAATTACTGATTAGTCTTAAGTTGAGGAAACTGCATTGTCAGAAAGTTGCTAAAAATTACTTGATGGCAGGAAAAGAGTAATAAGCCTATATAAGTAAGTAGAAAGTGGTTTAGACTCCTAATTTCTCATTTACTAAGAAATTATATCTAAACTGTGACAGACCATTTTAACTACTATAAATTGATGTTTATTACAAGCATTTTCTTTTTTTAGTCATCAATGATCAAACAAAGGGATAATAGACAAAGGGATAATAGTTACATATGCTTTCGGCATGAAGGATAACTGAAGATGACAAGGCTGACATTACAGGTGAAGGTACTGGAGGCCTCAAACAAGCAAGTGGGCTCAACAGGTTTCAGTATGGCTCAGAAGTGAAGAAGCCTCCAAGTTTTTGCGGCTATCCTTAAAACCAACAAGACACTCTTTCTGCATTCATGCACTACTAGTTAAACTCTGAGCATTTTCATTTCTTCAGTAATGTTTTAAATACCCAAATGTTATAGCAAAGCTTCATTTTCACAAGCTTTTCAAAACCTGTTGACAAGATTTAATATGCAGAATACTACAGCAATCATTGGGAAGTTGAATCTCAGATTATTTTTTTTTAAAGCATTCATAGCTGCAAGTCAGTTCCACTGGTAGACAGCACGGCATTTTCCCATTTCCCATTTCAAGCATAAACAACAATTTGACTGAATTGGCAAAATAAGTAACTTCCGTAACACAGCTGTCAGGCTTCATAGCTTAAAGCAAAAATACAGCATGTGGGTGACTTATAACACAGCAACTGCATTTAAGATTTTTATGATTTCAGATGCAGCACAGAATCTGCAGAAAGCTGCTTCACCTCTCCCTGGGCTGCTCCTCTTTGGCATCAGAAAGGAAAGAGAAGCCAACAGCAGGATCAGCAAGAGGCGAGCGTGAGCACTGGCTCATGCCTCCCTATCCTTTCCCATTCCTGTTGGTAAAGCCTTGCCAGCAGGTTTTCCAAAGCTTCCCACAGACATAAGAGTTGGTTTTGTTTTCTTTGGGTCTTGTTTTTTACCAACTTTCCTACCTAGCAGGTCCAGACATCCTCCCATCTGATACACAACCCACAAGGCAGTTTCTGCATAGGTATGAGCACAATGTGTTGACCGTAAGTTAAAGACTGCTGTTTCCACATTACTTCCAAATAAGCAAAGCAGAATTAGATAAGGCTTTGAAAAATTTGACAATGGTGCAAAAAAAACCAATACTCATTGAAGATGTTTCGAGACATGAAGGCAGCAGTCCTATGTTCACAAAATAGGGAAACTGTTATTGTGCCAGCCTCTTGCTGTTTCCTTTGAGAATCAGTTCACAGAATCATAAAATGGTTTGAGTTGGAAGAGACCTTAAAGCTCATCCAGTTCCAACCCCCTTGCCATGGGCAGGGACACCTTCCACGAGACCAGGTTGTTCAAAGCCCCGTCCAACCTGGCCTTGAACACTTCCTTAAACACTTAAAACACTTCATGAACCTAACTCTACAGGTTTCCTAGCAAACTGAACTACTTCTGAAGAACTAAAGGTTTAATTATTAAAAGTAACATAATTGTATGTATTTGTGTGTACATGGCACTTTTCACATTTCTGTATGATTTAAAACGGTAGAATCACAGAAGACAAGTAAGGAATCATTCTGAGGGTTCATGCTGAAGGGCATTTTCAATGCCAAGAGGAAAGTTATTCTGACTGGGTGCTGGGATGCCCAAACTCTCCTGCAATTAACTGACTTAAGTTTCGTTTTATGAATATCAACATTCCTATGTTCTGCATGTCACCCAGAGCTAAGGGAGACAAAAAGACAAACCACGTGACAAAAACAAGCTTGCAGAGCATGCATCCTAGGGTGTCATCACAGGTACATACCCCATGATGCAAAGTTACATAAATGTAAATGCAAATGATAAAAAAAAAACAGTAATAAGGAAAAGGACACCTTAATCCATGCAGGCAAGATTCGTATTTTTCAATGCTGCAAGTGCAGTCAACAAATGAAAATAGCTGCGTTTGTTATAAATGACTACTTTAGTCAAAAAGCAGAAAAGTACACTGTCTCTTTTTTACCATGGTAAGCAGTCTGCATGATACTCCTGTAACTGCAAAACAACTCTTGCTCACAAAAAATGAGCAGCAGATTGACCACGGAGGTGTTATACAATTTAAAGGACTTTTTCACACATCCGTACAGGTCATCCCACCCAAGCTCTCTGCATGAGGTTACATGACTAAATCACACAAATTCACTGTCACTCATATAACAAGATGTTCATTGCCACTTGTACTGACAATTTGTATGTACTGCCCAAATTTCAATTCAAATGTCATCTGTTCTCTTGGAAAGTTCCTGGTCGTTTTTTGTCCTTTCCTGTTGCTGAGTGTTTTCCAGGAACAACACAGAAGTGGAATTACTGCCTAAAGGTTATTTCATCCAAGTAAAATGTTCAGTCTTAAGAGGAATAAGATTGAGCCTTTTTTTTTAATTCTAAAAACTATCATTACCTCCGCCCTGCAGCCTTCTATTCATCAACTGGTTTTATTCATTCTAGTGATTGATGAACGGTCTCTTCAGATTTGCTTCTTGATTAACTGTAATTGGACTAGCAAACTTCATAAAATAGCTCTAAATAAAGAGATGGACCTTCACAAACTGAATTGTTCTGCTTTTGTGGTTTGAGGTAAATTTCTCATTGTCAAGTAGGAGAGTGACCATTACCAGTATTAACTCTTTAATACCATGAAGAGTTCATGTACATAATTAAATATTAAATTAAGTATAAAAGTTGCAACTTTTCAGAACTTACTACCTGCTAAACAAATATTACCTTGCAAATTCTCTGAGTTGCTGTTTCAACCTCATTACTCAGATGGCAACGATAATTAAGAGTGATAATTAACTTTATTTTTCAGGAGGACAATTCTTATGAATTAGACAAAAAATACTAGGTTATAATCACTCAGTGATCACTTCAGCAGAGAAGACACGAACCTAAGGACCTTTGCTAACCACACACCGCTGCTTCTGATATGTTCTCTTTGTTGATTTTCAGATGTATGTAATTTACAGTTGTCAAACAATTATAGGAAATTCTCATTCTGAACGCTACATCAGTGCCCTTCTTCCCCTTTAACTCTGTTGTTTAATTATTCATAACAGTTACAAGCACTTAGAACAGTGAACTATAAATATTTAATACAAGATGACTGTAACAGAAAGACATGAGAAAGACTACAAAAACTAACTAAAGTATTTGTTTAACCTAAGCCAACAAAAAATAAACAAGACATATGCTCTTTAGATTTTAAATTTATATAAGTGCTCACAGCTTTGAGAAACCAAACCTAAGAAGTCATCTGTATGCTTTACCAAGCAATTACAATTAAACAAATAAAAATTACCAGGTATAGCTATTTTCTCAAGACTTTTACTATTTTAAAGGCGTCTTTTTTGATTATTAGCTACAAGTTTACCTTGTGAGGAAGGCTGAACAAGCATCAATACTGGACTTTAAAGTGTCAAGCAATTAAGGATGCAAGAGTCAAGGACAAATACACTGAAGACAGCTTCTGAAATCCCACGTACAACAGAGGCATATTAGCAAGCAGTTGATGATCTTAGTACAAATTCTCAACATGAATTAGAATTCTAGCACTTGGGGTACCAAGAGAGTATGCAAGAATTTCAAATATCTTGACGTTTTCTAGATGCGGAGGGCTATGGATCCAGTATGCACTCAAACTTCAGTATAATATGGTAGGTAAAAATAAACCTATTTTTCGTTTTCACAGCTCATTGTATTTTACACTTGGTATGAGCAACAATGAATCATAGAATCATAGCACCATAGAACAGCTTGGGTTGAAAGGGACCTTCAAGGGTCATCTAGTCCCAACCCCCCTGCAATGAGAAGGGACATCTTCATCTAGATCAGGTTGCCCAGAACCACATCCAGCCTGACTTTGAATGTCTCCAGTGATGGAGCATCTACCGCTCTCTGGGCAGACTGTGCTCTCACTCTCCCAGCTTCCCACATTCAACTGTTCAATTTCACTTTTCTCATAATTACTGATTTACAAAAACTTTCCAAACACATTTTAAGATTTCAATAGGTCGTATTTTATTATTTAAAAAACTTTAGAACGTTCATCTTCAATACAGAAACATTTGTGAAAAAAATGTGTTCTTTTCCTAATACCATTAACCAGAACTGAAAAAAAATCACAGTAGCCACTTTTATACATATACCATATGTACATTATATATCTATTATATTTTATTATATTATTATAGATAATATTAATATAAATTATTATGTATGTCATATCTATATAGCATTACATAAAGCATATGCAGATAGTGTAATAAACATGCGGTGGAGAGTATATTTAGATTATATTTGAAAATTTCCCTGTACAGCAAACAGTAATGTCAAGAAAATCCCAGCTTTAAATGACAGCAGTGCACCAAAGACTAGAATGGACATAGTTATATCTGCAAATGCGTCTTTTGGTTACCTTAGCTTACTCCTTTCAGTAGTTAAATTACATGTGCAAAAGAAGCTTGCTGTTAGAATCTGTGCAGTCCCTAAAAACAGAGCTGCACCTCAAGTCACCTATACCAATAAATTTAGTCAAAAGCAGACAAGTCCTCAGTATTTATACTTAGATTTGAACCCTGAGAACAAAGGCAAGCATTCAAGCGCTATAATAATAAACTGAAGCACCTACATTTTGTATATTAAACTCTCTGAATAATTATTACACAGATTAAAATAGCAAATCTTCTAACTTCTTACAAAGCCAAAAAAGATTGTTAGATAAAAAGAAAACAATGAAAAGCGCAGACATTAAAATTTGGAACTGTTGCTTTTTTGGTCGAAAAACAGACTGTATGTAAAACATTTTAAAAGCACATCTTTAACCAGTTTTACCCGGATTTCCACACATTTTGGTCAATTCATGCCACAATATGACTTGCCCTGTTGGACTCAACAGAACTTAAGTCTGAAATGCAGAGGAGCCAAAGGGAAGCATAAAATCAGAGGAAGCAGATGCACCATGAGTGG
The DNA here is from genome assembly GCF_033815535.1 of Pezoporus flaviventris. Taxonomy (NCBI): domain Eukaryota; kingdom Metazoa; phylum Chordata; class Aves; order Psittaciformes; family Psittacidae; genus Pezoporus; species Pezoporus flaviventris. The sequence continues at coordinate 18,120,084 of NW_026892585.1, read as the reverse complement.
AATGCTGATTCAGAAGATTTTGATTTCTGTACTAAGACAGAATAGAAAGAATACATATAAGGGAAAACAATTTGCTGAATTAATTCCATGCAATGGTTTATTGCAAAGTTAACAAAATTGTTAAATTATCTGAATACTGCATCTTGCATATTTATATATCTGAGTATAGAATTCATTACCTATTACCCACTTCTGAATTCTGAACTAAAAATAGCCACATTTTAATTCAAAATGCTATAAATCAACTAATTCTCTGAGGTACAAAGTAAACTGAACATAAGCAAAAGCATTCTGGCAGTGTTACCAGAACTGTCTATTCCTATCTGCAGTAACTTGTTGCTGGCCAATTTTATCTCTATCACTGGATTTTAACCGTCAGGATAGTTTAAAAGGGAAGAACAAACAGTAAGTGGTAGAATTATTTTATTGATGTTTGGTAACTTCTCATTCAATATATGTTGAAATCTTATTTCACTAATTTGCTCTATCCTGCAAGTCTATTTCAATAATTTACTAAAGTATAAATTAGCTATTTGAACTTATAAAAGGAAACAAACTAAATTTACAATAAAAAATGCAAAAATTTTACAGATTTGGAAAATCAACAACAGTTTGGTAACAGCCTACTGCACCGGCTTATTTACTTTAGCATTTTTTGAGAACAGTTGAAGTTGTATGCATTACATCGTAAAGGATTCATTTTGGGCTCAATAATTTATTATAAATACCCTCCATTTAAATACCCTTCATTTCCTGCAGGTCCCATTCAACACAATATTATTTCCAGAATGTAAAGGAGCTCAACCTTCAGAAAGCTCCGTTAAACGGTTTGCACTCAACCACAGCAGAAATATTTCAGTTTACACAGCCTCTCACTCTTTTTCATACCGCACTATTTGCACACTTCTCACAATGGCATTTAGTTACAATAAAAAGTATTTCTTAAAAGCAAGCTACAGATTTATGAGAGGAAAATCATGGCAGAGTTAGCTTCATAATGGCAGAAGTGATTGAGATAGAAGCAAGCTGTTTCCAGGGCTACCAATGAACTATATGTTTTAGATAGTTTCCTAGGAAAATAATCCTAGGGATCACATTGTCTATGTTTGTCTCTTTATGTATCCTTCCTCCTAACTTAGAATTTATTTCTCGATTTCAACTAAATCTGACAAAAGAAGAGATCTAAGAACAACCAGACTCCGCAAGTTTTCTAAAACTGGGAGCCAGGAATTAAAAAAAAAGGATAAATGAAATTCGAATCATTAAAAAAAAGCATAGATCAAGAGTTCAGACCTCCTTGGATCTCCAAGTCAACCAGGAAGACACAATCCTACTGGAGCTCATATGTGATTAACTTTGTGGCAGACATAACTAAGTACAAAGCAGAGAAAAGATCCTGCCACTTTCCACAATGCTGTCTCCCAGAGGCAAGTAAAATTTTAGTCGAAGAACAATTTTTCCCCTTCATTTTATTCATTCTGGCTTCACATAAACAAACCAGGCACACAACCCTTCGATCTAAACCTCTGAACTGTCTCTCTTTACGGCCCCCCGTTCAGATTTCTTCAGCAGACATTATGGCATTGCTAACAACTCCTGAGGGCACGATAAGCAAAACAAAAGCTTGTATAACATTCATAGTCAAACCCTGTTCCAAGAAAGGCAGATGTAGAGTACCTGTCTCTTCAAAGACAATACCCTCTGCCACTACAGAGACCAAGATTCCTTATCTCCTCTGAGCACGGCCTGCTGTCTTCCCACAGAAGATACTGGCAATTCTGAGAGAGAACAGGAAACGTTTCAGAACTGATCCTAACCTCTGTCAAAATCCCTACTGTGATCAACAGGTATTTCTTTCAATGTAGGAAATTCATGTATTGCCTGAAGTGGTTAAAGCCAGCACTGTACTATTCACTCTCTTTTTTTCTACCACCACAGCTGTAAATTGCATCTAAACAAAACCACCCACCCCACTGGTAGTAGGTACTGACAAGTGATGGATACACACAAGAGAATCATGAAACTTCCTTCTAGGAAGACAGTCTTTTGTCTGTATTAGAACATACGAACTAATCTGTAAGGTTGCAAAAATTAGTTCATTTTGTTAAAGCAGTAAAGACTACCCTAATCTCAACTGATTTGTTCTCTTAGGGGAGATCAGCTTCATAAAAGGCTACCTGAAGTACTCTTCTGAAGACACTGGTACTAAGGGGCCACAGACTTTGAGCTAAAAAAATACCAAAAGCCTCAGACATGTCAGGTTTGTCTGGATTTGTCCTGGCCTGCTTGGAGCTTGCCTAGTTGTAATAGCAATAATCTTAACACCAAGATGTTTACTACCTGCTTTGGTTTAGATTATGGTCAATTGTGCAGTGTAACACCATGTATTTTTGTAGTTAACAGACAGTAATAAGGAGTAGATGATCTATGTGGAATAAACAGTTGGTGACCCTAGAATAAAAATACAGCATAGAGCAGAGAGCTCAGAAGACATCAGCTGGCCTTGAAAGCACATGCAAAGGATGATACTGGACACTCAAAAAATTCAACAGTCCATTACTTTTAGCCAAAGGAATGCAACTTTGCAAAGTGGGTAAGAATAGCTTTAAGGCAAAACCATAACATCACAGAAAGGGGTATATAGTAGAAACTGTGTGGGAAGGACTTTTACCACACATAATTTGAACTGTGTTACGATCATTACTGGACTAATAAGAACTCTCTCATTCTTTCATTCTGAAAAGCCTCATGATAATATCTCCCATGCTCTAAGATTTACAGCATATGGTTTTCTCAGAGTTTCTGTCGTTTCTAAGTTATGCATGGAAAAAGGTAACTCAAGAGTGCTGTTGAGAAACTTACCCTGTTATAACACTACTAGATAACTCTAGGGGCCTAGAAACTAGACAACACTAAAAGGCACTTTAAAATCCCACAAAGTTCTAAAGATTCCAAAATTATCATTATTACATAGCCCCAGACATCTTGGACCAGCTTAGATTTTTGGAGCTCAACTTCCATCTGCTTCTACCGAAGCTTTTTAAGTGATCAATTTTCTTGAACCCTAGCAAAAATATGTCATTCCTTTAAAGAGGTGCTGGAAGTCAGGCACCTCAAAATCAACAGTCTAACATCATTATTTCTACAATAATGGATTTTCAATCACAAGGAAATCTTACAGGACAGTAATCCTTGTTTAGTTCCTAACTAATTAACAGTTGTTGAAGCAATATCACAGCACCAGTATTCCATTCCATGAAAAAGATGCATGAAAACATATCCAAAATTTTCTACTCCATTTTGCTGTTCACTGCACTTTGCTGTATTTTGCAGCTACAGTATTATGATTCTAGATTCATTCCCATATGCCAGATTGAAAAAATGTTATTCAGAGAAGATACACACATTTTACGGATGCATGAAATTATATTATTCACTGATTACACAGGCAACTTTCCTAAAATTCTGTACTGTATGGTAAGAGGACTGCAATTCAATTTAAGATTAAAAGTAAATTACCATATCCAAACCCAATGTCTAGGTATATATATATATAAACTATGAATAACAAGTCTGCCATACACATCCTTTTGTTACGGACACAACTGAACAACATATACATTAGCAGTACAAGACTCTTCAAGAAAAACTGACAGACTTCTCACAGCTCTGAATCCTGTACTGTGTGGAGGAGTCATAAAAAACAAGTAACTGGATGGCAACGAGTGTTAATGGTGAGACTGCACACACATCTGTCCTGGGCTCATTCCAGAAACAAACTGAACAGCTGAATCCAAAGGCTAAACAACAGTAAATCTTTTGGATGCTTTTCAACCAACCACTCTTAACAAGTTTCAGGAAGACGTTCCAAATTCAGGCTGCAGCTCTGACTCACTGTGTGACATTAATTTGTTTTAACTGACTTTAAATATTACAAATGTGGTCCAAAGTCTGAGGAAAACAGACTGGCTCATTTGCCATCATCAGATAAAGAGTGATAAAAAATACGAAGACTATACAGATAAGACTAAGATTCAGGGGCATAAAAGACAAGGGACTAGATCATGTACTCTTTTCCTTACAGTCAGTTCCCTAATCCATAGCAACAGAGATGAGTAGTACCTTTATATATGTTTTCCTTTGGTTATTTGTATGTTGCCACAGCAGGCCAGTATTTATAGAATCCACGACCTTCTAAAGCTTGCCTGATATGGTCATAATGTTCACCTTGTAATCTTTTTTCTTTATTTAAAAACAGTAGTTAGATAAAATTACTACTGTAACCACAAACTAGTTTAAGAATATCACTTGGATTCCTTTTGAAGGATAGATCAGCATTTCCTTTAGGAATGGACCACTCTATCATAAAACACACAATCATAGCAATTGTATATGCTGTTACACCTTTCAATATTTTAATATATTCTTGTTCAGTGGTATTATTCACCATCCAGTAATTATGTCACTGGTGCACACATTTCCGATCTTCTATTTTAGTGAAATTACAGTACAATCAGGAAGTCTTTGTGACACTGGTCCAAATTCTTGTTTTACTAGGAAAATTCCATTGACGTATGTTTTGAAACCAAGCTGTACAGCTACTAAATTTAAATATGCACCACATGTCAAGATTTAAATAAGGATTCACAAGTCCTATATTTTTTAAATGAGAATAAACTAGACTGCTTTCTACAATTTCTATTTACAGCTTGTCCACAAAACAAAAGAAAAAGCTTTTCAGAAGCCAAGGTAACTATGAGGCAACAGGCATTCTATGACACAGGCGAGACTATACATCTTCCAGCTGAAAGCTAGTGGTAATACAGCTCACTCTTCCCCTGAACTGCATAAAAAAAGGCAAGGTGCCACCATTAATAAGCCACTTCCTCCTCAGGGTTCACAACTGAGAGCAAGGGCGGGAAAGAAAGGAAAAAATTACTCACAATGAAGAGAATTATTCCTTTATTAGATCTATCAAAATTCTGCTAAGCTGTCAAACATTTTACTGGTAATACTAACCCATATGTTTTTTCCATAGGGGAGGGGAAACAATTTTATTAATTTTAATCATTTATTATTTATGAGTTCATAAACTTTATTAATGAATCTGACCATTATATAATGTACTTGATCTCTGTTAAAATATTGTATCTTCTTGGCTTCTTTGTCTAGAGGCAAACAGTGTGAAAGCAGAAAGCATGCAAGATCCACACTCTTTCTTTTATTTCATATGAAGGCAGAAGTCAGAGAATCACAGAATGGTTGAGGCTGGAAGGATGACCAGAGGTCATCTAGTCCAACCTCCCTGCTCAAGCAGGGTCACCTAGAGCACACTAACTGGGATAGTGTATGCAAGTTGCTTGAATATCTCCAGGGAAGGAAGACTCCACAACCTCTCTGGGCAACCTACTCCAATGTCTTACTCTCACAGTAAAGAGGGTGACATCCTCATATTCAGGTGGAACTACTGTGTTTTATTTTATGCCCACTGCCTCTCATTCCATCACCTCGTACCACCAAGAAGAGTCTGGCTCTATCCTCTTGACACCCTTCCTTCAGACTCACACTAATCAGATCTCCTCTGAGCCTTCTCTCCTCCAAGCTGAAGAGGCACAGCTCCCCCAGCCCTTCCTCATATGAAAATTCTCTAGACCCTTAATCATTCTAATAGCCCTTTGCTGGACTTGCTCCATCTTGTACTGGGGGGTCCAGAAGAGGACACTATTCCAGGTGAGGCCTCACCAGGCTGATTAGAGAGGAAAGATTACCTCCCTTAACCGTTGCTCTTCCTAATGCAACCCAGGATACCATTGGCTTTCTTGGCCACATGGGCACACTGCTGGCTCATGGACAACTTGCTGTCCACCAGGACCTCCAGGTCCTTCTCCACAGAGCTACTTTTCAGAAGGTCAGGCCCCTTCCTGTGCTGGTACATGGGGCTATTCCTCCACAGGTGCAGGACAATGCACTTGCCTTCATTGAGTTTCTTAACATTCCTTTCTGCCCATCTCTCCAGCCTGTCTAGATCTTTCGGAATTCCAGCACAGCACTCTGGGGTATCGGTCATTCCTCCCAGTTTTGTGCCATCAGCAAACTTGCTGAGGCGGCATCCTGTCCTGATCCAAGTCATTGATGAGTAAAAGTTAAAACATTACTGGACCCAGTAATGACCTATAGGGAACACTGGTAGTTACAGTTCTCAAACTAGGCTTTTTCCACTGATCACATCCCTCTGAGACATGCCATTCAGCCAGTTCTCAGTCCATGCCTCCATGAACTTGTCCAGCCCATGCTTCCTGAGCTTGCCTATGAGGATGTCATGGGAGACATTGTCAAAAGCCTTGCTGAAGGCTGAAGTCCAGGTATGGAGAATCCAGTAATCCCTCCTCAACTCATCAGCCAGTTGTCCCATCATAGAAGGCAATCAGATTGGTTAAGCATGATTTCCTTTTGGTGAATCCATGCTGACTACTCCTGATCATAGAATCTTAGAATGGTTAGGGTTAGAAAGGGCCTTAAAATCATCTAGTTCCAACACACCCATCACAGGCAGGGATGCCTCACATTAGACCATGTTGCCCAATTCTCTGTCCAGCCTGGTCCTAAACACTGCCAGGGAACATATACCACTTCTTTGGGCAACTTGTTCCAGTCCCTCACCACCCTGACAGTAGAAAACTTCCTTACATCTAACCTGACAGGCTTAGAGATGGCCTCCAGGATGAGTCATTCCATCATCCAGTTTCCAGGAACTGAGTTGAGGCTGACTTGCATATAGTTCCTAGGGCCCTCTTCTTGCCCTTTCTGAAGCCTGGGTGATATTTGTTTTCTACCAGCCCTCAAGAACCTCTCCTGATTGCCATGACCTTTCAAAGATGATCAAGAGTGGCCTAGCAATGACGTCCACTGCCTCCCTCAGCACTCATGGCCACATCCTGTCAGGGCCCATGGACTTCTGGATGTCAAGTTTGTCCAAATGATCTCTAACCCAATCCTCCTTAACCATTTTTCTAATGACTTAAATATAATTCTTACTAAATGAACTTTATTTGTTAATTTAAGTCATTATGGCAAAAGTAGAAGGCATCATCAAATAATGGCTCACAATTTGGGAGAGTGCTCAATGATGTCTTTTTAGGCAACCCACATAATTTCAAAGTGTATGCTATCTTGCAGATTTTTCTTATTTTTATATTTGGGTGAGACTGCTACTAAAACCACCTTGCTATAACTGGTTTTAAATATAAACATAATTACTCAGTATTTTTAGACAGTGCATTGGCATGTAGACTTTGGGCCACTTTTCGGGTATATTTAGAGGCTCCTGGGACACCAGTTACCAGGGCAACCTCTGAGGTCACGGTCAGCTAATGTAAATTATGGATGTTTCAAGAGACTCCAATTTATGTTAAAATTGCATGTGCCATGCATGAATGCAACCCACTGCACTGCATCGAGCCACTACAGCTGTTGCAGCACTGTAAGAGCCCCAGTCCAGAAGGGTGTTTCAGAGAGAATTTATCTTAACAGAACTGACAAAAGCAAACATGGAGAGCAAAACAATCATTCTCAACCTCAACACACCTCAACACGGCCTGAAGCGACATGTTCTCACACTGCTAGATTCCACAACTGCTGTCTCATTTTCAATCACATCCCTCATCTTCCCAATCATGCACATCCTCTCCACTGCTTCCACCCATCTGAGCAGTGCTCCTACTTTACCTTACGTGAATCCTGATCTTTTCTTCTTGTACTTGTGTTCACGTGGCTTGCAGGACAGCCAAGAGTGTGGATGTGTTGTAGCTCATTTGTGATGACACTTGTGCTCAAAGGCTAAACAACAGATGTGTTGCCTGCTCAGTAAGACTAAAAGAACACATAGTGATTGCACTTTTCCTAAGTTACTGTAATGAAGAATAAACAGGGCCACTTTTCTCCACCCAGCTATAAATGTCCATGAAATTTATAAAAACTAAGTTATGTCCAATAACTCTATCCATTACTCTCTGTTTGGCAGAAATTAGGTAGTGGCAGGCAGATGCAATAACTCACTTCCTCGGGAAACCTGGCTGGAAAAATTATCTTCTCATAGAATTATAATCTATCTTTTATAGATACAACTGGGAATCTTTGGATTAAGCTCTAATGATCAAGGTATCAAGGTAATTAATTTATTATACTTCTCTCTTTCACTTAAGTAAGGAGGTGCAACCTGTCTGCATGTCCCAAACATTAAAGCGAAAACACACTGTATGAGTTTGCTCAAACTATCATTTGCTTCTCTGAAAAAAAGAATCCTCCTCAGGGTTTACTTTAGCATCCTAGAACATTAAAAATCAAATTATTTTTCCATTGCCTGAGCACTCCAGACAGGAAGCACATACAAAAAAAGATCAGTCTCTGCTGGTTTTATAAAAAACAGATACAGTTTTTATAGGAGAGAAAAGACTACAGACTTGGAGAAAAAGACAGTAAAACCGGGATGTTTTCTCATTTATCGAAAATATTTTAGTGGCTATACAGAAAGTCACACTGCCACACAGACCTAGTCTATCTCACTATTGCCACACTTACATTTCTAAGTAATCTGCACTATTCTCTGAAAGAATCACAGCTTTCTATTTAGTTTATGACCCTTTTGCTAAGTTTTTAAATCAGCAGTATAGAACAGTACCTCCTCTTTATTATGTCTTGTTTTTGGAAGGAAACTACCCAAGCAAGCCTGTACTATAAAGGAAAGCACTCATTTGTAGAAGACGCCATCAGTTCAGTAAAAAAAAAAAAAAAGCCAGTGGAGTTACTTTGTTTATAAAAACTTTCAACAAAACACACTGAGATGATCAGTAAGAGTTCTGGCATCATTCTTCGAGCTTAGGACTGGAGACAGAAGAAAACACAGCTCTGGAACCACTTTCAAAACAGCTGACCCTACTCCTCTTGAGCACAGTGGCAGCAGGGGAAAAACAGTTAATCACACTCTCTAATAACTGACATTGAAACACAGACACAAAAAAAAAAACATGTTGTATTAAAAACTGTTATTAAAAAAAAAGTGAAGATTCTCTTGCAGTTTTTCCATTCATTAAAAAAAAAAAAAAAAAGACAAAAAGTAACATATCTTTGAAAAGTTAAAAAAAAAAAAAAAAAAAGACAAACTACTCCGGCCTCCTTATACTTTTTATTTTCAACGTTAATCTCTCGTTCATGTCTTCTGTTTTAGAGTTAAAAACACTTCACAACATAGGTTCAAATTTCTGAAACAGAAAAGGACCTGTTTTTACAGTAGGACCAAGCCATGACTCTCAAGTACAGAACACTATACCCTATACTAAGTGAAAAAAAAAGAGAATAATAAAATAGTAATAATTCTACCTGGGAGGGGAGAGAAATTTAGGGGGTTTTGGGTGCATACATACATGCTGTTGCGGTTTAAGCCCAGCCACGCAGCTCGCTCTCTCACCCCCCCCCGCTTCTTCCTCTCCCCGCTCCCAGAGGGATGGGCAGGAGAATCAGAAGAGTGTAACTCCCACGGGCTGAGATAAGAGCAGTCAAGTAACCAAGGTATAACACAAACCACTGATGCTACCACCAATAATAATAATGATAAGGGAAATAACAAGGGAAGAGAATACAACCACCCACCGACCAATACCCAGCCCGACCGAGCAGTGATCTAGCCCTTCTGGGTACCTGCCCCCAGTTTTACATCCTGGGCATGACGCGCTGTGGTATGGAATACCCCTTTGGTCAGTTTGGGTCAGGTGTCCTGCCCCTGCTTCCTCCCCGCTTCCCCTCCTCCCTGGCAGAGCATGAGACTCACAAAGTCCTTGGTCAGAGTAAACATTACTGAGCAGCAACTAAAAACATCGATGTTATCAGTGTTGTTCCAAGGCTGGAAGTCAAAAACACAGCACTGCACCAGCTACTAAGAAGGCAAAAAATGACTGCTACTGCTGAACCCAGGACACATGTAAACACATGAACACAAAACACATAAGAAGGGATAAGGAATAGCTACCTTCCAGTCTCACAGTTTCTACTTCGAAACAAACCACAAGCACTGTATCCTGCCAAATATGACCACTGATATTATCTGATTTCTTTACCACTCTCACAGTAAATAGCTTCTTCCTTCTATCTAACCTACATCTCCTCTGTTGAAGTTTGAACCTATTACCCTTGTCCTATCACTACAGTCCCCACTGAAAAGTCCCTTCTCTGTCAGCCTTGTAGGCCCTCTTCAGGTATTGGAAATGGCCAGAACAAGCTAGTTCTAGGGTAATTATAAGGGGATTAAGTCAAATTCTGCTTAGCTGCACTGCACTGAAAATCCACAATACTTGATTTTAACATTTGATTTGAAAACAGATCAACAAGGAAAATCTGGATGCTGTCCTGCAGCTAGTAGTTCGAGAGTGGTTAAGCAAAGAAAAAGTTTTTGTTGGTGGAATTAGGGACAGAGTAAAGTTTAAATGTCATCAATTTTGGAACAAAAAGTTCTTATTAAAAAACTGTTACAGATTTATTTTTTAACTTTAGGTTTTGCCTGTAATTTTCTAATAAATTGTTTCATGTGCTTTGCAGTACATGAAACTACCTTCCCTACCAGAAAACCTCAGGTAGGGTTTCATTTTGCAAATTGCTAGCACTTAGTGAAGAAATTTAGTTGAAGTCAGATAATATATTCAGTAAGAGAGGAACAGAACATTTAAGTTTGATTCATATCTAAAAAATGAAGTAATAAATTTGGTTTTAAGCGCAACCTTTATTATGCGCCTTGTAACTGTTTGTTTGTTTTGGGTTTCCCCCCCCCCCAATCATTCTTATAAAAGGAACCCCTTCTTACTCCACTGTGAAGATGGGTTGCAGAGCAGACATGATCTTCAAATCATATAGTTTTGTCATTGTCTTTTTTGCATGAACTGGATAAGCTTATTCTTAATCATTATTTTCCTTTTTTTGACTGTTTTTTGCAGGCAAATTTTTTTCAGTTTAAAACTATAGAGCCACGTGTTAACCAAGTTGAAATAGAGAATTCAAAAATTATCTGTATCAGAGGTCACTTATGCACATGTCTATGTGTATAATATGGCTTTCTAAATACAAACACTTCCAGAGAATGTTAGAAAACCAGCGTGATTCAGAAGCAGATGGGTCAAAACACTTCTCCCTCTTCCCAGCCAGAATATGTAGCTAATACTCTTCAAAATGTTTGTTCCAAAATACAGGACATTCTTTGGGAGTAATATGCTACTCACTTGATAGTAGTTGAATATATCTACAAATATTTACATTGAACGTGAAGGGCTAACACTCTTGGAAGGGACTTTCAAAACTCAGAGAATGTTGGGAATGTCACATTATTTAACAACAAAGGAGTTTCTGCTTCCAGTCCACAGATATGATCACTTGACTGTGTATTCAGAAGTGATGAAATGCCTGGAAAAGTGTTCACACTCTTCCTCTTGTGTGTTAGTAAGAGCAATACTGTGCATTTTCATCATTATAAAATGTAGAGAATGTACTGAGCAGATGTAAGAATGCAGAGATTGCACTGGGTAATACTTCAAGACCAATCTAAATAAACATTTTCAATTCAATTTTTTTTCATCCATTTTCTGTATATTTCATTGAGTTTTCAAAATGAATACCAACTAATCTTTTTTTCTTTCCCACTTACCTGGTGCTCTGGTACTATATGCATTATTTGGGCCTCAGATATTGTGAGAGAACTATGTAATTCAAATAACATTTTTCACTAGAAGGAAAGTGACTATTTTTCTAGAGATTCCTGTAAACTGTTCTTCACAGAACTTATGCCTATAAATTATTGAATGGACTCAAACTGTCCATAATCTAAAGTTCTGGGTAGTTCTTGATAATTGTAAAGCACTGACAAATCAGCTTGAAGTGTGTTTTGATTGAGTTCTGAAAGCCTGCTGCTCTGAAATCAGGGCACTACTACACATGACAAATTGTGTGCAAGCATTCTATGAAATTCTGATGCAATCAGATCTGTATCATTAACTGGAACAGGCTGCCCAAGGAAGCTGTGAATGCTCCATCCCTGGCAGCATTCAAGGCCAGTTTGGATGGGGTCTTGAGCAACCCGGTCTAGGGGAAGGTGTCTCTGCCTATGGCAGCAGAGTTGGAACTAAATTATCTTGCAGTCCCTTCCAACCCAAAACATTCTATGACTTCCATGATTTTTAGAATTTAACTGATAATCCTGTTGTACAGTTTCCATGGTTTTCCTCTTGTAACTTCACAGGAAATTTAATATGTACAGGTTTCATTTCATGGGTTTTAGTTTGGGGCTTTTTTGTCCTTGCAGACACTACTAAAATCTTAGTAAAGAAGTATGCCTCCCAACAACAACCATGACAGAAGAACCCAAAATTATGCATCATTTCCTGATCACAGTACTGTCTGCTTTGGGAAATTCCACTATTCTGTACTTTCCAATATTGTAAACCAATTGCTCTTAGGCACCTAAGACAAAGAGTGAAAACAAATTATTTCACTGATAACATGAAGTTAGAAATCAAGTTCTCTAGTCAACAACAAAACTGTGTTTCTTCCTCTGCTAATGCTACTTTAGCTTGCCAGAAAGATTACCACCTATTTTGCAAAAACTAGCCAGTGTTTTTCATTTAAAAGCATTTGCCAAGTCTTCAACCACAACAGCCTCTAACTACCACTCATGAGGTCATTGATCATACCACAAACATTAATTAACCTACCACTACAATAAATAATAAAATCAAAGACGACAGCTCTCAGAACATGTATTTTAATTTTACAGCCTTTACAAAACATGTTTAGTAAAACTCGCTTGGAAAAGCACTAGTCCGAAAAAGAGTTTAAGCACATTTTATTCGCTTTCCTGTTGCAGCTGTTTCAAGAATAATAAAAAAGGTTCCCTGCTCCCTTTTCGGGCTGTCAGCTTCAACTAACAGAGTAACCAGACATCAGGAGTTATTAGGGATGCAACAGATTGCAGGAAGGCAAAATCTATTCAAGTAAGAAACTACTTCAGTTAGGTTACAATTATGAATTATGGTTCATAAAAAAATTACATAGCTTCACTAGTGCCAGAGTTACATTGTTATCAACAGTAAAAAGCTTCCCTAAACAGAAAGCAAATTCCCACAGAAGACTGTCAAGCAGGAAAATTATGACAGACTGACAACTGAAGCACAAGAGAAGTTATATAAGGTCTTGGCATTCTTCTGAGAAAGGGTTTATCCTTATCGATGCAATTAAGTTTCTTTCAGCAAGAGATATGTCTATATTTTAAACTAGCTTTCTCTGAGAACACACAAATTAGGTAAATATTTTAAATATTCACCTAGTGTTTTCCTTTTACAGTTCCATACTCACAGCTTTTAGATGTATTAGCCTATCTTAATGAAATTTGAAAAAGGAGATAAGACATCTGTCGCAGCATTTTATTCCAACATTTTTCCTAAAAATTGAGTGTAAGAAAAGGGGAGATTCGAATCAGTATTTCTCACTAGAAAAGGTGGGCAAAATTAAGCTGCTCATCAAAACTCATAAACCCATTGCCATATCTATAGCTACCTATACTGCTGCCTCTTCAAGAATGGGGCTTAACAGGAGAACTTCACAATAGTTACTGTGCAGTTCTTAGTTTTCTAAAGATATGTATCAAGCTTTAAATTTATTATTATAAAGCCCCATTTTTTTGCTACTACCCTTAAAACACCTTGTGTTCCTGACCAGAAAGATGCACAGAAGTGTTCAAGAATCTTAAGATCTGCATTGAAACATGTCTTAGATTCAGAATTTCAAACAAAAGGATATTCTAACATCAGCTTCAGTTTATTTAGACAGCAAAACCATAGCTGCTGATATAGCAAACTTCTACAAAGCCGTTTTGGCCACTGTCTCATCTTTAGACCAAAGAGATTCAATTCCGAATTTTGTCTTCTTCAAAATGGAAAAGTAGAATTTAAGGAACAAAAACTTGTAGCTTGACTGAAAAACTGCTTCATTAAGACTGTGACTCCCAAGTGCCAAGTTTCTTTTGTTGTACACAAAGGCTCAGACATTCTACCCAAGGAGGTTGGAACTAGATGATCTTAAGGTCCCTTCCAACCCTAACTATTCTATGATTCTATGTTACATAGCCTAACACTACTGATAAGCAGCCTAGAGCTGGATTTAAGACTTTACGATCTCAGTATACATAGTTAATCCACTCTGAAACTTGAGTACTTGCAGCAGATGGTAATCAGAAATCTCCCATCAGCCCCAGAACATCCTCGTAGTATATCATCCCATAAATAAAGCATATCCCATTCCCCTGGGCTGTAGAACTGATTACAGAATATCAGAAATTGCTCTGGATTATTCTATAATCCAGCTCAGAAAGATACTGTGCTGCAATGCCTTACACCTCATCGTTTTGGAGTATTTTTATGATGAAGTTAATGCAGTTTTGAAAAATGTCCTACTCCTTTGAAGCTTACACAATCGCAATTTACACCAGATTTTCTAATTTACAAATACAATTTTTAAAGCATGTTTTGCCTTACTACTGCTACTATGGGCAGTAGTTTTCGAGTTTTACAGAATTGTAGTCAGCTAAGGATAAAAAATATTGAAAGCTAATGACCTGATTTGGTTTGAAGAGTAAATTATGTCTATCCATTTAAGAGCTAGTGCTACTTATTCAAGGCAGAAAATAGTACCTTTGAGGTCTGATCACTGTTGATAGGTAACAATAGATATTAAAACCAATTACATGTTCTGGTTTGTTTCCAGAATCTTCAACAATTCAGCACAAGTCCCTTAAATAAACAGCATTATTACTCCTGACTTTAATCTTTGTTGGAGGACAAGGGGGAAGCTGACTCCAAACACTTGGATTCTTGTCAGCCAGTAAGTCATTATTATTGACTACAGCTTTTACATGTTTTCTATTAATGTCTATCAATTCCTGTGCCCATGAGAATGTATAGAACCCTTGTAAGTGTTCAGTGCACCTAAAATGTAAAACCTGAAACCAAACTCACATCACAACACTAAGAAACATTCTGTCAATTTCCCCTTCCAAATATCAAAAAGTAACATTTATTTCTTCCCTTTAAAATTAATCTGCGAATGAGAACATCATGTTCTGAAAATCTAGGGAAGAAAGTTATTTTGAATTACTTCCTGAATGTGGGAAAGTCAACAGTCATCATTACCTCTTCTGGCAACAAATTGCAAGATCTGGGATTTCCTCCACTGCAGAACCGAAAATGGACTTCATTTTCATTTACTCTTACATGAAGTCATAAAACTTTACCAACTAAGAACACCACCAGTATCAGCATGTGTTGTCGACCAGGAACCTTGTTTCTTTAATTATATAAAAATGCAGATTCATCTTTCAGTATATGCTTCCATTTGTAAAAAAAATTTCCCCAGGCAACCTAGTCCAACAGGATTCTGCTGCAGCAGAATGCAATACCTATCAATACTTTATAATCGCATTAAATACTTCAGAATACTTCTGAAGTAAATTAGAACTGTGAACTCTAATCTACCACTTCTAACTTCCATGCATTTTTTCCATAGTAATTCTTATAACATCTGCATTAACAATTAATTTATATAACCTTTTTCAGAGATCTCTTCTCCCAACACACACTTGTCTACAGAAAATGTCAACATATTTAGCTATTCTGAAACTTCTGATTGCATCAGCAGCAAACACAGTCAAGTACCCAGATAAACATAATTAATCTAAGTAATAATGCTTATTAAGTAATCAGTAGTGCACACATTCCACTTCCAGTATTTTACTACCTATCTATAGTGATGTTAGGACAGCAGCCACAATCAGTGCATGAAAACAGTTACACCTTTTTTTTTCTAGTGATATAGATCCTAATCATGGAATGGTTCGGGTTGGAAGGGACCTTAAAGCTCATCCAGTTCCAACCCCCTGCCAAGGGCAGGGACACCTTCTATTACAGCAGGTTGCTCCAAGCCCCATCCAACCTGGCCTTGAATACTGCCAGGGATGGGGTAGCCACAGCTTCTCTGGGCAACCTGTGCCAGGGCCTCACCACCCTCACAGTAAAGAATTTCTTCCTAATGTCTAATCTAAATCTGCTCTCTTCCACTTTGAAGCCATTATCCTTTGTCCTATCCCTACATGGCCTTATAAAAAGTCCATCTTCAGCTTTCTTGTGGACTCCCTTTAGGTACTGGAAGGCTGCTTTAAGGTCTCCCCAGAGCCTTCTCTTCTCCAGGTCTAATGATCTAAAGGACAAATAAGGATTCCATATATCAAAATGTATGCTAGTCTAAGATGTTGGAGCAATTCAGACAACTTTCAATGCCAAACATGGAATTGCTTTGGTCAGGAGAGGAAGAAATTATTTCCTGAGACTACTGACAGTTGAACAAACAAACAAAAACCCTGCTGCTTCTTAGTAAAGCAGTGAGGTATGTGCCTGAACCCCACATTTTACTCAGAATCTGTCACAACATGTGTGAATGGTTAGATGTATCCCGATATACCTTAAAATGTTAACACCAGTTAAGAAATAATTTCAAGTTCTGATTTTTAATGAAGCCATTTAAGTATCTGCATTGATTTTGAAGTTTCCTATTACAGACCTTAATCACAATCGGCAACACAGATGTACATTTACTCTTGGGAGCTTCAAAGTCAATTCCCTATACCTTTTTCCATCGCTACACTGTATATTAGTTTGTCAAATTCATGTCCTTGTTACTAATCACTTGTAATATGTAACACTAGAGTTCTCCACTTACAAGGTCCTCAGTGAAGGAGGATATTCCCTGTGAGTAGCAAGAGTAGCTTTCAAAACACTGCCCTACCCATTATACAGTGTAATACAGCAAGTCTTTTCAAATCGTATTTGCAGTTTTGTTTTAACCATATAGACACTGAAATAAATACCAGGAAACTGAGATGTCATCAGGGCCAATATACATATTTTTAAAGTTTTAATAAATGATAGAATCTAAATAGCATACTTCCATAAACACATTATAAAAACAAACTGATAATGTTAGGGCTACGTTCTGTGCCTATCATTATTTACAACTGGCACAAGCTGCTGCTTTGTAATTAACTAATTCTGTCAGATATATACTCACATTTCTGGATGCCATGTTATAAAATCTAAGAAAATGCTAACAGCCACTGCAAGCACACTGACTACAGAATTAGCTCAGCAAATTTATTCTGCTCTCAGGTGAGAGATTACAAATGTTTGCACACATTTGACCAATTCCTGAAGGCCAGCAGTACGAAGAGACACGGACTCTACACTGCCCTCCAAAATTTAAACAGAAGTGGACGCAAAACTGTGTCAGTTCAGCAATTACTACAGTGTACTGTGATGGTGCTTAGATGCAGTTAGGAGAGGTACCTGAACACAGTTATCAGAAACTGCCAGTCCAGAGTTCACAAAAATAAATCATGAGTCCCTAGGTTTTGTTCTGCACCCTATAAACTGCTAAACAGTAAGGTGTTATTCAAGATCAGGAATTTTATCCTACATTGAGCTACCAGAGTCTTCAGTATTAAATCATTTACAGGTATACTCCACTTCCTTTCACTGCTGACAGGACACACTGAATGAACTTCACAGAGCAAATAAAGACAGCATTTGTAATTAGAGAGGTAAGAGTCCTTCAGGATATCCCACTAGGAGTGGTAAAACCTTAGGTCTAGATAAAAGGAAAATGATGCATGGTGAAGCAAGGGAAGTAAGAAGGTAAACATCACTATAGCAAGTATCCTGACAAGGGTGACCAGAGGAAAACAAACAGCACTGGTGACAAACATGACAAAAGCCATTTTGCATGGGGTTTTGGTTTATTTTTTGGTGTTGCTTTTGGTTGGGTTTTTTTTTAAAAAAAAAAGAAATCAAGACTGGAATGATGAAGATGACTCGTGAGATCATGTTACTGGAGGAAAAGGCAAAGACAGCCCAAAGAAGTCTCCACAATGAAAAGAGGGGAAAAAAGGAAGGAAGTGGTGACTTCTCAGCAGTGGTTCACATGGCAACTAACCTAACCTTTGGACCACTTTTCACTGAAAAACAGCACTTCAGTGGAATGAAACTCATTCTCTAGAAATTATGTTCATAGAACACAGATAGAACCCCTTCCCCAGCACCCAAGCCCCTTGCACTAACATTAGAAAGGTACTGTGCAGACGCATTTATAAACAGCAACACAGAACTACTTCCACTCTTACTCTTTGGAATAAATATTCATTTATCATCAGTAGTTCTGAACGTTCTTAGCCATGTAATTCTGCAAGTAAGGAAGACTGCAATTTCTTTCTTACTTCCTTCAAAGGTACATTTATACTGTGACCAAGAACAGACAGTATTAGGGCAGTCACATAGCTGCTGTGGCCAGCTACTGTCTTTACAGGAGTACAAATCTTTTTACAAAAGATTCTGTCAGTAGTCATGCCATTTGTATATTTCTGGTACCTTATTTTTATGAATTATACCCAAGCAACTTAAGAATTGCCTATTTATCTTCAAGCTTGAGTGATTTTTCTTTTATTTTACCCTGTTTTACTAACACACTCATCCTGCCTAACTATCACGAGCACTCTGGAAGTAGTTCAAATGAAATAGAAAGGTGACATTTTGAATTTCAAGCGTCTCCAAACTATACACTCCTGCAATTTAGAAAGACGGTTTTGTTCATGTCATTTTCTTTGAAATCAAAGTGCTGAAACTCATCTGCACTTTTCTTATTATTTCTGACTTCGAGTCAAGAAAGCAATGCTGTTCAGATGACCGCAAAATATACATAAAGTTTCCTTCCATAGGTAGATTTAACAAAGGGGAGAGGGAACAGCTACTCAAAGTCATGTCTTTGGAGGCAACACAGAAAAGCATGACAATTACCTCATTACTCAGAATCAGCAAACACTTCCTTTCAGGTCAGGTCTTAATTTGAGAACAGCACGTGCAAACATTCTCCAGCACAACAGAGGAAGTTAATTTTTTGCTTTTACTGGTACGACCCTTGCACTGCGGTGTTTAACACTGAGCTATATACCAGCTGCTTACTTCTACTTTAGTGAGTGCAAAGTGCGGTATCAGTATCGCTTGGCTTTTTCATTTCAGTGCTGTACCCAAAAAAAAATAAAGAAAAAAATCCCATTGGCTCTTTGATGACATTTCACCATTTCCATTCTACCTTCATCTATCAAACACCTTTTTCTTAAGCTTTAAAACATTAAAAAAACCCTATTTTATATTTCAAAGACTAAGAACATAGTAACAGATGTAAGTACTAGAATTCAGCAGAGATACTACATTCTGCAGTGTCTTTTTTCCCTCACCACCATTCCCTAACCTCTAAATGCATGCTAATTAAGAACAAGTATGTTCTTCCCACATTCTATCTAACTTTGGCAAGTCTTACATGTTAAATTACAACAACTAAGGAATGCAAGACTGCGGAGAAAAAGATAAAAATACCCTCTTCAAACAATTGCTTTTAATAGTATAATATCCATGTTCTAGCATTAACCATTCCAGTACTCTTCTATTCCTAAATTTTAAAACAAGAGCAGTTTCTTAATCCTGTTTGAAACTGTCAGGTTTAATAGAACTAATATGCTTTAATTGGACTAATAAACTTTCCCTAACAATGCACAAACAAAACCCCAACTATCTGGCACTGTTTAACAGTTGACTAAAACTTGTTTGATAGTGGATGCTTGCTCAGCAGTCCTTTCCCTGCAACTTCTATATGGTGTGAACGGAACACAGTCTGTAACTCACACTTTGGCCTTTTACCATACTGCAGCTAGAAAGAAAACTGGCCAAAGGATAAAACCAATTCTATCCTGGCACTGCTTTCTCCTGTTTGTAGTATTAATACTGTGCTTCTCTTAAACATTTTCTCCATAATGTGTTTCCAAACAGACCATTCACAGATATTTCTGGCAGTGGCAGACTCCGATGCCAAGCTTGGGAACCTATTTTTCCATCAGTAACAGTTCCATCTACGGCTGTCTGTTTCTCAAGCCATCTGATGACTGTTTGCCAGCCTGTTCAGCTGCATGCAAGGCTAGTATGCTGCACGGTAAACGAACGTGCAAGCTCTTCTATTTCCAATTCCTCTGTTTGCTTTACATAAAAACACAAAAAGAGCCTGAGGGCACTCACATACTAACCTCTGTGACAACACAGAAGTAAAATTAACGCTGCCTTCTTCCGTAAAATATTCAAATTTCAATATTCGGAGAATGTACAATACATGTTCAGATGTCAGCCAAAGAACGCTTCAGCTGGCAATATTGTGATGGCTACAAAAAGTAGTAATAGATGTATGCCAATTTAATTAATGCTAATTTAGCACTTGGTGTATCTCTTATTTAATTCGAAATCATTCATGTACAAAATTGCACCTACTTGGGCCAGCGTAGTTAGTTACAGGAAAATACTTCGAGTCAAGCTTTGCGTTTTCTGTAAGCATTTAATACTTTACTTTTTAAAACCCCCACATTCACTGACGAACAACTAGGAGAATCAAAAATCTTTTTGTTTATATAATGATAATAACTTTAAAGTTTCACCTATAAATTAAGTCAAATATCTAAATCAAAATTTTATACAAGCAAAAATACACAAGGGCTTTCAAGAGCAGTTAATTAATGGCCCTGTTTTAAATACCTACACATGGAAAAAGAGTAACAGGCAATACAAAATCTAGGATCTATTTCTCAAACTAACTCCTGCTAAGCTACTCACCTGTATAATAGAGGAAATAAAGCTACTTGGACAATGGAGCAATAACTACGGTCATTTCTCTACAGTTTCAGTGTAACAGTTTTTATGTGAAAGACAAACTTCCTTTTCCTAAATATTATGAGCAATGTAGATCACAAGCCACAGCACTTTCTCTCTGAATTCAAGACAAGGTTTTGGAGCTCAGGAGCAATTAATTGTTTTAGAATGTAATTAAAATATTATCTTACCAGACTTTTGACCTACATGTTCTAGCTAATTCCTAAAAATTGACAAACAATTATTGAAATTATAAGGAAGTTTGAAACACTGGGTAGACTGTGAGATGAAAATTAGAATTGATCAAAGTCTCTCACTGTTACAAAAAGCTAACTTTGTACTTTGAAAAACTCATAGAGATTTCAGCTGTCCAGCACTGAGAGGAGTGAACTGTCACCCCTTTCCAAATGATCAGGGTGTGTCTTTTATCTTGTGAAGCCTGAAAACCTTAAGATTTTTAAATTTTTTTATTAACATCACTCCATTCTTAACTGGAAAACGATGGGAGGAGGCATGCACAACTAAAGAAGAGACATAAACTGGTATTAGCAGCGGTAAAGGAAATCTGAAGAGAGCGCACCTGTAAAGCCAGCCTTTATGGCCTCATTCTGCACCAGCTGATTCAATCTCTACCACAGATTGAGCCAAAATTTTTAATTAATGTATGTAATACTTTAAAATTAAGTACCCTAAAGAGCTGCTAAGCATTTAAAGGCATTCACTTTTCAAAGCCATGCTAGTTGTATGCAAGTTTCTAAACACAAATGTATCACATTCCTTCCATTTGTCAACAGCTAACCACAAGAAGTGGTTTATTTAAGACCTCACCAATCTAAACCAAAGTACATAGAAAAACTCTAAGCCATACATACATGTATTTATCCTGGAGAAGTGTATTACTCTGATGAACTCTGGGACACATAAAAACCATGGTCCAGGTGGGATGGCCTTAACTTTCTTCACAGCAGCCTATGTATGGACTTGTGGTTTGGATCTGCGACTAAAATAGTGTGGATAACACAATGTTTTGGCTGCTGCTGTGTATAGTGCTTGCACAGTGTTATGGCTGTTTTTTCCCTCACCCTGGCCCCACTCCAGCAGATAGGCTATGGGTGGACAAGAAGCTGGAAGGAGATACAGCCAGGACAAATTACCTGAATTGGTCAAAGGCATATTCCATACTGTGTCACATCATGCTCAGTGGTAAAACTCAAGTAGGAGAAGGGGAGGGTTTGTCTTCCAAGGTGGCTGCTGCTTGGAGACTTGCTGGAAATGGGTCTGCTTGTGGGACGTACTGAGTGATTTCCTTAGCATCACTTGTTTTCCCTTCCTCTTTCCTTCACTTATTAAACTGTCTTTATCCTAAACTATGAGATTCCTTGCTTTTGCTGTTCCTATTCTCTTCTCCGGCTATGGGAGGAGAAGGCAAGTTGAGTGGCTGTGTAGGTGCTTGGCTGCCAGCCAAGGTCAACCCACTACACATGGTAACTTCCAAGATATTTTCCATCCCTGCTTTCTGCTAAAAGGATCATCGCTAGCATATTCTTGGGATTAATAACACTGTCCTTTCAGTTTTTAAAAGATCATTATTTGAAGGTGAGGGGAGGTAGCCAAGAAAAATGCTGCAGGGTTAGTTACTGACTAAGAAAACTTACCAATCCAATTTCTTCTGGGGTTTTATTGTCATTATTTTGATAATAAACCCATACAGACTTCCGTAAGACACAGAAATCATTTAAGATTCTTAAGAGTAGTTTTACCATGTTCAACAGCTGTGTTGCCAGAGTGTTTTCAAATTTTTTCTCAGTACCCCAGAAACTGCCATTTGTTTAGTCTAACCAGTCGCAGTACAGATTGTTTTTTCTAGATTCTACTTCCAAATTATCTGTGGTTTCTAGTACTCTAGACAGAAAACGTGTGCAACAATCTTGTGAGGGACTAGCCATTCTTCACATTTCCCTTAGAGGGAACGGAGATATCTCCCAAAGGTCTTGAGAGAGGCCACAGTTCAAAGCCTTCAACCAGTATCAAAAATAACAAAAGAATTATCACTTGAAAACAAAATTAGGATTCATGTAAATCCTCCAGGCAGAGATTCTGCCATTCTAAGCAAACAGATTTACATGGTCATTTTCCTTAAGATTCTGGGGTTTGTATTTAATTCTAATGTGGATCTACAACTAATATATATATATTTCACTTTTTCTTAAGCATGGACATAATACAAAGTTTTTATCTCGCCTTCTTTCAATCAGTAATAAATACATGGCAGCAATAAAGCTTTAATCTTAATCAGGAGCTGTGAAAGAAATCCTCTCTTGTAGCCTCAGCTTTTAGGGATGAACACTGACAACTGTCATTTTCATATCTGCAGAATATTCTCCACTTGCAAATGATTCAGACTGACCTGCTAAGGACCCTCCACATCAAGTGGATTTCATCAATTCCCATCAGTTTATTACTAAATGCTATGGATAATCACTGAACAGTTTTCTGATCATTTTCACCTCTCATATAAACCACAATTCCCTGTTCCCCACTGAGCATGAAGAAATAATTCCAGTACCCACCATGACATAGCCACAGGTATCTTAAGTTGAATGCAAGAATATTGTTAATAGAGTCAATCAGCAAGCAATTTCTGTTAACAAAAGGCCAGCTTGAACTCCTTGAAGGGAGAAAAAGGCAACAAGAATGAAGAAAATAACCTCTCTCTCTCCCACACACAGAAGTCATCAAATCATTCCCATCCTTTGTAGAACTACGAAGGGTTTTCTTTTTTATATGGGTAAAAGAGGTGAATGGAAAAGAAGAAGAATAAAAAAAAATAATATAAAGCTCATCTCTCACTAGAGAGGCTAATTCTGGGAACAGTAATTCCAAGCAGATTTGCCAAAACTGTAAGAAACAGTGTAAGCACGTCCTGGAAAGAAGGCTTCATCTAAACCAAAAAGGACCAGTATCAGCAAGTTGACTGAACACTTTCCTGTAACCTTTTGAAATTTAATCACTGAGAAAAGCCTTTATAGATTCAACAACCACAGTCTAAGATGATGAATCCTTTGTGGAAGAATACTGTATACTCAAATAAGAGAGAGAAAGTGACTACACTTCAGTAGTGAATGAGGATAAAACAGAAAAGAGACGTTTAAACAACACAGACAGACAATATGGAGAAACAGGAATGCCAAACTTTAAATGAGGATGTTGACACGACAGATGTTTCAGACTGTCAATACAAAATTACTACCAGCACACAAGTTCACGAAGTCAAAATAAGCTGCTAGTATAGAAGAGTTCTGCTACAGGTGAAAGGTGGCTTACAGTTAAATGAAATAACTTGTCAACACATATGACAAGATCCCTATGCATTGAGATTCCACATGTGTTCAAGATATTTTCAAACACTAAGGAAAAAGAGGCTGAGAGACACAGCACATCATTAATAAAAGACTTCAACACTTTTCAAGCAGATAAGACAGCCATTATGTTAAAAATATGATTCCAAGATCTCAAGAAATCTTTGAAGTTATACATCATACGCTAGTACTTTACAGGAGAGCAAATGCAACATCAGAATATTAATTAAAAAGTGAAATAAAGAACATGAATAAGGAGTGATTGCTCACCATCTCACCCTATAAAGAGAATTAAGGAGACATCAAATTAAGCTAGCATGTGCCAGATTCAAAATAAAGTCAAGAAGGCACCTTTTCATTATAAACACATTCAAGATACAGAACTCTGAGCCACGGGATATGCTACAGATGATCCAAAGTGTACAGGGTTCAAAAATAAACTTGGAAAAATAATGTCCTTTAAATGCAGATACTAAATATGAGAATACCACCTCTGACTCAGAAAACCCTTGAGCAGTAAGTCACTGAAAAATACTAGGTCAATACTGAGGGATAATGATATACACTTACTTCATCCTCGCACTTCTTTCTGCAGAAAGCTGCAGGTGGTGAGGAACAAGCAGTGAACTTTTCTGTAGTTAAGGCCAAAGCACAGACCATGGCTTCACTGCCTGTCTCTTCCTTCCTCCACACTGAGGTGTCTGAGACAGTGAATGGAAGATGCGCTTGCTTCCTTGAGAACAGCACCTGGGTACCTTCCGGAGGCCTCTCCAACTCTGTAGAGGTGGATGAAGCTGCACAGCTGGACCTTGGCTTTACAAGGCTTCTCTACTGCAGCTCTCACCCAGCTTCCTCAGGTTGGAAGCCTTGACTGCAGTCAACAGCTCAAGGGCAAAGCAGCCCCAGAGGCAAAGGCAGCAGTGATGGCTGCACTAGTCCTAGTGTGACCATATCCTCCAGGTGACCTCACTGTGAAGCACCTGGGCTGCTAGAGGGGCTCCAGTGTGGTACTTTGGTACCTTATCCTTCCCTGGGCTAGAATACAGCCAGTGCTTGTGCATCAGGGACAGGGCAGCCTGGACATTCAGCACCATGTTGTGTTTATCAGTTATTGAGTCCAGCCTTTGTCAAGCCATGCAACTCCACTCCCTGTACTTTTCCATGCAGATTGTCCCATCTAGTATCTATCCATTGTGCACTGAACCATCAAGTTTCTTTTGTCCTGTTACTCAGCCTTTGCCTGCATGACTTTCAGCTCTGCCTTCCTTGTATGCTTTTCAGAGCATCATTCAAGCACTTATTGAAGCATGCCCACTTTCACTGGAGATAGGATGATGCAGAAAAGTATCAAAAGGGGTAGATGCAGAAAAGTCCTTGTTAAAAGAAGACTTAAGAAAGCTTAAGAGATCTGTGTTTAAGAATAAATTTATTTATATTCCTGTTTTCAAGTCTTTGATTCACTTCACATCATAGAGATTATTCCACCGACACGCTTGCTTTATAGCACTCCACTGGAACAGAGGAGCTGCTAACTACCAGTTCAACAGCCTCCAAAACCCACCTTTTTTTTCCCCCAACAGGAAAACCAGCTAGATAGAAGTGAGTTTTACTAAGGAACTTAGCCTTTGCAACAACCCTTGAAGCTACTTTTGCTCATGGCAAGGATCTTACTACCACATCTGTGGTTGGCCCCAGGAGAAGAGGAATATACAAGGTAGCTTTCCATTTCCTCTCTCCTTCGCTGTATCAAAGCGTAAAGGAAAATGAGATGTAGAACCAGAGCACAAGAAATATGCAACTCCAGCACTCTGTACCTTTCCCTTTTCTCTTTATATAAACACTTTCCCTTAACACTCTGACCTGCTTTGTGGTGTGGCTTTTTAACAATACAAACTCATCGGAACTGCAAACTTGTATCGTTGTGCACCAGAAGCCAGCTGGCCAACTTGAAACAGCACAGCAACACAACATTCTCTTCCTGTGTAGTTAATTATCTACAAGCCACAAAATAAACCTGAATGGTAACTTGTAATTTTAATTAATCTCAAATTAAATAAGGAATATTTTAAATATCGCTGGTTTTAAGTTTATATTGACAATTTTAAATGCAAACAGAACTCTGTTTTATTCACACATTTGGCTCTTCCAACAAATCTTGTGAATCAAGAACATTTCATTATATTTGTTCCTGATTCATAGGAAAGTACAACTTTGATTCAACAATACTCATATTATATAGTATATCTTGTCTTCCTGATAAATTGGTCTTCCCCTTAAAATACATACAGCCACCAAAATAGAAGTAGTCTATTCAGTTAATCCTGTACATTGAACTAAATAGAACTATCTTACAAGTCCAGCCCAAGAAAATGACAACTTTATGTTACTACCTTTTAAAAGAAAATAAAAAGATTCCAAAAATATGCAGTGATACACAATGGATATGCATGCTACAAGGAGAAGAAATACATATAATACAATAATTTTATGCATACACTAGAAGAAAATAAAATGACACTATTCTTTTTACTGTTCTTGCCTACCAACATAGGTCAGCTATACAGAACTCAAATAATAGGCCAGAGAAGAGACACAAAAAAATAAATACTTTAGAACAAAAACAAAACAAAAAAAATCCCCCCCCCCCCAATAAAAAGGTATCATGTGGATGGAATCAAAAGTAAGTTACAAGATGCTACCTTAGAAAACACCTTCTTGCATCCAGTGATTATTTCCTTCTATTTGAAAAACTGCCAGATTTCTTTCCACCGTTATTTGTTAAGAAACAGTTTTTTGATCATGGATCTGTCTCTTACATTGAGACCTTGCTTCTCTACGCAATTGCAAACAAGTGTCTCAGCCCTAATAAGCTTTGCAATAACTGGAGAAAAATAGATTATAAAACGCTGAGCACAACAAATACCTTTAGTAAGGAATCTCAAAATAGCTTGGTGAAGGAACTGGAGAAAAGATGCCCATAACCTTTTAATTTTTCTATTATCTGTGGTTGAAGTTACAGCTTAAAACCAGACTGCTCTGGCTCGGATTTTTTTTTTCTTCTGATTCTTACATGTAAACAAAACAGGGTTATAAAATTGTAGCAGGTGTCACTTTCTACCAATCAGTTATTTGTGAGCACTGAAAGAAAATGTAAAATGTGAGATAAGTACATTTTTCAGCAACAGTCTGGTTCAAAGTCCCCTACAGTTATAGTCCATTTCTTATTGTGTTTTACAGTTACAAATTACATTAAAACAAAGACTTCCTGGAGGCAAGGAGAAATGGCTTTTCATTGCCGAGTTAAAACAAGTAATGAGTTTGGCAAGCTACAAAAACAACGTGGATGAAAATGAGGAGGCTTCAAGCAGCATAATTTCTGCCATAGAACTGCAGCTAGTGGAACACACAGAATGACCACAGACAGTGAATTTTCCTGTATCATCTACATAAACATAGTTAGATGAGAACACTTCTTATTAATGAGCAGTAGTGCAATGTAGAAAAAAGGTCCAAATATCTTTCATTTTATCTAAACTGTTGCCTCTCGCCCTTTCTTCAATGTAGCAGGTGCAAGAATGGCAGTCCTGCTTGTTTTCCCACTGGAACATTGGAGAGAAAATGCAGCTTCCTCCCTGGGATGACCATGACTTTCATTAAGAGGTAGAAACTAAAGAAAACTGTATTAGGCACAAAACTTTATCCCACCTACATTAAGGAAGAAATCTTACAAAGTAAGAACCACCATAAAGAGAACCCTATTTCCAGAGGGAGGGTTAAGAAGTGTCACATTAATTTCATACACTGCAATGCTGAGAAAAGATGGTTTGACAAGTCACAGAGGGATTTTGTTGCTGTTCAACTGCCTCTAACAGTAAGATCTCCCAAGACACTTTCCAGCAAGAAATTAACTGGACTCCCAGGAAGATGAAAAAAAACACCACCACAGAATACTAGTAAGTATAGCTTTCTACAATCAGAGAATGGTTTGAGTTGGAAGGGACCTTAAGACCATTTGGTTCCAACCCCCTGCCATGGGCAAGGACACCTTCCACTAGACCAGGTTGCTCAAAGCCCTGTCCAACCTGACAATGCTATACCATGCTGAAATCATTTATGAGCAACCGAAGTTGTAGGCAGAGGACTCAAAAATATCTTGCCTCATTCAGTCACATTATTCTTGGCATAAAACTCCTCCTGACACACAACCAGAAATCCATTCTTTTTTCTTCACCAGCTCTCAAAAACTGCCCTACTACTTAGCAACAAGGAACACATGCAACACCAACACTTACAGCTCTTTCTGTTTGAGATTGCATGCAATTCTACAGTTTCCAAATAACTCCTTTAAACATTGTGACTATGATTTATATGTCGGCTATATGTGAAATCATTGTACTTTCTCTTCATTACTAGTGCTAAAACCTGTTAACATTCTCAAGCCTCTAGTTTCAGAAACCTTGGACTCAGATCTAAATTCCTAACAAGTTGTTGGCCTGAAATAATACTTAAGTATTTTCTTTTCTGGTATAACTAATTAATAGGTTTGAACTGGGGCCTCACACTCTTTCTTTTCTCTGTCAAGAACAGCATTTTAAGAATTTTTAAACTACCATAACCTTTTTTTTTTAAACTGGTATGCTTTAGGTCCTCAGATTTCTGTATCTGGTTGTAAGTTTTGAGACTTCTTTTGGAACTGTTTATCCATATTTCTTATCATGTAGAGAAATTTTCATAAATAGTCGCTAAAGAAAAGTTTGTGAGCATCTGATTTCTGTTATCACAGCTTGCAGGGCCTCTATTCTAACACCATTCAGAAATGCATGGCAATTGCTCCCAAACTGCCTTATTATATAAGGAACAATTTACATTTAAGGAACAATTTAAAGAACCGTTAACATTCTTCTTAAACATTAGACATTTAACTACAAAGATCATGAAATCTTTGCTAAGAGAAGTTTGAAAATACTTGAAATATATATTAGCACCTTGCTAGTCTTGCAAAAAAATGAACAATTACACACAGAAACAAAAGGGTAAGACCACCTATGTAAATACATAGAAAGTAGAATGGTTTACCATTATCGTGTTTTATCGTCTAATGTTATCTGGTCTTCCAAATGTTATGGCAACAATACTGGGTGTTTTCTTAAATCCTTTATGGATATTTAGATCTCAGAATCTCCAAATTAACTTGAATTTTATATGTATTCATACATTCTGTGTCCATATTTGGAAAATATGGCACACGTGCAAAATGTCTTATGCCAGAAAGACCACTGAAAGCAAACCAATATATTAATTTTCATGTCTTACTATTAAAAAAAAATAAAATCTGAGATTGAGGTCTTGACTTGCGATTTTTTAACATTAAGGTTAGACAGTACCGTAGGTTAACATAACAGGAATGCAAAACATGAACTTCATACACTTTATCGCAAAGGGCTTCATTACAGTTAAACCAAAGAAAAGGACAACTGAAGTAAGTAAAAAAGTACACACTGTTTTAAGCAACTGAGGTATCAACAAAGGAAGAAAATTCAGCTGGTGAGTCCCAAAAAATTTTCTTTCTATAAGGACTTATTGCAAGTGAACTTGATAGACAGGAATGTTCAATAATACTGGGCTTATCCTGAACACAATCGGCATTCAAGGACACAGGAGGTTAAGAAGGCCTTTAAACTACATTATCAGCTGATCAATTCAAGACCAATACTGTTTACATCATCCTGCAAGGACCTCTAAAAGTTTGTCAGCCATGTCTTCTAGGCAAGAAGTTTGCAGTAGAAGCCCATGACTTACTCCTATCAACCACAGTAAGGGATGGAGATCACAAATTTAAAATAAGGAAGAGTTATGAGGTATGCATTTCTATAATACATAACTGTATTCTAAACATTTTAAGTAGTAAGGAAAAAAATAGTAAGGAGTAGCTTTCACTACAATCAAATTTGACTCTTGCAAACTGTAGTGACATGGCAGATAAGGGTAAGGTTCTGAACCGAACAGAAAAAAAGATGTTACTCTGCATTTCTGTTTTATATAACAAATAATTTCACTTGTATGTATTTTATACAAAATCTTTTTAAACATTTAACAGCTATGCTGTACTTTAACAGAACACATCAGAAAAATCTTATTTCTCCAACACCTCAGGTACTGTTTGATAAAGTACTCTGAGCATCCACTGAATTAATATAAGACCTACTTCATGGTGGCACCATGTTAAACCAGAAGGTGGTATGTTTTCTTGGCGAAAAATGCATTTAGTTAGTGGCATTCCATAATGTAATTTTACGTTCACCAGAAAAACTGATAAATACCTGAAATAAATTAAAAAATTAATTATTTACTTTATTGTATTTCTAATACATGCAGGGATTGTTTGCAGACCAAATACTGGAATCTATTTTTTTCTAAATAAAATTAATTCAAGATTCCTAGGTCTGTAGGAAGTTGTTAATCTTGTAAATAATTTTTTAGAGGTCAAAGCTTTAATCACAAGCTCTTTTTTATCCCACTTACCTCCCCCTCAAAGCGATTATAGTAAATTTTATGTATCCATTAAGGACAGAGTTGAATTTCAAATCAGATGTGGAATAAAAAAAAAGTATTGCTGCAACTGAGCACACTGAAAGCATGTATTTGAGCTGTGATTTCTGGTTAATATAAAAATTCAGCAGCAGTTACCAGGATCAGTTGTCTCCTGGCAAGGCAGGAGCAACTACTATTTTGAGAGGTGAAGTTCAGTATTTGTGGACAGAAATATTTATTTCCACATGTAAAACAATTTAAATCTATGTCATGTTCTATTCCTGTTACTCCAACAGTGTCATTTTCAAACAAAAAAAAACAACCAAAGAAGCACATAATCAGACTTTTAAAAACAAGAAGTAGAATTACCTGAAGCTTTTAAAGAATTCTGTAACGGTAACACTGCTGAAAGTAATGCTCAGAAACTATGAGTCAGGTACTAGATTTTGTCACAAAGTGGACACACAAAAGCATGAGGATTCCAGAATCCTCAGGAATTCAGGAATAACAGAAGTGTCTTCTCCGTCAACATGGCTGAGAAGGAATAGACTAACAGGAATCACTCTCCTTCCTAGTTTACTTTTTCCTAGCCAGAAAGTTTTGAAAAAGTAAAAAAAGAAAACAATTCCCCTCCTCAAAGGAGAAAAAAAGAAAAGAGAAAAAGAAGAAAAAGGAAAAAAAAAAGGGGGGGGAGGGAGGGAGGGAGGGGAAGGGAGATTATCCTAAGAAAAACTCTGGACAGTATCCTGACAGACTCCTCACACCATTTCTACTTTCAACAGCTGAAGTGACAAAGTGTTGGGATTTCCTTCCAAGATAATGTTGTTGTATCAATCTTGTGGGACCTAAAAACTTCCAGTTATATTTATCCTTCATGTGTTACTCTAACCATGTAATAACCAGTTTAACCCTCAGATGAATTCTTCTCTGAGGTGAAATGTTAGATGTTTTTCAGGAAGTTATCTGGTCTCATTGTTACACATTGTCTGTGTTTACTAAAGACCAGAAATGCCGCCTTTGCTGTTCTGGACTCGGATATGGGCATCCTGAACAGCCTCACAAATTACAAAAGCAAAAGAAGTACAAGATTGAATAAAATAATCCATTAACAAGAGTTTTGGGAAAAAACTGTAAAACAAAAAAATCTAGGACATCCAAAATACTCAGATTGCATTTACAAAAACAAGGTCCTTCCTCTTTCGTATTTAACAGCTTACTATAAAAGGAAAGCACTTTTATTAGCACTATATTTTTCAGCTTTATGCAATATCCATGCCATTTCATTCTGTTACTAGGCAAACAAACATACTTGACTATACCTAGGAGCTAGATGCGCTAATCAGCAATTTGTGTGTCACCAGCACCATA
This sequence comes from Pezoporus flaviventris, assembly GCF_033815535.1. Taxonomy (NCBI): domain Eukaryota; kingdom Metazoa; phylum Chordata; class Aves; order Psittaciformes; family Psittacidae; genus Pezoporus; species Pezoporus flaviventris. Next base: position 18,088,007 of record NW_026892585.1, on the reverse strand, counting down.
AAGTCTTTATAACATGGTAAAAGATTTCTAACAGAACCTCCATCTCCTGTGAAGATGTTAATGCCAGCCACTTCCAACACAAGCATCATCACCAGCACAGGCATTCTTACACGGTTCTTCAAAAAGAGGTTTTAAATATTTAGTCAAAGGTTTTAACAGCACTCCCCCACTGCCAATTAGTGACAGTGATACCATTTAAATCTTTGATGATGGAAACACTAAAAATAAATATATTACAATCCAAGTCAGCATCACAATATTGCTAAACCTTCATTATGTCATAGGGGATTTACACATTAACTGGCACATATTCGGAACAGCATTTTAGACCCACACTGCAAAAAGAAAAAATAACAGAAGGAAAAAAATATAAAAGGACAACAGAATTTTAGAAAGCACAGAAAAGCTTGAATAGGTGGAACAACTAAATACATTCAGATTCTTTAGCCTGGGAACAAAAAAAAAAAAATGACATAAAGCAAATGTGAGGAACACCTTTCTCTATTCTTCAAGATACAGGTAACTTGAAAGTGTTCTAACACAAGAACCAGCAGATAGCAGGTAAACAATTAAGTACCTGCCAGGTACAACCAGACAGAAAAGAACTTCACACAACACATAGTTAAGAAGCTGCCACAAGGACATCACAGCAGTGAAAAGCCTACAGAAGTCAAACTGGGCTTTAGCTCCAAGTCACTTAAGACCAGGAGGAGATGTCAGGAAAGGAGGCTTTTGCTACTCTTCCTTCTCATAGCACTTGCTGTTGGAGGCAAGCTAATGAGTCAAATGGACTTCTGGTCTGACCCTGGCAGCCTTTCTTAAATTCACAAGGCCTGGCAACTTCTGAAGACTGGGGGAAACAGATTCATCTACCCTAAGCTGTTGAGTCAGCCTTCATCACAGTTTCAGGCCTCAAACCCTGACGGACTTCACCCTATTGTGAAGGTTGACACAGGAATCTGTACTCCCTTTTTGTTACTCCTTTTGGGGGATTTGCAAGCAGACTTGAACTCTTGCAGATGGCTCTGCTCAGTTCTAGTGCTTTGCTGGAAACAGAAGGATCTCCACTAGCTGTTAAAGAAGAAAAACAGAATACGGCCAGTCTGTGGTCTCTGCTGCTGAAGCAGAAAACCCAGGGTGTACGAGGGATGGGGAGAGACCAAAGAAGGGGAGGGACAAACAGAGAGGGTGACACAAGACACAAGGTGACACAAACCAGAACCAGGTGTGTATCCAAGCAGGATAGTAAAAGCATAACATTACAAATTCTTCCAGGGCCTCATTTCTAAATCTACAGAATACCAGAAGACACCACTCACAACTAAAAGCACTCATTGCCTGAACACTATACCACTACTCTCGGAGCAGATTCCAAATCAGGCTGCCCATACAAAGAAGACAGACCAAACACAAGGCACACGGTATGCGCTATTTAAGATGAGGAACAAATAAAGCTGAAAAGCGTCAACCTTGTCAACCTCAAACAATGCTCGTGAGATGTATCACTACAACTACTACAACTGGGGAGAACAAAGAAAAATTTAAGAACTGGAGTTTAACAAATGAAGTACCTCCAAGTAAGCCATAAAATGTTCTTGGGGGTTCTTCAAAAGCAAGAAAAACATACTATCTGAACTCAAAACTAGTTACATCTGCTCTACTTTCTCCACTATGTGGTAGTAATGTGCCATGACTAAATGCATTCTCATTTCACGTAAATATTAGTCTTTAGGATTCAGACTGGAAATGCTCTTTGCACCAATCTGCTACCAACATATCTAAAAAAACCTGCTTTAGTGACAATTTTTTGTAAATGGCAAAATACATTTCAACTGATGCAAGTTATTCCCTGAAGTGATTTATTTCCAACTATTACTGATGTTTTCCTGTCTTATGTATCAAAAAAGTATCTTATTTGTAAAAACAAATATTGTACTGAATGTAAATATTACTACAGCAAATCATGTACATGAAAGATACTTATTCTGCTTCTAATTTACTAAAGCATGGTAGAGTACACAGTTGCTGTCTTGCTTGTTTTTTTTAAACAATTGCTCCTGTAGGGTTTACAGGAGTTGACTAAATGCAATAAACAACTGCCTATCATAAAAACACCTGCAATAACATGAAGGAACAAAAGCTTTGAGAGTGAACTGAATTTCTGTCCTCTTAATCCAAATTACACTTTAATAGTACAAAGAATTAAGCAATGATTTATTTTTATTTTAAATAAACAGTCATTTACATTTTATTTTAAGGAATGCAGTCACAATAAGCAGTTGACAAAGTCAAACACTTTTGCCATCAGGAACTAGGTAACAAAATACATAAAGCATCCAAGATCTTCCATCAGATCACAAAAGAAAAACCAGAATTTCAGAATCATTCTTCCTCTCCTATCCTACACTAAAAAGGGTAGTACGGTATGGGGATATGCTTACATACATGAATGCTAACACATCAAAGCATGCACAGAACCTTACAGTGCTCTATCTTTTTTTAGTGAAGGCAAAATAGTAACACTGGTAAGAAGGAGGGAAAAAATAAAATAAATGAAAATAGGGAAAGAAAAAAGAAATCATAGCCACAGAAGGCTATTATTGCAGAAACCCAACTACAAAAAGAACTTGAAAATTCTGTGGAAATGCTTTCTAGCAAAACAGAACTGGTTCTTTTTCTTGTAAAATATTATGTCATAATTTAGAGGAAATATCAAAACATTTACAGCAATTTCAGCAAAGGTATTAGGAAAGTCATGACACTAATGTGCATCATATCAATTATCCACTATACATTTGTAAGGTACTGTCAAGTTAAGGGGGTCTTTACCCCAGTTGGGAGTTTTAGCCCTTATGGGGGAAGCCATGGGGTCATTCTATTGGGAGTATAACCTTTTACTGGGATAAGGTACCTGTCACATTAAGGGGGTCTTATTTCTTGCATCAAAATAAAACCCACAAATCAGTTCCCTTTATTAAAGTATTTTTACAGAAAATTTGGAAATCCAGGTTAATATCTTGTTATTTTACATTTTTCATTTGATTAAACTCTCAGCCACTATTCTGAAAAGGATCTTCCTTGTTTGTTTGCTTAAAGGCACTTCCTGTCTGCCTGCACTTACAAACTCCATACTACAATGTCCAGAACATGAATGTTTCGTATCCCAAAAGATCCCTGAACACAGTACACAATCTGAAGTACTCAGGGATATTTTATTACTTATTCCAAAGGGTCAAATGACATTAAAAGGAATCCCAGGAGAGGCAGAAATGAATCAGAATTATTTAACCTTCCCAAGACTGCACCAGTTAACAGTGAGCCTCAGTACTGGGATTTCCAGTCACACGCTATGTTGCACTCCTCACTGTCTTGAACTTCAGTGTTTTGTGAAGTCAAGGTCTAGGAGGGAAGAGGTGGGTGAACTCAGGCATGCAAGGGACAAATAAGCCTATACTAAGAGTTCTTGAAAAGAAACTACTTAAGTAGAAACTAAGAGATGTACTGCAGTCAAGAGAATGGGCAACATACCCTTCCAAAGGATTGCTTCATACATCTCCTACAACAAGGAGAAGAGAGTACAGTGATGGCACTACTCCATTCTTAAAGGCATGCTAGGTGTGAAAATCAAGTGTAAAACAGTAAGTCTTCATAAGCATAAAGTGAAAAGCCAAGAGGACACTTGCTACTTATACTCTTTAAAGACAAACAAGCCACCCCTTTCAAAGAGCCTTTTTTTTATGCCAACACTGCAACCAACTAAGTATTTTATGAATTTGTACTTAATATTATTTTAGCATACTAGAACGAAAGACATTTTCTCATAAACCGTATTTCTGAATTAGATTCTGCAACATAACACTGTTCAGGTTATAGGCTGTAATGAGTAAAAATAACTGATTTTTATCTTCAACATGGTGTATATAATTTGAACTTACATTTAAAACCATGAGCTACAATAATTTAACAACAACAAAAAAAAATCATGTATCACTGTATGATGGAAATAAGAGCATATTTAAAACTGGCTGTTCACCTGAAGATGGAAAAGCTATATACATTCTAGAAAATAAGTCAAAATCAGGAATAATGTGATAAATTGAAGATACGATCTGAAATAATTAGAATGCAGTCAGTAGGGCAAGTACAAGCTTTTAAACTCCATGCAGATGATTGCTTTTGCCCATACCCAAAGAGGAATAATCACCCAGCAGCGCTGTATAGAAGGATCACAAACAAAAGGTGATTAAAAGACAAAGAGCATCATGCTGAAATTTATTAACAGTTGATCCTGTAGCAGAGCAGTGGAGTAGAGCAGACTGACCTCTTGAGGTCTCTTCCAGCCCTATTTTTGAACAACACACATATGATGCTGCTTTTCACCGTATTTTCCTCTTCTCCACGTTAAATTATTATACACCTTTCTTCCCCCAAAATCTACCTCCTACTCTACTTAGATTTAGCCTATTTCTGAATTTTGAACACAATCCCATATTTGTGTGCAAAGATAAACATTTTAGAATCAATGTCCCAGTATTATAACATGTGTTTTAACTTAATCTGGCCCACAGACAACCAGCAAATCTTATTTAAGGGATTTTTTAACAGAGTCTGTGGGAATAAAACAAAGATCACTGTCAGTATCACCCATGGACCAGCAAAGGCTGGGGAACTATGCAAGTAACTTGTCCTGTCAGTCTCAGTTTAACTGTTTTAATCTTCCACTAATTCAAACAAATCACAGGAGCAATGTATTATCTGTGAGCCAGGGGTAGTAGACCACTGCTCTTATTCCTAGTTTAAAAAAAGGCTAAACTACTTGTCCTATCTTTGATCAAGCCTGATAATAGGCATTAAAGAAATCTCATCAGGTATTCATAATGATTTAACATTCCATTAATTATTTTTTCACCACTGAACAGACTGAACATATTTTGTGGAATCCTAAGGATCTGGGGGTGGAGGGGGTGAAGAAGTGCTATTATTCACACTAGCCAAAGTCTTTATTCAGTCAACAGAAATAGACATGTAAGCTCTTCCAGAAGAGAAGACAGAGAAGTTCAGATCATCCAAATTAACCTCCTGCTTCAAATCATCTTTTGGCAAAAATGCCTTATGTTCATGGGCTATAGTACATAAGCTAACTAAATTACATACTGAGCTTGGGTGAAGCGAGTATCCTCATGTATCCATTTAGTGGCTGTGACATAGCGCAGTGTCACTGTTAACAAGTAGTAAACTGCCTGATATATGTGCCTAATACATACATACAACACTATATACAAATACCTAAGGTTTATAGCTTTGCTATGACAGAAAAAAAAAAATTTAGGAACAGATACTATATGGTGTTCTGTATTGTTTTAAAATAGAGGTTATATTTTTAAAAATTAGGAAGCCAGTACATAATAAGTAGTAGAGGATGAAGAAGGAAGAATGCAAATACTAAAAGGTACCGATAACATTCTATAGTCTAGCTGGGAATCCATAGATCAAAAGGAAAGTGTCCTCTAAAAGGATTTACGGAGCTGCACTTAGCAGATCTCTCACACCATCTAACAAACTAAAGAGATGAGAAAGATCTACAATACATTAACAAGAAGAAACTAAGAAACAAGCAAATGAAACAAATCCAAAAACAGCTCCTCAGAAAAATCTATGCTTTGGTTGTCTAGTTGAAAGCCTGCCCAAGGTAAGACGTAGGAGTACCTCAACTGTCACAGCCTTGTTTCCTAAATATAGGCTTTACTGTGGTGCCAATTTTAGTGTCAATTAGTACGGGTGCTCTGAGCAAGACATCTTCTATTGTTGGGACATTCATGTCTTTTTTCCACACAGATTTCTGTAACTAAGAAGAATTCAGCTGATGCTGTAACGTTTTGTTTCCATGGGGAACAGGCGTGGAGAAAGAAAGTACATGTTAGGGTTTTTTTCTCCTTCCTTCCTCTATATGGCTGTTTTCTTTCAACTTAGGGAGCCTTAGCACCTTTGAACCTGTGACTGCTCAATCAAGTTTACTTGAAAATGCTTAGCACATCTGAAAGGTATTGGGCATAAATGCATATATGTATAAATATCACAACAGCATTATTACCCAGGGTTCTTTCCATACATGAGAGATGACTGAAAATCAGGTTATTTCATATACTTTAAATTGATTCCAGCAATCTAAGTTCTTTATATCCTTTTAGATGGAAGCTAGATGGTTATGATCTATGCCTGGTTCTCCACAAAGACTTGGTAATGTGCCATTGTGGCTAAGGTCATTTAGGAGTAGAGAGGACATAGTTCTACTGAAAATACTACTTTAGCGTTTACTGTGAATACAAAAGGCTTTATTAACGCCTCTAAAACAATCACAGTGATAAAAAACGCTGCATAAGGTTCTCCATATTTCTATCTTTTACACCTGATACAAACAGGAATACAGTATGAACCAGGAATCATAAAAGACTGAACAAGATAATAACGTAATGCTGGCATTTTAGTAAGAAACAAGATCTTGATGCATGTGCTGTATAATTCCTCAGTCACAGAAAGACACAGATATACGAATGTTTAGTTTCGAAAGCAAAGCTCTGCTGAAAATTATACCCTAGAATATACACCTGCTAAATTTGGTTCGTCTCTTCTCACAGACTTTGAAACTTAGGAGCTTCCAACACTTAGCAAGTGCATGACTTCACAAAAAGCACGAGTTTACACCCAGAATAAAATGGAGATACAAATTTGTTTAAGTTATCAGCGAAGAAGTTTACTGACACCAAGATCAGTATTCTTATATGCAAAAAAAACCCTGGACTTTGCTTCCAGACACATATAGCTAAGAACACTCCTGGTCACAAAATGCCAAACCACCTTTCTCCATTTATTTCTCTTTGTTGTCTTCCTAAATAACTGCAGTCTCTCCTAAGTGTATCTTTTCTCATTTTATTACTGTAACACCTCTCCTAACAAAGACATATTTATCCCACTGGATCTCTTTCTGTCTAGGTCTATAGTTTTGACAAACTGTGAGGTTCTGTAAGCATTTCTTGGAGACTCCTGGGAGCAAGCAGCTCTGAGGAAACATACACACCACAAGTCATTTGCTGCTGTAAGGATTCTCAAAGTCCTACCCCGTCCAAGTCTCTTTAACAAAGATGCAGAGGAACCTCACATAAAAACAAAGAAACCTCACTGACAACTTGATAGTAGCCAAGAGAAGTTCACAGGATGCTCAAATCCACTCGAAACTGCAAGATGGACTCACTGTAAATTCATTTTACAGACTATTAAAGGAACTGTTATAGGGAATTATAGGATACCATAGTTACTTGCAGGAAGAAAAATATTATGGTAAAACAAAACAGTGACTGAAAGAAACACTACATACCAATAAGTGGTACATAAATTAGTCCACAAATCAAGTATCTGAAGAGCCTAAGCTCTTAATGAATGCATGATGCGTTGTCACTACCACCTCTGAAACATAAAAAATCTCATTAATATAGGCAGAAAGAAACAGAAAGTGAAAAAGTCTCTGTAAACACAGAAATGCAGTCCCCAGCTCTCAAATCTGGTTCAGCAAGGTAAACAATGAAATAGGCTATTCCATTAAAATTGCTACAGATGAAGAGTACAAGCTTTAACACTTTCAGCCTAAACACAGCTTATACACAAGAGTGAAAAGTAAACTACCATGGTATGAAGATCATATTAGCTTTTCCAGTAATAGTGGCCCTACCACATCCTAGATGACACTTTGGCCTTGAAGAGGATATCCTCTTGTACCAAACAAGAAAGAAAAATCCAAAATGATGCAGGTGCACCAAATAAAAATAGAAAGAAAAATATGGAACCAGGGAAAAAAAGAAAGAACAGATACTGCAAGTAAGGAACGAAAGGGAAAAAGGGCAGCAACTGCTCTGAGGAGTTATGAAAATAGACAACCAATCAAAGCACAGACTAAAACCAAAATAAAATAGGTTTCTGTGCTCTTGATTCTCATGCACAAACATGGGGTTCTAAAGAATTTAATCTCCACTGGAACTATTATTCAAACGTCAGTTGTCTGTTTGTGACTCAAAAGCCTACAAGTAATCGGCAGGCAAAACATTTAAAGAATTGGATATTCTATAAACATGCGTTTTACAGACCAACTAACAATGCTGTGTTTTGCATGAAGCGTAAGAAATCTGCATCTGGATGGAACAGACCTGTTCCCTGAGGTTACTCTACATCTTCTTTAAGAGCAGTTTTACATCACTGATGCGTGTTACTAAAACTCTAGGGACATTTTCCAAAAATAGGTTATATATTACTTTTTCTACTCTGGTTTACAGACTAGTGCTCTGCAAGAGCAGACAACAAGAAGCATCTGAAGGTTTACTACTCATGCCAGATATTCCAAGAAGTTTCATATTGAAACGCAGGCACCTACACAACCGGATTCAAACTACCTCTGAACTGCTGAACTAAGCAGGCTGAAGAATATTCAGTATATGTGATTTTTCCCAGAAGTATTAAAACAGTCCTATATAAGATAAATATGGATCACATAACTTTGAACAGAGTGTTGTTTTTTTCCACTCATGTCATAATTATCCAAATGGTAACACAAAGGTGTAGTAATCAGTTCTTGGCAGCTAAACAGGTTACCGTTCACATTTGCAAAATGGCATTCATGAGTAATAATAGCAGAAAGTTGAATAATTTTATATTACAAAATGCTATCATTTGTGTGGAAACTACAAACCTCGATTTAGGTATTCACAAAATACAATCCAAAACATATTTCCTTATCTCATGCTTCTTGATCTTACTATATCATGAATCCCTAGGTATTGTATCCTTGTTTAGTCTCCAGAGAGGCAGAAGGTTGCTATATAATCAAATCATACACTACAAAGTAGTGTGATGGCATGATATACACTGCAAACAACACTAGTATCTTACTTGGGCTACCACAGAGAAACATAACTGTTAGGAAAAAATTAGACCTGTAAAAAAAATCACTGGCAAATCTAGTAAACATGAAGTTACTCCAACACCAAGCTCAACTGCCCCTGGTCTGCTGCTGTAATTTCTTTCACACACACACAAACATACACGCCCAGCACCAGGGCTCTAACAGGAAGGGTGGGTGCAGGCTGCCAAATGTGTTCCACTGCTGCCTGCCCGCGCTCTCCCTTCGGTTTTTACAGAAAGGTCCAGGAGACAGTAACACAACTTGAGATACACTACTAGTCTTGGATTTCCACGTTCTTCTATCATCCAGCCAACACAACAGAAGTAACAGGCAAAACATGGACCTAACATTAGAGAGCAGAACCATCATGGGGCATTTGTTATTCTACTTGTGGTGAAGTGACAAGGGGTAGATTGGATGTGTAAACTGTCTGCATTTGCTCAGTGCTCTGATGGCACTGTTTTGATTTTGCTGTAGGGAATTCTTTTTGTGTTGATGTGACTTAAGTTTCTGAAGACTGTGTGACGGATGTAGATTTTAATGCTAATTATAAATACGCAATTCACAGAGGTGAGGGGTGAAATCTATTGGGTTTGTGTGGCAAGGTTTTGGTAGCACGGGGGCTACAGGGGTGGCTTCTGTGAGAAGCTGCTAGAAGCTTTCCCTGTGCCCAACAGAACCAATGTCAGCCAGCTCCAAGATGGACCCACTGCTGGCCAATGCCGAGCCCAATGCTAGTGCCTTCTGGGATAAGAAGGGGAAAAAACTGCTGTGAAAACAGCAGTCAGAGAGAGGAGTGAGAATACATGAGAGAACCAACTCTGCAGACAACAAGGTCAGTGAAAAAGCAGGGGGAAGAGGAAGGCACTCCAGGCACTGGAGCAGAGATTCCCCTGCAGCCCATGGAGCAAACCGTGGTGCAGACCATGGTGAGGCAGCTGTGCCCCTGCAGCCCTTGAAGGTCTATAAGGAGCAGGTCTCCATATGCAGCCCCTGAAGGACCCCACACTGGATCAAGGGGATTCCCAAAGGAGGCTGTGACCCCTTCCCCATGGAAAGAGAAGCCTGCGCTGGAGCAGGTTTGGTGCAGGACTTGGGACCCTATAGGACACCCACAAGAGAGCAGTTTGTGAAGAACTGCAGCCTGTGTGAAGGACTCGCACTGGAGAAGTTCATGGAGGCCTGTCTCACATAGGAGGGACCCCACACTGGAGCTAGGGAAGAGTAGCAGGAGTCCTCCCCCTGAGGAAGAAGGACTGGCAGAGAAAACATGTGACAAGCAGGCCACAACCCCCATTTCTCATCCCCCCTGTGCCACTGGCAGGGAGAGATGGAGAATTTGGGGGTAAAGTTAAGCCCGAGAAGGGATGGGCAGCGAAGAAGTTTTGGGTTTGGGGTTTGTTTTCCTTTTTTTTTTTTGGGGGGGGGGAGGAGGAGAAGTTAAGATTTGGTTTTATTTCTCATTATCCTACTCTGATTTATTGGCAATAAATTAAACCAATTTCCCTAAATCGAGTCTGGTTTGCCTGTGTCAGTAATTAGTGGATGATTCACGGTCTTTGTCTTGACCCACAAGCCTTTTGTTACATTTTCTCTCCCCTGTCCAGCTGAGGAGGGAATATGATAGAGAGGCTGTGGTGGGGACCTGGCACCAGCTAAGGTCAATCCATCACAGCTGATTTGGAGGCATATAAATATCTAAGAGACAACAAATCTAGCTTGATTTTGATCTAGCTGACCTTGATTAAACTCAGTTCTTAAGTACTTGAAGTTGTGCTTCATTTTTCAGATAGTACAGTCATTATACCAATGGAGTAATTTCTTTATATTCTCTCGACCTTTTCACTGGAATTGGGGAAAGACAAAGAGTCATCTCAGGAGCCATGGATTTAAGGAAAGGAAACAACTGTATTTGTATAAAAAACTGTATTAAAAAACAAACCTTTTTTATCCACATTCCACCACCGATGCTCCCCCTACTTTTCAAGATGAAACATTAGCATTCAGAATATGCATAGCTAAGGATAAAGATGCTTCTATAGGTGAAGTACAACACAGCCTACTGTTAAATGCGCTGTCACTTTCAACAAGAAGAATGATCTCTACCCTACCTTCTCCCACCCCCAGCCCAGTGAGATCCAGAATCTCTCATCACCTGCTGTGTGCTTGTCACACACACAAGCCAATGGAGCCACAAAATTGCTCTGCACAGGTGCATCCCAAATAACAAGGATACTGTCTAATCCACGTCTTTCCCTGCCAGGCTGGTGCCCATGTTGTCTCTTTACAAGCCAGCTAGTTTCCCTGCCCTTCTCCAGCAGGAGTTAGAGCCTTCTATTTTAATAAACCTCATAACATGACATCTTCCCCCTCTCCAAACCCCAAGCATGGATGTGTATAAAGCCATCCTCTCACTGGTTGTCCACTTCTGATAAAGGAAAAATCAAGTCCCTTCACCATAGCGAAATAAAAAAAAAAAAAACAAAAAACAAAAGAAAAAAAAATTAAAGGCTCTGTGAGCCAAACCTACCACCCGCATCTCCCTGCCTCTGTCACAGAGAAACAGGCAAGACCCCGATGGGGAGGAGCAAGTGCTCTTACCTTAATTATGCTGCTCCTCCGGGGGATGCCGGGTTTGCCTTCTCGTTGTTGACTGGTGATAAATCCTTTCTCTTTGCTGCTGCTGCTGCACTCCGGGCTTGCAGGAGGAGCCGATACCGGCTGGTCGCCGGCTCCCGCCAGGGCACAGTCCCCGTTGGAGACCCTGCTGCCACCACTGTCAAAGCGGGATCTCCCGCCGCCGCCACCACCACCTCCGCCGTCTCCTCCTCCTTCCCCATCCCCTGCCTTGAAGGCCACCTTCCCTTGGACCGGCCCGGGGGAGGAAGGCAGCCCCCCGCCGCCGGTACTGCCACCACTGCCAAACTCCGCCATCAGCCTCCCTGACTACGGCTGCAACGATACCGCTGTCCCCCTCCCCTCCTCCTGCAGCTGCTCGGCGGTGGCTCTTCTTCCGCTTTCCGTGTATTTACGATCGTGGGGGGATTTTGAGCACAAGTCTCTCCCCTCCGCACATTTGGCAGCCGAGGCCGCGCTGCTCCTCCACGCGGGGGGCACAGAAACGGCTGAGCTGCGCCTTGGCGAACACCGCTCCCCTGGCACCTGGGGAAGGGACAGAAAGGAAACGTGACACGGGGCGGCGGGCGGGAGCGTTACACTACAGCGCGCTCCCTACGGACACATGGACACGCGTGGGGAGCGGAGGGTCTGCGAGGTCTCCGCGCATAGCGACTCGGAGGCCGTGTGCGACTCAGAGCCGCGCGGGAACCAGGCGCACGCCGAGCGCAGCCCTGCGGCGGGGAGAGGGGCCCGGCGTGGCCGCGGGAGGTGGGGGGAGATGTGAGAGGGACCGGAGGAACTGCGCCGCGCGGGCTGCTCAGCCAGGAAAAACAAGAGCGGCGTTCATGGCGGTGTTTTCACCCGTGTTTCACAGCGAAACCCGCAATCGCGGCGCATCCGAGCGGGACCGAAAAGAGAACTTGACGAACAACACGCCCCAAACGCTCCGGCCTCCGCCCGGGGGAAAGCCCGTCCCATGTCCCCCTGGGACGACCCGCCGCAGTCCCGCTCCGGCCACGCGCGGCGTTGAGAAGCGGCGGAACGGCAGCCACGCCGCCGCCCCGCGGGGCACCCCCGGGCGCCATCGGCAACTTTTCTGCTCTCCCCGCCGCCTGCCGACATCCAGCCGCCTCACGAGCGGCAGCACCCCAGCCCTCACACCCGTCCGGAGCCGCTACCCGCCGCGCCTCCACCCCACAGCTGCCTGTACGCTGCGCCCCCGCTACCCACCTCAGCGGCAAGGTGGCACGGCCAGCCCCGCTACTGCCGCTGCTGCAGTAGCCGCTTTTCCCCTCTCTCCTCCTCCCCGCTATGGTCGCCGCCTCTGCCCGGAGCCGGATACAGACAGAAACTGATTCATGTGGTTGCTTCCCTCGCTCTGTGCTGTTGCTGTTGCTGCTGCCGCCTCCCCCGGCTCAACGCTCGGCAGCAGCCTCGAGGGAGGAATACGCCGGTAGCGCTGAGGGGAGCGGCAGCGCCGACCGCCCCCGATAAGAAACTCTCCCGGGAAGGCAGAGTAACCGAGCCGGGTTCCCCCCCCCCCCCCCGCCGCCGCCGCTGCCAATCACAGGGGCCGGCTCCGCGCGGATTGGGCGGCCCCGCCGCCAGCACCCCCCTCCGGCAGCTCGCTGCAGCTCCGCCGGAGGGCAGGACCCGGTCCTGCCGGGTCGGCCCCTTCCCTCGCCCCGGGGTTATCGGCGGATTCCTACGCATACTCTACCTCCCCGCGTAGTCGCCTCAGGCTGACACTAAAGAGCCCGCTCTCCGGCGCTGCTCCCGCCCGCATCCCGCGCTCCCCGCTCCCGCCCGCCCCGGGCTCGGCTCACACCGGACGGCTCCGCCGGCCCTTCCCGCCCTGCGCCCTTCACCCGGGCGCTGACGAGGGGCATCGCCCGCCAGGGCACGCAGGAAGGGCAGGGGCGAGGGCCCAACTGTCGCTCCCGCGCTCTGTGAGGTGACCCGCGGGCGCCAGCGGGGACATGGCCGAGGCGGGCGCTGGGGCTGCCCCGCGGGTCACAGTTGGCCCGATCCGATATGTCCGGAGCCGTTAATGAAGGAAAGGAGGTGCTGGAGTGCTGGAACGTTAAAAGCCGAATGAAAATCGCGGGTTGGCAGTTATCCTGAGACGTGTGTCCTCAACAAAGCAAGCACGGCCGGTGTGCCCTTAAATCATATAGGTGCTTTGGGTTTGAAGGGACCTTAAAGGTCATACAGTTCCAACCCCTTGCCACAGGCAGGGACATCTTCCGCGAGACCAGCTTGCTCCAAGCTCCATCCAACCTGGCCTTGAACACTGCCAGGGATGGGGCAGCCACAGCCTCTTTGGGCAGCCTGTTCCAGTGTCTCATCACCCTCACAGTAAAGAACTTCTTCCTAATGTCTACTCTAAATCTACCCATGTGTACTTGTTTCCGTTTGGTGAGACAAACATGAGTGACTCTGTGTACAAGGTATAATTCAAAGAGCCACACATTTATTTGTATGTCTTGGGATGGCTGTGCTTTACAAGAGCTTGGTATTTCACGATCAAGTTGAATACAGGGAAATGAAATGCCACATTGCACTTGGAACTGAAACTCTGCTTGAAACTGAGTTGAGTCAGGCAGCGAGCCACTGCATCGAGAGCATAGGCAAAATTAGGAGCCGCAGAAACAGGAGTGCAAGGAGTCTCACTGAGCAGAGACACCTAAGATGGCCCACACCATCTGACCTTCAGCGTTTGGCTCAAGTGCGTAATGAAGGAGCCTCACTGGGATTATAGCTGAATGGAAGCACTTCACTTTTAGGTTCCCTCAGTTGCCCTCTGGAGATCACTGACTGCATCTGGAGCCTTGGCACCAGAGATCAGGTGCCTATTGTAGATACCTAGAATGAAGCAGCATAACACACACACACCCCTTTTGGTGTGCTGGTGGAGAGATACACAGTAGAAGCACTGGAGAGAAAAGAGGACATTTTCAGTCCTGTTCATCGTCTCCAGGGCCTTACCACAGACTGCAGAGCAATGCTTCCATCCATTGGTAGCCCACTGCCTTCAGCTGTATTGAAAGGGGAGGCACCTCCATCTTCTCCCTTGGAGCACCAAGGTGCCAGCTGCCAGCTCACTCCTCCAAAACACAGAGAGCCACAGGAGTGATGCCTTCTTCTGTCTCCATCACAGCCCTTATTTCAATGCCCTCCCTTCTTGAAGGGATTCACATCCATGTCCCCACTGCTATTAGACCGCCACCAGATTACAGACTAGTTCTGGTGACAGTGTTTTCCTTGGGAAGCTGTGCCACACTATAGAAAGGAAACCAAGAGACACTGGGCCAGAGGGAAGACAGAACACAAGTGGGAATGTGACTGCAGTTCAGCAGTAACCTGCTCATGGGCATTATTAAATAATTGTCTTTGCACCAAGGAAACGACCAAACAATTCACCTTTCAGGTAAGACTGCCAGTAACTAAGATACAGGAACCCACTTGGGTTTGTGTCAAGGAAGTGCCAAGCCACTCACCCAGAATAAATCTGCTTTGGGTGCCTAATAATTGCATGTAATAAATCATTAATCTCTGATCTATGACTTGCGGGCATTAGTCTGCCTGCAACTCTGGACAATGGCGTTCATCACTGTAGGAAGAAGGGACCATGAAGTATTATAGAGCTTGGAGGAAAGTATGAACCTATTTGGAGGATATTACTTATTCAGTATCATTCCTAGAGGGCAAGGGGACCTGACACTACTACATCACTCATATATATGGTCCCAATTTTAATCAAACTATTAACAATCCTTAAGTTTAAATGAAAACCTAGACATCTGCAGGATTTAGGCTGTAAATACTGACAGACACTAGTATTAAACTTCAGATTTGAAACAGCCAAAGTTTGTGTTTTTCATTAGCTGAGATTTTACCTTTTGCCCTTATCTGAACATCTCCTGCCTGAACATCTTGCTATTTAAGTAGGGAAGGTAGCCTTGAATATTAAAGGAACATTCAGCATTGTATCTGTAGATGTGCACATCATAAACCATCCCTACAGGAGATGCTTTGTCATTAGGATCATAACTGTTTCTTCTGGGGGGTGAGATTTACATGCAAGAGGTACAAAATGTTGTAAGAATCATTCATCACAAGGGGTTGCCAGTAAACTGGTGAGGAAGATGTGTGCTTTCTGTCATTTTTCTACTTAAGATGCACATACAAAAACACCAATTCTAAGGCCTCTAGCCTTAAAATTTGATCAGTCCTGTCTCACAGAAAAAAAGAAGAAAAAAAACTTCCCTTTTCAACTCTGCTTATCTGTCCAACCTGTATAGAAACAAGATAACACCACTGAAAAAGAAATCATTTCACTTTAGCCTTGGCAGTTCTGTAATGAATGATATCAAGACCTGCAGACATTGCCAGACTTTTGGCTGTAAAAGTGATGATTTAATGCAAAGGAACCAGTAAAACTTCCGAACGTCCTCTTGAGGACACATGCCTGCAAGTCAGTGTAATAGTACTGGCATTATGCTTATTCTAACTACTGATAAAAACATGGTATCAAACACTGAACTAGAAAGGTTGAGCTAGAAGGATGAAGGTAGCAAATAATTCTTTCACCAAATCATAGATTCACAGAATGGTTTGGGTTGGAAGGGACCTTAAAGCTCATCCAGTTCCAACCCCCTGCCATGGGCAGGGACACCTTCCACTAGAGCAGGTTGCTCCAGGCCCTGTGCAACCTGGCCTTGAACACTGCCAGAGTTGGGGCAGCCACAGCTTCTCTGGGCAACCTGCGCTAGTGCCTCACCACCCTCACAGCAAAGGATTTCTTCCTAATATCTAATCTAAATCTTAGATGTCTCCTGATGATTATTCAGTGATTTTTATTTGCCCCATTCTGTTCACAGAATTTCCTTAATATTAGCAAAGCATTTATTCAGATACATTTTGAATGCATAAGTTGAAAAGTACTTCTGTATACAAAATGAAGCATTTCTGATAAACCAGAGTCCCAGCAATGGTCTGTAGAGACCTTCTTTATCCCAGTGAGCTCAGGAAGTAGTTCACATTATACTGACATTAACCGTACACTTTTTTTGCCACAACATTTTGAATATCATGGGGAGAAGAAACTTTCTCGTTATTATTATTCAATATTGGCCTCAGCAAGCTCGATTTGTTTAATTGTAAAATGAAATCAGGATTATAATGGAATCAAAAGACACTTCTGTGACAATATTTAACTGTGAGAACTTGCTGTCATGTGCACATATTGGATATTTTCATAAAATCCTATTAAATATCAGAGTTCCACGGCTAAGCTAATATTGCCCATTGAACTTTCCTAACTCAAATAGTGTGGCAGCAGAGACTGGCCAGGAAACAGGCTATGTTTAAACCTCTAACCAGTGACTAAATGACCAGTATTTAAATAACCCAAACACCAAATTATTCTTAATATCCTAAACACTTTTTATTCCAAACATGAAAAATTGTAATTAGCAATTCTCTTGTTTAAATAATGTTGCTTTTCTGACAGTCTGCTTGGAATATGTTTTTTCATTATTATAAGTATCTTTACAATTCCAGTGATATTTTTTTTTAATTGCCTGACTTGATTGTTCAGGTTACACTCTTGCACATACTTGTTTATTATACTTGTTTATAATTAAGTATACATGTTTAAGCAGTCCCATTACAGTCAGAATCTAATTCATAATTAATCCAAACCAAAGTTTAGCTATAAATAATGCATTATTGTATACAACATCTGTAAAGTGCAGGTGCGTTGTATGCACATAAAAAGAGCAGACAGTACAAGTAGGGGAATATGAACGGATGTAGGTAGGCAAACATAGGCTAAATTGACAGATTTGTTTACTGGAAAGCATTTGTTAACATTGAGTACTTGAAATTAATTATGTTTATAATTTTAGAAAGTTCATTATACTATCAGTAGGTGCAAGGATTTTGTTTTTAATCAAGCAGATCAACCATTTTAGCCTATCAGTTGCTGCCTAAGGAATGTTTACTCTCTATCCTACTGTCATGCCAATTAGTTTGGCTATCAATCTACGAAATTTGATAGTTGAGGGTTAACAAGACATTAACAGTAAATCATCTCTTCCCCTGCACATTACTGAAACCTGAAGGACAGTTTTTCCAAATCAAGATCCTTCCAGAGTTGTTCTCTAAACTATCATGCTGTGGGGTTAGTTGGTTGCAGTGTAGCTTTAAATCAAATTGCTTTGAAAATGAAACTGTATACTTAAAAAAAGGTGAAGATTTTTCAAAACCGCACAGCAGTAGTCCCTGACTTTAAAACAGTGAACTGGACACTTCACTGGGACTTTAAAGAGCAAACATGAAGGATTCTCTGGAAATCAGGCTCCCTTAAGGCCTCAGTTTGCAAACTAGAAATTAAGTCTCTTTTGAAAGTCATGACCTAGGAACTAATTTTGAGTAACCCTAGCATGTTGGTTGTTTGCCACTCTTGGAAAGGCTGAAAATGAAACCTTTTCTGTTTCATTTTAGTACCACAGTTTGGAAAAAGCTTATTTTGTAACAATATTTTAAGTTATATTGGCTAAGGTTTCTATAGAGCAATATTTGTATTTTCTTATATTAGCAAAGATTGATAGGGTGGATAAGACTTGCATCATGTGCATTTCAGCTGAGGCACATATGTTTTACCAGAGAGACTGCAACAACAAACCTGTTCTTGAAGTGTTTCTGATGCATCATTAAAAAGAGCATACAAGCAGTGTTTGCAGTCTCCCAGCGTTGTACTCTGCCCTCTAAGGAGAAGTTACAGAGTTACAAAATAGGCTGAGAGCCAGAATTCTGCAAAGGTTTGGGTTTCATTTTGTCCCTCCTTATATTTATTAGTAACTCTTGGATATATACAGAGGCATTTGACTTCTGGGACATAAGGCATTTCTTAAGTCATCTATTTTTGTAATTTGAGGCATCTGACTCCGTTATTACAGGAGCATGCAAACAAAATATCCCACAATGAGATTCAAACTTCTTCAAACCTAAACTTTTGTTTTGTAAACTAACCAAAGTTTTAATGCTGATCAAAACCTTTCATTAAATTCTCACACAGGAAAAAAAAAGTAAAAACAACACATAAAGCTTTTAGTTTGTCATTTCAGGATGATATGCTTTGCGAATTCTCTTCATAAGAGAATATTAAACACTGTCACTGCTTTGAGGAAAATTGAATCTCTTCCATGATAGGAGGATAAGTAAATAAAATAGGTTGATTTTTGTTATCCGAGTTCCCTCTAAAATTGTCTTCATTTTATCATGTCCATGAGGGTAAACATTAGGTCTACACATGCATAGTAGGAATTGCAGTGTGTTATGTCTTCAAAGTGAAGACATAATAGGCAAGTTAACACATACACACTTGTGCTGATAAACAGTTAACTATATGCTGGGCTCAGTTTCTCTTGTTAGAAAGCTTACAGCACACAACACCACAGAAGGAGGAAAGATATGAATAAAAGAGGAATGATTGACAATCAATATCTACATTATTCACTTTAGCCTAGTAGCTTTTCTGAACTACAAGAAATTATATGATATTCTTAGTATATGCCCACAAAAGGCGTGGAGAGAGAACAGGATTTGATTAAACTCATCATACCCCATGACACAAATGAATTTCCTTTTAGTCATTTGAGAAAAGTCACACAGCACAAATTATTTGAAACAGGTTTTTAAAACATGGTGGAACATAGTTTTTTATGCTGTTTGACATGGAGACGCATAGACTGCATCATAACAGCCAGTGAGATTGTATCCTGTACCAAAGCTTGTAATGCAGCTCCTTAATCCCATTAATTTCTTTCATATTGCTCACATGTGTAAAATTAACATCAGCTCTTATCCAGCAGGGATTGTAGGCTTGGGTATGTTGCACTAACCAGCACAGGTCTTAACAGAAGTCAATTCTACCATTTAATTTGTTACCTAATCTTTCAACTTCTGAAGTGTAAGTTAACAGTCATTTGTTTTATTTTTAGCCGTAAAAATGCTAATAAGTTACAGTATTTATAGATGCTTTCATATGCATATTCAAAACTTCTCTACTAGAATAGCTTTATAGTTGAAACATCTGGTCAGAACTTTAACTAAGCATCTATTGTACCACTACCACAAACTGATAGGAGTGCAGTAGGCAGGAAATGCTCTTCCTCATTTCTCTAAAACATTTATATTTTGCAAAAACCGTCCATGAAAATCAGGGTCCTGATAGTTAATGTAAATTTTCCTATATTCTCTGGATTTTCAGATAAATCTGTTAATATACGGCACTATCATTTTCTGAGTAAACAGCATCTGAAGTAATGCGAAGCACCACTTTTCTTCTGCCAAAAAACAGAAGGGAAATTCCCCACTTCTGTTTTTTGCTATGGCAACATACTCCTGGAAGAAGAGTCACCAGGAAGAGAAATGTCTAGACAATGCCAAAACTAAGCAGTACTTGAAGAATTTCTAGTTCTCTCACCTTTTTGCCTGCATGTTATCAGTGGCCTGGGAAAACAAAATTGTTCCAGCTGAGACTCCTCTAACTCCTTTTTGTAAAGAAAAAAATCCTTCCATCCTTTATTTTCCCATCCAGATCTTCCTTCTTGTTAGGGGTCTACACATTTCACTTTCCTTGAACTCACTGTACAAATTGCTTCTTCCTTCTCCATCTAAGATAAGAATCTACAAGTTCGATCCCCTGAGCAATTTCTAAGTCACTGCCCAAGGACAGATGGAAGAAATACCAGAAATGTTAGGAAAATAGTATATAGGGGAAGAGGATGAATGAAGAAAATTAATGAAAAGGGACAGCAGAGAAGGACAAAAGGACATAATGGTAAAAACTATTAAAATTTACTTATAACAAGTTATAGGATAATTGTCATCATATTCCATAGCTCTAATACAGTGGCAGGAAAAAAGAAGAGTGAACTGTGAGGTAAAGGGCAAGTCAAAACTGGAGAGGGAGATAAAGCTGGGGAACTGGTAAATAGAAAAACATGGTAGGAGAAAGGGAATAAGAACTGTTAGCCACTGGAATTGGGAAACAGAGTTGAAACCAAAAGAAGACAAAATGAAATAAAAAAAAAAAAAGTTGATTGGATGGAAAAAAAATATAGCAAAGAATGTCTTGAGATACAGTATTACAATCAAATTCAAAGATATTACTTAGCTGTCAAGGGTTATGACTGTACAAGGGAAGAAGAAAACTGGACCGATCTCATGAAATGATTGTGAATGCAAGAACTCCTTATGTCCAGATACAATGACACAGGCTGAAGAAGGGATTTTCTCTTTCAGACTATACTGCAAACGATATGTTCTGCATGCTTTTTGTCCAGCAGAAACAGCTGAGGCCTAAATGCATGCTTCTAACTGTATGACATTAGTCATTTCAGTACTTAATAAAGTCACTTTCTGGCAAAAAAAGGATCCTGGGGTTTCACTCCATTGAAAATTCTCTTTTTTTCCCCCTTTAAGCTCCTAAGTCCTTCTTAAGCAAGAAACAGAACACAAATTTGCATATCTATGCAGAATAAGATCAGATTACTGATTTTAATCTTTTTCAAATTTATCATATTTGTATCTGCATTACAGAAAAGACTAAAGGCCCCAGTCGAGATCAAGGCTCACAGCTGTTGCCACTGTATAAATATATGGCATCATACACTTCAGAGCTGGCACCTAGCCACCCAGCTTGCAATGCAAACTGTGTGATCTTGTATCTGCGAGCAAAAGACCACAAAGACATTCTCTGGGTAATTTAGGAAATGTCTAAGAGTTGAAAATGGATCCAGGACCTCAAAAATTCCTGACCGCTTTTCTAATCACTTGATCATTTATCTTCTCTGGAAAAATGTCTTCTGGTGTGCATGCGTGTATCTGGAAGGAATTTGGGACAAAGAGCAGTGAAGAACTGAAGCACTGTGTGTGCCCTGAGGATCCGCTAATGTACATCAGTAGGCTTCACTGATTTCTACAGGTCTGCATCTTTGTATTTTCATTCGTTTTAATTATTTTAAGGCACCTCATACACGTGAATGTTATTTGAAGTCTCAAGTAAGAGGCACTATAATAATACCAGCCATTTTACATAAATGATTCTGTACGGGTGCAAAGGGTGATGGTGTCAATGAAAGGAAAATTATATTGATTAGTCTTCATTAAGTGTAGCATTTTAACGTAAGATAGGCAATGAAATTCAGGGACTGATTTACTCAGTATCTTTTAAAGCCTCACAAAGGCTCCCTGGCATGTAGAAATGCAGATGTGTTTATCCCACACCTTAAGTTTATTCCACACCTTTTTCTGACCAGTTATTTCAGAACTTTCAATTCTGCTGATTTCAGTCATTACTTCTGATTGAAGAGGTACCACTTCAAATGCTTAAATATTGTCCAGCTGGGAAAAAAAAAAAAAAACAAACCCAAACAGTTTCTTCAGCTTTTTCATTTTGCCATCCAGCTTGTTGAATTATTAATGCTTTGTTTCACATTGTTTATCAGCATGGTTTCTGGATGATGAGTATGCGCGCACACACACACACATATTCACAACTATTTTCTTTGTTTCCACATTCTGTGGTGATAATTCTTTGTTTTTCCCAATAAAATACAAAGCTATGCTCTGGAAAGAAATAGATGTAGTTACACAAAGCAGATGAAATAGATGTTTCAGGAAAAACAAACTATGCGAAAGGCCTAAATAAAGCTAAAGAACAATATACAGCACTGTTCCCCATTATGGGAAACACCTCACAAATACTGGTTGTAAACATAAACATGAGCTGCCGAAGGACAACAGAAAAACTGACCAGAAATACAGTAGGTTCCATAAATAGGTACTTTATTTGAATTTCTGGGGTTTGGAACCAACTTAAGATTTTAATATACAATCATAGAATGATAGAATAGTTAGGGTTGGAAAGGACCTTAAGATCATCTAGTTCCAAGAGACAACTCACACTAAACCATATCACCCAAGGCTCTGTCCAACCTGGTCTTGAACACCACCAGGGATGGAGCATTCACAACCTCCCTGAGCAACCTATTCCAGTGCCTCACCACCCTTACATTAAAGAACTTCTTCCTTATATCCAATCTAAACTTCCCCTGTTTAAGTTTTAGCCCGTTACCCCTTGTCCTGTCACTACAGTCCCTGGTGAAGAGTGTCTCTCCAGCATCCTTATAGGCCCCCTTCAGATACTGGAAGGCTGCTATGAGATCTCCATGCAGCCTTCTCTTCTCCAGCCTGAACAGCCCCAACTTTCTAAGCCTGTCTTCATACAGGAGGTGCTCCAGTCCCCTGATCATCCTCATGGCCTCCTCTGGTCTTGTTCCAACAGTTCCATGTCCTTTTTATGTTGAGGACACCAGAACTGCACACAATACTCCAGGTGAGGTCTCACGAGAGCAGAGTAGAGGGGCAGGATCACCTCCTTCAACCTGCTGGTCACTCTCCTTTTGATGCAGCCCAGGATGCGGTTGGCTTTCTGGGCTGCAAGCGCACACTGCTGGCTCCTGTTCATTTTCTCCTCAACCAACACCCCCCAAGTCCTTCTCTGCAGGGCTGCTCTGAATCTCTTCTCTGCCCAACCCGTAGCTGTGCCTGGGATTGCTCCGACCCAGGTGTAGGACCTTGCACTTGGCATGGTTAAGCTTCATGAGGTTGGCATCAGCCCACCTCACAAGCATGTCAAGGTCCCTCTGGATTGAATTCCTTCCCTCCAGCGTATCAACCGAACCACACAGCTTGATGTCATTGGCAAACTTGCTGAGGGCGCACTCAATCCCACTGTCCATGTCACCAACAAAGATGTTGAACAAGACCGGTCCCAACACTGATCCCTGAGGGACACCACTCGTTACTGGTCTCCAGCTGGACATTGAGCCATTGACCACAACTCTTTGTGTGCGGCCATCCAGCCAGTTCTTTATTCACTGAGTGGTCCATCCATCAAATTGATGTCTCTCCAATTTAGAGACAAGGATGTCCTGTGGGACAGTGTCGAACGCTTTGCACAAGTCCAGGTAGATGACATCAACTGCTCTACCCCTGTCCATCAGTTCTGTAGCCCCATCACAGAAGGCCACCAAATTGGTCAGGCAGGATTTCCCCTTAGTGAAGCCATGCTGACTGTCACCAAGCACTTTGTTGATCTTCATGTGCCTTAGCATGCCATCCAGGAGAATGTGCTCCAAGATTATGTCAGGCACGGAGGTGAGACTGACTGGTCTGTAATTCCCCGGGTCATCCATTTTCCCCTTCTTGAAAATGGGGGTTATATTTCCCTTTTTCCAGTCATCGGGAACTTCACCTGACTGCCATGATTTCTCAAATATGATGGCCAGCAGCTTCGCAACTTCATTCACCAGCTCCTTCAGGACCCGTGGATGGATTTCATCAGGACCCATGGACTTGTGCACGTTCAGGTTCTTAAGATGGTCTCGAACCAGATCCTCTCCTACAGTGGGCCTAGGGTCTTCATTCTCACAGTCCCTGCGTCTGCCTTCCAAGACTTGGGTGGTTTGGTCAGAGCCTTTGCCAGTGAAGACTGAGGCAAAGAAGTCATTCAGAACCTCAGTCTTCTCCAAATCCTGTGTAGCCAGTTCTCCCAAGAGCTTCCTGAGGGGGCCTACGTTATCCCTAGTCTGTTTTTTATTTGCTATGTACCTGCAGAATCCTTTCCCGTTATCCTTAACATCCCTAGCCAAGTTGAATTCTAACTGGGCCTTAGCTTTCCTAACCTGGTCCCTAGCTTCCTGGACAACATCCCTGTAGTCTTCCCAGGCCACCTGTCCTTGCTTCCACCTTTTATAAGCCTCTTTTTACCTTTGCATTTTCCTCAAGAGCTCCTTATCCATCCAAGGAGGTCTCCTGGCCCTCCTGCTGCACTTCCTTCTGGTTGGGATGCAACACTCCTGAGCTTGTAGCAGGTGATCCTTGAGTATTAACCAACAGTCTTGGGTCCCCCTTCCCTCTAGGGCTGTATCCCATGGAACCTTACTAAGCAGGTTCCTGAAGAGGCCAAAGTCTGCTCTCTTGAAGTCCAGGGCAGTGAGCTTGCTGCACGCTCTTCTCACTGTCCTGAGGATCTCGAATTTGACCTGTGAATGACCTACAAATCCAGTGGAAATCCAAAATAAATTCAACAAAAATATCTTCACAGCATCAAGATTGTTTCATTATATGTGAACTAGTTTTCCTTAAGTTGTCTAGTATATTTTTAAACTTAAATAGGAGTAATGTAAAATATACAAACTGCATAGTAATTCTTCCTTTTTCTTATAGTTAAAGACTGACCTATCAGTTTACTAGCATAAATTTCTCTGAAATACTAGCCAGGCAAGGTAAATCTTCCATCTTGACTGTACACTTTAATACAACAGTTTAAACATTACAAAACCACGGAGTATGAAAACCTATTATTCAACATACAGAGCTGCTTTTCTTTCATTGCAGACTATAATTAGCCATAGCCTCCCTCCTGCTCTACCTTAGCCTAAAGAAATAGTGCAAAAAGTTGGTATAATGCAAACAGAGGACAGTTATTCCCAGAGAAGCAAAAAGTGCTGGGCAGAATCTTGACATTACATATTTTTACATCTTGCAAGCTATGACTTAATTAAAACTTTTTATTACTTATATCTGAATATCTGTGTTTTGTTCTGTAACCTAGGGCTCGCAGGGTGTACTTTATCATGCTTTCAACCAAAAAAGAACTACATACAGGATTTTTTTTTCTTGTGGAAACACAGCAGTTGAGAAAATCAATGCATAAATTAAAGACTACGTATATGAAGTTAGGTTGGCTTATGCTGACTGAGATTGTGACTTGCAAGGCCACAGCTACATTAGCTACCCTGAAGGGTATTCGATTTGATTCATAGTGATGTGCTTGGGCTCACATTGTATTCACTTGGATCAAGATAGAGAGAACGCCTGCATTTAGATTTTTCCATTTTTTTAGCAGGGCCAAGAGGGTTCAGCTGCACTGAACCTTTATGGACTGCAGTTCATGGACTTCAGACCCTTCAGAAACTAAGGATCAGGAGGAAAAGGGTGTACTCCATCCTTCAGGCAAGCCAGTTTTGAAGCTTGATTCATTTTTATATGACCCCCCCCTTCACAGCTGGGACTCTAAAAGCAGTAATGTACAAAATAGTCCTCCACTGCAAAATGAGCGCTGAAGAATCCATAACTCTGAGACACTAAAAAGATAATCATGATTGCAAAGTCTCTCTGCTTTCCAGGCTTATTGCATGTTTCAAATACCTAGTGATTTTTCTTTTCCTTTCCCTAGTATTGCTGTCTTTTATTAATGATAAACTGCATTCCTTAAATAAATGAATAACTATGTGACAGTGTGATACTTTTTTATTTTGCTTCACCTTCCTGGGACTCTGCAGACTACAAGGTCTTCTTAGGGCCTTATCTTACAAAAGACAAAATGTTCTGGCCCTAGTCCAGGAAAGCACTTAGATACATGTTGACATTTAAGTAGATGAGTGGCCTTAGTGAGGTCAATGGGACTACTTATTTGTGTAAATCTAAACCTGTCCTTTTTTATTTGATGGACACAGACTATTCAGCACTTTGAATGATTGAACCTTTCATGAGATCATACACAATTGTTATTATTGCACAGATACTTTATGCAGTAATAATTGCCTTACAAATTACTTGAAATACACAAGTTTATACTCAATGAACAATTACTGGACTAAATTTTGATCCAACCCCATGGAAAAGGTACGCAATCACTTCCAATAATTATAAGGCATTTCTAATTGCCACAGTGTATTTCTGTAGTGTTGTGGGGTGTTGAAAGAATAGAAAAAGTAAGGCCTGAGTGTGACCCCAAACCTGCCCAACAGAGCATGGGTAAGTTTCTGTCACCCCTGGTTTGCTCTCTGGCAGACGTTTGCAGCAATGATAGTTCCTGCGTCTTTGTGAGAGAGCTTTTTTTAAGATCGGGCAAATGACCATACCCCAAGCTTGCTAGCATTTGTGGTGGAAAAAGAACATCAAGATACTTCAGCATCATGTTGCTTGTCTAATCATAAGCTAGTATTGCAGTGTGGCAGCTGAATGTTGGTTCTTTGCCCTACAATCCAGCAAGTCAATTATTCAGTGTGAGACATAGCTCAGACTTAGTTTTTATTCTTCCTCTACAGTAACTGAATGGCTGTCTGCTCTCATTACTCATATATTTTTCCTGTATAGCATCATTAACAGTAATTCACAAAGAATGAGGTTTCGTGGTCACTTACTATTTCTTTCTTTGAGGTACCAGGCACAGAAGGAAAAGAGAATACACCTTTTATGAGGCCTGATAGGAAAATCTACCATGTCTGGCCCTTACAGATCTCTCCAATAGTGCTTATTTGTGCTGTGACATGCAGGATGCAAGGCTTTAAGAGCTCAGTGAACCACTCTACTAGGAGGAATTGATTTTTTAACAAGTGACATGATCGTGGAGTTAGAGCAACAGTGTTCATCTTTAAGCTTCCTTCAGACTTTCATCAAATAACTTGGATTAATGATTCTAGGAAAAATTCCAATGCTTTCTATTAAGCTAAAATTCCTTCTTGGTCCTGATATGCATACATTAGGTATGTATTATAAAAGGAAATATTGATCAGGGAGATCCTAATTAAGAATTTTCCAGTGCTTGTGTACTTAATATATTTTTATGATATTCTAGTTGTTCTGGAAGAGGAAATGTGAGAAGCTAACACACTGATTTGAAGGGTATCGTCATCTTCATGCTTTCCTCATCCTGCACATGAACTCTCTGCCACCAGCTGAATGCCACAGAAGGTTATTACAAAGGAATTGATCTCTGACCTTAATTTTTCCAGCACACAGTAATGAGTGAAATGATCAACATCTAAAGATACATCACTCCTTCTTTATAGGATACTGGTGTTCAGCATGAAGTAAAACATTATTCTACAGGTAAAATCAGTAAGGTTCACAAAGCTGCTGAGTTTAACTAGCTGCGGTAAAAAGAAAAGTTGCATTCAGTTCTATTCAAATTAACACCTTGAAATTCAAAGACTGTCTCAAATCTGTCTCAGATCTCACTTGGGCTACACAACCCTTTTAACTTCCCCAAACAATGTTGTAAATCTTGCAGCAATAAATTGCCTTGCAAGCTTTCAGCACTTCCTGCTCACTCTACGGTAAGAAAGACCACGCAGAAGAGACGCCTTCCTCTGACACTGGTCAGAAGCAGGAAGTCAGGGAGGTGTCAGAGAACAACACGTTAACCCAGTCTGTTAAACTCCTTACAAGCTCTTTGTCTGAGCTTGGCCAAAGGTTAAACTGGTTCCTATGAACTTATCTCTTCTGCCTTAATTTTAAGCTGATGTTCTGTTGCATGTAAAACAGGAAGCAATGGCCAGACTGTATTATAGCTAAAATATTTTCTGGTTTTCTTTCATGTTCACTTGTTTGTTTGACTCAGCAAATCTATTGTCTATTAATTGTTTTTATTACAACACCTCACACTTCAGTAATCCAAGAACTGTCAGAATTCATGATCAGCCAGAGTCATTACGATTATCAGTTCAAAACACTTCTGCATATTTGCTTTGTTACACTATCAGTGCATGATTCTAAGGCGAACACACCTTCAAAAAATATTCAGGAATGTATGTTCAGAAAAAGTAACTTTCCTCTTTCCAAAGTATGCAGACTTTAAACATGGCTTGAAAAAATAAGCCACACCATTAAATTCTAACACAAGAAAATAACTTGCTGGGGTTTTTAATGGGGAAAACCTCACAAAATCGTATGAGAACTTTGACCCAAACTCTTCTCCAGACCTAGCTGGAACAAATACCAGTTTCATAAGTCTTCTGCTCAAGTGTGTGCAGTTAAGCTTTCTCTTTCTCTTTTTCTATCAGTGTTTCCGAAGTGCCTCCCTCTCACTGGTTACCAGGCAACTGAACAATATTGCTCTGCATGCACATCCAGCAGGAACTGACATTATACCGTATTTTTGCAGAGTTTCTCAAAGAAAATAAAGATGTCCTGGAATACTGTCTTGCATGATAAATAGCTACTGCCCAGAAGACATTTAAATGCTTAAAATGCTGATTTCTTTCTTCATAAAAATGTGGAGATTGAGAGGAAAAAAACCTTCTCTAACAGAGGAACTCCCATCCAAAGTGAATTTATGACACTAAAATGTCATGGTGCAGAAGGAAGCTGCTTCTGTTGTTATTTCAGACAATTAACAGCCTTTTAGGTTGTACAGCCACTTGCACAAGCCCTTATCTTACAACCAAGGCAAAACTAATGAGGCAGATACAGACATCAAGTTAAAGTACTTTTCAGTGTCCTAAAGACTAAAATGCTGTCTGTATGACAGAGTTCTTTTGTCCTTGTTTTGTTTGCTGGTTTGATGTCAATGAAAGTCAAGAACGTTCAGCAGTTTGCATCAAAAAATCTTTGCTTTTGAGACCAGTTAGTAAAGATGGGCCCAGATCCAGTCTAACCGCACACCTTCTCTGAACCCAAACCATCACTGAGAGGGAGGGATGGGTTGCAGTCCTTCACCTGGAATGAAGTTGCATTCCAGGAAAGGTCCAGTTCCAGGTCTTGACCAAAGCAGCTCTAGGTCTTTTGATGTAGTTGTGATTCAGCTTCAGATTTCACATTGTAGGTCAAATTCACATTTATGTAACACTAAAATAAGAAATTGAAGGCTTTTGCAGTTTTTTCACTCCCAAAACAGAAGAGACATATTTCATTATAAACAAGTATCCCATGTAATCCCACTAAAACATGCAATGTACTGAATTCTTAATCCCTAGTTCTTACATACTAAAAAGGTATGCAGCTGTTATCAGTGAATAGCTTTCACAGGTGTGTTATACAAACTTACCTTAAAACAATGTCAAGGGTGAATTCTCAGAATACTCAACAGCCTGGTTTTTCATTCTGCAGGGGTCAAATTGCATCATTTTATCATTGCAACATTTTTTATTTAAATTTATAATGGTAAGCTTTCATTTCTGTTACACTTCTGTTAGGCTTTTTTTTGTTTGTTTTATTTTAGATGTAAATCTGTGAGTGATTAACGTTTTCAGACTACATAAAATCTGTTCCCAGAATGATTTGAACCATGACCTTCAGGACAGTGTGTCAGGATATATATGACACCTGAAAAACAGTTCCATTCCCTACTGGTGTTAGTGTAAATGCGGTATACAACCGCTTGCTAGATAACAGCAGAAAGATTTGTGGTTTGCTTTCTTGGTTATGGGAAAGTGTAGTATAGCATAATGGTGCATTCTCAGCTTGTCTAGGTAACATTAATAGCATTGCTCAATGCATACATTTGACACTTTATTAGCATTGGGTCTGTCCAACTAACACCTTGGTTCTGTTCCTAGCTCTTGCAGAAGGGACTAAATGCAAACACTGGATTAACTTATTTACAGCATGGCTGGAGCATTAGCTGCCTTTTGCCTGTAGTGGCTATATTATGCCTTGGTCAAAAGAAAGACTCTGGTCTGCACTGAAATATAAATAGCATTCACAAGAACTAACACCTCAAGGCATGACCTGGCTTGTAGTTTACTTCCATTTCTTGTATGCCAGTCCTTCCCATGTGTAACTTCTTTTAACTGAACAAAAAAATATCTTCAGTTTGTTTTACAATGCACAAAATCCAGTACACTCAAGAGTACTTGTTGAACGTTATATAAAATCCCCGAGTGGCAGGCCAACAGCATATTTTCTCTGCAGAAGAGAGCAAGCAAATCAGATGGGATGAGAATAAGCGAATAGATGATGCGTCTACAGAAATCAGCTAGATCCTTCAAGTGTTCATTCTAACAGTTGGCTTTATTCATAGATCTGTTTTGAGAAAAAAGCTCAAGTTGGGCAGCAGAGGGGAGATGGTGGGACCTGGATCCCCATGAAGCCAACTTCACTTTTTATCTTAAAGTTATATTTGAGCAGTCCTACTAAATAGCAGGGGAGGAAAAAACTCTTAAAAATACATTGCCAGTGCTGAAAAACAGTATTTGCATATTGAGTCCCTTTCCACATATACAGTCACTCAACTTGCAATCCAATTTGTTCAAGCTAACCTAGATGAAAAAATAGATTGTGCTATCTCCTAAAAACAAATCAATAGCCACTGTAAGGATCAATAGTCTAAAAATCTATTGACTGCTCATGTCACAACCTGCACTTTCCATGCCATACTAAATGCAATTGTAGATCAATATTTGCCAGATGTCCATTTCAAAATGAAACATCCTGGCTATGGTCTTTGCAAGGTCCTTAACCTTGCAAAAAATTGCTCTTTACATTTAATTTAAACGTCCCCTGGTGTGCTGTAGGATCCCACTAACAGCGACTCCCTGAAGTCTTGTTATCCTCCTTTTCTAAACGTAGTGAGGGAGGAACTTCCATTAGTTAGAACTGTTTTCCATTAGAACTGTCATTAGTCCACCTGACATGGTACAAATCAGACTTCATCATTCTGACAGTAGAGATGTCTTTATTCAGAAAGGAATGAGAGGAAAGAGCCCGATTTAGTAATGAGGGGCAGTTCCTTATCTTTAAAGAGAGTTGATTGTCAAGACTCACACCCAGCATCTCTTGCACACCTGTATTATGTATGTATCTCCTAGAAACAATCACAATACAAAAGCTCCTCAGCTGTTAAAATCCCACTGCTACTCCCCCAGAAAGAGATTTGAGGCACCGAATTTCTTCAGTGTGAACATGTTCCTATTTCTCAGTCCTAGGTAGCCTGGGCACAGGAGCTACAGCACTGACCAAGGCTCCACTGGTGCGGCAGAGGGGCAGCAGCACTGCCAACAGGAATTCTCTCCTCTGAATCTCGTGGTGGAGAACTGAATAAGCGCTGTGGCACCTCACATCTGAAGGAGGAGCAAGATTTTGTGTTGTCAAGAGAGGGAGAGAAGGTTTAAATAGGTAATTTTTAGAGGCTGTCAAAACTGAAAAGTGTAAACATTGTTAACATTTCGTTAAAATCCTGGCAGGCAATGAAAGCCGCCTGGATGTGTGCCATCCTACAGTTGCAAAACCATTTAGCAAACCATATGCTGCCCTAGAAGACAGGTCCTAGACAGATCCTCCGCAATAGGTTTAGAGCAGCAGCAAGCAGGCCTAAGAGTGTTGTTGCCATTGCCCCATTCAGCACCATTGGCTTTCCTGTTTCTGCAACAGGCTTTGCTAAATGTGCTGCTGCACAAGGTCTGAGAGATAGTGGGCAGCTCTAGTTTTGATGTGGGAAAGTATGGGTGCATCCCTTTTCTACTGTAAATAGTACCTCTGTCCATTTGCAATAGCATAGTAGGGATTCAAATACTTTTCTGATTTACTTGTGGTTGTTAAATAGTCTAAATTTCCTTTGCATTAATTTTGCATTATAGGGTTCTACAGAGAATTGTTCCCCTTTATCAATATAATTGTGCAGTAACTTTATGTGGATCTGTAGTTCTACATCATGTGAAATGGGTGTAAATGATTTCAGAGTCAGACATTAGGATTTTTCACAGGTTTTCTGTAGCTTAGAAAAACCACAGATTTAATAACTGCAATGTAGACGTTTTTAACATGCTGTCAATGACTGCTATGCAGCACGACTCCAGAAATTAAAAAGTCAATTGTTTGCATTTTACTGTCATGTCTGAGCAGTCCCGCTGAATTTATCAGTACCCCAGTGTAACTGAAGCAGAATTTGGCCTGCTGATGCAAGATGCCATTAGCATTTCAAAACAGGCAACATTTTGCAACGACAAATATCCTATAACTCACATAAATTACATACACTTGCACAGCCTGCTGTTTGGTCACACAAAAGACTCATTTTTTTCCTAAACTCCAAATGGCTAAATCTGGATCCCTTGTCCTCAATCTGAGGCTCCCACATGCCTACCATCTCAACATAAATTAATTGTACACTTCTCAACCCTGTGTCTTCTCAGTCCCATGAATTATTCTGGCCCTTTCAGCCTGACATTAATTACAGTGCCTCACAATTCACACTGACACACTTTATCTTGGACCCAAACTGTGTCTAATGGTGATAGCTCCAGCCATACATACCAGTCCTTCTTCAGTTTGTACTGTTCTCTCCCAGCTTTAGTACCTGTAGCCTGTAACTATCAGCTTCACCATCCTGTCTTGTCCACTGTCCATCTCTGCTCCTCCTGCATTTACAGAGGCTCTCCACTCCTTTTTCAGGTCCAGGGAGGAAACTTCAGGTACTGTTCACAGCAGGGAGAAGGAGAAACGGGGTATTTTAGCAAACACTGTGGCACAGAGAAAGCTTAAAAACATTAAGAGCTTTTCTTGTAAATTAATTAATGTCTTGCCTTAGTAGATTAATAGAGTGAGTTAAGTTGGTTTAAGCACTATACTCACACCAATAGATTGCCATTTTTTCAGGTACTGGTTATAATGAGGAAATGCAAAGGTCCTAATGGTGACTAATCCAGACATCTCGGGCGGGCTTGCCTAGCTGGGCAAAAGAGCAACAGCTTGGTCAACTCCTATGGGAAATTTCCAGCCTGATGGCTCTGCAGCATCTGTATTTTGTGGCTTCACCGAGCACTCGGGAGCATGCAGCTGCCAGCTGGAAGCTGGCACAGCCTGCAGGGATGATTGCTGCCGGCAAACGCCCTGGGGGCCTCGCTGCCTTCCCCACGGGCTTCTCACCAGCTGTGAGCTGCTGGTGCTGAGGAGAGAAGCCACAACCCTCAGGGGCAAACAACGGGGAGGCAGAGAGAGGTCTCGTTAAGGCTGCAGCAGCAGGAGGGCTGCAGAGCTCTGCACTGAAAATGATGAGATGACAGGAGGGAAAAAACCCAACTTACTTGTTTTAGCCAAGTACTGTGTTCTTCCTCCCTCCTCCCACCCCATTTTTTTGATTTTTAGGAAGAAGCAGAGCACTGCCACCCTCTAAAAACCTCTGTCTTCACAGTGATCATGCCCTCAGCTGCCCATGGCACTTCTGGGACTCTGGTTGTGTATTTCACGCATAGCCACGACAAGGCTGTTCCAGCCACAGCCAAACCACCCCAAGGACAGCAAGCCCAAGACTGCTGTCTCAGGACAAGTTCCATAGGGCCACAGAGATGACCAGGGGCTGGAGTTCCTCTGTTATGAAGACAGGCTGAGAGAAGGTTGTTCAGCCAGGAGAAGGCCCAAGGGACACCTTAGAGCAGCTTCCAGTTCCTAAAAGGGGCCTACAACAAAGCTGGAAAAGGACTTTTTACAAGGGCATGTAGGGGCAGAATACAGGATTTAAGATGAAAGAGAGTAGATTTAGATTAGACATTAGGAAGAAATTTTTCCCTGTTAGGATGGTGAGACACTGGCGCAGGGTGCCCAGGGAAGCTGTGGCTGCCTCATCCCTGGCAGTGTTCAAGGCCAGGCTGAACGGGGCTTTGAGCAACCTGGTCTTTGAGCAACTCTAGGGAAGGTGTCCCTGCCCTTAGCAGGGGTTTGGAACTGGGTGAGCTTTAAGCTCCCTTCCAACCCAAACCATTCTGTGATTCTATGATTCCCTGCAGCTGCAGGGAGAGACTTAGGCTGGATGTCTTATATTGGCTGGGGAGCCTGGCGCCCATGCACTGGCACACTCTAATGAGAAGCAGGAATAGAAGCAAAGTAATAGCGCAACAAAGAGCTAGGGTTCCCTAAATATTGTGACTGCTGGCCTCTGTGACAGAGAAAAACAAAACAAAACAGAGAATGGAACAGCAAAGCACAGAAAAAATCCAGGCTTGGCGATAACAGCAACATTCAAGGGAAGAATTATTTCCAATCAGGGAGCAAAATCAAGGCTTAGTAGTAGGCTTCAGGAAGGGGCAGTGTCCATGCAGGAAGGGAACCTGCTCAAAATTGCATTTTCATGTTAGAGAAATGTAATATGATCTTTAACAACAAATATGCCAGATCTTTCTCTTACTCTAGCAGGTTATTATTCTTCCTCTCAACTTCACAATCAGAAGCGTAAATTCCAGTAGTATGTCCCAACCTTTTTAAAAATAGCCTACTTAGAATCTTTTTTATTTAATTACAGGACCATAAATATTTCCAGATGCATTTTTGGGATTACACTGCCAAGAAACAGAGAACCTTAACTGTCGCAGTCAGCTAAGGCAGTCACTCCAGACAGCTGTATTTCAAGGACAAATACCAGCATCCCAAACCAAACAACAATGACTTGGAGAAGCCTGAGCAAACCAACAAGAACATGATGCAGAATGCTGTAGAAACCATCAACATAGTTTACTAATTAGATTAGAATTAGCTGGAGTTTTAGTTGAAACATGTAAGTATTTACTGTGTTATGTACCCTGATGATGTTAACATGATGCTGAATTGCAGTTACGTAAGAATAAAAGCTTTTTAAATGAGCAAAGAAAATCAATATTTTCCTAGTGAACTTTTGAACCCCTATTATTGCAAAATGTATTAACATTGCTGGTAAAGGAAAAGAGACAAATTTATGATTGATAGTTTGGAAATTCTTGCAATGTGAGGCACACTGAGGACAAAACAGCCATGAGAAATGACATGTACCCCCTATCTCCCCAAGCAATTTGTGCTCTAAAGCTTACCAGGAAACAATCCCAGACAGTATTAAAACGGATGCCAAGAACAAATATAATCTGTTAAAGAAAATATGTTAATAATGCTTTAATCCCCAGTAGACGTAATCGATACATAAACAATCCAGCAAACATATGGCTGGAGATCTCACCATAAAAGACTAGAAAGAAATGAGCTAGCAAAACCTACCCCGATGGTAGTCAAGTAACATTTTGTGCTTAGTAAAGCTGTTTTGTTTGTCTGTGATTCAACAAAATCACTGTGTCACCAGTAAGTTTGGATTTGAATACGACCAAGATAGAAGCCACAGTATTCTTTTTATTTTGGTTGAGACAGAAACCTCTACTGCAGCTGGGAAATGTATTCTGTAACACTGACAAAGACAGGTGAATATAGTGAGCATTGGCCCAAGCCTTACATGTGTTAGGACTTGCAAAGCAATTGTGCGATGGCAACATCACTACATATCCCAGTGCTGAAGAATGTCCCTGGTATCACCTGGCACAGTATTATCTGGTAATTTATAACAGAATGAAATATTCTGCAGTTTTCCCATTTGTAATGGGATTAACAAAAGTTTTCAATAGTGTATTGGAAAAGTTATTTCAAATCCATTAATGAAACGCACATTTTTAACAGATAAGTACTCATTCCAGTTTTTATCCTTGTTACTGTCTCTCTTGTACCCCATTTCTCATTGTTACCTTCTTATCCTGCATGTTATCATTTGCTCAATATGCTGGTAGAGCCTGACTAGTCTGACCGCAGGCATGACACACCAGAAAACCTAACTCAACCATCTGTGCACCAAGCCCATATACTTTGGTTGGGTTATGCCCAACAGAGATGTCTGTTCTTCACTTTGTAGTTTCAGTGCTCTTCCCCTACTCTTTTCTTCTTCTCCAGGAGGCTGAAATAATTCATTACACTGGCGACACAGGAGCTGTGTGACTCATTTCCTCGCCTCTGGGGTCCATCAGCTGAAAGATTGTGTTTGATTTCTTTTTTCTTTATTACATAATTTTAAAATGCAGTAATAAATTGTAGCAGAACTTTGAAATTTACCACAGGCTACAAAGAGAAGCAGTGTGTTTTACTGGAGTGGAGTCTATCTGCACCGATATTACAACTAACATAATACTGTATCACACAAACTTCACAAACTGGGATTTGATTTAACAGATTGGGAATATTGTTTAAATGGTTAATTTACTGACTGCCTCTCTAAAACAGATTATGCAGAGAATTCAAGCCCTAGTTATTTCCAGCCCTGTAAAGAGTTTAGGGAGTATCTAATCAAAGGTGCAATGAGTTATATATTGTATTGTAT
Organism: Pezoporus flaviventris; assembly: GCF_033815535.1. NCBI lineage: Eukaryota > Metazoa > Chordata > Aves > Psittaciformes > Psittacidae > Pezoporus > Pezoporus flaviventris. The sequence goes on along the minus strand of NW_026892585.1, from coordinate 18,051,480 downwards.
ATTGATACTGTATTTGAAATAACTTTTGAGACAAATTGCTTTTTTCAGTGGATCCATACTTACAGGTCAGTGTAAAATTTCTCCTTCCCCCTCTCCCTACTGCCCTTATCTGCCTATCACACTTCTTCCCTTATTTTTAAATACCTCCCACATTTCCTGCCCCACCCCCCATGCTCTCCCTCTCGCCAGTCTCCATCTTTTCCACTGTTTTGCACTATTTTTCTATTCTTCATTCTTTCTTTTGACTATCAGAATCTTAATGTCTACTACTGCCCTATATGAAATCTTTCCTTCTGTACTGTTCATTATTCCCTCCCTCCATACAGTATCAGAAATACCACAGATGTCTGCCTGCATCTTTCACTCCCTTCTCAGAGCCTCTCCCTGTACCCTGTTCCTCAGAACACTTTTTGTACATGCTGCATACTCTGCAATCTTCTCCTATTATCCCTCCCGCTATTCATTCAGGCTCTTGAAGCCCATCCAGTTTCTGTTCTATATTCTGCTGCCAGAAAATGGTCTAGTTCTCATATTTCTGGGCAAGGAAACAATCTCCATTTCCTATCTCACTTCCTGGATACTGTTTCCCTATTAAATGTCTCTGTCCTTTATATTCAACCCCTCCTTCTCCTCAGTCCTAGCAGATCTTCAATTTCTGCTTTGCTTTCTGCCATTTAGAGGTTCAGGTATCACAGCGTCATTTATCTTTACTGCATATCTGCCTCTTTTATCTATAACTAATCCAACATCAAATACAGATAATCAGTTTACCCCAAACTCCTTGCAGAGTATGGATTTATTGAGAGTCAGTTATCTCTAGGCAAATTATTTACAGGTCAGATTTCACTGCAGAATAAGGAATGACATATCCCCCTGTATGGAAATCACTAACTCTCAAAGGTACACCTGAAAATCCCATTCAGCAGCATTTGGTGTTCTGTGGTGTTTTGAATTTAAACCAGCAACAGAGATTTTCATTAGTATTTTGGCCAGGTTAAAAGCCTCAAAGAACTAACGTTATTTTCTCTGAATATCTTGGTTTTCTCTCTTTCATCTGTCAATGTTTGTTCCTTGTTGTAAATATCAAAGATCTTTCAGGTGATAACTGCTCTTGTAGTCACTTCTACTTAAAGTCTTGTACATCATTTTGATCATAATTTCCTTACAGTGTCCCAGGTCTCTAAAACCAAGGTCAAGCTTCTCCTTTCTCCTCCTAGGAATGCCCACTTTACAGGTTACATACTTCACCTTCAGCTCAGAGGGTTAATGCTCTGCTAGATTGTTCTGAGATGGCAGAAGTCATATATGTCCTACCTGTCTGCTGCTTCTTTGGAGTAGTGTTTGCTTCAATTTTCCAGTAAGGTAGCTGGATTCCTCGATATAGTGTAACCTTTCATATTCAAGGAAAAAAAAAGACCAGCACTTCAGCTGGGCTTACAGCTAACTCTTCTAGTCTAGACTTTAAAGTGAGACCGTGTTTATGAGATTCAGTGAGTCCTGAGAGCTCTTACCCTGAAAGTCACTGCAAAAGTACCTGAAAAGCAAAAAGTTTGGAATCTTCCCCTCCTTGTGGAACAAAGTTAGGATTCATCATCAGCAAGGAGGCTAAAACAATAAGATCAAAAGTAAAACCAGTGATTAGAGTCCAGTCACACTGTATCCAGCATATTGAGGCTCAAGACGTTACTTTTCAGTGAAAGCAAATTCTGCATTTTCCCTTAACAACTGCTGAAGAGATCTTATCCAAACTGCCTTCATTATGGACAGATATTAATGTCAGCTACTTAGAAATTGGTCTGTAATAGTAACCAGTGATAACCCCTGCTATTTTTCAGTGCTGCCAATTCTACAGTTTGGTTAGAAAGCTGAAGATTAAAGCTGCCCATCATTTGTAGTTGTGATCACTGCTGCTCCTTGTGGTTCAGGACTACCCCTGTTATCTTAGAGGAAGCTTCTTGTAGGTCACAAAACCCGGAAAGGTCTCCAAATAAACCTGGCCAGAGAATTCCCTTCCTTTCACCCTCTTCCTTTGCTTCGATATACCAACCGCAGGGAGAGGGAAGTAGTAATGTTGCTAGATGGTTTCTACAGCACACACTTCAGTTGAAGGAATCCCTCCTGTGCCAATTACTCTATCAGGGGGCCAGCTACTGGTATGATTTTATAGCACAAAGTGATTGTACTGTATTAAAAACTGGGACCAATTATTTTCCTTACGGTCTATACAGCACATGTCATGCCACTGCCACCCTGTAAATTCTAAATGTTAAACAGTAGTTCAGATTATATTTTATTACGGGACGATCAGTCTGCTCTTCTTGGAAACATTTCCTCCTTCCCTCCCGTCCAACATGCTCATGAACGATTTCAGCCTTTTCAGGATAAGGATTTTGAAGTGTCCATTCAATTAAAAACCGTTTTTACTAGCTTGGATGGTACTCTGGTTACAGTTTGGGTTTTACAGTTCTATTTTGAGGAATATGGTAATCTGAAACTACGAGGGAGGGAATACCACTGGCTCTTCCAGCAGCTGGAGATGAAGCACATTGCAGGGTTAAAAGGCTCTTGGTTAATACTTGCAGCAATTTGTCTATAATTATTCCCAATGCCTGAGAAATGTCTGTGTAAGTGGGAAGATTATGGTTTTGTGGTTGTCCAGAGGTTCTGAAATCCTGCTTCCTCCATTGCATTGCATCTGGAAGTCTGCTAAAAAGTTAAAAATCAGCAGAAATTTGCCATTTCAGAATACATGGCTGGTGCAGGCCTTGAGGAGTGAAATTTGTGTGGTGCAATTAGAGAAAAAAAGGTAGTTGGAATTCTTCCAGACATGCCATCCTCAAGCATGTTACCACAGACATTCCAGATCAAGCACTTTTCAGTTAGCAGTATCTTTAGGAAGGATGTACAGATACCCAATCTCCTTCTGCACAGAGCACAGGCATAGAGCATGCATTATCCCTCCTCACTTGCAGAATTTCCAAGAAAATAAAGAGATCCAGAAAGAGGGGATGGAGAGTAAATGATGGAAGTGCACATGGATAATGTATCCTGGATCTCTGTTTACAGAGTGGATCTGTGCACAGGCTGCCCTGCTCACTGCAGGCCACAGGCACAGACAGAAGAAGAAAAGATTTAATCCTTTTCAAACAGAAGGATGAGGCTTGTTTGACATCCCGGGTGTGACACGATGCCTTGTCCTTAGAAATGTAAAGTCTGTGAAAAAACATCAACAGGCTCATGTTCTGATTCTGGTGAAAATTAAATTTGGCACAGGCAGAAACTATCCGAGAGAAAAAGGCTATGTAAAAATTTTTGCTTGGTTTAAAAAACCAAACCAAAACCCCCACCTTTAATGTGGACCACTAGTGCTACAAAAATGAACTCGGCTAAACTTGGGCTGAGGAGGGCAGAAGAGAATAATGATTTTTAAAAGTCTGGAAACTCTACATAGAACAAATCAAAACCTACAAGATCAAGTAAAACTCCGAGCAGTGTACCTGCAGTTACAATTCCTGCCATCAAATTTCCATCTTGAGCCACTGCAGAATTACCCTCAACTCAGCTCAGTCAGTATAAATAAGCAAGCTATCTGAAACCATGATTTAAATTTCCCCAACTTTGTGTTTTGTACAACTATAGGTAACTTGGGCAAGACTCCTCCAAGTTTTTACATTAAATGTTCCAAGAGAAGAGGGGACAATAGGCAAGGAATATTTTCTGGGCTTCTATATGTATAGATACTTTATGTATGCTGAGCTGGGGTAGAGGCTGGATGACACTGAAAGTCTCTTCAGAAATGCCTAGTGCCTAAAGGGATGAGATGAGGTAGGTGTGACAGGTAAAACAGTAGCTCTGCTGGGTGCCTGTGTACAGGATCTGCTGACCCAGTTTTAAAGCTGAATGTGTATCTTTACGTAGGTCAGGGGAAGGGAGATCAAAACAAGACTCCCCAAAACCTTGCTCAGAAATTAAATGAAAAATTCTCCTACCTAGTGTACCCAATTATATTTATCACCAGTTGTATTTTATTGGGTTTATAGTATTTTTATCATTTTTAAAGTGTATTAGTATAGTACTGGAGGCATTTAACAGGGACCCTAAGACAGGGTAGCATTATGTTAGAGACTGTACAAATACAAACGTTTTTTGCTTCAACTTCAATCTACTGTTGCTTATACAAAATAAAAACAAAGGGGAGGAAGAGAAAACCAGGAGTAGCAGTATAACAATCACACCGTAAGTGAGCAGCATGGTCTGACTTTGATGTTGCTTATACTGAAATAAATCTGGAACTGGGTCCGCATCAGCCAAAAGTTCTACAACAGAATAAAAGCTGCATCAATCACAAGAAAAGCAAAGTAAATTCTGAGACTTCTGGGGATTAAAGAAAAGCCACAAATGCATTTTACATCAGAAAAAAAGACAAGTAAAAAAATTACACAGGGTGGAGAAATAAGATGTTGACACTTGTCTAGGAAGCCTTTGATAGCATTTATAGAACACCAGTGCCCTTTCTGTGAAGTGAACATAGATGGGCCCAGAAGGGACTTCGTATAAGCGAAAATAGTTGGAAATTTGGAAAACAATTTTTTTGGTGAAGAAGCAGCTTCTTCAAAATACATCAAGATGGGAAGAAAAGGAAAAAATGAATACATTAGCATGAGAATATACAACATAAATGCTAATAGTGGGCCACTAAAGACACAGCTCTGAGGGTTATGCTCTCCCCATTCTCCTCCCTATACTTCCCACATGGAGTTCCCCAGCAAGCCTTCCCACAGGTCTGACTCCTGCTGGAGGGGCAGGAAGACCTTACCTGGAAGGACACACATGAGGGGAAGCCCAGAAAGAGCTCCCAGGCCTCACGTTCCTTCCTCCCAGGCTACCAGTGCCCATGTCAGACAGCATTTTGCCTACAAGCACCTTCCCATTAGAAGTCTGGGGAAAACAATTCATTGTAGGTGGCCCCTGCAGCCAAGAACTGGGTATTGTCTGTGTGGCTGCAGGAGAAAACTCATCCTTAGACTGGTTTATCATTTCCCAGGGTGACACAGCATCACCTGAGCCACAAAGGAGTCAAACTGTGTTTCAGCTGCTGATGGGCAAAGATGTTACTTGGTGGACTAACTAAAAGCCTGGATGGGATGCAAGGCACCTCCTCTTGTTTGGGTTTTTTCCCCTTTCCATTAGGTGACAATATAATGAGTCTGTATAAAACAACTAGGAGCAAGCACAGTCAGCAAGATGAAGCTGGAATAGTGGGACTCTATGAACAAGATGTTTTAAGTTGATTGATTTTCCTCCCTGTGTTGTCCTGTGATAAATGAATACATGGCCAATGGAAAGTGCAAGATAGGTATATGGGCAATTCTAAAATTTTAACATCCTTCTTGTACTGTCTGATTTCAATGGCAGAGAGGAAAAATTAATTCCTCTTTTGTATGCTGCTGAAGTTGGAACCACCAGATTAGGCATATTGTTTCTGTCATCTTATTTTATTGTGCTGTAGCTAGAAGAAGAAATCAATAAATAGACACTAAAGAGGTGCTTCTCCAGAGAAAGAGAATCAACCTGTTATTGACGCACCTATGGTTATATTTTGAAGAGAAAAATATTAAGATGAGTTTCAAGACTCCAATATCTTGATTGAACACAAAGCCTTAGCAGCCTATGTAAGAGCCATCACAGTGGCAGAAAGACAACAGGAAACAGCTTTCCCTGGGCAGAGGTCACTGCTAGAATATAGTGTTTCACAGCTAAGGACTCGCTATGCATTTGAAAGGAATACAGAATTTGCATTGTGTTTTCACCTCTAAATACTGTAACCACAGCAATAAACAAATGGATGTGGGAATGTGCATATGCATATTTGCATATCTGATTTCAGTAATATAAACACTTATCCAAAGTTAGATGCTCTGTCACTTGAAACCTTTTGCATATGAATCTTCCTAGTGGGAAACTATTCATCAATGTCCACATCCACAGTGGACAGACCCTTAGACGTGATGAGTAATGCAAGAGCTCACTCACACTGTGCAAGTTCCAGTACAGTGTGTTATGTACCATGTAACATTCCTTAGTCTTTCTGCAGGGCAATGATTTCATCTGCAGTACATCTGCTCTCTCTCTGCTGGAATAACTCACCTCATTTATTCAGAGAATATTTTCTAACAACAGAGCTGCTCTCACGTCTCAATTTAACAAGGACAAATAGCCCTTTGAAAAACAAGTGTCTGGGCAAAACTCCTCTAATAATTGCAAATGTTACCCTGTAACTTAAAGGAAAGATCTTTACTGAACAAGGCTGTTTCCCCTCATACACCAAGAAGGCTTTTTGTTACTTTTCCTGCTACTCAAATAAGCTCACGTTTTGTATTCATTGTATTTCAACTACAGAATTACTAGAATCTGTAGCATTTGCTTCCTATATTTTTTTTTTCCATCAGTATAACCTATTAAACCAAAAGCATTAAAATCCTTAGGCCAAACTTGATTTTCTGATGCACTCAAGTTTTATCTTAATATAGCATTCAACTTTACTTTTTCTCTACAGATGTGAACAGTAAACTGGCTTACAGTTAATTCTGTAATTCCTCAGAATCAGATGAATCAAATCACTGCTTACTGATTTAACAGATAAGGGGTTTATTTGATTTTGAAAATGTTACTTGTTATAGCTAGGCACGTTTTTTATCTGCATCCATCAGTATTTTTAAAGTGAAAAATACGTGATGGAAAAGTCAACTTTAATACACATAAAGAACTGTATCATCTGCCACTTTTATGTCTAATTCCTCATTATGCACAGCACTGAAATTGCAGGTAAATCAGTATTTCCAACTGCTCTTAAAAACAGTACTGCTTAGCTATCTGAAGGAAAGCCTGTTAAAAAGAAAACACACTGAAGAGAGTTGGATGTAGCCACCTGGCCTCAGCAAGTAGACTGAGACATCAATCTTCTATCAAAATTCATGTACATCCACAGTGGATGAGACTGGTGGGCACCAGAATGTGACCTTCTACCTGCCAGAGGCTTTAAAGTTGTTCTTTCCGACTGCACATCCTGCTCTGCAAGACAGAAGTTATCGAGTTATTCCACAGAGTGGTTGGTTTAATTTCTGTTCATTTTATCAGGCTTTCTGACACCCATTAATGAATACATCTTGCAATGAATAGGATTTTCAAATGCCTTTAGATTATATAAGCAGCATAAGACTTAAAATCCCACCTTGCCTAGATTTTTCTTTGTACAGGATCTGTTTAGTTATGATGCTTTAAAGAGAAAATGAAAGAGATGTTCCTTTCATAGGTTAAGTTCTGGTCCTCCATATGAAATTCTGAATAAAATCTGTTCCCAAGGGTTTTATAGCAAATGAGTTTATAGGAAACCCAAGGGGGTTATAGGAAAGCCCCTTCGAGAGACAGTTACTCATAACTTCCTTTCCCAAACACGGCAGTGCTAACAGACAACATTAACACAATTCAGAATTTCACATGCTGGTTGATGTATTAGCTGATGGTATTTGAATTGCTTTGAAATGCTGCCTGAGCCTACAGGTGTTGCCTTGAAGCATCAACAGCCACTTTGTCAGGTGGCAATAAATCCACTGCGGCTGTATTCAGGAATAGTTATCTCTTGCTGTTAAGGCTGCTCCATACTGTACTCCCTGCCTGAGACATTCTCATACAAAATACATTGAATCAATGCCTTTATCTCCCTCCTTCCTGGTATTTAAATAAGGCACTATTTCTCCATAATCTGCATCCTTCTGAGGTAAAAAGACAAACAGTCATGGAACCATTGCTTATTTCTTATAGCAGCACTGCTTTTTTCAAACATTATTTTCCACAATATGGGCAGGCTGTCATTTTCACAAGGAAATGGCACACTCCAAAGCCAAAACACAGGGGTGGCTTGCTCCATTTACCTGCCTCTTCATCCTTCTGTGAGTCCCCAGCATTTCTGGTATCAGTTTCCAATGATACGATCATATATGAGCTTATGAAACCAAAGGCTGAATGAATTTTAAGTCCTGAAAATCTAGGTTTCACTTGTTCTGCTCTCTAACTTGGTAACACTAAATATGATTTAGAGTTTAGCTTTATGTATTTTCAGTCATTTATTTCTTATTTTGACATTCCCGCCAGCCTGTAAGATTGATAATCAGGGTAACTAACATTGGTACAGCTCAACTGCACTCCTCTGCAAACTACTTAAATTCACACCCAATAAACTATAGCCTACAGCAAACCAGGACGTACTTCATTTGTAGCCAGAATTTCCCCAAAGATTTATCAGCAGTCTACGTTGTAAGCACACGTTCTAGAACCAGCAGAAAGTGCTGTTACTCTTTGTAGTACTGGAGGCTCAAAGAAACACCTGCCCACATAAACTGGAAAACAAAGAACTGGGGAAAAGCTGACCTTGTAGCAGAGAAAACGTTACTTGCCTTCCACCCAGTTTAGTGGTAGCACAGAACAGGTGAGGCAGTTCTGGAGACCACAACAAGGAGGAGATGAAAGTCAGGGTTGGCCATCCATGGCAAATGGGATGGAGTCCCCAGTCACACAGATGAACCAAGTTCTGCAGAGCACCCAGCAGCTCCTGGGGGTTCCATGTCCTGGGCTCAGGCCCAGCTTTGAAGTAGTACAGCTGGTAGCCTGGAAAGAAAGAAGAGACCTCACCAAGGGGTGCATTGCTTCCCAGTGAGCTGTTTTTAAGGCAAGGTTCTCACCTCAGTTCCTGCCTGAGGTGTGCTGCAGCTGCATCACAGCTACACCTGTGCCTGCCATGGACCCATTTATCTGAACCCAAACCTCACCCTGTGGATTGTGTCTGTCCCTGTGTGCCAGCAGGGATATAGCTGATGGGGACTCTGGGCAGACCCTGCCTGCCCTCCAACCTGTCCTGCTGGTCCCTTGAGGACACCCCCTGACTCCTGGTGCCCCAGTCCCCAAGGAACAGCCTTCCCCAGCAGGTGTGAAGAATGAGTGATGGGTGTAAAATGGAGAGGTGAAAATGGAAAAGAAGGTGCTGGCCCTAATCCCATCCAGACAGTGCTCCAAGAGGCAAAGAACAGAAGCAGCGAGGTGCTCAAGATGTGTAAGATCTGATCAAATCTCACCCACAGCTTTTCTAATCTGGAGTAAGCAGAGGGTTAATTCAATGTAGCCTTTAGCTGCTGACAATCAAGTCAGGCCTCAGGGGACGAAGTATGGTCACGCCATCCCTGCTTCTCCTTTGAGGTGGTGTGGTAACATGGAAGCACTATTCATCCTCGCAGAGGAGTATCAATATCCTGCATCACAAGGGATTCCCTCGATCTCTTCCTTTTATAAACCAGCTGGTGAGTGGAATGAAAATCTTCCTTTAGTTGTCTGGATGGAACGTTGAAAGGCAGGAATCTGCTCCTGGTGTGCAACAAACAGAGATAGATTATATCTTCAGCCTGTCTCAACAAATCTATGCCTGGTTTGCTTTAGGAGATTAGCAATTTCCCTGCTACCACCTTGAACTGTTTTGCTTGTCTCTGCTTCATGTGTCCATTTTCATGTGCTTTAGTGTAACACCAATCTCTGTCCTTTTTCTTTCAAAACAGATAAAATTGAAACCTGCCCCTTTAATTGTCAAGTCAGAGCTGGGTAATGCTGTTCTGCTCATTCTATGATAATCTCTTTAGGACAGATCTTTAGGACTTCACAAACAATTTAGTTAATCAGACTCCACTATGGCTGTGTCCAACCAGGTTTATTTGGTTGGTTTTACTTTTCAGATCAATCTATGTATAAACAAGCTCACGCATAAAGCAGTTTATTCCACTGAACCACCATGCAATGCTCAAGGCAGTGTCTGCCACCATTGAAGTTTCTTTTGGAGGTGCAGTCTGCTTGTGAAGCGTATTTGTAGGTGAAAACATGCCCCCTGCATTCTTAAGGAGGTTTTTGGCAAGGTCTTTTTGACACGAACGGCTTATGACCAGTTCTGCCTAATGCTAAACTCTCATACACAAAGACAAGAGGCTTTTTCCTCCTGCAGATGCCTGCCAGAGCCTGTGACCCTGCTGTGCCTACAGGCTTTTGCTTTTCAGTATTGACTGTGATGCTCAAGTGCTGCACTCCAGACTTCACACCTCTGCAGCAAGACAGCTTCCTTCCACAGCAGCAGCGAGATGAGGCAAACATTTCCCCTCTTCATCTTCACATCTTCTCGCCTTCAAGAATAAGACTCAAGTTTCGCCCATTTCCCTTCTGCCGACTGTGGCTTTTCTTCCCGAGCTCAGGCGGCTGTTGCGGCTGCAGCAGCGCCTGGTGCGCTTCACTCTCACTTAAAATTAACAAAGCACTTTCTATTTGCTTGGGAAGAGACAGCCCCGCTCGCTTTGTGCCGCAATGCTCCCCAGCAGCTCTGGGAAGGGTTGCTGCCTGCTGCACTGCTCAGGCTGTGCGTGGCTTGAAGCTGCCTACAAGGTTTATTCCTGTGTCTGGAAGCAGTCTCTCCCTGCGGTGTCCCAGTCACAATACGGGCTTTTTTAATAGGATCTCTGTCCCCCACCCCTACTCGCAAAATGGCTCTTCTGCCTTAGATCAGTCGTGAGCATTGCTCTCTCTCATATTGCTCTGCTTCCACTCAGTGCCATCTCTTAACATGTTTTTTCTCCTATCCCAGAGTTCAATCAAAGCCATGGAATAAAGCAGAAATCTGTCTCACTCAGCATGTGAGGTTTTAATTGATTTCTAACTATTTTTTCCCCAAAACCAAATTAATAAAACAACATTCTCAAGAACACGAGAAGTACTCTGGCCTTCAATAAAAGACAAGTACCAGGATGCAACAGCAAGTGCCCAAAATTAGGACCCAACAGCCTGACAATTGACTGTGTAACCTAGGCATAGCCAAAGACTTTCTCATCTAGAGCAGAAGCAAACTATGGGGCAACAGAACCGGTACTGGACAGGCAACCTTACCTTGATCTTCTGGATATAGCATATTTGACTACATTCTAGATAACGTCTGTGTTTATATTGGCTTATATTGCATTATTTTATACAAAACAAAAAAATCCTCTCAGAAAGTCTGCAGTGAAAATCTAGTTGCTCTTATTTCACATTCACAGTTATGCTGTGAGAATTACACTGAGATCACACCTTTAAGTTACTTATCACTCCTCCTAAATGTCTCTTCTTCTGTGCTCCCATTTTCTTTTCTCTCTAGACACATTTAATTCCAGGATCATGAACGTTTAGCCCATGTAGGTGCGTAACAAGGACACTGAGATTAAGTGTAATTAAAATCCTTCTAAATAAAATGATTACACATCCAATTAATAGAAACATACTTAAAATTCTCTTTTGATTTTAATCTGTTGAGAGTGGCAGCTGCTGCTTCCAGTGGTCTTTCTGTATGCATTGACTCTTCCAGTCAGCAGTATTACATCAATAAATGCATATGCCTGCCACGGTCTGATTAAATAACAAAACCAAATTATCTGAATTCTGTCCAAACCCTTCTGTGTCATCTGATTTCAATTTTATTTTCAGTGGTCTGAATTTCAGACAGCTACAGTCAAGGCAAGCGGCTTCTGAAATTATTCCACTACATTTAGGTAGGAAAAAGAATGTATTTTGTGTATTGCAGCAAATCCTCCAAGATCAACCTGCAGTTTGCTTTATAAGTTGTAAACACTTTTAGAGGGATCATTAAATAGTTAACAAAGACAGTACCCTGCAAGATGCAACCATTTGATTTTGCTCTGTTTGTCTACAAATTAGCATTATGAAGAGAGAAGCTCAGCTGGGATTGCCATTTACTATCAGAGAAACTATATAAATAGCTGAAATGATGTCACTTAAAGAAGGTGCAAATACTGCAAAATAACTTGCAATATGAAGAAGTATGTTACAAAATATATTACAATACAATAGTAAAACATAAGGAAGCCTGGGCATTGTTTTCAATATGAGGAATGGAAAGTACCTTTGCTATACAGCTTCCAGATTTTATCATGTCAGGTTTACTTGCTTTGGCTCCAGTTATCTCTTCTTGCAGAGATTTTCCATGGGAAAAAATGAAAAAAAAGAGGGAAAAGAAGTCAGGAGTTAGCACAATAAATTGTATATAAAATTAAAATAGAAATGATATTCTTGAACTGTTGGAAAAAAAAAACAAACAAGAGTTCCCAGAATGCCCTTCAGACTTCAAAAAGTGCTGGAATGTGGTCAGTGCGGTGTCTGCTTTTCGGGATTGATCATCTATTCACTTTGGAAACAAGGGATATTTTTTTTTAAGCTTTAAAGCACATGGAAACACCACCTGGAGAAAACATAATTTATGAGCAATCCTTATGAAACCTTTGAAGTCTTTGAGCTCCCTCTTGCATTTGGAAATATCAGTGCTATGCGTGTACTGCAACTGTGTGGCCAGCTGTCTGAGACACCCGATAGCATCATGCAGTGATTGACGTACTTCGTATGCATGGCCTGAAATAGGGGTGAAGGAAAGCAGTAGAGAAAAAACACAGTGACCCGAGGGATCAGGTTTTAAGCTTTTGGCTTAGGAGAACATGCTTATACACCAAAATTACATTATTTTATTCTACAGAAGTCAAAAGAATATAGGTAGCCTGTGTCACCTCCGGTACATCAATTAAAAGGTGTTCAATTAGTAATACTTCATTCTCTCATAGAACAGCAGAATAAGCTACAGGAGTTTGTTGTTCTATAAACGGTGCATGTAAGGAATTGCACAACGTAGCTCTACTGGAAAAGAAACTGTAACCCTACCACCTCACATTCTTCTCACGTTGGTGTAACTACGTGTTGATCAAGCCTTAACAGGGGCAGCAACTTGCCACAGCTGAGGCTGTCCCTGCAGATAACAGAGAAAGGCAAAACAGTCAGGAGGAAAAGACTGAAAATATAGTGAAAAACATCATAACTGACTACAGTCTTATTAGTTAATGCACAAAATAAGCCAATACTTTAAATGAAGGCAGATAATACTTGAGAAGCAGCCATGATTTTTTTCTAATTCAGGAAGTGCTAAGAGCTGATTGGGGAATTGGAGTGTATATTTTTTATGGTTTAGTGACTGAAAAAGATGATACAAATGAAACCACTGAGCAAGAAAGTTCATTTCAGGCTAATGCACAAACAGAGCTAAAAAAACTCAGGGCTCCAATTATCTTATAAAAGTAATCATGGCATTCATCTCTACCTGATGTAGCTTTTCTTGTAAACAGCCATACAGATGATGGGCTTAACCATCATTTTTCAATAGTGGAGATGTTGTTCACAAATCTAAACATAATTGTGAAAAATCAGTTTATTAAAGACATACTTTTCAAAACTTGTAAGACAAAGAATGTCATTAATTAAAAATATAGAACTGTCCATCCTGCCTCCGGAGCTCAAGATTTGCCACTCAAGGTGTGTTCATTTCATTCTTTTGTTCACTCAAGGATGCCTTTTACAAAGAGGGAGATGGAATAATGGATAGTAAAATGCAATTTTCTTTACAAAAAAAGTCTTTGTTAACTGCTAACCGCAACTAAATGAAATACAGAGTGCAAAACTCTTCTTTTTTGCTGATCTGAATAGCACAATACAAAGGCAGCCAGAGAGAAGGACAGGGCAGGATCTGTCCTCATTACTGCCAGTCACCCCTGTGTATGTCCCAGCTCACTGTTGCAGCACAAACTGCACAAACCTTTTTCCCCACTGACTACATTGTGGCCACATCAACTTCTAAATGTACTTAAAGTAGCCCATTTACACTACTGGAAATGTTTGGTTGTCATGGAAGGGAATTTGATTCAAAGGCCACATCCAGTCCTCTAAACATGTCCTCCCAGGCAGCCTCCCAGCCCAGGAGTGCAGAGTGACACAGACCAAACAGCAGTAGTAGCTGTGCTCATGTGCACAGCACTGATTTCAAGTCTCCCCTGATGCCCTTGCAATCCTAAAACATCACTTCCCCGCCCCCCTCCCCCCCCCCCCCCCCGTCTTTTTCCATCCAAAGTGCCAAAACCAAATGTGAGGACAGTGTTATTGTAACATGATGCTGAGGGCATGTGCTGCACACCATGAGGGCACGTAGGGGTTGAGATGATGTTGGGACAGCGATGGAACCAAATTTAGTGCGATCTCAGCTCTACTGCCATCTGGAACAGTAGCTGAGGTAAAGCCTCCAGACACACGCAGGTTTTCTCCTACATGGACTTTGATCCATAGGAGACGCTGGGGTCAAAGAAATGCTCACGCAGTATACACAATTGGGCACGGGTGTAGGAATGAACCAGAAAACTAAGGCAGATGAATTTTATTGTAGCCCTTTTTTTCCACAGGAAATATTGGTATCTTCCTACCCTGTCATGTCGCAGAAGTCATCAAACTAATGGAAACTGAAGCTGGAAAAATTCAAACCAAAGTGAGATAAACATTGTAACGGCAGAATTAATTACTCATGGGAAATGATGTATTCGTTATAACTGCATCTGGTTCGACATTATAGAGCTCCTTCTAATAGCGATGCAGTGGAGTAATGAGCACAGTGTAACAGTTTGTGACAGAACATAGATAAACACATCACAGAAGCAGTCCTGAAAACCAATTATTTAACTGCATAGGTTTGTATCTGTCTTCTATAAAATAATATTAGCTATATATGACACAAATGATAAGTTATGAATGCCTCCACAGTTTGCGAGAAGTCTAGCAAAAAAGGACACGCTTTAGTCTGTTATTCTTTGAAAATTCCCTCTGCTGATATACTAATCATATTATTGCTTATCCACAGGGATGTGGGAGGGGATAACCCAACACAATGAGAGAAACAAGAACCTGTGAGTATACAAAGCAAGGCACAGACATCATTCTCATGAACCTCAGTTCACATTCAGTGTAACCGCTCAGTTGTACTGGCAAACAGCTTAAATCACAATGACAATGAAACTGAAAAATCCCATTGGTTGTAATGTAACTATCCTGCACTTCCTTATTTTTTTCCAGCAGCTCGAATATATTCAGACTAAGAGGCAAAAATGTGTTACAGTTTATAGCTGCTGAGCTGAAGTAAAGCTGCAGATTACTTTTTTTAATAAACAACACTTCTTTCCAGCCTCCAAACAAGCTTTCAACTAGGTGGGGTTAGCAGAGGTCACACAAGATAAGAATTTTGTAGTATCTTTCAAATACCAAATCCCTTTCCAGAGCAACTCAAATCCTGTGAGACCTCCTCATACGTCTTCTAGTGCCCACTTGAGCAGCAGTAGCCCCTTACCAAGGGTTAAATGCAACAAGCTGTCCCCTGTTCCCAAGATCTTCCATACAGTACTGCAGGATAAAAGCAAAAGCTCAGAAAAGAAATATTTTGGAAGCAAACCATTTCTCTGTCTAAGTAAAATGCTTGCACATGATCCTGCCCCTCTACTCTGCTCTCGTGAGACCTCACCTGGAGTATTGTGTGCAGTTCTGGTGTCCTCAACATAAAAAGGACATGGAACTGTTGGAACAAGTCCAGAGAAGGGCCACAAGGATGATCAGGGGACTGGAGCACCTCCTGTATGAAGACAGGCTGAGAAAGTTGGGGCTGTTCAGGCTGGAGAAGAGAAGGCTGCGTGGAGACCTCATAGCAGCCTTCCAGTATCTGAAGGGGGCCTATAGGGATGCTGGGGAGGGACTCTTCATTAGGGACTGTAGTGACAGGACAAGGGGTAACGGGTTAAAACTTAAACAGGGGAAGTTTAGATTGGATATAAGGAAGAAGTTCTTTACTGTTAGGGTGGTGAGGCACTGGAATGGGTTGCCCAGGGAGGTTGTGAATGCTCCATCCCTGGTGGTGTTCAAGGCCAGGTTGGACAGAGCCTTGGGTGACATGGTTTAGTGTGAGGTGTCCCTGCCCATGGCAGGGGGGTTGGAACTTTATGATCTGAAGGTCCTTTCCAAACCAAACCATTCTGTGATTCTATGATTCTAAGCCTACATGTGTTCAAACCCGATTTTCCACAAAATTACCTTTCTTTCCAGTAACATTCAGTGATGAGCACTCCTGTGAATATATATACATATATGTACACATATGTATACACTCAGAACTTGTCTACACAAGGGCACCCACACCCCTGCTTCTGCCCAAGGATCTGCACCAAGTGCCACATTGTTCAGCCAGCACATTTACTTCAAGCAGCTCCTTCAAGATGTCCCACAATAGCTCGCTTTCTATGAATGAAGATAGGCAGAGGCAGCCCACTCACCTTCCAATTCTGTTTTTTTCTGCTGCAGCTGTAGCTGGATTTTCTGATACCTGGATGGTCTTTGTCTTACAAACAATGGGTCACCAACTGAGAAGCTGCAGACACAAAACTAGGTATGGCGGGTAATTACTAGACATGGTGAAAGTCTTACTACGATAGGAGCCATTTTTATCTGCACATGAGAAACCACAGCTGGATCACTGGTTTCTTGAATAATGAGAATTCAGCCCTCTGTGCATTATTTTCCAGAAACAACAGATTTATGAGCTGAAGTCCCATGTTAAAAAACCCAAAACCAACAACCCTATACCCTTAAAGCTACTTCACTGTGTATTGTCAGGCCCCAAGTGCACCAACACACACTACAATCTCTCCCCTTCTCCCCACACCCCAGGGCTTGGCTGTCACTCTTCAAAGTCAGCTTTGATATGGTAGTTGTGTAAATTTGAATCAGACCCCTCTGAGAAATGTTGTGTGAGAAAGAACTGCAAGACACGTTATCTGGGGCCTCTGCCCCTTGGCTCACAAGCTGCATTTGAGCTCAGGCCCTTGCTATCAGTCCTCGCCTGAGCTGCGCTGTAGATATGGCTGCGCCTGGCTATATCCTTTGCTGATTTGACTTCACAGCTTGGCCTTGGATCTCTGTCTTTGCTATGTTGTTTTCATACTGTTGTCATTCACAAGCAGTGGAATTAGTGAATCCTGGGCTACTATGGATTCACATATACTACAATTACTCTCCTCCACCCCTTACATCCTCCAGTCACAAAACACCAGGGCTGCCCTCAATGTGTCTACAAGACCTCACGTATATTAAAAGCCTGAGTTCTCAACCCACATTACCTCCTCATCTCCAAATCTCTGACTATGCAAGACCATGCATGATGTGACTGCCCTGTGAGTGCCCTGACTAGTCATCTGTGCTGATGGGGTAGCACCAGATTATCTAGAGCAAGTAACTCTTGCACACACACATCAGCCCTTCCTTCACTGGGGCACCCATTTGCCCAAAGCTCAAGGGAACTTTGCATCTTTGTAATCCTTTGCTCCTCTGCCAAATTTGCATTGACCAATAGATACAAAAGCTATCAAAGGGTACAAATGATATAAACAAAGACCAGATAAAAAGCATTACTTGAGTGCTACTGATCTGTCAGATTTTAAACATGATTATGTGTTATCTGGCCACGTAGAAAGAAGTTTCAGAAGTTTATTCCATCAGTATTCACTAATTATGCAGCCAGGAAGTAAGCAGCCAAGTAACCAAAAAGCAAATTTACAAACTGGTGTAGAACTAAATAATGTCGATGAAAGGCTCCTTCAGGACTTGCACAGAACTGCTTGTATCTTTACAAGCAGTTGTTTACAAGGAGGTGATTTGAGTAAATTTGGCAGGGTGTTGGTCCTCTATCGCCCGTTGCGCATCTTACAGTGGAAAGACTAACACAAACCACAGATTACAGGTGGATGCACCAAAATGCCTCCATGTTGCCACAGGTAAGACATGCACAGTTCAAAACTCTTCATGTTTATCCATCAGATAAGCTGTAATAATAGATCCATTTTTTCCCTCAAACTGTGATCCCCTCATCTCACGGGGTTATGCATCCTCAAACAGATCATTTGCAAACTGCAGATCCTTGGTAGCACAGAACCAATTAACAGTTTTCATCTCTCCTGTTTCCATTGCATGGTTTCTCTTGGTTTTTCTCCTCCAAGTACCTGTGACAGAACAGCATTTACTTTATGCTTTGAAATTCGTCCGTTCCCCCCCCCCCCCAGCTTTGCTGCATTTCACCTGGCTGTTCATATTTTTAGGACATTTGAAGTGAAAGTTTCCCTACATTTTCCTCTCAGTTTCACAATCTCTTATCTTTCTTTCAAGGCTTTATTGGAGTATTTAGGTCTTAATGAACCGAAGGATACAGTGCTGATGGTTGTCTACGTACAATGACTCTTTTCCTCAGGAAATATATTGAAGTTGCAAAGAATAGGAATTTTCATCTGTTTGTGGACACCAGTTTTTTGAGCTTTCTCTGGTAAAAAGACTAAATGGAAAGTCATGACCAATGCAGATAAACATGTGATAGAGGCTACTTCTGGCCATTTACTGAAGAAATCTATTAATATGACACCATAATATTCATCAATAGTAAATGAGCAGCAAGGTCTGTAGTGTCAATTGTCACCTTTTCAAATAAAAAGATAGGGTGACATGAGCCTGTACCAACTCATGTTTGTTCTGTCAAGTGAGAGAAACTTTTAGTGTAGCTTGAGCATCCAGTCCTGGCTACTGACGGAGAACCTATAATCACCATTACAACAACCCACTGCTGTGCATCATGAGCAAAGTGTATTGATTTTGCCTCTGATTCTTCCAGAATAACACATTTATGAGTTATTCCCCTGTCTTGCAGAGAAAGTTCAGTCCAGTTCAAAGCCTAGCAGAGATGAATTAAATTTGTTATGAATATGAGTCTATTTTGCTGTCGGGATGCCATGTAATTTCCGCTCAACAAGGCAGACTAAACAAGCAGCTTTCTATTATTCTTCTGAAACTTCAGCAAGGACATACTCAATTTGTCCAACTGCTTCCATAGTAGAAGTCAGTACTTCCGAGTATTCAGAGTATTCAGGGAAGATAACGATGAGCAAAACAAGCAATGAAACATCACATTTTAATCTGATTTATTTTCTATGTCACATATAAGTAAAATAGTATTACTTCACACTTCTCTGAGTCTTTTCAGCATTGACTGTACAATAATAGGCAAACATAATCTGTGTGAAGCTGAACTTGTGGCCAAAAGACAGAGTGTCCCTCTTCCTCTTACTCCTGTGCAAGCCCGTATTTCTTCCCCAAGGCCAGAATACTTTTCCCTTTGCTTCTGCGACTGTTCTTGAAGACCCCATAATGGCTTCCTCAGGGTTGACCTCATATATTTGAGTAAAAGTAGCTACAAAACACTATCCCAATGCATTTCTACCTCATTCAGCAAAGATAAAGTAACACAAGATTATAAACTCTGGTCACTTGTAATTATGGTTTTCACCAGTTCGAAATGAAGCTGCGCTACATTTGTTCAGGACACACTCTTGATTTTGTGCTTTAAACAGTTTTATAGATGAAACATAGTTTGGAATGAAGTTTTTGTACTGTAATGTAAGAGTTTAGGAAAATAAAAATACCTGTATTTGTCTTAGGAGTGGAGCAGCTTATTCCGCACCTGGTTCAATTTGAGTAGAGAAATTATGTTTCCCTGAAAAGACAATTCTATCTGAAGTGGCACCTGAAAAAGGAAAACATCAATTCTGCTAAGCTGGTATATTGTAGTATATCCTGTAGGTCTTCCTATCCTTGTTTATGGCTCACAAGCTAACACTGGACTCCAGACTCCTTATTGAAAACACTGATCATTAGTTCCTTTAAAAGCATTAGATTCAGTTTCAAAGATACAACGTATGTTTCAAACACAAAAATGATCCAATGAATTTACCTGAGGGCTGTGAGGGTTTGCAAAACAGAAATCAAGATTTAAGAGCATCTTTTCACCCTGAATACTTGCATTAAGCCTGTATGTAGACATGGCTGGCTTGAGAACACTACAGCTTTACTGAGCTTCCCCAGATCTACCCAAAGACAATATATCCTTTCTTCCTTGTCAAAGCCAGTGGAAATATCCACTCAGGAGATATGATTTATTTGATAGAAATGTTTGGAGCAGATCTTTAAGCTCTGGCAATGCCTCATTTCTACAGAAATTGACAGCTGACTCAGAGTTTACTGCCTGGTTATCACACTATGTCAGAGTCTAACTCTGAATAAAATGCTTCACCCAGCTGTAAGTACTTTCTAAATTACCTCATGTAATTGATTAAACTTGAATCAAAGTTATGGGAGTGTTTTACAGCGTGGAAGTATTTTTGCTTGTTCAATGCGGCCAATACAAGCTTACTCCCTGTAGGAGTATGCACATCAGGAGTATCAGTCAAAAATCACATTTGCATGCAGGCAGCCAAGCACAGGATTTGTTTCCTCAGGTGGTTTATGAGATACAGTGTTGGCTGCGTAAGTGACAACCTTCTAAAGCACTGATTTGAACAGTATGGAGACTCCGGTGTACATATTTAGCGTTAAATCTGTAAGCTGGCAGCCGCTTTCTGAATGGAGCAGAAATACCAACAACATAGCTCACTCCCAGCATGCTGTTCTCAAGATTTCTGTCTACATCAAAACACTATTCTAGGGACTAGTAATTCCACCTTCCTGCGCTTCACATGGAGCTCTATGGCAGGGGTCACTAGAGCGTGCACGCAGCTTGCAGCATGGCCATACACCGGGAAACTCTTCCTTTTGCACTGGGAGTTTGCCGACCTCTGGCTGTTTTCAGTGTCAACAGCCAAGGTCTTTTCCTAACCCAGGCTATCTGAAGGGCACCCTCTTCTGTCCGGCACCCGAATCGCACCACCACGTCGATTTTGCCAGAGATGTCTTGATTCTGCAATTTAAAACTGGAGTGCTGGTGGTTTTCCAGGAGACCAGTAATGCCATGGTCCGTCCCGTTCCATGACAGGGGAGAAGAAGACAGTTCTACATGTGTTAATGAAGACAACAGGTGTAAAGGAAAAATTATCACATGGAAAAGCAGGATAATTTACAACGGATAGGATTGATGGAAAGAACTATTTTTTTCTAGTGGAAATGCAGCCGACAGTTATGAGGACTATGATCTATGTTATTCACTGCATAAATCCCTGAAGAGCTGTCCTTCCTGAAGTAAATAAAGAAGTGTACTGTTTTTCCTGTGTGGATTGTCTCAAACTCCAAGCTTCCATTAGAGCAGTCCAGGACCAGGAATTACTTCCATGTCTGCTCCAGAAAGAGGTTGTTTTGCTTGTCAATGTTTTAAGAAGACAGTGTCTGTCCCAGTTCACATCCATCCCCACAGGTACCTATTTATTTAACCAAACCAAACAAACCCTTTAATTACATTTCAGGTGATTTTAAAGTGGCCATTCTAAGGAAGCAAGGCTTCTGCAGCTACTTTGTCTCTCCACTGACTCCTGATAACGCTGGAAACAACTGGTCCACGTCAGACAGATCTGACAGATGGACAGAGATCTCCAAACACAGTAAGCTCCTACCATTTTCTTCTATAATTGGCAGCTGGACAGAAGAATTTAATAGAAAGAGCACCCTAATTAGCACCCCCACTCACCATGAGTCCACAGTCTGTTCAGATCACGCCTAGCCATGCCACGTCCACGTGCCATCCCATGTCTTTGGTGGCTGCAAGGAAGAGGAGACGGAACGGTGGGGAGGTCAGGGGAGGTACAGATGAGGAAGAAGCTGGACAACCACACAGATATGGAATACAAATCACCAGGGAAGTAGATTTCATTAGGCCAACTAACAGATCAACTTAGTTTCTCTCTCCCTTGTGGCTCACAGTGTTTCAGAGCCATGTTATTTGGATTGACTTTGGCAGCAGGTAAGTAGAAGATCAAAATGCTGTCTATCCATCTGTCGTGTTGATTACTATAATTTCTTCCCCTATATATTCTTTGTATCATTATTAGATGTTATTTTCAGTTGTTTTTTTTATCGACATGGTAATAACTACCAGGGCATACAGATCTTTACCACTGTAAAAGGGGAAAATAAAGCTAAAATGATGTGCTTGGTAATGTTTAGTGAATTAAGAGATGACTCTTTTAAACTTAGGGGTTTTATTAATTGCTTGAGTGCTGTATAACAACTGCTTGGAGAAAAAATATCTGGTCCATGGTTTATCAACTTTTGGTATTGTTCAGCTTTTAGGACAGAATAAACCCAGAGAACATTAGTTAAATATGTTCCATTGATCAGGTCATGTCAGGTTCACATTTCTTCCATGGAAAACGAGAGCTGACCTTCACCTTCATGTCACATATAATGCTCCAAGGCAGCCGTGAATTTTACTTAAACTTACCAATTTAAGATTTCACAACCTATCTGTAGGTAGTGATACACTGCCTGTTTCAGTAAGAGATGCACTGACATAAAAATGAGTAGCCCAAGCACTGACAGAATTTCTACCATACTTCATCACTATACCCTGCGTAATTTTAGGCCAGAAGAATATTTGCTTGGATGAGGTATAAAGCCAGGTTTATCTCTTTTGATCCTTCAATTTTTCATTTTATCACAGTAATCACGCAGTTAAGAGCCAGATGTCTCAGGAGGATAAAGAAAAGATCCCTATGTTTTCCACAACTGTAGGAATGAAAAAAAAATAAAATCCATTAATCTACTTCTTTTGTATAATTTGTCTTTAGAGGAGAAACCAAAAAAAAAAACAACTTTAGAATAAAATCAGAATTTTAACTTTGCCCTTATAAAGAAAATTTCTAAAAAGTGGGAACTTTTTTTAAATATTGAAGACAGGAATTGTTAACAGTGTGTACTGCAGCTACAGAACTCAAAGGTAAGTCTCCTTGCTGTCAGAGCTTAGGCACATCAGCCTCACCCCACAACCCTCATAAATACAGTTGAGGAGCTACAATAAACTTGCAAGGCTGCACTAAACTGAGCAACACCTGCGAGATGCTGAGGAGGAGAAGATGGATGTTCCTCCCTTATGAATTTGCTCCTGCATGCATGGGGTGCTGAACCCAGGATAGACCAGGATATAGACTAGGAAAATCTGGATGCCCTTAAATAACAGAACAATAAAATGGAATGAAATGTAGTGTAAATGCTCTGTCAGGAGCAACAAGAATCTGAACTGAAAGCTGAAAGTAGCCAAAGAAAAGAAACAGCACAGTCACAGAAAACTGTCAGAAAACTATCAGCCACTCAAACCATAAGGCAAAACATGCATAGATGTGAAAAAAGCAAGTATCATTAAGAATGCATAAGGGAGGTGTTTCCAACAAAGATACCTGAACTCTGATGGGTTTTGAAATGCTGAATTCCCATCTCAAATGCTGCGTACCCTTTGTGTATGCTTCAGGAGAGATTTCACATTGGACCACAGCTACTCAGATGATAAGGAGAGCACAGAGCCCCCCTCTGACGTCCAACTGAAAGAGTGCAGAGTACTTAAGTCTGCAAAACTAAGGGTTGCCAAGGAAAATGACCACACAGAAATCAGATGGTAAATGACATTCTGAAGAAAGAGCTACAACCTAAAGGATGTGGGATTTTGTAAGAAATGTGAAATGGTATAAATGGATCGTAAGTACATTTAACCTAGGAACTAGAAAAATATTTTGAATACTCAGAGAGTTTTGAGGCTCTGGAACAGATTTTCAATGGCAGTAACAGTAACAAAACTCCCTAAATATATAAAGATGAAGATTCATAAATTTGTAAATGAAAGGATTATATGTGGTGTGACCTGCATTAGGGAGAGAGTAGCAAAATTGTCCCAGAAGTCCTTGCCATGCCTATGTTCGTATCAACAGCCTCAGAGAAACAGGAGCTCTGACTGGTACAAGGATATTGTAAAAAGTTCTGAAACGTAACTCTGGAAATCCAGATACCACCATTATTAATTATTATACCGTTGCTAATTCTACTGGAAATCTCTGGGTAAGTCAGGCTTTTGTTATACTGATGCAATTCCTTCCAAACTGGAAGACTAAGCTGTCTCTGAGCTCTCAACATTCCTATTTTCTTAACACTCATCTTGCATTGTTTAAATTTTAATTTACCCAGTTTCTGGACATGCCACTTCCAGTTTTCTTGCTGAAAGGCAGGGATTCTCTGAGATCTGATTTTGTCTCTTTAGAATTCTTCTGACTTCAGAAATTTTCAGACAAATTCTCTGTATCTTTTCATATTTACCACTGTCTGCATGGCTTAGTGGAGCCATAAATTCTCTTCCATGTAAAATTACAGACTGTATTCATGCAGAATTTCACAGCAGAGTTCCAAAGGCATTGTCTTTGCTGCCACTGTTCTAATCGCTCCAAGGATAACTTTATAATATCTGCAATCCCAGTAGACAACAGTACAGAAAGACACAGCAGCTTTGTTTTTCAAAACCTGTCATGTACTGTAAGCAGTGATGAATCCAGATCCAGAATATCAAAAGACACAGTTTTCCCTTTCATTTAACAAGCATTTGATTTTAAAACATGTATTGACTGCCAACTACAAATACAATGTTTTCCAGATCAAAGGGTCTCTGTGAGGTACAAAATCACTGACAGTGGTTGTCATCACAGCACTGGATATGCACATTCTTTCAGAATACTTTAAACAGGTGCAGCCAAGTCTATAACCAGGCAGCAGAACCAGACCAGCTTGTAAAAGGGAAGTTCATGGTAAGGAAAAGCTCGATGCTGCTGGCACTGGGATACTTGCAGTACCTGTGCATATATACACGTGTAAGTAGGTGATTTATGCATTCACTGCATTGCAGTGTGCAGCATATCTGCAGATCTGGAAGAAGCAAAGGGAGTAGATGGTGATGCTGAAAATGACACACCGCATTTCAGGCAAGCAGCTGGGATGCTGAGCATGCACAACAGTTGAAGGACAGAGTAGAGATTATCTACCCTGCACCCTCCCTGCAGGAGGACAGGCAGTGAGGATTGGGGCTGAGAAAGGCAACCTCAGTAGGAAAATCAGTTTTTTTTTAAGGTGAGGGAAAACTGCTGAGGTCTCACTGCTGATATCAACTGTCTTTGAAAGAAGGCTAGAAATGGCCCATGTAAAGGATGACAACCACTCTGCTGACAGAAGCTGGCTTGTCAGCTTGAGTTGGCAGGAGTTTCTACAGTTAACATAGCAGTTACCGCTTTCCTGATGACCTCTGTAGATGTCAGCAATGACATTTCTTTTTATTCAACATGCATTGATAAAACCACGGGCAATGGCACATTGACAGAAAAGAAAAAGGTATATGTCTTTAATAAAAAAAAAAAAAAGAGGCATTTTACAATTTTTTAAATGCCAGGATTAGGATTACCTGTGATGCCATAATTTCCACTTGTTGTGCGTATTTATACTAATACATTCTCTAATTCAATGATCATATAACCCCCTCCCAATGCTTACCGCACAAGGCGTTGCAATTGAGCCTTTTTTCTGTAGTAGCAACCTTCCTCACTTGCGGCAGAGATGGAAAACTGCATGGTTAGTCTGAAGACTACAAGAGAGTCCCATGATGTAAAATCACATACTGCTGTCCTGATGTAAAGCTGTTTTGCAAGTGGTTCTCGATTGCATTTTCCTTCTTAATCCATGCATCGGTGAGCATCATGCCAACCATACTGCATATGACTGGGGCCCTAGCTCATTTAGGAATACTGGTTGTTCTTTGACACTTGGTATCTGGAAGGTTTCAAGCTGCAAACAAGGTTGACATAGCTTAGGCTTCTGAAAGGCGAATGATGTGTTCATAGTTAACAAAAAGATACCCAAAAGCATGCTGACTGACAGACTGAAGTACACTCAGCAAAAGCAACTTAGAGCTCACGCCCTTAGGAGGAAATGCAGTACAAATGCTTCCTCACAAATAAGCACCAACTATTTTTCTCCTGACTGCAGCACGGCCCTTGTGAAGAAACAGTGTGACTGTGAAATTAGAAATTATATCACACACACATAAAATGGCTAAAGGCAATTGCTCTATTACAACAACAGCAATGCTCTGTGTAATTTTTTTTTTCTTAACTCTGCAATATTAGTAGCATTCTGTCAACAATATTTGCCAGTAAGTTTTATAAGATAAGATGAAAGGTACTAAGGAATTACAAAATAATGTTATAACATTAGGCTGAAGTACGACAACACAATTCAATTCATTTCAGGACATACCCATTAGGATCAGAAACTGATGACAGTGTTTAAGGTTATCTAGTTATGCCAAGAGTTACAGTTCCACAAATTACATTTCCTTGAACAAAACAGAGATCAGTCTTTGCTTGCTGAAGCAGAAGAGAACAGCAAGTTAGTTGGGATATAGTGAAGGATTGTCTATGGTATGATTAACGTTAGAAATTTCCAGGATTATGGAAGGACTAGTAACAATTATTTACATTTCCCCATGTGCTGCAGTTTGGCTGTACTGCCTGATATTACTGTATAGGTTAAGCCAGCCACCTACAGATTTATTTTCATTCTGTATTTCACAATTGTTATATTCTGCCAGTCACAGCTGGAACTCTGAACCAATTCTGAGATTCTGATCCCTTTTTTTAAAGGACAATACTTTTACTGTGTATCTGTACTATAAAACACTGGTGCTTTCCTGATACTGCAACAATATCAATAAACTAATATGTATCACCAAAAAAAAAAAAGAAACACAGTCACTTTTACTCACTTACTAAAGCTTAATTAACAAGTTATCAGTGGGATTTTCTAAGGATTACAGAAATTGTTTTTTTTTCAAAGAAAGTAAGGAAAATTAGCAAATATTTGGACTATTAATTATCAGTGGAATGATACTGAAATAAATGAGCTGGTAATGAGGCCAATGGATAATAATTTATGCTTGGTTTACTAACATTAATTCTTATATTATTACAAATAGAAATTATATCCACATTTTACAAGTGAAAAGAGAAAGAGCAAGCAATTTGCCTGGTGATCAAACAAATACTACAATCAGAAGTACAGAAGCTCAGCTGCTGCATGTAACATGCAAAATGTAAACATGAATATATACATATGAACGTCCTGCTCTATTAAGGCGTGTATTATCTACATTCATTCAGGACATCAGAAGCATTTTTAATCTCATCTTGAGTCTTTGCAGTAAATTATTTCTGTCATAAAAATTAAATTTCCATTTTAATTTACATCAAACAAATTGCTTGAGAGAGGCCTGGCCCCTATGCATAGAAAAACACTGCATTAATAATCATTCAGATGGCACTTACACATACACTATGCTGAAAACTTTGTTTTGCGCAGCTTGTTTTTTTTTTTGCTTTGAAACCAATTTTTAAGTAAACCACGTGTGAGTTGGTGCCAACAGTGAAGAGAAGCAGTTTGGTTTGGAATACATGAGCCAAGGAGGAAATGTGCATTATTCTTCCAAATCAAGTGAATTATTAACATGCACAGACTTAAGCAAGTAAAAACATGAGTGATAATGTGAATAGGCAGAAAAGGCATTGAAAGTGGTGAAAGAACCAAGGAGTGAGAGAAAATTAGCACAGATGTAGAAAGCTAGGAGGAGTTGGTAGACTAAAGAAATAAAACTGGGAATCAAGTGATCCTTCAATAAGCCATTTAGGAAAGTAAGTTAGAATCATAGAGAGAATGATCATAGGAGTATTAAAAAGAAAACAATAAAAATTGACAAAATTAAAACCTGTGTCTTCTTATATACTAACTGTCCCCAAGAGGCCAAATGTAATCTCATGTTAAAATACAATATATTTTAGATTTAGCTTACTATCAACATGATTTATGAGACAAAGACCAGATACTAAGAGTGAATAAATAGTAAAGCAAGAAGGCAGAAAGGGGAGAGCTGCACAAGATAACATCACAGTGAGGGATGAATGCAGATATGTTCTGTTTTGTTTTAGTATGCATTCAGTTCTATGATAAATATGTGTTTCAAAATGCAGTAAATTGCATACATAAAGGATAAGAAAAGAAACATCACTGTAAGATTCTACACTTATCTGAAGAAGTGAACTGCAAATTCAAGATTAAAATTCTGTATATTTCACTAATATATCTCCATCAACTATGAAAACAGAAACATTTATCATGCTGGGTATTAAAATGCATGATTTTATGTTCTTATATCACACATGAACTAGCTTCACTGTTGCTTCCTCACGTTATGTCAGCTCAATGAACAGACAAATCCTTCAAATCGTGGACATGCCTAGTTGTGGACAGTTATTTAGTAAATGGCAAACTAATGAACAGCCACATACCCCCAAATTTTAAACCACTCCTTGTTTCTAGATGTTGAGATTTAATTTATAGAGTGGTTAACTACATATGCACAAAAGACAAGTCTGCAGCCAAGGAATATGATTGCCATGCTTACTAGTAGTTTAGGGTTTGAATACCCACAGCAGTGAAACTGCAGCAGCAGAGATTTCTCCCTCATGGAGCAGAAGACATCTGTCCAGGCCACTTGTCATACTGCTCACATGCATTGCAATAGGCAACTAATCTGGGCTAGGACTGCTGACATCTGCTGCACTCACGTGTTTCTATGATCTCTAGATAGAACTTCAAAAAAACTGGAAGGGTCTCTAAGGGAGGCACCTGAGAAGACCAAGAAGGACTTGTTAGTGGCATGAGAGGGAATGACAAAAGGCTGATTTGTAGTTTATGTTCTGAACGCTCCACTTATTCTAGCTTCTTAAGTTACTCAGCAGACCTAACAGAACTTTTACATTTGCAGTTTGTTTTTCAGGTGTGTGAATTTTGCTTGGAAAAAAGTTTGTAATGTTAAAGCTTTACTAAGTAATCCCTTAAGAGCAACTTTGAGAAGCGTCTGTAGGGGAACAGAATGGAGACATTTACTCTGAGCTAAAAATACATACTCATTGGGTAGCCTGGTGCACAATGTTAACTTCAGGTGGTGTAAGAGGGAAAATAAAATCTCAAGGACAACTGTATTTATGGACTGGGACTTCCATTTGGAAAAACACATCATAAAACAATTCTAAGCCTCAGAGAACCGTCTACCTGTGAATTTCTAAGTATAACGATATAGGAAGGCATGCAATAGTAGGACAATGAAGTAGGTAAGACACATCCCTAACAAAAACCTGACATTAGTTAAATTGTTCAGTAATATTTTTTTTTAAAATCACTGAGAATCCTATGGTACATGTTAAGTGACTCAAGACAGGAGAGCAGGTAGTTTAATGGTATGAATAGTCTATCTTATAGTCAACACTATACATGACAGACATCTATAACCAACCTTATTTCATGCTACACAAGCTACAAAGGTGGACATATACTCTTAGTTATAGGAAACATAATATCGAAGTAAATAAAAACCTTATTTAAAGGAGTTTGGCAAAGGAAACAGAGAGAAATAACCAGGTATTAATATTTGCAAATATAGTGCAGGATGAGGATTTATTGTGGAAAATTAGTTTTCTCATTTAGTTAGTTTTTTTCATTTAAAATTAAATATGATACAAAGCTGCTATATTTGGGAAGGGCCAGTATAAATTTCAGAGTAAAACTAAGAAGAAAAAGACAAGTGATTAAATTGGAAGTTAGACGTAAAAAAAGCAAGGACAGTAAATGGCCATCTAGGAGATTAATACATTCTCAGACATCTCTCAAAAAATTTACCGATGGGATGAATATTCTCTACAAGGTAATAATTGCATGCAGGGTTCTTTGTTCACAGAAATACAAAAACTCACTTGTTTTTCTTTCAACCACATGCTTTTTGCTAATATTTTAGATTGTTTTGCTCTC
The DNA here is from genome assembly GCF_033815535.1 of Pezoporus flaviventris. Lineage (NCBI taxonomy): Eukaryota > Metazoa > Chordata > Aves > Psittaciformes > Psittacidae > Pezoporus > Pezoporus flaviventris. The sequence goes on along the minus strand of NW_026892585.1, from coordinate 18,021,813 downwards.
TTGTGTCCTATTCTTTCAACCAGTATTTAGATGAAGGTTACTGCTTCCGAAGTATTTACAGAATCACAGAATGGTTGAGGTTGGAAGGAACTTAGAAGGTCATCTGGCCCATCCCCTCAGCTCAAGCAGGACCATGAAGAGCCAGCTGCCTAGGACCATATCCAGACAGCCTTTGAGTATCCATCTCCAAGGATGGAGACTCCACAACCTCCCAAAGCAACCTCCATCAGTGCTCAGTCACCCTCAAAAAATGTTTCCTGATGTTCAGAGCCTCCTGTGTACCAGCTTTGCGCCCACTGCCTCTAGTCCTGTCACTGGGCACCACTGAAAAGAGCCTGGCTCTGTCCTCTTTGCACCTTCCCTTCAGGTATTAATATACACACATGGTGTGACCTTACCAGGGCTGAGTAGAGAGCAAGAACTTCCTCCCTTGACCTCTTGGCAACATTCCTCCTTAATGCAGCCCAGGATACTGTTGGCTGTCTTTGCTACAAGGACACACTGCTGGCTCATGTTCAACCTGGTGTCCACCAGGACTCTCAAGTCTTTTTCTGGCAAGCTGCTTTCCAGCCAGGCAGCCCAATCATATACTAAGCGTAGCTAAGGTTGTTCCTCCCCAGGTGCAGGACATTGCAATTGCCCTTGTTGAACTTCATGAGGCTCTGTCAGCCCATTTCTCCAGCCATATAAATCTCCAAATTAGAATTCCTGTAATTGTGACAGTTGTAATCTACCAAATGCTGTTGAACAGCTGAGTGCATGCCTAATCTTAATTATGAGTTTACTTCATCTTCTAACAGATTTGAAAGAACAAAGAATGGTTATACAAGATGTAACAAATGACATCACCACAGAAAAATGTTTGGCACAATTCAAATCCATGCAAACAAGAATCAATCCTCAAAAAAGTAGCTATGAATAATCATTTAACAGCAGATGAAATTCAGGACATAGAAAACATGGCCAGGGTGAAAAGGCCAAATCCTGGTCTTGGTGAAGTCAGTATTTAAACTCACAGAGATTTCAAACAAATCCAGATTTCGCGTTCCACACAGTTGCAGTGGACAAAGGACTCTTACAATCATGAAATCTTGGTGAAATATGTGAAAGTAACAGAAGAACAATATGCAAAGTGCATTGGGCAAAGAGATGATGAAACTTTCAAAGGTTATTTCACAGAAATGTAGGGTCAGATGAAGCCATAGGAAACCATTTACACTGAGCCTCTCATTTCTGTTGATTTTTTCTGCACCTCCTATAGTCTGCCTTCATCTTTTCAGAGTGTGGTGCAAAACCCAAACTCAGCATTCCAACTGAGGTCTCACCATTGCTGAGCATACCAGAATAATTTGTTCATGATCTAATTCATTACCTTCCTGCAAATATTTCCCAAAACTACATTATTTCAGTCCTGACACTACTGTATTATTTGCTTATATTTATCTTGCTACTCAGAATAGGTTCTGTATTCCTTCTGCTGTGTAACTGACTGATGGTCCTTTCTTCTTTTGTTTGTACGTATCTGATTTCTGACTTCGTAAATCTTTATTTTCCAGATTTATTAAGTGAATTTATCCTGCTTATTGTGGACCACGATTCCAATTTGTTAAGATAGTTCTGCCCTTCACAGTACTTGCCCTTTCTTCCAGCTTGCACTTGCTCATAAATTTTTGTAAGTGCATTCTTTCCACTACCCGAGTGCTTAATTATAATATTAAATGGAAATTACCTTAGGACAGACTCTGCTAGAACCTAACTTAAAATTCCCTCTTAGTTTGAAACAAAACACTGATAACTCATCTTTGAGAGTCATTTTTCACTCTGCTTCTAGACTCTAGTTTATTGTTTGCTTGCAATATGGAACAATGTCAAACCCATTTCTAACAGCAAAATGTATCGCCCACAACCCCTTTGGTCATAAAGCAAATTACTTTCTTACACTGTAGCTGTTGATGCCTCTTTTCTTCTCATCTCTTAATAAAAGAGCACCCTGTAGGTTCACAGGCTGAGAACAGAAAGGCAGGCCTGCATCCCTGATTCTTCTTCACCCCTCACTGAGGCCCTCAGCATTACTCTTCTCTTCCAGACTGTGCCCAGAAAGCAAGCAAAAGAAATACCACTATATAATCCTAACACTTCTGCCTCCTTCTCATTCCCTGTTGCCCAGGTCTGCAGCACCTTGTGTCTAGAGAGGAGAGAAAGCATTACAGATGCAAAGGGTAGGATGAGGGAAGTTGCAAAAACTGCCTAAAATGGTTGTCAGCTGTTGGTCTAGAGTAATTTGGTTATATTCTCCAAGTCTGATCATCCCTCAGACTAAATTTCTTTTGACTGTTCTGCCTCTCACCAGAATAGATTTTAAAAAGCAGGTGGTAAAGAAAGCAACTAGGTCAGTTTTCAAATTTTCCTTTTAAAATACAGATGTTCATACCAAAATGACATAGTTTAGTCCCTAAAATGCAATATAATTTTTTAAATTATTAATATATTTTAATAATTTTATTATAAACAAAATTTACTGTAAATTTTGAATAAACTAAATACTATTGTAAATGAAAATATTTATATCACATAAAATTGTTACATTTATATGTAAACATTAATTATACGTAAATATGCATATGTGTATTATATGTAAATATTACATAATAAAAATACTGTAAAGAAATTTATTGTAAGTATTTACAAATAAATTAATAAAGCAATGAAGGAAAATATTAATAGCTTAGTGCTCATCTCAGTAGCAAGAGAAATCATATTACTCAATTATACCTATAACCCATCTTTCCCCGTTTCAGAACACAAAGCAAGGAACAAGCAGCTGAGATGAGGAAAAGCAATCACCTACAATATCAAAGTTTGAACAATCACTTGTTTTTCAAGAGATTAAAAGTCCTGTTTTAATTCTCCTTCTCCTTTTCTTCCTTGCTTCCTTCCAATCATATGGCTGATTTTGAGCATACACAGAAGTTTGCTATTTAAAGGCATTCCAGAAAAAAATAAGCTTCGTTTTTTCAGGACTGGAGCAGGTAAGAAGCTGTGAGGTATGATACAGTAGCAGAGCTAAATAGGGGAGATCTGCATAATAACTGCTTATATCACTGCTGAGACCAGCTAGTGCTCTAAAAATAATTTGTACCCACTGATGTGAACAATAAATTTTAAACTAAGACTGCGATGTCTGAATCACTGTATTAAAGGTGACATGCAAGCAACACAATGGTAGAATTTCCTAAAAAATAACCAAAGCTCCACACTACACAACTAGAACACACATCTTCTAGGTGAATGGAATGCCTACTTTTAAAACCATCCTTACTCTCTTAAGCAAGTAATTTAAAAAGAATAGAGAGAAGTCTATAATGTTTTCCTTCAGGCACTCCTTAGACATTCTTTTATTCAGGGCCAGGTGAAAAGTATTCTGCATACTCCTCCTTTCTATGAAAAAAAGTATTTTGAGCAATTCCTAGACTCCAAAGGATTTCTCAGAGATACAAGACAAAGAACATGTGTCTCACCCATATTTTCCTTCTGGTGTACAAAAGGAAATATTCAAACATTCAAAAACCTGAAATCCACTGATGCTATTCTGTTTGTTGGTATAAGCATGTTACATGAGTTAAAATCTCTTGTGAATTCTCTTCAGTGAAATGAGTTGAAGTTTATGCTAACATTTATGCATGTATATGGTATGAGCTTGTGTGAAATTTTCTTTCTTTGAAGCAAATGTTTAAATATAACAGATGTTCACTTTGTTTGCCTTTATAGTGCTGGGTAAAAACACTGAAGTTGCTCCAATGTATGGCCATAATATTTTCTCTTTTTTTGGCAGCCATCAGATTGCTTTATCTTCATTCAAACTCAAATGAGTAGTGCTATAGTAGCAGTGAAGGTTGGATCTCATATTGTATGTAATGTGGTGTAAATGTAGGTTTCTACGACAGAAGTTCTCCTGTTTGTGTTACTATTCTCTTCCCCTACCCTTGCTCTTAGCCTCAGGAAAGGATCTCCCACCGCTCTAGATTTAGTAATTAGGAGCACAAGAAAAGCCCTTCTGGGTGCAGCCCAGCAGGCTGAACTGTCTCTGACAACTGCAGTAGCAGATGCTACAGAGTAAGAATAATCTCTGGTCAGGATAAATTTTGACATAAATTTTAACAAGGGAGTACAGGATCCAGGACAATGGCAGACAGACATTGCTTTTGGAAATTATCAATTTTATGATACTTCTAAGAGAAGAAAACAGAATATTCTCGTAACATGTCCTATCAACTCTTAATAGGAACAGGGAGAAGAGATTTCTCCTGCTTGCACCACTGCTTTACATTTACCTTTTTGCTTTTTTGTAATATGCCCCTGTTTCTGTGACCCTTCCTGTTGAAAATACTTGGACAAACTTTAACTATTTTAACTCCATTTTGCTTCTCTAATTTGAAAGATGCAGTTCCAGATATGGCCCAGTCTTTATTTACCTCCTGAGCAGTTTCTTGGTTTCCAGCAGACATCCTGTTCATTTCCATAGCTTGATCTCTTTTATTGATTACACTCACCAACGCACTGCTCTCTTTCCTTCACTCAGTAGCATGAATATAGCATGTATGTGTGGATTTAACACTAATGAACTTACCTGCCTGTTAAGGCCTAGAAACTGAGACACGTAGCCACTTCCAGGAAATGCTGTATAGCATAAGAATTATTTTGCAGAGATGGTATTTCCAGGCTATTGTCTTTCTTTAAAATTGATATATTCAAATGTCTCCTATAATAACTGAAAAAAACCCAAACAAACAAAACGAAACAAGAAATAGAAGTAAGGATTACAGCATTCCACTGCCATGGCAAGTATCACATTTACTCCTCCACTCTTCCTCTAAATCCTTTTCTCTCTTATGTCATTTTTGCTTTATATGCTGCTACCTAAGATTGCATGTATCTCATCCTTAAGCCAAATAGATAATTTCAAGAATGATTACAGTTTATGATACCATTATGAAACCACAAAGCACTATTCATGTTTTTATTACTATTTTTGATACTTTCCTTGTATTTTTGGCAGCCATACAATTGTATTCACTACCTAGTGAAAACCTCTCTCCCAGCCTCACCACAAAACTGAATCACACAGTACCCCTTGGAAGAACTTTGGTACTTTTTTTCATCCCCTGTCATAACCTCATCAAAGATTATTTGCTACTTCAGGCACAGTCATCCACAAAGACTGCCAGTTTTCATCCACGTGACTCCAGATTTGCTACAGAGTGTGGGCTGTAGAGCATTTGCTGCCAGCACTTAAATCATAGGGCTATTCAGAAGCATTCTGTATCAGTGGAGTTCGAGAGGGTGGACTGCCTTCAAGTACTTTGTTACGGGCAAACAACACTAAACTTTGGCATTACAGTCATGACATCATTGGCACAGTCACAGAGATAAACTAATTGTTCAGTTCCTGCAAGATCTTTCAGCACTCAAAAGAGATAGATGGTTTACTGCATTTAGTTCTATACCTATTGCTTTTTCCATATCTTAGATACTTCTCTAACTCCGGAAGCCCGCATGTTCAGTTCAGCCATTATGTTTTGCCAGCTATTATGCATCATGGTAGTAAATCCTTTGTCAAAGCTTTCACAAATATAGGGGACAACTGCAATTGTTTCTTTTTCAAGCAGTCTTGCAGAAGGATGATTACTGCTAAGTCATGAAGTCATTAAGCCATTGTCATTAATTCTGCAGATAATAGTAGCATTTGCAAGTATACATATACTTTTACACACTAGAAAATGTGATGACGATCTCACTGACTGAGGGTTGAGAAGGTTCTTCTCAAGAAGGCTGAGAGAAGTCCAGGAAATATGCTTTCATGTTGCCCAACTTACACTGTGAATGACTGAAATGTCATAGCTATTTCTTCTGAAAATAAATGATAAGGCATCTCTAACATGGACTACTGGAACAGTCTGAGAGCGATTTCAGAATTTGTGCACATAATATCACATTACAATCTCTTGAGGAGCTGAGGGGAAGTGAAATATAGTAAAAGTAAATGAAGTCTTGCAATGACTTCTCAGTATGCTCAGGATGACAAATTTGTGTCTGCTCTTACATTTTCACATGCCTCAGGTTTGCAAATATATCATCTTAAATATTGTAGCATTGAAAATATGCTACTTCATAGTTGGAAGATCTCTAAAACTACTTCATATGATTAATGTTTTAATATTTCCTATGATAACACTTTGACATTTATTTCATGTACTGGTTGGCTCTTGATTTGCAAGGCACTTTGTAAATATTTTTCTATGATAACTTTTAAAAATCAGGTATGTCAAATGTTACAGTGAGGCAGCAGGAAGAGGAGCCAAACTAAATATTATAAGGATAGGAGTTAATGAGGTAAACTATTAAATTCTTACTATTGTGATAAGTTCTTAACCCTGCCCCTAAGAGTCCCCATTTTTAGCATTCAGGAATCATATTTGGAAAGGTTATTGACTCACATCCACTTAACATAATCATGACAAGTTGTACCTGACAAAAGCAACCCAACTGTAGGTGCAAGCACACAAAAGTGATTATTTGCAATTAAGACAAATGCAATTAAAAAATATTTACCAATTGTAGTGTTTTCTGCAAGGTTAATAGATTGAGTATCCCAGTACTAGGAAGACAACTGAAGACAAGATTGTAAGGCTGAGTGCGTATTTCAAGTCCATGATTTATTAAACCTTGGAAATTCAGTTAGCCTTTTCTTTTCCCCTGAGAAAAGCTCTTGGCTTTTAACAAGTTCTTTTATCAAAAGCCTTACTGGTTTCCAAGTCGCCAGCTAGCAGAAGTGATGGCTTATCACAGTGATGTGGGCAGCTACCCAATAAGGAAGGAATCACGATTAGTTGGTTCTTTTTCTTTTAAAAGCATTTCCTTGCCTTTACTATTGACCTGTCAAGAGGTCCTGGCTGAGATCACAGAGTAGCGTCTCAGTTTGGAACTCCCTTGATCTCTAGCAAAAGCCTGAAAATACTGTAATTGAAATATTTCATCACCAGAACTTTTTGAATCTTTTCATAATTCCCGAGTGGATAAGGTCATTACAATGTAAAGTGACTGACATGTGAATACAACTCTCCTGTGTACGCGAAGTCCCACATAAAACCATCCAGTGACTTCTAGTCACTTGAATTTTATGAGACAGAATAAGGAAGATAAGATAGCTAAAGCATAGTGATTTCACATGAAAATACAACTTAGTACTGTAACACCTGAGAGAACATAAAAATTAAGTGGACAACAGCTTGAAAGTCTCCATCTCTCCCACGAGAGCTCGTACATATGAGCTAGAAAAAAAATATAAAAGCTTCAGTAATTATATTGCATCCAACTGCTCTCTCCACCCCTTCAAGTAATACATTAAAAACTGAAGGACCACAAAAAGGTGGACCTTCTGTTCAGTTTTTGTTTTGATTCCCACAATAACACATGGTAGAAAACTTGCAGATACCAATCCTTCCTCAGCTACACTATTACTGGCCAACATTATGTACTTTCACTGATGTCAGTGAAATTGTAATGGTTTAAGTCTTGAATTACTGACAAGAAGGAGTAATTCCAGTATATAGCTGTGTAACTTCTAACTCAGCTAAATTTAGTGAAAAAATAACCTAGCTAAAATGTAGAAAATCAGGCCCATAATCATGACGCCGGAAAAAAGGTGAAAGTTCAGATTTTGTGCTATCATGTGCACAAAATGAAGGATAAAGGCTTTAATACCTCTGTCAGAGGTGGCTTTGAACAGCACAGGGCTCTTCTGCGGCTGCTGCAACAGTACTGCAATTTTTCCCTCCCTGATGATGTTAAAGAAATGAAGGGCAAAATGAGACTACCCTGATCTGTCCATTCCTTGTCATAGTTAAGAATGGGCACCAAGGCTGATTTTATTCTCCTTCCTGACGTCTGCTCTATCACAGAAATAGAACAGTAAAAATCTTCGCTGGAAGACTATAAAACATAGCTCTTGTGTAGTTTTTCTGTATTTTTTTCAGCAGTCTACTATGCAAGTTCATTTAGCTGTGTACAAAGTCGCTTATACTTTCACTCATACACACTTCACTCCTGTGTTCTTAGCAGAAGCTGCATCACAAGTAAACAAAAACACTTTAAACTTCATATGGAAAATGGAGCTACCTTGAAATTACACCTTGACCATCAAGTTTCTACTTCTTGAATAGTTTCGGGAAATAGGATTCTTCTGCTTCTGATTTAAGCAGCATTCACCTGTCACAGAAGTGTTTATTTCACATAGTTATGAAAGTAGTTTGTATGCAGGGTTACATCAGTGAATGGATTTAAGTCAGCTGGAAATGTGTGGAAAGGCAGCTTCAATACATTTGGAAAAGCTAACAAAAACTACAGTTAAACTAATAAATCATGTCTGAAAACACCAAGATAAAACTACTGTCATTTAATTGTTTTTTTCCTCAACTATGGATACTAAAAAGCAATCATGGCATCTGTGCAACGGAGGATTGTCATAGTCCAACTCAGATTCTATATATAATATTCAAGTTTTAAAGAGCCCACCAGGGAAACTACACAGCAAAGCTGAATATACAATTGAGTCAAAAATCAATTTCCTCTTATTTGAGTAAGGCTGTGACTATTCAGTAACCATAATATCAGTATCAGAACTATTAGGATTACATATATTTTAACAAGTCTGACTTTAAAGTAAAAACCACAAATGCTGGTTAAAGTCAATATTAAATTGGTTGTAATTGGCACTGTTTTTCTGACATTTCAAAAGGTGTTGATTTAGATAAACCATTTATGTTGCTGATTTGAATATTTCAGTTTCAGACAAGCTGAATAGTATGGGTTTAGCTGCAATCAGAAGGTTTGTTCCAAACACAACATGGCATTTGTCTTTTCCTCACACGCTTACATTGATTTGGCTAAGAGCTATTCTGTAACAGAAGAATTGCCACCACTCCTTGTGACAATGCAGGACACGAGCACTTTTTTTCTGGACATCACCCACATAAACAACACTGACAAACTATCAAGAGTTATGTTGACACAACTATATTTAGGGTTAGTCAAAACAACGTACCAGTAAGCTTTAGTAGTATAGAACTGGCATGGTAATTAAGATGAGCTCAAGCTCTAATGAAGACAAAATATTAATTTTTTTCATAAGAACCAGCAAAGCAGAAATTGGACTCCCTGGTGGTTTTCAACTTCTTAGCCATGTAGAACGGAGTTCTGAAAAACAGGTCCTCCTCTGAGGTCATGCAGGTTAAAAATACACTTTTAATTTAATGAAGATGAAGGTTCCCCACAGAAGCTGTGGCTGCCCCATCCCTGGCAGTGTTCAAAGCCACGTTTTGTTGGAGATTTTTAGGCAAAAGTCTGCCAGTAATTGCCTGAGTAGCATCACGTCCACTGCAGTTATTTCAACATTATAGTCAAGGACCTCACCTCATTTTAATGCTGGACTGCAAGCACAGCAAGCTATCTAAGGTCAGTGCCTGATGAAATTATTATAGAAATGTTAACTTGCTCAGTGAATAGCTCATGTAGACTTAGGACTGAAAACATGTGAGAACTGCTAGCTTTAAAATCCAAGACTTTTATTACACAATTCTGGATATACCTTATGCTTTTCTATTTCATTTTCCTAACTAGAAGCATCCTGACCTACTAAGTCTTTTCTGACTCTGTCTTACCTAATTAGTTGTTAAAGAGCTGCCTTTCCAGTGCTTTAGTGCAGACTACACAAGGTCAAACTAAAATGTCAGATGGGTCAACAATATTTAGTACTGACCATCTGCTAGATATTCCTTTGTTTTCTGGACATGAACACTAAAGTCAAGTGTAACTGTTTTGTATCTTTATTTTAGGCACCTCTAGAACATTCATCATAGCAATAATAGTAAGTAGATCTTAATTTCTGCATCAGAAATAGTATTTTAACACATATAAAGGACATAATTCACTTTGCAAACCTTACTTTATTCTCTGAAACTGATTTTATCTCACTAAGGTTTCATATGGGCATTTTCAGGTCCCCTTGCTCTACTGCAAAACTGATAAAGCCAGATATCAAGTAGATGCATCAAGATAATGCAGTACAGTAACAGGTGCAGTTTTTATCACAGGTGGTACATTTATTATTCTTTAAACTAACAGAACCATGTGAATGCCAAATTTTTTAATGACAAAAAAAACCTACACAATTTTACAGTCTGATTATTAGCCATTTAGACCCCTAAAAAATAAAGTACATGCACTGCAAAAGCTTGACACCCACACAGAAATTTATGACAAAGTATTTTTATAAAATGTTATACTTCTAAAACCAATTATTGTTGGAGGCCTAACTTCTGGTTGCTAAAAAAGCTTGAAAATGCAAATCCACTGGAAGTCAAGAAAGCAGTCAAAAAGAACTAGAAATATGCATCTTTCCCAAGCTTCTAATTTTTAGGCCACATAAAGGTCACTTGTTTCCTAAAATATGATTTTTTTGAATGCTTGAAATGTCAATATTCTAAACACGTGAGACAGGATCACTAATAAGGTATCAAGATTTGCTTCCGAGGCCCAGTCATATGTAAGGATTAGAGTGACAGAACTACCTAGGATGACAAGAACTCAGTACCCTGCACTAAATGCATGTGACACCTATCAGGATTCTTACTGCAGATCCTGAAGTATGAGAGAAGTGACCAAACTAAGTGTAAGCAGCTTGGCTTGGAAGTAGAGAAAATCTGGCTTCAGCAACAGGTAACTATACGTGTGGAAACAATACATACGCAGAAATGTTTACTGGGGCTGTCAAGAGCAATGGCTGCTGTGCAGGATGCACGGAATGTCAGAGTCCTCACTTCTACAGGCCCATGTACAGCCTCGGAAAGCAGTGGAAAAAACCTGGGGGCTGTCAGTACTGCCATATCACTAAACTTTATCCTTTTCTAAAAGGACTTAGTTCTATAGGGTTCAGCCTTCTTTGAACAGTTTTCCTTCACCAGCAAATCTGAGGCCTTATTCCACCATTTGTGCCTTCCAAGTACAGCAGTACTTACGCTAAGCTCTGAATCAACTTGGTCAGATCATTTCTGCTCTTGTAAATAACAATTTGAACTAACTCACCTACCTCTACACAACAGTAAACTGTGACATGCAGTTATGCACAGTGAAATTAAGCTGGACCCAATATTCAAAGTGTTCAAAAGGGCCACATATTGCCTTTAGGACTGTTAAAAATTTCTATAGAAACAGTTTCTATAGAAGAGTAATTCAAAATTGACAGAAAAGATTCCACTGTGACTAAGCAAATGAAAAGGGGGAATAAAAAGCAAAACGCCCAAAATCTTGCTTCCAAAATGAACTGTCAAATTCCTTTCCTATCTTCCTTTAACCAAGACTGAGAAACCACCTCATTAAGTAAGAAAGTTGAAGCATGTCAGAATCTGTTTTCAAAGAGATAATCAGAAGGTTTGGGAGGATGGACAACAGCATGCACAAAGAGACTAGGGAAGATTCCAGTAATGTTAATAACAACAAAATACATACTGTATTTTCTTTTGGAGTAGATTGTTTTCTCATTACTCTGTTCAAGTGTGAATCTGGAGTAATCTACATTCATAGCAGCAAATACCTGAAGCCAAGATTAAGATCCGTAAATAACATTTTTCATCAACTGTCACTATAAGTCAATTCTGAGAAGCTACAATTCAGGTATGTAAACAACTAGAGTTTCCAAAGGTTGATGAAGCGATTATATTGCCAAATTCACATGCTTCTGCCTATCAGCCCTACAGCATACAATGGCAAGTTAAATGCCAGGTAAAATTTCATTGTTTTTCATTGTTTTCCACCTTCCAAAGGTAAAGAAGGAATAGAGGTGACAATTCCACCTGTATTGAGTTCTTTAAATCCTTCCCCCCCCCGCTTTTTTTTTTTAATTTTAGTTTCATAGTAAGTTTAACATGGAGCATTTTCTTGAACAAATAATCTAAAGGCTATGTGATCTTTTGTAGATAGTCCTAAGTAAAATTCTAACATTCTTACTTGATTTAATACCGAACCTCTTTGGGGTCAGAACAGGAGTTATTCTCACAGCCCTGGACAGAGTTTCAAGAATATGCTCTTTCAAAAGGATCTTCGTTTTATGTGCAGCCCTAATGCTATTAATATTAAAAAGAAAAAAGGTCTTGAACACATTGCATCTTGATTAATTATACTGAATGACTGTTATCAGGCCTGAACACTTGAGTTACATTAGCCTGATACTACCATCTCAGTATGCAAGTCTACCTAGTTATTTCTGAGCACAACTGCCATCCCCTTACTTTGCTCTGTATAATTCTTTTCCAGTCTGCTGTGGCAACTATGGGAAGGTATCCATGTTTTGAAAAACTGTAGGCACGACAAAGTTATGAACACTCACAATTCATACAGAAAGTTTCTAATTTCAAGCAGATACCCTCACATACTTCTGATGAACAAGTCAAAGAATGCCTGTGCAATGCATGATACAAAAGAAACAGTGTAAACTACAATTCAGACAATTCAGTTAAGCAACAGTTTTATAAGCAGGTAGTAACTGATGCTTATACTAAATAAGAAAACTAATGGTCCAGTTTGGAAATGAGATTGTGAGGGCTTTGCTTCTTTTTCCCCCCTAAAAATAAGCATTTCTTAACCTTTCTTAACTCTAGCGCGACACACACAGGGGATATCAGTCATGCAGTGCGATGTAAGTATCCTTGACATCAATTCCATTCAGGAAGGAAAGAAAATATTAAAAGCAGAGAATTAAAAGGAGACTTTCTTTCTTTAGAGAAGCATAATTAATGAAATTGTGGAAACATTTTATATACATAGGCACTCAGAAGTATTGGGAATCTGCTCTGTTCTCCACCACTGCATCCTCTCTTATTACGTACAAGTCATTGTGATAAATCAGGGCTGACTAGTGGTTTTCTAGACACCACTAAAAATCCCATATTTTTAATACAAACATTATTTAGACATACAAAATGATAATTTTAACTGAATACAAAGAAATGTCTGTCAACACAAGACTAACATTGAAATCTAGCCAGATGGTCAAAAAACTTCAATATTCAAGGAAAAAAGAAAGCTCTAACTAAATTACTGCTAGCAAACACTCAAAAGAAACAATTAAAAGAAAAATAATTTTTTTGTGTGTGTGTGTCTTAAGATATCCTTCTGTATTCTGTAACTGGTATCAATTCACTGGTAGAAGTAACGTTCACAGATAAAACAATGAAATTTACTACTTGATTGTATCAAAATGTATGGACTGGACTGTATTTCAAACTGAAGAGACTTTAATTACCAGTATAAACCAAACCACTAGGCTATGATGTTCTTTTTGTCAAACAGATAAGATCTATAAACATAAGTATATATTAACATACTAATCTATAAATTTACCTGAATGAAGAAATTTCCAATCATTCTGGCAAACAAAGCTGACTGTGAAAATTTACTCCAGAACATTCAGTATTACTTGGAGTACTTTATTAAAACATGTAAGAAGTTTACGCTATTTATTATTTGGGCAAAATCAAGACTCTAAACTTAAAAAAGAAAGTCTAACATACTGACTAAAACCCTAAAAATTCGTGTTCTGATTTTTGAAAGGAAAAAAAAAAACCCCAAATTCTGAAGACTTCTGGCAAAAACTTTAAACAAAGATTTAGTGCTCTATTTGCAAGTATCCTAATATATATATATATATATATATATAGATCCAAATATACATTCCAGCAAAGACACTGCAAATGAAACTCATTCAAAAGGTAATTAAGGCTTTCTACACATAGAACTGTTCCTCATTAATTCCATATGGGGCCATTCTTATTACAGAAGCACCTCATTCCATTTTACTTGAAACAAACTAGTTTGTTCCGGAATTAGTGTTGCCCATAGATGGAATTAATCAGAATCATTGTAGACTATTTTAATTACTTGTGACTAAATAGGATTTAAGAAAAAATAAAATCAAATCAGTAGGCTTTAATTCACAACAACCTTTGCTGGCCTAGAGGTCTATCTGCAGGGATCTTCCTGTGAGAGCATCTTAAATTAAGTATCAGATTAAAAAATATTGATTAGTAATGAGTAGTATTTTGGCCTTTTCCAATAGGTTTAGGAAAAAAAAGTAAATACACTGTAGTGAAAAGACACAAAAGTCTCAAGTTCCTGAATAAGGGCTTTTTGGTTTCAGGCTTTGCAGCTGTCTCCCTCCTCTCACTTCACAAATAACCTGGTCTTAGCTGAGGGTCAGGACTGTCTCATAGTCCACAGTAACTGCATGACAAAGATTACATCAGAAGATGGCACACAGGACTGAAGCCTCTCTCTTTTTCTCTGTCTTATGCAAGGGAACTTGTATGCCACATCAACAGCCCCTCCCGATTGTGTCATACAAGAGTATCACCTTGGCTTTGTTCTGACACAAAGGATGGAATAAGGTGCCTCAGCATACTTGCACTGAAGGGAAAAAACTAAGTTTTCCCGGAAGGGTTTCAGAGAGCTCAGGCCACTAGTACTGCAGACAACACAACAGCATCATCACCTAGTCTTTGGGGCATAACATAAGTCTAGACTAACAATACATTTGTAAGACTTTTACATAGCCCATTCTCATACTTGCCATTCTTTGTTTCCTTTGATTCAAACATTTCTGAATGCTTGAAAAGCGATGCTTTTGGTTGCCTATTCAGATGACTGATCACCAAACGATAATGTGATCCTGTGGAGAAAAAAAGCTAAGAAAGAAAAAAAGTGAAATGCACTTTGTTTTTTTTATAACCCTAAACACATCAGTCTTATGACAGATACACAACGATAACCCTTATGCAATCAATACCCTATATAGTTCTTATTCATTATTTTAGTATATGATTCTCACCTGGTAGATTGTGAAGGATTAGGAAAATTCTCTCAAATCAGGTGTACTTTGCAGGGAGTGAATGACTTCTAACTTAGTGAGTACCAACACTGCAACAGACAAAACATGGCATAATACCAGAAACTATCTGAACATTGTTGTTGTCTTCCTTTGGCAAAAGCACATTTTAGGAAGCTATCATCCTTCCCACACAATTCTAGCTGCTTTAGAAAGCAGGCTTATGTATGAAGTTTGCAAAAGATTTCATAGGTTTAGTGTGAGGTGTCCCTGCCCATGGCAGGGGGGTTGGAACTAGATGATCTTAAGGTCCTTTCCAACCCTAACTATTCTATGAGCCTGTGATTCTATGATTTACTTACACAGCAACAATGTTTATCATAATATGCTTGCTATACAGACTAAAATGTAAGTTTGTTTGTTTGTGGTGTTTTTTTGGCAGTATATATGTCTTAGCTATGAATTCTACTGCAAATGCAGTTGTATTAAACAAGCAACTTGGATATTGCACCTTATTTCTCCTCTAGTTTTATAGTTCAGCAAATGGGCCTTGCTATCCATTTGTCATGTAGACGTGAACTTTGTTTACATCACTTGACTTTGTTGGTATGAGCAGTACAAGGGTAGCTTTACCAGCAAACCTGTCAATTGTACACAGTCATATGTAAATAATCCTCAACTATTCAGTATGGCGTCTGTAAAAGGTCTGTAGTTACTGTTCTAATAGCCGTTAAAGGGCTCACTCAATCCACTATTAGTTCTCGAATAACCAGCGACAACTCAAATATCCTACTATTGACTGTTTAACTCCTAGTAAGAAAGAACACAGCAGTGTTTACTGTAAATATTCCATTCCAGTACTGAGCTCAGCAGGTGATAAGTATCATTCACTGTCTTCCTTCTTGCTTCAGTCAGGAAGATGTCAGCCTAATGGCATCCATAAATAAGGTCTAGCAGCCTCATACCATAACAAATGCTGCCGTCTGGTGAATAGGGAAAGGTTTCCGGTGACTCCTTACATGACAGGTGGCACATCTTCCTAAAGAAGCTTTAATCCCTGTTCCAGCAGGGAGGAAGCGTCCTACAGTAAACTGATGTTGCAAAGGAAAGAGTTCAAACCGGTGTTATAAGCTCTTTTACCCTAAGAATGGATCAGCTATTTTGCTTCCAAAAACTGAATGTAGGTTCCCATCTGCTGTCTACAAATGCGTTAGTCAGCATTGGTGTGAGGAACTCACTGATAGGTATTTAAATCAAGACATAGTTCTCCTTACAGGAGCAAAAATGACAAAGATCCACTACAGTTTTTTCCATCTTCTTCACAGCACATAGGATAGAAAATTTCAGAGACAGTAGAATCTGGTTTGCTTGAATTTAAGAGAATAATAATCCCACTAAGCAGAGATCAGTGCAACAGGAAGCCAAAACCTTCAGACAAAAATCAGGACCAAGATATCTAAGAGATCACATGATACAGAAGTCTGTCGACTTTAAGCCATAGATAACCCAAATCAGAAAGGCTTGTCAAGATTCAAAATACAAGCAGACCTCTGGAGATCCAATGTACTAAGTTTTCTTTTCAAGGTTTCCCAATTTTATGCATCAGTGTACAAGAGTCTGATGTGCATCTAAGATTGCAGCCCACTATTTCAATCATGTCAAATGCCTATGGGATTTTTAATCTGTGGTCAGAAATAAAAAGTTCAGAGCATTTCAAACATATACTGTAAACAGCATTTTGGATTAAGATTTTGCATAAGAGGTTTAAAAGTACTATTGACACTTTCTCAGTTTTATTCACTTCAGTAGACTTTTTTTATAAAAATAAAAATAGGAAAAACCAAGTTGTCGGGTTTATTTCATCAAATATAAAATGCAGGTTCTGTGGAAGTTGTTGCTTTGTTGCTGTCTTGGTTGAAATTTAGGCAATAAGGAATTAATTAAAACCATGTAGGAAAAAGGTATCTTTGGAGTCAGAGGCATAAAAGGATAACCAGTTTAGTTCTCAATAGTACTGAACTAGAGGGGGATTTTTAGTGTTTCTCCAGGAAAAACTATCCACAGTACATAGTGTACCACATGAGAACCCATTAGGCCCTGAAGCACAGTGAAATCTTTCAGAAGCCAACAGCTGTGCAAAAGATGTGCTCAATCAGGGCCAAGGCTGAGAGTTGAGAGGATTCTCTAAGCCATAAAGGCTGGCATCCCACTCAAGAATATACAGAAAAGCATTAAAGGATGCTGCTTTTTCTTCCTCCTCTTTCTGCTACAGCAGATTGAAGGGTGCTTCTCTGCAAGTATGTGACAAGATGACATCATTAATGCCATCAAACAGTGAAACTTGTGGATGGACAGTATTCATTCTATTTGTCACTTCTACCTTCTACATTCTGTTCTTTTAACACAAGAGGCACGAAGGTGAAACTCCCTGAAGGGACACGGCTCCTGTCATTGCAAGCAACTCTCATTCCTACCGTGCTAAGGAAGAAAAATGTTCTGAGTCTGCAGGGTTAGAGAAAAGGCAGAATAATTTACAGCACACCCAAGCAGACAGCAGAAAAGCAGACATTCAAACTCTTCTTGCAATGAAAAAACTCTTCCTAGAAACTAGAGATGCGTGCAATTTGTTACAATTCAGAGCAGCCCTTGCCTGTCCACTCAGTTTCAGTCAGCTCTGTAGCTTCTCACCTCCTAATAAAGCTGATTTATGGAAACATGGGATGGCAATGGGAGATTGTGAACAAATTTTATTTCTGTTCTGCCTTATTTAGTGTTTTTTTTTTTTCTTTCAGGGGCTGGGGGGAAATCCCTTTTCCTGTTTAATTATCAGTCCAAATAAAATCAGTCTTTTGGCCTTTTTCATCTTTGGGAAACACATTTTAAGGAAAAGACCTAGAGATACCGGCTTCCAAACTTCAGCTGTCTCAGTGGTTTCATCACACTTAGGCAACAGTACTCTGGATTTCTGTTTGGAATGCAGCATGATGCCTTGGGCATGAAATAGCTGGGAAAACTCTGCTGATTGTGGCCTGCTGTCGCTGAGGCTGTGTTGTAGCACAGGAGTTAGTGACACAGGATGGCAGACCAGTTTAAACAAAAGCAGGAGATGCTGCCCTGCAAGAGGCTGAGCAAGCCAAGGCAGCTGGCGGCTCACCCGTTCTGAAAGCTGCTGACCTGAAGAGGAAAAGGAAGAGGGAACCCAGGTAAGACTTCAGTCTGCAATCTAAGACAACTGAAAGGGAGCTATGACAAGAGCCTATAAAATCATGAATGGCATCAAAATGTCGAATGACAAAAGGACGTTATTGCTGTTAAGTCATGAATGAGATGGCTCTAGTTAAACTATCAGGAGAAAAGCTTAATCAAACAAGTACTCTTTCCAAACAATGCCTACAGTGCCAAACTCCATTGTGCAGGCCTAAGTATAAATCGAGTTCAAAAAGTGACTAAAGAAATTTACTGGAAAAAGCATCAAGTATTATCAAATGCAATAATAAAGGAGCCTCAATAAATGCTTTTGAGATTGCCAAGCATAACGAGAAAATAAAAGCAAGAGAAACCACTCCAACACCTATCCTGCCTTCATATCCTTTCCCTGAGCAATTCTGCTGGTTATCATGAACAAAGATACTGAACTGGAGGCACTTTTGACATGAATCACACATAGCCATTTTTGTATGTTCTTATGCACTTGCCTCATTCACAATTTTAATTTACAAGAATTTAATTACTGTAAAATGTTTGGATGAAGAATATTACCTGTCTGTACAATGTATTAAAGTCTTCCAGTCATGCCATGCACCACAGTACACACTAAAGCATTTATCAGCTTTCCTACAGTGCTAAAATTATGCACGTTAAAATGTAATGAACTTTTCAGAATTCAAATACCTAAAGGTTAATCAAATGAATTGATAGTGTTAAATATTACCTTGACCATAAAACAGTATCATACAACGCTTTTAGCACTGTCCCAGCTTAGACTATGGATAACTCAAGTATGTACAGTTTAGGTGTTAAATTTTCACTAAATTATTGCTTGCATATTATATTGAGTTAAATTTATTATCAGACTAAGTGAAGTGTTCTAAAATAATGCAGTTACTAGAAAAATAAGCTCCCAAAGAAACTCCACTTCTGAAAATTAACTAGAGTAATGCTCAAAATAATATTCTGGTTTTTATCCAAATCAAGGATAAAAACTGTAACTGAAATTTTCTACATGCAGCTACTGTGTCTTTTAAAAATAAGTTATTTGTGTTCCATTACTTCTTACAGAGTTAGGAAAAAAACAAAAATAAAAAAATCAGTCAGCATATGATCCACCACATTTCAAAGGATTTTACCATGCCGGTAAGAACACATATTCTGCTTTGTTTACTGAAGCCAATGAAAACTACTAGAATTTCAATGCGAATGATAACAGCATGTGGTTTTGATTTTTATTTTTAAATACTGATGTTCATCACAATATTACAGTACATCCTCTTAAATAATTAGCCCAATGCAAACAGCAGTAAAGGATATGTCCAAAAATTAACTAAATACAGCATGATCCTTTAAAGCTGACTGCTGTGAAACGTATGTGGCATTCTCTCTTCAGTATGAAATAGCAATTCAGAAAACAGATATTCAAACCCTATTTGGTAACTCAGTACCTTTTTTGTAAGCAAGCTTGCCTAGCTGTCTAAAAAGTGGAACCTTCTATTGTTTTGAGTATCTCTTTTACATCCTTATGTTCATATTATTTCCTTACAGAAAGGCTCAACATGATTCTCAAGAAAAGGTCCCAAAATTGCAGAAGAGTTCGAAGAAATTTTATTGTCATTCAAATGCTATACAACACTTGCTTTCCAGTTTTAGATCTACCTCTAGGAAAACTAAATTTAACCTGGTATTTCAAGTATGTACCTCTGATCATTAAATTGTAAAATGTAGGCACCACTATTTATAATGAAAATGATTTTTCATCAGGGTTTTTGTAGAATCCTTACCCACTGCAGCCTATCAGATCCTGTATCGGGGCACTCCCTGAATTGTATTCATTTATCAGTTACTCTAATTACAAAACCCAAACAAAACAAAAAGCAACTAACTAAAGACAAAAAGCCATACATCTTTATGGTAACACTGAGACATAACAATAACTGGTCATAGCTCCTAGATTACTTGAAATAGTAAGATTCCAGGAGACAATTTGTCTAAGATACTAAGTATTTTAAATGTGTATTAAATAAAAAGTACTGTACAGCATAGCAAAACATAAAATTTGTTTCTTATTCTGCTACTTAGTGCATTTAACAAAGCTGTTCAGCAACAACCCTTCCAGTATCAATATCAATAAAACAAACTATGACAATTTCCTACTCCACTCACTCCACCCTTTTTGAGATCCGTGTATTGGCAGCAGAAAAATAAATACCTCTTTTCTTTGTTTTAAGCAACAGATGTTCTCCAATTTTAGAAGCTAATACCGAGTTAAGGAAAAATGGGAGACATCCTGACCCAAAGCCAGTCAACAGAAGCTCAGGATAGCATCACAAAATTAGAATCAATAATGCCTTGGTAAAGATTGGGGTGTTTTTTATAGCAACTACACCACTCTGCTTTTGCATTGGAATCACACTAGTTTTGCTAGAACAGTACTCACAATTTCCATGATAAAAGGTAAAGAATTCTTTTTCTTAGAATTGGATTTGTATTATAATTTCCAGGTCAGTTACCTTTCACCTAATAGCAAACAGGAGATGCTTCAGAAAGCTTCTAGTTAGGGCCAAGGGAGGAATAAATAACCCAAACCACACAATCTGGCTTCTGCTCTACTTTGGACTATAAAGACCAGTTTTAGTCTCAAGAGTAGAAGAAAACTTACT
Source organism: Pezoporus flaviventris (assembly GCF_033815535.1). NCBI lineage: Eukaryota > Metazoa > Chordata > Aves > Psittaciformes > Psittacidae > Pezoporus > Pezoporus flaviventris. The sequence continues at coordinate 18,001,008 of NW_026892585.1, read as the reverse complement.
CTTTTTGCACTTTAACAGTGGCACTAATGTAGTGCCACTCTTAAGGATAAATACGAATCCATTTTATTTAAGTAAATGTTAGGTAGACTTGATTATTATGATCAGCATCTGAAAAAGTTGAACACCTAAAAAAAAAGGCTTACATTTCAGTTTATTAGTTTAGGTTTGTATTTCCATTTTTCATTCTAAACAAGTCTAATTCTCATGCCTTTGCCATTAGAAAGCCCCACATAAAAAAAAAATCCTCACTAAGCTATCCCAATCAGTGGCTGGGTTTATTCTGGCTAGACATTTAACATACACATACCCCCTCTCCCTGAAACGTTCTAAAATCCTAAACACTTGATACCAGTGGCAAACAAGCATTTAAAACTCATTTCCAAAACTGAGCAGAAGCATGACTGTAAAACCAGAAGGGCTGCCAGAGAGGTTTCCTTCTAGAAAGGTCTTGGGCAAATGGTGAACAGAGCAGGCTGGTTTTCAGTACAGACAATAAGAGTCCACGCAAATATTCATGAAAAAGCTTCAGCTTTTGTCTCAAAGCGAGTGAAAGCCTCTTCCTCTTCAACAATGTACCTCTCGAACCTCAACAAACCCAAGTAGTAAGTGGTAGCTCAAAACAGCAACAGTGCGCTACTACCACCCTCACTCAACTACAAGTGACTTCCCGCTCAACAACAAAGCCAGAAATAATAGTCCTACCGAATCTAACGGAGAGAAAATCCACGCACCCCAACTCCCTTCGTCTACACGACACACAGACCCGTCCGTGCAGGGTGGGAGGAGGCCATCCGCGGGCTTGCCCCTTAGGCCGCGCGGCTGTGAGCGGGTGTGGCTTTTCCCCGCCCTTCCCACTCGGGGCTACTTAAGGGGCAGAGTGGGACCTAGGAGAAGCTGCTTTCCTCTACCTTGGGGGGAGGGGGGAAAAAGAAGGAAAAGGTAAAAAGAGGAGACTGTCCACTGTTTATTTTCTCAGGAAAATCGGTGCTGTTTTTGTTTTGAAGGCTTCGTTTGTTTTTAGTGTGTGGGCTCTACCTCAGTTTCCGTGGATGATGGTGAGTGGGGGAAGGACGAAAGAGGAGTCATGGTCGGTATGGTGGGAAGTGGGTGAAGAGGGCTCACTTGAACGCTGAGCCGTGGGGTGGCTTTTTTCGGGGGGCTGTAGTGGTTGCTTGGGATCTTAGGCAGTGAGAGGACGGGAAAGTGGCGCATTCACTTGCTCTTAGGGTGAGGGACGGCGGTGCCTATAGGAGTGTCACCTCTTAACGCAGTGAGGGGTGCGGCGGAACCTCTTCAGGGTTGCTGTAACTTTTTATACCTTCAAAGTTTTAAGAGGAAGTGAGGAATTAAAAGTCAGGGAAGCAATACGGAACTAAAAAGCGTGAAGTTTGTGTGTGGTAAAGCGTCCTGGCTTGCAGCTCCTGTGAGGACTTTGAGACAGGAGGCACTTCACACCACGAGTGGCCATTTTGTGGTGAAGCTGCCTCACGGCCCTGTACCCCACCGTCGGGCTCCTTCCGCTCTGTGCAGAGACTGATCAGGGTGCTCCTCCACCTGCTCTGGCGGGCCGGGGTTAGGCAGGCGCAGCGGCTGGGAGCCGGTCTGTCTGTCCCCAGCTTCCCGTTAGGGTCAGGCTGCAACCCTTGCCGCTGGCGTCAGAGGCTTTCAGACACCGTCCTTTGTTCCCATAGGGGCACCTCCCTTTTTGTCTTCTCCCGCACATCTCTAGAGTGTGAAACCCCCTTCTGCGAGCCTCGTTCGGGAATGGTGGGCAGGCGAGGTGCGAAGCCCGCAGGCCGTGCGGCCGCTAATGTCTGCGTGGCGGAACGAGCGGAGCAGCAGCCTCGCCGGCTCCGAACACGCTTGCTTGAGCTTCCCCGCTGGTGTTTTTTCTGGTTTTAGTGTTTTTTTTTTTTTACCTGGCTTCGCGCAGCGCGGCGCGGACTCCGCGTGGTGAGAGGTGGCTACTGCCGGAACCCGCACGTTGCTGGTTCAGCATGGGAGTTGCTGATTCATCCTCGGGATTTTATTTAAAAAAAAAAAAAATGGAATTTGCGACTGTAACGCAGGCTCTTCGATAGCACCGTAAAAGCAGGGTATTAAAGAAACCCAAACGGCTCTTTAAGCCTCACAGTCCGTAGGTACTGGCGCCAGTTGCAGTACTTGACTGATGGCGCCACCTGCTGCCCGGTGGGCAGGCGTTCTCCCTGTCGCGGGAGCCATGTTCTCTTGTAGGGAGTGTGCTGTCATGGTAACTGCTCTGCTCAGAGGGGCTGCGGAGCGGGACGTACTTAGGCGGGAAAACAAAACAAAATGTACTAATACCCGTTTTTTTTTTAACGGGGGGGAGGCCGGGGAAAGGTGGGGAGAAGCCTGCGAAATCGAGGACTTGTGTGGTTAAAAGTGAAGGTTTTCCCCTCCTAGATGTGCGTGAGGCTGAGTGATGTCTCTAACCCACTTGGGTAACTACCAGGTGGGTCACAACCTGGCGCAAAGGATAGTCCTTTTCCACCCTGTTTCGTTAATGTACAGAAGTCTAACTAGCCTCATAGCAACTATAATGAAGAGGTTAATTCAGTTTCCTGGCATCAAGTTAATGCTTGCTGGGATAACGGCAAAGAGCAAACCGATTAAATTTACCTTGCTATGAGGGAAAAGTGGGGAACACCCCCCTTCTCCTCCCTTCCTATTAACTGCAAAAAGCTGGAAAACTTAAGCCCTATGTTTCCTGACATCTAGAAATGTGATTTGAAATATACCTCAAGAGGTGGATAAGGCAAATCAACCCCATTTAGTGTGTTTTTGAAGGGTTGGGTCACTTCAGCTGGTGCTGTAATTTCAAGGTAGCAAATTCATCACTTGAAGGGTTTTCCAGATTTTGAAAACTTTTAAGTGGCTTGGGCTTTGGATGGTGGCTCAGCAGCAGGGCGAGTTCTTTGCCCACGTTGCAAATAGAAGCACAATAATTTACGTAATGCTGTGTAGTAAAATAACTAAAGGTTGTGCTGCTAAAATAACTTTGTCTTTAGACGGGACAGTACTTTATCAATCCAGAGTTTTGCACTGTAGTACTGAAAACTTGAAAAGTAACTTTGAAAGGAGATTGTTTCCTTTTGTTGTACTATGAGACTTACACCACTGTGCATTTTTCAGTAACTTTTTTTTTTGAGTTCTAAGGCACACATATTAACACATCTTAAAATATAGTATGTTGACGATTTTTCCAGAATGCCTAAGTAGTCTGTTTCTCTTTTAGGCATTTAATGTGTAAAAGCATTAAATAAGTGTATTTTCATTGAAAACTCTGTTCTACATGACTAGTGTGGGAAATGCTGTGCCTCCAAGGTCACCTATGGCTTGTGTATCAGCAGTATCTGTATGCTTACCCACTTCTGGTGCTTCTGGCACTTGCTGGGTGCCTCTGCTGTGAGCTGTTTCCTGTTCTAGGCTGGAGAGAATTCACACAGAAAAGCGAATGCTTCTCTTTTACTCTGGTTCACTGAAACAAATGCCGAAAGAGAGAAGTAGAAGCTAGCAGTTAGGTCAGCTTAAGATTGCTGAGGGGTTGGAGTCTCAGGTTTCAGTTCAGATGCCCTTAGGTGGGGGGTGCAGCCAAAGAAGTGGTGTCCTCACTTCTTGCTTCATTTTTGCTCTTTTGTTCTTACGCTAGTTCAGTGTTTATATAACTACAGAATGTGCTTGGATCAGAAGTGGGTATGCCTGAAAAGTACTACAAGATGTTTCTCCTGTGAAATGTAGAATTGATTTCTTTGCACAGTGATGTAAAAAGCTTTTGAACAACAGGAGAGATGGGGGAGAACTACCCTTTTTCTGTTTACAGCAGTAATGTTCTATTATGCAGTCTATTACTGTGGAAGAGTGAGGGTTGGGGTCTCCAAGCTCACTGCAAGGTAGAGGGAGTTCTTGGAGGATAAAGGGGAGAGGATTGAATTTTTGTTGAGAATTTGCAGTAGGAAGCATAGTCAGTGAATAAATTGAGTGTAGGTGACAATATCTGTTGTGATGGAAGCAGATTTTAAGGTATAGCTTTATGAAATAGCTTTGAACTGAACTGATGGCTTGGTGCTTCTCAGAAGTGGCTGTGCCTCCTCCATCTCTATTTACTCTTCTGCATCCATTGATCTGGTGCTTGTGATAGCCTAGTAAGCTGATTCAGTTCTCTACAATAGTGGAATATTAAAAGGGTGAAAAACTATACACTGTGTCAATCTTCCTGCTAATTTTTGTTAAGCCAGCTTAACTTGAACTGGCAGATGTTAGAAGTTGCACAGAGGAGATGCAGGAAAAGTGGTGGGCAAACCAAACCCTCTCTGGTTTTTATTAATGGTGTGTTGTTAATTTGTTTCAGTCACTCTGAAATCACATTTGGAGGGCTGAGTTCTAGGTTTGGGTTTGTTCAGTTGCTGGGGAAATGATTTGGTTCTTGTAATTTTCTCATTCCTTTACTCTGGATGTCTAGTTTGAATGAGTACTTGTCACTCAGCTGCATTTAAATGTGCATTAAATGTAAAATTCTTGCATAGAAAAATTGGTTGCTACTTACTGCAAATTCGTAGGCTTCAAAATACAAGATAACTTTGGCTAAATCAAAGTTAAATGCAGTATCTGAAGTAGTGATAGGTTGCTGAATCGTAAGGAAAAGCTCATCGATGTGGAAGGATGAGTAATACTGAACTAGTCAGTTATTTATGTGCTTTCCAGGCAAAGCATAGTGCATAGCTAGAACCATTCATTCAAGATTGTATAAGATGAGGGGTTTGAATTTGTGTAGTGCCTGTGGTGCTTATGTTGTGTTTTAATTCTTGTAAATACCTTTCTGTAAAACACTTCAAACCTGTATGGAACACATCTAGCATCAGTACTTCATCTGAACAAAATACTGAATTTACTCTTTGTTTAGTGAGTATTTTATCTTCTTTACACCGAATGAATCTGTAACTCATAGGTTGTCACAAAATACTTTAGGACCAAAAGGGTGCATCTGAAGTCTGGGTGTGCAAAGGGTGCTGTGACTGTAGTTTCTCTAGCATAATGTTCTTTGCAGTTTTTCTCTACATGCACTGCATGTAGAAGATCCTGCTTTGGTGTAGACTACTTGGAAACAGTTTGTAGTCAGTCATATTCCTACTGAAGTTAAACTGCCAATTTTATTTTTTTTTTGCCTCCTGAGAAAATGAATAGTGTGAATATCTCATCAAAGTCTGATTGCTCTTCTTACAGCTAACTTGCAGTTTAACCCTCTTACCTGTGTTCTAAGGCTGTTTGTAAGCTTAAGTGTATCTTAAGGGTTTAAAGCTTTTGACCAGGAAGATGATGAAATTTATTCTGTTGAATAGTTAATTTGCACAGTATGTTTTATCTTAAAGAATTTAATTCCTTGCTTACATCTGAAAGGAATTTGATGAAGTTCTGAAATGATTTTAACATTCTCACTGTGTCTGGTAGTAGCAACACTGATCATGAAGCTTTATATAGTCAGACAGGGCTACTTAAGGTAGTCGAAGTTTGGTCTAGATTGAAATTTTTAAAGTTTCTTAGAATAACTACTTAAGGTTTTTTGCAATGAATAGTCCATTTGCAGCAAGTGCTTCCTTTAAGGAATCAGAAAGGTGCTATTGAAATCCATTGTCCCATCCTATATCTATAGGAAGATGCAGGCATGCTAGTATCTTAAAGTGTACTATAATTATTTGACTGAAATACATATTTCTGTTTAAATTTTTCAGTCTGCAAACATGGAGGCCCAGTGTGGAGGTGCCTCAGAGGACAATACCCGTTTGTCAACAACCAGTCAAGGATATGTTTTGCCAGAAGGAAAGATCATGCCAAACACAGTATTTGTTGGTGGAATTGATATAAGGGTATTTACTTTTATTTGTTAAAGATATAAGGTACAGGGAACTTAAATGAGGTGGGGATTAAGGTAGTGCAGCATCATGAAAGAACTTTGGAGCAGTTGGGTAACTGATAAATCAGTTCTGAGCAGTTGAATGTATTTGAAGATGTTTAAGATTCTGTTTCTTTTAGATGAATGAAGCAGAAATTCGGAGTTTCTTTGAACGATATGGTGCTGTGAAAGAGGTGAAAATAATTACTGACAGAACTGGTGTTTCCAAAGGGTGAGTAGAATATGAGTAATTGTTCTAAGTTGCTGCCTATGTGGACCTAATTCTGCCATAGATGATATGAGCAACTACTTAGCAACACATTTGACAGGCTTAAGCCTTAACACTAGTTGCAGTTTTCTGTTGTGGTGAATTAACACGGAAATGTGTAAATCTAGCTCATAAATCTGTGTAATTTTACGAAGAATAGCCTGATTTTTTGGACTTCAGTCTGCTTAGGGAAAAGGGTCATTGTCACTTAACCAGTGGAAACAAAGCTGAAAAGTTTGTGATGCTTATGGAGGCAGGTCTTTTGTAGAATTTCTCTGATGGCTAGAGTACTCGGCAACAATCTAGAGAGTTCAGGATGGTTAAGAGGGAGGGGTAGATGACTTATTCAGGGCAGTGGCGCTGCACTCTTCTGACACTTTGGAATAAGATGGAGAAAACAACCAAACCTGGTTGGGTGAAGAGTGAAACTTAAGTGAACAGTTAAAGCATGCAAAATTCCTGTTGAGTATATATATATCTATATGAATAGACGTGTTAAAAAAAAACAAAAATTCTGATTTGTCTGTGGTGAAACACTGTGCAGGGCCATACCTGTTGGCTTCTGGGGAAGCTTTCCCAGCTTTGAAGTTATTTCTGCTTTGAGAAGGAGGCTTCAACCCCTTGAAATTCCAGCCCAATTTTTTTCCCCTATGATTCTGTGAACAGACCCTAAAAAGTCACTTTTTTTTTGCCCTTGGGCATACACGGTAATGCACAAGCTGGAAATTACTTCCTCATACCCTTTGCTAGTCTTAATTATGATATGCAGTTAGCCATTGTGTGTTCTGAATATTTATAATGCATTGGCATACTCCATTAATTGACACAACTGTTCCTATAATATTCTGAAATTACCTTCATTTTCTAGACCAGATAAACTAGGGGACCAGTGAAATAAGTTGAAAAACCCAGCCAAGGATCACATCCCCTACTGATGTCGCTGTTCTGGAACATTTACTTTCATCCAAATCTCTTTAGTAAATATAAAACTTGATAATTCAGATCTTAAAGGGTTTTTTTTTTTACTTTGAATTAGTAGTATCAACTGTAGTGCTCATTTTGAGTAGCTGAAATGGAAGAGCAGCCCTTGTTTCTATTTCATAGTATTCTAGAATCTGGCAGTCGGTTCTTTTCATCTGGCCCAGTAGTATATGCTGCTAGTTAGCAGTAAATAGGTTTTTACGCTGAATTATAAAATTGTCCTACTTGATACTTTTGGCATGCAATATGATGCACCTGGCATATGCTGTTAACAGTTCTTGTTCAAAATAATTTGACTAACAAATCCAAATCTGATTATTGAATAGCCTGTCTTTTCTTTTCAGGTATGGATTTGTATCTTTCCTGGACAACGTGGATGTTCAGAAAATAGTAGAAGTAAGCTCTTTGTCTAAATTATCTGAAGAAGCTGATACATGGAGGCTGGAGACATGTTCAGGGGAAACCAAGTTAATATACCATGTAGGGTCAAGTAGGATGAGGGAAGCATAGGGCTGCCTGAAAAGTAAACTTGCTAAAATCTCTACTGGTGGTAGAGTCTTTCTATGTTTACTTAAATAAGAAACCAGATTAGTTTTAGCATTAGTATGCTTGAATATCTCATGTAATTGTATTTCTAGTAATTCTTATTCATATATGTGCTTGAAAGCTTTATGTATGTGGTTTAGCTGCTTACTTTCTGCATTGTATCATTGTCATAGAACCCATGTGCTTATGGCAGATACATAGACCTATCAGGAATATTATTGGGAATTCAGGTAACAGAAAGATAGTATTAGTGTGTTTTACTTACATTTCAGCAGTTGAAGTATGTGTTTCTCTTGAATTATTTGTGCATTTGGATCCTACCTGGAGTGCAAGTGTGTGTTAAGCCTCCTTGACTACAAGATGTAACTGTTCACATTTCATACAATTTTCCTGTGGCTCACACAGGAGATAAGGGGTAGAACTGTTGCAGCCCTTCTGGTCTTAAGAGTTCATTATCAGAAATTTTAAATCTTGGTGCTTATGATCAAACCTGCTGTTCTCGTAGCTTTCAGCAGGTTCCAAAATGCACTGAAAGCTTACTGTTTTCATTGTTGCTGCACTTAGTTTTAGGCGAAAGGGGGAAACATGTATATTTCCCTCTCTGAACTTTGCATCAGAAACTTCCAGGTCTTTAAACAGTCTCTTGCTTGCTTCTGAAGCTCTCAGGTAGTGAAGTAGATCTAAAAGACAAATCCAGGCACAAATTTAGTGTTTTATGGTACGTTCAGGTGTATTTACCTGCTGTCGAGCTCCTTAAGGGGGAAGAGAGCATGTTTGAATGAAGAGGAAAGCAGTGAAGCTCCAGCAGGAGATTTTTGATTCTTGCCAAAACACTTAAAAAGCTTCCTATTCCTTAACTCTCATGGGATGCTGACAGAAATACTGCTGTAATGAGCTACAGACTTGACTGAGAATCCTTCTTACTGTACTAGATCAGTGTGGAACGCCTGCTCTGAGGCAACAGTCTCTATAGAAGCCTCTCAAGTAGCATTGTCACTTGAGCCATGTACATTGCTGATTTTCTGTGTACATTTCTTCAAAGCTGAAAGCCCTTAGTGTATATCTATTAATACAGTATTGATGTATGTATGCCAGAAATCTTGAAAGACCAAGAGGTATATGGCAAATTTGCTTCTCAGCACAAGTTTTGGGTGTACAGGCAGTACACATTTCTTCTTGAGAAGAAGCATGTCCAGATAGAAATAACCTTACAAAGGTGTTGATTTTTGGAGAGGATGGAAAAAGGAAAAGAATGAACATCTGCATTTTAGAACTTTAGTCACGTGCAGCGAGGTGATCTCCGCTTCATTTCAGGCATTACCTGTACTGAGTGGTCCCAATGCTCTACGTAACTGAACAAGGTAGAGCTGCATGGTTAAAACCGCTCTAGATGCCTATGTTGATCTGCCTAGCTCTGTAGCTTTGTGCAACCTGAAAGTACTTTTCTTCTGATTTGGGTCTAATTCAGTTTGTAATATCACTCAAGTGTAGGGTTTCAGGGGAACCCAGACTGTGGTTACTCTACATTAATATCATCACTGAGGCAAGAATTGTCAAATCTGTGTTACGAAACCAGAAGGCTGACAGTCACTAATAGGCAGTTGCAAACTACTGTCAGTGGATGTTGCTATAAAGGCAATTGATACATAATAGGTTTGCAGAGTTGGTGCTTAGAACAATTTGCTGAGAGCATTACAGGAAATTAAAGATAAAGGATGTAAGTTCTTGAAGAGGAGAGCGGAGGCTGTTGAGTCTGTATACCAGTGGGTGATAGAAGCAAAGTACAGTCTCTTAAAATCAAGCAAACAACTTGCCTCGCTGATTCCCCAGCTTACAAAATAACCTGTCTTTCAGTCGCAAATTAACTTCCACGGCAAAAAGCTGAAACTGGGGCCAGCGATTAGAAAGCAACAAAACTTATGTAAGTATACATGCACAAATTTGTTGATATGACATGCATATATTACAGTTTCTCTTGAGTCTACATTAACACCCTCGCATTTCCTTTTTATCTGATCAGTTCTGAATTTTATGACCTTGCTACTTGTGTGATGTACAGTTTTGATAATAAACTCGGGTTTCTAGTAGTACACAATATAGTTAATGTTGCATTAAATTTAAGAGTCAAAACACTTGGGTTTTTTGCAATCTGAGTTCAGATACGTAATGAAATACATGTTAAGATGTTTTAATACTTCTCTTTGCTTTAAAAAAAAGGTTCTTACGTGCATCCCAGACCATTAGTCTTCAATCCTCCTGTACCACAGTTCCATAGTGTATGGGGAAATCAAAATACAGAGACATACATGCAGCCTCCAGCTGTAATGAGCCCAGTAACCCAGTATGTTCAGGTAAGGCTGTTCATGACACTGATTTTGGATCATAATTAAGTGTTTTTGAAGGCGAAAGCACATACAACTTCGGGAATATGTATCAAGACTCCAGTCTCATCTTCCCTCTTGCTTTCTTATTACCTTCCCCAATAAGCAGTGCCCAAAATCAAGCCATTTTAAGAGAATGCCAGTAACTTTGAAAAACTTAGTCAGTGATGTCATCTCTTAAGAAACCGAAAGGTGGAGATACATTCTATTTTGAGAATGTGAAAGCTGTGGGGCAAACTTTAATTATATAATGTTCAATTATATAATATGTAGCACTTTATGTAACTTAACTATATAAATGGCTACTTGTCACAGATGCACTTCAAAAATCAAATGCATCCGGATGTTTAACATACTGCTGCCCTGGCTCAGATTAAACCACAGAACTTAAAAGCTTTTTCTTTTTTTTTTAAAAAAATTAGTATGGAACTCAAAGCTTCCTGTAGTAATGTTTCCTTCTACCTGAAGAAATTCATGTTTCTGAACTGCTCTTGTGTTTAAGAACAGTTGTGGCATCTGCTCATAACAGCTGTGACCAGTATGGTATGTCTACAGGGTGTCACTTTATTGGTGTTTCAGATAAGCATTCTTACTGAGGTGTAGGCAGAGTACTTCAGGTCCTGTTACGAGCCCTGTACTGCAAAGAGAAGGCTTTACAGGTTATGCCATCTTTCTATATTAACACTATATCATATGGCAGTACAACAGGGCAGTATTAACTGGAAGCTGATTCTATTTTGTATATTTTCATTAAGTAAATGAATGAGCAAATAGAAATGACTTGCAGAAATATTTTTTTCCAAGGCAGAGATCTTGATAGTACACTTGCTGGTTCTTCCCAAGTTTAGTGGGAGAGTGAAATAGTGTAAGAGGAACTAATTGTCTTAAACGCTGGAATGTGCCTTTAACTGTTCTCTGAAGAAGCTGAGAAGGTTCCAGATTAACATTGTGTCAAAATACTTGTGGTGAAAAAATGCTGGGAAATATCTGAATTGTAATACTTGTCTTGCTCTTGCTCCAAGAAACTGATCTTCAGGCTGTAGTCCCTTATTTCATGGTAGTTGGGCCAGGATGAGTTGTACTTCTGAAATGAAGTAAAAGATCAGCTACAACCAGGTGTGGGATTTTTAGATACATATTTAGAATCCCACATTCTAGAGTTTTTTTAGTGCCTGAAGTGCTGAAGCCCCACTGGAAAGCTGTAAGGGTGCTTTGAAGTAATGAAGCTAGTGTGAAATGGGGATTGAAACAACAATGTGACCACATCTAAAAATGTGGTCCTGACTCCTGTCTTGCTTAAACTTGTTTTTTTAAAAAACCCTGAACTTTATTTGCAGACATACCCATACTGTTCACCAGCTGTATTGATACAGCAGCAGGTTCCTGTGGGTTATCAGCCAGCCTACAACTACCAGGTATGTAATTCTTTAGTAGCAGCAGAAAGGCTCTTGATACCTGGCAAAAAGGTTGAATGAAATGAACAGTGTTAACTGGAGTCTGACCTTTCTGTGTTTCTCTTTCTGGGAATTCTTTTTCCTTTCAGCTCCTGCTTCACAAACCAAAAGTAAAAACAAAATTGGTGATATTTTTGTTCTAATGCAGTGAAAACTGCTGAACAACTTAGCATGCTCTTCAGTTTGATACTTTTTTTTCTCTTAAATAATCAATGATAAATCAATTTCCAAATCAGCAGAAAGTACAGGGATCAGTAATACTTTTTCTCATGGGAAGGAGCTTTGCATACTATAGTGCAGCTAGTTGATGTTACATAAAACAAGCACTTAAGTCTTACCAGTCTGTAAAAATGTGGGATGTATTTAGGGGAGATGTGCTTTTGAGCTCTAAAAAGGTCTTGGAAGGCACTTCACTGACAGTGATTTTGAACTTGTAAGTGAAATGTGTTTCTAAGTCCTCTTACTGAAGCTAAACAAGAAATAGTTTAGTAACTGGAATTAAATAGAGGTTTGAGATGTTTTCAGTGTGGCTGCTGTGATTTCACCTATTTTTCTAAAGTTCAGAAATCTTATTTTTGAGAAAACCTTGGAATCAGAAGAGGAAGAAGATAGTTGAATCTTTGGTAAGGGTGACCCTTATGCTAAGTGCTATGTGAAGTACATGTGAAAAAGCTGTCTTGCTGGATAGAAGATTGTAAACTACTGTTCAGTGAAAAATCCAGACATAAACTGTTATAAATGCTGCTCTTAAAGAGCAGCTGCTTGCTTGTGTTGGAACCAAATGAATAAAGGCTGGGTTTTGTCCAATTTTTGTTTAAGGTTCAACCACAGTGGCTTGCTGGGGAGCAAAGAAACTATGTTATGCCTCCGGTAAGTCTACAATGTTAAACTTTTGGAACTTTGTCTTCTCAATTAGTGCACTGGTTTGACAAGTTGGTACTTTAAATGACAATCAAAATAACTGTTGTTTGTTGGCTGGAGCTGTATGTAATCTGGTCTATACAAATCTGTAGCTGCTGACAGTAGGTAGCTGTTTAGGGCTTCCTACTGACATGGTGTTCTTTTAGGAGCTGCTTGGCAGAGCAGAGCTACCTGTTTTATGGTGTTACTCCATGTGTTCTGGTCACAGAATTCTGGAATTTCAACATGAACAGAATTGGTTTGTTCATGAAAGGTTGAAGGAAAAGTAAGTGGTGACCCAATGCACAAGTCTGACTTAAAGATCTGTATAATATTACTGCTTACTGTTCCAAATTATGTAAAAAAGCCTCAAAATACTCTGCTTTGCAAATACTGATAATTTTTGGCTCTTTTCAACAGCTTTTAAAATTACTTCCCAGGCTGCTGCAAGCTGTAAATGGTGCTGATAGCTTCTAAAAATTACTTGCTTTGTGTGACTCTACACACATTCACAAGAGGAAAAAATACTGTGTATTTCTTTAAAAGTGTTGGAGCTTAAACTTGCATCTTGGGGTGTTGTGTGTATAATCCTGTATTGAGTACAGTTTCCATTAAGTGTTTAAAAGCTGTAATACTTAATTTTCTTCTGAACACTATTCTTTCAAGCTAATTCCCAGCAGATGTCTGTAGAATGTGTAAGATAAATGGGGGGAAAAATGAAGAAAAATAGAACTTTGTGCATCTGTATTGCTGCCTGCATGCATTTGGCAGTTCTGTCTGATCGTATTAGGAGAATATTCCTGCTGACTGCCAGTCATGTGTACTAATAATTTGCTTTTAGCTTCTCAGCAGAGATGCAGCCTTTTTCTTTTCATGGAAAGTCTCTTACTAATGAGACCTACCTTGAGTAGAAACACTCAAAAGGTTTCAGAAGTCATTGAAATACTGATTAACCTGTTGGCTTGAAATAATTTGTGTTGAATGACATCCATGGATATGATACAGCAGCAGTACAACACAATCAGATAATAGCAAGCTGAAGAGTATTTAGAGTGGGTGTGCATGATGGTTTTCATTGAATGTTTTAAGCTTTATTATATGAGCAGACAACTGTTTTAGAACTGTTAAGCATCTTTTAAGTACCCTTCTTCATGCAGAGTCAAGAGGGCAGGCCTGTAATGAGATGGGAAACTTCCATCTCTTGGTCTGCTGCTTTATACATACCTATTCAGTGGCTATTCAGTTTCCATTCATAAGTGGAATGCCCCAGTTGTGATGAGGTCAGATATGATGCCTCTTCTGATGAAAGTTAGGAGTGGTGCTTGGAAAGGAAGTCTGTTAATACTGTATCTCCCATTATCAGTTTGAGATTACCATTTCGGTGTTGAAGTGCTTTTGGGAATGTCAGGTGGTACACCTGGTGTTCGCTTTGTATAATCACAAATAACATTAAGAATGATGTTACAAGAAACTGGAAACTACTGTCAAGTGTGTTTGAACCTGATTACTTTGGGGATGGAGGTGGGATGGGGAGTTTGGCTCCTGGAAACTAAGGATGCTTAATCCTGCCATTGAGTACCCAGTGAAATTAGCTGTAAAAACTGCCAGTCCTCTTTGGAAGCATCTGGAAGGATATTTTCATAATAGATGCTTTATCAACCTCTTGGTTATTGTAATTTAACTCTGCAGTTGGTTGCTGACTGTAACACTGCCCTGTTGGCAGAGGGAGGCAGGGAATTTCTAAAAGAAAACATAAAATAACTTGTGCTTTTCTAGGTCTTTTTACTATTTTAACTATATTGGCATGGAGAAAGCTTCAGACAAGAAAGGATCTGTATAGAGCAAAGCAGCTTCTTGGAAGGGCAGTGGTCGACGATTCTTTGCTTCCCCTCTTGTTCAATTTTAGTACTTTAATCTCTTGAAGTTACTGCTGGTTGTCTCATTCTTGGTGAACACCTTCATTATCCATTATGCTTGACAAAAAAACCTCATACATGGAAGAAGTAGGTTGAGGAGCTAACTGTTGAGTGGTTACAGTGGAGACAGCTATTAAAATATGCCCTTTTTGGAAGGAAGTAGACTTTTCTTAAAGCAGCATATAGTATTTCCCCCACTTGCCTTCACACTTCTGATAGTTTCACAAGGTTGGTATAGCTTATGGGTAAATGAGGACCAGTGACAACACAACTGTGCATGTTTTCCCAGTGTTACTGAAACACTGCAATATTTAAACTCTACAGGTTTATACTTCAGTAAGCTACCACTGCACTGAGGATCCAGAATTTATACAGACAGAATGTGCTGTTCCAGAGCCCACACAGTTGTCTACTCATAGTCCACAAAAGGTAAGTGCTTTCTCGAAACTTCAGTGTTTTGCCATAAATCCTGTTCCCAGAAATTTGCATGTGAGCATTGTGTGGGTTGGTGAAGAGGCACTCTGACCAGTATCGTAGAAATTAAGGTTATAGTTGCTGCTTTAGCCATTTGCTCCACCTACTGTATCTGATTTTTTGAGTACAACTTCAGAAGCCTCAAATTTCCTTGAAACTGCTACTGCTTGCCTGTAGTGCTGAAGTCTATGAAATGTGTGCTCGACTTCATTAAGTTCAATAATATTTTTAAGTCATTATGCTTAATCTGCTGAGACTTACGGGGAATTGCAGGTACTAAAATGTAGGTGAGGTAGCACTGCCTGCAATATTATGCAGATTTAGTTTTAGCTTGAAATACCTGAATTGGTAACATTTTTGGTAACACTCTTCACTTTTCAGAGAAGGTGACCCCAATTTGGCTGACCGCTGGCTCTGAATTCTAAAGGAGATCTCATTTTTCAGCTGTTTGCCTACTCCACAGCTAAACTGGCATGTCATTGGTTAGAAATGCTGTCTTGTAAAATCTAAGGGTAATAATGAAGTTACCAGGATTAAAAGCAGATAAATAAGAGCTCAGCAAATAAGGCAATTGAAGAATCCTGAATGAAAAGTAAACTCTGTGACAGACATGCGTTGCTACTATTGGGCTAAGAAAGTCAGTATGGTTGTAGATACACCTGTAACTGTATTTCAGAAGTCTGTGGACAGGAGCATACAAACAGTAGTATCCTGTCTGTTTAATCCTGAGAACCGTCTGAGGAGCACTGTTGTATCTCAAGAAGACTACCCTAAGGTATGTAGTGGAAGCAAAATTAAATCCCTAAAACACAGATGACCTTAAACTTGTTCACCTACAATACACCATAAAGATGAAGGGATGCATATCTAGAATGTTTTTTTCTTCTTGGATGTGCTCTGTGATGTGTGGGTTTGGCTCTCAGCTACTTAATGCTGGAGATACATGCTGAAGTTGGGTTTGGTGGATTTAATGAAGACTACATAAAATGCTGAACAGGCAACCCATGGATACTTGAGTATAAGGCTGGGTAATCATTTCTCAGTGACATTGCTGAAGGGGCAGTGGGTTATTCCCTAGTTTAGTTAGATGATGTTGAGTTTGAGCCTTGATAGTCTGTACACCAGTTAAGTATCCACTGTGTGTTGTAGCTCTCCTTACGAAGTATAACATCTGTGCTGTAACCAATAAACTGTAGTCCAGGTTGATAGCTGGTCATCACATTCTTGCTATGTGTTCAGTCTTTGTAGAATTGCAGCTTCTGATTATATTCCTGCTGGTATTCCTGTTTAAGACTTTGCATCCTTTTTTTAAAAGGACAGACATGTGAACTAGGCACATGTACCCTGAAACAGGAATACAGAAGCCATTTATTTGCTAGTTTTAGAGGGACTAGTGGCAATAGAGTGCAGAAGGTATTAAGATACTTCTGAAACTTCAGTTGCTTTATTGTGGTCATTACCTAGAAATTTTTTCCTGTCTGTCCTCTTCCAGGAGAGGAAAGCACATCACTTCAGAAAAGGAAGAGCAGTACTCAAAAGTATTTGATCAATGAAGGCAGATGAAAGTGCTTGATCAACAAAAGCTTCAAAGTATCTAAATTCATTGACTTGATGTTACTACAGTTCAGTTTGGCAATGCAGTATGATGTTTTTCAGAAGGTTGCTTCAAGTTGAAGTTTGTGTTTTGTTCTGCCTGTTTCAATACAGTTGGCTTTACTTGAGTAGTTTGAAGTTTAAAGTTGTAATAGTTGACAAACTTCCATGTTTTATTAATTGTTTGCATGCTTCCCCTGATAATTAACTGGCACGTTTAAGAGTTTGTATTGGAAAAAACACTCTTGGTTTGTTTGCATGTGGGTTTTCTTTTGAGTTCTAAGATACAGTTTGCATGTTACACCTATTTTTTGTTAAACCACAGTTTTAAGTGACTAATCCTGACTGGTTATCTCTTCCAGTTAAAAATGGAAGTAGTTATTTGCCCAAGAGGTTGTATTTTAAAACTGAGCTCTTAATCAGTGAAGTGGAAGATGTCAAGTTGTAACTCAGCTGAAGCCCTTTAAGTCCTGGTTGTCTTAGACTACCTAATCAATGTGGTTATGTTCATTAATGACAGTTTATGTACCTGCAGTCTTGACCATCAATACTAGCTTTGGGAGAGTAATTAGGAGAATCCTAAAATTCCTATATCTAACTTAAGATGCAAGTATGTAATTAGCTCTGTTGGCTACTCAGAGTATGCTTTTTTACTTGACAAATTTTAGCAATACCTGCATGTTAAAATTGTGAGAAAATGCCTTTAAAATATGCCTTTATGTGATGCAAACTGTTAATCAAAGAATATCTGTATGACTTTTAATAATTATGTATTTTTAGTTGCATATTTTGAAACAAAATAAATTTTTATTTTGACTTTGCTTCTGAAACTTCTGGTGATGTGCTAATACAATGATAGAGCCGATTTTAAGCTACCTTAAGAAAGACATGTAGTATACTAAAGATTTGTTGAAGCTGTTGGAGATCTGTTACCCTATATGAGAACTGGAGTTACTACACATTCACAGTAACAAACTTCATTTTGTATAGTTTATAGCTGCAATTTTGAAAGAGTAGAATTGAGAACTGTGTTTAGTCTGTATGTTGGGCTCTAGCCTGCTTTTTTTCTTCCTACTCCAGCATCTCAGTCTCCCTAAAGGGGAGACTAAGAAGGGAATTAGAATTAAGCCTCTCTGGTCGAGGATATATGCATGAGCTTGAACGGGACTGCATGTTCAGCTTCAAATTTCTGGAAGTAGTAATGGCTAGGAAAAGACTTCCCCAGAAGTAGATGCTAGTGAAATGCACATAAGGGAACATTGCTGCAGACCTGGACATGTGAGGGAATATGGCTGCAGTTTGAAAAATGTCCAAGAACTGCTTCTCAGGAGTGTTTTGGTGGATGGAATTTCCTTAATGAAGAAAGGGGTGGGGGTAGAAATGATTATATGTTTTAGAGCTGCTTTATGAAGAATAATACTAATGTTCTGTTAGCATACATTGACCTGAAAAAGCAAAGCTGTTAACATTTGCTCTGTTCCATGTCACTAAAGATAGCATTAAGTGTTCCCATAATACCAATTTGCCATAGTTTTCTCAAGACTACAGTTTTAAAGATAGTAGCTTGATTATATATAAATTCTACAGTTATGCAGCTAAACTCAGTATTTTTATTTTAAGAATAAATCTGGAGTTTGCTGGCTATCGAGGACCCTTTGCTTTGTAACTCCTAAGTACCTAAACCAGCCTACTTAGGCTGTTTAAAGCTGTGATGTCAGTTTATTGATAAAGGTAATTGTTTCTTTGCAAATGCACATTTCATTTCGTTTTAATGTTCTAGTTGGCTTGATTGCCCTGGGATGTGTTTGAGGCTTTATGCTGTAGCTATAAGAAAACAAAGTGTTTGTATGTAGTTCATTGAAGAGCCTCAACACCCAAAGAAAGAGATAAAACAGAAGATAGCTACATAGAGAGCATATTTTATGTTTATTTGACCAAGTGTTACCTGAAGGACCCACCATCTGGTGAGCGAGTTGATTGTTCAGTATGTTTCAAGTGGTGCTGCTAGGTATGAACTAATCTTACAAGCATGCTGAGATGGCTTGTCACAGTGAAATGCATAGCCCAGGCCTTAAGAGTACCATTTATTTTCTCTTCCATTAGATCATGTTGTGCTGGTTTTGTTAGCCATTTCTCACCTGTAGGAAACCAATCTCTTTATTTCCATCTGGGAATTGTACATTTTGTGGTATATGCCGGTAAAAGTAACAAGTTATAACTAAGAGCATGCATTTTTAATGTTCTTTTGAAGTATCCTATAAGCGTAACACAAAAACAGTAGGTAAATCTTTTTTGTGTTGCATTCAGAAAGTCAAAACATCTGTTTAATACTGCTGTAGCTGAAGGCATTTGTAAAAGGTGCACAGTTGGTGCTTCTTGCAAATTTGTATCTCTTGTATTACCAACTCAAGTGGACCATGTTAACTAGCACACAGTACTGAGTTCTTGTTCAGCCTTTGTTCAGAGTATGTACATTGCATGGGACCCCAAATGATGCAAGTCTCTTTTCAATAGTAAGTCAGCTTTTTGTTAAACAATTATTCAGGCAAGGTAGAAAAATGGAGTGCTTGCATATACTTGGTATTACAGAGCTATGACACTTGTTTCTTTTATGGTTCTTACCTGACGTGTCCCAAATGAGCTGCTTTGTGCTGTGGCCTTTTCATACTCTATTTACAAGCTTTGTCACCTGACAGTTATTCCTAGAATGATACAACTAGCCAGATGATGTTCTTGGATCTCCATTAGAATGATTGTCCGACACAGACACTAGTTCCTTGTCAAAATGGAACTTTTTTTTTCCCTTTTAGGTATTTGTGTGCTAAACCAAGGTACTAAATTCTGGTTCTACATGAAGGTGATCTGATCCTTAAATGCTACAAAGAAACAAAGATTTTTCCCTTCCTTGCCTTCTACAGGGTTTTATTTTGCATGCGTCAATGGAACAAATTGTTTTTCAAGTCCTCTAACCAGGTATACAGTCTTGTTTTAATTGCAGGAATGACTTGGTAGACTGGTATTTTAGGATCAGTGTTGTGTAATTGAAAAGCTTTACTGTTTGCCACTAAGTAGCTGAGGGAGGGAAAACAAACTAAAAAATCTAGGCTATAAAGAGTATCAGGGCTTCAGATGAATTGTACACCTCAAGAAAAAGCCTAACTAGCTCACAGTCTTGTACAGCTTCATATTACATTTCTACTCGAAGTTCACTAACTTTTCCTAAGAAAGAAGGCACCATCGGAGTTTAAAAGGCCTTTGTGTTGCCCAAGTGACTGTTCTGGTTTAGCTCCTGTGACTAAATTCAGAGGGGTTTTTGTTTCCATTTTTTCTTTTTTTTTTTTTTCCTCAGTAGTGTGAACTTTGGTGTATTTGGTGCTCAAGACAAATACAAAAAAAAAAGGGTGGTTCATCCTTTTAGGTTAGGATTGGGAGGCTCTAGTAAAACCTGTCCTCACTGCTGTGCTTAGATTTAATGTTACTGTAAAATAGTGTCTTGAGTTGAAAATGGGGAATTTTCTTAAACTGTACAGGAATTGTTTTAGGACTAGCAGCATAATTAAAACTGTAATATCTCTCAAAACCTCTGAATACGTAGCCCAGTGAAGATGCATTCTACAGTCAGTATATTTTTGGAACAGTGAAAGTGCTTGTAAGACACTGTTCTACCTATAGGTCTGCAAAACTCCTGCTCTGCTTAGGCTGTATGTTTGTAAATGAGCTTTTAGCTGCTAACCTGTACCTATGAGTTTTTCTGTAATTTGTGTTTGAATTTCAGTATATTTCTTGAACTACCAGGGAGGCTGCATTCCTTTCCCCCTACCCCATTCAAGAGAAGTCTGGCCTTAACCTGTGTATGCTTTCTATCTTAAATTTAGAGGAATATTATTTTGCTGAGCTGTGTTCCACCCTTCTTCACCCCCCACCCCCCAAAAAATAAAGTTTTTTTTTTTCTCCCCCCTTGTGCTGATTCACATGGTATACTATGAATAGGTGTTTAAGGAATTCTTAAGCTTCTTGTAAAGCTTTCCTAGAACAATTTAGGGTTAGAATCTCCAATTAATGGAGGTCCACTTTTTTTCTGTGGGGAAAAAATGGTGCATAGAACTGTAAAATCATAGTTTGGGTTGGAAGGGACCTTGAAAGTTTATCTAGTCCCAACCTCCCTGCAGTGAGTAGGGACATTTTCAAGTAGATCAGGTTGCCTGTCCAACCTCATCTTGAATGTTTCCAAGGATGAGGGCATCTGCCGTGTCTCTGGGCAACCTGTGCCAGTGTTTTGCCATACTCACTGTATACTAACTGAAGACTAAGGCAAAGAAGATATTAAATACCTCAGCCTTTTCTTCATTCTTTGTCACTAAGTGTCTGTCCCCACCCCACCCCCCCATCCAATAAGGGATGGAGGTTCTCGTTAGCCTTCCTTTTGTTGATAATGTATTTGTAGAAACACTTTTTACTGTCTTTTATAGCAATACTCAGATTTAAGTTCGAGTTGTGCTTTGGCCGTTTTAATTCTTTCCCTGTAAAGCTTTGTGATATACCCTTAAAGCATTTTCCTTTCTCCTACACACATACTAGGAAATTTCTGAAGGAAGTGTCTTTTAATCACTGAGAAAAATGTCATCATAGGGCAGGACGCTGTTGCCTTGAGCAGCTGCCCTGTGATGGGCAGGTAGGCTTCAGATCTGCTATAGATGATGTTTTCCCTGTAGCCATTAGAGGGCTTTCACATTCAGTGCTGACTAAAAAGATCCCTGTAGTTACAAGGCTACAAACTAGTTAAGCTGGAAACATGGGTAAAGATATGTGTATATGGCATATAGGCAAAACCTGACATAAGTGTCCTTTTTAAGATTTCTTGTACTATCTGTTACGTTAAGGCTGTTAATTACCTTTATTTTGAGCAATATACAGAAATTCCTTGCTTATGATACTAATCCTTTTTAAAAAAGGAAAAAGTAGACCTTTTCCTTGTTAGATGTTTCATTAGTGCAGGTGAAAGTCCTCTACAGCACTAAATGTTACTAGGATTGCTTGCTTGGTGCTCCCAATTCTTCCACTGGAATAGAGATCCTTTGACATAGCTTACCAACTTGTTTGCCAAGTATTTTCTAAGGGAAAATGTTGCAACAACTGATCTACGTTGATAAGACTTCCTGTAAATGCTGGATTTCATCTATTTTTGATGAGAAAATAAGTCTGTCTGGTCTTTCTATTTGAATGTTGCAATAAGTTTCATAGAACTGAACTTGTCAGTTGTGCTTAACTTAGTGTTGCAGTGGTTATTCCCTGACTTAGGAGACAGCCACACTCAGGAATTAACTTGTTTTCTTAGGTGGTCTGTGGTAGTTTCGTGAATCAAGTGTAATTCTGTTAATGGGTTTTAAATTCAGATTTTTCAAAGTAAGATAATTGTGGTGAAGTTTCAGAAATGATGTTTCAGTGTTCTGTTGCCTGTTTGTAAACTGGGAGGTCTGAGCAGGTGAGCTTTGTTTGCTGTGGTGTCTGGGGACTTGGTTAGGTGCATAGCACTTCAGAAGACTGGGCTAGTAGAAGATGACAAGCTGCCCTGTGGGACAGTGCACACCACAGTGTGATTTCTTACACTGAGAAAGTACTGAAAAAGTGTCTTCTGGGGTGAAGGAAGCCTGAATACGGAATTTCTTTTACTTGCTACATGTAACTTGGTAGTATTTAGTCAGCTCTTCATAACAGTCTTAACACAGTTGATTCCATGTAGAGTATCTGCAAGAGGCTCCAGAGTCTCGAGCTGAGGAGTTGGTGGTTTGAAATAGAAGATCGGAATTGACACCTTAGCAAATCCTTGTATGTCCAGGGAAAGAACATTCAGGGCTGCTGCAGAAATATTTCTCAGCAGATACGTCTCAGCATAGCTGAATAGGTGTCTGCTGACTCCATTTCCATTGCCGGGGCGGGGGGGGAGTGGATGTGACAGCCAGGCACATCTGCTGCTGAAAGGTCCCTTATTTGTGTGCATTCAAATTATTAAGCAGGTCCTGAACTCAGGCCAGCAGTAACTGCAGGCACAGCTCCTTAAACCAAATGATGTTTGGATACTAAGTGAACAATAGACTGTACTTAGTCTTTATGATAAGCTAAGCTTTAAAACGGTGTTCTCAAATAAATGAATCTGAAATACGTATACAAGCCTTGATTTCTGTCTCCTCAACTCTTGGATCCATTTTTGAGAAACTATACCAGAATATAATAGCCCTGTATGGTGACTGAGCTGCATGCAGCTGAAGGTGTAGGAATCTTTATACAGACTAAAGATACATGAATTCACTGTTTTTGTAGTATTTCTTAGTTACATTTTGCTTTGTAATACTTCAGCATGGTTAGTGTGGATAGATATTAAAAATCTTAACATCTGTTTTAAACCACCTAGGTTCTATTTCTGTATATTAATCTTCACACTGTGGTGGACCCAGCTGGGCAGTCCGTCTTCTGCAGAGAATTGTACTAGTTGCCATGGCAGCGTACAGCTACCTACTGGTGACAATAATAGGCATGTGACTCCTTTGATAACTGTCACAATGCAATTTAGTCATCAGCCAGCAGGTGGGGCATTAAGCTAACAAAACCCTACCAAATACTGTAATTTAAATAGTTCTCTTATGGAACATTATAGCCTGTCCTTTTTATGATAAAAGCTCTCTGTCACAGAAGGTAGCAGTTCTTATTGTAGGCTAATTTAATTTATGCATTAAAGAAATTCAATGAAAACACTTTGTAGATTACCAAAGGTTGTGTTACAATGTGTGATGGGTTTGACAGAAAGGCAGGGTTTGTTAGCAGGTCTGAGTGTTTTGTCAGGACAGAGCTGGGCACTCCATGGGGAAGCAGGACAGGGAAGTTTAAATCACAGTTTTATTCTTAGCTGATAAATTCCTGTCGGCTTATCTGTAGCTCTCTTCAGTTCCTCTCTTTTGGGAAGTGAGAAGGCTTTCATTTTTCTTTCAGGTAAATCCAGTTTATTCTACAATTCCAAGAATTTGAGAAATATAAAATAGTAAAAAGAAAAGCCTGTAGTGATACTTAAATCTCAGTGTATTTTGAATGGATTCATTTAGCCGCCTTTGTTCCCATTTTTACAGAGGCAGGTTTGAAATGAGTAAGAACATGGAATACTTCTATAAACTGTATACTCATTCTGAATTTCTCTGTTCTTGTAAATGGAACAGGGTCATTGGAAATGGATGGGAACTTGGCCATGTGGTTTTTTTACCAGTGCTTACTGTTACCTGCTGTTTTCAATGTTTCCTAGGTCCACAGTGCTTGGCTGGAGGAGGGGAGGGGTTTATCTAGCAGAAACTGGATAAGTTTTCAGTTCATGCAACTGTTTCTCCTAGGAAATTATGAGCTCTCTGAAATGTTTGCTTTCTTGTGTGACATTTTCCAATATAAATGACACTTTACAACAAGGTAGTATGAAACCAACAATGAACAAAAAAGTGAGTGTTCACTTGTATATTTGCTTATCTTGTTATAGAAGCACTACTGAAGAAAAATGTGTTACTTTGTTGAATTCTTGCATTTGGTAGTGACCCTTAAACAATTTCAGTTAAGAACTTCAGTACTAGTCCATGTCAGGGTTTGTCTAGGTCTGTTTCTATAGTAGGTGTTACTAGAAAACCTGTCTATAACTGGAAAAAATAAAGAGACGGGAAAATAGATACTCAAGAATATGCTTAGCTTCTTGTGCTGTGTGTGCTTCAGAATTTCTGAGCTTGTCTTTGATCCCTCCTTTTGGTATATATTGAACAGAGTAGCAAGGCAGTCTGTACTAGAGTATTTTTGCCACAGTGTCACAGAATGCAATTAAAAGGAATTATATTTGCTGTACAAGTCCAATATGTTTTCATCCTTGCCTTCACAGGCTTAGTAATGCTTCAACCCAAATAGCAGTCCGTTAACTTGGAACAAAGCTGTTAAAAAAAAAAATCAAACCATGGAACAAACTTCTTTTATAAACCATTAGGATTCTTTAACAGATTTTCTGCCATACTCAGTGTTAAAGAATTTCTTTGTGTGTGTACATATATATATATATATATATATATATATATATATATATAAACCAAACAAACAATCCTGTAATGGAACTCTTTAAAAAGAAGGCAGTAGGAGATAATACTATGTATTCATACCTAGAGCTCTCCAGAAGTACTTGGTATGTGTTGTGAGTATGGTAGTTTCAAGTGCTGTATACATGCTGCTTAACTAGCAAAAAATATCCTGTATGCAGAACTAGAAGCAGCTCCTGAGGCCAGAGAGAAGCTAAATCAGGAAAATCCTAAGATACATGATAGTGTGTGGATAAGATTCTTTAACAATGTTAGGGGGATGTGCATCACTAGTGATGACTCTAAACTGTGTCCTGAAGCTTTGAGTTGGTGGCAGTGGATCCTGTTACAGCTACTAGAGTGGTCTCTTCATCCAAGTGGCAGAGGTCTGTGTTTTGGCAGCAGACAATGTATTATCTCAAAGCAGCCTGCTTGGCTTGTAATGTGCAGCCTCAAACTATAAAATTCATGTTTCTGTGTCTGTTCCCTCACACATGTACAAGCAAAGGATGAAACAGAATTGTATTATAGTACTGGTAATTATTTTGGAAAGAATGCTTTTCAATTTGGAAAGCAGAAATCTCAAACCTAATTGGAAACAGAACTGTGTCTTAGTTTATGCACAGAAGCAGTTAGAGAATTGACTGAAATGTCCATTAAGCGCTCCTTGCAAAGCACTATGGGAAGCAGACATGATCTTTGTCTTGCCTTATTCAAGAGCAACCAAGTTCTTTTTAATTTGGTCTAAATTAAGTAACATGGAAACTCAAACTTCAGTCTCTGACTTGTTAGTAAACTTCAGTTTGAAAACTTGAGTAAGAATTTTATTACCTTCTCTTTCATCCTGTGTGCTGTCCTTCACATCAGGTGATAAAGTGGAGCTGGCAGGGAAAATGGAGTTGCTGTGAGTAGTCACAAATACCACTGTACTGGTTACCTGTCTAACATGGATATGCTTTAAATCTGCATACTTAACTGTAAGGTCAAGGATGAAACTTAATGATTTTATTTTTCAAATACTGTTCCCAAAGTGCATAGCAGAGTAAGGTTTCTAAAGACTTGCAGTTTTGTAATTTACTGTCCCAGAAAACAGAAGTAGTGCAGAAAATAAGTTTTTGCTGTTACAGTAAGCTAGTCAACTAAAATACTTGTTTATTGAACAAGTAAATGGATAACATCAGACAAGCTTGCTGTATCTGTGGAAATGCTGCAGAGTATGAAGTCCACATTTACCTTGTTCTAATGTTAGTCACTTTGTTTATTATTATGTGTTTAAGCATCTTCTCTTTAAAGCCACTGGCTTTCTGTCTCTGGTGGCACATACATAAAGCTCTGCATGCTGAAATCACTTTCAGAATGAAACTGCCTAGGTCAGTATGGTTTTGCAGTTTTCAAAACCTAAAACTAATGTGTAGCTCCTCCACTCATGCTTTTTCCTTTGTAATTGAATCTCTTTGGAGAAGGTTAGTCCTGTCCAGAACTGTTACTTCTAGTTGGATCTAGTATAGAAAGTGTTTTTTTAATTCTTTATACTGTTTCTTAGGAGTCTGGGTTAGATTGTTGTTCTTGTTCACACTCTCTTGGCAAGCTTTATCTTGTTAGCTGTACCTGATCCAGTTATGCAACAAAGATACCCCAAAAGAGCCTTTCACACTTAACTGTGGAGGGTAAAGCACTGTTTGAAGACTTTTAGGTTTGAGTAGTTTAAAGAAAACTTAGAGGTAGGGTAGTTCAGGCCAAGGTGATACTTCTGGCATATAAAACCTATTAATGCACTCAGAATGAACAGTTTATGTAGTTTGTGTAAGATACTAACATTTTGTAAAACGATTCATAGAACCATAGAACCGTTAGGGTTGGAAAAGACCTTAAGATCATCTAGTTCCAACCCCCCTGCCGTGGGCAGAGACACCTCTATGCTAAATCATATCACCCAAGGCCTCGTCCAACCTGGTCTTGAACACTGCCAGGGATGGAGCATTCACAACCTCCCTGGGCAACCCATTCCAGTGCCTCACCACCCTAACAGGAAAGAATTTCCTCCTTATATCCAATCTAAACTTCCCCTGTTTAAGTTTTAACCCGTTACCCCTTGTCCTATCACTACAGTCGCTAATGAAGAGTCCCTCTCCAGCATCCCTATAGCCCCCCTTCAGATACTGGAAGGCTGCTATGAGGTCTCCACGCAGCCTTCTCTTCTCCAGGCTGAACAGCCCCAACTTTCTCAGCCTGTCTTCATACAGTCCCCTGATCATCCTCATGGCCCTTCTCTGGACTTGTTCCAACAGTTCCATGTCCTTTTTATGTTGAGGACACCAGAACTGCACACAATACTCCAAGTGAGGTCTCACAAGAGCAGAGCAGAGTAGAGGGGCAGGATCACCTCCTTTGACCTGCTGGTCATGCTCCTTTTGATGCAGCCCAGGATACGGTTGGCTTTCTGGGCTGCAAGCTCACACTGCAGCTGGCTCATGTTCATTTTCTCATCAACCAACACCCCCAAGTCTTTCTCCGCAGGGCTGCTCTGAATCTCTTCTTCTCTGCCCAACCTGTAGCTGTGCCTGGGATTGCTCCCACCCAGGTGTAGGACCTTGCACTTGGCATGGTTAAGCTTCATGAGGTTGGCATCAGCCCACCTCACAAGCATGTCAAGGTCCCTCTGGATGGAATTCCTTCCCTCCAGCGTATCAACCGAGCCACACAGCTTGGTGTCATCGGCAAACTTGCTGAGGGCGCACTCAATCCCACTGTCCATGTCACCAACAAAGATGTTGAACAAGACCGGTCCCAACACCAGTCCCTGAGGGACACCACTCATTACTGGTCTCCAGCTGGTCATTGAGCCATTGACCACAACTCTTTGTGTGCGGCCATCCAGCCAGTTCTTTATCCACCGAGTGGTCCATCCATCAAATTGATGTCTCTCCAATTTAGAGACAAGGATGTCGTGTGGGACAGTGTCGAACGCTTTGCACAAGTCCAGGTAGATGACATCAACTGCTCTACCCCTGTCCATCAGTTCTGTAGCCCCATCATAGAAGGCCACCAGCTTGGTCAGGCAGGATTTCCCCTTAGTGAAGCCATGCTGGCTGTCACCAAGCACCTTGTTGTTCTTCATGTGCCTTAGCATGTCTTCCAGGAGAATCTGCTCCAAGATTTTGCCAGGCACAGAGGTGAGACTGACTGGTCTGTAATTCCCTGGGTCATCCATTTTCCTCTTCTTGAAAATGGGGGTTATATTTCCCTTTTTCCAGTCATCGGGAACTTCACCTGACTGCCATGATTTCTCAAATAATATGGCCAGCAGCTTTGCAACTTCATTCACCAGCTCCTTCAGGACCCACAGATGGATTTCATCAGGTCCCATGGACTTGTGCACATTCAGATTTTTAAGATGGTCTCGAACCAGTTCCACTCCTAAAGTGGTCACAAGGTCTTCGTTCTCACAGTCCCTGCATCTGCCTTCCAAGACTTGGGTGGTTTGGTCAGAGCCTTTGCCAGTGAAGACTGAGGCAAAGAAGTCATTCAGAACCTCAGCCTTCTCCAAATCCTGTGTAGCCAGTTCTCCTGAGAGCTTCCTGAGGGGGCCTACATTCTCCCTAGTCTGTTTTTTATTTGCTATGTACTTGTAGAATCCCTTCCTGTTATCTTTAATACCTCCAGCTAAGTTTAATTCTAACTGGGCCTTAGCTTTCCTAACCTGGTCCCTAGCTTCCCGGACAACATCCCTGAACTCTTTCCATGCCACCTGTCCTTGCTTCCACTTATTATAAGCCTCTTTTTTTCATTTGAATTTTCCTCAGGAGCTCCTTATCCATCCAAGGAGGTCTCCTGGCCCTCCTGCTGCACTTCCTTCTGGTTGGGATGCAACACTCCTGAGCTTGTAGCAGGTGATCCTTTCTCATCCAGTAAGTGGTGCCACTTCAGTGATTTGTTTTCAAACTAGCTTGGAGATGCACAAGTTTGGTTTGCCATATTCAGCAGTGATTTCCAGAGGTGTGATGGGGTAAGTTGTTTTCAGCTGCAGATCAGGAATCTGGACATAACTGCATCAGTTACTATTGCTCAGTGTGACATGTGCCATGTACTGAATGCCCTGGGTGTCTGTGCAGCTGTACAGCCTCTTTCCTGAGTTTGGGACTTTCTCAAAGCTTGCTCATGCATACCAACAATACTACATTTCTGAGATACTAATTCTAGTGTAAACCAGACACACCACCATGCCTTGGTGTTGGTTTTCATATTCTTGTAATACTGTTCCCTGGGAACTAGAGTTGGATCTGTCCTGCGCATCCATTCAAACTGCTACAGATCTGATCTACTGACTAGGAAGCCTTAAGAGCCTTCAGTTAACTTTCAGGGAAGTTAATGACACCAAATGTGAAATTGCTTAGGCTTTGATGCTGTCCTCTACCAGAGCTCAGACCGAAGGCTGTGGGCTGTGTAAAGGATCACAGCTGCTGTAGGATATATTTTTTCAAGGTTCTTCACACTTTTTCCTGTCAAACTAGTAAAGCAACTTCCGAATTGGGAGAAATGATCATTGACTAGAAAGTTACAGATTGTGACACTGCTTTTAGCTTAATGAACTGGGTCTACCTGGATGATGTGGATAATTTTTATTTCCTATTTTATTTATGTTTCCTAGTCCAAGCTGCTGTTGCTTCTCACCTTCCTCTACCCAGAAATACTTCTTTTGTAGGCTGGGAAACTCTACTTACTAAATATATCCATATTCAGATCATTGCATTAACTTCTATTTCCTGGGACTGCATCTTTGTAGTGTTTATTCAGGTGGAAATGAAGCAAACCTTTCCAGAAGTTATTAACAATAGGGCTAGAATCAAGTGTTTGTAACCTGAAGATAGTCACCTTTTCCAGTCTTTACCTGGTCTAGTTGCTGTTTGTGCCATTGAAACAGCTTGGCAGCTGCAAATTGGGGGGATATTTATTTTTTCTGGGGTGTATCCTACCTGTCCACCTACTATAAAGGTAATAGACTGATAACATTTATTAAAATTTCATGACTCTTCTTGCATTATTTAAGGTGCCTGATTGTCCTTTTTCATACTGGTGAAATTTATTCAAATGAGAATCTCTGATCTCATTAGTACAGTTGGGCACCAGGTATCTAGTAGATGGAAATCTAAAACATCAGAAGTTCTGAGAATTACTTGCCATTATATGTGAATTAGGAGAAATTCAAAAATTCAATGGATATAGTGCTCTTAAACTACTGGAATGATCAGAAAATAGAAATATGGATGAGTACATAGCCAATGCCTTACTGACGATACTGGTTCTCTCTTTAGCAGCAGCATAGACCTGACTTCTTCCTATTCTGTTTTGGTTCCTTCTATGATTTGGATGTAGTTTTCCTGGTATTTCTGAGGAGTTACAGTTTAGTTCTGAATAAGGCCCTATGAAATAATGTCTTTGCAGTGAGAAAACGGCTAGTACAAAGTTAAATCTGTATATTTGTGTACTGGAACATTCAGGAAAGGAAAAATAAATAGGGATGAATTAATAGACTGTCAGTAATTCTCAAATGTAGCCACGGCTTTCCCCTTACTCCTATGGAGGCCTATCCTTTCAGGTACTGATAAGTAAAAATTACCTGCACATAATGTGTAGTTTTCAGAAATCTATGGCTGAAATACAAACTAGAAATCAAAAAGGGTGGTTTATCAACAAATAAAAGTCTGATCCTTGAAAGAATAATTAGGATGTTTCATAGCAGTTGAAATTAGATCTGAAACTAACAAAAGAAGAAAACACATGGAATTACTTGACAGTTTGGCTTTTCTCATTTTGGCTTTTTTTTCATCTTTTGTTAATAAAAATCTCAGATACTAAATGTGCTTTTGGAGAGTGGTAGGTAAATAACAAAACTAATTTTTTTTACTAATATTT
The DNA here is from genome assembly GCF_033815535.1 of Pezoporus flaviventris. Classification (NCBI taxonomy): domain Eukaryota; kingdom Metazoa; phylum Chordata; class Aves; order Psittaciformes; family Psittacidae; genus Pezoporus; species Pezoporus flaviventris. The sequence continues at coordinate 17,970,587 of NW_026892585.1, read as the reverse complement.
TTGTCTGTTTCTGATTAAGTTAATCAGTAGTAAGTCAGTTCTGCTGAATCCTGTTCAATATGATGAAGTTGCGGGTGTCTGTGGGGTTTTTGTTTGCTCTACTTTTTTTGACAGAGGAAACATTTTGTTTTAAATTAACTTTAAATATTTTTTCATAGCAGTATGAAGAACAGAAAAATGGATATGGTTAACCTGGATGCTGGAGTCTGTAGTCAAAAGAACAGTAACTGGTGTAACACTGAGTTTCATACAGAAAAATAAATGCTTACACTTATGTGGATTTTTGTCATTAGTTGTTCAAATAATGTCCTGCTTGGTTATTCCAAGCATTATCTAGTGGCATAACTAGAAACACCTTGCATGAGAGAGAAATGCTGTGCATGTGATTTGTCTGCTTTTCACAATATGCAGTCTTTTCTGCCTATGCCTAAGTAAGTACAGATATTTGGCAAAGCAGAATTCTGCAATGCCCTACCGGTAGCAATTTACACCTACATTGAACTTTCCTTACCCAGCGTTACAAAGCGCAAATGGAAAATGTGATCACTCTTGCTTGTGACACAGGAGGCTGTAGAGCTCTGCTCTAAATCTGTGGCTTTACAAGAAAGATTACACTGGCTACAAACAAATAAAAACTATCAAAGCACTTAACTCCTGAGGTAAACTAATATTTGCTAATGGAATGTTTAGTGGCAACATCTTAGTGTTGATTAAAGCTGCGAGGTCCTTCAGTTGTTTATAGTTAAATGGTTGTTAGAGCAGTAATTTACTATTTAATTACTGAGTCACTTGTGTTTTGCAGTAGTTTATCTGAGGGGGTGTGTATATGCATGCATTTATACACACAGACACACGCATACACACTAAAACCCTCAACTGAAATGTCTGCAGGATGCTTTAGATTTTATTTTTTTTTTACCAGTTCATCAGATTTATTAAGGGAATAATGTTGACTCTTCTTAAGAGTACCATTTGAAATAGCTGTTACAGTCAGAATACATTCTAGATCATATGAAGTCTGCACCAAAGTGGTTCTGAAAGAGGCAATCTTGAAATATGGGCATGGTGTATTTAAAAAAAAATATGAACACTAATGATCCGGCATTCTGGAATTCTCACAGTGGTAGCCTAGGAACAATGGTTTAGAAGTAGAGTATCAATTTAGATTGTATGCTGTGCTTCAGCTTACATGCCTTGATGCTGGGCACTTGAGCCATCTTTGTTTTCTTGAATTTCATAGGTGATAACAGAGGTAATCCTGGTAACAAATCTGTTGCTTATGTAGTAGACTTTTGTAGTCAGAGAAAAACACCCTGTCAAATTCTATGGAACAGAATTTTAATTCTCTGTTAAAAAGTGCATGATGAGTTGTATGTTTATCACTGGAGTACAGGAATTCAAGGATGTAGTTGGTGCATCAAAATGTCTTGCATCTGATAGCTCTTAAGTTTGCAGACATATCTGATAGTTACTGACTGTGAAGTGGTTTGTAGTGCCTGGGTCTGTGCTGTGTGACCCACTGTAAACATTAATGTGAAACACTTCTGTGCAGGACTGCTACTTCATAGCAATCTGTGGTCATCTGGGAATGTTATTTTCTCAGTGCTGATGTCCCTTTCTGTATCTGAGAAGACTGCACCAGCAGAAGTCTTTAATGTTGCCAGACATTCAGTTCAACCCCTGATGTGCAGATTGGCAAATCCTATAGTGTCAGCAAGGTCTGGTGCCTGGGATGCTCCTTCTGGAGCCATCTAAGACCTGATGTGTTTAAAATACAGAGAAAGCTGCACATTCACTTCTTCCTATATACTCAGAAATCTTTCCCCATATGCTCTTAACAGTAGCAGTAGAAAACCAGCTCAATTACATGGCACCCTGATGTGACTACATGCTGCTTTCTCACAGAGTTAGAAAGTCAGAGATACTAATGAGTGGAGGAAAATTATGAAGGACAAGGAAAGAGGAAGAAACTCTGTAAATAATTAAAAGAAACAAAGGGAAAAAAAACAAAACACACAGAAGGAAATGGAAAAAGAGATTGGTGAAGTTCCCATACAAAAAGCATAGCTGGTGTTTGCTTCATAGTTCAGCAGTGGTAGAGAAGTAACTTCATTTCCATGCTCCCAGTGTTTTGATGTTATGCTTTTGGCTACTGACTAGGAACTAATGTTGATAGTTGTGCTTTAAGAGGACATGAATGAAGACAGAGGCCATTCTGGGGAAACTTTCTTGTTCCCTTATGGCACTTGAGGGAAAAATTGAGGGAGTACTTTCAAATAGATTTAATCCATCACAAACCCAACCTCAAATACAGAAATATTCTGCTGTTAGGAGTAGAGTGTTAGTGTAGTGTTTGCTTATATATTTTTTACGTAATTTGATTTGGTTTATGCACCTACACAGTAGGGAGAGAGGTTCTGAAGTGGGAAAGTGTAGTTGTGTCTGCTGGGCACAAGGGCTTTAAGCAGTTAAAATATAAATCAAGGGTGGTTTAGGAGTTGCTGAGCAGGTTTCTGGCCTAATAAGGGTAAATACAGGAAAGGTGGCAATCAGAGTTCCAGAATTGGTCCACAGGCATGACAATTAGGATGGATACATGTTTTTCTAGAGAGACAGGGAAGATGAGGGTGGAGGGTTGCCCCCTTAGTGAAAAGAGTGGCTGGAATGAATAGAGCTCTTGGATGAGTTACAGGCTGGTTGAGAAGGCTAAGGATCAAAGGAGAGGCTACTGAGGGTGACAGCCTGGTGATTACAGACCAGCTGCCCATGAACCTGACCAGCAGGTTGATTAAATTAGCAACTCAGCAATACCTATGGGGCATAGATCCTGATCCTTGGAGAGGAGTTGATTCTCCCTGGCAGCTTGAAAGGGTAACATGGTGGGATGCAAGCAATATCTAGCAGGTTAAAGGAACCTTTACTTGGTAGATACACTGACTGGGCCAGCCAGGGGTATTGCAGAAATGGATGTCCATTAACAAGGGAGAATTGTTTAGGATTGTGATAACAACTCTGGCTGTAGTCACGATGATACAATAGAGCTCAAGATCCTAAAAGGAGTGGGGAAGGCAAGTCATTGTACTTCCTATAGCAAACTTTGGCTTATTTGTGGAGCTAGTAATTAGAATGTCATGGGAGGCAGTGCTTGAAGGGTAAAAGGGAGCATAGGCAGTTTTTAAAGAGCAGCATTTTTCCTGTGCAAGAGTGGCAAATCCACATAGGAGAACCAGTTGATGAACTGGGACACCAGCTGGGCTAAATGGGCAATATTTGACTGAACCTCCTTGCAAAGCTATTGTGGAAGCAAGAATGGTGAAGGAGTTACTAGAAATGTTGCCAAAGCGTGTAAGGATGGTGTTGGTGCACACTAGGGCTTGAGGAATCTCACACTGCTCTCAAATAAACCATGTTAACAGTAAGAGGCAGAACAAAGAACGTCTAGGCCTGTTGTTGAATGTGAGCACAGGTAAAACTGATGTGCTCAGAGCTGCCTTTGCCTCAGTCTTCCTGACCTGTGTACTTGGAGGCAAGGCTCGAGCAAGCGAAGGCCTACCAGCAATGGAATGAGGATCAGGACAGACCTGTACAAATCTGAGACCAACTGGGCTGAGTGTGAGGGTGCTGGAAAGAGCTGGCTGGTGCCTTGAGAGCAGCTGTTCTTTCTTTAGAGTGCGGTGAGAAGGGTCCATAGCAGCTAAAGCAAGGCGAATGTTGCACCCATCTTCAGAAAAGGCCAAAAGGACTGTTTGGGGAACCATGAGGAAATTAGTCCCGTGGAAAATGACCGAGTCCCTTTGGAACAGACATGCTTTTGTGTATTTCCTGTGTCTAGAAAGGGTGCCATCATACCTCGCCAGCTGTCTGCCTTATATGATAAAATGGCTGCATTTGTAGGCATGGGGATGGTAGTGGATGCCATGGCAACTTTAGTAAGGTGATAGGCACTGGCTCCTGTGCTGGTTTTGTATGTACTTGGGATTCTGTAGTCTGGGTGGGCGGACAGCTAGGTGGGTGAGAAACTCAACTGCACTGTAATGGGCTCCACTTTGCCTGAAGAGCAGCAGCAAGTGGAGGCCTGTTGCATGTTAACATCTTTCTCAAGGACCTGGAGGAGATGATAGGACCTACTGCTGCCATGCTCGCACGCAACCACATAGTGGGGGTGCCATTGACATGCTTCAGGCCTGGGCAGGCTCAAGAACAGACCAGCATGTTTTGTTTTTACTTTAACATGAACAGACGTTCTGCATCTGGGATGGGACAGCACCTTGTACAGCTCCAGCTTGGGGACTGCCTGTCTGGTTAGCAGCTCTGTTGCAAAGGCTGTGGGCATGTTAGTAGCAACAAACATAACCACAGAATGCCCCCAGCTTGGAAGGAGTGATTATCCTAGTCTATTTGGCACTCATTCGGGCACTTCTCGCCAGTGTGCCCAGGTGTGTCATCCACCCCTCACAATCCTGTGCCAAGACAAGCTCAGTGGAGGGCCACCCAGGCCAGGGCTGGAGCGCGTGTCCTGCAAGGGCAGGCTGAGGGAGCTGAACTTGTCTGACCTGGAAGCGGGGAGGGCTCGCCACCATGTGAGGGAGGATGAGAGAACAGAAGACGTTCAGCCTTTGGGTATAAGGAGGCCGGTTCCACTGCGGTGAGCACCGAGGCAGAGACCTCCCCGGCCTGAGGCGCAGGGGAAGCGCGCAGAGCTGCAGCAGGGGGGAGCGCTGGGGCTGGGGTGAGGGCCGAGGCAGAGACCCTTCCAGCCCTAGCCGGCGGGCGGAGCTATCCCCCTCCGGGCAGGGTTGGAGGAGCGGGCGGGAAGTGCCGCCGCCGCCCGTGTCCTGCCTCGCTGCGGCTCTAGCTGGGCGCGGGGCTCGACCCCACAGCTCGGAGGAAGAGGAAGTGGCCGCGGCGCCCGGCCGGCCTCGGCTGTGTTCGGCGCGGGGCTGCCCCGCCGTGCCACCGCCCCTGTCTGCGCCGCGCAAACTTTGTGCCGGGCAGCGGGGCCGGGCGGCGCTGTCCCGGCACCTCCCTGTCGCGGAGCCGGGCGGTGGGGGCGAAGACCGGCCCCGGAGCGGGGCGGGCGGGCGGGCACGAGCGGCAGCCGGAGGAGGCGGAGGAAGCGCTGTCAGCGGGGCCGGCCGTCTCCGCCCGCCGGGCATCCTTCAGCACCGCCGGGCTGAGCTTCGCCCGCCGCCTGTCTGAGGTACAGCCCGCCGGGCAGACTTGGCGAGGGGCAGGAGGGGGTCTGGGGGTGCCCTGGGGAGGGTCGGCGCGGCAGAGCGGGGAAAGCCGCTCTGGGGCTCGGGCTCGTCCTGATCCGCGGGCTCCTGAAGTTGGAGGGGACCGGCCGGTCCCGTCCTGCCGTTCTCTAGGGGGCCGTTAGGCCCGGGCCCGCGGCCGGAGGCGCGGTCCTGTCAGACGGTGAGGAGACCCCCGGGAGGGTCCGGGGGGCTGGAGGCGGCGGGGCCGAGACCCGCTTCCAGCCAGCGCGGTCGTTCCGGTCTGTCTCCCGCCGCGGTGAGGCAGAGCCGGGCCGGGGTCAGAGCTCCGGGAGGAGCCGGGTGGGTGCTCCTGCCCAGCCGAGCTCCGCTCCTCACACGGCGGGCACCTGGAAGCGACGGTACCGCGACGTGCCATCGTGTGGCTATCTGGGGTCTGTGGTTCTACAGCTGCTATTTTCAAAGGCTGCGCTGGATATCGCCTTTATAAGTCCGCGATACTGCTCCAGCACGTTTTTGTTCCAACGTGAGGAGAGGCGGCATGACCGTGGGTCAGCAGCTGCGTATCTGGGCATGAAACCCATCTGCCTCCTCTCTGGTTTATCTGGATTCTTGTCAGAGCGGCAACTTTTCATAGCCTGTGTATTTCTGGAAAGGGGAATTTAGTTGGATGGACTTTCAGAGCGCTTCAGCGGTGCTTCCAACTCGGTCAGATAATTAATGGGAGACATTTGTTCTCCATTCCGAGGGAGCGTGCTTGGCTCCAGCTCGGACCAGCGGAACAAGCTGAGGCAGAGGCTGCTGTGTGGCAGGACAGGAGCAGTGCTGGAGCCGTCCTGTGGTCTTGGTGCAGCGGTGGCGGGTGTGCTAGAGCAGTTCTTGCGTGTAATAATAACAATACAGGGCAAAATGCTCTTTAGTGTTTTCAGCCAAAGTTTGGAAGCTGATTATATATATCCTGCTTCTGGTTTTATGCTGTAAAAAAAAAGTAAATATGTTTGGTTTTAATCATTATTTATCAGAATAAGTAAACGTCAAGATATGGCTGATCTCTAGTTTATAAGGGGAAATCTTTCTGTACATCTGCTTTTATGTTTTATTTTTAATGAATCCAGTCCATTTCTGCTCTTGGTATTGAATAACAAGCTACTGGCAGTAACCCTCTTTTTCACAATACTAGTGGTCACATTTGTGTATTTAATGTCTGTTTTTTTCTAAGGAAAAAAAAAGGCTCAGAATGAAGGGTTATTTTAGGAATCTAACTTAACCTCAAGTTAGTTACATTAGACAAGGGGCTTTCCACTGCTTGAATGCTGGCATTCCCCTTGTCTGAGAGTGAGAATGTGGCACGAAATGAGTATATACAACTGTGATTAAATACCTAGGGGAGTTCTGAGCTGTGGTGCTGGGAAACACTGATACCATACCAGGTATAATGTAGTGACCTTATAATATGTGGTGGAAAAGCTGAAAAGCTGGAGGCATAGCCTTTGGAAGGACAAAAATCAAACTCAGTCTGTATTTAAAGTAAATAAAAAATAAATCACACAACTATTACTCCATTTCCCAGCTTCATGTGAGATCCCACAGCTTCACACCTGGCTCCAGTGGTCAACTTTACCTTTTACCCCAAATTGGCTGGCCAGGGTTTTACTCCATAGCAAACTAGCAACAGATAGTAAGCATAGGGCTGTGAAGCCTGTCTAGCTTTGTGTTTTACCATGGTTTTACTCGCTGTCCTTGAAAGTACTGTGCATACATTGCATCATGCATCTGTTTTCCGTGTCTCTTTTCTGTGGGTTTAGAGTGGTATGGGATTAACTTTAAAGGAAGGCTGGATTAATATCTCACATTCCTATGCACTCTTCTGTCAGGTCCAGTCAGTCGTTAATTTGCTAGACAGTAAATGTTGGCTGTTACAGTTTTCCCTTAAGTTCTTGAGAGCAGCTCTCTGCATCTTAGCATCTCAGAAGTCTTGTGTCTTCATTTGGGGGCATCTTGCTTGAACATTTACAGCTGTGGTATTTCACAAGAAATTTCACCTGTGCTTTGTCTACCTTGACCAGAAATACCCTACTTTGTCTAGTGCAAGGTGTACCTGCTGGTGGCAAGGGATTGGAACTAGATGATTGTCGAGGTCCCTTCCAACACAATGATTCTATGATTCTATGAAATATGTGGTACAGTCTGAATCTTTAGCTGTACTGAAAGACAGCATCATGGTATCATAAGGTATTGTATCTTTTGGATGAGCATTACAGGGTGGTGTGGGTGTGTGGGGTAAGAAGCAAGGTTCTCGCACTGGCCTACTGTTCCTCAGGGTGCTCCTGAACACCAGCACACTGGCCTTACTCCTCCACCAGTGCTCTCTGATGCTGTTTGCTTTTCTTCCTCCCACACTCACCCACACGCACACATGCTCAGACCAGCCTTGTTTCCCTAGGGAGGATTGAGTGCAGCTGGTGGCAGCCACTGGTGGTAGACCGGGAGCCTGCAGAGGTGGCCCACCTACCTGCAGGCACAGGACAGTGCAGAGGAAAGTTAAGTGTGTGTTATTCAGAGCAGTAGAGTTGAGCCCAGGACTGATGTTGTGAACACTGCAATAAAAACCATAGCACCTCATAATGTTTTGTTGAAATCATGTTATCACGGTGGCGTGTTATTTGACATGCTGCATGCTAGGGCTGTGCTTTCTTGTGACTTGTATATATGAGACCTATCAGGGTAGCCTGTTCTAATTCCACTGAACCCATATTGTATTTATCCATATATTACTTTGTTGTCTTCCTAAAGCTTAGCAAACTCTTGAGGCGAGACTAACAATTGTCTTAATTTGCCATATTATGCTTTCCTTGTTGTTTTGTGTAGGCAGCACATTTTCTTGTCTCCCAGGGAGATGGTACCAAACCCGGTGCAATAGTTTGTCTTTAATTGTAGCAATCATATCTGCAGTTCATCATGACAGGTCTTCCAGAGTGCTTGGTAGGAGTCCAAATTAGTCCTCCTGATTTGTGTTCTGCTTCTGCTTAGTTTTGGTATCTTTGGCCTCTCTAACCGGGCTTGACTTCTGGCACATTTCACTTTATGTTGGTGTTTCTTGATCTGAGACAGTAGTTTCCTCTGCTGAGCCTTTTTTCCTGTCCCTTGAAATCTCTCTGCTTATTCTACCTTTCCTTCTTTATTAGGTAATTCATCTTGCTGTGTCTGGAAACCTTCTTATGAATTCTCTTGTCACTTCCTTGGGTTCCAAATTCTGCAGGTACTCATATTGTAGTTTAAACATGTTCCAGACCTCCCCTGTGCTCACATCCTCTGACTTTTCATTCCTGTTCATCTCACTAATGAGTTCCCGTAGTTCTTGAGATTTGCCTTTTGAAATTGAAAACCTTAATTGCAGATTTATTGTGTTGCCCTGCCATTTAATCTAAACCAAATCAATCACACAGAATAAATCTGGGATTATTCTTTCACCAACCTTTCTGTAAAATGAGATTTAGTTATCAGCTGCAAGTCTAAAATTCTGATAGTGCTGGTCAGTATATGGTGAAAAAAAGCTGTTCAGCTGTGACATCCAGCAAGAGGTAGGACTGATTTATGGTGATTGTTCTTTGTATCGCACAATAAGTCTTTCAGAATTTTTCAGATCATTTGTTAAACATTAGATATTAAACCACTGATCCCTCCCCACAAAGAAAAATTAGTGTGGTGTTTATTTAATATAAGCTTACATAGTTACCTGTATGGTAATACATCTGAAAAGAGACCAGGTAGGTATCTCTTGATAAGGAATTTCCCTCCTGGTGGTGTAATCTCGCAGAAAGCCTGTGCAGTGGTAAGCCAGGGTGGGGAAAAAAGGGGATGTGTCAGGAGAATGGCTTTATTCTGGAACTCTATAGAGGGTTGTGCTGTCATCCTAGCATAGTATTCACATTTCTTTGCACACCCAGTTTGTCAGGTCTGGTGTTTTGAATGCTCTGCTTGTTTATGCTTCTCTGCCTGATGGTTTGTTGCTTTGTGGTTTTTGTTGTTGTTGTTTTTTCCTTGTTATTCCTCCTCTGATTCATTGCTTTAACTAGGCAAGGAAAGGGATGTGACCATAATTTGCAAGCTCTCTCAGGGTTTGTTTAAAGCTGAATGGGGAACTAAACACTGGTGTTTTGTAGACAGGGAAGGATACAAGGCTTAAGTGACCACATGCCAGCAAGTGAACTGAGCTGAGCATGAACTGCTTTTTATTTTGAAAATGGAAAGGTCAAGATTGCAGGAGTGAGGGTTTAAGGAAATAAGTGTGTCTTATTACTGCACAACAAGTGTGAAGTCCTGTCATTATTTGTAAAAGCCTTCTAGCATCCCTGTGAGGTAGCTAAGCATTACCCACGGGAGGAAGAACCAGGATGAAAGGACTTAACTAAAATCAAGAGAGAAAACCTGTTAATACCTTGCAGTTATCTTGTTTCCCAGCTGCCACACTCCTCAGTCAGAGCATTGTATTCCATAATTTTGTGAAAGGAACTTTAGCAGTAACTTACGATATTTTAAAAAACAAATTAATTCATGATAAAGCTTACAAAATGAAATGACTAGTTCTGGACAATAAACAAATGTGTTAATGCAAGCAAGGTTGTTCTCACTGATTGAACTTAAAACCGAGCTGACAATAGCATAATTTGCCTGTACAGCGCGTTGTCTTTGGATGCCATTGTAAATATTAGAATTACCTTGTTTCTGTTTCAGGTGTTAGTGTATTGTGCTTACACCTGTATTAGAATATTCAGTCTTATGCTATGTACTTAGCAGTTAATTCAAAAATTATAAGTATTTAAAAGAACTGTTTAGGAATTCTCTTCAAATCATCCCAGTAAATAGCCATTGGCATAATGCTTCCCATAATATTGATGTAGCTAAAATAAACTGTTTAGCCAACAAATGCTTAGTTGATAAATATTCCTTAAATTACTTAGTTTGGTAATCGATTCAAGTTCCATTAGCCATGTGGTTCTGTTATGTGTCAGTGTAATTTTCAGCATTACTTCTTGGGGATAAATTGTCATGGAAAAATTGGCTCCATTTCTTCCCCCCAAAACCCCAAACAGAAAAGCAGGTAGAAGGCAAAGGATTTGTTTTCTTCTCTTCATTGTGCTCTTTTCCTGCTGAAAAAGAATCCTGGGGACTGAACCACTATTAACAAGAAAATAAGTTGATAGCCATGGTATTATTCTGTGCTTGTTGTTCTTTGCTGATTCTGAACTTGTTGTATTTCACCTGTTTTGCACACAAGCTAGTAAATTGAGAAGGCAAACCCAGGCTGCAGAGGGTATTTTAACAAAGCTTAGGCTCAGAGATCATGAGTTGAAAACTTGGCAAGTCTCTAAAAAAGCTATAAAAATTCCTATATTCTATCCAAGATACACTTATTTTCCTGGGCTACGGAGGTGCTTCAAATAGGAAGTACTGTTTGTTTTTTTGTTTTTTTTTTACCTCTTGCTGAGTACAATTTGTTGTATTTTTTTATTTTTCATGGCAGAGGATGGTACCATTTTCAGTAAAACTTGCATTGAGAAGGAGCGTTCAGGGACAGGTCATTTGCCATGCTGGTGTGGGTTTCTGTCCTCTTCCTTCAGACACTCCCTAGAGCTCCTCTGTGCCTAAAATACACGACAAAGGACAGTAACAGGGATAAGGAGGTGGCAGTAACAGGTTGCAGGTTGGACATTTGCTTGGGATGTACAAATCCTGGGTTAAAGTTTTGAACTCAGTTTTCAGAAGCAAGACGCTCATTTCCTAACCAGTGGGAGCCTTTGCTTTCATTTACAAGACGAACTTAGGGATTAATACACAATAGGCTTTGCTGTTCTTCAACTCATCGTAGCTTCCATTTTTGATATTTTGCAAAATTAAAATGAGATATAGACTAAAAAAACCACCCAGTTTGTTGTTAGATCTGGGTTTCAGTTCTAGTTTTATCAGCACGTGGCTGAACACAAGGACAGTTTTGGATATTATCAAGATCATGCAGCATGCGTAAGATTAACTCACAGTCTCAAGTGTGTTTGTGGACAGAATTAGTTTTCCGGCATGTGTAATTGGAAGATCCCATAGCTAAATCTTAATTTTAGTGGTTAATACACCTAATTAGATGTTACTTCTTCACTCAAGGTATTTCTTGTAAATGTGGAACTAGTGAGTTGATAATTAATTTTTACATTAATGAAATGAACCTACTGCAGAGCAAAAAATATTTGAGAATTTGGCAGTGTTTTTGAAGAATTGTTTTTTTAATTTACTAAACCCTGACTGTTAGTGATAATATTTTGTTCTAACACCGAGTAAAAAATGTAGAATTAACATGCAGGTGTAAAAACCCAGATGTGTATGTAGTATACCTTAAGCATCCCTTATAGCAAAACAATATACCTGCTGAAAAAGGGGATTGAAGTGGGTTTAGATGACTTTAAATGCATCAGTGATGAATATTTCTTACAACACTCGGATAACTTCATTGTAGAAAACTAAGAAGGTGAAAAATGTCCTGTTGACAACTAACTAGATTTGTAACTGAAAAGCAAGGAGATACTTTCAGACGAGGATGGAAAGACTGAGCAGCACTAACTTTGCTGCAAAGGAAAGGAAGGAAGAGGGTAATAACTGATGTTAAAGGTCTCTGGAAGGTTATAAAGCAAGCTGTCCCAGTAGGAAGTTTGTGGGTTATTGAGAATTTGGTGATTCTGTGATTACCTGTCATATGCACATCATAGAATCATAGAATAGCTAGGATTGGAAAGGACCTTAAGATCATCTAGTTCCAACCCCCCTGCCATGGGCAGCGACACCTCCCACTGAACTATGTCACCCAAGGCTCTGTCCAACCTGGTCTTGAACACTGGCAGGGATGGAGCATTCACAGCTTCCCTGGGCAACCCATTCCAGTGCCTCGCCCTTACAATAAAGAACTTCCTCCTTATATCCAATCTAAACTTCTGTTTAAGTTTTAACTCGTTGCCCCTTGTCCTATCACTGTAGTCCCTAATGAATAGTCCATCTCCAGCATCCCTATAGCCCCCCTTCAGATACTGGAAGGCTGCTCCAGGCAGCCTTCTCTTCTCCAGGCTGAAGAGCCTCATCATCAGTATCTGTAAGACAACTTCAAGCATTCATATATCTCATATTCATAGTTCTCATTGTTTTTTTAGTACTTAGACTCCTGCATTAAAGTAGGAACATTATTTCTTAAAATTCATCTTTTATTGCTGTAGCACTTGCATCCTAATTACTGTGGAAGAGTTTGTAATGCTGTGAAACTTATTTTTTTCTACTGATCTCTCATTTTTATTCAAGTGAAAACATTCTTTGCTGTATATGTACTTTAGTAGCATAATTGTCTGTACTTAACAGAATGGGGGAAAGAGTTTCTCTTCAAAGATAATAATTGAAGTTTTAGTCGAGCAGCAGGAAGGCGAAAATCAGTCTTGTGGTGAGCACTCGCATACACAGAAGAAGTATGTTTCAGTCCAGCCCCAGGTGGGCAGGTATGTCCATGCTGAGTGACTTGTGGTTGGCACTCTTTGCGGAGATTGTTACTCGCATGGGCAGGAAAGATGGATTGTTTTTCTCAGAAGGGGCAAGGAAATGTTTGCTAGACAAGCACAGGAGAGCATTTGTGGCTGCGGCTGAAGGAGCAGGCTTCTGTTTTCTGGCACTTTAACCCCAATTTAAGAAAGAATGCAAAACTCTGTGATGTGAAATATCGTGTCCCTGAGGCCTCCTTCTGCAGCCATCGCTGTCTAAAGAGTCTTGTGGATTTGAGACTCTGTGTAACTAAGGGTTGCAGGCACTGTGGCTTGATGACCTCTGAAACAGGATTCTTTTCCTTATGAAATGCTGTACTGTGTACTTATAAAGTGTAAGAATTACTGGGTCAGCGCTGAAACAGGAAATTTGATACACTTTCTAGAACTTACTGCTATCTTAATTCCTCACTCTACAATGTATTAAATAAAGCACAGGCATGCTGCTAGATGTGTTCCATTACAGTCCATGGAAGTGCACATAGTATCTTGTTAGGCATGTTATTATACAGTAGAGATCTATATATTAAAATGAATAACATTTTAGACTTAAGCTAATCATATTGCACATGCAAAAGAAGGAAGCTGCTGCATATAAGAGAGAATAATCCTTTGCTTAATGTAGTAGTTGTCATTAAAAAAAAGGCAGAAAGTGTCATTTTGGGAACAGAAAATGATCTGAGGATTTATAACTGTAAATACCAAAAGAGAAAAAAAATAATCCCAAACTTTAGCTTTTGTTTATAGAAATTGTTAAAGTAGTCTTTTCTCTCAAAATAAGCAGGGCAGCTGATTTTCAATATTTGCTGGATTCACAGTTCAGTAACACACTGAATTTTGGTTTTGTTTTTTTTTTTTTAATGCTTCCAGTTACTGTGCAATCAGATATTTACTGTCATGTTTTTGTAAGGTTTGATGTGTTGGTCAGTCCTATCTGATGTATTTATTAGTGACTTTGCAGTAAGATGTAGGTGTGCCCTTACAGACTCTGCAGACAGTGTGAAGGTGGGTGGCATTGCTGAGCCTAGAAGGACTTCCCATCTCTTCCAGGGGTGAGATTATTACTGAGTAGCAGAAATGCAGAAGGATAGGGAAGAGTTATGGGGGATGAGTTGCAAACTTGTCAATTACCTGTGTTGGATAAAAACCAAAAGGAAATGGGTTTGTCTTCTGAGAAGCTGATGGTAAACCTTGAATGTGATCCAGCCATGAATGATGGTTTTAGGTGCAGTAGGCATGCTATTTGCAGTAGCGACATTGAAGCATCAATGTTATTTTAATAGCCCTTGTTAAGATTTCATTTTGAGCATATGGTCACCTGTGTTCATGTAGAGAAATTAAAACAGGAGTGATGCAAATGAGAGTGAGTGGGGTGGTGAAGGGAGCAGAGCTTCTGTCTTGTAAGTGACAGGAAAGGAACAGAGGACATTTATCCTAGCAAAATATGAGAAGGAATTCGGTAAGTATTCATAAAAGTGATTTCAGAAGGAAATATGAGGGAGAGATAAAAATGACAGAAGTTAAAACACAATATATATTAAATAAATTTCTGTGAATAGATATCAAGTACATTGGGGCTGGAAATTTGACTCACTTACTAACTATTTGGGGGGGATGGAGCTTACAGGGCATAAATTTACAAGAACGTCTTTGGAGGAAGGGAACCTGAACTGTTTTTTCATTCTCCGCTTTAGGTTTAATAGCTCTTGAGGTAAAGGCAGCCCTGTTCTGTGACTGAAGTTTTTCAGTGCTTGGTGCTATCAGTTAGAGCTTGCAGGGAGGCTGAAATGCTGATCTTGGTGATGCTGAATGGATCCCATGCCTCAAAGTGTCCAGGTTGGACTGTGGGAGCTCCTTTTCATCACTGAGTGCACTTCCATTCCCATTCCCAAAGCATGAGTTTCTCCACGGTGGAGGAGGCAGGATGTTGGGTGGGTGATAATGAAAAACCTCAGGTGCCTGGCTGGTGTGTCTTCATCTTTCCATGATGGCATGTTTTCATCTCTTCAACTCAATGCTGGTTGAATAATTTGCCTCAGTCCAAGCAGCATTGTTGAAAAGGAGTGAGAGGATTTCATAGAATCATAGAATGGTTTGGTCTGGAAAGGACCTTGTGATCATCCAGTTCCAACTTCCCTGACATGACCAGGGATACCTTCCTATAGTCCGGGTTGCTCAAAGCCCCATCCAACCTGGTCATGGACACTGCCAGGGATGGATTTGGATGATCTGAGTATTTTCATCAAGCAATTACTCCATTCTTTCATACTTTGTTGAGCCATGATGTGCAGGATGCTGAGAAACATTTACTGTGTAGCAGAAATGGTTGTCAGGAGTAATCCTTTAAAATTTTGTGGACTGGCAGCTTATTAAAGAGAACTAGATTTATCTAGTCCAGTTCTGTGGCCATTTGCCTTTTCTGGAGTGAAGATGGCTTCTATAAAGTGCCATTATTTCCTGTGGTTTACCTGAGAAAATGAGGTGGAAGGAAGTGAGGTAGTTTTCTTAATGCTGGTAGTTCTCTGCAAACCTGCCTTTTCCACTGAATTACAGATGTAGATACTCATTTGAATGTTACAGAGGTTTCTGTTAATACTGTCTGCTCTCATAGTAACTGCATACATAGAAATTGTTATTAATTTATCAACCCTTATATTAGCAAGTTATTTTGCATTTTCAGCCACTTTTTATAATGGTGTATGTGTCTTCCAGAGTTTACTATTGAATACATGTGGAAGATGCAAAATACATGCATTAAACTGTCAATTTTCCAATGAAATAATAGCATGCCTGAGGGTTGATATGAGTAGTTTGTACTTCAGTTACTGTCTGAGCATTTATTTAATTCTACTCTTTCATATAGTTTGTAATTTAGTTTTTTAGTTTGTATTTAAAACCTAAATGTCCCCATAATGTGCTAGTGTGGTGCATGGAACTGGAAAGAAAAAGCCTAAATGAATGATGTTTATGCATTTTTCCTTTTCTCTTTCTCTGCCTCAGGAGCTGCTGAAATGGGTTGTGGATTGAACAAACTAGAGAAGCATGATGAAAAACGACCTGGTAATATCTATTCAACTTTGAAGAGGCCCCAGGTAGAAACCAAGATAGATGTTTGCTATGAATATCGATTCCTGGACTTCACGACACTAAATGATAGTAAGTTCACAATATTTTTCTTTACCTTTTTTTCCTAATCAAATGAGCACATTAATAACTCCATAATGCTTATGAATAGTAGTTAAGTTTTTAAAATGCCTTTGGTTTCTTTAAGTAAATGTCTTCTCTTCTTCAGTCATAATGCTGATGGGCAGAGATGTGATTGAGAATTTTCTGTACATTTTTAACCATAGGGCTATTTATAGATTGTCAGATTTTAGGTTCTTTTAAACTCTTTCCTCCCCCCCGCCCCCCTTTTTAAAAATTTTGTTACTCTAATTTGGATGTTTGTTTCCTTAATTTGCATTTTATCCAAGTTTCATATGGTAAAGCAATTCAGGTCTGCCAGGTTATGTACTTTACTGCTCTTTTTTATTCCTCCCCATCTGCTCCCTCGGGAGTATTTTGGGACGTTGAAGTTAGTGTTTTCAGTTTTGCTAACTTACCTTAAATAACTCTTATGTGGTTACAAATACAGATGGACCCATGTGTGTAGAAATGGGATAGTGGAAGACACTGAAGGTGTAAAACACCAAAAGGCCGAAGGTCCAGTTTCGTGCAAATTTTACCTTTATATTTTTCTCCTGTCTGAGGCAGTCTTGCTTTAATCCACATGACAATCCACAGATACTTCATTTCTTTCCTTCCTGATTGACATCAAGTATCTCTGCCAGTATTGTTCACACCATCTCCTGTGCCCTCTTTCACTTCAAAATTAGCCTGTTCTACAAGCAATTACTCCTCACACCGTTTGGAAATTTGAAGCTTGAGCAGAAGGCTGGGACCTGCTTCCTGCTATATATATAAAACAACACAGCACCAAAATCTGTTACAGCTCGTTGGCAGGATGCCAGGTAGAGCCTCTGTGCTTTGCCCTGCAGTGTTCTGCTAGCTCTCTTGATTTTGCAAGTCAGGTCAAAGGAAAAGCCAAAGCGGTACGTCTCTCACTCTGTGAGACAGTGCTGCATGTGACACCTCTAGTGCAGTTCAGTATGTTCAGCCCAGGGCAGCAGGAATTGTTTTTTAAAACTTGCTGCAAGTGAAGTTGGATCTGGAGCAAGGTGGAGGTTTGGATTAGGTGGTTGGACAGGAGCATGCTTTTGCAGGCAGTGTGGGAGCTGAGAAAATCTGTCTTCACAGACTGCCTATCTCCCACACTCATGGATTCTTGTGGGTTTTGTTACGCTAATGGGGTGCACTGCAGTTATTGAGAGCACCAAACAAATGGGAGAGGTTTTTTTTTCATGTTTATGTATTGCAGTTGTTTCTGTGCGTATGTATTTATATTTCAAACTGAACTGTTCATGTCCTTTGATAGTTTGACAACTTTTACTGAGCCGTACTGCGCGCTGTATCATTAGTGAAAATGAATTAATATTGAGAACACGTTTGTGTGGGCTTTTCTGGGATGCTATCACTGTTGTGTCTGATTGCTTCACAAGCTTTAGCATTCTCCTGATACCTCATGAAGTCTCATCTTTGTTACTGTATGGAGGAAGAATCGGTACAAGTGGTAGCAGTGTGACTTGCCTCAGGCAAAGGGGATGTCTGGCACAGAGCAAAAAATGAAACCCAGACTTTCCAAGTCTGATTAAATTGATAGGTTTGTTGTAAAGCGTACTTGTACATTTTTCTTACTCATCAGAGATTGTTTTATTATGGTTTTAGGAGGCATGGTTTTAAAGAGACTATAAGTAGAAGTACTTCCGTCAAATTATCACCAAAGCTATCCAGCTCCCACTGAATTGTACTTTGGCATGTTGTATCCCCATCATTCCAGTCTCTGAAACATGCCAGTGGACAAGCAAATGAAGAGGGGATGTAGGTGTTGTTCCTGCTCTTTTTCCTTAAGATCACCCCCAACTGTGTGCTCTCAAAATTGCCAGGGCAGCAGCCTGTGGTTATGCAGCTCCCTCCCTATTCATGTTGTTGGCTCATGTCGCACTGTGTAGTGTTATAGCATTCCAGGTTTTTCTCAATGGTGACAGCATCACTGATTCATTTATATTTTTGCTCAGAAATAATCTTTGCAGATAACCAGAGTTAATGATGAAAGGTTCACCCATGTCTGTGTGGATTGAGGGCTTCTGAAAATGAAATGCTCACAGCTGTGTAAAAAGAACATTTGGATTGTGAAGTCTGTCTTCTGTGAACCTACTTTAGCCCTTTCACTGTGTGTATATATATACTGACATCATTTTTTCCACAGGTTTTCTGCTTCGTTAGGCTTTTCGAATAAGCCATGCTAAATTATGAGTGGCTGCGGAGTCTTTTATTACATCCTTATTCTAGCCCTTATTTAGAACACTACTGAGGCTGGCTCTAAAGACAGGTACTCATTTTTCTCTGGGGTGTTTCTGTAACATTTACTGCTCTGATAACTGTGTCTCTCACAGGCGTTTAATCTTGATGGTGAGGAGGATGTGATTATCTCCATGTTACAAGTGGGATCTAATACACAGATTAATGCCAGAAGTTTTCCAAGTCCTTAGCATTTCTTCATGTGTTAAAAGCAGCTGTTGTTAAGCATAAGTTTTCTGCAGCTACGCATGGGGAGATACTGCTACCCTCTCTTGCCTCCTGTCAGCTCTGTGAATTGATTTAACTCATGAATCTGGCAGAAGGCTATGCAGTCTTTTTGCTTGGTTATCCTCTGCCAAATCGGCATCTTGTGGAAGGGTCTGAAGAATGCTGGAGCTGGTAGAAGTGGTGGGAGTAGGCAGTCAGGAAAAGAAATAGGACCTTCTTTGAGTCAGCTTACACTGTTACAGTCTCTTTCCCTTAGCATGGCTCTGTTGAAAACAGATCTAAAATAATGTCTTGCTGGTCTTTTCTCTATGTTAGCCCGAAACTTAACTTTGCTTGCTTGCTCTCCTTGGTTATTGTTTAGTTTCTGCCATACACAGCTGAAGGAACATAAGGAAATATGCTCCTTTATTTTAATTTTTTTTGGACTTGAGCCTTGCTCAGCACTGATGCAGATGTCCAGTGGAAAATAGTGTTTGATCACTTACTTAAATACTGTATTAATAATGCATAGATGGAAAAGACACAATTAAGGTTGCAAGTGTAAACCTCATTCTGATATTTCCCAGTGTTACAAGATTGACATACTAGTGTCTAGAGAAAGATTTCCTAAGCTTTCAAGGAAAGCATACTATGAAGAACCCGTCAGTTTCCACTGTGTGCCACAACACTGATAATTTGTGTAGCTCTTCAGAATTAAAAGGTTAGATTTGCCACTGTCCTTCTTGAGCAAGTGTGATAATTGATAGTAGCAAAAGGTTATCATCTAGTGTAGATTGGCACTTGAGGAAAGAAGAGCACTTTGCTAAGGCATTTCGAGACCTTGAGGTGAGTATGCTTGTTTTGAGTTGTTGGCATTGTAATGTCTGCTTATGATCCTTACCTTTCTTACTACTGCAGATGTGGCCTCTTCCAAGAAATCACTGTCTCTTTAATGTTGGCCCTTGACAGCATCATCCTGTGGTCTGTTCTTTAGTCATTTGTACTGTCCAAAGCTTGTGGGCTGTTGCTGTCCCTCAGGTGAAATCACATCAGATTTCACCCAAATTGAATGGATAAATTTCATCACATATTTTTACTCATCAAGAAGCCATTAATAGGTTTGTAAATGGATGACTCATTGCTGGTTGAGCTACTAGGCTTCTGTCCCTGTAACATGTAGCTTGGTGTGTTTTCCTGGTGTGCTCATCCAGCTCAACTTTACCCACCTCACTGTCGTCTTGAAAGGCTCATTCCTTCAGAGTCAGGCTTATCCATCACTGTACAGTCTAGTCCTGCATCATCTCCATCTTCAGCTGGTTTGTCTGACAGGTTTCTACCCCCAGTCATTTCTGCTGCTGCTTGTCCGAGTCATTCTGTTTCAGAGACCCACCGCTCCCAAAGGTGGCATGCAAGGGGTGCAGGGTAATGCCTTAAAGAGGGTGTACACTACCTTCATCTGCTATTTGAATGTTCTAGCTCTCTGCTGGCTTCAGAGTTCCTTGGTTGCCTTCTTGTTGACTTTGAAACAATACTAATGCTAAGTGGGAATGATTGAATTTTATAACATTAAAAAAACTGAGGCAGGTCAAAGGTGGCAGCATTAGGTTAATGTTGCAGCAAACCTTTTGGTACAGAACTGCAAAAGATTAATTATGGCCTTTACTGGAAGAAAACAACCCAAAAAGATTATATCACCTGCCCAAAGTAAACTGTTGTTTGTTTTGCATCCCTCTCCATATAAATAAAAAGAGCTGAATAATGAACTTATTGTACCTTTTTATATCCAAGCTTTATTGGAAATTAGAGGCAAATGATGAGAGAACTTGAAGAAATGTGCTGACAAATGGAATAGCCATTTAAAGCAACTGCATTTTCAGCAGTGACTGTGGGGCAGGCTGTTTTGTTTCGTTGTTTTGCTTGAAAGAGAAGTATTTACATAATGTGCATTCCTTCCCTGCTCTTATCTGATGGACTTATTTTGGAAAAATTAACTGGCACTGACAGGATGTACTGAAACTCTCCCTCTTCATCCTTTCTTTCTTCACTTCCACCTCTTTTCAGTTATGATGACCTCCTGAGAGAAGCCAGGAATCTGATTGTTATTTATCTCTTCCCTTCTCCTCAGAATAATGTAGAGTTTTTTGGTATTTAGGGTGTTTTTTTTTTGGTGTTTTTTTTTTTTTCCTACTGATTTGATTGAATCTTTTTGTTTTGCTTTACATTCCTATAGTAATTCATTGGCCTGATGAGTTATGACAGGTTTTGCCCTTGAAAAGAGTTGGCATGAAACATATGCTGGCCATGTGATGAGAGTGAAATGAGGGTATAAATTTTTTTAAATGGGGAAAGGCTATACTCTGAACAAGCCATTTGTCCTATAAAACCACTAAAATCCAGATGTTTTGACTGACAGAATGAAAAATAGCAATACCTCACATGTCCCAAAGAAGTTCCAAACTTATAATGTGAATACAAGGGTGTATGATTTCTGTGCTTATTGGCAAGAATCTGTGTCTTTAGCAAAAAGAAAAAAAAATCAAAGAAAATTATTTGAAAAGTTATTAGTTACAGTCAAACATTTCCATCGTATTTTTGCTTGAGTGTTTTAAGTGTTATGGCCTAAGTACATATATTTTACCAGGACAATACTCCTAGTATTATAAGTTTACTACACACATAAAACCTGTTTTGACCCATTTTCTGTATATGTAGGTGTATATATATATTTATATGCATGCATCTGTGTATAAAATTTGAAAGTGTATCTGTATTTCAAGTTCTGACAAGATTCTGGATACTACACAATAATGTTTTGGAACCAGTTCTGCTCAAAAATTATTTGTTACAGTCTTATAAGTGCTGTGGCTGGGCTTTTGATTGAATTTTATTGCTTTTTTCTAATACAAAACACAAATAATGCATTAACCTTTATAAAAGACATTATATTATGATCAGTAGTTAAAGAAATATTTCCATATGCACATACTTGGATTACATTTCAGGTGTACGTAGGCTTAAATGAAGAAAAAAACACCCCAGTTTTCCCCTTAAAGGGGGGAAAGAAGTTGTCTGATAGGAACTTGGAAGCATCATGAACTGGAAAGTGTCTGAGTTAAGGACAGAGAAGGCATTTTTCCTATAGCATATGTATGCGTTTTTTTTAATCAGGAAATTCTGTTTGCTACAGAACATATTTGCTGTTGACTTCAGTGATTACTGTCTCTTCCTATTGGTAATTTTTATATTGCATTAAGCTGTTATTTGTGCCTGGCTTCTGCTTTCTGTTTCTCTTCACCCTTCACTTATAAAACCCCGCCATGAAAACCACACAGAACCCTTCCACTTCTCCAAGCAAGTGACTGTATAGCTGAATAAAGAAGAAACCCTGCATTTGCAGGTGTTATTATTTAAGACTAGTAAAAGCAGTTCTTTCCCCAGTGGTGAAGTTATTTAATTTCCTGTTTTCATCTCTGCAAGCAGAAGAACATAAATGAAATCAGCATTCCATTTTGTGTTTCAGGTTGACCAGGTCTGTTACCACCATTTTGTCCTCAGGAGTGATGAAATAAAATTAGCACAGCCATATATTGTTAGGGTATTAATGTGGTATGATAGCTTGAGCCAGACTCTGTATATATAGATTGGCTACAACAGACTAGAACATTGCTTCAGAGGAGATTCATGTGTAACAGGTTCAGAGCAGTAAGACAATGAGCAGAAGAGGCTTACTTCTGTGCAGCCTAGGTTCTGTTAATGCTTCCCCTTAATTTAAGCTTTGTCTGTGTGCATGTCCCATTGAACTTAGTTTGACTGTATGCACATGATGAAAAGAATCGGCATAAAGAGGTTCCTGGATCTGGGCTTCAGTCCTCTCTATTAACGCAAGCACAAAGAAATGCAATTTTTTGGCTTCTCTTGGTATTCTGTTTCAAATGGATTACAGTCTGTAGTAATATGTAACCCTTCAGGACTTGCCACTGGAAGTCACAGCAAAATGGAATGTTCATGCTATAGCAGTTTATAAGACTTACTTGTGTGTCTTGGGAAACTTGCAATTTGACATAAAAGGCACATTCCATATGTTAGTAGTTTAATAAATGCAGTAAATTACATCATAAATGTAATTGCTTTAAAGAATTGTTGGGAAATAATTTGACTTCTTTACCATGGTTGCCTTTTTAATACGGCTGCATAACTCAAGTAGAATCTGTTAGAAATATTCTGGTTTCCAAATGCAAGCTTTGCTTTCCATAATTACAGTCTCTGGTTTCTTGTTAATGGTACCCTGTATGCACACATTCTCTCTTTATATGAATAAGCATATCTTTATCTGTACATCAATAGCATGTGTAATACACATGTATTGGATATATGTTTATATTATTGAGGGGGTAGTTCATGAGGATATGAACATTCAGTCTTTTCCATTTTGCTTTATGGCTACACTTAACTGTACTACAACAGAAAGTACAAAGAGCTTTAGATAAAGTCCTGTGATAACCATGACAGAATAAGGAATAGGCCCCTGGAAGTCTGGTGCTCTGGCAGCTAGATCATGGCCTCCAAAGCACCCTTCTCACTTAATCTCAAGCAAGAGCTAGTCAATATTATGAATTAAATTTCCTAGCCATATTATAAGTTATATACGTGTAAAAAGGCTGTACTTTTCACATACCTTCAGATGGAAAAAACTAATTTGCTGGCATTGCCCGTCTCCTCGAAATTCAGCTGAACTGTGGCATTGCTATTTTGTGTTGCAGTAGTACATTATAGGCTAGATGAAAGCTTAGATACAACATGCTATGTGTATTAGAAGTCTCAAATATGTTAAAGAGCTTGCTTTTTGGTACAGTATTTTCAAACTGTGATTGGAAACATGGTTATGTGGTTTTCTTTTAGATACTTTTTTGGACTCTCACCCCCAATACATCTAGCAATGGAATAGCCACTTTTCTCCATGGATTGTGCATGTGTACTTGGGCAATGGGTACGTGCCAAAGAAAAATGGGTTAAGGAAGGCAGGAACATCTGCAGGATATTTTCTATTTATGCATGTTCCACATTGTGAAAAAATATGGCTGCTGCAAAAGTCACGTTTGTGCTAACTTTCCTATTCTGTACCCATTCTTAGACTGAAGATCGGGTAGCTACAATACTCCATTCTTACCATGCAGTCATTTATTGTATCTGCTGTGTTAGCTGAAGCTTCTTCTTAATGTAGTTAGTTAATTATTACAAGAGGTGCATACCATACATCACACATACGTGGATCTGTCTCAGAAGAGCTCTGAACTTCCATGTCTTTTTCTCAGGAATTGCTCATGATCCAAGTGGTCCTGTCTTTTCTTTTGCCTCTGGCTTTGTACATTTTTCTAACCTGCATGTGGTTTTCATTCTTGTGATGCTGTTCAAGAGCCAAGGAGCTGGACTTGGCAGTCTGCAAGGCTGATAGACAGGCATTTCTGATGGAAGCGTGAGATTCTTCAAGTCACAGGGGCCCAATCCTGTTTTCTCAGAAACAAAACTTCCCCTTTGTTTAACTGGAACAGGAGATCACACAGTGGCTTGTAACTTTGAGTAATAAATGCCTTATGGTTTTATTATGGCAGAGAAGTGATTTGAAGCTACCTCTGTAATCTGCTTAGCCTTTCCAGTACTTGTTACTACAGTTCCCTTGACATCAGCCAGATAAAAGATGATATATAAAATCTGTGCAATATTTTAATTTTAATGGAGTTCTTAATCATTTACCTTGTAAATAAGTGTTGTTGTTTGGCTAAAATCTCATGCAAATGAAAGACATAGAGTTGGTTAATCCTAAATGGAGGATACTGTACCCTCTTTGGGAGAAAAAGGGAATTGCTGGTGTTGGCTGCTGTTGACTGTGAGAAGTCACTTTTGATTGTACTGAAAAGAAAATGCTGAGGAGACATACCTAGATTGTGTGGGATTATTTCTGTTTATATTTATTTTTCTGATCTTCCTTTATGAAGATTGAAGAGTCTCTATTGTGACAGAAACAGAGTGAACATCGAGCTATTTCACATAACCTATAACAGACTCTTGGTGTCAGACCCAAAGGCACTGGCTGGTATCAGGCTGTGTGTATCTCAAGCCAGCAGTGTGGTGCAAGAGGGATAGACAGCCAGGTTGGAGCAGTTGCTTCTGGGGAGTTCACACTGCATTGAATGTATTTTGATGTTTTTACTTTGGACAAAATTTAGTGTCTTCCTGTACACTGAACATCCCACTGCATGTGCTTCAAAGCAGCCTGAGGGAAAGGTAACTGAACTGTGTTTGGTTTCTGGCTTGCAAGCCCTTCTGGGAGCCACTCTAGGACGTGCTATTTTGTCCCAGTGTCTGTGTGATGCAGATGACTATAGCTTGTCATTGCCTCTGCCAGTGACACTTGTCAAGAGATTTCACATGCAGAAGCAAGTCTAATTTCTGTTCTACTTCTGCTCTGGGTTTGTTTTCTGTTCCTGATTTTCTATACATGCTACCATTGCACCTACTGCCTTATGACTTCTGACTTTTTTGTCAGTGGCAAAAATGAGCATCTTCCTACAGCTGTGGCAGCTGCTGTGTGAGCACACTCCAGATGAGCTGACTCCCTCCTGCTCCCTCCCTGTTTTTGTCTGAGGATGAAGACATGGACTGTCCTTTACTTTCTTGAGCTTTCACTCCTTGTGCTCTGCCCTACATCCACTGGAGGGTACCATGGATGTGTGACATAACGTTGGATTGGCTGGGCTAGTGGTTGCCTCTCTGCACTAATGATAGTGTGGTGGGCCAGAACTGGCTGTTGTTACAAGCTACTGACAGACTTTGCCGTTAGTCTTCAAAATTCTGGGAGTCCAAACATGCTCTCACAGGTCCAGCTATCATACTATGGCGTCCTGTGATTGCAGGACCTGTTGGTCAGTGGCTAACCAGTTTGGAGAGGGAGGGCAAATTTGCAGTGCACAAAGTCACGATCAGGGAGGGTATGCAGTCCCATCATCCAAATAGTGTTTTAAACACTGCCCTTGCAGAGAGGCATAGCAGAGCTGCATGTCTAGAAGTGAAGAGGTTCACCCTTTGCCTGATGGCATTTGACTGTTTATGCCTTTCAGGTGGGCATAGTTACTTTGTCTCTTCCCTGACTGTCAATGCCTGCTTTGACTTTTTCTCCTGTTGGCAAATGCCTTTGTCTGCTGGCTTCGTGGCCCTCAGGAAACCCAACAGACTTGGGACTGAGTTGTTTGCTAGGGAAAAACACAGCTGAAAAGTAGCAGCAGCACAGCATGCAGGAAAAGGGAGGAGTGAGGGTGAATCCTGTGCCCTGCTCTTCTGAGAAGTGACAAAGGAGGGAGAACTGACAAAGGGAAGAGTAATAAAGCCTGTGCTGCTCCCCTGGCTTGGAGAGGAGAGACTTGTAAGGAGAAGGGAGATAGTACAGGCTGATTTAAGTCCTGCTGTGTGGTGATCAACTCCTCCCTGTTCTCCGCAAGGAAACATGCATCTCTCCCTTGGAAGCATTCGTTCGTTCCCTGCTTTCCTTTTAGCTTGCAGAGGAAATGGCCTGCCAGTCATGTTCCTAGGCTTTTGGCTGAAGCACCCCGTTCAGAGCAGGACCATGTCCTGTCAACACTCAGCTGACATGTCAGCTCATGTGAAGCTCTGAAGGGTCTTCGTAGCCAGAATCCTTCAATCCTAAATACTGCCTCTACACTCTTTCCCACACAAAAAAATGCAGCAATCAAGATGTCTGTCAGCTTTGTGATGAGCTGTAACATCCCTAGACCAGGCTCCCTGCCACAGCTTTCTTGCTGCTGAACCCCAGAAAATGTGTGCACTTCAGGCTTCTGTGCTGATAAAGTGGAAGGCACAGCTGCAGCTAAACAGCAATGGATCTGAAAAAGTTCGAGCAATGCTTTTGCCAATTTTATTCCCAGAGAAGACCAGCATGGCCCAAAAGGGAGTGAAAAGCAAAGGAGGGAAAGAGACATCTGGAACTTCTGGAGCAGGGACAAAAATAGGGGAAAAAAGGGTAATAGGGTGCTGATATGACCCACACCAGAAACATTCCCCAGTGGACCAGCATGTCCAGAGATTAACTGGAACAAAAGCTAAATGGCAGAGCCCAACTTGGGTGTCTGCCACTCTGCTGACAGTCATGGGGAGAGCATGGGAGGTATGCACCCTGTCTGCAGGCTGCATGCTGAAATCCTCTCTGCAGAGGATCCCACATTCAGCTGAGAGATGTTCAGGAGCAGGATTGTTTTGCTGCTGCTGCTTCTCTAGGGCAGTATGTGACCAGGTGCAGAAGGGAAGGGCACCTATTCCTATGTCTTCCAGAGAGGCAGAACCACCCTGTCATGGACCCATGCCATTGTAGGTCATGGGCAGGAAGACCCCAAATGGTGTATAGTGCCATTGTTGCGATGTTGGTCACTGTGTTTCCCTGTATTTGGGTAGGGAAGGGATTTCACAGAAGCATCTCTCTGTGTCTGGAAGCCTGAGAGGACTGTGTTAGTGTGACGCTCCATATGCTCTGCACACTTTATTACCAGGACAGACGTGGGCAGTCATACACAGTGGGAAGAGAAACAAGGTCTTCAGAAAGGAGGGGGCATTAAGAAATAGTAGAGCAGATAAAATAGGGAAAGAATATCAAGGGCCGGGAGGTGCTGAACACACAAACTGAAGAACCTTGGTGGTGATGGTAGACAGTAAAAATGGAGGGACATGTATCATTTGGCTTGTTAATAAGAAGAGGAGATGTGGCACTGCATGACTTTTCAGTGTTTGGGGAGCTTTCTGGTGCCAGAGGGATGCATTTTTGTTGTGTTGATACCAATGAAGCCCAGCAGGGACTGCGGCTGTCACTCTGACAAGATTTGCTGTTTAGTTCTTCCTGCATAAAAACGCATGGTATCACACATGGGCAGGCACATGGTCTTGTACTGAAGAAGACAACTTACATTTCTGGGTTCAGATTGCTTTTGGGTTTTCCATGACAACTTCTTTTGTTCTTTGAATCTGAATGTGACATGGAAAACCTCCCCTGACTGCGTTAGACTTAATTCATTACTGAACAGGGAGCGGCTACTTTAAACCTTAAATGCTGTCATTCCTAAGAAAGATCAATATCTGATTTAAATTTTATCTGAAGGATAGCCTGAGAACATACAGGTAGTTTAAATCTATCATTTCTGTTGTGCATGAAAATTACAGGCTTTCTTGTTTTCTTTGCCCAGTTCTGTAAATAGGTAGAATTGTTGCTTTAGCAACAAGCATAATTGTGACTGCAATTTAAATAAGATTATGAATATTGTGCTCAGCAAAGTAATGTAATTTGCAAACCTTGATGGTTGTGTATCAAGTGCTAACTGTTCTTCAGGTTAGTCTTCTTACAGTATTTGCATGGGTTTTGTTTGTGAATGCCTGACCTGCTTTTTCTGTACCTTGACTTAGTACTGAGAGAGGCATTGATCCTGTATCTGTGATACTGCATTATTGACATGAGACCTTTGTTTCTGTTTTTTTCAGTGCCTGTGTGTATGTGCACAGGTGATAGATAGGCTAACACGTGTTCTGTCTGTACAAGATGTAAATGTAGTGTGAAGCAAACATCTCAGACTGGGCCTGATGTAATGTGCCTTTTTACATTAGGTTAGTTTAGGGCTGCATTTCAGGTGCTTCTGACACCTGCCTTCTGGTTCATGATCAACCTGCGGCAATTTCAGAACTCTGCAATGCAATTCCTTGGTGAAACACTGAACATCACTGTCTTACAGCTATTACATATTACAAAGGTGATAAAGATTGATCCGGGCTTCCAGATTGTGGCTTTCTCTTTAAGTGATGAGGCAGCCTGGAAAAATGTTCAGGTGGAGGACTAGATCTTATTAGCATTTGCTGAGCATTGTGCTAGTCTTGCTTCCAGTTCCCAACCCAGCTCCTTCGGCACTCAGTCACATACCTTGGCATGTGATGATTATTTTTGGCCTTTATCTTGAACACGAAACCAAGTTGTAGTGACTTGATTTCGTCTTATTGCAGTGATACAAATATGTGATATCCTGGACGTAGTTACTGTATGAAATCGCAACTTGCTTTCTGTGATATAACTTGCACATCCAGCAAGCTCTTGGTTTATGTGCAGTTACGCTTTTGCAAGTGGTTTCATACTTGTGACACACTGTGCTATATGATAAACTTAGGATGAGCAGCAGGGTCACGGGTTTTCCCAGGTATGAGGTGGCATATGAGAAATTTCAGCTCGATCTGATGGTTACTCAGCTGCTGTAGCTACTTGGTATGGCTCTTACTGGTAAATGGTAACGCATGCATTTTGATAAGGTCTTGTACAGAAACTTCAGGTTTAAGCTTTTCCAGCCAATTGTTTTTTTGCAAACCCTGCTTATTTCATATCAATGGAGCTCTGTTTAGTTGAAATTGTAAAGAAGTCTCTCCTTTCCTTCTCTGCCCAAATAATGTCCACTAGACACTTGCAGTGATTAGCTACAGATCTTGAAAGAACCAGCCCTTTCAAGGGGAAGCGAATCTCATTAAGCCTTTGCTGTGAGCTGCAGCTCTTGATCAACACACATAAGACAAGCTTGACAGTCATCAGGTGAGTTAAGAACTGGTAAAATATTACCTGTCTCTGTTAAACAGTCATCAGTTGAAAGAGTTCATCTCAGTCTGATAATACAGAGGCTTTTGCGTACTATGTGGCACATGAAAAAGACATCACGGATGTGAGAAGTCCTAAAGATTCCATGCGTTTCCAAATGAAATGATAAAAGGCCTTAAATCTTAAAGAGAATGAGGTATGAGGTTTACAGATAAATAGATGGAATTCTGAGAAAGTTAGAGGTAAGCCAAGACATGGCTACTAGTGAAATATAAATAAACAGCAGTCTTACTGCTGTAGTTCCTTGGTTGCTAAGCCCTCTATTGGTGTTCTTTCATTTGAACAATTGTTTCCTTGAATTTCTTAATAACAGCTGATACAAGAATTGACAAATAGTGCTAAGTTGCGTAGGTTAATTCACTAGCAATTACTGTACAGATTATTAGTAATCAAAAAAAATTAGCATCTACTTGTATCTCAAATCACAAAACAAAAGAACGAAGAGAGTGACAGAATAAGTGGTCTTTTGTTAAGTTATTGTCTCAAAGTTTGGAACTGTGTCAGAATCACTTCTTTGTTTTGTTTTGGTTTGTTGTTTATTTACTTAGGAATGCTCAGCTCAGACACAGCATCTGTCTTTCTCCTCAGTCCTTATTCTACTAGATTTTTCCAGCTGGGTTGAATGCCTTGATGAAGCCTTTCAAAGGATCAAATAGATAAAATTGTACAAATTCTGTGGGATTATTTTCATTGTTCTTCACCACATGTTCACTGAATAAAATACTTTATAATTGCAAGACTTTGTTTTCAAGCTGCACTCTTGCACTGCTTGTCAGCTTTGTTGTTTGTTTAGTTTTCTCATTATAGTAAATTTTGGAGAAAAATTGGTTTGCTCATCAATATATACTTCCAGGGAGCCCTTCCAGAATGATTGGTGAAAACTCAAGACTGTTTTATCACTGATATTTCTTTATGAGCCAGTAGCAGGTCTGGCCCTTCTTGACCTAAAAAGACTTAGAAATGGTTCTCTGTTTTGCAGAATATTTAGGAATGGAGAGAAATGAAAGTGTCTTTAACATGGACTGTCATATGATTAGAAGTCAGAGCCACATGAGACTGCTTGTGACCTTCTCAGGCATTATTAGGAACTCTGATAAAACGGTGCTAGCCAAGGCATAGAGGCATTGTGCTTTGCACACTTTCGCAGGTTTGGTCCTGAGCTATTGTCTGTGTTAGCAGTGGCTGACAAGAACAATAGCGAGCAGTTCTGTTGTTGTATGCTAGCTCTGAATATGCATTCTTATGCACCACTGTGCCACCTAGAAAGATTATTTTCTATTCCTTGCAAAGCAGAGAAACTGACCTGTTTATTTGCTTCTGTATTTTATTATTTAATCAGTAAGAATGTGAATTTCTGAAACTAAATTTTTGATGTCACTAATCTGAAGGGGATCCTATCCAGGGGTAAGGAAAGTCTTAAATCTGAAGATTGTATACATAATGCTTTTTAATTACCACCTTCATACCATGAAGGAATTCTGTCTCTGTTGGACAGGACATCTGTTACATCTTTATTGCATATACTTATTAATTTGGGATTAGATTATAATAATTTCATTAACTCATTATTTGGCAGCTTTGAAGATAAGGTATCTCTGCTGCTTATCTTCTAATTCACAATAAATGTTTTAGATGCAACACTTTTTCTGACACAACTGCACTGAGAAATTAAGGTAAAATTATGCCTTCTCGTAAACATTTGGAGAAATACTCTGCTACCTTTTGCAAACAAAATTGCAACAACATCCATTTTATTGCAAAATTTAAATAGGTATGTATATAATTTGACTTTAGTTGTTCCATTCTAATGATGCTTGAATTTGTGGCTGTTTTCCCATGACCCATATTAAACAATAGATTTGCTTGCTATCAGTATTACTGTGTGGGAGTTCTTCACTGGAAAATAGAAAATGGCCACTTTTTTTTGAAACAAGGGAGTAGGAGTTCAGATTCTGGAGAATGACAGGAAAATTTGCTCTGAGCAAAAAAAGCTTTTTTTTTTGCCAAGGAAAACTTTTTTCTTTAGTAAATCCATCACCCATGCTCTAGCAGACTTGCTTAAAAAAACAAAGCAGTACTTTTGGGAAGTGCTTTGTTAACTTTTAACAGCCTTTTCCACTACTCTTTGGCTTTCTATCAAGTGCTCTTGCCAAGTTGAAGTGCTGTGGCGTGTTTGGCAGTGACATACTACTTTTAGGTGCCAGTGGTGAACTATTGCTTGCCTAGTAGTTTTCAGTATTCTGTGAAAGCTTTATCACTGTTAAATACACCGTTAGAGGTGTTACAGAAGGCAATATCTCATAATACCTTTAGCAGGATTTTCTTTCTAGACCCTTATTTGTGAAGGGTATTTTTTCAGAGGGTTTGGGGGTGGTAGTGCGATGGCTTTTTTTGTTTTGTTTCTGAAGTGGTTTCCTAGGGAAACGAGAGTTAAAAAAGGCTCACAGTCTGTCTGTCTCATTCCTCCAAATAATTATAACCGCACAATTTCAAAGCAATTTGCTCGAAATTTTTCAGGATGATTAGGCTGCTTCTACTTTTGTGGAAGCTGTCTGTTGGGTAGAGGACAGACATCTGTATCCATCAGGGAAAGGTGAGGAGAGCCAAGCCATACATGCTTGCCTTGGTGACAGCTCACTGGCCAGCAAGGAAGTGCATTGTTCCAGCAGAGCCACAAATCACTGTTGCTCTTCAGTTGAATCCAAGGGGTGGGAAGAAAGGAGGAGGGTGCGGCTGCCGTGAGGTTGGAGAACAAAAGCCTCTTCAGTGGGAATCACTCTTGATTAACTATGCTAATGGAAAAAAGTTGAGGGGGGATTTGTATGATAGCACTGTATATAGTGACAAAGGTAGCAAAAAGTTTTTAGTACTGGTTTTAATCAGATCATTAATCACCTTTGTGTACCAATAGTCAGCAAATCCAGTAAGTATTGTCTGTAAAGTAGGTCCTCTTTGCTATGGCTGTAACTCACCCTTACCTCATTTCTGAAGCACACCATTGCCTAATTTGTTGCAAAGTAATTGATTGATTTGGTGGCTCTAGCTTTATACCTTCTATAATTAGTTTATGTGGTTATGCTAAAAATCGCAGATGGGGTAATATGTGGCTGTTGCATATGTCAAATTAATCTGGGACCATTGGAGAAATTACTTGATAGGGATTACTGCCACCTTATATTTTCATACATTCACACACAAATCTTCACATGTTAAGTGTGTCATTGGAGGGAGGGTTTCCTGTGACAGTTTTAAACAGTGAGGATTTGGATCACAAGTTCTTCCTCTTCAGGCCTGTTTTGCTGCGAATTCCAGAAAAGGCTGTAGTTCTAACTGGGTTGCTCCCTTTGATGCTATGGTGTAGCCGAGATCTCCAAGTACAGCTCAGTGGTGGTACTGAGAGCAAGTCCTGTGAGGCTGATATGAGGTCTGCTGCGACAGTTAAATTTAAATCTGTCTGTACAGACACAGACTCTTCACATGAAATTCACATATGCTAACAGAGGTATTCTCATGATTTCCAGTGATGGGAGTATATTGTTGTTATCAATACAGCTGAACAAAAAGTAGAGGTGTGGGCAGGAGAGCTGAGAGGAATGGTAAATACTTTCTGGAGAATGTTTTGCATTTGGCTTTTCATTGCAGTTCCCCATCAGGCCTAACAACTGGAAATGAAGACAGATCTAATTTACTTCTTATTCCTTTTTAAAATTTGGAGTTTTCCTGGAAAGTTCAATGGATCAGTTTTTTCTCTGTTTATAATCTAACAGCTGTTGTGTGTTCTGGGTCTTGTATAGGTGCCCACAGAAGTGTTTGTGTTAGAATCACTACAGAGTAGAGTGTTTAAAATCACTACAGGGTAGAGTGTTTAAAAACAATCCAAAAGTATTGTATCTCCCTTTCCTCTGAATTTAATTTACCTGCCCCTGAATATCTCCTGTTTATACTGAATTTCATCATGTAGCATTCTCTTGCCCAGCTCTGTTTTTCAAACATAATCAAACCTGGGGCCAGAATCTAATTGAGAATATAGTTTCAAGTGATGCTGCTTGCTTAGTTATACAGTGTATATTACATTTTTGGCTCTCTTAACATTTATTAGTTTTGCCAGTAAAGCTGAAAACAATTTAACAGATATTTATGAAAAATTACAGGATTTCCCAAATAGGAGAATTTGATTTCAAGGAGTGCCAAAAGAGCACTAGGAAGTCACATTTCATGTTATTTATCTTCCAGAGGAAAAACATGCATAATTTGTACATGTCTTTTCTTTATCTAAAAAATAAAATGTCTCGAGCCAGGAAAGAGATAAAAAGATGAAAGTCACTATGATACTTATTCTAATATAAAATTTAAGTGCTTAGTGTGTACCACCGCCTTTTGAAGAAAAGGAATGTTGCTGGTTGATGTAGTTAAGAAATAAGAACATCTGAAATAGGGTAATATATAGACTTAAGTGACAGGATTGGAAAAAATCCATTTCTAGCTTTAAAATAAAAAACAAATCAAACAAACTTGGCACACAGTATCATCCTAAATAAGATTTTACGAGAAAGACTAAAAACACCTATTATAACAGAAGGGAAAAATGCATGTGAAACATGAGATTTGAAATGAAGAGAAATAGAAACCAGCAGGTAACTTTTGAATAAAGCCGTAAAGAGTTTCTAAAGCTGTGTGTCCTTTCCTGTATATATAACGCAAAGCATTACGTATAAAATGCATACAGGCATGACCTGCCGAGAAGATTTTGGTTTCCCTGGAGACTATCAGTTCTCTGTTGCACAGGTTGGCTTGGGAAATAAGAGCTATCTTGGTAAATCCAAATGTTTCTACCCAAGGTTATGAGATATGTCAGTAAATTTAGATATTTGGGATGAATGCTGAATTTAAAAAAATGCAGACTTTTAAATGTTCTTATTTCCATGTCCATATGATATTCAGCAATTATCTTGTGAGTTGGGGATAAAACACCATGCTTTATCGTAATACTTTGATGGCAGTTTTATCTTCTCATTTGTCTGAGTTGTGCCAAGTATTTGATTTTAATCACCATGTTCAATGTATCATGAAAAATGCGCATCCTATCATAGTGGATGTATTGAGCCACAGTGACTACTGATGACTTTTCTCCTCCCTTTTTCTTAAATGTTTTGATATTTTCTTGTCGTTTGTCATTGTGGAAACTAGGCTTCAATCTGATTTACAGTTCTTAACTATCTCATGAGTATGGGAAAAAATCCCTAATACAGCGCATGCAACCTACTTTGTTCATCTGTGCTTGGTTAAAAATAAAACCAGGAATCTCAAGGTTGGTCCCAGTTGTTTTGGATGGAAAAACATAGATGGATATATGAACCTTCCTCCTTTTTAACTCGAGGATTCAGCACATGCAGCGTTCTATTGTCAATAAGATATACTGATTTGGAAAGCTTAGAAAAACCTACAAATTCCATTTCAGAGGAGGTTTTTCTCATCTAAAAAAGTATACTATAAAATGAATAAATTCTGCATAATTTGGAACTTAATGAAGTAGGCTTTTTTTGTACTTTTCTGAGGATATTGTATGTGCTTTTTACAGTTCTTTTACTACAATCCAAGTCTGACCTTTGTAAAATTTGCAAAGAATCCACTGGTACTTCCTTGTCATATTCTGCAGTTCTAAAATCTGAAATGAAAATTTGCCAGAAATATGGAAAGAATATCAAAGTGAAGCATAAAACAGAGAAAAGAAGAAAGGGAAAAGGAGGGGGCCAGAAAGAAAAGGTATATATACATTAAGTATTAGAGGAGAGAATGAGAAGATTCTGTAGGATGCACTTTAGCTGTGAAACTCTCTAGTGCTCATTAGTATTGCTGCTAAGACAACCAGTGGGCACATTAGCTAGAGAGGGGTCAAAGCAAGATAAGGTACATCAGCTCCCCAGATTTTATAATGCCATCAACTTCTATGATACCAGAAGATCTCTTCGGTGAGTTTTACTTTGTCTCCCCTTGAGTAGCTCCTCCTTCCCTCCTTTTTCAAGTGTTTGATTACTGTCTAATTGCTGTGAGAGGACATAACTTGCTGCACCACCAATTCCACCAGAATTGTGGGGAAGTCCTGTCTCACTACTTAAGCTGTTAAAATCAATGGCATGCAGTGTATGATTTTGGCAGCTAAAGTATTGCCATCAGATTAACATGGTGTCTAAAGGCTTTAGGGCAAGGAACCAGTACTTTTTTGGGGGGTTGAAAAATAGATGTGAATTAACATGTTGGCCCTTCCTGTAGCTCAGAATTAACCCCTTCTCTCCTGTAATTCAATGTAATTCTTGCCTTTTTGGAGCCTAGGTAGATAACTAGTCTGTATGAGTAAAATACCGCAACTTTGAACACGTTCTCCTTTTAGTTAGACATAATTGGAGTTTTCTTGGATTTGTGAAATGTAAATGATCTGTCTATGTTGTCTCTGTGTTTGGTCTGCACCAATTTAGGAAAGTGGAACCAAGCAGAGACAAGTAAAAAAAAATACCATTTCAAAGAGCTGCTCAAGCTCAGAAGGGATAGGACTTGGTTCTTTTTTCTATGCACAGTTTAAATGAGAAGTCACCCCCCCCCCCCCCCCCCAGTCATTTTATTTTGCTTTTTGCACAGTCATTAACCTTTCTTTTGTGTAGTAGGTGGTCTTAATTTTGTCCATTTTCCATAATGCTGCCACAAGATAATGTCTGTAAGCTGTGAGTCATTTAAGAAGTGCTTGTCAGTTTATGTAGGTAACTAAACTTCTGTTTAGTATTGTTTTTTCACTTAGTGGAGGTGGTAGCCTGGCTGTTTCCTTTTTCTAAAACACCAAAGATGAAACCATCCCATATATAACCACATAGTGTTTGCAGCAAATGTACCCAGTTCTTAAGATATTTATCTTCTGCTTGCAAGATACATAAATGAAACTTGGCCTGGAGAACAAACAAGATAACCCACAGATACAATGAGATTAGACAACACGATTTATTAGACAAAGTTGCAGGCAATCTCATTGCATCTGTG
This sequence comes from Pezoporus flaviventris, assembly GCF_033815535.1. NCBI lineage: Eukaryota > Metazoa > Chordata > Aves > Psittaciformes > Psittacidae > Pezoporus > Pezoporus flaviventris. The sequence continues at coordinate 17,934,432 of NW_026892585.1, read as the reverse complement.
AATTATCTGAGTACTTTCTCAATTTGACTAATGCACATATCTACCATTTCCTAAAGGAAAGGAAAGAATGTTGGTGTATGTCTGTGTTTGTGTGTACATATACATGTATGCACAAATACATGCATACATATATACACACACATATCTATATAAATACATACTTTCAGAGGGCATGCATGCAGTTTCACAGTATTTCTTTGGTTTTCCTTCTGTCTACCCTCTTAAGATACAGTGCTTTGCTTTTGAGTATCTGTAAGTTCCATTATTACATTTTCACTAAAAGTAAACACTAGGAGCTTATTGAACAGTCATCCTTCATTTAAAGTCCTGATTCCTCCTGCATATTCATTCTTCCTTTCTTTGATGAGGACATTTATTGTATTTGTCTTGAAGATTGAAAGAAAAATCACTGCTGTGTCATGTAGCATAACCAAACAAACAAAGTGTTGCATTAACATCGGGTATCTTGCCTCTTTTGACAGCCTGAACAGTAACACACTCAAACTGTGTGCCTTGGCTTTGAAATTAAGGGACCTCTGTATACACCTCATGGAAGCTCAGGCTCTATCAGAAAGGAAAAGAGACTGTATTATAGCTTGTATAGTTGTAACTCCAAAAGCCTTGAGCTTTGAACTCATTAAATTCTACCATTAGTGTATTTCAGGTAATTAAAGCTGTGTGACATTGTCAAAAGCACTACATATTTTCTGCTAGGTTTCTCATACTTGCTTTAGCATTTGTTGGGTAGGTTTTAGTTCAGAAAAAATTGTTTGGAGTTCCTCATAAAACTCACCAGAAATCTGTTTATTGCTTTGTGTTCTTTAAGTTACATTATTAGTGGGTTTTCCTTTATTTTCTTTGGAAGTACTCTGATTCTATGATAGATTTGTGTTATTGTTGACAAGAAACTATTTATGGGTTGAATGAGGAAAGAATAGTTACAGTTATGTGAAAGTACAATGACAGTGTTGTTTTGCCATGCAAACAATTTGTGCTACATAAAAGAGAGTTCCTTAGTGTTTGTAACAAAGAATGAAAATTTGCAATAGAAGTTTTGAGATCACCACTGCTTGGAAATAACTTTGTTCTCCCAGGATCAATCAATCAGTGTTTTGATAATATTCAAATAACAGTTTGCTTTCTGTTCTCCAGAGTAACAAATTGGCCTTCCCAAGCCTTAATAGCTGGAAAGGATGATGATCTGGATTCCTTCAGCTGTTCCCAACCAACTGCTAAATAACTCAGTGAAAAGTGCCTTAAAACCATTCTTACTTACAGTGCAGAGGAGGTCCTTTCCAGTCTGTGCTTCATCCTTAGAAGAAAGCTTACAATAGATTCTTAACCTGCACCTTCCTCCAGGTGAATTTTGATGTTCACCCACCTCTCTGCAGGGAGCTGGGGTACCATTCAGCCTGCACAGATAAACGTGAGGACTTTGGCAGACCAGAAAGAGACCTGGCAGGATGGTCCTTCATTTAGCAGTCGGTGTTCAGCTTGCAGAAACAAACTGCTCAGAGTGGCACTGGTTTGTTTGTGTATCCTAGTTATTGAGAGTATGCCTCTTTTGTCACTGCAGTTGAACCTTCCAACAAAAAATCAACATTTCCAGTCATACAGGTAATTCCATAATTTGGAGTAGAAATTCACAGAACCACTGAAAAAAACGTGTTTTTCTAACCACTTTGATAATGCAAAACATTGATATATTACTTTTTAAAAAACTCACAAGCATTATCCAAATTAAAAACTATGCTGCATTTGACATGTTCCTATGAAATGTTTTAATGTACATGAAACTGCATCTTTTAACAGTAAACTTTCTAGTTAAATTTTTTTACTGACCCTACAGCGAAGACAATCTTCTGCTCTACTAGAACTTAGTCTGCTGTAGATTTGATTTATTTAAATTAAATTAAAGTTGCTGGAAGGGAATTAATATTAAATTCAGAAACAGCAATCCTCATACTAAATAGAGGAAGTGTGCTTGCTTTCCTGTTCTGCAAAATCATCAGGCCTGGTATAAACTATCATAAACATGCTGGGGAAGGTCCCTGCGTGAAAGCATGGGAAATTTTGTGGACCTGGGCCAGATTTATGTGTCTGCTCACACACGTGCTCAGTGATATGCTCTCTTGCCACATTATTGTCTCCATTTGTTGTTGCTATTTAGTTTCCTGCCAGGAGATATGCAATTACAACCACCATGGTGGGATGCATGAGGCACAACAGAATGAGCTAATGCTGCTTTCCACAGGGTGGTCACTAAAGGCAGGAGGTAAATAGCCAGATCTATTATAAAGCCCTGCAGGGCATCAGTGGATGGTGTTGGGGTAATGACTGTATTACTGTATTACCATATGACCATAATTTTGCTTGTAGCTTGTTTTCATTTTACATGCCCATTGCTAGGTCTGTCAAGGCCTGTGGACGCTAATGCCTGGCACTGTCCAGATTCTTTCACGTGGTCTATGTGCTTTGCAGAGTGGAGGAGGGAGATATAGCTGCTTTAGAAGGACAACAGCAAAAAAATCATGCTGGGCAGGGAGATGTGTGGAAGCATGAGTAGGAATGACTAAGTGAGTAGTGTGTCTGAATGTTTGCTCCTCTCTAGCTCGCAGGCAGAGCCTTGCTTTTGGGTCACTACCTGCCATTGAGCCTGCAGTGGGGAGAGGGAGAGCTGCACTGCAGTTGCCCTTGTGGCCCTTCTGTCTCATTCCTCTTCTGGGGATTGCTCTGAGATCTCCTGGGGAGGAGACATAAGGACATGGTCATTTCCATGAGTCACCTGGAGCAGCCATAGCTTTGCACAGGGGCCTGCAAGGTTTGTGGTGCTGGAAGGAAGAGGAGGTGTGAACAGGAGCACAAGTGACTCCATAGATTACTGGCTCTGGGTGCTTTGAATAGGAATAGCTTGCAGCAACCATGGGATTGGGAACAGCCTCATCCTGCACTTTGAAAAAGAAAAGTTATAACTGCATTACTTGAAGGGTCTGAGCCTGCTGATGTGTGTTAGGCTTGATCAAATAACACAGCAAGTTTGCAGACAACACCAAGCTGAGTGGTGCGGTTGACGCACGAGGGACGGGATGCTATCCAAAGGAACCTGGACAAGTTCGAGACGTGGGCCCTTGTGAACCTCATGAGGTCCTGCTCCTAGGTCAGGGCAATATCCATTATCAGTATGTGATAGGTATTAAAAGCAGCCCTGCCAAAGAGGACCTGGGGCTACTGGTGTATGAAAAACTGGACATAAGTCACCAATGTGCACTTATAGCCCAGAAAGCCAACTGTATCCTGGGATGTGTCAAAAGAAGGCTGGCCAGCAGGTCAAAGGAGGTGATTCTGCCCCTCTGCTCTCATGAGATCCCACCTGCAGTATTGCATCCAGCTCTGGGGTCCCCAACACAAGAGGGGTGTGGACCTCTTGGAGCAAGTCCAGAGAAGGTCCATAGATATCAGAGTGCTGGAGCATCTCTCATATAGGAAAAGCTGAGAGAGTTGGGAGGAGAAGGCTCTGGGGAGACCTTATTGTGGCCTTCCAGTACTTAAAGAGGGCTTATAAGAAAGACACGGCCAAACTTTTTGGGAGGGCCTGTTGTGATAGGGTAAGGGGTAATAGTTTTAAACTACAGGAGGGGAGATTAGACTGGGTAAAAGGAAGAGATGTTTTATGATGAGTGTGGTGAGACACTGGAGTGGGTTGTCAGAGAGGTGGTAGGTGCCCCATCCCTGGAAACATTCAAAATCCAGTTCGATGGGCCTCTGAGCAACCTGGTCTAGTTGAAGATGTCCCTGCTCACTGCAGGGGGTGTGGGCTAGGTGTCCTTTGAAGGTCCCTTCCAACCCAAACTGTTCTATGGTTCCATGAAGTAGGAGTATTGTGCTTGCAGTTACCAGGGAAGAGAGTTGCTGCATCACATAGTAATGTGGGTCTGTTGAGTTTGCCAGTCTGTTTTCTGTGTCAGACCCCTTTATATACCATGTTTTGGGCATGTATTGGTGCAAAGTGATTTCTCGTGTACCCACTATAGACAGAGAATGTGTATGTGAGGGGAGAGGAGGGGCGGCCATGAGGGGACATTGTGAGAGAAGAGGAGGGTTAGCTGTGAGGGGTGAGAGATCGTGAGGGGTGAGACATCATGAGGGGAGAGGAGAGTTGGCCATGAGAGGAGATTGTGAGAGGAAAGAAGGGGTGGCCATAAGGGGAGATTGTGAGGGGAAAGAAGGGGCAGCCATGAGAGTGAGGAAAGATCATGAGGGGAAAGGAGGGGTGGCCATGAGGGGAAAGTGTGAGGGGAAAGGATGGGCAGCCGTTGAGGGGAGATCATGAGGAGAAAGGAGGGGCGGCCATGAGGAGAGATCATGAGTTGAGAGCAGGGGCAGCCATGCAGTCACCATGAGGGGAGAGTGGGGGCAGCCTTGGGGTGTGAGAGGTGGCCATGAGTGGTAGGGGCGGCACCTATACATTGTGGGCCACTATGGGGGGCAGATGAAGGATGGCTGTGAGTGGAGATTATGAGACGCAGCCATGAGGTGAGATCTCAAGGGGAGATCAGTTTGCCCTCAGTGACATGGTTTAGGGGTGGGCTTGGGAGTCATGGGGTAATGATTGGACTTGATGATCTTAAAGGTCTTTTTCAACCTATTTGATTCTGTGATCTGTGTATATACCAACTTGATCTTTGGTTGTTTTAATGCAAAAGGAAGAGGCTTGTTTAATGTTTCATAATAAAATGAGGAACATTAATTTGAAAATGCAGATGAACATGAAAAAAGTAAAGGGGAACAGAAAGTAATTAAAAGGAATCCAGTATTTTTGTTGAGCATTTTCATGTGTAATGTGAACTGTCATTAAGGGCTTCATCAGTCTGCAATAGCTGTGACTGGAATAAAAACATGAAAGCTTAATCAGGAAAGCATGTTAAAAAATTAAGACCAAAAAAATCCCAACACTTAGTTTGTTCCATTGGAGGAAGCGAACTAAGTAAACACCTAACACAGGATAATAGAAATACAGAACAGTGTGCTTGTCCTTTTAAATGAAGTATGAAGGATAAGCCAAGAGAAACAAAGACCTAAACTGGACCCAGACTTTGACCATTTCAGTAAAGAGAAATTAAGTAAATGCCATTTAACACTGAACATACTATTTTTCCTTGAGCATAGCTATCATTTAAGTAGAAAGAAATTAAAAAAGAATAAAGTTTGGGTTAGCTTTTTTATAAATGTAACTAGCAGGAAGTGAAAATTGCTGCTTATCAAAGAGAGTTAAAAGCATCTGATACTGTTGTACTGTAGTTGATGATTGCTGTTATTAAGCATGGGCTAACGGGTGAATCCATGCTTTATTTTACAAAGCATAATAATGCTTTTCTTATTTGAAAGTGTTGGGTTACAGGATCTAAAAGATACCCAAATCTATTGTTTTAATATAGAAAAATTATCCTACTTACTGTAGACAGTCTTTCCTCATAATGTTTGATCAGGATACATCTGCCTCTTTAGCATGGACCATAGCACAGTTGTTGGAGGTCATATGGGATGCTTCAGGTTGAAGCCGATTGGTGGCTGATCTTTGTAGTAGCAGCCCTGGATGGTCCATGAGGAGGAACAGAGTAGCTCCTTAACATAGGAGGAACGAGTTCTCCTCAATACCAGTGTCCCCAACGATTTTTTTCAGCCTGCTCTCAGTCTCTCAGGAACCCTGTGGCAGACTGCATCACCTTCTTCTGTTTCCTGTAAATTGCTTCTTGGAGCTGCAGCCATGACCCCTTTCAGATATACATGACTCAACCTGGAGATTTTTATGCCAACTCAATCCTTTTATTGATTTTTCTGTGGCAAGATGGGGACGGTGTGAGTGTTTGGTCAGTTTATTTCCATTAGCAGCAAAGAATGCATGAGTCGCTAGACCCAGGAAAGTCACCTTATGGGTATCAGTTGTGTGACACAAACTTTCTTTTCTTTTTGAAGGATCTCTAAGCTGGAGTGTTCTGTGTGTATCCGGGCATTGCTGGATGTGTTTTCAGCTTCAATTATCGGTCAGGCAACAAAATAATTTGCCTGATAATCAATTCCAAAAGCAGCCAGCACTTCCATTTCCACTTTCAGTCTTAGCAAGATTGAAAAACACAGCATTTGTCATTTACAAGTTTCTTACACACTGGTGTAAATGTAGACAGAATAGACAAAGGAATCTTTTGAGGTCAGATTGTGAAGTGCAACAATAAATACAGAAATGTGGAGGAGAATACAAAACTTAGAGCTAACTGCATTTGAAGCGCAACATGAAGGCTGCTAAAAGAATTCAGCTTTATCTTTTGGCAAGTTAGAGGTTTTTCATTTGCTCTTTTACCTTACACAAATCCCTGTTGTACACAATTTTGATTTTCCTTTTTCTTTCAAAAGTGGCATGATTAGATATATTTTTAGCAACTAGAAAGTTTTAATGAATTTTATTGAAAGTTGTATAAAGTTTTCTGAAAATATTAGCATTTTTCTAAGGTAAAGTAAGCTGGTTTCATAAATCAGGCATTTTCAAGTAGGTTGAACCTACAGGTATGCACCTTAGAGGAATTAGCTGAAGAAATAATTGAAATCTTATCATTTATGTTTGAAGACGGTTGAAGAATGAATGTGACACTCCAAGAAATTGTGATGTCCTTTTTCAACCTGCTTTTAAAGAGGACTGTATGATTATTAGCCCAGCTTAATGCTCAGAAAGATTCTGCAGCAAACAACTTATACCACTTAATATGGAACTTATACAACTTAATATCCAGAGGATAATTAGTGGCAGGGATTTGGGGGGAGCAGTCACATGAAGCAGTCTGTCTGTGGGAGCACAGATCTGCAGACCCAGGAAACCCATGTTGGCCTTCTGGGCGTCAGTTGTGTAACAAGAACTGTTGTCTTCTTTAAGGATCTCTAGTCCAAGGGTAGAGCAGTAGTTTAGCACCAAACCAATACAAAAAGATGTATTACGTGTAAGGCTTAAAATAGTTCTGTCCAGAGTTTGTTAAAATTCATGATTTTCATTAACTATTCTAGCAATAGACCACGGAATATGTTTATTGAGGTTTGCCAATGTGAGAAGTGCTGTTCACACTGTGGAGCTCAGAATCCAGAATGACTCTGGAACACTGAAAGAAAAAAGCCCTAAAAATCACTAAAGGCAGGGACATTTGGCCACCATTAGTCATGGGGAAAAGAATTTCCTTTTTTTTTTTTTTTTTTCCCAAATGATGTAAACTGATGTATAATCGTGAAAAAGCTTTTCCATTCCACAAAGCAGTGAAGAGGCTTGTGCTGGATCACTGTGGTGAGGCGTAGGTAGTATACTTGAAGAAAAATGTTGACCAATGAAAGGGGATCAGGAGAGAACCATCAAAGATTACGTAGAAATCTAGAAAACACAAGCAAACAGGAAGCCTTGAAAGGACTGAGTTTGTACAGTCTAAAGAAGGTAAGATTAAGGCATGGCAGGTAGTAGGAATTTTAAAATGCTGATGCAGAAAACAAATACTCTAGCAAGGAAGTAGCAGTCTTGAATTTCGGAGAGAGAAATATAGGCCACATGCTAGGAAAAGCTTTTGAGTAGTAAAAATAGAGAAGTACTGAAACATGACTTATGGGGCTTGAGGAATCTCCATTACTAAAGGTTTTTAAAAATAGATGAGAAAAACTGTGAGAAATGGCTAAACTAGAACTGATTTCTGCCTCTAGGTAATAGGATGGACTAGCTGGATGATCCTTCATGTCTTTATTTTCTATTACCTTTGTTTTTTAATCTCCAAGTATACATCCCAAGGCTCCAATTACATGTTTTCACACTTTCCCTTCGTGTTTAGCTTTCAGGAAGAAGCAATTGCTCTCCCATGTTAATGAGTAGACTATTAGTTTTACCAAGGCATCCTCAGAAGAATCCAGGTACTAGGTACATATGTAAGGCAAGCATCAGTTTTCACAGATGCTTCTTAAAATTGGAGCACCATTACCAGAATTAACATTACTGAATAGTGTTTAGTCATTCCATTGTATTCAGTTTCTCATTCAGAAAGGTATTGCAGCTTTCATAGTCTTTAAATTAATGGCATTATTTGCAGGGTAGTCTACAGTTTTGGAGTGTCTGAGCCACAAGAGGGGAAAAAGTACTTCTAACATCTGGGTTTCCCCATTTTGATCCTCAGTGACAAAAAAGAACAAACAAAAAAGTCGATTTTATTATTTATTATGCATTATTCATCATTATTCATTCATGCCATCTCTTTTTATGACTGAAGTGATTTATTTGCTGTTGTAAAAGGTAGAGCCCTATTTTCTGTCAATGTATGCATTGCTTGGATTTCTCATTTTATTGGCAAAAATAATAAAATCTGCATCTTCGAGTTCCTGGTCAAAAAAGTTTCATTATACTCTTCTGGAACATGGTCTTATATGAAGCAAAATCATACCAAGCACATCTATTATTATTTAAATTATACCTCTGTATTATTGGTTTTGAATATTTATTAGGCTTTTGAGAACCTCTTTCATTATTCATAAAGGGTAGCCATGCAGTTTGATGAAAAAAGGAGTACAATGAAACCTTATTTTGCATTGCTGGTGTCTTTCATACAAACTATTCTCTAGTGCATTTTTTTAACGAAGGCCTGCAAGGTGCTGGGAACCTCCGTCATGTTTCTTGCAACGTCCCCTCCCTATTGGTTTCAGTGGGACGGGAAGTCATCCAACACCTCACCACTCTATATGGCTAAGAATGAAATAAGAAGTATCCACCTGGAGAGATGGCAATGAAGATACAAAGGTCAGGAAAGAAGGATGTTTTTTCATGTAAGATATGAAAAACATACGAAGAATTACTGATAGAGAGAGAAAGAGAATGGAAGGTTGGTTTAGGTGATTTATGGAGTTTTCTTCTGAAGCCCACAAGACCCCAAAGAAATAAGGGCAGTTGCTTTACTGACTGTAGTATCTGTGTGTATGTCACGTGTGATGGGAGTCAGCATTAAATGCTTCACAGGAAGGCATGAAACCCCACAGTAAGCAGATTGGGAAAGGATTATTTTCATGCACTGTCTCATCCTTATCTCTAATATGTATTGGTTTGCTTAAACCCTGAGGTATAAGGGTTAGTGTCTGTTTTAAAAGGTTTTTCATCACTACAGATATGCATTGCTCTTGTTATCAATATGCCTATAAAGCTCTCTTTAGTCGTATTTGTAGATATTTGGTCTCAACAGCATTTTGTATCAGGGATCTCTTTGCCTGATAATGCAGCTTTTGTGTAGATGGATGCTTCTGTTTATTGCTTTTGAATTTGTTGTGTTCCACATTTTTTGACATCCCCTTTCTCTTATATTTTTGAGTCATGGCTCACTCTCCTCAACTTGTATTACTATGATGACTACTAAAACTTAGAATATCTTTTGACCGACTGCCTTGTTTTTTTTTTTAAATCCTCCACTTTATCTCTGCCAGACTATGTAGCGAATCTGGCATTTTAATGTATCTCACTTATTGTTTAATTGCACCAGTCTCTTGTGTGATACAAGTCCTTTGCCAAGACAGCCTGCTTAAAATCTGAAATACAAAATGGGCCTCAGGAAAGGTCAATTTTGTGTTAATATTGTAGATCAGTGTGAGGCTTGTTTGACTCTCAAGAGCCTGGATTTTAAAAACCAGGATAGTCTGGTGAAGGATTATTGACCAATTTCTTTTTGTTTCCAGCTGAGCTGCCAGGATCATCTGCAATCAAGCTCTCCTCCTTGTGTGATCTTCCAGCTCAGCTGCAAGAATTGTACCAGCAGGGCTTTGTCTTGGCTGCTGTCCACCCTTTCGTGCAACCAACTGATGAAAAAGAGAAAACTCCCCAGGAACAAATCTTCAGGGCTGTGCTTATCAAGAAAACAGAAAGGTAAAGCACTTCCAGTGAACTGGGATAAAAATAGACAATGTGATTTCCTGCTGAGTTTTGACCTACATCAGGAAATTATAGCAGAGTTTACTGTGCAAGACTTGATTTTTTTTCCTTTTTTTTTTTTTTTTTTTTGGTGGGCTTGAATAGGCTTAACATGTTTTTCATGTTTACAATTCATTTGCAGTTTGGCAGACGACTCGAAGAATAACAAGTTGAAATATGCTCTGTATTTTAGGATGTGTTGTCATGAGAGGCAAACAAACAAGCCCTATGCCTGACAATTTGTGAGGATGGTCCCGTTGGTACCCTTTAAGAATGTATTAGATTAAATTGAGACAGAAGAAATGTTTGCTTAAGAAAGGCTTGTTTTGTGTTTAGACGGTTACAGTTAATGCAGTTAATTGGAGAACTGCAATACTAATGCATACTTTTTAAATTTATTTGTGGACTTCGGGCCCTTCTTTCCTCTAAACAACACAAGTTCTTTTAATTTTTCAGTCAGTGCAGACTCCTTAAAGAAAAAGATGATTCTCCTGCTTCGTTCAGTCTCTTCAAATGCATAAAGAATATTTTACATAATGAAAGTCTGAGGATGAATAAACAAACAGGAATACTGTTCTTTTATGGTTTACTCTGATATAAATAAATAATCACTACAATGTGTTGTTAAATAGGAGAAAATTAAAATATGACTATTTATAAGTGCATATTTATAATTTTTAATGATTTAAAACATAATATGACCTATCTGGCCACCTGCAACTCTGCAGCTACCTGTGTTGTTGCAGCAATTGTTACAGTTTTCCTTAGGTTAGTTGCATTCCTCAGTCCACCCCTTCTGAAAGTGATCAGTACTGAAGGTTGGGGGATATTTAAACCAACATTTGGCTGTCCTATTCCCTCTCTTTTTGCTGATACTTGCAGGAAAGGATGTAGCTGTTTTAGACACCTCTTTAAAAAACTAAAGTAAAACCACCATTCAATTTGCTACAGCCTGGTAATCAGTCAGTAGCAATTAGAGACAGGGTGAAGCAGGAAAAAGTTTTGCATTTCAGTAGGGAATAAATGTAGGCATTAGATGTCAAAGGCACTTTTAGCTTCTAAAATAACCCTCAGTTTACCTTGACTTGCTTTTACTTTTATTACTACAGAGCTTCATGCTGGCTTTGTCCGATAGTATTGTTTAAAGGCTTTCCAGGTTTATGGTCAAACGTAAAATGTTTGGCTAAACAGTGGACTTCCTGAGTAATATTGGGTTGAGCTTGCCCAGTTTTGGAGCCTTGCTTCCCCTGCTTACAAAATACCCTGCTGCAAATAATGAAAGTATTTACATGCATGAGTTTGCAATATTAAGTAAGCACTTAAGCACTTCTGATAGATTGGGGTCCAAGGGTTCAGCATCTTTCAGGAACGAGCTGCAACGACATGTTAGGGAAAAGCAGCATCCTTCCCAGTGCAGTGATACCGTCTTCAAGCCAGAGCACTCAGTGTGTCACTGCTGTCTCATGCCATATCCAGTATTTTACATCTGTGAAGAATGATTGTGCACGAGTACAAAATCTTAATTGCCTTCTCACTCACTTGGGTGCCAGTGTTTCACACACTCGAGACAGCCGTAAATGACTACAAAATTGAAGACAGTAGAGAGTCTTGAACCAATTATATTTCCTTTTATGTTCACACTCCATTTCTCTTATCTGTCATTTCTGACCGCATAGGGAAGCGGAAGAGACTTGGTGCAGTGGGCAAAAACAGACAAGCACCAGAAAGGAAAGTTACATGAGTTTGGTGTTTCATGTAGTTTAAATGTTCCTGAGTCTGGCAGAGAGTATGGGAGAAGAGTGTGGGTGCAACAAATGCATTACCAAGTGCAAGGGAGGGATGGGTGTTGCACAGATTTTGCATGAGTATGGCCTGCATAGAGACCAGCTATATTGGAACTGTGAGTTTATCCCATTCCTGATCAGGAAATAAAAGACATACTGTTAATCTTTTTAAATATACCTTTCTCACTACGCTGCTGCTGAAGAATAAATTACGCTTTTTTTTCTGAGGGCTCTCAGGTGTGTGGCATCTGTAGGCTGTCTCTGTATAAAACAGTTGAAGTCTTGGGCAGAAGTTAAGGCCTGCTTAGGATATTTGTTGATCAGGTGAATGTTTATTTCTGTCGTAAGATTTTAAAAGTACAGATGGTCCAGCTACAGTTGTAGGATCACTAGTAATGTCATTTATGCTCTGAAGTACAAAGTGGTCTTTGTCTGCTTTCTGTAATGGTGATTCCAGGTGTTCATGGGGAGCAAAGGAGCCATAGAAAGCTCTGTATGTTGGTGTGGGGCCCACCCTTGAGCTTACCAGGAACCTTCCACAAAACACCTGAGGCTGTAGCTCCTTTCTTACTGCAGATGTTTCAGCACAGGTGTCTCCAGTGCTATACAAATACAACTCAAATACAACATGTGGTTTTTCACTTTGCTATTTTTGTTGCCTGAATGGAACAAAAATCAAATTGTACTTTAGGGCCTTTTGGTACAGTATACACAGTCAATTCTGTGTATGCAGAGACAGAGCTGAACACTTGGACTAGTCTTTACTCAGTGTTGCACTTTTTTATGTCAGTTTTGCATTTTAAAATGGATACTGTTGACTTACAGTTTGAGGATGTAGTCTTACAGCACTGCCTCTCCAAAGCTAGGAAGAGGCTGTACTCACTGCAGCAGATGATGCATATCAAGAACCGTGTGCTGCTGCTATCACTGAGATTTGCAGTGCCTTAATTTGTTAAAAAAGGAAAAGATAGTCCTTAGTTATGCATTAATGTTATGCATTAAAACTTGAGGGAAAAGTACCTGTTAGTGTTATTCCTCCTATTTTGCTGTTGTCCTGGAGTTTTGAAAACTCAGTGTGAATTTGCAACATCATTGTACATTTAAGATGACTTTTAGAGCCATTACGATAGCTTTGTGTTTAATCTCTACTGGTATCTCTGTGGCTTCATTATCTTAGCTGTCTAATCATTTCTGGTAAATAAGGAAGTAGGAGACATTGCTGCTGTAGGACATTTGTGGAAACATATCCCTAACAGATAGAAGCTATAAAAATTGAATCATAGAATCATAGAATCGTTAGAGTTGGAAAGAACCTTAAGATCATCTAGTTCCAACCCCCCTGCCGTGGGCAGGGACACCTTACACTAAATCATATCACCCAAGGCCTCGTCCAACCTGGCCTTGAGCACTGCCAGGGATGGAGCATTCACAGCCGTATCCTGGGCTGCATCAAAAGGAACGTGACCAGCAGGTCAAAGGAGGTGATCCTGCCCCTCTACTCTGCTCTTGTGAGACCTCACCTGGAGTATTGTGTGCAGTTCTGGTGTCCTCAACATAAAAAGGACATGGAACTGTTGGAACAAGTCCAGAGAAGGGCCACAAGGATGATCAGGGGACTGGAGCACCTCCCGTGTGAAGACAGGCTGAGGAAGTTGGAGCTGTTCAGCCTGGAGAAGAGAAGGCTGCGTGGAGACCTCATAGCAGCCTTCCAGTATCTGAAGGGGGGCTATAGGGATGCTGGGAAGGGACTCTTCACTAGGGACTGTAGTGATAGGACAAGGGGTAACAGGTTAAAACTTAAACAGGGGAGGTTTAGGTTGGATGTAAGAAGGAAGTTCTTTCCTGTTAGGGTGGTGAGGCACTGGAATAGGTTGCCCAGGGAGGTTGTGAATGCTCCATCCCTGGCAGTAAAAAAGGAGGGTTTGTCCCTTGGAATATTAGGGAGAATATGAAAGTAAAGGACAGATTTACTTTTTTTTTTTTAATTAACAATACAGTTGTTTGCACTGTGCAAGCACTGTGTCATGTTCAATTAAAGTAAATGAAGTAAATATAAGAGTGTTTAATTCTTTAGTGGCACTGGGTATGAAGGTAGCCTGCCACCTAGCTGAACACTCTGCCATTGCCCTGATTACATTTAATATAATTAATTGAAATATTTCTCTAGCACCTAATTGCATTGTGCACCCTAACCAGTGATTAGAAGGCAAATTGATTAATGTCAGATAACTTCAGTGCTCCTGTGAACACTTTTTCTCTCTTTAAATTTCAGTTGACTTCTTCACTCAAAAGCAACTGACTGTTTTACTGTCTGTGCTTAGTTCTGGGATACTTGGGTTTCTTGAAGAAGGCATCTATGTAAAAAAAAAAAAAATAGGCAAAGAAAAATCTTCAAGCCCAGGTTTGTACAGGGTTTTTTTGATGAATATAGGGAAGGTTCTGGGTGTCGAGGGAGTCCTGGCCTACGGGTTCACGTTGATTCACACTTGAGAAAAGTTGATTTGCACTGATTTACACTTCAAGACAAGAATCTCAGGAAAAGGGAAACCCTGGAAAGTGTGAAGGTGTGACAGTGAATCTCTCCTGGAGGAAGGGACAGGGGAATGTCTATGCATTTGGGAGGTTTTGGCTAACTCGGGTAAGGAGAGTAGCACATATGTCACTTATATTCCCTCTGAGTAACAGAGATAGTTCTTTGTGTGTGTAATGATCTTTCTGTCTTTGCCTGTTTATTTCCATACTCAATATTTTTTAATATAACAGTTTCTGTTAGGCACACAAGTCTGTGTATTGTGTGTGTTACTGTTTTGGACAGCTTGTGGCTGTTGCAGATAACCTGTTCTCTGCAAAGAAATTGCCAAGTCAGACCGTGGATAAAAACTAACAAAACCATAGCACAAAGCTACTTTAATTTATTCGCAGCTCCCTGTAGTGTGACACCCCTGTCTGTTATCTTAAAGTTTCAAAATTCTATGTCAATTAAAATGTTTTATTTTCCTTTTCTAACTACTGGTCACCAGAAAGCAATCTCCATTCTCTTCCACTAGGAAGAGGCATGTAATGGGCTTAGAACTGTCTGCTTACAATAGTTTTGATGTGTTTGCAGATGCTCCATTTCACCACAGCAGAGCGAACCTTGGGATGTAAATCAAATTCAGAGAGGTCTTTTCCCTTCCCTTCCCTTCCCTTCCCTTCCCTTCCCTTCCCTTCCCTTCCCTTCCCTTCCCTTCCCTTCCCTTCCCTTCCCTTCCCTTCCCTTCCCTTCCCTTCCCTTCCCTTCCCTTCCCTTCCCTTCCCTTCCCTTCCCTTCCCTTCCCTTCCCTTCCCTTCCCTTCCCTTCCCCTTTTCCATCTGTGTCTTAAGACATACCCTTCTACAGATTTTGTCTCCAATCAATAGAGCATTCAGCCTGGAAATATTGCCATGCAGAAGTAGACTAAGTAGTATAATTTTAAGAATAATGTTTATTTTAGAGTAAACTTCTATGTTTACCACAAACAGCATTGCAGCTGATTTCCCTTTCTGTAAAATACTGAGGTGTCAGGTGGTTCACTTGATGAAATGATTCTGATTCTATTATGATAATTTCCCTATATCCATCAATCCTGATGGAATGCAAACTTTTCATCACTCAGCCAAAAATAAGTCTTATTTATCTGCAAAGAAATTTGATGGATTGTGTTCAAACATTTAATTGCAAAACAGGATTTTTATGGTTACTTTTTTTTTCCCATTAATTCCAAGTGGTTTCAATTAATGGCAGCCTCTGAGATATACCTAATTTTTTGTCTTCTGTGTCATTTAAAATCTGGATTTACAGAATATGTGGAAAATGGATTTATAGAAAATATAAAGTAGCTTTTGCACTCTGTATTTTTCCAGTCAAACTAAACTCCCCATTTAACAGTAGTGAACAGCCCACCCCATGAAAGAAGGGAGAACTGTATTATGCCAAGAAACTGATGAAGTATGAAAAGACGTAATTACATTGGGAAGAAGCAGCAACCCCCAGAAGATATTCTGCAGAAAGTAGGAACTCCAGTTGAAGGTGTTCCACAATGATAGAGTCTGACAAAAAAACCCAGTGATCTCCAGTACTTATGTGCTTGCTTGAGTTGGTGGAATCAGATAGTTTGCGTTGGTACAATATAATTTTAATTTCAACATGAATGCATGTGTATCTGTTTGGTTTTCGTGTAGGATTTAGGCTTGAAGATGGCAAATGTCTGACTTTGTCTTCATTATGATCAACTGTGTTTTGTCTGTGAATGCAGTATGTGTTGTTGCTCTCAACAGGCTGATTTCAGCTTGCTGAAAAGATAATATTTATTCCATACTCAGAGTTCAACAGATACCTGCCTTTAGCTCAGGGACAATGGCTTGAGTTTTTAAATTTTGCTATTTGTTTCAAGTTCAAAGAAATACATATTTCCTCACAACTTTTAACGCTGACCCAAAATAAATGTTCTTTCATCTGTGTGCTCAAAATGATAAACACTGCACATTAAAGATGCGTATGTATGCATACATGCCTCAACTTTTCTCAAGAAACTCTATATGCTGTCATTAAAAAAAGTTTATACAAAAGCCCTTGGGTTTGTAATTGCTGCCGCCTTGGTATTCAGATACTCTAGTTTTGCTAGATTTTTAACCCAGAGTTCCACAGATACCAACTGCTCATGTTAATCACCTTGATGTGGTTTTAATTGTTTTGTAATGTAGATCAGTTTGTTATAAATGTAGTTATATTTTGAACTGTGGAGCTATTCCTGTGCAGTTGAAAGATCTCAAAACTGCACTTATATTCCTAGCATCATCTTAATTAAATAGCAGTTTTAGTGTCTGTGCAGCTTACAAGCGTGTCAGATTGCTTACAAGTGCTTACAAGTGGCTTGCCAAATTTATGGGCATGGAGAACTAAAGGGGGATTAGGACCAAATATTGGGTCGCTCGTTTCCTTCTTGTGTCTGAAGAGGATTGGAAATCCAGTTTGTAACAGACACCGAGTTGTCAGCTTTAATAGTCACTGTGTAAATTACTGGTACTCTACAGCTGGTTATGGTTTATCTACCATGAAATGGTGCTTAACTCCAAACAGCTGTGCAGGAAATGGCAGCCTACTGAAACAACCATCATGAAATAGTTTTGGCCAGTGAATTTCCAATTATAGGTGAAAATCTTATTTATTCTATGTATTTTCTTCTTTAGTGGCACTAGAGGTCCTATTTAGGATTCAAGATGACACTCTTTTTAAGTCTGTGGTCCTTAGCCTTTTCTGTATCAGTGATGCTTGTGGGTAACCTCTACCCCTGTGAATGCTGTCCTTCTGCACAGCACCAGTAGCCTGAAATTCTCTGTCAGCTCATTGCCACCCCGTGTTTAAGTTTTTCCGTGGTGTTCACTGAGGTTACCCACAGTGACAGAAAAATCCCTTCTTCGGGAAAATAGATAAACAAGCAGTGAGATACATAACAAAGGAAGAGAAACAAATAAAAGCCTTCAGTGTACAAGATGCAGTGGAGTTTTCTGGCCGTCTTCATGATTAACCAGTGGTTGTTCTCTCCTGGGGTGGTACCAGGAGACTGCTCTTCACCACTGCAGGTAAAACGTTGGTGTTGTTAGCACTGTCCCTTCTGTTCCCCCTCAGGTATCACAAAATACCACACTCATTATAGAGAGTACTAACAAGTAATGTAATGAGTCGGGGTGTACCAGCTTCTCTGGTTTATCTCAGTTGCCAAGGAGAGTACAGCACTACTGTATCAGGGTGTGCTTCTTTCAGGGTTATTTTTCAGATGACTGACATCAGTCCTTTTTCAAAAGAGAACAGGGGGATGTCCTACTATATTTAGCTACTTCTCTACAGCTATAGTAATAATATTCAAAGAGCATAATGAGAGTCTTTTATGATAGTTATTAAATACTTCGTGATTCCTAGAAGAAATGCATTGTTTATTATATAGAGGCTGGGAAGAATTTCTTGCCCACCTGGATTTGCTCAGGAAGTTATTTCTGTGGTCTGTGACAGCCACAGCTATTTATTATTTTCATATAAGAAGCTATGGCTTTTGTTTTGTTTGTCTCTGACAGAATAATAGGTTCTTAAATTTTGCCTGAAAAGGTACAGTCAAAGACTCACTTCTAACATCTATGCACATACTTTACTTGAAAGCATGGAAAAATGCTTGTTGGTAGTATACAGTACTTCTGTTGGAAGATTTTGACTAAAGATTTTATGGCCTTCAGTAAATTCTGTTAGGTGTGTTCTGTAAAATAGTGTTCCTAACAGAGTGCAGTGGTATTTGATACAGTTTCTTTCATGAATCCTAGAGCAGAGGCAGCCCCCAGAATGTTAGAGGAAGAATTCACTGCCTTCTGTTCACTTAAATATTTACAAGCAGCAAATGTCTTTCAAAATAAGTTCTTGATAAAGTGGGAAAAATAAATGGGTCATTTTAAGCAGTAAGAATTGCTATATTTTCATGGATATAATCTGCATCTCGGATAACTCATACTCTTTTCAAAGAACTTGGAAGTAGGTCCTCCAGAAACTGCATAAATCAGAGTCCAGGGAGCCATTGAGGGGGATGAGAGGAAATAGGTGAGGGTGGTTCAAGGGCATACTTCTCTCTTCCTTATACCTGTGTATAAACGTCACCAATATATGCTGAAAATAATTTGTTTACAGATAGCCAGTGGGTTTAACCACGTAACTCCCCATTCTTATGGCACAGTTGGAACTGTGATTTTTCACATTTGTCACAGCAAGCATCGCTGTTACAGCAGTGCCACAGTTTGCATGGAAACCTGATCACAGTGTAAGGAACAGGCTTTGGAAAAAAGAGTGGGCACAGAAGTAGCATGGCACATACTTAACTTCTTGGTTGATAACTTAGCTTTGAATTTGAGCTGTATGGCTTCCTCAGCTGGGCTGGAAGGGGGCTGTGATGAGTGCAGTGGGTTGTTCCAGCAAGGGAAATGGGGGAGGCATTTGGTCCTCATGTTTGTAGAGGTTTGATGTTGTTCCCCTGAGTTGGGATTGGTTGTCTAAAAAGGGCTTATTTTATTTCTGTCTGTACCTGGTAACCCACTTCTGGTTTGGAATTATGCAACCACTGAAGCACTGGAGAATTTGTTGATGTTGTATGGACTTCACATTACAATATCCAGTAGCAGTTTTGATGTTGCATTGACTGCTAGAGCATTAGAGAGCCCCAGCTCATACTTCGTTCTTTCTATCTTTCCATCATTCTATCGTGGCTAGGTAACATCAGGGCTACGTTTCCAGTTGGTCATATACAGATTTTAGAAAAAAATGTAGGTAGAGCAGTAAGTACTTTAGACTTTTTAAAGTGTATTATTATGTTCTTGAATTCATGGAGTTCATCTGTGGCAGAAAATCTGCACAGAATAAATTACTTAGACTTACCTAGTCTTGTTCTAGACTATCTAGAACAGCAAAAATGGTTGTCTGCAGTTCATGTGCTTCCCTCAACAAAATTTTTTTGTTGTTGTTGTTGTTTTGTATGTTTGCTTTCTTGACAAAGTTGTTCTTTGCTGCTTAAATTAATTTCTGTATGTGTGTTTCGGAGGAGTAGTGATGGAAAACTTTCAAGTCCCCCTGTAATGATTTTTGTAAATCCTTTGAAGATGTTTTGAGAGTTTCCATGGACAACAGTGTTTTGTAATATTTCTGTCAGGAATCAAGAACAGAACGGGACCACAAGTTGTGAGAACCACTCCTTATGAGGAAGGAGTGTAAAAACAAATAGGGAAAAGACTTGAGTGTTCCCAAACAATTCACAGTCTGGTACCGCCTGTCCTGTGTGTAAGTGAGATAAGAGAAAGGAAGTGAGAGTGCAGCCCGTGTGAAAGTGGGAGGATCAAGTCTAAAATACCATATCATGTGGTATGTCAGAAAGTTTCTGCAGCATTGCCTAGGAAACACACTGCCAGTTTACATTCAGCAACCTACGCATCTTGTGGCTCTGAGGAACTGTTAGCATCTCGGGAAAGCCCCTGGGACCATCTGTAGCTGAAGCATACTTTACGTGTCACCCATTCTCAATCCCCAGAACAGGGCTTCTACACAGACTTGGTTTTGCTAGCATGGCAAGCCTGCAAAGCCCTTTTGTTATTTTAGGAAGCCTTGCTTCCTCAGCACTCTTGGTTCAAGCTTCTGCGCCTTTCTTCTTGTCCAGTAGGTACCCAGTGCATCACATGAGTGCTGGCCAGGATTAGTTCTGTACTTCAAACTAGATCTTTGGATTCTCCATATGGGATGTTAAGATAACTACTTTGTAACTAATCCCAATAATTATATGCTAGCTTTTATTTTTGTACATTCCTCCATGTGTTCTCCTAAAGAACTGATAAACGATTCTCTAGATTTCCTCTGTTGATCAGGCAGGCATGTAAATTTTCTTTCAAAAAATATGAGATAAAGGAAATAAAAACTGCCTTCAGTAGCACTGCCTTACAGTGCATGCCTATGACAGTTTCTTAAGATCGTTCAGGATAACTTCCAAACTTCCCCTTGGCATATTTTGACTGATACCATATTTCCATAGTACTGATTTGTTCTGCATTGTCTTTCTCTAGATATGTATCTGTTCTGCATTGTATATCTGTATATATGTATATCCAATTGCAAATTGTATATGGCATTTTGAATTATTTTAGGAGTTAGTGTCATCTGAACGAGACATAGCTTTGCTTTTGTCAACAACAAAGTGTAAGGTAAGACTGAAGAATAGATTACTTCGATTAGCCACTGGTTTTTAAATGTTGACTTGGAATGGTGGCAGATAAGAGCAGGGATTCCTTTAATTACTGTCTGTGAAACACATCCTACATCAGGCTGCCCTGTGGGGTCCAGAGCATCTGTCAGCCTGCTGCACTGGAGCCTGCTTTCTGACTATTCTGAGTTACCTCACCTGCACATTTCCTTGGCATTGGCCATAGATACCAGGCTGACAGAGTGTTTCTTAGACAGATTAAGAAATTTGGAAGTCCCCAAGGCATTCCACCATCCACAGTTATTAGTATGATTTCCTTCCCTAGCAAGCAGGTGAGATGCTGTAGCTGCTACTTGTCAGAACTGTGTGGAGCTGAATGGAGTGAATGAATTGGAACTGAGGTTTTGTCTGAAGGTTAGCTCTCCATGAGAAATACTTAAAAAGGGAATGTCTTGGTGTCCGATCTTTACAAAGAAACTGATTCTTTTTTTTTCTGTCTGCCTCTGTAGGTCTTCAAAAGGTGACATCCATAGTGAAGGATATATCCTGGAGGTGGAGTGCTGCTCCTCTTTAAACCAACTTTCAGACAAAAAGGAGATTCCTGATTTTATTAAGAAAGTGAGTAAAAAAAAAAAAAAAAAAAAGGTGGGGGAGAGAGAGGCAACCCCCAAAGCAGAGTATCTTTTTATTTGCACTATAATTACTGCTGCTAGTTCTGTCAGTCTGACAAGAGGAGTATGTGTCCACTTTGTACAGTGGTTTGTAATTTTAAGTATCTGAAGGGTAATTATACTTACTGAGAGAAACAAGTCTGATTGTTATGAGAAAATGATTTGTAGTATCACAGGACAGTGACCTCTCAGAGATATCACAGAATCACAGAATCCCAAGGGTTGGAAGGGACCTCGAAAGATCGTCTAGTCCAACCCCCCTGCAAGAGCAGGGTAACCTAGAGTACATCACACAGGAACTTGTCCAGGCAGGCCTTGAATATCTCAACTAAGACACTAGAAGACAATCCTATAAGGGGTAACATTTTAAGTTAAAACAATACGTATTATTCCTAATTTAGTGTAAAAATATCCTGTTGGATAGTACTGTAGCTAAAAGGCCCCAGATTAGTTTTCTTTCAGTGTCACATGATGTTAGCAGTCAGAGATGGTAACTTAGATCCCGAGGGTCATCCCTTTGTTGTTTTCAAGAAACTTCTGTATATACTGGAGAGTTTGAAGAGGACCCTACAATTCTTTATTTGGTTCCTTCTTTTTACAATTATTTTTGATGCTGTAATATTCTGCCAGACTGGAAATTAGCAGGTTATGTCCATTTTAGTGAAGACAGATTCATTGGGCATCTTTCAAATACTGCAGCATCTGTTGTGTCCTTTTGCATGTTGCAAAAACTATCATTAAATACCATATTTACTTAGCCACATGGTGTAAGAATACTGTGAGTAGGCATACTCCCCTCACTTTAATCCGTCTTGCAGTGATAACTAATAGTTAAGAAAATTTTGTAGAACAAATTGTAGCACAGGCTGTATGAGCTTGAGAGGGACTCAGCTTGACAGACTACACTCCTGTTCAGTGTTTCGTTTTTACTATGAATCGTAAACAATGGATTAAAAATAATGCTGCTATGACTATCTGATCGTTGTAATCTTAATTAAAGATACATAGATTTTGGTATCGGAACAAACTGAAGTTTTCTGAACGCTTAATAATATATAGAAGTTTGAGTCTGAATTTCGCTTCAGGATTCATTCATGTGTTCTTGCACTACTAATCTGATGTGATCTTGGATTATTTCTATATATTCATACTTAGGCAAGACTGGTGTAGTTATTGTATATCATTTTCAGCATGTTTGGTGGTGTTCTTCAGTTCTTTGAGTGAGACTAGAAATGTAGGCTTATCTGTCACAACTGGTAGCAAAATTCTACATCATTGCAACAGAAAATTTCTTTGCACTTGTAACTTCAGAAAGAGTGTGCCTAACATGAAAACAAAATGACAGTCCAGGAGTCATCTTATTTCCATAAATATCCAATTCTGAGGCTCTTTAGAATGCTTTTTCTAGGCATGGAAATGTTTCTGTTGGTAGGAGCCGTTTGATTATGGGGTTATGAAGATGCCTTTTTGAAAGATAATAATTTAAATTTTAATAGCTAAAATGTATATTTACTGTTTCTCTGTAGGCTGAGTATGTCGCTCATCCTCAGATGTTATTTGATGTAGAGGAATTTGAAGGTCTTTGAAGCTGTTGCTGTCAACTGTGTGTTGTGTCACTGTCTATATCTGATTAAACACACTGAAAGTCTCAACACTTTTATGTAAATCTAACTCAGGAAAAAGGACTTGTTTCGGAGTAGGAGTTAATTGTCATATTAACTAATTTGAGCAGCAAAAATGGTCATTGCTTTTAACGGCATCTAAACCAGATGTTTGGAAACAAAAGAAATGAAAAATAAAGGATGTTCTTCAAAGAAAATAGTAACAAAAAGCTGTTAGAGGGGGCAATTGCTTTTTTTCAAAAAAAGGTAACCCTCTAATTCTTCTCAAACTGTGGTGTACAATTGAAGTTAATAGAGTGTTGTAATTGAATAGGCAAATCCGTGATCACAGAGCTTTTCATAGCAGAGGTGTTTAGCACAGGTTTATTGTCTTTCTGCATTGCAAATTACTATACTTAAAAAATAGATCTCAAATAGAATAGCCAGAGTTTCAAAACAAAATATCAAGTCAAAATTTTCTCCAACTGTGAATTTACTAGAAAAAAATTTCTCCACCCTGAGACAATTAATTGTATTAGTTTTATTATGCACTGTTGAGCAAGTATTGTTTACGTGGAGTTTGAACAGGGTGCAATTTTAGTAACTTCTTTTCTCTATTGACTTTTTGTTGCATTGAAAATGTATGTCATATTGAAAATTAACTGCTTGCTCCTGGCAAACACAAAACAATTTTTCAGTGGCATAAAGCATAGGTAATATATTTTTCTTGTTCTGTAATGTCATATAAATGTTTAAGAGTAATGAATTTGAAATGAGGAAGTTATTTCACGTGGAGAATGGTTCTTGCTCACTGAAGCAAAGTGTCTTAGTACAATGTTGACTATAAAACATTGAAGAAATGCCAAAGAAGATTCTGTGGGAAAATCTGTGGGTTTTTGCTGAGGTCACACTGCGCTTTGAGATGCTGACCTCATTCTATGCTTTCTTCTGTATGTTCTGCCACTATAGGAGTTTCTGACCATGGTAAGAGCTGGGAGACAGTTAAATACTGGGGACATAGTGTTGCATAGGTACCATAAAATCACATCGACATCACCACATTCTCTTTGTTTTCTCATATCAGTGTGGATCTACTGCGGTTCCACCTGTCTTAAAGAGCTCAAACAGGCCTGTGTTGTCTTTATCATGTAATTCCTGGGCAATGAAAGAAGTAGCTGTTGTGTATGTACTTGACTGCTGTATTAGCACTCCTGTCTTTAGCTCTCAGGCAAAACAGAGATTAAGTATTTGCTCATGTGCTTTTTAATGAGCAAAGCTAACTTCTGAACTTCTGATCGCTGTGGCTCAGATCATTCTGAAGTTGTTGCAAATCAGAGATGTTACTTTTAAGGTACAATATTTTGTAGTAATTTGACTTGTCTTGTAAAATGGGGTTGTCTTTAATTACTTCCTTAGTTTCTCTTCTGTGTATCCTGTTCCTGTTTTCTTCATCTGCTTAGACAAGGGAAGAAGAAGCTAGGCTGACATCCCAAGAAAAGAGTTATTTTGGATACGCAGTCATATACGAATGCTGAGTGTGTTTCTCATGACCTTTCTTTTCCACATTAGTCTGAGTTACATGCTCTAGAAGAACTGTAACAGCAGAAGGTTGTACGCCAGTGTTCATATCTTGGTGGTGTTGGTGAAAGGTTAGGAAATAGAAGATGGTTTCTCTGCTATTTCTTCCTAGTTCTGACTTTTTAAAATTTAGGAAGCATGTCTTTGGTTGCCTGCTTAACAATGTCTATTAACAATGTCAGTGTCTATTAACAATGTTCCCTGTCAGAAGGAAACTCTTTTATGTTAACTCTTTTTCCAGTTTGACCCATTGCAGAGTTCATATTCCTTCCCCCTGTGGATGTCATCCCTTGGGGATGTATGATAAGCACGGGAAAACATGGTTTAAAAATGCTGTAGCTTAACTGGAGCTCAAACGCAGGCATCTTCCTTCTGTGATTTTGACTAGACAAGGACCTCTCCCTGCTGCTGTGTCCTCACTTGACTCAGAACTGAGTCTAATTTCTTGCAACAAACCTAAGGCCATACAGATGAATAATTGGTTTTGCATTTTCAGAAGCGGAACGGTTCAGCTTGAAACGTGACTGTTATCTTGCAACACCTGTGTCACACTTATCTTTAGATGGAATCTGCCATATGAAATTGTTTGTCAGATCTGCTCATTACTATTCCCGCTGTTCATAGTCTTGATGAAGTTCAGTGAGCATACAGATGCTATCACCAGCACTAGCTCAAAAGCTGCCAGTAGCTTGTCGCTCCTTTAAGTGATCCTCTGAACAACTGTAGTCCAAAGTACCCTAGAAATAATCTTGATTCCTGCAGTAGTGACTTTGCCTGTAAGTTTGTTAACCTTTGTTTTCTAGTAATAGCATTGGTAGGCCAAGGAAGTGATGATACCTCTTAGACTTAAGCAAGTGGGACCCCTGGGAGGAATATGCCAAAAAAACACTTTCCAGGGACACTGCTACCTATGTATGTATGTTCTAGAGTTGGCATCTGAAACAGTGACCAGCAGTTCTCCCTGGTGCAAAGCCAAGTTGCACAGGGAATTGGACTGTTTTGAAAGGCAGGCTATACAACACTAACACTGGTATGAAAAGCCCACATCCTATATTGCTGAAAGGACCTACTATATTTGATCCCTCATGCCAGTTTTATGGAATATATAGTATGAACTGGTATTTGCTGGATTTTTTCTGGATGTCTCTTAAAAAATGAAAATGTTCTCAGGAATAGAATTAGCACAAAGAATTAGTATGTTTCAAGTGTTTGTTTATGGACTGAAAATTAATGCACATTACTACCAACAAGTGTAAACTGTAGTTGAACTTGCTTAGTGCGCTTCTGAAAGGTGAGACATTCTTGAACGTGTTCAATCCTTCTGCTCTTCATCTCCCCTCACTCCTTTGAAAGGAGCGGCAGGCAGGAGTCACGGTGAGTGGATGGGTAAGAAACTGCTACACACCCCAGACAACCACAGGTCAGTCTCACTGCACGTTTCTCCATACTGATGTTTTCATCAAACTGCTGAGATACTTGCTTTCCTACGTTCTTGTTTTTTCCCTCTATTCATCTGTAGCTGGTTTGATATCCTCAAGGTAACTGCCATCTTAGTTCATGCATATCATTTTCTGGAGGATAATGTTATGTCTGTAATTAGTGAAGAATTTTTATATTAGTACTGCTGTCAAAAGGTTAATTCTCGTGCTTCTTTTAAGTTGCTAGGTAGAAGCAGAGTTGGAATATTTAGGAGGATTTCTGTTTCTCCTGTAAGATAAAAACTGAATCTCTATATGAATTCTCAGGAGTTTTTTAAATCTTTTCTGTGGGTGTTCATAGACAAGGGAGTGATTCAGCCCAGACTTGGCACTTGTTTACTTTCTACAAATTCGCTCACATCAGAATGAACATTTTTGTTTTACATAACCAAAACAAAGGACTTCATATAGCCATATATTGTGTGAAAGCAGTGTTAAATGATTTTGAGCTCTCAGTTTCTGAGTTTTAAAACTCTCTTCAGCATCTAACTATGAAATGGCAAAAAGATGTGGAAGATAAAAAATGTGTCATAAGACAAATTTGTCCATAATAATATGTACTTTATATTATTGTGTCTGTAATAGTCTGTCAAGCAAATGAGAAGAAAAAAGTCTAAAATATTCTAGATAAAATGAATGTGAAAATTGCTAATCTTGTATCTTTTACTTCTATTTCTAATCACTAAGAAAAATACTGCATTTTTATATAGCTGTTCCAGTATTTCTCACATTCTTGTCTCCTTTTGTTCGTCATTTTTTATTCTTCAACTCTTAATCTTGGCCCTGCGATTTCTTTTTTAGAAGGAACAAAGAGATGCAGCTTAACGTGTTCTGAAGAGCACTAGACTCCTGACTGTTGCTACAGTCTTACAAGGATCTCTTCTGTGAAGTCTCTGATTGCTCTGTTGATGCCAGGGTTCCTTAGGTGGTTATTGTAATCCTAAACATTATTTTAGATAAGTTTTAGCTGGCCTATTCAGAAATTTCCTGCCGGGTATACAGTCAGAGCAGGTGGCAGTAAAAGATAGAAGAGGGAGAAAATCGAGTCTTTAATGTTGCTGAGAGGATCATTCTTCAAATTAATAAGCAATTCAAATTTACTTCTGTGGCTAGAAAATGACCCCTCCAAAGTACTGTTTATTACCTGGGATTACTTATCTACACATGATCTCAACCTCCTCTAAAATCATTTTTATCCTTAAAACAAACCCAAAAAATCCCACCCGAAAACCTTCACTCTCCGGGGTCTTTGCAAAAGAGCAGTATAACATTTATTTCTTTAGCACATTGTAATGAAAACCATTGCAGAGCATTTAGCTGACTGCTTTGTTTTCTACATGTTTTCATTGCAAACAGAGCACCTGTTTTATTTGTAAGTATTTGGATCTTAGAAGTAGATACGGTCATGAAGCAGAAGTTAAGACCAACATCAATGGTTCGGCTGTTTGTGACCTGCTGTGATAATATTTATTAAAGTGTATTTTGTTAACATTTTGTAAGTGGATATATAACAAGAGATGGCAAAAAATAGCATATACTGTATTTTAAATAGCCTGGTGTGAAGGGAAACATCTGTTCCTGGTTAAGCTTCTTTCAACTTGTGTTCTTTTGACTAAGCCCTGTAAGAGTGGTGTTGATATATATCTTCCACGAACATTGCGAAACTATTTTCAGGACTCTCCCAGGAGCCTGGTTGTGCTTTTCTAATCCTTTGCCCCCAGCAGCTTTCAGAATCATCCTCTTGACCAGAATAAAAATAGATATTATAAAGTATGTAGATGTTTTTAATGATCCCAATTCTGTCTGGTGGGAAAAATATCTCTTTAAAAATAACAATAAATAGTATAATATTTTATACAGTACTAAAATAAAATGTGGGCAAATTGTTCAAATTGTAATTTTGGCTACGAGTAGCAGATGGCTTGATGAAACAATGTGATTTTAAAGAAACACACTTGGGTTGTTATAAAAGATAAAAGAAAGTGTTCCTTGCAAATTAAAGGCAAAGTCTGTAAGTTTGAGACTGAAATCTTCATTTTTAAACTATTCCTGTTCTCCTGAACATTTTGGGGTTTTTTTGTTTACATTGCTTAGGACAGAGATGGACTAAACCAGTGTCCCGGTTTTGAATCACGTTAATGCTGGTTGATCACAAATAAATAACCGTTTTCTTGTGTTCTGCAAAGAATGCTGAATTGTGTTCATCCAGCTAAAACAGTTGTTAGATACAACACTCAGCCATTCACCTCTCTAAAGCTTTATTTTCCCCTTGCTTATGTTCACACATTAGCATAGGAGTTTCTGTCACAAGATTCACGCACAAGACATGGTCTGTATGTTGAAAATGCTTGTTCTCTAGAGCAAGTGCTTGGAACAGTTTCTACACCTGTATTTAGGTTGAGTGAGCATAGCTGGCTGTTCCGTAGCAGTCTATCCTAGGTCAAAACCACTTTTTAGGGAATAAATCCTAAATGATGTGGGTAAATTCAGGATTTCTTTTCACAGTTTAGGCAAGGGTGGGAGGATGCATATATGTTACCTAGCTTTTGGGCAGGTACCGCAGTCACTGAACCTTTGTAGCCTGTGTCCAGCAATGTCTACCCTTTGCCAGCTCTGTGAAGGAACAGATGCCAAAATAAGTTAATAATTTGAGAAGAATCATTGCACTCAGGACCACAGAGGATGAGATATTGGGGTTTCAAGAGCTGTCATCTAGTGAGATATGCTGAAAGGAAGAAATGCACTTGCACCATGCTGCACTACATGTTTAGTATAATGATACTGTTCTCAGGAATAAATGTACAGCTAACACAAGCTGAAGAGGAATTTGAAGTTGTTACTCTGATCCCTGCCTTGGCTCCAGTAGCAGGAGACGTATAGCTTGCTGTTGGCAGCACTGTCTTAAGAGCCTATCTTCTGTTTTATTCAGCATAGCAGTAAGTTGCAGTAGCTACTTGCTTTACTACATTTCTCCCTGTTGTTTGTAGCTTTCAGTTCCCTTTTGCAGAAATTACTACCATTGAGCATGCTATACAACTGCAAAGCTTTCTTTCTTTTCGTTTTCAGTGCCTAGTTATGCTCTATCACAAATGCAAAGAGAGCTTAAAATGTCAAGTCAATGGTTCTGTTGAATGGGCTGTGTACTGTAGAGACAGAAAGGTAGCATACATCTGCTTCTTCAAGAAACTAGTTTTTAGCTTCTGGGTTTGGTTTTGAGCTCTGTTATCTTCTCTTGAGTCTGTCAACTTCAATCTAAGAGTCTTAGCTAAAGTTCCAAAACAGTAATATTGAGGTCAAGGTTTCATTGGAAGTACCAAGATAAACACTGTCACCAACACTGCTTAAAGGGTGACACTGTGGTTTGGGATTATGGTAGCATTTCTCAAGGCATCCCTCCAGTCTTTCATCCCTGATGGCCTATTTTGATGTAATTGATAGTGAAAATACTTGATAATTTGAGAGCCTGAATGCAGATTGGGATTTGACTTTCTAAAAGTTACATTTATATCTACTTATATGAACATGAACTGTCTATCTCAAATTCAAATGCAAATTGCCAAGTATAAACTGGAAAAGGTTAAAAATGCATGGGAAGTACAGGCTTAAATGACAGAGCATCCTAGTCAGAAAGGTTGTATGGTCTGGAAATCTGCAAGTAGTGAAACAGAGTCAGAGTAACAACAGAGAAATGTTTTGCAGTTGCTGTTTTGCTGTTTGATTAGTAGAATTATCTTTTTTGTAACATAGTATTAGAGATGCAAAAATGCCAAAGTTGCAGAAGTTTTGAGTTGTTCAGAAGGAACTAAACCTCTCCTTTGGAACATTAGCTAAGCTTAGTTGGTTTTAAAATAAGCAGTAACTCTTGATGACTGTTCCTTTCTTCTCATGTGAGACCTACAGAAAATAGCAGAGGCAAACTAAAAGCCTGTCTTAATTTTAAACATCTGTTTTCATAAATGAACAAACTAGAAGGAAGATGTGCAGTTATTTATGATGAAACATGTACTACTAAATACTAATGACTGCAGTCCTGAACATCCTTTTCCAGTTCCAGCTCCTGGCGTGCAAGTACATAGTGTTCTCCTCAAATCACAAGATCATGTTCTTTGCATGCAGATCCCTGGTGCTATGTCATAGGAGATTTGCTTGAATCCTAAAAACAAGGTAGAAAAATACAGTGATCTTGTTTCTAGTGCACATTATGAGATCTAATGCCTCTAACATTGTTCTTATAAAAACAACAACCAAACAACACACAGACAGACAAGCATTTTTTTATTGGCTAAGGCAGTTCATGCTTGGTTTAAATAGCTCTGAGCAAATTAAACAGCTATTGTTTCAAAGGCCATATGTTTGGCCATCAGTAAGACTAAGTAGCAGTCTTTCTTCCCTTAGTTCACTGCAGAGCTAACTAAATGCATCTGACTACTCAGAAAATCAGTTCATTGCTCCTAGAGAATGTTTTCTCAAAGTACATTTTGGCTATGTGTGCACTTTGTAAATTGTTTCTGTTATTTGGTTTTATTTTAATAGCAGTCCTTTCTGGGTTGCTGAAACATTCTTTCAGTATCTTGTAATATCATGAACCATACAGCAAACCTATTGATGAAAGGTTCAGTCGTGGTACCTAGGTTTTGAAGGTCTTTTTTTTCCAGGTGATCAGGAAGTGTAAGCCTTGAGAGCATTTAGGACTACTATAAACTAGAGTGCCCTGGTGACATAAACTGGTAAAACTGGTTTTCTTCTAGATGCATCCCAAAAAAATGTCCAGTTCTTGGAGTATAGGAGTTAAAAGAAATCCCTTATACTTTATTAAATCATTTGTTTAAAAATTCCTATCCAAGGGAGAGATCCTCATTATTAAATTGTTCTGCATTATTTCCCATGTTTATTGATGTGGGTGGAATACTACCCTGAGCTTGTGGGAAGTGTTTTGATTTGCTGTGTGCCGTCCCATGGGAGAAATGTACAGTATCACCCTGTAAGTAGTTGCCCAAGCTGACAAAAGTATATCGTTCTGTTCAGCATGGGATCTATATCCTTGAGCTTCTGTATTTATAAGTAAGAACATCATGCTCACTATGAATGGGAAATTATTATGGAGCTAATGATATAGCAAGAAATGTACAGTCACAAACAATATGTGAACCATACAATGAAGTTGCCAAGTGTCTTTATTCTAAATAGACTTGAAATGAAAACCTCTATGTGTCTGTTCAAAATAATCTTCAGCCTGGAATCTCTGCACTTCTTTCATGGCTGGGAGGCCTATAGTTTAAAAGCAGGTAGTTTCCAGAAAAGTTTCCAGAAAAGAGGATTTCATCATTTAGTCATACTGTTGCCAGGTGTGGTTTTACAGATCTGTAAATTAGGCTCTCAGCCATTTTCTAATTAGGGAGCCTTCTCTTGAATCAGAAGTGTTTGAAAAGATGGAACATAAATTTGCTACCTCAACATAATATTTAGTGACACTGCTTTGTGCTGCTGAAGGTTCCTTTTTTGCAAATGCAGCATAAAAATAGGGGTCACTCAGTTCTGAAATAAACACTTAACACTTCACAAATGGTAAGAATGTTAACACAAGTGCCCCAGCTAAAATTCAGTTAAGATAGTCACATTGGGGTTGGCCCTGGTGCTTGTTCCTATTCCTGCTAAAGTCAGTGGGAGATTTGAAATTTATTCCACAGATAGCAAAGGCTAAATCTGTCTTTTTTTCCCCCTCAAGGAAAATGCCAGGTTTCTAATCAAGCAAATTACAGAGATGACATTAAATTCTTTAAGTGCCTCAGCCCTCTGTACACTTGAAATTTCACCCCTTTTTAAAGCAGGTTCTATTTTTAAACTGGCATAAATCTAATTTGTTGCAAGATGGTTATAAACAAATTTGGATGTACCCACTTGGGGATTTAATGGGTTAAATGAGTTATGTTCTGCTTCTGTTGTTGAACAGTAACATCTTTTGCGATGGAGACTTGTTCTTGTATTTGTGGTTAATATCATCCAGCCAGCACTTAATCAGACAGTAAAAGTGTTTCTGTTCCTATCTGGGGAAAGAACCAAAGAATTATTTTTTTTTAATTTTGTTGGAATTTCCCTGTTAAAATTTCCCAGGATGTAAAGAGCAAGTCTATAGCATGTTTAAAATACAAAAACGGTCAGCAAAACAATTTAAATTACTGTGGCTCACCTAACGTAAGGGCATTTTTAATACAGCTTTTTTTCTGGTGTGGTGAGTGATGAAGATGCAGTTGGTCTGCTTTTTATGCTTTTTCCTCTCATTTAGTCATACAAGGTAGTATGACAAAGACCTTGGTTAGTCTTCTAAACTGCCGCATAAAGACAACTGATGGTACTTACCTGCACTGTCACAGTAGCATCATGTTCTTCCCATTCAGTGCAGCTTTGCCCCTGCTTTGTGCCATGTGTTGGTTGCCCTCTTTCTTACATCTGCTAAGATGTTTTCCCAAAAGGGTGGAATAGACATAACTGTGTGAGCCAGTGCAGGATGCCTCAAAAGGTTCAAACCCCATAGGTCGCTGGTAGAAACAGCCTTTCTGACATGTGTAGCTCTGGGGTATGAGCTGTCCAGGTACTGAGGTTTGGGCATGTTTAAGTCTGGGTTTTGTTTTAGGGTTTGGTTCTGGTTTTCTGGGTTGGGGGGGGGGGGGGGGGGGGGGTGGTTTGGTTTTTTTTTTTTGTTGTTGTTTTGTTTTGTTTGTTTTTTTTTAATATTCAAATATGCAGTATTTCACATCCAGGAAACAGGAAATGTGAATGTATAGTGGATGGCATAATTTGGTCTGGATGTAAAGGCATCTACAATTTGGTACTGTTTTAACTCTCAGCAGGATGCTGGAGAATCAAATTGATTTTTTAGTTTGGAAATGTTCAGGCTTTGTACTTTATTTATGATGAGAGTTAGCCTCTCCATGGTCTTGTGGAAAGTTGGAAGGAAAGACTATTTATGTCTGCTGATACATCACTTTGCTGTTCTGCAGCTTACATTGCCCTGTTGATGTAACATTTCCTGCTAAATTGGTTTTATTGAAAATAATGAGATGCTTGGTTCCCCCTCATGTAATTGGGAAAATTTGAAATATAGGTTTTTCTGTATTCTGTATAATACTGATTTCCTTAAGGGCAAGGCCTTGAAGACACAGTCTCTTTTCCCAGTCTTTCTGCTAAACCATTAGGCTAATGCAGTTTAAGCTATCACTCAGTCCTTTGTTCCTCTTGTTCCTATTCTGAGAACAGGAGCCTCAGAAAAAAAACCTCAGCATCAGGTATTCCTTAGAACAAACTTTTTTTTTTTTTTTGAGTGAGCCAAGATTGTAAAACATTGCTACAATAGCTGTGAAAGCTGTTCTCATCCAAATCACAGCGTGGGAGAGTCTGCTGTAGATTGACAAGCAGTCTTTATTGACCAGGAGCAATAAAATTGCTACATATGTACTATCCTCAAACTCTTAACAGTTGTATACTGGTTACATTTCTATAATTAGCTGCCCTGCAACCTACTAAACAAATGTAGTGATATGTCTATAGATCAGGGATAATAGATGGACTGAATTTGTAACTCTGACTGTATAAAAAAGGTATTTGCATAGTTACAACAGGGAGTCAGGACCATTAAGCATATTATGAATGCGTCTATCATTATCATTCACTTCAGCCTTTCTGAGCAAGCTAGTTACATGCTAACATCCTGTGTAGACAGGTATTTGATCAGGATACTGCTAGTAGTGTTTTTATTTGGAGGTTATTGCCCTCTTTAGCAATGAGCTTTAGGTAGGTCAACATCCCATGTTTGCCAGGGTAAACACCTGGGAAGCCCATTGCCTTGTTTCCTGGAGAGCCCTGTTTAAGTTCCTGTGATCACAAAATCAAGAGTTAATTTAACATGGAAAATATAATAGTGGTGAAAGAGGAAGTTCTTGTTGATCAGGTGTCATCTGTAGGTTTGTGTGTTCAGAACAGTAACATGTTGCCAGGAAGTAGATGATTCATTATAAAAAAAAAATAATTCTGAGTAGAGAAGATGGAGAAATGACCTTCCTTCTAAGTTAAAAAGAAAAAGCCTGAACTGTTTCTGAACTGTCACTTAAGTTTCTACTAAATTGAGCTTCAGAGGATAATCAAAACACTTTAACTCTCTGGAATGGCATGATATCCAGAGAAAGTGGAATTATTTCTCCATTTTCAAGGCATTTCCTTAAGTGTGTTTACATTTGTTATGTGAAGAATATACCTTACATGGAAACCTTTCCTTTTTGGTGAGGGATTCTGATAAATGAATCAGCAGATGCACGTTTTCACAGAAGTCTGGCTTGCACTGCAGCTTCTTCTAGGTTTGAGGAGTATAAGGCCAGTGACTCGAATGGATGGTGCACCTGTAGTGCTGAGTCTGCCTAGAAGAGATTTCTTCTTGCTTCACCTCAAACTTTCCTTTGTTAATTCCAACTTTATCTAATTGTCATTACCACTAGCCCAGTTGTTTTTTTTTCTTAGAATCTTTTGTGATTGGATTCCTTCATTTTCCTCTTTTACCTAAAGTGTGAAGGATTAATAGTAGCACCCCTTAGTTTACATTTTTCTGCTTAGTTCTGCTAGTTCATTTCACAGTACCTTCTTCTGTTCTGAGTTCTGTATCTTCCCAAAAGTGATATATTAAAATAGCTTTGCTTTCAGGAAGTTGTTCTGTGAATGTTTACCATTTGCATCTCAATCCAAAATAGGGCAAACAACAACTGTTGTTATAATGGTGCATTTAACAGCAAGAATTAGTAACTTTTTTCCTTGCATAGATGTCATAATCATACACCTAACACAGCAGAAGATGAAATATTAAGTCCCAGACTTCTTATGGTTGATATTAAAACTTTTTGCGAGTAATACCACTTCTGATAGTGTATCATAAATAAACTTTTCAAACACACTTTGTCCCTTCTGAAGAAATGTGTAGGTATTTTCTCTCTTTTTTTTTTTTTTCCTTTTCTCCACTTTCACATTATTTTGAATTGTTTAGGGAACTTCTCATCCTGCTTCTATAAAATGTAACTTTTTATGTAAATGTAACATGACAGTTTCTGAGGGTAGTGGGCAAAAGTAGCCAAGTGACATGCTAGCCACCTTGAAGGGTGTTATTTTCTGTGTTTCGATTTAGCTAAGACGGTTTGACAGTTAAAAATATAATCTTCTTCAACTTGTAGATTCAAGATGCTGCAAGTCAAGGCTTGAAATTTGTTGGAATTATACCTCAGTACCATTCCCAAAAGAACTGTCTTGTCAGTGCCTCCTTGACACCCACCAGTAACAACTCTGTGCAATCAAGAGATAACAAAAATGTTTCAAATTACCCTGAGGATCACGCTTCACCTGATGGCGAGAAAATAGATGGCATTAATGGATGCAGTACGCCAGCACTGAGTGAGGAAAGTGCTGACCAATGTGCCCCATCCGGGGAGGACTGGAGGGGTGAAGGACAGGCTGCTGAAGAGGTGAATCTCAGGTCTGCAAAGGGAAATGAAGAACAGTTTCAACATGCAAACCCAAGTGTAAGAGAAGCAGCAGACAAGCCAAATGGACTTGTAGAGAATGAAACACCAGCACAATGCTTAAAACCACTTACGGGCAGTAAGTATTGCAGTGATCTCTCATACATAAAAGCCACGTTAAAATTGCCCCCATTATGTTCCCAGCTCATTTGGGGGGTGGGGATGATGGGACGACCTTACCGCTGTAGTAGCGAAGGAAAGGTGAACCAGATGAGCCCCTTAATCTGATTTCAGCATGGTTACACAGCTCACAACGACTGAGCATAAGTCGCATGGCACATAAAGAGGTGACATAAGCAAGTGCCACTTTGTTATGGCCTGTTTGTATGCCTGAGTGTAAAGACTTATTTTTATCTGCTGTTCAGCTGAATTGGTTTATTTCTGTATTTGTTGAGATACCCTGAGAGCTTTTGATCTTTGTATCCTTTTTGTCTGTTTGAATAAAAAGCCCTGCTAATCTGCCTGATAAGGTTTTGCAGCAAGAGAAGGAATAAGTCACAAAACCTTATCGCAGCTAGCCCCTTTGTAGCAGGTGAACAGATAGCCGAAATTAAACCACATCAGGAACAGCAGGAATGTATGTGATCTGTACTCTGAAGTATCCTAGTATCCTGCAGACAGCCTGGGGTCAGTGCTACAGTAAGAATTGTGACTGCTGGAAAACAGCAGTTATTTTTGTAATGGCTCATGTTTGCTAATTCATAACAAAGGTCCTCTTTGTAATGCTGCTCCTAATAATTTGTCTTGCAGTTCTCATTTTTTGGTAGGCTTATTCGTCGTATACAGGTTTTCTTTCTTTCATTTCTTTGACATATTTCTCTTCAGGTGTGCCTTCCCCTTTTAAATGTCATGCCATCAAAACCCAAAAGTCTCAGCTGAGGTCTCAAAGTACCCTCTTTAAGGTGTTTGTTGCATGGAGGTTACTTGATTAACAGGAATTGTAGTTCAAAATAGGATGTAGACAAGAGTAATTTAGAAAATGAGAAGTCATAAGTAAATAGTTCTTGCCCCATTTCCAGTTTAAACCTCAAAATATTTTTCTTTCCTAGATTTGCTTAGATCCTAGAAAACTCTGTACACTCATTTCTCTTACCAGCTACAAATCTATGTAAGAGGAATGTAGATGGAATTTCTTCAGCTGGTACTGTCCTTGACTTTAATTTATCTGTATTCTTTATGTCTTACATAGATTCAGTCAAATAATCCAACCCCTTTGGGGATTTTTTTTATATAGGACCAAGAATGACTTTGTGTTGTACCCTCTTTGGACTATTGTCTTGGTTTCCGTTGCATTATGGTGTGATTGTCTTTTTTCATCAGATTTGGATCACAACTCTAGTAACCTTTCACCATACTTTCCTCAATTTTTGTTGGGTAAAAAGGCAAATTAATAATATGTTCTGGTTTACACTAAAATGTTATGCATTATAAAGCCTCACTTAGTGTTATAGTTCTAAATTATTTATCTCCAAGTCTAATCAGACCACTTACTTCTCTTTTTATGTACACTGTCTTTGAGAGAGTTAACCTACCAAGTTAATAATCTTTTTGATGCTCTTCTCCATACTGAACACAAAAAATCTTTTGTTGCAAGTAACCACGTTCTTAATATTTATGCATAATGTGAAGCTGATCATCTCCAGTATTCTCAACTTCTATCTGTCTGTAACACTCCGGGATTTTATTACAGCTGCTAATTTGCCATATAAGAGAGGTTATTTTAGAAATGCATTTAGTTTCCTTATTTCTCTTTGTTTCTCTGAGTCCCTTTTGGCTTCATTCTTTTCTTAATTGGTGAATTACGCAATTACTTTCCAAGTCTGAGAAGGCAGTTTTGTGTGACAGCTCACCTACTGTAGGATCTCTTGCCTGTACAACATTGCTGATTTCCTTATTACTCTTGTATGAATTTTTGTTATTACAGCACTCCCTTTTCCTCCCGTGGAAAATGTATTTCAGTCTTTGGCACCAGTTCTCCATCCTTCCTTGGGAACATAAAAAGATAGAAAGCACTGGATGTTGTTTTGTGTGGGGTTTGGGGGGTTTTGGTTTGGTTTTTTTGGGTTTGTTTTGTTTTTTTTTTCCTGTCAGCCTACTTATTCCATAGGAAGTTACCAGTCTTTGAACTCCTTCTTCCATACATAAAACTTCAGGAAAAAAAAAAAGTATATTTCTTCCTGTTTGTGAAATCTTATTCTTTATTTTAACTCTTATACTATTCAACTGTTATTTTTATGCTTCTTCATTTGTTTTTAAATATTTTGTAGTGCTCATACACTTTCCCTTTTATTAAAGGGCTGTTCAAAGTAGTCTGGAGAATGATTTGCCTGCGAACAACTCACAGATATTTCAATAGTATGTCCAGAAATACTGTGTTACCTAGAACCAAGCTGAAGGTGTCTTCGTCCATGCTTGAGCAGTCAAGCTCGCTGGTGAAAACTGTTGTCAGTCATTACTTGAACAGTGGTTAGGACTGGTGTAGTATACAGTTAGTAATGATGACAAACCATGTCAGCCACTGATAGACTCCCACACATCTTAAATGCATGTTGTCAACAGCCCAGTGTAAAATACAAAGTATCATTTCCCTATGGATTTTCAGTTCTGTGTTTTTTCTATTGTTAGTATAATGTCTTAATACACACCAGAAACATCTCCATTTCCAACATAACTCCATTTTGGGTGTCAGAATCAAAATTATCAAAGAAGTTTTCTGTGTATGCTCTTCTGAGTTAAGATTGGTCTCTTTTTCATGTTTGGTTATATTCCGAGCTTCTTGCTCTCTGCTTCAAGTGCTGCCAGCCTGACTCTGAGCATCTCCCTTCTAGTATCTTTTTCAACTTACACACTACTTGCTCAGGGTCGTTTGTTAGAGAGCCATCTTAACATTTCTCTTGACATCTCTTTCTTTAATCCTTGAGGTTAGAATATAATACCTTGGAAACAAGAGGAGCTTCTTGAATGAAACAATTTAATATTGTGTCTTTACTTTTAATATTAATTTGGGGAGAATTCCTGGTTTGGAAATCGATAGAAATGTTACCATTCATTTCCATGTCATTTAATAAGTAAAATCTAATGTAAAAAAAAAAGGGTAATTTTATTGATAGTTGTACCCTCCTGAGAATTTGAAGGTTGTACCTGCACTTCAACTTGCTTCCAATTTAAGGCTGTGAAAGATGAGCTTTGCTGTCAGCAATGACTTTTTTGTGATGGTAAGTCTGCATCAACTGCTCCTACAATATCCTGGAGAAGATGTGGAGCAGACTCTAGAAAATGTTCTTATTTGTAAGACCCTTCACAATTTCACTTTCAAAATTCATTTGCAGATGTGTTTATGTCTCACCTTGACTTAGACACAGAGAAAATCAACAAAGCAGCTTGCATGGTCTCTATGCTACATCAAAGATTCTTTGTATTTTCTTTAGATAAGACTGCTGCTTGCCGGTTCCATGCCATTCTATTATCAAAACCAAGTTACTTAATGCTGTAGCTTAATGGCCATGAGCTACAGAATGCATTTCCTCCTAAATTTGCAGTAAGATTTCATATTTGAACTGTCCTCAGTGTCACAGCTCTTTTAACAATTCAGTAGAAAAATAAGGTGCTCTGTGCATTGATTTTTAGTGATTTGTTGACTGCTACAGTACTTAAAGCAGTTTGTGGAGCATGTCTTCCTATCTCAGCTTACACTGGTAACTCCAGTAGGGGTGTTGTGCATTAGTCTTTAAATGTTCTGTTATCAACAGTGAATCCATTATTATTAACAATTATTGTAACAGCAGTCAGAATACCATATTGGGTTTTGG
This sequence comes from Pezoporus flaviventris, assembly GCF_033815535.1. Lineage (NCBI taxonomy): Eukaryota > Metazoa > Chordata > Aves > Psittaciformes > Psittacidae > Pezoporus > Pezoporus flaviventris. Next base: position 17,895,258 of record NW_026892585.1, on the reverse strand, counting down.
GACCCTAGCGTGTTAGACACTGCAGAAATGTATTAAGGAGTTAACCACATCCCAAAGTATTTTTTGCAGTTACACAGTGTAATCAGGCAAGGGCAAACTGTGGGTTATACATTGTTTTAGCTCAAATATTATGATACGAGTTGTTGCATTACTCCATTTTTTTCTTTTTGGTAGAAACAGAGATCTTCGCTCTTTTCAACAAGCCTAAAACCCTACAGAGATGCAGCCAGTATTATACAGTGACTATCCCTATGAGGATCTCCAGGAATGGGCAGACTGTCAACAGCTTAGAAGCAAATTGGCTGGAGCACATGACAGATCACTTCAGGAAAGGAGGCTCCTTGGTAAATGCCATCTTCAGCCTTGGAATGGTAAATGGTATGGAAATTACAGAAAGCATTACGCTGTGATTATTTTCCTTTCTCCTCTAATAGAGGTCATTATCTTTGAAGAGAAGGCATTTGGGAGGCGCTTTAGCATAGGCTTGGGGCAGATTTGTTTTAGATCAGCCTATTTCAGCAAAACGGAATGAAAGCACAGGAAATATTTTGGCATCTGAATAAGGAAAACAGATCATATATTGTATTTTATAAACATACTAGAGATGATCCTGTAATTGCTGAAATATACAGAGTTAATAAACAGTACCAAGTAAAATGAATTAAATTAATAAGACTGTAAGCAGATGACATACATGGAAGAGTGGCTTTGCTCTTAGCTATCCGGGCACACACTGATTACAGGTCAGTGTAAGGACCCTTGAATTTCATCTGGTCGACATGTAGTTAGTTACTTCCAGTTCCTGTAGAGACCAACCCTTTCCACTTTAATGGCACAGTGTTTTGCAAAACTGTCTTCTATGTTTGTTTCATCCTAGCTAGTGTGTTCTTATGAGTGATGAATAAATGCTGGTCTTAATTTAAGAAGAGAAAAATTCAAAACCAGATTTTTGCATGTTGTGAAAATGTGGCACTGAGTCCAGCTTAATACTGTAGCCAATCTGTACTATACTCATGGCCACCATGGCTTTGGAGACAAGCCTGCTGTACAAAGAAAGACTTCGGTGCAGAGTAGGGATCTGAGAGACATGACCAAAAGGACCTTGAGAATAAACCAATACAAATACTTGAGCATAAAAATGTTGGTTACAACCAGATTAATTTTACTGGAAAATTACATGACTAATGTATTTCATGGTTAAAGTGCTTATGGCTGAATCTTTCACTTTATTTTGGTTTGGTTTGTGTTCTTCAAAAGGAATGTGGTTTCCCATAGACTGGGCACTGCTACTAAGATTAGTGGGTTTGTGCCTCGAATTGTAGGGGAACTGCTTCCAGGGCATCTTCTTCTCATTTTGTTGCTGGTCAGAATTCCAGGACCCATGACGAAACACAGTAATATGAGTCAGTTCTGGAAAAAGTCAATCAGGAAATTAACAGGCAATCCTAATTTTTCATTTTGCAAGCAAGTAGCAAGAAAGGAAGGTCTAAAGTTCAGCTGATGGAATGCTTTCACACAGCTTCCTGGAAAGCCTTGTAATTGCTAGTTAACTTGCTTAAAAACAAATGGTCATTTACTTTATGTGTATAAATTGCAACTCAGAGAGGGAAACCTAATTAGCTCTATCAGGCTCAGTATTTTCTTTAATAAAAACTGCTTATCAGCGCACTCTAAAATGCTTTAAACACAGCATTTTTCTGTTATTTAAACTTCTAAAGTTCATTTATGTAACAGAGGCCTGGGGAAGTTCATGTACTTGGATGCCAGAGTGAGGAGCGCTGAATAACTGCCTGCAGACATAGATAAAGTAGGCTTAAATAATGACAGTAAAGTCTCAGTGCAAACAGGACAACAAATTTTGTAAAAGTGGACAGATTGAGGATTAAACTAGAGTAAACATTTTTATTAGCATTTTACAGTTTCAGGAAGAACAGGTTTAGAAGTTAAAAAGCTCAGAGCTGTGGTTTCTAAAAGTGTATTAATTCGAACACTTATGTTAAACCGCCATGAACATGCCCATGCTATTAGAAGAACATTTGCTAAGAACGTCTGCAAGTTGCTTTCACTTACAGTTAAATGTTTATTATTTAAATCCTAAAATCTTCCTGTGCCGCAGAGAAACGAACAGCTTTTTCACTCATACGCCAACAACTATGAAACAGCCCAGGGTAGAGAGGAGGGAAGAAAGAGGGGGCTGACGTCTTCTTAGCTACTTACTTTTTTCTTTTATAAAAGCCTAACCATCTCTTCATAGAACGTCTCCTTACTCACTCATTATTCCTCTTCCAAATTAAGGTAATATTAGCATACTTTCTTTAATTGGTTATATCACATTTCTTTCTTCTGGGGGCTGGTTTTCTCTTTGGCTTAGAGTATGAATTCATTATTTTGCTTATTATACTTGAAAGCAGGGATATTATCTTCTTTTCCTCCTTGTCCTTGGAATGCCCAATGACGTGAAAATTTCCAGATTGTCAGTAGTCGTAAATCTGTTTCTTCCTTCTGCCAACAGTTTAATAATTAGTCTTCAAAATAGTTTTAAAGTTCACTGATAACAATTGTTTCTTTTTGCTTATTGTACCAGATAATTATAAACAGAAACATAACACAGTTGCAAAATCCAATATGTAAACCACACAGAGTCACACCGTATATTAAATGCATTCAGATTTTGCTAGTAAGCTAGAAACAGCAGCTTGCTTGGTCCTTGAATGTTCTTATGTTGTCTAACAGTTATTTAGATTTGGAGTTTAGTTACTGGCTGGTGGTTTTCATCCAGCTCATGTCATCGCTAATTCTGCCTGTAGTCCCAGGTGTGAACTGATCCTCCCTAACGATCTAAAGTGATCATCGGACTTTACCTTTCCCTCTTCTAGTAAGAAGTAGAGACTGTATAGTAATAAGCTACAGATTAATACCATTGAGAATGGAAAGGATGTAACAGGAAAGGTCATCTTCTTTCCTATAACAGCAGGTCTCCAATCAGCAATATGAGAAGATGAGAGTGGTAATGGAGGAAGAGTCAAAACTAAGGTTATATTTTGATGGCTTAACAGTATGATCACAAGCCTGCTCATCTTTACTTGTTTTGAACTGCAGGTCTTTAAATGCCTGGCATTCTTTTATTTGTTTTACCATTCTGAGTGAGAATTTCTTGCCTTTCAAACTTAGAAAAAGCCAGGCAACCAACTAGATGACATTGACAGTACTTAAGGACAAGGCAAATGAAACAAAATGCAAGTTGCTTGGAAAAGGAAAGTAGTCAGGTTTTTAGAGGGCCAGATTGATTATATTGGTTACCCTCTCATTGCCTCAGACAAAGGATGAAGCAGTGATGCCTTTGGCCAATTATAGTCACTTTAGCCACTGGGGCTGGGATTTTTATCATCCATATGGAATTATTTTCTCTGTGTGTACTGAAGGTGAAAAGATTCAGGAGAAGAGAGGAATACAAATATGAAGCAAATGCCAGCATTCAGGTCATGTGCCACATAAAGCAACAAATAGCTAGTTTTCTTCATTGAGAGCAACAGCAGCCTAAAGGTTACGTTCCTGGGTAAGGGGGATTTGTAGTTCAAAGACAACAAGGGGAAAATTGTTGCCCACTAGGTAAGCTGTCATGGTAAAGTAAGAAGTCTTTTCCCATATACCTCTTATAAATGAGAAGCAAGAACTTCAAAATTGCTTTTAGTCAACTGAGCTACATCAAATATTTATACAACCCAGTGAAAATAGCTTTTTGTGCACAGTAGGATACCTTAATGAAAAATGCAGTGGTAATGGAGTGTTTTCAGAGGGAGGACAGTGATTGTAACCTTTACATTCAGAGCTTTTTCTTTAGGAAATAGTGGAGTTATGTCAATTCAAGAGTAGAGATTGGGCAATGATACCACAAACAGCAAAGACAGACCAGTTTGGCTTATTGGCAATCTTTATTGCCTGATTGCAAATGAACTAATGTTTGGAATTATGAAAGCCCTATTTAATGTAAGTCAAGTTCCAGGAGCTAAATCTTGTTAAACAAGAGATTACTAAAAGTGAATACAACTGCATCAGAATCAGGAAATACCTTTCATGAGAAATAGTGGAAACTGGAGCAACTCACTATCAAAAGCTTTAGATGGCTAGTCTTTGTAGATAAGTAGATTCAGCTGAATAAATGCAGTAAGCCTTCTTGAAACATATTTTTGGACACATGAAGTTGGAGAAAGTGATTCGGAACAGTCAGCATGGGTTGAAAGAATAAAATGACTGGATTTGTAGATGAAGAGAAAGCAGTAAATGTCATTTTGGGTGTATTTATCAAGGTTGACAGTGGCTTCCACAGTATCTTTGTATCCAAGTTAGGACTCTGCAGCCTAGATGGGACGACAACTAGAAAGGGTAAAAAGCTGGTTGCGTGGCTAGGCTCAGAGGATCATGGTTAATAGGTCACACTTTACCTGGAGTGACAGGTGGAATACCACAGAGATCTGTCCCAGGACCTGTTGTGTTTCTTTGTCATTGATGCAGAGGAGTCAGCGGGGCTTGTTTTTGTCAAATTTGCAGATGATCCCGTACTCAGGGGTGCAGCTGATGTGGTTCAGAACTGGGCTGCTGTCCAGAGGGATCTGGGCAGGCTGGAAGAATGTGCTAGCAGGAGCTTTTTGAAATTCCATGAGGACAAATACGACAGAATCACAGGATCATTAGGGTTGGAAGGGACGTCTAGAAATCATCTAGTTCAGCCCCCTGCCAAGGCAGGGCCACCTACAGCAGGTTACACAGGAATGTATTCAGGTCTCTGTGAAGGGAGAGGCCTTTGCACTAATCCAGGCTGGGGACTGCCTGGATGGGTAGCAGCTCTGTTGAAAAATATCCTGAGGCAGATATTAGTAGGCAGCAACGTGAAAGTGGACCAGCAGGATGCCCTGGCAGGAGAGAAGGCAGTAGCATGCCAGGCTGTAATGACAGGAATATAGCCAATAAATAAAGGACAGTGATTATCATCTTCTACTTGATGCTTATTAGATTGCATTTAGATCACATAATGTGTCCAGTTTTTGTCCTTCCCCCAAAGGGAGCAAGAAAGATGTCGACAAACTGGAGCTAGTTTAGCACAGGGCCAACAAAACAGTTAGTGGCTGGAGCTCTGTGAAGAAAGACTGAGAAGCTGGTTGGTTTAGGCTGGAGAAGAGAGATCTTTGAGGGATATAATAGTGCCTGGCAGTGCCTGTTGAGGAGACTATAAAAAAGATGGATCCAGGTTCTTGATTCAGGTGTATGAGAAAAATGTATGTAAATTCAAACAAGAGAGGTCCTGGTTGTTTATAAAAAAAAAAGCTTTCTCATCGTGAAAACAATCACACTGTGGAAGAGGCTGCCCAGGAACTTGTTCAGTCTTCATCCTTGGATGTTTTCAGGATGCAGCTACATAAAGCAATCTGGTCTGCACTGTGCTAAACCTGCTTTGAGCAGTTCATCTGAATGATTCTGTGATTCTATGAAACTGGGTCCTGAATGAAGTAATGGTTATTTCTCTCCATGAATTGTAAAGAGAACCTTAGATAATTAACTCAGCTGTAGACCTCTGTATCATAAATATCTAGTGTTAGGTTATGTAAATCTCACTTAGTGGGTCAGCTGTAGAATGTGACTGTAGACTTAAGATGCTCTTAGACCTAGAGCATCTGTGTGATAAAGATACTGCAGGTGGACTCCGTGCATGTGTCCATGTCCATGCCCTTCCACACCTCTGTGTAAGAGTCTCCCTGAAATTCCTGCTAATCCTGATGCCATAGCATGGGTTATGTGTGCCTTTTCTCCAAAATATGACCCTATTAGCTCTCTGCTGCTTTCTTCTTTCCCCTAATTATTCTCAGCTTCCCAAATGCTTCACATGTAAAGGAATTAATAATCCAATTATTCTTTCTTTTACTTCCCCCTTTTCTCTGGGAAGGTAGTAGATGACCAGTGAAAGGGAAGATGTACAGCCAAGGTGTGAGAATTGGCAGACATGCATTCATGGCATCAAAGTTTAAACACTGTGGCATACAGGTAGAGAGAAGGTTAGTTATGGTTAAGAAGGAAAATTTTAATGAGCATCATCAACCAGTTTCTCTTACAGAGTTTTTACCAGCATCCCTCTGTTGATCAGACAGCAGTATGCTGCAGCTGCCTCTCCCTCATCATTTTTCCCCTTCCAGATTTCTCATTTTCAATAGGTTTCTTTCCTGGCCAAAAAATTAATGGATCTTAGGACTGACTGGATGTAGCATTCAGAAGTAATCATTGTACATCCAACAAGGAAGCAAAGTCATATAATCATAGGATCATTTAGGTTGAAAAGACCTTTAAGATCATTGAGTCCATCTGTAAACCTAACACTGCCAAGTTTATCTGCTGCCTGTAGGGTCTCACAAGCTCAGCTATTAGTTTCTAAAACATTACATATGTGCCGTAATGCTCACATATGTGGAAGCTGTGAACTGGATGAGTGGAAAGCGCAGCAGAGTGAAACATAAAGGATGATATATGAGTGAGTGTAAACACGCATGCTGATTGTATTTTGATCGCTTAGTAATTAGTTGGTGAGTGTGTGAGGCGAGCTCAAGCTGCAGTGGTGCCTACAGCACAACACTAGATTTCATTAAGAGAATTCAGGATACTGGAGCAGTGTACCAGTGCTGTATAAAGCTGCCCTGGCAAGATCCGCATGTCTGTGTCTAATAAGAATCTACAGGATTCTGCTTTCAGCCTTGGATGCTATCGTGTCACCCATGCTGTGGAAAATTAAAGGGTTATTTGTACATTATGCATCCTAATATAGATTTGGGTATGGGTTTAGGTGTTGGAACATGATGTATCGGACAGAAGCTGAGGTGGTTCTTGCTTTGAAATGTAGGGTCTAACAAAGTGCCATTCCGGGATTAAATATAATTAAATCTTGTACTCATTTCTATGTGGCAGGTTTGTTCTTCCTGTGTTTTCTAACCTGTAACCCAGCTACTTATTGTTCTGGCCTATTATTTCACAACAAAAATATCTGTTCTCCTCATTTGGATGAGAAATCTATCTAGATGACAGGAGTTAACTGCTTTGTAGTCCAGCTCCTCCTCTTTGGAGCAATGCAGCAATGTGTTATACTGGCTTGCTCTAGTGGTGAGGAGTTGTCTTCTCTCTTTATTCTAAATGGAGTTACAGGAGACCTGCCTGGGGAGACAGTGTGAAAATGGACAGTGTATTTTTGTACTTCTTTGAGTCTCCCAACAGAATCCCAAGGAGAATCCCTAGTAAGTGATTTACAGCTATTTTCCTGCACAACTAAGTAAAAATAAAAAATACACTTTGTTAGTTTAGGTATAAGTATTTGCATCTGCTCACTTACAACTTAATGACTTGATTGAAACTGCAGCAAGAGAGGGTGGTGGAATGTGCATATAGAAACAAGGGGGTGTGCAGATGCTTGACACTTGCACCAACAGTCTTGCTACAGTGTGTTTGTAAACATAAGCCTCTAACTGTAGGAGTTTGGTTTGTTGTGCATTCTACCCACAAAACAAATATTATTTCCAGATAGTAAATTAAATTTAGATCATATAATGACATTGGAAGATGTTGACTGAGATTTTATCTGCAAGAGGTAAGAAGCTTCTTAATTCTTTTCACTGCCTCCTTTGTGAAAATTGGTTGTGAGTTTGATACATTTTTCCCCTTGGAGGCAGCAGTGCCTTCTTGCTGGCATTTCTTGACCCTGTAACACCCACCAGGGAAAGCAGGAGAACCTGATGGAACAGCTAAGCAGACTTACTCAGAGACTCTCCTGTCAGTTCAGAGATCTGTTGGTTTGGCACATGTGAGTGTATTTCAGAAGCATGCAACATAGCAGTGCAAGGGATATAGTTTTCCTAAAATTGTAAAGAAAGGCAAAAGGCGTATTTTTTTTTATAAGGCAAACCGTAACACTTGGGGAGGGTATGAGCAAGGTCTTTATAATCAGTCATACATGGTAATTGTATTATTTAAACTAGAAAGACTGAAAAACATTCTTTGTGTTAATGTAAGAGGAGTTTTCTGTGTTCATAAAGAGTACAGTATGGCTTATTTACAGTTTTTTGAAATGTAATTCTATTGCTTCCTCTTTCTATTTAGTTTATTTTAGCAAAGAAAGGTAAGGTTTGGGCTTTTTTCAGTTATCCTCTTTCTGTTGTGTCATGGACCTGACAAAACTTCAGTTCTTCCATATGGGAGAGATTGCTGATTATAGAATATATGGCTAAATTGAAGGAAAAAGTGCTGCTTATGTAACTTTAATAGTATGTGTTGTCTGGAAAAAGGCTGAACGTGCTGAGAATGCAAATGAGAATAGAGAGGCACTAAACCAGATGGTCAAAATGCCTTCATAAATTTATTAAATAGTTATGAATGTACCTTTTCTTTAACACTGTTCTGATATGCCAGATCATCCTTAGTCCATGTAGATCAGTGTAACTGCAATGGCTGATCTGTATGTGGAGTTCTGAGTTGTGTGAATGAATGGGTGTAGTCGTTGGTATACGCGTACTTCCAAAAGTCCTTACAAAATTGACATAATACATATTTTTTAGCCCTCGAAGTGTGTGTATAACTTCAAGTAGGTGAGCAGTACTCCTGAATGAGGACTGAAGTAATTGTGCCTGCTCAAAATGGGAGAGCTGTGTATATTAAGGACAAACTCTGGAGTAGCACAATGGACAATGAGGTTTGCTGTTAGAGAGTAAGATTGCTCTTAAAAACTGCTAGCGTTTTTAGTAGCTAGTAGTCTCATTTAATAGAGCTGGACTATAAGAGGAAGGTCTGTGCACTTTTTTATGAACATCCTTGGAAGAATTTATTATTAATAAATTCAAATGCCTCACTACACATGGAGTGCCTTCCATAAAGCTTACAGAAAATCCTGTGTTTTCACAGATTCTTTACATGGGACAATGGATGGAATATTTCTCTTTGAAGATGTTTCTATGGAAGACAGTAAAAACGTACAGGGCTATGATGCAATTGTTGTAGAGCAGTGGACTGTCCTGAAGGTATGTGTGCAGATTTTCTTCTTTGACTTTTTTGTAAATCAGAACACTCCAAGTCTGTGAGGCAAACTCTGACATACTGATCTGTGCTTCAACAGTACCAGACAGGCAACTGAGGTAAAGGGATGCAACATAACAATAGCACCAGTTAAGCACACTCTGGGTTTATACGGTGCACTTTTGATTTTGATAATCCCCATGCCTTATTGCAGTGGGGGAGGAAATGCAAGTGATGGTGATCAGTGATCTGTCCCGAAAGTACATATATGTGCTAGATTAACTGTAAAGAGGATCTCCATTGGTTGTCAGGGCAACGTGATCACACAAGTCACGGTAGCATTGCAGTTCTAAAGAAAGAGGCCCTTTAGGTAGGCTTAGCTGCAGTAGAATTGCACAGATAACTGCGCTTGCCTCTCTCTGACCTCCTTCATATGCTGAAAGAAGCGTATATTCTGGAAAGGTCCCTATAAACAAACTATGTGTATCATAAACTGGCCTTTTACTAATCCAAGTGCACACTGGGATCAGTAGAAACACCATTAGATCAGTCAGTACTGATCTTCCACAGCAAATTTAATACAAGGCATTTGAAAAGCTGGGCTTAAAATTCTTTGTGACTTGAAGAAAAAAAGACCATGGAGGAAAAGAAGATACTGCTACACAACTCTCTGAAGGTTTTTTTTTGTTATTTTATTTGATTACATGGCTTCCAGAAATAGATGTTACGTATCATCTATAAAGACAATACCTGATCTTTTCACTTGAAATATATTGTAAATGGTATAAAATCCTAAGAAAGACAAGCAAGGCACACACATGCCAAAAGGATGGAATAAGGGAAAATGCAACAGATGCTAGACTAAATGTGTAAAATTCGAGGAGACTAGGATCAAGAGTTTTGTTATTAGATGTGGTGACTGAAGTGTAGCAAGAAATGGACATAAAATAATGGCTAGAAACTTCTTGAAGAACAGTGTAATGCATTAATGGCAGGTTTTCTTGTGCTAACATGCATCTGAACAAACAATTCCTATATTACATTTAATGTTATTACAGACTTGACTGTAAGTTCTTATTAATTTTTAGGATCAAATTATGCTGTTGCCACTCAGGAGCAAGGTTTTAGGATAACAACAGATGGTTCCATGTGTGCATTAGGTCAGTGCTGATCAAGAAGGCAAATGTTTAAGAAGCATTAATGTTAACCATATGTTAAAAATTGTTAGGGAAGGAGTGGAAGGTGAAACAGCAAGCATATACTACTACATCCTATTCTATAGCCATGGCTTGACAGCATCTTATTCAGAAAGTTATGTTAGCGCTGTAATTGTTCAGAGAAGAGCAGTGAGGATCATCAGTGATACAAACAGCTTCTGTGTTAGGAAGACTTTGCATGGTGTGTCCTTTCAGCCTGGAAAAGAGTTGCAGGGAGTGTAATAGGTAGAGGTCTCCTAAATTGCTTGAGGCATGTATGTTTACCATATTTTCCAGTATAAGGACTGTCAAATAGGACTGGTAGTGTCCAGGTTCAAAGCAAACAAAAAGGAGGTAATTCAGTTAATTCTTTACGCAGGAGTCTGTGGAACTCCTTTCTGGAGAATGCTGGGGTTTCAAGAAGTTAGGTGGATTCAGGTGGAAGCGATGTTCTTTTTCCTTGACCTTACCTATCTCTGTTTATGCAAGCATTTTAATTCAGATCAGGAGTGCATTTGAAGTGAACCCCCTGTTCCTCCTCACTTAAATGCTTCACCTCACATCATAGAGTGGTCTCATGTTGCACAAACTGGATTACTTCCAATGGAAACTAAACCAGATGTGCTGAGAGGAAATGTGCAAAATATTTGGGGCAGGTATCTTACATGTGTTGCCCTGATACATACTACTCTTCCTTAGCTATTGCTTATAGTCGTGTTTGAGACAGCTTTCTGAGTTAAATGAATTCTTAGTCTGAATCAGCTTGGCTTTTAGACAACCAGTGAAAGGTTCTCTGTCTCAGTAGGATAATGCAACAAAGTTATTGTGACCCCCACGCACCTCTTAGTTTGCTCTGTGTGGCCACAAGAAAGTTTGTCTCAAGCTACATGAAAAGGACAGTACCTGATAATGTGGATCCAGTGGTGGCAGAGTGGTGACCAAAGCATGAGGACACAGCAGAAGAGTAACTTCTGTCAGGGCCCCGTGAAGCGTTAGAGCCCTGGTAGGTTGCAGTATCATTTGCTTTCAATTCTATCAATTCCATGGTGGAGATATAACTGGTCAACAAATCAAGGAATCAACCCCCCAGTGCCATCTGGTGTGTCAAAAGATGCTGTACTGCTGCACATCATGCCTGTATGAGGGCTGACATGGAGAATCTCTTATTCTAGACATAAAATTTGGTAGGTGCAGTTTTAGAAACTGTTAGCATATGCACAGCTTGTTGGTATGATCAGATTATTCTCAGCTGTAATTTAAAATTTGGATGTTGGGTGTTCCCTGGCAATTTTGCTCTTCTGAGATCAAGTGCCCGTCTTCTGGGGACTTTATGAACGTGTTACCCACCAACATAAAAGTAGAACAATATGGAGAAGAAAAAGCTTGCTGAGGGAAGGAGGTGGAGATATTGGGAAGCTCTTGCAAAGGTCTTACCCATTTAGAGGAAGAGCAGAGCTGACCACTTCTGGGTTTTTCTTCCTGCTGTTTAAATAACTGCCTGGATATTTCATGCCTCATGCTTTCTGAGACAGCAAAGGCATAGGTAGGTAAAGTCATCAAATGAATGAAAGAAAAACTGGAAGCCAGGGAATCTTTAGGGACTTGCCCGGTGTTGTACCCAGAAGACCAAGTCACCTCTCTGTTAAACCCAGCTGGAATTCACCTTTATTTATCATAAATGTGGAATAATGTAGTGGTAGAGGAAAGGACTACAAAATGGGAGATGTAGAGAGTGGGAGATGGAGTTCAGTAGTGACTGATAGTAGTAGATGTTCAAAAGCCAGTAAAGGCTTTATTTCTGAGTACTTCAAAGTATAATTACACAGAGATAGTTATGGAGCAGTGGAATGACTCATTTATGTAGGCATTCTTTTTTTTTTCTTTTATAGGTTCAGCTCTGATCCAGATTAATCTTTTTCATTTGTCATTTTTGTTTGTATCAAGGCCATGGAAGAAGCCCTGATGAGCAGCATGACATAAATGTGTATAATGGATCCTTATTTTAAATTTGTATCAGATTTGAGTATCTGGGTGAGCTATGGACTTGTTCAGATGTGGTCTGAATTGAACCTAAATTGGTTGTGCCACAACAAAAGAAGGCTGCTTGAAAAAGGAAGACATGTAGGATGTATCGATCCTCGTAGTAATAAACGGAGAACCTATCTGAATGAAAAGGGGAAGTTTTGCTGTTTAACGATAAAGGCAAAAGAGAGGGGTTGGCACACCTCTTGGAAGAGAAAGTGCTGCCTTTTTAATTGCTAAGGCTAATAGAGAAAACAAGCTGAACAGTGTGATGCACTTGGTATGTGTGTAAAATGTCAGTTTGTAGAGGATGTAAAGCTCGCAGCTGTCACAGTATGTGGTCCCGCCAAGCTGCAGACAGGATGTAATAGCTCTGAGTAATTTAACTCTTTCTTCTCTAAGTAGAGCTGTGGCATCCTCTGCAAATGACCACAGGACTTATAATGACAAAATGCTGCTCTCATCATATATCACTTCAACTCTCAAAATGTCAGGGTACATTATTTCCACCACAGCCTCAGAGATCTAGCCCTAAAACTTGTTTGATGGTTTTAATTCTGCTTGAGTAGGCAAATGTGGGTAGACAGTTCTGATTAATCAGAGCCTGCATGATTTCCCTCTTCCCAACTCTAATCTGTCACCTTCTCTTCCCCATTACCCAAGACAAAAGAGCTAATACTGTCTTTCAAATTGAGTGCTGTAACATTTATTTTAGATAACTGCATTTATCTGCTTCTGAATCCTTGTTGATTTTGAAAATATTGGCCTTAACTTCCAGGTATTTTCTCATTGAAAATCTTCAGCTGGTGATTCATCACTTTTTTATTTTCTGCTATACCGTATCTTTAGTGTGCTAACATGAATTAAAATCTCAAATACATCACGGTATTGCCATTGCCCTGGCAGAACTGAATGGGGTCAGCATCTGCTGTAGACATAGTAAACCTTTTAAAGTGGGATGTATCAAAGACTTAAAAATTATCTCTGCTGAGCCTAGGCTGCAAGTTGCCTTAATGTAAGCCTTGGAACAAATTCTCTGGAAATGAGGATTTGATTTGTCTGTAAATCTGATTTAGGTCATATGGCAGCTAAGCTATGTTCTGCAGTCTCTGGCCATGGGAGAAAGGCATGACCAGGTCAGCAAAGGAACTGAGATGATGGGCATGAAAAGCAGTTGTGTGTGTGACCCTCTTTACCACCCAGAGAACATCTAGGTTGCCTGGGCAGAGCATTTCATCATTATGCCCCTTGTTGCTTTTTAAGAAAACTGAATAAAACCCTTCAGGAGCCTGTTCTTTTCAAAAGGTTTTCATAATTCTTGTTTCATTCTTTTTATGTAAGAAATGAAAGCAGCATAGATACATACGTATTTGTCTACTGAACTTAGTAGACATACGCTCTAGACAGGATTAAAATCCACAGGCTAATCTTTGGTTTTGTTGATAAATTTAGTAATAAAATCTATCAATATGAACTTGAAACTTCCCTGATGCTTTCTTGTGGCAGTGGCAGTATTGAATGAACATCTAGCAAGGTGAATGCTTCTTCAAAGTGAATAAAGGACATTTGAAGTAAACAGGCAGCGAAGTACAGGATTTCTAACTGTATGAATAAAAAAAATCACATCCTATCTGTCATGGTTTTCTTAGGCTTCTGACAAGAGCAGAGATAAGAATTAGTTCTCTGCTCACACATAATATCTTTCTGGAATAAATGAGCATACCAGATCCCAGTTTTCATTTTAAAACAAGCTGAGAAAAAGCATTCCAGTCCTCTTTTATGCTTTAAAGAAAACACACAGGGCACAAGTCATGTTTCTTTTCCCCAGCAGGTCACCTTTAGTCAGGCTATAGTGCCCTGCCTAATGCACCTCTTTGACCCTGTGCTGCTGTCAGGCAGGTTTGAGAGGAGCCTCAGCATTTTGAGGGGTGCAGGAGGCAGGTGCTGGGACCCTATCAATTGCATACACAGCCTGCATATATGTGAAGGGCAGTGCCAAGGTTTGCTCTCCTGCTGCCTGGAGCAGTAGCAGTAGAGAGGGTCTGTGCTTCGGCTGTGCTTCAGCTGTGTTTCTTACATGGAAAGAGATTATTAGCTCAATAGTGGAGTGAGGCACATGGCCTGTGTGCAAAAGCCAAAGTTTGTTTGAGAAAAAAATTATAACCAAAGGAAATAATGGGGAAGCTGTATGGAGCTGAAGTTCAGGTTAGATATAACGAAGAAGTTCTTTACTGTGAGGGTGGTGAGGCGCTGGAACAGGTTGCCCAGAGAAGTGGTAAATTCTCCATCCCTGTTAGCATTCAAGGCCAGGTTGGACAGAGTCTTGGGCGACGTGGTCTACTGCGAGGTGTCCCTGCCCATGGCAGGGGTATTGGAACTAGATGATCTTAAGGTCCTTTCCAGCCAAAATCATTCTATGATTCTGTGATTAAGCTGTGTGTATTAAGGCACCTTAGAGTATGCAAGTTCTCAGGTAGTGTTTTTCTGTCTTGTTTTTTTTCCCCAAAACAGTTGATGGAGAAACAGTAGCATCAGCACACACCTTAAGGTACAGTGTACACAAGTGTTGCAGGAATTGTGAAACTAAAAGTGCCAGAGTTATTTAAGAAAATGTACTGATGGGATTGATAGATTACATTTAGTTCTTGTGCTTTGTGGCCAGTTATATGGAGTTGTCCTACCTATCACAGGTATGTTACCTGTGCAATGGTAAGTTAACTCATTTCATAGGATGCTTCTGTGTTTCCTTTGTGAAGAGCCCTCCATGTCAACACATTCACTTTGTGGAGCTTTCGTTACCTATCCTGTGCTTCTGTAGGTGCAAAGTTGTGTTGCTATGCCTGTGTTCCTGTGTTACAGGTGCAGGGAGTATCACGAGCACTCAAACCTTTTTGTGAGTTTATACATACACTAGCAAGTCAGATTTGCATCTGCAGAAGCCACTGAGAGAGGCAGTCTTTATGGGTACAGGAGGGCTTTTGGTCGTTTTTTATTTTATCCTAGACATGGAAACAGATGTGAATGCTGCTCAGCAGCCTGTGTGTATATGGAAATTGTGACTGGATACATCTGAATCACAGAAAAGCTGTCTTAACAGGATGCTACCCCATATAGTGTTACAGCTTTATATTCTCAAAAATATTTCACAGTGCATGAATTCACATATATTAACTAATCATAAATAACTCTGCATTACATATGCCCAGAGTAATGTGCAAAAAGCCTGTCTGTGGACTTATTTTTTCCCTTTTCTTCTATAAACTTCTCACCAGGGTCCCAATGCAGCTAGGCTGTGTTGGTCAGTGACCTGTCTGCTGCCAAAAGCTGCTGGTGGTTTCTACATCCCACACTCCTCTGCTATACAGCTAATAGATGGGTAGCAAGTGTCTGCTATCAAGGTGCTGTCATGTATTACATGTGGAAATTTGGGAGCAGCTCAATACTAGAGGAGCTCAGTCCAACTTTTATTGCTGAAACACTTGTGAAACTTCTCTTTTGCTTCCAATGAACATTTTTAATAGATCAATAATGTTATATTGTTAGCAGAAATTACCTTTTGGTAGAAGTCTGAAAGGAAAAAGGCAAATAATTCACAGATTTAAAGCTCAGATTTAGGCCACTTGTCGGCTGTGTTACTGCAAACATAAAACATTCGCAGCATGCTTTTACCAGGTCATTCTTGCACAGCCCATATATTCCATTTCTCTCATTTTCTTTTCCTTCTTTTCTACTAAGGTGCAAGTTCTGCCTTCACCACTTTCTCTTCCTCCCTTTGGTGCTGCCCTGGGAGAGAAAGCACTGACTTTGGCAGTGCTGGGGACTGGTGAGCAGCCCTGGATAGGGTGCACATTGTCTCCCTTGTGGGCTCTCCCCTCTGTTATTTCTAAGAGCTGGGTTTGAACGCACTGTCTGTTTTCCCCAACAGTAGGTTACACTTCCAAAGCGACTCATGTTTTCTACTTCCCATCCTCTTTGCCATCTGTCTGTAGATCTTAGTACACAGTCTGTTAGGATTTGCTGATAAAGGTTTTATTAAGATTTATTTAATGGGATTTTCAATCTTCCCCTCTTTAATGTGTGCTGGAAAAAATATTAAATAGTGAAAATCCACAGCTGCCTTGTAACTAAATCACATTCACTCAACCTGGGGAAGAACGATTTCTAAAGAACTTCTGTCTCTCAAGAGCTTAGTACTTGTTTTGTTTATAATCTGGCTGTGGTTAAAATTGCTGCATTGGGGGGGGGGGGACAGAAAGAAAAATGGTTAATGCAGTTGTTTGTGTGGCTTGCCCTAGATATTATTGCTACCAGTGTTTAATATTTTCCTTTATTCTTTTCTTTTTTTCTAATGAGCAGAAGCAACTGTGAAAGGAGAAATTGCTGAAAACAAACAGTACAACTATAAATAAAATGAATTCTTTTCATCTGATGCAAGTCAAGGGAAAAACCTAGCTCAATATGCTCTGGCTTCCTGACACTCAAGGTGTGATCAGAGATTACTTATCATGCACAGGAGAGTGGAAGCAAGTTAATTAAAATTTTCCACCCTTTCACTGTATGAAATGTCTCCCAGTTTGAGATGCATTATTTGAACACTTCTTTTTCAGTAGAGTGTACTTCCTGCTTCTTCTAGTGTTCAAATCCAATATTTGCTACCTAGAAAGAGCATTGCAATTTCATTTTACGGAATTCTATGTTTGACATTTTATTTCCATTGTATCAAATAATAGTAGATAGAATAATTTTAATTATTGTATTAAATATAAATTCAGCAAGACTGTTTTCCTCTCTACCCGTCCCCCAGTGCATTTTTTGTTTAGAAGCATTTTTGCTTTGGAAAGCATTTAATATGACACCAATTAAATGTCTGTGTGGCCGTGACTCCTGCTGGCACACAAATTCCAGGGGTAGGATTACAGCTGATGATTCAGGAGGGGGGAGAGAGAAGTCATTTTTTATCGTCTTAAAGAAAGCTTCAATTATCTGTATTTGCAAGTGAGGAGCTTGAAGTTCCTATGAATTACACCTGTTTATTCAGGAGTGACTCCTTTCTCTTGTCTGTCATCTTCAAATGCAGCCAATTACGAGAAATAGCTTATTCCTCAGGGACCTGGGGAAGAGGTGCGGTGTCTGACTCCAGCGCAGCGTCCTGTAGAGTCAGAGAGAGCTTGTTAAGGAGCATGTGGAGCTCAGAGGAGGTGTGCACCTCTGCATTCATTACATTTCCTTTCCTCTAAACAGCTGAGCATGCAGATTGTTGGGTACCAGCACACAGGAAAATGAAGTCACCTTTTTTGTAACAGTTATACAGCGCTCATTCCCCAGAGATTTTTACATTTCCAGATTTAAAAAAAGAAAAATCTATAAGCCTGACTTTCATTTAATCTTGGATTTATTTTCTGAAAACCTTACACTTCTGAATGTGCTTACCTGCTCTTTTCCTTTCTGCACCATTGGAATTGTGAAATACAACATCATCTGCTGCAGATGATGCTTAACCCTGACAAGTCATACAGGTCCAAAGCCAGTCTTGTCTCGCTACTCAGAGCCTGCAGGGACAGTGGGGCTGTGGCAGGAGTGATAGCGTGTCCCTGAAACAGTTTGGCTTCTGCAGCAGCCAAGTGAGCTCTGTGTGGTATTGATGTCTTTCCTCATTGCCCTCATCTCCCTCTGATTTGTGATGTTTGTTGCACATCCTGATACAAGGAGAAGGTTATCCGTGCTAATCACCAACCTTAGGCAATGAATTCAAAACAGAAATCCTCTTTGCCACATAGGATGTTGCTTGGGGCACAAACAAGGTTTGCTGTGCCAGTCTTTCCTGACCTGCTAGTCTTCCACCCCCTAAATGAGTGAGCTCCTTGTGGTTTTTACTTCAAACGCTGTTTGATGGAGGAATGTTTTGGTCAGGTCCTTTTATGCATTCTTCCAAGCACCTCATGGCAGGCTTGTGATGGTGGATTCTCTGACCTTATTCTTAATGCTTACGTTGCATATTTTCATCTTTGTTTTTGGAAGGCATTGACCAGACTTATGACTCTCACTGTGTTGTTAATGTGTTTTCTTGAGACATCAGCTCTTAAAGACATCTAGATATGTCAGAATTTTTGCGTTACCTTTGGATGTTCTATTTTAAAAAACAGAGAGGAAAATACGTATCTTACGGGGAGAAATGTAAGTTTGAGGAGACGCTAAATCTACCATGATCACAGCTGTAGTGTAAGCCCCGATAGCTTCAGAGGACATGAGTGGTATTGCTCCCCTCTTGCAGGGTATCTCTTTCCTCTCCTAGAGTTAGCAGTTCTGGTCTGTACTTAGTGATGTTGTACAGCAGCAGTATCTCTGTCAGTCTCTGAAAGCCTCTCTACAGAAATTAGAGTTTTTAAATGTTCGCCTTTATAAGCAGGAGTGATACAGATTCTTCAGCTATTTGCATTTGTAGTCATGATCAGGTTTTTAATAGGTATAGTCAAACGGTCACTCAGTTATAAAGATACCAAGTGACCTAAATTATATTTGTTAGAAGAAAAGAATAGCTGAGATTGGAATTCACTAAAATACCTTAAAATAACTAGAGAAGGATTTGGATTAGTTCTGATCAAGTGACTATTTTATTACTGTGGAATAAATGGATTTTTTTTGGAGCTTCAGAACTATTGTGCCTTACCCAGTGTTGAGAACTGGCAGTTAAAACTCCTTGCATGCACATGAAACAGCGTGAAATGCCTGAGCTTTTTGGCAAATGTAACTGTCATTCCAATAGAATATAGTTATATTTGTAGAGACTGGTAATTACCATCTCCCTGATTTGTGTTTATTAAAATTAAAAACTAGTAAACATGCTCTACCATCTATTTGTTAAATTACTGGACGTCAAGTAGACATCTCACTGGAGCAGTCTTTGTTGAAAGCACCAGTGCTTCTCTCTGTACGAATTACAGGGCCTGCCATTCAGCAGAAGGAGAATTAGCAAGGCTCGGCTGGGTTGATTGCTGCTGGAGCCAGACTTTGTACTAAAAGGCAATGCTTTTGGTCTCGCCCACGGATTTCCTGATTCAAAATAACAAGGAAGCAAAGCGTCTTTGTGGGTGATAAAAGCAATAGACCTGTACTTAGGTTTTATTTTTGTTGTTGCTGGCTATTTTGCTTTTGGTCCATCACGGTAGAGTAACCTGACTGATGTCTGTACAGATCTTTAGGATTTACTGTAGCCTAGACAAGAACAGAATCTGAGCAAAGCAGTGTTGTCATTTTTTAACTACTTGAATATCTTTTTGCCGAGAAAGAGGTAATTGATAACATACAAGGAATTTGTCCTGTTCAGATCTGGAGTTATCTGAAGCTAGATGGATGACTCAGGCAGCGTGAAAACAAGATCACAGATGTTTATTGTTTCAAACAAACTCATTTAACAGTTGGGATGTACAGACAAATGGTCCCCGTGTCTCATGGTTTTGATCGTTTTCCTTCCTGCCAAGCTGAACATACAAAGTGACCCACTTCACTATAGAAACCCTTTCTCCCTCCCAGAAAACACATACGTTTTTTCTTAAGGGTTTTTTTTTCACGTCAAACTGAATGTCACACTCCAAGTGATGATGTTAACTGTTGATTTTTCTTTCCTAGGGAGTTGAAGTGCAGACAGATTACGTTCCACTGCTGAATTCGCTTGCCATGTACGGCTGGCAGCTGACATGTGTGCTTCCTACTCCCATTGTGAAGACAAACAGGTAGGGAGGGGTGGGCACTGCCTTTCAGCCAGGGCAGTTACTGTTGGAGCACTGCAGTTTGTGCAGTCAGTGTGGCTTCCCCTGCATGTGCATGGTAACTGCCTGTGGAGACCCTGCTGTAGCTCTTCTATGGGCTTTCTGAACCTCACAAGACACATGTGGCAGGAAACACATGTCCAGGGTGGTCAGAACACTTCAAGGTGGTAGTCTGGTTTCTGCTCAAGTTTTCTGGGTATTGTCTCTCTGTAAACTCCTTGACTGTAAAATCTGTGCTCTGGATCTCCCAGTAATTCCTCTTAGAGCAAAGACAAAATGTGTGGTAACATTTGGAGTGAGATGTTGCCTACCTGAAGAAAAGTAATTTTACTTGTGATCAATGTCTGTCTAATGCTGCTGATACACATGGTCTAGCTGAGCAGGGCCATGTGAGACTGGTGTTTCATTACTCTAGTAGCCTTGTTTGCATACATAATCATTGTGCTGTCTACTTCGCTGTTATTAATATTCTGGGGGTTTAAATATAGATGTAAGTAATTTAAAAATACTCCTTGTAACTGTGGTGAAAAACAATTATCCCAGTTGTTAATCATGAAGATGGTGTTTTCTGAGCTTTCACTGGTCAGGAATATATTTATATATATACACCAATATAATCAGTTATGATTTTTTAATCTTAAAAGAGTAAAAATATGCCCAGCACTTGAGGAGATCTAGGTGGAGACTACTCCTACACATAAACCCCTAAAAAGTAAAGGCCATCTGTGCTGGGGGAAAAACAGTATTTAAGTTTTTCATATATATTTAAATATAGGAATGAAAAGAAAATCACAGCTATGGTTCGGGAGCCCTGTCTCTTAAAGGTATATCTGGTTTTCTTTCTCTTTTAGCTTTCTGAATGTCATTTATAATGTCAGTAACAGAGGTCAGGTTGGCAGTGCAGAAGGGCACCCACCCAGTCTAACCACTGGTGGCATTTGGTTGCGCCTCCTGCCATGCTGAAAGACCTCTAGGGAGCACCCAGCCCCATTCCAGATTAGTCCCCTGCAAAGGAGGGAGCACTCTGGTGTCCCTGAGACACTGGCACCGGAGCACTTGGGTTGCTTGCTTTTCATTCCAAACAGTTTATTCTGTGCTTACACACTAATGCTAAAACATTCAGCAAAAGTATGTCACAGGCTGATAGGCTGTATCAGGCTGAACAATTGCTCTTTTTTTTTGTCCCCAAATAGCAGGCTGCTCAAAGACACTGGGGACAGGCAGAGTTTAGGTCATTCTTCATTTTATTCTTCTTTGACCTGCAGAAATAAATGACTGAGATGGATTTTCACTTTGAACGATGCTGGATGTGAATTTAATTCATTCTCAGGAGTGTGCATTTGTTACTTTTCAGGGAGGGAAATTTATCTACAAAGCAAATTGTATTTCTTCAGAGACCTTCCTTGCCCCAGAAAGCAAAGAAGAAAGAATCTAAGGTAAACAACCTTCAGTTTCTGGTTTCTTTGTCTTTTACTTGATGGTACTTTAATATTGTAATTTATTTCCTAGGGAAGTAAAAATTGCCTGTTCAACATTTCTCTGATACAGTAGCAAGAGATAAGGAATCAAACTGTTCATATGAAAGAAACAAAAAATGCTCAACTGCTGTGAAAGCTCTTATATTTCATTCTGTGCTGAGCTCATGGCAGCAAAAGAGACGTAGATTTCTCTTCACATAAACTGGCCATAAACCTCCATGTGACCTAAAATTCTCTGCCCATGTTCACTGCCTGCAAGGTGAAGCCAATACTATTTTCTTTCACCCACTGACTGTCTTTTCTGTTTAAACTACTCTTTCTTTCCTGCTATGTGTTTTGGTAGAGCCTAGCACAATGTAGGCCTGATCTTGGCTGGTGTTTCTGTGTATTGTGTGAATGTTAATGAATGCTACTTGAATTGAAAAGAAAAAAAGCCTGAATCCAACTAAATTATCTGAGAACATAGCTGACAGCTAACGGTGTATGTATGTGGATACACACATGTATTCCCATTTCCCCTTTCAATGTGTATCTGTGGGAACCCTGCCCTGGACTTCAAGAGAGCAGACTTTGGCCTCTTCAGGAACCTGCTTAGTAAGGTTCCATGGGATATAGCCCTAGAGGGCAGGGGGACCAAGATGGTTGATATTCAAGGATCACTTACTACAGGCTCAGGAGTGCTGCGTTGTGACTAGAAGGAAGCGCAGCAGGAGGGCCAGGAGACCTCCTTGGATGGATAAGGAGGTGCTGAGGAAAATTCAAAGTTAAAAAGAGGCTTATGAAAGGTGGAAGCAAGGACAGGCGGCCTGGGAAAAAATACAGGGATGTTGTCTGGGAAACTAGGGACCAGGTTAGGAATGCTGAGGCCCAGTTAGAATTCAACTTGGCTAGGGATGTTAAAGATGACAGGAAGGGATTCTATAGTTACATTGCAAATAAAAGACAGACTAGGGACAACATAGGCCCCCTCTGGAAGCTATCAGGAGAACTGGCTACCCTGGATTTGGAGAAGGCTGAGGTTCTGAATGGCTTCTTTGCCTCAGTCTTCACTGGCAAATGCTCTGACCAAACCACCCAAGTCTTGGAAGGCAGACGCAGGGACTGTGAGAATGAAGACCTTGTGACCACTGTAGGAGAGGATCTGGTTCAAGACCATCTGAAGAACCTGAATGTGCACAAGTCCATGGGACCTGATGAAATCCATCCGTGGCTCCTGAAGGAGCTGGTGAATGAAGTTGCTAACCCACTGTCCATCGTGGTAGTCAGGTGAAGTTCCTGACGACTGGAAAAAGGGAAATACAACCCCCATTTTCAAGAAGGGGAAAATGGATGACCCAGGGAATTACAGACCAGTCAGTCTCACCTCTGTGCCTGGCAAAATCTTGGAGCAGATTCTCCTGGAAGGCATGCTAAGGCACATGAAGAACAACAGTGTGCTTGGTGACAGCCAGCATGGCTTCACTAAGGGGAAATCCTGCCTGACCAATTTGGTGGCCTCCTATGATGGGGCTACAGAACTGATGGACAGGGGTAGAGCAGTTGATGTCATCTACCTGGACTTGCGCAAAGCGTTCGACACTGTCCCACACAACATCCTTGTCTTTAAATTGGAGAGACATCAATTTGATGGATGGACCACTCTGTGGATAAAGAACTGGCTGGATGGCCGCACACAAAGAGTTGTGGTCAATGGCTCAATGTCTGACTGGAGACCAGTAACGAGTGATGTCCCTCAGGGATCAGTGTTGGGACCGGTCTTGTTCAGCATCTTTGTCAGTGACATGGACAGTGGGATTGAGTGCGCCCTCAGCAAGTTTCCCAATGACACCAAGCTGTGTGGTTCGGTTGATACGCTGGAGGGAAGGAATGCCATCCAGAGGGACCTTGACACGCTTGTGAGGTGGGCTGATGCCAACCTTATGAAGTTTAACCATGCCAAGTGCAAGGTCCTACACCTGGGTGGGAGCAATCCCAGGCACAGCTACAGGTTGGGCAGAGAAGAGATTCAGAGCAGCCCTGTGGAGAAGGACTTGGGGGTGTTGGGTGATGAGAAAATGAACATGAGCCAGCTGCAGTGTGAGCTTGCATCCCAGAAAGCCAACCGTACCCTGGGCTGCATCAAAAGGAGCATGACCAGCAGGTCGAAGGAGGTGATCCTGCCCCTCTACTCTGCTCTTGTGAGACCTCACCTGGAGTATTGTGTGCAGTTCTGGTGTCCTCAACATAAAAAGGACATGGAACTGTTGGAACAAGTCCAGAGAAGGGCCACGAGGATGATCAGGGGACTGGAGCACCTCCCGTATGAAGGCAGGCTGAGAAAGTTGGGGCTGTTCAGCCTGGAGAAGAGAAGGCTGCGTGGAGACCTCATAGCAGCCTTCCAGTATCTGAAGGGGGCTTATAGGGATGCTGGGGAGGGACTCTTCATTAGGGACTGTAGTGATAGGGCAAGGGGTAATGGGTTAAAACTTAAACAGGGGAGGTTTAGATTGGATATAAGGAAGAAGTTCTTTACTGTAAGTGTGGTGAGGCACTGGAATGGGTTGCCCAGGGAAGTTGTGAATGCTCCATCCCTGGTGGTGTTCAAGGCCAGGTTGGACAGAGCCTTGGGTGACATGGTTTAGTGAGAGGTGTCCCTGCCCATGGCAGGGGGGTTGGAACTGGATGATCTTAAGGTTCTTTCCAACCCTAACTGTTCTATGATTCTATGAACCCCTGTCCAAATCTCTCACACTATTACCACTGAGAGGGAGGTAGAAGGACTGGAAACGGGAATTGCTGACCTTCCTACAGTGCTTGAGTTTTCCTTGTCCTTTCAGTACACAGAGGGTCAGGAAAGCCTGGTGGAGTATGGAAGAGACCTCTGAAACCACACAATGAAAAGTCTGCTAATGGATACAGCCTTATTGTTACCCTAGTTCTATGTTCTTTGGCAAGTGATGGCTAGTCCAGCGTCACTGGGAGGAGAAGTGAGCTTGAGGCCTGCAGAAGCTGATGGGGAATGCTAAGCAGAGCTGAGCACTAGGAGCATTTAATCCAGCATTTCAAATAATGACAGATTTCATCTATAAAGCCCTCACTGTTTTCGAGCCTGGTTCTTTGCAAGTCATTTTTTAAAGACAGTGGAGATCAGGAGGGTGTTTGAACTGGCTGGAGTAGGGGAAAACTACTGGGAGTGTGACACCGTAATTTAGGATTTACCCTCTCTCGTTAGCAGAGCTGGAGCATGTTACAAAGTCCATCTTACTTGATTTTCTCTTTGTTTTCATGTGATTAAAGGGGTCTTGTGATGAGGGTTGGAATGCCTGTATTTGGTCAAACCACACACAGTGTGGTTTTAATGGAAGGGGTGGGAGCCTATAGTGATTGTACATCTTCAAATAGAGAAATCAGTCTGACACTGATTTCTTGTGTTACAATAACAAACACATACCATCCAGATGACTCAAAGCTTTGTTTAAATTTTTTCATTTGGGGATTTAAAAACTTATTTAACAATGTCTGGTTGACAAAACAAAGGATTTACTCGTTTGCAGTATTAAATATACAGACATATTTGAGGGCAGAATCACTACAGCACATTTTCATACTGAAGGTCAAGGACAAATGGGATATGTGGATTATAGTTATATAAAGAAATGTAAGACTGGTTCTACATCTGTACATGGTTGTTGCCAGTCACATTAAAGATGCCAAACCTAGCATTTGGTTAAGTTGCTGAATATTTTGCACATACAGTGTCACAGACTCTCGGGGGTTTTTTTCACTTGTGACATGGCATGTCTGAAATGTTTACAGATAACCCCTCGGAGGGGGAAATTGTCCGACAAAATTAAAAGGACATTGCAGTCTTGGAAACTGACCCATTCTTTCTATGCACACCAACCACCTGCTGTTCAGTTTAGCCAGAGGAACAGAAAAGGAAACATGCAAGGAGTGGTACAACTTATTTTTCTTTTCAGTAAGACAGAAGTACTCGTAATAGAGCAATATCCAGTCAGTAATGAGATAATCGTGTTCATTCACTTTGTACAAAAGTGATGCTTACGTTTGCATGTTTGTGAAATACAATATAAATACCTAAGTATACATACATTTGCACATGCACAAAATCTCCTACAGTTTGATCTTTATCGCATTTAGGGCCCTGACCTTACCTTTCGCTGAAGAGAGCTTTGAGTTAAAGCGAGTTGTGGGTGCCCAGCACTTCTGCAAGTCAAAGAGGAAAACACTGTGGTGTCTCTGAATTTGAAACAGTTGAGCTCTAGAACTGAGATACTATCTTTCCTGTTTCTCTAAGTTGTGATGTTATTTAAGTGAAAGATTGCTCCCTCTAAGTGAAACCAAGAAGAATTTGCTGAAAGCAAGTTTCTACTTTTTTTTCCATTTTCTTTTTACATTAAGTTCTGGCTAGCAGAAGGAAAGAGCATTGCTCCAGTTTCATAATCTAATAAACTTAATAGGTTTTGAATGGCTTTTTGATAAAGGAATAAATAGCTAGATCAAAAATTTATGAACATGAGTCCTTCCTTGCACTGACTCCAGCACAGACATGGTTGCACGGGAGGAAACAGCTTTTGGACCGCAGCCAAATTTGCTGAATGTCTTGATGAGCGTATTTATGCCACCCAAACATTGCCTCCTAACCCAGCCCCAAGTTCCCATCAGCTTGGACACTGCTGACACAATGGTTGTGCACATTCATGTGTACTTACTTAGCAAACTTGTGCAGGCTGGCACAGAGGTGGCTAGAACATGGTCTGGCTTTCCTTGGGAAGGACCATTTATTTGTTGACAAATGAAGCAGATCTATTAGTGGCACATTAGCCTTTGTATATGTTATACCTGTCAAGTCAGTATTTCAAGGTACTGCTAGTTCCCTTTTTTAATAGTTAAAACAGTTCTTCTGAAGGGGCAGCTGTGGTAAGTCTTGTGGCAAGTGCTACAAGAGGCAGCCTCATGCTTTCTTATCCAAAAAGTTTCCTACAAGTGGTGCAGAATATTTTAGTGTTTGGGTATAGTCTTGGGTATGGTGTTAGTTCTGCTGCTAACCTGGTGAAGAAGGTTGGAGTAACATCATAGGATTGCTTCCTCTGTAGGCCTCAGTGGTGACATAGCACGTGGAGTGGTACGCACGAGGACTGTGAAAGAGCAGAAGCAGAATGCATCACAGTCTCATTTCTCTGTGTAATAGATATTACCATGTAGGCACAAATGATCTTAAGCTGACCAATTTAGTCATGCAATCTTCTTTTGATCAAACTTTTTTTTTTGGTCAAACTAAATAATGAAAGCTCTTCTACTCAGGAAAGTAAATGTCCATGTCAGAGTCTCTCTAATGGTCTCTTAACATTTGTGTCTCTTACCTGTAGTTTCACTGGAGGTTCTCCAAAGAAGACGTGCACAACAAACAAATGAAGAATTCCACAAAGCCTAAACTAAGTACTAGGGAGAAGCAAAAAGCAGCAGAGAGGCAGGAGTTTGAAGTCACAGAGAACACAAGAAACTTAGAAGCACAAATCTCAACAGCAGACAAGCCTGATCCAGAAGAGCAGCTGGATGATGTTATAGACTTGGGTGATGCATTAGCTGGGACCAACAACAGAGGTACCCATCACAACGAGACGTCAGAAGAAACATGTCCTGCCGGTTGCGATACTGGTGACAGTGATGCCCAGGTCTGCCTCAGCCAGAGCACAGATGGCTGCTGTGTGGAGCAGGTCACAGAGCAGGGACACTGTGCTCCAGTGTCAGACGTCTGCAGTGGTGGGGATGTGTACAGCTCCTGTGAATAAGACCCGCACTTGGAGAATCCTGTGAGTTGCTGATACTTTGCCAAGAGAAAAGAACAGATTTTGCTTATCACCATTGCTCACGCCATTGCTCAATTCAGCATTTCTTTGGCATTGTACTTCCTTTGCTCTTTAGCACACCAATATCTTGATGTTTTAAGTAACTCCAGGGCCTGGGCTTTCTAACCCACAGAAATTAATTGCAAGATTCCATCTGCTGTACAGAGCGGGAAATGCCCTACACCATCTCCTAGAGCTACACTTGAAATTAAAAACAGAAAACATACTTGGGTTTTTCTGTGAGTGACCTTAGCAAAATAGGTTCGCATCTAGGTCAGGGCAAACGTTCCACTCAAATCTTACTCTGTAATACTTTCTTGTCCACATATCTTTGCTGGAGAAGTTATTGTGCCATATGTTATTTTGTCATTAAGCTTGTAGTGTCATGGAAATGGTATTTGGACTTAAACAGGCTGAAATGGGAAAGCGTAGATAAGATGGCTGTTATCTATATTTATCTCAAATAGCATACTTACTGATTTTTACTCTTCTGAGTTTTATTAACTCCTGCAGATCTTTAAGCAATGAGCAAATCATTTACCTATTTTAGGCACTCTGGGTAAGCAAATCCCAGGGTACCTTTGTGTGTGGTAGACAATTCCAATATAAAATGCAGTTTGCTATCTGCTCACGTTTCTGTTTTCTTTGTCAGTTCATCAATAGCGTGGGGGCTTCAGAAGATAGAAAAACAGGAAACAAAAAAGGTAAAATGTGCTGCTTTCAGTAGCTATCATTGCTAAAATTGGAATGCGATGTTGCCTTCTGCCCCTTCCAGGTGGTCATGCACCACTTCCTCACTGTTACGGGAACTGAAATTGTACACATGGGTCAGTGTCCAACAAATGTCACTAAATGACCTTACGCATACCTTAATAAAGGGGGTTTTATACAAGTAACTGTATTTTTGGACTGATACCTACCAAAATTCTGTAAAATTACCAACGTTTTTATGTTTGGAGCTACATGCAAATATTTACAAGTGAATGTACATGTGTAATATAGTTTCTGTGCCAATGTTCTCCAAGTACTTCAATATTCCTAAAAATGTAGGAAGTAGCGGTTTCTCTTTTCTTATTTGCCTTCATCCCAGTTTAGAAGTGGTCAAGTAATTTGGTAATAAAGTGAGAAATATATTCTGAAATCCCCTGCTTTTGTTGTTTGTAAAGCAAGAGCTCAGTAAGCATTTTGCTGGTTTTTCCCTTGGCTGATTTGTGCCTGATAATTTCCCTCAGTCTTCAAATCAAAATGCTGTATGTACAAAGAACTGTATTCTGTATCAGGTACGCACCTCAAGTGGCTCAAAAGCATCTTCCACACCTCAAAATGATACAGTTGGCAGAACATTGCAGAGAAGGGAAAAAACACACCACTTTGAATATTCATCTGATGAGGCCAGTAGCACTCAAGTTGAAAACACTGGATTTCACATATGCAGAGCACGGTGAGGGGGGGGGGTCATTGATGAAAGAGTTTTTCTATTTTGAATTCAGTGGTTTAACCACGGGACTGGAAGTAACTTCAATTTCTAGTGGTATTTTTCAATACTTTCATTCTGCTTCTTGAGATTAGACTGGAGTTCCAGTAGCCTCAAAAATAGGTTGTTTCAGTTGTTCTACTTAAGGGTCTCTGCTCTGTACAGTTTTAAGTACTTGTTTGCAGATTTTATTAGTGTAAGATCCTTCTACTGGTGGTTTCTGTTTCAAGGACTTGCTTTGTATTACTATTGTTTTAAAATTCACTATATTTAATGAACATTTTGCTAGTAGAAAGTGTTGCAATAGAGCAAACTCTCCAAAGTATTTGGAATAGAAAGTGTTTCTTGGATTGCAGTTTGACCTTGTGTTACTGGATCCCAACTGCTTACAAAACTGAAGGGAAATAAAGGTCATTAGGAGATTTCTTACTTGTGGTACTTGCACAACTTCCAATAATTTGTCCCCAAGAGGAACAGGGCATGTTTAAGTGGTGGTGAAGGGAAGCTCCTTATAACCAAACAGCAGTTGTTACTAGCGCTAGAGAACTGGCTGCTTGGTTTTGTGTCTGACACAGCATGTCAGGGTCTCTAGGAAAGTTGCACTTGTTTAAGTGAAAGCTCAGTTTAAACCTAAATGCCGAGGTGGCTTAAAGTTGGGGAGATTTGAACTTTCAAGGGGTTTCAGTTCAAAAAGGGCAAACGGTTTTGGTTTTATAATCACATAATCAATTCCGACTTCTGAATCATGGCTCTGTGGCTGCTCTGTGCATCTTATCACAGCTGCGTTTGCCACTGGGGGCTTGAAAACGCAAGACCACCAGAGTGGTGGAGGAAGTGAAGGCAAGCAGTCATGCCCTCATCTACAGTAAGAATGGAGAAGAGAGAGGGCTAGCCCAGGGCCTAACTCCTGTGTCTGGAAACCTGACCAATGCAGGGAAATACACCAACAGTGGTGAGACTGTGTGTGGCCACAGTGGTACAGCCTTAACCTTCAGCTCGTGGTGGGGGTCAGGGCTTCATGCTGACTTCTCACTCAGAGAAGCCACAGTTACACTGAGCCACTGGCTCCACAGTGGGCTTTGTCACCCCAGCAGAAGGTGGAGAGAGAAGCCAGGCCCTTTCTTTTCCCACAGAGAGGCACCATTTTAAGCCTAGCCTAGTTTTTCCCACAAAACTAGGCTGAATCTCCCAGTAAGGATGCAAACTAACCTTATCGTGCCTCTCTTGAAGGGAAGGAGGCTCCAGTGAGTATTGCTGGCAGGCCTGGGGAAGGAATGGATGTTGTGTTACCATGTATTACCAATGGTTACACTGGCTCGTGACAGAGAAGCACAACTACTCACACAAGTGTCATGCTGGTGTATTTTAACCTGAACGTGTCCTCATTTGTTAGACCAACAAAATTCAGGTGTGTAGGTCCATCTTTGGAGGAGGAGGAATTACGCATGCCAGTGTTCAGAGCAAGTGTTTATCTGGACAGTGGTGAAATGGGATGAGTTCAGCAGAGAAAATCCAGCTTGGACAATGAAGAAATGCTGGTGGGTGAGTGAAGAGGAGTGGCTGAGTTGAACAAATGATGGAAAAGGAGGTTTGCATTGAAACAGCGGGGGGGCAGCGGGGCAGAACTGTGGTGGGGAGAAGTTCAAAACGTTGAAGCATCTTCATGAAAACAGTGTCTGTAGAGTTTAGGGGGCATTAAATGCACAAACAATTTGGCACTTCATCTTGCATATTTTCATTACTGGATCTGTACACTTGAAAACAGCATAATTGAAATAGCTCAAAGGAGTTTTAACATATGGAAATGAAGCAAAGTATAAAACAATGTACTCATATTTTTTGCTAATTTGGCTCCTCTTTCAGCTTCAGTTTCTGAGGTGAGCAGAGGAAGGGCTCTGCATTAGGAGACCCATCTTTTTCACTGTACTTTTACCTCAGGGAGCCAATTATGGGGCAGAAATAAAGCACCATCAGCTTTCATGAGGCATTTCATCCTCCCAGACTGAAGGGGTATAGGAAGAGCAGATACTGATTTCTTGCTGATAAATGCTTCTCAAAAGCAGGAGGAACGCTGGCTAATAGCACCAGTGCAGCTATGAATTCAGAGCTGTAGATGCAACTTGTGACTCTCCCAGCCTGTCAGTGGAGCTGTGCCTCTGGCTGTAAAAGGCGATCCTTGCCAAGCCTCTGCTGGCTGAGAGGTGCCTGTGATGCCACGTGTTGCAGCTGACTCTAATCAGGACCTTACCTGGACGCTGAAGGGGGGAGAAAGGCTTTTCCATTTAGTTGCTTTCTCTTATTCACTCTAAAAGCTCCTAAAATGAGGTAATGATGACTGAATAGCGACTCTGCTTCCAGTTAATGAATGCAAATCCTATAGGAATACTTTATATTCATTGTACCAAATGAGCACGCAGTGAACTGGTAAAGTGTGTGTCACGAGAAGGAGAGAAAGACTTGGTCTAATAAGGCTGTAGCACTAGGTAACTGCGATCTATCTCACTAAGTTTAAATGTGTAGATGGAGACACGTTGCATGCCTCATTTTATTGGAAAAAAAAAGAGAAGTATCAGTCTGCTTTTTCTGTGTAGTTGCCCCTGAGCTGATGGCACAAATGTAAGAGGAAAAAGCAGTTTCTAATATGCCACGTTATGGTTCAGTGATGTGATGAGGATGTTTCTCCACCTCAGTAGCTGCTGAAGAGCAGGGTTTGCTCTCTGTTCCCACCAGTGTGGGCTAATAGCACATTCATTTAATTACTTGTAGAGATATCTTCATGTATAGGAGAATTTTCTTTCTTTTTTAATTATTTATTTATTTCCCTTTCCCTCTCTTCAATTACAGAATCACAGGATGGTTTGGAAGGGACCTTAAAGCTCATCCAGTTCCAAACCCCTGCCATGGGCAGGGACACCTTTCACTAGACAAGGTGCTCTAAGCCTCTCAAGTCCAACCTGGCCTTGAGCACTGCCAGGGATGGGGCAGCCACAGCTTCTCTGGGCAACCTGTGCCAGGGCCTCACCACCTTCATGTTAATTCCTGATATTTAATTACTATGGAGTCGGATCCAGTAACATAGTTTAAGGTGAAACTGCTGTTTTGCCACAAGACCACTAGACTCTAGGCTAAAGATGAGTCTTCTAAAATATTCTTAAGTGTCAACAGGAACAGGCTACGGAGGAAAAGGGATGTTAACACCTTCCCTGGCTTCCTGGCTCAGAAATGGCATTTATTCCCATTACAAACACGATGGCAAAAAGGAGTTCAGTGCCCTTTGGCAGGATTACCATGCGAGGTAAGAATGAACTTAGAGCTGAGGTTCCTGCTATTTGAGGTGGGGAGGTAAGGAATTGTTTTCTTCATCTTTCAACGTTCTCTGTGTGTGTTTAATGCTGCTCCTCAAGCGGGTGAGCCCATACAATGAGCGAGATGTGTCCTTGCCCCAAAGCACTGGTCTGATTATAACAGGGGATGACAGAAAGAGGTTAGAGGGAAAAGAGTAGGATTGCCGAGATAAGGGGGTCTGAAATGCCTTTTGTTAAATGGACATTTTGGTGCAAGGCTGAGGAGTGGTTTGTGAACGTGATGTCGCTTGGACTGAAGAAAGTCTGTGCATTAAGGGGGAAAAAAAAGGGTAAACCAGTTCATTATGCATGTAATGATTTAACAGTCATACAAAAACCAGCATTTAAAGGCTTCTTGGAACCTCTTTGTCATTACACTGATAAGCATGCAGGAGCA
Organism: Pezoporus flaviventris; assembly: GCF_033815535.1. NCBI lineage: Eukaryota > Metazoa > Chordata > Aves > Psittaciformes > Psittacidae > Pezoporus > Pezoporus flaviventris. Next base: position 17,862,693 of record NW_026892585.1, on the reverse strand, counting down.
TCATGCGTGGTTTTTATTTTAGGGCACCAGGACTTTCCAATAGCTATTAGTGCATGTTCCTAGAAAAACACCCAGCCTGCTTCCTCTAAGCACCAAGCTCTGACATGTCAATTGCCATCTCTGAGAACACAAACCACTGTGGTTTTATTTTCTGTGACAAGCACACTGTCCTATTTACATTCCAGAGTGAACAAACAAGGAACCATCCCCTGAAACGGGGGGACTTGGAAAGAATCTTCCTCATATGTGCGGGAGGGAATGTGATGAGACATCCCCCCTGGGGCTGCAGCCACAGCTCATTTTGGCTGCCTGTATTGCTGCACGCTACAGAAAAACAAACCTCAGTGGATGAGGCTGCAGGCACCAGAAGGTGAAAACTCACAGGCACTCTCTCATCATGGCACCCTCTTTGACTCCCAGGAAGCACTAGGACATTTCAGTTGTTCACTCAGCTTCTGCAACAACTGCAGCTGTACTCCTGTGCTGCAGACAAAAAAGGGGCTGCAGTTTCCCAGCAAGGTTATCACTGAGGCTTGAGGTGAATGTGGATGTGGCAGAAGGTACAAGCTTTAAAACCTATCAGAGACTCAGGTAAAAAGAGGTTAACGCTCAAAGCTAAACCCAGCATCCAGAGCTGAAATGACTCTCTGGGAGGACTAGAGCTGGGCTGCAGGCTGTTTTAGCCAGACACTGGAAGTTATGCTTGAAATATATAAAGTGCTGCACACCGACAGTACTGCTGCAGCCTGGGAATTGGGTGATGGGATCGGTATCTTTGCAACCTCTGTTGAAGGCGGAGCAGAGGGATGTTGAGAGCAAGAAACTTGCTGCGTTACCTATTTGGCTGTTGTCTGAAACGTAACTCAAGGAAAGGAGGCACTAACAAAGAGAAGGCCTTACATCTTTAGCATTTTTAATAATTCAATAATAATCTAAGCTTTTTAGTAATTTAAATGTTCCTTATTGAGGTCTTCAAATGTACAGTGGGAATCTCCATCACTTAAGGACTTGAACTGCCTACAGCAGTGTTTAACAAACTCATTATGGCTTTTTGTTAGTCCCATCATTGTTAGGATGAGTTTTTCTACAAGTTGGAGAAAGAAGCTTTATTCAGGAAGGGACCTGGGGTCAGTCACTGCACCCAGAGGTACACTCCTGCCTTGAAAGTGCAAACTCTTCAGAGACTCTTTTCCAAACAGAACAGGTGTCTCCTGGAGACTGCTAAAACTCAGTGCTGCAGCAGGATTATGGAGGTGCCCTGTCCCAGCTGCTTTAGAGGACGCGGCCTGTACAAGCTCAAGCTGGATGGGCTCTCACAGCACCAGCAACAGAGGCAGGTTCCCGTGAGTACCTCCCATCCAGCTCCATCAGAGGCTAACACTCAACACTCCTAGCTCCGGTCTGAGTCTGATTATGAAAACACGTCTTCTACTGTCAGCACAGTTGCCTTACTTAAATAAACCACATAAAAGGCAGGGTTTTTTTCTTTTAAGAAGACATGGCAAGAGGGAAGTCACAGCAACTTGACTTCTATAAAATATAAATGAAGGATACAGACCTGGGGAAGGCAGTGTGTTGTCATTAGCACAACAGCTTGGAGCAGAGTCAGAAGTTGTGGCCTGAATTATTATTTGTTATAAACTTACCTGGCCCTTCTGCACAACTAATTCTCTGCAACTGCTGAATCAGGCACTCCACAGCTTTCAAGAAGCTGACTAACAAACAAGTGAATAAAGTGAAAATATGCTGCTACCCGTAAGAAGTTAAGCAGCCCATCAAAAAAACAGAACAGTTGATGTCTTTAATATAAAATCATTTTTTCCCCCAAAGCAGCAGCATTACAGTTGTATTATGGTTACTTTAAAAGAACATTCTCATGATTGAGGACGTATTCCTGTGTGAAATAATAGAATCTTCCAAATAATTCATAGTCCATTTCTGTACATTTTAGCTTATCAAAATACACTAGAAAAAAAAACAGTATCATCTTCTCTGTTCAGCAGGTGTCACTACCACCATTTCTCAAAGAAAATACAGTTTCTAGGAACACCAATGTCAGACAGGAGTTTGGATATGGATTCTATCATCGGAGGTGGACCGCAGATGTACCATACAGTATCCTTGGATACATGTTTTTCTAGATCCTTTTCAGATATTCTTCCCTCTGACAAAAAAGAAGTAGGAAACAAGAAAAGAAATATTAATGGGGAAGTAATTTCAAAGAGAATGACTGGGTTGAGGTATTTTAAGCTCTCATCTCTTAAAAATGCCCAGCCTGTTGAAGGATAATCGCTACCAAGATTGGAGGCTTCCAAACCCATTTGCTCTTCAGGGGATTTCGGTACTTCCAGTTCGAAGGCATAGGGCATTAGTCACTGAAGAGGAACATGGTTTACGTATGACTAAAAATCCCACGTTCAGATGAAAAAAAACAGGTATCTCTAACACAAATGCAACAGAAGGGGAAATGTGAAGTGTCCCTTAGAAGCAGTTAGCTTCTCCTTCATCAATCCCACCTTCAGCAAAGTAAACACTTTGCTTAATAGTTTCTGGAATAAAATTTGTAGTGGGAAATTCTTGTATAAAGCTTGGAATTAACAGAGGAGGGTTATTAGAAATGAAAACAAAAACTGCAAAGGTAAAATGTTTCTGCAAAGCACAATACATACAGTGAAATTATTTAGGTTTAACTTGCATCTCATTTTGAATCTTTACATGTAAAAATACTACTATGCATATAGCTAAATTATGCATTTAACTTCATCCTCTACGATGTAACCAAATTTAGACTGTAGATATCGTGGCTGTACCTTGCCATGATCTTTACCTGTAACATGTGGCTGAAGCTCTTCACAGATGGGTGAGCTCTGCTGGGTGACGTGGAAATGACACATGATCTTTCCAGGAAATGCATTCATCAAACCAAGAATGTTTTTCTGTAATGTTAAACACTCACTTACACCACAGGCCAGTAAATCAGAGCAGATGTCTGCCCACAGTCCCACAACACTGGTGATTATTACCCAGCACCAAGACTATTGCATTTCTGCACTGAGACCTCAATGGACTTGACTTCACAGCACTGACCTGCACACGTACACAGAATTTCCATAACTGGAATGTGAATACACTGCCAGCTGTGTTGTCAGCGCTCCTCTCCTATTTTACACTAGGTTGCAATTTGTAAGATTTGGACCCAAGAACCATTTATGTCCTTTGATGACTTCCACCACATACAAATTCTCATTATTTAGATCCTTCCACATCTGTGGGTTTTCCATTTAAAAAACAAAACTCTGCAGTGTGCATTTACCACTTGCTAGGAACTTTTTGAATCTTGTCTGCTTTATCTGGTAAGATTACTGGGTCCTTTACTCTTTCTCTCATGTTCTCCAACGAAAACCAACTACAGTGTAATGCTATTTTTCCAGAAAAGAAACTGTAATTTTCAGTTCCTTAAGTCACAACTGTGATAGTTCCCACCAAAACCCCAGCAGCTGAAGTTCAAATCACAGTAAAAAATAATCTGTCAGTCAGATGCTGCGCTTAGTTCTGAACCCAAGATGTAGTTACTGCCTAGACTCTGTGCTAGTCGGGATTTTCACCGCAGGAATGGACACTGGACATTCTTTCTTCAAATATCCCGAAACAAAAAATAATGTCTACTCTGTGAAGAGGTAAATTAGCTCATTTTGTTATGTGTTTGCATACCCAGTAATTATTACAGTGGACAGTCTGCCATAGCTTGCTTAACACAATCCCCCAGACAGATTCTATTTTACAGACAGATCTAGTTTCTGATTTCCTAAGAAGCCACAGCGTGACAAGCAGCACAGACAGACAGTGCCATTCACTGTTCCACCAGCACCTGCTTTCACTTTCTGGATGTGACTCTAAACTTCAGTCTCCTTCATGTGGAAAAATGTAGAATTTGATAGCACCTTTGAAACTAACCACGTCCTCTTGATTTAAAGTCCTAGGCCTCGGCCACAAAGCGTGCCTAAGGTAGGACTTAACCTGCTTAAATAATCCTGCAGTCACTCACAACACCTTTTAGTAACCCATCACTCTCTAATTCAGTGACATGGACACAAAGTGGCAAATACACACATGATATCAACCACCGAAGTACCATTTTCTAGTATCCTAAGGCAAGAGACAGGCTCTCCAACCAAATGAAGGAGAATTTCAACAGCTTATCAGCTCTTTGCAGCCTGGTAATTTAGTGTACATAATGAAGCTGACCACTAAGGGAATTCCCTGAGGAAAAAGGCCTAGCCCCAGCATCCCAGCCAGAATAAGGAAATACGGGTCACGTTCATTCCACATGAAATCAGGAAAGCCCAGCTAACTGCCATCTCACAGTAGCAAAGTTAGGATGCCATCTCTTTGTCATTCTAACACTTTGCTTCTGCCATTTTAAACAACGGGATTTCCAGCAGCACACACAGTGACTCTGCCTGTGAAATGACAGCACAGCCAACATGAGGATTAAACCGATTACATCAGCATCGTCCTCCATCCCTGTCAGCCTACACACAGCTGCTTCTGCAGGGAACTGGTCCTTCAAACCATTAGTGACAACCAAGCAGTTCCTCCTGAAGAGTTATACAGATGTATCTCACAACAGCATAAAGACTCGAGGGATCCTCAGTTCCTCAATCCTCTGCACAGGAGATATTCCATATACATGTTCTGGACTTGAGGGGAAGGATGTACTTTAAGCACTGTGACATTATTGTGCTCTCTTCTGTCCCAGAAGCATTAACACAAAAGCTTTGCTGTCGTAACACTGCTGAAGTGACACTTACTTAGGAAATGTTAGTTCCTGCACTGAAATAAATTCAGTGTATGCTTAGAACAGGCTGGGAGATCACTAGCTGGCCAAACAGAAGAGTAGGTAGGTTCCAGTGCTTCTAACAACAAACATGATTTTCCAAAGGAAGCAATCAATCACAGTGCCAATACAGAAGAAAAGGTAATGATGGATCCTACACACGATTTCTGGGATCATGATAAATTTTCACCTCTTTCTTACAATCAAAATCTTTCAGTACTTCAAAAGAAATTTCAGTCATTAGGGATGATTTACCGAAACTCTGCTAATTTGACCCTACAATGTTACTGGTGAACCTTAATGGCCGAGTGTGACAACTATCTTTAACTGCTAAGTAAATGTTACTGACACACTGTATAAGCAATTTTACAACTAGGTATAAATCCTTCATTCATAAACTAGTACCCGATAATAACTAAACTAATGCATTATCAATAAAGCTCCCCTATTATATTGGGAGCTATCTCCTTTGGCTATAGTTGCTCTTGCTAGTCTTTAAGTTCAATACAATCTATACTGAGACTGTGGTTACAGTGTTTTAGCATACAGCATTATGTATACTATTAGTGTGTGTATATATATTATATATAATCTTTCATACACTATAATGCTTTTATGACATGATAGTAAAATGTAACTGACTTAGTGCAGTCAATGAGACCAGGTATGTCCAATAACACGTTTCATTTGTCCACTGGCATAAGTAACAAAACACACATGGGGTTAGAAGCATAAAGTGAATTTTGAATGTGTTTGTGCAGTGTCTTCCACAGAGGGGCTCTCTGGAATTTGGCAACAGGATGATACACACACTAATAGCTGAGTATCTGAGATCTACATTTAAAAAAACCCCAACTTTTAATTTACCTTAAATAAGAGTTGACTTGAATTTTTTGCACTGTAGTACAGCTTCACTGTTCCCATTTTGTATCCATTTCCTTTACCCTCTTGGTATCCATGCAGATCTGCTATATGCAGCAGTATAGAAAACAATGGGTTAATTCCAACACCCCCTGCTATCAGCACTAGTTTTACAGGGGAGTCACCAGGCTGAGGATCAAAGAAGAAATCACCTCCCACTCGCAGGGCAACTTCTGAGTCAAGAGTACACTAGGATGGAAAAGAAGACATTTACTTTCAAAACTCAAAGCAAAAGCTGAAATACACTTCTTCTTGCACCACAGTCACAAGACTCTCTGGGCTGAGATTTTTATTGACCAGTGAGGGAAAGCTGAAACAGTTCAGACAGCTGGAAACCATGTTTGTTTTAGTCTGCTTCAGTGTCTCTAGGGATCTAGTTCTCCTTTCAAAAGTTTCACTCTTCTGATAAGGCAAGATGATGACTCCCCCTTTCCCCCCCATAAGAGCTGGGACAGGAGTGATTCATGCAAGAGTTTTTCCATAGCAAGATGCGGTTGTGAAAACCCGAGGTTAATGTGTGAGATCACACTTTTACCCAGACCCAGCCTCATGTCAAAAGAGGCCTTGCTATGAGGTCAGAGAAGGAAGCCAGAATGAGTGGCACAGATGCAGGTTTTCCATCCCCATTCCTGAAAAAATAAAAACCACCCAAAGTGAAGCAAGTATCCATGAGAATATTCCTGCAGAACCCCTTTGGCATTTCCAACTTCAGAGTTGCAGAAGAAGAAAAAGCGGGGGAAAACCACCTCTCCTCCTCTCCACTTATACGTAAGAAATTTTTTCTTACAGAAATTTGCCAAAGCTTGTTATTTTGATGCATGGAAAACTAAAGCTGCAGCAAAAAAAATCCCCATTTGGGTCAGCATTTTCTCAGTAACCCAGGACCACATCCCGCAATGAAGGGTGAAACTACAGTACAGAGAAGTCAGGTGAGTTCTCCCACCTCACTGCAAGCTCACAGAACAAATTGGAGCTGAAAACAGAATTCATTTCAGGCCATATACTGGGTTTAAAAAACAAAGAGCAGAGGAAACCAAAGAAGTTGGGAAAGGAGAAGGGAAAAAAGAAAAAAAGGAAAGCTACAAGAACTGCTGAAAACCTGCAATGAATCACTTACAGAACAAAAACACTGCCTCCAAAAACTGCCGGTATCAGGAAGCGGTAATTGAACAAAAGGACTTCCATTAATGACAAGTGTACAGTAAGCAAAGGTCTAAACACCTAACAATTCTACCAGGAAAAGGGAGGAGGCTTTTGGACACGGGTACTGCACACAGCACAGAGGTTCCTGAAGTGGTGAGCACAGCCAGTAAAAAAAAGTTTTCTGCCTTTCTTAATTACTGCATAAAGTATTTGCTCTCAATGAGAGCGTAAGACAATCAGCATTCATTAGCTAAAACTAATTTGTCTTCCCCTTTCCAATGTACGCTGCCAAGCTTTCCCATGTTTGATTCTGGTTGAGAGACGCACGAGTCCAGAAGTGTTCCAAATTCATGTGGCAGGAGTACATAGGACATGGTACCCTTTATGGAAATAGACATTTTTAGGGAGAAACACAATCTCATTATTGTCTGATCTGCCTCCTTAACCAGCCAGAACTCATCAAGACTGGACATAGCACACAGGGAGAATCTCTCTTAACCAGGAGTCTCCTATATATTTCAGTGCTTCGGCCATGGCAATGGTAACAGTAAGTCAGTATTCAAGAAAAAAAGCCAAACAATAAGACTCTGGAGTAATATGGTGAGAAAGTGTCCTTTTGCCCACTTTGTACATAGAGCACTGAAAGAGTTCATGCAGAGAAGTGAAGCAATCAATACATTACATGTGCATTTTTCTAAAGAAAAGGCTATGAATCCCTACAGTGATAAAATACACTGTGCTAAAAGTTATGGTTTTATATATAGTAGTATTAAAAATTAAACACCCCTAAAAACCCAGGAACAGTGAGTAAATGAGTACTATTTCCATAACATCTTTTACCCTGAGGTACCTTCTTTCAGAACTAACTTCTAAACAATTAAGTACCAGACTTTTCTCATCACATACACAACCTTCTAAATTCTGCATCAAAAATCCCAGAAGAGTCTTCAGAAACTGGGAATGATGAAGTTAGGCTTTCCTATTCTCTTAAGGAGCAGTATCAAAAGCCAGACAAACCTCTTAGGCATTACAGGGTCTGCTGGCACGTGCACTCAAAGTCCTGCACAACATTGCAAAAAGGTTATTCTGTTTATGTTCCAGTGGAGATAGATAACTTGATATGACACCAGTTAAAATCTACCATGTGGATGGTCACATGCTCAGTACTAGATTAGCACCACTCTGCATGTTCTTGATTCTATTAAATTTGCATCAACGTTTATTATAAGTGTTGGCCACTGAACAAAACTGCAGCATTTGTAAGGCTACAAGAATCTGCCAATTTAAGCTTTGCAGACACACTTAAGAAATATAAATGCCAGGCTGGGAACAGTAAATAGGACAGATCATATGTGGTTGTGAAAGAACAAAAGCTGATAGGACAGATCACCTATGAAATATGATCAGCAACAGATATAGGACTCTTCTGATTACAACTAAATGGGGTAAATGGACAAACAAGGGACTGCAAGAGGCCAAAGTGTCAGACTTCACTTTTAATACAGCAAAAGTCAAGCCTTGGGTTACGCCAGTATTACAAGAATACTGCATGTTTAAACAAATACTATAGAAATTCTGAAGTATTCTGCTGGTTTATCATTTCAGAAAAACTGTTCTAAATATCTCCCTTTGCTCTCCCTTAATTATCTCTATTTGTATTCATCTGACGATGATTCCCAGTTTGTATTTGTTGAAATAGGCAGGAACCATGGCAAGTTACCAGATGTAACTCTGCAATGTGTAACACAGCCTGCTCTCAGGGACACAAATTAGAAGAGAGGGTTTTCATCCAATTTAACATCCAATTTCAGTCCCTTACTGAACAAAAGATTTGAAGATTTACATTGTATTAAAAATGGTTGAATAATTCAACGGGAGGTTTGCAGTTAATAGCAAAATGTGGTCTGAAATCACACACACCAGTTCCTCCATATTCCCCCTCCTCAAAAAAATAAAGAAAGATAAAAAAGCAGCCAGATCTCACAGTCTTATTTACCTCAGTGTGAATCCAGTGGGCAGGAGGATGATCAGTGTGCTTTACTGCCAGCTCTAATATTCCTTCTCGTTTCAACAGGCCAGGGCTTGAACACATTGAGAATCCCCCAACTACAGACATTCCAGGAATAAAGAAATCAACCCTAAAAATAGATCAGAAACAAAAGCCTCAAAAAACATAAAAAGCCAACAACCCCAAACATGGAAAACAATAACCACAATCACATGGCTGCCCTTGCTTGTTATCCTTTCTGTACAAAAACATCTTCATTTCCACAACACAGCTTTTCCAAAGAAGGACTTGATCTTGAGTAATGCAATTTCCTTAGAATTATTTTCATCTAGAAACATGTCACCACCTTTGTTAAACTAGCAGGTTTTTAAACCATTCTACTTTTGGCGTTAGATGCCACATCTTCCAACAGACTGGAATTCTGAGTGTTTAAATAAATTATTTGCATATTAAACCAAAACCACAATATGGTCCGATAAGAGTGGCTTAAATCCCACTCCTTCTGGTCCCTTTGGTGGGCTCTTCAATTTTCCAGCATAAGAAGATTGGGAAACTAATTTTAGGGAAATGACCTTAGATTAAACGCTTTCTTTTTCAGGAAATATGAAATACCTGAAGTAATACCTCAGTCTGCACAGAATTCCTCATGTGAGAAGGCAGAGCCTAGCAGCAGCATCGCTTTACCTGCGGTGCCCTCTGGTGGCAGCCATCTCTTGAGAGGAATTTGGAATGAATTACTGCAAGTTTTTTACAGTTGAAGTAAAGCAGATTACTTCTACAGATGGGATTCTACAGATTAGAAGGCGAGACACGGCTAAGCTTTTGCAACACCAACAGTTAGAGAGTAGGGAGGGCAAGTCACTAACACATATGAGCTATAATTTATTTTCATAAACGTAAGGCTTTCATATTGCAAATAGCATCAGGAAAAGTTAGAAGCTGGTTTATGATCTAGCATTTAAACTCCTCTGTGTTGCATACGTGTTTAAATACTTTGGTTTTCTACAGTACATGACAAACTCCCTGTATTTCAAAAGAAAACTAATGTTTAAAACTAATTGTGCTGTTCCACTTAGGAACCAAGTAGACTGGTAAGCAATGCCAAATACTACAGAATCGTTATGCAATCCAAGCCCGAGTTAGACTGGTTCAGTATTAGTTAAATGAGAATACAACAAGAAATACAGACTGCAAGGCTGTATTCCTCATGGTGATCACAAATTCCTGAGGGAGGAGAAAAGCCCTTGGAACAGTTCACTGCTTTTAAAGAAAGAATCTTGTCTGCTTACTCTCCACAAAGCTTCACCCTTCTAAGAAAAAGTTCCTCTCTTTCTCTTGAAGCATGTACAGTGATATACACAATATTACAGTGATATCACTTTTAACTTTATGCTTGATGGTGTATAAAGGTATCTGACTGCAAATGAAAAGTCAGTAACAAAAACAGTTGAGAAGGCTTCTCCAGCCCCACTGACCATGGGCTCAGCTTTCTAGGTAATAAGGATCTAAGAGATTAGAAAGGACTCTTGTATTGCAGCATTTATTGTATCAAAGAACACCACAAGATGCTACTAAAGCTCTTTACTACCCTCTGGTGGAAAATAATCTTACTACGTACATTAATGAAAAGGAAAAAGGAAATTACATTTATGCTGTAAAGTAACAGCTTACATTTAAATCAAAATGTTCTACTTGAATATAAGTGAAATATTATCTGTGCCTGCTGAGGAAACATACACACAAAACCAAACATTGCTGTAAAACACAACTCAAATGTACTTTTTGCCTTTCTAAAGTACTAGCGTAGGTGTATGTTTCTTTTTATATTAGTATTTCTTTCCCAGTTACATAAATATATGAAATTTCAGGGCATGGTATACCCTATTATAATGGACTGGCTTCTATTTCTGATGGCCTGCCTCATCTTAAGTTGTGTGGGGAAAGATACGAGGACTCCCTAAAGAAATGCTATCTGTGACAGCTGAAGTAAGAAGAGCAGTGGGAGTGAGGAGGGAGGAAACAAAAAACCAAACTATATAAACCCACAACAAGTTCAGGTCTGAAAAGATGTAAAATAGATTTGACGGTGTTTTTTCATTTCCATCCTTTTAAGGGAAAAGCCAAATCTTTGAGAAACAAATAATAATTAGCAATTGTTTGATCAGAAACATTAAAACCATAACACTACTTCTTCAAAGTATTTATAACATGCATAGAATCATAGAATCGTTAGGGTTGGAAAGGACCTTAAGATCATCTAGTTCCAACCCCCTGCCGTGGGCAGGGACACCCTATGCTAAATCATATCACCCAAGGCCGCATATACCTCGATGCATGTTTTAGTAAATCAAAATGGGCACCAGCAACAGGTCTCTTCATTATTACTTGAAGCCAGATCAAGACCACTATCTGGCAGCATGCTTACAAAACAAATTCGCTCTTGCTTCTGAAAAACTTGGTAATTACAACACTTTCAAGAAACATACACATTTTGGTGACAATCTTTGTAACATCTTACTATAGCAAATTCTAACAAGTTGGCCTTTTCTACTCAGGAAATTGTGGCCTCATGTTTTGCAGAGTTCATCAAAAAATGCGACCACAGTTTACAGCTACAAGTATAGAAAAGTTGCTGTATACCTTACAATAGCATTAGAATACTTTCAAGGAAGAAGAAAATGAAAAAGAGTAATTATAATTAAAGCTTTCCCTTTTCAACATGATAATTTCTACAACATTTTTGGAGGGTAAATGCACTTTCCAAGTACTGGCAAGCAAGAATTTAATATGAGTCACTGCACATGTGCAAAAACTGCAGCAAATCACTCCACAAACAAATTATTGCAATCAACATCTTGTGTTCTGCTTCTAAATTTAAAAGCCAGCATATTAACACTACATGAGTAACATATGCTGTTAATACCCTAGCAGCTATACTTTGATTCCAGCAAAACCACTTTCAGATGGCCTAAGCCAATAAAAAGTTCAAGAACCTTTAAATGCCAAATGCCAGAAGCAACTACTCCTAGTTTTAAATTAATTTCTAAGAGGGAAAAAAAAAGTGATGGAGTGAGAGTATTTTAACAAGGGATGAAGACAAACATAAAAATCTACTATTTCCCTAGGAAAAAAACATTAAGGTTGCTTAAACAAACAGCTCATTATTTCAAAGGCTTAATAATTCCAGGGGGTTTTATTTTCAGGTTTGCTTATCTATATTTATTAATTTGACCTAACAGGCTTAATTTTCGGGGTGGAAACTTCTAGGGCAAGAAATAAAAGTTAACAGGCAATTTTGATTTAATTATAAACCCAAACTAAGTAACTTGCGAATCAGCAGTCTCAGCTCCACCATATAACTAGTAAATAAAGACAGTAAAGACAGCCTGCAGAATGAAGTGCAGTGTACTTCAAAGCACTCTTGAAGAAACAATGTAATATGCATAAACCAGAGGAAAATACCAAACAATCAAACTGAACATTTAAAGAATTAGTAGGTTTTGCTCTTTTTAAAATTACTATTAGCATATTTAATAATGGCTGGTTTAAAATTATGCCAAGTATCAGTTGGTTGACAGAGCACCCAGTAAGAAGACATTGTATTGTATCAATTAAGGATTTTTTCCAAGGCTCAAGTATCAGAAGCCTTTTAACATTCTATTACAGTGCACTTCTGCTAGTAATTTTCCTCTCAAATACTGGAAGATCTTACCACTGTCCTGCTTTGAAAGTAAAATCTTTATTTGTGATAGCCAAACGAAGCCTTTTGACTGTCTCCGATTCATTGCTGATTCCACACACTTTTGCTTGTGAAATTACCTAACAAAAGAGAATAAGACCTTGTGTTACATAGAGATCATTTGCAGCAAAAGTACTCCAGAAATCTGTGTATGAGAGAACATGCAAAATGATGGGTATCTGTGGCACGTCATTACCTAAAGCAGCAGCATTTTTTCACTAAGGTAGAGAAACAAAAATGGATTCACTTACACAGTCACTGAATGGAGAAATAGTTTTCTACTTACAATCCACCATGGCTGTCATTTTTGTCAGGGCTATTCAAAGATTGTGCACAAAGTTATTTCAGTTGAAGAGAATGTAACAATAAGGAGAAGCAATTGCTAGTTATCACTTCTCAGATTCTTTTGTCATCTGTACAAGCAATCACTCCTGTATCTTCCAGCAACAAAGTAAAAAGATCTCTGATACAGACTCACAAAGGAAACTTGTACAAGATCAGCTGCTACTGAAGAATTCCAGATCTGTATCTAGTTTCAAGTAATTAAATGCATTACTGAAAGATTATGCATTAATACATAGAGAATTAAGGAAAAAAAAAACAACAAAACACACCAATCAACAAGCCAACAACTCTTGTGTTACTGCATTTACACACATACCCATTTGACCACATGTATGAAGACAAGAAAACTAACACAAGCATTCATTGCTAGTTAACAGAAGAATTTTTGTTTGGCAACCAGATGGGGGGGGATGGCAGAGCCATACCTGACACCACTTTTAAAGAGTTTAAATAAGAATTAAGAGAAATATAATGCTTTTCTAAATGAAAAGCAGATTTTGCAATAGGACTGTTCATGGGGAGCATCCCACTTCAACTCTTTGATGCCTATCAGTACAGCATGGATTTTCATCCCCTCCCTGACCTTCACTTTCAGGTATTTTTGAGTTATAGTTATTAACCTTCTTCCTCTAAAAGAAAACAATACCCTAAGTATTTTCTACACAGGGCAATATACAGATTTTGCTTTGTTAATATATACTGGTGTCATTTACCACACCAGGAAGCACTAATAATACCACCACAACTCCACCACTGCTCATTTGTATAAGATCAAACAGATGAAAAAAAAACAAACCCCAAAACTTTAAGCAACTATCCTCTAATTTAAAACACATGGCAGGAAATTAATTTATTCATAAGGCAACATCTGAACACATCCACTGTCCCATTAAACAGCAGGACATGTACCAATTTAAAATGAAGTAGCATACATTTCTTTTCCACTTTAGCAGACAGTATTAAATGGGGACTGCAATCACTCTAAGTTAACGAGAAATGTCAGACCCATGACTTACATGCTTGTTCTGAGGGAGGAAACCATAAGTGCAGGAAATGGACATTAAGTTTGGATCTTCTTCATTCCCTTTTGTACTCCTCAGCACACTCCCTAATTTGTTCTTTGGCTGGTAGATCTAACAGGGCACTGGAAATTTAATTCTTCATCAGTATAAAGTTATTACAAAAATGAAATTTGAGCCAGGGTGATCGAAGGCATTCAACCAGTACTTTGCACCATCACAAGAGTATCCAACTGGCCCAAACCAAGGCTGCAGAGAGAAGGAAGAGGACACAAGACTCCAGACTTCATATTTCAAGAAAGGTTTTGGCAGGTTTTCCTTGCCCTGGTCCTTCACATTACCGCTCCTTAACAGGAACGATGTGTAGCATGTACACTAATGCAACACAGATCTATGGTTCTTTCATCTTTCTACAGGACTGAAATGGCCAAATAAGGCCATACAGAATGAGGGAAACCAACTGCTGATTACATGAAAATCAAAACCAAGCAGAGGATTAAAAAAAAACCCAGATTTTAAAGTGGTCACAAATGAAGTAACAAAAAATAAATCAAGCATTAAATAAAAAGGAAACAGCACAATCCTCCGATATGCTGAAAATTTGTGGTAGCAAAAACTGAGCCCTGCTCTTTCATCTGTCCCATTCAGCTTCCTTCTCTTCCTACGGCCTTACAGTTCCCATTCCCTGTTCAACCTCAGGGCTTCCAACACCTCATAAGGATCCATTTTCCACACATTTTCCAGGTACCTACTTTTTCTGCTCAGCATAAATGCTAAGCAACCCAAGCAATCAGAAATACCCAAAATAAAATAAACATGGTTGCAAAACTCAAAAGTGCAATCATTTTTTCCACGTCAGAAGCAAAGAAGAATGTGCATCTACCTCTGCCTGACTCTACACTCATTTTCTCCATGTACTGAGTTAATTTGGCATAAATTGGATTCTCCTGAGCAGCTGTATGTCCACATGCAATGCTAATTTGTACTCGAGGTGACATTAGGTGGGAGTAGCTCAGGCAGAGCTCTGAGACACATAGTTCCTAAAGCTGGCTCACACCTTGACAGCTCTGGTAATAAGCAGCACAAGGCTGCATTTGTATCATCCATCTACAGCCTGTAACAACTTCTGAATGTTCAGGTTTTGGAGGTTACCTACATATCCCCTCCACCCAGCTTCCTTTTGAGAAGGGAATTCACTGTGACGTATTCTCAACTATAGTTAGGGAAAAATCTAGCAGAGAGAAGAACCAAATTATACACACGAATGCACATTAACATCTGTGTAGTGTGAGAATAGATTGCCCTGCTGCATGACACATGCAAGACTGGCCTGTCATGTCTCTGCCTATTCAAGACAAAGAAGCTAACTAAATAATGGAGAAAAACTTGGCACTGTTTCCCAACTCCTGGGAATTAAAGATGGGATTTTTTCAGTGAAAAAAAGCACCCTACTAATCCTGAAAAGTCTAAGAAAAATGCAGAATTGTTTTGCTATTGAAACATTTTTGAGAATTGAAGTCATATTCTCCCAGTATTAAAAGATTTCTAAACATCTACTTCAGCTAATTACAGGAAGGAAATACCTGCATGAAATACAAGACTATGTTCACCTCTGAATGTTATGAAGACGATTGCTTACTGCACAAAACCAAGATCCAGAATAAGCATTTATGGATTTTGGTGGAGAATAATGATCTATCTTCCTTGTATGTGAATTAAATTAGAAACAAACTAAAGATCCTTTTTATAAGTGTCTATCATCTCTCCCCTCAAAATGTCAACACTTTTTAACCTTACCTCCTATATTATAAAAGGATATATTCCACAGTCTTTAGTTTCAACTTTGAACCAGAATTACAGCAAGCCATAAAAAACTGAGAAGCCTGTGTAGAGATCATGGGTATCCGTGTGCTTTTGTAACTTACCAGAATCCAAAAACTTGGCCAGAATTCTATCAAATTTCCTGTCCAATATAAATTAAACATCACCCACAGTTTTTATAACTCATTACATTCCACTCATTGACTGCAAAATACATTTCTTTTTATAACAGTATCAAATACAAAAAATGAGAAGAAAAAGAAGTAAAACAGACTCCAGCAGAAGACAATACGAAACCAAATGTAATTACCCAGTTTCTTCACACACACAAAAAAATTACTTACATCGTAAAGCACAGAACACTAACCTCCTGGCGAAAATTGTTTGCTGTCCTCTCTAGATGATCCATTTTCCTTTTTGATTTTATTGTGCTGCAACAAAAAGCCAACAAAGATAATTGTCATTCTGACAGCTGTGCTACTGTCCCTTACTGATACGAATTTCTATTAACATAACAATTTACCAGTGTAATCTGGACTACAGATGACATAAATCTAAGTAAGAATTAAGTAAAAATATATAATTGGGAGTTAAATAAGTATTT
This sequence comes from Pezoporus flaviventris, assembly GCF_033815535.1. NCBI lineage: Eukaryota > Metazoa > Chordata > Aves > Psittaciformes > Psittacidae > Pezoporus > Pezoporus flaviventris. Next base: position 17,846,256 of record NW_026892585.1, on the reverse strand, counting down.
CTAGGTCTGTAATAATTTATCAGATTCATTTTGACAGTGTTACCATGACATTCTCTTTGGGTAAAAAGAGTTTTTGTCTGTAGATAACCCACCTGTTCACTGTGCAGTAACAAAAAGCAGAGTGCCTCAACACCACCAATGCAGAATGAGTGGGAAGAATTCTGCTGACACCTCTCAGTAACTGAGGAACAGTAAAACCCACATGAATAGTAGCACAAGCCATGATGACTGGGCCAGAACCACCAGCTCCTGAAAAATAAATATTTGTTAACTGAAATACACACTGTTTGACATGGCCTGTTTTCACCCTTTACTTTCTTTAAATCAGAAAGGCCAAAGCTCACCTGGAGCTGAAACTAGCAATAGACATAGAGGGCAACAAGAAGGAATCTGAAAAGTACAAAAGTATCATAAAGAATTGAAAATGTGCATCCATCAATTGAAAGGGAAGACAACCTTGTCACAGATGGTGTAGAAAAGAATGAAATACTCAATAGCTTTTCTGCCTCATTCTTCACAGACAAAGCCTGCACCCAGACCAGCAGTGTTTGGGAAGGAGAGGAATAAGTAGGAGTGGGGCCAGCAACTGCTTAGAGAAGCTGGATTTATTCAAATGCAGAGCCAGAGGGGTTACACTCAAAGGTTGCCAAGAGACACAGCTGACATGCTAGTGAGGCAACTGTGTGTTACCTATGAAAAACAGTTATCAGAGAAAGTCTGCAGTGGACTGGAAAAGGACCAATGTGTGGTCATTTTTTAAGAGAGGCAAGAAGCATTGCCTGTGTCCAGTCAACACCACCTCAGCCACTGGTGTGGGACACGCTCAAAGCTTGTCCCTTTAGCTGTATGAAAGCATAGAAAGTAATCAAAGAGATGCAACACAGATTTACCAACACCAAATTATATTTGGTAGATCTGAGCATCTACTGTGATGAAATGTGGTCACACAGTTAAGGGGACAGCAATGGATACAGTACACCTTGACTGACCTACAGGGCTTTTGACACCATCTTCCATGGCATACACATTAGGTAACTGAGGCCAGACAGACAGCTGGAATAGTTGAAAACTGCCTAGGCAGTCAGAATTGAAGACTTGATGGCTTCAAGTTGCTCCAGTTACTGTAAGAGTACCTCAGGATTGACAGAGTTCAACAAATTTACCAATAATTTGGATGATGAGACAGGATGTACCATCAGCAAACTTGCGGATGATACTAAATTAGAGGGACGGTTGACATGCTCAATGGTATACCTTCACTTCAAAGGGGCACTGAGAAGCTGCATGACTGGAAAACAGAAACCTCATGAAGTTAAAGTAGTACAAGAGTCTACACATGGAATTGGTTTAATCCAGTGCTATCAACTGTACTGCTCCAAGCAAGAGCTTTGGCTAGACGAGACACTGGGACAGAGAAGTTGTGGCTGCCCCATCCCAGGCAGTGTTCAAGGCCAGGCTGGATGGGGCTTGGAGCAACCTGGTCTAGTAGAAGGTGTCCCTGTGTGTGGCAGGGGGTTGAAAGTGGATGACCTTTAAGGTCCCTTCCAACCCAGACCATTCTGCGATTCTATGACACCCAAAAGTCCCTTCCAGCCAACATATCTGTGATTTTAAACGCTCAAACAATATTTATGTTTGAAAGAAGATCAAACACTGGATATGCATTCCCTTTCTGTTGGTAAAGAAAGGGTGCTGGTTGGAAATTTTTATAAACATTAAATAAAACTTTTTGTTTACAGGTTTATTTAGAAACATGTAAATCCCTCATTCTTCCAAATATCCTACATAATACCTAGACCTCTAACCAGTTAAGCAAGTGGCAGAGACTTACATGCACTGCAATGGACACATGGTGTGAAGCTTCAAAACTGCATACTCAAATACAGCTCTGACAGAGAAACTGACACATACAATATCCAAACAAAGTCAGAAACACCCCTCATTTACCAAGTGTAGGAAAAGGTTCATAGTAAGCCAAGAGATATTTCTCATTGCCTGTAAATATGCCTTTGTTTTTCCTGAAGTGGATTAGCATGATTCTCTATCGTATTATCACCACCTATCAAATTCTATTACTTCTATGATGCAGTCCCCTTGCTTCTTTAAAGCACTCTTAACCTTTTACTTCCAGTTACATGTCCTTTCCCACACTGTTTTAAAGCATGTAATTTATTTTCAAAATGTTTTTGTTTTTCATCTTGAATCCTCTGAAATGGCAACGATCCAGCCTGTTTAACTAATCAGGCCTATACTCTCTGGGCTTTCACTAACAGCTGCATTGGCTGGTCACTCAGTAATTTGTCTGTTTGTAATCATGTACAAATGGGAGGCAGAGCTTTCATAAATCAGTGTGCTCAGAAATGGAATACATTTACTGTAAGTGCTCAAAATGCCCACTTTCAAGCATAAGTACTTCCTGCAGCTTTTAACTGCCCATAATTTTTAATAGCTTTTTAGCATTTAATTCCACAGCAGCTTGCAACTTTTCAAAGCAGCAGTATTTAAAATTATTCTACCAGCAGTGAGCAAAATTACTTGTTTTATTTTTCCCCACAGCATACACAGAGTACTCTATTTAAACATTTTAGCATTTTCTACACACAAATGTGCAGAAACTATTGATACAAAAGTATTAACAATCTTGAAATATTTTAGCAAGGGAAGTACACATCCAGTGAAGAAACCGCATTCCTCTATCTCAGCACGTTCAGTCTGTAAATCCAGAATGCTCAAACATCACTGAGTTACTTAAATTCATGAGATCATTTTATGACCAGGTAGCACATCTTGGTTATATCCATCTATGTAATCTTTTTTTAGGCTTCTCACTTTTGAGTCGTGATTTCAAGCTTTTCGCTCTATCACATTAACTAATTCAAAGTAAACGAACCAGATTTGAAAGTGGTCATTCTTATGTAAGTTGTTTACACCAAGAGCCACGACTTTAATTAAATCACCACAACATCAAAATGAACCACATAATGCCTGATGCTTTGCTTTGGAGGCAAAAGAATGAGATCTACTTTCTTTCTTTTCTTTCTAAATCCTTCCAAACCCTTTCTGCAGTCAGTTTCTACTAAATGCAGCGACATCTGCTGGTAAATTAAGTGGCCTAACTTTAAAATCCAGCACAAAGGTTCTTGATTGTGTATTTCACACATTTCGTTTCATGCTGCTGCCAAGGTTGACAGTCACTTAAGGCCGGCCTCATTTTCATTTCCCCTGCTACCACTTGAAGAAGCAAGTGTGTTCAGTTCTACACATGAAAATGCAAAAAACCCCAAACAAAAGTTCAATATCAATACGTAACACTAAAAACAAAATGTCAGACTTATTTTACTGTAGCAGCTACAACTCTGAAGTCAAACCTGAAAGATCCTATTGATACAGACTATTTTAAGAGTGAGACTCTACCGTAAATTAAAATAACTCTAGAACAGTAGTTCAAGATACTTGTTCCATTTACATTATCATCAATTACGCTCCAATCCTCAAAGTCACAATAAAAATTAGTTGTAATTTTTCCTCTGCAAGTAATACATTCCAAAATCTCTTTTAATAAATCCTGGTTCTCCTTTGCCATACACGAGTCATGCCTTTAAAGAGCATGAACTGCCTCACCCCCATATCACCTCTGCAACCTTCTCTGCTCATCCATCCCCTCAGCACTTCCCTGCCCTTCAAGCACAGTGCTTCGGCCTCCCAAGCTCCTGTCCAGAGGGATGTTCTCCCTTTAAGTTTTATTCTCTTCTTACCCAAGTCCTTACAGAAATAGCCACTCTAAATACTCCCTCTTTCCTTTCCTCCACAGACAGAAATGGGTGCTGCGTTTGTATATGACTTTTCTCCTCACGTAAAATCAAGCAATTCACTCATGCTCCTTATCCTCTGACCCACTGGCCCTGGGTTAGTATCGCTTGAGATGTAGAACTGCATCTCTTCTTTTGGTCAGTCCTACGTCAGTATTATCTGAAGGGAGAGAGCTACTTTTAGTTAACCTGTGCCACACCAAAGAGAAAATTACTACATAAACTACAGCCAAGCGAGTGCTGAGGGGGAAGCAAGCACGCTTAAGCAAGCAGGATAGGGAATCTTTCACCAGGAGCACGCACACAGGCTGGTAAGAGACACCCCTCTGGACAGGTCACCACCCAGAGCAGCTTTTCCCCTTGACAAGGTCGCGGCTGTCCTGACAAGGACTGCTGCCGCCCCGCCTCAGCTACCACAGAACCCCGCTCTGCGCCTCCCGCACGAGGAGCAGGCAAGGCCGTGCAGAGGAGGGCACCTGTCGGGAAGCGGCTGCAGCGCTTCCAGAGGCCGCACAGCGCGTCCGGCCCTGGCACCCGAACAGACCAAGAAGGGTCCCACAGCCGAGCCGAGCCGAGCCGAGCCGAGCCGAGCCGAGCCGAGCCGAGCCGAGCCGAGCCGAGCCGAACCGAACCCAACCGAACGGACCCCCAACCTCCGCCGCGGGACCCCTACCCGCCGACGCATCACGTGATGCCGGTCTCTCGCCCCGCCCCTCCCCGTCCCGGCCGCAGCCGCGCCGCTTCCGGCGCGCCTCCCCCCCCGCGGCCGCCATGTCGGTGTTCCACGATGAGGTGGAGATTGAGGACTTCGAGTACGATGAGGAGACCGAGACCTACAGCTACCCGTGCCCCTGCGGGGACCGCTTCCTCATCACGCGGGTAATGGTGGCCGCGTAGGGACGCGGGAGGCGGCGGGGGGAGGGATGGAGCAGTGTTAGGCCGCGGGGCCCGTGGGTCTGTGAGCAGGCATGGGCCGGTGACTGCCGTCCCGGGGGTTTTGCAGGAGGACCTGGAGAACGGCGAGGACGTGGCCACCTGCCCCAGCTGCTCCCTGATCCTGCGCGTCATTTACGATCAGGTGGGTGCCGGACGGGGGTTGCTGGGCGCGGGGCGGCCTGCTTCCATGGCGCCGGGCCTGCCAAGCCGGGCTTCGGCTCGCTGTTCTCTGAAGAAAGCGCGACAGCAGGTTTGAGAAGTGCCTGGTACACACTGGATAGGGCTGTGGGAGCATGGGGCGGAAAACAGGCAAAACAATCTCTGCGGTTCTGAGAGCTATCTGTGACCCTAGCATAGATGTATTTATGACCCTGACATGTAGCCTTGTACTTGTGAACCTGTCAGGTTGCTTTTCATACCTAGTGGGCATGCTGTGGCTTTTATGTTTTGGGAGACAAATTTATAGCAGTTATACCCAGACTAGAAAGCAGAATCGGTGTCTGGTGTTTTCTGTGGGGGAGAGGAGCTCCAGAAATAATGAAAATCATCTAAAACTTTACTTGCTGTCTTTAGGAGCAGTTCATGCGTGATGAAGTCATTGCAGAACCTCTGCCAAACAAGGAATTGATAAAGTGCTGATGGACATCGTGAACTGTTACTGCTTTAGCATAAGAAAGTATCGGGATGGCAACTGCAGAAAGAGACATGGTTTTCCTCCTGGAAGTGCTCGCTGCTGTAAAATACAAGTGCAATAACTGTCTGTCTTCATAATTTGAATAAGAATGTTTTGGGACATAAAGCACGTGAATGGCTTTTGTTCAAAGGGGTTTTACATTTTAAAAATATATGAGCTGCCATACGTATTCCAGAATACTTGAGGGTTATGATTGAATTATGACAGCAAGTCAACACATAGAAGTGTGTGGGGTTGTGAAATTATGACATTTGTCTAGCATGGCTTCTTAGCCTGTGGATAAAAGAAGGCTTTGGGCATGTAGCAGTATGAAATGGCACAGAGAGCTGAAAAATACTGGGAAACAAAATTTAAAAGTCCAGAGGATGTGATGCCACTTTGACATAGTGTGGCATCACCCAGGGTGCGGGCTGATACTTGAACTCAGAGTGGACAGAAATTTACCCATGTTTTCTCAACAACTTTGTGATTTGACTTGCAGCAGATATAAACTGGACTGCAGTTCTTTGTGCCATTTGTAGTAGTGCGTTTACTGAATTCCTCAGCCTTCCTTTATGAGGTTCTGTGACTTCCTGGCTAGGAGATGCATGCATTTCTCTTAACTGATAAAAATAATTTTTTAAGGTAAAAAGGAGTTGGAAGTATATACTCAAAAGTACATTAACACCAAGACTACTTCAAGCCACTGCACTTAAGTATTTATTTAAAATTGTGGTCATTCATGTGTTTTAGTAGGATTTGACATCTGTGAAGTTAAATTTGGGGAAAAATACTTGTGCAGCATTTATACAGTTATTTTTGCTTCAGGCAATAACATTAAGCAAATCTTACTAATTTCTTGTGTTTAACTGTTTGGTTCTTCCAACATTCTGTGAATGTTGAAGATGAAGAGTCAATTTTTTTATTTATTTTTTAAAGTTGGGGAAGAAAAAGAAAAAAAAACCAAAACTATACCCTTCAGGTAGAAGTGCACAACCCAAAGTGTTTTCATGCTTAAACCAGGAGGTGGCACTCGCGTTACTTTGGTATCTGCTTCAAAAAACCCCAAACAACTGTGGTACTTTGGTTAGCTATCTTTTATCAAATATTTATTTTGTCTATTTAAATAAAGATATTTAAGACTACACCAGTCCTTATAATGGGCCATTGCTTATTCTGCTTGTGCACCAGCCACAGTGATTTCCAGAGGTGTTGAATTGCTGCTGTGGTAATGATTCATAGATTCTGTGAGTCTGTGATACTGGAATTTCTTCAGCTTAGTTAACACAGTGTTTCAGTCTATTAAGAGATGCTATAAAGAAAATTTACAGGAACCCTATTTAATCTCTGTTCACATTTCTATTGCATGAATATAGTAAGGATTTTTGCACAAGTATTCTACATAAAACTGAGTAAGTTTCAAATGGGACATCAGGGAATGTCTGACATAACTACATCAAAATAAATTGCAAGGTGTAGTATCTCCAAAGGTGCATGGATTTTACAGAAGTAATTTGACTGAATTTAATGTTTATAACGAAGATTAAGGTGTTGTCATAAAGACCTATGAAACTTGCACAGAGATTTATTTATACACCATAAGGTTGGATTCCCACCTGCTTTTAAAAAGTGTTTATCAATTGAATTTTATTTGGCATGTGCTAATGAAAGCTTTGAAGTGATTCTCTGTAGTGTTCCCCACTCGTCTAAAATACAGGGAATGACTTTTTAAAGATTAATTTTGGCAAAATTAATTACTTCAGATCATCAGTTGGGACTGTCAGTGCTGAAGGTTTCATGGTAAACATACTCTTACCAAGTAGGAGTAGGATCCAAGTTGTATAATGCAATTTATATGTACATTAAAGTTATTTAGTTATGTAGTATATATTAATGCTTTAATAGGTATGCATTGTGTTTGCTTTTCTGGAGCTTTTTTACAGTGTAACAATGGTAAAGTATTGTGGCTGATGCTGTTAGGAAAGGATATAGGCACATCTGCTCACATAAATTGCTCACACCTCAGTCTCGTTGCAGCATCTTGAGAATCTCAAGAAGTAGTTGCTGTCCCCCCCAGGAAATGAGGCAAAACAAGGATGGATGTCATGTATCTCTCTTGTTGGTCTTTGGGAATCCAAGAGAGATGTTTAAAAACTGTTAAGCTGTTTTGTTGCTTTCCCTTCTGCTCTGCAGAAAGGAGTGGAATTCTGTAGCAACAGAGTTTGTGAGAGCTCAGTGGTGCTAAAGCCAAAGAGCTGCTTACTTTTGTTAACTTGTGAGAAGCTTTTGACTCCAGTGATTGCAGCCAGCTTTAAAAAAAAAATCCATACTGTGTAATTCCAAAGCAGCAGTCAGGGCAATCTGAGGAACTCATCGAAATGTTCCTCTTCTGGAATTCAGTCACAAGGTTTCTTCACAGCGCCACAGGGAGCATTCAGGCTCCTTGTGCGTTACTGATGTATTGCATGTTCTTACAGACCAATGGTTCACTTGTTTTCTAAAAAGGCAATTGTGGAGGACACAAAGAAGCCTTTTGCTTGCTGTTTGTGTCTGACAAGCAGGTTGATTGATTATGTATTTGATTAGGTCCTTGACTCTGCGTGGACGAGTGCTGTGTGATGAAAACAATATCACATGAACGTTAATGGAGTAAGTTGTATTTATTAGAGATTAGAGGGGGTAGAACAACTTATTATCAGTTTCAGATACTTAAGCTCTAAAATTGCCAATGTTGTTAAATAACACAAAACTCCTGGATAATTTTGAAAACAAGTAATATACTGTGGCAACAATTTCATGGGAAGAAATGAAATTTGCTTTTCATTAAACTAAAGAGGCTCTGCTTCTCTAAGCAGTCAGATCCTTTGCATTTCAAAGACGCTTGCTGGGAAGGTCATGTACTTTTGGCTCGTTGTGCCTGTATATCAGTGGCATACATGATTAGTCTTGAATAGTTGCTCTATAAGTCATGACAGAGACTCTGGACGAATAGTTGCTCTATAAGTCATGACAGAGACTCTGGACCCCCAAGAGCTGAGGTCATAAGGCCACCAACTTCAGATGTGGCACTTGTTCCATTTGTCTGTACGCTGGGGAAATAGTGATGTCCTGAAGGACCCTGATATAAATACGTCAACAGTTCTTCCCTCCATCGTGACATTTAATTTTGGTCCTCAGCATCAATCAAAAAAAAAAAAGCCCTTTGTAGAACATGTAATCTATAATCCATGTAATACAGATCATTACATAGATTATGAGTCTGTTTACCAAGAAGCAGATACTGATTAATTTCAGAATTTCAGTGAAGAAAGTGAACTGACAACTATATATTGTCACTAAGCAAAACAGTTTTCATATACCCCATTTCTCTCTATTCCAGTTTGATGTTCAGAACAGGCTAACTGTAGGGGTGGATATTTGTTACACTGCAAACTTCTTAAAAATTTTTTTACAGAGAGGATTTAAGATATAGTAGCAAATGTTTGCTGTGGTTTTCTTCTACTATAGTTCCTTGTGGATTGCTTTCTCTTTATAGTTAGTTAGGACATAGCTTTGATTCTTCTTCCCGGTAACTTAAAATGCTGATTTCGTAGTGTCTCTCCATAGTAGCTGTGGCATGGAGGAGACGGAGGTTTCCTGTGTAATGTTGAAGGTGCTGGGCTCATCAGCTCTGAAACTTGTCAAACTTTATGAGTGACAGAGGCAACGACTGACAGCCGCTGTGCTGAGCTGGAAAACAGCTGTCAATGTCACCTGCAGCCAGGGAGGAAGTGGGTCAAAAGGGACTAGCTGAAAAGGTAGAAGCTTAAGTGACCTGTCATCACTGTTTCCTACCCCTTGCCTTCACCATTTCACTCTGTTTGCATGCCAGATTGCCTCTCCAGAATTTTTGGCAGCTCACCAGTCCACACAGGCTTCCTGTCACATGGGATATCACTGCCTTGCTGCTTACCCTGTGGCTGTGCACAGTGACCCAGGAGAACCTTGTTCTGGAGGCTCAGGGTGCTCCAAGGTCAGCAGCAGAGCTGCCCCAGCCAGCAGTGCCATTGTCCAGCCGAGCAGGCAATCACCATAGCTACTGTAAGAATTGTCTTTCTAAAACAACCCAACTGAACAACAGATTGGTATTTTCCACATTAGGTTATGTGCTGCAACATGCAAATCTGGCACTTTAACCAGATGAAGCAGAAAGTGGGGCTCTCAGAGTTCTTTAGTGCTCTTCCTCTGGGTTTTGTTTTTTTTTTCTTGAGACAGTAGCTGTATTACAGTGTCCACCGGCATGCTCTGAGGCAGAAATAGCCCTCCAGGCCCTTTCTCTTCACTTTCAATGTCTGCCTCCATTTTTGGTTTTCTCTGGGGAGGAGAAGAGCTGTGCTGGTATATGGTGATCTAAGGGAATAATTTGAAATATGTGTGTTATTGCTGTGGGCAGCTGTGTAATTGAGAAGGAGACTTTTGAGACACCCAGGTAACAGGTCATGCTGTGAAACATTTCCAAAGGAAGCATCTAGACTAACTCATGAGTATTACAATATTATGCCTGCTCTGTTTCTCCTAGTGGACAAGTGATTTATTTTGTATTCACAGAGTAGTAATAACTTAATGAGTATTTGCCCCATATATATGTAGCTACCTAAGCATCTTCTCTGTTTGCTCTCTTCTGTATTTTCATTTCTTGTGATTAATGCAGGTTTTTTTCCCAGTCACTTCCCCGACAGATTTTCAGTCAATTCGTTGATGTTGCTGAAACCAAGCTTTCAAAATGGATGAGTTGGGCCCCTGAAGATCCCAAGTCTGTCTTAAAATAGTAGTATTAAAAAAGTATTTTAAATTCATTATTTCATACTGAAGCTCTTAGGGATTGTGTTTTCATTTTGCTACCAAGATTTTCTTTTCTGTTATGTGGTGGTCCTTTTTTACTTTTAAGTCAAAGCCAAGATCCTTATTGTGTTGTTTGAATGCTGAAGCTGTTGCTCTAGGAAAAGATCCAACTATCATAAGACTCGGAGTAAAACTAACAGGAGCTGGCAATACACTTAGCTGTAAGTCACTCCTTCAGAGCCCTGTTTGTGCTGTTTCTGCTCCACAGTAAATGATTTTACTTTGGTCTTAGTTGTAGTTGGAAAACAACTTTTTTTGACATGTTTGTTATTTCAAGTAAAAGTTATTCCAGTTCACCTGAACACTAAATAGCTGAAATGTTTTTGAGCATGATCTTTTGTGTGTAGTCCTATGGTATTTACAAAATATGAGTTTCTGGTATAATCTTAGGAAGAATAAGGATTTTGCATCCCCTAGGAAAAATCAGATTTTTCAAGGGAATTTTTTGGGGGTTTTATTTAGTATTTAATACACTGAGATAGGTACTGCTCAACAGTTCTCATTTCTGCCTGTGTCTGATCATAGGCCCATTGTTGCATCTTTCTCTGGAAATCACATACCTACGCAAAGCCAATGTAAATATTGTTTGGTATTTATTCGATCTTTCAGACGATGACCTCTAACAGAGCTCGTGTACTGCAGCATGAATGTATCATTTTATATCACACCATGACAGAGGACCGGTTTTGTAGCTTGTAACAGATTTTAAGATTATAGAAATATAGAAAGTAGTAGGTAAAATATGACCCTTACCTATCCTACCTTTTCTGTCATTGTGGTAGAATACACTTATTTGACTACTGTTATGCAGAGGCTTCTGTGACCCCCCCAGTGCAGTGCATAGCAGAGGTATTACTGTGTTGGTGGATTCTGGTGTACATCCCTTAGCTTGGTAAGGAGAACCAGACTTTGAATTTAGATATGGAAACAGTCATGAGGCAGAGATACAGACAAACCAACTGTCAGAGTGCCATTTCAGAGTTAGTAAAGAAAGCTGCTCTCCTAGAGGCTGAGATGAACTGTGCCAGTACACCAGGTAAGTCCATCAGAGCAGAACTGACTGTCCCACGGCAGACCAAGGGTCTCTTTGGTCCCATTCCATCCCCAGCTCTGCCCTGCAGCTAATGGATAGATTTTCTAATACTGGTCTGGGTAAGGGTAGGGAGGCAAATTCTTACCCTGAATAAATCATGGGTGATGAATGTGCTAGAGTGAAGAGCTCTTGCTTTTCCTTTTGAAGAAGGGGTTAATGCTAACTCAAAATCTCTCTTCTCATGCAGAACTACTCAAGTTAAAGCTATTTCTTGGAAGAATACCCTTAGGAAGTCAGTGACCTAGAAGGAGCTTGGCATAGAATTGCCTTTTAGCCTTAACTGTGATATTCGCTGCTGTGCTCTCCATACACAAATAGTTTTTGACAGGCTTTGCAAGCAGCCCAGGGTCATAGCCTGCGAGCTTTCCTTGGGCAAGTAAAAGCTGTGGAGGCAGGAACTTAATCCATTTCTTGTTGAGACAAACAGCAGAATTCCCACACTCTGGGATGATGCACAGTGGGACACTGATGGGCAAATGCAACCCCTCATAGGACTGTGAAAAGGACATGGCAAGCAGCAAAAGATGAGCCCTGGCGGGGATGGTTCATGAAGTTTAAGCAGTCCTTTGAACTGGAACCAAGACTGTTTTTAATATCCCTTGACAAGAGGCCAGGAGGAGAGCAGGTGACGGTACACCAAGCTGACATCCTGCCTTGGGCATCAAAATATGTTTCTGTGGCCACTGCTTCTCTCCACTGCAAGCTGCATCGTAAGGTAGGGATGTGGTTTTGCTGTAGAAGCAAGGTGAGCAGCAGAGGGCTGATGCCTAAGCCCTTCCTATAGGGTTTGCTCTGTATGTACACTGAGAGCACATGGTGGTGGGGCAGCCTGGGAGTGTGCTGGTTCATGGCCCACCTCCTCCTGTTTCTGAGAGAAAGGGCTTTCTCCCCACCCCAGCTCTTTGGTCAGGCATTAATCTGAGAACTTGTTTCTTGCTCAGTAAACCTAGCAAGTAACCTAGTGGTTAGTGCTGCATGGGACGATGTATGGAAGATATGCTCTGAAGAAGTTAACATAGTCCCTACAAAACACTCTGATCCTTGCAAATGCTTTTTGTTGTTTTTTTTTCCCTTGATAGTTTTTTCAAGTCTGGGATTTTTATAACTGAAGAATTCAAATAAATCAGCAACCGGAGAAAATGCCAAACAACCGCAGTCAGGCTTTCTTAGCATTTGAAAGTAACAGACCCCTTTCTCAAGATCTTATGCCTAACAGGATCTGATTGCGCTTTCTCAGCCAGAGAATTTCTGTCAGTACCTCTGCCAAATGCACGGTCTCATGGAGGGAGGGTTTGATAGCGATCCAGGTTAAGGCAGCCTCTTCATTCAGAGACAGTGACTGCCAGCCCCACACAGGCTGCAGCGGGGCCACCCAAATGTCGAGTTTCCACTGAGGAAGGCCAAATTCCCCATACTCTTTTTATTTTTGCAACCCTAACAGGGCCGTGTCCTTGGTTTCTTTCCATGCCAAATAAAGAGTCTGCACATTTTGTCTAGTTCAATTTTGTACCATTGAGGCGTTTATACCAGGAGCACCTGCAGAAATAGAGGTCTGAAGAGAGAGATGCATTTCTGACAGGTTAAATCAACCCGAGCAGTGAGAAATTATTGTGCTAGATCTGTAAACACATTTTCAGGTTGCCTTGCAAGGGCAGCCTGTGAAGATTAAATTGGCTGGGGATGCTCTGAGCCCTAGGCACAGAGTACCCGGGGAGACGTGGCTAATATAAAATGCTCCAAGCTAGATCCTGCCATCCAGCACAGCCGTGTAAATCTGGAGTAACTCGGGCTGCTTTGGGCATGCTACTTAAGATCCACTTCACCCAACAGAAGGGCAGAATTTAAATGAATTACCCATGAGCAGAGAATAAAGACCGTGTTCAGTAAATAATAGATTTCTGGAGTTCCTGCCCTTCATGACTCTCTCTCATAAATATTTCAGACTCTGTCTGGTTGCTGCTTCACTGTGTCAGCCAAAGATCAGGCTGGGCAAGTGCATTTTGGTGTCATTCACATCAGAGGCTCAGGGTGAGGCAGAACCACAGACAAAACCCTGATTTCTTAAGAGCATGATGCAGTCCTCACCAGAGCGGTATCTGAAGTACCAAGGGCACGTTCTGTAACTGCTCTTGGTTATTCTCTCACTGAACTGAAAAATAGGAGAAAGGGGAAGCAATTTTAAATCAATAGAACTCAGTTTGGTACAAAAGTGTCAGCTGAAGCATGTCAGTATTTATGAGATTATTAATTTCATTCTGAAGAAGTCACAGTATTTCTCACCCTGCCCAATCCCTCCACGCAGGCTGGTGCTTGGCACCAATCCGTGAGTAGGTTTTGTTCATCCAAAACTTAATTTTTCAGGGGACTTTACTCGGGGAGTAATGAGTCTGATTTCTCTTTTTGTGCATACGTGCTGGATTCTTTCTGTTCACTTACTTTGTTCAGCAGCAATACAATCTCTTATTAAAACACCCTCCAGAGACTTGATAAGACTCAACCTCTATCACCGTAACTTGCTTCATAACCTGAACGCATCCCTACTGTGTTACACCCACTCTCGATGCTCCTAGCCAGTTGTCCAATGCTAACTGAGAAGCAAAATGCCTCAGTGAGATTTGAAGAGCTACATCCATGCCTGGAGACACAATGACTGTTAGAAAATAGCATTTTTAGAAAATCTGAAACCACTCACTTTGAATATTCTGCTTTCTCAATGAGTTGACTCTTGTATTTTAAACCTGTCCGATGGGTTTTATCAATGTGAAATACTGTTTACTTTTGCTCATTCTTGCACTATCCAGACCTTTACCATGCAGATGCTTTCCAGTATTTTCCCTGATATTTAGCATATTGTAATTGATTGCTCATGACTGCCATGAAATGACAATGCCAAGACTGTCCATAGTTCACAATATAGATGGTTTGCTGGTGGAAATTCCACCATTTTTTTCATGATAGCCAGTCCAGCAGAAAGCTCAGTGAGATGAGCCTCTCAAATAGGGCAGGGAGGAGACGTCAAGAATAGATTTGTGTGTATTTGTGACATGCCCAGCCAGGAAAAGAGAAGTATTGGTCTCAGTAGATCAAATGACCACCTGTACATTCTCACAGTCTGAGAAATAACCTCTGTCCTGCCACTTATGCTGTTAGTTGCTCTCCTGTGTTTTCCATTAGGATTGTCATTCTGTTGCCAAAAAGAAGGAAAAAGGATCCATCTCTCCTGCGTTCTTGCTGGCTGAACAAGCCATTGTCCACATCAAGGTTTTTTTTTTTAATTTGACTATTTATTTTGCAGGTGTGCTTTAAACATTTTTAATAATATAATTGCACTGATGAGACCTATAAAGGAGCATGTATAAATTGCTCTTGCCCTTTTTACAGCCTAATATTCTCCTTGGTTCAGAGGGGGAAATCGGTGGCCTGGCAGAACCAGATCCACACAGGGTGTGGGGGGGTTAATGGTACCGGCACTGCTGCAATGATCTGCCTAAGGGCTGCAGATAAAAAACAACCATTTTTTGTTGTAAAGGATCAGAATGAGGGTTATCTGGAGGGACAGAGTTTCATGGTCTGCAGTACATTTCCAATGTTCCAATGTTCATCATGCCAAGAGTCTATTGAGAAACAGAAAATTAGGGGTTAAACCTTCATCTGCAGAGTCACCTTGAAACCCCATAAT
Source organism: Pezoporus flaviventris (assembly GCF_033815535.1). NCBI lineage: Eukaryota > Metazoa > Chordata > Aves > Psittaciformes > Psittacidae > Pezoporus > Pezoporus flaviventris. The sequence goes on along the minus strand of NW_026892585.1, from coordinate 17,831,185 downwards.
GTAAGATCAGTGATTGAGGATAGCTGTTTGCTAAAAAGATTACTGACGGGCATAAAACAGTAGCTGTAAGTATATTTTGTCTTAGATATTTTCCTGGCAGACTAAAGTCTTTCACTGAGTTATGCAGTAGCAGCCCTGGATTTGGATAGCTTGTGCTCAGAATAATAGTAGGGTGTTTTTTGGGGTGCCAGAGGGGAGAAAAGGTAGCGCTTTTTTAAGTCAGTGCACTGTAATTTTCTTTGGTTAGCACAAAAGCATTCTGCACTCCACAAATGGAGAGGCCCGTTTCAGTTTCTTCTTCTGCAGTATTCTGTACAAGAGGGAAGAAGATGAGATAACTCTTCCTGGATAATATCCAAGATGTTAATTAAAGAAATGGCACTTCTACATTCACTCGTTACTGGCTGGAGTTCATGGCCATACTGGTATTTCATGTCTTGCTTTCAGGTTAAGATCTTTTCAAGATGATCTTTTCTAGAAACCCTTTCTTGTTCTGCCACTAGAGGTCCTAATGATAATAAGAAAAGGAGGCGCAAAAAGCAATAAGGAAATACCTATGTATTTGGCACTGGAGAATTCTTGCAAGGTGGACCTGAGTATCAGGTCACTGAAACCCCCCATTAGTTAGCTGACAGCATGGGTTAGTGCTAGGCACACTGGAGGAACAGCATCTGCCTGTTGGACCCAAAAGATTAGCTTTGTCTCTGTTCCAGAGTGATTTTCATGCGTTCCTGCCGTGCCCTAGAGGAGTGGGAGGTACGCTTTGCTTACACTTGGGCGATACACAGCTAATTTGTCATGCCACCCAAGTTAGAACAGGGAGGGATGAGCTGTGGATGATGGCTTTGAGGTTGCTTGGATCTACCTGACAAGCGAAATGCGAGGGTCAACCAAGAGTTTATCAAATGCCATGGTACTGAACAGCAGGGCAGCTGCTGAAGCAGCTTTGAGGACTTGCTTCTGGCTCCTTAATCCTCAGTCTCCTGCTTTGTCCTTTCCCAGCCAGAGCTTGCTCTTGTAGGTAGGGAGAGATGAAAAATCACCCCAGGTGCCAAGGAGAGCAAAGAGAAAGCAAATGGCCTGAATGCGTGAAAGTTTAGAGAAAAGCGTTCCCTGCCAGGCATGCCATTAGCAGCCAGTACTTGCAACATAATCCTGGGGCTGCTGTTATTGTTTTAGCCCTGTTGCCTTGCTGTACAGTGCTTCAGTGCTGTAAAAAGAAATGGGTGGACACACCTGGGAACTGAAATTAAATCCAGCTTTTCCCATTTGCCACTTTTTTCTATTATTTCCCTCTGTTAAAATTTGAATGTTGATTTTTCGCATTCTGCTGAGTCTGCAGTCTTTGACAGCATATAATTGTTCTAAACGTGTTCACTAAAGAATAATAAAATCCATTGGCAAAGAAAATTCCAGCAAAACAATTTCTTATCAAAATCTGCCAGCTTGCTGAAAGCAATGCATCAGGTATCCCAGAGGAAAACATTCCTTCTTACAATGGGATGACAAGGAAGCGGAGCCCATCACCTTGCCATGGGCAGCCTGGCCTGGGGACCTCTCTCATCATGACTCTAATGAGCATCCCAGCTCTGTTTCAGAAAATAAAGGAAACACTTGGTCTTGTTCCATACTGAAACCAAACTGAACTCAGTAACCCTGGAAATTCTGCAAAATGGAATTACCACTTTCTGCCAAGCTTGAGCATCATGTTACAGTGCCTAACGTTGAATGAAAACTTAGAAAATACTGTATTTTTCTGAAACGATGGGCATTTTCTTGTAATTAGCAAATTGTGGCTCTTTGTACTTATTCTGCTTATCAAGTTACTTCACAGTGTCAAGACCTGTTTTGTTCCAGCCGTCCCTCGCATCACTGATTTAAGAGTTGTTCTTGGCACTAGGAAACCTTAGGGGTGCTGTCCCGGGCTGCACGCAGGAGGTTGTTCCAACAGCAGGAACTGGAGCTGAAACTGTTCATTGTTTATGTAAAACTAAATGTTATTTCCTTAGCGCCAGCACCAGGCTCTGTTCCTGAGGCTGTATGTGCACATATCTGCACAGGCACCGCAGCCTGAGCACGGTGTGTTGCACTAGGAAATTAATGTTTCCTTTGCTTCTGCAAATAAAGGCATCCACGGCACACTGCCCTGAAGAAGCAGCTCTTGCCAGCACTGGGGAGCTGATGGTGATCCATCAGCTGAACAACATAAACTCAGGAAGCATTTGTGCCTCAGTCACACTGAGGGTCTTCCAGGCTATATCCTTTGTTGACTGATTTGTAAGTAACAGCAGCTCTTGGCAGCCCAGGTGATGTTTTTGATGGGTATGACGCATACACCAATTAGATAAGATGACAAAAAGCCAGTGTTTTAGATAGAAAATTTGGCCAATGAGAACTGCAAGGCTTCTTTTTAGTTGGTGTGATGAGTTTTATGTCTGCCCACTTGAAATACTGTGATTATCAAACTGTCTCTTTGTTCACTGCTTGGCTTTTGACTTCTAAGCAGGCAAAGCAGGCAGTGTATACTATAAAATGTAAAGAAAAAGAAGATGCTGCTAATGCACTGAACTGTCTTCTCTATAGGACTGTTTGGCATTAAACATTTTAGTTTGGCTACAGCTTTTGACCCCTTTTCATTCCTTCAATCCCAAACCCTATGTATAAATGGTGATTGACAGAATACTCTGTGTTTGAAGCAGCCTCACAATGGCTTGTACTCAAGATATAAATATCTGATGTTCCAAGTCTTGAGAGATGAACTCCTGATGTATTGAAGTACCAGCTGATTTTCTTTCATATCTGCAATTAAATTCTTCATATAAATGTCACATTACATGATGAGAAAGAGACTGTAAAACCCCCAGTTTTCACCTAGTAGCATATTAAGGTCAGAAGTTGAGAAAAAAATCCTGTGAAAAACATGACACTGAAGGAAGTAATCCTTTAAAGGTTGTTTATGCCTATGACAATATAAATTACATTATTAGATTATTTTTTATCAGTGTGTAAGACTGAGAGACTAATAAATACATGGCAAAGAAGAGAGATTTGTGGTAGGAATCTTAACTAATCACTAATAACTAATATATTAAATATTTTTAAATATATTATGTATGCATATTTTTAAAAATGGATCATTTTCACCATTTTCTCAATTTGCAACACAAAATTACTGTTAGTGTAAATACATATCATAGTATTGCCAAAGGGCATGGACTTTAGCAAAGGTCATTGTGTAGCTACTTAGAAACTGAATGTTGTATTCAGCCTTTAGGCTGCTCTGCATGTACCTTGGGTTCAAGCAAAAAAGAAGAACCTTGCTAACAATCCTGACATCTATATCTGTTCTGTATGGTAGAAATTCTGCTGTAACTTTCTAGCCTATTCATCAGAAATTTGTCATTAATAACAGCGTTAACATCTTCAAAATATTACAGACTTTTCTGAAAATTCACGTTCTTACTGTGATGGGATGAGGTTACGCAGTCACACAGCATCCTCACAGTGGGGTCTCTCAGTCTGTGAACAAAGATGCTATCTTAGGAAGAGTGCTGCTGGATGTAAGCTTATCTGAGGAAACTGCAGATGGTAGCAAGGAAGTCTGGTTTTGGCTGTCTTCTCTATGCCTGAACCCAAGCCAGATCTGGGGGGAACTGAAAGAGGTGGGCACTGGGATTGGGCTCCTGGAAGCGATTTTAGCCTGGGTGCCCTCTGGGTGATGTTCCTTCCACCTAACTCCCATTTAAAGGCTACATATGCCATCTAAATTAATCATTAAGACTCCCTCTGATCAGTAGAGAAAGTGAGCACTTCTAGATAGTGACTGACCCATCTTCTTTAAATACATTACCTTTGGAAGAGGTCTCTGCTAACTAGTAGAAGCAGCCTAAACAATTCACTTAGTTGTTGCTGTTCTTCAGGGGGTTGCAGTTAACAGAGATGAATCCTGTCCATATTTAATGCATAATAATCTCCAAGTGGGATAGCTGTTTTGCTAAAAAAAAACTAACCCACCATTTGCAGCTAGAAAGACATCAACCCCACTGTGCCTGTTACCCCAAGTCATGGAGCCAGACTGTTTTTCTAGTACATCCTCCCCAGCCACCTGGTGAAGAAGCAGCTGTAAGCTGTCTCAATGGTGTGCCAGGGATTGTGCTTTCCAGAGATTCCACTTCTGTAGTCCCTATTCAGACCTTTTCACTGAAACTTGATAGGAATTTTGACACAGGACTATAAAGACAAACCCCCTCCAAGAAGCGAGTGGAGACAGGATCCTCCTGTACATTCCTGTAAGGCCATTATGTGATGGCTAAATGAAGGTATTGCCACTGGAGGCTTTCCAACAGGGTTCTTTTGCAGCTATTATGGAGCATAAGGAAAAAGAACCATCGACCAATCATATCACAATGGACAGAAATACAACATTTCATTGTGCACTGGTATACTTTATTCAGGGCAGAAGTGTGCAGTTTGCATAGCTGAAAAACATAAGCCAAGTTACCAGTATTTGCAAGACACTCCTTTTTCACATTTCACAGTCACTCTTCCAATACATTTGTAATTTGAATCAAATTGCTGGAGATCAAATGAGATACAAAGGCGGAATTTGAAAGCTCTCACTCACGTCACCTTCCAACTGTTATGAAAATCTAGGCTGTTACTGTCCTTGTTCTGGTTGCCTCAGCATAACCCCATTCCTTCCTGGGGAAATCTGTAATAGAAGCTATTGCATTTTAGGAAGCAGACAGTATTACAGCTGCATCAGCGTCTCTAAGGGAGGACCTGGAGGCACTGACAGATACCCTGAACATTTCTGTGCTACAGGATTTATCCTAACAGTTGCTTTAACCTTCCCCCTGTTCAAACTTCAGGTTAATACATGGAACAAATGCTGCTATTCTGTTTCCCTGCACTAGTGATGACACCTCACCTAACAGGACAAGCCCCAGACTTTGCCAATACTGATTGAATCGACTAGGTTTACGTTTAAAAGTAAGTTGAAGATTACTTCAGGCTTTTATGTTCTTCCATTTCCAGTGATCTGGAAGACGAATAAACCAGGCTATTTAGTAAGCGCTGTCAACTGAAAGGTGACCTGTTCTTGAATCTGGCCTTTTATCTCAGCTTCATGGGTGGGTTTGGCTCAAAGCACTACTTATGCCTAGGCTGACAAATTCAAAGGAAAAGGTGGAGTTATGCTATAAGATGTTTACTTGTGTTATGCTGGAATTCCTTTGCTCTTGCCCAAGGCTGTACTTTGGAGGCCTTCAGAGATAAAATTGTTCCTTCATGCTTGCCTGAAATATTGTTTTCTTATGTTTTCCTCTTGTCAATGGGAATTAGAAATTAAATGTTGTCCCTGACCAAATACAGAGCTAAAAGTAATTGTGTGTTTTGTGATGCTCGAAGTGTTGCTGTCTGCTAGTTTTGAGTGAAAGATGGGCAAAAATGAGGAAAACACACCAGCACCCTTAGCAGGGATGCTTTGTTGAGCCCCTTGTACAACCTGTGTGAGGAGAAGAGTCTAGTTGATGGATCTAACCACAGGGGCAAAAGTGTAAATGACCACAAATTGGTTGGTACAACCAACCAACCAACCATTTAAAAGGCATACAGGAAGGAAACTAGGAAATATAGGGGATAGATGTTTTTCCTTTGGATTTTTTTTTTTTTTTGGTTGGTTTTGTTTTGGGTTGTTTTTTTTTTAATATTTATATTAGGGGAAGTGTGCTCCATGGTATGGCCCACAGTCTATGTCCCCTGGCTGTCCCCATATGGAAACCAACTAGACCACAGACCCTTCTGGCCTGTACTCTGGAATTCAGTTCCCTTGGAAACTGAACACATACTTACACTGTTACTAAAAGCAACGAGTATAAAACCAAGTATTTTTTAAATGGTACCAAACCATATCTTTTCATTTTATTGTTGGAAGAGGTATAATGTAACGTACTTTTCTATTGTACATATATCTACAGCAAACCTTACTTTCTAGGTTCTGATCATTGTGTTAAAAAGCAGTACAGGATGTCCATGTCTCTTCAGTTTAATTCCAAATATTTCCTCTCAAAACAAAAAATGTTTTCATTCTTCTTTGTGATAAATCCCACTTGTTATCAGTGATCATATTTCTATACACATTTTTTAACATTAAGCTAAATGCTGAAGTGTAGAATCCAAAATAGAATAAATAATACATAATTTAAAAATCTGACATAATTTAAAACAAAGGAATCACATGTCAATAAAACAGCATTTATGCCATTTTAGAAGTTCTCTTTTCTTACCCTCAGTATGGGCAATGATCAGGGGTCACTTGGGGTTCTGAAGAAGTTGCTACCATCCTTTCAGCTGAAAGTTGAAGCATTGTCAAGAATATCACAGGAAACTTTAAATGACACAGCAGCAAATGGTACTAGATCCTGATGCTATCAAAGAGTAAGTGGTAATTAGGAAGATTGGAGCAATGCCTGAACATGGTGTATAATCTGTGGCACTCAAAGCAGAGACCCCACTGGGAAATGTTTTGGACAACACAACACAAAATGCTGTTCGTGTCTTCTGTCGTAATCAGTTTTATATGCCTGAAACCAATTTATTACTATTTAACAAGAGCAGGTGGCTGGAAGGCTCTGAGCATATTCTGCTGTTCTTCCTTTCTCTAACATTCAAACAATGGGCTTTACATTAAAAAAAATATAAAATAATCTGTCTCTTGGGGAAAAAAAGGTCTCAAAACCAAATTAAGCTTTGTTAATGATGCCATTACCCTTTACAGTGTGAGAGACCTAACTCATGCTGCAAGTGGAAGTAGGCACCAGTATTTTCTTCTTAGGTAGCCACTATTGAAACAGGCTCTTTCCCTTCATTTGATGTTTTCAGCCAGCACTTCTGTCACTGTAGCTTTATAAGAGCAAATGGGTGCCACTGATGCTTTCCATTTCAAAATAAGCAGGAAAGTTCTTACCCTTATTTCTAATCTAGCTCAATCATCTTCCATAGTCCACAAAAAGTTTCCTGAAGAGTTGTTCTTAAATTGCATGAAAACAAAACAAAAAAAATGTTAACATTTTAGTCTCATTCTCCCATCCAAATCAGACTGTGGACAAAGGATTTAAGGAAGGGTGTGCCAAACACTGAGGACTGTTGGTATTCCGAATCAATTACAGCAGTTAGTGCCTAATTAAGTGCTAATTTTTGTTCTATGCAGTCTCATAGAGGGTAGAAATTTGGCTCAGGCGACTTGGAACACAAAATTTGAGCTATTAGATGTGAAAACATCTACTACTTTTGTGCATAGAAAATCTACTTTGTTTTATGTGAGTCGAGTGCTCTGTAAAACAAGGCTAAACTCTTATCCTGGTTTGGCTGGCTTCCTCCTACAGTTTCAGAAGTTTCACAAACATTTGTTTTCCTGTATCCTCACAAGTTACAGAATATGCTGAAGACAAGTTCACTGGCAGCCAATTTTCCATGTTTCCTTCAAAGGAAAACTCAACTGTCTTCTGCAATAGCAGAGTTGAGAATCCCTTGATGCTCACAGTATCTTTATTCCCCGCTTCACAGAATAAATAGAATTTTTAGCTAGAGCTGAATAGGCAAGGAACTGATGGCAATTATTTGAGCCAGGCTTTCAAAGGAGAGACCTTCATAACTTCCTTGCATGCAACAGCAAACACAAAACATTGTTCTTGTCCATGCAGGAAATGTATCTTAAATCCCAAACAGAAGTAATGTTAGATTCTGGAGGCTTGACCTCCACAGAGACCTGTCAGTCATCTCTGGCGCAGCATATGGGAACGTTCAAATTGCCACACCTGATAGGCATTCTTGTTACATGCAGACAAAACCAAGTCCTTCTCATCTTCACTCTTTGCTGCTTCTATGCATTTGCCAGAAAGGACGTGGACAATCATTCCATTCTACAAGATGGGAGAAGGGAAAAAAAGAACACATCAAAAAGAAGGGTTTTCCAGTAAAAGCTAAGCCATGTTTCTGAAACTTTTTACATACAATAGATCATCAGTAATGACTGGGTATTCAAATTTTTGAAGTATTGCTCTAAACATAATGGCTGGGTTTAGCTTTTAGCCCAGGGCATGGTGAGTATTCATAATTCCTTTCAAAGCTGACAGGATTGGTAGGTACAGAACTCAATACATCTCTTTCCACCACTGTTTGTTTCCTGTGGGTACAGGTTGTCATCAACATCAACTACAGACCTACAGACCACAGACTTTCAGAAGGACCCATGCTTGCCTTCCTTAGGAATCAAAACAAATTACAGCAGGAACTGTACCAGAGGATTGCAGCATCCCTAGAACTACAGTCACTACTATTTTCCAAGGCTGTCCTAAAGCATGACTTTTTTCAGTCTTGTAGAGGAGCTCCTGCACAGCCAAGTGAAGTCCACTGAATAAATACCAAATTCCTCTAAATAGGAAGTTTGCCCATCTCTTACAATGCAGGAGATTTAATGTTCCCCTACTACCAAAGGGCTCTCATTTGGCTCGGTTCAGGATTCACAGAGCCTTCCTCTGCCAAAAAGAAGTGGGCAAGATTTGCCCCGCTGATTCTGATTCTATTCCTATAAAGCCAGTAAGACAAACAGTTAAAACAAGGACATATGAATTTAGATAGGATTCCTGTAATTTGTTTTTTAAACCAAATTTATTTCACATAGACAGTGTAGAGGGGCAAGAGGCATCCTAAATTTCCTGGCTATAAATGGTACACAGGTGAAACTTCCCCTTCAAATACCTCATCCTTTCCCCACCCAAGAATCTTGCCAATCACCCAGTGATCCCACTGTCACCATCAGCTGCCTTCCCCTCACAGCAGTCACTACTGACCTCCTGGACATCCCAGTGCTGGTGACTGTTGTCTGTCTCCTTTGTACAGTTTTGAGGGATAACCTTCCCATGTCTGACATCTAAGCAAAACAGTGGAGCAGAACCGAGCCGGATTTCCTTCATGCTGTTATATTCAAAGTGCTGGAAAAGGGAGGGTTTGTTTGAACAATGATGGAAGGACAACCCAATTCAGTTTTAAATGCTAATTCCAAAAATAATTTCCTGTACATGCTTGCTAAGATGCAACCCAAACATGAGTGATGGTGACCCAGCAGCCTTGACCTTGCAAAGTAATCCCCTCAGCTAGCTAATTCTGGTGTAATTATTTACCTAAGGTAAGGCTTTGTGGAATGCAATTATGGATAAAGTAAACCCATCGTATAATAAAATCTTCCAGTTTAATAAATATTTGAACAGATGGGTGTTTCTGCCAGCGTCTGCACACGCTGTAGTTAGAAATGTGCCTGCAGCTCATCCTGAGCTCTATGTAAGCAACAGAACTTGCTTGGGACTTGGAGTAAATATCTGCAGTCAGTCTGTATTGGTTTGGTTTCTCTTGGTGACAGTCTGATGCCAATCTGGGAGCTTACATGAATTGCTCTCCTGTCTTTTGACTGCAGTTTAAGCATTAAACTAGGCACTAATGAAGAAACCCATCCCCATTATTCTGATATTGTTACATTTTACTCCCAGACTTTCTGTTCTCTGGACACCACCAAACATACTAGCAAGTAGGCACTTAATGATGTCTGCTGGAGCAAAGCATGGATATCTGGCCTCAGTGACACATGGAACATTGCCGTGTTTCAAATGACACTCAGATGCAGAAAAATGGGTGTCATTGCCTTAGCACATGTCTAATTTTGAACACATCAGTGTTTCCACTAATGCCAACCCAGTCATTTTTATGTTGGAGTTACTGTTTTCTGGATGGTTCCCTAAATCTGATGCAGTGCCTATAAACTTAAAATACACAGTACCTGGGTTATACTGTCACTGCAAGGGAATAGTTCGATAGAGCCTTCTTCAATGGCTCTTCCAGGTCTGTAATCTGCACAGAAGCCAACACCAGTATTGTAAAGCTGTAAGTAAAGGTTTATACTGAAATAAGGCACAATCTGATACAAACAAAATATCCTTCAGCTAACTTTTTCGGTGATTGTATCCATTTATGATATATGGTTTTGCTCATAATTCGGGCTTTTTTTCTTTTCTCTCAAACTAGATCTTGCATATTGATCTTGAAAAATGATCTGATATAAAAAGGCCATCTGCATGAGGCAACACAATTCTTTTCCTTTACTAATGGGACCTAAGGAAACTAAGGTTAGGATCCTCTGAGCTGTAGACAATCTGGGTTCAGCTCCTGGCTGGCTTTCAATGTTTATGTGACCATTTGTTGTTCGTCTCCACTGTTCTCTTCTTTCTCCTCCTATCCTTCTTGCATTGTTTGTTTGGACAAATGTTTCAAAGCAGGAACAGCCTCTTACATTATGCTGAGTACTTAGTACATGGAAGCAATACTGTGGTCTTTGAGCAATGTAAACCCACTCCTCATTCTTTATAGTGTATTTTCTCTTACCTTGCCAGAGAATCCTGGTGTGTCTTCAGGTTGGGAGAGCTCAGGGTACACATTTGATACAAACCACTGGAAATTTCTACAGCCCAGTCTCTTTTGCAGCTGAAGGCGCTCGCTGCAGTCTGGCTTCTCTGCCTTTACGGAGAAGGCATAGGGACAACAAGGTTACTGGTATATTTGTGTTAGATATGTTAGAAGTGAAAATGACTACTTAGGAATTATTTCTACCATCTCTTCTATCCTGCATGTTATAGAAACTGATATATATCTATTATTAGTACACAGAGGAGGAGGACCAGCTATAGCCTTCCTCCAACTTTGTACTAAAACAGCATTTAGTCTGGCATTATGATGGAAGCAAATGTTTCAGAAGTAGCATACACTGTGAAAATAAATATTTCCTCTAAAAATTATTATTATACTTCAAGATAACTTGGTCACTTTTTAAATTAAAAAGTCAGGACCAAGCTTGATATTTGTTAAACTGAAATCAGTGGAATTGCATTAGATTGTCATTCAGTACAGAATTTGCCCCATCAATTAAAATTCAATTTCCTGGCTTTTAACAGCCCAAATTACCCAGTTATTGTCAGTCCTCCACGGTAGGAGGATGTTAAGTGATGAGAGAGTTTAACCCAAAATATAATCTATCCCATTATTATCTGATAGTTACTAAATCTTGTAAGTGAATGTGTTCTGTGGCTATAAAGGCATAAAACTTTCTCTATGATTTATGTGTTTTCTTGAATTATATGCACACAAAATCAGCTCTTGCCCTTCCTGGTAGCAATTCTGTTCTGAAGAAAGACAAGTGCCTTCAGCCCTTGGTGAAGCTATGAGCGTCTGCACTGCAAAGGACTGACAGTTGGAATATTTGAGGGTATTTAGCACTGAAGATGGCTAACATTTCTGAAAACCTCTAGGCAGGTAAGTGTCAACCCTTCAGTTTCAGAACTACATGAAACACTTCTCTAAATCTCTCAGTGCTCAAATACTAAAATACTTTACCACCCTGGATTCTCTCTGCTCTTTCTCGCCAGCTGTAGACCTCCCCCTTCACATTTCTACTTTTAAAAAATGGAGGTTTGGATTCCAGGAAACTGGACTGATTCCTACATCAGAAATTAAAATTCGTAATATAAGCAAAGAACTGCCTGTAAATAACTTTTCCTCAGACCGGCTATCTCTCTGCATCCATAAGAAAGAGAAAAGGACTTTGTTTTCCATGCCTGGAAAACACTGACAAATGAAGGGCCTTTGATATCAAGGGAGAGGTATCAGTTTCTGAAGGCAGGGAGTGATTGAAGAGATCAGTCATGCCATGCGGCACTGTTTGCCAGCCGCAGTAAGCTGCATCAGCAAAGCTTGAGAGTTGCAATAGGTTAGAGAACCTCACAGTTTAGATACAGTCTTAAATTCAATAAGCATAACAACAAGGTTCAGCAATTTAGCACCACACAAACCTGCTTCCAAGAGGTTTTCTTGGAAAAGAGAAATAAAGAAGTAAAATGGTCCCCTAAAATGAGGTGTTTCTCATGAGACTGCTTTGGCTGAAGAAGGTGATGGCAGGAAATCTCATTTTGTCATACTAGTTACATTCTGCAGCTGATGCTGAATAAGTGGTGTAAATAATGTAAAGAAAATAATTATCAGTGTAAACCAATCTGAAAGGAAACTATTCTTGTAAATGAAATCTATCAACCACCACACAAGAAAAGGAGAAAAAGAGACAGTGGCTGAAATAGTAGAGAGCTGGGAAGCGCCTTATTCATCTGCATTAACACTCATGCCACAGGAATCCTGTGCAAGATGTGATTCAGACCGTAAACCGAGAAGACTTACAAAGCAAGCTAAACGGGGCCACTGGTTATTTTCTGCAGTGGGCTCTCGGAGATTTTTGTATTGGCCAATAGGTGGCTCCTCTCACCCTCTCAGAGCAATAAATCCCCGCAGGGCCCATTGCAGCTGAGCGTCAATAATGTCATTGCTTCCTTGTGTCTTTTGAGTAACATCTCGCTGCACTGACATACTGAAAATATTGGCTGTGAAAGAAAGGAACAGAGAAAAGGGCCTTTTATGTTATGGCATGCTGAGCACAGAGATCATAAAATTGATCGTTTGAATGAGCATTTTACTTAGAAGTATTAAGAGTATACTGGCTAGAATGAACTCTCAGGCAAAAGGTCATGACGCTTACAGCTAGTCAACTGCGGCATTGGTGGCTGTAGTTTTTAGTACAGAAAATTGCTTCTGAGTTGACAAGAAAGGCCTTCAGGAAATTATTAAATGATTTAAGGGCCTAACTGCCCATCTTAAAAGACTTGGCCTAGTGTTCTCCTTCCAGTTACATGGCTGTAACACTTGCAAGTCAATTAATGGGTGCCTGGCCAGTGGAGTTCAAATAAAGAGGGAGAAGCTTTTAAAAAATGTGAAAATAGAATGAAAAGGGAAACATGATGGGCTCAGACTCTAGGATTACCATAGCAGGCTGACTCAGGCAGCCTGAGATGCAGGTCCACTGGTGGAGCGTGAGGAGTTCAGACTAGGCTGACACACAGCTCTTTTCTTCTCCCTACTCTCATGCAGCTCCTGCTGAATTGGCTTTCTTAGGTGATAGCCAATACTGCAATACCTGAGGTGTGCAGGGTTGAAATGCAGGAGTAAAACTGAATGGGACACTTTGCAAATCACCTAGCCATGCTTTGACTTAATGTTTCAGTGGATCTTTTTTGCCTTAGAAGCATGGCATTGCTAAATGAATAGGAAGATGAATGACATGTTTTCATTCAAAACTGCCCACAGTTTGTCCACTGGCTTGTAGGGCAGGATATCATTATAAGAAAAGGTACTGGAGCCAGAGAATTCCAGACAGCTGCAGCAACATTAAGAACATTATCAACAACTTACCATTAACAACATTAACCACAGCTGCATGATTCTTAAACAAACATTCACTGGTTTGTAATGCATGGGATATACAGTCCCTTGACTGACCCTAATTTGCAATGAATTATACAGTGGCTTAAAATCAAGTATGGTCATTCTGCAGTTGGTGGGTGTGCAGATGATTCAAGTGTGGCTGCATGCCAGAGCTACACCACACACCTGGTTGTAAGCCTGTCTTGGTTTACAGGCTGCCAGGAATCCAGATCCCTGGAGGTCAGACTGCTGTCTGAGTGATGCTTCTAATGAAAAAGTAACATGTAAATAAAGGCTATGTTGAGATCAGACCTTCTCAGTTACAGGCAGTTGCTTCTGGATGCCTGCAAGTTCAGGGGGAAAAAAAATCACCTTTTTTTGGCACTAGACCACTCAGATGAGTTCTCTTTCAGTAGGAGAGACGCCAGTTTGCCACATACCCGTGAATATTACTGAATATCCTCATGAATCACATGAGGAAGACCTTCAGTTACAACAAATTAATCTCCTAGGAGGGCCCTTTGAGCACACACTGCCACTAGCTTCCACTTCAGGTGCACTGAAACCCTCTACATCCTATCAGTGGAAAAATAAATCAGAGCTTGTTGGGCAAGCTGAAGGAGTCATTCAGAGGAGTCATACTCTAAAGAGATTTGATAACTTCAGCATACAACTCCTAGGCACAAGTTTCTTTCCTTCTTGATCTGAAAGCTACTTCCACTGAAAGGTTTCATACAAACTGTCCCCAGCACCATGCACATTGAATGTTTGACTGCACACAGACACCCCCACGCATATTCCACCCCCTTTACCTACCTCAACACACACTCATTCCCTCAGAAATAAACCACTGCAGATGTCTTTACCTTGCTGATTAAGAAAGCCACTGTGTCGTGCTTGTAGAAGTTCTCTTTAAAAGGGCCCAGCCAGGTCTCTGCTATTCGGATTTTGTTCCTCACAATGGCATCTTCATAGGAGAAAGCATGGGGAAAGTGATTTCGATAGACATGCCCAACTCGGGAGCATGGAATAATTTCTACAGAGCCACCACAGAGCCAGGTCTGAAACACAGATGAAAACACGAAAAGAGTTTGCCTTATGTAGGTTACCTATATCTAAACAGGAGAAGCTCCCTTACTATAGACTCTGCCTCAGGAAATGCTAATCTGCACATGGCTGGAAACAGCAAGAACATTATTACGTGCTTCTTCATACATTGTTTCCCACAAATACAGAGAAGATACTGGGCAATCAGACATTTGATTTGACTGAGTATGGCTATTTATAGGTTTTTTTATGTTTTTCTGTGCACGAACAGTGCAGTGTAGTGAAGACACCAGGGACACACCTTCTTTTGTCTGGGACATTAAAGACTCTACACCCTTTGTGTCTGCAGTTTTCATTGCTTTTTAATATCAGTTCCTCTTTGTATCCTGAAAAAAAACAATGCAAACAATTTAATATAAACAATTTGGTATTTAAACTACAGGTTGGCAAAGAAATAAATCTACTCTCCCTTTGGTGCATGTTAAATGCCAAAAAAGACCAGGCAGCTTTGAGAAGGTGCTGAAACCAGTGACTCAGTCCTCAGGAAGATAGTGATAGCCAATGAAACTTCCTTCTCCTGACATAATGTTCCTAACGCAGCAGCTGCATGTTCTGATATAGTCCTGACAGACCGTGGAGCATGGGGATAGATTTCTGCAAGGAAAGTCTTAGTCCCATACCCCAAGATGTTCTGCACGTAACTGCTTTCATAAATTGCTGCTTGACTTTTCATTCAGGTTCCTTAAAAGCCCAATACTTACCACAACTTGGTGTTTTAATTAAGGTTCTTACCCTTATAGATAGCTCCAGATTTTCTGCTCCCCACGTGGTCATGTCAGAGTCATAAGCTCCAATGTTTTGGAAGTAGTGTCGATCCATGGCCACCACTGCACCAGCTACCACAGGACTCCTGTGTAGAAAAGCTTGGAGGTGAATGCTTTGAGTTTTGGCTAGGGAATTACGTAAAGGGTGAAAATCCCACCATTTGCATAGTGATAGTATTACATCACTTGAATCTAGAATGAACTGATTACCTAACCAAAAGAAAAAACAACTGGAACCTAATTCTAGGATTTGTTTGGGGAAGGGAGCCAAGAGCTGACTTATCAAATAAGGCTCATAACACTGAGAAATGTTACATACATGTACATCCAAAACAAGAGATAAATAGATCATGACTAGATGATCTTAAGGTGCTTTCCAACCCTAACTATTCTATGATTCTATGAAGACATCTGTTTTAACTCTGTATGACCCGTCTTTTGCTTTCCCTACAAACCTCCACACCTTGTCTGGTAAGGTTGTGTACTAGTTTTATGTGCTAAATATATTTGCCATGTTGAAAGTATGACTGTAATCTAGTTAGAATGATTACTAAGGGCCAGACAAAGTCAGTGTAAACCAAAAGCCTATCCCTTCAAAAAAACATAAGCTGAGCATATGCAAGTAACCATGTCTCTCTCCTGTTAGCTGGAAGATGAGCCAAATTGTACAGTTTTGCTGCTGAGCTGAGCATAGACATATTGGCTGATGGACTGTTACCTGATAGGGCTGATGGAAGACTGTCGTACCTTCTCTTCACGCTCTGGCACTGGTTCCCAATGAAAATTTAGTTTCCAATCAAAAACACCTCGATGCAGGCTCACTGAGTGATAGTACTGAAAAGTCTTCCAGTCTATGACATCTATGACGGGGGAGATGACACTGTTTCTGAAAAAGACAGTAGCCTTGATTTCCAAAGCCAAAGCAAAAATGAAGTTCAAAACTCTATTAATAAACAGTAGTTCTCCTCTTTGACACTGTCAAACACAAACACTCCTCTAAACGTTGAGTGCCCTTACTTTCCCAGCTGATAGTAGTTAAGGTGCTCAGTGCATGGGAATACTGAGGCTGCAGTGAGGAAGCTAAAGATCAATAATTTATTGATAACCTACACTTGCGTTGTCATGTAAACCTATTCAGGATTTTGCGATGAGTTAGCCGTCAGAATTCTTATAAAGATATTTCACACAGAGGCCCCAATCTCTTATGTTACAGGCTTTGCATGGATGCAAAGTGTAAAGCAAAAGGTAATTTTGACCTCACTTTGCAATCCTTTGATTTTCCTGTAGATACTCAACACACTTCATGAGTTTATTGCTTTTGGTCACTTACCCTTAATTTGTTCTGCTGGTTGTTTTGAAAAAAACATTTATCACTGAGTTAATAAATCAGTTTCTGTTCAGATTTTATCACAAGCTTAAAATGCTCCTGCAAATGTACTGTCACAGTGTGGAATCTAATTTTAAGAGCTAGAACAAAGCCATTGCACTGTAAGCAGCGTGATTCCAATTTGTGTTCTAGAGTAAGAGAATCCATATAGGAAATCATTCTGGAGTAGCTCTTGCCCTAGAAAATAACTTCCTGTTAAAACTGAGGGAGAGAAATTGAATTATCAATTTTGGGACCAAAAGTAGGAGGTTTTATCTTCTCTTTTTAAGATTTATAAGTTGGTCGTTTATAAGAGCACTCTTGAGAGAAATATGCTTAAAACGTAATATTATCTGTAAAGAAAGGACATCTCGGGAGTCTCCAGTGCGCTTTGCCCTTTTTACTTTTCTGAGGCAGAGACCAGCCAGCCGAGGAAGATGGTAGCTCCAGGTCATGTTAATGTAATCTTGACATATCTTCTCTGCCTTTACAATCAGTACAATAATGTTTTTTCAGTATCAGGATGTGGGGAAACTCCAAACTTTGCTTTATCACAGTTACCATTTCCTGTAGAGTATTTTAAAAGCCCAAGGATAAACACAGGCTACTGTTAGTGAATTGTATGAAGATGAACAGTGCAGAGGATAGCATTAAAATGACTCAGTTATTCCTTTGTTTCCTAATAAGAACAGACTGTGATGAACTAACAGCAGAAAGATTTAAAATAAAGAAGTGATTATATTTCTCCGTTCAGGTGTAAATCCAGCCTTTGTAATATGCAATAATAGGCACTCTTAGAAACAAGCACTGGGTTTATAAATAGATAAGACAATTTCATGGTCACCTGCAATATTTGTAGGCATGCACATTAAGGCAGTTATTTGCAGTCATTCGCCTGCAGGACTCAAGAAGAAATGGAAAGAAATGATAGTAAAACCAATAAAGCTTACATACTCCCCTGATTCTCTTCATGATACCTGTGTGACATAGTTTGTAATCAGGACAGGAGCAACCACCTCCAACTCAAGGCAGCAGGAGCCTTCCTACTGCAAGCTGTGTTTAACCTTTACTCACTAACAGCATGAAAAGAAAACTGCTTCTAGAAGTTACTTAAAAGACAGTGTCCTCATAGACTAGCACAAGCAGATGCTTTTTTCTTTAATATGCTGGGGAAAATCCACCTCACAAATTAAATGGATTTTGTATGACTAACCTTCAAAAAAATGAAAAGTCATTGTAATTTCTGCAGCCTGCTGCAATCTCCTGGGTATGAGTATCTGACAACTGTGCTGTTAGGAGTGTAGTTGCCATTGTGTACTTCCCACCTCAGTCTGATGCTACTTGCTGAAATGCATGTTATCTATTGCTACTTGTTTATCCAACTCATCCAGACAGGACTGAAGAAGTAATAACCCCAGGGTACTTTATTTTACCATTTTGGAGCGAAGAAGGAAATATCAGGAGGGCGTATATGAGTGGAAGCCAATGGAGGTATTGTAGACTAAACCATTCAAAAAACCTTGACCATGAAGACTAGACCACATGTGCATATCTGAGATAGATAGTTCAGGAAGAGACAATGTGGATACTTGGTTATGCTCAAACATATTCTGGATCAGATGATCCAGACATTTCCCATTATCCTACATTTTCATAGAATTTTAGCCATTTGAAACCTGTTCTTTTTGCATCTACCTTAAATTTCTTGCCGCTATAAAACTCAAAACGCCAATGCTTCTAGTATCAGTGCAATTGCTCATAAGAATATGCACCACAGCAGTAGTTCTTATTGCAACAATAGTTTATTTTTAATGCACACTTTTGTTTTGCTTGTTATTGGGTATTAATTCTTCGACGCCACTCAAGAAAAATATCTGCAGTGATGCAATGGATTGTGATGGCTTGGAGACCAAGCAATTATCCAAACTATCTGCAAATTATGACACAGAAAATTACAGTGCTTAAAACAGCTGAAAATAGCACACTGGATAGGTCACATTCTAACCTGGTGTGTAATGTTAGGTCTTCACCTGGTATAAACTGGTGTAGCTCTGCTGAAACCAAAAGAAACACACCTTCTTAAAACTTTAAATGTTAGGAGTGTCTTTCTGACCTGAAATAGAGGAATCTGGTAACTTTATCTTGTGTGAACGCTGGTCAATGTCCAATTTTAATTTTAATCAAGCAGTGCATTACCTGTCTTTTGGTATTAATGATTTTTTCTTTTTAATAACATATCTGTTTTCTGCATATTCAGTGATAGTTTGATGTTTGAGTCTAAAGGCAAATCTGCAGCAGAAGCAATTGAAAGCTGGAAAATGTTCTTAGCTATTCTGTTTCGTTTTAACTGGGTAACTGGCAGACGGTCAGCAGCTTCTCGGCACTTTGAAATGAAACACACACTGGCAAACTACTGCTAATTTTACTCTGTGGAATCCAAGGAAAGGGAAAAACAGGAAATTCAAACACAACTATCAGTAAGGCTTTGAACCATTTGACTCATTTGTGCATATTTCAAATACTTGGAACACACATGAACTACAAAAGGTCACAATTCCATGAAGAAGAGCAACCCAAACAAGAACAATTTCCTGGTTTGGGATTTCTCAACCAAATACAACTGCAAACGAAAATTCTTCCCATGACCCTTTGCATTCACCATGAACATTATGTTCTTTTCTATTTTTAGAAGTAACATGAGGAGAGGAAGATTTAATTAACACATCTGTTTTGAAGTTTTAGATACACTAGTTTTTGGAAGTGCTTTTCATTGATTTGTGCTTTCTTTTGCTGGGAAAGGAACAGATTTTAATATGTTTGAAACCCCCTTTAAACAAGGAGAAACAACAAAAAAAACCCAAACCCAAACATGAAAGTTACATATTTTGCTCAACCAGTTTCAGAGTGGTTTACTCAAATATTGCCCTACAGACCAGCTCCAGACTAACACAAGGCATATGAACAGTCTCTCTGAATTGACGGACCACTTATGTGCTAACCACTAAACATATATTTCAGATCTTTGCTAGGTAGACTGCTAAGGAATGCTTTATTTAAAAAAAAATAAATAAATCTTTTAAACCTGTCTTTTTTGTTAAAATATTCAAATCTGTATGTGGGGTATCAAAATCTGTAGGAACAACCAATAGCTTTTCACACTGGACAGTCAGGGCACTGTGCCATAGATCATGCTAAATCCTCATTGCGCCTACTTTTGGCAGTAATATTTGTCTTTGGCTTTAGATTCTTGTCTTCAGATTCTTTACCTCAACTTCTTTAAAACAGGTCACCTACTGATCCTGATCAACTGTGAAAGACTGTAAAGAGATAGCATATCTTCACCTAATGTACCATGTAAATGCAGAACATTAATTTACTGAGTTTGAAGTGAGTGTTATTGGCAAATGGAGGACGTAAAAGGAACAGGCAAAAGGAGCTGTCCCAGTGTCAGGCTGCTATATGTGAAGTATATGGAAAGTTTTCATAACAAGGAGAATAGCAAGGAACTGCATGCTCAGATGCTGGGGTTCCGCGGGCTCTGGATGGATAAGATCATGCTTCCCTGAGTCTGAGAAAAAGTAGAAAACAGATGGCTTATGTATTCAGTAATTCAAAAAGCTGGGGTATAGGCCACTGAGAAGTGGAGGATCAGATGAAAAGAGATGAAGGACCTGTTAAACTGTAGTGCAAAATATTTCCCTTCTCTCTGGTGTATTACCATAAAACTAGAAGCACACACAAATTTTCTGGACAGCGGGACTCTTGCATCTACAAGCAGAGGCTCCAATTCACTCCTGAATGGGAGCAAACATTGGGAGTGGGTGAGTGGATGGGAGTGGAATGGGAGCATCCAGTGGGAGTGGATGAGATACCTTTCCACTGCTGTGTTAATTTCTTACTGTTTAACAGCATTTCCATTAAAGATTAGTGACCTAGAATCACAGTCCTAAGTTGAGGCCTTTGAATTTTAGAAATTAGATAGGCTTCTCTGAATAATATCACATACTGCTGTTTTCAAATGTAATATTTGAACTGTGGTATGGGCAGTGCACCAACACAGGGGAAATCAGCCCTTGCAACAAGGAGCAAGGAGAAAGGGGAAAGATCCTAAGGGCAAACTACCCCTTTGCAAGCCACTCCTCTGCCACAGTTATGGTGCCTATGGCTTTTTAAGAGGTGGAATTCCTTGTCAAGAATATAATCAAGGCTCATTTTGCTTTACGAATTATTCTCAGGAACCGCACTTAGGATCTATTTTTTAAAAAGTCATCCTGCTTCGGCATGATGGTCACAGGCTTTATGTTGAAGAAAGAATCTTTTCAAGGCTTCATGGTACAGTTCATTCTATGCCCTCTACGCCTTTCACTGCCTTTGGACCGAATACAATCTAGCAGCTGTCTCCTGCAGTCTCCTGGAAAAGGCAAGCGCCTTGAAAGATGACTGTAATAATGGCACAGCTGCATTACTATGCACTATGCTACTCACCTGAAATTAGCCTGGAACACAAACAGTTGTCAAATGAAATGATCTATGGGGCATTTCATCGAATTTTCTAATGTTGTCCAGGTATGTACGGTATTCACCCTTGAACAATCGAAATGTCACGGGACACTATGCAAACCATAGAACCATTCTCCAGGCAATATACTAAGCTGATGCACAGCTTTCCAGTCAATTCGTTAGGTATGCTTCACAGAACTAGTCCCAGTGAAGGTGCCCATAAATGCATGAGTAATGATTTTGGAAAGAATACTTTTCTGAAAATAATTTTGTTTGCATTAGTGAATAAAGCCATCATGTAGGGAGGTGAAATGTCAAATATCTGTCCAATATTTACACACCTGTTAAAGTGGTATAATTTTTGTCATGTTTGTCCTGTCTGTAATTACCACAGTCTACTAAGAACTGCAGGGATTTCTGCATTTGTGTGTTTAGCTCACAGTGAGGTCTCAGTTTGGGTAAGGATCTCGCAGCATTGCTATAAGACAGGTCACAGTAACAGTGGCAGATCTGATCAGAAGTCTAGAAAATTAGACTTAATCACAATTTTCAAAGTTAAAATCTCCCTCCAGCTCGGTTAAGCTGCTGCAAAGGTCTGAGCTTTGGAAAGGCTGCTTTTTGCCTTGCCAGCAAGCAACTCACCCACTCTGGGTGATTGTTTTCCCATCCTGTCTCTTCAGCAAAAGTGCATGAGTAGGAGCTTGACTGGTACATTAAGAAGAGGAAATACGAATATTTCTCCAGTCACTATGAACTTTTTTTCACTGCACTTACCTCATTTGGGTAGTCTCAGGGAGTATACATGATTCAATTTAACAGCTCCTCAACTGCTAAATGAGGCCAGGTTGACTATGCTAATGCTTTACATTTCCATAGTGATCTCCATGCAAGCATTACAAGCAATTTAAGAAAAGTCATGAATTAACTTCCTTATCAGGTCAGTGTTATTATCACCATTCTTCAGCTGGGGAAAGAGGGACAGGGAAGGAAAGTGATTCCCAGGTGCTCCAGAGCATGTCTTCCCTGTGCACAGGAGAATGGGACAGGTTCTCTACACTAGCAGCGACAAAGCCTCCAGGCTCAGACACAGTGACTGGTACAGCATACAGAAAGGGATGGCTTAGTCCATTCTATTAACCAAACGCTCTATTAGCTTTGCTCCATTAATCCTATTAGCCATTAGTTAACTCAGTGTTAAATTCTGCCCTCCTGGAAGAATGAATGAGCATATAGGCCCTTACAGAGGAAGAGAATCCCTTTCTCACAAAATCTCAGAGCAATAGTAGGCTTGGTGGCTTTGCATTCCCTTAAAAGGGGTAATTTTTGACAGTGAATCACCACACGTGTGGTGAGGTCCTAACTTTCTGTAACTATCTTAATTTCAGCAATACAACATTGAATAAGGACAGTTTTGCATGAACATCAACAATAGACTATAGCTCACGACAGAAGAACCATGTAGCATAGTAGTAATAAACCATCTAATAAGTCAGCAGACAAAAAAAAGATCTGCTTTTCCAAGGAGGACCTTTTAAAAAGAATATCCCTGACATCCTAGGGCAGCATTACGCCTGCTTTCAGTATTGGTACTGTTTTTATCTGAATGATGTTATAATTTCTAAAAAAATCATATTAATTCTCTTATAAGCAAACATAATCAGCCATAAAAGCAGCTTGTTCCAGTGCCTAGGAAGAGCCTTTGAAGGTCTTTAGTATAACTATTTAACAGTCTGGTAAGAGTTTTAAAGGTTGAGGTTTTTTAATTTTACTCTCTCTAGCAATTCATTTTTTCCCAAATGGAAAAATGGGTAATGATAGAGATGTTAATGTGTAATATTTTTCTCCCAGAAAAGTCCATTTAATAAAGGTTTTACTCCTATGTAATTCTTGAAATATTTGCAGTGATTTAATCTCTTGAAAGACTTAGGGACTGCATGGTTGAGCCAAGCACCAACCTAAACGTGAAGACTCAGAAAATATGAATCTGTATCTTCGGAGACGGTACAGGTGACACTGATATGTAACTAAACTGGCTCAGCAGAACAAAGCATTTCATTCCTGGTTTCATCACCACGCCATCTAAAAAGTGAAAATGGTGAAGTCTTGCAGTAGTTTCTGTGGTGGCTATTTGCCAATTTGTGAACAGCTTGAGACTGCAACCTTTTTAATTCAGACCACCAGCAAGATTTCTTATAGCTCTAAATGGATACAAACTCTGACAGTTTAGTGATGCTGGATGTGAAGTGAGGGTGTGTGACCTACCCTGCTTCCCACACATCAGAGTGATGCATGTGGCGTTTAAGGCAGAAAATAAAAGCAGTGTGACCAGAAGGAAGAAGGTAACCTATAGAGGATAAAAAAAAAAATATCCAAAGCTTCCCAGGTACATCTCTTTTAGCAGAAATTGGCATATGAAGGAGCTCCAAGATCAGGAGGATATTTACCGATTGCTGGACAGCCTGGCCAAGAGGGGTTCCAGCCAGCCCTTCTGACACTCGCAGTGTGAATCCATGAAGATGAGCACATCCCCGGTTGCCCGTGCAGCTCCTAGCATCCGACCTCGGATGACTCCAAGCCTCTTGTTGCTCCGGATGAGTTTCACACCATCCAGCTTAGAAATGTATTCACTCAGAGCTGATTTCAGGGGCCCTGTCAGAAACAGAATGGTTACCAAAATGTTTTAGCTTTGATTCAAGATGTTATAGAAAAGCAAATTAGTAGTAGATGATACATCTTGCTGGTAAAATGCTTTGGGGGCATTTGTTTTACCTGGCCAAGTAAGCCAGGTTCCAAATATCCCTACAGCAGCAAAATGCCGAAGAGAAGTAGAGGCTGATGGAAACTGAGATTCACTAGGTATGAAGCTATTCCTGTAAGAAACTTTATAGCCTCCTACCCTTTTTTTAGCAAAAGGTGGTTGTTCTCATAATCTCATAAAAGGCGCAGATCAGAATGAGATACTACAGGTGTTTGGCTTTCCCAGGCTCTTGGATTGCTTTAGCAATGTGGAGTTTTCCACTCTATGCTTCAGCCAAAGTCCAAGTCTGGAAATTATGACAGCAGATCTGGTCCAGTGGGAAGACTAAAATTTGCATACTATGATTTTATTTTAAAGTAAAAAAAGTTCAGGGTGATTGGAAATGATGGGGAAAAAAAGAAAGTATTAAAAAAATCAAAAGGCTAAGCTGAATTCTAGGGATTGAAGAGTGAAACCTGGCAGCCAGCTCAGAGCTCTGCTTAGCTTTCTTCCTGGGGGTGCTCTTTGTCTCCTGCTTTCCTTGTGCACTTCTTGGAGGAGGACAGTTTCTTCCCTGAAGCTTTGGAAAAAAAACTCACATACAGAGAAATAGGGGATACCTTGCTGGCTGAGATCATCAACCAGGATGATGTCCTTGAGGGACGCCTTTGGGGCTGTGTCCATAATGCTGTGCACGGTTCTCAGCAGAGTAGACCAGGCTTCATCATGGAAACAGATGATGACACTGGCAGTAGGCAGACTGGAGTCATATTCTTGCTGTAGGCACCTGCATGGGATCAAATGAGGGAGACACTGGCAACACTGGTACAACTGGGTACTTTTTTCTCAGAGCAAAGTTGTAAGCTACACCTAAACCTTCAAGGATGGAAACCAGCTTAAAGATCTCAGGCAATTTCTAATGAAAAAAAAGGGAGTATTAAAGTGTCTGAGACTGGAATATAAAATGAAAATATGGGAATGACACTATAAAAATTAAAATACAAAAAAGGAAAGTTTTGCTGTGTTCTGGGATACTTTCTTCTGCTCTGACTGCCTCAAAACACAGAGGTCAAACAGTAACGGTCCAGAAGGCAAAGTAAAACTGAAAAGATAATTAGACAAAGCAGAGAAGGAGATAAAGCAGGTCAGTCAGCCTCCATCAATTCCACATTTTCTCAAGTAACAGAGAAAATAGCAAACTGAAATGCAGTACCTTTAAGACTAGCAAGTAAAAGAATTCATCTGCACAACAGATCAGTATACCTGTGCACTGCCTGACCAGGATCCTAGGGAAGGAAACGAACATCTCAGTCCTGATCCCAGGATTCCTCATTTTCCCATGGGGCCAAGATTTCACCCATGACATTGAAACAACTTCCATCAAAGTTACTGTGAATTAGATGTTGCTTAGATAACTCAAGACTGAAAAACACTTCCTATTCACCCTCACAGTATATGAAAACTGCAAACCCTCATCAGACAATGAGTGTTTCATAAATGTAAGTAAAGGATCTACAAACCACATTCACAACAAAAAGTGTTTTCTGATGTACCAGCCTTGGTTCAGAGACATAGGACATGCTATACTGGCGTAAGAATGCACATTTTCCAGAAAAGGCCTTCAAATGCCCATTATAGGAATGCAGAGAATGTGCCTGTATATGTGCTTTGCTCACATTAGAAAACACATTTTAAAATCTTTCCATTTCCTGAGTAGCAGTTATTCTGTTTCCTAACTCATTTAACCTCTAGCAACAAGAAGTTCTTCAAGAAATTACAGAATTGGCTGAATGTGGCCCATTGCTATTTCAGCATTTTTGTACTGCCAAGCAAATCCTCACACAGCTTTTACAGTGGTTGTTAAACAATTAGCTACTCAGCAGAACCTCATGTAAGGGATATAATTTTTATATTTCTATGTTTATTACCATTTTACTTAGTGCTTCTATTCATGGACTTAGGCCCTACGTGCTAGACACGATCCAGGACACAAAGCTGCTTATCATTTAAAGGAAGCCGTAAGTGAATGATTTAATAACAAATAAAAATAAATGACTACTATAGAGAAACCAGTGGAATATCAATTTTAAATGAGCACAATTATAATAATTTATTATGGTTTATAATATTTCACATCAATATCTTTTTTGCATAAAGAGAGATCCTCTTGATGATTTTTACATTGTAATGAATTCGTGTTGTCCTTGGTTTACCGATTTTCTGTAATCAACAAAGCTGTTACTTCACAATTTCATGGGGTAATTGTTTCCATTTTCAGCAGGATGGAGAAAAGGAGACTCGCATGACTTGGAAGTGTTTGTATTTTCAGGCAGAAGAATCCAGGGGAAATTAAGAAAAGTGAAGATCTGATGCAGTCCCTTTACTACCAGGCAGCTTCCAACCAGGACTATTCAGTACAGCTATTAAGCACCTGTATTTTTCACCATAATGCTACAATGCCTTCTTGCTAGTGCTGTGGTTATAGCAAGAAAATAAGGCTGTGGTGGAATCTTAATTGGAAAAGAATTGAAAATAACTGTACTTGAATACATAACCTAAGTTGTGAGTGTTTAGTTGCCATGGAGATTTGGCAAAGACTTGCAGTAGAGACATCTAATCTTCAGAAAAATGCAAAAGGGTACTGGTATACAGAAATACATTCCCTGTAATTTGAAGCAGTTTTGCAGACTGTCCATCATAAATTGGCATTTCAAAAAGTCAAGGCTGTGACTGATAGGAGACATAGTGATTTAATCCCGTTTGTGAAAAATAAGGAATTGTCACATGCTGCAATGAACAGGAGAGCAATTCTGACACAGCAAAGGCACTGCCAACTGTGACTCCCACCCACCTTCAGGAAAATGTCTTGTTGAGATTCAGCTCCCAACAGCACTCAAGTGGAAGCTATGCTTTTGTAATGAAACTCAAAACCTTTTTAGGTACATTGTGAGTTTCTCTTTGCCTGGATATGTTAGACACTCAAGCCCAAGAGAGGAAAACAGATCTTTCAGATTATTCCCTGAAATCAGAGCCACCAGGTGTCTTTAAACATGTGAAAATGAGCACTAGAAATATTATTATTATATACATTCTGTGTCTTAACTTCTAAGTTTTCTGATGCATCTTTCCACCGTGTGCTGGAGGAAAGCTGCAGTAGCTTTTGTTACAGGAGGCAAGCAAACCAGGTTGCCACTGACATCCCTTCCCCTCTCCATAGGTATACCTCATCTCATTTTTAAGAGCTGTGATGAATGGTCCTTGGGCAGTTGGAGCAACTGGCTCTCAAGTCTCCAGGTTTCAAAGGTAGCATGAAGGGTTCAAGTGTAAGGGTTCAAATGGAGCTTCACACGCAACACTGCTGTGGCCTTACAGCCTGGCCACAGCTGCTAGCCACAGTGGCGTTGGCAGGTCTGGTCAGACACACCAATCTCCACCTTCCTTCCTCCCAGGAGTCTCCTTTCAGTGTTTGTCGCGTCACTTGTTATACTAAAAAAACTGAAAGCTCCAACTCCCGACTTGTTATCAGCCCGCAAGCCCAGTGACTCCATAGCCCTGGCAGGGGCCCACCATGAGATCTGTCAAGCCATAGAATGAGTCCTAGCAGTGGGAAGCGGAGGGGTGGCTGCTTGCATTGTAGCATTCAGCACCTGGGCAGAGCAGGGCTGGGGGGAACACAGCTACTGAGCCTGCAAAGCCATTCCCAACCAGCTGCACCATGGCACTGATGGCAGGAGTGAAGTATGAGTGCTCCAAGAACAAACACTTTATAGTGCTCCATGTAATGCTTTGCCTGTGACACTGCAGGACCTAGATCATTGATCCTAAAATGACAGAAAGGACATGAACGGCAGTTCCTTCCTCTCAGACATGAATGCTTGCCACATGAAAGCTCTGCTCCACAAGGATCAGCTAAGCAGGTCGAGGGAGGTGATCCTCCCCTTCTATTCAGTCCCAGTGAAGCCGCATCTGGAGTACTGTGTCCAGTTCTGGGTTCTTCAGTACAAGAAAGACAAGCAGCTTCTGGAGAGGGTCCAGCGGAGGCCACAGGGATGATCAGGGATCTGGAGCATCTCTCTTATGAGGAGAGATTGCAGGAGCTGGTCCTGTTTAGTTGAAAGGAGACTGAGAAGGGATCTCATTAATGCAGATCAATATCCCAAAGGTGGGTGCCAGGAGGATGGTACCAGACCCTTTCAGTGGTGCTCAGGACAGGACAAGGAGCAATGGCCATAAACTAAAACACAGGAAGTTTCACCTCAACATGAGGAAGAACTTCTTTACACTGAGGGTGGCAGAGCACTGGAACAGGCTGCCCAGGGGGGTTGTGCAGTCTCCCTTATCTGGAGACATTCCATACCTGCCTGGACACCTTCCCGTGTAACCTGCTCTGGGTGGCCCTGCCTTGGCAGGGGGGTTGGACTGGACGATCTCCAGAGGTCCCTGAATAATTCTGTGAGTCCCGTATCCACAGAGCTGGTCAGGGACCTGGCCGAACAGGGCAGCCACCTTTCGTGCCTGACAGCCCCGCACACCCAAGGCGCCCAGCGCAGAGCATAGGGCCGTTCGCCGTTCCCAGCCCCAGCAGACAGGCAGGCAGTCAGTCAGGCAGACACACACACACAGACAGGCGGACAACCGCTGGGGTACCAGGGCGTTCCGCGGCACAGGGAGCGCTCCCCTGCCCGGCACCTGCTGCTGCGGAGCGTGCTCGCCCACCGCTGCCGGCAGGGGGCACTGCTGCCCGCTCTCCCGCCCGCAAGGCGCCGCGTTGCCATGGGTGACGGACCGGGCCGAGTCGTGCCGTGCCGAGCTCAGCCGCCCGGTGCCCGCGGGGAGGGGTGCGGGAGGCGCAGGTAAGGGCGTACCGCAGCCCTCAGCAAGGCGCGCTGCGCTCGTTCGTACCCCGGCGCCCCCAAGGAAGCCGTAGCTGCCTTCACTCCCCTCCCTGTCCCCCTCCACCGTTGCGGGCAATCCTGAGGGCTGGAAGCACCGCCCGTGTGCCGTGTGGGCTCTGGCAGCGCCTGCCGCCGTTCCGGGCAGCGCGGGGGCTTGTGTGCCAGGGCCGCGGCTGGGCAGCTGGGACCCGGCTGGGGCGTCTCGGGCTGCCGCCGGGTGCGAGGCCGGGGCCGCGGCGGAAGGCTGGGAGCACCGCTCGGTGTGGGGAACCGGCACTGCTCCTCGCACAGCGCCCGGGAAAGCGTTACCCGAACCGGAGGGGAGAGGTGGATAGGAAAGACGTGGGGCTTGGAGGAGGAGAGGTTCAGAGGGACGGCGGCAAGAGCCGAGTTTTCTCTCAGAAATGAAATAGGCTGTTTTACTTACAACGGGTGTCGTACCTCAGGCAGCTCCCTGCGCAGAGAGATCCGCTCACTGAGCGCTTCGTTAAAGCCATGGGTGTCCAGGCCGAGCTCCCCGGCAGCCTGCAGAGGAAGGGGCAGGAGCTGGGACTCGGGGTCTCCCTCTGCCTTCCCCTCCGGCCTCCTGCTCTGCTGCTTCACTACCCGATAACCCTTCCTGGCCTTGCTGTGGTTCCTTTTGCCGGTGGGGGACACGACGGCCACGATCAACTCATCCTCCCGCAGGGAGATGAAGGGTGACAGCCCATCCAAAGGGTAATATTGCTGGCTCTCCTCCTGGGTCTCCAGCATCTCTTGGGTCTCCGCAAAGTCCACCTGATAGCCTTCCCGGGGGTTGAGCTCCACAGGCTGGAAAGTCCCTTCCTTGCTCTGGTTGCTGGGTGGTGGATTCAGCATTGTAACCATCAGAAGCAAAAAGCCCAGCATCAGCAACAACAAGAGAAATTGCAGCTTACGTGATCCATATCTGCACTTCTTCCTCAAGAACATACTGTTGGTGACAAAATTATACAGATGGTCATGTTAAATATTACTCGGATCTTCCTCAGACTCTGGTCCTCGGGTTGCAGCAAAGCCCTGGTTTTCACTATCTGCCAAGAGGATTTTTTTGCTCCCTTCACATTTCACTGATGCCGTTTCATGCTTTCCTCTCTATTTACAGACAAAATATAGCATTCCTATTAATATTGCACTTACTGTAGTAAAGGTAGCATGGATCCAGTGAGAAAAAGTAGATCCTTTATGAACAGAGTCCCAGCTTAGGAAAGCACATGTTTATCTGATGAAAAGAGTAAGTAAAGTTTTGATTTTTTTCCTTTATAAATTCTAAGTGAAAAGAAATTCCATTTCTTATAGTTTCCTTCCAGAGTAGACCCTGTTTCTTCAAAGTTTGCAGTTGCTGCCTGGATTGAAGCTCCTTATCTCTGAAAGCAGATCTGACAGCTCTCCCCCGTTCAGAGGCTTCAAGTTAACTGTGATCAACAGATGAGAACTAGTCGGTCCCTGACTTTGTTTCACACATAACTACGGCACTCAGTCAGGAAGCACTTTGCCAGACATAATACAGAGCAGTGTGCGCGTCTTTCTCTTGGTCCTAATGCCCTCACTGTTCGTGTTCTATCAAATCAAAACTTTGCAAAAGCTGAAAGAGGTGAAATATAAGAAGCAAAATGCTGTATTAAAACACAAATCAAGGCATACCACGAATCGCTCTGCTTCTGAGTAACCATATTAAGCTAAGAAAGCTCAGAGCAAGAAGCAAGAATTTTTTTAAACGGAATAAAAGATGTAGTGCACATGATTTATTTAAGGTTAGATTTATTCCTATGGTAATGTGCTAGCTGGAGTATATGAGTATATTTCATATTCAATAAATATTTACAGCTGCAAGGATTTTAACACTGACGTAAGAATGCCAAATTATCACCTGGCAGACTGAAGTTGTCTCCTCATCCATAAATTTGGTATTGCAGGGCAAGCAGCACTTCAATGTTTTGTTAGTCCAGGAATAACATGTAGAAAGCCTGGGCTGGAACAACAACTACTGACACTGAAAGAAAACAGTAACTTCTGTGACTAAAAGGGGAGCTCAGTCTCTGAGGTCTGTTTGCTAATATTGCTGGCACGGGTGCTAGTGGGCAAGGACGGTGACATTTCTTGCTGCAAGATGGATGCTTGTCCAATGGGGATAGGGATGAGACAGTCCACATGCTTCAGTGTCACATGCCTCTTGGTCTGGCAGAGATCGGGTATGGATATTAACTCAGGTGTTACCAACCCTTTTGATGCATGGGATGTGGTTTTTTGCATATCTTGTAAGATTTGATGAGTAGAAAGCTCCAGCTTGAGGAGGTATGTGATTACTTCAGAACTTCCACATTCACCTTCTGTTCTAAAGTACATTTCTAGACATTACCGGCAAAGGAAAAGCCTAAATAATTTGCAGTATATTCTAAAGGGAACCAAGGATTTATTCTCTTTTCTCATCTTCCCCATAACTTCCCTGTAAGATGTTCTGTAACTTCAGTCTATGGCTCCTGGTAAACAACTCCCAGAAAAATTAAAAAAGAGAGGACACCTACTTTCAAACTAAAATGAGTCATGTCCTTCAACAGGAAGAATGGGATGGAGCACCTTAAAATTGCTGGGGGCATGTAGTATCTCTCATTTCTGTGTGTGCTACCCCACCCAATCTTATACAGAACACCTTGAGGTGGTGTGACCAGTCTGTGTCTTGGCACCTTTCCTACCTCAGCTGTTCTTTAAAAGACGTGATACTGCTTTAATCATATCTTGGGTAGAAGGAAGGTTTAGCAAGTATTTTTCTATTTCACCATTGTGTGTATGTCTCCCTTTTTTAGCTTAAATGCACAGAAATGTAACATCCCCACCCACCTTCCATTCTGAGAATATTACTCTTTATTGTATTTTTCACAGGGAAAAAAGTACTGGTGTTTTTAATTCAATAGGGGAGCAGCACATATTTGCATTTAAAAATATACGAGTTCAAGAGCATTCATTTAAATAACAATATGTGTCAGCCATAGAAAGACAAAATGAAATGGAAATGAAGAGACCTGTCCAAGGCACTCTGCAAAAAGCTGGCACCAGTGACTTGCAAAAGGTTCAGTTCCACAGAGTCCTATTATCAGGCATGTGGAAGAAAAGAAAATGAAAGAAAAGGAGAAACCTAAGAGTATGTGGAATAAACCTAAGAGTATGTGGGAGAAAGTGTTACTGGGGTTTTTTCTTTTCTCTTTTCTTTCATTTTCTTTTTTATTTTCTTTTTTTTTTTAACTTTTCTGATCCTCCCAAAAGTTTTGTTTTAATTTAATTAATATTTTTGCCCTGGCTAAAGTATTATAACAGCATGCTGTAACAGCTCTGATCAAGATAATTCTAGCCTGCAGTGGTAACTGCTGTATACATTCTGTCCTGGTATGTTCTGTGTTGTTGAATAAATCCACCTGGGTCAGTTCTGTTTCAGCTACAAATGAAAAGAGACCAAATTGACAAATTTACAGCAATCTTTCCTACTTTTAGGACAGAGATGATAGAAAAAATTATCACTGAAATGTATGCCTGTGGAATCTGGTCTTTGACCATTTTAACAAAGAAGAAATGAGCAGTTACAGAAGATGCTTGGAGGTCAGTTTAGTCAATTGGACGTGCAAGTATAACACACTGAGTGGCACACTTCCAGCAGCACCTATTCCCTGTCCAGCATGCACCTGTCTATTGAAACTTCCTCACAACCATCTTCAGCTCTGCACAACAAGCCTTCCT
Organism: Pezoporus flaviventris; assembly: GCF_033815535.1. Classification (NCBI taxonomy): domain Eukaryota; kingdom Metazoa; phylum Chordata; class Aves; order Psittaciformes; family Psittacidae; genus Pezoporus; species Pezoporus flaviventris. The sequence goes on along the minus strand of NW_026892585.1, from coordinate 17,798,719 downwards.
GAGCCATCTCCCATCAAACTGCATGTTTCCCAACTTCATCTCTTAAAAACAGATGAGGAGAGCACTGTGTTTTTTTCACTCCACACAAAAGAGAGATTGTCTTTCCAATGAGTGAGCCCTTCAGTGTCTGATAGGACATGAGCTGTTTCCAAAATGTACTTGAAGAACAGCTTTGCTTTCTCATCAGCCTGGAAGTCAAGAAGACCATGTCCATGGTATCTTCTTTCTACCTGTGGTTACTAAAAAGCACACTACAAAGTAGGTCCTTCCCTGGACACAGAGTAGGTTGCTCCTCCTGCCTAGCTGTGGGGGAATCTCTCTTTCCAGGCATCCTAGGACACTTTCCTGTACATCTTCTGATGGAAGAGGAAGGAGCACTGCATGTCCCAGCCTCTACCTTCAGGCCTGGAGCCACTGCCTTCTTTCCCACTTCCAGTCTCTAAAGTGCTGCTTCATGCAGGTAGCCCATGAAAGAGGCCGCCCACAAAAGATGTTGTCTTTGGACTGTTTTTCTACAGTAAGAGAGGAACATGTTACATACAGGCTGAGCCAAATACATTGGTTGAAAAGGCCAGTCTCTGGTGTGAGTATTGACCAGTGCCAATATTGTGTTGTCTTTCCTGCTGGTCAACCCATGCAAGCATTGAAAGACTGTCTCCTCCCAGTCCTGCTCAGGCAGGCCCAGTTGTGGAAAGTGTATATGCCTTTAGTAAATACAAAGTCAAGACGTATTGACTACTCCATTCCTTAATGCTTGCTCATGTCTCTGATTGATGAGGAAGAAAATATTAACCACCCTTCACTGTTGCAATTTTTGCTCACTAATGGCCAAGAGCTAGAGCATGAAATCAAATAATTTTAATTTTAAAAGTATTAGGAAACATAGTTGCCTTATCCAGAGTAATAAACCTTTCAGTCACTGAAGTGTAGCTGTTTGTACTTACCCTTTCCTCCCTACCTCATTTTGGCTTGTGATTTTGTCCAAACCATTCCCCATCCCATACTTGTTAATTATTATGTGACATGTTATGTTATCCGTACATGAAGAAACAACACATACTTTCAATGCACAGAGCCCATATTTAAGTGCCAGGAAAATAACAAAGCAAGAACAAAACCAAGTCTGGATGGAAGAAAGAGAGTGTGGACAGGTTGTTACTTACTCTTTAATAAACATCTTGGATTGATTTACACTTCTATGCCAAAAGCAGATGTGCCACCTTCCATTTAAAGACTCAATACATAGCAGCACTCATGGTTTCATAGCTGCATGTATTATATATGCCACAGCAATTTGTGCATTGTAACAATGGCTTCATTTGCACAGATGTGAAGAAAGTCAGTGCATAAAATGAGACTAATTACATGGAGAGCAGGAACTGTGGTGGCTTTATAACCAAGTTTCTTTCCCCATTTTTCCCAGGATACAATAAGAAATACACATTTTTAGATTATCATAAGATATAATTTATTTGCAGGTGTTATAGTTGTTTTGTGTACTTGGCATTATACCAAATATTGTTAATTCAGTGACAGTTTCTAAGAGCAAGTTAACAATAAGTTAGAACAAGACTCCTTGGAACTTGGTTTTGGAGGCTATTAAAGCTTGATAAAATCTGTTAATCACAGGCAGGGATTTTGGCACTAACATATTTTATAAGATGTTTGCCAAGCTGTCAGTGAAGGAAATGCAGCTGAAATTCCATTTTTATAAAATTCCTGCTCATAAATCACGTGGCCAATGTAAAATGGAGCCTGGAAGCCATGGACCGTTGCACTGCTTTGCAAAAGCAGTTCTGTAGGCTTGAAGGTCAGCAGCACTTGATGGAAAGTAGAGGGCATATATCACAGTAGTGATAGCTTCTGGATTTACTGCACCAAAGCCTTTAGCAGACTCAGAAATTTTAACTCTCGGGACTTTAAGGGCAGTAGTATGTACTCTGTGCCTGAAACCTACCCTCTAACATAGCCTTAGACAGTTCCCAGGTATTTGTAAGGCATGAGACTTTTCATCATTATTAACCTACCTAGAAATTATATATCTCAAGCACTGTGGGCAATACATGTGCCATCACTACTTTCTGTCTCTTATACTCAACTGCTGTTAATATCCTTAAACTCTAGTTACACCTTCAACCCCCAGTACCCCAATCAGGGGTAACCTGAATCCAGCTCTAAACTGCGACTGGTTTGGACTATTTTAGTGTCAACATCCTTTACTAAAAAATTATCCCATATTGACCATAAAATCTAACTCACCATTAGAGACAATGGGATAGGTTCTTAACAGGCTCTAAATTCCTGTAGCCGCAGAGGTGGAAATGGAAATAAAGCGAGTTACTTCTTTGGAGTGGCTGGCCTGGCCTTTTTGGCTTTAAAAATGAAACAAATGAGGTAAGGGAAGTTCATCCCTTATGTAATATTAACAACATCAGTAGCATTACTTCAGTGGTAAATTCAGCTCTACAAGTGAAAGGTCACAGGAATGAAATCCTCCTGCCTAGGGAGCTCAGCTCTGCTGGTAGAGTTTCACTCATGGTCAGAAACGTATTTTACTCCCACAGAACAGGCCAGGAAACCATTTACAAACAAAGTATCTCTAGAAATCTGTGTTATACTTGAGACACCCATAGCAAAGCCTTTTTTCCCTGCCATGTACTCTTTCTCTGGTGCGTAGCTCTAACTTCACATCTACTCTCTTTCTTTCTGCATATACAGGAGATGGATAAACAGTGTGTGCTCCCCAGAAACTTTAAATATGGGTTGCATTCAAAAGTCACAATATTCATATGGAGAGGCTGTTCCCAGAAAAAGTAATTTTAGTTGAAACGGTATTTATGGTAAGTAAAAAGAAAAAGCTTTAAATGTTCTTGAGTCTCTTGACATACTAAGCATTTAGTGACATGCAGAACGTGACTGCATTTATTTCAATGCAATGGTCATCCACATCACTTAAGCTGGAAATCACCTTTTTTATAATAATTTTTATTATATTTTTTTCTGAACAGTTACGTATTTGTCAATACTTGATATAGTAACTGTTCTTCAGATACCTGCAGAGTATTATGGGTTTGATTTATCAAGGAAACTAGCAGACAATATCACAGTTGTGAAAGACCTGATGAGAAGACGCTAATGATGGCATGAAAAGCAAACAAGTTCACTGTTGCTGGGGAGGATTAGGAGCTGAGTAAAGCCCAAGTTAAGTCACTGCAGGTGTGCAGCTTAATGAGCTGCATTTGGGTAGCAGGTGAGCATAAATTGAGAGCACAGAGGCCATGTGTGGGAATGCTGTTATGAAGAAAGAGCTGGAGTAAATATGGGGTTGATATTTGAGGTAAGGCTGTAGTAGGTATTATTTTTGTGTGTGTTCATTTTTAGTATGAAGAAAATACAGACAAAATGAAAGTAACCTATGTTTTTTAATTTTTTTCATTTTAAAATTCCAATTTTAAAATACAGTATATTCATAAGAATTAACACTGAAGTTAAGATGCAGTTCAGCTGTGCGTAGGTAAAAATTCACTTCCAAGAATAAAGGGCTGGATTCCTTCTCCTCGATCTCCCTCCCCTCCCTCTCCCTCCCCTGTTGAAATGGAGGGAGGGTGGGGAGAAAGGAATGGGTGGGTATTCTATAAAATATGAAGCATTGTATACTGATGTAGGTCTTGGAAATGTTTGTTCGAGTATCCAATGCAAACCCTGTGCTTTTCTTTACAATTATTTGGGATCACTGATACTCATGTAGATTGAATAGAAGTTAAAGTAGTATTAAAAAATGAAGGTTGGCTTCATGCCTAAGATATGCTAGATAAGCTATGTTTGGCCCAAAGATGCACATATGCACTCCCACTGATATCTGTGGGAGCTGTGTGTGTGGCCTATGTATTTAAAAGTAGGCTTGATTTTAAAGAGAACGAAATGAAATGTGTAGTGTTTAGAACTCCAGTCTCCATATATACTACATGTATATGCATGGATATATATGAGAATATAAATGTAGAAAATAAAACCAGCCTGGTCTACTCCTGTAGCTCACACATCCATTCACACCTGGATTATCCTACTGTCCTGTGCTGTGTGCTCTGGTTTGTGGCAGGGTGACTAAAGAAATCAGTAAAACAACTGCTAAAGATCCTTCCTTGCCTTCTTTTCTTTTAAACTGGAATAGATAAAAGTCTGTTATTCCCACCCCTCTAGCAGTACAGAACTGAATTCTCTACAGCTGAATTAAGTAAATGATTCTAATTTATTAGTCTACTTTTAAAATTTGCTATCTATATACATTTTGTTCAACAATGATGCTCTGGGAAGTTGCTTAGTAATGGCTAGAACTTAGAACAATTTAAAGGAAATTCTCTAGCAGAAGCAGACTTGCTTCCATGTTGTGACAGTCATTGTGAGCCCTGGTTTGTTTTGGATCAGCTGTTTTCCCCTGTCTTAAAATATGAGACAACCTTGATGCAAAGGTTGTTCCAAAGGCACTGGGAAAAAGCAAGATAGTGTCCTTTCTAAAAAATAGCCTTTGAAGGAGGTGAGGCATGCAGCTACAAGGAACACTTGCTATAAGAAAATCCTCCTTGTGCCTGTAATTTGTAGGAGTTGTCTCTGTGATTTTTCTGCCTTCTTTTTTCTGTTATTAACAAAAACTTAGGAAGGAATAGGGATTTTGGAAGCTAAGCTAGAACAGAATTCTCATAACAATAGGTTAAATCTCTCAAACTTCTGACTCCTTGGCAGCTTAGGAAAGGGGCAGAGGTAGCAGAAGGTACAGGCTGTGGTCACTTCTGACTGTCAAACAAGAAGCAATAGACACAAGTGGCTTAATGCTCAAAAACCAAGCAAGTCAGATTGTTAATAGACACCGATTAATCTTTTTAAAGATATGGCTATGAAAATAGCATTTGGTTTGTAACGATCATTTAGGCCGGGATTTCTGGCTGTCAAATGCCAGGAAAACTAGTGTCATTCACCCACCAGACTCTGGATGTACTTCGAGCTGCACAAGAACACAGACTGAGATATATGACTATTAGTTCATTTTCTCTGTGTTTATGGCTGAAGTGAAAGTTTATTTCTCTTAACTGTTGTATATGGCATAAAACAATAGATTTCTTTTTTTTTCCCCTCACTAATTCCTTTCCTCTTCATATGAATTCTTGAGGGTTTTATTTTTAATGTTTTTAGTTTGTCCTGTTTAGGAGAAAGCCTCTCTAGGCATAGATGGGATGCTTGGTTTGTGAAGGTGGTTAGCAGATGTGGTCTGAGAAGCCAGCTGGCTGGTTAATACAGAAATTGAAACAAATGATAGAGCTGTTAAAGCGGGAGAAAAAGAGAGCTCAGGAGGCTGGCTTGCAGTTAGTAATTTGAACAAAGCCTTTGTTCAAGGTTCTGGAATGCTTCTCAGAAGTCATACTCTTGGCATCCATACAGCAGAGCTGTATGCTAATGTATGATAAGCAGGCAGTTTTGGTAGGAAGGTTCATACCTGGAGATAGCATCCTTTTTGGAAGTGCCTGGTGACTTTAGACTTGTATCATTGTATGGGTAATCAAAGCCGGGCTGTTCTTCTGCTAGAACAAATATTTCTGTCAACAGCCTCAAAAAAAAAAAAAAGCTCATGTGAGTCTTGGGATACTGTTTTGGAAAACAGTGATTCAGAGATTCTGTACCAAAAGGAAAGAGGGGGAGGAAAATTCTCAGAAGTTAATAAATGGCCCTGCAGGTTTCTCAGGCTTTTTCTTATGTAAAGAAAGTTGTCATGCAGGGGAAGAAATCATCACTAGAATAAGCTTGTTCAGCCTAGAAAAGAGAAGGCTCAGGGGAAACCTTCTATCAGTCTTTCAGTAACTAAAAGAGGCCCCAAGAAAGATGAAGAGGGACTTTTTGCAAGAGCCTATAGTGACAGGACAAAGGGGAATGGCCTTAAGATGACAGGAAGGAGACATAGATTAGATATTGGGAAGAAATTCTTCACTGTGAGGGTGGTGAGACACTGGCACAGGTTGACCAGAGAAGGTGTGCTTAAGGCAAGGTTGGACAGGGCTTGAAGCAACCTGGTCTAGTGGAACACGTCCCAGCCTGTGGCAAGGGGTTGGAACTAGATGATCTTTAAGGTCCTTCCAACCCAAACCATTCAGTGATTATATGAGTTGTGGGAGGTTTGTGATTGGGGTCAAAGATGGTGAGAATTTGGCACTGTCAAATCTAAATCCAGACTCACCAGAACATGGCCTGGTCAAGGGTAAAGATCAGCATCTGACTCTGAACCTGGTACACTGGATCATCTCCATCTCTTAAGATGCAGTATCACTTCTACCTCACAGTAAATCTGCATTCCCACACAGCTGTGTGGGTTATAGAGAGGCTGATCTATAGTCCTGAAGCCATACACCAAAAGCTGGAAAACTGGCTTACAATTTTAAGAGGAATCCTTCAAGCCAGAAAGTAAAGTGAGTGTGCAAGTTCAGGGGGTGCCATTAAACTTCTGGAAACCATCACTCAGCAGTATATGAGCAAAAATAACAAGTCTTTATAGTGGTTTTAATAAAGTGCACTTTATAACAACTTTCATCTTCAAAGAATGAACCAAATTTATTGTTGGTATAAACCAGCTGGGACTGATGAAGATGAAGAGGGGAGTGCAGTTACCCCTTTACTAATCAGGGTCATGGTTTCACAGGACTACCTTGTCAGTAACTATTACAAAATCTGTGAGGCTGCAGTACAAATTTAGCAGCAAAAGGCAAACTGGATCTTATGACTGCAGGCTTAATGTCCATCATTAAGTATAATATATATACATAGCTGCAATACACTTCTTTTGCCAAGTTTCTGGAAAGATCAGTTAAGTAACTGACTACAGGAGTGTAAAATTTATACTTCATCTAACTAATGACTGATTTTATTCCTACTGCATGCAGTATGAATGTCTATAGATCATATTACATACAAAACTGCATGTCATTCTCTTTCTCGCCTTCTTGCACATCATCACTTTTGGTGCATTCCTTGACAGTATGGAGTCTCTCAAACTTCAAGTTGTGGAACGCAAAACACTGGATATCACACAGGCACCCAAAAAGAAGCATGCATTTATGCCTGTTAATAAAGCACAGGCCTTTGGAAATGAGGATACAAGCAAGCTGGCCTGTATGTTTTATCAGGGTATGAAGAACATTTCTTCCATGCTGCCTCAGTCATTTTATGGCATAAGTGAGGCTAGCTCTCTGTTTATTTTCCCCTTGGCCCTGCATACTGGAAGTGCAAGCTAATGCATTTTGCTTGGCTCCTGCAAAGGAGTTCAAGGATCCCCTCTTTATCTGAGCAAGCTTTGGAAAAATTTGTCTGCATTTTGCTTTCTTTGCAGAAGCTTCACACAGAACTCCATTTGGATTGGTAATGGCTGGCAAACCAATGTGCTGGAATGTCTCAGATGTAACTAATCTGTGTTACACCTCTCATCTTTCATTTGGGGGGAAAAAAACAAACAGGAACACTAGCACAGCAAAGGAATAAATTTAACATTGGGTGCTTAAATACAATGCATAGAACCAAACCCATTTAAGCTAGATGTGAATCTCATTACTGCCAGTAATGGGTATAATTCTTTAAGAAAAGTATTGGTCTTGTTTCATTAACTTGCATGAATTCTTGGTGGAACAGCTGTTGTCCATGTAAAAGTAGCTGGTTAGTGTGGGACTTCATACCATAGAATCGCATAATGGATTGGGTTGGAAGGGACCTTAAAGTGAGGCTCTTTTACAAAGCTGTAAAAGTAAACTAGCAGCTAGACGCAGGTGGAACTGACTGATGTAAATGCCTGTAGCTCTGAATGCCATTTCCTTCATAAGAGAAAATTCACTGGTGGAATGAGTTTGCAGCCAGAACACCCTTTCTACAGAAAGGCTCAAAATGGCTAGGAAATATCAAGATAGTAAGATGAGAAATTTGTCTCTACTAATCCTCCACTGGTTCTTTGAAATGTGGGCTCACAATGGAGGTTTGAGTGCTGCAGAAAGAGTTTGTGATGCACTGTTACCCACAGCTCAGAGTGGCTCTTAACAGCTACAAAAAAAATTACTTGTTCTCCAGAAGTTTTAATATTTACTTGCTGTCTGATGTATTTTTTAAGCTTTTCCATGGATGACAGTGATGTTCATAAGGAGTCTGTCTCCTTATGGACTAGAACCTGGATTGGGAGAAGGTTCTAGATGTGTTAAAAGAACCCCAGGGCCTATTATGCTCAATTAGTCTCTGGGACATGCTCTGCTATTTATTATGTGATCTTCCGGTCTCCTGAGGAATATTGGCTGTGTTGCTCCTGGATAAAGTCCATCTGTGCCATGCACTGCTGTGCCATGCACTGCCATGCCAGGGTGACTGGCTGCCCCATCCATCTGCCTTATTGCCCATCTTGCAGAATGAATGGCCTTATGCCTGATTCTCTTGCACCTTTTCTGGAGAAAAAAAAACTTTTAGCTTTTTCACACATGAAGTTCATTTGCTGTGATTTGTTTTGTATGACCTCTATTTAATACATTGTGAAGCAAACAGACACTTGAGTCTTATCGTGGATGATATGTAAAGAATTATTACCAGGACACTAAGAGATCTTGGGGTTCCTAATTGGATTCAGGGCGTCATTTTGCCTGTTTATAACTCTCTAAATCCTCAGCAACTCTAACATGAATTTGTGACATTGCAGACACTAGTTTTCAACCTGACAAGAAAAGTGTCATTAAGCAACTATCCATTCTCCACTGGTATCTTTTAACTAAAGAGTGTTAAATATGGATCACAGTCTCATTTTACAGTTTTTGCAGTAGGCATTTTATTTTGAAACTGTTTTCTACCAAGCCCTTAATTTGTGCTGATGGGAATTGCTTGTTACATTTTTAAATTCACACTTCCTTGCAAATTATTTAAACTTGCACTTGCTAAGCTGTGGCCTACTGTCAGACATAGTCTCATTTGTCCTGTTTCTAATGAAAATTGGTACTACACTGTGCTGTAGCGTGGTCATTTTGTTAATGATTTGCACAAAGATGTAAGACAAGTACATACATCTTTTTTCTCCTGCTAATATGAAAACAAAGATACTTGCCCATGTTGCTCTTGAAGCAAAGATAGGTTCATTTACCTGAGCTGGTCTCTGTTTTTTTTGAATTCTTGCCCGCTTTCCTTTGTGCTTGTAAGTCCAAAAGAAGTAAGCTTCATTTGTGGTCTGGGTTCTGGCTAATTAAGTCTCTCCATAATGAGAGTATGGGCATAGTTCATCAACTGGTCCTTAATCTTACTTACACTTACTTTGCTAGTGATTCAACTAGGCTCAGGGACATCCATACTATCTCTGATCTTTCAGATCATTCAATTTGCCTTGTTCCTAACCCCATTCAAGAGATATGATTGTCTCTTTGGTCGTGGAATTCTTATCCTCATTTCTGCTGCAAGTGTCAGGAGAAGAGTTTCAGGGACCTGAGAAAAATCGGATCTGGATCCTCTGCCATGTATCATGCCAGGCAGCTTTTTATCTTTTTAGATAGAATTTTCTGGTTCAAGCTGGGGGTTCTGTAGACCCACTGCAAAGTATGGGAGTGAGGGAGGATTAGGAAGAGTGGCTATCATTCAAGTTGAAGTCTTTCTCATGTCATGTTCTCTGCCTGTTCAAGGCAAATATTCTGTACAAAAAAAATAATTAGAGCACCCATCTTCTACCATCCCTTAAGGTTGCAGCTCACATCCATTGGACATCATTTGTTTCCCATTTTGCTGTGTAAGATGCCCTCCTTGCAGTCTGCTCAAAGGGTTGTCTCAGCAGCTGCTGCCTCTTCTCAGATTGCTATTCTTTCTTGAGGATGGTAGATTTCTCTAACACAAGGTGCTATGCTTTGGATGCAAGCAATTATCTCTGGTCACTATATTGTATATTCCTTAAACAGGTTCATGAAGAAGATCTTCGACTCAGCAATCAAAGCCTCAAATTTAGGAGCACAGACAATCTTGGGGAGCAGAGTTCATGTTAGAGGTTTTTATGCATGGCTACTACTTAACCAGTTTTGCATATATTGGCATTCAGTCTTAGTGGGGTGTTTTGTTCATTTTTAATCTTGCCAAAATTTTCCTTGTGTTTTGCTGCCTTGGGGAACATGACAGTGATACTCATTACAGATGCGTATTTTAAACAGATGGTTTTGACCTATGGGAGACAACTGGTGAAAATAACCCTGCAGTGAATCTTTAGACCTTAGGAAAAAGCGGCATAGGAAAATGTTTCTCCTGTCTGGAAGCTTCTCTATTACACCATAGGGGTGATGGATTGTCTGGAAGAGGAAAGGCTGTTGAAATTCTGGGATATAACCTGCTTGATTGTGTTTATATAAAACACCAGCGTTAACTGCATCTAATCTTTGCTGCTACTGGTCTAAATGGCTCAATGCTTCATCCTACTACAGAAGTCTATTTTTGCCCAAATGTGGTATGCCAACATCTTCCTTATTTCAAGGGAAATTTTGCAGGACTTGGGAGTGCTGCTTGGGTATATTCCAGGTTCTAAAAATCATTCAAAAGTTCAGAAGACCTCATTAACACTGTGAAATTGGTGGGACCTGCTTCTGTCCTTTTATATGCAGTAGTTGTAGCCAAAGGACAAATTTTGGCTCATTTTGCAGCACCAACATGGCTTTAAATTATGACTTTTCTCCATACTGATGTAGCCACTATGCCATTCATCAGACCTGATGACTCTGCGGATACAGCCATATCTGGTTTTGACACTTAATTTTACTAACCATTCTTCTTAGAAGAATTGATGCTTCTTGGAAACATTCAGTTGGGTACTTGCCTACTGAGTTGCTTAAGTTGCGGACATTTCAGTTGTGTAAACCGAGTGTAATTTGCACAGCTATCAGAACGCACAATGAGATGTCTGTACAGCTGCAGTATAGCTGTTGTGATGCTTGAGAAGTACAAGCTATGATAAGTTAGGTTTGTTTTCATGTATCAAAGGGTGTCTACAGTGACTGTAGACTTAAAGGTAACAAAAAAGCTTAAAGTGTTAATGGTTGACATGGAAATAACAGGGAATAAGGAACTTTGCAGTGTTACATTAGCAGAGTTGAAGTGGAGCTGGCAACTAGATTTCATATGGAAAATTGTATTTCAGACTTTGATTTACCATATAAATTAAAAACAGGAAAATAACAATTGCATGATGGTATTGGATGCTTGGTGAGAGAGACAGCTGAGCAGTGCAGTATGGCTTGCCTGCTCCTTCAGTCTTTGTTTAAATTGCCTGCCTGCACTTGTTGTTAACATTCAGAATAGCTATTTACTGAACTCTTAAAAGACATTTGATATCTCTATCTCTCATTTGGCATATCTGCTGACACTTTTGATCTGTGCTTGTATTAATATGTATTTATCTCTTTTTGTTCCATTTAAGATTGGATTACTTCATGCAAACCGATCATAAATGTGTTATCGTAGCCATGATCATCTAGGGTATGAGTAACAAGCCTCACCTCCTGCTATAAATTGGAGCTTTCTTATACAATTGTTAAGTGGCTTGATTTGCTTCCACCCAATTCTTTTTTATTACTTTTGACAGCTGAAATAATTTGATATTTTATTTTTCTGAATAATGTATCTCTGATTAAGAGGGTTTTTTGTTTTTTTTTTGGCACATAAATAAAATCCCACCACAGCAGCTGTAGTTCTTAAAATGCTAGCTACATAGCAACATGTTCAATGTTTAATTAGCCTTGCCATGTTATTACCATCTCTTTAATATTCACTCAGAAATACTTGACTGTTAAAATGTAGAAAAGCTAATGTATACATATAGCTTATTTATAAGCATAAATTAGTGGAAATGTGACAAATACAAATCAAAAATGTAGGCTGAATGCTTAGATAATCTTCTTTGACAGCCAGCTTTGCTAGACTGTGGAATCAACCCTCCTCACAGGCAGCCTTCAGCACCAGAAGATACCCTGTGACATGCAAGGAGCAGAGATCTGGGTCTGCCAAGCTCTGGGCTGGCTGAGCTGACATTATTTGATTACCAACGTAGTGGCCTCACTGCTGACAGCAGTGCTCAGATGCTTGCCTTGTGAAAGGGTTGAAGTTTGCTGACTTCAGGTAACAGCAGAGAATCTTCATACAGAGTTCTTGTGTGAAGGCTCATGTTCAGCTTGAGTTTGCCAAAGCTCTTGTCACTCAGTGAACAACTGTTGTTTGCAACCTGCTTCTATCTCATTTTGCTTTCCCTAGATCAATTAGGGAACAAAAGGGAGTAAGTAATGTTAGTGGTTCATGAATTGCACAAGTGGTATTTAGATGTGGCCACAAGCAAACACCTCTGGAGAATCAATGGAGAAAACCACTTCCTCTAAAGCTTGATGTAGAGTGAACATGTAGAGGGATAACATTGTAAGCAGTGAAATGGGAGAATGAACACATGGCAGGGGGGTTGGAACTAAATGATCTTTAGAGTCTCTTCCAGCCTTTCTATGAAAGGGTTGGGCTTTACATCACAACTTCCATCTCCCTGAGAAGAAACTTTCCTGACCTTTAAAACTCTGTTAGGTTTCCTGCTTCAGTTGCCTGTGATATACCTCTTACTGCATTCACTCCTCCACCCCCAAGCACTCTATAGGAGATGATGAGTGGCTGAAGTGAAATGGAAATTGTTATCCTTTCTTGGAATTTTAAAGGCATGAGGACATGCTTGAGGTATTTACTTTTTTCCTCCTTCTGTTCTTCTTGTATTGCCCTTCTTCCACTCCCTCTTCTTCCCTCTGATAGGAGTTGCAGAGGAAGAGAAATGGAAAAATTCAGTGGATTTCTTTCCAAATCAGAAATTAAAGGACATAAGAACTGGAAAAGAACCCAAACACCAAATCCCTTTGTTTCTCACTACATAAATAGACAACACATGATGGCAGGCAGTCAGAATGGCAGCTGAAGTACTCACAGGCAGCTTGACATAAAGGTAAATTATGCACTATTCATATATTGCAGAGGGGCCGATTGAATCTTTGTATCTCTGTTATCTCATATTCTGAGAAGAAAGCTTCATCCATTTGGATTCTGGCAAGGTGGAGACTTTATTGCCTGAATTTCTAACTTTTGCTTTGTCCACATTCATAACTGCTTAACTGTAACAGAAGACAAAATGTCAGTGTTAGGTCTTTACTCAGCTGCCCTGTCTCATATAAGGCACATTACAGTACGTTGAGGAGTTGCATCACTGAACACAAGAAGCTTATTCAAGATCCTGCTTTGAGAAGAATGGGAAGCTTTTGTCAGAAAAGCAAAGCTAATTGGAGTCCATTTAGAGAAAGAAGAACAATAAATACTATTATTACATGTGTTTACTAGTGTGCCCTTGGGATATCTCTGATAATTGCATGCAATTATTTGCTTCCTGCACTCTGGAGGCAAAACTCTGCAAATGTTCCCACACTACTGTTTGACAAGGCATAAATGTTGCACCCGCAAGACAGAGATACAGACTGTTATCCATACAGGGTCAAGCTGTACTACAGCCAAGGCTTGCTGCCATGTCACTGATATTTTGAATGCCAGGCAGTTGAGAAGAAGAAACTGTTACTTCATCCATCTTTATGACTGAATGCCCTTGCGTCCCTTACATTATTACATTACTGAATGCCCTTGCATCCCATTTATTCGTATTTGGAGACATTCCTCAGTGTGGACTGTGTAGAGCAATTTTTGTCATCTTGGAGTTTGTTTCCTGTCCACTTAGTCCATTAACATCTTTGCATTTAAGGCAATGCTGTTTGTTACTTGGTTCACACCAGCCTGTTTTAGGGAGACTATAGGAACTATAATTAACTATAATTAGGGGACCAAGTGCAAAGAGACGATTGAGCAAGATGCAAGGGAGAGAAGGATGCAAGAGCCCCCATTGAAATAGGCTCTAGGAACTGAGAAGGGAAAGGGACGGACAAATAGCTGATTACTGGTTAGAGAAAATGAAAGGGAAAATGGGCTGTAGTGGCTAAAGTTCAGGGATAAGGGAGTTTGGCTCCCTTTCTGGTCAGCCCTGTGATAACACTGACAACTCTGGTTTTCCTTCCTTACCCATTACCCAATGTAATTGGGGTGACCCCAGGTTATCAAGTGTGGAGAGGACAAATAACCTTTGTTTCAATTCAAATTGTTTTGATTCCCTCTAAAATTGTTATCAAATCTTGTAGTCCACGAGTCTGGATATTTATCCATTATCTTACAGCTAAGATTCGTTTAGGTATTATTTCCAGCTATTTTGGAAGACCTTAATACACTTAAATTGATAAAATAGTCAAATTACCACAGACAATTTCCAGCTTCCTTAGTGGAGACTGAAGGGCTTAGCATTGAAAAAATATAGGAATGGTCCAAGACTGTCAGGCAGACAAGGAACTAAAATAACCAGATTTAATGCATTTCAGAGTTATTTGCCTCCAAAGTTTAAAACTGGGTTCCAAGTACACAGTAGTATTTAGCCCCTATCTCTGATACAAGGTACCAAGATAAGCCGGCCTCCTGGCAGAAGTGAAGGCCAGCAGCTGTCCTGCTCTTTCTCTATGCTCTGTAATAATGACACAAGTGTTTAAATAGAATATTGGTTTAAAAACCCCACAAAATAAAGCATACCCACTGAAAGGCAGAGCTATTTGCTCCTATTATCTGCATCGGCATACAGAGCTGCGGCATGGTTGTGCTGCTGTTGGGAAGCTGCCCTTATGAAAAAGTGGAAGTATTAGTCCCATACCAGGTGATAAGCTACCCCCACTCAAACAAGAGCAAAGTCAAAGGCAGGCAGTGAGCTATGTTTCTAGAGTAGCCTCAAACTGCTTAGTGGGACAAGGAAAGAGATGGATACCTGTAGCGTGTCTTCAAGGCACAATAAGGAGCAGAGGATGCCTACAGCTTGTAAATGCTTTGTGCCAGATCTGGAAATGCAAGTGCTGGTGCATCACATCAAGTTAGCCCCAGGTGACTACAGAAAGTGGAACACAGCGCTTGAGGGATGTGGAATATAATGGGTGGAAAAATCAGTGAAACAGCTTCAGTTCTCATTGCCCCATGCAAACTAACAGATCTTTCACAATGTGATTGGAAGCTGGATCGTTTACTGTGAGGACACCATCCTTTGGTGTCTTTATTGCTGCCACTTTTCACACTTGCCCACATGGTGGTGAGTAGCAGCGTTTGTCGAAGAGGGGCAAGAAATGGCC
The DNA here is from genome assembly GCF_033815535.1 of Pezoporus flaviventris. Lineage (NCBI taxonomy): Eukaryota > Metazoa > Chordata > Aves > Psittaciformes > Psittacidae > Pezoporus > Pezoporus flaviventris. Next base: position 17,783,471 of record NW_026892585.1, on the reverse strand, counting down.
TTGGGCTTTCCTATTCTGTGTATCACTGATCTGTGCATTGGTACTTGAGCACAGCAAGTGGAGGGCTGGATCGTGTTGGCTGGGGGCCTCTGTCCTGTCTCACCTGTGTTGGCTGCTGTGCTCCCGGCTTGGAATGGATGTGGGAGAGATTTTTAGGACAACTGAGCTGTCAGTTCCCATTCCTGCACAGATGTCCCTGGCAGTGCCCCAGTGAGGGAAATTTAGACTTTTTGGACTAGTCTAGCTACATATGGAGGCTGACCTAACCATAGACTTTGTGTGACATATCTCTTGCATATGTTAAGCCCCATCAAAGCAGCATGAAGTGGAGAGTCTTTACCTACTTGCTCGTTCTCTGCCACCATATTTAGCATGTTAGTATGTTATAACAATGCTCTCCTTGGCATATCAAATACTATTGTGGTATCTTTATGTTCCTTTCCTGAATTAACTGTCTGGGCTGGATTCTGATCATGGTTACAAGGAGCTGCTCTCCATTTAGGTCATGTATATTGTAAGTGAAATCCAGCTGGGAGTCAGGATGAATATTGTACTCAGCTGAAAAGCATAAGCTTAAGTGTACCCACAGAGAAGCCACAACTTGTCAGCTCTGGAATCACGATAAATTGGGTTCATTAGTGCTGGGAAAACTATTTTTTCTAGTTACCAAAATGTGAAAACAAAACTTGCCATGAAAATAGCAGCCACTGTTGTTCTGGTGCAGACAAAATCAATGCCAAATCAACACCAGCAAGTGTGGGGGGGGGGGAATGAAATGCATGTTTAGAAAACCATTTACTAGAAATAAAAGTTTATGCAACCAACAAGAACTGACTCATCTGCACTTCTTCCACCCCAGCTGCAGACCAATGTTCCAAAAATCTTTCCCAGAATGAGTATGTAGAGATTGTTAGTTGAAATCTGTATAGAAGTTTAAAACTCAAAAGCAGGCACCTAATGCTCAGAGGGTTTTATTCTTTCATCCTCTTTGGTGTGTTATCCATAAAAAAGATGACCACTCAGATCAAGTGGTCTATAAAAGGTTCACGAAGATTTCTGGCCTATAAATTCACTGAAGTAATTATGCCTTTCCTAATGGCATTGGATTCACTGGCATGTATGGAAGTAATGCCTGTGCAGCACATTTGAAGGCTGATTGCACCATACAGCCCTGCCCACCACCAGAATAAGCCACATAGCCTACCAAGCTGAAGATAATTGGGCATTGGTGTACTACAGCTTCCTCACCAGTGTTTCTATCACCTTCTTTACCCCTGTTGACAATGGAGTTGGTGTATTAGTGGATCTGTGCAGCCATCAGTAGTGATATATTGATTGCTCAATGTTGCCTTTTGTGTCTCCTATCCTTTCATCTCTTAAAGCAAGCAGCTCATGTGAATATAATCCCTGAGATCCTCGTGACTTGAAGGTCACTCATTAACAGACTTTTCAGGGTGTATTCCAAAAACATTGTTAGAAAGCTTTCATTAATTTTTTGAGTATTATTTAGCATCATTATGCAATTATGTTAGTCATGGGATATTATTTTTTAAATAAGCCACTAAGTGTTGCAGTGAAAAAGATAATCTTCATGCTCAACACCATACTTTTAGGACACTGCTTTTGTTGTTCAAAGAAATGATGTGTATAAGGGTTTTCTTTGGAAACAAATGTGAAATATCAGAGGTTAAAAGATGTTCACTGATTCAGATGGAAACAAAAGGACACCAAAGACATCAGGCCTAACATACTAGTTCATCAGGAAGTACTGATAAGCCCTTGACTATTGAAGTTCTTCATTCTAATATGAAGTAGACAAAATTATGATTTAATTTTTTTTATGAGCAAAGCTGTTTTCAATTGGCTAATCTTCTAGTTTTTCACTTTCTAGAAGGAACAAAAGCTATGTATCAGTGTAATGGAATGATAACTGCACAGTTGTTCCCCTTTGGGAGCAGTGATACAGAGATGAAACTTGGGTCTGGCAAAACTCATTCATTTATGTCATCATCTCATGGTATCCTTATAAATACACTTAATGACATAGTTTGTTTATTTAATATTGGCCTTTTTAAAGAAGACGTCAGATTATCTAATTTTGAGTGCATTTTAAGTGCTGGTTTGTGTCTTTCAGTGCAAGCAAGAAAAAGCATTTCTTCTTTGATATGTGCTCTTTACTGTTCAAGTGATCCCCTCTAAAGCCATTAGTACAATGGATGAGGCATACTCATGCCATCTGGCTCTGGTCAGATCAGGTTTTATGATATCTATGAATATCTGGAGGTGTAAAATCAGTAAAAGTGAAAGCTTTGAATAGACTTCATTGATATTAGTTTCTTAACTTCCTTGGTTAGAAGATTATATGGCTTGAAAGAGTGGGAAAGGCTGGGTAACTCTGAGAATAGAGCCAAAATAAATAAATACAGTCCAACTGAGGTAAGACTTCGTAGGTAATGAATCCACACAGCAGGTGTATTTTATCTAAACTTCATAAATATTTTATATGATCCTTTGTATAATTACTGCACACTCTTAAACCCCCAAACACTCATGAATTATTTATGTAAAATAGATAATACAGAACAGGGAAGGAACTGGCTTAACAATTACACAAACAGAACGCAGCAGGTCAGCTGATAAATTGAAAAGTGACTTTTCCTGCTGGTGTAGAATACTTCTCCCATAAAAAAGATTCAACCAGTGCTCAGCAAGAACAGAAAAAGCAGCAATAGGAGGGGTTGAAATGAGAGTCAAAATACAGCAGAAGGGGCTATACCAAGTATCGCCTCTAAAGATCTAGAGAAATGTTTTTTTTTGTTTTTTTTTTTAATATAAGATTGAACTAATGTCACAGCATCAGGCTGACTACAGCATATATGAAGTTTCTGGTCTAGGTCCCTTCATTTTCTATTTGTGTTAGTTCCAGGTGGTGGGATTTTGTGAAATGAGTATTGAATTTCTAGCTTTTTATACCAAATTCTTATGTGGCTTTTGGCATTGGTTAGTTCTGAAGTGACCGTGATCCTTAATTCTAACCTGATGTTATGTCATATTTGCTGTATCTCTAAAACCTTTCCAAAATTTGAGTGGATGGGATATTGTGGAGCATTCTCTGAAGAGATCTCTGCATGATAAGGGGAGTATTTACTCTCCTACCACCCCAAACAAGAAAATCCTACCCATAAATACGTTTGACATGTTGTATTGGTAAGTGTTGTACATTGAGTCACTGCAGCAACTAATTATCTTAATATTCTGGTCCTTTGCTGCCTGGTGATCACTTTACACCTGTTATTTCCTTGAACAAGTATTCAGCTACAGATTACAGATTATTTAAAACCAAATTAAAATAATGTAGGCCTTTCCCATAATCATGCTCAAATCACAACTGACTTCTATTATCCTGTCATAGTAAGCTCAACATGAGCTGGTAGCGTGTGCTCACAGACCAAAAAGCCAACCATAAGGTAGGCTGCATCAAAAGGCGGATGACCAGCAGGTTGAGGGAGGTGATCCTCCCCCTCTACTTCCCTCTTTCAAGACTCCACCTGAAGTATTGTGCTCAGCTCTGGGGCCCCCAGCATAAGAAGAACATGGAACTGGTGAAGTGAGTCCAGAGGAAGGCCATGAAGACTATCAGAGGGCTGGAGCACCTCTTCTCTGAAGGCAGGCTGGGAGAGTTGGGTTTGTTCATCCTGGAGAAGAAAAGGCTCTGGGGAGACCTTAGAGCAGCCTTCCAGTACCTAAAAGCAGATTACAAGAAATCTGTAGAGGGAATTTTTACCAGAGCATGTAGTGACAGAACAAGGGAGAATGGTTTTAAGCTGGAAGGGGTGAGATTTAGATTAGGTATTAGATAAAACATTCTTCACTGGTGAGGCACTGGAACAGGTTGCCCAGAGAAGCCGTGGCTGCCCCCATCCCTGGAAATGTTCAAGGCTAGGATGGACAAGTCTTTGAAGTGGAAGGTGTCCCTGCCCATGTCAGGGGAATGGAATCAGATGATCTCTAAGGTCCTTTCCAACCCAAACCATTCTATGATTTTAGGATAACAGAGCATCTACTGTGTGAGTTGCAGTTTCATGTCATGTTTCTGATGTTTTTGTCTGGATAGGAGGGGGAAAAATAATCTAAGCTGCCAGGGAAAGTGAGGTTGTCTAATAGGGGAACAAATAGCAACCCTGGAACTGTGGCAAGAGCAGGGGACTGTAACAAAGACATTTCCTATGCTTGCTTTTTCTTTCGTGTGTGTGTATATTTTTCTTCTCCTACCTTTGTGCGGAACACAGGGCTTGTGCTCAAGGACAGCACTATTACTATTCTGATTTAACTTTCTTCACCCTGTTTTCCTTTCTTCCCTTCCTCTCTTATTTATTTGGGTTGGAGCTTGTTCGAACCAAGGACTGTATTGATGCAAGATCTAGCCTGTGGGTCTCTAATTTTACCAGAGACTCCAGAGGCTGGCTGTAATAATAACTATCATTTTCTACATAATTCCTTTTCCTTTAAAGTTTTCTCACTTCCATTTGCAAAGTCCTTGGAGAAGTAAAACCAGAAAGCTGAACCATGGCTTTTTTCTGTTTTCTTTGCTCTGGCTTATTTTTCTTCTGGTGGGATCTTGGCCACTTTGGTAATTCCAAATCCATTTAAAACCATATGAGCTGGAAACCAGACCATTTCTGAGAGGAAAGCAGCTAGCAATAGCACACAGCATGAGAGTCTGGTAAGGAAGAGACACTAGGCAGCACCAAGTGTCCTTGTGTAGGGGCTGGTGCTGCACCTACTGGGGAGTCATGGGTGTCGAGGACAAGCACCATAGTAGTATAGGATATTACATAGCATTACAGATCTGCACAGGTGCAGACAGTCCTGTGCTCAGCTAGTGCCTATCTGGCAGTGATAGCTAAGCTGTTACTGTGATTAGCAGGAACACTTTCCAGAAGGCTAGTATGAGTTTAGCAATGACCTAAAAGCATTGGTTTGGATGGATTTTGGTCAGGGTTAAGTTTGATTCAGTGCCACAGGGGAGGCACAGAGACTGCTTTCTGACCCCAGGTGTTAGCAAATAGCTTATGCTCTAGCACCAAATTCCCCTGAGGGAAGATCTGAACATGAGGCCCAAGGGCAATATTTGTACATTGTCAAGGCTCTATGTCCCAAAAGAGCTTTGGCTTCCCACAGTGTCTGCTCCATGTTTCTGATCTCCTCAATGCTGCCAGCCCTAGTCATGGCTTTGAAATAAGGTAAGCTGTTGGCTCTTCTCCACTCTTCAGCTTGGGCTGGCAAACCCAGCATACCCATTAGATTCACTAAACAATATTAATTGGAGGCAAGGGTTTAACCCTTCATAGTAAGTCTCAGCCCTGTGGCACAAATAGCAGCCAGACAAGCGAGTTTTTCAATAGCAAACAAGATTATCCTCATCTCTGCGGGACAGGGTACACGGCAGGAGAGCTGTGATTCAGTTAGTGAAAGTCCAGCTCAGATTTGCACCACACTTCAGATCCTAAGGTGGTTTTCAAAGGAACAATGTCTTGAGTAGCTGGAGTTTTCAGATTCCCTGAGAAACTCTGTGATTCCCCAGACCTTCTGTCACCCTCTTTTAATAACTTGGAATCTTTCAGATTCCCTGCAGCAGCCTTCCTGAGAAGGTCATAAACCCTGGGAGAGAGCTCCACTTGTTTAAGCCTCAGTCCCCAGACTCTGGAAACAGGCCACTACTTTTTAGCAGATCTTTCTGCCAGTTTCTATTAGTTTCTATTGTTGTCAGGTCCTATCACTATACATACAATTGTGGGAACTATGGCAAACACATTGTAATATGTTTTCATATTTCCCATATTGCTATTAAAACCCCCTTTCTCTAGTCAAATCAGCATGCCCATAAGTGTGTTCAGTGGTGCTACAAAGCCTGTGTAAGGTGCTGCATACTCTAGTTCTGTTACTTGTCAACCTTATCAGGCCTGTATCTGTTTACAATGCATAGTTCTGATCTGGGAACCTATTTTCTACTGAATGAAGCACACTTAAAAAATGCAGAAAAGATCCTCAATCTCTGTTATTGTGAAGTCTGAAAATAAAAGTTCACTTTCGAACTCCAACTAGAACACTCAGTGATGCTCCACACTAAATTCCCATCCAGAAAATTATTAGTGAGAGCTCCAACGAGCATAAATTTAAATGCAGGTTCCATTTCCCTGGATTTGAAGCAAATAATGTTGTTTTGGTTCATATTAAAGGAATTTTTGTTGACACTCATACAGCATACTTTGTGGTGAGCTGGAAATACGAGCAAACAATAAAGGCTGCAGCGTGAACAAAATAAAATGTAGAAAAAGATGAATAGGAAAAGGTTGAAGAATGTAAGTTTGAAATGTTTATTAACATCTGGATACTGTTTGTAAAGAGATGGAATGGTGGCTGATGGGAGTTTAGAAGGGAAAGAAAGAAGAAGGCATTGAATTTCTTACGCATGTTTTCATACAGACAGAAGCAGCACTTGACTGAACTGGTGCATTTTACAATATCTGAAGCAGCAACCAAACGACTGTAAAAACATGCAGTGATGAGAAATGTGGGGTGGTTTTACACTGCTCTCTGAGAAGGAATGTGTTGCTTAGGAAAACAATATGCTAAAGATTATGCAGTCTGATGAGAGGAAAACCGCCATCTCTTTCAAAGGTTTCTTTGGACTTAGTGATTTGTTTCAGCCTGTGAGTCAGTATTTTGTTTTGCTTCCTACTTGCTGGAAAGAAAAAAAGTTAAGAGGGGAAAAAAAAAGATAGTAAGAAGTGAAGTCACTACAAGCAGAAGTGTTGCAGATACTTCTAGCCAAAGCTCAGGGGTAAGGTGAGATACCAGTAGAGATGCATGGATGTCTTATTTTTGTGAGTACAAAATACAGAGGAGGAGAAAGCTTGGCAAGGTTAAATCTCTAGGGAGTGTCTTACGTTTGCTACTACAAAGTCAAGTCAGAAAACATTTGACCTCTCTAGAGCTGTTGGGCACTTTTTGCTAACCAGAGGTGCATTAAACATTATAGGAGAAGAAGAGATCACAAAGGCTCTTTCTAATGACATCTAACTCTGTGTACGTACTTAGTTACAGAAAGAGAGTTCACGAAGCTTGACTTTGGAAATTAATTTCATGTGCCTTCACTGCAAGTCCCTCAAGCAGCAAAACTGTATGACACAAAACTCTGTCTAAGCACTAACATTAACTAGTACGTTTTTACGCTGGGTGCCTCATCTTACCACTTAGAAACACCTTCAGTTGATGGCTGAAATCCTCTCCCTATTGAACTCAATGACAGACTCCTGCGCATTTCAGAAAGGATAAGATTTCACTCTACATACTTCTGCAATGACATGAATCTGTGATACTACCCATAAAATAGGTTTGTTGCTCCTTGAATCAGACACAAAATAAAACTGCAGCATACATAAAGAAAATAGTAGGAAAGCCCATGAATTTTAAAAGTTAAATCCAAAAGGTTTCTGTATGCTAATTATCCTCAAGAGTCATCTTCTCTTTGTTTATGGCTGTAGTTTATATCAGTAACTGTTTCCTTTCCCAAACCACTGCTACCGTAAGTACTAACGGTATAGGATACTTTTTGTACCTAGCACAATGAGCAGGGTACAGCAGTGTATGACTTTTTTTCATCAGTGTACAATATCAAGGTTACAAAGCTCTGTTGCCCTGTTTTGATAGACAAAACCCAGAGGAAAGGGAGGGTATTTTTCCAGCTCGGAACATGATGTCTTTCTTCTGTGTAACATGATGCCTTGATTCTTTTTCAAAAATGCAGGTTTATGCCAAAAATGACAACTTAAATGGCAACAGAGAAAGGAGTCATCGCTTTTTGGATACATATGCGGTTACAAGCAACAACATTTGTTTATAGAAGATAGCTGCAGGCTTTGCTTTCCATTATGAGCAGTTCTAGATATCACTGGCATATTGCTGAGAAAGAAGCATTTCTTCCAGCAGACTTTCACTTGGTAAACTGTATGGTATTGTACAGGGGAGGAAGTTGAGCAACCTAGTCTAGTGGAAAGTGTCCCTGCTCATGGAAAGGGAGTTGGAACTAGATGAGCTTTAAGGTCCCTTCCAAAAGTTCTATGGCTCTATGGAAGAGGATATTCCTTCTGAGAGGAAAATGCTTTAACTCTGAAGGTTCCTTTTGCCTTAAGCCAAGCCATCCTTTCCCCTTTTTTGTACTTCTTCCCAGATTTAAGTAGACCATACTGATCTCTTGTGAATAGTCTCTGCTTTTGTTGCTTGTAGTTTTCCTTCTCTTCCTAGTCAACAGTCTTGCAGGAGAGGAATAAAATGTGTAAGGGGCAGAAAGAGTTACCACAGGGGCAAAAATAACAACATCATTGCCCAAGATGTGATACACAATCATTTGGCTGTTGCCTACCATCTCCCATTTCTCTCTCTGTTGGGATTTAAGATGTGCAGCTGTTATGCAGATAGTTTGCGTTGAACATATCACTGTTCAGTGCATGCAGCTTGTTTGGTTTTATGCAGAGCATAATTCATTTGGTGCTTTATGAGATTTTGGCGCATGTCTTATGCGTGTAGCCTTATGAATTATGTCCTTGTATGAATGCTGTCTATTATTAGTTCTACAGTAGACACTGTGACTCTCTGGGAGGCCGTTATGATAAAGACCCTTATCACAGAAAAGTCGTGCGTTATTTCTATTAACACTGTTGATGCAATTGAGGAAAAGTTATAGCCTAATAAACGGAGGATGAGACTGGAGCTGGGACTTCTTGATCCTGTCAATGAGATTAATGCCTCCAATAGCCTTGCAAAGACACAGAGGGCCGGATCCTATAAAGTGTTTTGGTACCTAGATCACATCAAACTCAGGCTAAATTAAATCAGGAAGCATTTGGGTACCTGAATCTCTTTGTGTATCTGATCTCAGCCTGAATCTACTTGTTGAATGGGCTGTGTAACACTCATGGTAGCATTGTGATCAACCTATAAACATGGTTTGTCTGTGTTTTAAAGGTATCTTAAAGAAGCTGTTTCCAGTGCCAGACATTAGTGTTAAGATTTAATTCTTCTGTCATATTTACTGAAATTCCCTAAAAATCTACCTAAAAAAAAATATTTGATCTCTTAGGAGATAGTGTAGTAAAAACATAAATAACCCAGAAATACACAGAAAATGGGGGCCTCTGCACTTCAGTGTTGGTTTCTCTGACTCAGGCAGATGTATGCCAAGTTTACTTTAGATCTTTAAATATGTATGTGTGTCTGCAGTTATATGGAACTCTGCTTGTCAGTTTAGAAGCTGCAGTTGAATGTTACACAATACACATCGCTTTCACAGCAGTTTGTGGCAAGAATCCCTTAAGAAACGGTTGAGAGAGCATAAGTTTGTTGCCAAATAATAATGTTTAGTGACTCAGAAACTGCCATCTGTTATATAGACTCTTAGCTTGAGCTTTGTATACTGAAATAGGCCCTGAAACATCTGCAGGTTTCTTTCTGATGTTTGGGCTAAAGCATCCACCTAACTGGAATCTCCCACCCTGTCCTCAACCCTTTGTCCAGAGATTTTTATTTATCACGGCTGTTTGGGTTTTTTAACCTATCATAGCATATTGTCAACCATACCCACTTGGAAGGATATCTCTGATTTCATGCTCTTAAACTAATGCTTCATTCCAGCCTCTATAGCCTACTATTTCTATGGTCTTTCCAAGGTGAAAATTACGCTCTTGAAAAGTTTTGAAATCCTGAGAGGGAATGACAGTTGTGCCACCTCTGTGGTTAACACCTGAAGCACCATGTGTTCCTGTCCAAGTTGCAATGTTTGCCAAGTGAGTCAGTTCCCTGATGGGCATCTGGACGTGCCACAGCAACCCTGTGCACATCCTGTGCTGCTGTGTGTGGGGAAGCACCTGTGCAGCCCTCTGCGGAGCTGCTGTCTGCTAATGTCGGCTGCCTGCTCTATGCCTTGCTTTCTGGATGCACCTTTGAAGTTTGTACGCACTCCTGAAAACGTGCTGCAGCAGTGGGGTAACATGCAAAGGGTCTTGTGAACTTGCTGCTCTTCATAAATCTAACTCCAAGATCTTCCTGTACTTTGTAGTCAAAATTCAGTCTGTTATCTCTTAATGTTCCCAACCTCCCCTCTCCTTGGCACTTTGCATGGCACAGAAGTAACCCTAACCTTAGCATCTGGGAAATCCTGAGGCAACAAAGTAGGCCATTGCATTAAATAGTGTGGTGTTTTAGTAACAGTGTTTCTCTCATGCTGCTGTAATCGGCTGTGAAGTATCCCGACTTAGTCCTTTTGCATGGGGATCTTCCAGGCAGGGGTGAGCCCCAAAAGTCTACTGAAGAGTCAGCATGGCTTGACTTTCATCTTAAATTTTCCTTGTTTTGTTCCTCAAAACATCACTTAGTTATGAAATGTGATTTTTCTACACCATTTTGAAGTAGACTCTTTCCCCTCTCCGTTCATCAAATTTGGGCAGTGTTGGCACTAGTATTGATCTCTAGGAGACTCCAGTGATCTCCTCCCCCCATGAAGGTGGAGAAGGAAGAAAGCAAGGAACAAAAGGTGCTTAAAATAGCATTGGCCTTGATAGACATCTGTGCAACATAGTGGTGAAATAGATGTGAATAGAGATGCACTGATGCATGGGTGTTCATGAAGGCAAGTTACACACTGTATTCCTTTCAGATAAGTAACCACAGATGGACATTAGAGAAAGTGACTGTTGTATGGTTTTGATGCTTGGACTTATTTTGTACACTGAAAATGGAGCTCAAGGAATTGAGAGAGAACTCCAAATCACAGGTCAGCCACAGGGAATGCCTTTCCATTTGTTTATTCTGTAGTTGTTCCAGTACACATAAAGACAATGTAGTCCAGAAAAACGGTCTAATGCATTTATGTGATATGATACTGGCTAAGGATAGGAATAATCTACAGCAGTTTTAGCCAGAAACTGAGCTTGTCTAAATATTACTACAAGATTCGAGTATCTCACCAGAAGACTTGCTGCGAATAAATCACAAAATAGAGAGATTTTGCATCTGAAGTTACAGAGAAATAAGATCCCTATGAAGGAATAAATTCCATCTGGAGACAGAGTCCCTCGTGGACAAGAGAAATGAGTTCTCTAAAACAGCTCTACATGACAGAATACTCACTTAGATGCAATGTAATAATTTTACAACTCATTACACAAAAGGAGACATTGTTTAATTGATTTCAAACAGTTATTCAAGTTTTGAATTCACAGGAAGATTTGACATCTTAATGATGGTGATGACTCATGGATTAAATATCCCCAAGAAGCTTTCACCTCCATCTCTCCAAAGAAAATCCATGTAAATGATTTGTATCCCCACTTTTCTGGTGGCACGTATTTAGTGTAGGCACAGTGGAAAACATGTTTAAGTAGCTGGGGCTACTTTCCTTTGAAAGCACAGGTAGAATGAAAGATGCAGCAAGAAGACTGAAACTGAAGGCAGGGCCACAGAGCTTTGGAGAGCTGAGATTTTGCTGTGGCCCTTGGGGCAGCCATGGGAAACTACTAAAACATAGGCCAAGCCTCCACTCTAAAAGTTTTGCTGATGTAGAAATGTCAGTGATGAATGAGAGCTTTTTGCTGATGTGAAAATAGCAGCATAGCCCCAATGCAGATGCTGGCCAAAATAATCTGTTTTGCTACTGTAGGGTGTTCTGCTAACGACTAGATACAAACCACATGGACAGAAGAACTTTTTTTGGCTAACTCTTGGTTGTGTGTACCCTAGGAGGAATTGCTGGTATGGCTATAGCTTTTAAACACAAAAGCACCAGAGACCAAGTATTAGATGCATGTCCTCCCTCATTTTTGTCAAGGGCTGATCATGGCATGTGGATAACAGATTAATTAATGGATTAATTTATGCTGAGACAGCACTCAGATTAGCTCAGCATCTTTGCATCAACATTTAGTGTAGGGAAGTAGAACTGTTTCAGTCTATAATTTAGCACCTAAAATTGCCTTAGTACCAGATGATTAAAAAGTGGCAAATGTAAGTTTAATATATGAAATACTTTCTCAGCAGGTTCTGGGAAGTAGTGGAAGTCTAATGTTTCTATCAAGAAAACTGTGGAAAATGTAACAAAAAATTGGTGCATAAACAAGTAAGGTGTGATAGGAAAGTGTTATCCCTGCTTTTCTAGAAGGATTTCATCCCTTGAAAATCTATTAGAGGTTTTACCAAAGCAGTTGCATGTGTAAAAAGTTTATATGGTAGGTCTGAATTTCCAGAACAGCTTTTCCAAACTTTTGAAAAGGAACAAAACTGCTAAGCAATGCAATTGTCCTTATATGTCTCTAATTCATTAAGAAACAAGAAACAGAGAGTTGGACCCAGTGGCCTAAAAACAGGCACTTTGTGCTGCCTGGAATGCTCTGCAGTATCCAAAACATCTGCATGAAAGTGACAGATGTGACCTGGGATTTAAGAGAAATGTGTGCTTATTGACACCATACAGGCTGTGCCACGCACGAAATTACATTGGATGCTTTCCTTTATACACTGAATCTCACTTGACCTGTAGGAATATCGAATGAGATTTCATGGGGGAGATAACTGGAGTCTCCTAGAGATCAATACTAGTGCCAACACTGCCCAAATTATTGATGGGTGATCTGGCAAAGGGAGGTAGGGGATGATGAGAGGAGAAAGAGTCTACTTCAAAGTGGTGTAGAAAAATCACATTTCATAACTAGGTGATAAAATGCTATTTGATGCTTACTGTTGATGCTTACTGCAAAGTAGTGTGCTTTTGAGAACAGCCTTAATTTCACATATGCAGTGGAGGGCTCTGAAGTAGCTATTAGTAATCACAAAAGATCTTGGAGTCATTTTGGACAGCTCTGTGAAAATGCCAGTTGAGTGCACAGCGAGGGTCAAAGAGGCAAAAAGAGAATTAGGTGGTGTTAGGAAAGGAATAGGGTAGAAAAAGAGGGGAAACAGTTGTGCCGCTCTAAGAGCTGATGACATGCCCAACTCATGAATCCTCCGTTCTCAAAAGAGGTAAGTAGGGAGAAAACACCCAAAGAATAGAGCAATGATCAGAGATACCGAATGGTTTCCTTTCAAGGCCTGACATAACAGATTACAACTCTTCGGCATGAAAAATAATAAGAGGGAGGAATATGGTAGAGAGCTATCAAACAAAGAGTAGCAGAGAAGGTAGACAAGGAACAGTCATTTGCTCTTTTCTCTACTACTTCTATTACATGATGCCAAGTTAAATAGCAGGTTTAAAAGTTCAGGAGGCAGAAGAATTATCTTCCATGATCCACGGTTAAGCTCTGTCAGCCTTTGGCACAGAGTGCTGTGGGGACCAAAACTCTACCCACCTTCAAAAAGCAACCAGACAAGCTCATGGAAGAAAATTTCATTAGCAGCTGGGATACATGAGTGTGTGCTTCTAGCTTGAGAAGTCCTAAAGCTGTTGATTGCTTGGAGTGCATTCTATCAAAGTATCACTGTATGTTTAGCCTGTTCTTATAGTCTGACTTCATCATCTTTTACTGGTCCCTGTCCAAAAAAGGATACTGAGCTGGAGGATATAGCACTCTGGCTTAGTACAGCTATTCTTACCTTCTTTTTCCCTGTGAGGAAAGTGTCTATTTGATTTGATGGCTCCCCTGAGATACAAGTGATAAAAACAATAACTTGCATCTGTATATGAATTAAGCTTAAATCAGCAGTGCTCTAGTTTTCCATTATGCAAACCTGAGGCTAAATTGAGTCATATTGTAAAGTACTGTTAGACTGTGAGCAGCTAATACAAGCAGTACAGGATATTATGCAGGTTTCCCATCCTCTAGTGATCCTCAGACAGTTCTTGAGCTACTTGTGTTTTACCTTGGTGTGAAAATGAGCTTGTCAACCAGAAGTGAAGGAAAATGACCAATATGTTTTAGTCTTTAATTTGAAGCTAGTTGAGAGAAATACTCCCTTTTTATATACATTTTTAAAAGGGGGAAGGATAGATAAAAAATGCTGGTTTATTTTATTTTCACTTTTCTGCAGTGTGAGCTTCATAATCCTCACAGTATTAACCTTGCTATCACCTATTAACTTCAGATTATATACTTCAAAATAATTTTTCTCCATTTGTATTTCCTTACCCTCAGGTTTTTCAGTTTCTGATGCCTTTGTGGTATGGCACAAAGCTCTCTCCAACTCCTCACTTGCTAAAAACCAAGCTGGCAATTATTAAGCTGCTTCAGAATACAATTCTAGCTTTCATAGGCTTGTATAGTTACCATAATCTTTTTCAAACAGCAAACACAGTGAAGTCTAAATGTTAAAGGAAGTTGTAATTACTAAGATATACATAAAATATTATCTTAAAGTAACGGTTTCTTCTTACAGATGTTGCTTGGACTACCTAGATAGGAAATTTCTTGGGGAATTTTAAACAAAATACTCATTGTCTGGTTTCCTCTCTCTGCCATAAGCACACAGCATGCAAAATAGTCATTTAGGAAGTGGCCATACGTCCACCAAATTTCCATAGGCATAAATGACAACAAGGCCACCCTGTCACCCCTGGCTTGCTTTTAGATTTGGTGGAGTTGTTAAGTGTGGGCAATTTTAATGAGTTAGAAATCTTTTCTTAGAGGAAGTTAAGATCCAGATTAAAGCAGCCATCACATAGGCCATGAAGAAGTACAAAGACAAGTTTCTTCTTTGGGTTTGGTTTAGGTTTTTTCCACACTTCACAATACTATTCTTTATCCTGGACAGTGATTGTGGAAGGCTGCTGTGGCAGAGATTTAATGGTAGAGTGAACAGTGATCCTCAGTTACCTGAGAAAGCCAACTGTATCCTGGATTGCATCAGAAAGAGTGTGACCAGCAGGTCGAACGAGGTGATCCTGCCCCTCTACTCTGCTCTCGTGAGACCTCACTTGGAGTATTGTGTGCAGTTCTGGTGTCCTCAACATAAAAAGGACATGGAACTGTTGGAACAAGTCCAGAGGAGGCCACGAGGGTAATCAGGGGACTGGAGCACTTCCCGTATGGAGATAGGCTGAGGAAGTTGGGGCTGTTCAGCCTGGAGAAGAGAAGGCTGCATGGAGACCTCATAGCAGCCTTCCAGTATCTGAAGGGGGCCTATAGGGATGCAGGGGAGAGACTCTTCATTAGGGACTGTAGTGACAGGACAAGGGGTAACGGGTTAAAACTTAAACAGGGGCAGTTCAGGTTAGATATAAGGAAGAAGTTCTTTATT
Source organism: Pezoporus flaviventris (assembly GCF_033815535.1). NCBI lineage: Eukaryota > Metazoa > Chordata > Aves > Psittaciformes > Psittacidae > Pezoporus > Pezoporus flaviventris. Next base: position 17,768,186 of record NW_026892585.1, on the reverse strand, counting down.
GTGAGGGTGGTGAGACATTGAAATGGGTTGCCCAAGGAAGCTGTGAATGCTCCATCCCTGGCGTTGTTCAAGGTCAGGTTGGACAGAGCCTAGGGTGACATGGTTTAGTGTGAGGTGTCCCTGCCCATGGCAGGGGGGGTTGGAAGTCGATGATCTTAAGGTCCTTTCCAACCCTAACTATTCTATGATTTTATGTGTTCAGAGTTCTTATTGTTCAGAAGTAAACAGGTGCATTAATTTCCTGGGTCCATGAGGGCCAGAGCCTGTTATTGTGAGGTTTTATTATCCATGTGTTTTGGGGGAACGCTCTTTGATTCTCTTATTCCTATTAATGCACTTAATGGTGAAGAGACAGGAAGTCTCACAGGGTTGACTTCTTTGAAAAGCAGCAATCTTCTTGTCTTTAGTCACTGCTTTAATATATTGAGTATTTTGGGGGAAAACAACCAAACATACCTCAAAATGATGAATTTATTTGGAAGAAAATCAAATATTGAGTAGGAGTATTTACTCTTGTCAATCATTTCAGAAAGAACAACTAAGGATTTGGGGAGAAAATTGCATTATTGTTACCACAAACTCATAGCACAATAAGTAGAATTATTCATGTAGTGCTTTTTCTCCCTCATTTTCCAGAGTAACAGAAAATCTAGATAGCAGGCTTTCAAATGAGACGGCCTCAAGAAAGTCAGGAGTTAACTGTCCTCTCTTATGTCTGCCATGGATGGGAGAAAATTGGTTGGAAAATCTAATGGAAATAAAATATATGCTCTGCTGAAGATGGAAAACACAAGCATGGGCAAAGTCTTATTTGTTACTTGACTGCTGTGGTTAGATGGGACTGCTCACTAAGGAAGGTATATATGAGATAATTAGCCCTCTTGCTTCTGTGAAACTATGCGGGAAGTATCTTGGACCAGAACGAAATGCTGCAAACACCCTTGCTGTGACATCACCCTCACCAAAGACAAAACCAAAAATCCTGCCTGTTTTTCAGCATTTGTTCCTCTTCTCGATTAGAAGTTGCTTTCTTTTCTAAATGTGGGGTGAAAAACAAATCCGTTATCAGCATAATGAAGTTAGTGCCTCCAGGCACTGTTTGTCACTGTGGTCTTGTCTGCAAGGTATGGGCTCCTGTGGCACTAGCAGGGCATTGATGACCATGACCAGCACCCCCCTCACCCCCCCCCCCCCCTCCCCCGGCCTCCTGGCTTTATTCTGATTCAGTAACTTTTCTTTGTAAGAGGAATGGTAATTTGGAAGAAAGGAAGAGGCTTGGCTTGCATGCTGCCTAGAGTCCCAGTGGGAGCCAACCCCAACGCATTGCCACCACACCAGATAATGTTCCTATGTGGTGATGGCAACTGCAGGCCCTGTGGGGCTGGGAGGACCCAGATCCCACTGGAGCATGTACCAAGGGACTCAGGCCTGCAGTGAGTGCTGTGATGCAACAAGATCTAGGTGGACACCAAGGACAGATGGGGACAAAAGCAAGTATGGAGTCTGAACCATTCTGTTCTACCTGTGTCCCATTGTGATTACATCTGCTTCTAGCAAAAGCATTACATTTGTGTCCCTCCCTTTCTTTTGTTCTGTGCTTGCCCAGGGCAAGAGTCATTTCTACCCTTGTCCTCTTGTAATTGTGGTGGAAATAGCAGAACAGCACAGCAGACGCCCTGGGCCTCTTCGTTAGCATTCATCCCAGCCCAGGTTTGTCCTTTCCTCAGGACATTCAGCTCTGGGATGCTCCGGCCTCTTCTTGAACAGGTGAAAGTCAGTGCAGGTGGTCTTACTAACACTGTATCAGGTTCTTTATGTTCGAAGTGCTTTACAAACAATGGCCAATGCATCTTTGAGCTTTGCTTTAGTACTGACAAGTTAAAATTCCCACAGGAGGAAACAAGTCCCCCATGGTATCTCTGTGGTACATCTGTTAGGGTCCTGGTATGTTGGGATGTAGTGTATTTCAGTCTGAGTGCAGATAAAATGTCCTTGATAAAGGAAGTCCAAGTATTTCGTTGTTGAGGGTAGCCAGCAAATTGACAGATCACACTGTGCTGTCACAGCCATCAGTAAATATCTGTACTGAATCTGGATATGGCAGGTTTTCATTAACTTTATTATTTCCCAGAAATTTCACACAGGAGGGCTCAAATCAATTTTCCTCCAGTTGCAAGAGCTCCTAATAGCTTATGGCTCTGGTTTTAGTCTTATATTTTTCTCCTGTTTGTCCAAACTAGTTGAGGGGTAATGAGAGAACACTATTGGTTTACAGTGCCTTTATAGCCCAATGCTATTCTCGTGATTCTATAGCAACTAAAATCTTTGAAGAGGATGTGGGAATGTTCTGTCTAATTTTTTTGACAAATATCTGTCACTTGGTTTGCCTACTTCTTCCCTTGTTGCTGCCCACATAGCCTTCAGTTCTGTCCTGGAGAGAAATGGAAAACTTGCAGAGGCAGGAGAAAACCTACTCATTACTGCTGACATTTAGAAGCTGGGGGTGTATTACACAATTAAGTGGCTTTATGGGGAGCAGCTTATAACAGTTCTGCTTCCCCCTGCCCCTCACTCCTTTCCCTGCCATGTGCCTCATCATTCCTCCTCGGTTTTACTGGTAGAATTATTAAAAAAAATAACTTTTTCTTGAGGTTTTACTTATGAAAGAATGATGAGAAAGGGGTAGGTGAAATGACCAGTTAGGCTGGTTGGATAGCTGCTGTGTACTGACTGCATGTCACCCAGTAATTAGGTGTCACATTGTCCTTGCAATGGTGTTGATGGTCATAGGTAAGCAGTAGTTTAAGCCAGTAAAGACATCAAATGATATTGCTAGGATGTTGAAACAATGTATGGCAGGAATGATATCTGTCACTTCAGTCACAGATATGTGGGTGTTATCCTGTACCCATGTTCTCAGGCTGAAGGTATTGTTGGGAATTGTATGGCACCAGTGATAGAGAAACTTGGTTTTGCCTGTCTCTGATGAAGACCTCTCTGTGGTGAGAGAAGTCTCTTTGTGTCATTCCTTGGCAGATTGCAGAGCTCACCACTTTTGGGCAGGAAAACATAAAATGCTTATCACTGAAGCTAGTGCAGACTGTGTTGGATATCTTGGGTGCCTTACAGGTAAGAATGTCATCTTGTGTCTGTGAGGCCATCTCCGTGTGTGCTCACAGGTGAGGCTGAGTGTGTTGCTTTTAATAGATCTGCTTTACCTTCAGGTGGGAGTCAGGCAGCATTAGTTGTGACTGCTGCCTCAGCAGCTCACTGCTCTGCCTGTGCTCTCTGACTTGGATAGTCTCTCTAGACTTCTTATTTCTGTGGGAGGCTGAGTAGCTCTTGATCACAGTCCTCCACTTTAGTGCTAGGTTATACCAGAGTTATGTCCTGGGTTCAGCAGTAGCAGTCGGTTTTTGCCTTCTTAGTAGCTGGTGCAGCGTTGTGTTTTGACTTTCAGCCTGGGAACAGTGCTGATAACACCGATGTTTTTAGTTGCTGCTCAGTAATGTTTACTTTGACCAAGGACTTTGTGAGTCTCATGCTCTGTCAGGGAGGAGGGGAAGCCGGGAGGAAGCAGAGACAGGACACCTGACCCAAACTAGCCAAAGGGGTATTCCATACCACAGCACGTCATGCCCAGGATGTAAAACTGGGGGCAGGTACCCGGAAGGGCTAGATCACTGCTCGATTGGGCTGGGTATTGGTTGGTGGGTGGTGAGCGGTTGTATTCTCTTCCCTTGTTATTCCCATTATTATTATTGGTGCTAGCAGTAGTGGTTTATGTTATACCTTAGTTACTGGACTGTTCCTGTGGGAGTTACATTCTTTTCATTTTCCTCCCCATCCCTCTGGGAGCAGAAGGAGAAAGGGGTGGTGGGGGGAGGGTGGTGGTGGAGTGAGAGAGCGGCTGCATGTTTTTTGGGTTGCGGGCTGGCCTTAAACCACGACAGTTATGCCAGCTGCACAACACAGGAATGCATATAACTGTGGAGAGTACTGCAGAGCTACAGAACTTCCTTTGAGTTGACTTGAAGGTGGAATTCATGGAGATGGCTTGTGCAACTAATGCCCTTAATTCATGCCACAAACCTTTTCAAAAGGTCTTTGTAAGTGCTGGAGGCACAGCTGAGCAGAAACAAATGTGACCATGAGCTGCAGCTTGTAGTGAGCGCATAAATTTAGTCAGTCATTTTATTTCATGCTGATGTGTCAGGTTGTAAACTGTGCAGGTAGATACCCCACCTGGCAAGCTCTGGAGTAATGTTTGGAGTGGAGTGAAAAAGGCAACTGAAGATCAGCAAAATACACTGCGTGTTAGGAATCGGAAGCTCTTGTTCTAAAGAGGTGGATGAAAAGGTCTCGATTGCGGCTCAGGTTTTAACCTCACATAATAGGGGTCCTCTTTTTCCAGAGAAGTTGACATTGAACTTGATGTAATCTTCTGATAAAATACTGAGAACTAAGGTCTTTGACCTGGCAAACTGACTGCCTGAAGGAGTATCCCATGGGAGCCAGTGTTCAAGCAAATAGTGTCTGCAAGATCAGGCAACAGTTGTGGATTTCAGTACATTTGGTGAGACTACCTTTGACCTACTTATTGTGTATGAGTAACCCCAGTCCTGGGGTAAGTTATGCAGTGTCATATCCTTGTATTTGATGGCTTTATAAGAGTGCCCTATACTTAGGAATGTAACCGATCACTGGAGTGTTTAAGATGCTTATCAGCGTGGTGCTACCTCAAGCTATAGACATGAAAGCAGGATCTCTCTGTATATGTATTTGGCACAACTGGCTATAGGAAGTTTACACACTCACTTATGGGACCCTTCCAGGCTCTGTTGGAAGAGTCTTCCCAGAATATTTCCAGCCAGGTTTTGCTTTGAAACACTGCTGCAGAGCACTGGCTTTCACAGGTTTGTACTGCTTTGAGTCATTTGCCTGTTTAAATATCACATCCAGCACAATCCTGTAAACAAGTGAGCAAACAGCCACGTAATTGTGATTCCCAGGAGAGAATGAACTGTTAAAAGGGAAAAGTGCTTCTTTGGTCACAGATGAATTTCTAATATTCCTATAAATTGTTTCTTTAGGGTTGTGTAACATGTTTGGAAATGTGGCAATAAGATGTTGAAATGGGGAACAGACTTAGAGGAGTAGAAATGGAAGGAAGCCAAGCCAAAATACACAGCAAGCCTTTTCCAGAGACAGGTCAGCAGTGATCCAAGTGTATTCCCACAAAATGGAAGTTCAGAAGGGAACCGTAAGCAGTGGAAAATATTACACGTTCAACTTTTGTTACAAACCTCAGTCATTCCAAGTTCATTGCAGAAAAAAATGTGTCTACAGTTTAAAGCCCCTTTTTCTTCTATTTTCACTCTTTCTTCTACATTTAAATATTTTGGGGTTAGACTAAAACTAGGAGAAAAAAAAACAAAACTGTTTTTTTAACATAGGAAACTTTAGTGATAAAAGCACTACAGAGCTTTTCATTTGTAGCTTTTGTCAGGATAAGACATTTGCTTCTCCTTAGAAGGAAAGCAGTTCAAAGGAGAAATGTTTCGTGGAGTATGTTTCCACTTGGCTTTTATGTTTGTTTTAGGCCTGTAAATGACTTGCTGCCTTGTTGCTTTTTACTATCTTTGCCTACATAGACACTATCCCTCTCTAAAAACAGCTGCCTGGGCAGGGGCAGGCACAACCCATGTGAGTGGTGATGGAGGAACTGCCTGGCTTGAATTCACAATTTGTTCTCAGCTGAACATTTTCACTGGGGAACATCATGCAGACATGAGGACAGTCTAGATGTAGCTGCTATGCTCAAAACTCAGACTGGCTGCTCCCATGCACATTTGGCCTGGTGGCTGCTGTTTCTATTTCAGACCTGGAGAAGGGCATATGTACCCCCAAAACCTCAACCACTGCATCAGAAGTGCATGCTGGCCTAATAAAAACTATTGCATCCTTGCTTTTTCTTATTATACCTTGCTTGCTTCAGATGGGGCTACCTCTTGTCAGCCAGCCAACTGGTGATAATCTTTCAGGAGAAGGTGGGATGGTTTTGTTTGCTTTGTGTGTGTGTGTGTGTGTATCTAGTCTATTATCTTTATTTTGAGTTATTTAGTGTCGTAGTGGCTGTAAGTATCACTGATCACTTACAGTAATGCCCTATGCTTGTACATAGTCCTAAAAACTGTTTTCTGCAAGTAGGTCCCCAAGAAGACTTTGTGATGTTTATTAATATTTAGTTTGTCTTTCATTGTAAAACCATTGTTTGCTATGTGTATATCTGTTACCAGTATGTTGGTATTCAATCACAAACCAAATACAAATTATGCTTTTCCTTTGTTTGGAAGCAGACAGAAACCATTAGGAGAGATCAGAGAACAGCCTGCTCTACAGCTCTGACACTACAAAGAGAAAAGACAGCCTGGCAGTACCAGCAGCACCAAACTTATGACAGTGATTATACTCCTAAATCAGGAACTAGACTCCTTAACATTAGGAGTGGAGAGAGGCAGAGATGCTACCTTTATTGAGAAGGGGATTTATAGCAGGAGTGTAATCTAGATAAATTGTCTGACCCCTAGAGACGTGCATGTTGCCTACTGAGAACCTAAAGGGCTTATGCTGGGTATCAGCAGTTAGGTCATACCTCTGCTTCAATTTCTCACTTAATAAAGAAATCATGAGTCACACTTGTTTGTGGGGTTTTAACTGCTCTTGAGAAAGCAGACTAGACATCTCTGTGGGCTGACCCTGCTTATGAAAGCCAGGTCAGGAAGCCTTCTCCCCTCTCTGCCATCTGTGGCTGGTCAGGTCACCCCCCTCTGTTTTCTTACTCCAGTGCTCGACTGTTCTGTTGGCCCAGACCATCACATGTTGTACACTTACTAAAGTGTTTCCAAGCTGGAGGCTTCTGCACTTACTTTGTGATGAAGGAGGGAAAGGAACATTTTCCTAGGTCTGATCTGAATGGTCCTGGAAATTCAGCTGATTTGAAACTTGAGACAGGGAAATTTCCTTTGCAGGCTACTTGTATCAAAATGGTCAGCCATAGTAGTGCTCTGGTCCCTATTCTGCTACCATAGGAGGTCTAGGAATTGAAGTCAGTCTCCTGGTTAATAAAGGCCTAAGTATCCTGGGATTTAACAACTGCCAAAATCATCCTGCCAGAATGTTAACTGAGCCCTTTCTCTCCCTGTCCTTTAGTGGTTATTGTACAGCTCCTCTCTGTAGGCTTCTTCCTTGTGGAATTAGGTGTGTCATGCCCTATTGCTTGAGTGGCTACTCAGTCATGCTGAGGACATGGGTGCTGTGACTCCTTGCAGCGTCATCTCTTTCCCAGCTGCTGCCACAAGGAACTTGTTTTTCACCTTGGTAGAAAGCTCCCATTCTCACAGCAGTGGGAATTCAACTTTTTACTGGTGTAGCTGGTTTATAGTTACTGTTTTCTATACCTCTTGCCTATGTTTTTTTACTTAAAATTTGATCTATTCCTGCTTTTAAACAACATCTTGCTAGTGTTCACTATGTGATGTGACCATAGGGATTAGAGGTGTGTTTTCCTGAAAGACACATACTAAGAAGGGCTCATTATTTTCCTATTCAAATTATACACTCTGGGGTCTCCAGCTGCTCTGGAGAGCAACTTCCCAGCTGCATACTGAGTCCATCATTCTACCACCTCTTCCAAGGAGAGAGACATGAGCTGCCTTTACTGAGCTCACAGAGAAGTAAATTCTGTCTGTTAGAGAACCCAGATTATTTCAAAAGCAAAAGCGTCCAGTTGGGGTGAAAAGTCTGAAATTCTATTTTACAGAACGGCAAATTAAGGAAGGCATTAATTCAGACTCATTTTTATGGTTCTGATAAAAATATCCGAGTAGTGTGTTGTATAGAGCATGAATACTTTGTTCTAGCTCAGGTCAAAACAAGCCTGTGTTCCCACTGCCCTTGCAGTGCCTCATGAAATTTATAGTTTCACAGGCTCATGCTTCAGTTCTGTACAAGCATTGCTCCCCAGGTGACCTGCATTTCCTGTGCTAACCTATGATCAAAATTCCCAGGAAACACAGCTTTGATCTGACCACAGTTTATTGGTAAAATGCACTGGAGTAGAGCAGGAACTAAGGCCTCAAACTGCAGCTCCCAGGGTCTCAAAAAACCAGAAAGATCAAACAGTTTAGTTCCAAAACTGAGACATATGATTTAAGTCAGCTTACATTGTTGGATTTTTTCAGTTTTCCCTTAGATAAAAGAGGAAGGTATCTTTCATATAGTGGGAATTATTTTAGCCAAAAACCTGCTGATGAAATAATCTTTTTCCAGCTATACAACCACTCCTCAAACATCTTGTGTCTAAAATGTTTTTAGTTTGCAATTCAGACTTGCTTCCAGCTCCCAGATACTTTGACAGTGTAGAGCCTAGCTAACGTCCTTATTACAGAGGGTCTGAAAATGGCTGTCTGTGGCAGAACAGGCTGCCAAAAGAGAGCACAAGCGATCACTGCAGCTGACTTTTTGCTTGTTTAATAGATTCTGATTTCATGAGTTAGGGAAGAACTTCAGAAAGTAACAGCTTCCTGAAATCTTTCTCATAGACCTTATTATAAAAATAAAAAACACCAGCCAACCCCTCACAGGTGTGCATGAATGTGTATAACATGGAAAAAGAATCAAGTGCTCTCTCCATGTCATGTTAAGAGCCTAAGTGAGTAAAAACTAGTTAACATGTCTGTTCACCTTTGCTTTTTTTGTCTGTGGGTCCCACCCTTTGTAACACATACAGTTCATGGAATACAGATTATATGTACCGGGTGTTTACATGGAAAATCTGTATGGACAAAGCAGCTCAACAAACCACAGTTCCTGCTGGGTGAGTTAAGAGTCTGTCTTGAGGGAATGAGGGATTCAAAACTCCCCATGCAGGTGACTGTAAATCTCTTCCTCCTTTCATGGTTTTAGCTTTGCTGGTGGTTTTAATTTCCATTTACAACCATTCACTGGAATGAAATGAGAATCTCAAGGTGCTGCCGCACGGTTCATTAACCCCTGGGTTTTTGATGGGGTCTGTCTTTGCTGTGGTTTCTCTGGCTAGCTCTGCTCGCTGAAGTGATCCTGAACCTGCTGCCAGGCTCACCTGCATCAACAGTGTAAAGGGAAGGTGTAGCAGGTGTCAGTTGGCATTGGGAGCAATATGTCCTGGTTTCCAAGTCATGCTCTAAAGCCCAAAGGGGCTTTTTCTTGAATTGTTTGCCTGCACCAAGCCCCTTCCCAAAGCAAGAGTCTGGGCAAATTAAACTTGAGATTTTTATTTCTTTTTTTCATAATAATAATGACTTGAAAGTATTTCTGCATTATGTAATAATATAGTTATGTTGGTTTTTAAGAGCCTAAAAACTAGAACCCTGAGAGCTATGGGGAATTTATCCCTTGAAAATTAGTACAGCCCATAAGGAGGAGAGGGGATGATGATTGGTTAAAATTAGTCTCTCCCTGAGCTGCTGGCAAAAGATTGCAAAGTGTAATTTACGCAGCAGGCTTTCTAATCCACCAGGCTTCAATAACATAGTAAAAAATATATTAGTAGTGTAGATACATGTGGCTGAGGTTAACTGCCTCTGCTGAATTTTTCCAGAGGAAAAAAATGCCATTTGCTTCGGCAAAATATGAAGGTTGTCATAAGGATGAAGTCCAAACCAGGTATTTCAGCTTGATCAACTGATCCTTTGGGAAGAAGCCTTTGTCTTCAAGAGCCAGCAGAAAACTGCTACAGGCACCTTGAATGTCTGTTGAAGACAAAACCCAAGTCTGGTGTGAGATGCTGATGTACTGTTGCCTGCAGTCAGTGGGCCTCATGTCTTTGCTGTTGCGGGTTGTAAAACACAAGCATCTGGCCTGCATAGGTAGAGATGGAACCGTGCTGGTGCTGGACTGCTCTATAGCTTGTGGGACCATGCCTGACCTCGTGAGGAGATGTATTACCTCACTGTCCTGGGCAGCCAGGTACAGTAAAAAAATCACAAGCTTCGACCCATATGAGGCTTTCAACCATTCACAAAAATGGCTTTGTCTCTCCTCCAGAATGGTTGAAACTGCCTCAGTGTACTTTAACTCTTACAAAGCATAAAATTCCTGGGTCAAGCTGCCAGGTCGCAGGGCTGGTAGAGGAAGGGACCCCCTCAACTCTCCTCTGGTCTCCTTAGTACAGCCCAGCAGGCTGAGCTGCTCCTTGGTTTGCTCACCTGTGGTGAGTCCACATGGTTGCCCAGATCCCGTCTGCCTGATAACATGGCAGCCACTGCCAGGGCAGTTTGCCCATGTTACTGCAGACTTGGAGCCATCTGAGGATGTGTTACCCTGCATAAAGCCCTTCCTATGGGACAGGGATGCCATATGTGGTGGCTAGCAACCACTTCATGTGCCAAATAAAATTCCTCAGCAGCAGAAAACAGGAAGTTATCACAGCAGGCCAGCTATATATCCATATATACAGGAATATGTACTTTGTCAGCCTCATGTAGCGCTTGTGAAGTTTTGGAATTGCGAGGTGTTCCTTTTAGCCGAAATAAGAGTCAAACTTCTGTGCAAGGCTTCTATTTCTGGAGGGAAATAATTCATTTTATTAAAAAAAAATAAAAAATTGCTTAGCCCCATGTTTTGCTTTCTAGAAATGGCTCAACAACCTGAGCATTATCTATGCAAACCTCCACAGACGTAAAACTTGTTAACTACGAAGGCTCAAGGCTTTGCCCTACGAGGAGTAGGCTGTCTTTATGCTACTGAAGTCAGTAATGCTGTATACTCGCACATCTGCTAAGCATCTTGACCACAAGTATTTGTAATAAGCTGGCACTGATACTTATTTCACAGAACATGATGGTTTGTTTTTTTTTATTCCTTTTTGTATCATCCAAGATACAGACTTCAAGAGCTTCTCATTCTCTGTGTCAGAGTCTGTGCTCACATGAGAGCTCTCTGTGAATGTGACCAGAGAATTGGGCTTCTGGCCAATAAAGCTAATGTTTTGGAAGAGAACATATCAGGCAATGTAAACTGCCCTCACAAGGCAAGTTTACATGTCTGAAATGTCTTGCACTTTTTAAATCCTCCGCCTCCCCAGTATTGCTAACTTTCGCCAAGGGAATCAAGCTTCCTAAGCCATCCTTTCTGACTGTAAATTATTCTTATGTATCTAGCCAGGAGACAGTCTGTGTAGTTACTGACCTGTCTGAGATGGATATATCAGATAATTATTGGTCTCTGTAAACGACTCGCAATCAGATGAAAGATTTTTGTTTTAATTGTATGCATAACAAATGAATACATTATTTCTAGCAATTTCATAAACAGTAGAGGGGCTAACATTAAATACATCATGAATTATTCTCAGTCCTCCAATCCTGGAATTCATCAAGACCTCTATTTTCCTTTATTTCCCATATCCTGCTCTTTCCAGATCTGAACAAAGCGTCACACACTGAGGTGACGTATGCATTCATCAGGGAGCAATACTAAAAGAGTGTGCTGGATTTTCTGGGTTCCACCTATGTTTGCTACCATTCCCAGATATATTTCTTCTCCTTTGGCTCACAGAGCCTCTCTGCTAGGGTTTATGGAGTTCCTTTAGAAATAAGCCCATGCTGCAGTTGCCAGAGAAATGCTTTTTCTCTCTAGATTCATGGTTTGCTATTTATTTTATTTTTTTTTAGCATGTAATAATATGTGCATGCCTGGGGACCCACAAAAACCTGAGGCCTCTCATTATATGTTCCTCTGCTCCTGTCACTGATGCACGGAATTTAATGCTGGCTCAGTGTTTTTTTTACTCTCATGAAACTAAAGTGCCACAGTGACTTTGACCACAATCTCATCTGTTTTGATTGGGTTTGGGTTTTTTGCTGCAACATCTCCGTGGCTCGAGTCCTTGTTTAATTTGCTCTGAAAAGCAGCTCCAATTCCCACAGTACCTATTGGAAGCTAAAACCCAGTGCCATGCAGGAGTTCAAATACATGAGCCTCTCCTGTATTCACGACCATCGCAATCAACTCACAGAAGCAGCTTCATTAGACACTGGTGCCTTCGGGACAAGGACTTTGTATTTTTATACTATATATGTGCATAGGCTTATGATTGTAATGCTTTTCTTTGTCTTATCTTCTCATTGTACTTGCAAGCACTCACAAAACTCTTAGTATTAGTGGCCTATTTATAAAGCTATTCTTACACAGGATTTCAACAGGTGATAGTCCTAGGTGTGTTGCCCTGGAGGTTAATACTCCCTACCTATGCAAACTTAACTAACCAGGTTTTTAAAATGTCCTTTTAGCAGTATTGACACAGTTTTCCATTAGATGGCTTAACTGTAATTTCCTGGTTATGAAGTAACACCATTCAAATCACAGCTGTTGCAAAACATAATAAGCAAATTGTGATTCAATGTCAGTCATTACCCTCAGTTTGTCAAAGTTATTAAATATAGAGGTTATACATGAGATCACATATTCTTTAAGGAGATTTGGATAATGCAGAAGCAGTGCCCAGAGTCACCATCAACTAGTACTCCTAGTAGGCCAAACTTTTACCATAGATTTAATGTTTTCTTGCATGTATTTGTGTGTGCAATTTCAGACTGTTTTCATTCTGCCTTTTCTGTCATAAAATGTAAGCAATGTTTATTTTTTAAGAAGTTTTCTAATATTAAAACCAGACAGCAATGTAGCATCTATGGTATTTCTTTATTTGCTGGCAATTTGTCTCTTCCTCGCGTGATCTCTTTCTTACGTTGGAACTAGGTCTAACTGCAGGCTGCCACCAGAAGAGGCAGTCCTGCTCCCCTTTCATTCACTGCCACACACAGCCTGGTTATGGTAAACAGGTGGTAAATGTCTGGTCAAGGCAGGAGCAAATTCAATACCAGACTAACTCCTGGAACAGCAAATAGCTCTGTGGGAGATGAGTGGGCTGGAGTGATCGAGCTGGACCAATGCATGAGAGGACAGCAGATGCTGCAGCCCCAAAGGAGGATGGGGAAGGAGCTGGCCTTGCACTCTTGGTGGTTGCCCACAGTTACAGCACATCAGCTTTCATGCAGAGCTGTGCTTTTTTTTCTTCCTCATTATAGAAATATTTCCAGTTTTCAAGGTCTTATTCTCTGCACTTTAAAGTCTTTACATGAAATATACATTTCAATATGTCTTCAACCCCAAAACAGGTATTCCATTTCCATAGGCAAAGGCAAACTAATTTATTTCTCAAGATTGTTTCTTTATAGCAAATAATCTGCCCTGTGTACTCCTTAAGATTTACCCATCTGTATTCCACATGAGACAACTTTCTCTGCAAAATCTTTATTTTAGATTCAGATGTCACATTAATCACTGTAGTCATGTCCTGTTTGTAATAATCATTTCATCTAAATCACGCAATATTCTGATCAGTGGATGTATCTAGTTCTTGAATTATGATTTTTTTCCTTTCTGTAGCTGAAATTTCTTTTGTTCAGAATATGTGCACTTTGGACTGTTCTTGGGTATCTTTTCCTTTCCTTTTCCTTGGGCTGCCTTGATTGCAGCGACCACGAGATGGTGGAATTCAGGATCTTGTGTGGTAGGACCAGTAGAATAGCAAGTAGAATTGCAACCCTGGACTTTAGCAGGGCAAACTTTGGCCTTTTCAAGCAACTGCTAGGGGAAATCCCATGGGCAAGGCTGTTTGAAGGTAAAGGGGCCCAAGATAGTTGGTTGGCATTCAAGGATTGCTTTTTCCTTGCTCAAGATCGGAGCATCCCGACACGTAGGAAGTCAAGGAAGAGGGCCAGGAGACCTGCGTGGCTAAATAGGGAATTGCTGGGTATGCTCAAGTGGAAGAGGAGAGTTTACAGGTCATGGAAGGAGGGGCTGGCCACTTGGGAGGAATATAAGGCTGCTGCTAGAGGATGTAGGAAGGCAGCTAGGATGACTAAGGCATCCTTAGAATTAAACCTGGCGAGAAGGGTCAAGGACAGCAAAAAGAGCTTTTTCAAATACATGGCAGACAAAACTAACACCAGAGGCAATGTAGGCCCACTGATGAACGGGATGGGTGCCCCGGTGACAGAAGATACGGAGATGGCAGAGTTACTGAATGCCTTCTTTGTCTCTGTCTACTCTGCTGCAGGCAGTCCTGAAGAGCCCTGTACCACTGAGACCTCAGATGAAGTCAGGTCAACGGAGCGGTTTGCCTTAGTCGATGAGGAATGGGTTAGAGACCAGTTGAGCAATCTGGACATCCATAAATCCATGGGTCCAGATGGGATGCACCCGCTGGTGCTGAGGGAACTGGCGGAAGTCATTGCTAGACCACTCTCCATCATCTTTACCAAGTCTTGGGAAACGGGAGAGGTGCCTGAGGACTGGAGGAAAGCAAACGGAGTCACCATCCCTGGAGATATTTAAAAGATGGAGATGAGGCACTTTAGTGGTGGACTTGGCAGTGCTAAGTTAATGGTTTGACTGAATGATGGTAAAGGTCTTTTATAACCTAAACAATTCTATGATTTTGTTTGTTATGTTCCTGTAAAGTTCAGGGTGTGAGGGAGTTCGTGTTTCTTGCACATTGTTTAGGGGGTTTCTGTGTGTTTTTTTTTTTCCTTTGCTTTCTCTCTTTTAAAAGGCTTTTTTCTACCTCTAAGCCAACTCTGCTAGCTAGGCAGTATGACCGGGTGCCAGCTGACAAGAAGCAAGCACCAGAACTTGACTTAGAGGGGCTGTTGATATAACTAGGAAACATTAGAAGAAAGTGCCTAACAGGTAAAGAAAGCAGAGCATGTCTACCTTAGAAGGCTCGAGGTCAAAACTCTGTATCACTAACTAAACTGGTTTTTCTAGACTGCTGTGTTTTAGCCCAAGCTCTGAAGTCTGGAGAGCCTTAAAACTTCTAAAGGAATTTGGTAGCTCTGCTATTGATTTGTGGAGGCAAAAAGCCAAAAATTTGCTTATGTTTGCTCTAAGCTTGTAGGCATCTGATTAGCTTTCTAGGAATGGGTGTCACAGCTTTTGTTCAGGACTAAATAGAAATTGAGCAAAGATTTCATTGTTCAGCTCCCTGTACTGGCACTCACATGGCTTTTGCCCATGTCTATTACTGTACATTATGACTTTAAAAAGTGACTTGAAACTAATAAAACCAGGTGTAGTTTCCATAAAGTGGTGCTCTCTTGCTTTTCCACTGAACAGACCCAAAAATACTTTGGCTCATGTTAGATAACACAGTGAAAGAGAAAATACTTTTTCTTTGATCCGTAGATTTTGAACTGCAATGTAAACCAGATGGAAAATTCCCAGCAGAGAATTTTCCCTTCTTTTGACCATTGAGGGCCATCAATCCAATCACATGAGCTCAGAGAGCCCTTGAACAGCTATAGCATATTTACAAAATGAGTTGGACTCAGAATTTCGTCGTTTGAACACAGTGGCTGCATGGAAATAATTTAGTGTTATACCTATCATATTGTCTAAGGAAAGGCTGAATTGTATAAGAGATCTAACATGGATCTGAGACAGGGTGAATGGGCCAAGAAATCAGGAAATTTGTGAAATCTGTAGTTTGATATGCTTTATTTTTAGTTGCCCTAAACACTACAGGCAGCTCAGTGCTTCAGTGTCTGTTGTACTTCACAATTTTGTTTTACCCTACTGCAAACAATCTTAATAAAATGTGTATTAAATTAATCCCAGTTTTACCAAAGCTGTTTCAAAAGAACATAAAACAAATTGTAAACTGAAGTGGAGCAATCCTGAAATACAATCAGCTTGTAACAGGCTGTTTATCAGACACATATGTTCCACCTTTCAGTTTTATGTGCTGTGTAGACTTTGTATAGATAAATCTATGCAGAAAAAATATGCGTAGAGAAGAAAAACATACTGATATGTAAGCAGGGTATGTAAATGCTTACATCACTTAGTAAGCATTCTTTAAAATATCTCCCTTTAAGACTGGTGTACACTGGCATTACTCCTACTTTCTTAGCTCTTTGATTATTTAGGTATACTTTTACTGCACTGATGCTAAAATCTGTAGCAGTGTTCTCATTGTCAGTCATCAGTTAACAGTGAAGAGCAATGTCTTAGATTTGCTTTGGTTGTGTCCAGGATCTCTCATACGCCCTTTCTACCTCATCAGACATGAGCATCCTAAAATCAGGCCCTGCTGAGATTATAGAAAACTTCTAGATAAGGGGGTACTTAACTCCAAAGCTGATGATGCCTGGTCTGTGTCTGCTTTAGCTGTCTGGTCACACCTGTATTTTCTGATTAAAGATTCAGCCAGTAAAAGCATTGACTCCATTGCAGTAGCAGGTCTAGATTTCTATTGGTCTCAGTAGTGACCAGCAAAGGGACGTGACCTCTGTTTTAATAGATGAGTCCACCAGAGGCAGGCAGACTATAGGCTTATGTTGCTGTAACTCCGCAGTTATTAATGGATTTATTACAATACTGGCAGGAAGCAGAGCTGGAAAAGATTCAGGGCCAGACACAATCCTGCATAGTGAAAAAACTTCAGTGTGATCAAACACTTTCCGTAGTATGGCTGTTTGTTGGCAGCACATAGACTTCAAATCTTAAAGAGGTGATCACAGGCAGGCAGATGTATCACGTAGAAACTGCCATGCTTGGCATTTCAGGGTAGCATCTATTGTCTTTGCAGGAGAAAAAAATCTTTGCTCTGATAAAGCTTTCTGATTATAATTCTGTGGAAAGCTTATTTACCTGGAATGGCTGCTGCATGTTCTGGTATTAAACTTGTCAGTGCAAGGACAGCTGCATTCCTGCATACAAGCACATAAGATAACTCATCTGCCTTTAAAGCAATCTTGACATTTATTTTGGAGACTCGTTTGATTCTGTGAACACAGGTGTTCTTAATGCTGTCATTTTCAGCTCTTCAAAATTCTCATTAGTGTGTGGATTGCAGAATTTGACCTTTTTCATTAATAAACTAAATTTGTCCTGGCTAGATCCTTACAGATATTAAAGAAAGCAGCCTCTATTCCTATAAACCCTGTTCTGTTTAAGTAGATGCAAATGACTAGCAGGTGGCTTAGTGATCCAGTACAGCCAACATTTGCATACCTATTTTGAGCTAAGTTACTGCTTCGTGACTGCTCTTGTCCTTGCAAGTGAGTTATAAAGATGTTGCATACAAATGCAAGACTTTTCTCAAATTATGCCAGCTAACTGATTTATTAGCTTGGCAAACACGTTAACAACTTGTTCGGTCCTTTGGAGTGCAAAAACCAGACTGAAATAGAGAAGTTTTCCAGAGAAAACAGTGGATAAAGTTTAGAGCTTGAAAAATAAGCTTAGGCCCATATTTGTTATTGAATAGATGAGTGATACCACCAGCCCACTGGAAGACAAGGCAACTGCATTGTGTCTATTTCATGAAAGATATACGCTCGTATGTCTGCTTGGCAAGACAACGTTAGTTTTGAACAATAAGAAAGGGTGCAGAATAATGTTAATTTCCATTTCAGTCATGTTTTCTGCAATTGGTACCGTAAGACTGAATCATGAAGTGCTTTTCCCAGGTGTTTATGTGAGAAAAGTGTTAAGCCTGCTAGTAGTTTTTCCATGCTGGAATTACATGAAAAATCTCCATTTGTTTATTTTTTCCTTGCAAAATCCAGGTATTCCCAGGTTTGCTGTGAAGAAAAACAGCAGTTCAACTGGGCTAAAGGAACAACTTTAATCATTTCATCTGGATTGACAGAGGGCAAACAGAGGAGACAGATGTGCACCACGAGCAAAACGTGTAAAATTTCCCATACTCTCCCACCTTTTTTCAGTGTTGCATTCTATTGTTCCTCCATTCTTCTTGTTCAGATCTGCATGATTTAAACACTGCAGGTTTGGTACTCAGCAATGTTATGCATGTCATAACCAAATGGGTTTCGAAGTTTGTCAGAAAGCTTTTGGTGGCGTTTCTCTTTGAGGTTATAAAGCTATAGTACATGACAATTCATTGGAGACTGAGGTTTTTGCCCAAGTCCCAGACTGTATTGCAGTTCAGCCCAGGGAGGCTTTGAGATTAGTTACCACATCTTTGCAATTTTCTTTCTGTCAACACCAACTCACTAAACTGCAGCTCATTTCTTACCTTTCCTGTTGCTGCAGTTGCTGGGCATCAGTTTCAATTGACAGTTATAAGGGCACAGTTAATGAGTAGTGGTCATTGCAAGGTCCTCTCCACTGCATTTCAGTTTACTCACTTGTTTCAGTAAGGATAAAGGCATTAAAGTACAGCAAAGAGACATGGATTCTACTTCCATCTCTGTTACCGAAGTGTCACATGATTTTGGATAAGCCACTCTGCTCTGTGTGCTGCCCAGTTATTGTTTACAAAGTGGAAATGCTGATCTCCACTTTCCTTTGGAGAGTGCGGTGGAAACCACAGATACTGGTTTCTGTACAACAGCCTTGGATGAACAAATAATTTGCTTTGCGTCATGTAATGTGATGAACTTAATTATCCTGCTTTTCAAGAAAAAAATGAAAAGAAGAAAAGAAGGTAAAGGTAGGTCATGCTTCAAAGCCCCTTCTCCATTGAAGCGTCTGCTCTCCAAGGTTTATCTCCAGCACACTGCAACTGCTTATAAAAAAGATCCAACCACTGTAATTTGAAATTTTTACTTGCTCTGATACAACTGTAATATATGATGTTAATATGTGGGTAGTTCTAACCAGCCCCAAAGTATTTATATACTCTGAAAGTGGGTTTGCTTTTAACTAGTTACAGTGTACTTACGGGAAGGATTTGTCATCCAGGGAGATATGTTTGTAAGGCTGGTGCTTGAAATGAATGTCTTCCAAGTCCTGATTCAAATTAGGGTTGCTCTGCCACAAAGAATTTGTGTTCTCCTTCTCCTCACTGACCCATCCCCTGCTGAAATTTTTGCGTCTGACCTGTTCAACACCAAGATGATCTCTAAGACCGTGTCAAGGGTAGGATATGTGAGTGTGTTAAGTACTTTGTAAAGCAGCCCAATTTAACAACTCCTAATAGAGTAACCGAGGCAAAGTCACTGTGTGGAATAATTTTAGCAAACACAAAGATAGAAGAGCTCAGTTAGGTTTCCAAAAGGCATTTAGTGGTGTAGCTCTGTTGAAGAATTCTTCCTCTCACTGAAGTCCTTGAAGAAATGGAGGTGGATTTGAGGAATCTCTCTTTCTAATTGAAGATCCATTCGTGTTGTCCTGCACCTTAAAAAGTGAGAAAATACTTATGACACCAGTATTTTTAATGCATGGTCATAGTGCTGCATAGAAATGTTTGGGTTTTTTTTTTTTCATATTTCACCTGGTCTTTTTTTCTGGCATACATGGCCTTTTTTTATTTTTTGAACAACCACAACTAGGGAGCTTTTATTTCCCCTGTATTTTTTGATTCCCAGATTCCCCCACAAGTTAGCCAAGCATTCAAGAATTCACTGTTTAGGTACTCCATGTATTTTATTCTTGCTTCAATTTCTCTTGGTCTTCTTGTCTTCTTTGTCAGCTTGAATTCAGCTCTCTTCCTTTTTAAATTTATTTATGGGGTGTTTTTTTTTTCCTTTCCCCCTCCTTTTCTTTTTTTTTTTTAACCTAATTTTATGCCTTTGTCGTTTCTCTTAGCAGTCGATAGATTTTGGAGCATTTTTGCCAGAGTGCTGATTGTCCTTCATAAATCAGCCAAAGTCACTGGCTGTTGAGTTAGTGCAAACTGCAGAACAACCACAGGACCAGGAGTAAAATCCAACGGAAAATATTCCCTTGGCATGGTAATTTTCTAATATGTATGCAGGTGTATTTTGGAGCGTAAGTCAGTGGTGTGGCCTATTAGATATTGATTCAAGAGAAGGCTTCAAAATGTGTAAAGATTTAAATCTTCCTTGGAAAAAACTTTCTTCAAAATCCTATTACCTGCATCTCGATTTTCAAGTGTATCTTGGTCTATCCTATAGCTTATTTGTAATGTAATTGCAACATAAAAGCCAAGTCTTTTAGCTGGAGTGTAGTGCTGTTGGCGCTGGTCAAATAGAGAACAAGAAAATCTTCTTGTTTCAAAAACTTAAAACTCTATTCTCTTCAAAAGTAGTATAATGGATTACTGCACTTTGTTTTGTTTTCCAATAAAGTACAGGGCAAGTGGTGAAGAAACAATAGAAATACATCTGTAGTGAGTGCTGAGAGGCAAGAAAATTGTATGTGATAGGATATCCCAGCCTGTACAAGCCTACCAGGCCAAGCAGTTCCTTTCAAATTCATGCAGTACATCAGTATAGATCTATGGATCTGGTTGTTAAACAGCAGTTTTATCAGCAGACCTTTTACTACTGTAAAATACCCTCCTTTTGAAAGCATTTTTTTTAATAACATTTTTTCAGAGTAATTTTTTAAAAATGCTTGGATAATGGTAGAAAATAGCTGAAATACGTAATTTTTCCTATCTGTGGTAAGAGTTACTGTAATTCTGAGATTGTGAGTAAACGGGAGAAAGTTACAAGAAGCTGAAGAAAAGGAAATACCAAATCAATGTCTTGGCTCAATCCTAGTCACAAATAGAGAAAGCGGATAGTATGGAAAAGCCACCTTAAATACATGTGAATGTGTGTGTCCATTAAGTAGATATTTATACACATTTATAATGTTCTTTTTGTACATGCTTTAATGATTCAAGCATGTAATTAAAAGCTGTGCAGAAGACTTTCCAAGATCTAGGCAACTTAGACCTTATTTTCAGCAATAATTCTGGCACTCATGAGCCTTTACTTCCTTGAAAGTTAATGGAGCATACAGTCCTAGGTGTTTGGAGCATTAACATTTGCAAAGAGAACTTCTAATTCATGCTTGTTTAAATGCTATTTAAAAATGAATGATTTATCAAAATGTACATGCATGAAGAAGCAACATTAAGAATGTCTTTTACCCAAGAGCTCATTTCTGTCTTGTTGCCTCCTCCATATATCAGTGGTACAAAGCAACCTGAACACAGTCGAGATTGGGGAACTTAGTCTCTTGGGTCCATCCTTTAGGCTGGAGGCAGATTGGATGTCAGGAGCCACAGACCTGGAACCCACTGGAAATGGTGCAGCTGTGTGATGGTGACACTTTTGCTGCATACTTTGTCCTTTGTCAGGTCAAAGCAATTCAGGAAATACTGTGGAGGGACTGTGAGCCAGAGTTCATGTGGCTGTTTCTGCTCTGGTGGCTTTGCTGAGAGCTACTCAAAGAACCAGCCCACAAAGCGGGGCTGCCTAGTGCTTTTTGTTCTTTTCCAAACTATGCTACCCATTTACTTCCACTGAATAAGTATGAAGGGCATAGCCCATCCTTGATTTCAATGAGAAATGTTAGCAACAAGGTTTAGAAAATACGAGTGCTAAGTCCCTTAACAGATCATCTGCTGATCACCAAGTCCATTTGGAAAGTGAGAGCACAGATACCCCACTCAGGAGTACCTACTGCTGCACGGATTGCTCTGCAGAGTGCACCATGTCAGTGGCAGTACATTCTGTGGGAGGGGAGCCAACCCTGGAAGGTCACGCAGGAGGCCAGTGTGCAAATATTCCCACTGTGCACCAGGGAAGACCAGGGCAGGCTTGGAACCAATGCAATTTATATTGTTAGCATGCTGTGTCCGTCGCAATGGTTGATAAAATTATTGAGAAGTGCATCCTCCCCAGTTTTACAGACAGGGTTGTGGCAATGGCACAGATGAGACGGTTCAGACATGTCTGCCCGGTGACTTGGGAATCCGGGGCTGCTCTACCACTACAACAGTGACCACAGCATCAGCATGAAACAGATTGTGCCACATTGTCTCTCTCCCATATGGCATGAGAACCCCACGCAGTCCCTTCAGAACAGCACTAGGCTCACCAGTGCCTAGGGTGTGAGTGGCAGGAGCTTGAGCTTCTACCACCTACACTCTGCTTCAGGAACAGAGTAACTGAGAACTCACCAAACTCAGCTATGCATGCAGGAGGGGCAGGCATTGGTACCTTGCTTATCAAGGCTACGTCAACTGGATTAAAAAGAACCATCAGTGAAATGGTGTGGCACACCTTTCTAACTTCATTGTCGCCTTCCTGCCAAATTTCAACTTCCTGCTCTGAATCTTCACAGTGATGTGCGCAAGTGGATGGAGAAACCTGCCTTTGTTGCTAGTTTTTGTTCTGGAAAGCATCTGAACTTTCAGGGGTATGTTGTAATTGACCTTAGGCAAAGAACGAGCATGGAAGACTTCAGACCTTTAAAATTGAAGTCTGACAAAGTTACAAGCAACTGGAAACAATGGGTATGACGGAAAGTATTAGCCTGGTGTAACAATGGATAGAGCAGTAGCAGCACCTATGATTCTAAGTGACAAAACAGAAAGGCAAACTATGTTCCAGGGGTTTTAAAAGGTTGGGGATTTTTTTTTAAACCTGGGCCAGATTGCCCTCTCCTGTGTTAAAACCCACAGGAGGGGATTTCTGCTTTGAAACTGCTACGTGGTGATCTGCAGATCGACTCATCCCAGAGGCAGAATCTCTTTCTGCTCTCCAAAGGATGCAGATTTTCCCTTCAGAGTGGACACACAGATTCCCAAGCTAACTTTTTTTCAGGACCTACTGTAAGGGTCTTTCTCACCCCTCACCTCACCCTTACCTCCAGTTAGCCTATTTTCTTTGGAGACACCCTTGTAGCTGTCTTAGTTTGCTGGGAATAGTCTCCAGAATGGAAAAGGGAGAGATACAGAAAATATGCAGCCTCTGGCCCCTAAGCTGCTCAGGTTATACAGAGAAGGAAACAGACAGCAGGGATGGGTCTGGCTTGGATGCAAGGAAGCATCTGCACAGTGTGAAGAATACTAATACCTGGCTGCTGGCTTGCTGTTTTCTTAAAATATTACAACTGCCCTTCTGAGGTTGCTAAAAGATCTAAATAAAACAGCACTGTGCTATAGCAACACTTTTTCTTTTTTATGGTATGATATTTTTAATATAACTTTTGGCAACATGTGCTGGGAAACAGAGATTTTCACTGAAATGTGGGACCTCAGAAGAAAGCCTGTTTGTCCCAAAGAGGCAGGTTGTTTCATGACCTTTCACAGATGTTTCATGAATTTGTCATCCTGAGCTACAGAATTGCTTTTGTTAGGATGTAGAAATAGCTCTGTACTTGCAGAGTTGTTGGTGACATGACTCACAGTCCCACTGCATAGACTTGGACTAGTGCAATAGCTGGAGAGAGGGAGGGATTTATTATTTTTTGCAGTCTGTTGTGGTAACAAAGCAGAGGAATTGCACTAACCTTTGCTTTCTCCCTCTCCAACCGGCAGTAAAAGTCTTAACTATATTCATAAGAAAAATGAGTGATGATCTGTAGTAAGGATTTATTACCTTACCAGTTACTTGAATTTCTCCCTTAAGATTACACAAAGGGCAATTAGAGGTTTTTTTTTCTCATCTGTAGAGAAGGGTCTAGGCAAAACCAGGTAACAAAGAGCAAAGCTCAAAACAAATGACACCACCATGAAAGAATCTGCCTTCAGCCACTGAAGAGTCCTACACAATCATCTAATTTACCAAGGAAGCACAGTCTGGGATTTATTACCTAACAAATGTTTATTATTTTTAATATCCAGTCAGTGTTTTTCAGATACATGCCCTAGAAAATGAGCAAAACATTCTTCCAAGGACTTGCTGAAACTGTCTTTGGACATTATGGAGTCACCTGTATCCTCTCCTTACTGACAGCAGGGACCCTTTAAGACAGCCAGCTGAGATACTTAAAGTGCCTTTCTTGGCTGTCCAAGTTGCAGGACAGAAATAAAGAGCAGATCAAGCCACTCTTCTGGACTGCAGGGACCCAGCTGAGAACAGAGTTGAGCACAGGGCTTGGAGGGTGGAGGGACATCTTTAGACCAAACTGAAAGGGTCCTCACTGCCTGAAGGCCACTGAAAAAGGTGCAGCGAGGGAGAGACAAGCTTTCCTCCAGGGGAAAACCTACCCTATCCTTGTGACAGGCACATCTTTAGTCCTACCTGGGGCAAGGCAGCACTGATACCAACAGCTCCACCACCTTCCCAGCCACATCCTTTTATATCACTGCTGGGTCCCTACTGGCTTCTCTTCTCTCAACCTGCATTTTGGGGAGGGCTGGGAATCTGACAGTCATTGATAACCTCAGGATAAACAACAGCTATGGCAATAGTCCTAAGGAGTCTTCCTGTAGTTGCCCTCCATGCTTTTGTTGTTTTGAGCTAGGAAGGTATACTAACTAATTGTGGCTCTCAATAAGAACAGGCAGAGGCTATGTTCAACTGCCCAAAATTTATGTGGCGTGGACTGTGGCACGTTGGTGCTCTTACTGCAGTAGCCAAGCACATTGTGTACTTTGCAGTTCATTTACACTCTCCAAGGTAACTAATGTTGATTTACGTCTTTTCACTGTGAAATCCTAGTCTTGTGGTGTCAAAATGGGAGGCAGGATGCTATTAAGACCAGATACAGGCACAGTCAGCTTGCCACAGTGCACGTCTCTCATTTGCCTTTACAACATTCCTACAGGGCAAAGAACAAAGCCTATTAATAACCTGCCCCTGAAACCTTTTTAATCCTTCCTAACAAAGGCAGCAGGGCAAGGAAAGCAATAGCTGTAGGAGCCCCATCAGTGTCTGTCAGACTCTTTATTATATAGAGTCCAGCCTCTCTAATAACACTAGTCAGCAAAAATCAGTGCAGTGTCAAGCCTGGTGGCCTTTTTGGGAGAGACCTCCTGAGAGCAGGATGGACCCTATTCATCCCTGTTGCCCATAAGGACTCCCTACCCAGTCCTTGGAGCTGCTTGTTCAGCAGCCATGCCAGATGAGCAAGCTTCCTAGCCTGGGGAACTTGAAGGGGGAATGTACGGGACCATTTTTAGCAGCTTTGCTATGCTATGTTCCCCTTGCAGCACTGCCATGAGTACTTGGGCAGCATTGTGCCTGAAGGAATTTTTAATGCACTCCAGCTAAGGTAAACCTCTGGGGCTTTTCTCCTTGCTATACAGGATCACTGTGGGAACAGCTGGTTAAGAAAACAACATAAAACAAGCCATAGGAACTGCCATGGTAGGACAGACAAAAGCCTTTCTGTTGCAAGGAAAGCAAAGATACAGGGAGACATACAGCAGTGTTTCTTGTGGTATGTGCTCTCAGCTTTCTGGCCACTGGCCACTTAGGGACATTCAGTTCCTGTCACGCTGCAGCCTGCACCTCCTGGCACCATTTTGGTCACACATAACATTGTCATTACAGTGACTCCTGGGATTGCAAGGATGGATGAGAACTTTGCTGTGTTTACCAGCAGAAAGATTGCAGAAGGCAGTTTTGCCTGTGAGCTTGGCATGCAGGTGTCATTCTCTGCAGCAAGGAAAAGATGGGGAGAGTCAGGGTTTAACAGAAAGAATAGACAAGTCATAGGAAAGGAAACAGGAAAAAAAGTATGTGATTAATTTTGCATCTGTTCTTACTTACGGACTACACTCTATGTTGACTGGTTACCTCAGAATCAACATCCAATTTAACACGAGAATTATTTCTAACTCCAGCCTGGTAAATATCAACTATCTGCTGCTCAAACTACATTAGCAGATAAGTCGCCAGGCTAAAGTGAATTCATTAACCAGCAACAGTAAAAGCATTTACAGGACAGGAATCATGAGAGGAGGAGGGAATTAAGACATCCCAAAGTGCAAGCAAACACACCCTGACATTTCACTAATAGAAAAATTAGTCAACAGGACTATGAACTCCTGAACTGGTCTGTGTCCTCTCACCTTGGCCTCCCTGATTTTAAACTGGAAGAAAACTCCACTGAGCAGGCTGAAAACATCTGCTGCACAATAGGAACTTTTCCCTGCACATCCACCCGCCTCCATTTTCCTGATTGCTAATCTTATATGCATTAACTGGAAGTGTGGCTCTCTCTCAGGCAGTCTCTGCCCTTCAACACAGCTTTATGGGCAAAGCAGCTGCACATTCTACATGCCCAGATATTTTGGTGAATGTCATGTGGTGGAAGTGACTCTTAAGTCACCCAGTCTTTTGCCTATAATATATCCTTTGTGCTCAAGAGCATCCCACAAATCAAAATAGGCAGTCCCAGAGACATGGCCCTTTCCATAGTCTAAATGTTCTGTAGCATGCTTTTTTAATTAGATGGTAAAGAAAACAAAATGATTCCTTCCTTCTTGTTCATATGATTCTCCTTAGAGCCACCTTCTTTCCACCATCCCTCCTCCTCTTCCTCCAAAACAAAGAAACATTCCTCATTTTGCTCGACACCATTTTCAGGAGTGCTGCCTGCTTCCAGAAAGCCACACAGCCCCTCTATTCCATATTTCCGACTCCAGAGATGGACTAGCTGGATGAGACCTTTCAAATAGAAATTTTTTCAGCGCAAAGAGCAGCATTTGTGTTGTTCCTTGTGCTTGCTGCTGCCAGTGGGCTTTGCAGGGTCCCCAAGACCTGTGACAGCAGGCCAAAGCACTTAAAAGAGTCAGTGGTTTCATTTGCATCTTGCTACAAGTGTGACTGTACCAGTTCTGAGTCACTTCCTTTGTTTACTCTGTCATCCTAGCTGTGCTTCACAGGGCATTATCAAGAATTTTTCTGCCAGCTACACAAACAGTGCCTTTCTTAGGGCAAAAGTACAGCTGAAGATCCTAGCACAGAAATATAATGCTTCTTATTTATCTTAGGTGAGCGCAGTGGTTCAGAGTTGGCTCCCCAGGTGATGTTGTTTCTCAATTAGATTTGTTTAAAAATGGATGGTTTAAGATCACTTCCCTTGACGAAACCTTGAGAGGTGAGATAGATGTGCTTGGGCTCAGCCTCACACAGATGGATACGTGTCCTTTGGTGCAGCTGGGAGCAGGGCAGGCTGGCAGCACCATTCTTGCACCTCTGCTAGGATGCTGATCTGCTCCGCCAGGTAGGAGGAAAATCTCACCAAATGATGAGTTACGGGCCTCTCTCTGGCCAGAGATGCCACTCCTGACTTGGAGAGCTTGGATCTGGAGGCATATGGTCCAAAAGTAGACTGAAAGAGGTTTAGATCTGTGAGTGGGGTGGTTCAAGGCTTCCTGTGTGTAAGAAATAAGACCTTGAATATGTTTTTACACAGAGGGAGTTATTCAGATGATGTCTCAGTCCACCTCCAGTTCTCCTTCTGGCTTGAATAGACAAGATCCTGAATTTCAACTGGTCAGATCAAAAGGGTAACTCCAGTCACATCACTGCAGCTGAGGGTTGAGTCATGCAAAACCAGGAGGAAACAGCAGAGCCAGATCTGTGCTGTAACACGTTTTTTTCTTCATCTTGAAACACATTATTAGAGACTTGGGTGATGATGTAGTCTCCATCTATAACTTTGGAGACTGCTGTAATCTGCTATATACAGCTATAACCTCTTCTCCTCCAAAAGCCACACATTTTGTCAGGTGCTGGCATTCCTCATTAAACAGAAATTCCTCTGCTACAGGATCTCCTGACAGGTTTTTGCTACTAATAGGTCAGAAGTTGAGGAAACTTGGTTAAGTGCTTGTATTTCACATACAAGGTCTGATCCCACTAAAACACCCCCTTGATTTGTACAGAATAAAATATATGGAAATAAATGGGGATGCTAGAGGTGCAGGGAAAATTCTTTGAGTCGGGAAAATAAATTATTCATTTAATTTTCAAGGGATCTATATGAAGACACAGTCTTTCCTAGAGACAAAGTGGTAATATGGAGCGTTCATTCAAAATGAATATGGCTAACTTGCCAAAAGATTTTGATTAGCCAAAATTTTATGCTTAGAAATTTACATCATTTCTTAATCCCATTCTATAAAAATATACTGCCATACGTGTTTAACATCACATTTGTAGGAATTTGATCCAGTTTAACACATAGTAAATTAGTTACATGAAGGTTGCTTGCTTTATGCTACTCTGTCTGTTCCTAATACTCTGCCTGTCTGACATTCCATTCTGCCCATATGTTCCATCCCTGGCATATAACAATATAAACTCAAGATGAGACGATTAGGACCACCCTGGAATATTCTGCCTTTACTCTTTTTCTTTTTTTTTTTTAATTAAGAATCCTGTATTTGGCTTCCAAGCAAACCAAGAAAAAAAGAAGATTATAAGAATTCATTTGCAGATGGCATGAATATGTACCTGCATGGATGTGAAACATGAGTCTCTTTGTGTGGAGTTACAAGGCTCATGGCATGTTTTCAGGGGCAGGCGAAAGAGAAGAGCGATGAGTTTGTTTTTAATACAGCAATCCTGTCAGTCAGAAGTAGAGACAAGTTCCCCAGGTGATCAAAGTACATTTTAAACCAGCTGACTTAGGGAGCTAATATTAATTTGGGGGGGATTTGGGTCAGATATGAAAGGATTTAATCCCCATATAGCTAATCCTCCCAAGAGCTAATTTAAATGAAGACTGATCTGTCAATTACAGCATTGCTTCACTGCACAGTAGAACTTCTGAATTACTGAGGCTTAATTTAGCTTGAAAATTTGTTAAAGTACTCTATCTGTAGTTCAAATAATGTGGAAGCAAACAACTGAATTGAGAAAGAAGAAGCCTAGTTTTGTTCTCCCATCACTGAAGATGGATCCTTTTGGCTCAAATTCTGTATGGGGAGCTTGTTCAAGGGTGTATCTTGGTGATGGTTTTGCATTTTTTGTTCAAATGTGACCAAAAATGCAGATATAAGGCAAAGAAAATTATCTTTGAATCTGTCAGTTTATAAAGCAAGCTTTTTAAGGTGGCTGAAATCTAGGTCTTCAGTATTTTCTCCTAAAATCAGTTTTTATTTTGAAATAAAATTTAGGTTTTATACCCGAAGAACATGTTGAAGAGCCTACCACTCCCGGCACTCCCAAAATGAGGCATTGCAAGTCAGGCTGACCAAAACAATCTGCTTGACCAAAGACAAAACATTGTGGCTGTTAATTTCTACATCAAAACGTAGCATGTTTCATTTGAGGTCCCAACACATTTGATTCGAGGGCTCACTCATCAGCCCCAAGTGCCTGTTATCTGTGCAGCTCTTCTCCAGGAGTGTGATGAGTCAAATGTTGAGAAGAGACTTCAGTAAGAGCTGAGCTGTGGAACCGGCCGGAGAGATGGCAGAAAACATAATTCAGTTATGAAAAATGTTCTCCTTACGTCCAAATTTGGTTAAAATTCGTGACTTTTGAGTCGTGTTCCACACAACAAATGTTTTGTCAGACTCCATAGTGATAACGTAGCAGTGTTTTAATAGCATTAGAGAAGACAATGACATAAGCAGCTGCCTCAAATTGCCAGAAGTTTTGCACTCACTAATAAATACAGCTCAGTGTTGGCTGATTAAATGTGGAAGTAATTTATCCAATTGAAATGCTCAGTCTTTTGCCAAGGTTTTTTGTGTCTGTGTGTGTGCTGGATTGATCAAGAGTATGAGGCATGCTAAGATGGGAAATCTTTGCTAAGTTTGGGGTAGTATTTCTAGTTTCTGACCCCTGCTTGCTCCCCTAGTTTGCTGCTACTTGGCATAAGGACATTTCAGAATGAAATGAAGAAGAGCACAGTGCAGCGTTTCTCAGCGTGTTGGTGTATTCCATCTTCTGAGTCCCTGTTTTCTGCTGGTTCTGCCTCACACTTTGTAGCATTGTTTTCTCTGAAAAAAAAAACCTGGCTGCCACGCTTCATTTCTCCTTGGTCAGCTTCAAGTTAGGCATTTATCAAATTCCCTTTCAAAGTGGTGTTAATGTTCCTGTCGATTTTAGTAAGTGCTGCAGCAGATCTTTGTGCTATACTACCCCCTTTGTTTTATGTTGGCAGGTTAGGCTGGGTGCTTGCAAAAAAGATTTTTAAGGATGCTTCCCCCTCTTTTGTTTTCTTTCCTGTGACCAGCTGCAAGTGCCCCGTTGGCACCAAAAGGTCTCAAACACATACCCAAAGCATTGCTCAATTACAGGGGACATTGGCTCTCCTGCCCCTCTGGCTGTGTAACAGAGAGGGGACCAAGGCACACAAGGTCCACTGAGCTCTTTAGGGAGAAATTGATGGAGGCATCATTTTTATTTTGCTGCTAATAGGAAGCAGCAGCTCTGCAATTGCCACAAGAAGGCCAGAAAAGCCATCAGCTGCCTTAATATCCCAGTGAGTAGGATTACCAGGTAAAGCTAATGAAGTTTTCTGTCTGACCCAGAGTAGCTGAACATTCTACTCTCCACTAAGTGCACTGGAGCTTGACTATGGGATGAGGCAGCTCTTCTCTGCCTAATTGGGGCACCAGGCCACTGTGCATTGCCTCACAGGGCAGCGCTCACACTGGGGCAGAACGCGCCTCTCCCTGGGGCCATCAGGAGTTTGACGGGAAGAGCACGCAGTACTCAAATTTGCTCCATGTGTCCCTCAGCTGAATACACCCTTCTGGCCAAGTGCTTGCTATTTGTGTACAAGAACATAAAATTTGCTGTGTCAGTCCTTTTCCCCTCTTCCTCCTCCGTATTTATTTGTCTTTTCTGTAGTTTAATGCACTGTAGCCAGTTTAGTAAAATATAACAGTCAAGATCCAGGCTTGCCTGTGTTACAATTCATTGCTTTTACTTAGCACTAGAAAATTCCTGTGGCTGCTAGACAGATA
This sequence comes from Pezoporus flaviventris, assembly GCF_033815535.1. Taxonomy (NCBI): domain Eukaryota; kingdom Metazoa; phylum Chordata; class Aves; order Psittaciformes; family Psittacidae; genus Pezoporus; species Pezoporus flaviventris. Next base: position 17,737,495 of record NW_026892585.1, on the reverse strand, counting down.
AAGGACAAAGTGGCTCTGAAGCTGAAGGCGTCATTCTGCATTAGCCAATAATTTTTCAAGCTATTTTGCTAGACCCAATTGCTGAAAACAGCACTGCTGCTAAAACCAGCAGTAATGTTTATACCAATGTAAAGCACTGCTAATGATGGACTCTGTTATATAGGAATAAACAAGGTTGGTTTTCTTTATTTGTTCCACTTCCTTTAGATAATTTGGGATCAGAGGTTAAGAAAAGCTCAGAACGGTACTTTCTCTTTAATCCTTAGACCTCTCAGCTGACTCTACACTTTGTTTTCATGCTGAAGGAGAAAAAATATTTTCCTGGCAGGTTAGGTATGATTTTTCCCTTAATCTTTTCTTTTGGAGCCAAGATGCATTTTTTCACAGAGATCTGATGTGACATAATACTGTACCTGGAATTTCACACTAAAGGGAGTAGAAAAACATTCTCACCACAGCAAGCACTCACAACTGGGCTACAAACCCTCCAGCAAAACCAAGAAGCCAAAAGAGCAATTTAAAAAGGGGACAGGAAGGGAATATTGGGCATAGTCATTTCCCATGGGGAGGAAAGCTCTGAAATGTCACGCTATTTATTAAACCTTTCAAAGATAAACTGATAGTATATGGTATGTAGCGGCACAGGGCAACAGTTATCTTGCTTGAAAGTTATCTCAGCAGTTTGAAATGCTATTAATTAAAAAAAACACACTGGGGCAAAATCTCAAAGTGTAAATGTGAGGAGCAATAAAAATGTTTCAGATTAATGCAACTGAAAGCAGAACAGAAACTGCTTCTGCAATTAAATACATATGCACATGATCTTGGATTTATGAAAGTTGATAGGATCCACCCATCTCCTTATTTTTGGTTTATCAGTGTTTTCTTTCAACGTTTAAAGTGTTTTCTTCAAAGCCCAGGGCTGGAGCACCTCCAGGCAGTTTAATTGTCCAGATGTGGAGTGGATTTCCTAAACATTTGCAGCATGGGCAAGATATGATGGGTTTTGCTTGGAAGCCAATGAAAAGAGGAGAAATATTTTCAAATTCTGACTTGGTTTTCAAGAGGACTTGCTGGAATGTATCTTGAAAACTTCCCAGGCCTCAACAGACAAGTACATCTGCCTCGATATGCATCTAATCGTGGTTCTGTGTTCAATTTGTCTGTGGTTATCACAAGACACAGCCATTCCTGGGCTGGTTTTGTACCCATGGTAAAACACAGTAAACTATTCAAAGGACTTCTATGTGAGTACTAGACAGCTGCATTTCTCTTAAGCCTGATAGAGGTCTGTACTGTTTCCTGGTACTAGAAATCCCCAAACAATACAGCAATGGGAGGTAGAGTCAACAAAAAAGCTCCTTCTGACAAATATTTTTCCACCTTGAGGAAATTTCTTGGTTGCAATATGCCATAGCTAGTGCTTACCGGGAGTGGGGTTACCCAAGCTCTGCCTTGTCCTCCATGACAGTCAAATCTGTGGTCTCCCAGGAGCAAGCTAGGTGTGCTTTCATGCTGCACTGCTATTGCAGTATCCTTGCAGTGTCACTTCCCTGTAAGACAGGACCAGAAAAGGTAGGTGTTGCGTATCTTTTTAACAGTGCTCCGGCAGCATCTGTCCTACTAGCAAGACTTATTTTGTGGAGAACAGTCGTGACTAAAATGGTATTCTGGAAATCTTCTAATCATAGGACCTGATTTTTTAAAATCATTTTCAGTTTTCAACTTTACATCAGTTCAGCTCCCAAATAAAGACTAGTGAGCCTTAGAAACTGTCTCTTCCATTTAGCCCTGATACTTGTATAGTATCTGCTCAAACCGCCATCATGCATTGCTTTGTTTAATGCTTCATTTAGCACTTTCAGGCCACAGGGCAGACCCAGCCTTGGTGTAAGTGAATACCACCGTCTGAAACATTATTTCTACCTGCAAATAACATACCTGAGCTTTACCTGACATTTCTAGTGACTGTAGCTCATTTCCAGAGGTTTGGTCCACTGAGGCAGACAGGAGGGTGCAGGTGACTTCTCTGTGGGACAGCACTTAATATACTGGAGATAGTTGCTTATACAGAGCTGGCATGAGACTGCTCAGGCATGTCACTGGCAGATACCAAAGAAGGAACCTGGAACCCTGGTTACACAGGATACTCTTTCTACCATAATTACATTTTTTGAGCTATTCAGCCTTGACTGTACTACGGAAGTACAGAAATTATTGGTCTGTGCTCCATTGCCACCTCTACAGGCAGCATTCTGCAGCAATGGCATTGAGGAAGAGCTAGCAGCCATAAAAGCTGCTCCTCTTTTAAAATACCCACTGCTAGGTGGGGTTCTTGAGTTGTTAAAGGGCTGTGAGCTGTGTAACTACAAGCCACCATTGCTGCTGTGTGCAGGGCCCTTATGTGAAGCTAGCCTATACAGAATATGCATTGAGTCATTATCTTCATCTTATGCTCAAATCTTACATGCTGCTTCCCTCTCCTGAGAAACTCATGCTCACAGCAGAGATGCTGCTGGAAATGCTTTACCCGTATCAAGCAATGAAGGGGGCTCAACTAAGCTCCCCTGTCCACTCTAGCTAAGGGAAGCAGCCACTTCCTACATATGAGTAATGACAATGTTTTTCTTACATTAAAATCTCTAATAAATCCCAGCCCTTATGCTGTATGCCCTGGGCTCCATGTAGTCTCACTATGTTTTATTTGTATGACTCTCAGCCGAACTATTTCTGAGAATTTTAAGTATGAAAACAAATAAAAAAGTTATATGTGAGGGAAAATCTACTGCCTGTGTTTGAAATCAGGTCCCAAATCTGTGGCTGACTAAACCTCACCCTGATGTTATTGTGTGGTTACGGGTTTTGGATGTTCTTTTTGCTGGAAGCAATGAAGCCAACATGAACCCATTCTGCAGAAGATCTGCTAAGGGAAAAAACAACTGTGTACCACTGCTGAATGCAAAAGTCAAAACAGAGGTGGGAGCCTCTTTTGGCAAAATCCATCTGGCTCCACCACTGTTATAGCGGGTAAGAAAATGCTGGGGAACTTGCATAACATTGCAGCCCAAAATAGGGCCATAACACACAAAAATACTAGGAAGCAAGACAAATATTCCTCAGTAGTCATTTTCCGCTCCCCCCTTCCGTCTGTCCTCTCTCCTTAAACCTTCCAATTTTCCTTTCCCTTTTAGCTTTGCATCTCTTTTAGTCTAATTTTATTTTCCATCTGGGGAGAAAGCAAGTGATTTTGCTTTGTTCACTGAAAGAGCTGGCACTCTGCTGGGAGTGATCAGGGAGCAGCCTGAGCAACATGCTTGCATTGCTGGTATTCTTATAAAGTTAATTATAGGCTCTCTGGTTTCATAAGGATCTTTTAGTTAAGCTATAATACAAAGGTTGTGTCTAGTTTGATCCTTAAAACTCTTTCACCATGACCCACTATCCAGATCAAATGCCAATACTTATTTTCCAGGATCCTGTTGTAAATCATTGTGTATGGCTAATTGTGACAGTGTTACAAGCTACATTTGACCCCAGGAATGCCAACACTGCAGTTGCAGGTGACAAAATACCCAGTACATAAAATATGTCTGTTAATAAAATAGTGCTATGCCATCCGTGTCTGCATTAGCAGCCCTCCAGCAAATGTACTCCTGTGCTGGGAAGACATAGTGGCCAGCAACAGGCACTCATGAAGTAAAGGACTTTTCTCCCGTTTACATTTCTCCTTCAGCCCACTTCATAAAGGGGCTTCGGTGGCATGCACTGCCTTCTCTAGCTACTTTCCTTTCATCATTATGTCTGCTTCCAGATCCAATTTATTCATCCATGTTGACTGGCATCTCAGTACCTGTGCCCTGCCCTACAAGCCTGTAACTTCTCTGTGAATACAAGCTGGATTTATCCAGCTCTGACAAGCTGCTTTTGTCCTCAGGAGCTGGGTGACATTTCCTCACACCCCTGCAAGGCCTCTCCCTCTGCAGGTCCCAGAGGCTGAAAACACCTCTTGCAGGTCTGTGCCTGACTTCCCCTGGGCTGAGGGACACCCATCAGGGTCCTGGGCAGGAATTCAGTATTTTCTGGGGCAGCAGCCACAGATATCTTAACACCACTTCCACAGCTGAGTCCCTCCCCATGTCAGAGCTGTTGTAAGTGCTTTTGAAGCAATGTATTTCAGCCCAACATCATGCCCACCACACTTCGGCCATGGGTGTCTCATCTTCTTTCTTCCCTCTTCCTGGTTCTGGCTGTGTCTTTTCGCAGCTCCTATACATTCGTTGTTCTGAGATGAATTAATACAGATTGCTATGGGGGAAGTAGACAGCTATTATTTTAGTGGATCATTTCTTTGCTCTGTTCAATTTGTCTAGTGGATGCAATCTGCTTTGGCACTCCCTTTCCACAACAAAAGCAACAGCCTTAATGCTCTGGCAGTTTGCACTGCTCTCATTTCATAGCTACTGTTACTAACGGGCCTGGTGCTTTTAATATTTGCTGACATGACTCTTCACTGTGGCAAGAAGCATTTGTGAAGAAGATTTCATGATACGCTTGTGAAAGTGTATTTTGAAATCATGTATGCAAGGTTTTAGTCAGCATTGATATTATCATTGTGCAGGAAGAGAGGCCAGCAAGACTGCAGGGAGAAAAAGGGGAGTCTGAATGGATGAAATCAGGCTGGAATTTTGGTGTAGAGACCCCTGTTACACAAATTACCTCACAGTTTGGTTAGAAAATGAACTCCAATTTATCTGTAATTTATGTAGGGAGTTTTATCTGCCTTATTTTTTATTAAAATGTTATGCTGTTGTTGCCAGAATGGCATGGTTGAAGGAGTTGAAATACTTAAGAGTAATTTGGAGCAGGATGACTTTTCAGGTAACTTCTTCATTTAATTCACATACTCAGTTTAGAGATGAGAACATCTAGAGTTTCTTACCCCCAAAGACTTCTCAAACTGGGGCTGGGATCCTCAACTTCTTAGGTTTAACACATGCTATTAGATGGAGTCTTCAATCTGCCCTCTAATTCTATGTTTTCCCCAAATACTAACTGCACATTCATTGAAGCTAAGGCTGTTTCTCTGTTGTTCCTGAAGTGCTTTTACTTGCTCTCTGTTTTTACAGGTTTGCAGTCTTTTTATACCCTCCTGATGGATTTATTTTGCTTTAGTCTTTGTTGCTTAGGTTCAAGGTTTCCTCCCTTTACCGAACTGTCAATTTGGTTATTTTTGTACATATGGTCATCACCTCAGCTACTAGTTGAACTAGATACACAAACATGTACATATGTGTGCAGATGCACATATAGTTTAGAATGTGCACCCAATGCCTGTGACTTTTGACCCTTACATCTCGTTGATTACCTATTCCTGGCTGCAGTTCACCCCAGTTCAGCTAATGGATTGTGCTCTGCTGGGAGACTCAAAGCAGCCTTCTCAGCTACTGTCCTCCAACAAGTTTCCTAGCAGCACTTCCAGACTTGCTGTACCTTCAGTAGCAGGTTTTAACTCCAGAAGGACAATTGTAAGACCCTGTGTTTCTTTTCTGTTCCAGAAAATGCCATTCACCATGGCCCCTTCTCATTCTGTATTCAGCTCCATCTGTTTAAAATGAGGATTTTGGTTTAGGGTCTTCTACAAATGCATATCTGCTCCAACATACGCAGGGTCTCTGCCTGGCTTCCCAAACAAACTTCACAATAGGGATGGCTTTCTTTAGGTACATGTTACCTAAAGAACATAGGTACTATCTATGTCCTACCTGCTTAATACTTGCATCTGAAGGAGCCCACCTCAAAAAAGTGTCATTCCAGGCCATGTCTCCCCAGACTTACAGGCATACGCTGTATTGCAAATCTGGGTGTACCACAGTTTGCAGTGGATATGACCCTGTGGCAAACCCTATATTGGTTGTAGCAAGCCCCACATCCTGCAAGGCTATTACATTTTCCAGGCTATCTGCTTACAAATCCTAGCTTGATATCATGCCAAGGCTATTCAGCAGGCAGCTAAAATATTTGTGTGCTGGTCTGTATGAAGACCAGGTGACTTTCAAGGCAACCTCTTTTCCAAGATTTGCGTATCACCTGGGAGGCAGCTGATATTTGTAGTCTTCAGCCTTCTGAAAAGGCCTCCCCATCCTTTGCTTCATAAATTTAAGCCCTTCCCATGAGCTTTTTCCAGGCTGAATGCTTCCTAACACCTCACACACAGGGCTCACAACACAATACGAGCCAGTTCCAGTTTAGTGGGTCAGCTCCCACATCTCCCCCGGCACCAGCTGTATGAAATAAATAGGTACTACAGACACAGCAAAGTATGAATGCTCAAGTACTGATACTATATACTTCCCCCACTCTGAACTTCTTTCCAGAGTCTGTTACATGCTAGCTTGAATTTGATTGAATATAATTGGATGTGTCATTTGCTCATACATACTTATCCTAGGGAAACAGCAGCTGATACACATTCAAAGGGCTGTGGAGACCACTCCAAACCCGTGGGAGTTAGGCACTCAACATCTCTGCAGATCTGGACCACGAAGAGTGTAACACAGGGTTAATAGCAGGCATTCCCTATTGCATCATCCCGAAGATGATGTGGTCTGATGCCAAAAAGGTTCGCTCACCTCACAGCCATTGAGGAAATATATTAAATGCTAGTGCATGAGAGGATTTGGGGCCTCCCAAGTGTTGGGGAGCCACCATTGGGGACTTCTCCGGCTGCTGGACTGCGCAGCCCGTGCGCGGCCGGACAGACTCCGTTCTGCTGCTCCCCTCTGCTGTTCAGCGCAGAAAACAGCACGCTCCTCTCCCGATTCCCAGAGTATTTCCTGTTTAGCTGGGGTGCTTCTTTCTTTGGCCAGGTCTAGGAAGCGAGGGGGGGGAGGCAGCAGAGGAAGGGAGCCTAGCTGCAGCTCGATGCGTTTATTGTGCTTGGCAGCTGCCTGCAAATGAGAAAGGAAATAATGCCGATTTCCTACGCACGGTAATTCTCCTTTTTGACCTCTTTATAGATAAGGACGAAAAAAGATAATTTGCTGGAAAAGCAAAATAAATGGCACACAAAACCCGAATTGTGGCAGGAGAGATACTAGCTACATGTGCAGCACGTGGAGATGGGGTGAGGAAAAGAAGCATTAAAGGTTTAGAGTCAAGGTCGAATGAAGGCTGTGGTTCAGTTCAGATTTTAAAATATTAACACATTCTCACATCTTGCTTTTTCAGGATGTCAGTTCCTTTTTAAATGAGAATCTCAGATTAAGGCCTTTGTGGGTTTAGATTAGACTGCAAATAAAAAGAATTCACATGCAACTCTTCTTCCCTCTCCTCCTAAAAATCTCTTTCGAATGGTTTGGCTTTGAGATTTTGGATTCCAGTTTAATTCAAATACCAAGCAGAATAAAGGAAAAGGCACTGCAACATTAGATAATTATAAATGATAAAGTGGCACCCTTGGAATTTTTAAGCTTGCCAGTTTAAGCAACCGACACAATCATCTAGATTGTATTGACTTGCGTTTCTTTCTTCACATTAAAACCTGCTGCCAAGTCATTCTTTCTGTTTAAAAAAAAAAAGAAAAAAAAGAAAGAAACAAACAAACTATCCACCCATTTTGCTCTGTGGTCCTGATACGAATAAACAAACCACACAGCTTGGAAAGAAGGCAGGCTTTGCTTGCTATCTTCATCTTGTTCTCTCTTTTTGCTGGATCAGCCATGGATTCCTGCATTTTTCTAAAGCCTGGCTAGCATTTGCAAGTTCTGCACAATGGGCCAGTATTTCTGCAATTCCTGACTACCTCCGCTCCTCCTTTGTTTTGTCAGGAGTAACGCCAAGAAACTTGGAAGGGGCTCAGATGTAAGAAGTTGGTACATCCTCTGGATTAAACCCCTTCAGGAGGGCTGTAAACAATGTGATGGCATTTTCTCTGCACTCCCAAAAATGTCTAAGACAGTGAGGGTTGCAAAGACCAGGGCAGTTCTGGCATTTGTGCATGAAAAGCAGCGGCATTCCCATCCTGAGCAAATAAACAGGGAGAACTGAAGGGTCTCCTTCTCCGGCTGCTGAGTCAACTGATGAAGTGCCGGCAGGCAGGTTGTTAATTTTCTGTGTTCAAGTGCTGTGCCTTTTGTGGTTATCTGCTCCATTTACTATTTTATCCAGGACAGAGGTTAAAAATGGGCCCTAAGGTTGCAGGAGGAGCTGTGGAAGGACATGGATTTCCTTTGAGGGCCATTCTTCACAGAAAGAAAGAAGCCGATTTCAGCCTCCTCTAATCCCTGCATTAGACTCCCATTCACAACTAAAATGGCTGCACCATGACTTAATTTAACTCCTTCAGAAACAACGAGAACTTGATCAAATTCAAGAAGTTTAACTCCTTGATAGGAGCATGCCCATGCGAGTTCAGTGTGGTTAAATGAATCCTCTGCAATTTCACATCTTTGACAAATTTGGAAGGATTTTCCCATATATCCTGACATCCATAAACCTCAGTCTAGGGATCTAGGGAGCATTTTGCTTCTTGAGGGACCAGGAGGACTTTCCAACACGTACGTTTAATGTGAACAATCAATAAAGCAAAGAATTAATAACAATATGGCCACAGGCTGTAAGCAGTGGAGTAATGTATGTTATAATCCCAGGTTTCAGGTATTCCATAATTCATTACTCAGAGTGAAGATCAGAGTCAGATTTGTTCTTTGAACACAAAGATCGCTGGAAGCAGTGTGAGCAGTGATTGCCAGGCCTCTATTAATTAACGTGGGTTGCATCTTGTCTTTGTGACAAGTTGCAGTCAGCATAATATCAAAAACCATGCCTGCTGACTGCACGTATTGAAAAGGGAGGGTGCACCCTCCCCTTCCTTCTCAAATCATAACGCTGCCTCTAAGTCAATATAGCAGGGATTGCTTTCATTTGTTTTCAAGCTTCTGAGTTTCCTGTGTTTAAGCTTTCCTCAATTGCAGATCAAAAGAGAGAGATGTCCAGTAAAAACTTTGTGATGCCATGATTTGAAAAGCAGGAGCTTTAAGTAAATTGCCACATTTTCATGTGAAAATTGCAATTCTGGGGCTGTCTGCATTCCAAACAAGCCTTCCTGAAGTATTTTATTTAGATAGGTTATCATTCCTGATTATCTACCTAGCACTGCCAATAGCTGTAAAGCCCCCAGAAATGGTGGCATTTCCATTTATTCCTGTGTTCAGCTTGTAGAACATACTCATGACATGAAAATACCATAGAAATGCGAGGTAATTATTATCATTATGTAACTCCTTAGCATTTGGGAGCAGAATTAACAATTTGAGTAGCGCCTATAAGAAAACCAGAATACATTTCAGTAAGCCTGTCATTTTTGATCTCTTAAGTAATCTTAAATAAAATTGCACTGGCTTAGTCAGTGGGGAAAAAAATAGCAAGTTCTTATAATCTTCCCTGTGATGATAATACATGTATTCCTTCATTTAAATAAAATCTCTGAACAGCACCTGGAATTTTATGGAGAAATCCTGCACTGGGGATTTGAATGCAGCACGCTTGCATATGAAATGTCAGAATTGCAAGGACAAGGACAGCAGTGAAATTTAAAAGGTGACAGATAAGACAGATGGCTGAGCAGAAGTGGTCTGCATTGCCATGGAAAAAAGCCTGATGCCATCCTCAGCAGTCAGTGCTCAAGCTTGCAAGAGTCTGGCTGCTATGGAAGCATCTGAGCCAACCCTGGGTGTTGCAATATGCCAGTTTTCCAAGAAACAGATTGATGTACAATGTGTACGATTTTTTATTTTCTTGAGGGAGGAGGGGAGACCTATCTATGGATTTGGGGCTGTGATTTGGCTTTGGATTTTGTCTTATCAATGCATTTATTGACACCTCAGAAGATTTCTTTGAAATAGAGATGATATTGTGCATATTAGCATATCCTTCTTGGAAATTACGCCTGCTTTTTTCCCCACAGGGAAAGCAGAAAACCACTGTTTTGTACAGAATATACTGATTTCTACTCTCTGTTCTGTGTTTAATCTGTGAGAAAGGTCCCGTGTTCCTCTCTTGAGGCTCCTAACAGTGTTGACCTCTGCTTTGCAAGCAGTTTCATCACCTTTTGCAGGCTTGCCTTTGCAAGGGAGCTGCCCTCCTGAGTGGTCCATGCAACACCCAGTTAGAGCTGATGCCCACACCGTGAAGAGGTTCTTGTGGGCAGGGCTCAAAGCTGTGTCTGATTATAACTGGGACTGGGAGGGAAGCAGTCTGGGAGCCCAGACGTCAGGGTTTGCAGTAATTGCTGAGCAATACAGGGAACCAGGATCGAAAGAAAGTGAGAATATTCCCTGAAAGTAAGTGTGAAAGCTTTCTGCTTCCCAAGGCTGAAATTCTCTGGAAATATAAAGAGCTACCAGAAAGAGTTTAAACAGTGACTCAGTCTGTCTGTAACTGCAAGCAACGGGTGCCCAAATAAAGATAGTTAAGCTAAACTAGCCTAATTTCTAACCGTTGCTTTTTCTAAAGCATCTGATGATTGTGAAAGTCTCCATTTAATTCAAGAGAATGCAGCTTGATGTGAAACTGTCTTACAGGCACTTGAATGGTACCAACAGCACATGAAATGTGAGCAACATGTTTTTAAGTGTCAGACAAAAAGGATGTTGAAAGCGCAGAAAAGTACACAACTGGCCCAATGAGCCAAGGTTACGATTTTGAGATGTTGAACTCTTGGTCGGAGATGAGGCTGAGTCCAGAGTACAGCAAAGCACTCAATAAAGGCTAAACCCTTGACAACATAATTAAAACACAGCCTGAGAGGAAAGTCCCCCACTGCAGTGAAGCTCATGGAGAGTGGGCAGGTCTCTGAGACCTGGTTCCTGGTAGGAGGCCCGAGGCAGAATGTGGTGTGAATCTCCAACAGGCAGTATATAACAAGTGTGAGCTGCACAGACTATGCAAACTCCCACCCCCCGCCAATGCCATGTGTCTGGGGACCTGCTGTGGGTTGTACTCCCTTGGAAGAGATGGCAACCCCAAAGGGGTGGCAGCAATGATATGGGTGACCAAGGGGACTCAGCATTGCAGTGTGCAGAGCAGATGGGATGTAGATTCGTTTTCAGTTGGGTGGGAGCATGCAAGCTAGCATGGTTTCAGAAGGAGGGATCTTACAGTACTGGATAAGCAGCCATAAGTGGAAAAAGTATTGTCATACAGTGGGAGGAAAAGCCAAGCCCTTCTAAGAGTCTGATATAGTCAGTATCAGTTCTGGTAACAGATAGTAGAAGGAAAGGCCATATGGTGAGATGGGCGTGGAAATGACATAAACAGCATCTCAGCAGTATTCCCTTATGTTGCTTGGGTCTGAACTGTTATAGCTGAGGTCACTCCAGTCCAGTTTCTGGACTGCAGGATGTTGAATCTCTCCCCAGCCCTGAATCTTGTCTCTTCTCCCAGGAGCAGATCCTGCAAGAGGAATATGCTGGGTTGGCAGATGTTTCTCTTCCCTTGTTTTGACAGAGGAGGGAAGACTTTGCCTAAGAGCAGCCCCCCGTCTTGGCTCTGGACCCGGTCTTTAGGAGACCTCTTTGCCTCATTGCAAAGAGAGATGAGAAGTGTCCTCTTTTCTTTTCAGCCTCCTCTCTCCTAGAGTAGGGCCCCGGACAAATGCACTGCAGGGTCCAGGAGAAGGACAAAAGGGACTGGAGGAGGTGACGTCTCCTATGCAGGACAGGGGAATGCTGGCACAGACAGCCCTTCAGGGCCCAGATCTGGCCAGCAACTGTGATTCTCCCATTGGGACTTCTAAAAAACATGCAGTTTCAACAGGGAAATTAATGCTCCAGATGGGAATATGGAGAAGAGAGCTGAGAGAAAAAATAATTACAAATGGGGCGTAATCATGCAATAGTAAAACTTCAGTGTCATTTAATTTCTGTGTAAACAGAGCATGGTTTTGTGCTCATGGTTAGCAGGGGATGGATTCAGGAAGCAGCATTAAATTCTTGGCACTGTTTCTGATTCACTCTGTGGCCTTCAGGAAATGACTTAATTGTGAGGCGTGCAAGGCGCTGAGCACATGCTGAGGAGCATTTCTTTCCTCTGAAGCAAAGGGGGTTTCTGGAGGAGAACAAAAGCTCAGTACCTCAGAGGGTCAGGATGTGCTCATTGAAGAAGTACAGTCTCCTTGTAGCTTGCATAAAATTGGAGTTCAAGAATCCAGGGTGCAGGTACCCTTATCATTTGCAAAGCAAAGAGGATGGTTTGCTGGGGATCTGTGAGGAAGCCAGATAAAAAGGGCTCCAGCTGAATTAAAGGATGGACTGTCTTTGTTGAAAGAAAGGGGAACAGAGCCACTCAGGCGTACAGGCTCACATCATGAAACAAATTACAGGCTGACACATAGGCTAATAATCTGCGCTTTGGTGCAATAGACAGGAATAACTCAAACCCTCTGTGGCTGGCAAAGGCAAAGGGAGAGTAATGGGGGAAACTTGTTTCTACTGAAATCTGTCTCACAGTGGCTGACCAGGTCACGGCCTGACATGGTCCTGTGAACCTCCATGCTGGTGCTCCCAGTTTGAGTGGTCCAGAGCAGTGCTCATCAGGGGAGTTGGCTATCCTGCAAAATGTGAGAGCATTGCATAGTGCAAGGTTAAGGTCTGCTCCTGGGCAGATCATGGGACTTCCCCTTGTATTTTCACTGCAACTGCCTGCTTTTTTTTAATGGTTTTTGCACCCTGGGAAGCTACCTACCATATGCCTCCGGATAAATCCCTGCTGGGCAGTATGGGTCCATGTTACACATGCTAGAGTCCTTTCAGGCAGAGCTGGCTGCACTGTCCTTAGATATAGACAGCAAACATGAATGTCAAGAAAATACATATATTCAGCTGTGTGTGGGTCGTGTTCAGATCAGCCACATAAGTATTGCTGCAATAAATGTCCATAAATGCTCTATAAAAATACCATAAATGGATTTGTTCCATGACATTTAGTGAGCAAGTAGTATTTTTGTTGAAGCCCCAGTTACATGTTTAAGATGTGGTGCTAACTTCACGTGTGGGTGTATATATATATATATGGGTATACATACACATACACACATGTTGGTAGAAATTCTGTGTGTTCATATTAAAGAGGTGTAAGAAACTGCTTGCTTTTGAAACTAGAATGTATATTCCAGCTGAACAGAAAGTCTCCCTTGTCTACATAAGTTCTGTTGCTCTGTGATATCTCTGCTCCTGTTTGGTGGGTCTGTGTCTTCTTTCTTTTTTCCTGGCACTGTTCTGTGCACTACCATTACCCTCTGACTTATTTACTGTATTTCCCTGTTTTTTGACATTAACTATCCCATCTTCATAGTGTGCTGGTGATAACATCTTTTGTGAAAGTGACACCACCATATGCTGCCTAAATAGTTTCATTTTGCTGGTTATTTAATCAAAGAGGTTTGAAAGCATTCATTTGCCTTTTTTTGCTATTAAGCTGTGATGTTCCAGGAGCTCCAGAAAGAGACACCTCTTTTAACTGTGCTAGGAGCTGCTGTCATTGAAATAAACAGAGTTAGGCTGATGCAAATGAGAGCAAAATTTGGTCCCATCTGTTCTGCATAATCTAATTCCTAAATTGGGAAAAACCAGTCACTAAGAAACGACACCCAGTATTTTATTTTTGTGGGAATTTGGATTTTCACTTCTAAAAAATACTCAAGCTTGTAACACAGGCTAGTGTGCTAAACATGTTGGTTTCATCTAGGTTGACAATGGAGACTTTTCTTTCTTACATTTTAGATAAGAATGTATCTAAAGCATTAAAATGGTCATTAGTTTTAGTTATTGGAAAACAAAGAGACTAAGTAGTCCTGAATGCTGTGGTTTTTAGAAGGATAATTAAAGGTGAGCAATAAAGAGACAACAGATGTAGTGCTTAAACACTGAAGAATATCACACTGTTTTAAAGAAAGGAAGAGCAATGTTATTAATGAGTAGACCCAAATCTATCTCCTACCCATGCTGGCTGTCCCTTCCCAATGCCTGAATGGGCTTCTCATTGAGGTCTGCCCTGTCCTGCTGTGCCAGAGCTCTCCACTTTGTGGTGAACAGGCTTCACGTGGTGGTTGCATGTGGCTCACGTTGCTCTTCACTTTTGAAGGTGGGTGCTAAAATTGCTGTGATATTACCCAAGTTTGCTAGAAGACTATGGGACAGAAATGTCCACACGTGAAATTCCTATAGGAACCAAGGGACACGTTAATGGATTGTTAAATAATCTGCTTTGCAGCAGTGGACATGCAAGTGCTGTTACAGACAGTGTTTCAAACACTGGCACCTTGGAATAAGGAACTCTCTTAAAAATTACAGTCCCCATGTAGTTTAAAAAAACACAGAGATGGTGTTAAAATGGCTCACCAGGAGTGGTGGTATCCAGGTGTGTCTTCCTGTGGTGTTTCTTGCACACGTAAAGCATGGCCAGAATTTCCAAGCCTACACATATGCACTGAATATGACCAGCCTAAGTTTTCAGAAGATGCTCTGTATTGCAAACACCTCTTGAAGTAAATGGAGCTGCTGCAGTTTTCTTCAGCAGCAGCAGAATGAGCCCAGCTCTTGTGTGCATGAGGACATTCATTCAGGCTCCTCATATTGACCAAGGTGCCTGGTTACAGGAGACCAAGCATGGATCTCTCTGGTCTTAGTGTTTACCAAATGCCATGAACAAGACAACCAGCACATCAGATTTAGGAATATTTTGGGGGAGAATGAAGATTTAAAGAAGTTAGATTATCACCTGTCACCAAATATCCTCAGGCAGGGGAAGAACTTTATTAACTTTAAAAAGAAGCTTAGAAATTGAATGTCAAATTTGCTATGTAAGGGATAAGTTCCTTGTTCTTCTGAGCTATAGGGCAAATATAGGACCACTGCATTTGGATTCCAGATGATTCTACTGTAATGAAAGGCTCAGTTTTGTAATATCAATATATGACTGTTTACACTTCTTTTCAAAGAGAAGAGCCTCTCAAAAATGCTCATCTTACTGGAAATTATGCTTTATGAAGTGTCAAACCTGTAAGTGAAATTATTTATGAATAATTTATGTTTATAGTACAAGAATGTGTTAAACTTCACAGATTATGGAAGATATTTTCCGATAAAAAGTACATGGTGTATTTTAATCAATACATCATATCTCAGCACCTCTACAGTTTACCTTCAAAAATGTTATTGGAATATATTTACTTCAATGCCAAATTAAACTGGAAGGACTGGGTCATTTCCTGATATTATGTGATGATATCCACTGGTCCCTTTAAATTACAATAATCTGATTTTGGATGTGTTAGTTAAGTTTCTTTGCACTTAGGAACCCAGTCATTGAAAATCTATGAAATTTAGCAGCTTGTAATATGTAAAAAGGGCCACTGGGTTATATGTCATTGGGGTATAAGTTCTGGTTTACTTTCAAACAGTCTTTAATAAATAATGCCAACCTGGAGGAGGAAGATCATTCTGCCCTTGATCTTGGAAACACTTCCACACTCCTACTTAATTTACCAGCATGGTCAGGAGTGCATTATACAATGGGACTGAATCAGACCTGTGTGTATCACAGAAAGAGGATGGAGGACATAATTAAGAAGAGGAAGGTTTTTGATTAGAGGGTTGATAGTTGTCGTAGGAATTATTGTTTAAAAAAGAGATTGTTGTTGAGAGATGAAAGGAGAGAAACTGGGGCTCTGGAAGCAGAGATGTGCAGAGTTTGGGCAGTGCTATGACCAAGGTGCAGTCATTTGTTGACCCTGACTAAGCCAGAGCTCCTGTGGAGATTGAAATATTTCTTAGTAAAGTAGCTATGAGGCCCCTCATGCAGAGAAGATTCGTTTGCAAGCACTCAGGATAAATGCAGAATATACGCATTATTCTGTTCCTCCATCTTTGTACAGAAAGTAATCATTAAAAACCTTTCTGATATAATTAGCACTCTATAAAATCTTCCAGGAGCTCTCATTGCTCTTAAGCACCCCAAGTAATTACTGTGCTGGGGATGTGCCATGCCCATGAGCTCACCTTGAAATCAAATTATTAATAGTGGGACTGATGCTCATTTGAGGCAGTCTTTAGGAAACTGATTGCTTTAAAAGCTACCAATAAAAGAAAACCCACATACATCGGCCTGCCTTCTTGCAGTAACCAGATTATCAGTTACAGAAAAGATGTGTTCCTGCCCATCATATGTGAGGAGGAAACACGTAGAAACTGCAGTCACTATGTAGAACCCATGAGAACTTGCAGACATAAAGACTACAGAGATTACACAAAAACAGTTAATGTTACAGCTGGGTGTCTTCCTCTGGCTAAACCCCCTCAGTGAGCTGTGTAATAAATGTGATCTTAATTTACCACCACCTCTTACCACCTGAATTATCTTAAAAGTCAGTTTCAACTCCTCAGCCAGGCAATATGGAAATGCAGCCTTTTTTTTCTGGAAAGATCGCTACATCTAGGGAAGTGTCTGAGTAGCAGCATGTAAGATTTCCCAGACTCATTCGTACTGGGCAGTTCCACAAGTGGAGCAGAGAGTGGTCACTAGTGCCAGAAGCTAAAGGCCAAAATATTTAGATATTTAATGACAGCAAAGACAAAAACGTTTGGCCAAATGCAATGGGACGAGCCTTTACATCTGTCAGCAATCATCTGGGGTCTTCAGTATGCTCAGAGGTGTCAGGTACTCAGCTCCCTGGGCCATCTCTGGACCATTTCTGCATAGGGCAACCCAGAAAAACCACTTTGCTTGCCACAGACAGATGGAAGGCAAAAATACTGTGTGGAAAAACTCAAATACCTCTAGGTTCAAATGCATCTGGAGACAGAAGGCTGACACAAAGCTGCATCAGTGGGACACAGATGCTTCCAGCTGATTTTCCAAAAGCACAGACCTGTTCCAGTGCTCAACTTAACAGTTTGCTTCTTAACTGAATCCACAGAAACTGAAGACACTTGGCTTTCTGGTTCATAAATGCATGATGCTTACTTTATCAAGCAAAATATTAGCCACAAATTAATGGGCATGATTTACCTCATTTGGGAATCAGACACACTTGAGGACATACATATGATGGGTTACATACGCATTCCTTAAGGCCTATTAAAATTGATTTCACAGTTTAAGCACTGAATAGATCTGGGCAAATTATTAGGGCGGATTTTCCATGAAATTAATAAAACAAACAGCCTTTGGCAACTGGATCACTGAGTAAGAAGGAGTAATTGGAAGCCTACCATTAAACGGGATTGTTAGTAAGCTGATTGCACAGTGACAGAGAATCAAAGATAACTTCTGGGAAACCCTCTAAGTTCAGGAAGTGAGTGTGAAAAAGAGCAGGCCAAAACTGTGGACAAAACCATACGGGCTACCCGCCAACAAAGTTTGCAGATCAGCCAGCAAAGCGAAACTGGACATGTCCAGGCCATCAGGGAGAAAAGAGGCTGATGCCAATTTTCCTCAGTATTTATCAACACTATTATAGCACTGTAGCAAGAAAAAATCCAGTCGAATGAGTGACAGGTTTTTTTTTACATTTTTCTCTCCCTGAAATACGTGCCAGGGAAGTGTCAGCTGAGACATCTGGGAACATCTGAAGGGGAAACTCCACAAAAAGTTTAACCACAATCCATTAAAGCTGGAAAAATCCTGCTTTGAGTGATATCAAAACACCAGCAAATGAAGCTGTACATGAAGCAACCGGCTCCAGAGAGCTGGACATTTAATTTCAGACTTGAGTGACCAAAAAAACCACAAAAAACCAAACTGAAACAAGACCAAACCAAAACAAAAAACAGCTCTGAGAGGAAGAGAGAGGGAGGCATTTTCATGAAATGCCGTTTACTTGGCATCAAAAATGCCTTTGGAGGGGCTGGGAGATCCTACACAGCCAGACAACAGCCGGCAGTGTTGGTAAGAGCGAAAACAGCCTTCTGTGACCTGGCATGTGTTTTATTTCTGGTGAGGGGATGAAAGCACTTGTGATGTGCTATGACATTTCTGTCAGTTCTCAAAATGCACTTGACATTCCCACAGAGAACATCATGTTTGTGGCTTGCGGGGGGGCAGGAGGGAGGGTCTGTCCCCTCCTCTCTGTGCTATCCCCGGAACAGAGCTGCAGCAGCATTGCATCCTTCGGGGGTCCCCGGTGGGCGCCAGCAGGCTGGGGTGGCACAGGGTAGCAAATTCTGCTGCTGCTCTTCCCCATTGCAGCCCAAAGTGAGAAGGGGTTGGATACAGACTTCCGTGTACTAGAAACTGGATGCGCTTGAGACCTTTCTGCAGCTTGTTCTCATCTCAGTGAGAAAGCCTTGTGGCTTTTACATGTGGTCATTCTACAGTCCCACGAGAGCCAAAGATGCATTCACAGCGGTCAGACCTGCCCAGCACCGTGGCTCCAGCAGAGAGTATGGGAAACAGCACAAGTGGTGGAAAGTGAGCAAAAAGCTTACACTCTTTTGTATTGCAGTAATCCCTTCTCCAGCACTGTTCAAACCCTACATACACGCTGTTTTTGCTAGATAGATGGGGTCAGATCCTCAGTTCCTATCTGCTGGTGCTGCTCCGCCAACCACAGTGCAGCTGACGCAGCTGGGCTAATTTGCTCTCACCAAGGATTTGACCTGCTGTTTTCTTCTTGACAGCATCCCTTAAAGGATACATGGTGTTCTGCAGGGCCCTGCTAATCTGCTTGCGGAGGAGCATCCATTGTTCAGCCTGCCACCCTTATCACCCTCTCTTGCCAGAAAAGAAGCCCAGGCTGGATGCTGGTGACAGCCCTCTTCAGGCATGGGTCTTGCTGTGACTGTGAGAAGCCTTGTGCTGCAGAAAGCCCCCAAGAAGACAGAAAGCAGCATAGCAGTGGCTATGAATCACCCTAGAAACAAATGATTCGCTATGGGTAAATTCATGGAAATGGCACAGTACTGTAAAGTGTGACTAAGGCTATTATCTCAGAGCAATGGAAAGTCTTCCAGTCCACACTCCCATCCCCATCCCCTCCCTTCCCCCCATGCCTTCTTAAGAGTATGTTAATTATTGCTCTGGGTGAGAATACGCCACGTCTGGAACAAATCACTCTAACCAAGCAGGTCCATTGCCCTTTCCATGTGAAAAAAACACTGGATTGTCTAGAAAAGACTGTTAAAAACATCTGTCAGAGCATCATTTTAGTGTTCAAACTGCTGTGATTCAGCAGTAACCAATGGACTTGAGGATAGTTGATTATTTAATTAAAGGTGTTTCCCTGCTGGGTTTGCTGCAGCGGGGATCAATACGATGAAGATGGGCAGTCTGGCGGAGCTCTTAAGCTCTCCTAGCTATGTGTTAGGACAGGAGACACGTGAACTCTGCTGCTCTAACAATCCTTGGTCCCTCAACTGTGAAAAGCGACTTCTTGGCTCCCTGTCAAAAAAAAAAACAGCAAAAAATTGGTACACATTCTGTCCCTACCGTCATCCATGAGTGGTGTGGGCACCCTGGGCCTGGAACTTAGCATAGTAACTTAAAGTGAACCATTTAGGACTGACTGACAGGCAATGTTGCTGATGGAAATCCCACCTTGTGATGATCCAGCAGTGCTTGGCAGCATTCCCAGATCCTTCTGTGTCCCCTGATATTTCAAGAGGGAAAAAATTCTCTCCACAAAATTGAACCAGATAGTTAAGAGCATGATTGGAGTTTCGCTCTCTTCTGAACTGTGTGTTTCTGGGTGACACCATGGGCTTCCCAAACTCTAGTTGATACTGGATCATCTTGCACTTTGTTGTCTAAAAGGTGAAAAAGTCTGACATAGGCAAATGAGTCCAGAACTGGACTGCTCCTGCTCATGCTGGCTTTTCTGTTCCAATTTTATGGCCCTGCACTTTCGAGGGCGCCTTTCAATGAATCATTTCATTTGTTTTAAGGCCTGAATTGTCCTAATGGGCTGAACATTTATACAGAGAAGCGAAGATGATCACTTCAGGGGGAAAGGTAATGCGTCACGTTACTGTGCATGAAGAACTGAGGTATGCACAGGTTTTCTTTACAAAGGCTAAACACCTTTTTATATAAATAACCTTGAAGCAAGAGCATTACCAAAGCAAGACCTTCACCAATGCCTCCTTAAATGTCTATTAGCAGACTGTATATATGATATGAACTACAACAACATTACTGCAATTCTGCTTAGCTATTCCAAAAGAGAATTCAGGCCAGGACTAACAATTATACTAATGCACAGTGCTGGTTAATTGAAGGAGTTTATGACACAAGATAAATGTCAGAGTTCAAAGCCAAGTGTGTGCATATGTGAGAGAATATATGCAGGTAGGGATGTCGTCAGCTGGAGCACTGAATATAAGCCTCTGTGATTTTACATCTGGGAAAATATCCAGAAATCCTTTCTAAGCAATAAATTATATGCTTGTGGGACAGCAATGATATACAAGCAAAGCAGCACCTGTAATGAGCCTGCAACCGTCACTGAGACCT
Source organism: Pezoporus flaviventris (assembly GCF_033815535.1). Taxonomy (NCBI): domain Eukaryota; kingdom Metazoa; phylum Chordata; class Aves; order Psittaciformes; family Psittacidae; genus Pezoporus; species Pezoporus flaviventris. Next base: position 17,716,990 of record NW_026892585.1, on the reverse strand, counting down.
GGGAACATTAATGCCAATTAATCTGGGAGGGAAGAGTTAGAATGTGCCAATGAAAATCTCATACCCACCTTGTCTTCCACCTGAATAAGAGCACAGACTGTTAATGAGAACACTGGGTTTTTTCCTTACTGGCTTCCTGGAAAGTATTTGCTTGTCAAAAGTAGTTCACAGGGTCATGGTACAATAATTTTCACTAGTCATTACTACTTCCACCAGCTCAGTGACAACAATTGTACTGTGAACTTGAAAGTGCATTTCAAAAACTAATGATGGAAACATGTCTTGATCAATGTTGACTCAGCAGTTGCTTAATATATGCAAAAAATATTATAATCTTTAAATGTCTCTATGATACTGCACTCTGAGAGGAATATCCCTCAAAGGAAACCCTTGGGAGAAAATGCTACTCTCAGGTTTTATGAGACTAATGTGGCTTGGACTGAATTGATCAAAGTCACATTCCACAGAGTAGCTTAAAGTGCCCATTTAGCATTATTCCCTGTTGGCAGTTTGCTCTCTCTGTTTTATAGATCAGGAAAATGTTTCCCTTGATTTTGGTTTATCCTGCATTTTAGCCTATATTAATATTTAAATTTACTTGGAACAAACAACTTTCCTTTGATGACAACATGGAAGTTTTGCCAAAACTGAAGTGAGGTAAAGACAATTGGGATTTATTCTTCCATCTTCTGCCTGATACATGTTGGCTTTCTCATTATAGGTCCTATAGAGAAATTCACTGCACAGGTTGGTGTCAAATGCCATATGAGACAATGGCATTGCACTACTTGGTAAAGAAGTCTCTAGTCCAAGGGTTTAATGCAGCAAAGCACTTCAATAAGTGACTAACTTTCAGCAACAGGAGTAGTCTCCAGGTCCTTTAGTGTTCTGTGCCTGTGCTGCACTTAGAGCTGCCAGAGTGCCTGGAGATGGGAAGGGCATGCAACCTTGCTCATGGTCAACAAGGTATGTCTTCATGGCAGAGATTGCCTGGTAAACCCCCCTCTTCTAGGTCACCTAGAAGATGCTCTCTGCCCAGCCCCTTCACAAGAGGGCTCTGTGCTCTCAGTGCATGCAGGGCTCAGTTTAAAAGCCTCTGGCACATGAACTTCATGCCTTGGATTGCTTGGACAAGTACAGGGATTGATACAGGCTTTTCAGCTAACATGACAGATGTGTCCATGGGGTCAATTTGCTGGCTAGTTCCTCTGTGCACTTCTTACACACTATGAGCACGGCACAAGGAATGTGTCTGGTAGTAAAGCCCTGTTGGTATTGAGGAGAGGGCAGTCTTGGCAAGAGTTCCTCACTGAAAGGCTTCTCCAACAGTGAGACAGCTCCAGAAGCCCAGAGAGCAGCAAGAGCCCCAGTCTGGCACTCCAAAAAAGTGAAGTTGTGGCGCCTCCATGGAGTCTGGGGTTCAGACAGACAGGAGGTCTGCTTGACAGATTTCACGGGGAAGGACAGCAGAGACTGTGATCTCGAAACATGGAAAAGAATCTATACCAGCCTATGTTAGGGTCTGTGCATAAACCTTTTCATAGCACATCTTGTTTTCACTCCTATGCTAGATGAGTCCATTAGACACTGCATTAACTGCCAGAAGGTATATAATTTAAAGTGCTTCAATGTATATCCTGTATCTAGGATGCTATTTTATACAGCCTATAGCCAGGGAAATAGCTTTTATTATAAAAGGGGTATGCTCGAACCTGAGGCATATCTAGTTAGCTTTTAGTTCATAAATTTCTTCTTATTGAGGGAAGGAGTGTTTGCTTTAGGGTAATCAGCAACTTAGGCCAGAAAAGACTATTCTGATCTCACAAATAACACAGACCAAGGAATGCCTCTCTCTTAATTCCGAAGCAAAACTCATTAGTAGTGTCTGGTGCTAGAAAAACAACCAGTTATAATGTTAAGCTTTCCAATTGTGGAAAATCCACTACAGCCCTCATTAATGTTTAGTTACTTTCATTGATAAACAAAAAAGCCTTAGCTAATTTGTAGTCTGAACTTGTCTGGTTTCAACCTGTATCTACTAAGTCTTATTATACCTTTCTATTCCAGAAGTGCCCTTATATATGAAACTGTAACATTAACTAGAAAGAAAAAAGTGCAAGGATGATATTCCATGGGAAATTAAGGTTTGGGTGGATAACGATGATGCTCCTTCAGTGAATACATGTAGCAATGCATGTCACCTTGCAGAACATAGCCAAGAGCTGCATTTTGGGGTAATACGTGTCAATCTCCTAGTACAGGATTTACATTCTCTACCCAGAGTCTAATGTCAATTACAGTCACCATCTTTCAATATGTTGAAACTACAAAAAGGGTCAACATATGAAATATTCATGCTGACATTTCGTTATAGCACAAATGGCTCAGCCATTTCCTTAGCAATACACTCTGTATTGTTCTGTGCTCCCCTGCTGCCTGTCTTCCCCTAAGCCCTGTCAATTCACCTGGCCTTGAGGCTCCTTTTGTCTCTTCCCAGGAGACACTCTATGATGTTTCTTATGCTACTGCTCTGCCTGGATTGTTCTCAGCCTGCACAGTCTGCAACCTGTCTGTGTGTCTAAACCTGTGTGATTCAGTCAGTCTTTGCCACCCAGCACTATCATGATCGTCATTCTTGATATGTTTTCATACCTCATTGCATCACTTTACCCAAAAATTTGATCAATAAGCAGTTTATAGAACGTGTTGTATACCAAAGCGGGGTGAAAAACAAAGAGCCTTACAGTTTACAGTAAGTGCAATTATCACAAAGCTTACTTGTGATCACTCTGCAACCTTTCATTGACTCTGTTAGAACTGATGGTGTACTTTTAACATGCATCAACTTACACGTAAGAGCAAAAGGTTAATTTCACATGGAAATGTTTTCATTTCAGATGTCTAAAGCACTTCCTTGTATGAATGTTTTCTTTCAACAAAGTAACATGCAAAATTCATTTATGTAAATCTTTTTCTTCAAAATCTTTCCCTTTTAATAAATGGGCATTTTCCAACAAATATAACACAGCACAATGCAACAAAAATAATTGACAAAGAATCTTCCAATCTGATTGTGCTTAATTTTGATTTTTATTTTTTCCTTTGTCTGCTAAACACCATGTGTGCTTCTGGTGATAGATAAATAACAGCATGCTGAATGAGATGTGATTGCCAGTTCATATTGCGATTCCTCATTGTAAAGTAGTTTATTTCCTAATGTAACCTTGAGTATCTTATAATGTCATCCATCACTGCAGTATTTCGAGCACTTCCTTTAAAATCACAATATAAAAAGTATTTTCTGAGTGTCTGGCACTTCTCCCTTTCTGAAGTTGAAATTTTGCAGAGAAGGTGGCAGAGATGTTACTAATGATGGTTGTTGTCTGCACCACACATTTCCTCTTCTCTCCTGCTGGATCTGTTGTAGAAGGAAACTTCAACTCAGAGTTACCCCAAATTCTCTGAATATATAACTGTCATCTTTCAAATGGTAATCACTCAAGCCCAGGATTTGGAGGGGCTGTAAATGAGGGCTTTTTTCTCTGGGGAGGATTATGGAATCAGACCTGGCTTTAAGTTGCTCCTCTCTTTGACAGCTGTTTTGGCTAGCTCTTACGTGAATGTTTGTGGGGTGATACCCTGACAGCTGAAGGGCTGATCTGATGTGTTTACAAAGGCAGTACTCAGGCAGCCTGCCCAGCCACAAAGATCTGCACTACATGCCATGGCTGAGAAGACTGATTCCACGTTAATCATCAAAAGTGCGGATGTGATGACTGGGGTCAGTAGAAAAGTGGATGCACACCACAGTGCCAGGAAGCCCAGCTTCCAGCCTCCACTCAGCCATTAAACTGATGGATGCTTGTGAGCAAGACCCCTGCTGCAGTGCACCTTTCCTCCCTCACATCCTCCCTTTAGCCTCCAAGACACAGAGATCATCCCCTCTTTGGGGAAGGTGTTTTTACATTCTGTATTGCTAGGAAGATGGTGCCCTGGTTGTTGTGGGGTCTTTTGAGGTGCTGCTGAAATCAGAATGATTAAAAACAACAGCCTTGAGCACACCAAAGTGATAAAACAAGTTTGTTCAGCACAAGTTGGCTCACAGAGGGATACAGGGATTGTTTGTACTACCCCCAGGTAAAGCACTGAGTGCTTTCATCCTCTGCGCAGAAAAACAAACTGATCCAAATTCCTTAAAATTCCTTTCACTCAGGCAACCCCAGCTGACAGCAGAGCCATGTGCCAGCACTGCAAGAAGCAGCATCAGCAGTCCCTTCTCCAGTTTGTGGGGCAGCCCTAATCCTGTTGTTTGCTCCCTTTTCAGCACCATGGGTCTCTTGGCACGATGCTGATGTGCATCGGTGGGGCAGAGAGGGCTGGCCAGGCACTCTGGCCAGCAGACAGTGTTGCTCTCTCCTCTGCTAGGAGCTCTGCCGCAGCTCAGGCACATGTCACCACTGTGATCTAGACTCTGGTAATGCCAATTTCCAATGTCAGTTTCCTCCTGAACTGCTACCCTTCAGACAAACTTAGACATGAACTTGGGACCTGTTCCTGGACCTTGCCCAGCTTACTTCTTTTAGCTAGGTCCAGCAAAACCCAATGAGTCACCTGTGTTTGCTCCTGCACACATCTGTGCAACAGCAAAGCCAAGTCACAGGTGTACATCAGGTATTTTCTGTACAAAACATACACTGGAAGACACAGCCAAATGCCCTATCACCAACTTAGCAAGGGGAAGCCAAACAGCCTGTGTGAGTCATTCTTTAACAGGAAACAGATTTGCTTTCTCCTCCTAGGTACTCACTGAAGTAAAAAGGGAAAGCTGCAGCCTGTGATGCCAACGAGCCCTGTGGTAGTGTCTGAGCTGGTGGCACTTCAGTGGCTTTAGAGGCGGTTGAGAGGCTCTTCTCATTGGTGCTGAGGCTCTCTCCTCCCCAGGAGCAGAAGAGAGTTAATTAAGCCAGCGAAGCTGTGCGAGCCAGGCTGTCAGGCTCTTACAAACTGCCTTGTGTGATCCCCTCAACAAAGGAATTGCCTCGGCACTGTCGGGCTTCAGTCAGTTAACGATGAACAAAGTGCTCCTTGGCACTCAGAACGTGCTCAGCTCCACAGCTTTGCTCGTTCACTAAACAGGTTTCTGATATTTCTGTCTGAATTTGTCTCAGCAACATAAACAAGTGAGGGGCAGTTGCAATGCCTGTACGTTCTGTTGCAGTTTCTGGGGTTAATTTCTGCATTAGCGTAGGTTTTAATTAGCAGCAACTCTCAACATTTTCAGATCTCAAGACCAGAAAACAGAAACTGAAAACCAGAGAAACTACTTCTAGCAAATGACCCTAAATGACAGCTTACAATCACCCAAATGAACAGGTTTTGCTTTCAAAATCATCTCCCGTCCTTTCTGGTTTGTTGCTATTGATGTGTAATCAACAGCTTGATCATTCAAGCTTTTAACTTGGAGACACCTTTGAATCTTCATTTTTGCTTTCTCAGTACCTCCAAGAACTTCCTGGAAGTATTTAACACTTGTAAATACAGTCTCATAACATAGAAAATTAGCATACTATAAGGTGATCAGGCAGAGATCCAGCCGGCCCCGTGTCTCGTCTCTGTCTCTGACTGTCGGCAATAATGCAAGCGAGCAAAGAAGATAATAGGGCAACCTATGTTTCCCCAAAATACTCACATAAGTGCCAGCAGTGTGCTGTGACTTCTTGACCCATAGAGAGTGCTTTTGCAAAGACTAGCTCTTTCTGGCTATTCTCCTGCATTTATTCAATTCCTTGTAAACTTAGTGAACAAACGTTAGTGTCCCATTGACCTGTGACAGAGAATTTAGTCCTGTTTGTGGCACCCATCAGTGAATGTAACTTTTTTATCAGTTTTGTCTTTGAAGAGGACTCTTTCTTTGCCAGTTCATTAACACTGGTAGCAGGACCGGAAGGCACTGCACTAGAGACCTGAATCCTCGAAAGGCAGAGTCGCTTGAGTGGTGCCACCCCCAGGCACAGTGTGACCAGAAGTCAGGTAAAAAGTACCTGAATATGGGACTCTGGGTTCAGGTAGGCAGTCGTGCATGAACAGCTGCCAGCAACCATATGTCCAAAGTTGTAGGATAATAGTTGAAAGCCAGTCAAAAAGGAGAACTTGGGAGACATTTGTGTTGACTTACAATGAAGATTGAGTCTTTGGTACACAAGGGTGGGAAAAGCAGATGGGCACAAGGCAAAATGGAGGGACTCATTAGACTGTCAGGGTGAGAGAATTGACAATCTACATAATAGGGATCCTGCATAAAATGATGCTGGAACTGGCCTTGCTTTGTTGAAACTGTTGAGCTGTTGATTTACTGAAACATTGAAGTAGCAGAGGCCACCGCACTTGAAAAATACACTGCTGCTTGCAGGGAAGATCTCCAGACAGTGGTATTGCAGTTGTCCTTCCCCAAAGAAAAAAGCATGGAGAGTTCAGTGGCAGTACAGAAATGGCAGGAGGAAATGCAGCAGACAAGCTATGGTAGTAAATGTCTGTCCTACAGATAGAGTATCAGTGACCATTGTAGGGATTCCCAAGGGGAGAAGATACCAAAGAATAAAATGGCAGCAAAGGAAAGTGGCCTACAAGCACTCACTGATTTGTTTGAAAGAACTGCCTTGCAGCAAGGAGTTGGTTAAGAAACATCTTGGTTAGAGTGATGCAGACAGTACCTGGTATCCTGGATAGCTATACATGTCAGGACTACTCTGGTTGGAGGAGACAACCCCAAAGGTATTTGGAGGGATTGTGAGGACAGGCTGGATGGAAAACCAGCAGTACTGGCTGAAAAGTTGTGAAACTGATAAATGACTAATGTTAGATAAAGCCTTTGGGATGAGAAGGTACTTGAGCCCCATGGATCAAGAGTGACTGAGTTGGAAGGAAGGGGACAGGGCGGTCAAGCCCTGGACCCAGAGACCTCTGTGATATGAAAGCATTCACACTTGAGAATCTGAGACATGGTGTCAAAATAATGGGCACCAACTCTGGGAAAGAAGGGACAGAGTTCACTAAGAGATGCCTCATTGGAAGCTCAGTAGAAGACCCTCAAATGAGGATAAAGGCAGAAGCAAATGTGCAGGTGGGAGGAGTCAGAGTAAGTGCCCTGCTGTGCTTGCTATCACCCAGCTCCTTCTGCAAAAGGAAGGCACAGCCCTTGAAGAACATGCCTTTTCCCAGAAATAACCATTTCTCTGTAATTAGAAAAAGGGGAAACCAGAAGGACCACAGTCCAGATGGGAGGACAAGCGTGGGGCCTCCAGGGACAGCTGGGGGAGGAAGCCCATTCCAACCCAAGCAGGAGGTAGGCTCCAGCTTCTGGCAACTGCCCTGTATAAATGATTTAAAGCTGCGATCAGAGGTTGGCAGGGAAGCACCTCCATGTCAACATGTAAATATCCATATGATCAAGCACATCTGAGTCTAGTAAATTCCTGATACAAGAACTTCCTGTATACCTTACAGAAATCAGTTTAGACAAGGGGCAAAGTAATCAGGCTGAAACTGGCCTGCTTTAGGCAACAGATAGTATCAACACTTCTTGTTTCTTTGAGAAGCAGTTTTGCTAGTGGTTCTCCCAAAACAAGTTCATTATCTCACACCTTCATTGCTGTCATAATCAGGTTCTGAAGCTCTTTGCTTTACCTCCATTTCAGTTTGTTAGGGTTAGTCTCTCAAATGTTTCATACGCAAGTCCAAAGACTCGGCGATGTTAGTAGCACACAGTTCACATCAAGTATAGTCTTGCTTGTTTTATTGCAACTGATAACAATCTCATTCCAAAGAGTGGAAACACTATTTCTGACTAATCAGGTCACACGAGATAATGTGCATGCTTCATTCAGTATGTGATTGCAGTTAAGCATTACCCCATAGAGAAAATACATTCAACAAACTCATTCAATCCTTGTAATTGTGCCTATAAAAGTGTGTAATGTCCTCATATAGTTGATGCATTGTCATGACTCTGAAGGAGAGAGATTCTATTCTTGCAAACAGCTAATTGCTACAGTATAGCCAATGCCATAAGTGATAAAGTCCTGAAACTACCACACTGGGATTTGGTCTTCTGTATGTTGCACTGTACAAATCAACTGAATGGCACCATATACAGATTCACAGAATGGCTTGGGTTAGAAGGGACCTTAAAGCTCATCCAGTTCCAACCCCCTGCCATGGGCAGGGACGCCTTCCACTGGACCAGGTTGCTCAAAGCCCCATTCAACCTGGCCTTTGGGGAAGGGGGCACACTAAATGTGTTATCCAAAAAGGATTGCAGACAATACTGTGTAACACTGCAATACTGTGTCAATACACTCCTGCCACTTCAGTAATATATTTTTGCAGGGTTTCAACATTTCTGTATGTGCACTACAAGCACAAATGAAAAGGGCTGAGTCCTTCCAAAGTTCCTAGGTCATTTCCACTATGCTCTGATTCTGTGGTTGCTTTAGCTCTTTGATGACAAAAATTCCACAATTCTTTTAATACTTTCTGCCAATCACACTGTTTGTTCTTGTAACTCCAAGAAAAGAAATGTTCAAGACCTTTTTTATACTCCAAAAGGCAATTAGTTGTGCTCTGCCAGACATGCAAACCAATTGGGTAGGAAAGTACAAGCAGAAATAACTGACATACAAAGCAACAGTTTTATCTGTGTGGAGGTGCATACAACAATCCCTCACAAGTTTAAAACTTGCCATTACACAGTTGATTGTTCAAAGCAGCTTGTACTGAATATTTTGGTGTTGCTTGTCTACTGACTGAACTTGTGAAAACTAGTCCTGATTCTGGCATGTTGAAAACTCTATTGACCGACTAAGAATGTAATTTATCGCTGATAAGACACCATGCAATTGGACATGTTAAAGAGTCTGTTGACTGGGATGGTCTTGTAATGCTTGGCAGGAGTGGAATTTCTTATCTGGCTCTGGTAGAAGAAGCTGCATATTAACAATAAATTATCTCTATTTGTTAAAGGGAAATTTTGTTATAGGGAATACAACCCTTTCCTTTATATGTTCCTTTTTCCTCACCTGATTTTCCCTTTTGCAGGTAGACACACATACATAAAACCAAAATAGGAAAATAAAAAAAACAAAAAAAACCAGAAAACGACAAATAGATTGCATGATGACAGATTTGTCTCTGGTTGCAATCATATGAAAGTCATCTTAATGAGAAAACATGTGCATCCAGCCACACCTTGCATTTTGCATAATCACATGCTGGAGTTTTCATGAATTCATGTGCTAGTACTTGTTTTCCCCTCTTCGCATTGCTTTCCTCAGCATTTGCACCCTGGGGAGGAAATACATGGCACTGGCTGCTGGACTCCAGGGGCCCTTTCAGTCTAAGGGTCCAAGCCGACCGGCAGCAGCCCCACGCACTGGCTGTGCTGCCCCAGCCTATCTTGTATCTGCTTCCTCCATAGCATCTGTCAGGTCTAAACATGTGTTTGTATCTTTGCTGCCAAGATCCTTCCAAGCATGGATTATTCCCATTCCTTAATCATGATTATTGTTTGCTGTTCAGGAATTATTCATGGATGGTGTGTTAGCCCTGAAGACTGCTGAATACACACCCAGGGTGAAACTCTATTAGGATACCAAGCAGTAAACTGCATCCAGAGAAGGATACTGTGAGGGTATTGTAAGAGGATAATTGTACTCTGCTTTGCCTCCCAGTAGCTGCCCTCTAGTTCTTTTATAATGCAGAGAAGTGGCATAAAGTAGAACAGATGGGCTTGGTAAAAAGCCAGTGCTTAAATTGGTCAACGCTTAAAAATGCCAGTGGAGATAGGGGAGAAAAGGCATTACCACCTTAGAGCTGTGCCTCTAATCTTCTTCAGAGATTACTACACAACAGAGCTGCTGAGAAAAAGGCAAACACCTACTCCAAACAGGAACTGCCTGCAAGCCTTTTGTGACCATTCCCATTCAAGGACAGGAGCAGGGGGAATTTTTCAGGAATACCTGGGTGTACATCCCCCCAGGTGATGAATTTTATTGCTTCTGCTGTGCTACGAATCAAATTCTCTATCAAAAAGGTGCATCTTTTTCCAGGAGGGTCATAAGCTTTAAACTACACTGGAACATGAAGCAAACACTAGATTGGTAAGATGCAGACACTGAAGGTTTTTCACAGTGCCTCAGTTTTCATGAGGGTATATAGACCTGTAAAGCAAACAAAACTTTTAATCAGTTTGCTCTACAAAGATGTGCACAGAAGAAGACAGCAAAGTTAAATAAAACCCTCCTTCCTACTACGCAAAGGACAGTGGTAACACTATGGCTTTTAAATTAAAGAGCACTGGATATTAATCAGTTGACTAAAATTTCTGTGTTGGAAAATAGACCAGAGAGACCTTTGGGGAGGTTAACAGTCTGACACAGGCTGGGAGAATAGGCAGCCTGGAAAGCTTTCAAGCTCTATTAGCCTATCAGCCCCAGGCTACCCATGACTTTGAGTCCAGGGTATCCAGTTAAGCCAAAGAAATAACCTATCCAGTGAGCTAGAGAAGGGAACCAAGAGGCAAATGAGTTGGCAAAATTGCATTTCTGTCTCTTGCTCCATTTTTATTCTTGTTTCCTGCTCCTTTCCTGTTCTTGTTTTGTATGTGCCTCTTGCTAAGAGTTCAGCCTTGCTGTCCGAGGTTAAACCTTTTTTAGAACAAAGTTGTGAACTCATGAGAAGAAATGATCTAAAAAAACAATCTTTGCTTAGTATTATATGTACAATTAGTATATATGATGCAATAGCTGATCGAACTGAGCTGAGTCCTTGCTTTTCTTCAGCCCTGACACTGCAGATAAATGCTGAATCGTTGGAAATCGTTGGAAATCTCTGAAATCTCTGGTACCAGACCAGTAGGTACCAGACAGCAGAGCACCAGTACAGCCATGGTGCTCTTCAAAGCTACTTAGTCTGCTCGAGAAGGGTTACACTGTATAATGGTGGCATGGTTCAGAAGTCATTGGCTCAAAGAAAATGTTCTTTTGCTACCAGCTTTCCTTTTCTTTGCCTCTTTTCCAAGTGTTTTATCTCCTCTTTGTCAAGACCGAACACCAAAAATCTGAGTATTGAGCTACTCCCCACACCCAAAATAAATCTTTTACCATCTCCATTACTCCATTACTATCTAAAAAACATCACACATCCATTATTAAACAGAAATAATCCCATAAGGTACAAGAAAAAAGCGAGGCATTAAGTGAAAGGTCAGTACACAGTTCTTCCTTCCATGACCTTAACTCCTGTATCTTCATTAAAAGTTTCAATGGATTTGTAGTAGTGGTTGATGATATGACTAAGCAGCTCTCCAGCCTGACTGGAGAGCAATGTGTCCAAAGCACACAAGTCATGCTGTCAAGCACACCTGATGTCAAGTGGCCATCTGGACTGCACTACCACCCTGACACCTGAGAAATACCCCCAAATCCAGACTTTTTGCATCATATCCTGATGTCTGTCAAGTATGCCTACAAAAGAGTGGAGCCTGCAAGTGTTTTGGGCATTCATAACCATCCTTTTGCTAGATCAGGGCCTGTTGCCAGGACTTATGCTATCTTCTTCTGGAATAGACTAGTATTTGAATCCAACCCTTGATATTAATTAAGAACAGTATTTGGAGCATCTGTTTGCAAAAGCAGTCAGAGTGTATTAGGATACCAAATAATGAGCACTTACAGCATGTTGTGAGGCCATGCATTTTACCATTTAGAGCTTTCTTGGAGCTAAATTCCTTGCAAATATACACAGGATGAATTAGAAAAAGAGTCTAAATGTTCTTTCTTCTTATGCCCCCCCAACACAGTAACGACTGTATAAAAACCACACTGCAGAATCACTCAAAGAAAATGTCTTTTAGGCCATATGATAAACCTAAAATTAGAGCACTAGTTCAGCTAAAGAATTGGCTTAGGAAGTCAAAGCACTTAAGCTGAACAGAAAAGAGTAGAAGGAAAGATGCCAGGACAGTAAGAAACAAAAAGCGTAGCTTGAATTATCTTTCCTTATTCATTATCATAGCCTTGATTTGATGGTTGGGGTTTTTTCCAAGAAAAGTGGATGATTCTGCTTTAGGCTACAAGAACATAATTATTATTGTATCCGGGGAATACAGTATGTTTTACACTATTGAAGTCCTACTGAAATGTAACGAGAGCTATTTCAAAGTACATGACATTAACCTTACACACTACAGAATAATAGAAATGGCCTCATCTAGATTTTGTTTCTGATTACAGCTTTTGGTGAGCAGCAGGATTTGATGGACTTGTCGTTAGCCCAGGAATCAGAAATGCTGGTTAGTAACAGAATAAACCCTGCTTGCTCCCTCAAATAGCTATTAGTGAATGCACTTTGACATCTAACTTTGATTCTTATGCTCATTCTTTGGGAAATTGTTATGGGGACCTTTTTCTTGTGTTACAGTGCCTAACAGAATTGAATAGCTAGTGAATAAGGTAAAAATGTTTCAGAGATGAGCTGTAAAAACACTAAATACTTCCAGACAGGTCTTTCAAGAGAAGTTAGTGATAATAAACATGAGATGCAGTAACAACCTTATATTAATGAGGGAGGACAAACCATGATGGGACTTCATAGCGCATTTTATCAGATGTTCTCACATTCCGTGCTGATGTCTCCCACAAGGCTAGCAGCACTTTCAACATGCTGCAGGAAAACCGATCTGCAGATACCAACCATTTGCAGAGAAGTGTTGATGAGGCACAGAATCAGAAAATGCAGAAAGACAGGATATAATCACTGCAGCCTCACAGGTAGGTAGGATCAGGGAGGGGCAGATAGTATCCAAACACAGTTTATCCCCAGGGACAGAATGGAAGTGGTGCGGCAGACCTCTCGGGAAGGACAACCAGGGAAGGTATCCTCAGCCATGGGTGTATGGGTGTGAGTCTGGGAAGTTTTTGGGAACATTGAGAAGGGCTCTTTCTGCATCAGTGTTTGAGCACTGTCAGTGCCTGCTCTCTACCAGGAGTGTACACAGCAACAGCAAGGGACTGCCCAGACGGCTGTGTTGCATCTTCAGCTCCTCCAAGAGCAGGCGGGAGGCTGATAAACTATGTTAATAGCTTTTGCCTCTGTCAATAAATGTCAGGCTGGGATGTGGCATTTAAAGTGCTCTGTAAGAAGGAAGATGAGAGATCTTTATTTTCGATTACATGGAAATGCACACAGCAGTTTTCTTATTTAAACTGGCATATATTCAGGAAGGTGGAAGCACAGGAAACTACATTCCTGTAAGAGGGACAGAGGGCTTGTCTTTAAGGACAATACACAAAGATGAGAGTTCAGGTAAAGCAGCTTAGTCTTGGAGTCCAGGGAAATATCAGCAACGTGTAGAGCAGCTCTTCCTAGGACTAGATTTCATCTCAGGTTCTTGACTTCCTACAGCCTGAAGAAGACCCCAGATTAGTCTGTGTGCATGTAGGCATTCCCTTTTGGATGCTACTGGTTTATAGGCATGCTTTGACGCTGGGGAGACATTCCCTTGCATGTAAGGCACCATTTTCCCAAATTACATAGATATCTGTGAATATAACTTCATGTTCCTATCTTCTCTGCCTGGCTTGAAAGCTGTATTCACCATCAAGGTTAAACTGTTTTTATTAAAGCAAATTGTCATCTGTGTTTCTAAAGATTCATTACAGTGCAAGCTTCATTACTTTGCAATGTCAGAATTAGACCTATTTATTATTATTAAAGTTATTTGATTACCATTTGCATTTTATTTACATGGGCTATTAAACTGTACCAGTTATTTAACCTGTTTCTGACAGGTTTCATTTTATGATGTGGCTAGCATAAAGGCATGTCATTTAAGGGTACACATTGTGAGATAATGGAGGAAAGTTCACTCATTACTTAAAGATTAATAAAAAATAGTTCTCTTAATGTTATCTTAAGAAAAATGATGCGCCTTTTTTTTCTTCTTTTTTTGCATAATCCTCTCAGTGACCCTTTAGGCTACAGAAATCAAGCTACTGCTGAGCATCCAGCCTCTAACCTTCAAAACTGAAACAAAGCAGAAGCATTCTACTAACAGGGCTCTTGATAACTCACAAATTTCTTGAGTTAGACCACAGCACACACAGAAACAAATTATAATGAAATGATGGATGCAATGCTCTTCTCCTCAGAGAACTTGTAGCCACATTTGCTCATGTATCCCATGAATAAAATGGATTTAATGTGGGAACTAATGTTTGACTAATGGTCAAATTAGTTACAGAAAGGCTTTCCAGCATGATGAATCTCAGAAACACAGTGAGGAAGGCTGGAAGGGAATCCAAGAACTCAAGAGTAACGTTTGACTTTGCACAGCTTTATGACATTGTTGATTTTTATACCCTTTGTGAGATATTATAATTGGAAATGGTTCATGTTCATTAGTTTGATTGCAATTATTAGAATTAAATTGGGATAAGAAAACAATGAACATGACATCTATTTTTGATTGACTTTCTAGTCGGACCTACAACTCTCTGTCCAGTTTTTACTATTTACACAGAAAGAATTTGTTGTTACTTCAATACTTGAATTCCTGGATTTTCTAAAGCCTGTGATTTTTTGGTTTCTATCCTCTTTTATCAGGGTAGATAGTGCCATCATCTTCCGAAGGTCTGCTCTAACATCAAAACCTATTCAAATTTATACTCCTTATAAAGTTAAGAAATATTCTCTTTCATTCATAAAAACTAAGAAAAAAGTTATTCAGGGTAGACCACCCTGTAATATACTTGCTTAAAAGAGGCTCCCTATATGTATTTTACTGTATTGCATCTTGCTGCAAGTGTTTCACATAAGAGAAAAAGGGACAATTTTTTTCAGTAGGTGTCTAAAAATAAAGTGCATTTGGGTTCTTATGTTAAAAGAATTGGAGCCTTTGTAAAACTGCTTAAATACCTTAAAAAATCTGGACCCTAGGGAGATTTTCCAAGTGCTGAGCTTCCTAATGTTATGAGAATCAAGAGATGCTTGGTAGCAAAATACTTAGGCAATTTAGAAAGTCTTTTTAGCACCTGTCAGTAGCCAGGCAGATGTCCAGTGCTATTTTTTGAGCAGTTAGACTGTTTTGATTCTGCTCAGTGAGATGAAGGGGCAAAGCACCAAAAGACTTCTTGTTCATTTCTGATGCCTTGAAGGAGCATTTGGCCCACCCAGTACAGCCTTTTTCCCAGACCTCAGCAATATACTGTACCTCACTTGGCAGATTCCAGAGAATTGCTGAAAAATGTATAACCCGGAAACATAAAAATATAAGCAGTAATGCTGGATGCTTCAGCATGTATGAAAATAATTGATGCCAATTCTAAATGTACAATGCAAATTACCATAACTAGATTTGTAGACACTAAATAACGTCTGTGTCTGACTTTCAAGATGGGAAAACGGAACAACGAGAGGCAAAAACATCTCGCAGCAGAAAACAAACTCAGCGTTGAAGTTGGTCAGTAGTGCTTTCAACAGTTGCTTGCTTAATTATTTCTTGCTTTCCTTGTGCTGCTGCCAAGAGCAAAGGTCGTGTTTAACAACTGCCTAAATCATTTGCAGTATTTTTTAGACTTGCCCTAGAGGTAGGTGATGTAGATCCTTTTGTACTTGGTAGGAAAGTCTCGCATAGATTACCCTGTTAAATAAACATTGTCTTTATTTTTCCTTCTAAACTGATTTGAATCCCTTCACATCCTCCAAAACGCACACTTTGATTCCTTTTCTGTTTTCCATCAAATGTTGTAGTGACAGCTCCAACAAGGCAACAGTGGTTGTTTCAAGATTATAGAGCACTCAGGACACCCACACCAGCTTTGAAGTAAATTAGTGGAGCCACAACCACTTTCCTCTGCCAAACATGAAAGAATATATGTCATCATAGCATCATTGTAATGACATACAACCTTAACCAAGAGTCAGAGACAACAGCACGAATCTGAGGACCTTATTGTCCTTAGTCTTGTCTCTCAAGTAGAAAATGTCATGACATGACTCCACCAGTTGGAAGTAATGGTTCTAGAAAGTGAAATTAAATGCAACCTCATTGTTTTTAATGACAGGACACTCCTAGTTGTTTGCATTCATTTCTCTTCTTGCTTCTCTCAGGGCCAGTAGTTGATCAGTAAGCAACAGGAAAGTATGTTACAACACAGCACTTCATGATGAGGTGGAAATAGAAGAAATAACAGAAGAAAATGGAATATTAACTTTGTAATACTGGAGACAGCCTGAGACAGACTGCTGGGTCTGCCATCAGGCCCAGAACTGCAGCACGTATGAAGAGTATGCCACAAAAAGGAGTGTTGGCAGTGGAAAGAGCTGGGGCTCAAAGTAATGAACTTCATTCCATCTGAGGGACCTAGGTCCTATTGTACTTTCTATAGGTTTTAAAACATCTCAATAGGACACAGGGTGAACACAGGGTTGATGCCTACGCTAGCATTATACTGACACCAAACCAAGTCAGTTCCCCTCCATTTTCTCCTCCCATCAATAAAGATGGTCCTGCCCCACAGAATAAAATGAATCCCACATTTTTTACTGCTTCTTTGAAAACCGACCCTTGAAATCACAGACTAACTACTTCAATCTGTCCTGTTTATTAAAATATAGGCTTTAATATTAGTGTATGATGGTTACTTTTCAACACTGCTGAAATCTGCTCTCGTGTCCATTATCTCTTAGTCACAAAAGCTGGAAACTAAACTTGCTTTTGTGTTTTAAATGCAACCTGATATTCTGAAATCATTCTTCAGCCCAGGAGTATGTGCTGGTAGCACATTAACCAATGTGAGAACTGGTAACACTGCATCTGTACCTAGGCATGTGCTTTCAGACCTTGCAACACAGAGGGAAGAGACAACAGCTAAGCTGTGCATATGTTCCCTTTTTCCCTCAACGTGACTATAAACCAGCAAATTGTTACACAAACTCACGTATCAAGATATTCCATTGAAATGATATACTATAAGCTTGTGACTAGCTATCAACAGATTGTCACTTAAATGTCATCCTGAAAGAGTTATTTACAATGAAATAACTTCACCAGAAAATCAAATCACAGTGGGGAAGTTTCGCTTGTAGGAACTTGCTGTCCTACTATGTGAGAGCCTGATTTGTTTTTAATGCAGTGGGTAATGACATGGGTAAAACTTACCCACATGTTGTATCACGGAGACCCAGCAAATGTTAAAACTTTTTAATTAGTCATTTGTACTGATAGCAAAAATATCCACAATTACTTTTAATAAGCCTAAACTGGAAAGCTGGCTTTCATTCCTCAGGGAATAGGCACAATACCACATCATCAGAATGAGGAAAAAACTGCTTTCCTGATTGCAGTCCACATTTGTTCATTATTAATACATCTGTCATTCCCCAAAAGCATGAAAAAAGATCCAAGTGCAAGAGGAAGTCATGGGAGGGAGAGACTGTCAGTGCATGTACTTGCACTAGCCTGGCACTTCCTAACACACATCTATAAATTCTACTGGTATTAAATAGCACGAATCCTTGATTCAGAATCCGATGCTTTTACTTATAGAGGGCTGTTCTGAAGTTCGTTATACTGTGTCCAGCAATGCCCATTCTGCCAAGGGATGGCTCGCCCATCTCACGTCTTTCCTCTGGGGTGCTGTCTCACCATTGCCAGGTCCTCCTGGCCCGCAGCAGGATACACGTCTATTGCAAGAGGCGCTACTATTTCAGACAAGAATTGTGGTAACACGTGGTGGCAGCAGCGAGTAGCAAGCAAGGAATGATGAATTCGCTACTGGAGCTTCAAATAGCATAAAGCATGGGCAAATCTCACACAGCTGAGCTCTGCACATACCTTTACTCCTTCCTCCCATTGTATCCTTCTGCATTCTTTGTGCACATTTTTGCAACTCCATGGAGGACATGTGAGGTTTTTCTGAGGGCATTTTATCCAGTGTGTGTATATCAACACTTCTAATGAGCAGTTCAGATAATACATACAAACAGTACGATCCTCAGAAACACATGAGGATGGGAGGCTAAAGCCTGCAGTGAAACGGAGAGGGAAGGTTCTACCTTCCTACAGTGGGATGTCATGTCTTTGCTTCTCTTTGCCAGATTGAGACATTTCCTCCTGAGCATTCCCTTGGGTACTGACAGCTGTTTGCCCCTTTGCTCTGGAGTCAAAGGCAATGCTACCTGTGGTAGAGAACACAGCTCTTTTTCTAAGCAAATCCTTTCTTTGGAGTATTGAGCAGATGGCAAACATAATTAAGTTAAAATAGAGCTGTATGTAAGACAGAAATAATATTACAGAACCAGTTAAGCAAATAATAAAGGTGTTTGTTGTTTTTTGTTTTGTTTTGGGGTCTTTTTTTAGAAAAACAAATCAGTTTTCTGAACACTGCCAGCACTATGTGGTAGTGTCAGTGCCTGGAAACTTCATTTCGGAAATTAGCCTGTCTTCGGGGCATCTGAGCAGCCTAATGGTCAAACATTATAGTACATCTCTGGGCTCTAACTCAAGAAAAGGCAGAGTGAATGTCAGGACAACCTGGCAAGATTAGTTTTTCTACCTCATTTTGAAACTGTGAAGATAGATTTTCAAGTGGCAGACTGTAAAGGACTAGGGTTTAGAAACTGCTTCATGAACAGCTCGGTAGTCTATGGAGTGGGGACAGAGCAGGTGATCTGCGGGTCATGAGTTCAGGAATGCCCCACACTGTAGGCTGCCTTTGCCCTTTAGCTAGCACCCTGTGAAGTAAAAGAGGAACATGAGCATGGATTTGCAAGAACGACAGAGAATGAAGTCTATCCCCAGAAAAGCTGCCAGCCACTAACTGCAGTGCTAATTCCAAACTTCCGTTGTCCATCATGGAATTAGTGTCATTAGTGGGATGTCCCTTTAAAGGCAGCTGAGAGGATGGGAGAACACAACAGCACACGGTTGTTTTATAAAAGGTTAACATTTGTAGGTTTTCATTGATTTCACAAAATGATTGTGGACTGCAATAGTCATGGTCTACAAAGCCATGACAGAATTGAAGGCAGATACATTTGCACCAGTGGAGATTTCAAAGCTGTTTCCATAAGGCTGTAGCATTTGTAATAAGTGTGCGTGAAGAAAGGATGAAGGGCTGCTGAAACACTGCAGTCCTGGAACTGTAGTGATGCCAATTGGATTTACTGTGGGAAAAAAAAACAAACTAGTAAAGAAAGACTTTCCACTGATGCAAGAAGTTATTACTGTAATGTAAAGACTGGTCAACCTTGCATTGTCATTTTCTCTTTTCCTGACTAATCATGTGTAAAAGCTTTTATTCTTGATGAACCCAAAATCCTGCCTGTGTCTTCCCATGATCTATATTAATTATTCCTTCCACACACTAGAAGTGTCCTCAGCAAGATTTTATAGTAACCTCACATAAGCTGATTTGTCCCTTGGCCCATGATATACTACAGAGATGATTATAACATTGCCAGGCTGTAAAGACGTTTCTGTAGTGCTGATGGAGAAACTCTAAACCCTAAGTATGTA
The DNA here is from genome assembly GCF_033815535.1 of Pezoporus flaviventris. NCBI lineage: Eukaryota > Metazoa > Chordata > Aves > Psittaciformes > Psittacidae > Pezoporus > Pezoporus flaviventris. Next base: position 17,697,417 of record NW_026892585.1, on the reverse strand, counting down.
CAGGTCCATGTATATATACATACTTTCCATCTAATATGCAAATGGATATTGAAATTACAGCCTGAAATGATGCACTCAGACCACGTGCTACTACCCTCTGCTGAAATTTAAGTCTTTAGCTTGAGCTCCTTGGCTTCCTGATTGAGGCATTTATTTTGAAGTTATGCCTACAGAAAGTATGTGCAGCTTCTAGTCAAAGGGCATTGTAGGGGGGAAAGGAATGTAGGTATTTCAATGTGTCAGCTTTAAAACCCACACATTTTGCTTGGGAAGAAGAGTTATCCTTGTGGAGAAGCCACTGAGTGAGAGGACACAAGAGAGGAAAAGAGAAACCACATGTGACTGGTCCTGCCTGAGCCTAAAGCAATGCTTAGCCAAGGCATGAATGACATATTTGTGGATGAGATCTTATCAGCCCAAAAGTGGAAATGGAGCCAGGATGTTAAAGATGTGCCTTTGTTTTTCTCAGGGGCATCTTTGACTTTTGCTAGCCTCCTATAGCTTCCCAGTGCCTTCTCCTAGGGATGGAGCATTGCTGTGGAGAGAAACAAGGAGGGGAGGGGGGCATCATTCCATCCCAACACACCCAGTCAGTTGCCAGCACCTATAATAAATGGTCGGAGCAATGCAAAGATATCCCAGCCACTCCAGCCAATGAGCCAGCTTCATTTGGAGCTCGGCTCAGATGCCTCTATACAAATGCCCGTAGCATGGGGAACAAACAAGAGGAATTAGAGATGTGTGCACGTCTACAGGGGTATGATATAATAGGCATCACAGAAACATGGTGGGATGGCTCCTACGACTGGAGTGTTGGAATGGAAGGTTACAGGCTCTTTAGGAAAGACAGGCCTGGCAGGCGGGGAGGGGGAGTTGCCCTTTATGTTAGGGATAGGCTGGAGAGTATGGAACTCTCTCTGGGGACAGGTGAGCAGTCCAAAGAGAGTTTGTGGGTCAGGGTTAAAGGGAATATAGCTATGGGAGACATTACTGTGGGCATCTGTTACAGACCGCCTGGTCAAGGAGAACCTGTGGATGAAGCACTCCATAGACAGATAGGAAAAGCCTCACGCTCACAGGCCCTTGTTCTCATGGGGAACTTCAACCACCCTGACATCTGTTGGAAGGATGGTACGGCCCAGCACAAGCAATCCAGGAGATTCCTCGATTGTGTAGGAGACAACTTCCTTCTGCAAGTCATAGAGGAGCCGACAAGGAGAGGTGCCATGCTTGACCTCGTGCTCACCGACAGGGAAGGGCTGGTTGGAAATGTGACTCTCCAGGGCAGCCTTGGATGCAGCGATCATGAGATGGTCAAATTTGAGATCCTCAGGACAGTGAGAAGAGTGTGCAGCAAGCTCACTGCCCTGGACTTCAAAAGAGCAGGCTTTGGCCTCCTCAGGAACCTGCTTAGTAAGGTTCCATGGGATACAGCCCTAGAGGGCAGGGGGGCCCAAGGCTGTTGGTTGATATTCAAGGATCACCTGCTACAAGCTCAGGAGTGTTGCATCCCAACTAGAAGGAAGTGCAGCAGGAGGGCCAGGAGACCTCCTTGGATGGATAAGGAGCTCTTGAGGAAAATGCAAAGGTAAAAAGAGGCTTATAAAAGGTGGAAGCAAGGACAGGTGGCCTGGGAAGAGTACAGGGATGTTGTCCGGGAAGCTAGGGATCAGGTTAGGAAAGCTAAGGCCCTGTTAGAATGGGCCTTATTCTAACTATTCATCTTATTATTCATCTAACTTATTCTATTCATCCCTTGGCTAGGGATGTTAAGGATAACGGGAAGGGATTCTACAGGTATATAGCAAATAAAAAACAGACTAGGGATAATGTAGGCCCCTCTCAGGAAGCTCTCAGGAGAACTGGCTACACAGGATTTGGAGAAGACTGAGGTTCTGAATGACTTCTTTGCCTCGGTCTTCACTGGCAAAGGCTCTGACCAAACCACCCAAGTCTTGGAAGGCAGACGCAGGGACTGTGAGAATGAAGACCTTGTGACCACTGTAGGAGAGGATCTGGTTCGAGACCATCTTAAAAATCTGAATGTGCACAAGTCCATGGGTCCTGATGAAATCCATCCACGGGTCCTGAAGGAGCTGGTGAATGAAGTTGCGAAGCCGCTGGCCATCATATTTGAGAAATCATGGCAGTCAGATGAAGTTCCTGATGACTGGAAAAAGGGAAATATAACCCCCATTTTCAAGAAGGGGAAAATGGATGACCCAGGGAATTACAGACCAGTCAGTCTCACCTCTGTGCCTGGCAAAATCTTGGAGCAGATTCTCCTGGAAGGCATGCTAAGGCACATGAAGAACAACAGTGTGCTTGGTGACAGCCAGCATGGCTTCACTAAGGGGAAATCCTGCCTGACCAGTTTGGTGGCCTTCTATGATGGGGCTACAGAACTGATGGACAGGGGTAGAGCAGTTGATGTCATCTACCTGGACTTGTGTAAAGCGTTCGACACCGTCCCACACAACATCCTTGTCTCTAAATTGGAGAGACATCAATTTGATGGATGGACCACTCGGTGGATAAAGAACTGGCTGGATGGCCGCACACAAAGAGTTGTGGTCAATGGCTCAATGTCCAGCTGGAGACCAGTAACAAGTGGTGTCCCTCAGGGATCGGTGTTGGGACCGGTCTTGTTCAACATCTTTGTCGCTGACATGGACAGTGGGATTGAGTGCGCCCTCAGCAAGTTTGCCGATGACACCAAGCTGTGTGGTTCGGTTGATACCCTGGAGGGAAGGAATGCCATCCAGAGGGACCTTGACACGCTTGTGAGGTGGGCTGATGCCAAGCTTATGAAGTTTAACCATGCCAAGTGCAAGGTCCTACACCTGGGTCGGAGCAATCCCAGGCACAGCTACAGGTTGGGCAGAGAAGAGATTCAGAGCAGCCCTGTGGAGAAGGACTTGGGGGTGTTGGTTGAGGAGAAAATGAACATGAGATGACTTCAGTGTGAGCTTGCATCCCAGAAAGCCAACCGTATCCTGGGCTACATCAAGAGGAGCGTGACCAGCAGGTCGAAGGAGGTGATCCTGCCCCTCTACTCCGCTCTTGTGAGACCTCACTTGGAGTATTGTGTGCAGTTCTGGTGTCCTCAACATAAAAAGGACATGGAACTGTTGGAACAAGTCTAGAGGAGGCCACCAGGATGATCAGGGGACTGGATCACCTCCTGTATGAAGATAGGCTGAGAAAGTTGGGGCTGTTCAGGCTGGAGAAGAGAAGGCTGCGTGGAGACCTCATAGCAGCCTTCCAGTATCTGAAGGCCTATAGGGATGCTGGGGAGGGACTCTTCATTAGGGACTGTAGTGATAGAACAAGGCATAGCGGGTTAAAACTTAAACAGGGGAAGTTTAGATTGGATATACTAACAGGAAATTCTTTCCTGTTAGGGTGGTGAGGCACTGGAATGGGTTGCCAGGGGTGGTGGTGAATGCTCCATCCCTGGCAGTGTTGAAGACCAGGTTGGATGAAGCCTTGGGTGAGATGGTTTAGTGAGAGGTGTCCCTGCCCATGGCAGGGGGGTTGGAACTGGATAATCTTAAGGTCCCTTCCAACCCGAGCTATTCTATGATTCTATGATTCTAAGAAAGGACAGTATAAACATTGTTTACATTAGCCTTGCATCTTCTGGAGATGTGTATATAGGAATGGTAGAAAGGTGATGATAGGAAAAACATTCCCAGATTTTCTACAGTTACCTGTTGCTTGCTTTATCTTTTTAGCATGCTTAGGTTTTAGGCACATTTGGCATCACCTCAGTCATGCAGTAAATTTCAGCACTCAATATGGTTATATGCTACATAAATTTAGTTGCTGAGTGTGACAATAGTTTTACAGGGCTTTTAGGAGATGGCAAGAAGCATGGTCCCATTAGCATAACTGGCATCCGTACTTATATGGATTCAGTATTACTGAAGCTGTTTCAAAGGGACTGATTATGTGCTGTATCCTTTGGAGCAGTATTTCAGGCAGAGATCCCACTGGGATGGAGCAGACATAAAAAGAAGCCCTAAATTTTATAGCGCTGTGTCAGTATTACTGCAAGAAAAATGTAGTATCTAAAATAAGGTTATCACACATAGACAATTACCAGCTTAACAGATTTACACTGTTCTTTTAGATTTAGCTTGATCTGTTTGTTCCCTTCCCTTGATCATCTAATAGGTTTGTTCTTTCTCTAGAAAACAAACTTCAGCATTTTCTGTTACTTTCATGAAAAATATACTCACTTTCTATGTGACCTTGAAAATAAGGTGTAGCAGTACTCTAACCACATTGAACTATACAGCTTTTACATACATATATATATATATGTTATATATATTTTTATGCATTCTGTGCAGATCTAACATCTTATAAATATTTGTGTATTATCCAATAGGGAATAGTGAAATGATGAAAAATGTCATTTTTGCTAGTGTTACCGTATGTGCACATGCAGCTGTGTACAACCTGTAAGACCTGAGGGCTGCCAAGCTCCCCTGTCCAGGTTGGGACCCTGACTGAGACTGACAATTTACAAGGATGAAATCTAATCCAACGCTGGCTTTTGCTTCCACAGATAGAAACCCAGGCACACATTCTGGAGAGCAGCCATGACTTCTTTATGAAGAAAGGACTCCAACAGTAGGTCCTTGCCATTCAATTACCCAAGAATTGAAGGGATTCATCCTTAAGTCACGGGGCTTAGCAGCTACAGTATTATACGCAGGTTTGTTATGGGCTACAAATCAATAGATATGACAGTAATGAAGAGCTAATAGTTTTTCAGCTAGTCCTTTTTTGTCCCTTGCCACCCCCAAGTTAATTTATCCCTTCCCATACCTTGACCATGCAATCAGATGATTTTAATGCATTCCATGTTTTCAAATTAAGGTTTCTGGGGGAAGGGGTGGTTCTTAACCCAAAGGGGACTAGGAATGCAAATATAAAACATAATCTCAGAAAAGACCACAGGCTCCCTTACACTGTCTTTGGGACACATACTGGAGGAGAAAATTGGGTTCTCCATTTTCTTTATTACACTGCTGTGTGAGACAGCAAAGAAAGCATCCCATATTTCTTTTGACATATTACAGAAGGTAAGCTACAGGGTGCTGTAAAACACTGTTAAATGTAAATATATTTTGGGAGGATAATTAGACAATAAGAGTATTTAAAAACAGGTTTAAATATGTCAGTGTGAATGCAAATAAAATACTTCTTATTTTCTAAATGAAACTGATACAAGAAAAAGTATTTACTTTTTTTTCTTTAATTTTGAAGAAAGTAAAGAAAAATTAAGTTTATATTACAAAAGAGATAGCAAGGATTTCTTTTTTGCTCTCCAGAGTTTTCTTAAGCCTGATGTTTTGAATCAATGAGTTGAACAGAAGCAAGATAGCTCTGGATCCAAAATGAGGAACCACATACACGTGGAATTGGTGAGGTAATTACTATCACTTTCCTGTATGTTTCAAAGAAATCAGTTGTGTCCTCCACGAAAGTGTTTGTGATGCAAACAATCACTCACTATCTCACAGCTTCTTCACTTTGTTTCAGTAGGAAGAAGAATGGCACAGGCTCTGTCTACCACACTCATTGAAGAACACATTTAGCAAGGACTGAAGGCCTCTAGTTCAATCAGTGAGCACCCTGAGATGTCCCAGCCTCACTAACGGATGTGCATTACACACGTGCATTTTGGCAGCAGCCAGAGGAAGCAGTCCCATGGCTCCCAGCCCTGTGCTGTCCTTGACCACTGCCGGTAGGATTATTTCTGTGGCTACGCAATGCGCTGGCTCACTGGACAAAGCTCAGTTAAAGATCACTCAGGGAAAAAGGGAAAACAGAGTAAGTGTTTATTTTTCACCCAGGCTGACCAGGCAGCAGAAGCAGGTGCATGGTGGTGCATTCGGAGATGCTCACATATCCAGTGAGGGGTGGGGATGCTTACACCAGATCATGTGAAGCCAAAGCCTCACCATGAGCCTCCTCTGCTGAGGAATTGGAAAGAGTGAGGGAAGAGCTGGTAGTGCACTTCACACACCCTGGCATTTCTCGATGTGGAAGAGCACCATGCTGGCCCCAGGAATGTAGTGAATGGGGCTGTGTGATAATGGAAATGAGGGTAGTGCCAACCCCAAGAATTCAGAGTCAGGCGGAAGTCATGAGATCTTTAAACCTAAGAAAGCTGGTATCCTTTTTATTTCCCTGCTGCAGTCTTAGACTTCAGGATACGTGACTTACTGAATGTACACATTCTTAGACTTTTCAAACACAGGGACTACAGTCTTTCTTTGATACAACCATAAACTGAGATTTTCATTCTGTTTATAAAACACACTCAGTCTTATCTTGGTGACTGTTCATTTAGCAAGCACATCTGACACTTGTTTATCAGAAAAATGAAGCTGGAAGATAACCAACATTTCCCAGGCTGCTGTTGTGGGTGCTGGCTGCCTGGGTCTGGCCGTGACTCCTTGCTGCCATCCCCAGGTGAGCAGCATGGTCCCCAGCCTGCAGACATCCATCTACTGATGTGCCATACACACCAGTTTGGTGATATGGTTTAGTGTGAGGTGTCCCTGCCCATGGCAGGGGGGTTGGAACTAGATGATCTTAAGTTCCTTTCCAACCCTAACTATTCTTTGATTCTATGATTCTATGTTCTGCTCTGGAGCCTGCCAAGATGGTTATCCCCAGGAAATACTGCTTCCCCTGACTCTGCTGATTTAGTTTTGCAAACCCTCTGAAGATCAAAACCTTCCGTGAACAGTAAAAGTTTCAGATAATGGGTATCTCCTCTTGGCTTTATGGCTGGTCGGAGTATGCCCATGCATACTATTTCTTATTCTGCTGAAGTGTTTGGACAGAACTTGAAATTCAGCTACCAGGAGACGGTTCCAGCTCAGCATAGCTGATGGTCCAAGAGAAATCACAAGAATGATTGCACTGGGTGAAAATCTGCAGCTTAGCACACGCAGACCTACCAATATATACACACAGCTCTTATATCCTGCATTGAGATATGTAGCTTTTTACTACCATAACTGAAGTATCAACTTTCTTCTTCCCTCCCATTTTCTCCTGTGTGTCCTCACACGGCACAGCCTCATGCAGACCTGTCCAAAAGTGTACTGAAAGAAAACAAACACTGATTTAGATGGATGAATAGGTGATTCCCAGCCAAAATCATTTTGCCTTGCACATTATTTCTGCTTTGCCTTGTGAGTAATTGTACGTCCTTGTTAACAATGGGCCATGGGCCCATTCATGTAGGATCTGGCCATGTCAGTGCAGAGGGCATTGCTGGGTTTCCATCCTGAGAGGTCAGCTGTGCAGTGTCCTCAGCCCTGAAGATGTACATGTCTCTACCAGATGTCAGGTGAAGGGGTTTGTGTTGGATTTTCCGTGGAGAGGAGCAAAGGTATTAGCCAGAAAAAGGCATTTGGAGTTACATTTCATTTTGATCTGTTCGGCACAAGGAAAGGTACAGTTCTAGCTGGTCTCCACAGGTGAAGTTATTAATAATCTCTAAGAGCAGATGTGATCAGGCAATAGAACCGGCTTGTTGCCCCAGCCAGCTGAAATGCCAGGTTAGTGAGTGGCTGGATGCTCAGCGGGGCTGGGGAACGTGCACCATGGGCTGAGGCACCATGCAGTAAAACAGCTTGCTTTCCTCCACCATGAGCTGCCAGGGAGCTGTGGGTTCAGGGCTCTTTATGCCCTGTAATGCTGATGGACATGTTTATTTTCTGGAAGTGTTAAAATCATGGCAAGATTAATTCACCTCCATCTCACTAGTTTGACCCCACCACTTCAGACCACTGACATCAGCCTGGACAGGTCAGCAGCTCTGACCTTCCGCTGGGCAGTGCAGTAGCCATTCCCTCCTCCATCCAAACACCCAGCAGGAGGGATCCCCACAAGCCTTGTCTGCCATCATTCAGGTACTCCTCCTCCACTGCAGCTGTCTGCAGTTGTGCAACCCTGCCTGTCATTGGGAGCCCACCAAAAGCTAATCCAGCCATTACCTCAACCAGTCATCACAGCTGCAAGCACCCAGCGCTGCTGAGGTTACCCTTAGCTGACACCAGCCACCACTGCTGTGGCTTACCTTAGGCTTTCAGGGCATGATCTCTGGGAGAGAAAGTACCCTTTTGTACTGTGCTTGTACAGTGGCTACTGCTAAAATGGACTCTCTTCAGCTGGAAGTGTGCTGCTTTGATATTTATAACATGTTGCAAAAGAAACTAATGGCAGGAAATATTAGCTATAACTCTAATGCAAATAATAATTACAGTAAAATCAAAACTTTCACATATAGGCAAATTCCCACTCTAAATGACAGCAGTAAGGAAACAGATATGTTTATGGAGTATAATGGATGTGTGGGTGGGTGAATATGAGCCATATTTCAAATGTAAGGAGGATGCTACGTGGCATTGTATCTATGGCAGGTCTAATGGCGATTCTCTGCCAAGATTCATACTTTGGAAGGCATTCAACTTATAGCTTACTGTGATAACACAAGGTGTTTTAAATTCCACAGTAAGACTGCATGACATCATTCTCAAAAACCTAATAAATTCATTTTTAAATATTTTATATAATTGGAAAACCTGCAGTTCAGAAATAAAAATCCAACATGTGTACAACATTTTCAATACATGTTCATGTTCTGCTTCACTTACTAATAGGCATGTGTGCAAATGCAAGGTCTTTCCCTAAATCAACACTGCACAGACCAGTTGCCTGTGCAGAACCATTGCCAAATATGTTACATGGAACTTTTCCAGGTTTTCAATTTAATTATGTTCTTTCAGTGTATATAAATTTGAATTTAGAAAACTCACCTCATGGCAATGTAGAACTCTACAGTCAGTACTTTAGGGAATAGTTGGTGTTAATGTCTTCAGTAAAAAAGCTTTAATTACATTCCTCTCAGTGCTGGCTGATCTGGAGGTTATTCTCTCCCCTTTTCCAAAGTAAGTATAATACTTTGCTATTTAAAAAATGAAAATACAGGTTATGCAGCATGCCCTTCAAGATATGAAACTCAGGCTGTGGCAGGTGAGGAGGGAGAGCATGCTCACCAGTACAGATCCTGAGCACAGAACACACTGCCTGCAGCCTACTCACACTCAGGGCTCAATCTTTTCACCTACTAAAAGAAACCAAACACTGATTTCAGCGCTGTAGTGACAGACCCAGCTTTCAAAGAGCTGAAATGCCTTTCTGATTTCATTTGTCATGGCATATGTTTTAGGGGAGGATGGGGGGAGCAAGTTATCAAATCGTAATTAATAACAAAGTTGTAGGCGTTTTAATGCATTCTCTCTGTGCATGTCAACTGTCAGGTCCCAAGCAGCTCTAAAATCAGTGCTAATGAAAACCCTCAAACTAAAATAACCATATATTAGGTTCTCTAACTGCTGCAACTGACAAGAGTACTAACCCTTACCTGTAAGACTCCATTTCTCTTTAATATTTTATATGATGGAAATCCTTTAGCATGAGAATGAAGACAACATAATGAAAACAGGAATAAGGTTGTCTATTGAGATGCAAAGATAAATGCAAACTGTTTGTTTCATTCTCTCTTCTTTGAGTTACAAATTTCTTGCTGTCATGAAAAACCTTTTCATCTTCCCTGAAATTCATCACCGTGGCACTCAGTTGACAAATATATTCATCACAATAGTGTATTTCCCAGAGCTTCCTGTCTTCTGCCTCAAGCACCTTTATTCCTTTAGAAGATAAAAGTGTTTATCTAAGAGTTTACATACATATCAGTGTGTCTCTGGGCTCTCATACACCATCAAAGCACTCAAAAAATCATACTTCAAGAAAAAAGCAGCTTTAAAGACAGATATTCTTCATGACAGAACCTTTATTCCACAATGGATGTAGAGTGATTATCCTTCCACTGTGTTTGGACAATTAAATGCTCTCTGCTGTAGCAATTAAGGAGCCTGTAAGTGTGTTTTATGAACTTCAAAGTTTTATCTGAGGTTCTCAATGTGTAGCAATGCAGCTGCATCACCACATTTGTATGTGTACTCATCATTTACATAAAGTGGCAGAAGGCAATAAATTATTACTGGGTGAGAACACATGTCTAGTTGCTGCATTTTGGTTTATATTGCAGTCTTGAGGGGAGGAAGAGCTGAGAAAGTTGACTATGACTGTGGTATTCATAAATCAAGATTTTCTTCATCTTCACCTTCTATGCAGGACATGCTGTCCCCATTTTTGTGCCGCTTACTCCTGCAGTACTGGGTGTGGAAACGAAACATGTGAAAGCAGAATCCCTAACTGTCCTCCTTTCTGAGCTCATGTTGTGTTACATGTAGCTAACTTTCACAAGTCTCATTTCAACTGGAATCTGGCCATTTGAAAAAATGTTTTCTCCTCCATTCCCACACCCCCTGCCCTGGTGACTGCTTCAGTGCTTTATAACCAAACATGTAGACTATATGTATATGTAGACTATACATGGGAAGCACTTTCCCACAACTGAGAACAGAGCACTCTGAAATCAAAAAACCCAGAGGATATAGTCAATAAAGCATCTCTAGCTCATCAGGAGAGGAAAATTATGTATGCAAAAATCTTCTCTAAACAAGCAGCTGGCTGGGATATTAGAATTACATCATCCATCATCAGAAAGTAAGGAGTTTGGATGCTCAGAAACTTACCGTTCAGGAGTCAGGAACTTTATTTTGCTTCTCACATGAAAATCAACATTTCCACTTAAATACTCCCACTACTTCCACTTACTATTCCATTTAATACTTTGCTAGAGTGCTGGCAAAATGCATCCTTAATAAAATACCCCTGAGTAGCATGGCACATAAAACCTCCCAAGACTTTTACTGTGCATTAAGCTTAGGCTAGCCAAGATGACTGACCAAAACCCATTCCTTTCTGTGCTTCACTTTGGGTGTTACTCTTTGAAGAACTGGCCAAGCCAGAAAAAATAATTTGCAAGATCACATCCCACTGGAGTTTCCAGTTAGTCAATACTGTCCATTCTGAGGTGCAATGAGTACGGCAAAAAGACATTTTCAGGCATTTGTTTATTTATAGAGACAAACCAGAATATTTTGTTATTAAAATATTGATAAAATATTCTGTTCCTATAAAGAAATATGTAACAAAACATCCTGTTCTATAAACAGTAATTCAAGGTAAGCTGATGTGACAATGTGTAAGGGTGCTGATATTCACAGGTTTTAAGAAGGAGTCATTTTGGGATGTATTAATACTAGAAAATATGTTAATTATGTCTTTTCTTTTTCTTTCCTTGTCTGAGTTAAGATTAAAGGTACAATTTATTTCTTTATTTGATTCATTTTGGCTTTACAGCTACTCAGAATTAATAGTCTTTTCTGATTGCATTCGCACAGGTGTACAACCTCTTTTCACTAATGTTTGGACAGTTTTGAGAGTTACTAAAAAAAGAAATCATAACAAGATTTGGGATAGAATTCTCCTCTGTGTAAAAGTTAGCACAGAGCTCAGGGTCCTTTATACCTTCTTTATGCCTCTTTTAGACTTTCTATTATCCTGAAGTACATAATATTTATTTTTTTGTTGGGGCGGGGGGGGGAGTTGCATATTATTTGCACTAGAAGAAATGTGAACAAGATTTCTAATATGCCAAAATTGCTGCCTACGCAAAAGGCACCTTTGTATCCCCTCGATGTATCATTTACTATTAATACTGGCAATTATGCAGCATAAAGACACCCCAAACATCTTGCAAACACCCCACAACATTTTTTCCATCAAAATGCAAGTGATATAATTTCTTACCATTGTTGCCTCACTCTACATATTCTTAATTTTCTGTTTTCTCTCACTTCTACTTGAATTTTCCTTAGAATACCTGACTGATAGGAACTCAGAGCTGTTTGGCAGGTCCCTGCTGCTTGCTGGTTGTGCAAAGGACACTCATATTTGCCCCACCCTCCTCCTGATATTAAACTTGTTCTTTAAATAAGAAGGGCACATGAGTTTCTCTCCTCCTGTCTGCTCCAAACAGGGACAAAATTGGTCAAATGAGCATCCATAAACATAATGGTGCTTTAGAAATGCCAATCGATGGTATTTGATTGATGATGCCATTACGGTATTCAATATGTTTCCATTACAATCAGTAGCTAAGAACAGCCAATTGTTCAAAATGGGAGAGAATTACAAAACCTTGACTATTTTAGATTTTGATGGATAAAATGTGTCACAGCATGTGTAAAAACCTTTATGGTGATGGTCCCAGCATACCATTATAAAATGAGTGTGGCTCCTATTGGAAGACTAGCTCCCAACTAACGCTGATTCAGGGTCATAAAGATAAAAGCATCCTTCCATAGGAAATGATAACATTATATTGATTTCAGACACCTTGTGTTCTGTGTAAAAATAAACTCAGCCCTGCTTTGATTTAGGAATACAGGACAGTGTTTGGAGCAGGGCAGAGGCAATCAGGTCCCTGGATTCTATTCCTAGTGCAGCAGTGACTCATGCCATGACCTTGTGTTAAGTCTGTCGACCTCTGTGCCTGTTTACCCATGTATAAGAATGAAAAAAGAATAAATACCTGCTTCACTGGGGTTGAAAACCTGTTTAGAAAGAGCTAAGTATACAGGCATTCCTGGCAAACTAAATAAATCATGAGCATGTTACAGATGAGCTCACAAAACATCTCCAGTATGAGGTTTCCATGGTCTCTTCAATTTGATCCCATTATGTATTTCAGTGCAGCACATATGGTCCTATCTTTAAAACACTGGGTAGTGTTACACGCTGTGGGCTAAGTTACAGCGTGAAGGTTTAACATTAATGGGGAGCCATGCAGTTAAAGTCTGTGGTGCTCTGCTGAAAGTGTGCTCTGAGGAGAGCAGTGTTGCTAATAATTTACAAACTGTCCCATTTAAAGTGTTGTGGAAATTTCTGACCTTGGTGAATGTATATTCTGAACATTATCAGAAATGCTGTGGCTTTCGCTATGTTTGTCTGGCAATACTCACAGAATTCTGTGAAACATTCTGTTACTGTTCCTATAGGACGCCTCGGGAGTTACCGACCTTCTAACACAGTTGCATTTAAAAGCAACATGGGCGAAGTTACCCTGGAATATAGGGTAATAAATAAAGAAAAAGCACTCAATTCCTTACAGCACGGTTGCATTTAACTTTTGAGGTTTCATTTCTATCACTCTGCAGTCAAATAATGCACTTTGTGGTACATTAGCAGATCAGATGATATTGTTGGTGATACTGTCATATGTTTTTCCAGTTATAATAACCATTTGGACTGTTCTATGCAGAATAAGAATAGGACAATAATTTATATTGTGACTTGAGAAAAAGTATCCACATGCAACTGATATCATGGAAACAACACCCAGGAAATTTCCTACTTCTGTGTTATTCACTTTCATGTATGTAACCCACCTCAGCAACCCCTCGTGCTTAAACTGAAACAGGATCTCCAGGATCAGCATTATAACTTCCATGTTTTACCCCTTAAACTTTTTCATATTGTTTTCATATTTCATTACTCACGGGGAGGGGGAAACTAAAACAACGATCTGGGGACAGATCAGTTGGCTGATGACATATTTAAGTACATATGGTAAAACCAACTGGCCTGTCCTTAGCTATAGTCTGAGTATTGGAGTAAGGATCTGGGAAACCAATACAATAAAGATGCACCCTCCCCTAGTGAAACAGGGCCTGGCTCCAAGCTGCAAGAGGTGCTAGTGATTCCAGGCACCACGTTTTGATGTGATGACTTGTTGCATACAAAAACTGCTCTAAGTAGCAGGTGAACTGAAAGTAGATGGGTCTTTTTTTTCTGAGTAACTCCATAAACTGATAAGCTTCACAGGAGGAAGCAGAACTTTATCAGCTCCCAGACATTCCCTTCACTTTGAAAAGGAGCAGTCTAATTTGTGGACAGACAAAAGCAATGTTTCCTGATGTCATTTTCTCCTTCACTGACTGCATTGATAAAATTATCTCTAATTTCCACAACCATCAGTCTCTTTACCACGTTGTTATCACAGTCCTCGACGATTTTGCATAGTGTCAAAATCAACCTGTTTGGTATTTGCATACAGTATGCTTCTATTCACAAAAAAACCCAAGTAGGTAAAAGGCACAAGTACTAAAGTAGGGGCCTATCTGAATTAACTAAAATATTTACTTACCATAATTACAATTTCTGGACGTATCTGGATGTCAGCAAAACTTATTTAGAAAGCATGACAATGTTAAGGCATTTTCCTTTGCTGGTGAAAAAGGACTGCGATCTGAACTGGTTAAAATAACATAACATGTTAAGCACACCCCATCAGGCCACTAGTATTCAAAGGTAATGAAAGATGAGCCTCAGCTAACACCTAGAGAAAACTCGCATTTTCTCATGTTGCCCATCATGTTGCATCTCATCTCATGGAGTTTGTTCCTGTGTCAGGCTCCTGCTGGAATCAACAAGCTCATGAATGAGGGCAAAACTTCAGAAATGGATGTTCAGGCAGAATACAGGTAGTTGCTTTATTAAGCTGTCTTTCCCTTGAGGTAACTCTAAATTCTAAGTAGATTTAACTACATGTGGAGTGCTAGGGAGAAGTCACAATCAATTTTGAAGCCACAGGCAAGTCAAGAAACTTGGATCATTCCCATTAGTGCTGTCTGTAGCAGTATGAGATTCAAAAACCCCTGTCTCTTCAGTTTGTTTTGGTATTTTTGGGGGGAGGGTGTCACAATTCAGGAGCAAACACACCTTGGACAGCAGAGCCATCTCACTGGGCTGTGCGTTACGTTATAAAGAGCTGCACTTCACGTGATTTCTGTACTGTATTTTGTGCGATGCTTTTTGTTCCGTTCACAAGAAGCTTTTAAAGCCTTCTTACCTATGAAGGTGTCAATTCTATTTACCGGCCTACCACCAAGCCTGCAAATTACTTCTCAAAACACACGAGACTCACACAGGTGACATCTCTCCTCATGCTCTACCAGAGATGAACACTCAGCACGTAGGTGAGGGCGGCTCACGCCTTTTCCTCTCGGCAGCGAAGGGACTCACACCTGCTGGGGGCTGGCAGGCGATGACCGCACCCCGCAGGGCCGCAAGCAGGCGCCGGACCCTCCCCCAGGGGCCAAGCGCTCCCCCTGGCCGAGGGGTGCTGGGGCCCTCCTGCCTCGGGCCAACTCCCGCAAGAGGCTGTACCGAAACCCCGCCCCGGCGCTCTCTTGTCCCGGCACCGGCCGGCCCGGCTCCTACGTGCACAGCTGCTTCCTCGCGCCCACCTCACGTTATCTCCCCTGCCAGCCCGCCCCGCCAATCAGCGCCGCCCTTACTCCGCCCAGACTCTCGCGGGCCAATCAGCACCGCCCTTGGTGGTGAGGGCCGGGGCCACGGCCGGCGGCGCGGGCGGGCTCCTTTGATGTCTGCGGGCGGTTAATTCAGGAAGCTCTCCGGGAGAGCGGGGAAAGGGGCGGGGCTGGTCGGAAGGGGGCGGGGCTAGGCCAGCCCCCGCCCCCAGCGGTCCCTCCGCGCGCGCTCGGCGCGAGGCCCCGGCGCGGGGTGGTGCCGGCGGCCGCGGCGGGCTCGGAGGGGGGCGTGGCCGGCGCGGCGAGCGGAGCCCGTGGTGGCCGGAGGCGGCGGCCGCTCGGTCGGTCGGTGTGTGCGTGCGGTGGCCTCGCCATGGTGTTCCTCAAACTCCGCGAGCAGGTGGGTGTGCGGCGCCGGCTGCTCTCTCCCTTCCCCTCCCCTCCCGTCGTCTCCGGGCGAGGCGGCTGCGCGCCCTTCCCCGCCCCCTCCTCGCCGCGGTGTGTGTGTGTGTGTGTGTGTGACAGGCGGCGGGCAGGGCGGGCAGCATGGCTGCTTGCCGCGGCCCGGCGGGGACCGGACCGGGCTGGGTGGCGCCCGGCCGGCGGCGGCAGGCACCATGTGCTCCTGGTGTAGTCGCCAGTGCCCCCTCGGTGGCCCCGCTGTGCTGGCGTGAGCCGCCGCCCAGCGCAGGTATCGGGCCTAACAGGTGGCCGCGGAGCCCGCCCGCTCCCTGCGCTGCTTTCCCCTCCCGCTGCCGAGGCGGGCCGGCTCCGGAGCGGAGGGAGGGAAGAAGAGAGGACGCCCTGCCCGTGTGGGGCTGCCCCGGCTGGGGTTCCTGCCGCGTTTCCCGCCAGGGGAGCGGGACAGGCCCGGGAGGGGTAATGAGGGGGTCTGCGTGCTCCCCTTGCCGGTGTAGTGGGAACGGGAAGGTCTCTGCGGGATCCTGGGGCCCAGTTGCTGCCCGGCGTGAGGGGAACGGCTGGAGCCGCCCGGCTGCGGCGGCTCGGGAGCCGCGGTGGAAGGCGGCGTGCCCGACAGCGGGAGCTGGCTCCTCTCCTGCGGGATCCGGAGCGGGCCGAGGCAGTGCACCCGGTCGCAGTTTCCCGTGCCCGAGAGCCGCCTGCTTGTCCCTTCACGCACCACCTTTCCCTTTCAGGCCTTTAAGAATCTTTTGTTCTGCTGCTGTGTCTTTTGCTCCTCCATGGTGTTGACAAACCTTCCCCGAGTACGCGCTCCCCGTCTGAAAACAAGGTTTCTCGTGCCTTCAGTGGCTGCTTTCATCACATCACACCCTTCTTTGTTTGCTAGCCTCTTCCTTCGGTTTCCATCCCTGCTCATGAAAAATACTTGTCTTGGCTGCCCTGTCCTCCTCTGGTGGCTCCCCTGTCCTACCTATTGTCTCCTGTGCGGTACCGAGATACAAAGGTGGGAGGGTCTGCGCTGCCAGTTTGCCGCCTGTAGAAAGGTGCTTGCTAGAAAATGTGTTTTCTCATGGTTGCATGTGGGTTACACCAGATTCAGTATAAACGCTCCCACACCCTGCTGCTGGTCTCCTTGATACTCCAGATAACAGGCTGTAACGCTTGGAGGGCCCACCCTCCCCCCCAGAAAAAAAAAAGGGCACGACAGGATAAAAGCCCACCTAGAAACTTGTCAGTGGTTGGCAGCTGGTATCCTGTGCCTGGTTATGATGCCGATCAGTATCGGCCCACCCTTACCTGATGGTCCTTTCAGCAGTCTGCATCCACGGCTGTCTCTTTACAGGTTGCATGGTCCCTTTTGATTTTTGTTCTAAAAAATGTTTAGCACTATGCGTCTGGGATCTTTATGTCCTGATGTATTGTATACAAACTTAGTGAAGTCTCATAGTATTTTACAACCTCATCTATGAATGGATCGAAATACACGTAGCGTCTTTGAGTTAGGTTTCTTGTAAGGCTTTGTTACTGTCCAACGTGAGGCTCTCCATAGGAATGAACACTTGTTCACTTACTAAATAAGTCCTTCTGTTAGAGCCAAGGAATACAACTCTTCTGCAAGTAATCAGTGTGAGATAACTCACAAAACCCCCATCCTCAGTATGTTAACATGAAATGACTGTATTTTAGAACTCTCCTTCTGGGAAGGATCCTGCTGTTGGCTGATGCTGAGGTGAGCTGCTGCGCTATATGGGACCACTGGTCTGACAGTGTAATGCCTGTGAGGATTTTGGTTTATGTCATAACGCAGGTTTTAATCTAGAAGTATGAGGTGGACTGCTTTAAAAACTTCATGGACATGTAAAGGTGCATCAGTACACTGGGAATTGGAATATTCTTTCACTCAGAGGGGCTGTGCTAGGGGCAGGGAACGGAGGCAGAGGAGGGAGTGGAGTGCTGGTTTTGAAGAAGCCTTTGTAGAGGGAGTGATTTTTTAGTAGCACCTGTATTTCTGCTGGATAAGTGTTGGTTCCTTGATAAATCTGTTCATACAAACTAAATTCTGTTAAAATTCTTTTCTTTAAAAGTGCCCGAAATCACAACAAATTACCATGAAATATCTCAGTTTCGTTAATTGCAGAGGATTCCTCAGGTCAGTGTTCTGCAGTATGCTGAGAGATGTATTGACTTCAGGACAAGATGCTGCACTAAGATTATAATACCACCTGCTCATTATAAAAACCACCCTGTGGTACTATATGAAAGTAGAGGTGTTTGCCTCTGGTATTTCATGAAATACGCTCCTTGTCTGCTTGAGCCATATATTTTGCTTCACAGTGATATGTTCATTTAGAATAAAGTAAATTGTCATGTGTATTTGTAATCCCTGTAGTAAGTCTGTCTCTAAAGTGGTAGCTGGGTTTCATATGCAAGTGCAAAGGCTGCTCTGTTGGTTGTACTGTTCGGCTAAGTAGGAAGTGATTTGCTAGCTTCCGTCTACAACAGCCAGATCAATAACTTTCTGGAACAGAACTTCTACTAAATAAATTGTTACTTTAGTATAGTTCTCAAGATTGTTTTTTTTTTTTTTCAAAAATCAACATAAACCTGTTGATTTGGTTCTTTGGTAACGCGTTACTTAGTTCAATGTCCGGATTATGGCCAGAAGAGGCAGTCTTAGGGCGTACAAGCAGCTTGTTATTTTCCTGCACTTGATTTAGTTTAGTTTTTGAAGTTACTGCAAGCTGGTGTAAAAGCAGTGCTTGTGAGCTTACAGTGAGGTGAGAAACTGCTCTGAGGGTCTTAGGTGAGCTCAGAGGGTGAAGTCCCGGTTCCGCTTGCAGTGGATTTAATTTACTTAGTGCACTGATAAACAAAACTTTGATCCTATGGATGCTTAAGGTGTTTGTGAAGCTCAAATATTTGGTTATCTTTGGAGGCTGATTTGACACGCTTGACTTTCAGAATGAATGTTTTCCGTGCACTGAGAAGAGTAGGTCTTTCCTTGGGTTCAACAAACAGCCAGCAGGTACATTATCTACAACTTGTGTTAATGCTATTTGAGCCTTATTGCTTTGCAACCCTGTGAGGTAGGAGTATCTTTCGAAGTTTTGAAGTAATCCAAGGTGCACTTTCCGAAGTGATTTATGTTCAGAGTATATAGGTGTAAAAAAAAACCCCATAAGTCATATTTGCAAAAATTGCTTTTGAAGCTAAATTGAACTATATTGAGCAAAGTTGCTGCCTGTAATGCTGAGCAAACTTTAACTCTGGGATAGAAAGAACAGTCATTCAAGTGTCAAGGTAGAAGCTGTAGACTGTTCTTATTGCTCTTGGTTTGATGTGCAACTTTGAACAGAAACATTTAAAAACAAGGAAGCAAACCTGCCAGTGCTGTCACTGAAGGTTAAGTTATTCAGGTAGAGATGAAAAATACTGTGAGATGAAAAATATAGCAATTGTACCTTATGATTAAGGTATTTGCTCTTCAGTTTGCCTTCCTACTGTCCTTATAGATTGGTGCTTGTATACCAGGTTCTTCTAGATCAGAAGCTGCTTTAACTACTCAAATGCCAGGTGAGAGGGAAGCTGTAAAAGTTTGCTTCTTCTGGAAACACTGTGGTACTCTCCTGAAATCAACTGCCTTGAAGGCAAAGTTTAGGTGAAGGTTCACTGGTGTTTTATCAGGCCTTTTTTTTTTTGGAGGGGGAGAGGAAAAGGAGTAAGTTGTGAGTCTCTGTAATGGTATGCCTTGGTGTCCTGTGTAAAGCCCTCTCAACTCTGCATAGTTAACTGTGAATGGCTAAGTGTCTTCTGTTTTTTTTCCTATTCGTAGTTTCTAGTTACACCATCTGTTTCCCAGGACAAGTAAATTTTCACTTTATAGGGTTGTGAGTTAGTCTCTCTTACATCCAAGGAGTAATTGACAGTTTAGTTTTTCTTAGTAGGTGAAATTTGGATTGCCTAACAGCAGAGGGATTTGTTGCTTCTCTGTTACAAACCTTGTCTGTGTATGTGCCTACAGGTTGTCTTTTAGGCTAGCATAGGCCTACATTTCAGTATGCTTTTGTTGAAATGCTTGAAGCTCTGATCAAAACTGCTTGAATGTTTAATTTTGCAGCTATAGAACTATTTGGGACAAAGCTCATTGGATGCAGTGTCATGATAGTTGATAAAGCTTTATTTTCTTTTTTCTTTTGGTATATCGTAGTTTTAATTATACGTTTCCTTTCTTCTCTGAATCTGAAATATGTAATAGGAAGGAATCTTAGGGCTAACAATAATGAACATTGGAAAAGAATTTGTATGGGATTTTTCTGTGTGACTAGTAACTCTGCTTGGGGCAATGCATTTATTCCCAGAGTCAGATGTGAGTGGAAAGGATCGACATACAAACAACTACATGAAGATATTAGAGTGACCACTTATCTTGAAAGTCCTTGAACAGTAAGAGCACTGATTTCTTTATTGCCCATTTATATCTTTCGCTTAGCTAAGATGGATCTTGTTCAATTGGCAGTTAAACAAATGTTTGCAGTGTCATAGTGAACGCTCTGAATGCCTCTATGGTTGCTATTTTCATTACTGCCAGCGTTAGAGTTCATTCTTTTAGAATTCATGCCAAGAATAAATGTCCCAACTAGTTCCTTGTTACACTTAGAGGAGGAATGGTCTCCTGTGGTGATGAAAAGGAATTGCTGCTGTTTGATGAAGGAGGGGTATGGCAGGAATGGAATTATGTGGTATTGCTCTATAAATTCTGTTCAGACATAATGAGATATGTGGGTTTGTGTTGTTTTGGGTTTTTGTGGGTAGAAGTTACTTTAAAGTTACTGTTCTTTAAAAATTAGGAAACTTGTTGAAATTGAGAATCACTCTGTTTTCTATTCCCCATCACACCTTCTTCCTAAAATTTGCATCTAATCTGTTTTAACTGTACAGAAGATAAATAAGTTAGGAAGTTGTAACACTCACCAAGATACCTTAAGTCTTACCGTTAATTCTCATGTTCCCAGGCTAAGAGCCCACATGTACTGACAAGATAAGTTTCTTTAACTGGTGGACAACTTTGAGTAACTTGAACTCCATTTATCTTGTTATACGAAGTAATTACCAGCCCTTCCATTAGAATGTATTGAGAAAACCTGGTTCTACCACGTGTTCGTTTTGGGGGATCAGGTTGCCTGATGGTAACTCAGGAACTTTGACTTGTGAGCGAGCAGTTCTCAGTCAAGAAAATAAACTTCTTTATTTTAGAATAAAAGGTGGGGGAGAAACAAAGCGAGCCTTGATTCTGCAGGCAGATCCTCAAGGCAGATCCTGTTAACTCTGTGGCCTTCTGTGGGGGTATAAAGGTCTATTCATGTAGATAGCATTGAAGGTTTGTGACCATTTGAGGCACATGGCGGGGGGGGGGGGGGGGCGGAATTGGGCACTTGCCTATGAAGAAGAGACTTCCTTAGCACTCACAAGAAAGTCGGTGATTCCTGTAGGAAACTAACAGTTGTAGAGACTGAGCTAGCAATCTGCTATCTGATGTGGATTGTTACATTCCCAAATTTCTGTCACTGTTTTCATTCACTGAAATGGGTTGTGGAATAAGATGACTGAAATAAGTATCTTTGGTAGTCCACACTTCACATCCTCTGCTTCATTTTTATCAGCTAATTTGCTTCTCGGATGCTGCACCTTTTATTTCTCTCTGGTCAGCTGGGCCTTCCTGAGGTCAGACTAATACCCGATCATTTGTTTTCTTGCTCCTGCCAACTTCTTTATTTTGTTCTTACCTCTGTTCCTCTATTCCTATTTCTGGAAACTGAGTGGGAGACTCGTTGCCTTAGTTACAGCGAGTGACTGTTTCAAAGTTATTTATAATGTTTGTGTTTAAATTACCTGTATCATAATACAGATCACAAAACACTTCACATCAATAAAAAACAAAGCAGCCCATTGCTGAGTGCTGGGAGCAGTCTTACAGTGCTGAGTGTTGGGGGGCTCGTTTTCCTTTGTTGGGGATGGGGGACAAGTTCTAATCTGGCATTTGATGATGAATGTGGAATAAGCTGTCTTGGTGTTATCCTTTGTGCAGATGAGGACAGAATCTTAATATTTAAGCTCTGAAATTTCAGGGAGTGTTATTCTTCCTGTCCTTTGTAATGGCAGTGTCAAGGGGTGGGTATATACCATTTTAACCGTGTTACTTCAGTTGTGATTGCTCAGGTGTTGATAAATTGTACAGCACCGATCTATTTCAGCACAAGCCTAGAGCTAATACAAGAGTGGTGGGACTGAGTAGGTGGGAGAGAAAGGAAGGTAAGACTGGTAGCCACCTGAGTGAGTGCAGTTAAACAGGAAGCACCAGCAGTGATATGCAAATGAAACAGGGGCAAAATGGTTGGTCCTTAGCATCCTTGTAGGTTGAGGAACTAATTGTTAGCTGAAGCACCTAATGTCTTCTCTCCTGTAATAATGAGATGATCTTTACTGTGAATTGAATATAACCTTAGATTTTCATTGATTATTTCTACACTAATGTGTGTATGTGAATTGGGTGGACTACACTAGTAAATAGATCGCATATGTGACTAAGCCTCCCTATTTAGGACAGCCTGAACACGTGAATGCTTTTCTCACAAAATTACTGGAATTTTATTTGAGAAGTGTAAAGCAAAGGTCTACCTGTTCTAACACTTCACTTAAGCATATGTTATGGGCATGGAGAAGAAAGAAGTAGGAAAGAATGCCTCTTAACTATAACTGACTCATGCTAGGAGAACCTAGTGAATGTTAGGTTTTGAACGTAACCTTGCCTTTTTGTGTGGGTTATTCTATTTCTGACCGATTCCTGAACTGCTGTGAAGCCATACTAAATATTTAATGCTTCCATACTCTCAAGCAGTGAACTGTCACTTAACGGGCTTCCTAATTCCAGCTGATGAGCATTTGCTTATAAGTTATTCTTGGTTATTCTGCAGTCATACTTGAGGTTCACTCTCACTTTATGCTGAAATCCTGTACTTCCATCCCATACAGAAAAGAAAACATGAGTACATCTGCATTATTTATTTAAACTTCAGGAAAGCAAATATAACATTACCTTAAGGAAGGAGGAGAAGGGGGCACAAGCAAGGATTCTAGTCAGTATGACAAAATGGTAATGGAACTGCAGTAGTTAAAGCATTGAGGACAAAATGAGCCATTTTAATGCTTACAGAAATTCTGGCAATCATGAGGAATTCAGTGTTTCATTTAAAAATTTTGCTGTTTGTCCTACATTTTGATAGCTCCAGCTGTACTGGTACCTCTAAACAGGGAGGAGGTCGAACCTTCCATTCAGGAACGTGGTCATCCAGCAGCTGGCAGCTCAAGAGACCAAGGATCTACCTAACTTATAGCTGAAGGACTTGAGTCACAGACAGCTGAGCTGGGAAGAAAAAAAGAAGTAACAAACCAAACCCCCCTTTCAGGAAGTTCTGTAGTTATTTATATACTAACATAATCTGTAACTAATGCATAATGCAGTCATTTAAATCCATTGCTGCAGACACAGTTTTGTATAATGTTAGGGGTAATTGGTATTCTCTTGTTCCATGTCCTTTATTTAGGTCATCTGCTTCTTGTGTCCATTGCTCATGATAGTGGTCAGGTAGTCTGTGCAGCGCCTTTCTTTTCATCCTAAGCATTCATGCCTCTTTCCTGTCTCGGATCTCTGTGTGGTGTCTGTTGCTTTTACTCTGCCTCTGCTAATACTTCATTCTCTCACCAGCGTCCCCCCACAAAGTATTGTTGGTAGGCTAAAATGAAGGGAGAGCACGCATAAAATAAGCAAGTGAAGAAAAACAAAATGCTAACATTATTTTTTTGGTTACATTATTACTCATTGCTTTGAATTAGTGAAACATCCCAAGTCATGGTACAAGGATGCTTCAGATATAGCATGTTAATGGAATTACCTTCCCTTTGCCTCAGTTCCTTTGTAACTACAGAGTTCTGTTTGGTTCTTGCTAATGTTTGCTAAAACATGAGGATCAATCGAAAGTGGTCATATGCTTAATAATGTGTTGCTGTGCAGTCTGTTTGCCAAATCAGAACTATGTACTGGTGCCGTCTGATAGCTTTCATTTCTTTTGCTCCTGTCTCAGTTCTAGGAGCAATATTTTGTTTTATGGCTCAGCTGTATCTGTTGCCTGAAATAAATAAATAATAAATAATAATAGTGTTCTTTCATTCTGGGGGAGGCAATTTTCAGTGTTAAGGAGGACTTGTAGAAGAACACTTTTTCTTCTCACTTCTCTGTCACCTGAAAGGCTGCAAATGCCATTAACATCCTGTATCATTCTTTATCCCTTAGTAACCATCTAGCTCATCTTTTTTTTTCTTCCACTTCTACCCCATGATTCTGTGTTCTGTTTCTTTCCATCCATAAGCACACAGCTGTTGAAAGATTACTGTCTGTGCCCACAAGTAGAATTTTGCAGAAAAACAGGCATGAGTTAAAAAGCTGTTGATGACATCTGTGTAATTCAACCTAAGGTTGCTCTGAAAGTCTCTTTAGCTGTTGCAGTGGCTGTAAAAAATACTGTAAGTATTTAGGGTATCACACTGGTTTCCTGTCTCTACATCCAATCCCTTACATGGGGGAGCAGTGAGCTACGTTTCCTTCTATAAAGTCCTTCTCTGGAACTTACATAAGCCAAAGAAATAGTATCTGTTCGAATGGCAGGAGGAGTAGCAATGCCAGCGGTGTCTGTGGAGACTGTCACAGGAGAAGTTCGGCTCCCCTTCCCTGGAAGCTTGCCATACTGGTATTAGCAGTGCTCTTCTCCATGCTGGCTGGAGGTGTTGCAAAGTTGTTTGGAACTGTCACTCCGGAGTAGGTTCTATAGAAAACTTTCTCTTTGCTTTCTGAATGACCACAAGCAGAAATAAATCTTCTAGGCCTGAAGCTTGGTCTTGTGGTAGCAGTCAGCACACTTAGCTGGACCCAAAGAAAGGACGAATGTGTCTGCAGGAAATGTCTGCTGGAGTTGAGCCTTCTGCACTGTGGGAGCCCTTACTGCCTCTACTGAAGTACATGTGTTTTAGACATGCTCTCAAAAGCCCCCTACCCCCTTGTTTTTTCTATATCATAACTACACTGCCCACTGTGTTGCCTGACACCACTTCTTCCTGGGCAAGATAGCTTGTAAAAGTAGGATGAATAATTCAAGAAAGGAGGGATTGTTGGAATGATGTCATTTGACCTGAAGATTTCAAGACCTGGTCTTGTGTAGAGCGCAGTGACATGTAGCATGGCTGTGAAGCAATGACTCGTCACAGGGTGCCTGTTCAAAATGCCAGGTTCTTAGTTTGCATACTGTATGGTGTGGTTGCAGAAGTGAGGTGGCAACTGCTTTGGTGTGTATTTGCACTGTCATGGGGTTTTTATTAGGTAAGAAGCCATGAAAGTGACCTGTAGCAAGCAAGGTTCAGTGTAGGCAGAAACATCAAGATAGGTTTTTCTTGTTATTCTGTTCTTCTTTTACAAGGTTAATTAACAGCCAAAGTGTTGCTAATTACGTGACTTACTTAGAAATTCAGTGAAGGCCAACTGCCAGATAGGAGAAGGAAATACATGAAGGACTGAATGCCTGTATTTCTGGTAGGGACTAGGGTAGGACTATGTGTAAGAAATGGAATAGGTACATTGCCTGAATGAACCTCAGTCTTTGGATAAGTACATTTTGATGAAAGGGTAGGAGTTTCACAGGTTTAGGATGGAGTTTAATGACAAGCTGCTTCTTGGGATATATTTTTTCATTTGCAAAGTTTCTAACAGTGATGATTGAATCTCCTGCCTGAGGCCACAGTTTGATGCTTGGTTGTAGCTGAGCTTAAGCAGTCCCTCATTCTATTCTTCTGCAAGTGGTGAAAAGGGGGAGGACCGATGAATTATTTAGGTTAGCAAATGACTGCAAAGTTATTCCTTGAAAGTTTTCCTTAGTAAGAGCTAGAAAGGAGTGTTTTGGCTCAGATAAACTTACTCCAATGTCTTTCTTTGTAACAGCAGTCAAGAAGTGCCTTCTGTGAGTGTCTTTTGGTTTGGGGGCTGGGAGAGGATTGGAGGAATTTGAATGTGGTCTGCCTTGAGCCTCCCTGGGAAAGTAGCTTTAACACTCTTGGCCTGGAACTTCTTAGAGTATGTTTTGGAAGTTAGCAGTGTTCTTAATTTTCTTGTCTGGTTCCAGATTGTTTTGGGGTTTGAGTGTGGTTGTGAATCCCTCTTTAACTGTGGGAGAACCTAGGGTCTTAAGGATGCCTGCTTCTGTTTATAACATCTTATGTTGACTATACTGACTGTGAAAACACTGAAACAAGAAAAATTCTTCTGTAACATACTTGTTTACCACATGTGCTGCCTTTCAGGGTCCTCAACGTTTTCCAGTCTCACGTATGACAGCATGCCAGCTTTCTTTAAAATGCAGCATTTTAAAGTCATTTTTCTCCCTTATTAGGCTAATAACGTGCTCTACTACTCATAGTTTTACATTAGAGCTCTGAAAATTACATCAAAAAGACTTTTTCTTCCCTTCATCTGTTCTCGAGAGGTTGCAAGGGAAGTATAAGATGGTGTTTGGGTAGTCCAGTTAACTGAAAATTGTATGGCAAAAGTAGTCTGAACTTGCTGCAGCCTTTTCCCTCAGAGAAACATGTATGCACAGAGGGCCCTTCAACTTCTTAACTCCCTTGTATGCTTCTATATGTGCGGCTCTAATTCTTGGAGACCATCCAGTGACAGCTTGGAGCCATGCCTGTTGTGACTAGTGATCCCCCTATCTCCCTGAGGGAAGATACATGCTTGGGGCAGGGAAATATCTAGTAAGAAAATACACTTGTAGAAAAATTACTAAGTTGGCATAAGCTAAAATAGTAAGTAGTCACTTCTCTACAAACAATAATTAATGAAGCATGTCAGCCTAGGAATAAATTGAAGTCTTCTGTAATGGAAGAAAATATTTCATCTCTGCTCTCTGAGAAATTGAATTATAACCACTAGTTAAGCTTACTGGTTTATATTCCACATATCACCTAGTATGGTTGTATGGGATACCACAACATAAGCACATTGGCTGTGCAAATATTTTTATCAGCAGCTGGAAAAGATAGTGTTTCAAACTGCCATTAATGAAAACCTTATCAAAATGGACTTCCTCACTTCATTCTGCTTCCCAGTTTGATCCTGCTGCAGAGCTGTTCAAATCAGTGGGTTACGATTGAGGGCATTCATGCATTGGACTCTGGTTTAATTTTCTGGTATAAACAGTGATACAAAGCTTGAGTGTTTGGTGGTGGTTTGGGGTCTTTTTGTTGTTTGTTTTAAATATCTTGACTGTAAGATTGCACTGGGAATAATTATTTTGGAAAGTAAAGGTATAATGAAATCACACTTGTCAGTCTTCACCAAAGAGCTGTATACATACCACTTGTATGTTTCTTAGGAGGTGTTGTTGTTATAAGTAGTTTTAGTTAAAAAGTAAGGAATACAGAAGGGTTAACTTAGAGCCCTTGGCCTTCATAATTGTTTATTTAGAAGCTGGGAAGACTCAGTGAAGGTCAGGTTACAGCCTCTGCTTTATGCTTGTTCTTGAAACTGCTCTGCAACAACATTTTTGATTTTTATTTTTTATATATTTGCTTAAAAATCATAGTCCTCCAGGGGCTGCTCCATGAGCAGGTCATCTGTCTGCTGTAGGCTGTAGAGCAGGTGAGTGGAGGATATTAGTGTTAGTGCTGGTCCTGGTAGGTGTCAAAGCCCAAATAGGTGAAATAAAAGTGTAAACCACACAAATGGAACGCAGTGGTAGGGGAGGCACACAGGACACCAGGCTGACAAACATTCAGTAAAGAAGTATTTTGCAAAGTGTTAATTAAAAAAGTATTGTGATTTAAACCCAGCCAGACAGCTCATTCACTCACTCCCCGCCTTCTTTCCCTCCCCCTACTCCCAGAGGGACAGAGAGGAGAATCGAAAATAATGCAACTCCCACGGGCTGAGATAAGAACAGTTTAGTAACTAAGGTGTAACACAAATCACTACTGCTACCACCAATAATAACAATGATAAAGGAAATAACAAGGGAAGAGAATACAACACCTCACCACCAGCTGACTGGTAACTCGTCCCCCCAGCCCGACCAAGCACAAACCGATACCTCGTCCAACCCCGCAGTCCATTAGCCCTTCCAGGTAACTCTCACTTACATCCCGGGCATGACATGCTGTGGTATGGAATACCTCTTTGGTCAGTTTGGGTCAGGCGTCCTGTCTCTGCTTCCTCCCGGCTTCCCCTCCTCCCTGGCAGAGCATGAGCCTCACAAAGTCCTTGGCCAAACCAAAACATCATTGTTATCAGCTCTGTTCCAAGCCGAAAGTCAAAACACAGCACTGCACCAGCTACCAAGGAGGAGAAAAATGACTGCTACTGCTGAACCCAGGACAAAAAGTAATTTGATACGTAAGAAATCTTATGTAAGAATCCAGTTCTATCTTTTCTGTGTCAGAAGAAGGGAGTATGAGGTGATAGCAGAATCTTATTCAACTATGCTGATCTAAATGAAAGCTGTTAGAAGTATACAAAGTTCTGAGAACACCTGTGTCTATTAGTGTTTAAAAATCAGGTTCAATACTGTGAATTACATGGCATTTATGGTCATTTTCTTGCTCTTCTGTACTTAATGTTCTCTATATTACAAGAGGTACGCTGTACTTTCTGTTGTGCTTTTTGTATTATTTTGTACAAAGGTTCTTAGTGATAAGACTAGACAAAAGGTTAATCTATTTTCAGTGTGGTTTATTGGCGTGGATTGTGGGAACTTCGAGGGAGCGTTCAGCTCGAGGATGTAGCGAACAGGACAGGGAAATTTCTAATTTAAAAGTTACATTAGGGAAATACATGACTATAACTTGTTAAGATCTAAGTTTACCATCTGCTTGTATACAAAGAATTAAAAAAAAAGATGCTTAAATAGTGTATGTATATTTGTTGCCAAAGGATTAAATTTGAACAGTTTCATGGATGGAAGTCATGAGCTAAGCACTTGGAACGAGTTTGTGAAAGTTCACTGCTTGAAAGGGGTATTAGACAACAGTAGCCTCTTCTGGAACAAATGGTATTTTCTTTACAATTACTTCTCTTACTTGGCTTGTTCACTGTTGAAAACCAGAAGAAGCTGGGGAAAAGAAAAGCTGCTCTTACGAAGTTTGGCACAGTTGTACTTATACTGAAACTGACAGCTTTGTAACCAACCCCAAGTGATTGATTCAGCTCCCTAACTGTCCATAGTAGTTCCTTCATACGACGGCTTAATTCAAGACATTTTTAGAAGCTTTTTAATTAGTGGCACGTGTAGTCAAACCAGCTTGAAATATTTTTCATCGTTTTCTGGTTTTATCAAATGCCCTGATAAAATCATACTTTTAGGTACAGCAAATGTAATAAAAGTGAAGTAATTAATGCGTTGTAAAGATTATTGCATGCTATGTAAATGCATTCAGAGAGCAAAAATAGAAACCAGGGTAATTTACTTTGATTTGGCTGTGTCTGCCCTTCATCTAAATATAGGTAGAAATTAGCTTTTAAAGTGTTAGTAAAGCAGTCAGCTGTCTGTTCTGATGAGGGGTACACCTGGTAGGGAGGTGTATTCTTCCCAAGTATTTAGTGGTAGTTTGCTTGTTCTCCTCCCTATGTGGAGGGATTTAAAGAGTCTAGGACAGAGGGCAGAGAAATTGCTGCAGCACTGCTTCACTGCTGTGGAGAGATGTGGTATGCTTGCTGGAATATTATTTTATAGGGTGGTTCTTTTGTCCTGATTTTAGTTGTTTTGGATTGCGTCCCATTAAGTGCACATCACTCTTTGGTTCTGTGTTTGGAAGGTTGTCCTTTCCCAACCTTTTCCCATCTGACCCCTATCCTTGTCACCCCTGAAGAAGTAAAAAACATTACAGTTCCTCATGGCACCATTCTCCTTGGGTTCCTGTCTGTCAAGGAAAAATCTGACTTGTTTTATTTATTTTAAAGAGTGCTGCACCTCGAGGTAACCGTATGTAGTTTGGAAGTGAATTCTGTTTGGTCAGTGTAAGGCCACTTTAGCTATAAATGAGGAAGGTCTCTGTTTGGTTTAAGTGTTCAGCTTTAGGTTGGTGGCATTACTTGGGATTGATTTTCGTGGGAATGTCTGTGTCTACCGTGCAGGTGGGCTTATCTCTAGCAGTTAACCTGTCTTTTCACACCCCTTTCAGTATTCCATTGTCTGTGAAAATTTAATAGCATTTTTTAAAATGTTTTCTTTACTCCTTAATTTTTCCTGCAAACCCCACTTTTTCTTGTGTAGTGACCCGTCCTACTGAACTTAAAAGCTGTGCCCCTATGCACAGTAGTCTTCTGACCAGACAGAGAAGATGACCAGCTTCTGGTACCTGACTTTCTCCCCTTTGCAGGCTGTATTAATGCAGCCGAGTCAGCTATGCTGCTTCTGCATAGCAGGTAACAATGCTAACTTTGCTCTTGCATTCATGTGGAAGTGACTGAAGCTTTAAGCAATTGGCAGAGTGCAGATAAGAGATGTTTGGCTGCTGAGCTCTATATCCTATCCAAGCAACTGGGTTTGGAGCATGTGGAAGTGTCCTCTGCATTTCCCATGGAACCACACTGAGCCGTAAAACACAAATCATGCTTTTTGCTCAGATACCTGACCTGTCATTGACTGATCTGGACCGCTTGTAAGGTGAAGCGCTGCTGCATCCATATGCTGAAATTATGCCTCAAGTCTGCTGGCCAGTTCTCTTTTACAGCTTGCATTGAGCTGTGTGAAAAGCTTGACAGTTAACACCTCTGTTCTGAGAGAAATAGTTGATGTGTCCCACCTTAAAGCCATGTTTTTGTCCTGTAACAGTAGCCTGGAGGCTGGTACAACAACAAAACTCCATGTGCACCAGCAGTTCTGGAGATGTTTATATGAAATTGCATACTCATAAGTTTGTTCCAAAACCTGCTTATTCCATATATTTTGTTATGGTTTTCTGCCTCTTTTTTAAATGGCCTTTTGAAGACATAGTAGGATTAAGTTGACAGCTTGGGTTGGTGGCCAAATGACCACATGCACTGTTATTCTGTATGTGTTAGCAGCACTTTCTCATTAAAGATCCAGTGGGGCCATTTGGATGCACTTCTGTTTTTGCTTTCGAAAAATCACTCTAAAGATAGCCTTTTAAAATGTATTACTTTCCCACCCCCCCAAAGGAAAGTCCATGGAGGTTTTTATATATGCTGATTTGCTTGTGTTAATGTAGGAGCTGAATGTTTCCAGTAGACATTCTTTTTATGCCCATCACTTAATTTCATTTCCCAAGTGCGTATTTTTTGTTTGAAATAGAATGATAAAACAAATCCTTTCTGATGGGTGTGTAGGTTCACAGTATTTTCTGAAATGCTCCTAACCCTGTGTTTTTCCCACCCTCATATTAGGTTGACTGGAAATGTTAAAATTTAGATACATGGAAATAAAGTTGTGGTGGTTAAATCCCATTAATTAAATACAGAAGTTCTTAAAGGTGATACAACTGGTACAAGGTTCCCTCAGCAACTGCCACCCTGCTGTCCTAGAAATACTATTGATCAAGTCTGATCTTTGCTCCTTGGCAGATAGCTAAAGTATTTGATGCTTTCCTCCCTTTACCCAATGACCATTTTAACTGTTGTTTTCCAGTGGCTGTTCTAAAACATGTGACAGCTATGTACCAGAAAGGCAGTGTTCCATGGTAATAACCTGAGGGGTTTTAACTCTTCAGTTCTCTTGTGTTTCGAGCACTGAGGTTTCTGTGAAGCCAAACTGTGACCTTTGAGAAGTAACTCACTATGGGCAAATGTGTACTCAAATAGCTCTGAACCTGTGTTTTCTTCTTTGATTTTAACATGTATGAACATCAATTCGTGAATTCTAAACTCCTCTTTGAATGTGACAAGCCTGTTCAGGTTGGAAAGCATGACTGTTCTGGTCTTACTAAAGTACAGTGTGTTTGAAAAGTAGCTGTAGATTCTAAAAAAAATCCTGTCCTGGTTGTGAACTTTCTTGATGGATTGATTCACATCTGAACCGCTGTGACTCATGGCACGCTTCCTTATTTTTATCCAGATAATTACCTTGCTAAAAGATGTGTGAAACAGTATTTAAAGATTTGTTCCCTCAGCTTAAGAAGCAATGCTATTGTCTGCCTTTTTATCAGTCCTTTTAGTGTTATGTCAGATCAGAATCCATCTTCAACTTGCTTTCCTTCCCCATTTTTTTAACTGAAATTCTTTCTGAAGCACTTAAAAAGAGTAGTAAAAATGAAATTGAGGACTGTAAAACTGGTATCTCAGCTGTAGTAGGGTTGGTTTTGTTTGTGCTTTTTTTAAACTATCTCAATCCTAGGTATATAATAAGAAATTTTGAAGTTGATAATGACTTTTTGTGCATGCAGTTATTGTTTGAGGAGATCCATGTGCACACGCTGAAATAACGTGTAGGTAAAGGTCTCTGGAATCTCTGGAGGATCTTACTCTTCTGCCTTGGTCATTTTTGATTTTCAACAGTGTTGTGAACATGAGAGGATCAACACGTGTTTTCACTTAGGTCATTTGCAGTGCTTCATATATTCAAGATTCTCCAGGCTTGCAGATTCATTATTTCACCTCCTGTTTTGTGCTAGGGAACTGTTCTAGCTCAAAGCTTTTTTTCTGAATAGCAAATCATTAAGTAGGATCCAACAGCAGGAGTGCTCTTAAATCTATTTTTGAATCTACTTCCGTTTAAAAATGGCATCATACTTTTGCCATGATCTCTGACAGTTCTGCCAATTCATAGGGAAACAGCTTTGAGTTACTGCTTCATTTGCCTGTGAAGCGCCTCTGAGTGGCAGTCGTTGGTAAATAGGTAGTCACTGAGGAAGTGCTATGGTTATAACATCCTCCTACCCCCCCTCACATCCTCTCCTCCCCTCAAATCAACTCTGTTCACAGCTGGACATATATATTAATGATACTTGGTTTATGTTAATGTGCCTGCTTGTGAACTGTGATTACTGGGGGCAGACATCTTTGTGAATAGCTGCTGCTGCTAAACCTACTGGGAATTGTAAATGCTATTAATATAACCTGCAGAATGCACTGCAATAACATGCCTGATTTTACCAGCAAAAAAGTTAAAGTAAATAAACCAACATAAGTTGGTTTATTTCTTCTTTTCCAGATTTTTTTTTTTTTTTTTTTTTTTTTTTAGGATAGTGAACAATTTTCTCAAAGAACTGAAAGATGAAGGCAGGAGGAGAGAGTGAGATGCCATTTTAAATTAATTGTGCTTTTAATGCTCCTCGAAGCCTGGTATAAACAAATTATCACAAGGGTTTTGGAACAGTAGGCGGATGTCTGTTCTCATCCCTTCTAGCTTCTGAGATGTCAGGAATATCTTTGGGAGAATTTGTTGTCCTTCCTGTAACTATTCTACCTTAAAAGTAACCATCATAAATAAGCTACGTGTTTGTGCTATGTTGAAACAGTCTGTAGCATAATTTAGTACTACAGACTCTGAACTGATGTAAAAAATCATAGAATCGCAGAATGGTTTGGGTCATAAGGAACCTTAAAACTCATCTGTTTCTGAACCCCCTGCCACGGCCAGGGACACCTTCCACTAGACCAGGTTGCTCCAAGCCACATCCAGCCTGGCCTTGAACACTGCCAGGGCTGGGGCAGCCACAGCTTCTCTGGGCAACCTGTGCCAGTGCCTCACCACCTTCACAGGGAAGAGCTTCTTCCTAATGTCTCATTTAAATCTACCCTTTGTTAGTTTAAGTGTCAACTAAATCTAAGTCTAAATCTACCCTCTGTGAGTTTATATGTCAATTTACATATCCTGAGATTGAAAGTAAAGCTTGGGTTTGCATTTTAAAATGTATTGTTTTTATTACAATAAATAATGTTCAGCCTTCCATGTAGTTTAAGGACTTTTAAAAAGAAAAAAACAAACCCAAGCTTTGCACATTTTTCCAGTATTAATAATTTGTTTCATGATAAGACTTTACACCTTGGTTATGGTTTCCGTGAGTTCAGGTCCCTCACCCACACAGATCCATTCTGTTGGGATGAGACGTCTGAGGCATGCTGCTGCAGATGTTGGGACTGGCTTTGTCCACCTTCACTCAGATAGTGCCACAACACATCTGTCTGGATGAGACCTCTGCCCCCTTTGCTGGGGTCAGTCTCACACCGCATCTTTGCAAGGTCCCTTTTTTCTTCCAGTGTGGTTGTTGCTTTACTCTGATCAGCACAACTCTGTTCAGAAGGCTGCTTGCCAGCCTTGTTACTGTTGGATGCATTTTGTCTTGTCTTTGTAACAAATGGTTATCTTAAATAGCTTCTCTCTGAATTATTGATGTTCTGGAATGACTTCTTGCTACTATCTATTAGCTTTCTACTTTGATCGTCTCTTGCATTATTCTGTGGGATAAATATATTCATATGAAATACAACATTAATCAGCCTCTGCAGCGCCTTTATATGTCAGTCTATAGTATCTGTAGTACTATAGGTTACTGTGTAGAATTCTACCAATAATTCAGATTCTGAGAATAAGGTGCGCAATGTCTTTTTAATGTGGGTAGTTCCTATTTTAACTGGTAAGTCTTCCTCTATTCCCCAGTTTAAATGCTTCCATAGCATTAAGAGCAGAGCGTCATACTGCTTTGTGTTCTCCCTGCTATCTTGCCAGACTATCCTTTGAATGTGAGTACAGATGGTATGACTCATTTACACTTGTCCTAAGCAGGCGAGGTACTTAACACCAAGTATGTTCCTCCAGCTTTTGATTCCTGTGAAAAAGAGTGTTTCCCTCCCCCCTCCCCAAGTAGAATAATTTTGCTGTAAATCAGGTTTTGGTTCACCTTCCTTTCTCAATTGGGCTTGCAGGGATTTTGTTTGTTTGCATTTGGTTTTGATGGTTTGGTTTGGGTGTCCCGTCCCCGTCCCCCCCCGACTAAAATGCAGTTGATTTAATTTTAAAAAGCTAACTTACATTTTAAAAGGTGAATTCTGCTGATTTTGTGGAGGCCACTTTTAAATAGGAAAAATGTAGATTTCCTAAGAAAGTTGCTCCACCATTCGCATGTAGAAAATACCCTGAGGTACTGTAACCCTACTCTGCTACTTCTTCAGTACCTTTGAAATATAGGTAACTACTTACCTAGTGTTAGGAAGCTAATGTATTCTGCACCTTGGGCCATGAGTAAATTGGCAAACATTCTCCCTGCTCAACTAGGCTGAGTCTATTAGAGCTTCAGTGTTAACTAGACCTCATCCAGTAGGTCCTGAATGTGCTGAGAAAGGGGTTATGTCTTCCCTCTCTAGCAGCAGGAAAAGGAGACTTGGGAACTTGTGTGTTTGGTTTGGGGGAGGGTGGGTGTTACTTTCGGTTTTAGTAGGATCGTTCTCCCCTCTTTTATCCATGCCTCAGCTGAGGATCTACTTTTAACAGGTAGTGCAGAGGAGGGTACAGCCTGTTAAGTCACACTTGGCACTGAACAGCAGCAAGGGAGAAGTGAGAGCATGGGATAAAGCACAGGCTAATGTATAGATGAGCGCCTTGTTTGTTTTGCTTGTCCCTTTTCATTTCAGTCAGACCCAAAATCAAGCTCCATATGGCAATGCATGCAGTATCCTTTTGTACTTCTGAAGGCAGTAAGCTTACCGAGAAAGCCAACCAGGAGCACCTTTTTCCTAACTTTTATTTAGTATTACTAATTTAAATGGACAGATCTTGCAAGCTGTTGTTCAGTATCCCATAGCCGTGTCTGTCTTTGTATCAAAACTGTATAGTAGCTCTGTTTTACAGCTCTCTTTGTTTTCTTGCCGCTGTTTCCCATATATGCTGTTTATCAACAAAAAATGTGGAGGACCAGCCCTCCCTTAAACCTGTGTAGGTGTTCATAATCACCCGGGAGCTGCATGTCTGCTCTCCCCTGGAAGCTGAATGCCTTTGTTTAAGGCTTGTACTCCCTCTGATGGCAAACTGCCGTGCTAATCTTGCTTTCTGTTTGCTTTCATCTCTCGGTCTCCATTTTATCTTTTTGCTGTTATGATGGATTAGGCTGAGTTGTTTCATGTGTGTGTTTGTGTCCCCCGATGAAAGTGTAGTTTTAATAAAGCTGATCAAATTGAAGGGCCATACCAGACTGCAGATAACAATAAGCTATTTGGTCAGGTGTGAGGAAGGGAGGGAAAGCTTATCCCCTCTATTAGAATTTATTTTATATTTTTAAATATCACAGTTGCTTTTCTGTGCTTCATGTGGAGTGTATTTCCTTATGCTTAGCTTAATGTGATGACTCAGTCTCCCTAATGCTTGAATAATGATAGTTTGTTCTCTGAAATTCTTTGTTTCAGATGTCAAGTATTTGAATAATATCAGCTTATGCATAGTACAAAAAAAAATCATACTATAAGTACTTTATTGCTTTTGCATGGGATCATTATTAAATGTTTAAGATCTTGAAATTATGCTGATCGACATTTAATACATAGAAAATACATCTAAAAACTTCCATTTCAACTTGCATGATAATGATGTGATAGCATATGGTAGTATCTTATTAGCCATAGGTAAGTCTGGCATGTAGGGTACAAGTAGTGCAAAATAAAGCTGTTTATCATCTAGTTACAGAAATAAAACAACTATTTGTCTGGCTTTGTACATGTTGGTGTACAAGATCAGTTCGAGAGAAACTGTTTCTCATGTGGTAAATGAGCTGTTGCTGCATTAACAAGAGGACAAGGAACAGCAGATCATTGTGTTCTCATTACATCTTCCTGCTTCAGTAGCAGTAGTTTCAGACATTTCTTGGATGTTTATTAAATTATTTCATTATTATGACCTATTATTAATTTAATAAATCTGACCTTTGCTTAGCATAAATTATTTAAATGGGTAAAAGCTATCAGTTCTGGTTCATTGTCATGGTTCATAGTAGCACTGTCCGGTATTTACTGCATGTGGTGCTGCCTTTCGTATGTAATGCTTGCAGTGGTATCAGGTGGTCGAAGAGATGCTAGTAGGAGAAGTTTAGATCACTGTAGTGAGTTTTCTGTTCTGTTTGTAGGCGTTTTCTGGCAGCATGGGGAGAAATGGAATCCAAACTGATGGTGTGTCTCAATCAAAGTCCCCTCTTTAGTTCTGTTTGAATGAAGAGTTAGCACCAGCGGGATGTCACGCTTTCAAGTTTTGCTTCTGTTTGCTTGCCCATGCTTGCACCTGCTTGGGAATGTTATTTAGCATGCACTTGGGAATGCATGCCAATCTTGGTGGAGGCCGGTGAACCTGTAAACATTAGTCAGACTGAAGTAGGGCTCTTTTAATTTTGAGCCTTTAATGTCTTCTTGAATGTGAAGTCACTAGTCTTAAAAATTTAGGTGCCAATGTTAGATCTGTGAACCCCACTAGAGCCTTGCGGAGTTCTGGCGCTTGTATGGGAGACGTAAAGGAGCATGTGCTGACCGAGACGTTTTGCCGTCTTGCTCGAGTGTTTCGTTTTTCTTTGGTGTGCTGCCACCAAGTGACAAAACTTGACATTGCTGCGCTGTTTAAGAGTGATTTCCAGCGGTCGTGCTCTTCTTCTGTCTTTCAAACTGAAAAAGAGTATTACTTTGCACTTTTTGTACATTCCCATGCAGTTGTCCAAATTACTGTTTGGATTAACAGTTGGACTGCTTGGACAGCCTGAAATTTAAAGGAAAGAAAAATCATCAAAAGAAAGCTTTCGTGTTTCATCATTCTGCTGTTCAGCTTAGAGATTCTGGATTTCTCTCAACTGTGGGAAATAATCTACAGTTCAAAGCAGTGTAATGCAAGCACAAATCCAACCGCAAAGATCAAGTTAAAAAACGCAGAGTTCAGAAAGCAGTAATTGTGAGATCGGAAAACGTGCGATGTATTACTGAAACAAAGTTTGAATCCTGTTAAGACATTTCTTTTCAGGGTATCTTTTGATGAAAAATCTTATAAAAATATGAAGTATATTGAACTAATACTCTGACCAGTACTCAGAGTGCTCAAAATACTTCATTGTGCTTATCTAAACAAAAACTGCTTGCCAAGTATGTGGGTAAGGGGAGAGTGTTGCAGGTGGAGTGAGGGTGGTCGTGCGAATCTGAGGGTGACTTGCTGTCTGTGCAGCTCACGCATCTGATGTATGCTGTCTACTTTACCTGCTGCTGAGCACTGTGTGTGGACCGGAATGATGGGGGCTGTGTGTGCAGAAAATACAGAAAAGGTGATGCATTGTCCCTGGTTAAGTACCATTGATTATGTTGCACTATTTATTGTCTGGTCTTTATAGACTTTTGCTCTGTAATTTCACTGCTCAGAAATTTTTGTACATTCTTTCTAAGAACATAAAGAAAGTAAGACTTTATTTACAGCATAATTTGGGAATATGACTAAAAGCCTGTATTACAGATGAGACCAGACGCCAAGATGCATCTGCACAGATGAGCAAAGTTACTTTAAGTGCTGTTTGAAAAGACAGTAAATTCAAGCCCGTGTTACAAAAGTAGTCTCCCTTAATATCCCTCCCTGGTGAGTTTCCTCGCCCTCCTCTTGCACTGGTGTTCAGCTGATCTTACAGTAGGTCACTTTGGGGGATGAATTGGCCAAAGTATTCTAGCTTTCTGCCAGTTGGGCTTTAATAGATCAGCTTACGGGCTAGGAAGGTAACTGTGGTGGCAGCACAAGGAAAACACTGGGAACAGGTAAATACAGCAGTAGTCCCTTTTTCTCCTTGCCTATATTGGGGCAATCAGTCCATCACCTGCTGCTCTGCCCA
The DNA here is from genome assembly GCF_033815535.1 of Pezoporus flaviventris. Classification (NCBI taxonomy): domain Eukaryota; kingdom Metazoa; phylum Chordata; class Aves; order Psittaciformes; family Psittacidae; genus Pezoporus; species Pezoporus flaviventris. The sequence continues at coordinate 17,658,769 of NW_026892585.1, read as the reverse complement.
GTTTGGAAAGGTGACTGAGGATTCTTTTTTGACCCGAGTAATTAGTTTATCATTAAGACTTCTCTAAAGATTGCTGTAATTATACAGTTATTTTGGAAGATTCCATACCTGCTTACCACAGCTTTTAACCTCTCCATTTGCCCTAATTCGACAAGCCCTCTTAACTATGGAAGCTGAATGTTGAGGTTTACTTCCCCCCTGTCACACACATTACACTCACCAGGTATAAATGAGGCTTCCACAGAGGCTAGGATTCCTTTGTAAACATTCCAGACAAGAGGAGGAGGGAAAAGCAGAGATTCCTTCTTTTTGTCCACCAAAAAGATGCATCAGCAAAAAGTACACTGGCAGTAAGGGCCACAGCTGAGTAAGTACCCTGAAACTTCCAGTGGTCTCCTCTCTGGCTTGGGAAATCTCACGTGTTGCTGACTACACTGCCAGTTCTGTCCCAAGAACTGCTGGCGTATCAATGTGCCACTTGTGCTTCTTATTCTGCAAGCAGAAAACAGAATAGCAACCCAAGATACGGGTTTGTTTGCCTCAGTAAACAATAGCAACAGTTTTAACATACTTTAAAGCTTTAGTTCTGAGGTGACAGTAGTAGTTTCTGTAAAATATATCCAGCTTGTGATCTGCTGGGTTATATTTAATTGTAGTGAAAGACTATTTAACTTCTGATGTTTTTTTCATGTAAACTAGGAAATGATTTTGCCTTCTGGCCATTTCTACTCCATTGTTAATCTTTCTTTGTTATGTTGTGTAAACATTACTGCACCTAGTCATATGTCACTTTTCATTGTAAGGAATTTCTGTATTCATTTAAAGCTGTCTGGCATTTCTGTTTTGTATTTTCTTGTTCTCCTGATGTTCTTCAAATGCTCAGGTTATTTATTGAAATAACATAATAGGAAATTTAAGGAAATCCAGTGTTGGTCGTATGATGTAAGTTTTATTGGTCTCCCTCACAGAGCTGATCTATACAGGAAATCTCTGAACTATTTAGAGATCTTGGAAAACTGGAATCATGGATATTCTTCTTAATTGAAAAATATCTACTTCCCTAACTCACCAAGCAGTAAGGACATGTAATTAAACAGTATCTTTATTCCGCTTAAGGTAAGTGTGGCAAGGTTGCATGTTACTGTAATTCTGCTGTTTTCTGGCTTGGTTTAACTGGTGAGCAAGCTCAGCCTCACACAGCGGTTGCGTGCTTCCCCTGGCTGGATGGGAGAGAGAACTGGAAAGGTAAAAACGAGAGAACATGTGGGTTGAGATGAAGACAGATTAACAGCTAAAGTGAAAGCCGCACATAAGCAAAGCAAAACAAGGAATTCATTCACCATTTCCCATGGGCAGGCAGGTGTTCAGCCATCTCCAGGAGAGCAGGGGTCCATCATGTGTAACAGTTACTTAATAAGACAAATGCCATCACTCAGAACATCCCCTGCCTTTCTTCTCCCCCCCAGCTTTTAGTGCTGTGCATGGTGTCATTTGGTCTAGGATATCCCTTTGGTCAGTGAGCCAGCTGTCCCAGCTCTGTTCCTTCCAACTTCTTCCACATCACCAGACTTCTTGCTTGGTGGTGCAGTGTGAGAAGCAGAAAATGCCTTAGTGCTGTGCAAGCACTATTCAGTAGTAACTAAAACATCCCTGTGTTACCAACACTGTTTTCAGCACAAATCCAAAACATAGCCTCATACAATCTACTGTGGAGAAAATTAAACTGTATCCCAGCCTATACCAGTATGCCCAGTAACCTGAGCTAGTGTTCCGTGTGCAGTGTTTCTGTCCTTTGCATGTTTGGAGAAAGGTAACTATAGCTAGCTAAATATAGCTATATAAGTATAGCTAAATATAGCTAGCTATACTTATAAATAAATACAAATAGCTAGGTATGTGTAGATAAAATGGGTAAGCAAAATAAAGGTAAAACTTGTCAGGAAGTGATGCCTCTAATTTAACTTTTATAGCCTGAAAACAAGCGAACTGTGTTTGTGGTGGTACTCTTTTGTTGCCTATGTTTATTTTGATAGTTTCGGGGTTGTGTAAGGCCACGATAAAAATTTTTTTAGACCTTGTATTGATATAGCAGGTGGTAGAAGTCTTCAAGAGAACACAAGTAGACTTACGTTGCTGCTGTAGTACTTTTGATGTGTTTCAGCTTTATACCTGAAGTTGCACTCAGTGTGATTTCTTGTGAGATTTTTCTTTTCTTTGCTTCAGTTTCGTAACTGTTTTATGTGTCTTCTTTTCAAGACTGAGCATCACTGTTCCATTTGAAATGTCAGGTTATTCTTTTTTCACTTGGGTCTCTTCTGTTCATTCATGACAGTGACTCCTGAGTAAGACTGTTGCCTTTCTGTTTAGGCTCTAGCTCATCTACTTCTGTGCCTGGCAAAATCTTGGAGCAGGTTCTCCTGGAAGGCATGCTAAGGCACATGAAAACCAACAAGGTGCTTGGTGACAGCCAGCATGGCTTCACTAAGGGGGAATCCTGCCTGACCAATTTGGTGGCCTTCTATGATGGGGCTACAGAACTGATGGACAGGGGTAGAGCAGTTGATGTCATCTACCTGGACTTCTGTAAAGCGTTCGACACTGTCCCACACGACATCCTTGTCTCTAAATTGGAGAGACATCAATTTGATGGATGGACCACTCTGTGGATAAAGAACTGGCTGGATGGCTGCACACAAAGAGTCGTCATCAATGGCTCAATGTCCAGCTGGAGACCAGTAATAACTGGTGTCCCTCAGGGATCGGTGTTGGGACCGGTCTTGTTCAACATCTTTGTTACTGACATGGACAGTGGGATTGAGTGCGCCCTCAGCAAGTTTGCCGATGACACCAAGCTGTGTGGTTCGGTTGATAGGCTGGAGGGAAGGAATGCCATCCAGAGGGACCTTGACATGCTTGTGAGGTGGGCTGATGCCAAGCTTATGAAGTTTAACCATGCCAAGTGCAAGGTCCTACACCTGGGTCGGAGCAATCCCAGGCACAGCTACTGGTTGGGCAGAGAAGAGATTCAGAGCAGCCCTGCAGAGAAGGACTTGGGGGTGTTGGGTGATGAGAAAATGAACATGAGCCGGCTTCAGTGTGTGCTCGCATCCCAGAAAGCCAACCGTATCCTGGGCTGCATCAAAAGGAGAGTGACCAGCAGGTCGAAGGAGGTGATCCTGCCCCTCTACTCTGCTCTCGTGAGACCTCACCTGGAGTATTGTGTGCAGTTCTGGTGTCCTCAACATAAAAAGGACATGGAACTGTTAGAACAAGTCCAGAGGAGGGCCACAAGGATGATCAGGGGACTGGAGCACCTCCCGTATGAAGACAGGCTGAGGAAGTTGGGGCTGTTCAGGCTGGAGAAGAGAAGGCTGCGTGGAGACCTCATAGCAGCCTTCCAGTATCTGAATGGGGCCTACAAGGATGCTGGGGAGGGACTCTTCATTAGGGACTGTAGTGATAGGACAAGGGCTGACAGGTTAAAACTTGAACAGGAGTAGTTTAGATTGGATATACTAACCGGAAATTCTTTCCTGTTAGGGTGGTGAGGCACTGGAATAGGTTGCCAAGGGTGGTTTTGAATGCTCCATCCCTGGCAGATGTTCAAGGGCAGGTTGGACGAAGCCTTGGGTGAGATGGTTTAGTGTGAGGTGTCCCTGCCCACAGCAGGGGGGGGGGGGTGTGAAACTAGACGATCTTAAGATCCTTTCCAAGCCTAACTATTCTATAATTCCTTTTTTCTTCCTAGCATGGGAAAATAGGTTGAGACTGTTTGCACTTAAAAGTAGTTCTGAAATTACAGAAAGAGCATTTGTGTCAAGTCCTTCCCAATGGGAGATTATCCCATGCTGGAATTGCTAGAGTATCGTCTATGGATTCTCTGAACAAAGTAGTCCATGTTGGCAAGAGTTGACATTAGAGTTTGCTTACATAACTGCTCCAGTGGTATAAAGCCAGTGTCCTTCCCAACTTCCACAGTTTTACTGGGAAATTTCTTGCCATAGGTCTGAGCTGAAAAGCCAGCTGTTTGCTGTTGAGTTTTTATGCTACTTTTTGTTGATTCCTCTTGGAAAATTGAAGCCCTTATGGAGGGAAGGATATGTACAACTGGCATGGTCAAAAAAATCATAGGAACTTAGTGAGATGTGAATGTCATCTTTTTCGTGACAATTTTGGAAGAACTGTGTATACATAGATTGTTTTGATTTTGGGAAAGTGTTGAAGTTTGTGTTGCTTGACTTCAGAAGTGGATTTACCTGAGAAGCTAGTGTACGTCACTTCAGACTCTACTGCTGAGTAAAAGCTGAATAAGGCCATTTTAATCAGCAGGCTGCATGTTCATCAGTTCTGATTTGTTTCTTGGTTTGGTTTTTATTCCTAGCTGTACTGTTTTGATACTGAAGGAGATCCCTACCCTGAAAGAAGCAGCACTTACGCGTTTTTTTCAGTCTTGCTACCACCAGGTTAGAAAATAGGAGGCCATTTACCTTCAGCCTCATCTCACCCTGTTCCTCATACCTTTTATTTGAGATTAGATTAAAAACAGGCATATGTTGAGACATATATATGACATATACATGAGACGTTTCTGTTAGTTCCTTAATCTGGAGGCCAGGCTGCTTTGTGGTGTAGATGTGTGAAGCTTCAGGTTGCAGACCTGTCCTCTCATCTGATCTTTACCACTTTCATATGTTTGGGGTTTTTTTTTCCTCCCCTGACCTGTCCTGAACAGGAATCAAACCAGCACAATTTAAAAGCAAATCAATCTGTTAAGGCAAAATGTCTTGGCTTCCAGATGGTGGAAAGAAGTGTTGGTTTCCCCCTTTCCTCTGTGTCTTTCTTGGGGATGAAGTGCCTGTAAAGGTAACAGTTAATAGGGTTTAGTTAGAAAACTGAAAGGCATGGTTGTTGATACACCTTATCTTGCTCTTGTACAAATACAAAAGCAGTGGACATCCTTGTTCAGAAATACAGTGCTAGCTAAAATAGTACCAAAAAGTGCACTTGATGAAGGATGCATAGTCTTTGGACAGAGCTTACTAGTCCACTTTTAACAGGTTATGGCTGAAAATTATTCTCTGGGATAAGCAATTCAGAAAACTGGGTTGCCAGACAGCTACAAGTTATCTGAAAACGTGTAGTATGTAGATAAGAGACTTCAACTCAAGGACATTTGGGCTGATTTTTGTCAGTCCAATAATAATAAACCCGCAAAATGTAAATCCATTATTTGTGTGTAATGGGTACCAGAATAGTGCATGTTTGTTTGATCTTTCAAAATTTCATGTAGCAGCTACTAAATAGTGTGGTGCTGTAACTTGAATTGCTATCAGCAATGCTATTGATGAATATAAAATTAATTTTTCTCCTAATCTTAGTAATAGCTGATTTAGTTTTTATTTTATTGTTTGCCCTGCCCTGTGGTCTTTAACTGATTCTGGCACCTGATGCAGAAAGCCTGCATCTGAAGTTTGTCCGAGTTGCAAAGCTGAATATGGTAGTTAGTATCATCTTATCAAAGCTTATAGTAGTTAGTATCATCTACCATTTCTGCACATGTTGCTAACGCTCTTTCATATATATGAGTGGAGCAAAATAAGCTTTAGTTTTAACTGCGTTACACTGGAATTTTTTTCTCAAGTGTGTGCTTCAAGATGACCTGATTTTAATCTTTTATAAATGAGAATAGATGCGATATTTCCCTTGTTGTTGACCAGATGGTGATAGTATTGACTGAAAAGTATATGCTGTTTCACAATGAATGGAATCTACCAGCTGCTGCTTTTTGGCTGGGGTGAAATGGAATGTGTTGGGAAAATATGCTGACTGGCAGTTTGGTTGTTCCATCTCTGCTAAAAGCCAGGAGCCATGTGGGACAAGGAATTAATGGGATGTTTTTTCTCTGGGATGCAAAGTGAATCTTTCTGCCCTTTTTGGTTTGGTTTTAATGCTACACAAGGTCCACTTGAGAAGAAACGTAAAACAAAGTTTGTATTAAGAGTAGATACTTGAGAATCATTTCCTCTTCCCTTAGGCATGGAAAAGAGATGAGGTAAAGGATTTTATTACATTTGGGTTTTATAGTTTTATTTATAAAAACTGTCAAGCCTCACAGATTTTGTCAAAATATTTGAATATTGTGTTTTGGAATGCCAGAAACACTTCAGAAAACAAAATTCAAGTGTTCTGTACGCCATCAATAAATTTGCAGTAGCACCTCTAAAGAAAAGACATGATGGAGCTTCTTTTAATTTTTAAGAACTAACAATATCCTTTGAAGTAGTTTTGTCTTGCAGATTTAGGTAAAGATAAGTATTTCAAAAGAATTGGTTGGTTGTGTTTTTTTTTTTTCCCTGTGTATTAATACTGCATGAATGTCGTTAATTAAATTAGCTTTGCAGTATTTTGGAAGAGAGGTAATACCCCTAACAAATAAGTGTTATCAGCCTATTGCATTTGTATTACTCTCATACTTTTCAGTGTTGAAGACTTCATCATTTTATTCAGCAAGGAGTAGTTTGTTGGTGTATCAGACTTGAGATGTACGATGTGTGACTTGACTATTTACATAGATTGCTACGGACTTTTTCCTTGTCACATGGGATTTGGGTGGGGTTTTTTTGGTGGTGGAGGGGCTGTTTTTTCTGTCTCAAACAAGAAGGAAGAAATAGCAGAGGGTTGTTTTGTTCTCTTCATACATGTTAGCCTCTTGGGAAAAGTGAAGGATAACACGCTCCTACTGCAGAATGCAAATCTGTAAGGAGCCTTGCCTTTTACATTTCTTTCTATGGTACAACAGTGCGAAATAAAGCTCCTTGCTACTTCGACATAAATTAAACTGGAAATGGTGAATTTTGTTGACATTCTTAGGTAATCATACAATAACAGAATGGCTTTGGGTTGGAAAGGTCCCTGGTTCCAGCTGGAGAGAGATACCTTGTCTTTCTGCGTTCCGTGGTTCAGTGTTTGGGGACGCAGTCCCCCTGCTCATCACAAACAAATGCTAAGTATTTTATTAAGAGAAGATCAGCAATAGACCAAATGATGCCGGGGACGTTTCTAAAAGAGGACAATGAGACGTAAAAGAAAAGTTACTGTGTTTCTAAAACCAGAGAAAGACAGAACTAAGAGAGTAGGCGCTAAAAGTTTTTTAAATGTCCATGAGGTGTCAGTGTACATCAAGAACAAACCTGAGAGATCAACATGTCCTTCTGAAGAAATGGTTGGTTGCCTGTGGATTTTTTGGAGTCAAGGGTACACAAAAGTTTATCCTCGTGTTTTAAATAAGTAATGTACTGTTCGCATACGTTACGTATTCTGTTTTGATACCATCTTTCTGATTCTACAGTATAAATACTCCTTTATAAAGCGTTTTGTTGGCTTCTAGGAGTGCCAGAACTTTGCAAGTTCTCCTTTAGGTGTCATCTTAATTAAATAAATCACTGATTGAAGCCAGTGTTAGGAAGATTTTGGAAGAAATGAACCCCAAAAGATCCTGTTTGGAAAACAAACGAACAAAACCCAACAACAAAAACCTAACATCAAGTTTAGTTTTTAAGTCATTTAGGGATAACTGTGTAAGGCTGTAACTGCGTTGCTGTGCTTGTATGGTGATACATAACTTGTTCGTGTGTTAAATTGTTTCTATGTGCATTTTTTTAAACTGGGCCCTAAAATTCTCTATCCTGTTCCTATTGTCATGTGCTTTAGAAGTGCTGTTAGTGCTGTAGGGCCAGTTCAGTAACATAATCTGTGACATTCCTACCTGACAAAATGCTGTGCTCTTTTAAAAAGAAACTTACCAGGAGTGATTTGTAAATCATGGGAGAAAAACTTGAGTTCGTGTCGTGAGTTTTTGTGTAATTGGAATGGATTTTGTGAGAGATGCACTTGATTGCAATAGTGTACACGTCTGGAGAAGTTCAGGTGTCAAGAAGGCTGTTTTGAGATATTTAAAGGAAAATGGAATGAAGTAGTTCTGACACATTGCTGATGAAGGGAGCTCAGCTCATGGGTGTGGTTTTGCATAGCAATTGCATCGCTTTCTGTCACTGTGAGCAGTTTGAATGCTCCCACTGCTCTGTGTCAGCTGTCAGCCTGTGATGGGCTGGCTCGAATAATTCACCAGCAAAAGAACCCAAAAGTTTGGAGCACTTGAATCACAGAGGGGCCTGTGCTGGCTGAGGAAAGGGATATGAATGTGCATGGTTCATGTGGGGAAGGGAGGAGTGCAGAGTCTCTCTGGGGGACAGCAGTTAAAATCAGACTCATCCACTTCCTCTGATGGCACTAAAAAACCCAAACCTAACACCCAAACCCCAAACATAAAATAAATGGATTCCTGGGCTGATAAAGCTTTAATTAGTGTTCTAAATTAATACTTTGTATAATTTTTGAAATTTAATTCAGTAATGAACTGCTCAGCTTTTTAAGGAGAGTGCCTTTAATCTTCTAAATAACAGAAAAACTGATAGCAAAAGTAACTTACGAGAATAAATGTTGCTTACACGCTCTTATCCTGAAGGGGCGTGTAAGAGCCCTCCTGGGAGCTGCCTCCCTGCTGGGCATTGAGGGGAGGACTCTTTGCAAGGTTTAAAGCAAGTGAGTGAGACTCTTGGCTGTTCCTGTATTTCTCCTTGCTCAGTTTTGGGAGCAGCCATCCATTTTGGCAGCTGCAGAAGGTTCAGATGAGCTCTCTCATCCCGTAGTAGTGTGCGTGCGTGTATCTGTGTGAATGTGTGGATTTTATCCAGCTGTGTTTTCCAGAGTGTTTCCAGTTGCTCTCTTTCTTGGACATGAGGGAGGTGAAAGGGGATCCTAATAATTTCTAGGAAATTTAGCTTGCAGCTATTGGCCTACACTACTTTAAAGAGAACCAGAACAATCTGTATACAGTGTTGGTGAGTGTTTACACACTGAAGAGAGATAAAATGCATAAATGTGGTATCATAGCAACTAGAAATCATTTTGTTTACTTGCATATAGTATTTTGAGTCCCTGGTATGTATGGAAACAAAATCCCACATGTGAGCAATCCAGCTGAACTGTGGCTTCTGTGGCCACAGTCTATTCATATCTGTCCAGAACTGTATTACAAGTATTGGCACTGGTAGGAATGGGATATGCAGTTTTAGTATTGTACCAATCAAAATTATCATCGTCTTTCCACTCTTATAACCGTTGTGCAAGAGAGAATCCGATTTAAAACATCTTTAACAGAAAACTTTCACATCTTTTAAAGAAAATTAGTCAGTGTATTCAGGATGCTCCCCTCCCAAACCCATCCTGGAAAAAAACCCTCACCACCAGGCTCCCCCCCAGCACAGCCCTTGGCACAGCACTCTTCCCTGGGTGGAACAGGGAGGGGGAGCCTGGGCTGTAGGCAGATTGTGCCATCACATGACTGATGAGTAGGAAAATCTGAACAGAAGCTTCTAAAGGCAACAATTTTTCTTGGTTTTTTTTTCTAAAGTTTGGGAATTTTGGAGCTGTGTTGTATTTCAGCCTCTTCCTCCCCCCACTGTTACTGACTTTCAAAACTTTCTGCTAGGAGAGTCTCAGTAGTGACAAAAATGGAGAATAGTCTTTTTTTTAGGGAGTATATTCTGTTGTGCTTTTCTTGCTGACAAGATCTGAGCTGTATTCTGAATAGTGTAAGTTGTGTAGTCTTCTGAGGAAATATCTGCTGCTCTTGCTCTGTCATTCTAAATACAGTGTTTCCTGTTGATAATAGTGCTTTTATTTATCAGAATGTTATGCGCATGAATGAATAGCAGACAGATACTCAAAGCTAATTTAACTTTCCTAAGATGGCCAGACTAGGGAAGTGATAGACAGGAATTGCTTCCATTCAAAAGTCTTCTTTCCCATACCCTTCTGGTAGGGAAAAAAGCAGTCTATATTATATTATTGCACCAACTTAGGGTTGTTTTCCTTCCTCAGTCCAACACTTCTTATTTCCCCTTATGGTCATTTAATCACAGGAGGCCAATGAGTGCTGTGTAATACTTCTTTGGATATACTGCTGTGCTCTGTTCTTAGCTTTTCCACACATTGTTTGTTATTCCTTGCTTTTAATTGTTTATATCTTGTTGCCTCTGTGTCTGGATTAACGTTTTGTTAGTACTGGCTGCTGCAATCACATAACATTGTGAGCCCAAGCCAAACATGGACCATGATGAATCCCCACGAATGTGGCTGAAACACAACAGGTAGTGGGCTTGCTGAAGGAAAAATTCCAAGCTCATTTTTGCAAATACAGCTAAAATCAAACTTAAATGGGTGCAGTTATCAGCTGGTGCGCTTTCAACTTTGACCTACAGAGATATGACCCACTGAGCTTCTTGGGGTTTGTGTTATCTTTTGGGGAGGCAAAAAAAAACCCTCAGCCCTTCTCCGTTTATTCTTTCTTTGATAGTTGAATGGTTCTGTTGGAAGCGGATCAGTCTTACTTGTTTTCTTCAATAGTTAACAGCTTATTTTCTTCAACAGTCTAAATCAATTTGTTACTCGAGAAAAGCAGCGGATTCTGGAAATGTCCTAAGCTGATGTGAGTCATCACAGAAGTTTTTAAATAGTTGAATGTGATGTTTGTTTCCTCCCTTCCATGGCTCAAAATGGTATGAATCACTTTTTAGTGTTTCCCAGATAATATTCTGAGCGGAAGTGGTATGTGTTTCTGACTCAACTTCTTTAGTGTTGGAGGAGCACTCCCAACCACTGCTGGTTTTGGCCGTGTGGGAATTCCATAGGAATTTCAGACAAACGTATTAAAGCAAACATTTTATAACCATGGCAACTTCCACGAGGATTCATATGGTTGGTGATACAAAACTGTGAAAGCCCTCTACTGACTGGCATAACTGACTTCACTTTTCTGCCTAAATTCTGTAAGTGGTACGGGATAAAAACTCACTCGTAAGAATCATATTTCAAGTTTGTAGAAGGTCTCGTAGAACACAAGGGTTTGTGTTTTGTGGCTACCTGCTACTGTTCTTATCTCTCAAAATTGATATTTCTCTTACGAACCTGAATCTTTTCTCTCATTTCAATGCTTTAGTCATTTCAGGTCTCTTTATTCTTTCTACATAACGTGAAGCACAGCTCAAAAGTGATACATACTCTGGTGCAACTGAAACGGTGCTAGAAAACTCAGTCATCTAATGAATATTACAGGGAGCGGAGAAGGGGGAAAAGGAGACCTGCACATCTGCATTAAATGGCAGTATTGGGAGGAATAACCTTGGTGTGATTTTTAATGGAGTAACTGCTTTGTGTTATTCCAAACTCATCAAACATGCTGCAATGACAGCTTTTATGTGTCATCATTTAGTGTGGAGATAGCAATAGAATCAGATTGGTCACTTGTAACAGGCAGCAGAACAACTCTTTTATTTCTAGGGATCTACCTGACTGGTGTTTGCTGCTTCAGAAGCTCAACAGTATGGCAATCCAGCAGAGTTTTAATGAGGAAATGATAGACTTGATTCCAGGTTTCTTGGGTCCAGCTAGAATTCCCTAATTTTCAGTCTCAACACCAGCACTGTCCAGTGCTGAATCTGGGTGCATTGCATTGCGCTACCTTTCTTCTAAGGGGGTTTCCAGCCTCCAGCAAAAGAACCAAAGTTAAGGAAAAAGAAAAGTGAGGATAAAGGTTATTGTCTTGTAGCCCATACAGCTAAATGAGCCTCAGTGGGGAAGCTGACTGTCCCAGTGGACCAAGTATAATGTGTTCCTAATCATCTACTGAAGAAGCAGCGGTTTGTTAAAAAACAAACCAAAAAAAGCCTCTGAAATCAGGGAAGCTGGAACTTGTTCTTTTCCCGTGTAACAATGAATGATTACAGTCAGGATTTGCTTTCCTGTTTGGCTTGGTTGAGGTTTTTTGATTAAGTATCTGGTAAGTGAGAATTGCTTAATTTCCTTGGGATACAGGCGTAAGGAATTGGTTTCAGTGCATCCAAGCAAGAAGAAACTGCTAAGCCTTTTATGCCGTACTTTAGAAGATGATGTACTAATATTCAGGGCTGCAGTCTCTGAGGGATGATGATCTTGTGCATTATAGTACCTGTCCTTGAAGAGCAGACCATGCACTGATCTGCAAGCCCCAGAATACATCTCTGAAGAGCAAAAAGCAAGCTTATTGTATGGTGAAAATAAGGCAATGTTAAACTGACCTTTTATTATGTGGATTTGGATTTAATTTTAATAAATTATGAGCTTGATTCTGTTTGCAGAAGCAGTATTGCAGGAAGAATTTTTTGAAGGGAAAATATATAAGATCAGTACTTCCTGTGCTCATCATTAGAGTATGACTGTAGATCAGTAGAAAAGTAGATCAAAGGAGATGTACTAATTCTTGTTGGTGTATGTGTGTGCCTTTGTGCCCAAAGGGAATTCTCTTAGTTGTTTTACCAGCTGCCCTAATACATCTTATTAGGATTTTAATTCAAGTTGTAAATTTATGAGAGTGTATGCACTATGGGTATAAGCACTTTCAAGGCAATGTGATAGATGGTACAAAACCGAGATGAGGTATTCTGCAGTCATGCATTTGCTCCAGCCAAACTACCTTTATCTCTTTCTTCTCCTTGAGAAGAAGCAATAGCATCACTTCCTGAAGCATCAGGCTGTCAGTGCCAGCTGTGACAGTGGGTTGATGTCTTCCAGTGTCTCTGAGTTGATGTGTTCGCTCCGCTATCGGTGCGTTCCTGCCCAGCCTCACCTCCCAGCAACTGGCTGGGTACTGCTGGGAGAGCACAGCTGACATGTGAAAGAGCAAACAGGGGTTGCTGAGACTTGGCCTTTGATTTCTGCTTGCTTTGTTTCCTTCAGCTCTGCTCTCAGACTGATGTGCACAGCTGAAATTGCTGCCTTCAGTAATTCTTCCTGGAAGGATACTGTGGTTATTATTGTAATTGATGCTGTTTTCAGTGCCAGAAAGCAAAATTAGCTGTGGACATGGTCTGAGCTGGAAGGAACTAAGGGGACCAAAAGTATTTCTGGTGTCTTGTGTCTTTTCTGCCTTTGCTATGCCAACAGGTGAAAATAATGTGTAAACTGTCAGTGAGGCTTGCTTCTTGTATTACAAAAACGTTTTTTAAAAGCTGTCATACTTGCAAAACACCTTTAAGTGTAGAGCTAATAACTGTGGGTTTGTGTGGGTTTAACAAATGCTGAAGTGTTTTGCCTGCTTCTCTCTTTGTGCTGGTATTTTGAGGTAATATTTTCATTTTCCAGCAGAAGTTGTCTCCTGTCACTTACCTTCTCCAAAAAAGAAAAACTGCTTTAAAACCAACCCGTCACCTGTCCAAAACCCACACCATACTACCTGAAATAGATTGTCTGTATCTATTCTGTCTTCATGGATGCAGACTTATCTTAACTATCCATAACAATGTATGTGGATAGATGCATTTTTTGGTGGTCTCTCTTTCCTCAAACAGGAGTTGTTTTGAATTCTAGTTGATTTTATAAGGATGACAATTCCAACGTCAGACATACACAGTTGTTATTAGGAAAGCTGTTGGGTGTAGTAGCTGCCTTCCATTTCAGTCAAAAGGCAGGGAAGTGGCTGCGATTAGATGCTGATGCTGAGTCAGTAGGAGCCCCCAGCCAGAGCACATATGTGTGAAAGCTTACAGTTTGGTTAAGTGTACAAATTAAGTTTACATCTTAATCATAAACAGACATCTTGCATTACAAACTTTTCTTGTGCTGCTCCAGTAAAGCTAGGATGAATGCTAGATTGTCTTCTTTGTCATGCTGGTGTCTCAGGTTTTGTTGCGATGACTTCATTTACTGGATTTTGTTAATTGCAGAGTCTTAATTTAATGAAAATACCTCTGAGACTTAATAGAAGCTGTATACTTGCATCAGAAAAAAAGAACTGCCTGTGGTATCCGGGAAGTGCAAGCAAAGCTATTTTGCTTGTCCTTGGAAGCAGAAATGTGGAGTCTGGAGGCTAAAACTACTCTCCCTTTTCTGCATTCCAGCTATATTCTGGAAAAAACAGAGCAAAATTGGGAAGAAAGGTAGTAATTTCTTGTTGCTTTTGACTGTTCCTTTTGCTGACGCCACCTCATTCCCTCAGGAGTGGGGAGGAAACAGCAGAGGAGTTCAGATGAGTGACTCACAAGGCTTCTAGAAGTATTCTAGCTTATATTCATGGTGATGCTGAACACTCATCTCTGTCTATATGTGGGCAACACTTTAGTAAATATTCTAGCTAAATTACATAAAAATCTGCTTTTACTGGGACATGCCTGTGTACTTAGAGCTGTAGCTATTATAAGCGGTCTTTGTCTTCTGAAGAAATCCATAGATTGAGGTTTTTGCCTTGCAGAACTCATAAGAATTGTTTAAAAAATAATTCACAAGACTTGGTTCTAAAGTTTGCATTTTTTCTGGCAAGTGACAGAACAATTTCTGTCCTTTCCTAGATCTTTAATTGCATAAAATACAAAATTAAACCAGTTGGATAAATCTCAGCCCAAAAAAGGCTTGATAAGTGCTGATTGACAAGAGAGAAATCTTTATTTGGGTAGGTTTGTTGATACTGAATGTGCTTCAGTGAGGTTTTCAGTGTCATCAGCAGTGGTAGGTCTGTAGAAACAGATGCTATATTTAGCCAATTCAGAGTTCATGTTTTTACTGTCTGGTGTAGACATGGCTGCTGTCTGTGTTTTAACCTGCAGATTGCATTCTTGTAACATATTCAGTCTGTATGCACCCATGAAAGTCTCTTGGCAAGTCTAATTTGAAAATTACAACATCAATTTACTTATTTTTTATTATTTGCAAGCAGGTCCTGGAGCCAGAGCACAAAGGCTTTTTTAGCAAAAATGCATATCCTCACTATTGTCCACATGAAAATTCCTTCTGTTCTCTCTCCATTGCACTTCTTAAAACTTTAGACTTAATATGTAACTCTTACTTTGCTAACCATTTGATATTGTGGAGGCTATTGGATAATCACCCTCAAGCCTCAGCAGACATGACGTTCTTTTTTCTTAAGTTAGGCCATTTTTGACCCTTCTTGCCTACAACTCATTTAATAAGCTTTCTGATTGGAATTACGTGACATTTGGAGAAGATGGATGCTGATGAGCTGTCTTCAGTTACTTTAAGTTTTATTAAGGTAAACTGAAAAGTTTTTCTTGGGAGATGCATTGTTCTTTCTTCATACCTCTGCAAAAATCCATTACGATCCCTACATTAGTTTGGGCAGAGGATGCTTAAATTAATCCTCTTGAATTTACTCTGCTTTCGTTCTCTGTTACTGTTGTCTCTTCTCCTGCATTGAAATTTAGAAGATAATTGGCTGAAAACCTGAAACCTTTGTTTGATTTCTTTTAGTATAATTGTGAAATTCAGCTGTTGGCTTTCAGAATAGCTGTGGGGTAGCATTAGAAATCTGTATTTTGCACATCAAGATACCTTGGATGATTAGAGACGGTGTTTGCATTGAGGTGAAGGCTCTGCCTTCAGTTGAAAGGGATGGAAGCCGGGAAGGTTGTTTTTTTAAGTAACCTCTAAGTGCTACGTCATTGTAACCAAAAGTTTAATGCTTCTAGAACTGGGTTGTCCTTTAGTTACGGAAATAATTGCACACATGCACATTCTTAGTGCGGGGGGGGGGGGAGGTTCTGCTTACTTACATGGTTTAGATTGCTATCAAGATCAATGTAATATTGACTTGTGTCAATGTGTTGGTTCTCTTCTAATGCAAACTGGGATGTATTGGCTTTTAAGTCTGTGACCTTAGTAATGTCACCATTCAAAATTATATAATGTTATGCAAGGAATATATTAACTTGTTTTTTTAAATAGTTTGTATTTTATTTACTTACATGTAAGATTTCTAGAATAATCATCAGGGTAGAGTCAAATATTAACTCTTCTGTATTTTCACAATTGACTGTGAAGTCATATACATTTTTAAGGTGACTAGCTGATTTTAAGTGCACCAAGAACATTAGCTTTTGGAGAATTTGAACTAAATTGGGCATTATCTCTCTCTAGCAACATGTCCAGTTGGTAATTCCAAAGCAAGCATATGAAACCCTTAGCATTTGCTTACTATATAAAGGTACTGATTGGAGAAAAGTGTTCATTTCACTAAGCATATGATCTTAGTTAGAAGATGATTATCCAACAAGAGTGTGTGTTGTATGAAACCCAAATAATGCATTTTGTCAGTGTACTTTGCTCGTAGACTTAAAATCGGTGTGTGTGTGTTAATATTTCTTGTTATTTTTAATGAGTGTTTAGTTATGCAACTATGCTGCAGCGTCTATTCCTTAGGGCATTTTTCACAAATAGAAGGCAAACTGTTTTCTAGCTTGTGGTTGCTGTGTTGTGCTTAGCAGGCAGTGGGGTGTTGCAGTAGATGAGTCTTGAGGATGTCCATGGTTATATTTAAACTGGTTTTGCTGTGGCCAAGAAGAACATGAGTTGTCATATGTGTTCATGTGAATCTGTGCTGTTTCTTGTTAATAAATGGTTGAAATGCTAGAACAAAGCAGTGCAGCGTGCTAACAATGGGGCTTTATATAATGAACCGAATACATTTGTAGAGATGTTTTGTTAGTCACATGCTAGAAATGAGAGCACTTGGGAAATCTGAATCCAAAATTTCATGGTGAATCAGACACTGGTGCTGCATTCAGCCAGGTCAGCAGTCCTGAGCTCAGGAAGCCTAAGGCTAAGGTGCTCTTTTGCATTTATAAATCCCTTCACTTGCATGAAGTGCCAGCAGGGGTGTGTTAAGCAATTCATTATGTTGCAGTGAAGCTATCATAGACATTATTTCAGGAGTGGTGATGTGAGCTTTTCCTGCCTGTGGCCTCCAAAGGTGGGAATTCAGTATGTCTATTAATAGCAAGCCATTTAATGTACTGCTTAAACCTGTCTTTCTGCTGGGATTTATATGTGAAACCCGAGTACAAATGCTTTATTGGAAAGCTGTGAACTTGTTCACCATTGACAAAATCTGATCTCTCCAGCCACTGAAGGACAAGTGCCTTCATATTGCACAGCAGAAACAAAATCCCTCCCTCTGTTCCTGTAACACTGAAGCTTATCCAGCAACTTTGACAGAAGCCATTTACATAATACACCCACAAGCCAGCACCGTTTAGGCAGATTGAAACTGAAAGATTTATTCAGCAAGTTGTAGGGCTTTCTATTATGTTTTATTATCTTATATTATTATTATTTTATATTTAAATTATACTCAATGTAATTTTTGTCAAGCCGAAGAGATGTTTGTCTATACTAGTTGCAAGTAACCGTGGGTTTGGCCATTAGTAGTTGTCTTTCTAATGGTCAGCTGATTGCATAGAGAGTGATTTTACTTTAATTTTCAGATTATTCGTGTGGGGAGTTCCTCGTCTTCAGTGAGTTAAGCGAGGGCTATTTTGCTGCTCTGTCCAGTGCCATATGAGAGCAGTTAAAATGCTGGAGTTGTTTACTGCTCCAGTTGTTGTTAGCAGAGCCAGCACACCACATTTCCTTGTGGCTTTTAGTGGAAAATCTGAAGCAGTTGCTCCCAGTGATAGGATTTTTACGTTTTCGGCTGCGTTAGTCACAGGGCTGGCACAGGCGTAACTGCAAAGACTGCCCCCAAAAGAAAGAAAAAGGCGGCCTTTTTTTTTGTGCCAGAGGAAGTTGCGCTGGGAGCAGTGGCTGAGCTCTCTGGTAAGTGTGACATGTGAGCATTACTAGGCATTTCACCCCGCCAGGCTGCAGTCGCTGCTCGTCAGGCTGCTGCTCAGTGGGATTGCTGCTGTGGCAGTGGTTTGTCCGCTGCTCCTACGGGCTGTTAGTGACCGGCTCGGACAGACAGGCTTTTTCTAAGCTCTGCAAGGCTATCTGCTGATTGTGTAGTTTAACCTGTCAAGTGAAAAACCTGATAAGCAGAAGCTCTAACTGAAGAGGAGAAGCAGGTTGGCACAGTGACAGATGTTTGGATAAAGAAGTTGGCTCAGAGAAGATGTACGGAGTCTGATTTTTTTTTTCTTTCCTCTCCCCATCAATCTGAATGAAGACTATCATGGGAACTGTATGCACATGGTGATCAAAAGAAACACTTGAGTGATGAACTGCTTCTGCAGAAGTCTCAGGCAGTAATTCAAGCTTTTATGTGCAGTAGCTGGCTTGTTTTGCTGAAGCATTCCTCCTCAACAGCATTTCTCCGTAGCGTGTTCTCTGATGGAGCTACTGCCCGCTGAAGGGGAAACGAACACTCCGCATTGCTCGTCTCCCTGATGGAGTAACACCGTCTGCGCCGCTGTCGGTTGGGGAGGCTGGATTCCACCGGCAGCATTATTCAAGGAGTTCATTGTCCCTGTGGTCTGACTCATCGCATGTAAATGTACTGCAGCCGCGCTGCACGTTGCAGATATTTTTCTTGCATGGGAAAGAATTATTTTCCTCTAAGCAGGTCCTGAATAACTGTGGAAATGAGATGTGTTTTTCTGGCCGGGCTGTTTCTTGCACTGAGAAAAGGAAGCTGTAGAATGACAGGATGATCAGAAGGCGCGTTTATTTTCAGTCACCAGAAAAGCTGCGACGGTTGATTTAAAACTGACCTTGCGGGAGCGGGTATAGCTGCAGCCGTCTCTCTCAGGGCAATTGTTCCTTGTTCTGTCCTCAATAGGACGGTGTCGTGTCTTCTGCAACAATGATCTCACTGTGAGGGTAGAAGGACACCGTGGAAGTTGTGACATCAACAAAGACATTTGCCTGTGAGAGGACAGCTGTGTGCAGCAGTGAGTGCTGCTCGGATGGAATTGGATCGTGGGATATTTTTATCAGCCCTTCCACAATTCCATTTCTGTGGTTTCAATGCCTAGGGAAATCTTACTTTAACGAGAACAACTTTTTTGTGAGCATTGTCTGGAGCATCTCAGGGTGTTTAGATCTGAAAGATGAAGTGTAAGGGGGGATTGCAGTGTCCTGTTTAAAATGCTAATGCACCAGCAGTAGCACTCACAACTTTGTGAGTGCATGTGAAACAGGTGAAAGTGTTTCCTCATACGGTCCCTGTTGTGATACCTGTGGTCTGGTTCCAAAAATACCATTGCTGGCATTTTTCCGTTTGCTTTTGCTTCCTCAAACGGATCGAATGAGTCGAGTCTGTATTGTTGTTTTGGAGGAGGAGGAAGATGATTCTCCCACATTCATTTCCAAATTACCTCAGGAAAATGTATCTTTGCGTCCGTCACCCCCTGCAAAAGTGCTGGTAAGGCATGTCCTTTGTTGGCATATTTCCTGCTTACAGTGCTGTCGCAAATACCAATAGTAATATTAACATGAATGTGCATGATGCTGAAACAAGACAAAGTGGTGAAAACTGCTGATACTGAAGAGGGAAAAAACAGAAACTTAGTTGTAGAGTTAATATTTGCAAGGGCCCATTCCTTTCCATGTAACTATTTATGGTGCAGCAATACAGATCTCAACTCTTGTATTAATAGCAGAGGGTTTTTAGAAGGCTTTGTAAACTGTATTTGAAGAAAATGGTTTCCCCTGTTCCACTCCCTATTCCTCAGTGGTACATTTATGCAATACTACTTTAGAAACTGATGTAACCATTGCATTGCAGTAATATGCTGTGTTTATTTTGAGAACGGATAGAGTATATAATGTACATCAAGCAGGAGCTATTCTCAGCTAGAATAAGAAATAGCATAAGTCAAAATCTTGATGTAACTGATTCAAATTCCCACTTTCTGGAAATGGTCAACGCTGGTGACTGCGCTTTTATTGATTTATTTTGTTTTGTCAAGTGACTGACTTGACTTGACTTGCTAGCATACCTCAGCAGCTTTTCTGACTAAGAAACCCTGCTATATTTAGTAATAGATGTGTGTGAGTGTGAATTTGTTACCATACTCATCTGATGCACTTTGCTTTCCCACTCTATCCGAACAGGTGAAAAACTTCAGTAACTTCAGTCACTTGCGAATGTAAAAGGGGTTTGCTTGCTTATATTGTATAGAATTTGCAGCACATAACAGCCCTAATTTTATTATAAGGAGTTCTGTTTTCAGCTGTTATAAGCTAATCTTCTGGCCGTTTTTTTCCCCTCAATGTTTCACTGACTTACATTATGTTCATGTGTCTGACGTTTTTGAAACCTGGCATTTCTTCAATTCTAAATGGTGTTGCTGGTTTCTTTATTACTGCCTGGGATGTTTTATTTCGTCATCATCTTGTGTTTGTGTTATGTATCAAAAGAACATGTGTGTATCTCTGAAAGCTGAAATGGGTTATATTCTAAGATGGGTTTTTTCCTTCATTTCAGCCACCATTGGTTCAAGCTATATTTAATGGAGATCCCGATGAAGTTCGAGCACTGATTTTTAAGAAAGAAGATGTTAATTTTCAGGTAAAACCAAACACCATT
Organism: Pezoporus flaviventris; assembly: GCF_033815535.1. Taxonomy (NCBI): domain Eukaryota; kingdom Metazoa; phylum Chordata; class Aves; order Psittaciformes; family Psittacidae; genus Pezoporus; species Pezoporus flaviventris. Next base: position 17,638,356 of record NW_026892585.1, on the reverse strand, counting down.
AGCTTTGACTACGTTTTAGCTTTGTTTTGATACAGCTTTCTGCTGTACTAATCACTTTAAGACTGCTAATTTGTGAGTTGTAGATTTTACTGCTTTTACCTAATAAGCAAAGTAAAGCCTATGCCTATGCTTAATACTGGGAAGGAGTGTAGTTTTGTAGATTTGTGTTGATAGTAAAGACCTAATTCTGTATTCCTTTCAGATGTTAGTTCTTCAGTGCCTGGGTAACTGAAAAGCTTGTTTATACAGTTGCATCACACTTCTTAGAAAGTTAGACAAGAGTGATGCTATGTAGGCCTTGATTAAATACAGTGTATAGTATACAGTAGACTAGTATAAGAAAATAGTCTGGGGTTTCAGTAGGTAGGTTTAATAGTGGGTTTTAAAAAGGGAAGCCTAATGGTTATGTTAATAAGTAAAAATGAGAAATTCTGCTTCTGTGTCCTGTTTGCAATGCTGCAAACCCAGACACTGCACTACAGAAATGAAATGGAGTTTATTTCACTGGGTGAACTTCCAAGATTTGAACAACATGCAGTTACTGTAGTTAATTTCTATTGAAATTCTAGTACAAGTTTGACTTTTTGCAGGATAATATAGCATAAGCTCTTTACCTTGATTAGAAGTTGCTTTGATTATTAAAGCAGACTGACCTAAACTTTTTAGGCTATAAAACTATGGGAATATATGTAGCTGTTTCTCTTTCAAGTGATCAGAGCAAGAATGGTGCTAAAAAGCAAAGGCCAACATCTAGATGCAATTTAGTGGCCAATGCAAGACCATAATAATGCTTTGCATTTTCTTCGTGAGAGATGTAAACCAAAAGAAAATAGTTTGGTCTGTATATTTTGATATTTAAAAGCATTATGCAGAATTTATGTCTGACCAATGCCAGCTGAAATACAAGAGAGCCCTCACATTGTCTTGAAGAACTTGAGTTGGCACCCCCTGTAAGTTGATGTCAAATCTGAGGTTCTGTTTGATGAGGTTGGACTTGTTTCCTTTTTCAGTAGCTTTGCATGTTCTGAAGCAAGATAGAATGGTGGGTAATACAGTATCAAAAGACTTGCTCTCATAGCTGAACAGCAGATTATCAGTTGCATATTATTCCAGACTTCTCATATGTTCACTCTGGTCATGTTGCCATTTTTATTTTTGAAAGCTGGTTAGTCTATATTGTTTCATTTTTGTTCCTTCATGTGTAAGTCAGGTTTAGCATTCATAGCTATAGTCCCTGTGAACAAAGTTAGGTTAGTATCTCTCTGTTTTTCTGATTATCTATTACAAAAGCCTCTGCTAGACTTCAGTATGTGTGTGGTAGTGGTTTGGGTTTGGTGTCTGTTTTATCTCAAGTTTTGTCAAATAGTTGCCCATAAAGACAAAGTCAGCAGATGTGCTTAAATAGGAAAGCAGACAGTTGTTTGATGTCTTTGAAGGTGGTTACTTCAGACTAACAGGTAGTTAACAGTGAAGAAAAATGCTGTAGGTAGAAGATAAAAACTCTGGAGGTTATTATTCCTTTCTGTGGATACATGTCCCTTTAACAGAATGTGTGTGCATCTTAGGCTAGAAACACCCAAGGTGTGTTTAGAATCCATCCGGTACGAATATGCAGCCACCTTGTTCAGCTTAGGCAGATGCTTAATCACATGTGACCACTCCTTCCGACCATGGCACTTCTAGTCCTACTACAGTATTTAATACTACATTCACGTGTATCCCTTCAAATGCTGTTGGAACTAAAGGAGCACATAAATTCACCCATTATTTGGTAGATATGAAGTAAACTGCCTAGTGGGTTTTTCTTTGTGTCTGCCTCTGTGTTTTGTTCTTTTCCTTGGGTTTCCATTTGCTGTATGTACTTGGCTGGAGATTGTATGTCCTAGATCCAGAGTTGTCCCCTTAGTTACATGTTAAAAATTGGTGTGGACAGGAGGGAAAAAGTGAATGAAATGAAGTGGTTATGTATATTTCCTAATAAAGAGAAGGACTGCAATAAACTGCTTTGACAGTTGTGGATTATATTAGAGCAGTGTATATGTTAGATTTTTTCCACTTTGTTATCCAAGTGCTTCAGTACAGTTGTTTGAATTCCAGAGCTGTTCCCTCCAATGCCTCTGCAGAGTCATCTCCCCCTCTCAGGAGCAGCTAATTATTTTGCAGTTTGTATTCTAATAGCTGAGATTCCTTCCTTCCTCCTGTCCCCAGAGCATGGGGTTGGACTCTGCAACTGGAGACCTAGCAGGGTTCTGCTAATTACTTTTGCCCGGTAGTGAACTGCAGATAGAGCTGTTGTAAGTCCTGTTGTGATGGTGACATTCGTCTAGAGAAGTTGTTAGTGTCTTGATGAAATGTGGGTGGTTTTTTCCTTCTGTTATCATTGAGCTTCTTTCACCTGTTTATTTCCAGGGTATGTTATCATGAACATTAATTGCAGTTGGCTCAGTCTTTTAAAACTAAAGGAGCTGAGTTTGTACTTTTGTCTTCTTAAAGCTAGGCAGTGGTAACTGTTAGATATTATGGTAATATCTAAAGATTGCACCCTGGTTGGGCTGTATTGGAGCATTATTCCTAAAACAGATGATGTCTTCTACCGTAGCATTATATTTAGAAAGATTCTGAGATAGGCAGCTTTTCATAGCATGAGTTGCTGCGTGCGACTGTAAGATGACGTACTGATAGCAAACAGGCTTTTTCAGGAAGAAGATTGTTCTCTGTTCATGCCACACCAGACTTCTTGAGTCACTGGCTCAGTCTAGATTTAGAAAGTATGTATTGTATTCCACCCTGCAGTTGTAATCTTTTGAGAAGAAGGAGCTAATGGAGGGTATCCCTAGCTGCTTAAATGGTGGTTCAGAAATGCAAGTTGGAAGGGGGCAGCATCTTTATAGACATAACTGGTTTATAGGAACTTTGTTCAAGTATGTTATTTGGAAAGTGAACTCTCTTGAGGCTTCCATTAATGGAAAAATGGAGGGGAAGGGGTTGTCCCCATCTCCCCCCACCTTCCGCAAGAAAGCTTGAGAAACAGTATCTGCTTTTGTTTCATGGGTCAGGCTTAAATCACACGTACCACATACGTCAAACCTGATACAGTTTCTGTTTTATGCATGGCTCTTGCTATGCTCTCTGTTGTGTATGTATATATATGTATGTTATTTATTATTATTTCTTCGTACCATCCTGAGCTTTTTGAGACTTGGCAGTAAGGAAGACCTTGTGTCATAACTGACATATGTGATATCAGTTAATGGGGTTTGTCAACATTTCCTGCTCTTGCTAATTAGATTAGTATGGCTAGTTTGAATGGTACCTACTTTTCAGCAGTTAGTTTCAGCTAACTAAATTATTTCAGCATTGCCTTTTTTAAATCGGGATTTGTTTGTTTTTCAGAGTTGGAGACCTGTTATTGTTGCAAACTGCTATTTGCATTCATAACCCAAACTTTTAGGATGTAAACTCAGTTTAAACGATCATGAAAATGGAATATTTCATCTCACCTACTTAATGGTAATATAATTCTGTGGAGGGCATACAAGCTTACTGTTAAAAATAGTTTAAAGGTTTCCTATCTGACTGTTGAAATGGTTGTTCAAAATCAGAACAATCTGTCCTCCGCCTAGACCTATTAGGATAATATTTCTTGCCATGACAAGTGATATTTCAGGTAACCCAATATGCAGTTTTTATAACCTGATTGCACTTGATCTTAGCTGAGGGGATGAACATCTGATCCTCTCTGGAACTGGTGTCAGTGTGCCCCTTGCTCTTATGCTAAGCCGAACAAGTGCTCTATTTGGAGGAATCCCCAAACCACACAGATCTCTCCCAGTGTTGGACAGTTCTCACTGCTCCTATTTAAGATAGTGATATTGACATATGTTATACGTATTTAAACACAAAACACCTGTATCTTACTGCTCATTGTGCTTTGTGAGATTAAAATAAATTTAAACTACAAAATATATTTTAAAGGTGCGTTATGTGAGAGTTGGTGCGGTTTCTTCCAACATAAGGTGTAAGATGGGAAAGTGAAATTCTGCATACTGTACTGAGGACTGTTGGAATCAGGGTTATCTGTATGATTTCTAGTCTGGACTACTTGCCATTCAGCACAGCTTTTTTTCTATAGTAAGTAACCAAAAAAAAAATAAAGCTCACCTGTGCTACTATTTTGGGAAGAAAGGAAAAGAAAACAAAACCATAAAACCAAACAATCCTGTCTGCCCTCCTTACCCGCACCTGTACTAGATAATGGTGAACTGTTGCCCATAAATGATGAGTTTTGTTCCTGGCACTTACAAGGGGTATGATCTGGTAGCACCAAAGTGCCAGGTCCAAATAGGAGGGTAAGTGTAAGTATCTGAATCTATTATATTGAGCAATAGGGTTGCTGTCTGCTGACTGTTGTAGTAAAGATGTGGGCTCCATTCCCAGCCCTGCTGAAGTCTGGGTAATTTCTGTGTGTTATTTGCATGCTAGGAGAATGTTTCTCGATGTTGGTCTAGGGTAAGATATGACATCTTACTTGATTTCCTGGTGATGTTTTAGCTTATTTTACTCTGGAGTTCGTTGCATATGCTGAAAGAGACCAGAATAGGTTTGTTAGTTTGGTGACAAGTCTAGGACTTCACATACAACATTGGGTTTGGGTACAAGGAGAAACAGATTATTGAGAGTTTCAGATATCCTAGAAATTCACGAACGAATAATGAAAATTAGAGCACGATTTAAGAAACCAAGAAGGATTGTTTGTGATGCCAAGTACTGAAAGAGGTTAAATAGGACAAAAGCTGGTAGTGAGCGTGAGGTCCTGGCTTTTATCTTAACCTTGTGGGTTACTGTTCTTTTCTTCTGCAGACTTGAGAATGCAGTCTAGAACAGGGAATCCTGAATTACTTGGCTGAAATATGGAACATTCAATGTTCTGATCATACAAATACATTCAGTACTTATTTCATATATTAAAAGAATTTTTATATACATCATTATGTGGAAAACTATAATTGCTGCCTAATTCAGCAATTACATTGAAATAGCTCTCTATGTCCAGAACCTTACAAATAAACAAAAAACCTTAATGTCTAATGAAGTAAAAGTAATCTTTAGGAATATTTTTACCCTTATGTTATCTTTCTGTAGCCAATTTTTTGACCAGTGAGTAATGTGGATGTGTTTTATTATTGTTTTTGATAAAAGGTGTGCATGCATACAGCTACAGATGTCAATTCACTTTACTTTGACATACCTATGCTTCTAAAAACCTTTCTGCATTAATTACTTTGCATTAATTGTTTGAATTATACCTTTTTTTTTATCAGTGCCTTTTGTAACGAGCCGTGTTTGTGTAAGAATTTGTTGGTTGGGACAGCTGGAAGTCAGTGCTCAGAGGAGGTGAATATGTAATGTTTTCAAATAGTGGTGGTTCCTCTGCAATACCATGCTTCTGTGCTTTTTTTTGGGGGGGGGGGGGGGGGGGTGGTTCAGGGAGGCTGTTTTTTTAACAGGGAGCGGAAATAGCTTTGAAAACACTGGAGTTAGCTTTGACAGTTTTGCACTGAGATTTTCATGGGACAGATAAAAGCAATGGGCATGCAGGCGTGACAAATCCTACTCCTTTGCGCTTCAGGAATACTGTGACTTGATCAGAAGAAAAGGGTTGTGATGTTTTGTAACTGTTTGTGATTTGGTAAACCCGGAGAATGCTTGCAGGGAAATAGTTTTCCAGGCCAGTTCATCTGTAACACTTCTTGTTATTAGATAAAGCTTTTGGCAGTCAGAGCAAAGCTACCATGTGGCTTTGGTATCTGAACTGGTGAGGATAAACAGGAGTTAAAAACCAGCATAATGTAGCAAAGGCTAAGCAGGAATCGTGCAGTTTTTAATTCTTCAAGCTGTTTCTGAAGAGGTGAGAGATTACGTGTTTGCCAACTAGTCTGTTTGTCTCAGGCGTGCATTGGACCCAGTCTTAGTAGCTATTTTGGCGTGATTCTGCAGGCAGCATAGACTATTTGCAGGACTTTTTTGTGTTGGCAGCTGGAGTTGGCAACAAAAACTTGCACTAACGTATTTGGTAGTGTGGAGCAGCCTCTTACTGTATTCCCTGGCAGGACAGACTCTGTAATCAGCGCTCTTCACTTCTGGTTTGCTGATGTAAATGTGAGGGAGGAATTCAGATGGCATCCAGAAAATAGTAAGATATTCTGAAGAGCACAGTTTATTTATTCATTTGGTTTACTTCCTATGTGAATAGGTCAGGCTGTGAAGCCTGCCTTTCTTGAGCAATACTTTTAAAAAAGAAAATAAGTATTTTTTTTTTAATGGGTCTTTGCTAATTTTCAATTGCAGGCAAACATTTAATAAGGAGATACTGTAATTATTGTAACTTGAACTGTCTAGACTGACAATGTGGATGTGTAGCTGTAATAATGCCTTGGAGGAATACACAATTTGGACCTATTTAAAACAATCTTAAATTTAAGGCTTTCTCTCCAAAAATGTTGTAATATCTCGAGTCTGTAATCACAGCAATGTGACTTTTGATGTGTTAATAAAGTACAGAGAAATATTTGCGTGTTCTCCACTATTGAGAACACTTTTTTTTTTTTTCTCAGGGAGGTTTGGAATGAGGGCAAATTTTCATTTCCCATATTTTATAATGTGTTAGTTGTAGCTGATGTGATGTGTTATACCTTCAGGTTTTATCAAGGAAAGATTGTTTTAAAACTGTTTGTTAATTTTCCAAATTATTTATCAATTTAAAATTCTTTTCAACTTTCGTGTTGGGTTCGGGGGGGCTTCTTTGTTGGTTTGGGCTTTTTTTTCCCCACTAAAAAGGTTTATGCTCAGTTGAACATTATTTGTGATCTGGTTTTATTTCCAGTTTAGAATGTAGCAGATTTAAGGGATAAAATTACAGGTGTTTGTGAGTTTGAAAGACTTTTCAATATGACAAGAACATAGGATGAATTACAGCTCAAATTTGGTACTAGTAATTTTAATCCAGTTTCATCCACTGGATTATCAAACACAATGACTTGCTGTGATGTTTCCCTGCAAATAAGAACTACATATTGAAAAGACACATATGTACATGTGTGTGCCTACATAGATACACAGACAAGTTATATATAAAACGTGTATGTAATTATATATTTCACAAGGTATAGTAGCTTATGAGATGCTAATGAGAGAAAACATGTAATGAATCGACAGTGAGAACAGCCCTTTGAAATGATTGTAGGAGGTCACAGAAGAAATAAAATATTTCTGTATAAACAAATACTGAGAATCCTTCCAGTAAAATAACATCCATGAGAAGCACAGGCCTTGACATAGTGTAGCAGTTCCTGCCTGGCAGCCCCTGCCTGGAACCCAGCTTCGGGTGCTGGAGCAGAGAGTCAGATGTATTGGGCAAGTGGGGGGGCAGCAAGACCTCACAGGGAGCAGATGGAGTTGGGATGGGCATAAACCACAAAACAGACTTGGCCATTTTTGTAGTTAATGGCTTTATTTAATTTGGTATGTTTTCATTTTGCATGAGGTATATGTAAATACATTTTTTGTGCGTATGGGAGAGATGAAAATAGTATGTAGTCTGGGGGACTAATGGTAGCGCTCATCTTCTCTGTCCTGCTTGCTTATGGACTTCCAAAATTTTCTTAAATGTTTCCAGCACTAACAGGAACCCCTGTTTTCCTGTGTGAGCAGCCTGGTGAAATGATCAGTCCTAAGGCTCTCTGGCTTTATAGTATTAATTTCATTGAAAATTCTTTACATTTGAAGAATGGCAGGAAAATACTGTGAAGAATCCTATTTTATGGGAGTTTGTAATCCTGTGCAGACAGGAGCAGGTTCCACCTGCTCAGAACTTGGAGCTGAACATCAGTCTTAATGTGGTGCTGAAGTGTCTTGTGAGCAAGAAGGTCTAGGAATTGTTTTTCAGAAGGGCATTATGTGACTATCACAGGCAAATCTGTTTGGTGTTTTATTAACAAGATACAGAGCTAGCTTGTACAACATCTTGCCACCAAATATGCTAAAGTTTTAATGAGGTATTTTTAAGGGAGTAGGTACAGTTCAGTACCACCATATGGGAATGTCCACGGGTTATTTTGGTAAAGAATTAAGACAGTTCTTAAAAACATGAATATTCATGTTATGTATCTGAAGGGATAGGAAGAAGCTTTGCTGCAAGAAATGTAGGGAAGCTTTTCCTATAGGAAAGCTGCTTCTACTTCTAAAGGATCTGTTACAAGGCTGTTTGATCCATGGATCTGAAGCCTGACTGATTCCAGAAGTGGGGCTTTGGAGACCTAATTCTTCTGAGTTTTGTGGAAACTTGCTGCAAGTTTTATATTCTGAAGAGTATCCCCCAGCTAATCAAAGGTTTTAGTTCATAATATAGCTGTTCTTTACTGTTACTGAACTTTAAAAGTGGTGGATTTCCTGTTCATTAGTGTGGAATGTTTTTTCAAGCATGTCATCTGTAATGAATAATCAGATGTCTTATTTCCTTTTAAGTGGCTTAGAGTGAATCGTGTTTTTCAGCTTCAATATCAAGTGTGTCCAAATGGTGTTGAGTTCCAATTCTGGTGTAGAAACAGATTCAGAGTGCTTTAAATACAGTTTTGTATAATTAGGCATTTTTCTTCAGAATTGAAACTCTTAATGAGGGAAACTTGCCAGTCCAAATAGGAATAATTCCTTGCCTCATGTTGATAACACTGTATTTAGCCTGTGCAGATGATATTTTCAGATGTATTGAGTGTCTGTTTTTAGTGATCAAACAGAACTTCAACAGAATTATGCGATAATCTGACTAACATCAGGAAGTTGCTACTTGGTATGCTGAATTCTCTGGGTTCTCTTCTTTCTCAAAAAGTTACCATTGCAAAGGTTAGGATTCTCTGAAAAGAAGAATGTGGTTACTTGGCATGGTGCTGCCTTGAACAGGTAATGAGAAATATTCTTGAGAGACTTCGTATGAATTGATATTAGTGTGGTCTACTGCTCAGGCTAATATATTCTCCTTCTCATCAGGTCTAGTAAGCTCACTGGGTACTATGCTAATATGGTTATACCGTTTGCTAAACGGGGCAAACAAGCTTGGTTATCTGCATGGTGGTGTTTTACCGTATTGGCTGCGCACTGAACTTGTTTTACAGTAGTTGGGGATTTGACAGACAGGTTTTGTTTCAGTCATTGTTATTTAACACTGAAAATTTGGCACTGATGTAGAGAACCAAGAATACTTAGATCAAATTTAAATGTGTTTCAGGGATTTTGTGTCTGAGTCTCCAGTGTGATTCTTAGTGATAATGATTTTGTAGATCATGTCTGGTTTGCCGTATTACTTTTAGTGATTATTACTAAAGACTGTAACCTTCAAAGCATAATTGAAGTTCTGCATTTCCTGCTGCTTTTATAAAACAAGCTAGAGGCGAGGTCTTGAATAGTTAAGAGCTTACTGGGGTTACTCCTGGCAGTTGCTGTGCCTGTCGTGCAAAGGATTGGTATTTGAGAACAGAACATCCCCACTGAAAGAGCAGAGAGAACAAAAAAGCTCAGTAGAGTTAATGTGTGTTAACTTCCAACATTGACACAGTCCGTAAAGAATGCATTGCCAGTAACAGCAAGATAGGATTTTAATTCACTGATTATTTGCAGTAGCTTTCTGGGTGAAAACTCTTAATGCACACCTTTGAACAAGAGAATTTCTCCACTTTGCAAGTGTTTAAAGCCATCTTGCCATATCTACTATGGAATATCTAATGCACTATCAGTAAACACCATCATTTCCTTCATCCAGTTTGGCTCTTGTACACAGACACTGTGCGAGGCAGAAAACCCTTTTTAAGTTCCTTAAATCTACTCTAATAAAGGATGGATGTATATCAAAAACTTGGAAAAGAAAGTGTTTCTCATTTACTACTACATGTTGTAGGGAAGTCTCTTGTTGAGTCTCAGTGATTGTAGAACCTAGAAAGGCTCGTGCTGGTGTCGTGTCTAAGACCATATGAACTGGAAGCTCATTACAATGAGGGGTTCTCTGGGTTCTTGATGAATAGTGTGCCCCAAAAGTTCAGATACAGTGTCTGTCTGTAATATGAAGTTTGAGGGGGAATTTCTCAGGCCTGTGATATCATCAGCCTGTACCTTTCTGTCTCCAAAAGCAATGAAATTCTGTTCTCTTTTCAGTCTTTTTAAAACCCTGCTTTATTATGGCTCCTCCTTATCATTAATTAACTTCAGATTTTATTTGCATGAAATACTAGTTATGTATGTTTGTGATTATGGTAACTTATAAATCAATTACATTATGCTGGTTTATTGTCTCAAAGGAGTGAAATGTCCTGCTGTAGTTGCTCCTAGCTCTTCCTATAATGACATGTATCTTCTAGGCTTATCCCCTATCCGCTTAGCTTAAGGAATAGTGCAAGTAAAATACTTTGATCTGAGCTTACCAGCAGTTTTGGAGGAGTTTTGTTCTGTTCTAGCAGAGGCTTTCTGTTGGGTTTCTTTTCTGATCAGTGATGGGACTTTTTGTTTTGTATTGCAGACACTTACTGTGTGGTGGAAGGATTTTTTAACTCTCATTCTTCAGAATAGATTTTTCTTGCCTAACAATTTGTCTCTGTATTAGCACAGACTGTGTTGTCTGCTAGTATGAGTCAGATGATCAGGATAGCTCAAGGATCTCTAAACAGGACTTTGCATATTGCAGCCAAATGACCTTACTTTATGAGGCTATTAAACATAATGTTTTAGCTTGCTCCAAGAAGAGGTGATAACATAAAACACACAACAACATCGTTTCCTGTCACCAAGACAATGCAGTTAGTGAAAAGAATACCTGGCTTACATCAGACAGGTGTAGGATTGTCATTCTAGCCGTAGGCTTTGCAATGAAAAAGGCAGAAACCCTAGTTTTTCTGAACAAAAGTATCATGGACTCAAACATAATGTGATGGATTTAAATTGTGGTGGAGATGTGCATACCTTACCTAGTGTGGTGTGATCTTTCACGGGAGAATAAACAGAGCCTGTTTTGTACTGTTTTCTCTCTTGGCATCTTCTCTTATTTGTGTCCTCAGCTGTTACGGAATGGATGACAGGGTAAGACGAGGCAGTCACTGTCCCTTGCTCACCCCGCTCTGCGAGCATAGGCTGGGTTATGTAGATGTGCTCCGCATCACTGTATGCTCATTATGGAAAGTCCTCTCTTTTACTGCTTTGTGTTTCTCAGAAACAGTTTCAGGGTTATTATTTATTATTTTTCTTACCAGCAACTGCATTCTGATTAAAAGCTGGGATTTGCTTCTGCTGTACATGCCAGGTAAATGTTTACAAATCATTTACTTGGTATTCGGGAAGGGTAAAGCCAAGGGAAAGGTTTTTTTAATGAGATATTATTGTATCCTTTTTTCTTTAATACAGCATCGTTAAAAATGCTACAGAGGTTTGTGGGTGGATATTTTTTAAGTTTTAATGGTGAGGTTTTTTGTTGTCACCCCTGCCCTCTCTCTGCCCCCCAAATGATCTGGTGTATTAATAAATAGTCTTGACCCTAAAAGTTGTTCTAATTCCTGAGTTAGAGGAAAGAAAAATACACAAAAATACTGGAAAAAATACTTCAAAAATACTGGAAAGATACAACTGAGCTATCTTACTTGTTCTTAAAAAGGAAGTTTTAATAAATGTGGTTGAATATAAGTGAGTATTCAAATAGAATATGTCACTACAATATATACATATGAATGCTTGATGTTTTTTTCTCTGCAGACTTAGTTTTAGTGGTTCCCACCAGATTACTTTGACACTTCAGGCATTTTAGAAAGGAGCCAAACTTTTAATGAGCTTTTTATTTGTAAGATGTTAGTTTGTGTGTTAATTGTGGGTAATGGTTCAGTGAGGATAGAGTTTTTCATCAGTTTAGTTTTCTTCTATGAGTAGAATCAAATAATCATTAGCTATGTAGGAAGTAAATTATTTTCAATGGATTCTGGTACTGTTCTGTGAACAGCAAATTCAGTTGCAGAAATTCAGTATAAAAAAATGTCTGAAGGCATCAGAATAAATGAGGATGCTTTTGGGATTGCAGAAGATGTCCAGACAGCAGTCATGCAGCATGAATTCTTCCCTGCCTCCTCCTTCATGGGGATTCCCATTTATCTTTGTGTCCTGTAATGTGGAATGATGTGAGACAGGCACTGTCGTTCTGCTCTCCTCTAGGTAAAGGTAAAACTCGTATGTTTGACCAGCTGTTTTTCTGTAAGACTCCAATACACTTCATGTCAGGGAAGACGTGATAGTCTGGGATCCTCCAATAACCTGAAAAGGAATAGATAGCTGTTCTATTATGGAGCGCATTAGTTGGTCACCATTGTTATAGTCTCTAAAACTCCATATAAAGACGTATCTGTGATACTTACTTCCCCCCCCCCCGAAAACTCTCATCATGGCAGATACCTTCCTGTGCCATGGATGGAGGCTTCCTGACCTGGGTTCATTCTGTTGTTCATTCATTTCTCATGATGGAAATGTGGATATAGCTCAGAAGATTTATATTGCCAGATTTCTTAGTCTTTTATCACAGCTGTTAGTGACAAAATCAGAACAAAAAGTTTGTTCAGTTCTGTAGTTTTTAATGCCACTCAGCATGGGTTCCTCCTTTTGCCCATTCACCCAGGTGCAAGTTAAATGTCTGTCTTGGCTCTGAAATATGTCCATATGCAGAACCTGAACACCTCTATGGTTTGTCTGTTTGAAGTTGCTGAGAGGTTGATTTTTGAGTTGAAAAACGAAGTTTTGAAGAGGAGAGTTAGTGCCTCCATGGCAATTATACAGTCATAGTGTTTCCTTCTAACATCCTAAAAGCAGAGTGCTTGCTACTTGCTTTGTGTGCCAGTGCAGATCCACTAAAAATTACCTTGTTGCAGGATTTTGAGGATGTTTTTTCTTGTGGCAATTCAGAAAACTGTAAGCTTGTGCTCTTAAGGAACATGCATGCCTAGAGTGACGTTTATATGCTCATATAAACTCCTGGTCTTTCATAAAATAATGTTCTTGTGACCTTTTTGAAGGTTGCTTTGTAGTTCTTTTCTGACTTACCTTTTATTTTCTACTGCATACGTATCACTACCATCTAGGTTTTTAAGGTCTCCGCAAGCTACAGTGGCACTCTAAAGTACATGGTTTAGTGGTTTAACCTACAGTGTGACAGTTTTTATTATCTATAATCAAGTCAAAGAGCATGCACTGTTAAATTGGTACTGAAGATCTTCACTACAAACAACACTCAGGTTTGGAGATTACAGCTGAAGTGACCCTTGTTGCTGAAGACACTTCTGCAAGACAAGGTCTCTAGAGTCACTGGTTACTGCTGTCGTAATAAGCAAGAGGGCAAAGATTACTCCTCTCTTTTTTTTTTTTTGTGATTGCTTGAAAGTGTGTAGGTTTGCTCTGTCCTAATAAATGCCATGAAAAGGATATGCCCTGAAATGTAATGTGTGGTGATAAAGTCATACTGGTGGAAATTTAAAATCATAGAATAGCTTGGGTTGGAAAGGACCTTAAAGATCATGCAGTTCCAACCTCTCTGCCATGGGCAGGGACACCTTCTGCTAGACCAGGTTACTCAAAGGCCCATCCAGCCTGGTCATGAGCAATTCCAGGATGGAGCGTCCACAGCTTCTCTGGGCAACCTGTGCCAGTGCCTCACCACCCTCACAGTGAAGAATTTCTTCCTAATATCTAATCTAAATCTGCTGTCTTTCAGTTTAAAGCCATTCCCCTTTTTTCTTTCAAATGCAGTACAAGTGTTTATGCAAACAGTACTATGATCATTAGTTCAGTAATTAACGGTGTCAGCCTGACAAATCTCTTCATGTCAACTGCAATGTATCTGTCATCTGGCTTCAAAGGATATTTTGTGGTTAGCTGTGTTATGTGTTATTTTTGTGGTTAATAACGTGCTTTCCTCCTGGTTTTAAGCATGCAAAAGACTGTTATTGTAGCTTGCTAGGCTTGCTCTTGGAGCTGTGTCTTAAATTTGAAATATGGTTAGAAAACAGAACTATGCTTCTCAAAATTATGTTAGGCAATATTAGTTATAATTTGTTAATTTTTTGACAATGTGATGTTCATGTAATTGAGCTAAGAAACTTTAGGAGGAAGAAAAAAAAGTCCAAAGAAATATCAGATTAATTACACTCAAGATAGGGATACAAAATGAATTAGTCACAGATTTAAAAGTTTTGAAAGCCTGATACTTAGTCTTTTTCTGCTACTTTCAGTTGACAATCATACAATTAATTTTCAAGTTCTAATTAAGATATGTGTAAGATAGCACTTTGTGGTAAGGCACTTCCAAAGAGATAGTGGCCTCAATTACAGAATTACATACCTAACCCAGACTTTTGTGAAGTTTAAAGTTGGAATGTTAAAGCCAAATATTTAAATATGTTCATTTAAAAAACAAACAAAGAAATTGAGTGCAGTTTTTCTACCTTATGAAATGGTAATTCTCAAATCTGTAGCAAAACCTGCAAATAAAATTCAATGTTCTAGTGACTCTCAAGTGTGACAGTGGGGCTTCGTACTGGGTGAGACCTCTGTGGTTTTGGACACTCAAAGAATCGGAAGTATTTTGTAGTCATGTTCTTATATGTTATCTGTGAACTCAGGAGTTACAAATCATGCTGGTTGAATAGTCCTATTTTTCTAGCCTAACCGAAAAATACACTGTATGAAGTGTTACATTTAAAAATAGTCTAACTTGCAAAGAAAGTTTATTAAAGCTATTACAGGGTATGTTGGCATTGAAACTCTTTCAAGATTTAGAATTGTGTATTTAGGGTTGATTTCTGAAGAAACAGAACAGATGGTATTGAAGCAGGCAGCTGACAAGTGACGCAGCAGAAAACACTTATTAAATGATATTTTGTGTGATCACGAAATAATGAGAGCTTTTTAAAGTGTTACTGCAAAATTTGGTTTTGAAGAGCAGATCGCATAAAGAAGGGGTTTTATGAAGGGGGATGTTGCATTCATGCTTCTCCAAAAAATACTTTGACTTATCTGAAATCTCTGAATTAGTGTTGAGTTATTTGAAGGGCAAATTGAAATTATAGTCTAATGTACTCATGGAGAAGGCATAATCAGGTTATGGCAGTCTTACTGGATATGTGCGGGATAAGAGATCTGCCTTTAAAGCCATCTGGTTCCTTAAAGCTCTCTATAGTTGGGTGTAGTTATTCTAAATCAATTGCTGAGATAGAACCCAAACCAGGAATAAATTATTATAATTCAAACTACTTTAAAAAGAGGTAGATTTGAATGCTGCATGTTTTAATTAGCCATAGACCAAACTAATGCTTATTAATGGTTAATAAGACATTGTAGAAGTTTTGATCCATGAAATAAATGGTGAAACAATTAAACCCCATGTTTTAGGTAGAATAAAACAAAGGTGGCATTATCCTTTTTTCTAGGTTAGGGGAGTTCAGAAGAATCTTGTAGCACCACTACCCTGTCACTTTATTCCAGATTTGGTTTTAACAGGGTCATAAGCCTCCTATGTATTTCTCATGGTGCAATCCTTATAGAAACCCCTGTGTAGATGAAATGTTTTGAAAACCTGAGAAATAGAAGTACTGCGAATGGAAGGATTATATGTTTGTTATGTAATGCAGTTCAAAGGTGCGTATAAATATGATGGGGTTTTTCAGAACTGCCATTCTGAAAACTGATTTTTTTTAAGGACCCAGGCCTTTTATTGCCTTTTTAGTTTATTGACACCAGTGACCAATACCTGGAATTAAAATCTGGCATTCCGTATAAGGAATATAAATTTCTTGGTTGTTTCTACTGGAATCCAACATTCTCATTCAACTGTGTAAAACCTGCCTAATGCAATTAGGGTGATGTGTTTCTATAAGAGCTTTACAGCCAACTGAGAGTTGCAATAGTCCCATTTGCCTTGCAGATTTTTGAACTGGAAAATTAGGATGGCACAACACTTGCTTTTCTGTATTGTCAAATACTGCAGTAACACTGTGATACTGGGAATTAAATAGTACCAACAGTGCTAGATTTTACATTTTGTGTAACAGTGCCTTTAATATACAAAACTGCTTCTCTATTGGAATGTTTCTTTTAGTGCCATTTAAGTTTATGAAATTAAAGGAACAACACTTGGACCAATATTTATATTAGTACGGTCTAGTGTGAGGTGTCCCTGCCCATGGCAGGGGTTGCAACTAGATGATCTTAAGGTCCTTTCCAACCCCAACCATTCTATGACCGTATGATATATCAGCGCTGCAAGATGTCTGCTTCCAAGGTTGCTTGTTAAAACTGAAAGCTTGATTAGCATTCTTTACTGTAATGCTTTATAATGGAGTACTCTGTATTTGCAGATCAAGTTTGTTCATCATATCATCACTGTTCTTCAGTAAAAAGTGGTTGGTCTGTACAGCAATTCTTTACTGGCATTTAAAATACAGAAATCTCTTTAACTTTTCTCAGATTTAATTTATTGAAGTTCACCAAAAAAATGTAAAACTTCACCTGGAACAAAATTAGGATTTTCTTTTAGTGGAATAAAAGACTTCTGCATACTGCTGATGGCCTGCTGAATGCAGCATTTCTGTTTCTGCTTTTGTAAGAAGTTCTGAAAAACAGGTTTTTTAACTAAACCAATAGCTTTCTCACAGAAGTTAAATTTAAAAAGAATTGTTTGGAAGCATCAGAGAGTGCCAGTTGTGAAACCGGGGGGGAAGGGTTTATGTCAAAGCACCCTTGGCATGCAGAATACTTGTGGTCAATAGAGACCCTTGGGCTTGGGATTGTTGAAATACCAGTCTCTGGAGCTGACCTAGAAGATGACAAGCTGTGAGCATCCCAGCAGTCATACCCTGATCCACCAGCCTCCTGCATCCTACACTCCCAGTTTGTACTCCCTACTGCAGAACTGGGAGTTGGGGTTTGAGTATTTTCAGGCTATCAGTTTAAGAGCAGCATTAACAGGAAGATTTGCAAGACTGGAAACAGCTTGGAAACATGGGAGTGCTGGAGTGGAAATGGTTGGACTCAGTGACTGTAAAGGTCTTTTCTAGCCTAAACAATTCTATGACTATGTTGCTTGTGTTAGAGCTGCTTTCATATTTGTATCTTGGTGGTTTCAGAGTGCTCAACAGTTTCTGTTTGTAGGGGTTGGATTTTTGGAGAAGCGTGGCTTGACTTTGCCAGAAATTCAGACTATGGATGTTTCAGGAAAATATATTTGGTGTTTGGTGATCAATATTTTTCTAGACAAATAGCTCCCTTCTCCCCATTTTATTGGATGATTTATGAGAAGTTGTATCAGCTGGTTACTTGTCTGACTTCTGTCACTTAGACATTAAAAAAACCCAAAGCCAAACAACGAACCAACAACCAAACAAAAAAAGCCAAACCAACACTACAATAAATATGATTACTATTTTTACAATAGTGAGTTTTTGCCCTTTAAGCAGGGAATGCAGTTCTTGTGTTCGTGAGCAGATACTTTCTCTATGGAGGGACAAACTCATCACTCATCTCATTTTCTCAAATTCTACAATGAAATTGCAGCCAGTATAATATCGTACTTGGTTCTGCTTGTTCCTTACTCTTATAGGTTATAGGCTCTTTAGCATTATCAAAAAGGTTTAAAAGGGGTTGCAAAGTGTTAGCTAGCTGTAGTCACTCTACTCCTCCAAACTAGAGGAATGAAAACAGATTCTCATTGCTGGCAGCTCTTAATTGCCTTTGGGCTGAGTAGCAAGTTTAATATGTGTATTACTTTTTCCCTTGTGCTTCCTGTCTGTGTCTTTATTTTTTATTTCCTTTTTTTCCCTAGATAGCAAGTCCTTGGTGCCAGGGGCTGTCTTTTTGTCACAAATGTGTAATCTGCAATTGAGACATGCTGGCAAGTAATTGGTACTGTGAGGCATTATGTGGTGTTAGTGATAAGTACTATAGATTTCTCATTCTGGGTGCATCAGTGTCAGGTTTGCACTGCTCAATTTGGGATTGCTTGTGTGTAACTTAGAAAATTATGTTAGGAAACACTGATAAAATGGTGACTGTGTAACTTCAGCATTATCTGAGCAGGTACTAACCAGGGAGTAGTTCTTCTGGGCTAGGGATTGTGTGTGTGATGTTGTCTTGGGTACATGGAAGTGAATGTTGAAGTTCTGAAATTGCATATTATGTTTTAGAAGTGACTTCTTGGGTCTCAGCTCCAGTTCCACTATCGGATCTCTCCTGAGATTAGCTTTAATTTCCATCTTGTATGCTCTTAGCTCTCAAGTAAGGATTCACTGAAGAAGGTTATTTTGGCAAGGGAGAGCAACGCTCTTCACAATAAAATGTCAGTTGAAATGTGCATTAATTTTGCTGTAGCTGTGAATCAACAGTGAAATGAATAGAAATGTCTTGTGACTTAAAATTCTTGCTGTTTATAATCCCTCACCCCCAGTGTATTTGCAACTCTAGCCATCTAAGCAGAGCTTAGGCCAGAACCAAGATGCTGATTGATGGTCTGCCTCTTATTTTTCATCAGTCTTCCCTTAGAGAGCAAACTGGTTGGCTCTTGTCCAGTTTAATCACATGCCGTGATATGAAAGTGATCTTTTGATTAAGCTATAAATTAGTTCAGAGAAATTGGCACTGATATTGAAAGAGCTGAGGAGTATTTTGTGCTACTCTTTCAGGAGTAAATCTTAGTATATATTGTGCATGGCGAAGTAAGTTCCCTGCTTGTACTTTCAAAAGGACCTTAGATCAGCCAGAACTGATCCGTAGTGCCGGGTCTAACTTGCTTCCTTCGGTGTTATTCTGCAAAATAAATTGCATATCTACCTTCTTTTGGTTTATTTACAGTAAACAAACCAGTTGAAATTGGATTTAGGTATTTTTGCCCCTGCTCACTCCAGCTTCTCTTCTGTTTTAGGTTTAGAAAAGTAACTGCTGAACCTAAGTTTAAACTTCCCACAGAAAATGTTTCTCACTAATTGTTGCATATGAAAGTGACACACGGTTTCTAAGGTGTAGTTCGGCCTGAAGTTCCTGTCTCTAGAGACAAGTAAATGGTGATTTCTAACTGATGGGTTGCTCTGTGTATGTCAGGAAAACGCTAGTTGGATGGGTAGGTATTAGTCATTCCTAAGGGAGAAGCATGCTGGTCTTAGTTAACATGACTAAAGTCTTTAGCGTAATTGTTTTCTAGAATATAAAATGTACAATATTTGGAAGATACACTTTTATACAGTGTTTTTTCATAACTCATAGAGAATGCTAAAACATACTTTTTTTATTTTAAATAAAACCTTTTTTCCCCCCTCTTACCACAGGATAATGAGAAAAGGACCCCTTTACATGCTGCTGCCTATCTGGGAGATGCAGAAATTATTGAACTACTTATTTTATCTGGTATGTTCTGTTCCTGTTAATGGAAAAAAAAACTCTATGCACATCCAAAGCAATATTTATGTACATCTCACACTGTTTAGCATTTATTGAGATACTTAATGTAATAGAAATTAAAGATGTTTGTACTGGAATTTTGGGTTCAAAACTTATCAGTGTTATAATACTGTGTAGTTCTGCTTTAAAATATTTCTTTGTAGAAACCTTTCTCACAGCTATCTTTATTTGTAGCTTGATCAGCTTTAAGTGGTTTAGTCTAAAGACATGATAGTTTGTTATAGGTAGATGTTACTAGCATTGCTTTTGTTTTCAGAAAGATAAAATTGAACATAGAGGATAACATCCAGAGTTGATGGTATTATTTTTAAGTATCCTTTGCTATTGGCTTAAATGTACAGAATAGAATCAGGAACAGCTGAGTATTTTAAAATCTCACATCTCTTTTCCTATTTAATTGTACTAAGACAAAGTGCAAGTTCTGTAAAACAGTATACTTAAAAAGGTAGAAAACCATGAAACTAACCCAAAAACTTGTAAGCAGAAGTTCATGACTGATATGGATTGGTTTTGATCTTGGA
Source organism: Pezoporus flaviventris (assembly GCF_033815535.1). Taxonomy (NCBI): domain Eukaryota; kingdom Metazoa; phylum Chordata; class Aves; order Psittaciformes; family Psittacidae; genus Pezoporus; species Pezoporus flaviventris. The sequence goes on along the minus strand of NW_026892585.1, from coordinate 17,618,323 downwards.
TAAATCTGCCTGTCAGGTAGCTTGAAGCTGGATTTGTGATATGGAGATTTAAGGTTAAACAGAAAGATTAAAACTTGTAACAGCCCCATAGAACTACTTCGATCTTCAGTCTGCTAAATGGTGCACCTTACCTGTGCAAAGCTGGCTATTTCAACACCCCATCACTATCCTCTCCATGAACCTTTAATAAATTTTGCTTTAAGGAAATAAGATTTTAAAGATTGTAGGTGTCACGCCATAGTTTCAGTTGACATTGCTTGGTCCAGTTTAATTTTTTATAATTTAGCAAGGTATAATTTTCTCATTACATATATTTACTCTATATAATTATATATACTTATAATTAATTAGAATCACATTATGGTGGTGTTTTGTCTGGGTTTTTTTCTCATGGAAGTATTCTATAGTCATAACTTGTTGAGAAAATTTCACCTGTGTTACTGAGAAGGTGCTGGTTTTCCCTGTCAAGGAAAAAACAAGTTCTGGTGACTCCTGAAAATACATAGACCCCATTCTTCTGAAGAGAGATCGTGGATTTTGCGAGGATATTTCTTTCTGTTTCAGTTTTCACAGTGATTTAAAACTAAACCAAGTAAAATCCCCAAACAACTGGCTGTGTTACAAACAAAAGTTGTAGTCAGATACTTTTAGGAGTGGATCTTCTGACTGGTGTGGGTGAACAGAGTCCAGTTACCAGAACTGCAGTTGGAAGAAAATACCTCTCATGGACAAAGGGCATATGGAAGGAGCAAGATTTTAGTTCAGATATTAATGAAACAAGATCCTGATTGGGGGATGGCACTAAAGGAAGAAAGGTACATCATGCTATTTGGGCACATAGCGTGAGTATAACTGTGACAAAAATGGGAGAACAAAGGAGGGAAGTGAATAGCTAAGAATTAGGGCTGTATGAATAGTCCAAAGTTGAGCTGTTGTGTGATGGAGAGGTGGTGGGATGATGCTGTGTCTGTAGATTTTTTAAAAGAAGACTGGGAGGCATTGATGTATCTCAGATAAATCTTGATTTTCATTAAATAAATGTTACTTACACAAAGCAACATGTTGAGTAGTTGCAAAATCAAGAGCTTCCAAAGCTGTGGATTGTATAGGCAATATCAGTCTAACCTTTGCTCATGGGCTGTGCTGCAGACTTCAATTATGTGTTTGTGCCTTGCTGTAAAAGCACAGCCTCATGAATTTCACAAGGAGGGGGTGTGCTTGGGAATGAATCGGGGTGGTACAGTGAAGGAGGCACAGATGCCAGTTATTGATGTATCTGTATGTGAATGAAGAGGGGCATTTAATTGCGGGATGAGAAAGTGATGTCTGCATGCTAAGGCTGTTGAGTTTGAAAGGCTGTGCTGTACTTGGCTGCCTATTTGTGTATTACCTGCTTGCAAGCTGTGATCTTAGGCAAGCAGCTTAAACCAGACTCTTTAAAAAGCAGCTACTAATTTAGTCTTCCTCATTTCTGAATGCTGGATTTAAAATCTTTGAGGTTTGTGAAGTGTGAGTGCTCACAGCTGTATCTAAAGTGCTGCACACCAGCTGGTTCTCTGAGAAATCAGGTCTAGGCGCCTTGGAATGCACAAGCCAAGATCTTTCTTTAAATTCTCTCAATTGGAAGATGGGGCACAGAGGTTTAGTGTATTTATCCTCTCCATTTCATAAAGATAGGGAAAATTTATCTATTGTGTTTCAGCTGGAAATCAAATATCTCCTTTGAGACAGATATATAATGTTACATTTTGTCCTAATAGGTGAGCATTAGGGAGAAAATAAAGAACATCTGTTACCAGAGCAGGGTTTGGAGAACACTTGCCATGTTGCAAGACCTCTTTTTGAGCAATGAAGAAATAGTTTGTTGAATAAATAACAGCAGTCTCCTCTGTGCAGTAAGTTTCCATGTAAAAATTTTGTATTTAGCTTTAACTACCCTATTGTAATATATATGCACAAGGAAATGAATTAGAATACTTCATCCTAGCATTTCTTACATTGTGAGAGCTTGGCTTTGCAATTTGTAATACCCTCTAATAGAGTGTTGCTGGAATGTTACTGGGAACCACTTTATAGTTTTCCTGTTGTGCAGGCTATACTATAAAGACTCTTAGCTTTGCCATTTTTATTCTTTCTTCAAACTGGATCTCAAAATGACTGAAGTCAATATTAATCTTTCCACTGCTTTTGCATGATTCTTCCTCATTCTCTATTAAAAAGTGTGTATTGTCTGTTACTTAGACATAGGGCTTTTTTAATTTGATTGGAATGTCTTTTCCATCCCAGTCCAGGGGTCCACATTGCTTTCAAGTATGTATTTTGGACCATATGTTGCTGTTAAAATATATTACTTTGCTACAGACGTAAGCAACCCATATTGCACATTCTGAAGATAGAAGCGATTCAGCCTTTTTGCCGACTCTTGTGGAATAAGTTTTCAGTCTTACAAGCATACTTACTTAGTTTTTGAATTCTTGAGATATATTCGCACCAAACCTGAAGGTTGCCCTGTGACCTCTCATATTGTAGCCTTTCACCTGGGCAAGGGACCTGAAGGTGATGGTTTGAATACAGACTCTGAACAGCAAAGAAAATTGCTTCAGTGACTCCAGTTTGAGGCTGGGACATTTAGATTGCCTTTTGTTTTTCATCTTGAAACACTGATCTTCTATGAACACTAATAAACTTGTCCCCTGAGGATGTGAATATCTTGCCAGCAAATTGTCATACCACTGTGGTCTGTGGAAGTCTAAGTATTCAAATCAAATATCCCTATTAGATTGTACCTAGATAAGCAAATAGCATTCCTAAATTTGTTAGGTAAGGAGGTGAAAAATAAATAAAAGGCATGAAGATGGTTGCTTACAGTATACAGATTGGTGGAAGGTTTAAGTTTTAGTCACTTGAGAATCATCATTCTAGAAGCATTTTCTCTTTTGTATGACTCTGTGAAGAGTCGTTACACATCACAGTTCTATTTTTATGATGTATGCACAGCTCTGCATCCCTGTGCACAAACACATCTGTTTACTTTGCATAATTGCACTGACTTATTACAAGGGGATGTAGTGATAGGACAAGAGGGAATGGTTTTAAGCTGAAAGAGGGTAGATTCAGATCAGATACAAGGAAGGCATTCTTTATTAAGAGAGTAGTGAGACACTGGAACATGTTGCCCAGAGAAGCTGTGGCTGCCCCATCCCTGGCAGTGTTCAAGTCCAGGTTGGACTGGGCTTGCAGCCAACCTGCTCTACGGGAGGTGTCCCTGCCCATGTCAGGGGGTAGATGATCTTTAAGGTCCCTTCCAACCCAAACGATTCTATCATTCTATGATTCTGTGACTTTAATTGTGTAAATAACTGATGGCAAGCTACAGAGAAGTAGAAAAGTAAAATAATTAAGAATTAACTGAATGTCCAACTTTTTGTTCTTTCCAAGAAGTTCTGATTAAAAAAATCAAACCCTTCTTTCAGTTAATTTCTGCATGTCAGCTGTTCTGGGGAGGCTTCTAGCTTTATAAAAAGTTATTCTTTCTTTGTCCTATGCTTTCTTCTAATGTCATCAGAGTCTGTTCTGCAGGCAAGAGACACGTGAGGAGCAGGACATGATTCCAGAATGTTTTCTTTTGATTCATGTTTGTTTTCTTTAAAATATCATGCAGACTGTTACTGCTTTCACTGGAATCAGTGCAGTTCATGAAAATAAACATCTGAATTATCTGCTCTTTTGTTCTGAATAGTTTTAGTTAGTGTATTGCATTGATACTTATATACTAACACCACATTTCTGTTTATTTAACCCAAAATTTTCACTGCGTGGAGCCCAGCATGAATCTGTTGTCAAACTCACTCTCATTAAGGGTTGGCAGCCCATGAGTTTTTGTTGTGCTTTCCTCTGGGTCAGCTGGAAAATGTAAGAATTGTGCTGATGCTGGAAAACTATGATTACAGTAATAACGGATTATTGGAGGATAGTAAAGACCCTTCAGTGTTAACTCCACTCTACCTGTGTTTTTCATCTAATTCTGAAGCTATCCAGCTATTAAAGTACATGCAATGACAGTCACGCAGCTCAGCTGATGAAAGGCTTTAACAGCAGCATGAAGCTCCCTTTGTTTGGGTTGCAGATGTATCCACATGCCAAAGGCATTTCACAGGGGCTCCTTTTATACTGGCTGTATCTTTCGGCTGCTTCCTCTTCTTTTGACAGTGGTGTTGGCTACTGTTTTGAGCTGTCCTAACTTCCTTCTGGCAGCAGTAACAGTCAGTTTTTGTGGAAAAAAAAAAGTAGCCCTGATGCTCACTGGGAGGGAAAATGGAGCTGACTTAAGAAATGGTAATAGCTTTCAGTAGCTCAAGGAGTCAGAGAACTTTGTGCAGCAATCTGAAACTTGAGGTGATGGCAGGGTTGCGGCAGAAACTGAAGTTATGGAACAGACTTCTTATATTGACAAGACAGCAAAGTTCTGGAGATTGGCTTTGACTTGATTGTCGTTTTCCTCCCCTTCTGTGGGCAGCGTATCGACATGTGGGTTTTTTTGATGGGGGAAAGGGGTGTTTGTTTTGGTGCGTGGATTTTTTTGTTTGGTTATTTTGTTTTAAACAATAAAAATAACTGCTGTCAAAGCATCATTGTGGCTGCTCAAAAGATATTCCAGTCCTGTCCCCCTCAGATTTTTTTTTTTCACTCTTCTATAGATCTGCTATGCATTTAGCTTATAAGTAAGAAGCTTTCTCCCAATAAGGTCTTGTTCTTTATTACTGAAGCAATAAAGTTTTCATTAGGAAATTGTCTTAGATATTTAATACTGGTTGCTCCAATTTATCTCTCAAATTGCCTTTTCCTTTACAGACTTTTTTTGTGTTTCCTTCTGAATGTTGACATATTTTTCTATCTAATGAAAATCTCCTCCTCCTCTTGTTCATTCTGGAGTGTAGTCTGAGAATTTCTGCTTGCCACTCTGGGTACTTCCAGGATCATCATCTTTAGGTAAAAAGTGGATCATTTAGGAAAGAAAAACTTCTTAAGCTAATACTAGCCTGTAATTAAATAGGATTTAATTACAGTAGGACTGCTGGTTATTCTCAGTCATTTAAACCTGAGATCTTCCTAATTTCTGCAGAGATCATTCCTGGAATTATTTCCATATACTGGCTGTTGAGACAAAGTTTGTTAACTTTTTAAAATGTAATCTAAAGATTTTACACACTTTATTCCTAAATAAACATTTCAGAGCTTCAAATACCGATCATCGGTTGTCCATATTGCATATGTGGATGAAAACACTTCTGCTTTATTTGCTTATATTACATTGTTCAATCGCTTGCACATCTTGTACAGTAACAAGGGAAAATACCATCAGTCTAAAAATACAGACTACAAACAGAACATGAAAAAATGGCTTGTCAGTACTGTTGTATTTCTTTCCTGAATCTATTTCCAACTAGTGACACATAAGAAATGCAGCAACTGCAATCAATAGTCTTCAAGGACCTTTTCAAATAGGAAGAGTTTGGTGCAGAGTTGCTCGGGAAGAGAGTCTCAGGGAAAGTTCTTACAAGAGGAACACTGAGGTGCTGAGACATGGCTATATATAGTTACATGGCACTTTATGGATGAAGGAGGAGGTGTATGGCAGTTCCTTGCAGCATTTCCTGCCCAGTCATTCATTGCCTGAGTAAGCATCACTGAGTTTTTCAGTAGCTTCTGTAATAGATTTATTAAATAAAACATACTTTTGTAATTGTCAGTCTTGTGAATGCAACTTTGTCAAAGGAAATATAAGATTCAAGGGGGAGAGAGGAAAAATATGTAAGCTTCTTCCCTCCTTTTTGCAGAGTTCAAGTTCAAGTTAAAGTAGTGATGATGGGTATTTGTGTTGCAGTATTCTATTTTTTATCTCTGGCAAGCCACCACATCCTTTTCCTGTGAGCTCTATGGCATTAAAGGAAAGAAATATAAAAAAAAAAATTACATTAAATAAATGAAATATTTGAGCAGTTTAAGACCAGGCACCTGAAGTCTGGAAGAACCGGTGTGTGTGTGGGGAAGCTTGAGTTTGGTGGGTTCTTTGTTGCCTTTTTAACAAATTAGGGATTGAGGTACCCTGCACTGTGCTTTGAAAGAGCAAACGGCTGCATAACTGGCATTTGGAGGCATTTGAAATGTGAGAAATGCCCTGGTTAACACGTCAGCAAGTTGAGCTTCACAGAGATAATGTTGCATCGGCAGTGTTGTACAGTGAATTATGTACATACATGTGTTCAGACTGTCTTCAAGCAAGCCCTGAAGCAAATCATCTTTAAGCAACAGATACTCAGTAAAGGTATAATATATTTTCCAACGTTTGTTTCCAAATCTGGAAACAAACGTTGGAAAATCTGGAGTAGAGCTTTAGCCCAGTGGATTAAGGCTGTAACTTCCTCAGGGTTGCATGGTAGGAGTATGATAGGTTTGAGGGAGCTTTAAGTCTCATAGAGAGCATCTTATGGCAAAGGGAACAATTGTAACATTTTCCCCAAATCCTGTGCTGCTAGGAAATAAAGAACAACCTGTAGAGGGATTATGTCCTGGGATACAAGGCTGTCTGGAGAAAGGTAATTTATGAAATTTAAATCATTCTTGGCAGCATTTCTTGAGGAAATTTAAGGGGCAAATATGTCTGTGTTAATTTAAAATACTGTTTTGTTTAACGTATCTAGAGCTATAGAACTCCCAATTCTCACATTAATAGTTCATATGTGTTTTTTGGTAGTGTGCTTGTTCTGATTATTACTTAAAGACTTTGCTAGCAATTTTTCAACTCCTGTGTTTTTTTTGGGGGGGGGGGGGGGAGAGGACGCAGAAGCTTGGTGGTGGTTTCTTAAGTAAGTCTGTCAGAGTTACAAATCTTTTGTCAAAAGTCAGCTTTGGTTTTTTACTTCGTCAAAGAATCTACAATTTTTCTGTACATTTGAAAAGTTATCTTAGTGTCTATGGATTGCACTAATTAGTAGATGTATTAGATCTAGGTTTCCTTGCTTCTTTGGGTGGATGATGACTTACAGGGTGGGGAGCAGATATTGTTGATTTTGTTCTTTTGAGAGGACCATGCTGCTTTTAGATACTGCTTCAAATTTCCTGAGGCATTTCTTTGGCTAATGCTGGTTTTCTTTCTCACCAGAAACAACAAACACTTTCAGATATTCTTTTCCTTTAGTTGTAGGCGTTTTGATTAATTTACCACTGGGAAAATCTTTTGTGCAGTTTCTCTTGTATTTATTCCTGCTCACTTCTGAGGAGATTTTTAGGCTGTGTGTTAAAGTACCAGAAATGTTCCCAACTAGGGAACAACTTGGCTGACTCATATACACGGGCTGGACCCTAAGCACGTTCTCACTAGGGGTTAGGTAACTGCTGCTTCTTTTGGGTGAAAATGTCCATTTCTCCCCTTCTGCTGGACATGGTGCTTCTCCTGTCTCAGGCTTCATCTCCTGAGTGGATCTGACCTGATCTCAAGTCTTGCAAATGCATTTTCCTGAGGACAGTCAGATTGGTGGTTTGGCTAATGACCTAGGAACTTCCATAATTCCTTTAAAATGCTTCAAAAACACTGGTATCCTAAAATCAGAAGTAAAAATCGGTAGGGCTTTGAAAGTCATCATTCTTTGGCTGTACACATTAAGTCAGGTGAAGCTTAGAGTACCATTTGGCTCTTATTTTTGTCTTGACTGCTAAAAACAAGGTGTGGCTAACAACCTGGAAGATAATCAAGAATGACAAATACATTTAAAGTATATTGATTATGTTCTCATTTACTGATTATTCAGGTTATTGTCTTTTGTGTTCCCAAGAGTCCTGTGACATTTCTGGTAACTTCTAGACTCCTGAAATTCTTTGTTAGAGTTCTGTGGAGAATTTTATACAGTACCTTATGTTATGGTACCCAGTATAGTGCGGTACACTAGGTCTTTACAATGGCTGACAAAAGCAGATATTTGTAATTAAGTGTCTTAAACTTTTGTTAGATTTTAGGGGTGGTTCTTCAGATGAACTTGAACTTTTCCCATTCCTTCAAACTTACTTTTTAAAAACTTTTGAACTTGGAAAATAGGATGACACCCAAAGCTGCTGAAATTTGGGTAAGGAAAGATGGAAGTCTCTGAAATCTGTAGCCAGTGATTAGACCTCAGGTTCTGTCTGGCACTTGGAAGACCCTAGGGTCAAAGAGGGAGTTTGGATCTAGCGTCAGCTTCCATGTTGTGTTCTCAAGCCTGAAAGGGATGGATTGACAAGAAACTGATTAACTTGGAGAACTGACTTTAAATCTTTGGTTTGCTTAGTATACGCAGCCACGATTTTATACAGACTGCTAAGTTTCTTGGTCAGGTTCAGCTTGGTTCAGCTGGACTGGGAGAGACTTCTTTGCTGATGCAGGTCTGGGAGACTTGGATTAAAATACCCTGTCTCCCAGTTGAGTATCCTGCCAGCAGCCTGTTTGACATCTTGTTGTTTTACTGGCCTTCTATCCTTTTCCGCTTTTTGCATAGAAAAAAAGGTGGTTCTGACATAACAGTATTACATTTAGCCTGAGAAGTTAATAATCTCTGACCATGTAGCATGAATGTTACCATGTGATGTGATATATATTGCTCTGTGAACTGTTTTTTCAAAACTATAGCATTTTGTCTAAGTTATCACATCCCTCTAAAATCTCTACAGTTTTCAAGTAAAGATGGTTAAACTTCCACTGAAGGTATAAAACCCGTCAATTATATGTGTCTCCATACCCACATATGTCACAGAATGGTTGAGGTTGGAAGGAACCACCAGAGGTCATCTAGTCCAACCTCCCTGCTCAAGCAGGGTCACATAGAGCACACTAGTAAGGACCATATGTGTATATATGTACATATGCATGTGTGTATATCAGTAAGAAATTAAATCATTGAGCTTAATCATTAGGTTTTCTTGTTTGTTGAAGTTAGAATGCAGTTCAGTTTTTTCCTTCAAGCAAAAAAAAATAATCCCCAAATCCTTCTTTCCTTTGAAGAGAAAAAGTTAACATCCAAACCCAGGCTTATGTCCCTTACAGATGTTTGTAAGACCTTTTTCCTGGGGAGGGAAGAGACACAGCTGTTTCTCAGGTATTCCTTTAGAAGCAGAGAGGTGTGCTTGTTGCAGTTCAGCTCATGAAGGGAGATCCAGGGGGTCGTGAAGTGAGTTAGCTGACCTGGGGAGTAGAGAAGATTCATTCCTAAACTCCCAGTAGAAGCAACAGCTTTATTCTATATAACTACACTTCAGACCCACCAACCACAAGGAAACTGGAGTCATGGGGAATATATGTAGCCTCTTTATTTTAATCCAGAATTTCAACTATAGTTGGAAAGTATGAGATTTTTGTTGCTGAATGATGGCAAGGAGCCAGTCTTTCTACCCAACAGTCTTTTATGTGCCTTTGGAAGTGCAAAAGATGATAGAGGATTACCTAGTGTAAAAAGATGAGTATGCTTTGATGGAAAACTATTATGGGTGCAGTGTAAAAAGAATTTCCTCAAAGGATGGGTTTCTGCTGGAGAAAAGACTCCTTTCCGTTTCTGGCATGATGCTGTATTATGAGCCTAAAATAAGTAGTTTCCAATAGTTCTGTCTCTGTACTTGAAAATATTCAAGTTTTTCTATAAAGTTATTACAAATTTCTGTTACTCTTATTTTTTGTTACAGGAGCTAGAGTTAATGCCAAAGACAGCAAATGGTTGACTCCTCTACACAGAGCTGTGGCATCTTGTAGTGAGGTATGCTTGGGGTTTATGACTGCTTTGTGTTTTTAAGACATCTCAAATTAACTTCTGTTCATTGTTTAGTTATTACAAAGTGAAACTACTCCAGATGTTTGGAATTGCAGAATTTTTTTGCAAGACTGGTTTTCCTGTTGAGGTCCTCTGTGTGTGTATATACACACAGACATATATATATATGTGTGTATATATATAACGTGTCTGAGATGAAGGAAAGGGGGAAAACTCTACCCTTCCAGTTCTCAGCTTTGCTCTCTACCATTTCCCTAGCAGAGGGTTCTGCATGAAGTGTTCTCGTGTCCAATTTACTTCTCCTAAGGTAACTCAAGTTGTTTACCATGAAAGTAGAGATTAAAATCTAGTACAGCTTTTATAGCATAATCTTTGCATTTCTTCATTTTTTACATACTTGTCTCTTCAGACATTGAAGAAATAGTTCTGTAAGGTCTGCAAACATCTTCAAAAAAAAAAAGTGATTAATAAGTACTGATAGTATTGAGAATCACCCTAAAATCTGTAAATTAAATATGTAGAAAGTTTTTGAAGTCTACCAATCACACAGTTGGGAGAATATAGTAATGTAAAAAATGCCTCTGTTGTTGTTCCTCTGTTGGTGATGTCCTAATAAAAATTTTAAATGCCTGTAGAAGATAAAAACAGAGAAATGCTGAGCTTGTTACGTGGAAGAGTTTATGCAAAATTGTCTCCTTAGAGATATTGAGTCAAATCAATGCTCGTTTCAGTATGTATCAAAAATGTTTTTTTAAAGATTCTGTATAAATTTTTGTGTGAGAAGACAGATACTTTTGACAAGCATTGAACTTAAATATTTCATCCACCAAGTATCTTAGCAAGTCTCGCTTCAGTTTTTGCTTTTGAATTTCCTGGATAAACTGCAGTATTTTGTCGCTAGCATTAATAGCTAAGTTTTGTGGAGATTGTGTTATTCAAAACAGTGTTTGAAAAAGAATCTTCAAGGGCGCCTTATTCCCAAGTGCTGTTTGTTGTTCTTGATGTATTTTTAGGCTGCTCCTTTGGGAGCTGACCAAAGCATCAAACGCTTCATTCTTCAGAGCTGAGGGACAATAAAAGCTCCTTTTGTCAGTACTGTTTGCAGAGGGGAGTGCTGCAGACAAACTGGACCTAAATTGTAACTCCAAGAACTCCAGCCGTGGTCGTATTTTTTTAAATTGTAGAATATTTTAAGCAAAATGCTAATCAAACGTGTAAACCAATCAGACTGTTTACCAAAAAGGCAGTGATAGGTGCTTTAGGTGCTTGTCAGAATTCTCTGTTTGTAAACACAGTAAGTCGTAGAAGCCCACATATGTGGTTGATATATGTAGACGCTGTTTTCCAGCTGGCAAACATGTATGGGGTTTGGGCATTAGATGAAAAAAGCTGTAATGAAAAAACTCTTGATTATTATTTCAGTAAAACAACTGGACTTACTCTTGAAGCAAAGACAGCTGCAATTAAACAAGGACATTGAAACATGCAAAATTGCTGGAATTATGGATTTGGCTATCAACTGCGCAAGTTGAAGCAACTCCACGTGAATCCTGCCGTACACCAGGCATCTATATTTGTATGCCTGATGTACTTTCTGGAGTGGTACAATATACCTACCTATTGTACCAGAGTGTAATTCGAAATTTCCAGTAACTACTTGCGGTAATGCTTTCAGTTCAAAGTGCCAGCTGTTTATTTGTATGCCAAGTGTTTGAGCTGGAAGGTCACTGAAAGCAGTTAGTGAATTGCGGTAAGGTGGCCGAGTTGATGCAGAATGCAGTATTCGTTATCATGTTGATATCACCAACAGGTTGTTTTTTTTAATGCATGCCAATTGTGTGCACATATTTTAATGGTATTTGTTTATCTTGCTGTAAGAATTAGTCTTACTTGTCAAATTCTCACAGCTTGTACTTGTAACAAAAGGAAATCAGTAATCTTCGTGAGATGGAATTGAGTTCAACATCAGAAACGGTTTGCAAGAGTTTTGCAACAGTGTATGTTGAAACTTTTTGTGACCATGCTCTGTTTTATCTGAGGTTTTCTAAATGTGCATGTAGTAAGCTGTTCTTCTCTTTGCCATTTCTGGACTTTAACAGTTCAAAATTTTTGCTTGGCAAATTGATCAAAATGCATTGTAAATTCATAGTACTTCACTAATCCTTAGCAATGGAAGAAATCCTAAGGAGGTTTACTGAGCTTTGAAAATAAGTTGTGATGACAAAACAGTTTACCAGCCAGCTTAAGGAACTGGGTAAAAGACCTGGAAATGGTTGATTCAGTTGAACCCTGTAGGGATTGTATTGCTTATGTTTTTGAGAACATGCCCAGATCTGGATTTATGGTAAAGTACAAATCCCAAAGCATAAGATGATGTTCACAGAAGAACAAAGTGGAAATCATTCTATTCCATTATACTGTCCTTGATTCAAGGCAGGCATTTCAAATTACTCAGTGGCTTCTCTTTTTGTCAATGCTTTCAGGATGCTGTTCAAGTGTTGTTAAAGCATTCAGCAGATGTCAATGCTCGTGATAAAAACTGGCAGACACCCTTACATATAGCAGCTGCAAACAAAGCTGTGAAATGTGCTGAAGCTTTGGTGCCTCTCCTAAGCAATGTAAATCTGTCTGATCGAGCAGGTAGAACAGCATTGCATCATGCAGCCTTCAGTGGGCATGTTGAGGTAAGAGTTACTCTTCTTAGCTTGTTTCTCACTTGTCATTGTGTCACTCATATTTCTGATGTTTAGTTTCTCAGTTTAAAATCATGCTTTCCCTCATCCCTTCGAAATTCCCCAGCCCCTATTTTGTATTTGAATTTCTTTTGTATGCAACTGTATACAGAATGGTTGTGAGAAATACTTGTTACGTAATTTAGTTGGAAGGTTATTGCAACATTTACCTTTCTTAAGACGGAAGCAGATTTTCCTGTTAAGTGGAGTTAAACTAATAATAGATAAATTTTAAACAGGAAAAAAAAGATATTTTTCTCTCCAGTAGATAGTGAACATATTGTATGTGTTTTCACTGCAATGTGGAGGAAATGCCTGTAATAAGCTCTAACTCACTAGTTTTCAAGCCCTGAAAACTCACTGCTGAGAAATTCCCATTGTAATTGTGTGTATAGGTGGTTGGAGACAAGTTGGCAATAGGCTTGCTTTTAGAGATTAACTTTAGTGAATTCCTTGGTAATAGCCTGCCAGAAGATTTCAAAGATTCCACAAATTTGCCATATTTAACTGGGAAGTGTTTCTGTTGAGAAGTTGTCTTCCTCAAGGTCGCTTCATTAGCGCTGCCAGGGTGGACAGACAACTTTTTCAAGCTTACGAAATACTCAAAAAACAATACAATGAAATCCTTTGAAAATGCATGTATTTGTTTTTCTCCTATCATTTTCTCTGTCTAAATTAAGCAGAGTTTTACATTATGAATAAAGGATTGCTTTTCTTTCTATCTCAGATGATCAGCTTACTGTTATCTAGAGGGGCCAATATTAATGCATTTGACAAGAAAGACAGACGAGCCATCCATTGGGCAGCATATATGGGTATGTATATGTTTCAGTTGATTACTGTTGTGGTAGTAAAAAAAATAACGTGTATTTAATGGGTTTACATATTTCTGTGTAAATGACAGGTGAAAACTTTTGCAATAATGTCAACTAGAGAGTAAGCAATGAATAAAAGGAGCCCCTGAAACAAGTTCATTACATCAACCTTTGGGATTGTTTTTTAAAAGAAGAATATTTCATCTCTAAAACTGCAAATTCTTGCCTTGCTATTCTTATTCTAGGAGTGGATAATTCCTAGAATGGTATTGATTGGCAGTATTGTCAAAGTAATGCACTTAATTGCCTTTTACCAGACTTCCATTTTATTAAGTGATAGGAATCGTTTTCTTCAGCATAGCTATAATGAACAGTAGAGTTTTTTAGCTCGAGCTTCATTTAAAATATGAGCAATATGAACCATTGGAAGGTGAATTATAGAAAATGCATATTGAGAGTCCTAGGCTGACACTGATAAAGAGTTCTTAACTTTGACTAATCATTTTGTTTCTAAGTAACTCACATGCAGCTTCAGATTGCACTTGTCATTGCAGAATAAGTTGTAACTGTTCAGAAGACATAAAAACACAGTGCCTCTTTTAACTTCAAGAGAATGTCTAAAAATGGCCTTGAGCACGTGCGACGTGTGTCATATATGAGCAGTGAACAATTAAGTTTCAGTGTCAGTTTCAGGAAGAAGCCAGTAGAGATAATGCCATGGTCTTGATTGTCATTCCGTGTTTTAGCTTATCGCTTTGTAATTTTATCCAGCCAAGGGAGACGAATAAAAGCAGTAGCATCAGTACTGTATGAATCTGAGTGCCTGGGAATTTTTTTGAAGATGAAATGGGCAAACAGGACTTCATTATCTGTAATTTTTTGTTCCTGTTACGTTTTGATATACCCTTTGTGCAGTTTGGTATTAATGCTCTTTGTTATGAGCCAGAGAATTACTTATAAATAGGCGTAATGCTGTGCAATGTGTATATGTGTGGGGTGACTCTTAAAAACAGACTTAAGGTTACTGCTTAACTCATCCATTATTCTGTGGCACTGAATAACATGTAACTGCTTTGGAGTTGTTACATTTATCCAGGCAATATTTCCCAGTCTTGCCAGGAAAGAGCAAATGGAAGCAGTAACTTAAAAGTGGAAATACAATTTTAAACTTAAATACTGAGCAAAACAAACGAGCAGCAGCATGTGGGGCAGTACTTACTTAAATACAGCTGCCAAATACCTTACCCTGAGTTTTGAGGGTTGATAATGAGTTGCTCATTGTATGAAATGTACTTTGGTCTGAGGACTGAGAATTTGGCTTTTGTAAATGCAAACCCATACATTTACAAAATTGGGCTTGTATGTAAGACCTCAGTGGTGATCTTCTCACACCAAAGTGGAATTGCTAACTGCTGCCTTTGCACAACTGTGTTTCAGGCCAATTTCATGTTAGTCTTATGTCCCTGACAACACAGGTCTGAAATAACCTGATAGCAATGTAAAATAAAGCTGTGAAATCCATATGTGAAATGCTAAGAGCAACAGAATGCTGTTGAGCTGTCTTAGAAGAAAAAGTCTTGGATGTGCCAGTGAATTATGAAGTTACTGTCACAGCATTACTATTCTAACTTATAATTGTATGATACTGCATTTCAAGTACTAATACCAGTACCTGAAACTAAGAAGTTAAAGAGCAATCTTCATTATTGGTCGAAGGTTCGTTGTGATATTTTATGTTAGTATTTTCTAATCTACTTTCAAATGCAAAGCAGTGTCTGTGACAGGCTGTCCAGCCACCTTACTCAAGGTGATTATGCAGATGTTGTTGAATGAACTTGTGCATGAGATGGCAGAGGTCTGATGAGTGTTGGTGAGAGAACAGAGATGTTTTCTGGCTTGTGCTTAACTAGAGGAGAGCAAAGTCTTCTGTTTTTCAGACAAGCTACATTTTTCAAATTTTAGTCAATGCTGCTTCATAGGCTATTAACAGGAAACTGTTAAATTACATTTTTTCCACAGACTTCACTTATCTGATGTTTGTCAACCTAAATATTCTTGCAGACCAAAAGCTTTTGAAAGTCTTCAAAAAAAGAAACAAAAAACCAAACCAACTGTGTCTCTGTCTCCCCCAGTTTAGAGCCATTTTACACTGCTCCCATTGTTTGAAGAAAGCCTTAAAGCTTTTCCGTCATATAAAACTGACCATGGAATAAAAAAGAAGTTAAGCTTTCCGTCACTACTATAAATAACTTCCTAGGGTTATATCCATTGTTTGCTTTCCTTCCTGCTTTTAACCCAGCTCCATTGCTGTCTTAGCTGCAATGCTGCGACTAAAATGGACTTTCATTCTTGTGTGCTAGCGTTGCCCTCATTAGTGTATCGGGATGTCTCCTCAGCGCTTCCCACTTCAAGTACCTTCATCTTCTGTTTGAGTGTCTTCTACTGATTGCTGCTTGCGTTTTCAATGCAGGTCAGGGTTTTTTTGTTTTGTTTTTTCTTCTCTCTGAAGTTTTTCAGTCGCTCTTCTGTTCGGTATCTCTAGTCCTTTCACTGCTTTCAGTATCTTCTGTAATTTTATCTCATATAGGGCTTGTTTTCATTCTTGTCCCCACTATATTTTGGTCAGAGATGGTTATCATGTTTACATGTCTCTTTCTCTGCTTTCTTACAATCTGAAGTAATGCAGAAGTGAAATACTTGCAGCACTTCACATTGCACTGGTGAACTCCATGTTTTTTATCAGTATAGCTGGATGAAATGTCATTTTGTATGTTGTTGGATATGCAGCATAAAATAGGTATTACGGTGACTGACTTTGTATTCCTTTTGGCAGACACTTGCTATTCAAACTTTTGCAAATTCTCTTAGATACTGAGAAAGGAAAGACCTTTTTATAAAGCACTTAAACTGAAGGCTGGTTTTGATACTTACTTACATGTCTAGACCAGATAAGCAGTAAAGTATTCAGTGTGGTCCCCACCCCTTTTCTAACTAAGGTGTCACTTGAAAGGTAAAACAAGTAATCCCACATCTGTCTGTATGCATCAGTTACAAAGGTAAAGCACTAAATGTATTGTGGTCTATTTAACTCATGTGTGCTCCTTTATTCTGCAGATGTTTTCATGATTGTGTGTTTTCAGTGATTGCCCTGTTTGGCAGTTAAATTGACAACTGAGCAAGAATGATTTTTTTTGCTTGCTTGCTTACTCCATTTTTATGGTTTTTCTCTTAGCATGCAATGTCACAGCTGCCTGCAAACTAGTGGGGGAGCGTGAAGGCAGGGTAAAGGGAATGCTCACTGCCCTTTGCAGTAGTGGTGCAGTGTTGGGGACCCTGGCCCAGCTCCAAAGCTGGAAAAGGGAGTGGCTGCCCACTGCTTCAGGGTGAGCTCCCTGCCCTCCTTTCCCTTTTCCACCCTCTTACCTGGAACTTTCCCCAGGTCATCCTTTCTCCACAATTCCACTCGAATCTTCCCATTCTCCCAGTGCCTTAAGGGAATAGCTGGTGCTTTCCAAAGTTTCTCAGAGGTGTGAGTCAGTGGTGAAAATAAAGCTTTGCTAATTTCTGTATGATTTGGGTCCACATTTTAAAGGCTATGCAAGTAAAGGAAGTTGGATTGGGAGTATGTGTATATTTTTATTTAAACATAGAATATTTTCATATTGTGTTACTGTTTCAAAGTCTATGCTGAAGTTCTTAAAAACCTTAGTGGGAGTGTTTGCAGTTGAGATGAAGGTGGAAGAGTGACAGCCACATTCTCTCAAGTTGTTAACAGAAATTTGCAGTAAATGTTTAATAACTACAAAGTTATTTCACCTCCCTTCTTTTCAAGTCTTAAAAAAATCCTGTGTAAGCAGAAGACAAGATCTTACTGTTTTAATATACAAGATTATTTTTGTAGTAGAAATACTATGATTATTGGAGGTGGTATATTGAAATATTTTTTTATGCTGCTTTTATAGATCACGATACAATTAGAATACAAGAACAATTCTTTCTTTTCCGGATTAGGTCCAAGTGAATAATGCCTTGTTCATTTTATAACAATTGTATAATTTTCAAGTTTGTAAAGTTGTGCTGTCTAATATAAAATGCAGCTTCATTCTTTTTATCTTTATTCTCTTAGGTCATATTGAAGTTGTGAAATTACTTGTGGCACATGGAGCTGAAGTGACATGCAAAGACAAGAAATCATATACACCCTTACATGCTGCAGCATCTAGTGGGATGATAAGTGTAGTCAAATATCTTCTAGATCTTGGAGTTGATGTAAGGAAGAATAAAATGAAGTGATACTTTTTTCTATTGTTGTTGTTTGAAATGCTCTTGTTAGTATTGTAGCACACAGGGCAGGATATGATGTAATCAAATTAGTATTTCCAAAGTTCTTTATTCACATGGGGTGTTTTTTTTTTTGTTATAAAACCTCATTCCCCCAAGGAATTTAAAAGCCTTACAAATTTTGCACAATTATATGGACATAAATTTGTCTATAGTAGTTTTTTTTGTTCGTTTGATATGTCTTCTCTAAGTTCATTGTATCGGAACTCAGGAATTCTGTTCCTAACTTTGTAATGCAATCATCTTTAAACTGCAGGAAATTAACTCTATTGCTTCAGTTACTTGTAGAATATAGACATTACTGACTTTCTTACACCACGTAAGTTTTGGGTAATACAAAAAACTGTGAGAAACTTGCATACCACAGTAACGTAGGCCAAATTAATATTGAAATTCAAACAGAATTAAAAGGCTCTATGGTACAATACCTGCATGTAGAAAGTATGTTAACAACAGACTCTGAAACTGTAAGAAATCTACATGGTGAATTACATTTTAGCCTTACAAGGCTGGAGGGTGCTGCCAAAGTTCTATCTTGAGAAGTAGATCAGAATTATCATGTTGTGGTTAACAACAACTTACACTTCAGTACACTTTGCCCCTGCCCTTCAATCTCTGTTCTTAATGGAAGCCTGCAAATGCTGTTGAAAACTGATAGAGCTCTGTGCTGTGCTTAGTTTGTGGTGTCTGTCCAATTGCCACTGCTGGCTTTGTTTCCATGTGTGGGTTCTGTAAGGTTGCATACTACATACAGGAAACTGGTGTGGAGACAATTGCAGGAGGTTGGCTCACTTATAAAGTAATTGTACTCTTCCCCAGTGTGCACTTCTCAGTCAAACTACTACATCCAGAACTTGTTTTTAATTTCTGGTGTTGAAGATTTCCAAAACATAATGAAAAATATATTCGTAACATGAGATTTTTCTTTGTCATAACTAAATGCTGCACCAATACAGGTTTTTGCCTAATAACTAACCTTGGGTTTTTGGTTTGCTTTGTTTCTCTGGTAGATGAACGAACCAAATGCCTATGGAAATACACCACTCCATGTAGCTTGCTACAATGGGCAAGATGTTGTAGTGAATGAACTCATAGACTGTGGTGCTAATGTAAATCAGATGAATGAGAAGGGTTTTACACCTCTGCACTTTGCTGCTGCATCAACACATGGAGCGTTGTGTTTAGAGCTTTTGGTCTGTAACGGAGCAGATGTAAACATGAAGGTAGGTGAATCCAAAGCCATCCATTCACTCTTGAAGTTGCAGTTTGTCTTTGAGAGGTAACTTTTCAAAATCATTGTTATGATAGTGTTTAGAAATTTCCACTGATTGATGGAGTACTTCTGTGAGAAGTGCTGTAGAAAAAGTGAGCCAGTATGTTGTTTCAAGGAGCTTGATCTGAACCTGAAAACCTTGATGGGATGTAGTAAGTAAGTAGCCCAGAAGGGTAAAGAGGAAAGATAGCAATACTTTCTGGTCAGTCTTGGTTATACTAAATGTTAGAATTCCACATACTTATCTTTCCCAGTCTATGAGAAAGAGCAAATCATGTGGAAAAATGCAAAAGAACATGATTTTCTTATAAATAAGCCACATTAAAAAAAAAATCAAGGCTATTCCAGAGGAACGTGTATGAGAGTCTAATTGCTGGAGCAGTTGAAGAGCTGATAATGCAAGATCCTAAAATCTAGTTAATAAGGGAGAGGCATGACAGGTGTATTACAAAGATAGGCCAAAGTCCTAAACATCTGTTTTTTTTTTATTATGCCAACAGAACTTTGTGAGTAGAGTCAATGTGTGCTTTACATCTCTGCTTGGTCACAAGTCTTTGGCTGCAGAATATTTCTTAGAATCAGTCTTAGTGTGGGAAGAATTTCTAATCCACATACATATAAAAGCAAACCAGAACCTGTATCTTCTGTTATGTTCTCTAGTGTGTAGGGTAAGATCTTGAGATGTGAGAGAGGAGGTCCTGTTTTGTATTAAGTTGATTTTTACTCCAGTAATAAAAATTTAACTATATTCAGAAATACTCAGTGATAGTGTCTGGTGTCTTGAGAGGTTTCAGGCTCTGGAGTAAGTGGGAAATGGGTACATGGCATGAAGAGTCCAGGTATTCCTTTTATAATTCTGTTGCCCACATGCGGTAGGAAGAGAATAATTTATCCTTTAGTTTCTGAAATAAATAAGTCTGTTCAGTAGTTAGGCCTGAATTTCAGCACAATCCGTATAAGAGGTGAATATTAGAATAGCTAATCTTTCTGTTAAAAATCACAGGGTGTGTGGCTCACTCCATATAAGATATTCACACTGATAACTGATTTTCAGTTAACTAATTCTAAAATACAATTTTATACTTATTGTTAGTTCAAAATCAGTAGCTCATTGAAAATTTGGGAGTGATTTTAAAAGGATATATTTAATGTGGAAAAAAAATTAGATGTATGTTACTGCTCACTTCTATTTAAGCATTCAGCTCATTTAATGAAAACATTCTAAAATTCAGTTGTGGAAAAATTCACCACCAAAGTGCCCTGGAGAAATAAGGAGCTGTGCTATAGGGTTTATTGTCAGCTTGTCCTAAAATACACAGGTCACAGTCCATTTATTTTTGTTGCACGCTTTCTGCTCTGTAAAATGTCCCAGACTGGATACAGAATCATAGAATCAACTAGGTTGAAAAAGACCTTTAAGATCATCAAGTCCAGTCATTACTCCATGACTGCCAAGCCCACCCCTAAACCATGTCACTGAGGGCAAACTGATCTCCCCTTGAGATCTTACGTCATGGCTGCCTCATAATCTCCACTCACAGCCACCCCTCATCTGCTCCCCATAGTGTCCCACAATGTATAGGTGCCACCCCTACCCCTCATGGCCACCCCTCATACCCCCTCAAGATCTCCCTTCATGGTCAACCCTCACACCCCGTGGCTACTTGTGCTCTCCCCCAGTGATCTCCTCTCATAATCTTCCCTCATGACTGCCCCTCACCCCTCAATGCCACCCCTGGTCTCTCCTCAAGATCTCCCCTCGCCCTTCATGGCCACCCTTCCTCTCCCCTCATGATCTTCCCCCACAGCTGCCTCTTGTCTCCTTTCACAGTCTCCCCTCATGCCCACACCTCATGGCCATCCTTCCTCTCCCCTTATGATCTCCCCTCATGGCCGCCCCTTCTCTTCCTTCACAATCTCTCCTCATGGCCGCCCCTTATCTTCCTTCACAATCACCCCTCATGGCCACCCCTTCTCTCCCCTCACAATCTTCCCTTACTCCTCATGGCCACCCCTTCTCTCCCTTCACAGTCTCCCCTCATGGCCACCCCTGCTCTCCTCTCATGATCTTCCCTCATGGCCCCCCCTTGTCTCTCCTCATGATCTTTCTGCATGGCGGCCTCCCTCTGCCCCCTCCCTCAGATGGAGGTACAGGCTGTGATCACCTCGCCCCCAAGCTGGAGGTGTTTCTTCCTGTGAGCTTTGAACAGCTGTGCTTCAATTGCTCTTTGCACATCTGAATGTTACAAGAATTTTCAGTTTCAAAAGCCGTCCCCTTTCTTGGCAATAAAGAAGAAATAGGAACACTTGCCTAGCTTGTTCTGTATGTTGTTCATTATGAAACACCAATGTATCACAAGGTTTCTCTTCTCCTTCATAAGAACAGCAGGCGACACTCCAGGCTTGGGGAAGAGCGATTGGAAAGCTGCTCAGTGGAAAAGGTCCTGGGGGTGCTGATTAATGGGCAGCTGAACATGAGCCAGCTTGTGCCCAGGCAGCCAAGGCCAACAGCATCCTGGCCTGCATCACCAGTACTGCGGCAGCAGGATGAGGGCAGTGATCATCCCCCTGTACTGAGCACTGGTGAGGCTGCACCTCAAACCCTGTGTTCAGTTCTGGGCCTCTCACTGCAAGAAAGACATTGAGGTGCCGGAGCAGGGCCAGAGAAGGGCAACAAAGATGGTGAAGGGTCTGGAGCACAGGTGTGATGGGGAACGGCTGAGGGAACTGTGGGTGTTTAGCCTGGAGAAGAGAGGGCTCAGGGGGGATCTTAACCGTTCTCAACAGCTACCTGAAAGAAGGATGGAGCCAGGAGGTGGCTGGTCTCTGCTCCCAAGAAACAAGTGATAGGACAAGAGGAAATGGCCTCAAGCCATAATTATATATGTATGTTACTTACACAGATAAGAACAAAAGTGTAATATTTCCAAGTAAAGCATTACTGTTTGCCTGTGTACTGGGTTGCAAGGGTTCAAGACATTGTACGTATTTCTGATGTAGAAGTGGGGAGGACTTCATCTTAGAAAGATGTACAGCAAGTAACGATGGTTTTTCTGGCTGTTCATGTTCAAATACACCTTAATTGTAGGTTAGGAATGAAAACCAAAAACTTCCAAGATTCTATTAGGATAATAGAACACCGATAAAATTACTATTATCTTTTATGTTTGAACTTAAAATAAGAATCTTATGTATAGTATACACTGTAGTTACTGACTCAGTCTAGTCAGAACACAAAGTAACCTTAGAAATTGTGTGAAGAATGGCTAATACCTTCAAAGTGACTGGCAAATTTCCCAAATTCTTTGAAGTTTGTAATGTGGGTGTATTTTTATTTGGAGGTGACAAAAGGTGTTTTAACATCAGAGAGATACATTGCTGCTTTCTGTTCCATTCAGTTTGAAGTTACGTGATTCAAAGTATAGATTTGTCAGTTTGTGTAATGCTGAAGAAATCGTTGGAAGATCTACTATGGGTAAACCCAGGCTTTCTCTTAAGCTTACTCTCAGGTGACAGAATCAAGTAGTGTCATGTAGGGATTTTAAGCAATTACAGCTTGAAAACAGCATTTATTCCATGTTTCTGCACCAACGTGTGTCTCCATTGTAATTCTTTTACGAGCGTTTCTGTAGATTTATACCAGTATGGCTGCGTTTGGCCTGTGAATTTGTTTTTTGTGAACAGCCTTACTTTGTATATGAAAACTTACCACTTGCACAGTTGAAAAGTGCAAGAACTGAGGCAAACTAAAACTGTTTCCAAGTCAACTTCTGCTTCCTTGGAAGGGCTTTTAAGGATAAATCTTGGATTTAATCAGAAAAACATTCCCTAAAAATAGAAAGGGGAAATTGAATTAGAATATGTTGTATAGCTAAGAATAATTGTAGGTTTAAAATGGGATGCTTTTAGAGCATTCTCACTAAGTATTTATTGAAACCAAATCTTTTCAGTTTACAGATACTAAGGCTGAAGTTCAAAGTAGTTCTTAAAATCATTGAAAGATTTATTTTCCATCATAAATATGTTGCTTGTGTGATTTGATGCAGTAATTCCCTCCGTTGTGCAACTGTTTTTGTGGGTTTTAGAGGTAATGAAGTAGGGAATGGATGATAATTTAGGTGTAGACTAGACAGTACTATTAGAGCACTTTCTGCTGTGAATGACATAGTTGGGGGAGAGCAAAAGGGAAATGTCTGCCATCTTACCCTTGATGGCAGATGGATGGTGTTTGTGCATATCCGTGGATGGGGACCTCATCTCAGGAAGGGAATATGTATCAAAAGATAATGGAACAGTAGAAATATATTATATGCTTTTTATCACCTCTGTAGACAGAGGACATAATTTCATACTTGAAGTCTTGTCAGTGTCCATGTAGTGCTGTAGAACAGTGTATCCCGTTAAGTACTGCTCATTACTGCAGCACTCTCCTCACTGTTCAGGATTTCCATGCATGGAAGAGCACGTTGAAATGAGTTCGTAATGGGACAGTATTAATTATTTTATGGGCCCCTTTGCTGCTTGAAAATTCAGTGACCTAAATAGAAAAAAGTATTTTACTTCCTTTGGTGATAGTAGAACATAAGAATTGTTGCCGGGGGAGATTTCACTTGGAGGAATGCTGTGACAGGATAGACCCACATTTCCCCTTGAACCTCTGTAAAGCTCAGTAGTGTGAGTACAGTTAATATCCAAGTAATCACTTGATAAAACACCTTGTCCCGTGTGTTAATTTTTCTAACAGCAGTTACCGTTCTAAGCAAATTTCGTATGATCCTAAGTGTTTTGTGGATATGTTTTCTCTAGTGATAGAGGAGACTTAGGTGATCTCTTTCCTATTACTGCACTTAATTGAGTTTCAGTGAAGACAACAGAAGTTATCATTAGCCCATGGCTATTCCGTCATGTGCTCTGATTCTATCTGATCTCATAAATCAGACTTATTAGTTAATGTAATATTTAGGTAGACCATACAGGCATAAAAAAATAAGAACTTGAAGGTAGTTCTGAAGATACCTCCTTGCTTATGCGGTCCAGCCTTCTGGCGTCTCAGGAAATGTTGCTTTGTTCAATAAATAGAGCCTTCCTGTTTCTTGCTTGAAGAACTCTGGCTACTGGATCTGATTCTGTATATCCTTCCATAGTGAAGTCTAAGAACAGAATTCTGAATGCAATCCTATGCCTAGCAGTTTAGTTTCAACAGGGAAATTATCACCATATAATTTTATGCCTGTTCTATGTTTATACATTGATAGACAGTTGTGTGTTATGTTATTCCTTGGTAGTAAAGGAACTGGAGACTGTTAGACTACAAAGAGGCACTGTGGATAATCAAACCCAATGTCTTAGAAATCTACGTTAAGTGCATTTGTAAGTAAATTTGAGTGAAGTGAATCTAAAAATCCATTACTGACTGTACTGTGGTTTTAATTTACAACTAGAAAACTATTTTTTGGCTTATTTTGCTGTCCTTTGCAAGATCTTACTCAAGTTGTATTGCAAGGGTTCTCACTTGACTGGCACACTCCTTAGTTTCTAATACTGTTATTTTTATGTCCTTCTAAGGTACTTTATTAATGTGCTACTTTATTAATGACAGATACTTTATTAATGAGATTAATGAGATAACTACTTTCTTCTGCTCTATCTTACTCTTCATCGGCCTTCCTTTGAGATACAGGTTTAGCATATCTGAGCCAGTGAGATTGCAGGCTGCTTTATCTGAGCTCTTAATTTCTTCTGTCTATAATTACTTCACTAATTTATTTCCTTACTTTCTTAGAGTTTTCCCTTTTAAAGTTCAGAACATGAGTCACCCAAGCCACTTTTAGTCACTCACTCTAACTGAGCATATATGATTATTTTCCTTTTAATTAATCCTTCATCTTAAAGGAGAAAAGTAAGGGAAAGAGATGCCAGATTTGTAAAAAAAAAAAAAAAAAATGCTTTAAAGGAGGGGAAAAAATTTGACACAGAGAATATTAATGGTTGGATAAGGAGGGCAGAACTAAAGCGTGGGGAGAAAGATGAAAGGTAGACATAAGAAGAGAATTCTCTTTGTAAGAAAATCGGAGCATTGAGATTGCTTGGGGAGGTTGTCACTTATGATGTGTTTATTTGGCCTTCAGGCCTCTGCTGATAGGAACTGGGCTATTATTTTGTTTCTCAAGTGGATTTCAGCCCCATTTTCTGTGTTTCTTTGCATCTGCTGTGGATATGTGGACGTGTCTTTTGGTTTCCTTATGGTCAAAGAAATCTGGTAGCTAGAACATCTGGAGATAACTTGGCTTTCATTATTAGGTGTTTTATTTCTTTCAGTCTAGGTCTGAGGATACAACTTTTCCCATAATTGCATTGTTCTAGGTGGTGTATGCAGTGGCACAACTGACAATTCCACATCCAACTCTGCCTAAAAGGGTCTCCAGTAAACTTTCATGAACACATCCATAGAAGCTTTGTCATTTGGTTCCAAAGGAAAAGTAAAGATGGGAAGACGCTTTTGCACATGTCCACAATGTCTGATATTTTAATGCATATGTTCATGTCATATTCTTCAAAGCCAACGTTTAAAATTTTATGATGTGGCATCCGTGTACACCCAAGACTGCTTTTGTTTTTTGTGAGGGTCATGTTTGCGTTTTCCCATTACCTGTGATAAAGTGGGTGTAGGGGAAGTACTCCTCAGGTAATAATAACAAGGGGGAAAGAAAAATGGTTTCCTAAGTGCATTGTGATTTTGCTGTTAAAAATTGAAATTACCTTCTGCCTTACTGTTGGCCTATCTAAATGATATCTTTCCTGAATAAAATGACTTAAGTGCACATTTGATATATCTGTCAAATGTGTAGTACCAACTGTGGTTGAATAGTTCTACCCTAGGATTACTTGTGGTTTATGATAAATTGCTTACAAATATGATTTCACAGAAAATTCCATGAAACACATGATCTTTTTAATGTGATGTCTTCTAATGTGTAAACCTCTATAGTAAATACACCTATTTTCTAAAAAGAGACAAAGAATCACTGTTTTGTTTTAGACTTGGGCAGGAGCAGAATTGGATATAGGTTTGTTGCTAAAGTTGTGCGCTGTCATCATCCTCTTGAGAGCGATTATCACAAAGGCATAACCGTGAGTGGGCAACACTGAGTTGTCACTCACAGCTAGAAGAGTGAGTAAGAGCAGCTTGCTATGTCATGCTGACTTGTCACTGCCAGTGTGTCTTGCAGAAGTTTTGTGGCTATTACTAGCCATAAGTAAACATGGACATTTTCTTCTTTTCCAGAGTAAAGACGGGAAAACACCTTTGCACATGACAGCAATCCATGGTAGATTTTCCAGATCCCAAACCATCATTCAAAATGGTAAAAAGGGGGGGCTTATTATTACTAAATGCCACTGAAATCTGTATAGACTTTTAAATCCAAAGTACTCATTCATGGACAGTTGTTAATGCAAAACATCATCAGCGCTATGATTCTATTTTTGTGCCAAAAGTATCTGTATGCCTACTTAGTAATTACTTTCTATTGTAGGAGCTGAAATAGACTGTGAAGATAAGAATGGAAATACTCCTTTGCACATAGCAGCTAGATACGGCCATGAGCTATTAATCAACACTCTGATTACAAGTGGTGCTGACACTGCAAAGTAGGTAACTTTACTGACATGAATGCAAGCTGATAGAATTTAGAAATGTATTTATTAGATTAACAAGACTAGTATGTTGTTTTTAATATCATCTTCAACTTGAAATAGGAAATACTTTGTGTGTTAGCCTGTACTGTACTTTTAAGTAGCTACTCAGTACATTGGAATTTGTACAAAAGGAAAGAGAAATGGATTTTCCTCTAAATGTGAAATAAAAGCTCTGAAAGTTTTAATAGGCTGTTGTACCGAGTTAATGCGTCCTGCTAGCTTAGAAGAAAGTGTTTAATATGTGAAATTTTCCTAAGGCTCGGTATTCTAATTAAGTGGTTTGCTGAACAAACCATGCATGTGCACTTTGGGACACAATTGTGTTTGTTTTGTTTTAATTGTAATGAAACTGTGATACCTGATTATGGTGTATCTTAGGCGGGGTATACATGGAATGTTTCCTCTCCATTTGGCAGCATTAAGTGGATTTTCAGACTGCTGCAGAAAGCTTCTCTCATCAGGTAGGATACTCTTTTTAAATCTTACAGCTGCTTTGTACTATACTTTTTATTCCATAGAATAGCTTTTAATTAGGTCTTAATTTAGTAATAGATAAAAATATTTATAGTTTGTTGTGTCTGTGTGTTTTAAGTTGGGCATAGAGGTGTGATAACTGGTTCAGACCAGAATTGAACTTCAAGGACAGAGACTAATGTTCTGTTAAATGACTTCATGGAGCATCTTCTACTTCCATTCCTTGATGTTTTTAGTTTAATACTGGTTAGTCTGTTCCTGCACTTGATGCCTAGTAGCTTTGAAGACTGGACTGCTACATTAAAAAAACATCGCATTGGTGGTTTGTTGTTAGTTGAATCTAACCTGAACTTTGCTTTGTTTTCATTGTTTGATTCCTCCCTGAAGTTGAGAGAGTTGCAAGGTTATTACTTCCCTTGTTGTCTAGAGTCTGCTATGATGTGATTTCTGAGCTCTTAGAAGCACTGCAGTTCTGAGAAAGTCTGTGTCTGTGTGGAAACATCAGGAACAGAAGAATAAAAATAAACTAAATGGTTGTACATTAAACTGAAGGCACTTAATGTGTTTTGAAAAAAGAAAAGTGGGGGACACAGTGTTGGGGAGAAGGAAGAGAAAGCACTTCCTTCCCCAGCTTTATATTGTCTGCTAGGAAAGCCTGGGAGAAGAACTAAAGAAGTATAACTAAAACTACCACTGGTAAGGCTTTTTATTTCACTGCTGCATCATGGACAAACTTGCAAGGATTTGCTTCAGGGAAGAACTGTCCTGTAGTTTACAGTATTTCAATTGGATGTATTTAAAGTGAGGAATACTCTGGCTCTTTCTCCTTTCTGCACACGGTGCTGTGCTGGCTGTGCCCTTACTGAAGATTCAGTATGGCAAAGGAAGCCCTGTGAAAGACTTGCAAGTGGTTTCTGTGATTTTTACATGAGTTGAGCAAACTTACTGGAGGAGAAAGGGCTTAAAGAGTACGTTCAGCCTTCAGACTGGAAAGACTTAGATTCTGTTAACAGCTTATTACATGCTGTTGGTGTGGTGATTGGTCTGCAGGCAGTGTGCTCTTTAAGTTTTGGGAGGAGGAGTCTCATTTATGTAAATCAAGAATCTCTGATTTTTAAATTCAGTAATATTCATGTGCAGACCTTAAATTAAAAAAAAAAATAATAATTTAATAAATAAATAAATAAACCCCCAACAAATGTCACTCTGCCCTGTCCCAGTACTGAATGACATTTAAGTAGTTAGTGGTGCTAGACAAGTAACCTAGGGATGTGGAAAGGCATCAAAGACTACTCTTCAAATCATAAATTGTTTGCTGTATATCACTGCCTTTTGAAATGGGAGTAGAACCGAGTAGCGCATACAAAACCCACGTCTGGGGGGATATAGAGTAGGAAAAGAGTCTTGAATAACACATCCTATGTTACTGATTACTTATCGTTGTTGAACAATCCTTTAAAAAAAAAATAATTGCATTCCCAGGCAAAAGTACTAAAATTGGAGATTTAATGAGTAAGTTTTGTTACATAAAAGCAAGACTCTTAGGAGAATACAGTAGTTTTCTCAAACCAAAAATGTAGCTTTTAAACCTGACTGAAATAGCAATCTTCATGTCAAAATACATGGTTAGATATGGAATTGCAGGGTTAAATTTTTTGATCTTAAATTTGAAGTTATATAGTTCACACAGTTGGGGAAGAGAAGGCTACAGTGTTCTCTGAATGGTTTCTCTATGAGTAATTACTATTTACAGCCTTTGTTCCAGCTTAACAAAATTTTTTCTCTGGGACTAAAGAGCTAAACTCAAAGATGAAATGGAAGTAGCTTCTGGATTTAGTAATGCTGAAACTCCCCATTAAATAAATAAATAAATCTCAGCATAACACTGACAAATTCTAGCATATTCTTAAATTTTCATAGTGCTTCATGTATTTTATATTCAATACTAATTTACACAGAAATATTAGGAGGCAAATAGGATAATAAGGAATATAGTCTCTTGCCTCAGTGCAGCTACTTGTGTTTTATTTTAGCCCTTTTAGTTTTACTTGAATGCCTGTTTTTCAGAATACTGTGAATAGCAAGGATGTGTTGCAAATGAATTAAATTTTCAGTGCATAAGTGCTTTTCTGCAAGGAGTTGTTAAGCTTGCTGAGCAAGCATTTCTCTTAAGGGTAGATGAGTACAGCTTTGTCAAAGGTGGTCTTACATAACCATTTTACAAAATACTGGATTTGTAGGTTTTGACATTGACACACCAGATGACTTTGGCAGGACTTGCCTTCATGCAGCTGCAGCTGGAGGGTATGTAAAAAAAGCATTCATGCTTTCATATTTAGCATTCTTCTTTTCAATTGCTGATCATTCCCGTTGTTTTTTTCTTATTTCCTCTCTGTGCTTTTCCTGCCCTCTTCTCTTGGAATTTATGTAAACTTTAAAATAATTTCAAGATGGAGTCTATCTACAAACAGTATAATAAATATTCTGCTCAATAAGTAATTACTGGAGTGCAGTGTCCAAGCCTTACCTTAGGTTTATGCTTGAGGATTAATGGAATTTTTAGAATTTACAACATTCAAAGATGGCATGCCCAGCTAAGATCACCCTAGGGCATGAGGTCGAAAGCAGCAACTTTGGGAAATATGCTTTTACCAAATCCTTAAACAAAAGATCATTCTAACTAAATTAAAAGCCATAATTAAATTCCAGAGTTTAGGTGGCTGAAGTAGTCAGAACTACTTGCTCATCACTTGAGTTGTGATCCATATTGATTATTGTTATTGTATTGTAGGTTTTCTATAGCAGCTACTCAAAATTGCCTGGAAGAATTGGGTAATAAATTTCATGATACACTTTGTGGGACACAAGAACTCCATGATATTGCTATTTTCATTTTTCTGTTTCAATGTTGTTTAAGTAATACTGTTAAGTAATCATTCCAAGTCAAAAAGTACTTGCTAGATAACACCCTTGTTGCAAATGATTATGGGTAAAATGCTATCTTTTCATATAAACCCACATAATTTGTGACACATTTGCTCATTCATCTCCAGTTTAGAAAAGTTATTAAGGTAGTGTTTAAACTATAAGAAGTATGGTACACGTATTATAATGACTGTATTGAATTGAAAACAAATTATACTGAAAAGTGAAATATTTATGTTGCAACTTCTATTTGGCCTTAACTGTATAGTGAAAACTTGTATCTGTGCTGGAATCCTGGTAGGCAAAAAGCATGTGATATGCAGGTATTATTACTTGTTTGCTTTAAAGAATTTACATGTCTGTTGAATTAGGTTAGTATTTCTGTGCTTTATGCATGCCTTTTGATATCAATAGAATTTATCCTCTTTCCTGATCTGGCCCTGCAATTCTGAAATCTATTTTACATAGAAAAATATATTTCTCAAAATGTTCATACAATAGTTCAGTTCCATTAAAACCAACATATGAGATGTGTATGTGTAGCAGTTCTGATGTTTGCAGAGGCCACTATTAAGGAAAAAAAAAAGATTTGCAATCAGAAGTAATATTGCATTAATTTAATAGGAATTTGGAGTGCCTAAATCTTCTACTTAATACTGGTGCAGACTTCAACAAAAAGGACAGATTTGGGAGGTAAGACTTTCTAGATTTGTATATTGCTAAGGACTGTTAAAAGTATTACAGAAGTAGCATATTTCTATGAGGGCAAGTCTAATAAATTATGCTTCAGCATATGTTACCAAAAGTTACAAACATACTTTGTTTACTGTGTTGTATTAAGTAGGTGTTTAGTCTTGTTTATAAAGACCGAGTTCCGTATTAGACTGTAATATTTTTTGAGCCTCTTTTGCTTATAACGTGGATCTAATGAATTTAAATTGCTCTCATCTAAGGACATTAGTGATGTTTTCCAAGTAATTTGTAAGTCAAATCTATAAATCTGTTTATATTTCTAGGCTTTTTTATTTAAAAAATCCATTATTTTATTACAACTGCTTCACCTTTTCCTTTCATTATATCCATTCCTTTTTGTTTCCTCGTTCATGCTCTGCCGTCTTTGGAATGACATTAATTTCTATTTTTAGTATAGGAATATTTTAGTTTAGATGGCATGATCAGTACTTGTGTAAAATCTCACATCACATCATGGAAAATGTGACTTTCCTGGATGTGAATGGCAGGAATAGGATTTGAGGAGAATGTTATGGAGTCAATGATGTATTTTGCTTTAAATTCCACTTCCATCCTTTCCCGAGAAAGGAATGATGATCTGTCACAACTGATGTCATTGAAAGTTGCTTTTTTGTTGGTTTATTTTTTTTTTATTTAACGTGCATGTTACATAGAACAATTATTTCAGGAAAGGAAAAAAAATAAAATAGTCAAAACTGGAAAGAAATAGGGAGAAGTAGTTTAAAGGGAGAGGGAAGAGAACTCTTTAAAGTGCTTGACTTTCTCCTCAAAATTGAGATATAGTAGCAATCTCTTTTTAAAAATAGAAAATGGAATTGTGAGTCATCTTAGTGGTTTTTAAATTTTATCCAGAGTGGTTTATTTAGAGGCTTGTTTATGTATTTGAAGCTGGAATAAGTTTTCACTGAGAATATACAGAAGTACTAATTTTTAATTGTGGTTTTTTTTTTAAGTAGACAAGGCATATTTTTAGAAGTTTTCTTTACTAACATAACAGACATATTGCTGTAGTTAAAAATAAATATGCTTGCCTCAAACAAAATTCCGATCTGTTTGTCAGAAACTTGTCAGTTGTTTTCTTTTGACCTTGTTTAGTTACTCTGCAGTTCTTGGATTTGTCCATATTTTTTCCACGTGGCTTGAAATTACTTAACTGTAAAGAATATTTCTAATGTAAACTTGATTTTCCTCTGTATGTTTGCACAAGAAAACTCATATAGAGCTTCCCTTAAAACAAAGTTTGTGCATATTTTGGCTGTCATATAGATCCCCTAGTGGTTGTTTTGCATTATAGAATGGCCCCATTGTTTAATATGCATTCTTCACCACAAATACTTGTTAGAAAATGAGGAGGATTTAAGTTTCATTTTATTTTGCTTTTTCTGTCTCTTTAATATTATTTTGCTGTTATTTACCATTGTACTTTTTATTTAAATGTGTACTAAAGAACTCCACTCCATTATGCTGCTGCCAATTGTAATTATCAGTGCCTGTTTGCCCTTGTGGGATCTGGAGCTAGTGTGAATGACCTTGATGAGAGGGGTTGTACACCTCTGCACTATGCAGCTGCATCAGACACAGATGGAAAGTAAGTGGCATACTTTGTACTAAAGTCTTTCTCCTTAGGAACATTTGAGCTGTGAATTTTGTGTATGTTCTGCCTTCAGACTTGCCAAAAGAAACTTTTTTTGCATTTTTTTATGTTTTTAAAGATTAAATCTGACAGTGTTGTATATGAAATATTTGTGTCTTATATAAAATATGTAACATATTTCTGTGAAAAATTAACAATAGGAAAAATTACTGTAATTTTTTGGTTATGTCCTAATTCAGTAATTCATTGGGAACAGAGTTTTTAATCCCAGCTGCTGTGTAGTGGGTTATTGAGTAAATATCATTTGTGGAGGGTATTATGACAGTTATGTGCAGTCATTTTGCTTTAAAATTAAATTCTGATGAAAGATGATGTATTTTAGGTAGGGTTCTTAATGTTGTCCCAAAATCTGTGCCAGAAATACACTAGAAAACTAGACTGAGTAGGCCTACATCAGGTTAGAGATTAACATTTCAATATGAGATGCTTTATCCATTTAGTGTTTGATTAACTATTCATGTTTGGCATTAAAACTCTTGTTAGTGTTAATTTTTTGGAAGTAGATAAACTTTTTATTAACGAAATGCATCCAGCAACTTCCATAAATTTACAAATGTCTCTTGTAAGTGGGCTTTTTTTTTGTAACTAAGTTATATTTAACATAGTTATCAACTACTTAAATGCTTACATGCAAAGTTTACATAGCACAAAATTCATGAGGTTACTTAAGGTCCAGATGTTGTATGTATATATTGAGGAGACTTGGAAAGAGTGCTATTTGCATGTGCCCCCACTCACATAGGTCAGAACAAGCTGGTATGCAGCATCGTGTTCCGAATGCACCCAGTGACACCTTCACTGGAAAAGAGTTCTGCTTTGTGCTACACCATCGTGTTTAACAAGGTACTTTTTAAAAGGTGAGGTAGCAGTATGAACAAGGTGGCATGTAACTTGCAGATTGAGTTTTGAAAGATGGACAAATAATACTTACATGGTCATTTAAAGTATAAGCCTTTTTATTTCAAAACAAAATTGCTGCTTTTTAGATATACTTTCAATTCCTGCTGGAGTTTGCTGACAATCTTACTTTAATTGCCCCCTTGCAAGTTGAGCTAGTATTAATTTTAGCTTCACAGTTGCTCTGAAAACCTCCAAACTATAATGGTTTTTCAGATGACATCGTTTTGCCATCTGTCTTATAAAAGGCACAAGCAAGAATGATGATGACAGTGCTGCAGAGCTTTGGGAGATAACTCAAAAGAATCGTCTCTGGAAGCCACATGGTATTGCCCTTCTGATTCACAGTTGTCTTTCTAGAAGACAGGCTACAAAGCAGAATGGCCTGAGGAAAAGCTTTTTATTGATGCAGAAAGATGATTAGTAACAGCTGGAAAACCAGAACTGCTCAGCTCATATTCAAAACAGGAATGAAGCTAAAAATGACTACTGAGTTGGAATATAAAGTCTGGGAAAAAAAAAGTTCAGGAAATTATGTACATAGAAATTCCAAAGATATTTTGGGGCATTTTTATAGTTTAGACATCTCTAAAGAGAGATTTTAGGGACAAGGGTGGTTTTGTTGAAAATTATTTCCTGGTTTGTTCCTGTTTGGAAGTGTTTCTTTTTTGTGTTTATTAACAAATGCTTCTGATCTGGACCAAACACCGGTAAGCCTCATTTTGACAAGACTAGGGAAAGAAACGTCTTTGCAGAATAAGATAAACTAAGCAGCATTTTAGGGGAGAAAAGCCCATGCTCTTTCTGTTAGAATTATTTAACAGGCAGTACACCAGTAAGTAAATGGAAAATAAAATTAACTTATCTGGGCTTTCACAAAGTTTGATTATCTCCTTTAAAGAGGCCTGTTGAGGACAGTTAAGTATGCAAAAGATGCAAATTCAATCTCTTTCCTGGATGAGAAGAAACAGCAAAAATAATTATGTGGTTTTCATTGGAAAGAATGGGTACTCAAGGGTTTTTAGTAGACTTTGCTTCCTGCAGTATTTAGTGTATTGTATTTTTTTTGTGAGCACACAAATAGAGAAAACAAAGAAATAGAGATTTAGATAGCAAAGGCCAGAAGTTTTTAACATTTATAAATGAGCCATGAATGTTAATACAAAATTACTGATTAAAATTAACAAAGTTAGATGACTGGACAAATAAAATGTAGGGACAGTAATTCTCACTCAGTGGGACAAATTGTCTTTCCCTGGACTCTCAGAAATCTCATCCTGTTTCATTTCAAATAAAAACATGTGGGTTCAGTTGCCATTAGTGGAATCCAGGCATTTGTTTACCGGGCAAAGAAAACCTGAATTAGTTGGTTACAAACATAGATACGCTTTACAAGTAGCTTTTTATTAGGTACATTGAACTTGTTGTGCAGTTACTTATCTCTTACGTTACATATGTTATTCTTTAAAACTGGAGGTTTTCTACTTTTTTCACTGCCTACCTAAGTCCTTTATGCTGGGCACAAAATGATGAAAATGAGAGTACTCCTGTTCTCAACTTTGTAATGAGACAGAATATGTTGTAACTGGACATTTCCTTGTTCATAGTTTTTCCTGCAGCTTTTTCCCCCCTTTCATCTGCACTCACATGGTTTGTACATTATTCAACCTGTGACGGGAAAAGCAAATGTCAGGTCTTCAGCAGATCAGTGTTGTTACCCATGAGGTTACCAGGCCTTTGACCAAGTACAGCTGTCTCTTACTCCTGTTGAAATGTGTTTGTTTCATCACAGCTGGTACTGGACTTCACTGAGACGATGAACTTGTTCTGTTATGTTTGCTGACCCCTTCCTTATACAGAGTTCTGATGCTGCAGGGTCATGCTGTGTTCCTGCCAGCGATGGCTGCTTTTGTTTTTCAGGGTCATGATGATGACTTCGCAGAGTGTTGCTGAAAGGATAGACAACATAAAATTATTAATAAGAGGTGTGATTGGTTGGAGTTGTCCAGTGTGCATACATGGAATCTCTTAGAAAAACAGGGAAAGGGAGATGACTTAAAGTAATCTTTCATCCTCATGGCTGTAGTTGAAATTGTGATGACCATGTTCTGCCTTATAACTTTGTGTAATGAAAGTAAGGAATGGTAGGATATAAGTATGCCAACAACTGTTTACTGAGTAAATAAATGGATAAATTAGTGTCTGGTATTGGAAGCGTATGCGTGTGTGACTCGTGGATACCGACCATGAAAAACTGAGCTATTGGTTCTCTTCCTTCTACATTAAGTACAGAAAAATGTACTGCTACAAAAAAAAAAACATACAAAAATGGGAATCATTTATATTAACAAAAGTAACTGCAATTGTAATAGATAGGAGGAAAATAGGCATGAAATACTAGCTTTAATGAAGTCAGGTAATTTAGAGGATGCAGGATGTCTGCAGAAAAGGATTCATTCAAATTTTGGAAGCTTTGTGTTTGACCTTAAGACTTGGTGTAATGAGTTAAGTGTTCTCTACTCCTAGCCAGTATTGTACATTAAATCAGTGTTCTTGTGTACCGTATTCTGTTTTCCAGTTGAATTTGAGTAATTCGACACTTAGCATAAAGTTGAAATTCAACATTTAGATATATGGTTTTGCTTATGTCAATTTAAATAGGTGCCTGGAATACTTGCTAAGAAATGATGCCAATCCAGGGATCCGAGACAAACAAGGATACAATGCAGTACATTATTCAGCTGCTTATGGTCATCGCTTATGTCTTGAATTGGTAAGAAGATCTATCATAGATGAAAGCTGTAACAGCTGCTCTTACATAGGATGATAGAGGCCAGAGTGTTCCTCCACCTTGATTGTTCATTTTTAAGCTACATCAAGAGTGATTTTCAGCCCCTGTGAGGAGATTTAAGCACTTGATACTCTTAAAATTAAAAGGGGCAAGGTGAGAAGCTAAAAGATGCTAGACACTGGTCTAAAAAGGTAATACATTGAGATAAAGAGGCAACTGGTTGAGTATGTGGGATATAGTTTTATTTTGTTCCTTAACTCAGAATATACTGCTAATTTTTTTCCTTATGGCTGAAATACTATAACCAAGGTTGTCCCATTTGGGAAATGTTAGGAAATTTCCCAAATGTTGTCTGAAGGAGCAAATAAAAATGTAGGGAAAACCTGTAAAGTAAGGGTGCCTTTTGAAATAGTTCCCATAGTGACAGAAACTAATGGCCACATAATAGAATTTTTGATAATAAAGTCTCAGGTAGATTTTTTAATAAACCCTTTGTAAAACTGTGTATGTTATTTGATATGCTAATTTTATCTCCTCTGTTATACAACTTAGTGGTTTTATACAAATATACTTTTATATTCAAATGTATTCAAACTGCATTCTGCATGTTTTTAATTGCAGATTGCAAGCGAAACGCCTCTAGATGTTGTAAGTGTGCATTATTTCTCACTGTTAAAGTACTACTGTAACATGTAATTTTTAAAATGCTATTTCTTTTTAGACTTATTCAGCCATTCCTTCAATGCATAGACATATTGTTTCATTTCAGTTGCAGTTTAGATTTAATTGCAATCCAGTATTTTAAAATAGAAAGTTATTTTTAAGCTATTTATTTTTTTTACTTAAACATTCATATGGCCATGTCATAAAAGTGTGATAAAGGAAACATAGTGATCTGAATATATTTGGTGTTTTTCAAATGCTTTTAATATTTTAATTCTACTAGTGTACTAATTGAAATATGGTCTTGAAAAGAGCAATAGTTAAAACTTTACAGCGTATCTGAAAGGAACAAATAGAAATTTATATGCTTAGCTATTTTCATCCTATTTTATAATGTTTGTGTCTTTTTTGTGGTCCATTTATTCTCTTTGGGAAATGTTTTTCTATTCTGAGAAATCAGTCCTGCCTTCTGGCTTTTTGTATTGTTTTCTTGCTGTCTTTTCACCTAATCTAAATGCTTACTTTTTTGTTTTTTGTTTTTTTTTTCTACTGCAGCTGTTCTCACCTGTCCTTGTTGTCCCTTTGTATGCATTTTATGTATATTATTTCATATGGCTGCTTCAGGAGTTGTAATCATTTTAGATTAGTTTCTGATTTAATTATTGCATTGGTATGCAAAATTAAACAACTAATCTTGGGACATGAATAAGGGGGGCGTTGAAGTCATTGCAATTCAGACTCTTAAAAATTGAGGGAGATCTAGAATTGCTAAGGAAACTGTAATCTTATATTATTATTCTTAATTTTCTTTAATTTTCAATATGGGTATGCTAGAAACTGTAGCAATTATGCTGAATGTTTTTAAAGATGAGGGGGGTTTTGCACTTATTCTGACTTTCTCTCTCTGCTAAGCTAATGGAAACATCAGGTACTGACATGCTGAATGATTCAGACAACAGAGCACCTATAAGTCCACTGCATTTGGCTGTAAGTATTTCATTCTTTAGCTCATCTAATTGCAGGTGGTTGTTGACATGTTTATTCATTTTTGTTTTTAAATAGATCAATAATAATAAATGAAATGCAGAAATATGTGCTACTATTCCTGAATGAGCTCTGCAGGACAGTTTTTGCATTTTACTTCAAACTTGCTTCACGGAACAGCTTTCACTGTTTCCTTTCTGTAATCCTGGTAAGAAAGGGAAAAATGAGAAGGACAGGAAAACTGAAGCATTTTCTTACTCTTGTAGGCCTATCACGGCCACCATCAAGCTCTGGAAGTGCTGGTACAGTCACTGCTGGACCTTGATGTGAGGAATAATAATGGAAGGACACCACTGGATCTTGCTGCCTTTAAGGGACATGTGGAATGTGTAGATGTGCTGATTAACCAGGGAGCATCAATCTTGGTGAAAGATTATGTTGTAAAGAGGACCCCAATACATGCTGCAGGTATGTGCTAACCTCCAGCCTCTAAAATACTGGCTTTTCAAGTGGATCATCTTTGTATTTAGAAGTCTCATTAATGTTCTAAGAAGTTGTGTTTAGGAATGTACAGTGACTTTAAGGTATGTGCTATGCTGAGAAAGGTGTAACAAAGCCATTGCAGGTACAAAACAGTATTAACCATTTTGGTTGCAGGAGTGCTGTTCCACACTGCTCTCTGGAAGGGTGAATTGTTCTTGCCAATTCAGCTAGCTAGGCTAGCTGTGCTGACAGGTCCCAGTGACATGTTCCTTTTCCTCATCTTTTGCGCAGCCCAAACTGTAGGCCCAAATTTAGGTATGTGAATTGTGTTGCCTGTCTTAGCAGTAAAATGCTTCTAAATATGACTGGAGTCTTGGAGAATTTTGCCAGTTTGAGAAGAGACATGAAAACTGTCCTTTGGTTTTTTTCCAAGGATTTGAATGACTGCTGAGTGTTTTCAAAATAACAGCAATCCTTTGCAATATTTTTTTGCTGGGTTTCCTAGAAAATGTGTATAAGCCTATTTTTCTCAAAGTCTGGCATTCATCATATAGTCTTTTTTTCCCTGTCTTTGAAAAAAGGCTTATTTAAATTGATATTTTTAGTTACAGTGTTTCAGAAATGTGGCAGTAAAAAGAGCATTATGTACAAAACATCATCATTCTAACCACTTAATTTATTGTCCATGAGTACAAGCTCATTTAGCTGATTTAGCCTCTCCTAACTTCTGTTAGCATTTCTGTCAGCTAGAGAAGCGTGAATTGTCACTGTTACGTGGACTGAATACAGCAGCTGTATGTCAGAAATAATTTCCCCTCCAACAAGCAATCATTTATCTTCCATGAGTTGCATTTAAATGTGATTTCT
The DNA here is from genome assembly GCF_033815535.1 of Pezoporus flaviventris. Taxonomy (NCBI): domain Eukaryota; kingdom Metazoa; phylum Chordata; class Aves; order Psittaciformes; family Psittacidae; genus Pezoporus; species Pezoporus flaviventris. Next base: position 17,579,182 of record NW_026892585.1, on the reverse strand, counting down.
CAATTCTTAGTTTCTTTTCTTTTCCCTTTTTTTTTTTTAACTGCTGGGTTAATTACTTCTGTGCATTACATTTCCTTCCCCTCTTTCTAAATGTGGTTTCAGTTAATATTTCATAACTATGCAGATGCTACACTCACTAACAGAATCTGTGTATGATTGACTAGCTATGTGTTTACCTGTGCCTTAAAACAAGCAAAAGTTATGCTAATTACTGTATTTAATTACTCCTTCTTGTGGATGTTGTATAAGCATATATTCTAATTATGGTTAATGTATGCAACTTCATTTATGTGTAAAAAACAAATACCTGTTGGCAGTTGACAGTTGGAATTAATTACTTTTAATACTATACAGTTGAGAATGCCAGATTTCTGAAATCATTTTCTGGTGTTCATCTCTTTTTTGTTTTTGTTTTGTAAATTGAAGTTGTAACAATGGTAAAGCTGCACAGTGCATTGTCAAGGTAACGGGCTTTAGTCAAAGCAGGTTGCCATTCTGTTTGAGCTGTATACTCAAAAGCAATTAATATAAAACTTGTATTTTTATGATGCTTTACAGCTACCAATGGTCATTCAGAATGTTTGCGGCTATTGATAGGAAATGCAGAACCACAGAATGCAGTGGACATTCAAGATGGAAATGGACAGTGAGTTTAAACTGTACACATTCTGTTCTTCACAATTTACTGCATTTTATAAAAGGAAAACATAAACGTTTTACATTGGTGGTTTTTAATTTATTACTTTCATAAATAGATATTTCAACTAGGATAAATGTGGTTTTGTATTTTGCAATAAGCATAATATTGTTGGTGAAAAATGTTCTTGCTCAGTTGAGAGGAAACTAAAATGTGTCTTATTACCCAGATGCTGGAAAAATGGATTCTTGTACCTTAATCAGGCCTTCTGATAGAGGGATATTTGTTTTCTGGAATCTAAAAAGGAAATACAAATGTCGTTCTTGGAGTAAAGTTAGTGCTAGAGAAGATAATTGATAATATAAATTTTAACAGTATTGACCAGAAGGATAGTAACTGTGCTATTTCAGCTGAATGGTAGTCTGTTAATATCCAGGTAGATTACACTTTATTTTACTCTCTGCTTAGGACTCCTCTGATGTTGTCAGTTCTCAATGGGCACACTGACTGCGTTTATTCACTCCTTAACAAAGGAGCAAATGTAGATGCCAAAGATAAGTGGGGAAGGACAGCATTACATAGAGGGGTAAGAGAATATTCCTTTTCTGTCATTTCCAGTTTTACACATATTCATTTAAAATAAAGACTTAATATGTAGTGTTAGTGAATTTATCATTATTATTGCTGTTCTTCGTTTTTAATTGTCTTTTTAGTTGCTTTCGAAAGTCTGGCTTTTGCCTGTTTGCTACATACCCTCAGAATTGGTTTGGACTCATAGAGTCTCTTAATCTTGCTGTAAAGTGTTGACTGGAGAGGTCACAAGAGTACAGCTTGTTATGGGGTGGGGGCTAGTGTTAACAGGAGGAAGAAAAGGATGATGCATGCCATATGCCAGTACTGGTTGTTTTTAGTGTCTGCCAGATAAGAGAATTGAATGAGCCCTGGAGATTAGCAGTTCATTCAGTATTATTGCAAGAAATTATTCTGTCATCAATATTATAATACATTGCTATTTTTCCAACAGAATGGCTGTTTCCAGGAATAAAAAGTATAACTGTGCTTATTTTGTCATTACTTAAAAATGTAAGAAATTGCCTGACATTTCTTGCTTTAGTTATACACTGTTGCTCTTATGAATATTTGCAAACTTGCTATTACCTGTCTGTCTCTCGCAGGCAGTTACTGGGCACGAGGAGTGTGTGGAAGCATTGCTTCAACATGGTGCTAAGTCCTTATTGCGAGACTGTAGGGGACGAACCCCTATACATTTGTCAGCTGCATGTGGACATATAGGTGTTCTAGGAGCTCTCCTGCAGTCAGCTGCATCTGCCGATGCAGTACCTGCAATAGCAGACAATCACGGCTACACATCACTGCATTGGGCCTGCTATAATGGTAAGATGCATTCAAGTTCAAGTACAGGTCTAAATGTGTTCATTGATATTGAGATAGAAATTATTACTACTTACAAAAGCAACATATAAAATCATTCCTCTTCCAGTTTATATTAGTCAATGTGACAAGATGACAGACATGATATCTTGAGGGGGAATGAATTACCATCTAATCCATAATACGAGGTGTTTATTTTTGTACTGCATTTTTGTTATGAACTGCCTTTTTAGTTTTGTGCCTCAAGGGGTCTTTCAAGAAATTCAGCATAGTACCTGTGAATAGAAGTGTCACACATCCCCCCAAAAGTTACCTTCACAGTCATGGAAGGAATGGTTTCAGATTAAATCTTTTTTTAAACTTGCTTCAAATCAGTCTAGATAGGCACAAGAAGCCAAAGTAATGGAAGTGATTGAATAAAATTTATTTTTTTCTTCACTGATCTTTTTTTGCACTGATACTTTTCATGAATATGGGGATGAGGCAGGCTTTAAAAGGTAGGAAATTTATTCAGCTCCTTTGCTTAAGATTTTGTTCTGTGTTCATTTCCAACATAATAGAGGTTCTCATTTATTTCACCCCTGAGCCACATGATAGATCAAGAAGTAATGGTTTAGAGCTTCATTTTACCCATTTTTTTTAAGTTAATAACTAACTAAACTGTCTTCACAGCTGAAGCAATTGCATAATACAATGATAATTTGAACTAGAATAACATCTCTTTTTTACATTCATTAAATTAAACTCAGCTTGGTCCATTATGAGTGACCAGCATCTGAATAAAACAGAACTGAAATATGCTTGATTTGCGGAATGAAACTTTGACAGGACTTGTGAAAATGCAAATCTTCAGACTTCAGTGAATGTTGAACTGAGATTCTCTGCATATATGCATCGAAGATCGAACAGTTACAATCATTAGTGACCTGTACAGAAGCAGGCTATAGAATTTTGCAAATAATTGTATGATAGGTAGAATGCGTTCTTCTCAAGCTTTTGTCATGACTATCAACTTGGTCTTTCTTTCTGTTGAGCAAGACATTGGAACAAAACTAAACCTCAAATAGTGGAGATGTTTTCATGAAGACTAAGTGATGAATGTACAGAAGAGTTGGAAATGTGGACATGTAAAGAACTAAATGTAGTGTTCTGGATGTTCTTCAGACAGCATGACATCTCTTCTAAATTTCACAAAGTTTACAGTGTTAAACGTTAGTTTGGTTTTCAGGATTCTAAAAACGCCTTCATTCCTAAATGTAGTCCTATCAAATATAAAGAGTGTGTCTTTGAAGCTTTCAAATAAAATACTGCTTAGTCTGATTTAGATACATAATTTTTGTTGTAATCCATAAACAGACCTTTCCTTGATTTTGATACCTAACTCTTCTATTTGCTTTAGGTCACGACAGCTGTGTAGAACTCCTCCTGGAACAAGAAATTTTCCAGAAAATGGAAGGAAATTCTTTCAGTCCATTGCATTGTGCTGTGTAAGGAAGTGCAAAATTATTCTTTATTGATTTCATTACCGTATTTAACAAAAGATTTATCATTCTGTAAATAACAGCCTGTTTAATTCATTGTAGGATAAATGACAATGAAGGTGCTGCAGAAATGTTAATTGATACACTAGGTGCTGGTATTGTAAATTCAACAGATTCAAAAGGAAGGTAAGAGTGTAAATGCACAGTGAAAGAATATTCTGTAATAATGCGGGGGGGTATATTTGTTACTTAGGTTAACTCCCTCTTCCCTGTTTTTATCCTTTGAAGATGTTCTTTTTATTCTATGCTAGAAATAAATTTTAGATTTTTAAAAATCCTGTTCTGATTCAATAAACTTGAATTGGCTTTTTATGACTATGCTGGTTTGGGCTGGAATAGGCAAGGTTGAGCATGTTAAATTGTATCACTTGGTAGGGAGTATCTTACATATATTTTATTTTTCTGAATCAAGCTGTATCTGTCTCTGTATCTATGTTATAAACTACATACAGGAATTATTTGGAACTTGAAGATGACTTTCTGAAGGCAGCAGTCACAGTTTAGGCAATACTGACTTCAAAGATCAGTGGGAGGGAATGCCCAGTCTTTTGTATCTGCAGGATGACAGTCAGGATGCCACTTTAAATACAGTAGAAAGCATGGCTGAACATGGCCATATTGTCTTTTGATCTGTTGTAGAACTCCTCTTCATGCAGCAGCTTTTACAGATCATGTTGAATGTCTACAGCTTCTGCTCAGCCACAATGCTCAAGTAAATGCTGTAGATTCTTCTGGGAAAACACCTTTAATGATGGCTGCAGAAAATGGACAGACGAATACAGTTGGTAAAGAGAAAGATTTATGTATTTCTGCTCTTATGTTTGTTAAGCTTACTGTGGGTAAAATTGCCTTATAGTTAGTGTTCTTGTGGCTGTATTTTGTCAAAATTATGTTTTCATTTTGCACAAACATAAGACATTAAGGAAAATCTTTTATTTCCCCAGAGGTGCTGGTTAGCAGTGCTAAGGCTGATCTGACTTTGCAAGACAGTTCTAAGAACACAGCACTCCATTTGGCTTGCAGCAAGGTGTGTATGTAGTCTTACTAGTGCTGAATGTTATTGAGCACTATTTGCAGATAATAACTTGTTAATGTTAAAAGGCATCCAAAGCAATTTTTGAAGAGTATTTGTTATATGACAGATGTTTGTTCTGTATTAAGGGTCATGAAACTAGTGCCTTGTTAATACTGGAGAAGATTACGGATAGGAACCTCATCAATGCCACCAATGCAGCCTTGCAAACGTACGTATCAGCAGTGAGTGTGTTTTGCAGATGAGTTTTTTAGGTGTGTCTTGTTCATAGAGGAAGGAGATTTTTCAGATTTTTTTTTTCCATATTGGTTGAATTTTAATTGCTTAATAAGTACCAAGAGTTGAACCGACTTGAAATAAAAGTGTTTTGCTCATACTTAAAGTTCTAGTTTTAGCTGGGTGAAAGGTACGATAAATAAATCTTACAGCATTGTGACTCAGGGAATCCTGTGTGGAATTAATGTGATCCACTGAGGACCCCCTGTAAACCAGTATTTTCCTGGTTTATAAACTATTGCATTTTTTCAGTTAAAACTCATTTCAGTTTGCAAGTTGTTCAAGGCAAACTAAGAATTGCTCTTCAAAGGTAGCTAATTAAAACAAAAAAATCTAGATGAAGTATGCTTTTATTCTTCAGCATTCTTTCTGATAGCAAAAGACACCTGTTCCTACTACGATGAAAGACTATTTTCTGTTCGATATTACAGATAATACAGTATTCTTAACATTTCTTGATGTTCTCTCTAGTAGAATTAAGCCTATTTTGTTAGCACAATCATAAAGAAAATTTAAAAACATAGTGGTATGTCATACTAAGGAATATATGTCAGGATGAGCTATTAAAATAACTGCATTTTTTTTCCTTTTAAAGAATGTGTTTGTGTTACAGGCAGTATTTGACACTTGATATGTAGTTATGTACATGAGTTGTTAGACTGCTATAATAATGCTATCATTTAGAAATAATAAACAGTAATTTATTATTACTGGAACAAGTAACTCATGTATCTTTCTGGCCTTACATCACTTCTGGAATGTGTCAACTCCCACAGTTCTTCCAACTATTCTCAGAAATTAGCTTGAGCTAAGGAGTTAAAGACTTCTCCCTCTGCTCTTGCTGCTCCCCGTAACATACCTCAAGCAGCATGAAATAACCAGAAAGCAGGAAGGGGATTGATTGCCTCGTTTCTGGCTCTAAGTGAGATTCAGAGAAGAGAAAGCAATAATGAGATGGGAACAGAGGTGGGAAAGTATGCTACTGCAGGCTCATGTAATTCCACCCACATGCCTTGGCTCATGTAGTCTGATCAAGGGATGTCATGGGGAAAATTAGGTACATATTCACACCTCCATGAAATGTTCATATAATTGCAAGATTTTAACAGTTGTTTAAAATATTACTGATTAAAATATTATTAAAATATTAACAGATGTGTTTTAGTAATTAAACTGACTTTCTAATCATCTTAATGTCCTTTGTGGCAAAATAGGCATTAAAACTGCCTCTATATTAAAATTATTTTAATTACAGTACATTTTTCAGTGTATCTGGTGTGCAGTGGTTTTTGAATTTTAATACTTGAATATAAGCACCGTAGATACCACTGCCCTTATTTGTATCTTTTGCATTTCTGGTCTGAGTCACTTGTTTCCAAATCAAAATATAGGTCACAGTTAATTCAAGCAATTTTAAGAATCTTGAAGTGAATGAGGAGCACTATGAAGCAGAAGGGAAGTAAGCTGATTATTCTGTTCCTGCTGACTGGTGGTAGGGTTTTAAATCAGTGGGAACCACTGCTGAAAAACTGCTGCATTTGAAAAAGATACAATTATAATACTGGAGGTAATGCTATACTTTCCTTGATGGATCAAGTCACTGTAAAATGGAGTTACGGTTAACAGTTTCAGGTTTCTAAAAGTAATCTGCTTTTCTTGCTTCTTGCATTACACTTAAAATATTTTTTTTATCTCAGTCACAATGGAATATAGTAGTTTCTAAAAGGAAGATTAAATACTTCTGCATTCTCTTAAAAGCATTTATGTGCAATAAAATATGACTACAACTCTGCTGTTAGCATGCTAATGATTATTGCCGGTGATGCACAGTAACTCTCAGATGTGACAATATCTATTACAGGAGTTCAGCGAAGGATTTATCAACAGTAGGGTCTTAACACGATACATTTCACAAGTAGACGGGTCTTTTCTAGTAGCTACTTCCCCACTGTGTGGTGCCATAAAAAGAAGAAAGTGCACAATTGTTATTGTAGAGCTCCTTGGCAGTGAGAAGCGTTTTGCTGGTTTTCCTGTTTTAATTGTTATATCTATCATATTTATATAATGTGTAAATAGTATACAAGTATAAATACTTTAATATTTATTTAAGTAGATGCAAGCTACCTATCTTACTTAATATCTTGTTCTAAGGTTTATGTAAGAGTTTGCTTGTCTTCACAGACCTCTGCATGTTGCTGCTCGGAATGGACTAACGGTTGTAGTTCAAGAGCTTTTAGGGAAGGGAGCAAGTGTACTTGCTGTCGATGAAAATGGTAAGAAAAACTTAATTTCCTCATAAGGAACAGTGATCTTAAACTCAGCTCGCTGGGAAGCAATAACCTTTTGGAAATTTCACGTGAGCCTTTCAGTGCATTCACCCATAGGACAGAAATGTGCTGGTGATGGGTCATTTTAGCAAAGCAGTAGAAGTGTAAGGAGAGTGAAAACTTTCAGAACAATGCAGGTCACAGCACAGAAATATTTGGTTTGCATTTGTAGTTAATATGTATGCCCTGTAAATACACTGGCTTTGGCATACTGGGAATGGTCAGAAGAACCATTGAGTAATGCTTAAAGTAAAACATAACTTTCAGCTATTAAGAATCTGGATTGAATTGCCATTCATTTTGTCATGGTAGGTACACTGGTGTCTTTTAAAAGCAAGTACAAATTACAGAGCTCAGTTACTGGTCTCAAGCTTCTGGCTCTTCAGTGTATTTTGGTACATAGACGTAGGAAAAAGTAACTGCTTTACAGAGAGTAAATCCTACCCCTTGTAAGAACAAAAAGAAAATTAGATCTACTGACTTCTTATTTGCATATTTTCTTGTAAGACATCTATGCTCCTCCAAAGCTGTGTTTTTAAAAGCATTCAAGAGCTCCTGCTTTTACACCATACCCCAATGGGTCCTAAATGAAAGCAGTAGCTGGGATTTGAGGGTGGAGAGGGAATGTTCTTGCTTGTTGGTTGGGTTTTTTTTTTGTTTGGTTGGTTATTGGTTTGTTGGGATTGGGGATTGGTTTGGGAATTGTTTTTGTTGATTTGCTGTGGGATTTTTTGTTTGGGTTTTTTGGTTTGTTGTTTATTGGGGTTTTTTGGATCGGGTTGGGATGTACCTAATTAATAGTTCTAATTGTATTTCCAGTTTGGAAAATTTTTGCTTTCTTAATGTTTACTGTGACTTTGTTTCTGGGATTACACTGCTTAAAGTGATATGGGTGATACAAAGATCATTCCTTGTCTAAAATAGTGGTCATGGGTAACTGCTAAGTGAAACTCCCTAAAATGAAAAGATTGGGAAACCTATCTTTTGATTCTGTTTCTCATCACAATATGCTAACTGAAGGTGTTCATGTTTATGTGGGCTTTTATTGTGCAGCTGGACAGACTGTTGTTAGGGTGGATCTTTGACCTAGCAAAAAAACTTTGCTTGTATAAAAGTCACGGTTCTCTGGCAGCCTGGGAGTGTAACTGCAACATGTTAAGACTTCTGCTCATGTTTTAAAGTAACTGAGTGCTGCCTGATCTTGTTCCTCACCATGGTTTTCTTTCTAATAGCAATTGCTTTGTTTGTAACATTTTAAGTATCCTTGACAATATTCATAATGAATTCTTTTTCTGTTGGATGAATGTGCCAGCTTGCAGTACAGTATGTGCAAAGTGATGGATACTTTAAGTTGTGAGAGGGCAAGGGAAATGTTCATCTGTCACTAATTTTATTTCCTAATTCTTGTAAGTATTATTAGTAAGCCAGTGGGCTTGCAAAACCTCTTGCAAAAGTCTTCTTGATTTTCCGTAGTTGTACTTTTTACATTCGTTGGAAAACCTGGCAGTAGTGATAGGCAGGTTCTGCTTTAGGTCTGCCTGTCTTGGATTTTACCATCTACTGGTGGAGTGTGTTTCTAAAAACAAAACAAAACCCATTAATTTATTCAGTTCTCATAAAGTAAAAATATAGGATAAACTTTTATTTTAGTGGAAAGGAAATATGATTAGTGGTGAAAGCTTTGTGTTTAGCAAAGCAGACTGAAGAAATAAACACTTTTGAATATTTTAGCTATTCTTAAGAGGATATAGAGACCTTCTTAAGAGGGTATAGAAGGTACAGACCATGGGGTACCCTGTGATTTTACCTGCATGCCCACAGAGCAGACATGAGGAAGTGGGATGGAAAATCTGCCTTAGCTCTAGAGACACGAGTACATGAGTTGCAAGGAAACACAATTACAAAAGGGGGTTCTTCCAAGAAAATTGCTGCTCCAGTGGGCAGTTCCCCAGAGGGAGTAGAAGGGCTGATCCTATGGAAAGAAGTGTGAAGAAGTAAATGGAAAATGCTGTGACCAGGACTGGAGGGCTCCTGCCCCCAGGCAGGTGGAGGAGAGGGACAACTGGATTTACTGGACTGTGTGGATTCAATGGCCTGGCACATCAGTCCCACAGGAATATAAGGCTCTAGTAGATACCGGTGCACAGTGCACCCTGATGCCATCAAGCTGTCAAGGGGTAGAACCTCTTGCATTTCTGGAGTGACAAGAGGATCCCAAGAGTTGACTGTACGGTAGGCTGAAATCAGCCTAACTGGGAAGGAGTGGCAGAAGCACCCTATTGTGACTGGTCAAGAGGCTTCATGCAGCCTTGCCATGGACTGTGACAGGAGAGGGCATTTCAAGGACCCAGAAGGGTACCGACGGGCTGTTGTTATACCTGCCTTGGAGAAACTGTGATATTAAAATAATTAATAATAATGGTGTTGTTAAGGTTTAAGAGTACAATTCATGCATTTTGGGGGGAGTGACATCAGTAGCAGTTCTCACTCAGATCTTTCAGTTCTTTTCCCATGCTTCCCAACCTGTCATGATGGAATTTTGCCATGACCCACATCTAAAAAAATTGCATTGAGTTTGAATTATTTATGCAAGTTTGCCTGTCTTAAAAAAGATTACTAACTTCTTGTTTCATTTGATACCACCTGAAGGGTTGGGTTGTTTTTTTTTGGTCACTTAACCAACTTTCCATTTTTTTGTTTGTTTTGGGTTTTTCCTTTGCTATTTAACTTACTAGGCCAGCTGCATTTCCTGCTACAATCTGTCTTTTAGTTGTCATATTAATGTGTACCACAGCAGTGAGAAGGAGGCATTCTCTACAACTCCAGAGAATTACATAGCACAGAGGTTTCTCTTATTTTCTAGATTCATCATTACAGTGAAAAGCCTTTCAAGCTTTTTTAAGAAAAAAGGGGGGGCATTTTTACTATTTTTTCCCCTGGAAAAGAATCCAGTCCTTCCTTTACTCATATTCTGGTTTATGTTGGAGATCTCCAGATTTCTGGAAGGAATTTTTCTTGTAAATGCTTATGAGATTACTCATGCCTCAGATGACTTTCTTCTCTTTCCCAAGTGCGAGACTTCATTCATTTTATCTTGAGAGCTGTCTTTGCACTAACCACATTAATAACCCTCTGATTTTCCTGTGGGTGCCTTCATGGAACCTTTCAGGCCCCCAGGGAGGGAGCAGCTCTGAGTCTGGGCTGGGGGAGCCCTGCTGTTAAGGCAGTGTCCATCACGCAGGCTCTGTTTTCTATTGTGCGAGGTAGCTGCTTCACCTCACTGCTTCTATCGCCCCACCTACAAGTACGGATTGTGGGGAGCTTTGTATGAGAACTGAGGAAGAGTATCTAAGTGGAGCTGGTACCTTTACCAGCATCTTAAGTATTTATACCTACTGTTGTCCTGACGTATAAATGAGCGCTTTGCAGTTAAGAGAGATAAAAATATAATTTGTTCTTATCATTTTAAAATAACATAGACTAAAATAAAGTGGTGGAGGATGCAGATGTCAGTCTTTCATGGTGCAAGCAGTTACTTAAGGCAATAATAAAACTGTGATATTTCATTCCTACTTAATGAAAGCCAGGAGCTTAAGACCTACCATCAAATATTAGTATGAACATTGGTTTTGGAGAACTTTTAACAGAAACAAGTAATCTGTTTAGTCTTTATGTTGGCCTTTAATGTTTTTTATGATGAACTGTGGTGCTCTGTTCTAGAATGAGCATAACTGTGAGTATTTGAGATCTTAGCAAGACGCAGTCTTTTAAAAAAAGGGGAGGGGAATGACATGACCCAGACTGGAGTGGAACCAAACCAAAAAACCCGAAAAGGTAGCAGATAACTGCTTGTTTTTCTTCTTTGAACTTTTATCAGATCACATTAGTGAAAGAAATGGTGTTGAATATGGCCAGCTTGAATAAACTTTGTGTGTCATCTTACCTTCGTACAACCTCCAGCAACTGTAGATATTGTATGCATATGAATATCAATTCTGAGCCTTCTGTTGTGCCTTACGTGCCTGAAATGCAGTTTTCACCCACATGTAGTGAGCGCTGGCCCTTGCTTCTGAATCCTCTCAAAATGTGTCTCTTCTGCAGACTGTTAACTGAGCTGTTTAAGTGCTGTGATACCTTACTAACAATGAAAACATCTGCTGCGCTGCACTTCTGTACGGCCCTATCGCATGGTCAGCTGGTGCGTTTTGTGCTTGACATACCCGTGTGTTTCCTTGGACTGTATGCTCCTGTGGGCAGGGACTGTTTCTTACTCTGTTCCGAGCATCAAGCACAAGGTCTGTCCTGAGCAAATAATCAACTGCAAGATTGTCCTTGCTTGCCATTTCTCAATTTGCATCTACAGTTATTTCGCATAATGTGCCTACTGGTTTAAAACTTCTGTGCAGTTGTACAACACAGTGACTACTCGTGGGCTCTATCCTAAAACTTGGCCTGGATTTACTTCTGCAATAAAGATGATTCCTTAGCAGTCGAAATGCTTGTGGTAGAATGGGCACTGCCTCGTTTTCCATGCCTTCCTAAGATCTGGATAGCGGTCCATCCTGCAGTTTGCTTTAAAGCCACATATTATATTAAATGACCTGTGTGCCTTTTACCTGGACGTTTAACCACCTCTAAATTGTGGACTGCGGGTGGTGCAGGAGTTTACTCCCAAATGTGAGTCTTTCTGTTCAGCTCAAAGTGGGCAAATCTTACCACGTGAGGTGAGAGGTACAGCAAGGGTGCTACATGGTGATCTGGCCACCCACTTCTGTGTGGGTCTTGGCAGCAGAATCAGCTGTTATGTGTGGTTGTACTTATGTGATTGCCCTGCTTCTAGAGCTGCTATTGTCACCGCCAATTGCAGTGCCTCAGCGTTGTAGATATACCCTAAGACATGTGCCAAAACTAATCCTCAGGTGCCTTGCTGAATGGTAAGCCATAAAGCCAGAGACAGGAGCAATGCAAGGATCTCCACTGAGAATTGGAAGCTATTTTCCTGACATTTAGTAGTAGAAGGAAGTAGGTAGCAAAGGGGGAAGCTGCAAAAAGAGAAATGTTGGGGGATTGTTAGAGGCACAGTTGCCCAGAAGAAACTTCAATTACATAACCTGACTGCAAATAATTCCACAGCTGAGCCCCCCCTGCATATGGGGCTTGTCACAGTAGTGTTGCCTGGCAGGAATTTGGCCACACCGGTTGGACCATCAAGTAGTTTCTCTCTGCAAGTTGTAGCCTGCTGCTGCTAGTCCAGCTGACATTTCTTACACTTCTGTGGATTTCTTTATTGATATCCCTCAAATAGACATTAGACCCTAGGTTTATAGTTTATATTACTATATAATGTAATCAAGTATAGGTTGGCTGAAACTGGGCACTTTGCCTTTTCAGTTAACTGGCCTGATGCTTTAACCAGCTTGTTACTGAGATAGGCCAGTCTTATTAATATAACTGTTAGTGGTGAATGTGGAAGCTTCTGGATGAAGAAGTCCCTGACATGTTGAGCTGCAGTTTCTGCAGCGGCTCTCTAGTGACTGCCTTCACCCATCACTCCTGGTTGCCTTTAGCTGCCTCTCCCCAGCCAGGTGACTGCCTCACCATTTTCATAGCCAGGCTTTTCTGGCTGGCCTGGAGTGTCTGACTGCGCTTAACAAAGCCCACTAACTCCTGGGTTGGTTTTGTCACTGAAAGTTAAAAAACTCTAATTGATAATACATTTAATTTGATGGTGGTTGTGTTTTATTTTTTTAAAAAGCAGTGCAGAACTAAGTGATATAAAATACTTTTGCAGCTGAAAGATGACATGATCTTGGGGAAACTTTTACATTGTCCTCATTTTAAATGAAGGTTTTGTTTTCTCTTGACTTCCTAGGTTACACACCAGCTTTGGCCTGTGCGCCCAATAAGGATGTGGCTGACTGCCTCGCACTCATTCTGGCCACGATGATGCCTGTTTCATCGAGCAGTACATTACCTTCCCTTACGTTCAATGCCATTAATCATTACACCAACACCTCAAAAACTGTCACCTTCGATTCCTTGCCCATCATGAGGAGTGACCATAGCTCATACTGTACTTTCAACAACATTGGCAGGGAAGGTGGCTATCCATACACAGAAGAGGACGAACTCAATGACTCAGATTCTGAGACCTATTAGAAGCTGTGTTTTGTAGGTCTGAAGAGTTCACTGTCACGCTGGAAGGTCAGACTTGTGCTGTCATAAAGCTATCAGTGTCTGAATACAAAAAGAGGACAGACCTTTGAGAAGATGTTTTTTATGTGGTTGCATATTAAGAAAATATCTGTGAGACTCTAGGAGGATTTTTAAGAGCTTATTTTGCAGAAGAAGCAGAAATTCTTGAATAAGTACTTGGAATCCATGGCAAAAAAAAAAAAAAAAAAAAGAATGTCAAAACTGTTTATTTAACTGTATTCTACCATTCTGTTTCTGGTGCCGGGAGTAATTTCTGCAGACTGGGCACCCTACTTGATGTAAATGAACGACACTATTGTACAACGCAGAGGATGCTAGATTGAAATATTATCAATGAAACTCAAACCATTTTGAAGGCAATAAATGAGTTTGGTACAGGAGGCATTGTTTGTGCTGCAAATTGCCAAAGGACCAAATAACTTAAAAAGATTTTTTTGTTTTTAAGTTTTTGTGAAAACTGGAATAGGTTATTTGAGAAGTTGTTTCAACCAAACCTTAATTACTTCTGGAAAAGAAGTTTAGATTTGGTTTTAAATGTTGATTTATTTTTTTTTAATCATCTGAAAGCCTTCCGACACTATTAAATGTACCGTGAAAGAAAGCAGACGTGCTTTTAAGTTTTATTTTCTTTTTTGTTTAGGTGAAATGAAAACAAACTTGTCATACTTTTATAATACTAAATTTAAACCAGCTAACAAGGTGAAGTCAGGGTGAAGCATGTACAGTGAAATAAGCAAGGGGAGGGGTGGGAGCGGTGGGAGGGGAGCGGTAATTGTTGCACAGTTTTAGACTTCTTTTTGTTTTTTCATTTCTGGGGTTTGGATTGAGATTATTATTTTTTTTAATTTAAAACTACACGAGTAACCTGGAAATCCTGAACCTACATAAAAATTGCAATGTCTCAATAACCCTGCTGCGACTGGGAGTTCTTTTCAATAATTAGTCCAATCCTCCCATCAGAAATTCGTGTCTAAGGTTAAAATTTTATATCCCTGTCACTTTTTTTCTTTTCTTATCCTGGAGTTACAGGGGTGGGGGAGGTGAATTTAAAAGTATATTTCCCTATTAGAGGATAAAGTACCGTGTCTGGTCTGTGGGAAGAGCTGTGTATCTTTGTTGTGCTCCATTTAGAAAGCAGACAGCAGAAACAGGTCCCTGTAAGGTAGTTCAGATGTGCCCAGAGATTTTTATTTTTTTTTAATTTATAACAGACTACTGTGGGGTTTTTAATTGCCTGAAGAATGAAAAAACTGACATAAGTAAGCTCAAGTTTTGTCTGTTAAATATGAATATTTACTTTATTTGGCTCTGCTTTAACTATAAGTGTTACTTTTCAAGTGACTTTGTCTGTGTACATGCAGGGAATCCTTGCATGTCCTGGTAAAGTACAAATAAATTACTACAAACTGATTCCAATTTCCTTTTTATCCTTTTTGTATTGTGAACCTGGAAATCTTCATGATATTGTAAATTATCAGCTGGTTTTCTGAACATAGTGTGGAAACACGGGACAATATTTTGATCTATTTGATAATTTTGAGGGGTTTTTGAAGAATTAATGAGCATGTACATAGAAATAGTGACTGCTTGAATACTGTATTTACCTGCACTCTTTCAGTACTTCAAGATTCTTGTATATTTTACGGTGTATAATAAAATGCAAATGTGAGTTCTACTAATGAATAATTTATTTGTATCTACAGAGCATTAATGACGAAGTCTCTTTTGTTGAATTGTTACAATTTATAAATCTACTTCACAAAGGCTTTGCCAGCATTTTCATTCTAAAGTGAAGCTGAGCTATTTACATTTAAAGCATTTTAAATGTCAGTTACATCATTATTCCTTTAGGCTTCCTTTTAAGTACCACTTTCTTCGCCATTTGTGCCTGTGCTCATTGTTCTACTGCAGTGTTTGTCTGTGAGCAGAATTAGGTGACTTGGGGGAGATGGTGATTTCTGTACTTTGTTCCCTCTGAATCTTTCAAGTATGGGGCAGTGTGGGAGTGACATACGTGCCTCAGCTGAGCATGCAGGCAGCACTCAAACTCCATACTGGTCTGTCCCGAGATTCACGGCATCTGTTTAAATACAAAGGCTAAGCAGACCCATTTTCCTCATACGCTTATGGAAAATCTGATTCCGAATGCCAGGTAGCATGCCTGTTATTTAAAATGGTAGTAACTGAATGTTTCTGTTAATGAAACTGTCCAGTTTTTGTTGATCCAAAGAAACTGAGAAAATGGGATATTAATATACCTTTATTATCTGCACTAATTTCTGTTTGACTTCAAGATGACATTACCTCAGTGTGTGGTGCTTGTAGCCACAGGGCAGTTCATAGCAGGGGACTCTCCTTACTTGAAACATTATCAGGGGAGCAGAGACTGAGCTACATACATCCACTGTATGCCTGGATGATGGAGGTGTAAAAGTTAAAGAGATTTGGGTATGGCATACAGGCAAATACAGGAAACAGGGCTGTCAAACACCTTTGTTTTCTTATGTCAGTCAGAAATTGTGCCTCTTTTCCGTTTCATTGCTACTCACCTTTTGAGGAAGAAAACTTTTTCACTGCATTAAATTGCATTATTTTTAAGTTTTGTGAGTGAACTTCTAAAGAGCAAAACATCTGTCCTACTACAAACTTTTAATGCTCCATTTAGGAATTCAGAGTTCTGTGATTCATGTCTCATCTATCTCATCATGAGAATTTACATAGTGTGGCTGTAGATTGCAATTTGCAGGTGTTTGGTTGTTCCTATTTAAATCCAGAAGAGAACAAAGAAAATCCTTCCATTACTACCTGGCAGCACAGGTAGGACAGTAACTGTGCCTTGTTAAGTGATAATTGGGACTAGTACTAGAATGTGGTCTTACTCCGAAACTGGAACGTTACTTGTTTAAAGAACATGCTACTGTGGTCGGAGACAGCTTTCTTAATGAGAGGTCACGGAACAGAAGGTTCCTTGTTCCCGGGAACAAGAACACTGCTGTCTGTGGCTGGTGAGGGGTTTGTATTTGGAAAGAAGGTGTTCATACCGCAGTGGAGGGCTGTTCATTTCTGGAAAGTGATCCTGGAACCTCAGTCTTTCCAAAAGAAATCCTCCTCTTTTTGTACCAATGAATAGGCACATGATAGTCACAGCCTTCATCCAAGCAGTCTCTTGGATTTTCACTGAGAGAGATCAGTGAGCCTCGGCTGAACCACTGAAGCAGTACGTTGGAATAAAAGAAACACTTTTTATCCTGAAAACACAGAAGTCACATGGACTTCAGGAATGAGGACAACCATCTCTGCTCAGCTTTCTGTGTACTTGTGGGATGCTTTATGTGGTTTTAAGTTCTCAAGATAAGTGTTCTGCAGGAAAAAATGCCAAATTAGTATTAATCTCCTAGGCTGAGCTGTCACTAGCTGTCACTATGTGGTAGCATAAATACAGGATACTGTTAAAATCACAGAATCGTAGAATGATCTGGGTTGGAAGGATCTTAAACATCATCCAGTTCCAACCCCCTGCCACAGACAGGGACACCTTCCAGTAGACCAGGTTGTTCCAAGGCCCGTCCAACCTGGCTTTCAAAACTAACAATCAGTCTGCCTCTCCCCCGTCTCTTAAAACCTTGACCTCTCTGTGTCTCTTGCTTTGTGTTTCCTTCTGTTACTCCTTATTGCTTCGCCACACGGATATCTCAAAAATAAATGTGTATTTGGAACAATCAGAGCTAGAAATACACACTTCTTAACTTGGATCTTGGTTGTGATTGGTTGGTTTGGGTTTTTTCCTGGTTGCATATTTTCTTGTTTAAAATTCTGACTTGCCTACTAGGCTAAAGATCTAATAAATGTTTGGTTAAAAAAAAGTTAATATTTAAAATACATTACTTCAAAATTTTGCTCCTTTTAACATCTACCCAAAGGGCACTAAGGGTGCCAAAGCTGTTATTGCATCTATAAGGAAGATGACTAAAAAGGAGCATGAGTTTATGCTTACAGATTCTTCAACCTAATAATTCTGGTTTTGAGAGGGACTGGCTTTCCTGCCTTGCCTAGAGATTATGTCCATTTAAAGGCAACTACTGCAGTAATCCAGAATAACATACTCTGTTTATATTCTAGTTTTATGTTAAATCTGGCTGTTGCAGATGTACACAAGTGTTGTTCTGGTAGCTCAGCCTCTTTACTGTACGTTTGTGGTGAACTTTGTTAATCATGCAATAACTGGGTGAGAGGATAAGCCTGTAGAAGAATTGTAAGCGACGGTGAACACTACAAAGGACTGCTGTCTGGCATATATTGTGTGAAGTTGTTTCATGTGCGTCATCCTCGAACACTACTAACAAGGCTGGATGTGTCGAGGGTTCCCATACTACTGAAATTCCACGCTTGGATCAGTGAGGTTCCCATCTTCAAGACTGAAACCTGAATTAAAAGGAGGGTGAATGTTGATGGAAACAGCAGCTCTGGAGGATGTGCTCTCTGGCTCGATGTACCACATGATGGGCGAGGGAGCTCCCTGGCTGCAGCTGGAGGAGGAGCCAGCAGGAGAACCACCGGTCTCCCCATCTCCTACCATTTTGCTCTGTGGCTCTGCCAATGGTATGTATCCACTTCGCCAAAAATGGCATCATACTTTTGGTTAAAAAGCATGGATTCCTGCTAACAGTAATTCCTGGTAATCCAGTCCAGGCTGGAATCGGACTAATAGCCTTGGAGAGAAGTGCCTTTCTAATCTCTTCATAAGTAAACTTCTACCACCACTGCCAAAGTCTGGACTTGCACTCAGCAAAATCTGTTCTAATATCAAGAAAAAGTAAGTATTTAAATGCTTGAAGGTGGTCCAGCAAATTCACACAAACCCTTAAATCTAAGACTAGTAATTATTGCTTCTTTTAGTAATCTCTCAATGATTTGTGATAACTTCCTCATAATCCTTTGATCTGCTGCAGAAGCTAATGGGATGGTTGGAGAAGAATTCTTTCAGATTAGGATTAAAAAATTCTTTATAAATCTGAAGCTGTAAAAATTAATAAGTAAAACATTGTATGTAAAAATTTATAAATCCCGGGTCTCCTTTACAGACTGAAACCTGAGACCTTAAATGTGAAGAGATGCAATATAAGCCTCTGAGTTGTTAGCTGGTAGCACTGGCTTTTTTCTTTTTTCTGGAGTCCTTTTCTCACTCCAGTTTTCTCATATCCGTATGTTTTGAATCATGTTAAGTGTAAAGGAATCACCATGCATTAATTTGAAATGGCAAAAGAACTGATTCTTAAAGTATGTATAATGCTCTATAAGCCTTATCACAAAATCCATTTTACTCTTTAACAGGAGAAGCAAACGCCTGGCTGGATGTCGTAAATGCCACCCAGGCCACTTGCTTGATCCATGTATTGTATCTACCGAGAGAAAGACCCAACTGGCAGCCTTAGAAAAGAGCATTTCTTTCAGTTGTTCAGTTACCCAGAGTCCAGGAAAACTGCAAGTGTTCTCGTTTCCTTTCCCTGGGGGAAAAATGGTTACAGATGTGACTACAGTTTTCAAGCTGTGGGCTTCCTGCCTCTACAACTCATGTTGCAGCAAACACTCCTGACAGGGAAAGAAGATGAGTATCCCTGCTTGCAGGACTTGAAGATTTCTTGCAACTCTTCCCAGCCTGGTATCCCAGTCTCTAATATCCTAGTATTCTGGTATCATAGTCTGTTTGTCTTCAAATAAAGCAGTATCTGACACCTGTATTTCTCTGGTGCCGTGTGCTCATTTACATGAGAATAAACCAAACACGGAATGGAGCGAGCTTTGTTTTAACAATATTCAGGGTTGGGAAAGGAACCTTGTAGTATTTCACCATGTAACCATAAACACAGTTGAGTAATATGGAACCTAAAGAGCCTTTCAAGCTGTCTTAATATTGTTAGTGCCAGTCAATATTTAGAGGAGAAAAACACCTTACATTCTTTTTTGTCATTAAAATTGACATGGAGGCAACTAGAAATTCTGCTATTCAGACTCAGAACAGAACAAAAACCAAACCCCAGCTTCCAAGCCTGGTCAGATGACAGACATGCAGACTTGCTTCTCACTGTACCTAGGAGTTGACTTGGTTCAGAAAGCTTAAGACGCTGAGGTCTCAGATGTTGTTTTTGAAAGAATAGATACGATACCTTAAACAGTTTTAAAGTAAAATCCAAGGATTTGCATCCCATCCTGGCAGGTATTTCCCATCCCGTGCCAAACTTTGTTATTCAAGCTGTCTGCATGGTTTTCCTGAAATCTTAAAAATCTTTCTAAGAATCTGTTAACTTCCCAAATTCAACATTTCTCATCTTTTCTACCAAGAATTCATTTGATCTGCTGTGGGTGCCACTAAACAATTCTGACTTCTGACCTGTGTTGCTGATGCCTGTCCTCCCAGTGAAGGGAGGAAGGAGAGTACAGTGGGTCTCTGAAGAACTTAGCTGACCATTAAAAACTTGATTGAGTGATAACTCTCACTTCAACCTGTGAATATTTGGGGGTTCTAGGAATAGCATTTGTCACTTTTTTAAAAACCTACATAAATGGAGGAGGAGGGAGGGGGTGGCTCTTTTGAGCCACTGAGTCTGTGTGCACGCCATAGTGGTGGTTAAGCACTGTTCAGATCCTGTGACAGTTCTGAAAACCTTATTTTCTTCACTTGGCTCTTGTATTCACTTTAGATGGTAGGTCTGAAGTAGCCAAAAAGGGCAGTTAGTGGTTTGTGTTGGTCCTCTTGGGTCTTCTGTGATGCTGGGATGTTTGTTAAATAGCTGATGCTGCAAGAGGTCAGAGCCTGGGCCACGCCGTGCTGTGCCTCATAATGATGGCTTCCTTACTACTGCATTGGCTGCGGAAGCCCTTGATGCCCAGTTGATTCACACTGGTTCATTTTACTTGCAGAGATCTGACTTCATAAGCTTATGTGCACTTGTGCCTTGTGAAGATCTTGTCCCAGGCTGTCACCAGTTCCTTGGGCTGTTCCTATGCCTCTCAATTCCAGTGTCCTCTTTACTAAATGTGCCCTTAACGTGCTTTCTGGTGGTTTTTCTCCCTGTAATCAGAGTATCCCACATCCACCTGGAAAACTCACTGGTCATGTGAATCCCA
Source organism: Pezoporus flaviventris (assembly GCF_033815535.1). Classification (NCBI taxonomy): domain Eukaryota; kingdom Metazoa; phylum Chordata; class Aves; order Psittaciformes; family Psittacidae; genus Pezoporus; species Pezoporus flaviventris. The sequence continues at coordinate 17,558,635 of NW_026892585.1, read as the reverse complement.
AATCAGCAGATCCCTTATGAGGAAACTCCATGCTGTTCCACCTACCTGGACAGACAGTTTCTGTGGTTGTCCTCCCATTCCTGGGGGCAGTGTCAAGGCCCTTTAAAGACATCATCCCCTGCTGTCTGTATGACTTAAAGCTGTTCTAGGCTTCACCTGTACTTTCTGTATGCCTAAAGATCCTTGTGCTCTGGTTTGGTTTTGTTGCACTCACACATGGAAACAGTGCAGGAAGCTTTAATAAAACTATTTATGTCTGTTGAAGAGATAACAGATGACGGACTGTACCTCTTCAGTAAATGGTATGTAGCTTTGTTCACATGGATACTAGGTTGTTTGGGAGCAGTGCTGCATTCAGCAGGGCAGTTCTGCGACTGATACTCCAGTGCAGACTTCTAAAAGCCACCCATCAGTGATGGTGAGTGTCACAGGTTACTGTCCAGTCACCCCATTTCAGAACAGGACATGTCTGTTGTCACTCAAAGATTGGGATGGTAATTACTGGTAATTCTCCATTGTGTCTAGTACTGACTGTTCCACTTTCTCCAGTGTTTTTCTGCTAAAGGCCGCTCTTGGCCGAACAAAGTATGAGAACACACTTTCAGGGAGGAGACAGAGCAACGTGCCCCATGCAAAAGTAAGGCCAGAACATCTTGTTTCCTAATAGTTCTGACATATCCACAGTTAGAACACACTTTGCAAGTGTCTCACAGATACTTTTGTTTTCCTTAAGCACAGAAGATACATGCAACACTGTTTACTTGTTTAGCCTAACTCCTTGTGATACTGGTTTAGGACTAAATCCAAAACAGAAGTTAGTGCAAGAGGATGTGTGTTTTTCAGCCTAGGAAGTAGAGTGGGGAGGCCTTGTCCTGAGAGCTGAAATTCTTCTTCTTTTTAGACTTGTTTGTACGGCACTAAAACCAGAAGCACAAATAAGCACCAAAAATGCTCTTCTGTTTTACCCAAATTCCGGCTCTGGAATTTGTACAGCATTTATCAAGAACACTGCTATGGGTGCCAAAGAATGAATGATTAATAACCCTGCAGTGGGATGGCCTTCTTTTACATCAACATGTTTATAACCAGTGAGATACAGATATTCCACTTTCTGTATTTCTGTCCAATATATGCTGCAGGATAAACAAACTTGTTGTGTTGCTGCATCAAAGCTGAATGTGACTAGGCCCTGGCTCACAGTAATGGAACTTGGATAAGGAAGGTTTGATAGAGCCCAAGATAGCCAATATTTATATACTTAATTGCGTAAATATTTCAGAAACCTTCAGGTAGAAATTGAGCAACTTCTTGGTTGTTTTGCTTTCTGAAGCCAGAAAGTGAGCTCATTCAAAGCAGGAGCTTATTGAGCACTGTCCTGGGTTCAGCAGTAGCAGTCATTTTTCTCCTTCTTAGTAGCTGGTGCAGCGTTGTGTTTTGACTTTCAGCCTGGGAACAGTGCTGATAACACCGATGTTTTTAGTTGCTGCTCAGTAATGTTTACTCTGACCAAGGACTTTGTGAGTCTCATGCTCTGCCAGGGAGGAGGGGAAGCGGGGAGGAAGCAGAGACAGGACACCTGACCCAAACTAGCCAAAGAGGTATTCCATGCCAAAGACGTATTCCATACGTCATGCCCAGTACATAAACTGGGGGCCGTTACCTGGAAGAGTCAGATCACTGCTCAATCGGGTTGGGTACTGGTTGGTGGGTGGTGAGCGGTTGTATTCTCTTCCCTTGTTATTTCCCTTATCATTATTATTACTGGTGGTAGCAGTAGTGATCTGTGTTATACCTTAGTTACTAAACTGTTCTTATCTCAACCCGTGGGAGTTACATTCTTTCGATTCTCCTCTCCATCCCTCCAGGAGCGGGGTGGGGGAGTGAGCAAATGGCTGCATGGTACTGAATTACAGGCTGGGTTTAAACCACAACAAGCACCTTCCAGTGAACATACCTGTAGCTGCCACAGTGGTTTGAGCTTGAACACAACTCGGAACTGACTCAGATCACCCAAACGTAGACTCACAGCTGTCCTGTTAGTGCTCTGCTCCTCTGGGCTTGAGTAACAGACTGAGCAATATGACCACACAAAATGAAAAAGTTTATAAATGATCTTATCTGAATTTAACCTCAAATTTATATCCTTTGAATATTCTCTTCCCAACTTCTTCACTGCAGTAGCACAGTTTGTTACTGCAGTACAAGTTACAGCACTTGCTAGCTGCTGCTCTGGAAAGAACGGTGTGTTTTACTTCTTTAGCAGCAGGATCCTGCCATCTGGCACACAAAGTATTTATGCAAAAATCTTGCTGACCCACAATTCATTATGTGTTTTTCATAGCTCTTGTTGAATGAATTTATGAACAACATGTAAGACATCTTAAAGTCAAAACAGTCCTGAAATGATCTCTCAAACAGGGAAAGTCAAAAGTATTTAAACAGTACATAACATAGTCGTTGATATTCACTGCTGATGGTTTTTTGCACAGTAGGCTGGAAATTGTGTCTTAATGCAGCCTAGTTTTTCACAATCATTTGATATCCTCTTCCCCAGATTAGCTGTTCACAACTGTAACTCTCAGTTACTGTTAAAAGTATATGATAAAACTCACAGAGTTTTCTAACAGGACTAAAGACAACCCAGTGGCCAGTGCATGGCTGTGATTTCAGCTGGGAGGTTTTGACTCATCAGAAAAGAACACCAAATCATGGCACCCTAACCAAAACTCAGACCCTCACCATATACAAACTATATGTGTGTATACAGATATATTTTCATGCACAGTATGTCTGCCTCCATTCCCTTTTCTATTTTTCTTCTTCTTTGCAATGGCTTTCCATTCCATTCCTTTCCATGCTCCTAGCCAGGACCCTAAAAAAACAAAGGATTAATTTAAAAGAAACAAATTCAGTTGAAATGAGAAATGTTATTTTCACTACATAAAACATCACAACGCATTACAACAAGCCTTTATCCTCACAAGGCAGTTCTTTTACTTCTGGTAGGACTTAACATACCAAGGTACAGATAATACTTAGAGCCTCTAAGGTTAAGTGCTTCACTTATCATTTCAAATGTGAAATCCAATCAGTAGTCATGTACAAACACACCTGAAGCTTTAGGAAGTACAGATGTTCAACAACTTAAGATATATGCTCTCAGCATACAGGCAGTTATTTTCTGATTCAATCAAGTATCTGTTAGTCCTTTTCATACCATCGTCCATATAGACCAGCTGTCAAAAGGCCAAAAGATGTTCTATTTTTGCTTATGAAATAGTGGTTGTTTTTCCAGCCCATGTGATCAGCAAAGTCCAAGGTAATATCAGATGTCAGCAGTAAAGGAAAGATGTAAGGGGTACTCATATTTCCCCATAGCTGGAAATCTATCAGAGCAGTGGCATGTGTAACTTCCTCTCCACAAGTGCTGAAGTTGAGACCACCACACTTTACTAATGCACAGGCCTGGACATAGTATGTGCCATGCACTGTATGGAGCCCATCAAAAACTCCCAGAGCATATAACTCATCGGTTAAAACAGCTCTCCGATAGTTTAAGTAACAACAAAGGGTATTGGCACAAACTCTGACCTCTCCTTTTTCCCCCCATACAGGAACAAAAGTAAAGTTGTCATACATCATTTCTGAATAAAATACAGGAAGGAACTGTTCATTTCCTTTTTCCGACACTCCGCTGGGAGTCTCTTCTCCCTCCTTAAAGCAAACTTGATCATCCAGTGAGGTGCCTATAAAAGTCTTGCATGAATTATGCAAGTTTTCTCTGACTCTCTCATTACTCTCCACATCGGTTTTATAATCTGTGGTAATCACAGGAATTTCTGCTACTATGAGCTTGCCACCGTAACTTTCCATGTTGTGGTAGATGAACGATTTGACTGGAGTATATATGCCACTCCCTGTCATGCCCAAGGTAGGGTGGTGGATATTAGCTGCTAAAATATTGATGTTGAAAGCTGTTGCAAAAGCTTGTTGAAATTCTACAGCAGACAGGAGTGGGAGCTGGTTCATCCACGCAGTTGGATATACAATTTGTTTCAAATTGTATTGTCTGATGAGGTTCACTGCAGGCTCAAAAAAAAGTATATCAAAGCAAGTGAACATGCCAAACTTGCCAGCAAAAGGGGTATCAAAGAATTTATAGTCAGGTTCTGGTGGGGTATCAAAAGCATATTCAAAGTACAGATTGTGTTTGCGGTATGTGGCTACTAGCATGCCATCAGCATTGAACGCCACGTTGGTATTGAACTGGTATCTTCCATCAGAGGGACAGTGAGGATCTGTGTGCTCACAGGGCTGCTTAGTTCCTAAGTTTGCCACAAGGAATATTTTGTTCTTCAGTGCCATGCAGCTCAGACGCTGAAGAACCTGGAGAACAGCAGGGGGAAATGTAAGCACTTAAGAATGCAGACGAGTAAGCTTTACTTAAGCAGCTGTGACTTATTTAATATTTTTTGAATTATTATTTTCAACTGGAAAATGGAACTCATTTGACCATATCTGTAAAATCTAAAAGTTCTGATGATCTGGAACCAGTAGCTTTCTAGACTGAAAAATATTTCAGATACTAATTTAAAAAAAAAACAAACAAACTGGGTTTTATATCCTGAGAAGTAAGTAAATCTCTCTATTTCAAGGGTATTTATTTTCAGAAACTTCTGACTCTTGCAGGATCACCAATGGTTTAAAACACCACAGGTCAACTGAAAGCTTTGACAAGGCAGCGTAACTCACCTGTGTGTCTGCCTTTAGAACAGCAAACATCTAATTATGAACATCAGTGGCTTTAAACTGACAGAGGAGAGATTTAGATTAGGGATTAGGAAAAAAAATTCCCTATGAGGGTGGTGATTACACTGGCACAGGTTGCCCAGAGAAGCTGTGGCTGCCCCATCCCTGGCAGTGCACAAGGCCAGGTTGGATGGGGCTTTGAGCAACCTGGTCTAGTGGAAGGTGTCTCTGCCCATGGCAGGGTGTTGGAACTGGATGAGCTTTAAGGTCCTTTCTAATCCAAACCATTCCATGATTCAATGATTTGCACCTGTAATGGCTTGTTCCTACAACTAGATATTTTTACTCTATAATTAAAAAAAAAAAAAATTTGTAGCTACAACTTGAGACAAGCAGAGATGGAAATGGGTAGACTTTGCATAGTTATAGAAAGGAAATACAAAAAGTCACAGACTACAGTATTACTGGGGTGTTTTTTCTGCACCATAGGCTGTATGTATCAAAGACCACCAGTACTGCAATCTCCAAATAGGATCTGAATGGCAAACTCAGCTCTGGCTTGCTTGCCCATCCTCAGTGGTAGTAAAGATTCACAGGGTGAAGTAGGTCACCGTTTGTAACCCTGATTCATGTTTGCATACAAATTCGGCTTAGTAGGCACCTGCAGAATTACTTTCATTATATTGACTATTGTAACGTTAATAAGAATAGTTTGTATTACTAAACATGGTTATTTTCACTTCAGGTTCAGAACAGTCAAAAACTACCAGTTCTGTACCCTGCAGGTCACACTTGGTATGTACCAAGTTGTGACCTCTATTACACTATAGCAGGTCAAGTCCAGTTACTTGTGCTGATCGTTTCACATACAATCACCAGTCAGAATATTCTGATATCATTAGGTCATTAAAACTGCATAATGGGAATGCATCAAAAGTGAAGATAGTGTTCTGTTGTTTTATATAAGACAATATTGTTCAAAATTAAATCGCACAATGTATCCTATTAGAGAGTAATCACCATTTCATGGGTTGGGAAGGATGAGATGACAAATCCAGATGGTTCATAAACAAGCTAACCTTCTTGCATGTAAAACTCTCCTCTGCTAAGAATAAAACCTGCATAAACTTGTGAGTTCATGAAAACAGAACCTAGTACTATGAGTTGTGGAACTTCTTGCTCACCTCTTTAAGCAAAACTACTACAGCCAGTTTCCCACTTGGAGCACAAATCTAGCATTCAATTATTCCACCTCTGCAGAAATCACTCCTACATTTACCTCTGTGTCATTGAACAAATACGGCTCTCTGCACGGATTCCACTTCACAGACTGTGAATGCAGAACGAAATCTAAGTAAGGATAAATGGAACTTCTGGTGAAATTGAAGCCATGGATTCCATCTTCAGGAAAAACAATGATTTGTGCCCCCTGTATGTAAAACAAAGACGTGTTTTGTAGGCAAAGGAAAACCAACCTATATACGAAAGGGAAAAGGGGAATCTCATGGGTAAAAAGAGCTAAGAAAGTAAAGGATAACCCAAGTATGTTTTGACAAAAATGTAGTTTCAAAGTATCTCTTCCTTGACTTCATAGTAGGTATAACTATCTGTATTAAAAAAACCCAACAATTTATTTAACCTGACATATACCTCTTACCTTGAAAAATAACTTATTGGATGTTAAAGGCATGCAAATAAGAGCAGACTTCATCAAAAGTCTTACCAAAAGTATTCTTCATTGATCACCATCATCATGGCTTGACTTCACGAATGAAGATTTGGGAAGGGCTTTACCCACACTTACTACAAGCGCGCTGATGACTAAAAAGGCCAATGTGAGCTGATGACTAAAAAGGCCAATGTGAGATGATAGGCAAATCCAGCTGCAAAAAGCACAGCGAAAGGTCTCCTTGGGTGGTATAGGCAGGGCGCAATTCTTTCTATGTTCTCCATCGATATGAATCATGAAAATGACATCATTCAGGTTAAAAACTAATGATGTTACAAACTAATGATGTTAAAATTTGCCTTCATTTTCTTTTCAGAATTACACTATTAGCACATGAACTTTGTCAAAGGTGCTGTACCCACGTCAAAGGTGCAAGCAGCATCATTTAATCCAGTCTATACACTTTGATTAGGTATATAGGGTTGGATAGAGTACTGGGAGTACTGATTCCAGAAACAGCTTGACTGTGGTTTGATAGAGCTTTGAGCAGCCTGGTCTAGTGGAAGATGTCCCTGCCCATAGCAGGGGGGTTGGAATGAGATGACCCTTAGGGTCTCTTCCATCCCAAACCATTTTATGATTCTGGTAGAAACGGAGCCATGCCAAAGCTAGGCTGGCTCTACCTGAAGTTCAGGGAGATATGAACTGTTCCTAAAAATGGGGTGAATTTCTCTTATATCAGACACAGCATCAGACACTGACTTTCCTGTGACTTTTCAAAAGTCAGATCAAATGTGCTATGGCTTTGGGATAATTTATGTGTCCTGGATGCCATACTGCATAACTATTATGCTTCTGGACTGTGATGCCCAGTCATCTGAACATCTAAAAAAAAAAAAAATACATATATAATGGAAATTAATGTTTTCAAATTGTATAAAAATGGTAATTCTTCTGTTCCAGAACAACACTTGTGTGAAACTTGCAAGTCAGCTCTTCTCTGCTTCCTCTGACTAGAACCAGCTTTGGATTTTCTTGGGGAGGGAAGGAAAGGAAGCTGTATATAAGAACAGCCAGAAATACTCATCTCTCTCCTCTATTTAGACTGAGAATCATTCCATGGAGGGCAGGAGAAAGGAATGGAAAACTTTACTTCCACAAAGTTGTTAATGGTGGAACATTAAGTTCCAAAGCATTTAACTTCTTTAGCTTTTAGAGACATTCAGGAATTTCCATTGAGAGCATTGGAATAAAATCAAGCCCAAAGACAGCTGCCTGTAAGACAATCTTTCAATAAAAACATTCCATTTAGGAAAACAGAGTAGCTGGGTATTCAGACCAAAATAGAAAATTAATTCCCCTATACTAAATAACTATAGGCATGTTTTTCCAAGCTTGGAATAACTCAAGCCAGGCAAGCTGCTAATTGGCCTGATTTTTTTCAGAGCTGCTGGCAGGTCAGAATGTCTGAAAAACCAGACCGTAGTTATGTATATAAATATGGATTTAGTTGCCTGGGAACACAAATGTGAAAGATTATCCTCAAACAGCACTTACTCTACATAAACACAGGACACATGCAATTGCTACTAAGCTGTGGCATACCTGTCTTGCAGCAGCCACTGCTTGCTGTTCATAGATGTCTAGGTTCCTGCCCATGAGCTCCAGTGCAGACTGTCGATCAACCAGGGCTGTTGGGTTAGGACTCAGTATGGACTCATGTTCATACACAGCAGCAATATAATGCCCCTCCCTCTTAACTCTTCCTGAGACAACTTGACAGCAAAAGAAGCAGATGAACAGCTTCCAGCACAGATCCACCATGGTGCATGCCAGAAATCTAGAGTGAAAAAAACCCCAAACAGGTGGGGTGGAGAGAGCTTAATCAACAAATCATGCCAGGAATTAAAGTTTACTATTAAATATGGACTGTAACTGAGACTCTCAGCAGCATTTGAACTGAGTGTGTTGTTTTTAAATTCCGAACTGACCACAGGCGTACTGTTTCTAAACCTTAAACCTAACTGTGTTGGTGCTTTAAATAACTGTGTCCTGTTCAAAAGCATTTTCAGCAAAGTGACAATATACACATACCTTCAAGAGTAAATTTAAAGTTACCTGAAGCACAACAAAAACAGAATAAAGCCTTGGCATCTCTGTCAACATGAATTAAAGTTACTCAATTTATATAAACAGTTTTGAGAAGTGATGTACAATAAGCTACCCTTGCTCTCCTGCATCTTGAGGAAAACACTTGGTACTTATGGGGGAGGGGGTGTGACATCAGGAATAGAGGATCCTACTTTGTCCTGTGTAGCTTAGCTCTGCAAATGAAATACCAAAGTACATGTTAAGATATAAAGCAGTAGCACTGGGAGGGAAAGGAGAGGTAGAAAGCCTCTCACAGTTAAGGAAGCCACTTAAAATAAACAGTGTTGCACTCCACTGACAAAACTCCTTTCTATTTCTGTCATCCCTTTAGAGTCAAAACACCTATTTAGGACAGGAATGGGTTCTAGTCAGCTGTTCCTCAATTAAGTTGTCAACTAAGATGTAATCAGAATTCATCATTACTAGTGATGGCAAGAGTTGGTGAGTTTCAGATCACAGGATGGATCCGCTACAAGTTACAAAATTAGCCTTTGGCCTTCTAAGCTGAAAACACCAACATAAAGAATTAGCAGTTAATGGGCTTCTACAAAATCTGTTTTACAGATGTGCTTGAAGAATTCTCTTTTTCTTTTTTTCCCTCACCATGTCTTATTTTCTAGTGGCCTGAAACACCCAAAGTACTACCCTGAACCCCCTTCCTTGTTCAGACGCACAGGAGGTTTGGCAGTGAACATCCAACTCACAGTCCCAACTGGCTGAATCTGAGCCAACTAAAATAATTCCTCTGGGTCCTTACCCTTGGTAGTGACTACTGCTAGTACTACTGATGGTGTCTGAGCACTTACATGAGTGCTCCCGATTGCCTTTCCCTTAGTTGACAGCTTAAATAACAGAACCCCTCTATCTAATGGGCTGCTTCTAACAAGGAGAGCTGTGACGAGCCCAGAGTCTGAGCCTGGAGACAGTAACCTTTCCAGCCAAAATTAGGATACCATCAGGGTTTCCTCAGCCCTTACAGACTGCTGAGGCTCCAAATAAGTCTCAGCCACAGTCTGGTGGCTTTTGCTGGTTTCTGCAATGCAAAATGCTACACTAATAAATCCTTTCCTTGAAAAGAAGTTTATTTGCTTAACGTCTACAGAGCTGTCACCTCACCTGAGCCACGACTTTAAAAGAAATTTGCATGAACTGAAATGCTTTACAATTTTGTATTTTTCTGTCCCTTTCTTGTGACCTATGTGGTCTTTTGCCTGGCAGACATGTTTCAGTAGAGTGATTTCATTCAAACATGAGTACTTCAACGCAGTATTACTGTCAGGCAGTCACGATATTCTAGTTACAGTTCTATACAAAAGGTAGAAAGACCGGTGTTTAAGTTTGGATGTCAACTCAGACAATTTCCCCCAGTCCCGGTGCAGACTGTCTTCCTATTCAGTTTTCCAGAATCAACTAATCACAGTACACTGTGAAGCAAAGCATTCAATCATTCACTTTTGAACAACTTTGGAAACTTACAAGTTCGTCAACTCTCACCATACACAGATGTATACACAGTGCAAAACAATACATACCCCGCTTCTGAGCACTTTTGTACTTGCAAGAATCCAACAGACTGAAAAACAGAAGTAGCACATTAGTCTGGGTCCTCTTAAGTGAATGATGCCCGTTAAGCTATACTAACATTAACAATTATTAGTAAAAATAAATAAATAAATTAAAAAATGGCTATGGAAATTTGTATTTTTATTTTTAGTGATATCCATAATGTTGCTGTCATTCTGGTATATTGAAACCAAGAAATCAATGTCCCCTGCATAAATATGTTTTTGTATATAGTCTTTTTTATGAGGTTTGGGGGGATTTTTTTGCAGTGGAATCACAGCTCAATACAAACAGGTACCTTGTATCTCCTTTTCTGAAAAATGTTTCTTCTGTGTACAATGCATTATATAACTGTGCTTTTATCCAGAGTGCAATCTATTTTTCAAGAATGCTGCCCACTCAAATATGTTTTACAGTAAGTTTTCTATATTTCACAGGATTCCTGACGTACACCTTGTCTCATAATTACAAGATCTATGTTAACGAACTTCATGAGCAAGGATAACTGAATGCTGCCATTATTAGTGGTTCAGCCTGAAAAACTCCAGATGGTAGCACAATCTGTCAGCAGGTGGGGCAGAACATTCTGAACTGTGTCACTTCTCGAACACCTGCACTTGGCATGGTGCCGTCCTTCAGATACGATTTGAGGTCTAGTGGAAGGTGTTCCTGCCCATGGCAGAGGGCTTGCAACTAGATGATCTTCAAGGTCCCTTCCAACCCAAATCATTCTGTGATTCTGTGACTTCAGAGAAGTGCCTCACACTATGCTCCCGCTTCTCCTCAAAAATGCTGGCAGCGGGTTCCTCCATCTGAAGCAGCCTGTACTTTGCCCCGCTTTGTGTCAGCGATCTCCAACCAGCTCCAGAAAGCTTCAGGGTCACGCTGCAGAGGCCGCTGCCCTACTTACAAACGCGCTTGGCCCTGCTGCTCCCACGGGCCTCGAGGTCGCGCTGCCGCACGCCAACCGTGGCAGACCCTGGGGCGGGCGGCGAACCCGACCACCCGTTCCCGTTCCCGTTCCCCCCGGTTTGGGGCTGACCGCTCAGTCCCCACCATTCCCCGCTCCAGCCCCTCAGAACCACCGCCCCGCCCCGCCCCGTCACCAGCCTCACGCCGCTCCGCCGAGCCGCGCCGCCCCGTCCCGCCCCCTGGCGGCTGCTCGGCGCTCCGCACCCCGGTGCCCAAGCCTGCGCGAGGGTGGCGGCAGCCCGCGGCCTCTGATTGGGTGCCCGCTCTAGGCAATAGAAAACTCCCCAGCCTCCGCCGTGGCCCCCACGGTCAGAGGTGGATATTCGCGCACCCTCGGGCCCGCCCCTTCCGCTGCCTCATTGGCCAGGCCCGCCCTATCTGCTGCCTCATTGGCTGAGGGAGGTGCCAGTCAATGGCACCCGACCTTCGGCCGGTGGTCCCGGCGCTCTTCCCAGAGGCTCCTGGTGTTGCGCGCAGCTGGCATGGCTTCCGCGGGCGGTGTGCGGGAGGAAGCCGTTAGCGGTGCTCAGCTCATCGCCGAGTCCCTCAAGGCTCAAGTAAGAGGGCAGGGGTAGACCGGCAAGCAGGATTTCTATGGCAAGAAGGCAGGGACAGCTCCCGCCGGCACAGCGGGGCTGGAGGGAAGTGAATGTGCGCGGCCGGACTCACCCTGAGCGCCGCTGCTGTTCTCCCGGGGCGGGTGGGAAGAGTTTGCCCTGCCGCTGTGCGGGGAGGAGGGAGGTCCCGCCGCAGAGCCCGATAAGCGAGCCCCGCCCGAGAGCGGCCTGCCCCTTCCCGCCGTGTCCCTGGGCAGCCGTGAGGCGTTGTCGTCGTGCGGCTCTCTCCAGCCTTTCGCTTAGCTCTGGCTTCTTAGGAGCTTGTCCCCTCCCGAGCTCAAGATCCCTGTTCCCATCGAGCTAAGGTGACCGTAATGTGCGGCTGTACGTGTGGCAGCTTTATGTGCCTGCTGCTCCACCTTCACAGTTATCAGAATTCCCTTTTGTCTCTAAACTTGGGATGGTGCTGAACTGCTAATGGTCTCGACAAAGGACTTTTTGTTTGGCCTGTCACTCATGAAAAGGTAGTTCACTTGTAACAAAAATAAGCATAGTCTCTGTCTGAAAGCTTCTTTGTGCAAGGTGCTGTAGTTGTTTCCTGGGGCCTTTTTGGTGTTAATTTTCTGTGAAAACATGAAACACAGCAAGGGGTTCCCAGAGGAGATGGAGGAAAGAGGAAAATGGTGTAGCAGAGACTCCCAAGTAAGAAGTGGTCAGTAAAAAAGCACAAAGTATGTATTAACTGGGGATCTGGGCTGAGCAGTTGTTCCACTGCTTGTAGGCCACCAAAACCCAGTGCTTTTACAACTGCACAGGACTGAGCTGCAGACATCAGCTGGCATTGTATATATCGTAGATTCATGTGTTCCCACAGTGGCCTGTGAACATCTGTGTGAATGTGTATCTGTTAGAACTTACTTTTAGACTGCTTGTGTAGTTAGCATGATTATGTTTGGTATGTGCTTATTAAAGCTGTCTTTTGGAAACAGTTCTGATTTCTTAACATTTTTCTTTTAGAATATTGAATACATGTTTGGCATTGTTGGTATTCCAGTCACTGAAATCGCAATTGCAGCCCAAGCGGTTGGACTAAAATACGTAGGAATGAGAAATGAACAAGCTGTAAGTATGTAACTATAGTAGGACCAAACCTTTAACTATTTTACATCAAGAGTGTGGTCTCTGAATGCTCCTTTAAAACAACCTGTAAAGAAGCAGTTACTGTCATTCCGGAATAAGGGAGAGGATTGGTGCGATCTTTGCCCTTTTTGGCATAATCTTTTTTTTTTTTTTTTAACTGAGTTTTAAAAGCTCACCAAACAGCAAACCATAGAAAGTTGTAATGTTTCTGAATGCTCAAAATCAAGCATGATCATATACTTAGACTCTCTATATATGTACATTGCCTTTGTTGTCTAGGTATCCAAACTTTGACTGAAGCTCATTAGCATTTTGATGTTATACCAGTACTTCTGGATTTGTTTGGTTTTCTCCAGTAGTAGCACTGTAAGCATTCAGTAGTTTCTTAGGTGGTCTGAGGGAGCATATTAAGAACCTCAGGTTTATACCTGTAGCAATTCAAGGATTGCTACACAAGCTGGTTAGCTGTCTGCTAGCTCTTGGGCTGCTAGCAAATGGACCATCAGCTTTCCATGCTCTGATGCCCACAGATAAATAAATTGCATGATTATTATCTTACCAGGAGATTTTTCTTGTGTTTTAACTTGTTTATGGGTTCTATCTCTCTGTGAACATCCTTAATTAGAATTTTACTGGTTTTACAAGGAACTCCTAATATTCTGGACCTGCACAGTACTCAGATGCCTGTATTTTGCAGCAGTATTCCCTTTTTGTTTCCCACCATGTAGTTCATAGCCTTCATTTTTCATCCCAGGCACAACAAAGTATTATAATAGTAGTCCTTCTAAATCAGGTGGTTACAAGCTGTATGTTTTTGTTGTCTAATCCTTACATTCTTATATTGAAATATGAGAATTTATAACGGAGTTCTTGTCTTTACATGGAAAAATCTTTAACACATGAGAGAGGCAAACATATACAAACACACTTAGAATGTGTATTTGATTCCTTTGAAGGACTGGGAATTCAACACAGTCTTTTTATTCCTGTAGGCCATTTAGCAAGGATTTGAGTTTTAGCTTTGGTTATTAACATGATTAAAATTAATTTACTCATGTGTCTATAATTAACAGAGAAGATTATTTTGTACTGCCAGATGAGATGCTGTCCTACTTATCACTCTTTACTAAACTCTTCTACTATAGTGCAGAAGACAAGAAACATCCTACTGTGTAAATGATGAGATATTTCTGCTTAGGAGAATACCAATAATGTGAAGACTTGTTTTAACATCAGAATGTCAGGAGGTCTCTTCTTTGTGAACTGGAAAAGGCTGAACAAGGATATATCTTGGAGTGGGTTTGGTTATGTTCTTTATCCTCAGTGGAGACAGAGTGATTGCTTGGCAGAGAAGAGGATAGAAGATTATACACAGTATATTCAAGATACACTTAATATTTACATGTCATAGCTTTAATTGTCTAAGTTTATTAGTTGTGTGGTCCGGCTGTTGAGGATGTGTATACAGCTGCTTCCTTTATTTGTGAAGGCAGCTGTATGTGATCTGAGGGATTGAGTTTCTGCCTCATTTCTGGGCCAGATGTAGCAGAAGCCATAAAACTGCAGAATAAACTGTTTGACTAGAAAGGCTAGGTTAAAGCATAAAGTTAAAAGCCAAATAGTACTACCAATATCCATTATCTTGTCTCCTGTGGTCTGTAATGTGTTGTAGATTTGCTTGAAGCAGTTTAACTCATGTCCTCTATGCACTTTGAACACTGAATAGTTATATTGCAATTTGATGGGGTGTGTGTGTTTTGTATCTGTCCTGGATAGTTGGAGGTTGCTGTGATAGTTTAGAAGACTGATAACCAGGTCTGTTTTAGACTTCAGAGAAAATCTTTATTGCTATGATTGTTATTCATTAACAATACACTTTGCTAATGTTTAGTTCTTAATCTTTCATAATAATTATCCCTATATATTCAAAGCAATCTCTTGATAATCATAGCCTAAGTTAGTTGTGAGTACACAATATGCTAGAAGTGGTGCAGTGTGGTTAGTGCTGATGGTGCTAGCTGTCAAGGGGATCAGGCTCAGTAAGGACAGCTGAAACCGAAGTGGGCATTTTTCTTCTCCTTAGATTCAAAATCTCTTCTTATAAGATGTTTTGGCCTCTGAACAGATCTTACCCCTTGTCCTCTGTGCCTGGACTATGGACTGTGTCGTGCTGGATGGTGCTTTCCCAGGCCAAGATAGGTGTCTTATCCTGCTGCACATCTGTTGGATTTTTTTGTTCTGTTTTGTTTTTTTTTCGCTTGCTTAGCCATTACCACTTTACCTAAAGCAAAACCAGTGTCATCTCAGATCTCAAAGTTTCACTTTTTCAATGACTAGTAATTTGCCTTTAGCAAATTATTTATTATTCTGAGATTGCTGCTTTCAATCTATGACCTGATTTTCCAGGTCCACACTGAAGTTGTATGTAGTAACAGAAGATACCAAGTGTTGAGCTCAGGTTCATACAGCAGGTTCTTGTAGTAAGTTGATCCCAGGCCTTCTAGGCCAGTTGTGGAACATTGAGCATTAGGTACAATTAACATAAGGGCCTCAAAACTGCTCCTATGCATGGCTGTACTGTTTCAACTGGGCCAGTAGGTACAAAAATGCTTAAGTGCTGTTTACTTGCTATGTTCTATAAGTTTGCTTACGTTTGAGTTGAAAACAGGCTAATTAAACCCTCCTTAGTGTACTTCTACCTATATGGGAGGAAGAGGCCTCTGCTTTGGCTGCAGTTCAAATCCAGCACTCATGGATGGTTGCAGATTTTGAGTTTAATGCCTCCATCTAGGCTTCCTACATTTCTTTCTAATGCGGATTGTGGTTTTGGTAGAAAATTTCATTTTATATGCCTACACCCTTCTTGCCTGTCTGGTGAACGTCAGGATCTGGTGTAAGCTGATAAACTGTGTTGTGGCCTTAACAGATAGAGTGCCATCACTCACATTTTAGTGGTGAGGGTGCAAGGTTCATCAGTAAAGTGGGTTTTGGTCCATACTGTTCACACATGCAGAAAAAAAAATCTTTTAAGCATACCTTAAGTTATTTACCATCTCCTCTAAATACAGATAGCTTCAGTTATATTGCTTCCGTGCAGAATGAAGCAGTAAAAGTTTTAATGACAATAACTGTATGTGAACCCAAATTCTATGTACAGCATTATTTTGCCACTTAGTTCTAAAACCTGATTGCCATGGGGACACAACACCATGCTTTGAGCTCCATTAACAAGATTCTTTTAGTAACACCTACTCCAAATATTTCTGAATTTTTGCACACAGATATGTCATCAAGTTGTTACCTAGTTCTTGAACATCACTGGCATTTTTTGTCTTCATGTCAGGCATATGAAAAGTAGAAAGAGATTTTTAGTATCAATGTACTTTCTTTGTCAACAATTCCTTCTTAATGCTGCAAAGAAAATGAGGGTTTCTTCTCATTCTTCTTTATGCTTTTGCTCACACAGTTCGTCTGTATCTGTGGGAGCGTGAAGATACTAAAAGCTGTTTCTCCTTCCATGCAGAAGCTTATAAGATATCCGTGTTTTCACTCATTTAAGCTGAGATTCCTAGCATGCTGTGTTACCTAGAATTATTCTTAGGTTTGAGGAAAATATTTTTGTAAACTTTTAGGGGTTTGTTACTTATTCTTCTTACCACAATAGTACTCGAAACTGAAATGCAAAATCTCAACTCTTGCATTTTTAAATAGAGGCAGCCTATATATTAAAGAGAAAAATAAATTGCAAAATGAATTTTTTCCATTAAGTGTTAGAACGTGCTGAATTCAAGACAAAAGCATGAGAATATGAAGGAGTTGGCAGTGTCACAGGTGTGAAGCCTTTGGTGTTTGTGGGTCACCTGTAAGCTTCATTTCTGCTTGATCACATGTTGTCTTGTTACCAGGTAAAATTTATGTCTGAGTGTTTAATAGATAAATATGCTACAGCAATAGCATAAAAACATACTCTGAAATAATACTGGTGATAAGCTAGGATAACACAAGTTGTAGGTATAACTTTTGCGACAGTCATTCAAAAAGCATTTTTTCTTTGAAATGTTGAAGTAGCTAAAGCTAAGTGTGGTACTAGGAATGAGAAGTACTTCAGCAGCTCAGCTTGTAAAAGACAATTGCTAACTTCTAATTCATCTCTGTAGTGTGTGATTTTAAAAGACAATTGCTAACTTCTGATTAGTCTCTGCAGTGTGTGATTTCAACCTTTTGCCAAATTTCTGAAGTACAGTGAGTCATTCCAGTAATCGCTGGATTTCTGCTTGTTGCTTTTCTCTTGCAAATCCCTCTTCTGTGCTAGTCCAGAAGGCAGAAGATTCTTACTTTGCTATACTCATTTCCCTGGTTTTAGGGGTTTTCTTTTATATGTGGGGCTTGGGGTTTTGTTTTGTTTTTTTTTCTTTTAATCCCAATTATTTCCTGATGGAAAAACAGGAATCTGAAATATAGACGGCAGTCATGAGATTTTTCACATGAACCTTCATGAATACACCTTATGATGGGGAGGGTGAAGGGGTGCGTTTGCTTATATTTAAGCTCTGATTATAAGGGTAAAATCTGTATCTGCTTTCAGTATTTTTGTTGAAAGTTATGTACAAGATATCATTAAATGTGTAAATAATAATAATTGTATCATCAACTCCCATATTTTCAATAGGCCTGTTACGCTGCATCTGCTGTTGGATATTTGACTGGCAGGTACATTCCATATTTATTAATATTTATAGTAATATTTTATAATAGTAACTGTGTTAGACTCAACAGAAGCTAGGAACATTTCTCTGGTTTGGAGCTGGGTATTTTCAGTGTGTGCAGATGTAGGGCACCTAAGATGAAACATGAATTTTAAAATAATAGTAAGACTTAGCAATATTTCTGTTGCTCTGATTCAGGGCAGAAGCAACAAGGTGCTTAAGCTCCTATAATATTGCCCACTTTATAACTTTCCTCCCTGCACCCCCTTTTAATATCTGAAGAGTAGCTATACACCATTGGTATGAACGGCAGAAATGCCGCCATTGCTTTTTTGCAACTTGGTGGACCTGCTATACCTCAATCTCGTCATCTGGGCTTATTGTTAAACAAATACCTTATCAGTACAGACAGAGACTGATCGTATGCCTTACAGTCTCCCAGACAAGGTACTGGCTTTTCCTCTTTTACTGCATTTTGTTCTTAAGGTCTTTGGGAAGCATTCTGTGACCTGTGAGGTGTGCTTCTTGGGTATCCCTTGGATCCTTTTCTAAAGTAAACATCTGGTGTCTGCTTGCTCACAAATGCACACCAGTGATGCAGGTGACCATTCCTTATTCCATCTGCAAGCATGACACCTGTTACATACAGTTTTATAGTTTTTCATCCTTTGAATAATCCTCTTGAATTAAGCTGGGGGGTTTTGGGTGTGGATTTTTTTTCTGATATGCATAAAGTCTGTAAAGCTACTGAAGAAAAAAAAGTCATTCTTAACTACTGAGCATTTCTTATCACTTTATAGAATATGAAGTGCCTCTGCCTGGAATTAAACTGATAAAATTTGTGTTGGATTGGAAGCACTTCTTCCTTTGTGAGCTTTCTTTATTGATATCTAGTGCTGAAGTGAAGTTGAAAAAACTGCAAACATAAGCATTCCATAAATTCTGTATAAATGTGATGAAGGAAGTAAGGAGCTGTGTTACAAGCCTGTGTACATTGCAGGTGTCTGTGGGAGTAGCACGTAACAACTGTTCACTTGCCCTTTCAATTAGGTTGATGGTTTGATTCCCATGTCTGTCTTTAGTCCTTTATGCAAATCTCTTGAATTCATGCACGTTGATGACATGATTAATATTTTAATTTCAGGCTTTTTGTTTTTTCTGTGGTGTTTGTTTTTTTTTTCTCTAGACCAGGAGTATGTCTTGTTGTGTCCGGGCCAGGTTTTTTACATGCCCTTGGTGGGATGGCAAACGCAACTGTGAACTGCTGGTAATTTAACTATATTTTCCCTTTAAAAGTCTAATAATTGTTTGCTGCTATTTGTTGCAGATGCTGAGCTCCACAGTATTTAGTATAGGACTTTTATTTCTTTCATGTGGGTAATGAGAAGCAAATTCCTGGTTTATCATCCCTAAAAGTCATTTAATCCGCCGTTTTGTATTTTCATGGATAAATTCTCCTTTTTGTCTTACTTCGTGCATATATTGGGAAATCTGTTAGTATACCTGATTGTTTGGATGCATTTGAAAATAAAATTGATATTCAGCCTGTAATGCTTTATTGGTCATGAAGACTTTTAAATTTGCATCACTGTTGAATTACTCTTTCATATGTGAACAAATTGACAATTGCATTGTTAAAATCCTTATTTTCTCTCTACACAGACATTTAGAGCAGTCATTAAATATTGAATTAAATGATGTACAGAGTGATAGCATTTACTCCCATAAGCTTTCACTGAGGCATAGCAGTTTTAGCTGGTTTGCCGCTCAGAAAGCTGTATGTGGTATTTTGGGTAGAAGCTCTGGTAATACCAAGCACACCTGATGAGAGGCATAAGATGAGCAGTGGCTGATTGACAAGGGAAGCTTCATAATGGAATGGTAACAAATCAAGTTTCTGGAAAAAAAGATCTCTAGTGTTCAAATGCTTTTAAAAAAAAAAAAAAATTGGCCAAAGTTTTGCTGTCCCTATGTGACCTTAGATAAAAAAAAGTCATTTGAAAACCTTGCTTTTGAGCAGTCATGGATTTGGTTATAAGAAAGAAGCATTCATAGCACTTGCTTATGGATTTGCAGGATTTGTTTCTGTTTTCTCACACTTATTTTTGCCTGAGAACAGGTAAACAGGTCTTATCAGGTAAACAGACCCATGACTTGATATTGTATCAACTCCTGGTAAAAGGTGAAGGGAGTGACTTACCTAGTTCAACAGATTTCACAATATAGCAAGAAACTGGTTTTCTGTGGCCAAACTAAAGTATTTGCCCAGTGATATTTTCATTGGTCACATCAGGCTTGCTTTCTGCCTGCCACGTGATGAAAGGAGCATTCGCAGACCCTAAGTTTAGCCTAATGAAACTTTTTTCTTGGCTCGTTCATTAGTAGGCACCTCCATTGAGTGGCTGAGAATCCCAAACATGCTTTTTCACATTTACTTTTTGGCTTGCAAAACCATTGTAAGAAAGGGTGCCATGCTTTGAAGAGGAAAATGGGATTTTTATGTTAACTAATCAGCTTTCTAGCTTGTTTCACTAGAAAGCAGCTTGGGCAGAAATTATGGAGAAGTGTTGCAAGGGAAGAGCAGGAGAAGGCCAAGCAAAGGAGGTGAAAAAACAATGCACACTAGGGAGTTTGGTTACACCAATCTTGCACAGTCTGCATAAAAAGAGACATAGGCCCATATCATCGCCACACCTGTCTTCCAGCCATGTGCTGCTGCTTGCCTTCCTGCCAGCTTTTCACTTGTCCGTCCCAACAGCCACATTCAGTTCATTACACATTAGATCTTGCTCTTTCTCTGGCATCAAGGTGTTAATTCTCTTGCTGTATACCATCCCCTGTAAAGAAGTGGTGTGAGTACACTGATTTGTAAGGCGAGGTTTGCCTTCATAGCTATCTCCCAAGTGTCATGTGATTCCATGACACTACATCTGGCATTGTTAATGTGATACAATGGCTGAGTTTTGGTTCATTTCTTACAGAAGTAAGCTAATAGTTGATCTGACTCTGCTTGTTCTGACATAAGTCAGACTAAGGGATAGTCATTAAAGCTCTGTCTGAGTTGTTCTCCTTGAGCCTGGAGTCCCTTTCTTCTGATCCTGTTCTGTTTCATTCTCATCCGTGAGAAAGAAACTTACCAACTGTAAGAAAGTCAAGCAGTCTGATAGCTTAATGTAATGCTAATTGTGCTTTTTAGATTTTACTGCCTGAGCACATCTAGGCTGAGTAGAAGAGCCTTTGGTTTGTCCTGGAAGCTTGTCACAGTGAACACTTGGACATGTAAATCTAGCTCCCTAGGTAGCTAATGAGGCCTTGGTAGACTGCCTTTCTGAGGGTAAAACCTTTTGATATTTCATGTTAAAAGTTACGTGTCGTGCTGCCTCTTTCTCTCCTGCCTCAAGCTGAGCAAAAGTTTTAGTATCTTCTTTGGCTATGAGAATAGACTCCAAAGAAGTGTTTGCAATAGTTAAGTTTTCTGTATACAGTAGCATGGTGAAATATCATGCTCTTCACCTGAAATTGCATCTGATTTTTTTTTTTTCCAGTTTACTTCTCCTTACTCCTCCATAAGGCTTGCTATTCTTATTAGTTTTATTACAATTGATGTTCTTCCTTCCTGCCTCACTGTTACGTTTGATTTAATTTTATAAACACTGCTCTTTAAAGTGTCTTCAGTATTGTGACAGTAATGCAATGATTTCATTGGGGGAAGAACTTCTTTCTGGTTGTAACTGTGTAAACTTTAAAAGCAGAACCAAATCTTTGCAAGATACAGCTACTGGAGTTGACTCTTTTAAGAGTAAAGCATTTTCTTAATTATAGTTCAGTATTGGGAAGCAGTAGTTGTTTTCTTAAAACATACTTAAATAAATTTGAAAAAGGTAAATGAAAGGACCGTAAGGTTTGTCACTGTGAACAGGCTGGTTATATATAGTGATGGGCATTTTGCTCAGAGGAGAGAATCAGCAGAATAAAATATCTAGAGCATACATCAAATGCATTTTCCATAATGATTTTTCACAGAAATAAGCCTGAAGTTCTCATCTCGCAGTGTCAGGGGATTAGAACTGTGATTTTTTTTTTTTTTGGTGATTTTTTTTTTTTTTTTTTTTTTTTTATTTGTAGCAGAGAGGTGGTGTGGTTATTAAGCTTGGCTCTAGGTAGGGGTATCCCCAAATTTTAGGGTGACTAAATTTAGGATTATGCATTGAGCTCACTGTAAACATTTCAGCTCAATAGATTGCGTAGATAAATGCAGTCAAAGGAAAGGCAGTATTTGATGAGAAATTTTTTAGGAGAAAAAGCCTAGAAAGCTATTGATCCAATATTTTATTTATTTTAGAGGAATGAGCAAATTCATAAATCAGTTTTCTTTTATTGACTCATCATTTAGCACTTTGAAGATTTGACCTACAAACTGAATAAAAGACCAGTTGTTATTCACTGTAGGGAAATTAATTATTTTGTAGAAGTGATAGTAAAAAGTGCTCCTGTGGAATGTATAACCTATATTGTAAATTAATGCTGCCTTTCTCACATAGCCATGAACTAATTTCAGAAAGAACAGGAATGCTTATAGGCATGTTAATTTTTTGTTCATCTCTTTGGGTTTTTTTACTAAAAACTGAATGCAGGAAGAAATGCTGTTGGATAGTTAGCTAACTTCTGCTGTCTTACAAATTGCATATATAAAATCTTTCTGAAAGGATTGTTTCCTACTGTATTTCTAGTGTTTGTGCATGTCACATTGCCTCTTAAACATTTTGATACTTTTTAGATCAATCAGTACCTGTCAGCTTTTTAGATTAGCTGTTGTCATTCCTCTCAAACCGCTTTGTCACCCATGCTATCAAACTTAAAATTTCTAGAAACATAATTTCAGTTTTGAATTTTTATGCTAGATGCAGTTCACTTAAAATGTCCAGACTGTCCTAAAACTAGTGACCCGGAAGCTGCTAGGAAGCCTACCAGGTGACACATTGATATTTAGAATCTGCTCCTGTAGAGTGCTGGTCGCTTCCTGTTCCTGTTGAGATCTGTGGGTGCTGAAGGTGCACACCATGCTAAGAGCAGTAGGATTTGACCATAAGGAATGTAGAGATCTGATTGCAGTTATTAAAAAAACCTGTATGCTTAAGATTGTTTTGGTTTTGTTTTGTTTGTTTTTAATACACTTTTCTAGGCCTTTGATTGTTATTGGAGGTGCTTCTGACAGAAATCAGGAAACCATGGGAGCTTTCCAAGAATTCCCTCAGGTACACAGACATACAGTTTTCTACAGAAAGGTTGCAGTTAAATAATTGATGTTGTTTCTTCATTAGTATGGGAATGACAACACCAAAAGCTAACGTTTCCTAACAGATCTTATAATGCTGTTGACTTGCTCCATCTACTGGTTGAAAATTGACACTATAAATATAGCTGATAACCTGGAATGTCTTTTCCCATACTCACGTTAGAATTCATGAGCCGTTTTAGGTTCTCAGTTGGTATAAATTGCCTTTGTTTGCTCTGAGATGGAAGACAGTAAACTCTCCAAGAAAAGTAGCACCAGTTTCCAGGAGGAAAAAGAATAAATACTTAAGCACTTAAGAGAATGAGTATGGCTTTGACAGTTTGTATCAACTGAGGAACTGCATTTTTCTTCATGGGGGTTTTCATCTTGTTGCTTTCCACTTGGCATTTCTTCCATTTTATTCATGATGAAATGAGATGGAAACAATCAAATCACTTTGCTAAACTGATATAATAGTTATATGCATTTATTCAGGTTGAAGCTGGTAGGCTGTGCAACAAGCTGTCTGTCCGCCCAAGCAGCCTAGAAGCTATTCCTGCTGTTATTGAAAAGGTATGAAAAATACTAAATTGGCAAGAGAGCATTAAATAACTGTCTCCTTCTATATAAGCTTTGAGGGTTTATTTATATAGTTGTTACCAAAAACAGTTTTATCCAGCAGATGTTAGGTGATGGAGTGAATTAACAAGCAGAGGGGCTTTTCCTGTGAGCAGTGCTATGGAACACGTTAGAAACAAATTCTGGTCTAGCCTGATGCTTACTGATACCTGCAGTGTTCTTTGTTAGCTTCAGTCAGAGTTGGAACATTCTTATGAAACAAAAAGCTTTTAGGGAGAGGTGCAATAACTAGAAATGTAATAATACAAACTCCAGCTCTTCTACCACTCTCATTATGTGAAGGAGATTTAGAGGGTGGGCAGAGGAGATGGTTATATTTGAGTTTTGAGTTTTGAGTTTGGTGCTGGTTTGGTGGGATTTTTGAGGGAATGAGAGAGAACACTTCCTTACTTTAGTGCTTCAGAAAGGGTTACAAAAATCTCTTGCTGTAGCAACTCTGCAACCTGCAATAAAAGAACTGGAATGCAAAGTAATAGGAAATGGAGCCATTGGTTGTCTTTTTTCAGTGTTTGTGCTTCTTTAAATAGAATGCAACATGAAAGTTTAATTTAAGATTTCCAAACACAGCAGCTAATGCAGTTGTCTAACTGAATTAGGCAAAGAACTTGCAGTCTAATACTGTCTATCTACTGAAAGATTTCTCTTTGCATTTAGGGAAAAATGTATCAAAACTTGAATTTATTGGAAAAAAATCAATCCTGTGATGGTTCAGCAGTATGAAATAGCATGTTCCTTCTTTGCCTGCAGAACTGGTTTCTTGGTTTTTACACATAAAGATTCTTAATGTCTTTTCAAGCGGTGGTTAACACTGATTATCTGTTTTCTAGGCTGTAAGAACCAGCATATATGGTCGTCCAGGTTCCTGCTATATTGACATACCTGGAGATTTTGTGAATCTTCAGGTGAACAAGAGCTCTATCAAGTGCGTAAAGATTACATTCATTATTTTTCAAGTCACTGAATAAACTTTAGTTATTTTTGCATTTTCTTAGAACAAGAAAATCTAGCCTCTGAATGTAAACATTCCATCACAGTGCAACATGGATTATAGTTTGTAATGAAATGTGCAAAAAGGGAATGAAGTAATATGATGTTAATACAGTATGATGTCACTTTGTAAATCTCTGGAACAACACTACCTGTGAGATGAAAGGAATATGCAAGAAAAGCTTTAAAGCCTGTTTAAAGAAAAATGTATTGTGTTCTGATAAATGCTGAGAGTAACATGGTGTGTAGCCACTGCAGCTTTATCTTTCAACATATCTTGTTTTGAATTTTTTAAGAGCCTCTTTGGTTTGCTTGACTTCCAGGTATGTGGAATGCTGCCTGCCACCTCCCATCAGCACAGCTGAAAGCTCTGCTGTATCCAGAGCAACGTCTATCATTGCTCTTTCCAAGCAGCCTCTGCTCATCATTGGCAAAGGTAGCATGCTTTGATGTTGCTTTGAACCGTACAAGTTCAGGACAAGAATAAGAACTAAAGTGACTTCTTTTCCCCATAAGTGTTAGCCATATCCTTCGCACTGTCTATTTAAAAAAAAGTACCTGAAGCAAAACCTAAAAACCTATAAACTTTGTCAAAATTTGATGTTAAAATCTGATCTAGTTTTAGAGTATTTTTGTTCTGCTGTGCAACTGTGGCCTTTTTCATCTAGTATAAGCGAAAAGCATTTCATCAATTGACAAGTTTGATTAGAAAAAAGTGGGTAACCACTCTTAAGACTGGAGGCAGTACCAAAGCATCACTTCCAAAATTCCAAACAAATACTTCTAAGAACTGAATTGAATTGAAATAACCTACTTATTTCACCCAAGCTGTTATCCTGCAGTTGCTGGTATCATCTGTTTCTTGGGGAGAGGTTCTACATTTAATCAGGGACTCAAATGATTGAGATTAAATAGATCTTTTCATTGATTAGGTAACAAAATAGTAGATGGAAGGTAGATCAGGTAAGGGTGGGGTTCTTTTTCCTCCCTCTCTGGCTTAATACACATGAACGAAAGGGTGTTCTTTGAAAGTGAAAGGTAACAGAGTATCAAATACATAAATGCGTGTTTTGATGATGTCAACAATTGAGGATCTACTTAACAAATACCTCTGGGCTTTGTGCTATGTATTGTTGTTAGCAGAAGTTTGTGAAGAAATACAGAAGTTTATTCTTCAGGATGTAAGACTTACAGACTTACGTTATTGCATGAGCACCAGTCAGTGCTCTAGATTTCTAGATTTCCTGGGCACCCTTAATACAGCAGCCATGTACTGAGGGTAGCATCACAGTAAATGTATGTATAGGTGCACAGCTTTACAAGGTCATCTTTTGAGTTGGGGTTTTTTTTTTCATTAAAGGCTTATAGTAAATCTGTTTGGGCAGATTGTTATGGATCATGTGGTACAACAGCATGCAGGGGGCAAGCAAAAAATGACGCAACACAAAGGCTGTCATCTGTTGCTGCTGCAGAAGTCTTGGCCCCATAATAACAAATTCACGCACTCAAAATTATCATTTTAGATAAACAAAATCTCCTATTTTTCCCTGCCCTGCTTCACAGAAATAGCTGAATACTTCAGCTAAAGTCTTAGCAGGTAGGGGAGGGAGGGAGAAGGCTTTTGTAAATAAATGTGGGAAATTTGAACCCAAATACCTGTAGTTTGGCATATTATGTTTTGAATTCTCCAGAATCAAAAATAACAGGCAACTTTCATAATGAGAAATAGTGCTCTTTCTACCACTAATGTGATCAGGTTAATTGAAGTTCAAGCAAATACAGTAGGTTTCTGTAGTATTAAGCAGTCTCTTTCATTTCATTCAGGTGCTGCTTATTCACATGCTGAAAGCAACATCAGAAAGTTGGTGGACCTTTGTGGGCTGCCTTTTTTGCCTACACCAATGGCAAAAGGAGTAGTTCCTGATAACCATCCAAATTGTGTAGCTGCAGCAAGATCAACGTAAATATAAAGCAAGGCTTCTAATCCTAACATCTAAGAATCAACTAGAATTGTGGTGGTCTACAGATGCCAGGGAAGACAAAGCGCATACAACACATTTTTCAGCCACACTTTGTACCTCGTTTTAAAGCACTGAAGATCTTGCTTGGAAAGAGACAGCAGATTTAGGTGGATCACTTTTGACAATGCTCTAAGAGTGCTGGCCAGGAAGATACTTTATCTGATAGCTAATATTCCGTAACTGAAATCTATGACAAGTAGATTTATCAATGTTATTAGTATGTATTTCGTAACATAAAATGAAACTGGCAAACAGTTATGTTAAACGTTTAACTTGGTGCGCTGCCGGCTTTTTATTTTAAAACCATAAACAAGAGCTTAAGATGCACATAATTGCAATTGAAGTTTTGCTGTCTCTGCATGGTGTTTGCAATACACCATGACTAAATTCCACATTATTTAAAAAGAAATATAAGGTATTTCAAACTACACTGAAGGACTGTGGTTCAAGTCATTTGTAAGTGGTGGGGTATTTTTGTCTTTTGGCAAAATTGATGTGAATGGACTATAAGAACCCTATTAGGTATGAATATGCACAGTCAGCTTACAGATGGAGCATTTAAATGCTTTGAGATTACAATATTTCTGTTCTTGAGCATCTTAGTTTTAACACTGTTAAGCATGCTGTTAAGAAAAATGGAGAATAAAAGAACATACCAAATATTATCTGCCCAGCTGAAAGGTAAGTTATCAGGAGTCCAAGATGAAAGGTCCGCAATAATCTTAATTTTGGCATCCACTGTTGCCAGTGTCAGAGTAGTAAGTCTTTTGCTTTAACCTCTGCATAGTTACAGCATCTTGTAAGTCTTCTACTGTGTAACAATTCCTTTCCCAAACATGGTGTATCAGGAAAATCATAGAATCGTAGAATGGTTTGGGTTGGAAGGGGCCTTAAACATCATCTAGTTCCAACACTATGCCGTGGGCTGGGACACCTTCCACTAGACCATGTTGTTCAAAACCCCATATAACCTGGCCTTGAGCACTGCCAGGGATGGGGTAGCCACGGCTTCTCTGAGGGCTTAAACTCAAGAATGGCTTGATGATTGGCTGTGTAAAAGGATACAGGTTTTTGGGGCTAAGCAAGCAACTTAGAGAAAGGAAGGATTATATGTATATTCTGAGGCTTGCTGTGGTGGTTAGGTTTACTTCTAATTTTGAAAACATTATTAAATTTAATACTAATTCCTCCTTATCTAATTCTCTTCTTTCCCTTTACTAGGGCATTACAGCATGCTGATGTAATCATCTTGCTTGGTGCAAGGTTGAATTGGATTTTGCATTTTGGTCTGCCACCAAGGTTTCAAAAAGATGTAAAGGTTATTCAGGTGAGCAGGAAAATGATTGTTTGTCACGTGCAGAAAGTCCTCCTAGTCCTGCATTGCCTAGAGCAATTGCTGTAAATTATTTTGGTAGGGCATTACTTGCCACATGAAGTACACTATGGACAGTGAGAACAGTGCAGCATAGTTCTGGTAGTTGTCCAGAAATACTTCTAATTTCTTTCATTATTTCTTTTACTTTTCTGTCTTTTTCTAAAAATGGTTACAACATTGTTCCAGCTACCAAGGACTTGGTGCTGCTCTAATGAGGAGAGCAGATGTTTCCATGTAGCTCGCTAATACAGGATTAGACTCACGATATTTGTGTGATCTTTGGAACACTGGAATTCCTGTGATTGAAAGCAAATTGTGTTGAAAGTGTGACATCTTTCAAACTGATTGCTCTCCCAGGCAGATTTTCTGAAATAGAATTACTTTCAGATCCAGAGTCAGTCATTGTAAGAGTTAAGTCACTCAGAAATGTTAATAAGAGGAAGAAAGGCTATTTAACTAATTAATGTATTTGGCAATCTGCCAGCTCTTAGAAAGACAAGTTATTAAATTGTTTATGTCCTCAAAATCTCCTCCCTTAGAGTCAGTGGTAAAAGAATAGTAGTTGATTCAGTGTGCTCACTGGCCTGCTTTCAGTCATCTGGGACATAATCTCAGGTTCCAAACTCTGCATCTTTTCCAGAGGAATAACATAATTTTTGTAAGCTAGAGTTCCTTTTGATTTATGAAATAATACATTTTTTATGCTTCCTTCTTCTGAAGAAGGCAAAGAAAACTAGTATTATTTCACCTCACTTAAAGTATATCTTTTCACTGTCAGTATTGAAATACTGGTTCAGTTCATAGCCTGTGTGACCTGATCATAAGTTAGTATTCCATGTAACCTAAGAGGCCTGCTACATCACTGATAAAGAAAATGGGGAAGTTGCTTCAGTGGTCATAATTTACTTCTCAGTTTCTTTGTACTATCCAAATTCTTATTGCCAGGTAGCACACACAGACTTAGTAAGAAAATTACTGCTTTCTGTAGCCTTAAAGGTATACTTAAGCCTGGATTTGTAGTTTCCATATAATTACTAGAATGTCAAGGAGAAGGTGGTGGTGATTTTAGTGATAAAGTTCTAAATTGTCAGCAAGAGCTTGTAAGAAGCAAATAGTTAATTTTAAGTCAATTATATATATGTATACATATATATACACTTTTATAAAAATTGATACGTACCACAGGATTTTTCTTTAAATAAAGGATTTCCTGTGTCATGTCAATGAAAGACAGAGGGTTTATCTGTACAGCCAGAACAAGCATGAAGATGTTGTTAGACCATGTTTTTCACCGTAACTGAAGAAAAAAAAAAATCTCTTTAATATCCTTGAGTTAATGGTAGCCTTTCTTTTTGAAATACAGATTGATATTTGTTCAGAAGAGCTGGGAAATAATGTGAGACCAGCTGCAACTTTATTAGGTGACATAAATGCCGTGACTGGACAGGTAACGTAATCTCAGGTGTCCTCCTGTTTTGAACTCAATCTCCCCTGCTTTATATAAAGTTACTAGAGAAAAAGAAGAAAACTGTTCAAGGAAAACCATTTTTTCAGGCTACATATTTAATTTTAAAAGATTCTGATTAGTGTTACTGTGGTTGTGCTGGGATCTTTCTTGGTAATGTTATTCTTCATGCTTTTGAAATGTGTTGAAAGAAATCTCTGCAACATTTCAATGTTCTTCCAGCTGTTGGAAGAGTTCAGCAAAAGACCATTGAAATATCCTTCTAATTCAGAGTGGTGGAAGAGACTACGAGAGAAAATGTTGAACAATGAGGAAAGATCAAAGGTAATGTCAAAGAAAAGAAGTTTCTTTCCTTAACAGGTACCAGTGCATAGTCGGTTTTGTCACTGATTTATGTCCAAACTTCTTAATTACTACTGACAGTCATGTCACCCAGGCTTTGAAAATTCATGCCATTCTGGTATAGGTTTACTCTTGTCAGGCTTATGAGCTGTATTAAGTCTTAATAACTGTAAGTTAAGTATTCTAGGTTTTTTTTATAAATTCAAACTGTGTGGAAGCCACTGAGCTTTGGGGCTGGGTTTTTAAAACCAGTAGCAGAAGACCATAGCCAGAGCTGCTGTATTATGGGTGGTGACTTCTGAGCACTGGACAGATATTCCAGGTACCTCCAAGTAGTCCAAGTGGAAGCTAGCTTACATGAAGATACATTCTTAATTTTCTTCTGTAATTGTGCTGGCTAGCAGAGTTGGTGGGATTATAATTTGTATCAAAAGCAAGTAGCTATTCAGGCCAAAAGACCACAGATGCCTGGCATATGCCTAACTTTGTGCAACTCATATTCTGGAAGTTCAGATGCATGTTTCTGAGGTTGGGATCTAAAATTCTAGCAGATCACTCTTTTGAACTACTTCCCAGCACACAGGTGACAGCTTGCTTAGGGTTATCAATAATCAAACATATGTGCAGAAAAATTTCATGTGCCTCTAGGGTTAAACTGAGTTTTAATAGCTTCCTGTTAATGAGAGGGCATCCAGGGTTGCAGAGCTCAGTGAGCCTCTGATAAATACATTGTGTCACCAGCACAGGAACAGAAGGAGTGATCTTGATATAGTACATGGAAAACCAAATACTCCAGCCTTACCTAGCAGGGTGCAGTTTTATTTCTATCATTATTATTTACATGTCTCAGTTCTGCACCATATTGTAAAGTCTACCCATAGGAGTTACTAATGTCTCTTATTTTTTAAGGGATTAGCATTACAGAAATCTCTGCCTATGAATTATTACACAGTCTTCCACCACATCAGAGACCTGATACCCAAGGACTGCATCTTAGTAAGTGAGGGAGCAAACACCATGGACATTGGACGAACTATGCTTCCAAATTACTATCCCCGTCAAAGGTGCGATATTTTCTTTGTTGTTCTGGCAGCAGGATAGATCTATGTGTAAATGTTAACATTTAAGTGAGGAGTACGATGGACCAGAGGTTTTTTTTTGGTCCTTTTTAAAGGTTCTAAATGGGGGAGGGGGAAAAAACAAATCTAGTATACTGGGAGAGGGGTTAAGGGAAGTTTTCCACTCATTTTCTGATGTCCTGTCATAGATTTTAATAATTTTCTGTGACTTTTCTATGTGCTCTGCAACAGATAGTTTATCACTCTTCTGTGGTGAGTGAAGAGCATCATGTTAAATTCCCTGATCTAGATACTTACTTCTGTGCTCAGAGTCTGGTAAATTTTGATTTAAAATAAAAGCAGTTGTTGGGTTCTCAAGTTGAAAAGAATTCATACAAAGAGGTTTTCTTCGAAACAGACTTAAAACCAGAGAAAATTTAAAAAGAATCAACTAATTTTGAAAATTGGATTGTATATTGGATACACTTTCATGTAAACCTGCATACCTAAAATATAGGCACTCAAATTTGTGTGTTGGTATGTCATTATGTCTAGTCTAGTTTTAATGTAAGATCGAATTAAATGCCATTTCTTGAATAGGGGTGAAAAGTGAGCTCTGTCTGGTGAGGTGAAATTGCTGGTCTGACTGTGACGTTTGTGCCTTCTTGTGAAAGTAGCCTAAAGTCCTAAATGAACCTAAATACTTTTTTGTGAACAGGAAAACAACCAGCCAACCAAAAAAAAAAAAAAAACATGTTTCCAGTAAAGCTGGGGGAAGAGTTTGCATTTCCTTCACCCCTTATTTAAAATAAAGGCACAGTAAGGTTAATGATTGTCTTTTCAAGTTGCATTGCACATATCTGAAAGTGAATTTGTAAAGTTAACTCCAGAATAATCAAGTTCCTTATGTACTTTTGTATCCATTATGTGCTTCTGACTGAAATGATCTAACTTAATTACAGCTTTAAATTTGATTTCAAAATTTGAACAGAAGACTAAAATTAGAACAGCAGTATTTGACCAATTGCTTCGAGGAATTAAACATGGAAAGATTTCATGTAGTCTGCCTATCTCTACAGTAATTGAATGTTTTTTGAAATATTGTTACTATGCAAGCTAAAAGCATGCAATAATAGTTCATTACTGTAGTACAACTAGTGTATGGCAGCTCTTAATTTTGAGTTCCAGTATGTTTATATCCCTTAAAATATTTGCAGTCTTATAAAATGTTTGGCTGAATATAATAAGCTATACATCTGGTATCTCTTTATACCAATTGTTTGTGAAGCAGTATTTGAATACTATATGGAAGATAATTAGAAGTAAAGACAAGTTACTATAGATTAACTTAAAAGCTTGAGCAGAAATGAAGGAATAGTAATTCTGTATTGTCCTCTTTAGGCTTGATGCAGGTACTTTTGGAACAATGGGAGTTGGACTGGGTTTTGCTATAGCAGCTGCAATGGTAGCTAAAGACCGAACACCTGAAAAACGAGTCATCTGCATAGAAGGAGATAGTGCTTTTGGATTTTCTGGGATGGAGGTGGAGACTATTTGCAGGTAATTGGTTTTTGCTCAAGACCCTCTTCATATATTGCCAGGATCAGTTTAACTAGGCAGCCAAGAACACTGGTCTTAGATGTGGTACTCATAACAGCACATGAAAACAGGCCAAAAAATACACATGGTTGTTTTAATATTGTTTTGATTTAATATGTTATCACCAGTGATGGGTAGATCACATTTCAGGAGGAAGTGTTTTTTTTTTAAATATTTATTTTCCTCTTAAGGAAAAGTAACACTTTTAATACACTTTCAATACCTTACAGAAATGTGCCTGTATTTCAGAATTCTTCCAAATGCATCTGTTTGTAGGTACAACTTGCCAATCCTGATTATCATCATAAACAACAATGGGATTTACACTGGTTTGGGTGCAGATGCCTGGAAGGAGATGTTAAATTTTGGAGATCCTGCTACATGGTGAGCATCTTCAAAGTATGTCCTGTCAGTTAAGGAAGAAGTGGCCAAAATGGTCATTCTCTTCACTTTTAATGCTTTGTGATCTGGATTAAAATTTTTCATGAAGTTAATTTAGTTCTAGGCTAAGTTCCTGTAAGTATGAACCAATTATTAAAGGTAAGCAACCAACCAAATTTACACAACTGTGCAGCAGAGAGATGTGTCTCTATTAGTTGTCTCAGCATTCTGCAGCAGTTCAGGCCACACATATCAGGCTAACCTCCAAAAACATGATAATATCCAAAATTACCTGAAACTTGTACTCTGAGATTACACTGGGCTTCTGGAGCTGAGAACTCATGACAAGAGAACTAGGCTAAAGCCTTGCTCAGGAATGTCTCCAGAAGATGAAAATTAGTATGCTACCTTATAAACATAGTATTAATGGTACAGGAAACTTAGTTCTTCCACTTAGTTTATCAGGCCAGATGAATAATCATCTTAGCACTGATTTAAAGTGTGAAGTAATTAAATTGGTGTCTGGCAGTTCTTCCCTGCCATTAATCAGAGGCTTTCCATTTTGTTACAGTGTGCCTCCTGTGTCTCTCCTGCCAAATTCACGCTATGAGATAATTATGTCTGCCTTTGGAGGTAAAGGATACTTTGTTAAAACACCAGAAGAATTGCAGAATGCTCTGAAAACAAGCCTGACTGACAAGCAAACACCTTCTCTTATAAATGTAATGATTGATCCGCAGTCCGACAGGAAGAAACAGGTATGTATATATTCTCCTTTCTTTCTCTGCAGACTTCATGTAGGCAAGCCTCTGAAATCCTCAGGTGGTGTCACTTAAACCACAGAAAAAGCGCAGTGTCTTTAACTACTCTTTCTGTAATTTATGGTTCTTTCTTTTCATACCTGACAACATGAGACCAGAAAGTTTCTGAGCAGTCGTTACTTGCTGTGGATTCCATTGGGTAGTCAATACATATTTCTGTCCTGTTCCCCCTACTGTTTGTCCATTCTGATATAGTTTTTATTCTGTTCTGGTTTTGTTTTTTCTCTTCCAGGAGTTTCCCTGGCTGACTCGTTCTAACCTGTAGTAGAAGATGATGGTGGTGCAAGGCAGTGTGTGAAGCAAAGCTATATCAGTTTCCAGAAGTGGAACTGGTACAACTCCATTTTACATAAACATTGGAACAAAATGGGGTTCTGGAACTGCTATTAGAGGACTCTTTAAGATGAAAAGAAATAATTGTAAAATGAAAGACACAAATGAATCTATACCAGTCTTTCTAGCAGATTGTGCAGGAACACTGATGATATGATCTTACACTACTCAATGTAGAACTCAACAGGTTACTTTGTGTTGTCTTAAATGCACAAGAGGTTCTTTGTTGTTATATATGTAAGGGAAATTTCTGGCTCTGACATGGGTTTCGATTGTTTCATTGTCTATTTTTCCATTGACTTTAAGTGCCGGTTAACTAGTTAAAGGCACTTGTGCAGTATCTGCTGCCAGGCCTACAGTTAGGTTTGTTGCAAAAAGCTTGGCTTATTAGTGCTTGGACTTCAGTCTGGGTCTGGCATGAGGCCATGGGTTACTCTTAGGCAGAGGTCTATCTCTGCATGCTTTTGCAGAAAAAGAGCATCAGACCTGAGCAAGAGTACCATAGTCTGACTTGGAGGTACCACTGCTTGTTATGGCTGTGGGAAGAGCCAGGTGGCATTAACTGCTTGAGTCAAGACAAGGCAATATCCTTAGGAGGGCTGCTAACAAGTGCAGAAAGATAAAATTTGCAGAATGAGTACAACTCATGAACAAGTGTATGGCTGCTGAGACATCAGAGTTGCTGTGTTTCCTGGAGTACTCTGCAAGGAATGTGGTATTGCATCTTGTCATCAATTTTGTTTCATTCTTTTTAACTCTCAGAAGTTGATTTTAATGTTGCAGTGATTAAACACAATCTGTTATGATGATGTAAAATATCTGTAGGAGTTAATGCCGGAACTGACCACAGGGGAGATCATGTGTGTTGGATACCCAAACGCAGAAATTCTTGGTTTATATTTGAAATTAATAAAAAGTGATTTTCATATGTTTTTTGCCTTTAATGAGAGTATTTAAATTATGTCAGTGTTTTGTGTCAGCTTTTGGAAATCAGCTTCCATTGGATGTTTAGGAAAGTTGTGCATGTTACTGTGGTTATTCAACAATTCATTTTAAGTCAAGATGCCTAGAAAATGGAAGGTAAAGAATTTGAAACTTTCAAGGTGATGAGGGAAGGTGATAACATAATGAAATCCAAAAAGAAAAGAATTCACACTGCTGCAATGTTGGGTAGATGAAACTATATGAAAGAAAACCATTTTGGAGGTGAAAGAGAAAGAATCTCTGAATTGTGCTAATTTTATTAAAAGGAGCAAAATATTACAGATGCTGTAAGTCCCCAAAGATGAATGTGGCTCCAGACGCTGGAAATTTTTCTTCAAGGCCAGAGCATGGAATTTAAAGTATCAAACAGACTCAAGAGCTCAAACTCAAGAGGAAGAAAATGATGGGCCTCAGCTGAGGGAATCTGCTGTGAAAGAAGTACAGAGTAAATACTGAGACTTACCTGGGACCAACAAGTGGTTACAGGAAAAGCATTACAGAGATACCCAAAACCCAGCAGATAATTTAGCTGTGGGACTACAGGTGAAACTGTCAGCAGCAACTACACAGGCTAGGAATAAAGAATGGGAAGTAAGGTTTGTTACTGTCTCAACCCCTCCCAAGATAAAGTGTTCAGTGTGTTGTGTTCTCAGACTCTTGGTATGCTCAGCTTGCAAACAGGTTTGGTTTGTAATTACTAACTTTTTAATAGTTTTCTCATTTAGTTTGCAATGAACTCTGTAGAGTGTTTGCCCTATGAACATTTGGGTATATGTTGTGTATGCTTGACTGTGATTATTATGCCATATAGCATATATCCACTTTAAGGAGTGAGATGTATACTTGGTCTGGCTAGATTTGTTTTTAAGCATGCATGCAAAATCCCAAGTACACTAAAACAAGTAGCAATACCTCCTCAGGCCTGCCACTCAGTACCCAAGAAACTAGCACATACTGTCTATAAACTATAGTAAAAGTCCTATTAAGAAATGTAAATGACACTTCATTCCTGATGTAGTTCCTGTATATTGAAATCAAAATCCCCACTGCAGCTCTTTTTATGCTATTTAAAGAGCTTGATGGTTGTGCTTCGTAGTGAAAAGAGCGGTGTTCTGAGGTGGCCTATTTAGTGGTGTTCTGAGGTCAGATCAGGTAGCAGAGCTTATTGTCTTTATGACATACAGGCAGTGTAACCTCTGCCTATTTATTTACTTAAAACTGAATATTGTAATGAGTAATTTGCTGTTTCTTTGGATGATTTAATTGAAAACAGATGGACAAGGTTTAAAAAGGCCCTCAGTAAATCAGGCTCTTCCAGCTATTTATGTCACACTAATATAAATGAGAATTAGTTCAGTGTCTGTTCTTTCCAGGAATCTTTAGGCTGTCTGGAATAGTGCAGAAATAGGAGAATTAATAGAATGACAGTTTGCTTGCTTGGGTCAGTATTCTTAGAAATCTTTTCATCAGTCTTTTCAAGGGGGTGATAGAGATACAGAAGCACACTACTGAAAATACTGTATAGAATAGTTTAAACCAGAGTTCTTTTTGGGAGCTATAGGACATTGAGAAATCCAACTAGCCATTAGTTGTGTAATACCCTGTGTCAAATTCTAAACGGGATGTGGAAAAGAGATGCTTTTGGAGACAGGATTTGAATTGTTGGATTTTGGAGTTGAAGAAATGGATTAGCAGCCAAGCTAGGTCATGTAAATGACTACAGACACATGAATGTCAGCATTGTAGGATATCTTTGCACATAGCTGGTGGGAGATTTCCTCTAGGACTTGGTAATGCTACCACATGAGGAAGATAGTGAAAGACCATATAAGCCTTTTTACACCTTAAGTCTACACTAAGTGTTTTGTGGCTTTTGTTTCCAGGAAGCAATCACTATTCCTAGGCATGAATTTTGGACAATGACTACCTGTAGCTGTTGCAGCATGAAACTTCAAAACAACCAGATTGGGCGAGAGGCCCTTCTGCTCTCCTTATGGTGGCTACAGTGGCTTTGCCTACTTCTGCACCACCTTGGAGCTGCAGTGGTGACAACATATCCTCAGGCACTCATCCAAGCTTGAGCTCCACAGTGTCTGGATCTGAGCCTCTCTCTAATGAAATCAGTACATAAAAAGTATTTAGCAAAAAAGAAGTTGGCACTTTCTGGAAGCGTTTGAGGAACTTGTCATCTGTCTCCTTGGCACTGTCATTGAGATACTGTGCACGTGTCACTTTATAGACCTTCTCATTGGAGGCACTGATGTCAGTACTGATGGACTTCAAAGGTGTACCTGAAGTTCCAGCCAAAGCAGTGCATCAATCTTGCAGCAAGGAGGCACGGCTGCTGGGATTTAGATATGTAAAACCTCATTAGCCAGGCCATAAAACTTCTGCTTGCTCTGCAAACAAGGATGTCTTTCAAGTGCTCAGCAAATAAGTTAGGAAAAAATAATCTTTCAGCCCTACCATTGGTTTTAAGCTACCAGAGGCAAGCAGCTAATGCTGGGCCTCTTTCTGTGTAGCTGAAATCAGTGAGACCTTTACACTAAAACTTAGCAGTGAGAGCTGTTTTTTTTTCTCCAAGTTTTCCTCCATGTGCTGAATTGCTGTTTGCTAAGGATGTCTTAAATACAAATGGTTGAAGCTTCAAAAGTAGGAAACGCTAATGCAGTCTTAATTGCAGCTCCCTGATTCTGCAAAGGAATCTGGGAAAATGCGTTTGTCCAGTTAGATTAGGTTCAGCTGTTAGTCTGTGTTTGGAAGATGACAACCCTGGCATCCCAGAATGGCTGGGCATTGTGCAGTGCCACAGTAAGACCCAGCACCCCTGGAGATCAGCATGAAATTTGCCATCAGCTTACACTATGGCGGTTTTAAAACACACATGTGGGCTGCCCAGCAGCTATGGTGTTGGAGAAGTCTTACTGAGTTCTGCTTGCTGTAACTTCATAGTCAGCACTTGTAGCCATCCATTTGCTGAAATTAAAAAAAACGGGCAAGCAAATTTGGCAACACACTGATACTTCATCGTGTTCTACTGTGACCTATTTCTTTACTCATCCCCAGCTTCATAATGATGTTTTGTCAGGCCTTTGGGTGAGTGCTGTCTTCTACTACTGCTCCCCAGTTGGGCTCAGCAGCTCTGCTCCTGGTTTTGCATTCTGCAAGGCACAGGATCCATAAATATTTAGTTCCCACAGGTACCCGTGAGAGGAAAACCAGCTGCAGGAAAATGAGGCATCCTTCTATGCTAAAAACAAAGTATCTGAAGCTTTTTCAAGGCCTTGTTTGGCAAGGCACCTATACACATGCTTCATTTCAGGAGCAGCTTCATTGATTTCTCTTGCATGCCTGAGGTTATACTCGTGATTAAGTCTTTTCCTTAATCTCTGGTTCTCTGGCCAGATCATCTGATAAAGATCTTTTACAGAAAGCCACAGAGCCCCTGTGAGAAGGCATCCTCCTAGGTATGCATGCATTGGTGTTTGGATCCACGTTTGCTTGCATCCTTAATGGGCTGTAATGCACTATGAAAACTGGGAATAGGATACTGCATTGCCAGCATCCATAAAGCTCTCTGGAATGAAAAGTCCTGAGACTAGTGTGAGCATTGCAACAATAGTATTTGTTCTCCTGCAAGAATGTTAACAGAGAAAAAAGGAGGTTGTGCCTTGTAGAGTTTAATTGATTGGGCTGTTTGGCAAGCTAGGTGATAAATCACATAAATTAGGAGTCTTGAGAGCCAGCTACTGCCAGATATTCTTCTGTTCTGTGCCTCCAGCAGCACTGCAGTGATACTAGTATGGGCAGCGAGTTCTGCAGGCTTTTACTAATAGAAATAAATTGCAGCACTGAACAATCCAAATGAAAATAAGATGGAAGAATTACTCTGAGGCCTATTTCCATCTCCTCTAAATATGAATATCAAGAACAGACTGGGTGATAGTTGTGACTTTTTTGTGATTCACCACCCTAGGATGTTAAAAGCTATTTATCTACTTACCTACTAGTAAACGTAGATCTCGGCTGGCCAGGACTCCCATTGTCAAAGCTGTTGTACATGTGGATTTCTATGAGCATCTTCCTTTTCCAGTAGAACATTTTTCTATGACTAATTCTGGGATTTTTTATATTTGTCCAGGATTTCCAAATACCTGGCAATCCTGGACACATCTCTTGATTCTGTGCAGGCTTGTGATCATATGTGATGATTGCATCTCATCCAAGAAGCATCATGCATTCAGCATGCTGGTCTGCTCCTGCACAGTAGATACAGCACAATAGGAATGTGTTTGGCTTACTCTGTGTGCACCACATACCCGAACATTGTCAGCAGCCATCAAACTTTTTGCTTATTTGATCAACACATTCAGCAAGTCCAGGGAATTCTTGTATAGACTTTTACAGCACGTGCGTGCACTGTAGGAAAGCAGAGGCGTTCTGCATGTCTACCATATTATGTATACGGACATATTTCAGCTGTGAAAGGTAGCGCTGCCATTATGCAGAATTCTATACAGTCCCACAGTGATTTGCAGTTTGAAAGGCAGGGTCAAGAATGCAACTGAAACAGGAAAGGGGAGTCAGAGTAATCTTATAAAGATCCGTGATTGAATTATTGTTTTAAAGTTGTTCTACTTTGTTGTGTCTTCCACCATTTCAAGGCCACAGTGGGGTTTTGATAGCTTTGATGGAAGTCACTTTGCATTATCCCATTATTTTTAATTATGTCCATAACTTTTCTGTTTGGTAGTTTGTTCCATTATCATCAATAGAAAAATAAATGATACATGGGGATTACTCATCGGAGGAGAAAAAGTGAGGGACTGAGTCTTTGCAATAGGTCTAAAAGTGCAAAATTAGAGTTTTGAGCTGAACTTTCTAAAAATGGGGTGAGAGCTCTGGAAACAAAGAAAGATGTAAAAATACTCTGAAAGGTATAAAAATAATTGGGATTCCCTGGCCAGCTTTGCATTTCTGTGAACACGGGTTATAGAGAGGAGGCCAGAAGCCCACCATTCGTTATGCAGTGTGTAGCATCCATTTAATGGCTGATTTCCAAAAAGGGGTTGCTTTTGGAAGATGCTAGACAACAATGTCCTGGTTTCACCCTGTTCATCCAGTGCATAATCTGAAGATTTACTAGCTCTGGCTTGCCTTTAACTGGCCACCTGCCCTGTGCCTGATATCCGGCTGGGTGACTGGCATGGGTGGAGCTGTGGAGTGAGCCAGAACTTCATCGTGTGGTTGAATTTACTTCATTGCACACAGTTAGTGGGTCTGCTCCTACAGGGGCTTCTGAATTAGATTAAAATATACCAGCATGGTGAAGTCATTTGTTGGTATTCCGCACTTAATGTCTTCTTTACATCAGCAGCTGCCTTTGTACTTCAGACAACACCATCCGAGTTGAAAAGCTCAAGCAACAGTTACTTAAGCAGGTAAAATGTGTGGACTTTTTTTCTCCATCATGGTTTGGTTGGCTTTTGGCATTTTTAGTTGCTACTCGAAATAGGATTCTTTCAAACTGCAGTTGATTTGCTGTGATAAGACTGGGGGGGTCCTTACCTTTGAGCACTAAACTGCAGATAACGTTTGGTGTTCTGGTGTTCTCCCTGTAGAACAGTGGAAGTTTTTTAAATCTAAGTCCTCAAAACCTCTTGTTCTCACTCAGGCCATTAGGGTGTCTTATAAGACTCAGAAACTGCAGTGTGACATCTTTCGTGTGTTTCTTTCTTAAGCTAATGTTACCTGAAACAGAAATAATGCTAAAGCCGTTATAGTTTCATTCAGTGAATGCTACTCCTGGTATCAGAGTCACAATTCTAGGTGAGACAAGAATAAGAATTATCGATTACTTCTGTTTCTAGCAATGGCATAAATTTGTATAAAAATGTTAAGATTTTTTTATGTATTTATTCCCCCAAAGATTTAAAATATTTTTATTCCCAAATATTTATGCATCTTCTTCAGTGGTTGCATTGTGAAGTCATATTAATGTGGGTTTTCACTACACCCAGCAACAGCAGCTCTGGATAATAGAAACAAGGACTTACCTCTAATCTCATAGCACTGACCTTAGCTACCTGCTGGAGAGCTATCTGAAGGGAGCAGAAGCTTTCCATTGGCTTTATGATCCCATGGCAATAGCTGTAAGAATGCACTGCTTGACTGAGCAAGTTCACAGATGACAGATGGCTCAGGGGCCTGGAAAGCACATGTCTGTCAGATTTCTCACATCATGTAAGACTCGCACTACTACGTGACACGTCCCCTCCTCAGGACTGTCTCTGTGCATGCACCAGTGCCACAGTGATCAGAAACAAGCAGTGTAACCAGGTGTACACCCCTGTCATCTAGCATTGGGTGTCAGTCTTGTGCGTTGTCACCTAAGTCAAAAGCAAAAAGCCTGCAGCTATTGTCCATTTTATTTCCAACAGACTTCATTTATCTCCTGCTGAAACCATTAGCAACCTTGCCAGCAGTTTCAGCTGGTAATGCCAGGACCTTAAAATGAGAGGAAACAAAACCCAGCACTTGCACCTTAAAGTGGCCTGGCTCGCTGCCTTGTAATGAGTAAGAGCTCTCATTTGTGTTGACCTAATGGTGGTCCCTGTAAAAAGCAATGAGTTGAACTACCACTACATCATGATGAAGAGGTCTCTTCAAACATAAATCCAAACATCTCCTTTTGAGTCTTTAGTGGATGATGGTGTTTGCCACAGCAGACTGTTTGCCTACGGAGCTTTTTTCTTGCATTGGCTAAAAGCCAGTTCAATTCAAACAGGCTCAGACTTTAGAGTGATGGAGATGCTGTGTCGAAAGAAAGGAGAATGTTGACAAAACACTCATTTTTAGTCATGGTTCTCCACTGAAAAAAAGCTGATAAAAATTTTACCTAAGCACTGACTGCAAAGCCGTCTATGTGCAAAGCCATCATTTAAAATCTGAAGC
Organism: Pezoporus flaviventris; assembly: GCF_033815535.1. NCBI lineage: Eukaryota > Metazoa > Chordata > Aves > Psittaciformes > Psittacidae > Pezoporus > Pezoporus flaviventris. The sequence goes on along the minus strand of NW_026892585.1, from coordinate 17,516,894 downwards.
AGCCCTGGCTTCCTACATTGTTCCTGGCCCCCTCTAATACAGTATTCCTTCTTACAAGGAAAAGCTACATTCCTTGTTCCTATCTTCTTTAAAGCAGATCAGAGGGTGGATGTGGTTTATGATAGAATTCCTTGCAACATTCTTTGAGGGAGATGTTGCATTTTTTCCAAACCCTAGGTTTCTGGTCTAGGCTGAAGAACCAAGAACTGACGTTGGTAATGAGGTGATGGAGGAGGGGAAAGATATGGGTCCTACTGCATGATTTTAGTTCTTCTCAGTATTATTGGATTGATTAATTAATTTCCTTATCAAATAGAACATATTTTACACTACAAATTTTTGCCGAATTTTCTGTTGCTAAAAGACTGCAGGAAGACTTCAGGAGGAGCTGAAGTTACTCAATTGCTGCTCTAACTGCTGAATCGGTCAAATGTTTTCAGAGGTGAACTTTTGATAAAATTTTGACATTCTAACTTTTGAGCAATTTCTTCCAGCATCTACACAGGCTTTCTTAGGGTTTGTCATGATGAACTTCGCAGGAGCTATGCCTTTCCCTCTGAGATGCAGCATGCCTAAATGGCATGCTAATGGCACTTGATCCATGGTCATCTTGGTCTCAGAAGGAAGAAGTCAAACTACTGTCTTCACCAAAAATAACCAACTACTAAAAGTAACAGACAGTGGAATAAAGTGAATTAGATTAAAAAATAAATTCGGTTATCCAAAGTGTTGCAGTACTGGAAATAGATTTTAGAAAGCATTGTGGTTATATTATAAGGACAGAAATATATAAGGCAGATGTGATTGTTCCTATCAAACCATTGCATTTAGAAAGATTTTGTCAATATGTTTGCAATATGTAACAGTCAAGAGTGTTTAACTAGAGTTGTGGAAATACATCACTTTGCCCTTTAGTGGCATACTCAGTAGGAATTAATGCCCAGGGGAACAGCTCATTGTCAATGAGTACCTTACTCAAATGAAAAATAAAACCCATCAATTCTGTAATTAATCCAAAAGATTTCCGTGTTTGTCTTGGGAGGAGCAATAAACAGTGGGCAAAGAAAACCATCTCCATCTGGAAGAAAGGGAGCAATGACCATTTTGACAGCAAAGGAGTACCTCTGCTTTTCACGGATACCACAGTCAGATTCCAGGCAGAAAGGAAGATCCCTCTGCTAGTTATTCACAGGACAGAAATTTATTTGCAAAGCACTTGGGAGCTGCAAATGAGGCACAGAAACACCAAGCTTTTGTACAGGTAACACTCTGCTTTTCAGAGTGACAGAGGTTTGTTTTCTTCCCGCACCGCTGTATAGAGCGTTGACCATCACCACCTTGGGAGCTGATGGCATTTCGCTCACCCCATCATGACACAAGTATTGTTCCTTCCACCTGTTGCACCCTGTCAGTAAATCCTTACGTCCTACAATGTCTGGCACTATCAGCGATGATACTGTTGTTTTCACTTAAGTACTAAATAATAATCTCTTCTGTGGTTTGTGAAGCCTTCATGGCATCCCCCAGCCTGTGCTGCACTCTGTAAATGAATGTAACGCTTGTAACTACCAGTGACAAACAGATGTTAGGTCATGGCTCATCTCTCTCATTAAGGCAATTAGTGACCTGTACAAGATGATCGGTCAGGGGATCTATCCATCTCGACATCGGTGTCTGGTTGCCTGCACCGCTGTTTATAGTCCCGTTCGTAATTTCTCCCTTTCCTGTTCATTATTATTATTATTATCCAAAGTGCCTTTTTGCTTCTGTTAGCAAAACCAGAATCCCCCATGCCCCAGTTTTAGCAGCTAATGTCCACAATAGGGGCAACTGATCCAGCACAGGAGTTAAATATAACCGTGTCTAGTGCAAGGAGAAGATTTAATGGGAAATGGTTGTCATTCTTTCTTCCTAAAGGCACGGGAAGGGGGGGGGGGGGGGGGGGGAGAGAGAGAGAGGGAGACGTACACACATAGACACACACGCATCCCACCGCGAAGGAAGAGGCAGAGAGCAGGCAAGGCAGAGAGGGAGCGAGGGTAGAGACAGAGATCCCCAAAGCAGCCCTGCGCCTCTGAGGTGGAAGCTGCCAGGGCACAGCCAGCATGTTGGTCCTCAGCCCGCTTGTCTGGGGATCTTACCTGCAGCTTGTCTTCTGCTTTGCTTTATCTCAGACTGCGTACGTTGACAATGTCTTCTCAGTTTCAGCAGGTAAATTGCTTTCAGTCTCGTTACTTTTTCTTGCTTAGAGCTCTCTGCACTTTGATTCTTGCAGTCTCCAGTAACTGGGAACACAGGGGAAAAAGACAAGTAGTTGAAATTGTAGATCTTGGTGAAGGGATTTTGCACTACAGACCTGTTCTGCCACATGCCGGGATGTTTTGTTGCTTGGTTGTTTCTGCTTTTTTCTTTATAATCTCTGTTTTTAAACCCCTCCCTTCCCTTCCCCAGAAGAAATAACAGACAAGATCCTCGGCTGCTTTAAAATGCCTTTTTTCCATTGGCTTCTATGGTGCTGTGCTAATTCATGGATCTGGCCCAATTAGTATACTACTTGCATGTCTGCATGTTTCTTTCTATTTTGGATGAGTTTAGGTGGATTACAGGAAGGGAAAGAGAATGAATCTCAATGTATATCTGCTTCTATAAATAAAGCCCTGACTTCAATGAACGCTGCCAGAGTCCAACTGGATGTTAGCAGAATAAACATCATCTGGCTCTGGCAATGACACTAACAAATACTTGGATGACTTACATAGCAAACAAGAGCCCACTGCATGGAAAATCCCTGCTAGGCAAAGGCAAAACAAATTAGTTGTCAGCTGAGGCAGGGCCCTGGAAATCCCACTTAATAGATTTTACAGTTTCATCAGCAAGGTGTTCCTTTAGCCACGTTCTGTGCAAAGGAAGGGGAAAGCTGCCCAGAGCTCTGACTCCATCTCTCCTATGAGGAACTTGTACCAACTTAGGCAAATTGCTGTTTCCCACCTTCTTCCATATCTTGTCAACAGAGATGCTTTTGACTAACATCCTGAATTCCTTCAGTGTCAAATCTGAGATGGTTCAACTGAGATTGGTCAGGGTCAGCTATATCTACAGATCCCTCCTCCCCTGTGTCTTTCACATGAAGACAGTGCCCAAAAGGGTGCACATTTTAAGGGTATACATAAAATAAGCCTTAGACATGACGCTAAAGGCACACGGCCTTTCTCTCTCTCTGATCTCTGGTGTGACCACAGAGCCAGATGGTTTAATTCAGGGCATTTATAAGATAAGAGCATCAAGAGGGTAGCTTCTATGAGGTGACAGATTTCTGCACTAAGTTACAGAATGCATGGGTTTTTCTAAGGGTTTGGGTTTTTTTTAATCTTTTCAAATATGCAGAACCAGTACACTGTATTTCACTCCAAAGAGTCTGTCTGAACAGTCCATTCATTTAAAGATACTAAAATAATAAGATTCTGAGGGCCAAAAGAGTAATGCAGGTATCCTTTGGGGAAAAGCCCTATAGGATTTAGTAATGCAGCCATTATAGTCCTGTAGTCATTTCAGATAGCTTTTAAGATCGCATCTAGAGAAGCCTAATGTGTGAAGAAGTACATGCTTTGAAAAACAATTTAATCCATTCTTTCAGACTTTTAGGAACTAATATTTTTTTCTACTAGGCTCTGCAGGATGCTAAAGAGCATTTACATTTGTTACCATTTCTATTCAATTGGGTAGGCTTTTTCCGTTATGTTGAGATTAGTTCATGCTGAGGTACAGGCATTGTCAAGATTTGTTTTCACTCATATATTCCAAATTGCTTTGCAATAACACGTATGTTATTAGACCTTAAATTTATTTGGCACTTGTACGGGCCACCAAGTCAAACAAGAATGTCATGTATCCATCACCTGCATGAGCTGGACTTTCTCATATGGCACATACTTGTGTGTCTAGAGAAGCCATTTTAACTGTCCCCCTCAAAAAACAATTAACTTTCCCCCTTAGAAGGGGAAAAACTTATCTTCTCTGCTGAAACCATAGTAGAATAGGCAAATATGAAGGAAAATGCCAGGCTCTGCCCTTTGCACTAGAATATTTTCCATAGTGCAGCCCTGGAGCCTTGCCTGCAGGAGACCCCAGGGCTCCCCACACAGACTGCAGCCAGCCAGGAGCTTCTGGGTTTAGGCTTGGAGAAGGTGTGAACCTGATTGGGAAATCTGGTTGCCCATGTGGTGGTTTGGGCAGACTGCCACCCCATGCACAGCTCTGTGATAAAGCCCCACACCATGCTCTTCTGGCCAAGCCACTGGGAATCACCTTTATACCCAGCAAGCATTAGGAAGGCTTTTGTCACAAATGTATTATTAATGTTTACTTGATAATATGTGAACGAAACAGCATCGGGCGTATTCAGTCATAACCCCACAGCTGAAGGGCTGGATTAAGAGCCATACTTTGGAAGGCTGTTACATACCTGTGTGCCATTATTATTTGTTAATCAGGGCTATTTGGTATGAAAAATGATGTAATAAAAAATTCCTGCATTTTAAGAAATATCTCCTTAGAAAAAAGCTGATTGAAATCTCACAGCAGGTACAGGAGGTGAATTAATTCTCTTCAAATTCTCAGTTATTTTAATGGTTTCTGGAATGTTCTGTAACTGTCAGCTGTATCTGGCACCGGGATGTAATTTCCCATTTAAAGAATGGGTTTATCACTGTGCTTGCAAATTCTATAACTAATCACAGTTAACAGTGAGGATGTTCTTAAGGGACAACTTGTCTTTCTTGGGAAATGCATTTGGGTATTTTCCAGGTATGCCTGAAAACTTCTGGGCTAAAAGTACTTTAATTTCTGCATAGCAACAGGTCACATACAAAGAGGTTTACAGGTCACAAAGCAGTAACTGGAAGGCTGAGATAAACAACTGGTAAGGGGGAAACAGACTTGTCTTGTAGAATAATTGGGGAAAGAAAGTTAATCTGGATCTTTGTCTGTTTTGCTGCCAACTCCACCTTATATTCCCATCAGCCTCAAGCAACAGAGCATCCTTGTTTCTGGAAGTGTTTTCAATGTCACAGCAGCTCCAAAGAGTTGAGTCTTCTGGTATTGAAGCATCAATCCTAGAGGAAATACTTCAGGGAATAATACTATAGTATGCTCGAGCATGTTGCTGTGGTTCCACGTGGCAGTGAAGATCCCCAGGAATGGGTAGCTCAACCCTCCTGGAGACAGCAGGTTTCTTTTCAGGGTAACCACTTGTATCCCACCCTGATGCCACTGCATTTATGGTGTCAAAGCTCTGCTCTCTGAGGTTCCTGCACTGTGCACTTGAGGAGGTTGCACTCACATGATGTAAACCAGGCATGAAGTTTATACTAATCTTTAGCAGGGTTACATGAACCAGCCTGCACCTTGTAGGAACCAGCCTGAAGGGAGCCACCTTCCAAATTCAGGCAGCAGAAAGACACTCGTCCTCTCCCCTTCATTCCTTCTCCTCCCCTATGCAAATCACCCAGGCTGAAAGTTTCTGAGGTTTTGCAGAGATGGGAAAGTATTTAAATTACCAGAAACAGCTGGAGAATAAGAACAGTATCTTGATGCTTTGTATCTTGGCACACTCTGTGCTGCTCAACTAAGGGAAGAGGATGATTTTCATGTGTGAAAGAAACATCAGGAGAGACAAAACACAAAACCAAGTGGCTATTCCTGACACTGAAGGAATCAGGGTCCCGGCTGCTTTTCTGTAATATATGACTCTCACGTTTGTTTTAGGGTTTGTTTTAGGTTTTTTCCTCTAATGAAACACCCTGTAGGAGCTCTAAATATTGTTCAAAAGGACAGAAGAGATGTCAGGTGGATGATTTTGTTTCTAAAGAGAGCAATTGTAAACATTTGTTTATGAAAAATCACAAGGGAAAAAATTATCAGAGTGCTTGCAGGAGTAAGAAAGATTCAGAAGGGATTTAAAATGAGACCAAATGTAAACGGCAGAAGACTCTCACAGAGCCTGTTAAGAAAACAGCCCAAAGGTGTCTAGCAAGCAGAGATGAATCTTTGAGGGGCAAAAATATCAGCCCAGGAAAGGAAGCCTGGCTCTGCTCTGGAAAGTCAGCGTGGGCCCAGGAGGTGCCCAGCATCCTGACACTGTTGCTTAAGGGTTTTCTCGTGGAACACACGAGTAGGAAATCTTAGGCGGACTAAAATTCTTGGTGGAAATGAGCCCCTGGCAGAGGCTTCATTAGGAGAAGGCAAGCAGAGTACCGCTGGCCATAAAGCAAGGCAGTCCCCTGGTTGTGGGTCAGGCTAGGAAAAGGTCTTGGGGCTGAACTCTCTTCGGGCTGGGCATTTAATAGCTTTCTATCTATCTTGTTTGTGACTCACAGAAGCCTCTTTCAGTAGAGTATGTCTTCAGCTTGAGAGAAACAAATAACTTTGGGATAGGCCCAAATGAATGGCTAGAACAATAAACCAAAAAAGAGCAGCTGTACAGCGGTTAACCTTCGAAGAAGGTAGTTCCTGAACAGCCTCTGGGGAAAGGCTTGAACTGGTAGCAAAACAGCAGGCCAGTGTGGTGTGGTTGTTCTTGCTTTAAGTAAATGGGTCATTAAAATAAACACAGGTTAAAGAAGCACTTGATTTGTCTTTATCCATAGTTCCACCCCCTAGTAGAGATGACCTGTGACAATCACAGGCTGGGTTCCATGCTCAGGTCAATGCAGGTAATACTCAGGGATGAGACTACCTAAGGATTCATAGACCCTTGTGGCATATGGTGCAACACCTGTGCTGAGTCAAGTGTGAGCAGAGCAGCCACGCTGGTGCACAGCCTGTCCACGACCTTGTGCCTGCACCCAGCTTCATGTCGGGAAGGGCAAGGGGAAGAGCGATGCAAGTCACAATAGCAGAGGATCCTCAGGGCGTCCCATGAAGTTAGCAGTAGACCAGTGATTAGCAGCCCACTTGATCCTGTGGGTAAGAGACAAGGAAAGGCTATCAGAGGCAGTCAAGAAGGCTGTGGCATTTGCCTTGGAGCAGTAAATAAAAATCAGAAGACACAGCCACTGGTGAGGAAGCTGTAAACTATCCTTGAATACAGCTCTGGGTTTTGCATGCAGGACAGGAATGGGGGCTTCTGACCTGCTTGTGACATTACTGGATGACAAGGTGCTCAGCTTGTCAAAAAAGATTCAGTGACTATAATGAAAACTAAGGGAAAGGGTTCAGTGAAATGCTGCTTAAGGTATCATGAATGTTCACTTGCTCAAGAAAACGCATATCAAAGGACCACATGGTGTGTCCCTCCCCTGGGTTCCCCTGCTGCCTCTGACTGAATATAAAGGTGGACTTGTTTGGCTTCATGTGGTGAGCTGATGGGGGCAGAGGCATGCTGAAATACAGAAGGCGTGTTTCATACCTGGACTCCTGAAGTGCAGGAAGCTGGGACTGCACCGCTGGGCACCGCTTGTACGACAAGTAAGGCAGCTGTCCAGCCTGAGGCTGGGGAAGCTCCTCTGGAGACATAACCAAAGCAAAGCCAGTAGTTGTTTTGTGGTGAACAAGTTATCCACCTGCCAGGAACAGAGGTCAGGACAGGAGCTGAGGCAGTGCTTGCTTTCTTTCCAGCAAAGGAAGCAGTAACTGATCCGAAGGGTTTTCTATAACCTGTGAATGTTTCTGACAGCCAGCAGCAGGTCCAAAAGGGAACCTCAGGGCAAGGATGGGAGCTCCACTGACAAGCAATCCAAAGTGCTGAAAATCAGTTTATTCCCTATGTACTTGTAGACAGTTAGTGCCTGTAGACCTCTGCTCTAGTACAGACAGTTCATTTGTGGGTTTGTCAACGTTACCAAACCCCTGCGCAGGAAGGGAACAGTCTGTGACTTCGCATTTTAGCTTCCTTGGTTTTTACAGCCTGTTTCATATCGGATACAGAGACTCCCATTGCATAGGCTGTATTGGCACAGGAGCACCAGCAGCATGATTGCAGCAAAAGAAATTGTTAATCTTAGCTAAAACTATAGAAAAATATGATTTGTGTTTATGTGGGAGGAAGTTTGTTGTCAGGATAGGCCATGTATCCCTGCAGTCTTTAACTCAGTGCTAGAATAGAAAGTGATTGCAAAATCAGGGGGCACATTCAGCTGTCCTGCAATACTGGACTCACTCAGGACACATTCAGGAGACCTGCATCATGCTGCCCCTTAGCAACTAGAAGAGAACTGGGAAAACCCTTCAATTCCAGGGCTTTGAGAAAGATCAGAAATAGGCGAGAGATAAAAACCCCACAGGAGTTGACAGACCCCAAACTAGATGTGTTGTTTCTTCCCTTCTCTCCAAGGAATTGCTATTTTAACGGTGAAGGCATTGAGAGGATGCTTTCTATAGTCACACAGTTTTAATGGTGCAAAGGCATTTGGGCTGAGAAGATGGATATAGGGAGAACACAGAAGAGGACTGAGACTGTGGGGAAAAGAGAAAAGTAGCTATTAACAATTTTTCTCAGCAGCTAACAAGTGTGTATACATAAATACATGTGCCCAGGGAATGCACACAAGTAAAGGGAGATGCTTTATCTAAAGAAGGCAGTGCTACGACTTCAGTTTTCTTCTATCCAGGGAAAATGTTGATGGAGTTATTTTTTTTAGCTTCTTGAGACTACAAAGTTAATGACTTTTTACAATACCAAATCAGTGCAGAGTTATTTTTTGTGGAGGGTGGGAGAATAAAGTCAGCTGGGCTGAGAATCTGTCACAGCAAGGGAGTCATGAGGAATTAATCTAGTCCATGGTAGCACAGTCTCAAAGAGGAATTTGAAAGCCTACCTCTGAAGTGTTTCTGAGCACACAGCAACACCCACAGTCTCATAGGGATTGTCTGGGACTCTCTGAGCATACGGTGGAGCAACATCAAAGTCAAGTACATGTTTGATCTGTACCAGCACTGACAGATTACGATCTTGCAGTTGCAGAAGGGTGGCACTGGTGTCTCTCGGCTGTGTGGCTACTGATGTCACAGATAAAGTGGGAGAGGACTGTGCAGCAGTGAATGACATGTAGAAGTTTTGGGGCTGATGCAGCAGCCATCCTGCATTAATCTTTTCAATTTCAGGCTCTTCTACAGATCATAGAAGGTTCTTAGGCTTTATAAAGAGTATATATGTTACGCTGCTGGTATGACAAGCAGCTGAGTTTTTATAATCCAGCTCATAAAATGACTGAGATGAGATATTGTAGTTTACCAGAATGGAACTCTGTTTCTGGTATTGTAATTGACTTGTCTGTGGCTTTGGGGGAGTTACTTAACTTCTCTGTGCCTCAGTTTCTCATGCACTAAAGGGGAGCATATCGAGTTGCCAACATTGTGTAGCAGTGTCTAGAACTCCGGACATCTGCAAATGGAAGGCGATAGAAGGAAAATGGCACAAAATAGCCCTGTTGTGGTTGTAGGGATTTATAAGGCATGGGTTTATTTTATAAACCCATATAATAAACCACGTTACACCCATGACAGATTTTACTGGGATTTTCATGTTCTTGTGAAGTTGGCGTGCAGAACCTACCTGAGCAAACGCTTCTCTCTCTGTACTGACCTCCGCATTTTCCTACTGCAGGCAACCTGAGAGAACAGAATATAATCTTTTGGAATATGCACTGCCCTCATACATGCACGTGCACACAGATTAAACGTCTGAAATATTTGCATATAGGGAATAAAAGGCCTTTCCCTTGCTTAGAAATCTTGCATCTTGCCGTTTCTGCAGCGTTTTCTAAGGCTGTCCTGCAAAGATGCAGTCACCTATGGCTGCTGAGCCAGGCTGCGAGGGGCTCACTGGGGCCTCACTGCCCGTGAGCACATGGGAGGTGCTTGGAGATGCTGGGGGACGTGGGCTAAGTATTAGGTGGGGACATGGGACAGAGTGTCCTTGCTCCTCTGGCCGCGTGAATACCAAGATCCGCTGTCCAGGCAGTATGCCAGGGTCCTGCTATTGTCAAGCCTGTTGAACGTCGACTGATTTTAAATACTTTTATTTATTCATTTATTTGTTTGTTTGTTTTTTTGCTTATTTATTGTGACAGCTTCTGAGTGTGAGCCAGCTGCTGAAGTGCACATTACTGCTGCCACAGCCCATAGCCACTTTGGGGATTAAAAATGGAGTATTTTCAGATTTGTATGAGTTTTTCTTGGCTGAAAAGAGACTTGGAAAGTTTTCAGCTGGATTTGTTTACTTTTTTGTCAGAAAGATGGCGAATTATTTTCTCGTCAGCTTTTCTCTGTTCCTTAAATACTCTGAAGCCCCACTTCAAGCAAAAGGAAACCAGAAACAGGGGAGAGCTGCAGCTCTGTGTCTCATCCTGTAACTCCCAGGGGAGCTTCATGGGTCACCACCTCCTTCTCCAAGCAGACACCATTACCTAAGGTGTAGGGCTTGGTATACTTCTTTGGCACGTTTATGTTAGCAGGTTTATAGGGAAGGACATATTTAGCCTATCAACTGTAGGGTCTAAGTTCGAAAGTGTACTGAGAGATGCAGACCATCTGCCAACCTGACTGTTCAACCCAGCTCCAGACACGAGCTCTATTCTATGCTTCTGTTTAAATAAGGCACACTTTTGGTCAGAAAGCTTTGCAAAACATGTTTTAAAGAGGTGTGTATTGTGAATATGCTGCTTCATGTCTTTGGGGTTTTAAAGAAGAGCTTAGGTCCTGTTTCTGCTCTGTAAATAAAGTATTCTGACCTGTATGGCTCTCAAAAGGCGCCTTTGGCAGGCTCTTAAACTTTCCTAACTTAAAAGGAACATGTGCTATAGTAACCTTGCAATAGATGTACAGAAAGGCACCAGGTGGCTGTGGCCCCCTTCTTGCGAGAAAAGTAAGAGGAGCCTGAATGAATGACAACAAAGCAGATGAAAGCAGATGAAAGTCTCGGTTTCAGCTGTGACAAGCCCACAGTCATTAACTGGCTGGTCTGCCCAGCTTGTTTATTATTAATTCTGAGTGCCATCCAAGCAGGAGAAGCACCTGTGATGGGGTATCAGCCATCAGAGGTCCCCGTCTAGCAAAGCCCTGCCCATCACAAGCTGGGCAGGCCACCAGCACTGCTGTCAGGGTGACAAGCCTTTGGATAGCAGCTCAGCTTCCCGTCAGGGCTTGCTGGAAGAATGTGGTTGCAAATAGGAAGGGAAACACATGTTAAGTATCTCTTTCCTTCCATGCTTTTCCTCCTGACAGTTGGCCTACAGCTTTGTGATTCATAGAATCATAGAACAGTTAGGGTTGGAAAGGACCTTAAGATCATCAAGTTCCAACCCCCCTGCCATGGGCAGGGACACCTCACGGTAAACCATGTCACCCAAGGCTCCATCCAACCTGGCCTTGAACACTGCCAGGGATGGAGCATTCACCACTTCTCTGGGTAACCTGTTCCAGTGCCTCACCACCCTAACAGTAAAGAACTTCCTTATATCTAACCTGGACTTCCCCTGTTTGAGTTTGAACCCATTACCCCATGTCCTATCACTACAGTCTCTGATGAGGAGTTCCTCTCCAGCATCCTTGTATCCTCCAGATACTGGAAGGCTGCTATGAGGTCTCCCCGCAGCCTTCTCTTCTTCAGATTTTAAGGTAAAAAGTAACTGTCAGGGTTTATTTATGAGTTTTTTTCAATGAAATCCTATAAATCCAACTGAAACCCATGACAGAACTTCTCTGGTACCCCCACTGTAGTGTAGCTGAGGGGGTTTGAGGGTTGAAGGTCAGCTCTAGGATCAGCTCTAGGAGAGCTCAGACACTTCATATGAGCCCCATTCCAGAGTACTCAGCATGGGTGACGGCTTCTCTCTGACTCTGTCAGACCATCTCAGATAAGAGTTCCCAAACTTCAGCTATGGTCAGAAGCTAGCAGCCTGCAGGAGCAAAATGAAACATTGCAACAGCTTATCTAGAATATGTTATTTTATAAAGCAGCCATTGCCAGTATACCCATAGATATATATAGTTACTTTCTTGAACTACATTAATACATAGTGTGGACTGTAAAAATAGACTGAGTTTGAAAAGGGTACAGATTTTCTATTTTAAAGCTCACTATTATGATTTTTATGTTCTTTGAAAATATCTGTCACTTAGACAAGTCTTAGAAGGAGTTTTTCATTTTGTTTTCCTTCTCTTATTGAACACGGTCTTTGATACTGAAGTTGTTGACAGAGCAATTTCCATAGGAGATATGTAAACACACACTCTGTGTAGGCAGGGTCTTCATATTTCACAGAAAATTATGACAGTCCTATTCTTGGGCTAAGATTTTTTCCATTGATGGGGACTGGAGTATTCTGAAGCTGTGTTTAGCAAACAAAGCGAACCTGGAGCCTAAAAATATACATTGCATTTGCACAGGGCATGTAAGCCTGTCAAGGTAACCCTGTTGTGATATAAAACAAGCCAATACTAAACTGGTTTGTATGTCCTGGACCCATCGCAGTTACAAAATCTGTACCAATGGGATGTGGTGGTTATTGGAAGGTCAAATTATAGCAGTCATACCTGCAGTCATTCAGTGACCCGCTTTTTACTCTGTCTGCTGTCCTGTCACCTCTCATACCCTGGTCCTTGGGTCCAGGACCAGCCTTTTCTTAAATATTTGCTTTAAAAATACACCTTCCAGAGCATAGCCATGGTTAATGATGGAGGCCCTGGAATATTATCTGCCCACATAATTTATAATTGATATCTATCCTACATAATAGAAATTAGATACCTGATTTCAGACTATAAAGACTGAAATCAGTGGCTGTTTTGCTATGAACTTGGTTAGCTAGAGTGTTTTTCACGATAATCCTATTCCACAGAATTTCAGACTTTGCTGCTAAGAAAGAAAATCCAAACACTTTATAACCCAGGACTTGACTTTACTCATAAGGACATGATAAATTGAAACTATTAGGACTATAGATGTACATCTATATTTAATCTTTTTTTGTAAAATAATTAAAAGGCAACACTTTAATCTACTCCTTTTTAAAAAAAAAAGAAGTAGCAAGGCAACTGCAGTAACTAAAACCTTTTTCTACAGTGCCTGGTAGTGATCTCTTAGCAACTAAACCACATTGAGCCAGCTTTGATGTTCTTATTCTTATTGAACGATAACAATCCTATTGAATTTTAGCTAGATCCTAGCATCAAGTAATACTAAAACAGAGTCACGATATTGGAATATAGCCTAAAATAAAATAATAAGCACATTTTTGATCTGTTAAATTGCCAGCTGTCCATTGTTTCAGTAATATGCAATTTAGTCCCAATGCAATATGTTCAGATACAGTCCTGAAATTAAAAAAAAGACAGAAGCATGTGTAGTAAAAATTGAAGACCTTAGTTACAGCTGCATAAAATTGACTGAATTCAGGATAAGCCAATACAGAACTTAGCTCTACTTATCTTTCTATTTTATCGCTTGTGAGACTGGAGACGGGCAAACTCAAACCTTTGCTGCTTTTTAACAGGCATTGGCATATTCAGTATGTATTTAAATTTTTAAATTAAATAATATGGGTCTATTCTGAAAAAGAGTAGGCTTAGATTAGATATTAGGAAAAAATTCTTCACTATGAGGGTGGTGAGGCACTGGCACAGGTTGCCCAGAGATGCTGGCAGTGTTCAAGGCCAGGTTGGATGGGGTTTGGAGCAACCTGGTCTAGTGGAAGGTGTCCGTGCCTGTGGCAGGGGGTTGGAACTTCATGAGCTTTAAGGTCTCTCTCAACTTAAACCATTCTATGAGTCTATATTTTTTTTCATTATTATTATAAATCTTCTGCCTTTCTCTTAAATTTCAGTTTCTAGTTCAGTTTCAAACTTGTGAGCAAAAGTTGTGAAAGAGTCTTCATTATGGAACTTTTCAGACTTCAATTGACTCACCTCTCAAAGGTATCATCACAGATAGTTTTTTGTTAGAGAAAAATACCTGGATGACATAAACTATCCCTGAATGCTGCTGAATCAAATTCCTCTGGGCATGAACATTTTCTGTGCATCAGGACTGAGAAAATGCTGCCCTCATTAACAGCATAGGATGCTAGAACTGATATAATACATTTTCTGAGACATTTGAAAAATCTCAGAGTATCTCTGTCCCTTGGAAAATTTGTTTTACCTTGAGATGTGACCAATATCCAGCTTGTGATTAATTCGCACACAAATCCAGCAATTTTATCCAGTTTGCTTTCCTAGAAACTTAATTTAGGGATTTTCTATTAATACCAGATACTCCACCATAGGCTTTTCTTCCTGCTGTGTTTGGCTCTCTGCCACCCTTCAGTTCATTCCAGCTGCCATTTGCCGAAGCAAGAAACCAACAGACATAAATAAATGTTTGCTGTCCTTGGCAAAACCTTTGTAGAAGGCCCCCACTGTGATTAGAGATGTATTTCCCAAGGAGTAAATTGATGCAGAACACTCTCCCCCCAGTATAAATGCATCATCCTCATACCCTTTCTCTGTGAATCTTTGGTCACTGCTTCTCAGATTATTGATGGAAGTTTACCTCTTAGAAATGGTTGAATACACTGGTGAACACAACTGAGATCCTGCCTTACTGGTCAGCTGGTGACGAAGCTACAAGCTAAATCTGGCTTGCAGAGTATTTATTCTTAGGGATGATGCATGAATCAGGAATAAGGCAACCTGATTTCAGTCCCAGGGGAAATATAAGCAAATGTGCTGTAGAACAGCTTCCCACTCTTATCACACAAGTGCCTGAAACATTTTTTTTCACAGGGAATGTTAGTGGGCAACAGCACAGAGTTCCTGGTGGTATGCAGACTATAATGGGAATGAGAAGATGCTATTTCTAATAAACTTTTGGAAGAGGAGAGAGAAAGCAAGAAATACTTCTATTTTCTAGTGTTGCTTATCTGATATTTTCCCAAATAGCCACATTAAGAGCTTAAATCTCCACAGAGCCTTCCTTCAGCACAAGAAGGAACTTACAAACTTGAGGGACCATCTGGTTTCTTAAATCCCTGCTTGGATTACAGTGTTGCAATCAATGCACACAAGATGTAGGAAAACCCTGTGGCATGGAAACTCCTCTTAAGCTGTAAGAAATGTTTGTGGTGTTCAAGACAACCCATGAGTGTTTGTATTGAACAGATCTCCCTTGTTTGGAACAGAAGAAACAGCTCAACCTCAGAGCGTGCTGCCTCCTCATCCCTCCTCCACCGCCCCTGTTCCCACCACCATCCTTCAGGCATGGCTGGAACACTGTAAGTGTGACCCTGGAGCCTTTCTCTTTCTTTTACATGACTCTTTATATATGACAAAGACTGAAGCATCCTCTCAAGCACTGCTTCCTGGTGTCACTCAACAAACCTCTTTGATCTGGCTTTATTGATATGTCTCTGTTAGGAGAATCATTCACATCCCAGACTGTGGCTTGGAAGTGAATCTCAAATAGATCAAGGCATGAAATGAAGTAGGGTTTGTTCATGCAGTTAATTCAATTAACTTAAAATATTCTTATTCTGTTTTGGGAACTTACTTAGCAGAAGGCAATCCTGAACTCAGGGTAATGGCAATGCAATAAACCAAGTAAGGACAGAAAGGCAATTTTTCATCCCACACAATGATTTCAGGGTGTATGTTATTTATGTGTCCTGGTTTAAATCACATTTGCCTTATCCAGCAGGTGAAATGAAGGTCCCAAAATCCTCCAATGGAATCTATTCCCACCATTTCATTTTGCAGAAACACAGACATGTTTGAGCTGCTGTATGCAATTTTCACTCACCCACCTATGCACATATCTGCTCTACATGATACGTACCTATATGCATGTTAACATACGCAGCATACAGGACACTATGGGTATGTTTGCCCGGTTACTGTTATTACTACGGTCTGTTAACTCTGATGTATTTTCCACCCCAACATTAAGAATTTTTCTACCTACTCCATAATTTCTTTTTCTTAATTCTACTATTCATTTACCATATGCAAATACTGCAATTATTGCTACTGGCATAGAAATAATTGTTAGCAAGAACTAACCCAAGAAAAAATACAGTGTAAGATTCTCCATTGCCTTCAGAGAGATAAGGATTGAGCCCAGGCTGCTGTTTCCACCAGACCAAAATCTGGTTGCTTCCGTCTTCCTGATCCCCTCCCTGTGCCTTAATGTCCGTAGAAAGGAGACCCAGAGACAAGATTTCCTTAGGAATGTGGCATACTCCTTCACTGAGGATGAGGTTGGGACCAGGGCCCTGAGATTTCCCCACACAGCCCAGAGAGTAATCAGCATAAATTCACCCTTCACATCATCCCCCTTATGTGAGGGAGAGAATAAGACTAGTTACTATGAGGGTGGGAGCCACGTGAATTCACTATGAACTTTGTGCTTTGGAGTCTCTAGCTGGAACTTTTCTGGAGACCGGCTTTTTGCTGGGAAGCTGAAGATCAGTTTTGTTAATCTGGTGTTTCTGGCTCAGTGTTAGTCTACATTTCCAGGGGATATCACTTCTGTCACAAGCCATAAGGCAGTTTACTCATACAATCCTAATTTTTAAGCCAAAAGATTAAGCTTTTGTTGCTTATCAAAGACATCTGCTCTGGTCTGGAGTGAATGAAAGCCTATGGGCTGGTGTCTTCTGGATCGAAGTTCACACTGCCTATACCCTCGCTGAGCATAGTCTCTTTTATTAGAGCAAAGATGCTATTTTTGGAGAGATGCAGATACATGTGAAGTGGAACAGAGAGAGCAGGGTCAGGTCTAAGAATAGGCCAGGATCCCATGCTGGCTCTAAAAGGCGTATGGCAGCCCGGCTGCCATGTGCCTCTGGGAGAGGAGGAGGAGGAAGTGTGGGGCAGGACACTATGCTGAAGTGCTAATGTTCACACGTGTGAAGTTAACCTTGTGACAAACCCTGGGCTTCTCCCTAAGGGGGCAGATAAACTCTCCTGGGGCTGTAGCATTTTGTGGTACTTTTCTTACTGCATTTCTCCAACAGGCTACGTATGGCTGCATATTCACTCCTATGTTTTATTTTATGTAGAAACTCCTTTCCCTGGATATGAAAGAGTTGTGTCAGGAGCACCCGATAATACAGGCTCCCTCTCTGCCTAAATCATATTGCCCTGCAGGGCCACCTGGCCCCCAGGTGAGTGATGCCCTTATGATTAAACCACATGTTCTCTCACTTGCTCCTAGGTCCTTACAAAGCTGTAAAACATCTGCAAATGCTTTTTGCCTCTTAATAAACATATCAAGCTCTAGCTTAATCTCATAGTGACATGACTATGCATAAATCATATAGGCATTCTACACTATGCTCTCATCTCTGCCTTGTGTACTCTGGTTTCAAGTTCACTCTTAGTTTGTTGTGGAGTTTTATTGTGGGTAGCACCCATCAAAAATCACAGAGGTGCAATCGCTTCCTTCAGAGGCTCTTGTTACTTTTCTCTTTTGTCCTTCTGTTGTCCTTCATGTGAGCCTGTAAATGGATGCACAAAAAGTGCAATGAACTTGCATATTAGTGGAGTACATCCCTGTGATTGCAAACACCTACAGGAAACATAAAAGACAAGGAAAGGCTTTAGGACGGCAGTGGTATGGGATCCAGGAGATGTGGATGTGGTCTAGCATGACCTCCAACATCTCTGCCTTGGATGTGCTGGGTAGCCCTGGGCCATTCTTTTTGACCTCCCATTTCATTCTGTACAATTTGTATGTTCAGAAATGTTCTGAGTGAGGTCAGAAATCTTCCAAGGAAATGGTCCACCTCTAGGGGTAACATTTTTGCACACATCTCTGTAGCATGGAGAAGATCACTCGTCTGTCCTTCTGTTCCAGTTCATTCTATCCAAAGAAAAATTAATGGAGACGTAATGCCAGTTTCTCCTGACGCATAGGAGTTCCCAAGCTACATGCTGTGCCTGGTGCACTGGGACAGGGATCTTCCTCAACGCCCCCAGGTGCAGATTTTATTGCAATACAGCTAATAGCAGACATGGCACAGGACCTTTGCTGCAGCAAAAGCTGTGACTAGGGCTTGGGCAGCCTGCGAAGTTAACAAGGGCCCAAAAACTATTTAAAACACATGGACAATAGGTCACAGTAAAGGTTCAGTTATGTGGAAAAAAGCTTAGCTTTAATTATTTAGGAGTGAATACTTCAGAAGGTATTTGTAAACAGTCTAGAAGCTGCAATGTGAAAACCACGAAGTCTTGTTTTACCAACTTTGACTTTATTGTTCTGCCATTTTGTCTTTGCTGAGATGCAGGACGAGGCAGATTCATTTAGCATGTGAATGATGTGAGAAGTGATGGGAAGTGTTTGTCCTGTCCTGCACTATGGAACAGCCCTGCAGCGTGGTTGGCCATGATCCAGAGTTGCAGTATATATT
The DNA here is from genome assembly GCF_033815535.1 of Pezoporus flaviventris. Taxonomy (NCBI): domain Eukaryota; kingdom Metazoa; phylum Chordata; class Aves; order Psittaciformes; family Psittacidae; genus Pezoporus; species Pezoporus flaviventris. The sequence continues at coordinate 17,498,511 of NW_026892585.1, read as the reverse complement.
AAAGAAGCTGTTGTTATTTCAGTCTTCTCTAGAATCTTTGTTTAAGAAAAACCCTCTTAATGCTCTCTCTGACTTAAGTGGAAGAACAGAAATATTAATTCTATCGTTCCACAAGGTCCTTTGCTATAAATAATACTGATCTTGCAACCAGATGACCTATGATCCCTCCAAGAACATTTTTCAATGGAGTAGGCTGGCAGATTTTATCACAGCAGCAGACAGTAGGGTGGGTATAACATGGCTTTGGAATTTTTAATTATACATTATGGGACTGTGTCACGTAATGGGACAGTGTAAGAGCCAGCAGTCCTCTGGGCAATACTTTATGGCAATGGTCACCTGAAAAGCAATGCTACTATTACAAAAAAGTAATCTAAGAAGTAATTCTGAATTCCTTTCTGCTGTAGTTTGCCCGGCTTTCCAAGGTGTTTTAAAACCTCCTACTATTGACTCAGAGCTATATTTTAACACTTTTTCATAAGAAAAAGAACTGGAATTGTAATGGTTTAACTCACAGTGTAATAACCTGAGGTAAAATGGAAGTAACAAGATAAAATTTGGCTCTCACTCTAATAGGGCATGTTCTGATTTACAGTATTGAAAACTTTAACTCCACTGACAAAAATATTTGGAGTAATTTGCATTTGAGGGTACACTTTGCTGCTATTCATGTACAATTTGCATTACGTTTTGGACAGCATAAGTCAGCCAGGATTCAAACCTGGAGTGATTTGTATGGTGAATCTAACACTGATACAGGCTCATAGGAGTTTTTTCCTTGGTCATTCACAAATGAAAGGTGATCTGTGACCTGGAGCTCTCTAGAAACAACAATGTTTTTCTGATTTCTTTTTCTCTGAGATGGGGTTCAAGGTCTGTCTGGATTAAGAAGTCTCCTGAAAGAAGAAAACCATCCTCATTTGAGGGAGAGAAACATGTCCAGGCAATACGCTATGATCATACCATAGAGCCCATGGTCAACCACCATATCCAGCATCCCAAACTTTATTCCCAGGAGAGACCTACAGGGGCAGGGACTGAAGGAAGACAACCACTAGTGCCTCCATACTACTGTAGTTTAATAACAGCATTCACTTTTCTCCCTAGGGCCCACAAGGGATTCCTGGTATAATGGGACCAAAAGGGGAGAAAGTAAGTGTCGCTTGCTATGGAGTTTGGTGTGGTTTTGAGGAAGAAAGAAGGGGGTGGGGGCATGTTCACTTTTTTCCTTTTGATTAGTGAAGGATGGGCCTTACTGATGTGGGGGGTTGGTTTAATTTGAATGTAAGGCTGTGAATTGGTTTGAATTTGTAATTTAAAGCTTCATATTTTAGTGTAGGTTTTCAGTCTTTATGCATTTTTTATGGCTTCTCACCATAGCTACCTCTGTCTAGAGTGTGTGTTAAGAAAGCAGCTCAGGTGTACAAGTCAGCGATCGTACTGATCCAAAGGCCTTTGAATGTCCTGTCCTTCTGGGAGGACATGAAAAGCAGGGCTCTCCATGCGTGTTAATTGTACAGGTCAGCTCAGATGTTAAAATTCGCCTGTATGTTAAGTTTGGTCATTTGCTCCATGACGATGATTTTAGGGGCCTTATACCTGAAGCTGGACACATAATTATATGCTTTACTATACAAGGGGATGACTGTAGATTTAGGGCTGAGAACACAGGAAAAACCAAGGAGCTTTTTTAAAGGAATTTTTCTCATTTTACCTTTGGAAGCAAAGTCCTGAACACAAAGGTATTCCCAAATTTATGTTATTTTCCATATAAATGCATTGACGAATGAACCTCTGTGCTTCTGTGGTGCCTATGGGACTAACATGTTCCTTTCTCTGGCAGGGGGAGATTGGCAGGCCAGGAAGAAAGGTATGAACAAAAGTGCTCTCTCAGAACCCACCTAATACTTGACAAGTAATAGCTGTCAGAGAGGGCTGCAGACAATAGTTAGATAAAGATTAGCGAGTGTTGAAGTTTAACCTCTATGTGCTGCTTCTCCTGGTACTCAGGGTGGGTGGCATGGAGCTCCAGGTGAAGGCTGGAGAGCTGGGCCCTCTGGGCCCTTGGAGACCTGCCCCAGCTGGTTTGAATTCGACAAATTCCCTCATCAAAAGCATACATCTCTGGCCAGACAATTATAGGAAGTTACCTGACCTACGCATTCTGTGGCCAGGGAAAGAGGAGTATGCGAGCTATCACAAAAGGTGCATGAGAGAAAAGTCCAAAACAACATTAAACTTTTTACTTCTCCAAAGTCTAAACAAGGCTCCGAAAAATACCCCCAAAAGGGGGATAACCATCAATGATTACACTTCCAAAGTTCTGGCACCAATACAATATGCTGACTACAGTCCTATGCTTGGTGACACATGAGCCATGATATGCTGTCCAAAATATGTGTCCCTACATGTGATGAAACAGAATACGTTACCTCAGCCACTAAGTACCTCCATTTAATGTAATTAACTTTGAAAGAAGACAGCAATGTAGGATGAAATCAGAGATAAGCAGAGGGTAGTCACTAACCAGGAAAAGAAATACCCTTCTAATAATACACCAAGGATTTTAACACCTTTTAAATAACATACAAAGGATTTTAACACCTATCAGTAATTCAAATAGATATGAAACACATAAACAAAAGAGGTCTTTTTCTTTAATCTGAATTGCAAATGCCCTACAGTAAACAAAGATATTACTTCTATAAATTCAAGATTTCAAAACAGTAATGTCTTAGAGAGGGTCACCCACCAATCTACAAGAAAGTACAACCTTAAATGTAATACATCAGTACTTGCTCTTCTAAAATACACTAATAGGTCCAGAAAGAGAAGTTGCTCACGTTGGAAATAAAACAGTTTAACCCTTGCTACAAGCTGTCTGGCTCATGGGAGGTCATTCATGGCCCCAGATGTCATAAGGACATTTCTAAGATCATATTGTCAAGTGGCATAAAGCAGTGGAGTAGCACTAATCTGCAGCATTTTAGGAGATACTCAAGCAGTGTTTTACAGACAGTAATTAAAATAGATAAATAACTGTATGTATGTAGTTATTGCTAGTCATAAAGTAGCTATAAAGTAGCTGTTACAGTTAGTAATATGAGAATGTTCAAAATAACAAGTAAATAAATGTAGAAATATCTCAGCTAAAAACCTGGTTCTGTTCTTAACATAGATATCTACTAACTACATGCAAGTCTTTCTGATTTACATCATATTATTAAATGAAAAGAACATTTAAGTTATTCATACTGGGGTTTTAGGATAATTATTTTAACTGCATATAGATTTACTGTGTAGCTGAACTGCTTATTTGAATCAGTATAATTTGGTATTTCTGTAACCCCACACCTCCTCCAGCAGCATTAACATAAAGTGTACTATGAATATAATATAGTATTTTTTTTGTATTAACAGCAAGGTAAAGAAACATTTTCAGGTCTTTTGCTGAAAAGACTTTATTCCTCCCAACTTCCTGTCTGCAGTGGAGGTCTGTGTGTAGGAATGATGTTGCCTGAATTGTTGTAATTGATGTTTTCCGTTCAAGGGTAGACCAGGTCCCCCGGGTGTCCCTGGAATGCCAGGACCAATAGGATGGCCTGGACCTGTGGGACCGAAGGTAAGACTAAAATTCACATGGAATAACCTGTTCAGCATCATGATCTGAACATGATAGTTGTCATGGGAAGTCATTAGGAAGTCTCTAAGCGATTATCTGCTAAAGGCTGGGAAGCTGCAGCAGTGCAAGGACACTCTGTGCTTGTCTTGTTTCATACACTGCTCTGCAAAGAGCTGCCCAGTCTAGGGTTAGGTTTATCCACCTTCAGCCTAGACCCTGTAGCACTTCTTATGTTGATTAAAATATGTCAGAGGGAAACCAAAAATCAATCTAATGAAGACTCATTGATAAGCACTGGTGTCTCACAGTCACATTGATCAGTGCTTTAAAGCTGATCATCATCTTTATGAGCGCTCTTTATGATGATCTCTTCACCTGAATGTGTACTTCTTGGCAGTGCAACAATATGCCCATGCGATCAGAGGGAAAACACCAGGCTGGTCTCAGCGGAAAGAGATTACAAACCATGTGAATTACTGATCGTGTCTTTGAAGTTAATTCCCATACAAACAGACATTTATTCCTGTGACTTTTTATAACCAACAGCAGAAGAAATGTCAGGACCCTCTTTGCTACTGCTGAGTGGTTGCTTCCTCTTCATTTATCATGGAAAAGCTTCAGGACAGTCCTTTGCTGAGTATAATATCATGTGAAATCTATACAGCTCCTTACAGAAGCCACAGTATATGGCGTTTCTACTGGGACTTTTGAGATAACTTGCTTCCCTTCAATTTAGTACGCATCAGGCAAAAGGACTGCACGCAATGTTTAGTTCAACGCTACATTTTCCAGTAAATCTTTGACTCTTCATTTGCTCCACGGATGCTTGTACCACCACCTCAGAGGACTGCAAGAATTATAGTAGATGACTTCTGAATTCAAGCCACATCTGGAAAACAGACCCTCAACCCTAACACATCTTCAATGTGTTAGATGAAAAACATCATATTATAGAATGTAGGCAAGCAACAAGAGTGTTGCTTAAAAGGAGACAATGTTCACTTTGAACTGTGAGATAGGACATGGTGTCCCCCCAGAAAACGCACTGTGTGCTGTGATTTCTGACAGTAGGGGCAGTGAGGGTAGAAGGAAGCTTCAACTACCTCCTTCTCTCACAGACTTAGTACTAAGAGCAAGGTAGTCAGAAAAATCATTCACTTGGCCTTTCCTTATGTAAGCTCTAGTTTTATTTACCAAGTCTTCCTACTTTTGATATTATCTCCTCTTTGCCTATTGTTATGCTTTTTCATCACACTTCTAGAAGCATCCTTCATATTCAGTAGTAATACTTTTTCCTATACTTTGACTGCAAGTGATACTTGCTGTTTGATTCCAGTTCTTCTGCTTTTATTGTCTCCTCTGGTACCTGTCTCCTGTGTTCCTTAGATGAGTTCACGTTTTCATTTCTCCTTGTCTTTATAAATTTCAGACTCCTGCTTGTCAGTAAAGGCTCCAGTCAAATAGAGGCCAGCAGATCTCTCTGCTCATTTCCATTGGTTGTGTCTCTTTCCTTTCTCTCCTTCTCATCTCTCATCTTCCCAGACTACTCATCTTCTCTACAGTCATTTACTGCATCCTCTTCTTGCTGTAACTCTCCAGTAAGATGCTCTTTGTTTTGTTTTGCTTTGGTTTTTTTCTCTCATTCCCATCTCTCTGCTTTATGTTTTTTAGCTGTGTCTCCTTACTTCTCTTTCTTTGACACAATGTTGGTCTAATCCTTACTTCTACTTTGTTTCTTCAAGTCCTTTCTGAGCTTCTGCTGGGGCAGCAGCCAATGTGAGAATCCTCTTCATTTCTAGGACAGTGAAAGCCAAAGGAGAATGAGAGCCAACTGTATTCTGCTGTAGTGCTACTGCATGTCTGCGGGGACTACTCCGAATTTCATGCTAGATATAATTAGCTGGCAGCAGCCAGAGAAGTTGTTGTAAAGCCTTTTCATGATTTACTGGCTCCAAACCACTGTAAAGCACATTATGTCTCAGAGCTGCAATAAAACTACTCACTATGTTTTCCCAAGCCATAAGGACTTGCAGCAGAATACCTTTATTTTCTGCAATTCAGTGGAAGTGATGCTGGGTAGAGATGATGCACCTTCATGCAGAAAAAATGATGCACTGCTGCTTCTAATTTGTTTGCATGTCCTTTAATAGCATCTGACAAAACTGAAGCAGAAGTTACGCATCCAAGAAAATGCCAATAGAAGGATAAGATAACATATGAGGACTCAGGCAGGATAGAATTGAAATACAGAGCTCTGACTACAATATTACACCAAGGTCAGACTTGTCTCAATCATTGGACGTAAAACCTCAACTGCTAAACTGTCAGACATTCAAATATGACCTCATCAGAGAGCCACAATGAATAACTCTCTTTATTGACCCCTTTAGGGTGAAAAGGGAGAGTTGGGTGTGATGGGATTGCCAGGTACAAGAGGACCAATGGGCTCCAAGGTTTGTTAACCAAATGCTGCATTTTCAGACATATTGGTTTCTAACGCTCTGCTGACAGCTGCTTCCCTCATGAATTGGCTGGATAGCATTTGTCAAGATGCATCTTTTCTAATACAGCTTAAAAGATGTGTTCTTCAAGCAAGGTTATGTTGTCTGGTTGGGCTTGGCTGTGTTTTTGGCTTTTCATAAAAATGCTTAGGTGTAAATTATTCTAACGCAAAAATTTATGTTAAAAGCAAAACTCATATATAATTGTATCCCACTAGAAAACTGGAGTTGTTAAGTATATCTGAGGCATTAAATCATGTCTGCAATGTTTTCCACCCACCTCACAAGACTGGAGATCATTTTGGTCCTCTACTAAATCTATGCATATGTATTGACAGTCAAATAGTAAGCACAGTTTGGTCTGAATGTTCTAGGGTCTGCACATCATGGTCTATAGCATAGCCTTTGCCTTTACAAATTTAAGCCACAATATTTTTAGGTACTTGAAAAAGATTGTGCAGTCAGTTTATTCAAATAAAGGACTAGAAAGAAGAACTGAATACCCTTGTTTATTGTATGTTTCTGAAAGAAAAACTTGTTTTTATAGTAATCTTCACATTGAAAGATTACTTACATAAAATTTAGAGATGTTCCGGGGCGGGGGGGGGGGGGGGGGCGGGACCTAAACCCAAGAACCCAGAAGGAGAAGACTATTGCTAAAAATATTTTAGGTTATTAATTGTGTCATCTAAGGCTTTATTCAGCTACATTTTATCTCGCTTATTTCAATTTTAAAGCAATATCAAACCTGCTGGCTTTACCCGGCTTTTTCATGTTGGCTTTTGGGCTGAGTTGTCTTGCCTTTAATTCATGTTTCATAGTTCTGTTTCAGTGCAATTTTAGAAGCTGTAAATATTCATTTGCATTTACAAGTTGATGCAGTTAATTATTTGTGCTTCACTCTTTTTCTTCACTTCAAAGTTTGAAAGTTCAGCTTCTTGGGTGATGTTGAAAGCCAGAAGCATTAAAGTGTCTATCATTCCCTTTAGGGTTTTCCTGGAACTAGAGGAGAAAAGGTCAGTGTGACAACAGAATAATGTGTAATTTAACCATTAGAAACAGTTATGCAAAAAAAGTAACTGTAGAAATGAGACTGGGTTTTGATGGGGGGAAGTCCAAAGGTCCCACTGAGAAATGAAAACAAGCATCAGTAAGGAGCACAGTCTTGTGTTTTGGGCTGGGATACTGAAGAAGTGAGTTTTACAAACTGTCTTGTGAACAAATTACTACAGTGCACCTCACTACAGCTTCTCCGTCTGTAGAACGGGTATAATAATTCTTTGTTGTCCCTCTGGTTTATTTAGGCTATATATATATACATTGACACTCAGACAGTTTTTACTGTAAGACCTTACAGTGGAACCTCAATTTAGATGAAGCCAAGTGGGGAAAAAAATCAAGTTTAGAAGCATTATATCCAGGAAAGCACCTATTTAAAGTAATTATCTGGGGAGAATGAGTCCCTTTTCCTGCAAGCCTTACTTTTAATTCTGTTGTAATGTCAATGAAAGTAGAAAGGAAACATTTTAGGGTATCAAACCATATGCCTCACTCTGAAGATAATACTGTATTATGTGTGACTCTAAATAACACCTCATGTGAGAAATATTTATTGCTTCCTCATGAAATGGTAGTAATTAAGCTGTTATTGCCCTGTTATCTCCTTCCAGGGATCCAGAGGTGACAGGGGTGACAAAGGAGTCAAAGGAGACCAGGTAATTTTCTTTTCCAAATAGCTGTGAGCTTTAGCTGAATGTGCACATGAGGACTAATGTACTTCTGATGGCAAAAAACAGGAATGGCTTGGAGGAAGGGAGCCTGGAGGCATCTTCCTTGGAGGGCAAGAATGGGGAGGGAAGGCAGTGGTCCTGCCTGATGGGAGGGTGGTGGGGTAGCATCCATGTCCATGTGCCCTTCAGTGCCAGCACACAGGGGGGCTCACGAGTGAGGGAGGGAATTCCTTGGGGATAACCTCAGTCTCTCCTGGCCTGTGCAGTCCAGAACCACAACAGCTTGCCAAAATGGTTTTAAGTGGTGAATGATAATGCTGAGGATAGGCGGGAAAAGGAGGGGTGAGATTCACGGCTTGGGGGTTCTTTTAACTGAGAAAGGAAAAGTAAATTGTTTCTGATGTAAATGGAGAAATGCTATTCCAAAATGCAGGAGCTGTCCAGGTAGCAGAGTTGCCTGCAGACAAAATACGATCAGGATGTTCTTGCTGGAGGAGAGGAAGCAGGTGGCAGAGGAATAGTGTTACTGTACAAGGGGATTTACAGTAAAATTGTGCTTATAATTCTCCACCTACTGCATCGCCCACAGTGCTGAATCACAGTGTGGGTTTCTTTAACCAGTATCTGGTTAAGTACATGGCACTTGTTCTTCTTGCATCCAGGGAAGGTGCTGCTTTGGCAAAGATGACTCCACATCTTTTTATCATTTTTGTCCTTTTATTTTGTAGGGAGAAATAGGCTTCCCTGGAATGCTGGGACAAAAAGTAAGTGGGTGTGGTGTGTTGGGGAGCTGTGTTAAGTTAAGGGTCAATCAGTTGCTTCAGGGACATCCTGGAAAGTATAAGACATTGAAAGTCATACCTGACTTCTTGGACTGATGATCAAATTCTTCAGACCTTTTATCTTAGGAGAAAACCCTGAAATTTAGCCATTTGGTGTTTCTCTTTTTTCCTCAGACCACTGGTTTAGTTATAATTTTCCTCCTGTTTAATGTAATCAAACCCTTGTTTACAGATTCATAACTGCCCTAATTGTTTGGAGATTATTCATTTGAAGCTAATAAATGCTTCCTTCTTGGTACTCTGAATTCAAATGACACTACTACAAATAGCAGTGGTAACCCTGACCAGTTTTTATGTCATCATAAGTCTCTACTTGAAAAACAATAAAATTTCGATGTTGGCTTCTGGATAAAAACTCTGAAGGAGGATAATTTTAAGATGTAATCAGATCTTGTCTCTGAAATTAGGATAAGGAAATAATAATTGTTTCTAAGGAGGCTAGAAGATGAGTGAATTCACTTTCCATGAGTGATTTTATTATACGTCCATCTTAACAGCAAAGCATGATATTGCCAAGGCGTCAGAGAGTTTTGCTAGCTTTGGCCTCTCCAAGTCTCTGAGCATGTTTCTGATCTTTCCATTTGGCCTCCTCTTTAATAAGGATTTTTCAGGGAAATTTTAAGCAATATTTTTTACTTTACACTTGTTTGAAAATATTTCATTGAATTTTGGATTTTTGAGAAAGAAACAGTGCCAACATTATCCAGAGGAATCATGTGAATCTTGTACTCACATCCTGCTTCCTTCCTTCCCTCTGCACCCACCAAGGGAGAGATGGGCCCGAAGGGACAATCGGGAGTACCAGGACACAGAGGACCTATAGGAAGACCTGGAAAACGAGGCAAACAAGTAGGATCATGGCTTTTCCTTTTCCTGTGACTCGTGGCATATGTGTGGTGTGTGCTTGTGTGATACCAGGCACTTTATCACATGAGGAACAGACAGAAACTCTGAAGCCCCTCATATGCATATACAGCCTACGCAGGAGTTAAAGCCTCAGCTTTAGGGCTGGAACCTTATCTGTATCATTCAGCTCTCTGGCCTTGCAACATGGGGAAAATCATATTTTTCCTGTCTTGGTAATGAACTCATTGAATAGAACTTGAGCAGAACATGAACACCTCCTTGGAGTCCTAAGCAACACAGAGCTACAGTCTCAGCCCCATCTGATGGCTAGATAGTTGATACAAGGTTCAGGTCTTAGCGTGAGATATAACATTGTGGTGCCTTACACTTTGTAGATCCTAACTGTGAAGGTGACTTAGGGAGCAGGGCTGCTTGATTTACAGGCAGGCTGCAATGGCATATGGGATATATCCAAAATTCAACAACCAATACCATCCTCTACCTCTCACAATAACAGGTTCCTGGGATGAGTGAAAGAAGGTTTGTAGGGAAACACTTGTTTTCTGAGCCTCTGAATGGGGAGAGGAATTGCTGTTGATGCTACAAAATCTAATTCTTCCTCACCTGGGAGGAAGCTGCGGGCAGAAAGGGCAGCATTAGCATCCTGCAAGGGAGGTCCCATTGCCTGTGCATGAATTTTCTCCCTGGCTCACCATTGTCAAGAGGTACACTACTGCTAACAAAACCACTGCTTGTGTGCACTAGCAGGAGCTGTCTGTATGCTAGGAATGGTGTGCTGTAACAGATTAAACTGGGGTGGGTGGCAATGGAAAACGCTGGTCTATATGTCCAACATGCAGCCTTGTATTGCATTGTAATGCAATCTGGGTTTCTATCACAGGTATGAAGTGTTTATCCAGTGTATATTCAGGCTCTGCCCTTGCTGCCTAGCCTGCCTGGAAGATGCTTTCTGTCCACACTATCCAATTTGGTTGATTCAGGCTTTGCGCAGACCCAAGCGTTGGTCAGCACAGATCAGTTTTCAGAGCCACAAGGTCTTGGAGGTGTTTGGCATGCAGTGCAAAGAACCAAAGCACTAAAACACCTTCTCTGTTTCTCCCATTTCCTCTGTTAACTCTAAATCAAGATTGCTGTGTTAGACTAGATATTTATATGGCAGTTCTCACCATAGTACTGCATGCCAGGGACAGATTCTTTTGCTCTGAGAAAGGTCAGGAAGACACATAGTGACTTTAAGGAATGGTAATCTTGTAAGGAACCTGTTCAGGAATGGAGTAGCTGACAAACTGTCCTTATTTAGAGTTCAAAATAATTATGCTGGTAGAACTATTTTTTTCAGACTTTCAGAGGAATTGTGAAGACCAGGAGTTGTGTGTAAATTTGGTATTGACTCGTCCACCATAGCATTTTCCAAGGAGGAGGTAGCAACATTAGTACAGTTACCTGTTCAAGTCAACAAATGGGCCTCTTTGAGTGCACCTTTCCTTTTGTATTCATTTTAAACAATGATACTGGGGGTATGAAGGAGACCAGTTCCTGGTGCTCTGAATTGCTGCCTCAGAGCCTGTTTCTTTCTGCTGACCAACAGGGAAGGGAACCTGTTCTCACTGCACTGACTTGGTGTTAACGTACATCTGTATCTGCTCAGACACAGGAGCTTGTAGATGAGGTGATTAACGGGCTTAGCTGAATGTATTTTATTTGCAGTATGGTTATGCCCAGCACTGCAAACAGAGGCACATCTGCTGCTGGGGCTTTGATGCTGTCAGCTAATATCTGAAGTGAAAAAATAGCCAGTGTGGGGAAAACCTAAAAGTTGTGTGTTAGGAAAGGAAAACAGGTCACCAAGTAGGGAAGGTCTGTGCAAAGTACGTCTGCTTTGTGACCCACAAGAAATGGGGTTTTTATCCTTGGTTTGTCGGGTTTTAAAAGCTGATGTGTGCTCTCACTGTTTTTATGAACCGTGCTCATCTGTCCTGCCAAAGTAATACGCACACAATGTCTTTCTATAGCACAAGGCAAAGAGAAGACACAGCACCTGAACACAGCGTGTTCCTTACTTGACCTTCAACATTTTGCCACATTCTGCCATGTCTTAATCAAAAAGTGGTGGCATAAGGCATGCCATAATTTAAGGCAACAATCAGTGTGACTGAAAGAACTGTAGTCTGGCCCTAAATTAGGATTTCTAGGCCCAAGGCCCAATACACAAACCTTTCTTATGCCCTGAAAGCAGTTTTAGTATTGATCTTCTGCATGAAAACCTTTCTTTTTTTCTAATCCTTTGAAAAAACTTGAATGGGGTATTTTAAGGCTCTGTGGGTCTGGGTGCTGCCTTTAAGTGCTGTAGTTGTCTGGCTGTTTGTTCAGCTGAGAAGATAGTTTCCATCAACATGGGGCCGTTTCCTGTCTCTTGATCCTGCTGACATCCCTAGATAAAAGCAGCTAAATTAGGAAGGTGTCACTTCCACTTCCATTTCAAGATGTGTCTTGATTATCTCACTGACTTCTTCAGCTCTCCCTTGCCTCTGGGCAGGCTCTTCCTAAAAGGTGACCAGGAGGTGGGAGTCACAAGTCACAGCCTCACTGCCCTCTGAGCTATAACACTCAAAGCTTCGTAACTTGGGACTTGACCCTAAGGAGCAAGTCTAGGGTTTCAGTCTTGATAAGGAGGAATGACTCAGGGCTTTAGACAACGTTACTTTGAAAGAAAGGAAGGGAATATAAATATTGTCCCTGGGGAAAGCTTCTCTGAGTGCCATGCGTACATTTGAAAAGAAGCAAGCAAACATGTTTAATATAAATCTCCACCATTATTATTTAATCCATCTGTGCTAAGCAAGAGAGCCTTAAGCAATCACTCCTCCAAAGCAGGAGACATAGAAGACAGCTCATTTTCAGGCAGTACGTGTCCAACTGGCACTGGCTTGTCTCTGCCAGATCACTGGTCTGTGGGGGAAAGAGGTTTCCCACAGACTTCTTTGGGGCTACAAAATCCTGGTCTGCTCATTCTGTGTTGCATAATGTAAGAAGTAATTAGGGATCAGCATCATTGACATTCACATAAATCCTGGATGAGTTTGATGGCACAGAGCTTACCTAATAGGATTAAACAAGGCAAATATTCAATTAAGTTCTTTATGGGGCATGGCAAAATCAACCTTCCTCAACATTCAAATGTATCCATGGGACATGACATATTATATAACAACAGATTATTTTAGCATACTTAACCCCATATGCTTTATTACTCTGAAACCGGACATGTAACCAGTCATCATAAGCCCGTGAATTTACATTAACCTAGAATTACGCCATCTTTGAGGAACTCATCTCCCTTCTTATTAAAAGAAAGCTTACACAACATACATCATTTTTGTTATGCTAAATAATGTATGCTGTCGCATAAAATCAAATCAGATATTTACACTTTAAGCTATGTAATATGCTTCCGAAATATAAAGCTGAGAAACCCAAGCCTTGGAGAGTGCATGAGCAGGAAGATAAATATAGGTATTTTTAATAGGTGTTACCATATTAAATTCAGGAGTATAAATATGAAGGTGCTGAATAGCTGTAGGGTGAAAATTTCAAATGCCTAAGGTCATGGCTGCAGAAGCAGGATCCCATGAGGCAAATTACAGATGATTTTGCAGAATATTAGCTATTGTATGGTAACTGTGTGTAAGCTCATCTCCCATAGATAAATGTTACAGCACTTTGACTGAGAGATAAGGTACTGGAGAAACACTATTTGTCAGTATGGGGTTGCCACACACTAGCTTGCACTTCTTAAAGCCAAGCCCTTGCTTACCTTGTGATTTGTTAACATAGCTCTACCTGTGGTGAAAGTCAAGGAGATACAGGAGTCCAGGCATCACACTGGAAACAGTGTGGGCATCAAAGTCATTAGTGTCCTTCTGAAAGATGGCACCCTAAGACTGGGAAATGTCACTGTGGAAGCCCTTGCTGACTGCTTAGTGATTTGTCTCTTTTTTCAGTGTCTATTACTCCAGTAACTAAGGGTTTCCAGGATCAGCTATTTCAGCTCCACCAGCCCTTTCTGTCTGAGCTGCCCTGACAGTTATCAGGGGTAAAAGGTATCCTTGAAGAAAGGCTATCAAATAATTGAAGTCAGGGTGATTCCTCACTCCACACAGAGCAGAATTCTGGGACCATCCACATTTAGGAGCAGAAGCCCTGCCTGGACACACTTTTCTGTCTCCAGCTAGAAGAGGACAGCACCTCTTCATTGGGGTGGTGGCTATGAAGCTTGTGCTGCATGCTTCTACTGCAAATGTCTTGGCTTTCTTGAAAGGAAAGCCACTGCTGGCTGGAAGAGGTTGTGTGTTATGAATAGTTTATCAAATAAATGGATGTCTCCTCTCTCCTAGGGGCTGAAGGGAGACACTGGACCTGCAGGTGTCATGGGTCCACCTGGAAGGCCTGGTCCTTCCGGCCAGCCAGGCCCCCCTGGACCTTCAGGATCAGGTAAGCAGTGTCCCTTCCTCCCTAGCCCCTCCTGACTCATCATATATGCCTACATAGGCCCCTTTACAAAAGGTGTTGCAGGTATGCATTTGATTCTCCAATGACAGCAAGCAGAGGATTTCTCCTGAAGGCAGGTCATGCCATCCTCGTTCCATTGTAAGGATTCTATACCTCACTTTAAAGCCTACATTTTGGCTTCTGATGTTTCAAAGAAAAAAAAAAATACAGGTTAAATGGCTCCTGTGGGACTTTGGTAGATGGGGATAATGAAAAGCCATCTGGCAGCCTTGGAGGGACTGATTAATCTCCACCATCAAAGGTCTGCAGCTTCTCCAAGTGTCCTGGCTGACAGTGGAAGACTGGTTTCTGATCAACATACACTGTGCAGCTCTGTAAAAGCAAACCAGATAAAACTCAAGTCACAATGGCATTAAGGAAAGAAAGGAAGAGGAGGGACAGGAGTCAGTGGGGGGAAAAGGCAGTGGAGAAAAGCTTTAATTAAGTGCTGGAGATCTGTGCTTGCTGCAGTTGTGAGTGTAGTAGAAATCATGAGAAAAATCTTGTAACTGGTGGTTGTACAGCTTCAAAGATATGCATGCACATGAACTCTGTAGGACCAAGTGTAGACATGAAGGACAATACACAGCCCACAGTGTTCAGTGACTGGATATATTCTAAGGTATCTGAAAACAAAAGCAAAGCCATCTGGAAACTACTGTTGTTTCAAATGGACAACAGCTGCTTCTACTGCAGCTGATCTGTTCAATGTCCTCTTCCATTTTGCTTTCCCTTTTTCTTCCCTTGTTTACATCTGTGAGCATAAGGTCTCGTCTTGTGGTGATGTGGAAATGGTACCTCTGTGAAGCTGGGGTTTGCTTCAGAATCTTCACATACCTCATGTCTCCCATTATGAAATGTCTTTGTCTTGAGTAAATTAGCTGGAAGTTGTTTTCAGAGGAGAGAATTTTCACTGTACCAATGGGAAGGCAGCCATGATCTTGAGATTGAAATAATTCCATCCATGGAAAGTTTATGTGGTGTCAGGCTTGTTAATCTTTTTCCTCTAGAATATAAATTCTCATCCTAAAAGACCTTGCTGTAATGATGTCACTGCTTGCAGTATGAATGTGCTGGCTCACAGTCTAATTCTGCAGAGTAGTGCATCCTTGCCAAAGTTTGAAGTCAAAAAGCAGTATTTCTTACATTTTAATTTGCAGCTCTCCTGTATTTCTAGTTGTGTTTTCTACCTCTGAAACAGCATTGCTCAAGTGGTTATATAAATGCGCAAGTCCTATGCGTTGTGGATATACACATAGACTGACTCTGCTAAATTTGGTGCATAGATGCTATAGAGTGATCTGTGTGTTCACCATGTCCTAAATTTCTATTGCTTGAAACAGGCTGGTATTTGTTCTAAGCAAATAGTGTCTCTTTCTCTGCAAACCTGGTAGAAAATTTAAAAAGAGAACTAAATAATGTGACTGTGGTACAAACTTCAGTCTTTCTCCTGAAGTGCTGGAATTGGTGGTTCTGCTAATCATAGAATCATAGGATTCATAGACTCAGAATGGTTTGGGTTGTAAGGGACCCTAAAACTCATCCATTTCCAAGCCCATGCCATGGCCAGGGACACCTTCCATTAGACTAGGTTGCTCCAAGCCCTGTCCAACCTGGCCTTGAACACTGCCAGGGTTGGGGCAGCCACAGCTTCTCTGGGCAACCTGTGCCAGTGCCTCACCACCCTCACAGGGAAGAATTTCCTCCTAATATCTAATCTAAATCTGCCCTCTTTCAGTTTAAAACCTTCTCACGTTGTCCTATCACTACATGCCCTTGTAAAAAGTCCCCTTCCAGATTTCTTACAAGGTAATCTCTTCCCTCAGTTCCCAGTGAATTCAGTGGGAGATATGCATATCTGAAAGCTTATATCCACCTGACCTGTACTTTTTCCACTAAGATTGTGTTTGTGATTTGTATATTAATTTCTCAACAAGGGCAACCTGGTATTTTGCTTCCTAGGGCAATTCGCAATAGGACCAAAAGGGGAAAGAGGACTTCCAGGACTTCCAGGGAGATGTCTTTGCAGACCCCCACAACACATGAGTAACCCGCCATATGAGGAATCTGTGTTTGGACACAGTTATCCAAAAGTCCCTGTGGTAAGCAGATTTTCTGGGAGATGGTGTGAGCAGTTCTTAAGTAGTTTTATTGTAAGAGGTGGTGTACTCACTAATATTTTTTATTTAAGGCGGAAGATGTCTGTATGTGGGCAATGTGTTATTTCTAGCATCCAAAACCTCTGCAATCCAGTTGGTGCAAAAGAGTTTGGTCTCGTAACTAGTCTGAGGGTTTTGCGATTGTGGTGCTGAAATGCAGCTGTTTCAAACCATCAGTAATGCAGCATGTGTTTAGAAACCTTTTTCAAGCCTTAGGATGCTCTCTTTCATCTTCTACTGTACATACGTAAACTGTTCTCTTTATTTCAGTGAACTGGAATATATTTCAGATTGGTCTGTGAAGTCTCTTTCTTGCTTATTTTTTGTATCTTCTTCTGCAAAAACAGTGATTTTAGAATTGAATATTGGGATCCCAAAGCACGGGCCATCTACCTTGAAGCAAAAATGAGT
The DNA here is from genome assembly GCF_033815535.1 of Pezoporus flaviventris. Lineage (NCBI taxonomy): Eukaryota > Metazoa > Chordata > Aves > Psittaciformes > Psittacidae > Pezoporus > Pezoporus flaviventris. The sequence goes on along the minus strand of NW_026892585.1, from coordinate 17,481,831 downwards.
CTCTACAAACCGTGGCAGTCAGATTTCTGAGCTCCTGTCTGTAGACATATGCTTTGAATAGCTGATTTCAATCTTCAGCATCCTTGAAAGCATTTAAGTAGGCAAATTGGACACAGCAATTCAAAAGAGAAGTCATTGGTGGAAGGTTACTTAGCAATTTTTCATCTCTGATTTCTTTGGACTTTGTAAATACTGTTCCTGCACATTTTCCTTCTGCTGGGCCCTGCCTTATTATTCTGTGCATTGTAGCACTCAATCAGCAATGAAAATGCTGCCTTGCTGCTGTGTACCAGCACAGCCCAGCCACTCCACTCATGCATGGATATTGCTGGTGTCTGGTCCCCTCTGAATGACAAAAAGCAGCAATTAGCTGTGTTAACTTTCCCATCTGTCACGTTGTCAGGAAGCTGTTACAGTGTGTGAAAAGGACCTACTCGCAACACTTCCCATTAAACCGGGTCATTGAACTCAATCTTCTGCTTGAGTGTACTGCAAGTCTTGTCAGCTGCTCGTTTATCCCTTTCTCTGTTGCATTACAAAAAAAAAAACCCATTGTTTTGAAAATGTAATGGTAAGAGAATAAAGTGCATGAAATGAATGTGCATATGGCATCACGCTGCATGCTATTGCAGAAAAACCTATCATGTGCTTCATGGCTGGAGAACTTGTAGGAAAAGGTATAAGGCTTGCAATATTCTGTGTAGGTCTTCCTTCTCCATCAGGCAGTTTCATATTAGATCTTAAAAGATGGAAATGAGAATGTGACCACCTAATAATATAATACCCTGCTCTATCACTGCGTACCCTCAATTGATGATGATCAAATGCCATTTTGTCCTCAGAAATGTGGGATGACAAAGCAGCAAACCTCAGCTCTCTGGAAGTGGAGCACACACATAGCAGCAGTCCCCGTACTCCTGCCCCATTTGTTTTACTCCCTGGAGTGTCAAGAGCAGGAACTTAAACATTGCTGTTATTTACTCTGTTCAGATCCCCTGTTCAGATCAAAGCAGCAGCTTTGAAGCCTTCCTTGTACCACTTGGAAACTATTGTCAGGGTTTCTATAGCTGTACACGGAAAAGACCCAGCGATAGTGCTCTGTGCCCCAGTCCCAGTGTCGAGTGCTTTGCCAAAGCATCATCCTTCTGCAGCAAGTCCCCGGTGCACTCACCCGTTTGCCCATCAGCTCCTGCAGTGCCAGTACTGCCAGAGAGGGGAGAGGCCGGGAAACAAAGCACTGTTCTTCTGTCAGTGGCTAAGGTTCATTCTGGTTTTTAAATCTTTTGCAATTTCAAAGGCCAGTGTCTGTAACAGAGAGCACAGATCTGCTATTGATTTCAAGGGAAATTAGGGCTCTGGGGCTGGGGCTTGAGCTCCTGAGCACAATTACAGGATCAGTTCTTTATTGGCGTTCTATTTCTTTGCTTTCTTTCATTCAAGCTGAAGGCAATTTTATTCAGTGCTTTTTTAATGAAATTGGCCTTTGTTGAGGGCTATGGGAATATTCTGCTATGTGAAAATTTCAGGGTATTTTGCTTTAAAAAGAGCTAATTCTGTTTCTGCTGGTGGGGATCAGGCTCAGCCCTGAATCCATTTTGACCAGAAGCACTCCATTTGCTTTTTCTTAATTTAAAAATGGTTTAATCTTGCTAAAATTAATTTAGTTAAACTGCTGAAGGGAGAGACTGTTTCCTAATGCCCCTTACAGCCCATTGCAGCCACTGAGACATTTTAAAAAAGGGTAAGAGAGCAGCTCATCCTAATTTCTCCATTTTAAACTTCTTTTTTTTTCTATTTAATTGGAGACTTGGCTTTAGACCAAAGTGCATACATATAAAGAAACATGCATTTCAATGCAAATTGAGTCTAAATAAAATACAAGGTAGTAAAAGTGAAGGTTGCATTGAGTGATGAGTTATTTGCCTAAAACATTACAGACGAACCTCCAAAAAGCATGTATGCCCATGTGGATTTTGCAGTTGTTCCAGCCTTTAACCATTTGAGCATCTGACAGTTTTCCTCAGCAATGACTATGCATAAGTGTTTGCATGCTCATTAACTGTGGAAGTACCTCCTGTAATAGGGGCCATTGGAGCCATAGCTGGGTGCTCAGGAGAGGCAGTTCTCCTTTGGAAACTTGTGTCTCACTGATCACAAAGGAGCCTCTTATGGTCTGGCAATCAGGGGTGTAAGTTCTCACACCAGTCTGTATCTGGAGAAAACAAAACGTTTTTTCTGTATGATTATTTAACTATGTGCAGATACATGTCTGTTGGCAAAACTAGATTCTGTGAGAAGCCGAACTACTTCAGGAGGGTCACCAATCACCTCTTTTTCTGTGCCCCAGATTTTTGTGGTGAATAATCAAGAAGAATTGGACCGGTTAAACACAGAAAATGCCTTAGCTTTTAGAAGAGATCAGAGATCTTTGTATTTCAAGGATACCTTTGGATGGCTCCCAGTCCAGGTGAAAATATGACTGTGGTCTCAGAAAACTCGTGAGTGTATGTTTCATTTTTAAATACAGAACATAATGTCTGTACTTAAGGTGTCATATGTAGAAAAAGCTCGGTTTTGAGCACTGCCACAACTGTACATAGTTCTGTGATTTTTGTTCACAGGAGTCTTAATTACTGAGGCATTAACTCATCAGTGTTGCAGGTTGTGATAACACCTCTGTGAACCAGGGTCCACTGGTGAGCAAAATGGGGACAGTTGGGGGAATTACAAGAGTAAAGAACTTTTTTTATTTAATACAAAATGAGGCAAAACTCACCGGGGTACAAAGTTATGGAAAAACACAAACCCTGCAAACCAAACCTGTGGATTTCATTTTTGCTTCGTGTTGCTAAACTAAGTCCTGCTGAAATCAGGAGCAGGATATTTCTTCTGTCCACTGGATTTTTAATCAGATTCTGTATAAACTCTGTGAGCCACCAAATAGCGGGATATGAAAACCTGGTTGTGGGATCTGCCCCCCACAGCCCTTCACCTCGGCTTGCTAGCCAGGCTGTTCATGGTCCAGTTCAGTAACCGCTGTGTGTTTGTTTGGCCAGCTATCCCCTTTCTATCCCATGGATTACCGCTTCGAGGATGGCAATACTTGTGGAGATGGGATTGTACAGGATGGGGAAGAGTGCGATGATGGCAATACGGTTGTGACTGATGACTGTATAAGTAAGTTACAGCGCATCAAGAGCAGCCTCTTTCTAACTGGGAAGGTGCATTAATTGTTTCCACAGGGTAAACTGCTGTGTAAGTCACATAAGTACTGCATGGCTTGTGGATAGAGTGCAGAGGAGTTAGGTACAATAGCCATAGTGTGAAAACTGAGGTCCTCTGTGCATGTGGATGTTACACACCAGCACAAGCTAGATCCTGGGTCCAGTAAAACCGCTTTGGATTTTGTTATTCACTTGCATAGGGAAGGTGTCAGCCTTCACTACCTTCACAGTTTGGTTTATATAACATTTGATTCCTGTCTAGTTGAGCTTCCTTTCATTTTGATGGTTGTGGATAGCAAAGAGCATGTAAGCATACAAGCAGCTGCGGCAACCTTCATATCTACCTTTCAGTTACTTTTACCGCTTGATTCCTTCCCCAGAGCACAGCTCTGTACCCTGTCTGCAGCTGACATACATCCGCTTTGGTACTCTGTTAGTTCTAGCAAAGGGATGCTTCTTCACATTTCAGAACCAGCATCAGCTGGCACTGACAGATTAGTTTTTCTTTGTCGTGTATATAGCACTCTGTTCTTTAACCTGACTTTGCAAATGCGGTGCATGCAGCCACGCTCTATATGAGTTTACCTATCCACCTGTCCATCACCACGCTTCCTCTTATAACATAGGAATCCCAAACAACTTCTCGATGACAACAGGAAAGAGATTTCAAAGGCAATACTATTGCAACAGGTATAGGAAATCATATAACCAAATATCCCTCTAAGCTTGCCTGACTGCAGAGTAATCCAGCAAGAGAGCATGAGCTCTCCAGCCTCTGAGCATGAGAAAATGATTCAATTAGAATTTGCAATTAACTCTGGGGAACAAGCATGCAGGAAATGATGTTCATTAGTTCTAGTGCCTGCAACATTGTACATTGCTTGTCTGGAGGCACATCATGTTACTTTGCACTATATGCTGGACAAAACTTCAGGTCAGTCGAGGCCTTCTGACAATGATGTGACCTGAAGAGGTATCACTGAGTTACTTGGAAGTGAGCACATTGTCACCTTTCTGCTCTTGTGACTGAACCAAAAGAAAAAATTTAACCAAATGTTAGGTAGATTTAACTGTAAAATAGGCTTGTTTTACTTGGAAGCATCAATTTCTAATAAACAGATGCTTGGTGAAATCAATAATATCTCTTTGTAAGTAACTCACATTACCTCCTACAGACTCCCTATTCTTGAGTGTCCTCTTAATCTGTACCTTAACAGTTTTCCAAGAAGATGTCAAAGGGATTTTAGCTAAATGAATTTGAGTCACACTCAAAAAGCTGAAGATGTCAAAAGCAAAGTCCGGTTGCTAGAACAGCAAACAAACCCACAAATTACAACAGCCTACACTTCAGTCACCATGAAAAAATGCCACAAGGCCCACTCACACCCCAGTCAGTAGGAGTCAGCAGTGGGAAAAACACCTTTTTGGCAATCATAACATACTCTGTTTTAATTTTGATAGACAGGCAATAGGTCTGCATAATTCTGTTGGTATATGGGAACTCATTTGCAGTAGACACACATAGATACCATGCAATACTGGGTAAAGGTCTAGGCTGGGATTTTCAAACCACTTAAAGACCTCAGAGTGTTCTTTTGAAATTATTTATGTTAACTCTATTTTATGCTTAATTTATTTCATTTTGACAGTAATTATTGGTGTTAATAATAATTATTAGAATGCTGTTGTGATTAGTGTTTCTGTGTAAACAGCTTTAGTAGTTAACCATTCTTTCATATACTTTATAGGGAAGAATATTCCTCCTTCTAAGACAGTTCTTACAGGATGCCCTCCCCAAAATGCCTTGTTTTATACTTTGTCCTTAAAAATCTAGTTCCACTTACCTTACCTGCTTCTTGTACATATGAGGTGCCTTGAAAGTATTTCTTTCTGTATTTTTCACCAGGATGCCGCCGTGCTTACTGTGGAGATGGCTACAGACATGAAGGGGTTGAAGACTGTGATGGAAAGGATTTTGGATATTTGACATGTAAAACATATCTCCCTGGGTGTGTATGACCTGCCTTCACTTTGGTTCAGGGGCTTTTGTTTGGTTGGCTTTTCTTTTTAGTCTTTGCCAGCTTTAACACAAAAAAAGAATTACCCACTTCAAGCTTGTTCCACTGGGACCACTGCAGGCAGTGGGAGAGAAAGACTATCAGATTATTTCTGTATATCATTGACTTTAAGAGCCAAATCTCATCTCTCAGTGATTACCACACACTTCTTATTGTACAAAATGAGTAAAGGTAAATAGACATATATCTGCTCAATATTTGCAAGGTTTCCTCATTCTGTGGCATTATCATAGCATTAATGCTCACCCATAACATGGCAGGAGCAGGAAAGACCATGATATGGAAATGATCACACTGAAGGAAAAACCCCAACAAACCAAACCACAACCTCCAACCTTCCTCCTGTTGCCCTTACCTTTAATGGGTACTGGTATCTTTGTTTCTGAATTAACCCGTCATCTATGGACCTTTCCAAAGACCAGGAAATTCACTGAGCTGCGATACAAAGCCATGCATCTGCTTAGCAACAGCCTTCGTTTAAAACGTCTGCTTATTGTTGACTTGCCTTCTCTGCCTTTGTTTAAGCAGCTTCTTCTGGTCAGCATTTTGCCTCCTACAGCAGTACCCCTATTTAACTGTCAGGTATTGTTACTGACTAGCAGGAAACATTTAATTTGCAAATGAAATTAGGCACAGAGCTCCCATCATTCATGGAAGGGTAATGTGCTAATTGACAGGAGCAAGAAACCACAGGATGTCTTTGTAAGTCAGGTGCTGTGCTAATCCTTCCATTGTAATTGTTGGAGCACTCCTGGTGTAAGAGATTATCAATATGGAGTACAAGCAAACCTGGCAATCTGAAACATTTTACAAGTATCTCATCTTCAGACAGTTTGTTCTCTACCGTGAAAGCGATTCCCTTCTAAGAGTCCAAAGTTTGGTGCCAAAAATAGCAAGCTTTTTCTTGAGATTTTTTTACAAATGTCACGTTCCAAGTCGTGAAGAGCAACTGAGGTACTTTATTTTTGTGCGTGCAGTCTGTAAATTATCTGCTAAACTAAAGAAAAGGCTGTGACTCATAAGTAAAATGGAATAAGTATGTCAGCAGGCACTCCTGTGGGAGTTTAATCCCAAAGCACCCTTTCCTTCAAGAGCTCTGCTACAACGGTTTTTCCCATTTTCTACTCTTTCCAGTCCCCAAATCCATCCTCTTATTTCACACACCTTCACTTGAGATTTTATGTTGGTTTTCTGAGAATGTGGGTTATCCCAGGACATAGCTTTAAGGACCTGCTTAATGGCTGCTTAATCCACAGTTTGTGGATAATTTGATGGATGAGTTATTCACTTCCACCTATGCTAGCAATAAAAGCTCTGCTCAGGTCTTCAGTAGGTAGAGTCACTGCACTCAATTTTAGTCAGTAGAAAGACTAAAATCACTGGTTTTCCTTATTTTGCAAGGACCTGGTACACTCCTTTCTTTTTTTAATCTCGAGTGTGTGCAAGTGTCACTGTCATTATTCCAAGTATGCAAAAAATAAGTTAAAGGACAGGCACAGTCATGCCAGCTGGAGATATTGGAAGTAACCGGAAAAACACTTAACTCAAAGGCTCAGATATTTCATTATACAGTTCCCATCGGTGAGTGCCAAGGCCTCCTGCACCCACGCCCGCTCAAGTCCCAGTGCCCACAGGGATTTTATTCTTTAATTGACATTACCGGGAATTAAATCCTCTCTCATAGTTTCTTCAGGACTCTTGTTTTGCTGACAAGTGGGAGCACAGTGGAGCACTGATGAAATTACCCTCTTATTTTGGTTCCTGTATGTTGAGACTCCATATGGCATTTTCTGATGTTCATCACTCCTACAGAGAGTATATCCAGAATCCACATAATGTGAACTATAGCATACTTTGAAACTGAAATATTCTCTTTTATTTTAGGTCTTATGGAAAATTGCGGTGCACTTCTTATTGCTACATCGACTCTACACAGTGTCGATACTTCACATGAGGGGAGCGGAGGTGGGTAGCATCCCACATGCAGCGGGGTGCTAGGTGCTACACTGTCATCTATCCAAGAAGGACTGGGACAAAAAATATACCCACCCACCTCTGTATGAAAGCAAAGAAAGAGACATCATGCTGCTGATGGCCATTTTGAGATGTTTTTCTTTTGTTTTTAAATTGTCAGATTGGGAAAAAAATAGGACCACTGCATCTTGTCTTAATAGAGAAATGTCAAACCGTGTTTGCCAGTAAGACCTTTATGTGGCTGTGGGTGGCGACTCACCCTCCATCACAAATGTCATGTTAAGCTACTGGAAACTGAGTTTCACTAACCAGGAATAACGTGTAACAATTACCTCTTTTTAGCACTGTTAAACCTACATGTAAGATCTTCAGGGTTTCTGTCTTTGAACCTCCTAAGCATAAACACGAAGCATATCTTGGATGCGCTGTTTATAGAGACTTTCTCTTTTATTACAATGTGAACTTTGCAAGTGTTGTATCCACGAGTGATGGCTTCAGTGACATTAAGGGTAACTGTACACCTTCGTGGGTTGAAGGAGCAGATGCCCTTCAGTAAATGCTTTCAGGATCAGAAATCAGTCAAAAAAACGCTAGTTATCTTCACCTTTAGGCTAAGAGATTTGGCTGTGTGCGTCTGCGCGCATGCATAGGAATGCAATCACAGGAGTCCTGAAACTTCAGACCAGAAGGCCAAAAGGACAAATGTACTGTGAAATAACCAAGGAGATCTCTCCCACGAGAGAAATCAGACAAGGAGCAAAGATAAAGAAGGAACACTTTTCCGTATTTTTCACCTTTGTGCTAAGCTGGCTGGGATCTGTGTGACCCCAAAGGGGCTGAGACAGCATTGGTCACCTGCCTGAAACTACAGCATGACTATGTACACATTGCCTTCACTCTGGTTTCTATACTAGAAGGTCTTCTCGTTTTCATCCCCTTGTCCATCCAACCTTCATCACTGAATCCCGGTTATATGCTGTTCTCTCCCGTTTGTTGTTTCCACCATTGTGTCTGGGGTACCCCGAGTGTATGTTCTCACTTTTGTATTGCTGTAAATCAGGCCTTGGAGTAGGGTGTTCATGGATGCTTATACATGCCGTGTAATGAACAGTGTAATGTACATGTATTTTTGTTTTTAAGAAAGTTTGTTCAACTATATTAGCTCTGATAGGAGTCAGGGTAATTATGTACTTATTTATTAGTAAGCATTAAAGATCAAATTTCACATGGGAAGCATATTAAATGTTATGTGTGAAAGAGTCTATAACAGAGAAAAATGAAGCAATAGATGTGCAGAATACGGGACTAAAAACCTCAAATCAAGGTGTTATTTTCATACAAGCCCCTCTTTCCTGCTTCACGATCAATGCTGCACACAACTGTTTGAAATGCAAGAGTTATCTGTACCAGTGACAGCACTGTAACAGCCGCACTCACACTGGTACTGCTGTAAAGGTTAAATAAAGGTGGGTGTTGTGTTATAATGATAATGCATTAAAGCAATTGAGAAATGCACACAGCTTTCGCCACCTGTATAGCAGTCTTTAACTCCGCATATCCAAAGTGATACTGGAAACAACAAAACCCACAGTTGGTGTGCTCTTTGTGGCTATCACTTACTTGGGCTGTTTATGTTGTTATGAAGCCAAGCCACCAGCATCTGTAGCCCAGTTCAAAATTTTCCATCTGGTTGCTTTTCTTCTTTTTAAATAGAGGTCTTAATAAAAGGTCAAGGAACCACTGGGGCAGGAACTTGCCGTAAGCTTTGGAAATCTGGCCGCTAGCACAGCTGCCTTGTAATTTCCCATGCTTGTGCTGTGATGGGTTCCAGCAACGTCACACCATGCAATAGTATGCATCCTGGCAGGAGGCTCCCGAGGACAGCCATGCTTCCTGCAACACATCCTGCTGGCCAGCCCTCCAGATGAACCTTTGGCAATATCTGCCTGGTGTTACTATCCTGGGCTTGGAGACACTTTATCTGAACCCCTCACCTTCTCCAAGGAGTTCATCTCTGCTCCCCAAAAGGCTGGAGTCTTTGGGAAAATTGATGATTCCAGTGGCCTTTCACCTTCATCATTTTTAAAAGCTCCTACCTCCAAAGGACATTGAAGTTGCAAAGCTAAGTGGGTGGAAGGTAGGGAATATAAACAGCAGATCTGAGCATGTAGTAGAATTGTACTGTGCTGCACATGTTCAGGAAGGGGCATATTGGTCTGGTCAGAAAACATTCACAAAGCATGGATTTTAAATGGACTTCCTTAATACAGCACAAACAATTCAGCATCTTAACAGAAAGAAAACAATGTAAGATATAAGGGGGGGAAAAAAAAGAAGACATGAAACAAGTTTCTCTGTCATTATTGTCTTGCTTCCCTCAGATGATAAAGCATGAGGAAGACATCTGGGAAGTTGTTAAGTACGTATGATTTAAAAGGCTGCAAAATAAATCCTTCCTCTTTATCTCTGACATACCTGCTTTACCCTTAATTGGGGATTCTTCAGTTGGATGGTGCCTGGACTGCTGTGAAATGTCTTCCCTCCTTCTCTGAGTTCCTTAACATGTGCCAAGACTGATTCAAAAGTTAATTGGGGTATTGCAGTTCCCTGGCCTTTCGGAGCAGCAAACGTTTGTGGGAGAGTTCTCTAGTCATTAGTACACAGCTCTAGAGAAATACAAAACCAGTACGATCCTACGCCATGCACTGTATTAAATGTCTACTAAAAATCCAGCTTGCACTTAATATATAATTAAATATATGTAGTTACCTACTGTGTGTATTAGCAGCTCATGTCAATAAATTGTGCTACCTTAGTTCTGCTGTGTCCTTACTTTCGCCCACTTTGTTTTGGGTTTAGTAACACATTTAGTAACATTTAAAGACAATGACCTAGTTTAAGGCACTGGGGAGAGAAAAAAGCCGGTGCCTCCTCTCCCATGCCTGCTGCCTCTCCTGGTCTGCCTCTGGACCTGGCTCTGTGCTGTCACACCAGCATGGACAGCCCAGGATTGTGACTGCGCATCCCCATGCCTCGTCTCACCTCTGCCTCAGCCCCACACTGACCCTTGCAACACGCCATGTGCAGAAAGGCTCCACTTCCACTGATTTCTGGTTGTAATCAACGTCACATGGGCTGCTTTAAGGCGGCTTTGACGTGAGTTTGGATGCTATCTCCTCCTGCTACCTCATAACCTGCTGGCTGGTTTGTAACTCCTATCAGCAGCTGAGCTGCTGGTTGCAAACCAGAAAGCAGGGGTGTCAGGTGCTAATGGACACTGGGAATGGTGGTGGTGGCACCCAGGGTTTGGTCAGTCCCAGCAGCCAGTACCCAGGCTTTGGGAAGAGGCTCCTGCCGTGCCATAGCAGCTGGCAAGTCTGTTGAACAGAGGCTTTTTGTACAAGAGGGCATCCCAGAGAAGGGCAGTGCTGTCTGTTCCTGGGGGAAGTGGAAGTGAATTGACAGCCAGAGGATGAATGAGTCTTTGGGGCGATATATTTTCTGCCCCTCCTTTCTAAAAGCTCACCTTTGTGACACTCGCCTCTCTGGCTTTCCAAATGCTTACATCATGTCTCTCCTCACTTTGAATCATCCAGAATTGTATCCAACCCCATCCTTGCCCATAAATCTGGCCATGCAGCTCATGGCCCTTCTTCATCCTTATGGTTTTCTTTAATGTCACCAAAGTTCATACCCTTTGTAGTCCCTCCAAAACCCTGTAATGCCCTCACTGCTCTGCAGGCACTGGGTTTAGTTGGCTTCTTTTTCAGCCTCTCACATCATCCCTTTCCAAACATCTTCTGCATGTCACAGCCCCACAAATGTCACAGCAAAGCCCCTTGGCCACAGTTCTTTCCTTCTTAAAGGTAACATTGGTGCAATTCCCATTCCAGTCTCAGTGATAAGGACCAGAGGAGAGGGGATTGGTGGTTATCCTTACACTGTGAGTTCCCCAGAACAGGCACTGTCTTTGAGCACCAGCTCTTTATGAGTAATGACAGTAAAAAGTCCCAGGTTAGCTGCTTGTGGGGACAATTCAACAGATGCAGGCAACACCTGCATCCAATCAGGGCATGTATGAAAAAAATAGACCAAAATAAACCCTAGAGAAGTGAACCAGTGCCGTGCTGTGATTCTGTGGCAATAGTCAAATGTGTCACGCAGGCAAGGCAGTGCCACATGATCTTTAAAGAGATATTGGAAAAATAATGTTTTAACTCACAAAGGGTGAGGCAACAGACAACACTTTGTGATAGACCTTCAAGTTCTTCCTCTGATACCTAAGGAGATGGATACAGCAAAGCAAGTGTCCTTCCCCTGGAAACCATTCTCCTGCACGGAAAACACTGAGTAATGGGCTATTGAGCTTTGCTACAGGCAATGTAAGGTGCTGACAGAAAGACAAACTAAAGCAGGCAGGTAGTGAATGCTCAGAGTAACTGATGCTTATTGATCTGGTGAGGGACTGTGCAACCTGCAGAGTGTCTGAGTGCTGCCAAACCTTAATCAAAGAGAAAAAAGGAGCAAAGCCCAAGCAAATGAGACATTTTGTGTCTTTATTGAACACGGTCATTGAAAAAAACCCACAGGATTAATGCATTCAGCCCCATGCCCAGCAATGTGCTCTTTGCTGGAGTCCTCTGTGCTGAAGGCTGGTGTGATTCCAGGGCTGCAGAGGCCAGAGCAAAGGCCGGGCACATGCTTTCATTGCATCAGTAATTACTGGGGCAGTTAGGAGGATGGCCCTGAACCAGCCCAGCCAAGGAAAGGCTGTGTTTGAAAGAGTAGCCAGGCCAAATTATATTAGAGGAGTGTAATCCTGCTGCAAATCACATTACTGTCTACTTCCCTCCCTCCTCCCCCAACAAAATCTTGGCACTTAAAAAGCACTGAGTTATAGCCCTGGCCTTTTAGGGATTTTAATTCACTCTAACAGTTTCCTGTGCATCTGATGGAGGGCACAGTCTGGATGTATGATCTTCTCAAGTGAGAGAGAATAGGGCTTAAACAGCTGTATTTTGCTGCCATCCCACCCCCTGCTGAACAAATATCCCTTCCAGCACCGGCTGCTGCTTAGCATCTTCTTTGGGAAAGGAGAACCATGGAGCTGAGCCCAGCAAGCTAAGCAGTGCTGCAGGGCACTGCAGGGAGCAAGAGCCTCTCTGGCCATCGTGCTCAGGGTGGAAAAGATGCCACTCGTGCATCTCTTCAGGAAAAGCCATGTGTCAGGCTGTCCCCATTGTCCCCCAGGGCTAATGTTACCAGTGGCATCTTCTGCAGGACACAGGGAAGGACAAAGCAATCCCAGAGCTGTTTTGCAGGCATGGCTGGGGGCCTGCCCGGCTGGTGTGTGACAACACAAATGCAGAGCCTGATGGAGCAGGGATCTGAGGTAACTGGACAATAAATCAGCCAGGAGGAAGAGGAGGTAACATAAACCTCCTCTCACTGCAGCACATTGAGTATATTTAGAAACTCAGCAACTTAAGACCCTCTCTCAGCCAGTTTAAAGTGTCACCATTTAATAAGCAAACAAACTGACATCAGCATTAAATTCAAGCCTGTGGCAAAATATATGTGCTTGACCCTTGTACCAGGCATGGGAGGAAGCTTTCGGGGTTCGTCTGGGAGAGAAGACAGAGACCTGTCTGGGTCCACAGCATCCCTGGTATGGAGTGAGCAGGGGGGGATGACAGCCATTCACCATCACCTTTCCTGGAGGAAGAGGCACGCAATGGCATTTCCCACTGAACCACCAGCAAGCACTGACTTAAGTCATGGAAATGCAGGCATGTAAGACTGGTTTTCCTTTGCTCTCTTAACCAGAGCATCTCCAGATTGGTGAAGCAAGGAGGAAATAGCTTGGGGAGTCCATATTATTCCCAAACCCGCTAGTGGGGGGCCAGAAACCTTTTAGTGATGAATTTTGTTTGGAAGAGAAGAGCTCCCATTGCTCCTTGTCTTCATGTCCCTCACCCACGAAGCTCACCATGCAGGAGCTGAGGGAGGTTGCACTAAGCCAGTCAGACATTTGGTACTCCCCATGCCTTCCTCTTGGAGGTTATTTGATGGGCAAACATACAGGGAAACCTGGCAACCCTGACACTTTATAGCAATATAATTCCTCTCATACATTTCCATCAGGTTTCTCGTCTTACCTACCTAGCACCACTGCTCTGAGGATGGGATGCGCCGAGCAAGGTAATACTAAGGACTGCTTAGGTTTCAAATTGTTACCAGATTTAAAGGGGAGGATGACTGCTTAGGGGTAAGAAACAGAACAGTTGAGGCAACTGAACTGTCCAGAAGTGCCCTGTTGAAATATGAGTATTATGGGTCAAAACCCACGGGGAGGCTGGTCAAGAAGTACAATAAAAAGCCAAGTTTCATCTGTAATGTCCCAGTGCATTCAGACAAACCATCATAAACTATCTGGTTACCACAGTAATGAGTTACTGTCTTGCTGTCTTCTGACCAGAGATTAGTTGTCAAACTAAGCAGTAACCCCAAAGCAGAAGCATGGGTCCAGCAGGGTAAAGCTGGCAATATCACAGGTCTTAGTAGTCACAGTGAAGGGCAGAGAGGCTTGGTCTGTGCCAGGACATTTTGAGCAAGACAACACCTGGTGTGAAATGCTGCAGGATTACAGCTTCTAAATAAAGTCACGGACCTGTACCTGCTGCTGCTTAGGCTTGGCAGGCTCATTCTGCCTTAAACTGTATGAGACTGAACTGTTACGCTGATCTAGATGTTAAATATTTGTTCTCCACTCCACACTAACTTGTTATTTGATAAGCAGTAATGTCCTGTAGGTTTGCCAGGGGGTAACCACAGCAGGAATGCCTGAACTGATGTGATTGGCCCTTGGGGCAAATAGATTGACTTAAAAGAGTTTGAACTCTTAGGCAAGGAACAACTGAGTCCTCAGGGTACAAATAATGAGATTATCCCTCCCGCATTCAGCAGCTAAGTGTCTGTTACACAGACCATGTGCAAGGGGAAAACCATACTCTCTTTACACATATTGTCCCTGTATTTTGGAGCCCTGAGGATGGTGGGACTCTGGTTGTGGGATAAAAGACAGGCAAAACCACCCCAGAGGTTGTTCACCGTGTCTCAGTGATGGGGTTTCTGCAGCACCACACAACACTGCACAGTGATGCCTCAGGGGGCTCTGGCTTCTCTCCTTGCCTACAACACCCATGCCTGTTTTCACGGCTGGGTGGTCTGTTTGGTGAACACATCTGCACATGAAGGTTCAAGTCTTCTTAATTTCTACTGTATCTATGCACTGCATGGGGATTTGGGAGCGGAAGGAGCTCCCCAGCTCCCCTCTGCACCCTCACCAGTTACAGCTCAACTGAAGGTTGTTGCTGAGGCTGAGGGACACATGCTTGACAGCTCTGATTTAAGGAGATGGTCAGATGTGTCTGATGTTCAGTTATGGAGTAAGAGTCTGATGTTTATTTAGGGAATAGAACCCAGGCAGTTTTCCAGACCCTGTCTTGGTTCACCAAATTCTGAAGCACACAAGAAAAGTCCTTTAAGGCAAGATCCCTCCCCTCCCCGCCCCCGCAGAGAGCTGATTGTTTCTCAGCTTCTGTTAAAAAAGAAAGAGTAATAACAAATAGTTACCTTTGAAAAGTTACATTTGTGCAGGAACAGCCTACTTTGACATGTTTTTAAGCACATATATCAATAGCTGAAAGCAGCACTCCGTTTGAGATGATCTGTGGACAAGAAGATATGAAGTGGACAGATGAATCCTCTCCCTGTACTGGTAACAGATACATACTCACAGCCTGTTCACACTGCCTGATGATACAGGCTTAAGAAAATGTGAATTAATACTTAATTAATTTATCCAAAGTGGAACAGCTTCAACAGAAGAGAGTGCTATTTCAGAGGGAGCAAAGCCTGGATGTATGAACTCTCTACATAAGGACCAATATAGAAAATAAAGTGCCACATAAAGAAACTTTGACTGACAAGAAGCATGTCCAAGTTCTTTGAAATAGCTTCCATTCAGAGGCTGGTTCAAGCCCTCAGGGAGAGCAACCTTCTCAAGGTGACTGATGGAGGTGAGTAAGGCTGCAGTGATTTATACACCCTGTCCTGGGTTCAGCAGTAGCAGTCATGTTTTTCCTTTGTGTTAGCTGGTGCAGTGCTGTGTTTTGACTTCCAGCCTGAGAACAGTGTTGGTGAAGCCGATGTTTTCAGTTGTTGCTAAGTGATGTTTACCCTGACCAAGGACTTTGTGAGGCTCATGCTCTGCCAGGGAGGAGGGGAAGCCAGGAAGAAGCAGAGATGGGGCGCCCGAGCCAGGCTAGCCAAGGAGGTATTCCATACCACAGCACGTCCTGCCTGGGGGGGGTAACTGGGAGTTACCTGGAAGGACACGGGCTTCTGGGTGGGACTCGTTTCTTGGCCGGTGGTATCGTATTCTCTTCCCTTGTTATTTTCTCTTATCATTGTTGTAGTTGGTGGTAGCGGTGGTGATTTGTGTTGTACATTGGTTGCTGGACTGTTCTTGTCTCAACCTGTGGGAGTTGCACTCTTTCGATCCTCCTCCCCGTTCCTCCGGGAGCGGGGAAGGGGAGAGCCCGGCACCACTCACTGGGAGTGAGTGAACAAGCTGTCTGGTTAGGGTTTAAACCACAACAGTTCTTTTGGGCTTTTTCTCTCAGCCAAAGTTTGAGTAGCAACTGTACTTGTCGCTGGGGGTGGTGAAGCTGCTGTGCGTGGAGCTGGAGTAGCTGTGCTGACTGTTGCTTTGCCCTCAGATCCACCAACATTCTTTTCCTTTTGAAGGTGCTGGATAGTGTTGAACAAGGCCCTGTAAGCATAGGCCAAGCCCCAGCACGTTGCCGTGATTTGTCCATCTCTGGTATGGCCAGAATGACCACACACCTCATTTAAGTGTTTTACTAATTCTTCGGGATTTTGCAGTTCGGTAGTGAAATTCCAAAGTACTGGAGGGGCCCACTGACCTAGATACTTGCCCATACTATCCCACACACCCTGCCACTCATGACTGTCCAGCCTCAGGGAAAATCTCTTGGTCCTCCTACATCATCATTTGACCCCAGACAAGACCCAAACCTGACTCTGCTTAACTCTTGAAATCATTCGTGGGCAAAACACACTCTGTATGCGTGCCAACATGGTGATCACCATCACGATCAGCAAACAAGTCTCAACAGCATTAAAAGGCCATTCAAAAACTTCAAAACTCTCAAATGTAAATGGTCTGAGGGGAGGACTGGGAGGTTAAAAGAATGTCTCCTTCACAGGCTGAGCACCTCAGAAGGAGAAAAAAGATGTGTAACTGCTAAGCACTTCTATTATATACCTCCCAAAGTATAAAGGTGGTGACCACACTGGGAACATAAGACAGATCAGTTTCATGATCAATGATTCTATCATATTACAAGTCATTACCATAAAGTACAATGAGACAAAAACCTTAGCCCAAGCCCCACACTTGAAAAACACTAATACAGCAAATACCGGATGGACGTAAGATACGATATACTGAAACTGTGAGATCAAGAGGAACAACCTTGAGAGCCAATAAATCAGCATTGTGACGAATGACTATTAATCCAGACAGATCTGTCATTATCTCAACCCTTTGTGCCCCACGTTGGGCGCCAAAAGAACTGTCATGGTTTAAACCCAGTCAGGCAACTTGTTCACTCACTCCCAGTGAGTGGTTCTGGGCTCTCCCCTTCCCCGCTCCCGGAGGAATGGGGAGGAGGATCGAAAGAGTGCAATTCCCACAGGTTGAGACAAGAACAGTCCAGCAACCAATGTACAACACAAATCACCACCGCTACTATCAACTACAACAATGATAAGGGAAAATAACAAGGGAAGAGAATACAAAACCACCGGCCAAGAAATCAGTCCCACCCGGAAGTCCGTTTCCTTCCAGGTAACTCCCAGTTACCCCCCACCCCAGGCATGATGTGCTGTGGTATGGAATACCTCCTTGGCTAGCCTGGGTCAGGTGTCCTGTCTCTGCTTCCTCCTGGCTTCCCCTCCTCCCTGGCAGAGCATGAGCCTCACAAAGTCCTTGGTCAGGGTAAACATCACTTAGCAACAACCGAAAATATCGGTATCACCAGCACTGTTCCCAGGCTGGAAGTCAAAACACAGCACTGCACCAGCTACCACGAAGGAGAAACATGACTGCTACTGCTGAACCCAGGACACATCCACAGGGTGCTGTAATTAAAGGTGAGAGAATACAAATCCTTAAAAGACTTTCGGGGAAGGGGAATTGAATAAGCTGAAGAAAATAAACTGAAAAGTCCTGGCAGGATCCAATATGCAATTTGTTGTTGTTCAGCATGTCCCTGACAAGGAGACAACTTTTGTATTACAGACAAGTGCCTGCAGGAAGGTCCCTGTGCCTGGCTGGCACATCTTCTGAAGCAGGACTGGTGGTGCCCCAACACAAGGGTAGCAGAAGGAAAATCTGTCAGGGAGAGGGTACCTCTTGCTCTTGGTGAGGGTCTCCTACTGTGGTTTTGTCAAGAAAGCTCTCCCAGACACCACAGTGCTTGAAGGGGCACAGGTTTCACAGGGACATTCCGCTGCACTTCAGATGTGTCCTGCTGCAGGGCAAAGCGTCATGTTCTGTTGGTTTGGGGAAAGCTGGTTGCTGCTCTATGTGTGGGACGTGGAGCTTTGGGCTCAGCGAGTGATGAATGCCTGAGACCACAGTTCAAACGTCACGCTAGGGAGAAAGCGGGGCAAGCAAGAGGCAACACAGTGGAGGCTGCATGACACGTCTTCCTCTTGCTTGCAGGAAGGAGGTTGGGTACCAGCTGCTAAGCAAGGAAGCAAGTGGAAAACTATGACCTATAGGAAACTATGTGAGGCACGTCTGGTTGCCTACAGATGAGCTGACAATACCAACACTGGAAACAGATGCTAAATTGATTGGAAATTATTTTGGAGGAAAGCCATAGCTGGAGCAGGAGCGCTTTTAGAAAGACAAATTGACGTAAAGTGCATTCTGAAGCATCAAATCTGTTCGATTCTGAGAAAAGCATGACCTTCTCTCTCTTCGGCATCACTGCAGGACTTTGCACAGGCCATACACCACTGCATCTTGCTGAAAACAGCAAGGTACACACTTAGAAAGCAGCCAAATGCTGCTGGTTGGCACCAGGATCCATTAGGGATCCTGACAGAGAAGCAGTATCTCAGTGACTCCTTGATTGACAGCTCTGCCAGGACACAAGTATCACCAATTCCGGGTGCCCCTGCTCCAGGTGAAACTCCTGCACTAATGGTGATGTCTTCCTAAAGCAGTGGGTAAACAGCAAAAGATCCTGGAAAAATTTTACTGGGCCTTGCAAGTCAAAACACCAGGTCAGGGGAATGAAAGAACACAGTGAAACTTGGAAAAGCTTTTTTCCCCTCATCCCCAAAGTCAAGATTGAGCCTGTGCTGCCGTCACTGCAGCTTCTCTGGGAACCAACTCTCAAGAGGGTTGGGAAGGGAAGCTGGAAGCTTTCCAAGGCTGATGTATTCTTTAATGATGATATGCAGGAAACAAATCTAAAATCTGTGTTAGACACAAAAGGAGAAAAAGGAGAGGAATAAATACCTGTTAATAAATATATTTGGATCAATATATTGAAATATTAGGAAAAAATACATAGCAACATCTTGGATGAAATATTCCAGATAGACAGACACATAGCTTGGTTGCACCCACGTCTGGAAGTGCCCAGCATCCTGCAGCATCTACTGCACTTCATTTTCTCCATCCTAATACTTGTGCTTGATACTTACTCTCACGCTGTCAGGCTGGTTTTTGTTACTACAGCCTTTATGTATTTACACTGGCCAAGAACCCACAACCATATGCCAGAAACAGCTTTTATTCTCATCATCTAAACAGGTTCCATGTTTGTTAACATTCTTCATACAAAGATACATACAACTAGTTTCTGTGAACCAGAAACATACTGGTTTTGACTGTTCACACAGTACCTAGAACAGATGCAGTCCTGAAGAGCACTTTAGGCCCCCTAATGCAATAGAAGAAACAAAATCCATGCATGGAGAAAGCAAGATTTTAAAACATGCTTATTTAAAATAAGTTTATTATAATGAAATAATATAAAAGTCTGACAAAGGCCTTAACAATGTTCCAGAAGAAGAGACAGATGCTGTATGATTTGAGAGATGATGCAGACTGGAAACTCCAAAGTATCTTGGACATAACTGCTTATGAAAGCACAACTTGTGCAACGCTTACACTGGAACAGGTGATTCTGGGGGCATGAATAAGCCCTTAGAATTAGGTAAATTTAAAGTGTGAGGCAATATACCTTCTCTTCATCTTTAAATGTATTTCAGTATGTATGTAATGTATTTTAGTATGTATAAGTAAGGCTTTCCATAAGCTCAGCTTGGCATTGGTAAAATGTATGCCCAAAATTGGCTTGAAAAAAGAAAAGAGAAAAGGAAAACACAAAAGCAATCTGCTTTGGTTTTCAGTTTAGTCACCATATTCTGGGATGAGATTTACTTGTCAGGTTTCAAGTAGACATAAATCTCAAACTTTCAAGATGGCTTTAACTAAAGTAAGTTTTGGACCCCCTGAATGTTGCAATGAAAACAAAAAAATAACAAACAGTGTTAAGCAGAAATCAGGATATGAAAACAGGGAAGTGTCATATATATATATGTGGTTTTTTATATATATATATATACATACACACATACACACGTATAAAACCCACCTCCATCACACCAGAGATCACATTTTTAAGAACTGCATGTTGGTGGGAGGGTGCACGAGTGTTTAAGTGATCCATATGCCTATGCTCTAACTTCAAAGTAAATGCTTAAATCCATGTGTGAACCATGAGCAGGATCAGCTACTGCCTGGGCTTGCTCAGAGCCAGTAAGTGTACTATTCTGCACAAGGGTGATTTTATATCGCTGAGAGCATGCAGTAGTTTGCAGGGTTTGTTCACAAGAGGCTACAGAAGGTAGCAGCACGGCATGAATTCAGTTATTCCCAGCCCCCTTCTCTTTCTGTTTTATCTGTACCATGCAGGTAAGAGAAGTCAATTAAAAACAAAAATAATCCCTGTGCTTTCACTCACAAGAGGCAGAGCTGCCAAGTCTGAAGTGTCCCAATTTAAATTTCAGCAGTGAAATTAAACATTCCAAGTGGTGTGGTTTTCCTAGCAAAATATATCAAACCAGGGAGAAAGTTCAAACAAAAGCCGCACATTCTCCATCTGACTGTACGCTTGGTTGCCTGCCAAAGAATTCAGGTCCAATTTTCCGAGTTTACATTTGTACCACTTAAAATTTCCTGCTGTGTGTTCTTATGGAGAGCTGTTTT
Organism: Pezoporus flaviventris; assembly: GCF_033815535.1. NCBI lineage: Eukaryota > Metazoa > Chordata > Aves > Psittaciformes > Psittacidae > Pezoporus > Pezoporus flaviventris. The sequence continues at coordinate 17,461,174 of NW_026892585.1, read as the reverse complement.
GACGTGACTGCAACAATGGAAGACCTGTCAGATGATAGTAGAAGGAAACAAAGGGATGGGGACCAGGTGCGGTAAGAGGGAAATACAGTCAGGGAGGAACAGGCTAACAAACTTTTCTGGGGTCTGAAGCTAACTTTAAGGCTCCCTGATGTTTTTCGCAACAGCTGAAGTGATATGAAAAGCAATAATGAAAAGTGTTAGGTCCAGCACATGAACATGGGTAACACTGTTTTCTATAATGGTCCACACCCCTTGGCCAAAGCACCTTGTGAACAAGTGGAGCAATTTTGGGCATACTTTTTATACATCCAGCCAACTAAGTGACACTTTTCAAACTATGGAACATTTTTAAACACAGCTGTAACCTAAAATCCTCTTTACAGAGAGCTTGTAAGCGAAGGTATATGGCCCTTAAAAGTTAAGTGCATCTGTTAAAGGGAGACCCATATTACAACAGTGTCAAGACAGGATGTTTCAAAGATTCCTTAAGTTTACACTAAAGCATTTGAGTATCCAGTTCATATTATACAATTGTAAAGTCACAGTACATCAATATGCAACTGAGTACAGGGTCTTAAAATAGCAGAGGGGGCCGCAGAACATAGTTGAAAAAAAAAAAAACCCAAACAACCAAAAAACCAAAACCCTCAACAATAAAATAAATAAAATAAATAACAGCCTCCCGTTGCTAAGCAGAACTCGACTGAAATTATTTGAGAGCCCTGCTCTAATGCCAACGGCACTATATTACAAAGATGCTTGTATGATCTCTATTCAAATATGCTGACTGCCATTATTCAGTACTAGACAGCACTTCTATCAGACTGCTTTGGGATTTACCATATCTCAGCAAGGATGCGCACCAGATAGACACTGCCAGTGTCATTAGCTGTATCAGACTTCTGTGCTCAGCTATACCAATTTCACAAAAACCAGCCTTACGCCACTAGGGTAAGGCTGTGATTACTCTTATTTTGCCATGGCTAAGTAAAATCCCTGAGAATATGCAACTGTTAGACACTGCAGGAAACAGCCGAAAGCATTTCTAAGGAAAGGGATGCAAAACTTTAGACTAGTGCAGTATAAGAAACTAAAGCTGTTCATGTAAAGTACACAGAGCAAGGGTGCTGTTATCCGGGGATCATGTAGACTTTTATCAGTGTGCAGGTCAGCTGTTTGTAAATGTCAGTCATTAAAAAAAAAACCCAGAACAACCCTAACAAATTAACAAACCAAACAAATCAAACAGAAAACAGCAGCCTTCTCTCCATTCCTAAATCTGAAGTCCAGAAGTCAGTTGCTTGTTCTCTATGATTATTAAAACCAAAAGCAATCCATTTGCCAAACTGGCATCACTGGAAAAGAACTGTGTAGCAGTGTATATGCTTCCTCTTGGTCATCTGTCTACTGCATCCTTAGGGGTATAACCTGGAGTTCAGCTCTACAATATTGTGCACGGGTTTCTTTCTCAGTGGTGATCTGACTGGAAAGATAGCATTTGTAAGTCTTAGAAGTGCTCAACACCCTGCAAGAGAAGTGCATGGTGAAGTGTAAATTTTGAAGGCAAGGAGACCTTGCTCAATTCCATCTCCACAAGAGAAGGCCCCCATTAACAACAAACACACAGGAGCCTCCTGAAGCCACGGTCTCCTAAAAACATTCTCAAGTACCAATCCCAGAGTTCAGAAAGACCAACTTTACACAGAAGAGCAAGACAAGGAAGCCTGCTCTGAGGCAGGGTGCCATACTAGTCAGAGGGTACACAGTGTGGACCACTCTGTTTGTTAGAAGAAAGAAGAAGGGTAGGAGTTAGTAATTGCTGAACCTAATGAAACAATGAAGCTGTAAAGTTCTCTGTCTATGAAATAAAGCCTCCTTACTCTTTGCATCAAATACGGGGTATAATGCACTACTAACAAACCAGTGGTTCTCCTGATAGTTAACTTCCCTGCTACTAGAAAAGCTTAGAGCAAAAAGGGAACTCAATTTTCATCATGATCTGACAGTTAATTTCTAGAGAAGACAGATCTCTTCCAGCCAATATTTTGTGGAATTATGGTCTCCATTACCTTTCCAAAGCATGCAGCTAAGAACTATTACAGCAAAGCTTTCCACATAACAGCTGAAAACCTTGAGGAAACCATGCTGGGTGGAGAGTTAGTTGTTCTGCTTCAGGAGTAGTTTCTTTGCATTCATGCTTAGAAGCAGCAGGCAGCTGAACTTCTGCCTCATTTTTAGCACTGCAAGAAGTGAAATAATTGAATGGAGCTTTGGTCAATTTAACTTTGTACTCAGACATAAATATATACTACTTAAATTAAGAAAATCCAAAAGACTAAAAACCCTACATCCTTCTGATCCTCTTGGAGTACGTAGGAACTACAGATAGGCACAACTCAGAGAAGATGACAGGAACAAGGAAATTGCACTGTTCAAATGCCTAATTAAAGCCCTGGTATCTTGCTTTATACAGCAAGTGTGAGGTTTGGTCTTTTCTTCAAGCATCACATGCTTTCCTTAAAGCTCACAATGCTAGGCTCTTTAAAAAGGATCAAGTATTCAATGTGCAGACAGGCTCCCATCGCAAAGCAATGCAGAGCGGCAGGTCTGCAGTACATTCATTTTACTGACAACATGGTTTTTAGCCTAGAAAAGCCAGTACTTCTCCTGTATGGCGACACTGACTTCTATATTTATGAAGATTTACTAATTACAAGTACCTTATTAGCACAGCCTTTTCTCCTGCGTATGAGTTAAACTCAACTGTATGCACTGTATGTGAAGCCCTACATCACCACTGAAAGACCTGCTTATGCTTTGAATGGCCAGTCAGTAATTCACAGGCAACCTTCTAGTCATCAACACAACTAGGAATTTTGTCCATTCCATATCACTAGGTAAAAGAACTCCCTTTTTGTTTTTAATAGCAGCAGTGTCAAGGAGCACATTTTCATCTCCATCAGCAAAATGGGAAAAAGGGCAAATCTTACCTTCTTAATTTCCAGTCACTTGTATGTCATTTCAGGTTTTTAGATTTGTAATTGGCCCAATAACAGTGTAACAGCTCCATGACAAATTCTAGCTTCCCCTACACTTTACTCATTTCATATCCACTTTCATGAAGTCACTGCCCATAACGGCAGTTTAGGAAGGATTTTAATGAAATCTGCCTCTTAAACTACCAGCTGTATTAAATTTAAAAGCAAATACTTTGGTTTTGTGTGAATTTAAGAAAACCCTAAATGCAAAATAGAAAAACCCACCAAAACTTTAATAAACCAGAATGATGGACATGATCTTCAATTGCTTGTGTGAAGCACTGTTGAAATTAGCTGGGCTTTCCCTGTCTGGGCCAGCAAATTTCTTGTGGACCACTGGCAGGAGCTGACAGGGAGACCATAACACATACTGGGAGCTGGTCAGGGAACATGACACGTAGTTTCAAAGGCTGGCTCCTGGGGAAGCTCAGACCACCAGCCACAAACGCCTGTGATGAAGATCCCCCAACCGAGGAGGTGCTCCATTAAAAAGCTGCAACCCGAATTAAGGGACAAACTCACCACATACCTTATAGGCTGGCATTTAGGTGCCCTTCTACTACTGTGCTAACTAGAACTCTCTAACCCTGTCCTACACAGTCACAGGGAGTGAGCACAGACCATGGGAAAGCCAGAGCCAGCAGTGCCTGCCTGGGCACCGTGTTGACATCCCAATACTCCATTGCACACAAAGGTCTCCTCTAAGGGAGTAAAGGCCAAATTCTGCTCTGTTAATTTGATGAGGTGAAAAGGAAGCACACAGGCAGGAGAGAAACAATCAAAAACATTCATCATGGACACAGTTATGACCCAAAAAGAAACAGTACCTCTGCCTTTAAACACAGTCGAAGTGTAACAAAAAAGTAAAAATCACACATACCCTTCCCCCAAAACACTCACAACATCCTTCCCACGTGAAAAGATACAAAAAACAGAAATGAGGTCCAAAAATAAATCAAATGAAAGAAATCTTTGTTAACAGACACAGTCCCTGAAGTTTTAAGATGTGGTCTTGCTGTAGTCATACCACCTCATCTGACTCCAAACCATGTACTTCATAGAGAGTGTCCAAGATATTTAGCTGCTTTTCCATGGCTGGTAAGTAAATGTTGAGGTCCCTCTGCATTCCTTTGTAAAATGTTTCTTCCTGAGGATCACAATCCTCTACAGACAGGGCTGCCACAAAGTCTTCGTAAGTTGGAGCTGCCCTTAAAGCTAACTGGAGAGGAAACAAAGCTATCAGGTTTGCAAAACAGGACAGGAAAAGAAACCTAACTAAAGCCAAGAAAAACTTCCAAGACATCCCTCATTGCACTTAGATTGTATAGCTTTAATGTATTTACGTGTACATGCATATGTTAAGGATTTTTACTGGTAGGAAGGCTAACATCTTTTTATTTTACTGTTTTTATTATCCCTGCATAGATCCCCAGTCCAAATCACCTTCAGGGAGGCCTGATTTTTAGGGAGGCCTGATTTTTAGGGAGCCTCTGTATATCATATTTTGTATTGATAAATAACATACACTAAATACAAACCCCAAATAAAGTACAGTTTGTTCAGGGAACTCCCAACCCAGTGTCACACACTACTGCACTAAAGCCCCATTCTCAAAATGCTCTTCAGAAAGCTCTCCCCAACATTTCTGTTTCTCCCAGCTGAAGTCTCTGCTATGATTGCCTGGATGAAGCTTTCCTTTCTCCTTTTGCAGTTTCAGTGATAATTTCCAGTGATAAACACAAGGGGGAGCTGCCAGACTGGACAAAAAATAAACCATTTCCTCTAGCCGATATATTCTACTACAACTCTTGACACATTCTGCACTAAACCGTCTTGAATGATCACATCCAAAGACAGATCAATCCTCAAAAAAAGCAACCTCAAACTCTAATTTCCTAATTTAATAGCCCTGCAAGACTGTGCTGAAAAACACATAATGAACAAAGTGTACAGGCAAGCGTGATCTGGTTTGGCACCAGAAAGCAGGTTCCACCCTGAAATCCCAATACTAAACATAGTGATAACCATGACAATTAGGTTGGACAAAGGTATCTATTAATTGTAATGCTTAGAAATTTAACATAGGTTATTAATTACATACAACATAAGATCGCACGAACAAGACCCCCACCTTCATCAGCAAGATAAATACTTACTGCAAAGACCCCGCGGACAACCCAACCATGGTGCTGCCGTAATGTCTTTCCATAAGCATTGTCTTAAAGGAAAAGTAAATAAGAAATAAATAAATCAAGAGATAAATGTATGGCAGTTTTAAGTTTGCATCACAAAGAGAACTTAGAGCTTAGAAATTACTATTATATGATACATTCTTGTCACTGGATGCAAATAATGTCTGTTTCTGAGCACCACAGTTATAACTGAACCTTGATGACAGATACAGGATTTTTGCACTGGGGTCTCAGCTCTGCTGTCAAATCTCCTTCAACACATCCTCAGCAAGTAAGTGTTCTAACAGACAGGAAGGCAAATGTAATTTTTCATTTGACTACCTGCGTTTCATAAATAACACTTCTTCTACCGTCTAGAACTCAGTCCAGTGCAAAGCTGAGAACATATTATATGGGGTTAAACAATCCTGCAAGCTGATGGTTAGCCAGCTCAGGTGTTAACCAAGAACTCCACATCTGAAGGTCCAGTTTTGAGGACCAGTAGAAAAGAAAGCACCAGGCCTTTACTGAAATAACCCTCAGGATCTCTCTTGTGAATGCCCAGAGTGCAGCCTTTGATGAAGACCGTTGTTATGTTCCTAGGCACCTTCACTTTCACGTACAAACTTCCTATATACAAATCCAAACATCTCTGAGCCATATTTTCTCACTCTTAGTTTGTTACTGTTGTAATTTCATATTCTTGTGCTTCAGTTGAATTTTTAAATATCTGACATTGTATCACACTTTCCCTGATTGAAAAATCACCAATGCATTTTCCTGCTTACTCAGGGATAACCACATCAAGTCTAAGGCAGGTTTGTATTTTGTTTTATACTTGCTGTGGGCACTAGCCTAATTCGGAAAGTGTCAGAAACTGTGTACTTGGAAAAAATTCCTTCACTTCTGTTACAAGTTCCCTTCTAATTGATATAGGCAGTACACAACCCTGCTGGCAAAGAGGTGATTTCAAAGAGCGATGCCAATCTCACAAGGAACTAAAAACATAACACAACAGTAGCTATAAATTCCAGAGCACTCCTGCTGCAAACTCATGGAGAAAACAGAACGAGTACTTTTTTCCCTTGTCAAAAGTATGCCAGATAAGGAAATCTTTATCTGCTATTAAATCAACATTGACAAGTTATCTAGTAATCCACTTGAAGGTGGCCGTTTTCAAAACTGTGGTTTTCAAAAAAAGTTATGTCTTGGAGATTACTTGCATCATTAGTCACTGCAGAAAAGAAAACAGGTTCTAAATGAGTAGGAAAGCAGCCAAGTATGTAAATTCAGAAGCACACAAAGAACAAAGCAACTGGCACTTACTCAGAGCTGTTTGGATATTCTTTTCCCCATTCTTCACTTCTGTCAAAAACCCTTTCAAGAACTTTAAGCCTCTGTCAGGATGAACCCATGAAATAGAAAGAAACCGTGTTTATAACGAAGTAACCCAAAGTATAACAAAGCCCCTAAAGTCACAATACAACTCAGAAGTGCAATAAAACTCAGAATTAAGGTGTTATTTTCAATCTGGATTTAAAAAAAATGGAGCCACAACCTCCAGCTTCTCTCCCTGCCCAAGGAAAATCACTTTGCTAAAACATTTCTGCCACAGCCTGAAATCGCCTGCTTGATGTTCTGGCCCAGAAAGATCAGTCACTCACTGTAACTTCACTTTTATGGGAAAAACAGTTGCCTAGCATCGCTTTTGCAGGCCTTTTGGCAAAACTGCAGCGATACAACCACAGATGACATATTAATCTTGAAACTAGCCAATTTGGATTAATGAAGCCTGTGGAAAGTACCTGATTTGCTCCACATACATAAGCCTGCACTGGTGAAAGGTCCCTCATAGCACCTCAGCAGTTCATAGGGTGAGCAGATACAACACTTACCTTTTCAGCCACAGAAGAGCCTCCGTAGCAGAGTTTCTAACTTGTGCTACACCTGCATTCACTTCATGCAGCACTATCTTCTGAAGAGTATCAAATTCTTCTTTGTTGGTTATAAATTTCTGGTTTATTTTCTGGGGAAAAAAAAACAACAAACCAAGAGCCAAAGCTTTAGGTTTTTAAGACAAAAGAGTGGCCTGCCCTATAAATACCACCTATTTACCAGAACTCTTCCCTTCAAAAGCATACCACAGATACCCAACCATGTCACACACTCCCCACAGCACGACTGCCCTGCCATGCTGGACATGCCTTCCCAGAGCACCACCCCAAACACATCTGGCTAGCCATCTGGGTAGTGCCACCAAAAAAACCCACCTCAGTCAAAGATTTACATGGAATCTGTGTGACAAAATGCTTTGGATTCACATGACACCCCGCACACTGGTGGATAGGAGTTAACTCAAGCTGCTCTCCAAGCAAGTCTTATTTGCCCCATGCTTCGACTACAAGCAAGACTACCTTCTGACAACTGCTAAGCTGCAAATTCTTGATTACACTTAGCAGTCTTCAGCATGCTTAAGCTTTTTTAATTTATTCCGAAGTTTGTTATACACAACTCCTCACAAAAACAAGAGAGAAAATATATAGAATCATAGAATCGTTAGGGTTGGAAAGGACCTTAAGGTCATCTAGTTCCAACCCCCCTGCCGTGGGCAGGGACACCTTATGCTAAATCATATCACCCAAGGCCTCATCCAACCTGGCCTTGAACACTGCCAGGGATGGAGCATTCACAACCTCCCTGGGCAACCTATTCCAGCGCCAGGGCAGATAAACAGATTCTTCTTCTACATTAAAGAAGTAGCTTCCTATCAGTTGACAATAAATATTCAAGGTTTTAGGTTTTTAAATAGCATTCTTCTCTCTTGCTATTTTCTGTCTTTCATTGACTACCTTCAGTGGGATAAGCAAATACGTGTCTTTGCACCAAACAAATCTGAATGCATGTGATGCTCCTTATCATCCACTCAGAAGATATGTTTTGCCTTTCTTTTTCCCCTTTAAAGAAAAGCTATGAAGTCTCGCTATGAGTACATCTTCTCTCACAAGCAGCACCTCAAACCTTTTCAGACTTGGAGCTGGAAGAACTTCCAGAACAAGAACTGGGGCTGCTGAGGAGCTGTTTCTTAATGCACTAACTTCCTCCCCCTTGGTTGAGGAAAGGGTTTCGTCCCGCCCCTGCCAGTTTGTTTTAGAGTCTAAAGTCAATATTGCTACCACCTCATCATGACTTACAACCTATCAAACTAAGAATCAAGTCATATTCCTTAGGTGTAACAGAATTTTTATATGGCAGTCAATCAAGTGTTTTATAAGCTTACGCACAACAACTGGATTTATCAAAGACCACATATACTGTGAGAACAGAATTAGGGGCATTTCAGCATTCTGATCTGACAGATGGTAGCATTATCAAACATTAAACAGCCTTCCAGTATTGACTCCTACAACAAAGATTCTTAAGCTTTAGTCCCTAAAAAAGATACTTTGTTAATAAAAAAAAAAAATAAAAAATCAGTGCTAGAAGTAAGCTTTTACCTTGATGTTACCTACAAAATCCATTTTAACAGGAGCAAAAACAGTTGGCCCCAACTTGTCTAGAAAAGAAAAAAAGTCCATATTTTAAAATTGTGCCTTTTTCCAGCCCTCATGTCTTCATGTCTTAGTAACAATTAATTTCATTTACTGTCTTAATCCTTCTACATGGCAAGAGAATATCGATAAAATCGACAAATGAACAATCAAAGTTTTTTCTTTGGTGTAGAACCAATGTTCATACAAGTGTTTAATACACCAACCTACACTTTGGAAGCCTTCAAAAGCGTGCATGCTCACAGGACCTCAATCCACTGTTAGATGCAAGGACCAAGCAGGTAGGGGGATACACTAGCTGGAGATAGAAGTCTTTCAAAAAATCATATTGCTAGTTCATCTGATGGTGTGCTGTCAGCTGTACTGGATGTGTAAGGTATGCACACTGCTCTTGAGGGGAAGAAATCTATCTATTCCGGATAGATATTTCCAGACTATACATGAGTTTGTACTAAATGAGAGTGGATCCTGTATAAAGGGAAGGAGTAAGAAACATCTTCAGCTATCAGCCAAATTGCTTCTGCTGATAGCAACTGTTTCTACTATATCACTTTGGCAGAAAAATTAATTCTTCAAACCAACTGCTCCACCTTTTCTTGCAGCTGACAGCAGTCAAAAGTAGTCAGGAGAAAAGAAGTAGCTGCTTACCAAGAACAGGCACAATTGCGTAACATGACTCCAGAAACTCTTCTGTTGGAATGCCCTCCTCCTCCCGAAGTTCAATATCACTGAACCTGGTGTCCATGGCAAGCAGAAAAGACTGTTACGTTAACTCATTTTGTGCATCTTCTAAAGGCAGAATTACATTTCATGCCCACTTCATTTTCATAGAGGTAAAATTTATAGATATATTCAAAATCAAATAAAATCTAGTGAAACAAAACCAGCATGACTTTTGTTTCACTCGCTTAAAGAAAATAACTGCAGAAAATACACATTCAGTGGTGTGCAAGGCTTGTAATTACAAACAAGGAAAAAACCTCCCACTCTACACTACTCTGCACAGCTCATTCTACAAAGGATATCTTCTTCAATTACTGTGCTGTATGCGGTGTTGTTACGTAATCTCAGCAACTACAGCTTTACAGACAGAAGAGTCTTAAAAGTGAGTCAATTAAAGGCTTAACAAAGTTTCAATAATCTTTTAAACTGAAATTTGTATTACCTATTGCTCATGACACTGAAGAAGGTAGGAGAATCATTGTCATTTCTGTCTTCCTCACAGAGAGTCAATCCACTTAAAGAATTCATTTCCAACTGCAGTAACTTGTGAGCACCAGGGCTTTCTACAGCCTGCATCTTGCTCTCTCCATCTTCTTTAATGCCTTACATTTATAGGAAACAGAAGAAAAAAACATAGAAACAGAAAACAGCTACCTACCCATATGGTTATTCCTATTCATCGAGATGCTTCCTATTTGATGGAAGGCACTTGGATATCTGGATCATGCAAGTTTAAAAGCTTTCCCTGCCAGCACTATGACTCTCACCATAGGTCCACTGCGTCCTCAAACCACATTTCAACCAGTACCCTTCCCGTTTCTTTTAATGAGACGGGCCAAGCACCAGGCTCCAATGAGGTGAGCCCACACACCTTCAAGCAAGGACAGCCTTATGAGAGAAGAGGATTGAAGAAGTGATTGGGTGCAGCAGGGAGCAGACCATCTCTTCAAAAGAAAGACTACTTCTTACATGGTTCTAACTTCCCCAGTGCTGATAAAGTGGCACAGTGCATTTTCAAAAGCAAAAGAGTAACAGTGACTTGTTTGCTCCTTCTGATAACTAAAAAAACCTGGCTGTTCAGATGGATACTGCTATGATATCAAAGGCTGCTATGTTCTCTCCGATTTGTGTGAGTATCTTTAAGTTTCTCAGAAAAAGATCCAAGTGTCCCTTCCACACTGCGGTCTAGCACATCCATTTCAAATGAATAGAACACTGCACGAGCATCACAGTATCACAGTATGCTAGAGATTGGAAGGGACCTCGAAAGATCATCTAGTCCAATCCCCCTGCCGGAGCAGGAACACCTAGATAATGTTACACAGGAATGTGTCCAGGTGGGTTTTGAATGTCTCCAGGGAAGAAGACTCCACAACCTCCCTGGGCAGCCTGTTCCAGTGTTCCGTCACCCTCACTGAGAAGAAGTTTCTTCTCAAGTTTAAGTGGAACCTCTTGTGTTCCAGTTTGTACCCATTACCCCTTGTCCTATCATTGTTTGCCACTGAGTAGAGCCTGGCTCCGTCCTCGTGACACTCCCCCTTTATATATTTATATACACTAATAAGGTCAACCCTCAGTCTCCTCCAAACTATAGAGACCCAGCTCCCTCAGTCTTTCCTCATAAGGGAGATGCTCCACTCCCTTAATCATCTTAGTTGCCCTGTGCTGGACTCTCTCCAGCAGCTCCCTGTCCTTCTTGAACTGAGGGGCCCAGAACTGGACACAATATTCCAGATGGGGTCTCACCAGGGCAGAGTAGAGGGGAAGGAAGACCTCTCTCGACCTACTAACCACCGCCCTTCTAATACACCCCAGGATGCCATTGGCCTTCTTAGCCACAAGGGCACAGTGTTGGCTCATGGTCATCCTGCCGTCCACTAGGACCCCCAGGTCCCTCTCCCCTACACTGCTCTCTAACAGGTCGTTCCCCAACCTATACTGGAACCTGGGGTTGTTCCTGCCCAGATGCAGGACTCTACACTTTCCCTTGTTATATTTCATCCAGTTATTCCCTGCCCAACTCTCCAGCCTGTCCAGGTCTCGCTGGATGGCAGCACAGCCTTCTGGCGCGTCAGCCACTCCTCCCAGCTTAGTGTCATCAGCAAACTTGCCGATAGTACACTCAATTCCCTCATCTAAATCGTTGATGAATATATTAAATAATACTGGTCCCAGTACTGACCCTTGAGGCACTCCACTAGTTACAGGCCTCCAACTAGACTCAGCCCCATAGACTACAACTCTCTGGCTTAACAGCATCTACAAAGGAAGGCAAAGTCTTATATATCCTTTGCATTTCTGACCTCATGAAGAACTACACAGAACAAGTCAAGAAACAAAAATGATATACTCGCAGCATCTGCAGCACACAAGCCACAGGTACAGCACATCTTGCTGCCAGACTGTAAAACTAGCATGCAAGATTTCTCAGGGAATCTGTCTCTCCAGCAAAGGAAGACTTTCAAGTGCCACTGAAGACTATATACGACCAACCTGACTTGAATTAGGTTGATCTCCTTACTTTAGCACTGTATTCTTGAGGTGTTACACTAAATGGTGACACATGCATTATTACTCTGCAGGGACTTACTATACTACATCAGCCACAGAAATTGGGGGGGGGAGGGGGAGGGGAAATAAATCAGGAGAAAACCCATTTAAGAGCAAAATCACCATGTTCATTAACTTGGGCTTGGGCTTAAAGACTTCAGCTAATTCACTGACTTGCATACATATGTTTTGGAATAACAGCCAGGCAGAGAAAGCTACTGTTCACAAATGATACAGTCCATTCAACAGGACTAGCAGAAATAATGTGTTACTTATATAGGCTTACCAAAATTAAGTTCACCAGCCCCTAACAATATAGCTACTTTGGACAGAATTTTATACTCAAGCAGTTCAACAGCCTGTTACTGAAGCCATACACAAACCTAAGCTATTGCTAAGGTAATAGAAAAAATAAGGTCCTTTCTAGTAAACTCTTAGTTGCAGAAAAAGGGTTAATTTTCTGTAAAGATCCGTTATAGCAATCAAGAGCTACTACAAGGTCAACCCCTCACAGAAAGGCATACAAAGCTTTAATATCCCCCTTTTGACACTGTAGCTGTCCGTACTAGCAGAGGTGCTAGCATTCCTAGTGGAGGGCCTCTGGGAATAATGTGCCTGTCTACAGCGCAAGAAGAACCCAAGCTCTGCCAGACTGTATTGTTACACATGTCAATCAGCATCTAGAGGAGCCTCCACCTGTCAGAAAGACTTTTTAGTTTCCTCCCCCATTCAGTCCCACATTAGCTTATGAACAAAGGCTTCAGCTTTGCGGTTATGAGAAGAGTTGCAAAGGTCACATATCAGACTAAAGCACACTGACATTCCCCCTCCTGGGAAGCAAGGTATCAGCACACTCTGAAGCAGCCTACACCTCCCTCCATTTACATTTAAAAAACTAATGATCCCGGATAAATGCTGATGCATGTATTTACCTGCCAAATCCTCTGCTATGTGATTGTCAATAGAAACATCCTTACTTCCTTCATTTGTTTCCAGGTTTAAACATTCCAGACTTTTAATAAGGGTTTGCTCTTGATGGTTTATTTCTACTTTTACAGAGCCATTTTCACAGGGGTTCAATTCCATCTGCCTGAAGAAAGGGAAAGAATAATGGTTAGTATATAAAACATTGCTTGGTAAGCTTCTTCCTGTGAAAACACACAAACAGCAAGAGAAAAACAGCAGACAAATTATAGGCTGTCACAGGCTGCTCTGAGCAAAAGAACTTGTCTAAAATAACAAAAAGAACCAGGCAGCTCTTTGCAGCAAGTAGGATTAATGATTCAACCTCAGTTTGCTGAGTTTGAATATATTTCCAGTGAACTTTATTGAAAAGAGACATAATAAAAAAATAACACAATTGATTACAAAAAAAGAAAAATAACAGGCAGGTGTTGTAATATATAATGTTGTAATATATAATGTTGTAACATAATAACATCCCCTGATTGGTACTTTAAAATATATACCCTTGCCATCTATTCCACAAATCACAGCCTGCTCTCTATCAATGATTTTATAAGGTTATGGAGTGGAACCTGAGATGTAGGACAGAGTACTTAAGTGGGACAGAACTGGCTGGTGACTAACCAGTAAGTCACCAAGTAGACGGCTGAGAAAAACAAAGGGGAAAGGGCTGCTAAGGGAGAGATGTGGTGAACCAGCTCCCTTTTGTTGTGTCAGCTTTCAAGTACACAGCTCAGCTATACAATTCTGCCTGCATCCAATACTAGAATAAAAATATGGAAGTAACAGCTACTAACAAAAACAGATTAGAGAAAGACTGAAAGTAAAGAATTTTGTTATACCTTTCCATTGGCGTGTGACCGGACAAAACAGAGTGCTTTACCTGTAAGATAAGCGGGGAAGGAGAATATTCTTTAAAGCAAGACAACTGTATCATGCTTCTCAAACTTCATGTTTTATTAAATACAAATTGGAGTCAGCAAAAAAGCCAAAAAAACTAAGCATATGCTCCCCAATTCTCTGACCAGGAGGCAGTATACAGACAAACACAAAAGAGGTGCTACATTATTACACTATTAGAATATTTCTCAGATGCGGTGACACATCTACCTTCCTACATATACCTTAATCTGCTGTTTGCTAGATGATCCAGTTTTGCCTATGTAAGTTGTGGATCCAGGATTCAAGAAAGTGCCCTTGTCTTGAAAGATAAGCTCATCAGCTCCTATTGGTGTATTACCACAGATCCAATGTTGCAGGAGCTTAGGAGAGTAATAATTGCGGTAAGCTCCTTCAGTGGACCAACTTGCCAAACAGCCAAGGTATTTTGAAACACCACTGTCTGCAGCTGGAACAGGCCCAGAAAGTTAATGCTTACTAACTTCCCCCTGTCTTTAAAAGTTAAAAGATTGGTCACTGCTTATTAAGAAATGGCCCTACCTCACTTGCAAACCACAAGAAATAGCTGGGTACATCCAGTGGAGGATTACTAGCTCTAATACAGTTAAAACCACATTCCCTACTTCTGCAAATGCTGCTTTATGAAACAGAGCCTTAGCATCCCTCCCAAGGCTGAGAGAAGATGATACTGTCCATTACCTTGTTCGTTCTGAGAACTGCTAAATGTGGGGATCCTGGTGGGGTCTGATGCAGTAACTCAGAAGTGAAGGCAGTATTTGCAATCTGCATACACTCTTCAAGAGTCTTCAGGAAGGTGTCACAGGTTGATTTTAACAGAGCTCCCATATCAATCTCATTCTGTGGGAAGAAGCCAATTGGAATAAATAGACTCACTGCAGAAGATAGATCTGGAGCAACTAACATCTACAAAGCCCACAGCTGCTACAGTCATGATTTCTGTTTAACATGAATTAAAATGCATTGTGTCAGCGTCTCAGAGAACTGTCATCCTGTATTACTGGGGCTATACCCCCCACAACATTACCAATCTTATCAGTCTCTGCAACAAACTCAGTATGCTTGCATTTTAAAAGCAATACCTTTTGGTTACTTATCCCTGGTGTTAAAAGTGTATTAAATACTAAGCCTTCATGTATTCAACAATGATATTCCAGAAGACACCACTGACATGAGAAATGAAAAGTAAACAAATAGATACAGAATGTTCTGCAGACAGTAACTTCAAAAATCTCATGAACAAAAATTTACTGCAATTGAAAACCAGGCAGAATGAAGTATCACATGGCCACAATACTCTTCATCAGTTATTGATGCAGTTATTCAGCAGTTATTGATGCTGAAATGCTTTTAGCAATAAATCTGTCCAATTAAATACCACCAAGATCAGGGAAAGTGAGTCTTCCCCCAGAAGCATGAACTATGAGCTGGATAAATACCACATTACTTATTCATTGTCAAACACCTGTGAGCTGCAAGTTCTAACAATGACTTTTAGTCACACACTACACCATGCTTCTGCACTGCCTGTTAATTCACCATAAAGAGCTTATCAGATATCTTTACAGAGACGGTTTGGACACACAAATGATTAACCTTCAGATGTTTTGCCTGCCTGTCCTGCACCTGAGGATGCATCTCTCCAGGGGGAGGCATCCTGGAACTTCACACCAGCATTTCTAGCAAGTGATGTGCATCCTCCTTCACATCTTTCCCAAAGCAAGGGGCAGATGACTGTCATTAGATTGCACTTAAATGAAGCTGCTTTGGTCAGGAAGATTTGCAAAGTTTGAAACTTTAACATAAACAAGGCTAATCAAGCAGGGTGCAATATTAAGTAACTGTGAGTGAATACTACATTGGCTAACCAGAAGAATTCACAATGCTCAAGAGTTTACAGATGTGATCTACACCAAACTAGAGCTGTACCTCTGGTTCTGATACGCCAGAAATGCTAGCTTCCTTTGTTTTATGCACCTGCTGAACAAGGAGGTTACAGTACAGTCTGAGTTCAGACATTTTGGTCTTCAAGGCTTCTGTGTTTTCAGTGAACTCTAAAAAGTGAAACAAAAGAAGAATTAAATTTATTGCATTCATCCTGAAGTATATGGTTTTGGACAGCTGCTGAAATAGTATTATCCAATCTAATTCAGTCAGTGCTTCCTTACTTCAAAACATTTTCTATCAACTCAAAAAGGTGAGCGGGATTTGCCATAAATTATGCTCCTGACAGATAAAATACTGTTTTATTATTTGCCATCACAGATAAGAAGAGTGAATAGGATATGCTCCTAGACTTAGGACATAGAAAAAGCAAGTACACAACACTTGACCTTAATAGGCCTTTTAAGTAGTGAAAACAAATAGGATACATAGGGATTTCATCCTGAGTAGTTTAAGGGGCAAACAATTACACTGTGAATTAAAAGATCAGGGTTCTGGGAGAAAACACTGGAGGAAAAATACACATCCAGTCCAACATAAAGGGATTAATTTAATATATATACTTGAATGTTGAAATAGTTGAGGTTGGAAGAGATCCAACAGAGACCAGATAGTCCTATTCCCTGCAGATCAGGGTCAGCCAGAGCACATCGCTCAGGGCCGTGTCTAGTCAGGTTTTGAACACTGTCAAGGATGGAGACTCAGCAACCTCTCTGTTCAACCTGTTTCAGTGCTCCCTCATCCTCACAATATAAACATTTTTGCTTATGTCTCGGTGGAGTTGCTTGTGTTTAAATTTATGCCCATTTCCCCTCATCCATTCACTAAGAGTCTGGCTCCACCTTTTTTATGCTCTTCCAGCAGATATTTCCTTAATCATCTTAGTGGCCCTTTGCTGGATTCAGTCCAGTATGTCCGTATGTTTCTTGTACTGAACACTGCAGAACTGAGCAG
Source organism: Pezoporus flaviventris (assembly GCF_033815535.1). Taxonomy (NCBI): domain Eukaryota; kingdom Metazoa; phylum Chordata; class Aves; order Psittaciformes; family Psittacidae; genus Pezoporus; species Pezoporus flaviventris. The sequence goes on along the minus strand of NW_026892585.1, from coordinate 17,444,362 downwards.
ATTAATCCAGATATGACTAACAGTCAATCTGAGATTTTTCAGAAATACTTTTTTACATTGAAGTTCCAGAATTACAAAATAAGTTTGTTTGTTAACAATACTAACATGATTTAGTTCTGCAAATACATCAGTACCTTTTCACCCGTGCTACTGCAGGTCAGTTATACCTGTAAACTTTGCCCTGCTTCTAAGCACTGCACATCAGGTCTCCACTTTGTGCAGGACTCTACAAGTCCACCCCTGGCAGTGTTCAGGGCCAGGTTGGGCAGAGCCTTGGCTGACATGGTTTAATGGGAGATGTCCCTGCCCATGGCAGGGGGGTTGGAACTTAAGGTCCTTTCCAACCCTAACTATTCTATGATGCTATTGTATGATTCTAAGTATCATCTTCTGCTCAGCTCTGACTCAGTTTGAACTGGTAGATGCAAAGCCTGGGGAAGATGCACATAAGGCCAAGAGGTGAAGTGACTTCTCACCTCAGGTAAAGGAAGTATCTGCTGCCCCTGCATTTGCTCAGGATCACTGACATATTAATAATTCAATGTTTTCCCATCTTCTACATAGTCACTGTGCTGAGGTTACACAAGGTTAAGCCCAGAGGTCTCACAGTGACTCATGAATAACACCATACTTGTAAGCAAGCGGGTTTTTCACTGGGGTGAAAGTGAGATTGTTGATGAAAGCAAAGAGGTAGATAAATTAATCTTCACAGCTTAACCATGATGGCATTTCAGTTTCCAAATACTAGTACGCATCAATCACAAAGGGTATTCTTGCCTTTCTCCTTCTGTGTCCTGCTGTCAGTCAGACAGGCTTTGGCAGTTCCTAGTGCAACCAACCACTTTTGCCTTTCAACAGCATTTCTTGCCTTCAGATAGAAGTATTGTTCCCCTGGGATGATCAGGTCCATTCGTGTGTTATCTGCAGGATGAACTGGAAGCAACACAGATTTCAGACCAGTCCCTCACCCCTTCCCAGCCCAACTGAGTATCTTAACAGATATGTTAAGTGGCAGGTCAAGCAGTAATGAAGGAGAGGCAACATACAGCCCAAAACTTCCCGTTTCAATTTCATAACATCACTTCTGGGTTGGGGAATAGACAGGCCACCCACACGTACAGCTGTGGGATAAAAGGCTACGAAAAGCAGTTTTGTGATCAGTACAGTAAAATCTGGGAGCCTTTATGGAAATGGAATCCTCTCTGGCAACCCTCTCTTTGAGGTTTCCAGCCCCTAACTGTACTTCAAACATGTGGCAAACATGCTCTGAGAGAGCAGACCTAGTATTTATTTATTATTCATATTTCTAGCTTCAGCTTTGTTCATATGAAGAGTCATTCGAAGCTGTATGATGTTCCACCGTGACTCATGAAACACAGTGACCCACATGTAGAATACCCATTATATTAGAGGCTTGCAGCTCTCTAGCATTTTTAAAATACTATAAAAACCGGTACATAGATTAATATATATACCAATACAAATACATACCAAAGAAATCAAGATACCAAATAGCTCTTGGGACCTGAAATCTCATCTTGAGTGCAACATTACTAGAAAAACTTCATGCAGCTGAGTGTTTCTGTATCTTAGTTACCTTGGATTTCACACACGGCCATTTGGATGCTTCCCTTACAACCCTTCCAGGCATCTTCCTGAGAGTCATAATAGGACAGGATGCCACCACAGAGAAGAAACCATCTAGGCTGCCAGCCTGAAAAACAAAACTGCATTTCTCAGTTACTCCTCTCCCTGCAGTTCCACCACCTCTCTCATTTGGGATTCACTGCAAGTAGGCCCCCAAAGGTTCTCAGTTCCCCTCAGAAAATTAAATCCTCTGAAGTAGTGAAGATCTGTGGACAGGCCTGGTTGCTGCATACCACAACCCCTGCTTGCTGGCAGCTACATGTCCTTTCTGCAGGCAGCTGGGCCACAGCAGTATGCTCCTGAGATGCCATATGTCATTTTCAGTAGTTTTGCTAACATTTGTGGCACTGACATACTCTCTTCCAAACTTACCTTTTCAGTTCACCACCCCTCAATTCCTTCCATCACTCCCCAACCGACCTCTTCTGTCTTACCGAAAGCCATCCCAGCTGTCTTGCCTTACATGTCTACCTTCCTTGTTAGAAGGGCTAGCCACATTGTCTTGAAAAACAATGGGCAATAAACTCCTAAAAATCAAGGGAAGGAGAGGACAAAGGTGGATCCATTGATTTCTGAAAACCATCTTTCAATTAAACGGTTCTCAACAGCTCTTGAAACTCCCATGCTGCCCACACAAAGTCTTGAATTAATGACATGCTCTTCTGGATACTTCCCCAGAGAACAACCAAAATGCCAGACTAGACCAAAATCAATAGTTCTGGTACACTTTTGCCCACCAAGCTGCCCAACTTCAGAACTAAATCACCCCTTTTGTTTTCTTCTTTTCTAAGTACTGCAGCATCATGAAAAGATAGAAACAAACACGGCACAATTAAATGTCTAATTAAAAACTACAAGCTCATCAACTTAAGAAGAAATGTGACAGCAACATCACTGGAGGAAAGCAGCTTTCATTACTGAGCTACAAGTTTCCCTGGCCAGGATCAATGGAGTGAGAGGCTGAAGCTTCCACTCCACAGGAATGACTGCGCCTTACCACCTAGGGACTGACCCCTTAGGCTACTGCTGAAGCCAAGTCCAACTCAGTTTAAGGTCTGAAAGCCCTAAAGCCACAAGCTGATAGTAGGAATTTGGTTTTGGGTTTTTGTTTGGTTAATTTTTTAAACAAGCAATACCACTGTAGCTGGGCCAATGTGGTCTGTAGATTGCTGTACCTTAGGGGAGGCTGGAAAACAAATTAAATCCTTTTCCACACCCTTCCAGAGCTTCCCCATATTTCCTAGAAGAATGTAAATACATTATAAATCCTAAAGTATTCCCAATACTTCTTTATTTTGTATGTAGAGGAAAACAATCACAAGAATGAGAATTGAAAAAAAACCCAAACAAAAACCAAACAAGACTGATTTTTATTTGTCTTGCCACCAAAATAAAGAAATTATCCTAAAAGTCACTACTGATATAGAGGAACTCACAGAAAAAAGGAGGTGATTGTTCAGCAGAGAGAAGCAGTTAATTGCTTTAGACACTCAATGGCACAGAACCAATCCTTTAACTAATGCACAGCGCCACAGTCAATACAAGCCTCTAATTCAGTCTGGAGATCCTGCTGCTGCACATGAATCATTTCAGCCACGGCCATACAGCTTACAATTGCAGCTGATGCTAAACCAAACTGCATCCCATCAATCAAAGGCTGTGTAATCAATTAGCCAACATACAAGGCACTCTGCCTCCATCACTTTGGAGGCTGGTTAAAAATACACTATGAGTCAATATATTTTGTTGAGGTTTTTGTTTGGTTAGGTTTTTTGGCAGCGGTTTTGGGGTTTGTTTTTTTTGTTTTGGTTTGTGTTTTTTTTTGAGGGGGAAGCAGCAATTACTTGTCATCCTTTGCAGAACCTAGCTCTTCTTTATTAAGATATGCATTAAAAAGTCTATGATAGGCAACTGTTAACTAGGACAGCATTTTCAGAACAGAACTGTTCTGATAAATGCAATAAAAACACATTTTTGTAAAAGAAAACCAATTTAAAAAAAATTAAGAAGATCCCAGCAAGGTCCTTTCTGTCAGAAGATGCAGTAACCACCTCGTACTCACTGAGTCAGCAGCCATGGGAAGGTTATCCTAAACAACCAGCTAAAAATAGTGTGTGGCTGACAAATCATAGGCAGTGCAACAGGGATACAATCTTCAATTACAGGAGCTTCACACTGGCAAGCATATAGAAAAGGGAAGGAAGAAAAAAACCTCCAAACAACAATAACCAACAACAAAAATCAAAGCAGCAAAAGGACACTTGGATGCTTCCATGGACACAAGTGTTGGGTTTATTCATTTTTATTCTCTCCCCATAGACTGTCCTGAGAATACTGCAATTTTTGGAACTGAGCATTCAGACCTCACCCGATACAGAAAATTAAAGCCGATCCTTCCAAGGTCTTATTGGTACTAGCACTGATACAACTTTGGAGAAGAATTTACTAAGTCCATTTATAGCGGTGGTGCACAGACAGGACAAAATATAGCTCATACTTCCACAGCTCATTTTGGAGACACAGAGCCATTAATGGTAAAAATTGACCTTGCTGGAGAAAGACAGGTATGAAAAAAAAACAACAAACCCAAACAATAAAATGCAAAGTACAATAAAAGCTAGCAGCAGCTTAAGGTATCAGCCATAGAATAAAATCAAGAGATTCCAGACAACTTCACACGATACAGGTTAAGGTCCTAATACATACTGCACTCCTGTGTGAAACTTTTAGTACCTATAGTACCTGGAAGATTTGATATTGTCCACTACAGAAACAGATATTTAAGCAATCTGCTTAAGGATTCAGTATTTCGGCTGAAATTTCGACAGCCTGAAAGACCTGTCTACTTCCACCACTACACTTCAGGAAGTCTGGATGCAGCCATCACTGAGCAAACTTGACATTTCTTGATAACACAGTTGAATTTTGGACATAATTCAAACCTAAATGTTATACAACTCAGGCTCCAGACAGCATTCATTCAAAAGTGCCAAGCCTGAAGACAGAAAAAAACATTTGAAGACATGCAGATCACATTAGACATCCACAAAGCCAAACCATCTGGGAGAACTGCATACTCAACAAGTCAAACTGGTGACCTGGAAAACAAGCTGCAATTAAGAGATGCCAGTTCCAGCTGCATTTCTAAAAGACACAAAGAGCAGACACCCAGGATTTTCTTATTGCTTGCTTTCCACTAGAATTATGTAATAGAATCATAGAATAGTTAGGGTTGGAAAGGACCTTAAGATCATCTAGTTCCAAACCCCCTGCCATGGGCAGGGACACCTCCCACTAAACCATGTCACCCAAGGCTCTGTCCAACCTGGCCTTGAACACCGCCAGGCATAGAGCATTCACAACTTCCCTGGGCAACCCATTCCAGTGCCTCACCACCCTAACAGGAAAGAATTTCTTCCTTATACCCAATCTAAACTTCCCCTCTTTAAGTTTTAACCCATTACCCCTTGTCCTATCACTACAGTCTCTAATGAAGAGTCCTTCCTCAGCATCCCTATAGCCCCCCTTTAGATACTGGAAGGCTGCTATGAGGTCTCCACGCAGCCTTCTCTTCTCCAGCCTGAACAGCCCCAACTTTCTCAGCCTGTCTTCATACGGGAGGTGCTCCAGTCCCCTGATCATCCTCGTGGCCCTTCTCTGGACTTGTTCCAACAGTTCCATGTCCTTTTTATGTTGAGGACACCAGAACTGCACACAATACTCCAGGTGAGGTCTCATGAGAGCAGAGTAGAGGGGCAGGATCACCTCCTTCGATCTGCTGGTCACGCTCCTTTTGATGCAGCCCAGGATACGGTTGGCTTTCTGGGCTGCGAGTGCACACTGCCGGCTCATTTTCATTTTCTCATCAACCATAATACTACAATACTTTATGCTTATTAATTTCTTGAGCTTCAACATAAGTCTATATAAAAAACCTCATGCAACAGATAGTCCTTGGACTTCTTTGACCTTAATTCAGATTTTAAGTGTGGATAAGACATAATTCTGAAATTTCCATGTTACGGCAACATCTGCCTGATGGGAAGGAGAAATTAACGCCTTCATCACATCCATATTCCTAATATTACAGGCAAGACCTAAGACTTAACTGCAGGTGGCAGAGCAGGGGCAGATCCCTGCTTTTCTGTGCAGGATCACAGCAGAGTCCCAGAGTGGCTGCTCTGACAGTCAGAGACATCTCACAGCAAGAATAAGTAATATCCACCTTTTCATCCCACCCTGGGCAAAGTAAGCTGTGCTGTATGTTCACCGTACCATCATCTACCGCTTTATCTCCCAGTATCCAAAGGTGGAAGAACCACTGGCTATGCTCAGTGCTGTATCAAGCTAGACAAGAGCTGCTGAAACCTCAGCTCAAATGGGACCAAGAGTGTGCAGGTGTCTTGAAAAAAGCAAGAGCAAACACGATACATGTCCTTTCCCAATTGTCGGTACTGATTTAAGTCTATGAATGCTGCCATGTTTGCACCTTTGCTAAAACCCAGCCTGCTCTTGGTTGTCTGCATAGCAGCTGTTTGCCAGCAGACAGCACCTTCTCCTTGTGCAACTGTGAACACAAAACACCTGCATTCCAGTTACAAGGAAAGTCATATTTTCCAGTTGCAGGATGCATCTAACAGCCAAAACATTGGATCACGTCAATATATCTTATTTCCAGTTTAGAAAGAAGACTACTGAGCTGCTAATGGACTGTGCTGAAAAAAACCTCAGTTGTGCACAGAGCTCCTCAGATATACAACACAAACGTTTCATACTGGCCCAGAAGACCCACTGCTGGTCTTAATGCACCAATGTCCAACACGTAAGGATTTCCCTAGGGAATTAAAGCTGTGGGAATCTCCATGTCACAAATTGAGGAAATGCTCATTTTCAAGATCCCAGAGCACCAACTATTGGGCACCCACGCTAAATCTTACAATCCAGTTCTTAACAACTAACTGCATGACTAAGTTCCGTGCACATGGCCATGCGTTTCATGCTGTCAGTCACCACCAGGTTTCTCGCAGGGAAATGCATTCAGCCAAAGAGTTTTCTTACACAGATCAAGCTTGAAAACTTTCCCTCTTCCTTCTCATACAATGAACAGAAGTAATACAGTTAAAGGGTTATCTTGACATAAGCAATCTGCACTGAAAACTGCTGCCTGCTTTCTCTATACAGCCTCCTAAGGCTACCCAGTATTTTGGGAAGGACAATCCCAGGTAATAGAAAACATTTTGCAGCCTTAATTCTCTAGCAAAACAATTTGTCAGGATGAAAAACCAGTCTATATCCATGAGGGACAGCAGAAAGCCTTTCAAGAGTGTGTGACAATTCATGTCTCTCCTCTGAGCTATTATCTGTCACCTAGAGATCAGCTTCTAAAAATGCCCATATTGAAATTTAACTCTGATTATGTGCATATTAACAGCAGGAATCAATACTAAAAGCCCCTAACGGTAATGAATTTAACAGATGTAGTACTTAATTGTATCACTTTTTAAAGCACTTGTTTGAGGGACATGAGCAACAACAGCTGGAACTAGCTTTAACACAGTGATCCACTCCTCAAATGATTTTTCTTGCAGGGATCCCATAAAAATTACTCATTTCAATCACAACTGTTAGGGCAGTTCTAGCAGCAGTGGAAAAGCATCCTGCTGTCTGAGGGATTTGCTTGTAAATGATTTTATACCAGTGACCAGCCAAGGCACAGAGAGCACAACGGATCAGCAGTCAGGCATTAATGAAGGGGCACAGCGAAAGGATGAAGGGCAGAGACAGGATCGTGATGAGCGATGGAGGCAAAAGTTCAATAATCCAGGCCACTGCTCAGACACGTTCATTCAAGTCATTCATTGCTCCTGGGAGTTTCCATCCTCTGTTTACACTTCCCAGCCCCAGCAAACTAGCTGCTCCTCTCTCTGACCCCTGGGGTGATTATCAGGCCAGACTCAGCCAACCAATGAATTTTTGTAAACACAGATACCACATCGTTGTACTTCTTCATGATCATTCTGCCACACCTTTCACTTCTATCCTACCCAGTCATTCCCTGTGAGCACACACTTCAGTGCAGAAGGACTGAATGCAGAGGCACTGGTACTGCAGCATACCTGGCAGGGAACACTGCACCATGTAGGCTCTGCAGCATTGCTCAAACACCAAGAGAGGAGAGAGGGGACACCGATTTCCATTCCTGCAGCCTCACTAAACTTTTCTGCTGCAAGCACATTATTAAATTCCAAAAAGGTATGACAAAAGCTTGAGGAAGATCAGGGAGGAAGGAAAGAGAGACAAGAAGGTCAAACCACACAAACATAATTATGCAAAATCTAAAGAGAAGGAACTAACCAGTGTCAAAAGCATCTGGGGTGAGAAGTGTAGCCAGAACTGGGTGAGACTTGGTCATCCATCTAAACCAACACCTGGTCTCTGAAAGCAGGGACAGTCAACAATACTGGGCAGACCATTAACAGGAAGGAAACAGAAACCTCTTTAGGTCTACCTCCACAAAAGCCAGACTTCTAATTTTATACCACCAGAACTTAGACTATACCCAGAGACTAAAAAGAAGGAAAAACATTATAAACAAAAGCTTTTTTGAACAAGATGTTTATCCAAGTATGAAGTTTTCAATTACTTCCTTCATCTCTGAGAACACAGGACCTGATTTCCAGAGCGTGGTATCAACTGAAAGTTTACGTGTTTCCCATCCTAAAAAGTCAGATTTCTTTAGCTGAACTCCCAAAAGAAAGACCTATTATAAGCAGTATCATGTACATCCAATTCAAGCTATAAAACCTAATGCTTTTTCACATTTTCTTGAGCTGTACCCCCAAGTTTTTTAAGTAATTCCAGATCATTAGAAACATGAGTAATGTAAAGTTTTATGTGAATGCTGAAATATACTGCTTGGTGCTGGCTCTGGGCATCTTCAAATAAACTGAAAATAATTCAGACCACAACAAATGAGTGGATGATCACATACAGGAACATGGGGAGGGCTAACTATGGTATTTGGTGCGATGCAGTCTCACTAGTGATTGCATGTGTCATACCTTGAGGAAAGATAAGATAGTGTTACTCAGCACAATTAAGGAAGTGAATGTTTAAATACGAAGAAAATCTTAGCTTTGCGAAGAAAAATGATCAAAGCCATTTCACAGAGCACATAATGAATACCAGGCAAGTCAGTGGAGGCAGTCAGCATTTTTTTTTTTCTAATGACGAAGCCGCCTTTGATCCCCAAGCCAAGAGCTGATACATACAACCTCTTCCAGAGTTAGTGGCAATCCCGCCTGTGGCCAGTGATCCCACGTGAGGCGTGCCTAAGCTGAATATCTGAACTGAATTTCAGCAGCGTGTGGGAGGAATTAACTTGAAAGCGCCAAGCTCTCACACACACCACTGAAGGAAGGTATTCCCCAACTCCATGCTCTGTTCCCCTGTGGGTAAGCAATAGCTTACACATTCTACAAACCTGGTAAGAAATAAAAATTGCAGATGATTTTTACAAGGCAATCTCCAAAGAGTAGACAAATTTGTTTTATTAATCAGAAGGTATGCTTAACAAAGAATGTGAATTGGAGCTTGAGTTCAGTCAGAGTCCTGTGGGAAACAGCTTCCAAACAGCAGAGAGCAGCCTTCATGTGCAGTTCACCTCCACTCTCTCTCCTTCCTTTGTTCTGCCAGCAGCATCCCCTAGGTTGAGATCAGTCCTGCTACAACACTGCAGCCAGGATCTGGCTCTGCTGCTGTCCACACCTGAATGCCTTATGTTCAGCCAGGACCACAGGCAGTGGCAGCACAACAGACTGAGGAGCTACAGGGAAGGTATGGAGCAATCGCCCCATACCTTCCCATACTTTTATAGCCCCAACTGCTTACTACAATAAAAAACTGAAATATGTGTAATAATCCCTTTATCCATGCGATAAGCCCATCCCTAGCCTCCACAACCTTTCCTGTGCAATGCTAACGTTAGATAAAGAGTTTTGGCAAAGGGTGAAGTCTTGGAATTTTTTAAGATCAACTTGCACGCTTTGACTGCAGGCTCAGCTGAGGTCAACAGTGCCTGCAGGATGTAAGTCACCCAGCTCTGGGAATATTTAGGATTTGTAATTTGAAGTTTGCAGAAGCATCATATACTTGCCCAAATGAAAAAGTGCTATCACACTTTCTACATCAATGGTAACTCTGCTTCCAAAGTTCCTTCCTCCTGTAAGTTTTTAACAGTGTTGGGGGGGCAGCACGGATGAGAGCAATCTCAGGACACACTTACAACAAACATAAGATCCCAAGTGGATTTTTAGAGGCTAGACCTCTATGCATGCATATCTGATCCAAAGTTGGCACACTTCACTTAAAAAGAGGACATTGAGAAATCACTATCTGGTGGCCACTGCGTTAGTGGGAAAAAAACTCTAAAATCTCATTTCTCTGAACTCAAGAGATTTCAGAGGCAGCACTGGAACCCCTGCATATAGAAACCACAATGTGAGCTCAGGACCAACACCAGAGGAAAAACCTTAATTCAATTAACCCTAATCTATATATAACAAAAGCAAACAAGTGCATTTGTTATAAACAAGATAACTTGTTTGAGCAGTAAGACAAGCTAATCCATCTTTCAGTTGTTGGCAATCATGCTATGCTTTCTTTGCCCACAGAAAGTCAAACTTGTTTCCTACTTCTGAAATGCTCTTGCTGTCAATAACTATGTAATTTACAACACAGATCTAGCTCCCTGACCAAGAGCCAGGGGGAAATAGGTTAATGTAGACTTGACCTCTCATGATGGTGATGTTATAAAACCAAAAGACTCTATCACCAACAAACTCATATCAGTTCCTCTTTCACAGCAAGAAGGGAAAGCAGTTCTCATTTTCTACAGTCAGAAGCTTGATCTTCGATGAACGTCTTATCTCCTCTCTGTGTGAAACAAAGGTGTGTTCTTTGTTATGAAGAGGAAAGTGCGCAAGACACCTGCTGTGTATGTTTGTATCAGCACTGTATTACTAGCACAGGCACACATCAACATACGGAGATGATACACATTTTCCCTACCCTTTGCATACATCCTTTACACTATGCAGCACCAGACTGATTAACCTTGATCAAGACAAAAGGCATACTGGGGGCAGAATACTGGCAGAAATGCTGTTCTGGATGACCTGTTGAACCTTCTTAGTTCCCTTAATCCCTGAAAGGAGGCTTTCCTGTCTCTCACTCCCCAGCTCTCTGCTACTGCTATGATAAATGCCACATTCCAGCATGTGGGTTGGTTTTTTTTTTCCATCATTGCATAAATTTATAACTTAATGGCTTCAGGGCAGGAATTCTTCATTTCATGCCAAAAGAAAGCACATGTAAGCATAGTTAGCTTACAGAGCAACAAATTTCTTGTTCTCAAACACACGACATCTTCTACAACCTAAAAGGCACATAGTGACCTTGACCACCACACTTACTATGAGAGTCAAGTTTCAGCAAAGCAATCAGAAAGATGCATCAATCCTCCACCACAGACTTTCTCTCTGTTGAGAACAAAACCTCATTTAGTTTTTAGCAGATGCAAGTCTCATATATCTTAAGAAAAGATACTCCTTCCATCTGCATTCAGTTAGAGAGAGGTTTGCAAAGCAACATCCTTCTTCATGAAGTGTCATTTGGTTGAAAATGTGTATCAGAGTGGCTAGCAAAAGAAAAAATATTAATATTGATGGAACAGGTATACTTCTGGTTCTTAGGCTTCATCTTATCATCAGAAGACAAGTCCAGCTGATCCTACCACACGCTCACTTGGGCACAAATACTACAATGCCAAATGCCTGTCAGTCATCTACACACGCACTGGTTCCCACAGACAAACATTCCCCAGGTCTCATGGCACAAAAGCAAGTGCAAGGGTTCCAAATACATACCAGCATTTAAGCAATGCAAAGAAAAACACACAGAACTGTAGATAAATGTAACCATAGATGTTTTTATATGGGGAAAGAATTAATCATAGAATAGTAAGGGTTGGAAAGGTCCTTAAGATCATCTAGTTCCAGCCTGCCTAACATAGCCTGAGTTCTGCAAACCGAATGGAAAAGCCAAGCCACATGCTCCATCACTCAAAAGCAAAAAATAGATAAATAAAAATCCATGTCTATTCACTGAGACCTGACAAATTTTGATTCCCCTCTCAGAACACCTATTGCCTAGAGGGGAAAAGCTGCAGCAGTCTTCCAGCACACCAGTAAATCCAGCCTCACGCACCACTCTCCCCATCCCCCTGCCACATGAATTCATCACTTGCTTGTGCTTCAGCTTTTTCTCGGTTTAATCCCGATTTCTTACACTTTCGCAACGAACCGGAGAGGTGCAGCTGTTCCAGCCTCTCTAAGAAGAAACTCCAGCAAGAAGGCATCCCTCATACACACGCTACCGCGCAGAACTTAACACACGGCAACGTCAAGGTGGTCGTGTTTTTTTTCCTTTGACCATCAAGTACCCAAACTGCTTCAACAATCCACAGAGAGATTTTACAAGACTAAACTACAGCCCCCCCCCCCCCCCCCGACTCCAACGCATCCAGCGGTGGACGTTCCACAGGAATACAGGTGGCACCGACACTCCCTGCCTCTACAGCATTTCTAACCCCACCACCTCCGCTGAACAAACCCTGGCCATGTACGGCTGTTTCCAGTCTGCTAACAAAATCAAGCTTCCCATGGCACGGGGACTCCCCAAAAACGACAATCTGGGCCTGACGCCAGTTCCTGTTCTTTCTTTCTTGTTTTCAACGCATTTTCACCCAAACCTCCCAAGTGTAATTTAATGCCAACACCTTTTCCTCCCACAGCGCCTCCATAAGAGCAGTCAAAGTTTCACAGGGGAAGTTCGCTGGCGAGTATGACCCAGTGCATCCAGAACAACCCCGAACCCCAACCCACCACCCCAGGGACCCCCCACAAACGGGTCCAACGCCTCTTCCAGTGCTGGGCGGTGACAATGTGACAGCACAGCTGGGTGAGCCGGGACCGGTCCCCATCACGGCGGGGTCAGTGTTGATCCACACTCAGCCAATACACACACAAAGCAGAGGAGGGCACCGTGCCGCTGGGGAAGCCCGCTCCGCGCGGAGGCTGAGGACCGGCAGCAACTCACCACTCAGGTAGTTGGTCCACTTGTACAGCACCCCCTCCATGGCGGCCGGCTCCCGCCCCCATGCAGCGCGGCCGACCCCCGGCGGAGTCACGCCGCCCGCCGCCGCCCGCACCCCACCGCGCCACCGGCACACAGGGCCATAGCGGGGCGCCGCCCGCCTGCAAGAGCCGGCCCGGCCCCTACCGCCGAGCCGGCCCACCGCCGCCACGCTTCTAGCGCAGCCGCGCACCCACAGAACGACCCCGCAGCGCTACGCAAACGCAAGCAGTTCCAGGAATCGCAACTCATGTGACAGAGAGAGGAAAGGAGGGAAGCGGGAGCGGACCGCCCAAAGCAGGTGGCCTTCCTCAGCCAATCAAAACTCGCCGTCGGTGAGAGCACCGCCCAATCGGCGCCCGGCAGGAGCCGGCTCTTTTGTGTGAGCTGTGCGCCGGGCTCCCCCGCTCTCTAGCGTTCGCTTCCTGGAGCCCCGAGGCCCGCACGCTCCCACGGCGCGCTGTCGCTGATTGGACAAGCTGAGGGACGAACAGGGGCGTCCCCCAATGGACAGCTGCTTCTGCCGGGCTCGCTCTCAGGCGAGCCAATCAGAGGGTTCACCCCGGGTTCTGGGCCGTCGGAAGCCAGGGGCTGCCCGCTGCCACGTCTGCGGGACGGGCGAGAGGGGTCGCGCACCCGCCCTGGTCGCTGCCTCCCAGGGGAGGGGTGCAGGATGGCGGCCCCGCGGCGCTGAGGTGGGCCCTGGCTGTGGAGCGGCGATGGCGGCGCTGCTGCGGGCCGTACTGCTGGGCGCGGCGCTGGGCTGCGCGGCCGCGGCGCTGATCCCCGCGGCTGACGTGAAGGTGGAGGTGCTGCAGAAGCCGTTCATCTGCCATAGGAGGACCAAGTGGGGGGACATGATGCTGGTTCACTACGAGGGCTACTTGGAGAGGGATGGCTCCATGTTTCACTCCACGTAAGTAGCTCGCCCCGGCGGCCCGCCTTAGAGTGGGGAAACACCGCTATACTTCTCGATACATACCTTTATTTTCATGTAGGTGATCTCTTCTGGCAGCCTGGATCCGCACCCCTCACAGCAGTCCGTCCCTCATAGCTCTGTAAGGAGTGTTTTGTTGAGGACGGGTGGATTTTTATTTATACGGTTACATCTTCCTCCCAAAATTTGCGTTTACCTGTGTGCAAGGAAGCAAAAGCAGTGGATGTGTGTTCATGGCATGCCCTCGAGTTTATTTGCTATTGAATTAAAATAGCTTAAAAAACGCTGCACAAACTTGTCAGTGAGACCCTTGCCACCACCACCTGTTCTGAGAAAGTTTGGTTTACCTTTATGCTTTGGCAGTTTAGGAATCACTGGGTCGTAGTGCTGTTTAAGAAGAGCACCAATAGTAAAACTTATCTCCTTCCCCTTTGCCAAGCCGAGGCTATAAAAGAGGCCTTGTTTAGCTTTTGTTTTCTGGTTAGTCTGTAGAAAGTAGAGCCATGTTTCATTTGTTAAAAGGGGGAGATATTAAGCATTCGCTGCTGGAACTTAGACACAGGATTCGGTATATGATATCGGTAGTTTAATAAGTCTTCTTCCGTGCACGAATTTCTGCCTAGTTTCTAAAGCAGACTTCTAGGGGAGAAGCGTGCTTCTAATTTAAAAAAAACCAAACAAGTGTGTATATATATATATATATATATATATATATATATATACACGTCCACTACTGGCAGCACAATGACAGCTTTTCATTTACTGAAACGGCGGATTCTTCACCGGCCCCCGACCAGACAAATCAACATACCAGAGCCCCAGTAATGCAAGTAGGAGGAAAAACCAGAAAGTCGAGGGAGTGCTAAAAGCCTACAACTGCTTGCTGATGGCGCTTTTCCTGTAAAACATCAACGAAGTGTTAATAGTGGGAGACAGCAAAATGCTCAAGTGTCTGTAGGCCATGTCTGAAATCTACTTATATGGAACGTATTGAAAAAGACAGTGTTTTGCATGTTTAGGCTCTTGCAGGCCATTAAACTAAAATCTCACTAATTTTCTCTTGTAGTTAACCTGCCTCTCTAAAAGGAGCTATAGTGGCACTCTTTTAAGTTTTTGCTGCTGACTAACTTCTGTAAGTGCTGTTTTCTTGTTAAGTACCTTTCCTACATAACTAGCAAATGGAGTTTTTAAAACTGTCGGTAGAGTGATAGTGGTCCTGGTGTACCATCTGGTTAAACTGGGATAGGGCCTTGTCTGTCTTTTTTAAACTTGAATGTCTTGCATGCATTTGTTTCTATTTTTCTAGACAATCTGTCATGTAGCTGTTTTTTATTTCCCAATGACTTTTTTGGAAGAGATGTGGCCAATTCTTCCAGCATTTTATAAGGTATATTGTAATCATGACCAAACTGGGTTTTGATTTGCAATTTACCAAATACGCATGGTCTTGAATGTAGATTTTGAAGTAGAAATGCCTTTCTAGTATGATCAAAGTGGAAACAGGTGATCAGGGAAGTGAAGGTGGGTATTCGGGTTGCTTAGTGTTGTCATAAAAATAGCATGTAGATATTGTTTTATTTCTTCCTGCTTCTTAAGCAACCTTGTCATGCAAGCTGTAGGTTTAAAGACTTTAAAAGTCTGTGTTTTTCCTATAAGAAATGCCAAGGTCCCAAATAGTGATGTGTTTTTCATTATGTATCAATGCTCTGAGCATATTCCATGTGCTCCACATACCTTTTATGGAACTTGCTGTCTAAAGACTAAGTGTTTTATTCTGTTCTTTTCCAGTCACAAGCATAACAATGGTCAACCTATGTGGTTTACACTTGGCATAAGAGAAGCTATCAAAGGCTGGGACAAAGGTTTGAAGGACATGTGTGTGGGAGAGAAGCGGAAGCTAACTATTCCACCAGCCCTTGCTTATGGGAAAGAAGGGAAAGGTAAAACACCTGAAGTCCTTCCCTTAGTTGTTTTTAATCTCTGTATTTTACTGTTATTCTTGGCCTAAGAGGTTAGCAAGCTTTCCAGGCTGATTCCCTTGAATAAGAATTGATGGAGTCAGGTGCTTTTTCTCACTGATTTATTTTCTGCAGAAGCAACCCGTAAGTGGTTACATGACGAATGCAGGAAAAAAAAACCAGGAATTGATGGTAGCTGCTGCGCAGTATGTTCTGAGTACCTTCCCTGTTACTGCAGTGCTCAACAGTGCCCTCCTTTTTTTATTTTCCTTTGCTTTATTTCCTTTTTTTCCCCTTTTTACAGTCAAGCTGGAAGTGGTTGCTTAAGTAATGGTTGGCTTTTTGGCTGTTGCATCTCTGTGGTACTACCTCATGAATGGGAATGTACAAGCCTCATTCTTGCTCATAGGTGTCTTTTAGAACCATAAGAAGCTCCCTGTGGTGCTGCTGTTCTTATCTGATACAGTGAAAAGTCACCTCTTACTACTTCATACAGGGCCACTTAATTCTTTCCCATTTTTAGGTATTTTCAGTTTGGACAGTAAGATAGGTAAGGCACATGGGTGGTCATGTTGGCATCTACTGGAAATGTATTGAATGGTGTACAAACGGAGAAAAGCATTCTTTGTAGTGATTTCTCAACCTAGCTACTACTGATGGGTTTGGGGTTTTTCCTTTCAAATTTCAAACATTTCCAGATTCCTGTTCCAATAGGAGAGCCAAATCTGGAATTTGCAGTTAAATGAGTGACAGCCTGAGCAATGGTTATTTTTTCTGCTTTATGGGGTTTGTTTTAATTAACTTTTCTTGGAGCAGTTATTAACTGACAACAGTTATCACGATGACTTAAGGTAATACAAGGTTCCACAGCAGAAAGGATAAATGTCTTGGAACATACAATCCTTCCTGGTGCTGTCCTCTCCCATTAATCTGAGTCTGTTTTAGAAATGAGGAGTGTTTATGTGTCTGGATCTTCAGGCAACTAGGCTGAACATAGGCTAAGTAATAGTTCATATTACTCCATGCTACATAGTACTCCATACATGCAGTATACGCCATACCTTCCTTTCTTGAAAGTATCCTTTTAAACATATTTTTTTCTAGAAGAGTTGGTTTCAAGAGATAGTATTGGAAATAATCACGTTTCTAGTAGAGAACACAACACTTGTGGTGGTCAGCTGATTGTATGCAGGGCACAACTGTAACTTTCCACAAAGAGATACTAAATGCTACAGTATTCACAGTCATCACAGGCTAATTGCCTTGATTAATATGTAAAGCACTACAGTTCTTCGGAGACTTGCAAACCTCACCTCTGTGCTAGTGAAAGAAGGTTGAACAAGTAAACACTGCTGCTGCTGTGAGAAATTACTTGCTTTGGGAACACTTTGAAGTATTTGAAAATAATTATGTTGCTATATTCAAGTTATGCCCTTGAAGACCAAATTACTCCATTTTCTTCATGCTTTCCTCTGAATGCACGTAATTTCACTAGTCTCCCACCTTGTTTGCTGTCTGACTTGAATGATGAGTCAGATGCCTTTTTCTATAGCACTCAGAAAAATTACCTGTGTTCCAAACTCTAAGCAGGCCACTGTGCCCTGTATTTCCAGAAGTTTCTGCACATTTATTCATCCCATAAATTTATTCAATCCCAGAAAACAAACAAGGCTGTTTACTGCTGCAGTTCAGGGTGTGTTTAACACCATAGCTCCAAAATATAAGAAGTGGATTATTTTTTTCCCCTGCCTTCTGAAGGCACAGGAATATTTTGGGGGGATGTTGCTGGCCAATATAGAAATATATTTGGTCCTATTCAAGTTTTCCCTATATAAGGAGCAAAGTGCTGTGCAGAAAGGTCTTTGACAGTAGCTTCAGCCATTGGCATGAAGGCATATCACATCAGTGTAAAAGCCAATGCCTGATAAACTGGAATCCTTGAGGGGTCGTGACGTGGGGGGGCTGGTCGTTGGTGCTGTTAGGAAATGACTGGTCCTTTCAGCTGCCTCAGAAAGGGCATGATGCCAACACATGTCTTTGGGCAGATTCACATACTTAGGTTTTGCTGTGTGTTTGGAAATAGCTCAGTGCCCTGTGCAGCAGTCCAGACAGTCCTGGCTTTCTCTGCAAGAAGAGTTTTCCAGTGCCAGACTAGCAGGTACTAGGTGTAAGTTGGCAGTGGAGAAGAATTTGGACACTGATGGGTTTATGGTGTGTCAGGAGGACTGGACTCTCCCTTCTTGCTGCCTGTCCATCAGTGTTGGCTGTAAGTTGCAGTTGTGGCCAGCTGGCTGGCTGTACATGTCCTTCGCTGTTTTCTACTTTATCTGGCTCTGGCCTTGAAAAAAAAATTTCAAGAACATTGGTCTGATAAACCCGTGATGATGACTGTTGAATATGAGCTCACATCAACATGTACTCGTCTCCAACAAACCTAGTTGCATCTCAGGTTGTATGTGTACTGTAAGGGCTGCTCAGGATCCAGGCTACGGTCTGAAATAGTTATCACTATTGCAGTTACTTATCCTGTTCAGTTCCAATTGAAAGATGCTTTTACAGTAGTAGGATTACTGGAATATTTATCTGAGGTATATGGCTTTTTGTATGGCACTGAATATGTAATTGTTTTTAACTTTTCTTCATGTTTACCATTTTGGGCAGGAAAAATTCCACCTGAGAGTACACTGATTTTCAACATTGACCTTCTAGAAATTAGGAATGGACCACGATCTCATGAGTCATTTCAAGAGATGGATCTTAATGATGACTGGAAACTGTCCAAGCAAGAGGTGAGTGGGTTACCCTTCTTTGAGCAAAACTAACAGGATGGGATAGTGGGATAAGGAAAGCTTAACTTGAGGGAGGCATCTAAAGGTAAGTTAGATCTTTAGCTACTACTGTGCACAGAGCAACTCTGCTATTTAAGAACGCTTAAGGCAGTTATTTATCGAGTGATGCACAATATAGGTAACTATTTGTTAGCATAACTACTGAACTGATACCACGAATGTTAAGACACCCAAAAAGTCATTGCTGGCCAGGTGATCATCAGTCATGTGAGGAAGGGTGGGTCTTTGTTCTTTCTTGAAGATAACTTTTTCTATGTTGCTGCTTTCCAGTTCTCTGCTTTTTTTGACTTTGTTTTATGCCTTTTCATGTTAGTATCCCTCCTGCTGAATGCTCTTGAACTCCTGGCTCAACAGTTAAGCTCCTTTCTATGCTTTGCCTTTCTTGCATGGCTTCAGCTCGCATATTTTCTTGCACCTTACCAATAGATTTCTTTATTTTTCAGTATCAGCTTACCTTTAGTAACTAGCTTAGTGTAAATAACTATTCCACTAGTCTGTTTAAAGCTACCTCAAATCTTTGTCCTTCAAAATTGAGATGTCTAGAAATAAATCCTTATTAATGTAGTTCCCATGACAGCAGCAAACACTGAGATTGTGGACAGATTTCTGTATATATTTGGGCTGGCTGTTTACATCTACTGGTTTGTTAAAGTGCTAGGATGTGAAAAAGCTCTTTGGGGGCCTGGTCAAATTGGTAGCTGATAACTTCTGCCTAGCTATTTATACTTTACTGTATAGACACCAGATGACAGGTTTTCCTGGCTCATGTTTCAGTCAGATATCATAAAGGTATGGCAACTGCTTCCCTAGTTTTACTGTCAGTTATATTACTGGAGTCTTCCATCACTGATCAGGGCTGCAGAACCAGTCAGACAAGTATTGCTCTGGCAGCGGCATAGGAAGGAAGGTATCTATTGTCTAATAGTACAATCCTGGACATAGTGGCCCTCCTTTACACTGTAATAATCAATTCTTTCGTAAGCCTAAAAACATTATCTCTCACCTTTTGTCTAATAGGTGAAAATTTACTTGAAGAAAGAATTTGAAAGGCATGGAGCAGTGGTCAATGACACCCAGCATGATGCTTTGGTTGAAGACATATTTGATAAAGAAGATGAAGACAGTGATGGGTTTATATCTGCAAGGGAATTCACATACAAGCATGATGAGCTGTAGAAAAGGGTGGCATTATTTTTTTGACACAAATGGCAGTGACTCAGACTGTTTGGTTCTCTTGTCGACTTAATTCTGTGTTTTGGAGTTGACAGCTGCTGTCAGCAAAGAAACACTCTTTGTTTATATAAAAGAATTTCTGTTCATTATGTACAAATGTTTTAAACTATTTTGAAGTATGGAAATGTACCTCCTTTTATGCAGAAAAGACTTGCACATCTGTGTTTTTTAAATTTTGTATTAACTTATTTTTCAGAAATGAAACAAACTTTCCTGTTATCAAACATTGTGAAAATCAAAATCCAGTTCAGTGCCTTTCTGTGATTTCATTTTCAGCGACTCCTTTATGTATGACTTCTACTCTGTGGCTAAATTACTTGCCCTTCCTTCTTGAGTGTCACTGGTTAAAAAGCAGTGTGCTGACCTTGCTTTCTTTCCTGCAGATTTTAAAAAGATGCACTAGAAAGGCATCAGCATCTCTTTATACAGCTGAGAAACTGATACAGAGCTGAATGAGATGAATGACTACCCTGTCCTGATTTTGCTCTTGAAAGTCTCTCTAAGGGTAAAGTATTAGCAACCAATAATTGTCTGCATTTTTCTTTAAACTACGTGAACAAACTAGGAGTTAAATGTCAGACTTTCACTTTTAATGTCAGCAAGATTCTAGGAAATGTCTGTAATTTGGAAAATAGCAAATTATGCTGCAGTGCAGAGGTGATATCCTTTACATTTGTTTTGAAACTCAGAGCTTGCATTCATGAAGAAAGGTCATACCAGTCCCTTTCAAGTTCCGAGGAAGATCTTGAGCACAGTGTTACAAGTCTGAAGTTTTTCCCATATCCAGAAGGGGAAGAGCATACTGACAGGAGGATCAGTATGGCCTGAAGAACAATTCTCATTGGCTTGCCTGCTTTGTGACTGCCTGAGTTGCAGAACTTGTTTCGTCATTGCCCTTTGCAGTATTTGCACAAGTAGCACACAAATGATGTGAATTTTAAATAATAAAGTGACTTTTTTAGAAAAAACAGAGGCATGAGGTAAATGTTAGTGCTGTGTTTTCGTGAAGGAGGAGACCATAAGGATTTCAACTCCAATTTGTATGTGTTTAAACTGTTTCTGGAGAGGAAGAATCATTTTGCAATTTCCTATGGTCTCTTAAATGAGAGGGCAGGGTATCTCAGGGAAGGAATTGGCCTCTATTTTGGCACCAGCAATACATGGGTCTCTGAAAACCCTCCACTACACCAGGTTGCTCAAAGTCCCATTCAACCTGGCCTTGAACACTTCCAGGGATGGGGCAGCCACAGCTTCTCTGGGCAACCTGTGCCAGCGTTTCACCACCCTCAGTAAAGAATTGCCAAGTGAGATTCTACATTCAAATGCTGTATAATGAGGTAGGTATTTTCCCTGCCACCTAGTGTTGCAAGCAAGTATTAGAAGACTACCTTATTAAACAGTTTGACTGCATATGGATCTTACAGGTTATTGTCTGTTTTGGCATTAAAAAAGTGTCAAGGCATGCAGTAGTTTGGAGTTTTGTGGGTTTTTTTGTGGTGGTTTTTTTTTTTTCCTTCTGGTACTCTGTGGCTTACGGCCTACTTGGAATTGTGGCCACCTATTTTGTCTTCAGTAACCTTTAGGTCTTTCCTCAATGCTGTCTAGTTTTCTTGAATGTTCCATGGCAGTGATTTTCACAGTAGAACAGTGTTGGAAAATACTTCCCTTTGTTTTTTAGGCTTGTTGCCAATCCTGATTCTTGTATTGTGAGGGAATATTGAATAATTTAGCTCTTTGTACCAGTTGTGATTTTGCACATTGATACTTTTTTCTCCTTGTTAAGCTTGCCTGATTTCAGCTTTCCCAAAGTTGCTTGCATGTTCTGTGCTGGGTATGTTGATTGGTCACCGGAGCACTTGATATCTGGGGGCAACATGTCACGTATATTGTTCATGTGTTGGGACAGAAGCATTGCCAAATAGTTCGACTCTATTGACTACATGGGGAGCCTAGGCAATTAGCGTAGCCTAGAGCAAGGAGAGCTGGTAGTGTATGAAGTTCACCCTTCAGGCAGCTGTGTCTAGGATGTGGGAATTGGCAGGTACCCAACCAAAGGGGAAATACTGTGTGTGCACTACTGAGAAAACCAGAACTGAGACTTGCGTTGGGTTTGTCAGGGTTTCAGGTGACTGCAGTGTTTAGTGTTTTTTGTGAACATCTGGCCAGGGAATGAAAGCATAAAAGCATGAAATTAAACTCAGCCCAGATGACTGACCAAATATATAACAAGCTAAAATGGGGTGCCAGTATGTGCCTTCAGTAAAGGGCAGCTGTTGTTTCCTTTTTATTAAGTAGGAGTTCGGAGCTGGTGAATGCTGCGAAATGCACATATGCATTATCTGCTGCTTAGATTTTTAAAGCATTTCATAAAAATAACTTTTAGTGAACATGCAGGTAAGTTGTTAATGCCAGCAGGCATTAAAGCTGCAGGTCCAAGATGTTTTATTTGGTGTTGCATGTAGGTTTATCCTGGATGAGTGGATGGGGTTTGGTTTTAGTGCTCTTCTTGGTAGCTATGTTATTCTGAAATTGAACTGAGAAAAGATTTCAAAAGTGCAGGATCAGCAGCAGATTTGGGAAGCCACTTCAACATTTTTACTGTTTGCTATTGTTACAGTCCTTCTGTGAAGATGAAGGGATTTTTTAGGTAGAAATAGCACTGCTTGTCTCAACCTCAGTTGCATCTGTTTGTGAATCCACAGGCATTGTGCTGCAGTGCCAGCAGGAGTCAGCTAGCTACCTGCAGGAGAGCAGGAACAGGCAGCTGCCTGTCCCCTGAGGGGATGAGGAGTATTGGAACTTCAGTGGTACCCAGCATCATTTTGGCTGGCTTGTGTGTGAAGTGCAAGGTGTATTGAAGAAGAAACAAACCCTCATTGTGTGCATTGTCAGTAAAATGCAGCATTTGAAAAAGTGGAGAGGATTCCATACAGTGCACTTTCCCCCTGTTCTTAGAGCATTCTTTATACATTTCTTGTTTTGTGGTTATATAGGAAAATATGTACTGATGGCTTTTAGAACTGCAGCCTGTCATTCACAGCCACAACCTAACAATTACAGTGGGAGTTGCTGCCTTCTGTAGGTACAGAAGCAGTCTTCAGAGTTCCTTTTATTTGAAAATTCTTGATATGCAATGCAATGACACAAGAAAGCTTTTGGCAAAGTATCAGGAATGGTGCTTATAGTCTGAAATGTTTTTTAAAGCTTTCTTCTTCAAGATCAACTGACAAGGCAAACAGTGCTGAAAATGAAGGAATCACTTTATCGGGTCTTAAGTCTTTACTTTTCAGTACCTTTTGTCCTTGTGCTGCCAGTAACATTCCCAGTGTGGAGTTGTTTTGGTGAGTGCTTTATGTGACAGTCATAAAATTGCAGTGTTAAGTACATATCAAACTGCTACCATAGTTTCTTCTTCATGACATTTAGAACAAAAATGATCCATAGCATATTTCCTAAGTACTTCAGTGTAAAAATAGGTGGCACAGGTCAGCCTTTAAATTACAATTGTCTTTGTCATACATGCTCCCCACACCCCCTATTGTTTCTGCTGTTAGATACAAGGTGGTTTACCCCTTGATACAGACATCACAGTTTCAGATGGTAGGTGAGTATCAGCAGGATGGGGAGAGCTCATTGCTTTGGGGCATTCCAGGAAAAGGAGAAAAAATCAAGGAAAAGGAGCAAAATTAGTGGTGTGTGAGAGAGTTTTTGTATTTCTTACAGAGCAATGTGAGAAATACAAAAGATATTGTTTCCTAGTTTCTCTGGCATCTGCTTACTTGGAAGAAAGAACACTGGCAGCCACCGATACAGCTACTGCAAATAATGAGTCTAGTTCCTGATCTGACTTTGATTAGAAATCACTGCTTCAGCTAGATCCTATATGGATTTTCACTCTTAGGACAAAGCTTAAATTCATACTTCCAAGATCCATTAAAGAATATTCAGGATAGGTATGTTGAGTTTGCTTTTTAAAAATACATTGTCCTCGTCATAGAGCTTTTGCCAAAAAAAGCCAAAACCCAGTACCCCAAACCCCTTCATTTGTCTTTGACACTGAATTGGTTTTAGTACCAGGAAAATGAAAACAACAAACCAACACCAAAACAAACTGCATGTATTTGTATAATCCTGGATAATTTTAGCCTCTCCTGAAAGTTAATCGTAGTGCTTACATTCTGTGCCCTAGTTTTCTTCTGGTACCTAGGAAAAACAATTCTTTGACAAAAGGATATTTCTTTAGGTATCCTGCTTCTGTTTTCATGCTTGTGCTTGATTGTTTCAACAGTTTCACACAAGAAATGTTAATTGAAAAGCTTGGTAGGAAACTCATCTATTTGTATGTAGGGAGACAAGGGCCTTCATTACGAGCCTTCCCAGCCTGGAGGGGGTTCAGCTGGAACTACTTCCTATTATCACACTTCTTCATTCTAGGAGGTTCTGTTCCAAAAGCAGGCTGGTTTAACTAGGGGTTGCACCCACTTAGGAGCCATGTGGTATTTTTATCCTTTTCAATGATGTAAAAAAAGTTGGAGATGGGTTTCTCTGAGAAATTTGCCATGAGCATAAGGGATAGTTTGGCACTTGTCAGGTAAGTAATGTGCAAAATTTCTGAAAGCAACATTCCTGATGGATGGTTGGAAGTTGTTCACAGGGATAGTATTTTTCTTTTCCATTCTTTTCCTTTTCTACCTTTCCCTCTCTCCTGTTTTTTCCTTCTCCCCCTCTCTATTTTCCCCTTTTTCATTCTGCATCTCCAGTAGGTAAACAATGAACAAATCCACTTTTAAAATCTGAAGAGCTGATTGTGGAAAGCTGGTGTAGCCAGCTCTTCAGAGCTTCCCAATTCCCAGTTATGTTTCCCTCTAAAAAAATCTGAGACTGATGCTAACTACCATTAAGAACTGCTCTTCATATTAGATACAATGCTTCTAATTTCTAGTTTGTGTCATGCGTGCCCTGCTTAAGGAGATTAAATGGTGCAGGATAATTGATTCTCATCTGGGAGTCAGACTGAAAGCATTAAATCAGTCCTGATCTCTTACATGTTACTGCCATTGAGATTTCTTTAAAGCAACTGATGTTCCCTCTTCTCCCTCTTTCCCTGAATAGTGAACTAGATAATACCTATTTCTTTTGCGTGCTTGCCCTGCTTTCTCTCTGGGAGTAAATAGCACAGCTTAGCTCTGGTCTCTCTAATCTGCTGGGATATGTCTTTAGAGAAGATTCCATAAATCCAATGCAGAATGCTTTTGGTGACCCTGTGTCCATCTCTGGGTATGGAAGCTATAGGGCTATAGCTAACAGACTAATCCAAGCTTAAAGAAAATTACTACCTGCTGGGTTTTACTCTCAGCACTGCTGACCACTAAGAAAGGTAAGACTGGCGATGTACCTTCCTTTTAACAGAAGGTAAGAATTTACATTTGCATACAGTATTGTGGCCCTTATGTGCCATCATGTCCTCATTGTTAATGTCACTGTTATTAGTCAGGTTAAAGGCTGGGCTTAACATAGTCACATGGGCATTTCGATGTAGGCTTGCACTCTGAAATAACTCAGTGCTGTGCCTCTGCAGAACTCAGTCTGAAGCAAGGCTCTGAGACACGTGGTGCTCATCTTGCAGCTGACAAACGAGCACAAACTGCAATGGGAGCATGTATGGAGCAGAAACAGTCAATGCTCATATTCATATGGTACCACATCCTGTTATTGTTAACCTGAGCCATAGCACCCTTTGGAAAGAGCCACAACCAGCCCTCTATCCAGTGGTGGAGCTGTGTGAAGGTGGGCTGCTGAGGTGAGCTCTGAAGCACCAATTAATATGCTCTGCCAGACCTCCGCTGGCTTTGAGCTTTCACACCTTGCTTCTTGAGCAGGCAGCTGCCGGAGGGCAGCACAGGGATGTGTCAGTGTCAGGTTTGTGTTGTCACACCACTGCCTGAGGGTAAAACCAGGAGTAGGCTTGGGGCTCTTGTGCTGGGGGGAAATCACAGGTGAAATAGACAGGGGAATAGCTCTCTGTACTACCCAGTTTTTCTTTTCTGGCATCCACATCTAATATAAGGAAGTTTAAAAACTCCTGGTGTCCTGGGTTCAGCAGTTGCAGTCATTTTTCTCAGTAGTTGGTGGAGCGCAGTGTTTTGACTTTCGGCCTGGGAACAGAGCTGGTAACACTGATGTTTTAGTCTGACCAAGGACTTTCTGAGCCTCATGCTCTGCCAGCTGTCTGGCTGGGTTTAAACCATGACAGTTCTTTTTGGCACCCAAGGTGGGGCGTGTCGTGGTTTAAACCCAGCCAGGCATCTCGTTCACTCACTCCCCCTCTTCTTTCCCTCCCCCTACTCCCAGAGGGACGGAGAGGAGAATTGAAAATAATGCAACTCCCACGGGTTGAGATAAGAACAGTTTAGTAACTAAGGTATAACACAAATCACTACTGCTACCACCAATAATAATAATGATAAAGGAAATAACAAGGGAAGAGAATACAACACCTCACCACCTGCCGACTGATAACTCGCCCTCCCAGCCCAACCAAGCACCGACCGATAACTTCCTCTAACCCCGCAGTCCATTAGCCCTTCTGGGTAACTCTCAGTTACATCCTGGGTATGACATGCTGTGGTATGGAATACCTCTTTGGTCAGTTTGGGTCAGGTGTCCTGTCTCTGCTTTCTCCTGGCTTCCCCTCCTCCCTGGCAGAGCATGAGCCTCACAAAGTCCTTGGTCAGACTAAAACATCAGTGTTATCAGCTCTGTTCCCAGGCTGAAAGTCAAAACACAGCACTGCACCAGCTACTAAGGAGAAAAATGACTGCTACTGCTGAACCCAGGACATCTGGGTAATTTATTGTAGACGTCTCTTTATTAAAATATGTACATAAGGAATAACATGCAAACAGCATGAAATGTACAATACAGTTTGAGCTTTGTTATTTTCCCCATCTATGAACTACTGTTTTCCAGTTGTATGTTGTGGACAAGGACATTTATGTAGATGTGAGATCTTTTATGACTGAGATACTCAGTTGTAGACATTTTTAAAAAATATATATTTTCCTGTCCTTTGGAAGTGCAGGAGTGAAAAGGACTTCTTTGTTTCAAAAGTTTGAGGTATGTTATCAGATGTCCCTTCCCACCTGCAGATATCTACCACTTCCATGAATAAGGAAAACTATTTAACATCGAGGCGACCTCCTTAAAGTATGCCACTGCTCACAGCCCCCAGTGTACTGTGTATGGGAGGGGGAAAAAAGGTTGCTGATCCTGATACATGCATAACTTTTTACATGTACTCAGCAGACCTGTTGCTGTGGTAACTAATCAGAAGATTCTAACCTTTCCTGATTGAGTGCTGTTTGAACTGCACCAGATGGCTGATAAATCACGCAGCGGCATTTTCTGTCCCTTGAATTACTGTCTGATCTTTTCCCTAAGTGCTGTGGTTTAATTTACAGCAATTTACACATGGATTATTTGGACCTGACAAACTAATGCAAAATGTAAAGCTGCTTCAGGTATGTAGTCACTTTAGTGAACTCCTGTATCGCCTGCATAACACTAGAACTGTTTTTTGTCTTACGTATTGATCAAGCTGTTGCAATTTTATGAATAATGCTAAGCTGTGAAACACTATGCTTGAGTTTTAATATAATTTTAATAAAGGGTAACTATACAGCACATAGTTACTACAACACATTTCTTGCAGAGGGAAGTGAGACACCTTTTCCAGTTCATTGGTCTGCTACAGCATTTCTGTACAGGCAGCATTGTAACAAGGGAAGCATACATGAAGATTAACAGGGTCATTGCATAAGAAAGCAATGCTGTTGTCTCTATTTTCTGCTTCTTTGCTGTCACTGCTGGCTTATCTTCTCAGGATGACAGGTTTCCTTTTTCTACCCACCTCGGCTGTTTATGAGTCTTAAGCTATTGTCAAGTGTTTTAGCCTTATTGTTACAGGTTCTGTTCTAGCACACTAAAAAAAGGTCCAGGCTCACAAAATTTATAAGCCAATACTAAAAAAATGTGCCTTGTGGTACTTTTTAGGGTTATGAAAATAAGTATGTTGTCACTGGTTACTGTAAATTAAAACAAAGAAAAATACAAAAATTATGAAAACAAATCAAGGAACTGATACTATTTTAGTAAATCATTACTTGAGTCCTTGCAGCACTCCATTTTCTGTCCCTGTGACACAAAATAGTTCTGTTCTGTCATGTTACTCGTGCAATGAAGAAACTAGTCACCTTCTGTGGCTCATGAATAAGAGCTTGACACCTCAGCCTGCCATTGTGCCTACTATGACATCTTATGTGCAGCTGCAGCCATTTCCATAGATTAATCTTCAGTGGTGTAATTAGATAAAGGGGCTGCAGCCACAATTTCTCTTTTAGTTTCCATTTTGAACATTCACTGAGCCGAGCGGGTGACATCTTCACATCAGAATATTGCACCTGCCACCCTCTTTCTTTATTATGGCTGAAGCCACCTTCAGCATGGGAAAAGTACTATCAAGTTTCTGCTCCAGACTGGAGCATATGAATATGACTATATATAAAACCCAGAACACCCAAGTACTATTGATACTTTTTGTTCTTTAACATTATTTTGTGACATCAGTTGAATTTACTGGTCTATGGTGAAACTGTTATCTAGGGTCTTGCAGCGTTTTTCAATGTTGCTAACTCTACCTGAGACGTATAAGAAGTTATTTTATTCTTATCACTCACTGTGAGAGGAACCATTTAAATTTAGTGAGATGCCTTTATGGGTATAAGATTAGAATTCTGACTTAGCAGCAAGTAGGTTCACTTACTCTGTGCAACCCCTAAAAATTGGTTCATCTGATTTTTAGGTACTCCAAATCAGTGCTCCATTGGAGAGAACAAGACTAGGACAGTGGCTTGGAACAGTAAAAAGGAATATTGACACGAAGGCTTTCTTGGATACACTACCCTTTTACCAAAATCTATTACAGTAAATTTTTAAAATATAATTTCAACTCTTAGATGGTCTTTTTCAGCATCTGCATTAAGCCAACTTCTTTCATTCCAAATGCTGCTGAGAAAAACTATTCCATCAGCACTATGCCTGCGTGGCTGCTGTCTTGAACTTGCAGAAAAAAGTATTTTGGAAATGACAAATCAAAGATTAGTGCTGCAGTGTCTTGAGGATTTTGGGGTACTAGTTCTGCTGAATAGGCTTTGATCTCAAACTAAAGAGCTGTTTAAAAAAGAACAAAAATAAACTGTAACTTAAGCTGTGTGTTGCTGTATTTGCCTTCTGGTCTCTTCCTTTCACAGATAAAACATGGAATAAAGGTTCTTTGAAATTCCCTTTTCTAAAGATGTGTCCTTCCTGCACTCCTTCTTTGATATTTCATCCAATTGGAAACTTGTTTTTTATAGAAGAAATAAATCACTTTTTAATATCCATAAATTCTGTTGCTATGTTATTAAAGACAAAGAGCAAATAATCAATAAACAAGCATTGTGGCTTTGTCCTAATTGTTATACTTCTGTATTTTCTGTTTACACAGCAATCTCCATTCAAAGATTTCATAGATACAGCTGTGAGTAAATGCTCTCCCCATTTCATGGATGAGGTAATTTAATTGCTATGAGGTTACAAGATTTATCCAAAGCCAAGCAGCAAGCTTATTGCAGAATGACACACCCCAGGCCCTCTTAATTCCCAGGACCATGTTCTAACCACTCATCCTTGCTGCTTTATACAGTTCATGACAGCTTGCACAGAAAGGAAGCCTCAAAGATTTCTGTGTCGCCAGTATGTAATCATTCTGTAGACTGTCTAATAATTCTTAGGTAGATTATACTCAGACATAATCATCTCCAGTGTAATTAGAGAATAGATTTAGTCATCTAAGTGATCATAATACGGGTAATGCAAAGTTGTGCGTTACAGGATATAATTTAAACCTCCTTTTAAATTGCACCTGCTCTTTTCATCGGCTATCTTTCCGATTCTAAGAAGCAAGCTGCCTGTGACACAGTTAATCCTTGATGTAACTCCAGAGCAAAGAATTTGGGTTGTTATGTTCAACTGAAATTGTTACGATTAAATTGGTATAAACTCCTCAGCCTTTCAGTGATTCAAATCACCTTTCAGTTAGGTATTGTAAGGAGGAGATATCCAGCTTTTTTTCTATTGCAACACACATTGAACTCTGATGACAGCAAACTTATAGCAGAGGAAAACAAAGGTCTTGCTTAAAATATGCAATGGAAAATCTTAGAGTGTGAAGGTCCCCATGTTGCTGATGATCAGCCTGGCGTGTAAAAATGAAAAGCATTGGTCTTAAGTAATAACTTCTAAATTAGTCCCTGTTCAGGTTACTGATATACCCCCAAAAGGTGCAGATGCCACAATGTTTCACATTCACTGAGATTTAGACAGGGAACAGCAAATTATTTTCTCTTTTGGTTCTACGATGAAGTTACAACTTCTGGTCTGTGATTAAGTTTGACAGCAAGTGTCCAAAGCTTGTCCATAGTTTCTGAACATATGCAGACCCCTGGATCCTTCTGCTCCTTGTGGTGTTGAGAGGAAAGTCTTTTTGCTGCATATGATTCCAGGATTTTTCCTTCTAAGTTTCCTTTTCATGTAGGATCCCATATGCAGATCCTGCATTTTGGTTTTCTTTTGCCAGATTACTAAACAAGGTCTATTGATCTAATAAGCAGTGTGATATTTAAGTGTCTTGATTCCTACCTTGTAGGAGTGCATCACATGTAGTACTAACTGAAATTTGGACTGACTCTCAGTCTTGTGCTTTTTGTGGCAGCTGCTTCTGCAGACGTATTAGTTTGGCTTGCCCCTTGTTAATGAGTTAGGATCCTGAAGAGAAATAGGAAGAAAAGCAAATATCCTGAGGAACCCAACTCTGACCACCCAGCCCAGTTGTGCAGCACTATGGAGGACATGCTGACAGGGTTCTTCCAGGTAGTTAGTTCTGCTGGCAAAAAGCATTAAAACTTGTGAAATGAGGCAATAGCCGAGTGTAAAATCTCTTGGACTTAGGTACAATGCTCTTTTATAGATTTCTGTATTTTCTGTGCCTTCCCCAAGTTCCATGCTGCTGCACCAATCTAACACACTTGCTCCTTCCTGCTCTGGCACTGAAATGCTCTGGCTTTGAATGCTCTTTGTTCTGTCTGCTGTCATCCACACAGCTTTGGCTTTCTGACCTTGTCACCAGCTTCATTTTAACCCTCCTGTCTTCCCATCAAACATATCTGTCAGTCTCCTCCACACTAAGTGTTTCTGAGGCAGGCATTGGTGCAGCGCGCAGCAAGGTTCCTTGGTTCCTTTCCTTGAAGACAGAAACACAAAGGTGATGCCTCACACCAGTGAACCATGTTTGTTTTCCTAAACCAGTGCAGTTTAACCGAGTAGCTGGGGACACACATGGTTACCCCTAGCAGTGAAGCTACTCTCACCTCTGTACGAGGCACAGGTTGTGAGCTGAACAGACCGGACAGCTCCATGTGGCAAATGGAACAGGCCACCCACTCCATGCACGACAGCCGAGGGATGCTGTGCTCAGTGTGATGCCACACAGGGATGGCAGTGCCGCCTTGCTCCGAGCCTGGCAGTGCTGGTGCTGCTGCACCACAAGAGCTGAGAGGTCCCCAGGGGTTCAGCTGCTGCAGGGGCAGGACCCCACTGTGATGCTTCTCAAGTGGCCAGCAGAAATGTCCCCGGCCATGAGGTCACCCTCATAGCTTTGCCAGGTTTGGTGGACTCCTTATCTGGTGGCTTGACTGCTTAATGAGGTAGCAGCCACATTTTAAATTGCCTGCTTTATTTACTCCCTGCACTTACCCTGTGCGTGAGGCAGAGGGACACAAGTTTCCCACCCCATTATATGACGAAAACTGAATAAACGAGCTTCTACTCTTCCAACACCAAATGTGAAGGGAACAATTGTGCCTCCCTCGGTCCCTGGGCTGAAGGAGGACGCATGCACCACTCCCTACCCATGCACGCGGGACACGGATGCCTCTACTGCGCTTTGGCGGCCTTTCCTTCGGCGCGGTGTTTGAGGGTACAGTCACCCACCCGGCGGGGCACCTCTTGCCCTGAGGGCATCAGGCGCCGTCTCTCAAAGGGGGTGACCTGAGGAGGGCCCCGGGCAAGGGCAGGAACGTTCCCCGCGGCGCAGCCCCGGCGCTGACCCACACGGGGGGGCCCGCACGCAGCACAGCCGCCCCCCGGCCACACCCCCCGGCGCCGCGGCACCGGCCGGGACTCCCCGCGCGTAGCGGCTCGCTGGCGGCTGCGCGCGCAGGGAGGGGAGGGTGCCGCGCGCCGCGCCTGCTCCTACCGGTAGGGGCCGCCGCCAGGCTGAGGGGAGCGGAGCGGAGCGTGAGGCGCGCTGAGGTAGGGTACCCGTGCTGGGAACGCTGCGGGGCAGGGCGGCATCAACCCGACCCCTTCCTCCTCTGAGCGGCGGGGTCGGTGCCTTACTGAGCGGCCAGGGGGATGAGGGGTCTGCGGGCAACGACTTGCCTGCGGGGCTCGCCCTGTTTGCGCCGGGCAGCTGCAGGCAGGGAGGATGGATGCCGCCGGGGATGGCGGGGAGGGATGGCGCAGAGCCGGTTTACCGGTGTCGGTGCGGGCGCCGTTCCCCGGCAGCGATGTCCTTCTGCGCACCTGCTCCCGCGGCGGCTGCGGGAGGCGCTGCACCGCCCTGGGCGGGGGCTGCGGGCACTGTGTAGCATGGCTGCCCCGCGGGGGCCGGGGCCCGGGGGTGCGGGTGGCGGTCCGGGGCCGGGGAAGGCTTGGTGTTGGGGTGGGAACTGGCAAGCGATGTGCCCCGCTGTCCCCTGCCTCCCAGTTTGGAACCGGGCTCTACGGTCTCCGTCTTCCCTGCCTGCCCTCTACTAGCTTCTGCTTTCCCTTCTTCTCTTTAAAGACCCGGCGTGGGCTGTTCCCCCACTTCTTTATTTTGAAGGTGCCTTTTCATACAGTCACCTTGAAATCTAGATGCCTTCATGTGCGTTTCTAAGCGTACTGTTACGCTTAAGTAGGTATGTGATGGTTTCATGCTGCTAATGAGCAGACATACCTTCCTGCAGGAGTCTACAAAACTAAGATCTCTATTCGTGCTACTATAATAATACTACAGGCTATGATTAACCTGCCTTAAAATACGAAAATTGTCTCCAGTAACGATAATTAGAGGGGGAAAAAAATCATATTAAGCTGATATCTTAGCCAGAAGACAGCTTTGTTAGGGCCTGATTCTAGAAGTGCACATATGTATAAATCTGTCCCTGTGAAAAATGTCTTTAAAACAGGGCAAAACCATCCATACCCTTAAGATGTGAAACTTTAATTATCCCAGTGAAGTGGTTGTGCTGCAATGCACCTGTTAGATTCTGTGATGCAAATTATGTATATGTTAAATTTGCTCGGTGGTGTAGAAGGTAATAAATACATGAACTTGGGAGAAGTGGAGTATCTGACTCATTTGGCTATGGACTATTACTGATTCAACTATTGGTCTAAAAGCTGCTTAGAGTTAGAGTTAGGGATTTGAAGTACCTCTAAGCATGTTGGTTTATTTGTAACATGCTCCCCAAACCCTCCAGACAAACAGAAAGAAATCTGGACTCCTGAATCATAAATATTTAGGAAATTGACCTCTGTGGACACAGCACTTTCACTGGTTTGAGACGAATCAGGACTGAAATTGACTTAAGCCATTCATAGTGCTGTAACCTTTCCCAAGTACTTTAGAACCCAGAGCTTACATAGACAGTCTAGACCCACATGTGTTATACTGAGGTAAATGTGATGAATGGAAATCCTTTATTGATTTAAGTAGGCTTGGGCCTCCCCAGAAAAGAATTTCTAATGCTTAGAGTTTGAGATTTTTGTGGTAACTTTGTGGTTTTTTGAGGAAATTTGCAACTTTTTTCCTCATAAAGTTGGGCATGGCTTAAGTTCCATTTATTTACTCTTGCCGACTTTGGTGTTTTTGGTAAAGGATACTGAGTTTAGCTCTCCATCCCCTCCTTCAAAAGTCATTAACCATGGATGCTTTATGCAGTTTGCATGTGGGGAAGTGTGCTAGAAGATGCCAGTAAGAATTTCTGTGCTTATTATGGACTTGAGGAGTTGTGAAGCTGGACATTGTCTCTGTGGTATGCTGGCCTTCTCTTTGTGTAAATTCAGCAGATTGGGAAGTTGCATGGAATTGCTGTCTATACTGCCTCTCTGTAAGGTACCCAAATGGCTGGTTTCTGCCAGTGTGTTTCATTACATCCCAACATTTGCAAACTCTGTCGCTCGTATTGCAACACTTGCCGTTGTTTTAGGTTATCTTTTAAACTAAACTGAGACTTCCAGCAAGGTACTTTGCTTTTTATTTTACCCTTTGTTAGCATAACGATGTTGCTAATTTGAAATGACTACCAGTCAGTGTGCATTAGCCAGCTGTGCTTGGAGGTGGACAGTCTCTTATGTGCAGTGATGAAGGCCTAGCTAAAGCACAAAATTGGGTTATGCTGGCTCTTTACAAAGAGGAAAGCTACGTGGCTACCACTTAGCGACTTCTCATTATGAAGTTGTGTGTTGTACAAAGATGCTTTAGATGCCAGGAGCTCCTAGCAAAGGTCTCTGCACCAGTGGCAGAAGCAGGAAAACAAGTGCTTCTCTATGAAATGGAGAGTTTTACAGATACGACCTTAGGCTGTAGACTGGAACAGCAGCTGCAAAAGGAAGAGAGTTCTGTGGCTGCTTGGAGACTTAATTAAGTGCACTGACATCCACTCAGTAAAAAGTCTGTATAAATAATGAATTTTGCCTGTATGTGTAGCCTGTGATGGAAATGAGACTTAAATCTGTTGTCTTCTGGGTGACTGACCCTGATTTGTTTTTAAATAGGACTGTTTTCATTAACATAATTCAGATTTCTTGAGGCAAAAAATAAGCTCCTATCTTTTTTTGAAAGCTGCCTACTTTGAAAGGTTGGGTAAGGGTGTATTAAATTAGAACTGGTTGGTCAAGGGACTGTAAACTTTTATAACAGCTGAAATCTTACCATTTGTTAGGACTTTAAATGCTGAAGAGTTTTAGCATGCTCATTTGATAGCCAGTATCTAATTTGTTAGATGGTCTTAAGAAATCTGGCAGCTGTTGCCAGGAATATTACAAATTTTCCCACATGCAGCAAGAGAAATATTTTCAGTTCCTTACAGGCCTATTATGCATTTGCTCAGCTAAATCACTGAAGGGGGTGTACTGCTTAGGGAAGCTTTGAAACGCAACTTGATTTTATGCTGGCGTAGGGAATTGCTATGTCTTGTAATCAAAAAATAAAAGTAAACTTAGTGGGGAAAAGGGCCATTTCAAATCTCTGAGTGGAAGTTTGAGATGTTACTTGTTTTGAGCATATTCTTCAGAAATTTTCAGTAGTTAATGGAGGTGGGAGGGAGGAATGGGCAGGGTATTGTTGAGCATGCCAAGTTGCAGCTGCTGCTAACTCAGGTATCTTCTCAGGCACAGTTTAGAGAGACAGACACTGTCAAAGTTGAGAGTGGCACCTTCAAATTGTAAATCGGTGTTGTCTGTTGGTGGTAAGGAAAGAGTCAAACAGTTTGACTATTATTGATGCCCAAACCATAGGGACGTGGAGATCTGGCATGGTTTTGTGCTTTATATTCAGGAACAGTCTCTGCTTTCTAGTTTCTTGATAAATGCAACCTTCCTCTGTCCTGATAAGCCATGCATTAAAGCTGTCCAAATTGTCAATTAAAAAAATAACCTTTCAATGTTTCCTGAGATGGAAACAATATTATTATTGTGCCTTTCAGTTTGCTGTCTTTGTTCTCTGCCTGCAGCTGAATGAATTTTGCTTTTCATTTCTGTTTTTGGAAACATTGCTTTTCTGCAGGATGCAGAGATCACATGTCTCTATGTGCATAAGACACTAGGCTTGATTTGTAAATGGAAATATAAGCTGTCTCAGGCACAGCTTAATTTAAAAGCTAAAACAGGGGTTCAGAACAAAGAACTGTACCCTGAACAAAGTTTTCACAGTTCTGACCTTTTTTTCTGCCAGCCTGTTAAAAATATGGAAGAATTAAGAACAAATAATGTGTGGCCTATTCGATATATTCTTCCTCTCCTAATGTCTTGATCCAAATCTGAGGACCCTTGTTCAGATGCTGCCTCTCAGTTTTTCATATTGTACATGTTTTTTCTTTTCGGTAGCAATGAAAACAGGTCTTTAAACGCTACTAAAATAATTCAGAAGCATTAGCACAGCTGGGTTTCTGTTTTATAAAAGCCCAAAATATAGTGAAGTCATTCTTTAATACACAGAATGTCTTTGTAAAAGGTTTAATGTGCTTCTGGACTTGTAAAGCACCTCAAATCTTTTATGCAATATAAATGTTAAAGAAAATTCTGTCAATCACCAAAATTGTGCTCAGAACTTACCAGTAAGTTTGGCACCCTGTCTATTGCTGGTACATAAAGCACCTGCTCCAGACCAGCTTTAATTTAAAGAAACTGTAGGAGAGAGAGTGAAAAAAATAGGCTGTATGATCATACCAAACTGCTGTGGAGGTCTGAGATGAAACCCCAGTGTTAACCCTCCCACCCTTGTTTTGGGGTCTCTTAAGGGCCTGCGCTGTCTTGAAAACATGATGTTGATTATTGCCAGCATTGGCAATAACTACTTTGGTTATGTCTGTGCTTCAGAAAGCTCAACAGTTATGCCAAAAACTCTTGAAGACAAACTTTGAAAATGTTTAGAAGATGAGATTTTTGTGATATATCTGTGCAGGTACCTCACTGAGCTAAATGAAAGCAAGGTGTAGTGTTCCTGGTTCCATCCATGCTGGAAAGCTTGCTAGCATAGCTAGGCTTAGTATTGAACGCAGCAGTTGTGCTCCTAGGTGAAGGTTTGGCTTGATCAAGCTGAAGTTTTGCCAGCTTCTGAGTCAAATCATATCAACACAAGGCAGATTTCACAGTTAAATTCTATGCATAGTAACATGAGGTGAATGCTTTTCTGTTGTCAGTGCTGACTGCTTGAGCTTACTGAATTTTTCTTCCTTGATATCCACTTGAGCGTTGTTTTGATTTCTTGTGAAGACAAGCTGTAATGGTGGTAGCTGACTTCTCATGTAATATCTTTTACTGATCTGGTATTGCTGCATGTGATGGTAACTGGGTATTATTAAATTCTTAGGCAAGAGACTATATTGATGTAGAAAAAAAAAATTCTGCATGGTGTATTAAGGGCAGAACTGTTTGTACTTGTGCATCACTTAACATGTCCTAAATGGTGCCTTGCTAGGAAAGCAGTAGCTCTACACATAGGAATAGCTACTTCAGAAATTTTAAGTCTTAATTAACATTAACAGTAAATCTTAATTAGCATTTCAGAAGCCCTAGCTAACCTAACTTGTATTAAAACCAGAGGGGTTTTATATATGATGTTAGGGGCATCTTTAGCTTTTCCTTAGATAAAGTCGCGGCGCATTAAGTTAAAAGCAGTTAAAAAAGTGTGCAGAGTAAATACTGGTTTAGCTCAATAAGCATGAATAAGATTTCAAGATGTCTTTTTTTTGACCCTGTTTTCTCACACTAATCCTTTCTATTGCCCACTGCTTCCTAGTGAGTGCTCCATTTTCATTATAAGCCTGTTGTTTTCTTTTCCAATTGAAAGAAAAGGCACAGAAAATAACCTGCTGTTGGCAAAACCAGTTTTACTGGTTTAGAAATAAGCTTTGGAATAGCTTGAACAGTAAGTTATTAGAAGAGCTTTAAACCTAATATTATTAAAAAAAAATAACACTATAAGTAAGACATAGCAATTATGAAAGCTACCGTTGGCAAGCCAGTTTTCACATAATTTATAACTTCATAATACTAGTATCTACTTTGTGCTTAATATCTTCGGGGTGTTTTGGCAAACAAGGAAAATTAGTTGGATTGAAAAGAGGACATCTATCTGATAAGGGAGGATGAAGTTACTTTTCTGAGAAGTTATTGTAGCCGTCAAATTCTTGAAGTTTATAAAAGATTATTTCAGTACCAAGTTTATAAAAGATTATTTCAGTACCAAGTTGCAGCTTTGGGAGAAGCAGTACATAATGTTATTCTGAGAAAAAACCCACCCAGAAAAACAAACAAAAAAGTCTTGAGCAAGTTAGTATGAAAATCTTCCTGTCTTCAGTCAGGTCTCTGACTTGCTAAGCTCAGAGTGCTTTGCTGCAGATACACAGCTATTTAAGTTTTCCGGGGTTGGGCTAGTGAGGGGAAGATTCCAAAACACACTGAATAATTTATGCCCATCCCTGTTCTCCTAGGAGTGTGGCTTCCGTCTTTGTGTTCATTAGGGGAGGATGGGGTACTGCAATTTTCCTCCATGTCTGTTGCTACAACAGAACCATTTGTCTATTCCTTTTTTTATAACTGAAAAATGACATATAAATGAAGGTTTAATTAGATTATGTCACAACCTGTATGTAGAGGCTTAAAGAATAACATTTTTTTTCCTTGTTAACCACTCCAGAAGTCTGGTTGAAGACAAATTTTGACACTAATAGTGCAAGTTGCTCTAATTAGATTTTGCATCCTGTCTTAATACAAGTTGGTATTTGTAAGATCCTCATATTGTGGAATTGAAAATACTCTAAAATGAAACGTTCTGGATCTTGGTATTTTCAACTGGAAGATTAGGTTTTTTGTGTCTGTCAAAATCTGTGAGTTAGTTTTCTTTAGGTGGTGCTAGGCAATAGCACTTCCATGTTCACCCTATTTCAGGAGTATGGTCATGTTCACACGTTTATAAAGTCCTCATAATTGTCATACCTGTTGTTTCAGATGGTGATGTTTAAAGCCAGATGTTGCCCAGTGCTCATGTGTTTTACCGCTGACAGTAATGGTTATTTGTCCATAGAATTTGGCTTGACAGCCTCTAAATGAGATTTATCACAATGAGAGTCGATCTTAATCAAGGAACTTGTTAAACAAAACTTCATAGTGTCAGAACACAAGCTAAGTGCCATAGTGACCAGAAGACCAGTGACCTGAAAAAAATATGGCCACGTGTAATATTGCATCCCTGCTGCAGTACATTTTTGTCAAATAAAAAGATAGCAAGTGGAATATATTACCTTGTGGTTGTTGCTCAGAGCTGGTTTTGCAGCCTTCGTGGAAAGTGATTCTGGGTCAGCCAAGTGTGGTGCCTGTTAACTATGTGAAACTGCTGCAGCATTACATTGTGGCATAGCATAACATACAGCTCTTTGTCTATTTCTACTGCTTTCATATGTAGAATGTATGTAGGGTTTGTATATAGACTGTATGGTCCCTGTTCCTCTTAAGTTGCAGTGGCCCATCCATGAGTGTAATGGTGTGCAAATGTAGGGTCTGTTGACATACCGTGTAGATTTACCTTTGTTTACACCCACATGTAGGCCTGAGAAAATCAGGCCTGTGTGCTAACATGCACTTTGGTGATAAACTGTGTGAGTGGGTGTTCTTTGAGATCTATTTGCAGTTATTTCCAGTGTTTTCTAAGGTTTTCAGGGTTGCCTTTCGTTGGAGGAGCAAATAATCTGTGAAGAAAGAGTAGGTATTAACAGTAGGTAGTTTTGTAAATTAGCTTGATTTGTCAGAGGTACTGTGGAGGAGGAGTATTCTGTTCTTCTTGTAGATGAAAAATGCTTGTTCGGTATTGAGTCAAGATGGTACCTTGTGAGAGGGCAAAGAGGTGGCAAATGTGTGAAACTGAGAATGAGGGCAACCTGAAGTTGAACTAAGGAAGAAAAGAAAGTAGGCAAGTAGAAACGTCCTGCTTAGATAGGTGGCTACTAACAGACTGCTTTAGTTAAGTGGTGGAAGATGAAGTTCAGTAGTTTTGTGAGCAAACAAGCTACGGTGTATCTGAGAAACTACCATCCTTACCATATTGAAAATGAACCAAATGAGGTTCTAGGAAAAACTGCTACCTAGCAAACTGAGTAGAGTTAAACTGTAGTAGTAGATGGCTAGCTAGCTAACTTCCTTCTCTAGAAAAGTGATTTAAGGTCTCAGCGCTAACTCTTATGACAGTCATGTTTTCAGTATAACATTCAGTATAACATTCGGCTTGCAGCATTTAACTGCAATACCTACCCCCCCCCCCCCATGAAATATGTTGAAGTGAACTGTAGCTACAGTGTAGCTTACTCATACTTTCGTACTTTAAAAGTGTTAACCAAAATGGCAGTTTGTTTTTTTGTGTAGTAACTGTTGATATATATAAGGGACAAAAATAAAACAAATCCTCATAAGTACAATTGAGGCTTCTTTATTCCAACGAGGACTTCAGGAGTCCGTAGAACATTAGATAGAAGTTTTTAATTTTTTTCACTGCCTAATTTAGTCTGTAGGTATGTGAAAGTCTGCCTTGCATACCTTCCAATTTGTTCAGTAATACAGTGCTGAAGTCTTCCATCTTTTTAAGCCTACTTACAACTTCATGTAATAAAAATTAGTATTAATACTTTAAACTTTCTCTCTAGGCTATTGGCTGTCTAATGTCTTTCAGCTGCCTTATATATTTCAAATAAGTCCACTTAGTGTTTAGAATAAAGAAAATATTTCTTTTGAGTACTGAGATCTAGAGTAAGTCTGTAAGTTATTCAGGATTTTGGCTGGTCTGGCAAGGCATCAGAAGAAAAATTTAGAGCACTAAATGATGACTTACCTGAAGGTAGATGTGACTTCTTAGGGTGCTGGAAAGCAGTTATGTTGACATCGCCAACACAGAAAAAAAAATGTACATACTCTGAATAATTCATAACAAAACACTACATGATTTCATTAGTATTGAAGCTTGGGCAACACTCCACATGTTGCATTTCAGTTTAATGACAAATGCTTTGATGATTCAGAAGTGGTAAGAGTGGTAATTGAAGTGGGACTTTGTCCTCATGTCTGTCTGCAAGACACTTACCTAAAACAAGTATACTGACAATGGTAAAATACCCAAGTCTGCAGGTACATGGCCTCTGCTGGATGTATTCTCTCAGCTGAAGCCGTTCCAGTTCATAGTAGCTTGTCCTTTCCCACTGGTCAAAACTCTGCTTGTAAAAAGGGGTTGGTTTGCTTCCTAATGCACTCCAACTCAAATGGCAACTTACATATAATCTTACCTAAATTAAAAGGTCGTGTCAGTTCTCTAGACAAGTCATCATGCCACATTGTGTTGGTAGAGGACACCTTTAACACTCGTCTTCTCTTGAAGTTGTTTTTTGCACGGTAGAGCATCTGTGTGATCTGTTCATAATCTATAGGCAAACTTTTAAGTGTGTTCTTCACAAACGATTACCACTTTATGGGTTATCACCTTAATCCAAAAGGTATTCTTTCTTTGGGTTAATATTGGAGGCCTGCTGTCCTGTGAGAAGTGTATGCTGAAATGGTACTGCTCCAAAAAAAAAAAAAAAGGTCACATTTGAATGTTTTGAAAGATGTGCAAGTTAATTATCAAAACAGCTTTCCACACCCTCCCCCCCATCTTTGTCTTTCAAATAAATTAGCAGCTTTTGGGGCGGAAATCTTAATTGTATTGGTTTGTTTTAAAATGTGTCAGAATTTTTCCTGAATGGTGGAAAAAATAGCAGATACGGCAATACACACGAGACTTCCTATGACAGTGCTGTAATCCTGAAACAGTTTAAAGTTTTTATTTATATGTTGTCATTGGAAAAACTTAAAATCTTAAAACATTTGTGCTACTCTGTAAGCACGTTAAAGAATATTCACATTAGCCTGCATAAACAAATAAACGGTTATCAATTAGCTTTAGGTAAGGGCAGCAATGCAGGCAAACCACAGAGAAAATAAAGTGCAATTAGTGCTTCAGGCTCTCTCTGATCTGAGTAGATAAACTGACAGTTCTTGATATAATTGTGTTATATCTTTGTTCAGTTTCCAGTTACACCATTGTCCTCCTTCAGGAATCCCTCAAACATGTTTTTTCTTTCCTTTTTTAAAATACCAAGCTGCATGGGAGCAGAGAGTAAATTATTTAAAGTTATTCTGTGTCCCTGCACTTGTCTGAGTCAGCAGAATACATTTAGGTCATGTGTTCCTGAACAGCTCCAGTGCAGAATATCTTCTTTGTGTGGGGGCTGAGTAGGCTCATTAAGGTACAGTTATCTTTTTTCCTCTTCGTTATTCCTGCACAAGCCTTGGCTGAAAAATGGCTGAAAATTACTATATTTTTTTATTTTATTAAATCCAGATAAGCTTCGTGTGAGCTAATCTTCTGTTATCATTGGACAATCAAGTGACAGAGGGAATGCAGTATCTCTTAGCTACAATAAGTAGCAGTAAGAGTGATTCTCTAATGCATGCAGTTATGAATTCAGCAAACACTAGTTTTGTTTGTTTATTCTTCCTTTCCTTTTCAGGATGGCTGCAGCTCCTCCAAGTTACTGTTTTGTAGCCTTTCCCCCATGTTCTAAAGATGGGCTGGTGGTGTTTGGAAAGAACTCTGCAAGGCCAAGGGATGAAGTACAGGAGGTGGTCTACTTTGCTGCCGCAGATCATGATCCAGGAAGCAAAGTTGAGGTAAGGGTGAACTGTTACATTCAAACGGTGAGAAATTATTATCATTGGAAGAAATGAATGCTGTCTTGTTTTCCAGTCAGACTGTGGAGTCCTTGTTCCCTTCACTCAAACCTCTCTTAAGTAGAGAACAGAGAAGATTTTTGAAAGTCCTGGAAGTGAAACTCGGAATGTAGCTTTTTTTTGTTTTTTGAGGAAAAAGCCACAATCCAGAGACAGGCCAGACTTTTTTTTTAAGGGAAGAATATTCTGGCTAACTGTAAGTTAGAGCAAATTTTCAAAGTTTGTCACTTGCCGTATGACTTGTTCTTCTTCATGGTAGTTGTTTTAGAGTTATAATGGAACCTAACTATGGTATGCATGTTGCAAAACTGGTAGCCAGAAATCACTGCCTCAAAAGAACTTGTGCTCTAATAAGGCAAAGTGAGGAGGAAAGCAAGAGTGTAAACTTTGTAAGCCTGACATAACACTTGTACATGCAGTTGGCTTTGACATGTTCTGCAGCTGAGGCACCTGCTTCATGGGCAATTTTCAGTACTGCGGCTTCTCTTTGAATCCAGGCCAGATGTGGAATCCTGTAGCTGGATGTTGATGCCATGGATGCAGGTTGAACGAGACCCTGCTGGAAGTAATTTTAATTATAGCTTTTACTTTAGCCTCACTTTAATGATGGAAGAAATGAAAGGATAAGCAGATGTGGAAGTGTGAAACAAGGGGACAAGTGAAACAAGAAGACGGGAATAGGGGAAAGTGTGGTGAAGAAGGAATGAAGATACAGAAGGGAAGATAAAGATAGGTGCAGGTAGCTAAAAAGCAGAGGACACAGAGCCTGATCTGCACTGTCAGGAGCTTTTAGAGTTCACAGGTTTGCACTCTTCCTGGCAGCTGGGAAAGCAGGAGCTGTGAGGTTCCCTGCATTCAACTTCCTCCTGTCTCTGTGCAGAAGGCTGAGAATACTAGGTATTTTGCACCAGTCAGTGACTGTCATCCCTACAGGTTCCTTATGGATAGAATTGTTACTTCCCCAGAGGGGATCCTAAGGCAGTTTTAATTCTGTATTTCAAGTGGGACAACTTCCAAATGTCAGAGGGCTTGTTTGTTCTAACAGTTAATGTTCTCTTGATTATTGTTTCTACCAACTTCTTTTACAACTTGTGCATTATTAAATGGTTTAATCTTGGATAGGAGGAAATCTTCTCCTCCTGTCCAAAAGCACTACTTGGACAGTACAAGTAACTTGCTGTTACTTCTAGTGCTGTATTGGTGGCACCTTGTAGACTTGTGCTAGTACACAGAACACAAGTGTGACAGTAAGACAAGAAGAAAACTTCAGAGTATTTTTTTTTTTGTTTGGTTGTTGTTTTTTTTTTGTTTGGTTGTTTGTTTCTTTTTTTTAAGGTTCTCTTCATTGAACTGGCAATGGAGAGAGAAATAAAATCTGTTATTATAGAAACATAGAATGGTTTGTGTTGGAAGGGACCTTAGAGATCATTTTGTTCTAACCCCCTGCCATGGGCAGGGACACCTTCCACTAGACCAGATTGCCTAAACCCCCATCCAACCTGTCCTTAAACACTGCCAGGGATGGGGCAGCTTCAGGTTCTCTGGGCAACAGGTTCACTTCAGCAACAAGTTTCTCACCACCTCTTAGTAAATAATTCTTACTGTGAAAGATGAGCTTCCAGAAGCTCCTCTCTAGTGTTTTTATCCTTTGGATAAAAAGAGGATACTTTGTAAGAAGTTAATGTTAGAGTACTTGATTCTTTTGGTCTTTTTGCTCCATATTTTATTCTTTGATAAAGACGTCATGATTTGATGAAGGGTTTAATTAAGACATATGTAATCTTATTGCGATCCCTCTCCCACCCCATGATTCACCAATTTAATGCCTTTTATAGCAATCAGTCATAAACTGAACTCTCTTGCCAGTCTTTTGGAAGCAAGGAGCACAGTCCTTTTGCCTAGCACACTGCCATTTGTAGATCTGTTCTGCTAGCCAGTACCTTCAAGCCTCCCCCTTAAATGTTCAGTTGGTTCTTTTATTAATGGTGAGGTTTGTTGCAATGTGGTGAAGGTGCACTTTTAGAAAAGGGACAGGAATGGAGAAATACTTTAATCTTTAAAGAGGGGCTTAAGCTCTAATTAGCTGGATCGTTTGGCTTCTGCCAGTCTGTGCTACTGCATAATTTTTCATTAGCTAGCCTGAGGTTTTCCAAGGATAGTGGTATGCAGAAACGTACAGGC
Organism: Pezoporus flaviventris; assembly: GCF_033815535.1. Taxonomy (NCBI): domain Eukaryota; kingdom Metazoa; phylum Chordata; class Aves; order Psittaciformes; family Psittacidae; genus Pezoporus; species Pezoporus flaviventris. Next base: position 17,399,690 of record NW_026892585.1, on the reverse strand, counting down.
TTCAGATTTTTGTTGAAATTCTTACTGCTTCCTTTAACTGCTCTCCTTTGGACAGCCATAAGCATAGATTTATTTGTTATTTCTTCTTTAAAGTTCAAGATTTTTCCCCCCCACCTGCAGAGAGTGAGTGTTCAGTCAAGTCTAGAAAATGCCAGTGCTGTGGAGTAATTGTCTTTAGAAATAACTTATTTTATTTTATTCTATTTATTCTATTTTCAATTTATTTTTTTTTTTAGAACTGGCCACTTGAAAGGTCTTTAGAAAAATATTAATCCACTTTGTAGGAATTGTGAAAGATTGGCTGATCAGTAAGATCTCTACAATCCAAGTTTTAGGCTGCTAGGCTTACTTTTAGATTTTGCTGTTTTACAAAATAAGGACACTAGTGAATAAGAAGATTCATGTTTCAAGCATGCTTTGTAATAGCATAATAGAAGTAAGGTCTTCAGTTTTGCTAAGTAGCTGAAATGTATGTATTTTTCCTGTTGTAGGGTTGTGTCTAAGACTACTCTTGTTTTACAGCAAATGTATGTATACCTATAGGCAGAGCTTGTGCAAAGTCTGTTAATTCCATGTGTGCAGTTAGTAGTACCTCTGAAAGTTGCAGAAAGCTTTAAGGAAGGTCTTGAATTCAGCTGCCTCATGTTTTTTAAGTATAAGGCATGCGACACTATATCCATTTTATAAACAAACTTACTGTCAGGTAATTAGCTAATAGGGAGAGTGAAGAGGAATGTCAAAGTTTCTAGATGCAGCCTTTGACATATTCAGAATTATTACTTTCTTCTTTAAAACCTGTGAAAACTGCCAACACTTCAGTTATCATTGGGTTGGGGGTATTCTTGCTACAGTTTTCCTTCCCTTGTGTTTTATAAAACTAGCTAAGCAGGTCTGCTATAAAGGAATCTGGCAGACAATGCTATCAGCTAGTTTGTGGCAGAGCCTTAAACACGGGAATTCAGTCAATACTGGAAGTTGTTTTAAGCATGATCTTTTTGGCTCAACCTACCAGACAACCCTGCAGCTAACTCATCAACATAATCCCTTCATGTCAGCAGATTCCCAAGACCCTGAACAATGGGGCTTTTCATTATGGTCTGCTCTCTGTGTGACAACTTTCCAACTTTCTCAAAAGTTTGTTCATGTCTTGCATTGTAATTTTGCAGTTTCAGATGCTGATCAGCGCTTTTCCTCGTTGTAGTGATCCGTCTAGTAAGCTTGTTTGTGGAGATCTGCTCCCTTAACCATAAACAGGGGCTTTTTTTTGAGTTTCTCTACTAAAAGTAAGTGTGTTCTTTTTTTCCCCAGTTGTGGATTTTAAGAGTTTTTCATGTGTTTGTGAGGATTCAGGCTGTATTCATGTGTATTAAGACAGGTCACAAAATCTAATCAGAACAGCTTGCACTATTAGTTTTAAGTAAAGCCTTCTATCTTGTTTTTAAGGTAGACTTTACTGACTAGATTTCTCTTGTTCTCTGGTAACCTGCTGCTTGCTGTGGTTTTCTTTCTTCTTTGGAAGTCCTGAGTGGGTGACCTTTTGTTAGCTGAATTTTCCAGGTCATTTTTTTAATTTTTTTTTTCTTTTAGATCAACCTCACTTTCTTCTGATTTGACCTTTTATCCATGATTTGAAAATAGTCATGGTTGCTTGTTTCAGTGTACAGCTGTAAAAGGTTTTCTAACTTAATATCGTGCAACTTATGGAGGAGTGGAAGTGGGGAAATAGAAAGGATGGTCTACAACAAAGTCTATCAAATTGTGGAATATGGAAAATTTTTCTAATATGTTGGTATCAAACACTCTTCTGAGCTTAAAGTCAGCCCTCTGCGGGGCTGTTATACCTGAGTGGTTTTGGTTGTTTGGCTGTTACTTTTTTTTTTTTTTTTTTAAGGATACCCTACCATCTCTTGCTGAGGTTTTTCAGAAGAGCAGGAAGATTTTTTTGCTGTGTGTTGGTCTGAGCACTGATACAGAACTTGAAGCTAACTGAGGGATCTCTATCCGATACTGCTAGATAGATACAAAGCTTGGAAAGCAGACTTTGAGTGTTTTAAAGCTGGCTTTATATTACCTGGAGGTATCTTAATTCTGGTATTTGTAACTAAATCACCAGGCATCATGCTAGTGCCACAATTTAATTCTGGTATACTGATTCCTTGTTATGCCAGCTGTTAGGGTTATTTGTATTAAATCGGGGGGTAAGAAGTTCAGAACCTGATAACAGAAACCAAGCAGCAGCCTAATCTGTTGAGAATTTACTCCTTGGGGAGCCTCCAGATTAGATTGACAGTGCCACTCTTACAGTCAAGTTACTGCAGCTGCGACCTTGAATGGGGCACCCCTGCTATGATACCTCCATGGGTAAGTGCTGCCTGGCAGGAAACGTTGATGAAACAGCAGTGTTTGTGCCCATGATGAAAATTTTCATTTATATAGATAAAAAAGGTTGTAGTCTAACAAGTTACAGTGCTGAGAGAGTTTAGGTACCTGCTTGGTCTTGCCGCTCAGTTGAGACCCAATAACTCGCTGTGTAGACAGCCTGTGTCATGACCAAGGCAGATGTCTTGCATCAAGCCACCTTGTTTGAACTAACCCTTAGATTTTGCACAGAGATAGAAGAGAGGCACTATACAGGCAGACAGCAACTAATAAAAGTGGTTTCTGCCTTCAACAGAGTATGTTGCTTGGCTAATGGGGGCTTTTTCTCTATTCTGCTCCACTGCAGGTGGCTGGTCTTTAAACTAATGTGTTTGACTTTGCTTTGTAACACAGTGCATGAGTCGGCAGCAGTTCAGAGGTAGAAACCGTAATCTCTTGGATGTTTCTGCCCTCCCAAAGACTCTGTTTTCTTTACTGCAGGAGTACTGCTGCTTTGCTCCTTTACTGCTACCAAAGCAAAACTGGTTAACTTGAACTATTTTTTTTTTTCTTGCTCTCTTTATTTTTTAAATTGGAACAAAGAGGAAGAGGAGGAAGAGTGCTGGTATTGTCTGGGGCAAAAAAAATTGCTGTCTTCACCCAAACTATTCACTTATGGCAAAACAGATGTGTGAGCAGGCATTTCAAAGTACCCAAGCAAAGAAATCAGTCCTAGGATACCTGAGAGTTCCAGGGATATCTCTGTGGTGGGCTGTTTGTAGCTTCTTTGACATCTGTTTCTTAATGTTTTAAACCATTGAATTGATAAGCTTCATCCCTATTTCAGTTTTAACTTTTGCTCATCACCCAGATATGTAACATAAAGAACAAGAGGTGAATTGACTGCTAAATCAACTCTGACTCTGTCTTCAGTGAGTATTCTCAACCTTGGGTGCCTTGCTGCACTTTGTGGCATTTTATTTCCTTAAAGATTTTCGTATTTAATTTTGCTGACCATATTTCTATACCATGGCTCCCCTGCCTGAGACTCTTTGATGGCTTGATAGAGTAGGTTAGAGTAGGTCAGAGTAGTTCTGCTTTTGGACAGGAGAACTGTTTGGCTTTTTCTAGCTTCTCCAATTGTTTTCTAGAATAAAATCTATCATCCTTACTCTTCAGGATAAATGACACTGCTAGAGATTGGAGGCATACAGATTCAAATTTTGCAGTTATCGATGAACAGAAACAGCAAGGAACAATATGCAAATATAAAAGTTCACATAAAGTGTGCTAGGTTCTTCATAAAAAAAGGAAAAACTGTTCTTAATTCAAAGAATGGGTTTTGTTCTGTGTTTCTATACCTAGTAAATGCCGCTGCTGTTTATATCTGGCTACAACATGAGGATGCAAATACTAGCATAGCATGTGTTTTTGAAAGCTATATACCTGAGGATTCATCCTGCCACTGAGAGACTTCTGTTCACCATTTTGGTTTGACTACGTGACCTCTAGAACTAGGGCTGACTACTTGAGATGTACTCAGCCTAGATGTATCCTCATGTATCGGTGTCCCCTCCACTGCAGCACAGCAGTTTTGCTGCTAGTTTTATGGTACCATAGCTGTGCTTAATAGGTGTTGTAAAGTCATCCAGGTGTCTTCCACTGTGTACTTGGTACTGGTTAAGTGCATAAGCAAGCAGTGCTAAGAGCATCAACTAGCCACTAGCATTGCGTGCTACTGGTTGCATATTTTTCTTTTCAGAGAATGATCATTCCCTGTCCTTTTAGCTGTATTGAATTTTTTTCCTGTAAATAAGCAGCAACAGAATTGTCTGTAAAACTCATTCTGTGAGGCACATCCACAGGGATGTGGGGCTTTATTGAACAACCATGTTTTATCTTTCCAGTTCCTTATTTCACTATGGTGGGAGGGCACATGTAGCCCATGTCACCTCTGGAGTTGCCTCTGTAGACAGATCCCGCCAGGCTGTCAGTCTTGATGGCAATGGAGGCAGAAGGCTGGCAGACTGCCTTGTCACATTTTTGCCATGTTAAAAACAGCCACAGTGCAACTTCTTCAGTTACTGTAATAGTAAAGATATTTTGCTGTTTTCTAATATGTGCTGTGATACAGCAGTGCTTGAAGTGGCTAAGCAAAGAGTTAATGACAAATTAAAGTCTGGATCTGATGAGAGTGGTGTGGAGGAATCTCCTCTGGAATCTAGAATTTTGTGGCCCTTCTTCAAAGACTTTTTCTTTCTAAAGCATTCCCTGACTATTGCCTTTGTTATCCAGGGCTGAAGCCTGTGTGATTTCACTGATATTTCATAATGACCTGACTGACAGTGCTAGGAGTTAGGCTTCTGCAGTTTGGGTACAGTAGAAGCTGCACAATAGTTTCTTTTCATTAATGGAAGAAGAAATCTCTTGTGCTTATAACTGTTGTGTCTGGTTTTGGAATACCTCCAATGTATGCGTATGCCTTGGCTAGGGTGGGAGATCAGTGGTGCCTTGTACTATACTTAGAACTGCCTTCATAAGATTCTTTTCTTGATATACTGTAAGTGAAATAAAAAGTTTTCAGCGTGCTCAGTTCTCTTTAAAGTCATTGGCTTGTTCTCTTGTATGTGAAGTCTCTGTTTGTTGCTTTGAAATTTCCTGATGGGAATTTATTGTTACAGGGCATCATGCCAGTTATGCTGCTTTCAGGGTTGGGGTCCTAGAAAATGAATGGAGCCTGACACCACTCACTCACAGCCATTACCACCAAATGTATGAGTATTCTTCTGGTTTAGCATTCATACTCAAAGAAAAATGTTAGTGTTAGGACATGCTGAGGCTGGATGCTTCAAGAATTTTAAAGACAGGGTTGGCAGCAAGCAGAATCACAGCAGGACCTTATGTCCATTTTATTTGTCATTGCCTAGTTTGACACTGCTCTCGGCAGAACAGGATGCTGTGCTGTTGTGCTGGAGGGATTTGCCAGGTCAGTGGGGTGCAGGAGAGGACAGGGAGGTTGTCCTTTGTGCTTGCTTCTGAAATCTTGTCATCATCTGAGCTCTAAAGATCTAGTGGCCAAGGAGGTCTTTTGGTGGATAGTGCTGTCTTTCCCCACTATTTCCTTCCATGTTTGCTTCCCTGTATGCTGTTATAAGCATATGTTCTGATTTCTGTGGAATAGCAATGGTTTATTGTGCTGCGAATGCAGTGACTGGCTTTGGTTGAGCTACCTTTGCAATTGATGTGTCTTGGCTACAGGTGGGTAGTTAAGTTCCTCTGTTTCCTCCATGAAGATATTATTTTATCTGGAAGTTTATGATGTTATTTTAAGGGGGGGAAAGTGGGTGGAGTTGCAGAGTGGGAGGTTTGTTAAAATGAATAATCTATTGTCACATCTGGACCCTAGTTTTTTGATAAGCTCATACCTGTTAGCATATATGAACCAAATGCCTGCCTTAATACATTGGTCCTATTGACTGCCTACTTTTCTGCTTACTGGATTAATTAGTTCTAATGGGAAGGTAAAATCTTATCAAGGTTTTTTCAGCAATAACCATGGCAAAGGATTGTTGAATAAGAGTCAAGACAATGGTAGTTCTACAGAACCTGTCAGCTGCTATCAGACTGGAATGTTTTTCTGTTATTTAGGTCTTCTAATGCAGTTTATGTAAGTGAGGCCTGAACATTGTGTACATAAGCTAATGTATGGAAGCTGGAAATAATATGAAGATCTGGTCCATGTTTGCTTATCACTGGATTGGGGAACGTAAAGAAGCAGTTTAGAAGGTGACAGCTCTATTCTGAGGTAGAGAGGCCTCTGAATGGTTTCTGGCATATGATTATGTAGTTACAAAGCAAAAGCACTTTTTCCCCAGAATGCTCTGGATCCTTCAAGCAGGAGCAAACAATTTCCTCTTTCCCCTTTCTTGACTGCTACCATTGACAATAAAATCTCTATCATGAATAGCAGTTTTGGAAATGTTTGGCTCTGGAATGAGGCCCCAAGTAATCAGCAGTTGGTAGCAAGGGTAGCCAGAATGTTTTGCAGGGAAGAGTCATTCAGCATTTTTTTTAGCCTAACAATCACTTTTTCAGTGTGTTTTCATCATTTTTTTTTTTTTTTTTTTCTTCTGGAAGATCAAAACAGCAGCATAAGCAGGCTTGTATAATAGGGCTATTCAGCTAGAGAATGCTATGCAACTGGGGGTTTATGGAGTACTAACATCTCTTCTTTACTGTGCCTTGGTTTTTGCTTTCTGCTGGAATGTGGGGAAGATTCATGTCCTGAATGGCTCCAGCTAGCTGACCACCTGTGATGAGATGTAGGGAGTCTAGTGCTGTGCAGGTACTGGTGTCTGCCTGGCTGCAGCCCTGCCTCCTGATAGCTGCTCTGGTCACATCTTCACATGTAGTGTGGGAAGGTGCTTGGTCCAGCCCTTTTTCTTGCTGCTGCAGCTCCAATTTTGCATGTCCAGGAAATACAGTTATTCTCTCTTCAGTCACACACACATGGCTTATCCAAACAGCTCTGACAAAACTCAGTATGTCAAAAAATGTGATTTGCTTGCTGACAGCTCAGATGGAGAAGGGGGAGTCCTGATAAGAAATGTCTGCTCTAGTGTGGCTGGGTTAGCAAATGAAGCAGAGGGTGAACTGTGTAATGTATTTTATTAGTCGGATCATAGCTCCTGGCCAGTGCCAGTTGCACCTCAGTAGATGAAGAATCTGCCTCTACACAATCATAGTGTTACTGTATAAGCGATTTGGTCAAACAGCTTGGTCAAATATTAGGGATTTTCTCCAGCAAATACAGCAGGTATTTATATAAGTCCCTGCTGGGGTCTTACTGCCTAAGGCGAAATCAAAATCAAGCACACAGCAGAAAGGAAAAGGGAAGCATGTCCCCATTCTATTTTTAATGCCTTTGAGTGAAAGAATTCCCCACCTTTCTTTTTTTAAATCGTGTCCTCTGAAAAGTCATCCTCCTGTTTCACCTGTAATTTGCTTTATAAAAAGGTGACAATTTGACCTGTTTGCACACAATTACTAATGAAGGTGGCAAGCTCATTTCTAGTGTCCTTCTTGCTTGGTTAGAGTGAAGGATTCTACAAATGCCATATCTGATCAAAGGTGATCTGTTACACATTTTAATTGTATGCTAGCCTAACTATTACTGTGAAAATCATTGCCCAAGATTAGAGGCTGAAGGTGATAAGGCTGTGTAATCCCCAGTGGGGGAAAGACAGATTAGGGAAAAACAATAGCTTCTCATTGCTAATAATCTTGGACTGATTCCTTTGGCTTTAGATTCCAATGTATTCAGTATGTGTTTTCATGGCAAACAACCCCTAGTCCACTAGTCCCGTCTGCTCATCCTGCTTCCTGTGATACCTCTGACCAAATATTCTTCCAGAAAAATGTTGCAGATTACTTCCTGCAAGGAAGATGCTACAACAGGAATGCTGACCACTAAGAGTGTCTCATAAATAACACAGACAGCTTCAGCTTCCTCAAAAGAAAATTGTGTGGAGTTTGGTCCTTGAAGAACGCAATGTGACCTCAGTAATAAAATGTAAAACCCATTTTTTTGGCTTGTACAAGCCAATGATCCAATGATGGCTCACACTCTCTTCCATGCTGTCTGGGGAAACAGTGCTTGTTTTTAAGTCCAAAAGCAAGGGAAAGGTAAATATATTTGAAGGATAACATAATTTATTTCTTCCTTGCAGTTTCAATGACTTCAGCCTTCCTTTGTATTTTTAACGTTGAATACATTCACAGAACTCTGATCACATTTAAACTAGCAGAAACATCAGCTTTAAGCAAAAACAATGCCTGTGTTTTATTTCCTCTGACTGCTTATCAAAGCATTCCACTGAATCTTTTCAAGTCTTGATTTCCATCCCCACCCTCTTTTCTACTGGCAGTCTCAGTCTTGGGGGCAGCTGCAGGGGAGGCAGCAAGGAAGAGAGGGAAGCCTTCTGATGTACTTTATCCAGTTACCATTGTTATACTGTGTACTTAATAACATACTAGAGATTGTGCTGAGGTGAGATGGTATAATGGTTTGATGTTGTTGCTATGTACAAGCGTGATCTGTGCTTCTTTACTGTTAACAGTATAGTGTGTCTACCTCTGCTTTCCGCTGATTTTAGCATTTGTGTTCTGCTTGACTCTTTGAAGCCTGCAGCTATCAAGAGAGATGTATTTTTCCAGACTTTTGCAATATAAGCCTGTAAAGGTTCAAATCTGACAGTTAAATGTTGCTTAAAAAATTCCCTGCTCATACATAAGACATGGACTTTTTAAAACAATGTGCCCTGTCTGTATACAGAAGTTTTGTGTTACTTCAGTCACAGCATTAGATAGACTGCTTGCAACTGGTTTGCTTTTTCTCTTCCTGCTCTCTCTGCAGTGCACATATATTGAGATTGAGCAGGTGCCGAAGACTCACGCTGTTGTGCTGAGCAGACCCTCCTGGCTCTGGGGGGCAGAGATGGGAGCGAACGAGCATGGAGTCTGTGTAGCTAATGAAGCCGTCATAACCAGAGAACCAGCTTCTGAATCTGAAGCCTTGCTTGGAATGGATCTTGTCAGGTGGGTGGCTTACCAAGCTGTGACCAGCCTTTCAAACACCAAGGATTAGATGATAAAGATATTAGATAACAGCTTTGTGACAATGATATCCGGAGATTTTAAAATGGTGTAAGCACACCTGTCTAGGCAGAGCTTCAGACACAGCTGAGTTAACACTTAGAACACTTGGAATCTGAATTTGGCTCCCAAATATGTAGTAGTCTAATGGAGGTTCACTAAACCTACCTTGTCTATGTACCTTATAGTCTAGAAGTGGCTGTTCTGACAAGCTAAGAGATATGATTCCATTGTTAGTAAAGAGCGGCTAACTGATTTGTGAAATCGGATTGCTGGTGTGTCCTTCATTCTCCCTTCATTCAACAGCCTACTCTGACCTAAAAAGCTTATCCTGGGCTTATAGCCAACTGTAGGCATAAACAGGCGACTATGTCTCACTTCAGCTCATGCATTCCAATGTAAACCATTGCCCTTTTATAAATGCTGGCAAACTCCTGTAAGTCTCTTTATTGAAGGCTGGCTGCCTAAAAGGCTTGTGTTGCACTGTAAGCCTCAACCTGCATGCTGATCTTGTAGTGAGAGAATTTCTTGTAGGAGAGTTGGGTGGGAGAAGAAAGCTGAAAATGAAAGAACAAGAGAAAAGGGGTCAGACAATACAAAGAGAAAGGGATCAAACACTTGGTTGAAGATAGGACAGTGAATCATGAAATCAGATTCTACAACTCACAGTTATAAAGCAGGTATGTTTATTACGGCGCCGGGTGCAAGGGGGATTGCTCCTCCTAACTTGCACGCCGAGGGGTTAAGCAAGCTGATATTTATTACACACAAACATGCATATTCATTAGGTTCCCAAGAGTTCTGTGGGATATTACAATTAGTTTAGGTACTCATTATCATAAGTCTCCTCCCTTTTGATGCTTGTGCGCTGCCCTCCAATGGTCGATGGTCATGGGCAGGGGTCTTCAAGATGAAGTAAGTAGTCTTCCTCATGTGGGCAGGGGTCTTCAAGATGAAGTAAGCAGTCTTCCTCAGGGTGCACTTTTCACCTTTGGCACAGTGGGATGCCCCAGTAATGACAAATTAGCTGCAAGTTTCTGATAGCTGGCAAAGATTTAAAATGGTGCAACCTTCATCTACAAAATTTATTGCCTCTCAAGCTAGCAGATGTTTGGGAGTCACTGTCTCCAAACTAACTGATAATTAGAAGGATGCTAAGAAGTGCTTCACTTATTATAAAAGGAAACAATTCACTCTTGTTAGTAGACTACTTAATTCTGTTATCACACCACAGACTTACAACTCAAACATTGTTCTCTATCTTAGACCCAAGTTAAAAGTATCTTAACCCTATGTTTTCCAGGCACTTGCTTTCCTTATATCAACAGGACAACTGCTTGTTTAAGTGAATCAGTATTAGACCCAGTGGTCCTGCTGACATTTGCCTTAGGGTATTTGATGAGTGGGCTGAACCAATTTCAGGTTAATGCTCATTTTTCTTGAAACTAGTGAAAGATGAAGGAGGCTCTGGATGACTGGACAAGGTTAAATGTTGTGGATATGCTTAATAGGGTTAAAAAGACTTGTGGTTATAGACAGGTTATAAACCAGTGGTTATTAACCACTGTTCCTGAAGGGGAGAAAAAACACTTAAATATCAGTGAGTTGATAAATATGCTGTAATAATTGTTAGTCAAGAAAAATCCTGTTGGACCATTCTGCTTTATTCCTGCTATAGGTTAAAAAATTTTATGAGTAGAGGATAGGAAATAGATACCTGACTTTTAAGAGGGCATTAAAACCTTAGAAGGTATTCTCATAAGCAAGCTGGGATGCATGAGTTACAAGAAATTGTCATTAGATATATAGCTGCCTGAAACTGTAATTGTAGATGTTCTTTAATGCTGTCTCTGCAGAAATACAGTCTCTGGTTCCAGCTACCATTAACTAAGAAGACTATGAGCCAGTTGGAGAGAATGCAGTGGAAATGGGAAATATGATCTAAGATCTATAGGATCTGGCCAGTGTGAAAATCATGTGGAAATTTGGGTTATGCTTTTTCTCTAACTCTGTATTATAGAAGGAATCTGCAAAGAAGCTGAACCTCAGAGGGCTAATTGCAGTGATGAGTTTAATTTCATGAAGGGAGAGTCGGGGTCTCTTAAGAAAATATCTGACAAGCTTTTGTCAAAAAGAAGATATGTTAGGTGACTTTCCAAGCTCCACCTTTATTTTTGCCCTCCCAATACCATTCTTTTGAAACTTTAACACAGCATTACTTTAGATGCAGAGTTCTGCTTATTTTTGTCATAGTTATTGCAGTCTCAAAATACTTTTTAACATTCAAATGTATAGGTTGTCCAGCATCTCTAGGTTTATCCACCTAGCAAATCAGGAGATCTCAAAATAAGGAGAAACTGCTAATAAACTATGAATGAACATCATGTGTCGATATTACATTCCCTCTATTCCTTTTTATCTGCAGATGAAATGGTCTGTAGCTTGCATGCAGGGTGTGCTTCAGGCAAGGAGAACTAGAGATATGTTGCAGACTACCATCTGCTGCTTGTTCCAGCCAAAGTGATTCTTTTTCTTACTGTGAAGACTTGGCCAGTTGCATTAAGCTTATCTGTTTTGGATCACCTCATAGAATAGAGAGCCATCAAGTACAAAATCAGTCATATCACCTGCAATGAAGCAGTTGGCACCAGCTCTGCCTCTTTACCTGAGAACAGGCTAATTCTGTCACTCAGGATTTACTGGAATAAAAATAAAGCCTAATTAAGAAATGCACATCTCTGCTGGCCAAATTTTTCTCACACCTATGTATGTGTTTGACTTCTGTATCTATGTCAGACCTTAGTGAAGGATGAAGATTGATATTCTGTGTGTGCATATATGACTAGCTGTTAGCTAAAGAAACATAAAAATTTATACTCTGAAACATGTTCTTCAGAGTTGTCAACCCAGGAATGTCATCCAAGTAATAGAATGAAATTTTGCTGGACTGCTCAGGCTCCCCTAAGAGTTTGTGTTTTCTTAACATGATTATTCTTTTTCTCTAGGGGAGTCTTCCTCTCTCTTGAACTGATCTGGAATTGTCACTTTTCAGTTAGGATTTAAAATCCAGCCAATATGGGCAAAGGCTGTAGGTGGGTGTTAGGAGAGCACATGGCATTGAACAGATCAGAGGCATCTTTCAGCAGGGTAGTATAGTTCTGAAGTCAGCTTGTGTTGTTGTTGAAATAGGAAATTGAAAATTCATCTTGCAAGTTCATAGGCAAAAGGATTTTTTTTTCAGTAAAGGTCACGATGCACATCAGTAAAGATGTATTTCACGAAGTTTTTAGCTTGTTTAGCAACTGAACTCCTGGCTTAATAACTGAAAAGTGTGTTACCCTGAACACTGATGTATCTGAGGATTAAGACCCATTGGTGTACAGTTTTGCTTATGCTGGTACAGTTAGAACAGGACAACATTATCATACAAAAAGCATATATGAAGAAAGCTGTAAAATACACCCTTATTTTTGTATTATTGACTTAATTTTTAATCCCTGTGTGTTTGTATTATTTCTTAGTTCCTCTCATTGCTGGTACAGCCACTTTTTCAGAGCCGCACAGACTCTCTTGGCAAGGAGTCAAGAATGCTCTTTAAAATTGTATTAATTTGTTTACCGATTTTGTTCCTTAGAGACATCAGAACTGAATAAAGTGGAATGTCATCATCATGTATGTTACTGCATTGGGAAAGTTGGCATCTCTAACTGATAAATTAAGAAGCTTAAGATAATGTTTTGACAGTGTGATAGCATATTGGAGGTACTGAGGCAATGGATTGCACGAAGTCACTGAAATTTTCTTAATGAATAATTCAAGCTGTCATCTGGGGGTAAAATTACTTAAAATTTTCTTCCAGCTCACCTTGAAGGGTACTTTGAAATGTGGTGTAGTGGGAGGGCGATGCTGCAGTTACCCAGGACACCAATGCAGAGATAAGTGGCAAGACCTACGTTTTTGTGGAGATGAGCTGTGTGGTTGTTGTGTAGGATGGTTTTTTTTTTTGCTGTCCTTTGTGACTGATAGGAGCACCCAAACAAAAGCAGAGTCTAGGCCTTTGTTAAATGGAAGTAGATGTAACATTGGAGCCATTTGCAAAAAAAAAATACCTGAAAGATTTCTTCAGCCTGAATATCTGCTGTAGTTTTGACAGAGAAAGGTAGACCATAGCCGTCTCAGAGGAATAATGTCAGGGAGACATTATTAAAAGTTACGACGTTATGCCTCTTGGCAGGTTTGGATCTAATTATAGCCTGATGCTTTTGGTCATAAACTGGGGAGAAGGGAGAAGGGAGCAGATTATCAATGAACCTAGTGACTATATGGTCGCTAAGGTAGTTGTCAGCCCATTCGTTTACCTGTGGCAGTGACAGCTGTTTGAATTGCTCTTGGGGAATAAATCAGACATGCTTTTGGACTGGCTTTTAAATGATTTCTGTGTGACATGCTAGGACTGGGAACTCTGTATTGCTCTGAAAAAAGTGATTGCACCAGTGATGGAAAGAATGGAGGAATAACAAGAATGTATAGGAACTAAAAATGGAGACAAAAATACAGAACAAGTTTCAGCTAATATAAGAAACAAGACAAGAAGGAACAATGATAAATGCAAAGTAAGATGATGAGGGGGGAGAAACTGTCACTGTAAGTTAGGGCCTAAAATTCTAGTTGGCTCTCCTTTGTCATGAAGTGATAAATAGATGCTGCTGAGAGAGATGAAAACACTGCTTTCAATAACTTAACCTAAACAAAGGTTAATAGTGGCCAGCTATTTAACAAAGCAGGCCCAGTGCAGAGATCAGATAGAAAAGTGTTTAGATCAGCAAATTTTATCCAAGTTATCAGGAGCTGATTTGTGTACTGTAGTTTTTAGGAAAGAAACAGTAGTGTCTTCTTGTCATGTGATTTCCAGGGAAATCATAGAATGGTTTGCATTGAAAGGGACCTTAAAGGGCTAGCATAGCACTTACATTTAAAAAGGTGAATTTCTTGGAGCTATCCATCAGTCAAAATGACTTTGTCCACAGAGCTATTAGATAAACAAAGCAGAAAATATTAAGGTGCCATAACCAACAGGGAGAAATGTTGGACTGATCCAGGTAATTGTCCTAAAGGACGGAGGCATGGATATTCTGTTGCTTGAAATAATGCATTTCCTCATTAGCAGTAATTACATTTTGAAGTGGAATTGTTTGCAGGTCTGATTTAGCCTTTTCTAGTTACTGCTTTCATTGATTGACTTGGTTAGGGCTGTAAATTATATCTAGGGATTATTTCATCCAATTTATTCAAGTCAGGATATAGTAATTCCCTATAGCTTTGTAGAGCCTATTGTTCTTCAGCTTTCTTTTCTCTAAAATACCCTTGATTTGCTCAAACTTCCTTTAAAAATCGTGTTCTTTTAGACATATGGTTAATTTTAGTTCAGATGGAAGCCGTATCTGGTGTTAAATGATTTGGTTTTTATTTGGGAAGCCTCTGCAGGAACCCTGAAGTATGACTGTGCAAAAATGCTTCTGTCTACAGTGTGCAATATGCATCCAAGGATAACGTACATCTAGCTTTGATGGCCAAATGAATATTGGAGCATTGGGAAAGAGAAGTTGTACAGAGATTGTAATACTGAATACCTCTTCCATTTTTTGATCTCTGGTAATATTAATTTGCAGTTCCCCACTCTCTGTACAGCTAAGTAAGCTTGCATACAGCTGTTACTTTAAAAAGACCTTTGCAAATTATCCTTTAAATTTATTCTGCCTGGGGCAGGGATAAATAGAGCATTGCATGTTTACAGCATGGGTGAGGTCATTGGTTGGTAGTTGAATTCTTTAAAAACTAAAAACCAGCTACGGCAGGCATCAGAATGAAGAAGCAGTGTAGAAAATAGAGGCTTGAAACAGATTATATCGTCTAATATGTCATCCTGTAATTCCAGTAACTCATTAAAGCAGGAATTCTTACACTAGGCATGCCTGACACTTCAGTATTTTTAAACCAGATCAATGCTGATGTTTAAAATCAATAACTTATGGAGACCTCACTGCTGTATGTCTGTCTGAATCAGTTTTTCCTTTTTCTTACAGACTTGGCCTAGAAAGAGGAGCAACAGCTAAAGAAGCATTGGATGTAATAGTTGCTCTGTTGGAAGAGCATGGACAAGGTGGAAATTATTATGAAGATGGGAGCTCATGTCATACTTTCCAAAGTGCATTTTTGATTGTGGACAGAAATGAAGCCTGGATACTGGAGACTTCTGGAAAGTACTGGGCAGCAGAAAAAATCACAGGTCAGTATCACTCAAAGCAAACCTTCCTTATTATAAAGAGCTGTGAGAATTGTTTCGGAAGAATTGGTCCTATAAAGTCAGAGTTTAAGTAAGTGACCAGTTTATGCAAGTGTTTGATTAAATAATTAATTTTAACCTCCTGTATTTGTGCTATTCCTTTTTTTCTTTTTTGTTTTTTTTGTTTTAATGTTGATTTGTATTGGCTGATGTAACTTAGCATTTTCTGTGAAGCTGGAGATTGTTACCTGTATACCTCAGCTATGTAATAATCATGCTTAGATTTTTGCCTTCAGTAAGTGTTGTATTTTCCTAGATTTATTTACTGTTTGGAATGTGTCACATGTCTTTCTGATCCAGTTAATGCCCAAATTGGTACTTAAAAATCAAAAATATTAAGAAGGAAGGGTAAGCATTGATAGCTTTGAGAAAAGGGCTTGTGTTAGGTGGTACATGGAACGGGCTGCTGCTGGTTGCTTTAATGCAATAGATAGAGTCCCCTTATATCATCATTTCTTCTTTGATACTGCAGAACAATGCCTTTCTGCTCTTTAAACTTGTAGGTGGTTTCTTTTTCTGTAGGTGTGAAGCCAGAGCTGCCAAACTATCTTCTAGATTTCACTGGCTTGGTAGATGAACTTCGTTAAAACTTAGCTGGCAAATATTTGCTGTCTTAATACAAACAAGCGTCTCAGGTTTTATATTTAATTTATTATCAGTTGCTGGTTTTGGTTTTGAAGGGATTTATATTTTCATAAGAGTAGAGCTTTTTAAAATTTACTCATGTCTGAATGAACTAAAAATTCAGGTAACTGGAAAGGATTTTTATCATCCATGCTTTGAGCTGTGGCAGGTACATTGAATTCGGTTTTCATTTCCCCTTCAGTGAAAGGTAGGAGATAGCAGGTATGGGGAAGTGGAAGGTTTAACTTCGGAAATCCCAAAGCAAAGAAATAGCACCAGCCTGTGTAAAGTTGTGTGATCTCCTATTGTCAGTTCATGCCATCAAATACGAATCAACTTACCTTAGTGGGGATGGTGTTTTCCCAAGCAAAGCTTGCATTTTAAGGAAACCTATGGGACAGAAGTCCTCTAGCACAAACAGATACCCGGCATAGGGGAGGAAAGAATGATAATGCTGTTCTCAAAGTCCAAATTCTGCAAAGCAGTTGGCTCCTGAAGTTCCTGGGGTCATGCAGTGACATCCTGCCACCTCCTGTTAACATACCTGGCTGATACTTGAAGAATAGTGGTTTTTACTAGCCTTTTTAGCTGCATCCAGCAATACGTAACCTTCGCATCGTTCTTCCCAGCAAAGATACTGCTCCTTTCACCTGCTGCTTGCAGCTTTTTGAAATGACACTGCAGCTCTGTTCCAATTTTACCAGCGCATTTCTCTTCAGGAAGTCCCTTTAAGCTGCAGATAAGTAGTTTCCATCTCCTGCAGTCTGCTGAGGCTGCCAGGCTGCGGGCTATGCAAGAGCTCTGTATTTCATAGTTTGTTCAGGGGGTTCTTCCTTGCAACCATAAGCATGCCTCTTAGGCTTTCAAATGACTGCACAAATGCTGCTATAACAGGGAAAATGTGTCATTCCCCAGTGTGAAGGCGTTTGTTTTTTTTTTTTTTCCTGATTCTGTCATCATTGCTGCCGTTCTGTAAAGCTTATAGTGAATATTTATCAAGGAACTCTCTTACAGTAATTTAAGGATAAACACTTTTACAATCCTTCCTATTACTGTTCTTCAGTCAGAGTGGAAATATTTATTTGCTTGATAAATTTTCATTTCTTGAAGGTGATAAAACCCATGAAATATTATTTTACAGACGTCACTAAATGTAATATTTAAAGAGCTCTTAAGGAATGGCTTGCCTAGCTTGATACAAACACAAATATTCCTATCACTCAAGTGAAGAAATTCAAGAAAGAAGGGTTTCCTGTTTAGGAGTGTAAATCAGAACAATCTCTCAGTGACCCTGGTAAAAGTTGGAACTGAATTACAATGACTTTTTTTGCAGGCCGATGCAGAGAACTTCCTACTCTAAATTGTTAGTCATTATTTAAATTGCATGCACAAGACATTACAAAAGCAAGCTTACTTTTGTGGAAGGCAATGTAATAGCTTTCACAAATACTACTTTGGTTTCTGTTTATGAAAAAGTTTGTGCTAAATTCCAGAGTCTGGTTTTGTTTTAGTTTAGAGATTTACTTTATCAGCTCTTTCTCTGGCTTCCAATGTATTTGCTTTATGCTCTCTGAAGAGTATCTGCAGCAGCCACCATTAGTCATGCTGTAGATACATGGATATCAGCACTGCAGTGGTTTTGAGAAAAGCAAATTAAAAGACCCTTTAATATTCTTTGAAGGCTACTTACACTTTCTTTTTAATTCATGCCATTTTAAAATTTAAGATTTAAAAGTAAGTTCAGTTTGAGGCCATCTTGCAACTAAGAGTAAAATTGTTTTTAAACTGGGAAGCTTAAAGCAATTGGTAAGCTTTTAAAACCATCTTCCAAATCAAATTTCCAGTTTAGGAGGGCAAGGAATTTTTGTGAAACTAAATGCAGTCAGACCTCGAGCCTTGTTGTGGCAGTGGAATACACCACTGGAGACAAGAGTAGGTATATTTGGACACCACTGTAATTTCATGGTCAGAATGTGAGAGGTCCAGATTGTGAAACTGGTATTCTGACTAAATACCACTATTAATCAGAAGGCAGTGTAAATATCTAAGTAGGGCACATATAATTGAGCTCTGCAACCTGCAGTGATTGGTAATTCTGTGTGTGTGTAGCTGTGTAGTTATGCAGCCATGCCAATGTACATCCTAACCAATGGTTTAGTTTGTTTCCTAATTGAAATTAAATTGTCCTTCCAGCTTCTCCCAGAAAAAACTGTATTAATGCTTTAATACGTGACTCTTTCTACAGAGGGGGTAAAATGCATTTGCAATCAGCTTTCATTAACTACAAAAATTGATGCTGAGCATCCTGAACTAAGGGATTACGTGAGAAGTCAAGGCTGGTGGAATGGAGACTCTGACTTCAATTTTTCTGAAGTGTTTTCTCTCACTGATGACCATTTAGCCTGCTCTTCTGGCAGGGAGAGCCTAGAAAAGCAAGGTGGTAAGTGTTGAATCTTTCTCCTGTGTATGCGGCGGGGTTTTTAGTCACCGCTGTCTCTTTTCAGGCATTCTGTCTGGAACATGTAACTGGGAGCGCCTCTACATGTGAACGATGTGGAGAGAAAGACCAGAGCTGAGGACTCACCCTAAACTTGCCACAGTTTAGGATGAAGCACTAATGTCCCCCTCAAGTTTAATGCTTTAACCCAGGATTGAAATTATAAAATAAGTTTCTTCACTGTTGTTCTGATGTGCGTGATGTGCCACTGCATTTGTGCTTTGGTGTAATTATAGTGACCCTACCTGCTGTAACACCCTGTGAATATATTCAGGCTAAAATCCTTACCTGGAATCCAAGCCATTGAACACTCAGGATTTTTTTTTTCCCCCTCCATATAGGTGACGTTTCTGCACAAGCCATGATTGATGTCCTGCGTGACAAGGACAGCGGTGTCTGTGTGGACTCTGAATCTTTCCTTACTACAGCTAGCATAGTGTCTGTTCTGCCTCAGGACCCTAGTTTTCCCTGTATTCACTACTTCACTGGCACGCCAGACCCTTCAAGGTAAGCCACAATTATGGGGTTCCTTGAGGGCAGAGCAGGTGGTGGGTTGAAAGATATTAAACCCTGCTACCCAAATTGGAACATGCTTCGAGAGCTTGTTCTAACTAGAAATGCAATCAGTAGTTACTGGTGTGTAATCTGACAGTCCTGTGTTACTGAGTGGCATCTCGATGCAATTCTAAGTGAGCGCCACTGGGCTGAAAGGCCATACCTGGAACTTTGCCTTAATTCAGAGGTTCTAGAGTAAATATAGCTCAGAGAGGTCCCAGGAACTACTACTCCAGCCTAGTTGCTTTCCAGTGGGTTCTTGTTGAGATGCTGAAGTTGTAGACTATTTTAGTCACCTCTCTTGAACAAGTGGGTGCAAAACTGAAACAAATAAAGTGTCTAACTAGCAAAGAGGTGATGTGTACTGTAGGTAGCTTCGCATGACATCTAAATGTTACCTGGGACTTGGAGATGTTTCTCTGTTACCCAATTATGTTTTTTATTGGAGGAACAATTTCCAGTTGGTTTAAACGATGTTATTCAGGAGATCTGCCACTTGCATTGAGTTAAAGAGGTTTTGGAGAGAAGAAAACGGCACCCTTGAACAGCTGACAGTCATTCCTGTAAGAAGAGTGGTAGTAAGCACTAGATTCTATTGAGGGCTACAGGAGTCATCCATGCCAAAGGGACTTTTCACCCACTTTGCATTATGCAACTCAGACTTTCAGGGTTAAGTATGAAGTTTGAGCTTGCTTACCAAAGCTTTCACTTGGTGCATATCCTTTGAGATAAAAAGGAGCAAAGCTTCAAATTGTTTTGGTGAGATTTTTGTCTTTTTAAAAGGTTGAGAACCTGGCTGTAAAAAAACCTCCTTGTTCAGAGGCCCTTATCTTACACTCTAATGCAGTAAAAACCACATTATTTTAAGCGTGCAGCTAGTGAGTCACATAAACTCTTAGTCAGCAAGGCTTCATGACAGTGATGGGAGGGGTAGCAGCAATGAACCTGCTGACTGTGTGCAGTCAGTGGTTATTAATCATGTTTTGCAGAAGTCTTGCATTTCTGGCAGCTTCTTTACTGCAGAATGCAGGGTGCAGTTTCTCCATGCACTTGACAATACCTACTCTCAGATTCTGTCAGTGGTTTTGATTTTAATGACAGCTAAATCTGGGGGGAGAAGGAGAGACGGCTGTATGAACAGAGGAGAAAAAGTGGTGCAAGGCTGAATGCTGAGATTTCTGTAAAACAAACTTGGAGAGGAAATACAGTCCTACTTTTCTAAAGAAGTGACAAAGCTGGCATGAAAGAGACCAAACATGATTATAGGTAAAAGGTCTAATAAAGTTTTACTGTTACATTAAAGGACATAAATTTATTTTGCTTGAGACAAGTACCAACTCTAGCCTAGCCTATGCCTAGTGCAGATGAATTACCTTTGCTGTTCTGTATCTGTTTTATTATAGCCTGGTGAATATTTCAATTACATATAAAATCTCTCTTATTACTGCAAGCAGTAATTCTCATTTATTTCAGGTCCATATTTAAACCCTTTCTTTTTGTTGATGATGTAAAATTAGTACCAAAGGTACAGTCGCCTTCTTTTGGCAATGATGATCCTGCTAAAAAGATACCTCGATTCCAAGAGAAACCTGATCGCAGGCATGAACTGTACAAGGCACATGAATGGGCCCGATCTCTCCTTGAGAATGATCAGGTAAGAACTGTGGGACCTGGAATTAAAGTAAATGTACATTCCTAACTCCATAATTTACTTCAGAATCATTCACTGAAATGCATTCTCAGAATTTTTGCATGTTTAGCTTGAATAATGATGCCCTCTGAAGGACAAGCTATTCTGCATGGTGGGTTTTCTGGTCATCCAGGAAGTGTTGCTCTGCTCCATTACTTTTACATTACTTTCTCAAACTGAGAAGCTGATGAGCTTATTCAGCCTCCACTGTGTTTATAGTCCTTTTGAAGTGATTATTGAACACTGGATGCTAGTGCAACATGGTATCAGCATTACATACTAGGATGATGGCAGGGATGTTATAATTTAAATTACATGGTGGATTAAGAACTACGTAGTTGGAGGTTTTGGGGCCTTTTAAGAGCTAATTTTTGTATGACAGTTTTGCAAGTCTTGATTTAATGGATTTCTGTTAATTTGTAAGAACTAATTGAAAAGGCTATGCAAGAAAAAAGGATGCTTTCCGGTGCCATGCCACAGGTACCTGAGAGCTAAAAACTTTTCAGTGTAGAAATCTGAAGTGTTAAAAATCTCTTATGGGAATAAATAAAGGCAGGAAGGGAATTATTCTGTGCAGCTTTTCCAGCTGATTGAGATACAGGGTTTGCTGTCATGGTGCAAGTAGTTTGATAACTGTTCTTTGATGTTTGTAATTACAGCTACAGCAGTAAACTGGGTAATTGGTTATAAAGTTTATCAGAGGGAGAGATCACTGGGGCATGCCAGTCACACTTATATTGGTATTTTGGGCAATTTCTGGCAGACCCACATAGTCATGTTGGATTTGATTTTCTGAAGTTTTCGTTTGCGTAAGTCAGAGTCTTGCTAAGATCATAACAGCATTCGGAGTCGCTCATTAGTGATTAAGGAAACCATGATAACCTTTGCTAGTACAAACTCTGTTTAAATGCAGTTTTGGCTAGATGTGGTTTTTAATCCCTCAGAATGGTTTATTTTAAAGTCTCTGGTCTCTGACAATGCCAGCTCTATATGCTGGATAAAACAAAATGACACTGTCTTTAGGAGAGAACTTCTTGTCTAGAAACATGAAGAGCAGTATGTCAGAATGGTACACAAAGCCTTTCCTGGGACCTGGAGTCTTAATGCTGCTACATTACACATAATTTCGGATTTAATCATCATCTTGCAGGTGATGATCTGAGGAATACGCGTATACATACTATGATCTGTACAATCCTACCTCTACTCTTCTGACATAGTTCTGTTTGCAGATTTACAGGTTTAATAAGTTGCTTTACTTCTTTCTCACGTGTGCAAGCATTACAGCATTTTCCTCAGTCCATCTCTCATTCCATCTGCCTTTAAAATCAGCAACTCCTTTTTGGTTATTTTTCTTAATGCGCAAGGTGTCTAGCACTGTTCCTTTTAGCCTTTAACCATTAAAAAAACCCCTGTTCACTGGAATAATTTGTACTTAAAAAGATTTTCTCATCTTTAAAAATACTTGAAAAGATCTCCATAATAGAACAGTAAAATGCTTTAATGAGTCTGTTTCCTGGTTAATTAAGTTTGGTTGTTTCATGCCCGTAGGATAAAGGCCAGAAACTGATGAGGATTATGTTAGACCTTGAAAGACAAGGGTTAGAAGCAATGGAAGATATCCTCACCCGTGCAGAGGTTCTGGATCCTGCTGAAGTAGTGGATCTTTTCTATGACTGTGTTGACACAGAACTAAAGTTCTTCAAGTAAAGTAAGCAAACACTTCCAATTCTTTAGATACTGAGTTTCTGCTGCCAAGTACCAGTGAATGTGAAATGTTGGATCCGATTCCAATCCTCCTCCTTCTCTTTAGCACTAAGCTAAGAGTGTTCAGAATCAGGTCCAAAGCCACCTTTCTACCTCAATGCATCTGCCCACATTGTTTCTGGAGTTCCTTTTCCCTGTGTTGCATTGCAGGCAGTTTTTATTTTTCTCAATTTCACTCTTGCTTGGAATGGATTTTAAATGAATTTTATCTCATTTCAGCTACGGTGGCTATTGCTAGCCTTTTCACTGGAAGACTGCAAAGTTCTTCAGGCCTTGAAAGAAAGTCTTTACACCTGTGAATTTGCAGGAAAACGTTTCTAGAGGAAAAAAAAATGTTACTTGCTAGCTGTATCTGGTTAACAAATTGCTTTTCTTTGTCCAATCTTGTGGTGTTCCTGTTTGTGTATGTATATAGTGAAAGGAGAAAGTCACTGACTGGTCCAATTACTTCGTGCATGCTGGCTAATTTAGTACAGAATGTTTAAATATGTATGTTGGGCAACCAATTAAAGCAAAGATTAACTTCATCAGGCTAACTGCCATATCGTCATTGAAAGCAATCTGGTTTGCCTCTGTTGCTCAGGACTAGGCTTGCAGCAAAGCTGACTCGTGTTTTCCTCTTGCTAATTCATACAAAGAATGGTAGAGTTGAAATCCCAGTTTTGTGGGGGCAGGAAGGTAAGTCCTGGTTCTTGACCTTGCTGTACTGGCCTCAGATAGGTATATCTGGTTACAGTAGCTCTGCTTCTGACGCTATGCCTGTACAAATGAGCAGAATTAGGTCCCCCAGGTTACGTTTTGCCTTCACCTGCACCCAACTTAAGGAAGCTTGTGTTTGTAATGCACCTGGCTGCTGCTGTAGTGCTGAGCACTGGAATGCAGAGCCAGCCTGGATGCTTAAGACATCTGTATATAACCTATTGGCTCTTAAGGTGCAATTAATAAGATGTCGTATTTATATACAAGCTACAAATTGGGAATTTTTTTAGGGAATAGATGCTGGACGTTGATCAGTAACACTTGACTGTTCTCCGTCTTTCTGCTTTTATACAGTTCTTCATAATCTCTATGCATATACATGGCCAGTGAATCCAGGAGGTACCAGTGAGTTACTGGTGGTTGTGGCAATCCAGCTGGTTAGGCTTAGAAATGTCTGTCTTACGCTTCCTTATGATAAGTGTGGTTCTGCAGCATGCTTCCCTTCCTTGACAGTCCTGCAGACAGAACTGCTTTTCATGTGTTTCCCTCTTGTAGCAATGAGATAGGGCAAACAGTTTTAAGAATTAAACCAGTGACCACTGTTTCCTGTCATGCAAAGATGGATTTTTTTTTTTTTTTTTTTAACAGGAGGTTCAGACAAGAATTCCATATCTTTGATAAGTGGAAGTTAGTTTATGGCATTAAAGTCCTTCACTGTTCAGGGAAGGGGATTGTGAAGAACCATGGAGTCCTCTACTGAGGAAATAAAAGCTCCTTAGGAGGCAGCAACACCTCACCTTGATACTGTGAGAGTTGCGCATTTGGGAAACAGTCATTGCCATATTGGCACATTTAGTTCTCAGAAGTTTTTGGAATGAAATTTTTCCATTCAAACTCATTGCTTTGGTGCTGCCTTACCTGACAACTGGCAATTGGACAAGAAAACATTGAGCCTTCTCACTTAGGAAAAACAAGCATGAAGATACTTTCTCTTATGGCCTACCTAATAATCTTCCCACTCACAATTTGCTCTTCCCACACTCTCTATTGCAGGAGCAACTCCTGTGCCTTGGTATTATGAAAATGGAAACAAGGGAAGGAGAAAATAGGCAAGGTAACCCTAAAATTAAGCTTCTATCTGCCTAGCCAGAATAGGGTCTGCAAGGGCTGTGCTTCATTTCTGAATGTGTTGTGCTATATGCACACTGTCCACTGAAGTAAATGGATTTCCCATGAAATCCACTTTTGGAATGAAAGGCTGCTTCAAATGAAAATACTCCTAGTCAGAGTACGTCTAACACATACCATATTGAACTTAAAAGCTGCTGCTTTAAACTGTTGCTTGCTGCGCACTTCGCATCCTGATAGGAGTCGCACTAGATGTTTGTGAACAAGGGGAGAACAGGGATAAAATGACTGACCCGTCTAGAGGGTTCAGATCAGGATATACCACTTCACACAAGTCTTTTGCACAACTTGGATCTGCAACCTTTGGGAGGTGGGAGGGAGGCAAGATGAAAGAATGCGTTCCTGCTAAAACCGTACTATATCTTATTTGCTTGTTTCTTAAGAAAGAAGAAACCAACGTTTGCAATTATCTTGTGGGAATTTATGTCCTTATTTGGAACTGCTTATGCCAGAACTAATAAATTGTTTTGAGCACAGTGATCCAGGTACTAATTTTCTAGTAATATGTTACTTTTGCTTCAGCCACCACTGGTTCTACAAGTTTGAGAAACCAGAGCACTCACATACCCTTAAAACTACCAATAGTCTTGAGTGCAGCAGTGGCTTAGTGGAAGGACACAGTGGGACTACTGGAAGTGACGGCTGGTGTGATTCTCTGTATCTCCAGGTTATAGCAACTTAGAAGCTTCAGTGGATCTTGAACAACAGTCTAGTATATTAAGGGAATAACATTACACCAGTGCTTCCAAATATGCACAGCCTTTCTGATTTAATCCCTGAAAGATGATGTTTGCATCTAATCGTAATAAAAACAGGAGTAAAATTTTTTTCTCCTTTAGTTATCTCCTGGCAGGTCATCTAGCATTAAGGAGCTGTAAAATCCTCATGATGGTACTTATTACAGAGCAGTACACAAGTTCCAGAACAAATGAGAATCAACAATAAGTCACCTTTAATAGTACTATAACAAAATATTCATCAAAGCAGTAATAAATGGTACTGGGTGTTTCAGCAGCAGTGTATGTGCTGGCCACTGCTTATTACTATATTCATGCATATTTATCAAGTAACTATAATAATGACAGTGACAGTAAGTATTGGTCAAAGCATCACTTAATTTTTTTCCTTTCACATGATGTACAGAAAGGTATCATAATAGGCTAGGAAAAGACTAATGGTGCTTTCTTAGAGGCCTGCAGGTGAAGAGCTGCTTACCCTTACACCATCTCCACCCTATGAGCATGCACATGTATGCGAGTAAGAGATAGATTGCAGGTGAGCTGCTGCAAGAACTAAGAGAAGAGCAGAGGTATGTGAAGACACAGTTACCTGTGTTTTCCCAATAGTTTTGTTCAAAGGCATGGCCATGGGGAAATATCTTTACCTGTGATCTATAATGTTATTACAGTTGTAACGGAGGGGAATTTATAGCAATTATATAAATTAATGCCATAACTGTAAATAGCCTGACTGTTGGCACCAGGCTCACCCTGGAACAGCAGTGCCCTTTTAAGGCTGGTGAATCATAACTGTTTAGATAGGAAAAGACCTTTAAGATTATCAAGTCTGTTAACCAGCACTGCCAGGTCCCACACTAAACCATGTCCCTAAGTGCCACATCTACACCTCTTGAGTTACAGTCACTTCCCTGGGGAGCCTGTTACAATGTTTGACCACCCTTTCAATTATGAAATTTTTCTTAATATCTAGTCTAAACCTCACCTGGTGCAGCTTGAGGCTATTTCCTCTTGTCCTATTGCTTGTTACCTGGGAGAACAGACTGACTCCCACCTCACTACAACCTCCTTTCAGGTAGTTGTAGAGAGTGATAAGATCCCCCCCACTTCTCTTCTCCAGACTAAGCAACCCCAGTTCTCTCACCTGTTCCTCATCAGACTTGTGCTCCAGACCCTTCATCAGCTTCATTGCCCTTCTTTGGACCCACTCCAGCACTTCAGTTTCTTTCTTGTAGTGAGGGGCCCAAACCTGAACATATTATTCAGGGTGCAGCCTTACCAGGACCAAGTAAACTTCCAGCCACAGCCACTCTTCCCCAAGCCTGCATGGGGTTGTTGTAACCCAAGTCCAGCAATTTCTGTAGGAAGGGGAATTAAAGAATGGTTGAGGGTGGAAGGGATGGCTGGAGGTCATCTGATCCAACCCTCCTGCTCAAGCAGGGTCACCTACAGCAGGCAGCCCAGGACTGTGTCCAAATGGCTTTTGAGTATTTCCAAGGATGAAGACTCCAGAGCCTCCCAGGGCAACCTGTGCCAGTGCTCAGTCACCCTCACAATCACGAAGTGTTTCCTGATGTTCAGACAGAGCCTCCTGTGTTTCAATTTTGTGCCCACTGCCTCTGGTCCTGCCACTTGGCACCACTGAAAATAGCCTGGATTCACCTTTATACTTTCCCTTCAGGTATTTATGCACATTGATGAGATGCTCCTGAGCCTTGCCTTCTCCAGGTTAAACAGTCCCAGCTCTCTCAGCCTTTCCTCATAGGAGAGATGCTCCAATCCCTGCATCACCTTAGTGCCCTTTGTAGGACTCTCTCCAGCATGTCCATATCTCTTGTACTGAGGAGCCCAGAACTGGACACAGAAGTCCAGGTGTGGTCTCACCAGTGCTGAGTGAAGGGTAAGGGTCACTTAGGCAGTGAAATGCACAAGAGTAATTTGTGCTGGGAATAGATTGCTTTTGACCAGACCTGAACTTCTGCAATCCAAAGACCTTACCCCAGGCTGCATATGAAAAGCAGAAGCTCATGTCTTTGCTGTAGGTTGTTACCTTTTTTCAGCCAACTCTATCTTAGGGGAGTGCTTGCTCCACATGGTGTATTTTGGACAATGAATCCTCACTGCCCTGTGTGAACAGTAGTAGCTCTAGTTGCCTGTTTAAAATGTAGGCTTTGGACCACTCATCCAAAGGCCTCCTAATTGCTGGGTAAAGACAGTCCATCACACAAAATGGTAAATAACCATTTGGCCAGCCAGAAATACAGGACAGTTGCCCTTACATACATACTTCATAGCATGTGTATTCACACACACCATTGGGTTTTTTTTTTTTTGCTTACAGTAGAACAACTTCTGTTTTCTTCCAGTTTGGAAAATTTCCATCTTCCTTCTCAAGTCAAGTCCATGACCACCCTACCCAGCTGGGCTTCTTCAGGCACTATCCTATAAGGATCTGTACTCAATAGGAGGTAGGCTCAACAGCAGCCACAGCTCCTGGTCATCTCTGTCCTCTTCATGCTTGATGAGAAGAGGATTGTGGGCCCATCTGTTCATGAAAGTGACATTCTGCTGCGATCTGAGGATAGGCAGAATAGAAGAAATAAAGGACCATACAAAGAGACTAAAGGTAGCATGTTAGCTTCTGGCAGTTCATTGAAAAATGGCTGAATAATAAGTGGAGAATTTCCAAGATACTTTAAAATTATGATGGAAGGGGAAAAATTAACTCCAGGCATGTATTGCAAAAAAGTATCCCGAGGTAATGTGTCAGCATGATTGAGAATTGTTTCAACACTACAAAGAATTTCAATTTTATGCTGCTTTTCTTAAAAAGTATCCACCTATATACAGTAATTTAAAAGCTGGTACTAACACTCCTGTAGTATGTAGTCCAGTTCAAAAAGCATCATGTACATTGCTGTTCCAGTCTATAGAATGTTAACAGCGCAGCACTTGCAATTCAAATACAATCTCTATCACTGTAATGGGAGCCCCTCTGTTTCAGATATTATCTTGATGTTGTTCTTTTTTGAATGCTAATCCAGAGAGCATCAAAAGACTCTTCTCATCTAACGTGTGTTCTTAATGGAGGATTTTTGGAGGGATCTGTAAATAGATAGGAGAGGTTTAATCAGAGGAGATAGATACATTTTTGGGGTATGTATTTTGGACACATTTCTACAGCAGGGATGCTGCATTTATGTCTAATCCTTGAACTGATACATATCGACATATATATACAGACATGTATTGCTTATGCTCTGTAGCCCTTCAGTGAAAAGTCTCTGATGAGATCATACAGCAGACAATTTAGACTGACAGAGGCTGCTATGAAAAGTCATGCAAAGTACCTTGACATGGAAAGAGAAAAATCCCTTTCAACTTTAAAGTTGAAGATAAATAGTTGGAGCTAACAATATGGAAAAGGCAGGGGTTTATAAAAAGCACAATATAGGCATGAGAGCTTTCAGCACCTTTAACTACCAGTTTTCAAAGCTGAATAGGTGAACTTCTGCTCTTACCACAGTGACCTGATACCCAGTTTTTAATTAAAGGAGAAGCAAGGTTCAGTCATTCATTACTTTCCCAACAAGGCTCAGGTACTAAGTCCTTTTGTTACTCAGGTATGTAAAACACCATGTGCAGGATTTAACTCAAAACACGTGATGGATGACACTGATCAAGTCACCTTTCTTTTGTGATTTTACAAGTTCATGAACAAAAAAACCCAACTCAGTATCTGCCTAAGTCTGCTTATGTGACACCACTGTTTTTAACATTAAGGGCTCTGCAAATTCAACACTCCACAGAACACAGCCTGCATGCCAAGCCACATAATTTTATTTTTAGCTCCTAAGACTTTAATTAATTAAGAGCTTTTCATTATATCTTTGGTCCCTGTTACCACTGTAACAAATCCCATTACTCTCTGTGCCTATGCTGGCAGTCCACTTCTTTAAGTTAATGCTGCTTTCTGTTCTTTATTTTCACTCCCTGCTTCTAGTCCTATTGGATAATTATCAGATCTTCTTACGTTTACACACTTACCTCTAGCTGTCTTGCTGGGATAGATTTTCTGAAATGGCTTGAATTCGTCAGGTGGGGGGAAATCTTCCACAGAATGGAAAGTAAATTTAGATTCAAAGTCATCTGGGAAGTTTCAGAGAAATAGACATCAGTCACTGTTAGAGACAGACTTAAAAATAATAATAAAAATGCCACAAGTCATTTCAGTTTAAAATGCTGACTTGTTTTCCCCTGGAATTGATAGTGGCTCATTCTGTATAACCAATCTTGGTGACTACTTCTGTGAGCCATCCAAGTTTTCTGGCTTAATGGCAAACACTGCCTGCTACTAACTGAAGTTAAGCTCCTGGCTGCAGTTCCAGTTTCCTGCATTGATGATACTGCGGTACAGAGGTAATTCCTAGGTGGTTTTCAAGCCATTTAGCTGTGAATGAATGGCCAGTTCACCAGACCACAAAAATAATTCTTATCAGTCTTTGCTCTATAGTATTGAAGCTGCTAAATATCCACAAACTGGTTTTAAGAATAGTAATATAAGGACATTATGGCAACTTTTCACAATCTTAAATAATTCTTCAGGTAGCTCATGCTTTTCTTGTCTACTCGATGATTCAAAGCCTGCGCAAAAAGCCTAAATTTTCTCTTATTATATAAGGTTGTACAAAAATGTTTCTAATGGCTCTGGTTATACTACCCTGTTAATGCTGTGAGAAAGTCTTGACTTTTTGAGGTCTGAGACCCACAGGCTTTTGTGCTGAAGTTGTTAACTAAGGCTAAGAGATCTGATTTAGAGGATATTACCGATGATGTGCATGTTTCCATTTTTAAGTGGTGGGTAGGGGTCATGAGCTGCAGCCCAGGCTGAGACTCCAGACTTGCTGGTAAGCTCAGTTGTAGGTGACCTTGCTGGTGGCTGTGGAGGTGTGACTAGCTTCCCAGCACCAGTTCCTGAAAAAGCAATAGCAGACCAGCGCATAAACATCATTGTGACTTAACAAACCGAGCATAAGCTTTGCAGAAGAGGAGGGGAAGTGTAGAAGGAACACAATACTGGGGGCAAACATACCCAGCTCCATAGCTGTTGTTTGTCAATCCCGACCGTGGATTTAGAGCATTAAGTATTAAAGTCACTATGCTAGTTCTAGTTCTAAGGAAAGTCCAACGTTCTGCAGTGTGGTTTAGTCCCGTTCGGAGGTGAAGACTGTCATTCCACTTTCACAAGAACAAGCAGTTTCTTTACGGAAAACAAAAAAACCCAAGCCAATCCAACCATGCTGAATGGTATTTCTAAAAGAAAACAATTTCCTGACACCCTGCCAGCCATGCAGCGATACTACCATTGTTCTTGTGCATTTCACTGACCAGTTGCAAGAGCCATCAAAGTTTGTACTTTCTGGGCACACCTACCA
The DNA here is from genome assembly GCF_033815535.1 of Pezoporus flaviventris. Classification (NCBI taxonomy): domain Eukaryota; kingdom Metazoa; phylum Chordata; class Aves; order Psittaciformes; family Psittacidae; genus Pezoporus; species Pezoporus flaviventris. The sequence continues at coordinate 17,369,143 of NW_026892585.1, read as the reverse complement.
CGGGCACTGTGTAAGGGTGAAGGAGCCCAAGGCCTCTCCAACCTGCTGCTCCCCCTGGGCAGCCAGGAGACAGGCAGGCTAATTTGATGGAAACCTTGAGAGCTGAGCCACCATGTAGTATAGATAGCTCAATAAAATCATGGCTCAGCAGACAGTTCCTGAGCAGTATTAACCCCCATCAGGAAGCCCCTGACCTGCACATGGCCTTTCCCAGGGTTGTCAAAGGGAACCAGTAATCTTTCCCTCGACATGTGGCTGCTGAAGCACGGGGTACAGAACATTCTGCTCAGATGTGCCTTATTAAGGCTCTGTCTCCTTTTCTCAAACCCACACAGATCTAGCCTCATTTTTTTTTTAATTATCTTCATTAGATCAGAGAAGTCTGATAAATGCCCTCCATCTGCTCAAGGGCACACTACAGCTCATATCCCTGCTCCCCAAGTAGTCAGAGAAACCTTTGGCCCCATCGCCTTCATCACAGGAGACACTGCCTGCTCCTCTTCTGAAAAGCAGAGGACTGCACCTGTGTTGCCTTTGCTCATCTATGGCTGGAGCTGCCCCGTCTTTTTATTCTCTCCTGTGACATTCCCCAGCCATTGCCGATACTGCTCCAGACTGCAGGAGTACAGCAGTAGACAGATGTCATGGCTAGGCTGGTGATTGAGCAACTGCAGATGGGGCAGACACGGTGGTGTGCACTCCACTGCCCTACCTAAGAGTGTTAGGAGACTGTTAGGAGACTGCTGGAGATGCAGCAATGCCAACACAAAGGCAAGAAGCAGTGGTCCTCAGACGTTGCTTTCACTGATCAGCATGTTGCTTCCAAGAATCGCAGTTAAACTATATGGCACATGTGCCCAGGGCTAAGAAGAACCTGACGTCTCACATGCACGCCATGCAAGCTACCGGTGTTCCTCCCATGCCATGGACCTCATCCTTCAGCTGTCCCTCTCCTCACCTCACCTCTCCAAGCTCTCCAGACACCAGTGCAATTCCATGACTGGCCAAAGGGAAGGAAAAGCCCCCCTATCTTCCATCATTCCAGCATGCTGCTCTCACCTGTGCCTCGGCCGGGCCTCTTCTTCCTGGTCTCTGGTGCCACCGCTGCTACAGGCTGATGGAGGCTGGGGGTGGGAGGGAGCGGCAAGGACTGGATGCTGCTTGGCTTGTGGAGCTGGGACAGCAGGTTGGGAGACTTGGGGGGCAGCGGCGGGGGCACGTCAGCGCTGCCGGGAGCGCTGTTAAAGGCTGGGGAGGGTGGGAAGGAGAGCCTGTTGGAGGTCAGGGGGTGCGCGTGGGGCGGGGGGGGAGGCGGGGTGGGGGGCAGACAATCCCTGCCTTCAGCTGGGGTGGGAGCAGCAGCAGGGAAATCGGTTGTCCTGCTTGGAAACCCGCAGGGGGGCACAAAGGGCAGGGGAGGAGGAGGAGGAGGTGGAGGGGGTGCGTGTGGAGCACCTGCCTGAAGCTTAGTGAGTTTGTCAGGCTGAGGAGGGGCTGCGCTGGGGGACACCCCCTTGGGAGGGCGCTCTGCTGGGGGGGGCACAGCGGGAGGAGGGGGGAAGGTGAGGGAAGGTTTGCTGGCAGCAGGCGGCGGTGGAGGGGGCGCCGGCAGGCTGGGCCGCCCGGGCACGGTGCCGGGCCCTCGGGGGGCGCTGGGGGGATCTGGTGGAGCAGGTGCCCTGGGGCCTTCGGTGGGATGCGAGGGGACGCTGCTCGCCTTGGCAGCGCTGCTATTCGGTGGGGCAGCGGGCTTGGGAGCCGCTGGACGGATGCCAGGGAGCTGCCCGGGCTTCCCAGCTGGAAAACAGGTAACACGTTATACACTGGCTTTTTGATCCCGCTCCTCGGGCAACACACTGCACAGGGCAAGCTCTTCATCTTCCCCTCCCCGGTGGTGACCCCGAGTGACTAATTCTCCCGAAACACCTCATAATCCAACATGTTGCCCCTGGTGTGAGGGGGTTTAGGAGGTGGTAGCTTCCAGTGAGCACCAGGGACTCTGCTCTCCTGCCTGCTCGTCAGTTTCTGCAAAATGGAACAGTTTAAGAAGTGGCTTTTCTGCAGAGGCCTGGATCTTCATACCAGCCCCATGCGCCTGGTACAGCCTCCTGAACACGGATGGGCCGTCTGCTTGAAGGAATTGAGGGTCCTAGAGAAAAGGCCTCAGCACAAGTAGACTGACATGCATCAACTTGAACCCTTGAAGTGCTCACTTACGATTAAAAACTTCACACCAACTTTACATGAATCTCAATCCCACGGATAAAAGCCAAGGTCTTAAAAGCAGGGCCCAAAGGCTTCCCATAATGCACAGGTTCAGATGTTTGCTTTTCAACAGCAAATGCCCAAACACTTGACCTTACAAAACGTATTTTGCTGATTAAATGTTAAGGATTTTTCACAAAGCAAGATGTCAAAAAAGGCATCAATTCTATATTTACATAGTCTGATAGGCACGGTCATTGAAACTATTCAACAACTCACAGCAGCTACTGCAGCTGATGCTATATGAGGAAGCCCTAGCACAAGCAGTGCTGTGCATCCTGGGTTTGCCTTCCTGGAAGAAACAACCAACCCTGGATGTGGAGCCAAGATCTGCCTTTCCCTGCACATACCTGCTTTGCTCTGTGCTGCCTGAGCAGGCACCAGCTGCCTAGCAGTGCCAGGGGCCATTTTCTGCCACTCTACAAGTCACCCCTTACTGATGCTGGAGCTTCTTGAGGTGAAAGCAGCAGTAGGGCTCCCACATATGCCTCCCTCCTGCCTTTGTGAAGCAAGAACCTTCTTTGTCAGGTCAGTAAGCTACCTTTCTGGCTCAAAGGTGTGCTTTATAAAAGCCAGAGGGCAGAAATCTTAAATACAGATCTTTAAAGTAACACACAGGCCTATAATAACATAGAAATGCACACTAATGGAGGGAGGGAAATAGGACTGCTTGACCATTTGTGCTGAAGTTGATAAGCTCAGATTTCAATATTCAAGGCACAGTTAGAGGTTTTCATTAAACTAATATAAAAAGTCTCAAAATTCTGTACAATCTATTCATTCTCTCCTACCCCATGCAGAGACAGCTCATTATTTGTGTTTTAAGGAATAAGGCAGCTGAGGTCTAGAAAGATGATTTTAAGCACATTATTAATTGAGCCTTCCATGGGTACATGATGAACTAAGGGTTCAGAAAAAGCCCCAGTAGAAACCAATCAATAAATCTCACGCCAAAGTACTTATACCCCAAATCACACTTCCGCCCCATCTATTCTTGGACACAAAGGAAGCCCTTACCTGACATGTCCCTCTGGCCTGCTGGTCTGAGGACAGGAAAGCCACCTGCAAATAAGCCTCCCAGGGGCTGCTGAGGGCCACTTTTGTTAACAGCTGGGTTAACTCCATCTCTGTTAATTCCTTTGGGTTCTGTTAAAAAGAACAAAAAACCCAGGGTATATCAGGAAGTCACTTCATCCTCACACTGCTAAACTCGACGCCAAACATAGCCAAGACTAGACTTTTCCCTCTTTAAGCACTCAGAAAGGAAAGTTACTGGTAATACAGTAAACTGCCATTAATTACTCTCTGACCCATATCTTGGAGAAAGTACTGTTTGGTGCTTTTTAATCTCACATCAGTAATGACACCAGAAAAGTTGTGTTAGCCAGCATTACATTTATGCTTCCAGATTTCCTTGGTATTTTTTGTTCTTATTAGTAAAGAATTAGTAAACATTTCTGCTGGAGCCAAGAATTCCCACTTAAACATTTTATTAAGAAACTCTCAAAGATTTCATCATTTGTGATCTTTCTGGGATGAGGAATCCCTGTTAGGGTGATCAGTTACAGAGCTGTTATGAAGTGTTGATAGTTAACTGATCTTCGAGCAGGATGCAAGTTTAGAAAGTGTCCCCTGTCTGCACCCTAAAGCCCTGTGAAGATGCAGCCTTTTCCTGAACTTCAAACCTGCCCTTCATTTTGAACACCCTCCAGCTGACCTCCACAACTGAGTGCAGCTCACCCAGGACCTTGCTCAGGACCACACACTTACTCTCAATCTGTGGTGCGCTGCGGTCATTGATTTGAGTCACTTTTCTTAAGCGAGTTCCCTGCTGGATATCAGCTAAGAGTGCATTCCGTGCCTTTTGGTCTTCCTTTCGCAGCTTTGGTACCTCTGAACTTGCCTGTGAACAGTAAGAGCATTAGATGGGAGGCACACACAGAAATGGGTGCTTCGAAAGGACACATAAGCAAACACAGGGTAGAATATTAGAAATAAACCATCCTTGGTAGCCATCAATTCAAAGCCTTTGTGTTGAATCAACAAGAACAGAATCCAGTTATACAGGACGCAGGAAAGCTGAGAGTTCAACACAGAAACTTAAACAGAGGAAGTTTAGATTGGAAATAAGGAAGAAGTTCTTTACTGTAGGGGTAATGAGGCACTGAAATGGATTGCCCAGGGAAGTTGTGAATGCTGCATCCTTGGCAGTGTTCAAGGCCAGGTTGGACAGAGCCTTGGGTGACATGGTTTAGTGTGAGTCATGCCTACCCATGGCAGGGGGTTGGAACTTGATGATCTTAAGGTCCTTTCCAATTCAAACCATTCTATTATTCTATGATTCCTTGAAAACAAACAAACAAACAAAAAACAACTTGATGATAGCATTCTGAAAGCAAAACCAAAATCGAAAATACTTGTCCAGCTGCTGAATTAATAAGATGTCAGATTTCCTCATCTTAAACGAAGAATTATACCAATGCAACTTCACTTGTGGTTATTTTTGTACCTGACAAAACCAAACCGAAACCAAGCTAGCTTCGCAGAGCCCCACTAGATGGCACTCGAGGCCGCTGCTAATGCCCGCCGCATTCCTGACACCTGACGTAAAACTCAGAATTAAAACCTGGCCGAGGCTGTAACCTATATTATTTTAAAATATTAGAACCCCCCACATACTATCACACGGTTTCCTAATCTGAAGCAGCGCTGCCTGCCTTTGTGCTCACGGGACAGCCTGTCCCACTGCCCTTTAAGCCAGCCCAGAAAAGCTGCCAGTGCAAGCAGCCTTAGACCAGCCAGGAGCTCTTTCCACTCACATTTTCTGTAAGCTGACAATACTCACTGTGAGAAATGGAAATACCATAACTGCAAGAGGACGATTCCCCTTCTCACAAAAGCTTTTTACCCGTATCTTCAACTTCACACCTCTCTGCTCTCACTAGTGACTTTCCCGTATCAGGACAACAGGGATCTAGATGGATCTGAGCAAGACTTGTTTAAAATTAGATCCAGCAGCTGTCTTTTTGTTTCCGGGTTCAAGTGTCCGTATATTATGCCAGCTGTCCACTTCATTTCCCTAATACTCTTCTCTGAGCAGATAGGCTACTGGAACATGAAGTCTTCATGTGCCAATGGCTATTAGGCTAAAATACCCCATGTGACAGATTGTATTCATGACTGACCCATGACTTGATATCACTGTAACATGGTTAAGAAATTAATTTGTTCACAATCTGTAGCATATAAAAGCAGCAGCACTATTCCACTGGCCCATAATGCAGCAAACAAGATGCCTTTCTCTTTCAATAGATCCCCTTACTTCAAGCACAACTCCATCCCGTGCCCAAACTGCTGCTTCTTCTCCCTTGTGTACGTGAGACATACAATCTTCCCTGCCCAGCCTGATGGACTCGGGTGATTGATTAGCTGCTGAGTAGCTTGATATGGATTCTCTTTTTCCATTACAAAGTCAAGATGCTCCAAGGTGTAGTGTTGCCTGGTTGCACAGCGGTCAGAGTTCCTTCGGATTTGTTGTTTGCTGCCTGCATTCCCAAGGCCAGTGACAGTCCCTGTCGATAACCATTTCCCCAGGTAAGTCTCTCACCCATTCACCTACTGGTGTCAGTGTTTGCAAACCCATGTTTTCACCATATTGCTTTGTGATACACAATCAGAAAGGAGCCTTCCTCCCGCTGATTAAGAAATTAATCTGGGATGCACACTCGTGCTATGCCTGCAATCATAGCACAAGAACAGATGCCAAACATGTAAGTTGTGTCTCAAGAGAAAAAAAGAGGAACTCTATGGGTGCCAAATCCTCAACCCTAATCACATGCAATAGAAGCGTTTCAGCATGAAGACAAATACATTTTGAGTCACTGAGGAAAGCCAGCTGCAAGACAAAAGATGTAATCCTGAGGCTGCTTTCTACCCTGCCATCTGCAGGGCAGCCACATTTATTTACACAAAGAGAAACATCTCAATATTTCAGTGAAAATCAGGAGGGAAGAGGAGCATGTGAAGATCAGTTGTTTCATCAGATACCAGAGCTGCCTCAGGTAACACAGGGTGAAATTAAATTCCATACTTTATTTACATGAATTGGTTAGAGAATGGTGGATTCTCATTACCTTAGTAGCCACTAGGTTATTCTGCTACTATTTCAGACACAAAAAATGGCACATTCAATACATTCTTGGAAATAGAACAGATCAAACCACACATGTAAATAGCCTGGATGTAAGTGAACTCCTCCCTTTTCACCTCACCAGACCCCACTAGTTCTGTCTTCAGTGTCCTACATTACATACTCAGCTTTGCCCTTGAGTAAGGTATAAGGTCAATGCTTGAGCGTTGTACCTGTAAACAGGAAAATACCATCAAATCACAATATCTAGAGTGACATTGCAGAGTGTCAATCATCAGTGATGGAAATAAGCATTTCAAAATTTGCAGCTGATAACTGAGATTGGCAGAGAAAGGGATGAGGACAGCACAGTTATACAGAGATCCAAACCACTGCAGCTTGAGGAGCTGAGAAAAAGGACACCAAATCAAGACAAGCTCCCCCACCACTGGGGGAGAAAATAATGAAGGGAAAACGATAACAAAACCCCAGAAGATGCATAATATATAAATTTAAAGCTGAAAATGGCTGGATGAAAAGTTCTGGCCATACCTCTGAAAGGAAAGCCTGCATCCAGAGTGCCACAAGCCTGAACCTGGCAATGGGCTCTAGCCATGTGCCAGACCTCCTAGCACAGTGCTGTGGCAAGGAGGGATAGCACACTGCTCTGAGATATTTTACCCTTTCAGAAAAGAACATGTTAGCAAAAATGAAATTACAGGTTCAGTTCTGGACTGCAGATCTTTAAAATAACGTTGGAAAACTAGAGCTGCACAGGAAACAGCCAAAGTGGGATTCAAATAGGGTGGAGGAAACAGTTCAGGTTTTAGCAGCTCAGTGTGGTCCACCAGCCCTGAAAACTACCTGAGGGTGGTCTGCCTGCACAACACAGGTCTGCCTGCCTTCACAGGGAAATGCTGGTGAGGACTTGGCAGAGGCAGGGATTTGGTGAATTAATGGAAGACACAGCCAGGGAAGCTCTGATTAGAAAGCAGCAAGTATGGGAGCAGCGAGACTGACAGTTCCCTGCAGCAAAGGGCTGCGGGTGGCAGCAGACTATCAATTCCTTGGGCTTCAGATCAGGGCTGGATCCTCTCTTACAGAAGGGGGTTTTGTGAAGCACAAGTTATTATGCCCCATGCAGAGCGACTTCCTGACATGCAGTACCTTGCAGTGGGCAGGAAGCCTGTGGTTCACAACAGTTTCTTCCATTTACAAATTCTGTGAAAGTGAATCATTTTGTTTAGGAGAACAGCTCTGTTTATGCTGTATATACAGACCACACAAGGTCTGGCTCTGATTAATCACAACCTTAACACCCCAAACTGGATTGGGTCAGGCAAATTACTTGCTGAGAGACTTTTGGTTTTAAGGAAAATGGACTGAAATCCATGGCAATGAGCTCCATTTCTGGCTGTATGACTGCTAAGGTACTTGCATCACCTTGGGAAAGTCACCTTACAGCTTGCAAGACAGATGGGAGCATCGACCTACCCTCTGGGCTCCCATGATACTTAAAATATTTAAGAGGTATACGTGCTCAGATACTAAACTGATGTAAGTGCAGAAGGCACCAGGCATTTGAAGTTTATAGTAGTGCTAACTATCGTCTTTCAGATTTTAAAGAGCATCCCTGCACACAGAAGAGGGGAAATCCTCTGGACTCCAGGCAGGTATTGCAGGTCACAGATGCTGGCACAAGGCATAAGCAGCATGTATTTTGGTAAGAGTTTGAGGACACCCCTTAACAAACCCTTGCTTTTTTCTGCCATGCTTGGCCAAACCCGCACAGACAGGGGCTGAGCCAAGGCATCTTCACCACTGCAGTGTGCAACACCCCAGGTTTGGCTTTTGAAGAAGGGAAAGATGTTGCATCAAGATAAAGATGGGAACTGGGACCAGATGAGGGGGTTGGAAGGAAATGATCTTGAAGTCATTTCCAACCCTAATCATTCTATGATTCTATGAAAGAAGGATGAACAGAAAGCTCTAGGGTGAGGGATACTGGATCACAGAGACACTTTCATGGAAACAAGAGTTCCTGGGCCAGTGCTGGCCCTCTCTGGCATCCAATCCAACATGATTCAGATGCCAAACTTACAGTAAGAAATGCAAAAGAAAAAGTGTACAAACATGGCAATGGACAATTAAAATCAGCATGTAGAATAGCAGACAGAGCAAAAGCAGCAATAGTTGCATAGACAATATGGTCAGTAATGTGACAGTGCCAAGTCTGGCCAAAGAAATCATCCACCAATGGTGAGAGGCAACTGAAACACTTAAACCTTAATTCAAGGACCTGCAAACCATCAAGGAAGAGCCTGAACAACTGGAAATATAACAAAAGTCCCTGTCCAAATATTACTCCTATATTAACAATAAGTAGAATTCTGGTGTAGACACATATAGATTGATCAGGAAAGAAGGTGAAGGTAGCTGTGTGACACTGTACGTGAGTCATGTCAGAAGGAATATAGAGAGGAAAACACAGCTTGCTGGGGGTTGATAAATCATCTGAGGAAGGATGATGGGTGTTCTCAGCATCCATATGGCACAGCAAGGCTCTCCAAGTAGGAGAGAACAGAGGGAGAGAGGATGACTGCGTCCCCATCCAGCCATAAGGCTCCAGCTCCTTTGAAGGAAAGCCAGGCACAGGGCTGGTGCTCATAACAGTCTTGGAGGGCACAGACATACAGTGAGGGTCCTTAAGGGGCAACGTCCAGCTAAAATACCCTTCTGGGAACACTGGTGATGAAAATGAGCAGACTAAGAACAGGGAAGACCTGCTTGCGAGCAACTTACTCTATAACTTCCTTCCACTTAACCACAAGCTCCTGGCCACAAATGCTCCATAAGGAGATCTCTGTAACCATCAGGACTAATGTAGTTACATGAATTAAAGTCTTTAAAGACTGCACCCTTTTCCAAACAAGAACTAACAGCAAAGGAATACATTGACAGGAAGATGCCAGAACATTCTAATAAGCTACAATGTCATAATCTTTTAATATAAGAATGAGGTTGTTTTGGAACAAGGTAGAATATGGAAGATGACCAGGAATCTTCATCCAACCAGGCCAGGTTGGATGAAGCCTTGTATGAAATGGTTTAGTGTGAGGTGTCCCTGCCCATGGCAGAGGGGTTGGAACTGGATGATCTTAAGGTCGTTTCAAGCCCTAACTATTCTGTGATTCTATGCTTAGGTAGCCAGGCTATCTTCCTTGACATTGCATAGGATTATAGAAGTCATCTATGCTTTTTGTGGGCCAACATGAAATCTGAAATGCCAGAGGAACTTGTTTTCCCAAGGTGAAATTAATAGATTAGAATTATGCCAAGAATTCATGATTCATGTGATTATTTGCAGCAGCAGCAGTTTGCCCAGCAGGCAGGAGCATTGCTTTTACAATGAATTCTCAGAGCAGCAGCCAAAGCCTCCCCTGAGAATGTGCCGAGAAACGCAACTGCAACAGAAAGCTTATTAAAATAACAAAATAAAACCAGTTTCCAGGAAGTCACAAACAGAAGTACAATAGAGTATTGTCATCCCTCTTAAAGTTACTTTAAATATGCATCAGGTGTGGTTTCATGCATGTACTGTCAAATCCAAAGTAAAATAATCAAAACAATCTCCCCATCCAGCTTAAGGAAAAACCCAACAAGTCTCAACAACAAAGCATGTGGCTGCTTTCATTTTAAGTATTTTAACCTATTTTCTTATAAAGAAGCTTGTGAGATCTGGTACGTGTCAGTTTGGGTTCATCTATTTCCAATAGAACCCTGACCTCTGATTTAAAGCTTTTTAATGATGGGAAACCTCGCCACAGCACAAGACTCCACCTGCACAGTCAATTGCAACATCAGAGCTGCTTCTTGTGTTTCTGCTGTGTAGCATAGGATGAAACTAATTAATTCTTGGCACTTGGTCTACATGGCTAAACACGGCAGCTTCTCAGCCTTCAAGCAAGCTCAGCTTCAGATGCTTCCCATGTGAGCGGTCACCCTCCAGCCAAGTTTTCTGAGGTAAACCATGCAAGGGGACCTGCCAAATAGCTTCCTGGCAGCCAATAAAGGCATTGTTTCAAGAGAATGACAGGACCAGCATTTCACGATCCCATCTACACCCAGCTCAATAATGCTTAACTGTGATCTCAGTCTCCATCGCACAAAGTTCTGCAATCTGAACCTGCCAGGTTGAAAAGGTCATCGAGCAATGTGTGTACTTAGATAGGCTGTGCCTACACTAGCCTTGTTCCTCAACTTCTAGTAAGGGAAGTACCGTGCAGGAGTTGTTACAGACCTCTTCCCGGGGTTTTAGCTGCCGCCTAGTCCTGGCATTAGTCCCAGATGCTGAGGCATTTCAGTGTGAGCAGAGCCCAGTGCCTGCTCTGCTCTAGCATCCACCTACTCGAAGTGTACCAGCAGAAACAGTGGCAGGAACAAAAGATGACCAAATAGCATCGCAGGAGTTTCTCTCCTCTACACCTGCATTCCAGTGCTCATTTCAAACACCACTGTGCCCAATAAAGCCCTCTTCAGTTTATGTTAGCATCACTCCATCAGACAATGTAAAATCTTGTCTACTCAAAGGTTCAACTGGTCCTGTTAGTAATGGAGCAGTGGGCTTATTAACAAGGGTGCACTTCAAGTTTTCCAGTGTAGGTTGCTAAATTTCTGTGCCTAAATGCAAAGGCACAACAGAATCAATATGATGGTTTATACCTGCTGAGGCATTTGGCTTTTCTGTGAGTATTTAACCTTCTGACACACACATTTTAAATACAAATTCTGGCTGTTCTTTCACTAAAAGAAAGTATGCAGTAACAGAAGCCACGAAAATGGGGGCAGTGTGAAATAAAAACTACTCTAGAAGTGTTTCCCAGCAGTTCAGAAAGATCCTAAGTCAGATACCAAAAATACCTTGAGACTGGCTTCAAAAATAAATCTGAATTTCACCTTTTGATTTCTAATTCCTTTTTTATTCAAATTCCTAAGTTTTCCTCTGCATCGATGACAACAGAAGTAAAAATTCTTACATAAACAGGAAAACTGAGACCCTGGCATTGCAATGGAAACATCAAGCAGCATGAGGCTGAATATACTGTTGGGAGAGCTGGTGATGCTACTGCTGTTTGTTCTCTCTGTCTACCATAGCTGGGTCCCCACAATGACTACTTTGAGTACGGATAACAAAATATTCAACATGTCACAACCTACATGTATCACAAATTGTTATCACATTCTAAGAACAGTAGGGCATTTTCCCCACCCAGTTACTTGTATAGAAGCTACTGATCTTTCTGAAATGCCTTTCAGCATCCATGCAAAATTATGGTCAGCCCAAGATAGGAGAAGAGTGAGAAATAACATTTCTTGCAATGTCACCTTCCAGCCATGCAGGGAAGTCCAACTCAAGTACCGCTATAATTCTGGGTTCTCTTTTAATTAAAAGGCTACAAGTGTAGCATTAATTGACAGATGGAATTTAATATGTAGCCACTGCGTATTGCTTTTCCAGGGCAATATTACCTTGTGGTTAGAACGGTAAATTAACCTATTAGTTCTCTGCAGCTAGGCTGCTTCTACTGCACGGGTCTGATCGTTTACACTGGTACCTCTGGGACATGCTGCAATTTCTATACTTTCATATGACAATTATACACGTGAAAGAGAGCAAAAATAAGAAAAATATATTTAAATGCTTTCCATTCTATGCAGACATGAACAACACACGACATTATGAAGAAACCTGCAAAATTGAAATCACCACCTAAATACATTAAATGTGCTCACCTCAGAGATCTCAAGTAAAGCATTCAAGATTAGCACATATGAACACACATGCTTTGTATTTGTCGACATGAAACACACAGAGCAGTATTAGTATTTAGGTTTTCTTTACACCTTCCAAACCTTTCCTACCTCTCACTTACCCCTCCTGCATTTGTTGACTACAAGAATAGAAGGCTAAAGAAGTAACACTTCAAGATGCCATAGCTAAGCAATCCCACACTTTCCATTACCTGAAAATTAAGTGACATAAACCACACAAAGGCACACCATTTTTTCCTATATAATTGCTTCTCACTTCTTTATGACAGCAGACTGGTTATGAGATGTGATACATTATTGAAACACTATAAACCAGTTTCCTTTATTTTGGCTGGAACAAAGCATTCTCAAAGATTTCAGCTGCACTTAGCCCAGTCCTTAGCACAGTCTGCACGATGGCCAGTCATCAACAAGATGCACTCAATCTGCAATAAATATGATCTAGTATCTCCTGACTTAGGGAATTCATGACAAAGTACTAAATGTCATCTTACTCACGGCTCACATTAAATTTTAATAAACACATTCCTTCATCTTTTGTAGTTGGCACTATTCATGATTCTGTTCTCCCAGTGTTGTGCTTGAACATCTAAGGGTCTGAATGAAAACTGCAGAATTACCTTAATTTTTACAATAAATGACTAGCAAGCATGCACACACATTATGCATACACACTTACAAGCACACATTCTCTTATATTGTGTAAGACCAAATCAAAACACCATATATCATCATTACCTTCAGCCAAGCTGTTTTGTATATGTTGTTTTTTTCTTCTTCCAAAGAACAGTAGTGCTAAATGTCATGGGAGCAAGCCCAGCTCCCACAAACTTCAGATAAGTACTGCAGCTCTGAATTTGTTTGGAAGGCTGAAGGAAACAGCTTAACAAGGTTTATACTCTGACAACTGTGGAGGAGGAGAAAAGAGCATTCCCCTAAGGAAAACTACCAGTTGATGTTTTTCTTAACCTTGGAAATCCACCTCTGTAAATTGTACATTTATTGTAGTGTTATACCATGAGGAATTGCTTTCCTGAGTTTTTTACTACAGGGGTAGAAAATAAGGTCAGGATAACGTGGTAAACCCTGACATATGTTTATCCTATTTCTTTTTTTTTTTTTCCTTTTTTTTTCTTTAGACTACGTAAGAGTGAGATAATCGTTAAGATTCATGCACGTGCCATCCAGCATTCAGTATTGTTTCAAGTTTCACACTTCTTTCACTAAAGTAACCATATTGTTTCCTTCTGCGGCTCTCCCAGTTTTCAGTATGCCAACAAGGCAAATAAAATCCTGGTGCTACTTTACTGGCTTTAATCACCCAATCCTTGCAACTTTTGGGGTTAATGTCTATGTTAAGACTTTAATAATAACAATTCTAAAGAGAGCAGAAGTATTTTCTTAAACTCCACAAACATATGAATCATTAAACAAGCATCTTCTCTGAATAAGGCATTACCCAGCAGGGCTGCTACACATCCACGCTTCCTTCAATATTAACATTTTAATAGGTGATGACTGATTGTAACACTAGGAATTCGAATGTACAAAGGCTGCACAGCAGTGAGCAAGCCACCACTGCATGTAGAAAGTGAATGTGGTTTATCAAAGCAAAATTCTCTCTCAATCTTCTCTTGGGAGATTAGGTAAAGAAGACTTTTAGTCAGTCTCAGTGGTGGTATCTACTCCAGGAAACACGACAAACCAAAGTTAACCAGAATGCCTTCCAGCAGTTCAGCTGAGAAGGATCTGAGAATACTGGCGGATAAACTGACTATGGCAGTGTGCTCTTGTGGCCAGAAGGGACAATAGAGATCTGGGGTGCACCAGGAGAAGTGTGGCAGCAGATTGAGGTAGGTGATCCTCCCCCTCCACTCGACCCTGGTGAGGCCACAACTGGAGTACTGTGTCCAGTTCTGGGTTCCTCAGTACAAGAAAGACAAGCAGCTTCTGGAGAGGGTCCAGTGGAGGCCACAAGGATGATCAGGGGTCTGGAGCATCTCTCTTATGAGGGGAGATTGCAGGAGCTGGTCCCATATAGTCGAGAGGAGACTGAGAGTGGATCTCATTAATGCATATAAATATCCCAAAGATGGGCGCCAGGAGGATGGTACCAGACTCTTTCAGTGGTGCTCAGGACAGGACAAGGAGCAATGGCCATAAACTAAAACACAGGAAGTTTCACCTCAACATGAGGAAGAACTTCTTACACTGAGGGTGGCAGAGCACTGGAATAGGCTGCACAGAGAGACTGTGAGTCTCCCTCTCTGGAGACATTCAAAACCCGTCTGGACACATTCCTGTGTAACCTGCTCTAGGTGACCCTGCCTTGGCAGGGGGGGTTGGACTAGATGATCTCCAGATGTCCCTTCCAACCATAATGATTCTATGATATGCCAAACTAAAAGGCAAAAGAGGTAAAAGAAACAAAAGGTGAATAAAAAAACCAACACTTTTCAGGAGCAGAAAGCTTTTTAAAAAAAAACTCAAACCATAAAAACATAATGTTCCCCCTCCCCCCCCCCCCCAAAAAAATACAAAACCTATTACAAAACCCCTTCCTTATGTGATGTACTTATGCCTATGAAATTGGAAGAGGTTTAGAGCAAACATCCTAATGCCTCCTTTCTAAGATTTCTTTCTTGGGGTGGAGGGGAAAGAGAGAAGATCTGAATTCTATAAGCCAGTGCCAGAAAATACACTGGGGCACAGTTTTATTCTGTCTACTCATCCCTCTCATCTTTATCTATGACCCCCAGAAGGCAGGCATTTGAAGACATGCTCAATTAATCCAATCAGCGATATTTACATTTGACTCAGCCACCTACATCTGCTACTGCTGATACCCTACCATTCCCTCCTGAAAAATCCATTTTGTTTCCTTTTAAGTACACTCTAACAGCCAATAGCTTTTCAGCTGCTTGGCACAGGTGGCTCCTAGCATGTCTTAAATACCATCTCCAAATCACTTTAGTATTGCCTTGTGACAACTTCTGTGACCAGAATTCAGTGTGAGTACTTACACCATATCTGCATATCCAAGATCTTTGAAAACAGTAGGGAAGAACCTAACTTTCTTCTGCTGTAAGAGGGAGTTAACAGTACAAAAAAGTCAAGTGCCAACAGTGCTTAGTATTTCAATGAAGTAAGGACTGCAGTATCCTTGGGGACCATGACTCACGATATTCACGAAGAAAATACTTAGAAAAAGACATAATGTAGTGACTGCCACTGCTAAAAATCTCGTAATAGTGAAATCAAGAGGAAAATATCAAGGCCAGGTTGGATGGGGCTTTGAGCAATCTGATCTAGTGGAAGGTGTCCCTGACCATGGCAGAGGGGTTGGAATCAGATGGTCTTTAAGGTCCCTTCCAACCCAAACCGTTCTATGATTCTATTATCCATATAATTAGAAAAGCAAGACAAGTCTATGGTACCCATGGAATGGCGTCAGTGAAAATGACAGGATTCTAAAACCTCAGCCTACTCACAGATGTTTTTCTCTTTAACATAAATGAAGTAAGTTAAACCAGTGGCTTGCCCGCATATCAACAGTGAAATTAAAACCTAACTTTTAACTGCTAATATGTAAACAATGCTCTGATTTAATCACAGTGCTTTTACTTTGGAACATTTCCAGGTGTTGACCAAATAAAACTTATTTGTTTTGCAGGTGTTCCTTAAAGCTACATGCCTGTTAGAATTTTTTCTTCTTCTGTCCTCCAACTGTAGATGCAGGAAGTGTAACAACAGCTGGGCAGTTTAGCAGCTGTAAAAGACAGATGCCCACACCTAGGAAATAGTTTCTTAGTAAAAGAAAATAGGGTCTGGAGCAATTTTTCATTATTTCCTCAATTATAAGATTTTACTCTGCAACTTGGCACCAGCTGGAGAGCTGACTTACACTGTGCTTCTGCTGAGCACACCAAACAGACTGCAGATCCTATCAGTCAGCCCTCTCTCATTCAGTTTTGACAGGGAAACGGCCTTACGCTATTGCAGAAAAAAATAACATTCTGCCATGTTATTTTACTAATCCTTTATTATTAGTTCATGTGTTCTTTCTGGTGTCAACACTTACAAAGAGGAGGGCTTAAATAAGACGTTAGAAATACGTCTAGTTTGCACCATATCACCAAGATAAAACTCCCTAAATTCCGCATGTCTTATGCATAGAAAATCACATCTGAAATAGACTGATCTAACTAAACCACAGAAATATAGTATAAGCCTTCTTGTATCAAAACTTTATCACAGTAGTGGTTTTAGTCATTAGAAAAGAAGGGGAAACAAAAAATCCCAAACTTGGTCATACTGGTTCCTAGGTATCCTCTTAACTTTCCCAAGTCATTTACAACTACCATATGTTAGAGGAGTCTAAAAATGTTTCTAGATATTTTACTGAGCTAAATTTATTTGGATAAGAACACTTGCAGCTCCTGTTGACATTAATTGCTGGGCATTAAGTTGCTCACAAAATTCAGCCCACATATTTCAGTATCTAACTATAGGCTGTGTACCAATCCAGAAGAGCTGCTATCTCCGCTCATGGTGCCCAAAGTCAAACCAGAATGGTAAAAGGAGTCAAGCACTGCTTATTTCATGTGCTGTCTTTATCTTCCTCCTCTTCATCTCTACAATTCATGGAGAGTTTCACAAAATGGTTCTGCTGCAAAGCAGCAGAAAGGAACAGGCAAGGAAACCTCCTTCTGGAAGAAGATAACATAAAAGCAGTATCAAACAAAATCAACAGATCTTCATGGGAACAGAACAGGCAAAAACTCCAGAGAATAGAAGGGAGAAATAAGTTTCTTTAAAAATACCCCAACACTGAAGTACATTTGAAGTACCACATACTTTGCTACAGGGTCTAATGTTTACCACAGGTAGTACAGCAGTGACAGAAAAACGTATGAAAAGAAAGAAGCCAGGAGAGATTTGATATCTTAAACACAACCATGCCAGGCTTCACTATTTCAAAAATGTTCTAAGAATTTCAATGCAGATACAGGCTATGAACAAATGAGAGCAGAATACAAAGAATTACTTAAGCATGTTTTACCATGGGTACAATAGTTGTGATTGTAGGAAAATGTAATACCCTGAAACTCCACTCAGAGCATCCTCCACTTAAAGCAAACATTGGCAGGGCACATGTTCTACTTCATAACACAACAAAGTAATGATCTGTTACAAGCAGTAATTGTTCCTGCACATGTATAAAAGCATGTTGTGCTGTATCCCTGGGAAGACAGCATGTGCTAGAAAAAGCAACACCTACGGCTGAACACTGTGAGTCTTAATAGAAGCTGTAAGAAAGAGGATGAAGAAATTAACATTTACCACCTGCATGTTACCAACACATAAATGAGTTCCCTGCGGCTGGAGAAATGCTCATAAATGCTGAAGTCTCACCATGTGCACTCTAAAGCAATCACCTCTGAACTTTTTGATCCTGCATCCCTAGCAGCAGAAACATTTTAAGCATGCATCCCAATATATACTCTGTCATAAATGAACTGAATGGGCTCCTACAGCTAAGCTTTTTTCTAGTAGAGATGAAAAGTCAGTCTTACCAGAGGCGGTGGTGGAGGGGGCCCTCCAGAAGGAGGTGGAGGTGGTGGAGGAGGTGGTGGTGGTGGTGGCGGCGGCACAGGCATCCTTTCAGATTTCTAGCTTCAAGCGGTTCTCAAAAATACAGCCAAAGTCTATGTCCTTGAGGGGAAGGAAGGGAGGAGAAAGAGAAATAGGAAAAATGGGAGGGAAAAAAAAAAAGAACGTGTTTATACCCTGTAAGCTGCAGATCAGCCAAATTTCTAGCTCTCAGCAGACTGAAGAATTTCATACTCCGCTACTTCCAACCCTACAGTACGAACAGCCTCATTATGGTTATCCGATGACAACATTCATCTAAAGAGCAAGCTCACAGATCTGGACAAGTGCCACGAATACCAAATGCATAGATGCCAGCCTGTCCAGATTTAACTGTTGCACCTTGCCTTAATCTACCTCATAGCCCTGAAATGCAAGTCCGTGGAGAACAAATCACATGTAGACATTTCTGCTGGAACAAAAACTCTGTTGACTTTAAGCCAGAAGTTTGCTGTTCTAAGGGCAGAATAAGGAACTTTGTAAGGTACATTGGACTTGCTCCAATGTTAAAAAGAAAGAAAAGAGAATAATAACTGAAGAAACAATTCTACAAATTGAAGCTTCTATTACCAAATGACAACATGCAAGTACCAGACATTTCAAGAATTCAAGGCGCATGAGTCTTTCCTGACATTTTAAATGTTAACTTTTCACAATTCTTCTGTAATACACTGATGAAAAAGACACAGATCTCCCAACAAAAGCCATATCTTTTTTTTTTTCCCCTAAAATGTCTCCTGCAGAACAACAGTGCATCACTCACTGATTTTCATCTCTAACCTAACCCCCAGGATGACTGCATACCCTCTCAATCTGAGGTCGTCTGTGAAGTTAACATGCAACTGCTGTATTTCACCAGTAAAACTTCAAATGAAAGTACTAGGCAGCTCCAAAGTGAGCCCTTTGCAAGCCATACTTCATAACTTCTTTTATTTTGATAGCCATTCTTGGATAAATGCTCCAAATATATTTTTATATTTAGTTTTATGTTCACCATGTCATGACTCTCTTCTGAGACTTTTCACAATATCATGTGAAACAGTGTCAAAATCCTACAATTAAGCAAAATATGACATCCACTATTTCTTTCCTTTCTGTAAGGCCTTACCTTAGCAGGAAATTACATTGATTTGGCACATTTGCTCTTTATACATCTGTTTAGATGATAATTTCTTTTCTCCTCCAAGCATTTAGAAACATGTTACTCATTTTGATGTTTTCTTAGAAACTGTTGTTAAGTTGAATGGGCCACAATTCCCAGGCACTATTTCCCTCATCCCTCCTTTTGCAGGCACTCTATGCTTTTCCAGCTGTCTGAAACCTTTTGGTCAAGAAATTTAAGAATCACCTGTGTAAGCAGGAGTCATGAGACAGTTAAATCTGGACAACTTCAGGAGAGAAGACAAGACAGAAATGAGGCAAGTTACAATCTTTAGGGGAATACTTGGCTGTTTTGCTAGGGACAGATTAGAAGAGACAATGAAGTTAAAACATATATGCAGCCTTGTCCATTTCCTACTTAGTGTACGTGAACAACATCCAGGTAATATCCGAGTATTTTCCACTCTGCTTTATCTTGTAAAATTCTATGGAAGATCAATCAAAAATTAAATACTCAGAGCCTCTGCAACACTTGTTTTCTCCCTTGAGAGATTGCCATGCAAATGGCTAGC
The DNA here is from genome assembly GCF_033815535.1 of Pezoporus flaviventris. NCBI lineage: Eukaryota > Metazoa > Chordata > Aves > Psittaciformes > Psittacidae > Pezoporus > Pezoporus flaviventris. Next base: position 17,349,592 of record NW_026892585.1, on the reverse strand, counting down.
ATATCAAAGCGCTCTGGATCTGTAACAGAATTGGTTACAATCACTTTAATAATGGCTTAATGAACCTTTCCAAGAAAGCAGGCATCACAGCATCTCCACCATTCCACCCTCGTTGTCGCCCTATGCAAAAAGCTATTATCAGAAGAGAGCTCTTCTCCTCAATTAAGTCATTCAAAAACATGGACATAAGGAGAATGACTCTTCCCTGCTAATAACATGTTTCTGGTTAATATCTTCCTACCCTGCAATACAGACCTTTTGTCTTCATTAAGGGTTTAGATTAGGAAATATGCTCTTAGTCAAATCGAAAAAAATACAACCCACACTTCTGTGGCAGACCACATGCGTGGCAGCAGGAGGTAAAGCACACTGGAGGCGAGCAGCAGTGGGAGAAAGGAAATGGGAATCGGCTTTTAGTATTTAGAAGTCACAGTCTGAAACACAACCAAATGACTTCTCTAGTTGCCTCTCTTAACCGTCCCTGCCCCAGTGCCCATGCCTCCAGCCTAAGTTCCAGAACAGAAACTGTGTGATTTGCAACTCAAAATTCAGTGCAGAGGTAGTGTTCACTTTACCATGTATTCCACTCCCCTATCCTGAATCCCCCTGAATCTTCTCCAGAGGAGAAGAATGTATTTTGGGGGGCTATAGTACACAGCCCTTGAATGAAATACTGGAGACACACTATAGCTTTCCTCCCATGCTGTTTCAAATCCTCTACAAATGAACTAGCTTTCAGAAAACTCTTCACATGTGTCTTTCTTTCTCTTATCACAAACTCAGAGGCTTGATGTCCTGTGCACACAAATTGATAAGTCTTTTATAGAACTACTGTTACAGTGTGAAGGTGATCACATCTTATACCTACGCAACGAAGAACCATTTTCCACAGAAAGGTTCTATTTGTTCAAGCTTTGGAAGGAGGAGTGCTGTCATTCACAGAAGCAGACAATGACAGCAAAGAAGGACTGTATGTAGATAAAAGTAGGCATCTTCAATCTAACTTACAATAATAACAAAAAGGGTATTAAAATTTAGTCATAACTGCACAATCTACACACTGGAATATGTAGGACTGGCTTTGAGAACCTCTTTTGTATTACCGCATCTATCTTGCATGGTATTCAAAGAAAATTATGGACGTCTGCAACATTTTCAATATATCAACATGTTATTTGGAGGCCTCTATTCCTTGGTTAAAGGCTGTCTTTCACTCTCTCCACACCCAGCTCCTCACCCATGAAGCTGCTAGTTAAAATATGGCTGGCAATTTCAGACGATAGTTTCAGAACATGGTGCCTACAAGAATACTGGGGAGGGACTCTTCATTAGGGACTGTAGTGATAGGACAATGGGTAATGGGTTAAAACTTAAACAGGGAAAGTTCAGGTTAGATATAAAGAAGTTTTTCACTGTAAGGGTGGTGAGGCACTGGCTTGGGTTGCCCAGAGAAGTGGTAAATTCTCCATCCCTGGCAATGTTCAAGGCCAGGTTGGACAGAGCCTTGGGTGACATGGTTTAGTGTGAGTCATGCCTACCCATGGCAGGGGATTGGAACTATATGATCTTAAGGTCCTTTCCAACCCTAACTATTCTGTGATTCTATGATACTATCATATTAATTAAAACCAAAATAGGAGTACCCTGTTGATCAGTTCTAGTGTCTGTTAAGAGCCAGAAAAGAGGGAAATGCCATGAAGGGTCCTTAAGGCACGCACGTGCTTTCTCCTCTCCTCTAAATGTATGTATTTGTAACTGGAAGAGAGGGGTCTGAACTACCCCTGAAGGACAAAACCAAAAAGATACAGTTTAAAAAGTTGGCAATAGGTGGAGGAGAGAAGCCTGCATGTTTAGCCTCAGTTTTCTCAGGCGAAAAGTATTGTAAATCTTCCCTTGATTTCCATATCACGGAACAGAATCAGGCCCAACAATTGCAGAATTTATTGCAAAAAAAACCCAGGAAAATCCCAAACCCTGCCTTTTCTAGTCCACCTGCCTTCCAAAGCAAGGTTGTACATTAATTTTTAGTGCTTTCTGAAGTCTAATTTTAGGTGTCCCAAATAATGTGGCTTGTATTATTACCCTTGGGAAGCTCTTTCACAGTCAAATAACTCTCATAGTTAGGTTTTCCTGACATTCAGCCTAATTTCTCCTTTTCTTAGTTTGATCCCATTTGCACTCCACTGCAGATGACTCTACCTTATATCAAGCAAAAGTTTCTCCTACCCCTCAGCATCAGCTTTGTGAAATTGAAGAATTATAATTCAGAAGTACTTTTACAAGGACTAGTTATACTTTTTGAGCTGTTCTACTTCTCACAAGTCATTCCATCAGTCAGTGAACTGATCTCAAAACAATCAGCCTCTTTGTACTCTTGGTAAGGGTAATTCTAAAACTGGCAATTTAGGTGTCACAGATTGTTCCTTGCTTCTTCTCACAGTGCCTCCCTGAACAGCAGATGGGTTTAAGAACCACAGTACAGTCCTCAATGTAGAACTCTAGTTCCAAATTTCTGAAGGTTTAAATAAAGTCTTCACCTAGACTCTGGTTTTGAGCACAGACAAGCAGAATAGGTGCAGATCATTCTTCTTCATGCTCTGGTCTCTCAGTCCTGTGCTGAATTCACCTGTGGGAAACCCAATACCTCTGCCTAGGCTTTTATGCAGATTTGGTCTTACCTTGCCCAGCCACCAGATGTACACAAGCTCTGATGGAAGCACTCCCCAAAGGTTTCCTCCTGAAGTGTCACTGCCACAGTGCTAGGCTTACAACTAAGCCAAAGTCCTGCTGGCAACACAGAGCCACACTAAGAAATAACGCAGGTTTTGAACAGCAGCTGACACATCTCCACACTGCCGCTCAGCAGAAGTACCACAGGTCTGTCTGCAAAGACTATGCTGGAATACCTTCACCCGTCATGGAAAGAGAAGGCATGAAACCTTCAATGTCTAGAAGGGAAAAAGACAAGAGAGAGAAAAATAATCACAATTATTTAAATGCACATAATATGCATTTATACACAAAATAATTTCTTAACTAGTAGCATATTTATTTAAATGGCTACAGTCCTTCGGTCTTTAAGTGTCATAGCCATTAATACGAAGCAACATGGTTGGAATTGAAAATACAACCCTTTTAATTAATTTGGTGAAAGGACTGCAAAATACGGCTTCATTATTACTGGATTTGCAATCACTGCAACGGCACATTCTGAGGCAGCTAATTCAGCTTTGGGGAAATTAACAAGTCTTTTTTTGCTTCAAAGAGAAGGCTGGGGTAAATATTTTAAAGGTGTGCAGGAAAGCTTATTTAAAATATTGGTCTTATTTTCCTAATTAAAAACTGAAGGAAAAAAGTAGACCACAAAATCTGGTTTTAACTTTTAATCAGCTTTTATATAATTACCCTGTTCAGAGTTATAGCTTTTAAGTCCTTCTATTTTAATAGAAAACTAAAAGAATTTCAAAATTACACAGGAGAATCAGCATCTGCTCAACTTCTTGATCTGAAAAGCAGACAGTGAGCCTAATTGTGTCCCCATTTGCTCCTGTGAAACATCACCAAAAACAGCTGAAATCACAGATCTTTCAGAGACAGTAGAACATGTGCAGAGGCAGAGAAGAGGAAAAAAATAGAGAAGAGTAGATGTGTGTTACACAGATAAAGTTTTCTGCTGTCTCTGTCACACAACTGAAAATGACTTGGGAAAAGATTCTGTTTGGAATGAACCAGTTTATATTTTAATTATAACAGAATCAAACCACATAAATTTAAGCATCAGATGTTATATTTCTTTCTACTATTTTCAGTATTAATGATTTCTTGTGTTTAGAGAACAGAAGAAGGAAAAATCAAGGTAGAGCTTCTGAGTACCTTTACAGTCTTCTCCTTTGCAAAAATTACCCCGTCCACAACCACCTTGACAATCTCTGCTGTATACGAGAGATTTAAAGACAGTGCAGAAGTGTTAAACTGTTACAACCTTCTTTTACAGAAGAAAGGCAAACACTCATATACATATCCATATCCATCTTACTATATGTATTTTAAGACATTCACATGTATAATCCTATAGCTGACTCAGAAAACTCTAGTCTTTCATTATTTCCTAACAGATGGTACCTGAATTGTATGCAACTTAAGGAGAGAAATTTCTGCTCTCAGTTGCTGTGTACATCACTGCAATTAAAGGCAGAATCTGGTTTTTTTTTCAATTCAGTTGAAATGTACAAACCTTGAGGGTTCTTCCTCCATTTAAGGTGTGATGAAATGCTTAAGCAGCATTTGTCTACAGAGGGTCTGTGGGATTGCCTCACAGCACGTAACAGTATCCTGTATTTAAGCCAAGGAACATAAGTTCTCCCCGGTTTGGACTACTTCCACCAGGCTCAATTCAGCTAAGGGCTGCATCTCTTTTCTGCCTGAAAAAAACAGCATGACTCTTACTCTGTCAGGAGCCTGGTAACACTGCAACAAATTGGCCAGGGCTGACCTAGCACAGATTACAGGAATTTGGAGATGCCTTGTTTTCATGTGTGCTGTGGGTAGATCTCTGCTGGGTTCCCTGCAGTGCTGAGGCTGGAAATTACAGTGTTATGTCTTGACAAAACTCCCTTCAGAGGCAAAGCTGCACAGATGACTTCATGTCCCTGTACATGACTATTTCAGGGTGTAACTTCCTCTGCTTCATGGGGATCTGCCATAGAAGACTAATTGCTGCAAGGGCGCAGAATAATAGAATTCGTCATCCTCGTTTAAGTAAGGAGCAAGAGAAAAGAACGACACATAAGAAGAAATATATTATGCCTAATGTAGGGTTAACCTGAAGTTAAGGAGCCTAAGGCAAATGAGGTAAATGAGAAGCAATTAGGACTTGCACAAAGACGTAACTTTGAAAAGGAAACAATTTATACAAAGGGTTTCCTTTAAATATACCATATTACCCATACATATCATTCACTGCTAGATATATTAACAATGGTGATTTCGATATACAGTCATTAACAAAGTTAACCATTGGGCTAGGCTAAATAAAGAAAGTGCAGCTCAGTGGAAGTTCAAGGTCACTGCCACATTCTGAATATGGCTGTTTACTTTCAGACTCCTCCAGAGTTTCAGTGTGAACAGCACTTGAGCTCTCTTAGTAAGGCAATCTGATGTTACGAGTTAACGTAAGTTTTGCAGTTTCTGCAGAGAAGCAAATGGCATGTTTTCACATAATTATTAATAACATATTTCTTTATAGGCATTCACATATTTCTTTACATCATTCATATAATACAGAGATATTTGAACAGTGTACCAGTACACAGAACGCTTTCCACCAAAAAATTCCTAAAATTATTTAATTGATTCCCCCAACAAAAGAAAGTTTTGCTTTTAATTAAGTAGCCAGCATCAAAAGAGAAAAGCCAAACAAGGCAGTATTCAGTATCCAGCCTTTTATATTTGCTATACACAGCTCAACAAATGTCTGCTTTCAAATGCCAGTCAAGTGAAAAGAATTTGTAAATATAAATTTGCAATCAGCATCAGAAGACTACAGGACTTTCAAAATCCATGTCTCAATTCTAACATTTTCACTTCCAAACACATGATGTTTCATCAGAGATCCTGTTTTCATAGCTTTCCATCTGGAAAATATAAATTTATAGAAATATGTATGTGTGCCACAACAGGCTAATATCTACCAGCACAGTCTAGTGCAATGCAAGGAAAATAAATCTGTCAGTGCAACATGAACTATTCTTCCCTACAATGCGGTATCAGCACCATGCCCCAGCATGGGTTGTCGTCACTGAATGCTGTAAGAAGAACTGTCTTTCATAAAGGATGTAAAAAGTGACAATCTGGTGACCTGCAGGAGTAAGTTGCCAGGGAAATCCTCACCACAAAGAAAGAATGGGAAGCTTTGATCCTGGTTTTCAGTGAAACTGTGATTACTTAATTTCCCTTCCAAATCTATTTCCAAAGGTAAAAATCCTAGCCCTAATGTCCTGACAAATTCAACTATAACTTCTGAACATGCATTCTTACTTTCATACTTTTATCTCTTAGTCCTGTTGAAACTACTGCTCCTTTTCAATGACATAGTTGATAACTTCAACTTAGATGTTCTTTACCCAGGGTAAGCCTTCCATACTTGCAAGGAAAAGGTATCTAAAACCCCATGTTATTAAGGAAGCCTCACTACACTACCATATATTGCATTTTTAGTATTTTAACTAATTCATTGTCCTAAAAAAAGTAAAATGCAATGTGCCTTATTGCCCCTTAAATGTCACAGCTCACACATTTATAAAATTTCCTATGTGCGTGAAAGTGTAAATATGCTTTCTTGTACAGAAAATTGACAGCTGCTTTTAAAGGCAAGGGACAAAATTTTGAAGCTCCAAACTTAAACCCATTTACTCAGGACAATGATTTCACTTTATAGAATGAACAACAAATCATAAAGTCATTTGCAACCGCATGAAAAAATCCCTGACAAAAGACACTTTGATTTGTAGGCCTAGTTCTGAATTGATGGTAAAACTATGTTCTCAGAAAAAAACAATATGAGTTTTATGAAACTAAAGATTAAGCCCTTTGCCTTATCAAAGGACTTCAGTTGCAATTCTTTGTGAAAGTCATTACATTCAGAGAGGACTGTGATTGTACCTATCCCTGTTCACAAAGAATAAGCAATAAACACTAAGAATCCAAAAATTCTCAACTAACTTCTGCTGAAGAAGGAAAGTAGTTCTAGGGATTAACTGGCAATAGGAGATTTTTTTGAATTTGTGTCTGCCATCGATACAAAGCAGCAAAACGGTTTTCTACAATTTTCTGTCTTGCAACATGTAGGTCAAAATCAGGTGGCAGAATGAGCTCCCAGGAATACTTCTGGCACAGCCGCTATCTGCTGCTGTCAGACCAAGCAGGGGGAAGATGAGGATTCACTCATTTCCATCAACTCTGGTGTCAAGTGTTATGCTGGATCAGGCCCTTTTCTTTCCTTATTTACCTCTGTGAAAATTTCTCTCCTTTTCAAATGGTTTACCAGTCTCTCCATTCCCCCCCCGGCCCGCCCTCCACTTTATTCTTTGTCTTTGCTCTTTTCACCATTCACCTCACCTGTTGTCTGCTGCTGACACAAGGAAGGCAAGACAAATAGACCCAATTAATTTCAAAGGTGGAATTGTCTGTGAGGGGGGAAAAAACCACTGCAGATGGTGCAAAAGTAAATAAGTCCGTGTGATGACACTAGAGGATCAGCACAGGTTGCTAGCATTGAGAAAAACAGAAGAGATGCAGAACTAGGCTGATCCAGCTCTGGAAAAAAGGAAATGTGATTCTAGGAGGTACCAAGAGATAGATACACCCTGACTAGAGCTGGGAAGTATTAGCACCAATGTACAAAGCCTCACCTGATGGACTGGATAAAAGATTGAAATACTGGAGAAAAACAACCACGTAAAATAATATGGCCAGAAGAAAGCAGCAAAGCAACCACAGTAAACACATTCTGCAGCTACACCAGGCCTTTGCAGCTCCTGGTACAGCTTCTTCAGAGCAAGCTCAAGTATCCCACGTAGTGGTGCATCAGTTAGTCTTACTGTTTAGTCAATATAAACTCGTGACCACTTGATCCAAGAATATTTTGAACAATCCGTTTTTGCATAATTCCCCTGCTATATAGTCATTTCAAGGCTAAAAAAGGCATTCATTCTGCATTAAATGCCCTGTTGGGTTTCGTATCCATCACTCACACAGTACACAACTGAGTTAGTGTGGGACAGTATGAAGTTAGCCCCTAAATTAGTAAATTGACAGAGGGGGTGGAGACTAACTCTTCTTTTTTTATGCTAAATTTTCCTTTATTTTCAATAGAAGTTATGTCAGTTCTTCAGGGTTTAATTCTGAATATACTCCAGCAAATACAAGCTGCAGCAACACAAGTGACATCACTAACATGTTCAGCTGTTTGCACTCACACAGCTGATCAATGAAAGCAACTCTTAGTCCACATCCCAGGCAGAATTTGACAGGTATTTCTGCAGTGATTCATGCATCCCCAGGAGGAGTAAACATGACCTCTGAAAAGAAGTTGCTGAAAAAAGAAGTCTGTGTAAGCCTGGCTTGCCTTTACTGCACCTTATGATTTTCTTTGTGTCTACTCAACTAACACAGCAGTTCCATAGATTTAGTACAGATATAGTGTTATTTCTTTTCTTCTTTAGCATGCAACAAAAGTGTAACTGACTTGGACAAAAGCCCAAAGCCTGCCAGGACTATTTTATATGCTGTCAGTAAGGCTGGTGCATGTGTATTTTTCACTGCACAAAACTGTACCAGCTAGGAAAGCAATAACATAATACCTTTCAAACAAGAGGATACAAAAGAGGAACTAAAGATCTCAAGACCTCCCTTATGATCCAGTACCATATCATGCTCTCCTCTTTTTCTGTTTTTGTTACTTATAATGAAGAAGGTAATACATGATATAGTAACTAGAAAAAGTTAAATGATACAACAGTCACTTACAGACCTGCGCATAAAGGGACCAACACAAAGGGGTTACTATCTCTAAACCCATTTGTTCACTTTGTTCATCTAGAAGGAAGCATGTTACCCCTATCTTATGAATCAAGGAGGAGCACTGTAATTTCTAGCCAATGCTTTAATTTATTGAGGCAGACACTGCAGTTGCCAACAGTGTAAACGAAGGATATAGCATATCCATCACATAGAAGCTGCAGAGCAGACACAGTAGGTAGTTTTCTTAGACATTTGTAAGAGCAGTGTCAAGACTGAGCACATGCTTTTATGTGGAATTTTCTGTTCTCTTGTTTATTGAACTTCATCTTGTAGGGACCTTTGGTCCAATTTTCCTCTGCTTTTCACTTTGCATTGTCACTTATACTGTAGCAATAGTGTGGCTGTTAACATTGCTCTCCTCTGCCTGGGCTGGCTACAGAATGACATGATTCTCATCACAGAGGGTTATGTATCTATTCATAACAGTGGTGTAAGATGACACAGGGTCATTGCAAAGAATCCGCCTCCCTATCTTACTTGAGAGATATTTCTGATAGTCTAAAGGAAATCCATTTCAGCTGTTGTCTGAATTACCAAAGCATGAAGGCACACTTTTCACACCCTATGAAAATTCTATAGTTGTTTCACAAACCTTCAAAGCAATCCAAAGGCAGCTTCACAGCTATCAAGTATGCAACACTAAGTAAGACCCCTTGACAATACTCAGAAGTCAAATTAAGGTGGGCAGACTCAATATAATTTTGTAAAAAAACCACTCTTCTTCTGTCTGATTTGAAAGTCTCAAGGGCATTTTTTTTCCTGGTTGCAACTATAGCACTGCTTACATCACTATTCAGTGTGGCTATGAAGCCACTGAACAACCCTGGTGCAGAATGATCAAAGATGAAAAAGCAACTGTGAAGTCACATTAAGGTTTTGCTACTACGAGCTAATTTTCAGAAAGTTTCAGCTTTTTAAAGAGAGCAACTACTCTGTGTGAGAAGATCTACAATAATAGTGGTAAAGGCATCCCAGAAAGCTGTACCTCACAACTGCATAGCAGTCACTAGTAATTCTGTGTGAGTACTGAAGACTTTAGACAAAAGAATTTGTGGACTATTACAGTTATTATATTTGTTTAGATATTAGTTTTTACATATACTTGGAAGAAACAAAGAATCTTTATTCTGGCATAACAGAGCCCAGTATAATTTTCCAAAGCAATCACCTGCTTCAATTTTTCATCTGTGATCTCATCTATTAGACCTTAAAATGAATGGCACAAAACACCCACATAATAATGCAGCAGATACTCACGCACATCCAGGATCAGTAACATATGGAAATGGTAAGAGCTGAACTGAGCTAGTCCAGTCTCACCTATTTTTCGTAACTGAACAGAACTTGTCTTTACTTCAGGAGTAAAGCTTCCGCAGAAGCAAATTTTTCTGAAAAGATCATGTAATTCTTATAGGCAAGTTATGACTAACAAACATACAAAGAAATTTGATGCCAATCCTTTTACTGCTCTACTTTTCTTTGCATATTTAAAAATATTAATATCAAACTATATAATACTTAATATTTATTTTACTTGTAATAGAAAATAGTAAATCATGTCATTCACCTTTGCAGCCTTTAACATCTATCTCTTACAATGTGCAAATACTTTTCTATTTGTTATGACTAAGTTACTGGTTTCAGTTCAAGGTCTTTTCAGAGGACAAAGAATTCCCCAAAATACTGACCTCGTCAGGCAACAAAATTACTTTAAAAGTATAAACAGCATCTACTAAGATCTATGCTATGTTCTGTTAAGACATTCAGCAAATACTGCTGACTTTTATGGTGTGATTATTGTGATGTGACACTACCATGTTTTAATTTGCTGTTAAAAAAAATATCTAAGTACTTTCTGCAAATTCAGATTTAGCCATCGTTATGTACACAGTCCCAGCATGGCCCTTCCTGAAGCACTGCATGAACAGAAATTGACATATTACAGGATCTTTATTTGTATTTCCTTTTGGAGGTACTGATAGAGAGAGAAACAAAGGAGTCAATTGCCTTTGTATTATACTATATGATTCGATAAATACAGTCATATGTTGCTCTTTCCAGTGCAGTGCAATCACAGAATCTGAGTCTCTAGAGCATCTCAATCATTTTCAGGAACAGATCTTAACCAGCAATGACTTGAGCACTGCAGCTAATGAATTGAACTTTGCAACTGCCCCTATGCAACCAAAGTCTGTATGCAAACTACTGATCAAACTATTTATACACCTGTCTTCACAGAATTTATATCCTTAATTTAAAAATCAATCAATGAATCAAGCTTCATATTGCAAGCTGGCACAGGCACCTGCACTTTCAGGCAATTTTGTACACCACTTAGCCTACCGGAGCCTCAATCTTTGTAAGATGTTGTAGACAACACTTAGAAATGTTTAATAACAGTGTCATTGTAACATCAAGAGGGGTTGCATGTTGGTTGTTAAGCCCCATTCCTTGACCAGGATCTTCTACAGGAAAAGAATCAACTTATGAGTCTAACCCACTTTTTGTCATCATCACCTATGACAAAACATCCAAAGCATTCTATCAGTGAAACAAAACACACTTACACAATGCTCTTTAAGGGTCCCACACTGAACATCTGGTATGTTAGCTTGTACGTGGAAGCTGGTAGCTGACAGCAAAGCAGACTCAATCTTTCTGCCTCACACGGCAATGTCCCTTAGGAGCTGTGGGTGGCAGCAGCGTCTGCACCGCCCGCGCATTCCAGCCGGGACACTGCTTTGGGTCACAGGTCCACGCAGTGAACGGGAGCCATCCTCATGCACACATACCATGCATATATACATACCATGCACACATACTTAACAAGTGCCCCAGCTCAAGATGCCACCACAGAATAAAGATGTATTCATTTCCTTAATCATCTTCCCTGTGGCTTGTCTGTCAGTAGAAAGGATGCAAATTGAAGACTTCAACAATGATTAAACACATGTGGTTAAATACACGGGCATTTGTGCTGATACACAGATGGAGAAACTGAAAAGACTAATTGTATGAGGAAGCAGTTCAACAATCAAACTCGTGCAGCATGCGTTATAACAGTTATCCCTGTTACCACAATTTCAGTTATGTTTCACTACCTGAATCAGCAGGACTTGTAAATTTTAGCCACATACTGTCCCAAGATCGTTCTGTGTTGAAATCATCAACCTTTACCTCAGTGTCAGCGAATCTCAGTGTCTTTTCTCGTAAATCAGATTTATTTTGCTACCTTCCAGAAATCCCACTTAGTAAGATTGTTACCAAGTAAGTTTGTTACTTTCAGTAACAGATGAAAAAAAAACATGCCGGCTGAATGCAGCCCTCCTGGTCCTAGAACTCCTGAACTCCTTGTGGGACATAAACACCCCTTCCTCCACTCCTCTCTGCATGGGCAGAGATGCTGTGAAATAACCTACCACTGCAATACCTTTGATAGAGCATATTCTAAGAATAATAACAGAAAACCCTCTTGCTACCTACCCTTTATCAACACATTCCTTCTCTCTCTGTATGAGCACCAACAGGCTGGTGCAAAAGTGAGGTTTTAGCCTTATTTTTATCCATGTTAATTGTTACTAAATCTTTAAGAACTTCTTTCCAACACTTCTCCAGCATTCCCCCCTGCAACAGGTATATCAGCACTTAACACACAATAGCTTTTCCAATTACGCAACCCCGGTTTCTCAGCTGACCTATTCCAGCACACCTATTTCAAGGGCGAGAGCTCGGGGAAAAAGTTCTTCCTATCCACCGCCGCCTGCAAACAGCCGTTTCCCTTTACTTGGTGAACCCGGCGAGCAGCGCCACGCACTCCCCGTACCTAGCAGCAGCCACGCTTCCTCCACCGCTCTGGGTAACCGCATCCCCAAAGGCGGGGGTATCCCCGTGCCCTTCTCCCCCCGCCGCAGCCTGGGGCAAGGCCCTGCCCGGAGGGGCAGCAGAGCCCAGGGGACGCGGCCGTTTACGAACCGCAGCCGAGCAAGTTTGTGCGCGGAGCTGTCTCGCCCCCCGCGGAGCTGCAGCCTCCGGCCCGACTCGCCCACCGCGGACCCCTGCCTGCCCTCACCCCGGCTGAGTGCTGCTGCGAGGCCGGTCGCAGGCACCGGAACCCCCCCAGCCCCAGCCGCTCCGTGCCCACCTGCTCAGCGGCCGGTGCCGTGGGGCCGGGCGGTGCAGCGCGCTCCTCCCCGGGCAGAGGGCGCCAGGTATGGCGGCCGCCCGCCCGCCCGCCTCCCCTCAGGGGAGGTGGGAGTTGGCTGGGAGGCGGGGGGAAGGATCTTAAGATTTTGAGGGGAAAAAAGCCGGTTCCGATCCTCGGGGCAGTGACAGTTGTGTTTTCTTTAAGTAACAGTTTAACACAGAGACCGGCCCGAGCGAGAGAGGGGAGCGCAGGGAGGCAGGTGACCGCCGGCCGCATCTGGCCGGGTCTGGCGGCAGCAGAACCCCAGCGCCGGGAGCCGGCGCCGCCCCACAGCGCCCGCGGGAGGCAGCACCACGGCCCAGGGCCTGGCCGTACCTCCGCGGTATTGTCCCTAGGAGAGGAGGCGCTGCCAGAGCGTCCCCCCTCGGGCCCCGTGTTCCATCTTCACCCTTCACGAAGTTCCAACTTCACTCTCGGCTGGGTGAAGCCCTGCTGCGGCCTGGCGCGCCCTCACGCAGGCAGGTGCCTTGGTGGAGCTGGTTGTCTTTAAAAGCCCATATGGAAGCCAAAATGCTGCCTCATAGGCAGGTAGCTGTTGCTACCCTGTCCCACTGCCAAAGGCCATCTGCCCGCCAAACTGCTCCTGCCCAGCAGCCTTCTGAAGGCCTGCCCTTGGAGCTGCCTGGGTGCCCTTGTTTCTTGTGCCCTAGATTATGCACTTAGAAGCATTTGCAGAAGGATAAGAAAAAAAAAATCCTGTTCTGTATTTTTTCAAGGCAGTTTGCATATGGAAATGTTAAGGCCTCACACTAGCGAGCCTTCCTTGTCAGGGTGAGGGAACTGCTGCTGAGTGGTCTTCCAGCCAGCTGGAAGAATGAGACATCCCCGTTTTGTCATGCAGCAAAAGCCCCAGGAATGGGGATGCTGCTGACTAACTTAAAGATCATAGTGTGTGTTCTTGTCTGCCTGGTGGCCTTTGGATGGTGCTTGCAGGTGGCTGAGAGGTAAGTCCATCTTCTTGGGAAAACCTGCTTAGTTGTAGAAATGTAAAATTTTTTTTTTTTTTTTTCATTGCCCTGCTTGATTATAAAGCAGTCTGGACAAATCACTGTCATTTGGGATCCGGACAATGCAATATCAGCCTCTGAGACTGATGGCGGTCACTGATGGGCTGAGACACCTCTGCCCATCAGGGCAGGGGACATAAAATCCGATTTCTGGGCCATAAAACCAGGATCTCTGTCCTGTTTGTCCCAAGGTGTGAGTTTGATTTATTATTCTGGAAATTGTCTCCTGATTGCTTGTCAGACTAAATAATTCTCAGTCCTAAGTATCTGCTCCAGTTGCTTCCACAGGGGTCAGAGAGCTTTAAACCCATTTCCAGCGGGTCACTGGTTTAAACTCCAAAGCACAAATCAAAGCCAAATGTGCCATAGGTAGTGCCCCAGGGGAAAAACAGTAAGCATTTACTTAAAAAACAAACAAACAAACAACCCCCACATTTAAAAACAGCTTTTATTGTTCATGCAAATTAATCTCAGCTGAGATTTGCTGTTAGATTGCTAATGCTGAAATGGACTTTGTCCACCTTCTGGTTTCGATAAAAAGGAACTTAGGGTGGTGAGGCACTGGAATGGGTTGCCCAGGGGGGTTGTGAATGCTCCATCCCTGGCAGTGTTCAAAACCAGGTTGGACAAGGCCCTGGGTGATATGATTTAGTGTGAGGTGTCCCTGCCCATGGCAGGGGGGTTGGAACTTGATGATCTAAAGGTCCTTTCCAACCCTAACCATGCTATGATTCTATGATAACAAGCTGCAAAAGTGCAGGAAAAAAATGTTTTTGTCCTGTTCTTATGGCTTTTCTTTCACTTCCTTTCACTTCCCAATCAGGTCTACATAATGCCAGCAGAATTTGTATGGTGCAACAGTGACCACTTTCAACTGTGCAGCTGGTACAAAGTTTATGCACTGATCTAGTTTAAAATAATCAGCTTTAACCATGGTACATGGTTCCCATACATTTGGTACACTGAAGTGTAGAATACTTGCCTCTTGGCATGGTGGTAGCTGGTTACAGAAACCTGTAGAGAATTAGATGGTATTAAAAGATTACTACAGGGCTGCGTGCCAAGGAATTATAAGTTTCATTCCTAAAAGGCATAGGTGAAAAGAAGTGCTCCCTTTCCAATGCTGAATTGGTATGAAGGCACTTCCGGAACACACAATGATAGTGGAAGAGGCCAACGACTTCTGTACAAACTGCAAGGAGATCTATGAAGGCTAGTGCACTGAAACCCCCATTTCTTCTGGTTTCACATATGAAATCTTCCTCCTCACAGCTGCATCCAAGATCACAGGAAGGGTAATGCAGCAGGGACAAAACTGACCCCAAATTAATATATAGGATGTGCTTTTCCTTGGTTTTATGATCTACCAATTTAAGATTATTTGAAGTGTTTCAAATACAGAAAACTTGCCTCAAACATTTATAGCTAACACTGATACATTTTACGAAGCATGGGTGTAGATACGAATTCATTTTCCATATGTTTTATCTGCATAATTATTAAATTTTTTTTTTATACTGAAATTATGTTTTTACTTTTGACAAATACATTTTATCATGGATCAAACAATATATCCATTTCTTCAGAAAAGAACAACCTCTGCATCTTGTCTGAGATGCAGGCTACCAGTGCGATGTTCTCTGAGGTTCCTTGGTACCATATTGGAAGCAACTGCAAAACATATTTTGGGTTTTGCCACAGGTTGGGAATGTGTCTCTCATGTCAACGTGGGGTGTACTTTCTGAGTGGCTGTGCTGAGTGATGTAAGAGCTATACTCGGTATTTTTCTCCTACAGTTAATTCTCTTGCTATATTTTGCACAGCTGAACCCCAGCTCAGACCTTCAGCCTTGACAGCCTAAATGAGATGTTTTGCACCCTTACATTTCTGGTCTTAGCCCTTCTGTGGAAAGCTGTATTCATGATAAGCCTATAATTTCTAAGATACCACGATTGTGTAGTCTAACCTAACACAAACCAGGAGGAAACAGAATCTCTGTGCTGTGTACCAAGAAGCCTTTAGGCAGGAGAGATGTGAATGGCCTTTGGTGACCTGCCATAGCATCTGGTGGGAGAGTGATTTGTAGCAAGAGAAACTTCATTTTGATTAGTCTGTTTTTACTACTAACAATCTTTTTAAATAACCAAACCAAATTCAAAGAATTACTAAATAGGTAATTCCTCCCATTCATAACTTGTTCACTACCAGATAATCATTCTTAGCAAATATATAATTGACCTTTTCCTCTTTAAAAATATCCTTCTTCACTAAGAGCATTTTTA
This sequence comes from Pezoporus flaviventris, assembly GCF_033815535.1. NCBI lineage: Eukaryota > Metazoa > Chordata > Aves > Psittaciformes > Psittacidae > Pezoporus > Pezoporus flaviventris. Next base: position 17,333,519 of record NW_026892585.1, on the reverse strand, counting down.
TGGTACTGTGATCTTCAAGACCTCTCAAAACCCCACCCAAGAAAATGAAAAAGACCCAAAGTAAATGAAGCAATTTAAGAGGAGATAAAGAGTGTCCCAAACAGATGAAGAAGAACCACATCTCCTATTTGGCGTATTGTTACTCATTTTGAGTAGAACAATCTGACACGTGTACTCAGATGGCATGTTAAATCTATAGGTCAAGGCATTTGAGCATAATGTAAAAAATAGTTTTTGCATAAAAATGCATGAAACTTAGAAGCTTAAGAGGAGGAAAAAAAAGTTTCTTGCTTTTAGCATGCCATTTGATTATACTTCCGAATAGCTTTCAACAGCTGAAAATTCTGTTGCAATAACAGCTCAACCATTGTGTTTGATGAGTTTTTAACTAACCCCACAATTAACAGAGACATTCCCACGTATGAACAGCTATATTCCCTTATGTTTGTCTCCAAATATTGATCTTTTCCTTGTTGTCTGTACCAATTCTGTCATTTCCATAGAGAGTTAATAATAACTCGGAACTTTAGTTTTGCTCTAATATATTTAGTAAGAAACTCCTAGAAGTGGCTGAGTTGCTTGTTACAGAACAACGGAGCCATGTTTACAAATGCAGTTGAGACTGCAGTACTGAGGAAAGCTGCAGACAAATAATTAGTAGAGATGATTTCCCTAGAGGAGAATATTAGTGTTTACTTTTTTCCAGTGTTTTAAATCCAAATCCTAAACCCTTACTCCTGATTTTGTTGAACAAGCTGTTTGCTGAGTTCTTTGAAAATGATGTCTAAATACACTCAGGCTCATAGTAAATAATTAGTACTTAATGTCAACTCCTCCGCTAATTGTATTTCTTCTGCTTATTTCTGTTTGTGCTGTGGGATGTCTTAAAAGTATTTCTTAGTAAAAAAGGTTTGGATTTTTCTTCAGTGCTTGGTTCTGAAGTTCATTTTCTGCATGACCTCTGTGAAAGTACTTAATCGCTCTTAATAGCATGAGTGGAACAAGAATGCATTCATTAATATTTGTGAGGCTGCCAGATAATATGCTGTTGCAAGCATTTACAGTACCTTAAAAAAATTATAATTGCACTACCCAGCTGGTTAATGTTTATCCAGTTACTGAACAGCTAAACAAAAAGCAGAAAGGCAGACCTACTCTTTCCTCTCCATTGGCATTGAATTTGAAAGGAATTTTTCCATGTTAAAGCTGTAGAATTAGGCAGTAGATGAAATACCATTAGCAGGCCTCTGTAGAGAATAATGGGCTGAAAGCATGCCTGGTGCTAGCCTGCAATTAGTGTGAAAAGTGAAATATAGCGAGGATCAGAATACCATTTTTGAATCTCACTTTTCAGAGTATAACCTTTTCATCCCCACCAGAGGGAGTGTACTTGAAGATAACAATTAGTAGGGACAAATAGTCTGTTTCAAGAGGATGGTTTCCTTTGCCACTTTCTTGAAATAGAAAGGTACTTTGTGATCTTTGTGAACAATTTCCTCCCACAAAATTCCTTTTGCTTCAGCTATCGCATTATAGCAAAGAAACAGCATGACTGTTTTTCTACATCCTGGGCTTTGAACATACTATTCTGAACATTTCTTTTTTTAAGCATTGATATGTCAAATACAAGATTTAGCTCAGAGTTTACCTAGAACAGGATGATGAACAGCAAAAGTCTCCTACATCATGACAAACACAGCTATTAACACTGCATGTACAGCTTAAGCATTAGCATAATCAAAGAGAAACGTAAGTCTCTATTTTGTCACCTTGAGTACAAGTGCCCAGGTAGTCCTTACTGCTCCTGACAGTAACTCAGGCACAACTGAGTTTTCTGAGCAAATTATTATACTTCCCTTATACTCTGTCTCTGAACCACTCCTCTTCTTTATCTAGTTCACCACCAGTCAGACCTGAAAAACTGTTCAACTCTGCAGTCCTTAAAATCATGCTCATATAGAAGGACCAGTCTATGCTGTTAGATAGTAGGAGATGGACAGGCAGCAGGTCTCATGATTTGTTTGCATAAGCAAATTTGCAGCTTTACCATCTGGGTATATTATTGCAAATACTCCAGATTTTATTTGAAATAATAATTTCCCCCTTTATGTCTAAAGAAAGGTATAGCCTCATTTGAAACCAAGATTTAAATATATATTAAATGCCTGCTCAGCTTTCCAGAACTTAACACCAAAATCTGAAATATTTTATGGGCTGCTGATAGGAAAAATATTCATGTAAGTCCTGTTGGAACAAATGGGCTCACACATATTCTTTGCAAGTGATGGTATCAACATTTTAACAGATGTTTAAAGGCATTTTTCCCTTTGAATGTAGTTGCTATCTCTTCCAGCCCATGAGAGCACTTGAAGTACTCTAGACTCATTGTAGGGACCTGGAGAAAGGAGTGCCCTCTGCTGTGCTATATACAGATAGGACTTTCAATCAAATTTTAAAGAGGAAAGATGACACTTGAAGGACTATCATCACATTCACTGTCAATATTCTCAGCAGCAGTTACTGATAGTACCACCACCTGGTTTTGTCCAAAGTGACGCTATTACTTTCAGTCATTCAATGAGATAAAATTCAATAATAATTTATTATCATGGACTACTTCTAAGTGGTGATTTTCTTCTCAGCGCTGAATTGGAGAAATTTCCAGGAACTCGCCAACAAAATTTAAGCTGACAAGCAGATATTCTTTGTTGCGGCGCCGGGAGACACGGGGGATAGCTCCACCTAGCGCGTGTCCCCCAGCTGCTAAACAAGCCGTCCTTATATAGTCACTGTTCATACATATTCATTATGTACGTACATGCATATTCATGACGCTGTGTATGTAATACATCATTCTTCCAGAAAGTTTCCCTTCACGTGTACAGAAATGTGGTGGTGGTCTCTGGGGGTCTTTTACTTCTTCCAACAATCTTCAGCACTTCTGGCAGCCTTTGAAGCCCGCACAGTAGATAATGCTTACACCAGTTTAATTGGTTCAGTAATGCTGCAGACATAATCATCCTGTCCTTCTACTTATCAGTTAGTTTAGCTGCAGCCCATCCTGGATATCTGCTAGTTTCAGATGCTCTTCATCTACACGTCCGGTTTTTCTATCCTGTTTTCTTACACTTATTTTTGTACTAAGGTCATAAGGACCTAAAACTACGTCAACTACAACAGTTTATCTTATACAAGGATTCTCATTATGTTCTCTAACTGCACTCTGACTATATGTTTTTTTTTCTTCTGTAAAACATGTACTTCAGTTATTTTCTATTACTACTGTTACAAAACCATCAAACTTACTTAGAACTGATTCTACTTATTTACAAAGGTTTGTATTTAATTTTGTGCCTCCTTGTCTCAGTACATATGAAGCAAATGACATATGAAGCAAATGATACAGGTAATGGTGTGACATTCAGGTACTATTACTAGCCATGATATGCCAGGGCTCAAAAATATTATAATGGATAATTTCAGGAGGAATGGCTGGAGAGGGGAAAATTGACTCATTGAAAAGGCACTGTCTCCGTAGAAGGGAGTGTGTTGCAGTGATGAGGACAGCCAGAGAAACAAGCTTGCCAAGTGCCAGAGTGCAAAAATGCTTGAGCCTCAAAGAGATAGGACATCTCCAGATATTCCTGGGAGGAACTTGAGTGGTTTCTCTTATGTTTATGTGGTTTCTGAAGGCACCAGACTGAAAGCAATCAGATAAGTGTATGGAGGGAAAGAACAGCATCTGTTTGTGATATTCATTGCTTACTTTTCTTTCTAGCTGTATCCCTTTCAGACTGAACTTTCAAAGTGTAGAGCTAACAGAAAAATGGTAATGAGGAAATACAGCATCTATGACCAAAGTATTTCTCTCTCCCACACCAGTCTTGAGCTCACCGATGTTGTAGACAGCACTTAAAGGATGGAAATCGGTATAGAATAGTGCACTGCAGGGTGTTGGTTTTTTTTTTCCCATAAAATCACTTAAAAAGCCTTCAGAAAATGTGTTCAAGGCCTCACATGTGTGGCAGGAGCAGTGTAAATTTGACTTAGGCTTTTATCTCACTACATTTTTTTTTCAGAATAAAACTTGACAACATATTGACAATAAGCATCAAAAGGAGAGGACTGGATTCTCCTCTTCATTCTCTTTCTCCAGTAATCCTTTTTCTTTCTTTTTTTTAAAATTTTTTTTCATTTTTTTTTTCTTCTATTTATGGCAAACTGACACGATAATTTCTGGGAGTTGGTGGTGTTACCATAGAAACAGCCTTGATTTGATGATATCACTGCAGCTTGCTGCTGTTATTCTGCTATGTTCTAATTAAAAATGAAATCTTCCTAGATGCATTCACTTAAGTCTTTGGATGCTTTTCTAGGTTAGTGGATGGGTATAATCTCAGTTTTTCTTTTGAGGCCAAAAGACTTATGATGACCAAGACACCATTCTTTTCAAAGCAGTTTTTTGTCTCAGTTCTGCAGCATTCATAAAACCCAAGTGGGCTTTTATAGCTAATAATAGTGGTTATAAGTGGCTTTAAGCGATTTGTGGATAAGAGCTGTAACTATTACATGCCACCAAGGAGCTGCTTCTTTTTCTCAACGTTTAATACTTTGCAATAACAATTGTTTTTCTTTCAGAATCTCAATGCACTTTCCATTATTAATTCTGACTTAAGGTGCTAATGAATTCTTCATTAAAAGCCAGATGTTTAAGTATCTGGGATAAACTCTCAAGAGGAGTTCAATTGCCTTTCAATAACTGTCCTGGAAGTGTTGTAAAAGGCTTCTTTTTTAACTTCTTGTTTATACATCCACTTCCCCTGTAGAGCACAGAAGAGGCTTAGTTGCCAATTCATTTTTTCTAGATACTGTGACAAAAATAAGATTGTGGTGTTTATCTAGTCATGAATGATCTTAAAGGATGGAAAGGCAAGTGGAATGTGGTTGTTGGAGCAGCAGGATTGCTTTGAGCTTTTGTGAGCTTGAGAGAGACCCACTACAGTTCTTACTGATGCAAAGATGCCTCACCGTCTTCGGCAAGCAAAAACTGCTGTTGTGAGATTTGCTACTGTCCTGTTTGAGAAGACAAAACACAAAGAAAATAGCCCAGCTTTCATTCTCTGATTTTTCCATCTGTGGCAACCTAACCCACATACCCACAAGCATTAGGACTTCTCAATAGAAGGCAACATGATTAACACTGCAACTTTAATCTCTCTTTAGGAATACTTAGATTAATAATCTTTTGCAAAGGAGATGGTAATTTATGAAACTGTAGAAATCCCACAGGTGGAAAATATATGAACAGAATTTGGGGCAAGATCATTCTTTTTCACTTTCTCTATTACAGACTTGCCATCAAATTCCCCTTTATTTAGTGCTTTTATTGTGTTTTTTCATTTGCTTTTGATAACATATTTATCAAGTCACTATGTTCATCCACAGATAAATTTGCATAAATAATTTATCTTAATATGAGCTAAAACAGGCCAAAGCTGAACATATTCTTAGGAAATACTGGGAAATGTTTATTCTGAGGTTAGAGTGTGCTGTTTATGGTAGGTTCAGAGGCGGCTGTCTGAGGATCCTAGATATGGCAACAGTAAAAAGATACAAGAGTATTTATTCCCTTAGAAAGTGTTGCAGTATCCAGAACTACCCAATCAGCTCATCTTATAAGCATGGCGTGCACTTCAGCTCAAAACCTAAATGAATAAGTAAACAGAACAAGCCCAGGTGAAAAAATTTCTAATTGAGTTTCCAATATTAACAAAGACACACTGTGCAGAGGAGCAGCTGAGCACTAATCAGGTTGATTATTCTGGTGTTTAGCGTTTAGCACCAGAGAGCTGCAGAATGCTGGTCTTCCTCTGAAGCTGTGCAGGTAGCTTTCAGTTCCCTTTCCCTCTAGAGAACTCTGCAGCAGGCTGGATGCCAAACTCCACAGTTGCCCTGCAGCAGCCAGCTTCGTGCAGCTCCTTTCACCAGCTCAATTAGCCTCAATACAAAGGGCAGAATGACCCTGTAGAAAATGAGCCACCAGCACACAGTTAGCAATCAACACCTCTGGGTTGTACTAGGCTGCCAAGTTTACACCAGCCAACCAGAAGGTCACTAATAAAACTCACTTTAAATGTTTCCAGGCAACAAAGTCACCACATCTTCACCGGTTATGCCATTTGCTTTTTATCCAGCAGGCAGCTGGTTTGCCTTAACAGCTAACTTCTGCTTTTTCTTTGCCTTCCAGTACTTTGCAGCATATTGAATACCACCCTCGTGTCCAGTTGGGAGCCAGTTCTGGAGTCCCCACTAAAAAAGAAGGGATTTTGTTTTGCTGAAATCAGTGGTTTCACACCATGTGGCTTCTGCCACAGCTATTGCATTTAATACAGTAAGTGATCTTTCACAGATGTTTTTCTTTATTCATCTCTGAAGTCATGTATGTCTCTTTCATTCTGATTTATAATGGATTGTGCCTTTATTTCACTCCTTTCTAAGATATCCAAATTTTTAATTTTGTATTTGAAACAAAGACAAAAAAAGTTTATTTTTTTAATTTACAGTTCATAAATATTCTGTGAATTAAACAAAACTAATTTTAAAGAGCAAACCTCTTTCTGAGTTTTGATTAAAGTATATACAGTTTGGAATAAAATGAGAGTAATTATACAAAAATGTTGTGCTTACACCAGGTTCAGCTAAAGGCATCTTAGCAGCATCAGCAAAACTGAATTTTGCTGCTTGGAGAAGAGGTCTGGGTTCTGCCTACCACAGGAAAGGAGGAAGGGAGGGAGGGGAAGGACGAAGCTGTGATGATGAGTGGAGAGGACAGTTCAGGAGAGACAGACTTACTGCTTCCAGAGGAATAGGTGAGGATGACAACTACTTATTTTGAAATGGCTCATTCCCTGTCCTAAGCAGGAGCCCTGACTGGGTTTTCAGCCTCTGGCTTTGACAAAGTGCAAAACAAGGCCATGGGTTTCTGCTGCCCAGTGAGCTCTTGTCTCTGCTGCTTGTACTGGACCTACCTATGTGTCCAGCTTTTACTCAAGAGCACAGGAAGGTGATGTTCAGATCCCTTCCTTGACTGATTTGGAACAAGGAATTATATTTATGTCTGATATTATAGGAGAGTACCTTGGTCATTGACTCAACGAGTGTTTGAACATCTATCTGCTCATGAAACTGTCCACTTTGTTTAACTCCTGTCATTGGGACTGGCCCTGGAATTCACACGAGTGCTGTGAACTGCACTGTTTCTTGCTTTCTGACCCAAAGAACATTTGAAGTGCACGAATGACTGCTGTGGGAAAGACACTGATAAAACTGTTTTGTTTCCATGACTCTGGCACTAAACCTGGATGTTGTTCCTTTTCCCCAAAGCATGGAATTGTTCTTGATACTCACCCAAATATCCATGTCCACATCCTGCTTTTCATCCATTTCAGCACAAAACTGAAATTTATGTTTAGTTTTACATTATTTTAACTACAACATGATTTCACCTCATTGACTTCCACCCTTCTTGTAGTGGTTCACTTCTTATATCTCACATTACTGTAAGGTTAAGGTATTGCAGAAATTTGAACTGCACCTACAAAAGACAGAAGAAAATGGTTTTCTCTGTTTCTGAATCAAATCCAGTTTTTCTTTCCTAGTTTTTACATTCTGCATTTTTAATGGAACTCTGCCAATCTGATCTAGTGTGTGTTTCTGCAACCTTAGGGTGCACACATGTGATTGAGGTATGAGAGCTTAAGTTACTGCAAATCAGCTAAGCCATGGCAACTGTCCTGCGTTCAGGCTTAGCCCACAGCAAATGCAATGTAATGTGAGTTATCTTAAGCCTCTTTCATGATGAACTTATCTCTCCTCTGTACTTCCCTGGGAGGCTGCTGGGTGTCATTATTCCAGCTGCACTGATTCGTCTGTTTGGGCTTTCTATCCCCCTAGCCTGTAAGTAATTAAATCACCTCCTGCTATACATTTAACCTTCAAATTTTTTCCTTTTTTAATTCACTTCAATCATATGTTGCTGCAGATACCTTATCGTACTCTGCTCTTATGTAGAAGTCTGCACTCAACATTATCGGCTGGTTAGAGAAAGGTTTTCAGTACAGAGGAAAGAAAGAACAGGAGTGGATGCAAACAAGTCTGTACACAAAGGCAGAGAATCCCTTTCCAAATGAATTCCTGCTGTATATCAGACCTCTCATCTTACCCGTCTGCTGATGCATGAGATTCCAAAGGTCTCATCAAAAATGATAGATGAAGAGAGAAATATGTACCCAAGAGCAGGAGGCCGCCTGACAGATGCAAGACTGGTGTAGTCTTTCTTTGGTTACGGGGCAACCCTTGGAGTCACTGCTGGTGCTTCAGGCCACACATCAGGTGCATTTGTATTGCAAATGGTAGAGATGCAGACTCTGCAGCGAGGCACAGGTTAATGCAATGCAAAAAAGGGCTGGAAAACAGCAAGTCTAATTATTTCAGTTGTGCAACTGAAGTAAAGAGGAAAGTGTGACTGCTAAGGGCTCAGATACCAGACAAATGAGCAAAATGTCTGTAACCCATACAGGGACTAAGAATGATGTACAGATGATACTTGTGTTATTGTGTCTTCAGACTAGGACAAGTCCAGCTACAGCATTCAAAGAAACATAGCCTGATCTGAGTACCCATCATTGCTGAAGCCTGGGGCTTCTGTGCCTCCTTAGGGGTTGAGTTAAGGATGTAACCATTTAGAAAGGGCATGATAAAAGATAATACCCAATGATACGCTACATGAGTCTAAAATGCATATATTTGAAAAGAAATGTCGTGTATCATTGTTGGAGCAAGTCCAGAGGAGGCCGTGAGGATGATAACCGCATTTCTGGCAGTGTTCAAGGCCAGGCTGGACATGGTTTAGTGTGAGGTGTCCCTGCCCATGGCAGAGGCGTTGGAACTTGATGATATTAAGGCCTTTCCAACCCTAACTATTCTATGAGTCGAAAGTATATGGAACTAAATAAATATATACAAAAGAGACTTACTGCTTGAGGGTTATAGGATTCAGATAGCTGGACAACTGACCACTACGTGATTGACAGTAAACCATTGCTGTTTGTCATCCTGTCTTAATAAAGTAAGCCTGCTGATAAATCTGGTGTCAAGTTGGGTGCTGTGGCTGAGCATGGCTGTGAGTGAATTTCCTGGAAAAAACATAGGATTTGAACTCAATTTAGGTTAGCCAATTGTAGTTTAGCAGCTGCACCCTGGAGAGACAGGAACATGAGTGAGGGGGACCTTCAGGGAGAAGCCAGTGATTTGGGAGCCTGTGGAACAAATTCAGTTGAGTGCAGTTTGTTCTTATAGCATGAAACACAACAGGTCTAAAAACAATGAACAGAACTGTTTTTGAACAAATGTTTTCTTATGCATGTTTTTCAGCCTCTGGGGCCTTGGCTTACCCTGCTAACACTCGGAAGTGGAACTAAAGCAATCCTGATATCCAAGTCTCAGTAGGGTTCAAACTCTAGGCAGCATTAAGTAACTTAGCCTTTTCCTCATCTTCACTCACTAGGTTTCCCCTAGTATCCAGCAGAGGGTGGAAGTTCTCCTTGGCCCTCCTTTTATTGGTAATGTATTTCTAAAAGTAATTTTTATTATCCCTTATGACAGTGGCCAGATTTAGTCTCATCTGCGCCTTCACCTTTCTAACTTTCTACAAAACCTAACAACATCCTTGTACTTTTCATAGGGTGAGAGTCCCTTTTTCCACAGGTGATAAATTCTCTTTTTTACCCTGAGTTCCAGCACTGTCTCCCTCTTCAGCCAGGCTGGTCTTCTTCCCCACTGGCTTGATTTTTGGCACATAGGGATTGCCTGCACCTGTGCCTTCAGGATTTCATTCTTGAAGTGTCCAGCTTTCCTGGTTCCCTTTGTCCTTCAGTAATGTTTCCCAAGGAATTCTGCATCCTAAACAGGCCAAAGTTAGCCCCCCAGAAGTCCAGGGTGGAAGTTTTGCTGACCTTCTTCCTGACTTCTCCAAGGACTGAAAATGCAATCATTTTGTGATTGCTTTGCCCATGACAGCCTCAAACCATCACATCACCCATGTGTCCTTCTCTGTTGTGAACAGCACATTTAGCCAGGCATCTCTCCTAGTTGGCTCACTCACCAGCTAGGTTAGGAAGTGATCTTCCACATCCTCCAAGAACCTCCTGGGTTGTTTCTTCTCTGATGTATTGGCTTCCAGCAGATACCAGGTTGGTTGAAGTCCCCCACGAGAACAAGAGCAAGCAAAGAACACATCAACTGTAGTTTCACCCTGACTGGGTGGTATATAACAGACTCCTATCAGGATATCAGCTTGGTTGGCCTTCCCCCTGATCTTTACTTACAAACATTCAGCCTTCTCGCTCACAACATTGAGTTCAAGGCAGTCAATGCACCCTGTGACATACAACGCAACCCAACCACCTCTTTTTCCTTGCCTATCCCTTCTGAAGAGCCTGTAGCCATCCATTGCAGCACTCCAATCTTGTGAATCATTCCACCACTGCTGCTGTATAAACTGACCTATGGTCAAACCCCGCAAATTCTGGCACTGACACCAGTCACAGAGACAAGAATTAGTGAGATTGGCAAGGTCAGGTGATTACCTTCTGTAAGAGTTTTTATCTCTTTGATAGATTGTTCATTGCAACATTGGGTCTGTGAAGAGAAGATAATTGGCCTACTGCACTATTTCATTACTTTAATATTAATGAAATTGTATAAACACATTATGATCAAGGGAGTTGTACAGATTAGATGGAAACAGCCAAACATTGACTTAGACCCATGAACAGATGTTTATATTCTGAGACAGTTGCCAAAATTGTGACTATTTTCATCATACTCTTCTACACAGAGAAATAAAATCTCTGCTAAACATGTTAAATTTCTATTAATGTATGAATATGTAAAAAGAAAAAGGGTTTGGTTTGACATAAATATGGTTGTCATTATTATAGCTAAGTATACACATACCCAGACACAGGAGGATGCTAGTAAAGAAAGGTGATACTCATTTTCTGCTTCAGTCTCTCAACGTGGCTTAAGCTGACAAAAGGATTAATAACCTTGTCACATCACAGAAGTTAGAAGTCACAAATTGACACTGCTTCTATTGCAATAACTGTAGGAGTGAGAATAAAAGCAAAGAAATGAAGAGACCATTTTGATAGTGTTCTTCATAGCTATTTATTCATTAAACCAGTAGAATTCTAAACACACCAGTTCATTGTTCAACCCCCTGGCCAAATACCATGTGTTTGAGGTATCTAGGCTCAGATGAAGTGCAAATGCTTCATGGTATATGATACAAATCCCATCTGTGCTGATTCACACAGGCATTTTACAGCCCACAGCTACTCTTCAGCTCAAACTGCAGCAGCAGCACACAGATCCTCAAGGTTCGTTTACCCCAAGGTCCATGGTTCATTCCTCAATGTACCAGTCAAGGCAGCAGCCTGCACACAAGCTTCCATTGCAAAAAAGAAATTGCATGTGGGACCTTGATATGGTTGAGAGGATAGCCTACTAAGTATGATTAGACAACAACACATCTTAGGCAGTCAGCATCAGCAGCTTTTGATGTATAAGATGTCCACATAGTGGACTGGGGCATAAACTTTGAATAGTACTTTCACCAAGTAAAGCTTTACACTAATCAAGAAATTGCAATTGTGTGATAAATTTGGAGGCATAATTATTACAAGGTGCACAAATCAGGCACTTTAGTCCAGCAACAGCTACCTGAGTAGAGGACAGATAATACACTGATATGGAAGTGCTTTACATCTTTATTTCCTGCTGCTGCCCAGTTTCCCTGTAGTCTTTATACTATTTAAGCTATATCATCTTAAAACCAAATACAATTCACATGCTAATCATCATTCTGTTAAAACAAAGATGACCTAGTCCCTTTAATTTAGAATTCATTTCTAGCTAGCGTTCTTCTGCACCAAGACCACTGTCATACTGCAATATAATCCTCACCAGTTTGTATGCATGTATGAGTGGAGGAGTCTTACATCTCCTGCACTCTTTAGGCCTGCATCCTGCCCACTACACAACAAATTTCAACAGTACACTACTCCTTTAAGCAGCAGGAAGCAGGGAAATACAAGTCCGTTCCTCCGAGGTCTTAAGCAAACACATACCTAGCTACACAGTTACCTAGCTACCAACTATGAGTAACATTTGTATAACTATATGCATGATAAAGCATTGGGTATTTTAGTTTTGTCACAGTATCTTCAGGACACAAATTGTTTATGCCATAACAGTGTGATTGTGACACCGGTAGTGGCTGCATCCTGAGCAGTTTGCTCTGATACACACACAGGGAGTGACTGGAGCTGGAGCTCAGGTTTGAGTTCCAATGCAATTGCCAGAAGTTGGACTTAAGTGTGCAATCTGCCTTGAAAGATAAAGTTATTTCACAAAGCAGCAATCTTTATGTAAAATTCCCTTTGGGTGTGCTCCTGAGAGGCAGTCGGCCCTTGCAGCTCAACAGGAAGCTTGTTGGTATCAGCAGTTTGGAGAATGGCCTTTGCTGAAACACAAGCCAGGATTCCCTGGCCAAGGGTTGTCTGTGTTGGATCACTGCCTCAAAACAGGGTACAATGGAGCTGCAGGAGGCTCTTTATTCCAGAGAATGAAGGAAAAGTCATCTTGTGTATGTGTGTGTTTTTCCATCTTTGGAGCTGATTGCATTAGGTGATGTATGTGGCTGGTCACATCACAGTGAATTACCAACACGAACATTTCATGGCGATAAGGTTCATGGATCACTGGAGACACAAAAGACTTTCTTTGTTTAAGTGCCCAGAAAGAAGTTGCTGTTTGGCATTTTTATTTTTCCTTGAATAAATCACGTGAAACTAGAGACTTGTTTCCCCCTGTATAAGTGACATTTTAAAACTCTGGGGTAAACAGGAGAGGATTAATGATTATGCAAGCACTGCATTTCACAGAGGGCAGGATCCCAAACACCCTCACTTTTGTTAGGTAGCAGATCAAAATCTGCAAAGTTCTGGATGAAATTAATTCTCATGAAATCCAGAAACATAGGAAGGAAACACTATGGGCTGGGAGCTGGCCACCACTTATACTGAATTCTGTGGCTGCACCTGAACATACCATGTGGACCACAGGGTCCTGAAGATCGTATTTTCCTTTTGCATAATTGGCTTTTACGACCAATAAATAATGTGGAATGAGATAAGGCCTTATGATAGCAGAGCTCTCCAGCACTACTGTGGAACACAGAATCAAGTTGATCTAAAAATACTATTTTAAGATGACTTTGCTTTAAAGAAATTGCTAGTTTTGATCCCAAGCATTAACATAACCTAAAAGTGACATGTGAGGTATGTCAGCTTTACAGAAGAATCATGATGCTGGGTTTGTGTGTTTTTCTGACTTCTATCATAGAATACAGAAAATATTTTTGAAAAGGCAAGCAAAAAGAATGAACAAAGTAATTGAAAAGTCATATTCAGTGGAGAAAATACATCAACCACTACATGAGCTACATAAGATGTAGCTTATGAAGTTTCCATTCTCCCCTCTTTTAGCACTTTCAAGTTAACAGCTTCTTTTTTTTTGAATCAAGAACTTCACTTTAAAGCAATAGCTCTGGTAAGCTAGGTGTGGTAAATGGAAACAAACCAGATCACTATCCCACCATAGAGTCACAGAATGGCTGAGGTTGGAAGGCACCTCTGAAGGTCATCTGCCTAGCTCCCCTACTCACACAGGGTCACTTAGAGCCACTTACCTAGGACCATGCCCAGACAGATTTTGAATGTCTCAAGAGATCAAGACTCCACAATATTCCTGGGCAGCCTGTGCCAGTGCTCCGTCACCATCACAGCAATGTCTGAACTAGATACCTTTAGAGGTCCCTTCCAACCCAAACCATTCTGTGATTCTATGGAAATGTCCACAGTCATGGGGCTTTTAGCAACCTGAGCTAGTGAAAGTTGTTCCTGTCTACAGCAGGGGTTGGGCTAGATGATCTTTAAAGGTCCCTTCCATCCCAAACTATTCTATGATACTGTGAAAAGTGTTTCCTGATGTTCTGACAGAGGCTCCTGTGTTCCAGTTTATCGTCCTGTCTCTGGACACCACTGAAAAGAGCTCCATCTTCTATATATCCTCCATTCAGATATCTGTACACATTGATAAGAACCCACTCCAAGCCTCTCTTCTCCAAGCTTAAGCTCTCTCAGCCTTTCCTCTTACGTGAGATGCTCCAGGCCAGGATACTGCTGGACTCGTTCTGCAAAGGCACACTGCTGGCTTATGTCCAACTCATTGTCCAGGACTCCCTCCGAATAATCCTACCTCTATGGCAATCATGCATCTTACAAGTAACATTTATCAGTCCAGAAGAACTGTGACTAAATAATAGCATGCTGATTTTTCAGAGACTTAGTTACTTGAAACCCAGCCAGCTAAAAAAGTCGACCTGTTAATGCAATCATTTCTATTGAGTTTTCTGAATGGTGATAAGTAAGAGTTGTGGAGTCCAGGAGGTTCCTGCCTTCATAATAACCAATGTCAGTAGTTCAAATAATGTTACCTCCTTAGGGCTGTTTCTTGTACAGCAGGGCATGGTATGGAAAGCTATGCCATCTACATTTCAAATGGTTTACCTCCTTCGATTAATCCGACCAAAATAAAAATTCATTTGATTGCATGATCCTTAATATTTACTTTGCATGTGTTGTTATGGTGGTATTTTGATCCGCACTGTAGTTTCTAAGCTTTGCTATGCACACCCTGCTGCTACCTACAGGAGCCGAAAAATGACACTAACTCTCTTTTACCACTGGGTGGCGACCTCTTAAAAATTATAAAGGCTGGAAGTATGTTGCCTGATCTTTTAATTCCGGTATAGCTGAAGAAAGTCAGATTTTAATACTTCTGAGCAGCAGAGGCAAAATAGTTCTAAAGGAAAACAATATCTAGAAGTCTGCTTTCTGAGCATAAGACATCCCAGCAGATCTGGCTACCCTGGAAACAAATAATTTTATGATGTCACCTGTGCTGAAGTATTCAAATGCTGCAGAGTTTATTATGACTTAGAAGGCTTACGAAATAGCTTTCGACACAGCCAGATGTAACTCACAGCTTTGGAGAAATGTTTTAGGTGTTCAAGGCCAGGTTGGATGGGTCTTTGAGCAACCTGGTCTAAAGGAAGATGTCCCTGCCCGTGGCATGGGGTTGGAACTGGATGAGCTTTAAGGTCCTCTTCAACCCAAACTGTTCTATAATTCCACAAAGCCTAGCAATAAGGTTTTCAGGCTTCACAGCATCACAGAATGATGAGTCTAACATGTAGCCTTAAAACACCACTGTCTGTACAGGAGCATTGCTGAGTTCACGTACCTAGCTGAACTATCAAGTTTTTCAAATGAGTTAGGTGTAGGTTAGGTACAAAATCAGCATCCAGTCTTGCATCCCTAGATGAGAAAGGTGTAAGAAAGTTTACAAAAGTGATACCTCATAGATGCATGAGTTATTGTACTGCATCTATTTGAAAAGGTACTTGTAGTTCAAGGATAATTCTGATTCATATTGAAATATGACTGGAGAAGTCTTTTATATATAGCTATGCTTCTCTTAAAGTTTTTAAGGACTCTTTAAAAACTCCAGCAATAATGAGTTCCACATTTGGCCTGGATGGCCCCGCAGTCCTGCAGCAAAAAAACCTAGATTTAATATAAGCTGACCACTACCTTTTCCCAACCCAACCAGGAGCCACAAGACATGCCCATTTCCTTTTGACAACAACTAAATATAGAGATATGGTTTTCAGTGAATAAGATAAATAAATTGAGCCTGCACTCTGCCAACTGCAAACAAAAGCACATGAGCAAAGGTTGGCACCACACCCAGCTACCTCTACCTCTTTTATTTTCATTTAGTCAGCTTAGTTACAGCTGAACAGCTTGTGATATGCCTTCTTGCAGTCACAGGGCATGCTGCAGAAGTCACAGGACCAAATGGACAAGGGTGGTTTAGGATCTCCAGAATCTTTCATCTGCTGCTTATCCGAACAAGATAAGAAAATAAGTGCTGTAATTTTTTGAGTTCATAAGACAATGTTCAAAGTATGAAACAATAAAAAAGCAATATCATAGAAGGGGAGAAAAAGTCCTTAGCTACAAGACTGCAGCTCCTCTACCAGGGAACTGTTTCCAAAATGTTTGTCCATATGTAACACGTCATTAGGATAGTAGTAACTGGTGCAAGGCATCTCACAGATCTTCTTCTTTCTTGCTGGCTTTTGGATTTCGTTGGGAAACTTAACCCTCTGGATGCTGTGGAAATGCATAATCACCCTTCTGAGCAATCATTTGGCTCGCAGCCGAGACATTCTTGCCTTTGCTAAGCAAAATGGAAAGGAATTATGACCACAATAAAGTGTTCAGCTTACTAATTGCTATTTAATTGCTGTTCAGCATTCCCAATGCATGAACTAGCAATGATGGTGTTACATAAATACTTAAAAGCACCAGTCAACTCTTTACAATGCATAGTGTGTCTGGGTGCACATGTATGTGTGTTCACATGCATGTTTGGTGGAACTGCACATGAAAAGGGTTCCTTTCCCCATGTTGCATGACACAGGCATGAAGCATGTGTGTCCCCTCCATATGGATGTCCCTTACGTATGGATGTCCCCTCCAAAGGAATAGCCACTGACTCTGGGTGGTTCTTTCCTACAGACTTAATGTCCTCAAAAGATGTATACACATTCCAACTCCAGAGCTCTCTGACAATGGGCCTCCATTTTTCTAAGTGAAAATCCTGGGTTTTGCTTCCTCCCCCATCCAGAAACACCCTGTTCAAACTGTTCGGCTTCACTGGAAATGCAGTCTGAAAATGCAGCATGAAAATAGAAAATTAAAACAAAGGCAGAGAAGAATCATTTCCTCTTCTGTAAATGCAGAGAACAAGGAAGGCAGGGAACTGATTAAAACCTGAAGAGATTCAGTGTATTTAGGAATAGCTGTCAACAAAAAACAGTTCCCTTTAGCTCTTGAAGAATGCTCAATTCTCCATGAAAAATCCTTCCTGTCACTGCATCTCTGCCTGCCTTGCTCAGGGCTTCTATGTATCAGGCCATCCACACAAAGAGGACAGACCTGGAGCAGTTATAATCTCAGGATGGGTTAAAGACCATTCTTTGGGAATGTATTGGATGTGCTGGGGGCAAGCTGGTGTGACCTCTCTGTGTACTAAGCCCCTCTGCCTCCATCCCCTTGCATTGTGGTCAATGCACAGGGAACAGCATACACAGAGAGAGCTGGGGGAGGTAATGGGACCAGGACCATAGGGCACCCTACAACGTACATCCAAAGCCTAGACAGTCAGTCTGATGCAATGGCTTCCCAGGAGCAAAGTGTGGTTGTGGCTATAGTGAGCTGAGAGGTAGCTGCTGGGCTGCATTTCCAGTGCTTTCAGAGCAGAACGAATCCTGAGAGCGTTCTCAGCTTTGTGCAAATTAGGAGCATGGACCTGCCTTTCCCATCTCCCCACTCTGTGTTTCTATCTGGTACTGACAGGTTAACAGCTAATCCACATTACGTGAATCTTATTTGGCGGTCCTCTGCAGGCTCTAATAAAAAGAAGAAACACTGATCCAGAAATCCCATCAGTATTGACCCATCAGTAACATCCGAGATGCCTTCCCTGTGAACCACGTGCACATGCCAGTATTCCTCACCCCTTTCCATCTGCATCCTCCATTTTGCAGCATAAGGGATGAGCGGCTGTAGCAAATAGGCACTACAAAGAGCTGAGGAAGGACACTCACTGTGGGAACACATAGCATCCGTAGATGTCACAATGGATGTGGATGTGTCAGGTGTGGATGACATTTTAGTTCAGATAGGGCTAAGGACTATGTAGATCCGAAGCAATTTTCTGCCACAAGCTTCCTGTCTGATTTGTGACAGATTACTTAATTTGCAAAAAAGGGCATAAAATAATTCCTTTTAGAACTCCTTTGGGGCAGAGACTTTCTGTCTGGGCCAGAGCTGTGTAGTACTGACTACCAAGAATGCTGGATTTTATTGAGTCTCTTGACATTCCTGTAACATATAATGAAATAATAATGTAGCAGTCATAGGAAATTTTCTTAGTAACCCATAGATTATCTGGTTTGAGCGATTATTTTGGTTATTGAATCTGACTTCATATATACCTGAATTAGGAGGTTTTCATGAACAATTCCTTGCTTGAATTAGAGCATCTTTTCTATAAATAATTCTCTTACCATCTTAAAATTGAAACGATTTTATAAAAAATTACATCTTATTTATAATCTCAGTTTGCTGCCATCCCGTCCCAGATCTTGTTATATCTTTGTCTACTAGATCAAGGAGCCTGAGATCAAAGTTTCGTCATGCTGTGACTCCTTTGTTAAACTAAATAGATTGAACTCCTCTTCTCTTACCCTATGAGGTATATTTTGCAGTGCTTTAATCATTCTTGTATGATCTTATATGATCAGTCTTCTCTCTAATCATTCCCAGATAAATGAACTAAACGTTCTTTTAGAAGTGGCTACACCAGTGGCTTGAGGGAGGCAATATGCCTTCCCCCATCATTCTCACCTTTCTCCTGCTCACACATGAAGGTTTATAGTAGATATTTTGGCCACTGGAAGCTTGCAAAGGCTTGCCCTTCATGGTCTGCTTGCCCTGTCATCTCCATAAGAGCTAATTTTTGTTTGGACACACTGTTTGATGTGACCAGAAGACCAAGACTGCTCTCTATCCATAACGTATCTTCCTTATTTTTTACCTGCTACCTCCACTTTTTGCATCAGCTTAAGCTTCCAGCAATCATTAAGACTGGGAATTATTTTTTCTTCCACGTCACTGATGGAAAACATTACATGACATGAAAATAAGAGCCAATTCATGTGAGATTTTACTGGTAATGCAACCATGAAAATCTCCCACTGATACTGAGATTCTGGACCTGTCAAGTTGTAACTACTAAAAATATGTACATTTTTTTTAAATTCTTTTAATAAAAACCCTAGTGTCTTTCCATGAATATTTCTGTGCATAAACTTTTTGTATGCTTTATAGGCCATACTCTATAGTAAATGTATTTAAGGATCATTTTTCCCCCCTGCAATTTCTCTGTGTTTAAAACTGAAATCCAAACACATTTGGAAGGGAGAAACTACACCCGGTATCACGTTGTCCTGTAAAGGGGCAGGGGTATAGCTCAGTAAGCACCAAGACAGCTCCCAAATGCTTCTGTCTAGAGGCAAGCCAGACCAGCTCCACATCAGCAACAGCAAGGGTAGCTGGGAGCAGGCTCTCCTTGTAGAGGTTGTGCTCCCAGAGGAGGACGCAACCATACCTAGGGCTCCCTGCTTCAAGGACTCTGCAGCCTCCCTCCAACCTGATAGTTTTGGCTTGCTCTTGGACTGCCACTAGTACTGTAACCAGCTCCTCTCCTTCATTTTTCCATCTTATTTGCAGATACTGGTGTTCTGGTGTTCAGACAGGACACCATAGATTTACCCAGGCAGCTTTTAACCTGCTCTCCTTTTTCCATGAACAAGTGAGAAATCTGTGAAACCTGTTTACAAGTAAGCAGTGAGAGCCTCTCCTCATCTTCCTGTAAGCAGACCCAGCCACGCTAGGGTGGTTCACAGCTGAACCTCTGAACTGAATGGGCAG
Organism: Pezoporus flaviventris; assembly: GCF_033815535.1. NCBI lineage: Eukaryota > Metazoa > Chordata > Aves > Psittaciformes > Psittacidae > Pezoporus > Pezoporus flaviventris. Next base: position 17,313,768 of record NW_026892585.1, on the reverse strand, counting down.
ACTGTAAATGCTAGTTCTTGCTCCATGATCTAGAACTTCTCAGCTACAGCCTTTTGCTGCTATTTAATAATTGAATATTTTATTGCTAATTGCTAATCTGAGTTGGCAGATTTACTGCTCCAAGGCTGTGCTTGCTGCTGACAGATGTGAATGTGAATATTTGATGTCTCCTCAGATTTGTGCAGCTCGAGGGTGGGCACTGTGTTGCCCACTGTGTAAAGGAAACATCCAGGGACCACTGCAAGGGGCTAAGCTAAGGCATTCCTTCATGTTGATTCATGCCTCCTTTAGGCTTCTATAGCTGCAAACTATCTGAACAGCATTTTTGCTTGGTAGGAAATGACGGGCTTCTGCTCAGGATGGACAAGGTAAGTGTTTGTGGGCACACTGTGAGTAAAGCACACACGCTGGCATGAGATTTGGAATCCTCCCACACTGGTTTGTTCCAGACCCTGGAAACACCTGTGCTGGCCACTTCTTACAGAGCTTTTATCTACTGCTTCTTCATCAAAGCCACTAATTCCTTTAACATGCACTTTGCAGAAGTCATTTATAGCTCCAGCTTCCCTAAGGCCAGGTGGCTGCACTCCTCAGAGTCATTCTGGATAGGGCTGGGTTTTGGCACCTACAACCCCTTACAAATCTTACTGCTGAGAAAGATCCTGCACCATCCCCAGAAAGAGGCTTTCCTCTGTATTACTCTACCTTCCTGTAGTACATGCCAGGTATCGTGAAGGTGGTTATGGTCTTTGCTGGTGTCAAAATTATCCTAGGTCCATACAGGGATTGCAGTCATCCACTAAGTTTCCCAGGACCCAATAAATGCCTCAGAAAGATTAACTTGGTATAAATTTCTTTCCTCAGTGGCGTTGCTCCTCCTGTGTCCATAAAACAGCCAGTAGAGACAAATAGCCATTATTTCTCCCTTCACAACCAACTGCTGGGAAGGCTGGAAGGAATCCAAAGAGATCCCTGGCTCCAGCCTCTTGCCCTAAGGCAGTGTCAGGTGTATTTCAGGGAGGCTCTTATCTTAAAGCCGTGTATGGCAAAAGCCAACTTTCCAAGCTCTGCTTTTTCAAATGTCAAATCCAAGTTCCCTTTTTGTAGTCAAGACCTATTATTCCTTGAATTAGTTACCAAGGACACAGGAAGCAGATTATTCTTTCTTGCAGCAATTTTGTAGGTGTTTCAAGACCATTACGTTTCCTGCTCTCTCTTTTCCATCCTAGGTTAAAACCCGCTAATTTCTTCAGTCTGTCCTCATATATCATGCTTTCTAGGCTTCTGCTCATGCATATCAAGTACCTCCTGTAGACTTCCTTTACTTACCCTCCCTCTTTATTAATGCTTGAAAGATTCAAACCTGGGTGCATGCTCCATTTGCCATCTCATCAATGCAGAACAGACTTGAAGTATTGCTTTCTAGGCCACGCTACTCTTGATTCAATGCTTTTTCTGCAACAGCTTTTTTCTGCAATGCTTCAAGGCACTGTTGGTGGGTAAAAAATGAGACACAGTGTTTAAGGGACTCCAAATATCAACAAGGCATTCCTGGAGACAGGGAGCAGAATGCAACTTAGAGAAGAAAAGAACTCAGAGGCCTGGACACCGAAGACATCATTACTTTTCTGTAGTTTTCTTGTTTTGCTTTCAAAGAGACTTCCTGCTGTTTCTGCAATGAACTGGAGAACAGTACATCAAATGCATTGTCAGCAAAATTACAGGGATCTTCTGCTCATTAAGGATATAGACTCTTCGGTAAATTACTGTCATTCTTCACTTTCATTGACTTACTTCTGTAATGGAGTTCACCCAGACTGCAGCAATTCTCGCTGCCCTAGTTGTTCTGCTACCTCATCCTGTCATTTGAATGAAGTCTTTGCACTACTTTCCTGGTAAGTTCCATACTAAAGCAAAGTTCTTCCTAACAGCCATATTCCCAGGGTCCTGAATGGTGATATCCCTGTAAAACAACAACTACCCTCCCCCTTGTTTTATTTCAGTTCATTAAAATCATCAAGATGCTTCATTTGAGGTGAGCTGGATGGATTAGGAACCTAGAAAGGACACTTCAAGAATGGCTGAGGGAATTTCCCTGGAAAGCAGCGGAAGTTGTGTGGCTAAAACCTATTGAAAATTGCACAGAATTACATGAGAATCCTGTAAAGCTCAGTTGTGAGGCAGGCCTCGGTCTCTGGATTATGTGAAAGGTTTCAAGCTAAGTGGTCAGATGTTACTTATAACAGATGTTTAATCCTAAAGGCTGCTGTTTGTAACTCCCTGAAAAAAACTGTGATTAATTTCTGAACGTTTTGCCTACTCGCATGAGTAATTCCACATCTCATTTTACAGGGAGCATAAAGCACTGTCACCATGAAAGGAAAAGAAAAGAAAGATAGGCTAACTCTTTGTTCCATCTCACCCTGAGACAGCCTTTCTTCTACTCATTTTCTTTCATTGAAATGTTCTTCATTTAAAATAGAAGATGTTTAAACATATCTCAGTACTCTGTGGCAAATACTCCACAGAAAACACCAAGGCATTTAAGCAGATACAGACATGAGCTGATCACTAGCTAATGCAGGAAGCGGTGACTCGTGACTTGGGTACTCAACTCAAAAAGTAATTTAAAGGGACTGAATTTTCAAGGAGAAGCCCAGCTTTCCCTGAAAACCACGACTGCCAAAGGAGAGGCAGAATTTACCATTTTTGTCAGCTCTGCCAGCTCTGAGCTTGGTTGAGTTCCAGGTTTGTTTTCACCCGCCTTTTAATTTTCTTTGGAAACTTCCCATCCATTTCCTAGGAAGCCATGTTTCCCACGCACTTTGCAAAACTCTGCAGGGCAGAAGTGAAGTTAATATGGCTGACCAGGACTAGCCTTACCCCGTGCTCTCCTGCAGCTTTCCCTTCTTGCCCTTCCTTTACTGTTTACATTCACAAGCCGTTTGGCAGGGGCACAAACTGAACTTTTGGTCATGGGGATATTTGGTTTTGTGGGTTATTTTTGTTTAAAGTGGAGTGATTCATCGTCTCCAACCCCAAAGCCTGTTTGCTGAAACATCTCCAGTTACTGATCCTCTAGGTGAACCCAAATGTCCATTTTCAGTAGCTCATAGTAGCAAAGGGCAGCAGTAGCCACCAGCTTTGCTCACCTCAAATGTCAGCTTCCAGCTTCCCGAAATGCCATACTCTCTCTCCCCTCTTTCAAAAAGGGTATGTAAGTTGATCAGTGAGCAATAGCTTTGCTGTTGCAAGTATGTGAACTTCACCTACAGGGAATATTCCAGAGAAAGGAGTGATTTCTAAGCTAGCACTCAGGATTGCAGAAGGCGGCACTGTGTGAGTCACGAGCTCACTGGAAATTCAATTGCAGAAGTGGTGTTTGCCAACAGGAACAGGATTGTAAAGAGGGAAGTTCAGTTGAACTCAACCACAGCTATAAAAGGTGTCTTTTGTGACAAAATACGGAATTCTACTGGACTGCCAGATATCCCTTTAGTAAATAATTGGTATGTTGTTATTACAAAGCGCAACGTATTAAAATAATGTGAATATGTCACACAGCAGAGGCACAGACATAAGAGAAAGGTGTCTTCACCTTCCCCTTATGAGAGGAAGGCACTTTTAGTGCCTTTTGCAGGGGGAAATGTTTTAAACTATGTGCATTTTCTGCAGTGAAGTCTTATTCTGAAAAGGAGGTTAGTCTGGTGTCTGCCTACATTAGGTCTTAGCTAACTCACATTTGTAAAACACTTAGAGTTCCTCAGATAATGAATGGTACCACATGAATGTGAAAATGTGGTTGATCTCTATTAAAGATAAACTATTCTTTAGACTGGATATCCCTATAATCATGGAAAAAAAATCCTTTTCTCAGCCCTCCTTACCACATGGGTTCAGGATATTAATTCATTCAGGTTTGCAATATTTTGTAAACTCTTAGTTCTTTGAAGTCATGTTTTGTTTTCAGAGATTCATCTAAAACTGTGAACTCTAATGCATCTCAGACCCACAGTTTGAGCATATCTTAACTTTTGAGATGTTACATATTTCAATTTATTAGTAAACCAGACCAATTGGTAACAAAACCTTGATCACAAAGCAACCCTTTGACTTTAACAGAGAAATAACCTTTTAAACTATCATAAGTTCTGGCGCCAAGATTCTGCCATGGCCTGTGTTATGAAAATAATATAATCTGCATCAATACAACAGTACTGAGTTAGTGCTGATAAGTCTGATAAGAGCATAGATATCAAGCACATCATGCCAGTTTATAATAGCTCCCTGCAATATATTTGCAGGAGAATGATAAACTGCTTGTATACTTTTTATAGGACTCTCATAAGATAGCATGTATCATCCAGCACTATCTGATGCATAAACTTAATTTCAGTATATTTGCCTGTCAAACAATCAGGTTTATGGTGCCCACATGCAGTCACACTGATCCGAGCAAAGGTCCATCCAGGCCAGTAGCCAGCCTCTGTGGCACTCGGCAGCAGATGTTTATGAAGAATAAAGTGAGTGCACAATTATATTCCTGCACTATACCCTACAGACCCTAACAATTTTGCTGAGCACTACCTGAGACAGAGATCTAACCCATATCTTTGTATTTAATAGGTTTTGATGGATTATTTTTACCTGCAAATTTATTCATAATGCTTTTCTCAACCTACTTACATGCTTTGTTTCCACAACACCCTAGGATGAGGAGTTTCACAGTTTAACTCATTGGCCATGAAGAGTACATCCAGATTGCTTTAAAGAAACAGCTTTCTCAAAGCTTTTGCATAGAGGGAGAAAACAATGGTGTCCTGCTCACCCTTCTTTGCTGTTCATGATCTTGAATAGCTGTGTTATTCTTTACTGCACTTTTTCCCAACCAAATCTGTCTAATCTCATCTTGAACAAAAACCTTTCCAAACCTTTGATCCTCTTTTCACCTTTTTCTATACCTTTTCTAGCCCTACCGTATGTTACCTCAAATAAGGACCAGAATTGCCTTCAAAAAAAGTCAGACTGTGGTCACAACATGAGCTTGCAGTTTTCAGTTTTGCTCTCTGTTCCTTTACAGATAAATCTTCACATTTTATTTACCTTTCTGGACTACCATGGAGTTGACATTCATGCTGAAATAGCCACCACAACAGTTTCAAGCTCTTTACTGAGCAGTAATAACTTCTGGAGAGTTTACCATTGTAAGGATTGTCTTCCCTGGATCCATTACTGCACTGATTTTGACTTTTATCTGCCATTTTATTTGCCAAGTCTTGAGACTGTTATGTAAACTCTGCCTTTTCTGAATAATCAATAGACTTTCACCTTGACCTCCATTGACTTTTCATTGACAGCCACTTCCTGCACTTGGGAAACTGACCGTCCATTACCCTTTGGATGTTTTTGCTTTGTCTTTTGAACGACTATTGATCCATGAGAGGACTATTTCTCTTGTCCAATTTAATAATTTATTTCCCAAGTAACAAGGGAGTCATTCTCTTTAGATCTGGTTGCTGTGGAAGACACAACTTTTTAATCCCATGCCCTTTATGCATTTACAGCCTCATTCTTCACACCCAGAATTAAAAGGAAATGTCTTTTCTTAAACTTAACATCTCTGGATCCTGCAGTCAAATCTGCATCATTTTATAATACACACAGTGGCAGCTGCACACTTAACTTAAAGCATTGTTTTGGCTGTATTGTCCTATGGTTCAATGATACCACAGTCAGAAAGCACACTAACGCTATCAGTGTATATACAAGTAATTATTTGTTTTCCAGGAGTTGCAGGAAATACAGACTTTCATGCATACAAAACTTGGAGAATAAAAGCAGAAGAACCTCAAAGTTGCTGTACAGTGGCTGAGACCAGCAGGAACCATTGTTATACTCCACTGAATATTAGATATCAGCAGTATAATAAGAAAGCTTTTCCATCCTCAGCAGATTTTCTCAGTTGGGAAGTTAAATGTCCTTTCATCCACCAGCCATGGATCAGGATCAGCTTTAGTACATTACTACTTAAAACACCAGTGTAGGATTTGTTAATAGGTGTTGAGTCATGCTTATAATGCAGATAACAATAAACACAGGCTGTCAACCCTACCCTGGTTCATTATTGAGCTGTTTTCTCTGACTGCATGAAATGAGATTGCTTGCCCATCACAGAGCATACAACATGCATAAATACTTACATCCAAACCTGTTTTATAATGTATGTCACTTCTGAAGACATACCATCATGCCTTATTCCGTTCTGGCAGATTACCCTGCTGCATCTATAACCAACACAGAGCATTTATGTTCTACTCCTTAGCTGCTGGAAGACCTACTCCTTCTACCTTTCATCCCTGGTGCAATTTACAGTTGAAAGCCACCAGCATTTGCAGCAATCATAGCAAATGCCCAAAGATTTAACTTTATTCCTCATGCTTTGGGTAGGGGAAAGAAGGGGGATTGGCTCAAGGTGCCTTCTTGGGTATTTTCAGAATCAGACCATGAATCAGGTATGGGCCTTGTGCAACCTGACAGTGCTTTCTGTGGAGCTGGCAGTGTGTGTAAACACACTGTGGGAGACATCCATTGATCAGCTTTCTTAGACCAGTAAAAAGCAGAGGTGGTTAACACATGAAAGAGTCAACTCCTCTCACGTATGAAGATAGGAAATTAAAATGTAGATGATGTAGAAAATTCAGGAATTGCAGAGCGTGAGTACGAAGCATCTTTTACCTTTCCCTTACTTGGCAGCTACGTACAGCTGAGCAAAGGACAGCAGCCACCACATGATGTGAATGGAGTTACCAGAGAAGGTGACAGAGCAGGGATTAAAAACTATTCTGGCTGAGATTGCTCCAGGCCCAAGACAAAACAAGGCTGATACATTGAACTAGAGAGAGACCCGTGTGCTGTTTCTTAAAGCTCTGCTTCTGCCACATTTGGCAGAGTGAACTGTTTGTCCCTAGTAGTGCCTTGAGCATCCAGACATCTCCTGCACGAGTGTTAAGAACATCAGATTAACTCACCCTCCCCAAGGAATCTAATAAAATTATAGGCCCGTCTTATTCCTGCTTTAGTTATACACAGTACTCTTAAATTCCAGCTAAGTTAAGCTATTCCTATAGTGTATGATTAGTTGTGGATAGGAGACAGCTTTAGAAACCTCTGAAAGCTGCATCTTTACCTGGGTCATCAGTGTCAGAAAGAAGGCCTGCAAACACAAAAATTACCATTTATATGGCTGTTCCCAATGAATAAAGCTTTAGGATATTTATGTTTAAAGTAATTAAAAGCCTGATTAAAACCTCTTGGAATCTCATGGATGTATTTTCCCTTGAAGTCCCAGTCTGCAATTTCAGCATGCCTCTCAGAACCTTGGAGGACAAAGTGAGTGTTGAGACTAATACATCAAAGAGCAAAAGCTTTAAATGTTATGGAAAGCTTAAATCCTCCTCACAGGATCATTCCTGAAGGAGAGCCAGAATCAATAACAGCAGCTATTATCAACGCCCAACACAAAGATTGTGAACTGCGTAAGAGGGTGAGAGAAGACTCATGTGAGCAGTAGTTTGAGCCTGGGATTCATAATGCATACAGCATAAAACCTCAGTAGTTACTAAAAGTTGGTGGTCTGATCACCTTGCCTGAAGTTAGTCAGGCAACTTGCAACAGCTCCTGCTGCACAGAAATTCATCGATGTCTTTAAAAAAAAAAAAAATCTCAAACTTGGATTTAATTTTTTTCCTTTTTTTTTTTTTTAAATAGATCCTGAAGTACCAATGACAAAAAAAAAGTATTATTAGTGATTTTTTTTTTTTTACCCTGGGTTTATCACAGTGGTTCAAAAAGACAGCCAGTTTCCATGAGACTAAGGCTGGAGACCATCAACTATAAGATTGCCAGCTCAGGAAATGATCAATGTTAAGCCATTTCATGTAGACACAAAAGGTACTATGCAATGGGCAGCCTTACACAGCTGGAGTTGTACAGGTAAAAGTCTCACTTTTCTCGCAGATTAAACTTCTACCAGGGCACTCCAGATCATCACAAGGTTACACCTTAGCTGATACAAAAAATACGTCCCTTGGTAGGTGGGTTTAAAATCTGGAGAGTCACTAGAAAGAGTACACGAGTGCAAGAGCTGTCATCTACTGCAAAAGGAAAGCTCCTGGAGCTGACAGGCTTGTGTATCTCTGTTGGGAAGGAGGTTGAGGATGCAAGATCCTCCCAAAGGATGTGGGTGAAAAGCTTTTCACATCAGCCCCTCCCTGCAGCAGGAAGGACATTGTCTATTGCTGTGTAATTGTGAATATTTTATTGTTTGAACATTGGACAGTTTAGCTGCTATAAAAACCAGCATGTCATGTCACCCTGTGGGTGCCTGGAGCTGGCTTGCTTTCTTTTTACTGTTGAATAAGACAAGTCATTTTAAGGATACTTCATGTTCCAGTGCAGGCACAGGAACTCCTGCCAAGTACTCATTCACCCCTAGGAGCAGAAAGCCATCGTTTCTGCTCATGCAGCTCCCATGCAGAGGCATTCAAAAGCATTTAGCGAATATTATCTGCCTACAAATTAGTACACGATGTGCAAAAGTACAGGCACGTTTAGATAAAACATAGCAATGATATAGCTCGTCACAGCAGTTGCAAAAGGTGCCTGCTAGGCTTGAACCACAGAGGAATCACCACCCACAAATGCAGACCTTACTGTACTTTGTGTAAACTGTCCTTGCTCTGGTGCAAGTAAAATGCATGACTTCTGACCTGCTAGCAAACCCCAGGTTCTCTAAGGAGCTTTGCTTTTGGGACTCCATTCCAGGCTGGGACTCCTCAAAGTTCCCGTGCTGGGCTCAGGTGAAAATGCTGGGGCCAGACACGACATTTTTGTGTCCTCTCTTTCTGCTGGGATGTGCTTTCAACAAGGCATGCTCCAGAGACCAGGATCCCCTCCTGAGCTCGAGGGCCAGCACCATTGCTTCCATAGAACTTCATAAGGCTTACTTTTATTTTGCCATAACAAGACAGATTTTTACCAGGTCAGACTTAAGTCCATCTAGTTCAGTACCCTCGGACAGTAGTGACTGCAAATAGTCCCATGTCCTACAGTCTCATTTCTTGAACAGGATGAACACAGCATAGCTCCTCTACTATGCTCTCCCACTTCTGACAAGAGATCAAGGCTTTCTGTTTGTGAAGTTCCCATTGGGGGGTTATAACCCCATTTCTGTGTTAATAGCTCTCCAGGGACTTTTCTTACTGGAATTTGCCTAATAGTTTTTGAGCCCCCTCAACAGCACTGATATAGCTAGCCTGACACTTAAAGCACTTATCAAGGAACCTGGCTATCTCAACTGTGTTTCCCTCATGCCTGAGGGGACTCAAATCTATCTCTGTCAGGAGAGTTACCTGAGGCTGCAGATATTCCCAGTCTGTTGGATGGGCAGGTTTGTCTAACTACCTGATAGAGCAAAGCATCTTCCTCCTCAGGCACACTTTTAATAGCCTATAGGCATATTCAGAGTGAAGATAAACAGCACAGAGTAACAGAGCAGCTGTCCAAAGCAGAGCCATCAGGTGGTCTAATGAGCGAATACCACAGCAAGACTAATCTAACAGGGATGTTACATTGCCATCAGAATAAAAAAGGACTATCAATGTGCTTTCTTAAACCTATCATTTGAGTGAGAAGTTTCCTACAGGTTGGGATCTAATCCATTAGCAAAGAAAATGAGTCTCAGTTTTAAGGTCTCTCAGAACATGTACAACTTCTACTGGAGTGAAAGAGCACCTAGAGCAGCTGCATCTTCAGGTAAGATACCGCAGCTCTCATTCACAAGAATTTCACTGGTGGCTCACTAACAGATAAGGACCTTAGAGAGGGGGAACTCTCCCTAAAAATGTAGCTTTATTTTATCACATAAAAATGACTTCTCTCCAAGCTCTTTAGCCAAGCTTTCAGTGAACCATACCTCTTCCCAAATCTGTCAAACACATCCACATGACAATATTACCACACTACTTAAAGGCAGATGAAAGCAGGCGGAGGAGCTGTCACAGCAAAAGGCAGCAGCAACACAGCTCCCACAAGCCAAAGCACAAGTAGCTTTGATTTGGCAAAGAGGATTTAAGACCTGCTCCTCCAGAATCCCTGTGGCACTAACTCCTGCAGTAGCAGCTTTTACTTTCCGTTTTGCTGGTTTAGCAAGCCTTGTTTCCTCTCAAGGGACTACCAGGATGCTCCAGGAGAGGTGTGCCAGACTCCAAGCCTTCTCAGAACAGCGCCATCGTGGAGTCACAGGGGGTGTGCAGGGCTGCTCCAGCCAATGCCACCATCTCCAGGCAAGACGGGAAGGACAGCATTTTCAAAATGCTTCCTGCGGGTAACAGGCTATGCTGATTTGCACAGGTCCACACCTAAATGCAAGTCCTTCACACGTACTGGCAGGTGGCATCTTATGAGCCAAAGGCTGGGTGTCTGATACCTCCTGGGAATACTCCACTTGCTAGCGCACACTGGGCATTCACATACGTAAGTTACCAGTCCCAGGAAGCCCAGTTTGTACTGCTGTTTTTGCTCTTCCCCAGACAGCAGACTTCTTGGTATCACTTCCAGAAACCACGACAGAGCATGCAAATTGCACACAGGACCTGCAAAGCCTTGGCAAGTGACCCTTCCCCAGCCTTGGGAACAAGCTGAGGATCTATACGGTGATGGTTCAGAACTAAAAGCAAGTTGAAATTGTATAGCTGGTTTCTGCTGTGGATTGCAGGGTTTGGAAAGGTGTCGTATGACTGCTGCTTGACATGGGCATTTGTTGAAGTAAACGGTTTTAAAAAGAGCTTGAATAGCTCTTAATGAAACGGGTTTGTATTGTGCCGGCTGAGGGCGTGCCCACGCTGGCTGGCAAAGCAAAACAGGTAAAGGCCAAAGCCGTAACTAACACCGAAACACAGGGAGGGATGGGGGGCTCCACACACCTCAGGACTTAAAGTAATCTTCAACCTTTGGTCTTGTTCTCAGCTAAGACAAAAAGCACAAGAGGAGATTTCACTGGGTTTTCTAAAGAAGTGGTTTAGCAGTAAAAGCTGATCTACACGCAAAGGACAAAAGAACAATGGCTCTGCCGAAATGCTACACGGGGCTGAGCTGAAACCATCTCACTGAGAGGCTCTGTAAGGACTAATTTTGAGTCAAGACTGGAAGAGATCAAATAGCAGCTGGAAAGCAAGAATATACCAGGGAAGAGGGGAGAGAGGAGCTACACTGCTTCAGCACGAACAGCTGAAAATACAGAATAAAAACCCCATGTGTAATTAGGCAGCTCCTTTGCATTGTTAACTCTATTTGCCTTGGTAAATAAACCAGAAATGTACCTTTGTAACTGCCTCACCTCAGTACAATTTTGAGAGTTTTGTGTAACTACGCTCCTTCTTCTAAGAGGTCTTACTGAAGCTTAGATCCACAAAGGCACTGAGACACCATTGAAGAAAGTGCAATCAGACACCTCAATGTTTTTGTCAACGTGACCCTTTGACCACACTGGAAATCTGCAGCAGAATGAGGGGAGATATATACTCACACAACCACGCTAGTTCAAATACACTTCTTAGGTTATAACTAAATTGTTTTTCCTACGTGTACAAGTGCGATGTCAATGCCACAAATAAAACTACAGTTCCATTTCTGCCTGTCTCTGAGGTTCTCATTAAAATCCCAGCCATAGTTTACAATGCACAGAACCCCTAACTGTCCTGGAGGTAACTGTGCAAACATCTAAGTTTAAATGATGTTAAAACTCCCACATATCCAAAGGTTCCTCTCGGGGATCTGTAACCTTAGAAAGTCCATTTGAACCTCTTGCTACCACCTATTGCAGATTGGTTTTCTCAGGCACTTTCAGCATAGCATGGTCTCAGACTACATGCGTCATTCTGTTCAGGTACTTACAAGCTTTACTTTAGCCCTGTATCTTGAATTTCCTTTCTTTAAAGCAGAGGCGATGCATGCTTCTTTTCAGGAAGATGAAAGGAAGAGTCTTCAGTGGTGAGCTCACTTCCGCAGAGCTCTCCACCACTCCAAGGCATTGTTATTAACTTGAGCCTAGGTTTAGGCATGGGTCATAGGAGTATCATTTTGTGTAAATGTTTTGCAGGGGACAAGACCAGCAGAATTTGTTTTTCAGCACAAACAAAAAAAAAAAGAAAACCAATAAATGAAACTAGAAAGGTAATATAGCGTATATAGTGTATATAGTTTATGTAGTATATAGTGATTATGATTCCTCACTGAAAAGGTAATTGATGGTAAACTATTACAGCAGAAAAGTAAAAACATACAAATGAAGGAAAACCAGCTGTCTATAACAGAAACAGATAATTTTTTAAGTGCTTCAACTGATAATTTAAAATGGGGCTTCAGCTTTCCAATGCTCATGTGGTTTCAATCATGGTCAGCAATGTTTGCTGTTCTAATGTGATTCCTCACTGTTTTCCATTTCAGATCCAAATTCAGCAGATGTTAATTAATACCTGCGATAGCTAATACATTACCTAGAGGCATTTTTCATATCTACTGTTAGCCAGGTGAGAAGAGACCATAGCTTCCCAGCCTTGCAGGAAGAATTAAACTACCTTTAAATGCTCAGTCTAATGTCTAGTCATTGATTTGTCTCTTCCTCAAGAGAATGCCAGTGCAAAATGCTGTTCATGTGTATTATGCAAGCCTGCCTATTTCATCGATCCTACTTCTGTAGTTGCTTTAGGGTCCAGCAAGGAGGCTGCTCTAGTATTGGTATGCCTAGAAAAGAACCCAAAAATATAGGATCCAGAAAATAGGTTTTTTGTCTTCCTCGCAGAGGTCTGAGCTATATAATTTCTAGAAGTACTGTTGGTAGGATGTCTCTTTTAAGTTTACACCATGCTCCTAGTCCTGAACCCAATGATGTTAGACAGGTAAACCAACTCTGGAAACCTCTGTCACTGAAAATGCATGCCAAGATAAACACAACTTAGGATGTGCAGGCTATGAGGCTCCTTCTGTTCCCAGGTAGCTGTGTTTCCAGAATCAAGACTAAGGCTCAGTTCTGCTCCTGTTGACAAAATTGAGTAGGAATGTGCCCAGAAGCACATGCAGAAATGGATCTATTACAACTTTTCCTTTTTCCTTGGCCACTCTCCCATCACTGAGCAATTCTTGTGAGATGAGCGGATACTTTATCTGCTCACACATTCACAGGCTGGGGATAAAACAAAGACCTGGATAGCAAAATGAACTTGTCAGCAGGGAACAAAAAAAAAAGAAGAGTAAGTCACCAAGGTTCAAGTGCCCAGCACCTCTCATTTTTCATTCTAACAGACAATACATAGGTATGGTTCTTACCCTCAGTAATGCAGAGGAGCATGCTTTTTACTTCCTTAGTGTAAAAGGAGCTACCATAATAGATAGTAACTTTGGATGAAGACCTTAAGCATTGCAAACAGGTGGCAGAATATTCACAGCACACACAGGCTTGCACCTGAGAATCGAGCCTACTTCACATATCCCAAACCATCTGATAGTCTGGTAACTAATACCCTGAAGAACATTCTAACTCATTCTTACTCACACAAAACATGATGTTTAGATCTGATGAAGATTACTCACCAGAGTAAATTTTTCATTTAAAATCATGCCTTGCAGCTATCATGGAAAACTGTTTGCTATCCCCAAAACACGTATTACCTGATGTTATATTGCTTTATCTAGAGAGATGAGCACCAAGTCAATTTTGTAAGCTGCAGCTGCTAATCAATATGCTTTAGTTGAAGACTACATCCAAATATTGTTTCTTAGAGCTATTTGTGGATTGTAGATGTGTCATCAAGGATAAAACAGATAAAAAGAGACTACTTCATTACTTCTGGTGTTTATAAAATTGAGCAACTTTATCCCTTTTGGTTTATTCTGAAATGAAAAACCAGAGCCAGCAGGTCTCCCATCTAACTTACAATAAAAGAGTGATGAAGGAGAAAGGTTTGATTTTCAAAATGGTGTAATTATATGGTTTCAAATATAATTCTATAACCAACCCTCTCTCACCCCAGCTTTTTAAAGACATCTTAGAAAATACCAGGTTTGCGTTTCTTTCTTTTGCCCTACCAGATAGGATCCCAAAAGGCAACAAAATGAGCTTCCAGTTTGTACCTGCACTTGAAACAGCTTTTCTTCCAATTAAATATAAGATGTTTGAATGAGCTAAATTAAACACTGGCTTTAGCATGCAGCATCCAGCTGTACTGCCCAGGCTAAGGCTGGGAGTTCTGTCCTTCAGACTGTAGACCTTGTATGAAGTTATCTTGTTAAGGGACAGGTGACTTGGTATTTCAAATATGAGATTATCATTGGTTGTACTACAATGAAAACAGAATTAAAAACAAACAAACAAACAAAAAAACCCAAACCAGTGGATACCCCTCTCCGTTCTTTCAGTTCAGTTTAAGTCATACCCTGACATAACATCTGAGGTTAAAAGTCTTGACGCTTTCAAGGCATTTATTCCAGCGTTTCCAATTTAGGATCATTTTCTGCAGGTGCTCCCTATAATCTTTGTTGAGGTCCAGACTGACCAGCCTACAATAGCAGGGAATGATTCACCAGGCAGCTAACTAAGAGATGTATATTTAGTTTTGGCAAGAGCAGGAATAAGCAGGCATATACTTTGCAAGTGTATTTGAAAAGTTCACTCTATTTACTGAATGTCTATTTTTTTTGCCCCAACCCTGCAATCCTTGGTAGTATCTAGAATAATATTAAGAAAATTGCACTACAGCTGATGTAGCTGAGGTTGAACCTTGTCTGCTTATTCCCATGTATTTCGTCAATATGTCACTGCTTGCTTTTCAAAACAAACAGCAACTACTTTCTCAGCTGCCCTGTTTCCTACACTTACCTTGTGGTGCACGATCTTTATAAAGGAGATAAGGAAAATACCTATATTAAGAATGCCAAGAGGCTTTTAATAATTCAATGCATAGAAGTGCACTATTGTTATAACCGAGCAAGTATTCCCCAACACAAAAGAAAGGTTAAACTTTCTCCACTCTAAGGGTTAAAAAAACCCATGTAATGCAGGTGCTCCATGAAATGCCACCTTTTTCTGTATCAGCTTAATTCATTTACATGTGTATAGATTAATTAAGACTTTATCTGATACTCAGACTGAGAAAAAAAGAGGACTGTTTCTGCACTGCAAGCTGGTTATGGCCAACAGGGCTTCTCACTCCTCGCTGGGGTACATGGGTCAGTACTAACCTAAAGATACTGCTGCGTGCCCCTTGCTCGGAGGGTGGGGAAAGTGAGATGAGGCAGTCAGCCCATTTTCTCATGGATCTAGTTTTTCAGTGGCTGCTATCAAATTCATTGAAGCAAGGATTTGACTGAGCAGGAAGATAGAATTACGTCTCCTTCCCACAGCTCAAGGTCAGGATAAAGATGGAGGATGGCTGCAAGTCATTTTATGTGCATTTATTGATTTGGTATTCTGACCAAATTTCCAACATGAAAGGATTAAGACACAGCGAATATTTAGTCACATATTAACTGGTATTGATATAAAATCTTAACAGCAGCCATCTCAACAGCATACCAGACTTCTCAAATAAAACCCGAATTGGGAGTTATCTTGTGCCTTGGTAAAGACTTGCCACTAATAAATCTGAAATGTTTACAAAGAGCAAACAGATGTTCACTGTAGAAAGAGGTACTCGGGGGTGCAGAAGAGAGGAAACTGTATCTTCACAGTAGTGTAGGATTGAAAATGCAGAAAAGCATCAGCATGAGATCTGCAAAGCACTAGTCTGCACACTCAGGCCTCTGAAGATCTGATCCACACAGAGCTCGCACCAAACACAGGAGTAAGAAATGCATCAGTGCAGTATCTGCTTACTTGTTCTTCCATTTTGGACACACACATACAGCAAAGTTTCTTTGGGCCCTAGAATACATAAACACAGGCAGATTTGTTCACCTGAAATAAACGTTGTCTTCCAAAATGCAGTATGACAACCCTGGCAGCAAAGCCACCCCTTTCCACCTCCTTTCCCCTAGCCTCGGGCTAGCCGTAGCTGAAGTACAGGCTCTTCTTCATCTCTCCGTTCCCAGGTTTCAAACTTCCCTCCTTCTCTCTTGCACCCCTTCATCTGAGGCTGCATTTGCTCCAGCTGCTGCTTCTTGACAGAAGGATTTCAGATGCCCCTTGAATGAAGAGGCTCCATGTAATAAAAGCATCTCCAAGGAGAAACATTTATGAGCTCCCCGCACAACCCCCCCAGCACTTTCCTTGGTCAGCATGCAGTCAGGAACATCAAAAAGGGAGTCCAGACCCAGAACCTTGTGGTTTTACTAAATAAGAAGAGCATATGTCCATGCATTGGGTAGATAAAAAGCTTTTATGGAAACAGATTTGATGCTACTATCCCTCTGTCCTTGGGTTTCAGAGTCTGGAGGAGCAGCTGAGTGACAGACCAGTAAGTACCTAAGCCAGCTAGGTTGTGTTTTATCACACAGGAGCTTTCAAAGTCCATTATGTATTATCACACACATTGAACCACGGGGCACTTGCCCAGACTGTCAGTGACTGTTTTACTTGGTATTTTCACCTGGAACTCGGCTCTTGTTTCTTTCGGGTCACTTTTTATTTTTAATTGACCTTGAATCATTAGTTACAGCCAAACAAAATCATAACTGTGTAATACCTGACTCCTAGGAAATGATTTTCAGTCTCTGCCACTATGGAATATCTTATCTCACATTCAGAAAAGGTCTAAAAACTACAAAGTATATTGGGAATGCATTTAAAATAAATAAATCAATTGTTGCTACATCACCTACTATCCAGAAATGTGTAATTGCTGAGTGTTTTTAGCAGAGTTTGCTCTGTAAGGCACACCACCAGTACAAATCTGGTTTATAGTTTACTTTGTCCAAAAATCCAGGAGCTGTCAAAAGAAGCAGACAGTTACCAGAGTTAAAGCACATTATTTTGCTATCAAAAGAAATCCTGGGGATCTTTAATCTTGCTTCACAAGCCCTGGACATGGTAAACAGTAAAGAACATTTCCAGTTGTGCCCAAGCCTATTTCCACATTAGTACAACCCTACCTGTGCTAGCCCCATCTCCCAAAAGAGAATTTACATTTTATCACATAATTTCTTCATCTTCATTATGCAAAAATCATGTGTTCCCTAGGTAAATAGCACGAATTGCTTGACAACAAGCTGCCTCCCTCTGTAACAGAGCTATGGGAGACCAGCCGCTGAAAATCCGCTTATCATTACACAGTAAGGAGAGGGAGAATACCAGCACAGTCCTGCTTTTTGCATATTTAAATACAATGTGGCGTGGGACATGGGCAATGCAAGCACCTGCCTCTCACAATACCTCTTTCGACCCTTACAGGGCAAAGAGGACGGGCTCCCGGTATGTCAGCGAATGCAGGGCAGGAGCCCACATGGCCCCACCAGAGGTCCTCAGCCCTGAAATTAGATTAAGAGCACTTTGTTCCCCCTCCTTCGATAAGACAGCGCGTGAGAACAGAGCAGCAGAGCACCTCCTCGGCCCGAGAGGAGCTGGCTTACTGGCCCGAGGTGTCAGCATGTTGGCTCCTGGCAAGGGCTGGGGGAAGGCAGAGGGACCCCAGCATCGGCTCTGGGATAGCACCTTCGAGTCCGCTCACCACAGTGCAAGGAGTGGGGTGTTTATTGGTGTTATTTTAAGACAATCACAGCGTCCCGTCACCTGGGGCTTTGGTCTTGGCGGTGTTGGCGTGACACTGCATGCGATTCACTTGTCCACATGAGGTGCTGGGCTCCCCACAGTGTCTGGTCAGGCCCGGGGGGGCCGCTCCACGTTGCCAACGCGGCCAAGCGAGGCCAACCTGGGCTGTGGGGCAGCCGCGGGCTCCGGCCCCCTGTCCAGTGGCTGTTCCGGGGCAAAACCGTCCCTGGGCTACTCGCCCCCTTGGGCGGCATGGCCCGCGGCACCGCCGCCGTCGAACACGTCGGGGCTGTCGGCCAGCAGTGAGGTGCGCACCTTCCGCCTCTCCTTGAAGCGGCCCGAGTGCGAGACGCGGAGGCTCCGCCGGTTGCCACCGCCCGCCGCCGCGGCCTCGCCGCTGCCGAACGGGACCGACTGCTCCTCCCTGCCGCCGGGGTTGGGGGGTTCGGCGGGGGCGTCGCTGGCGGCGGCGGGGGGCGGCGGCCCGGCCGCCGCTTCCTTGTGCTTCTTCTTGCTGGTCAGCGACTTCCACCAGGGCCCCGCCGAGCCGCCCTTGACGCCGGCGCGGGGGGCGGCGGTGGCCGCGGCGCTGTCCGCCATCTCGGGCTCCTGCAGGCAAGAAGAGGGCGAGGGCGGGCTGGCAGCCGGGCACCGGGCCCCTCCGCCGCTGTTACCCAGCGCGGGAGAGGCGGGCAACGCTTCCGGGGGAGGCGCGGGTCTGGCATCGGCAGCCGGGGGGGGGGGGGGGGGGGGGGCGATGTCGGTCTGTGCCCCTGGCCGAGCCCCGGTGACGGGCTCTGAAGCGCTGCCCGCTTCCCCGTGCGCGATGGACAGTTAAATCAAGCCCCGGAGCCGAGCCGCGGGACACGCTCCCTGCCCGCGAGCCCCAGGAGTGGACCCCGAAGTCCGGTACCTTGGGGCTGCTGCCTCCCGCCGGGAGCCCGTGTACCTCCTGCGATGGGGCCTCTCTCGCTCCCTCCCTCCTCCCCTCCCGCCGGTTCCCGGCGCAACAGGTACAGGAGGCAACACTGACCTGCCCGCCGCCTGCGGGAGCGCTCTCCTTACCCCCAGGGGAAGAGCGGTCGCCCCTACGGCTCCATTGCCGCGGCCGGGAAGGACGCAAGAGGCCAGCAGGAGCGGCGGCTCTGCGGCCGCGGCAGGTGTCGGCCGGCCCCCGGCTCGTCCCTATGGGCGGGGCGGCAGCGTGGCCGGCCCCGGTGCCCGGGCGGCTCCCTCTCACCTGCGCGGCTCCGCCGGGGCGGGGCGGGGCGGGGCCGGGCCGCAGGAGGGTCCGTGACCCCCTAAAGGGACACCCTGCCGTGAAGGGACAGGGATGGGGTTGGGGGGGACTTCGGGCGGGTGAGGGCGTAGTGAAAGCCCGGGCTGAGCAGCGGAGGCGATGGGGTCAGCCTGCGTGGCGGACACGGTAACACGTTCTGTGCATGCACGCAGCGGGTGCGCGCAGGTGAGGGTTTTGCAGCGTTAGAGAAAATAGAATTGTCTTGAATTGCCTCTGTGAAAAACCCAAGGAGAATGTAGCTGGCCCACTAAGAGAGGCAGTGCCGTCTCATATCTTTACTTGAACTGGCTTAAAATTGGGATTTGAATTTCTGCGTGGTGATAGATTGAGAGCAGCCCTGCGGAGAAGGACTTGGTGGTGTGTTGAATGGAAGCTGAACATGAGCCGGCAGTGTGAGCTTGCAGCCCAGAATGCCAACCGTATTCTGGGCTGCATCAAAAGGAGCGTGACCAGCAGGTCGAAGGAGGTGATCCTGCCCCTCTACTCTGCTCTCATGAGACCTCAATTGGAGTATTGTGTGCAGTTCTGGTGTCCTCAACATAAAAAGGACATGGAACTGTTGGAACAAGTCCAGAGAAGGGCCATGAAGATGATCAAAGGGCTGGAGCACCTCTACTATGAAGACAGGATGAGAGAGTTGGGCATGTTCAGCCTGGAGAAGAGAAGGCTTCAGGGAGACCTTTTAACAGTCTGCCAGTACCTAGAAGGGGCCTATAAGAAATCTGGAGTGGGCTTTTTCCAAGGGCATGTAGTGATAGGACAAGGGGGAACAGCTTTAAACTGAAAGAGAGGAGATTTAGATGAGGTAGTAGGAAGAAATTCTTCACTGTGTGGGCAGTGAGGCACTGGCACAGGTTGCCCAGAGAAGCTGTGGCTGCCCCATCCCTGGCAGTGTTCAAGACCAGGCTGGACACGGCTTTGAGCAACCTGGTCTAGTGGGCATTGGCAGAGGTGTTGAACTAGATGATCTTTAAGGTCCCTTCCAACCCAACCCATTCTATGGTTCTATGATTCTATGATATGGCCATACAAATGTTTTTACCTTGTTTTGTTCATCCAGAAAGGAGAAGGAAGATTTGCTTGTACCACACCACGTGTTAGAAATGGTGATTTGTTCTTTGGAGAGCTCTGCCCTGTAACACACACTTGATGCCTAACACCCCTCCCATGACTTATTTGTACCTTTAGAGAAAGAGAGCACCAGCATCTCTCCTCATCTTGTGTCCCAGGGGACTGCCTAGGAAAAAGGGAATTTACAGAGAAATAAAGGTAATAATTATTTTGAAATGCCTATTTCACAATGTTATTGTTTGACATTTATAGCTTCCATTCTGGTTACAAGCTTACACAGAACATTCACTGCTGTATTACTTACATTATTTTGATTACCATAGACCTGACCTCTTAGCTCACATAAAGCCAGACTTATATCAAATTGGTGCATTTTTTTCCCAGTCAAGCCTGTTTCAAAGAGTCTCTCAGTGAAAGAGGTTTGTCCTTTTCGACACTGCTGAAAGCAGGGCCTGCTGAAAAGAGACAGGCAGGTTGGAAAGCTTTGTAAGAGACTTGCGTGTGGGAGGGTGCTGCCTGTGTGTGTATGTGGTGGTGCAGAAGGACAACAAAACCTGCTCTGCATTTCAAAGTCACTGCTGGGAATCAGTCACAACATGCTGTTCCACAAGACTGTCACTAAGGTTAGTGTTTATATGAAAACAGCTCTGACAGTGAAAATGTATGTCCTGCCCTTTTCTTGCTGCAACAGCACTCAGTGTGTTCCTTCACTAGGCATAAATTTACAATGTTGATATAAAAAGGTAAAACAATCCACTCTTTTCAATGCATGGAAGTCAGCTACTATACTCATTAATAAAATTGGTCCTCTATCATGGTATCTGAAGATAAAAGTAAGGTCCTGTTCCTACAGCAGAACAGAATACAAGTATTTGTGGCTGTTGACACCAGTACCCTTCCTTCCTAGCTCTTCCTAGGCCCTGCAAAAAACCCCAATTCATCCAGTATCCATACTCCTGAGCAGAGAACCCACACACTGAGCAGGGAGAGAGAGTTGATCATTACTGAGGCCAGCACACTGCAGTTTTTGCAACTTCAGTAACAACTCGGTTCTTTAGGCTTTAGATTTCCAAAGTCTGTCCCTGATCCCTACCCTGTGAAGCTAATGTCTGGAACAACAGAAAACCTTAACTGTCCTGTACTGACACTGGCCCTCCTAATACTGAGAACTGGGCAGCATGCAGTAGTAATAACACAGGTTCCTCAGTATTTAGGTACCTAACCTGTTACCTTGTTATGCATACCTATGGAACCCCAATCTCTTGATGTTCTTGGGCAGCAGCATGTGGTAAATAATACAGATCTTCATGCACATTGGTCATACCCATGCCTGCCATACAGTAGAACAGAAAATCAGGTATCACCAAATATTACCTGCAGCAGTTTATGTTCTTCAT
Organism: Pezoporus flaviventris; assembly: GCF_033815535.1. Taxonomy (NCBI): domain Eukaryota; kingdom Metazoa; phylum Chordata; class Aves; order Psittaciformes; family Psittacidae; genus Pezoporus; species Pezoporus flaviventris. Next base: position 17,292,242 of record NW_026892585.1, on the reverse strand, counting down.
TATCTACAGTTTAAAATCCTGGAGCCAACCCTACTCCTCCTAACCTTTGGATTAATAACAGATGGCTCATGCTTTCAAGAAAGAGAGAATACTCTGACCCTCACCTCGTCAGGCTTTGCAGAACTTTGATGGGCTTGGATCCTGCTATCCCCGAGTCTACTGCAAACTGAACCCTGACTGGTTATAAGTGAACTGAACTGGTTATAAGTAGCTTCTCCACTTACAACCAGCTTCGCATTTCTGCTGTAGCTTATAAAGCACTGGCTCCAGCTGGCACAAGCTTTCTTCCTACCTGTAGTCCTTACAACATCCTGCAATAATCCAGGGCCTTGAGGCTTTGAACTCCCAGTCCTGGCTCTAGCTGTAGCATCAGCATAATTATATCCAGAATACTATGCCTTCAGAGAAAGATAATGTAAAGTATGGCTCCCATGCAAGATCCATTGATGTCCCGAATCTGCAAGCCCCAGAGCATTCAGCTATAATCATAGTTCCCTAAGGTTCAGCTTTCTGAATCTCAGCCATGATCTTTAATCAAGGAATTAATCTCTACAGCTAAAGAACATAAAATGGAGATAAGATTGAGAGCATCAATACATGAGCCCTATAGTCTCTTCATTGCCTTTAGATAGCTGTAGGGGATATAGCAATATAATTCTGCTTTGAAGATCCAGTTAGATGGCATTCTTCTCCTTGTGTGTTTGTGAATTACCTTCCTACTCAGAGTTTTCATCAGTTCTTGGTTATTGGCAGGAGGGTCTGTTGGCACTCAAATCATCCTCCCTTTTCTGCAGACCTTGACTCTGTGCTTGTCAATAAAGAAATAAAAGGGAGCTGGGCCTCTTCAGCCTTGAGAAGAGAGTGGGACCTGGTCGATGTGCGTAAGTATTTGATGAGAGGGTGTAAAAAGGATGAGGCCAGATTCTTCTCGGTGATGCCAAGTGATAGCACAAGAGACAACGGGCATGAACTAAAACACAGGAAGGAACATGAAGGAAGAACTTTACCACACGGGTGATGGAGCTTTGGAATAGATTTGTGGCCACACAGGTTCATGTGTACAGCAAGATTTGGGGATAGTGCAGCATCAAGGGAAAATGATGTAGCCTCTCCAGCTGCTGACACTCTGGGCAGCTTGAACAGCTGAAATGCCCACTTGTGGACCCTTCTGCAAGCCTTCCTCCCAGCCCCATCTCCTTTTCTGCCCCCTCTGGCCCCAGCCACTAGCAGGATCAGGGCAGCAGGCTGCCCTTGCCCTCTGCATGTGGGAGTGTGATGCTGGCAGCAGCTGAAGGTAGAGCAGGAGAGGCTGTCGGCTGTCTCCATCTCCAGGTGGGAAGAACAGGGAGACAGCAGCAGCCTAGTTAGGTTAGGAAAACGCTCTCCCTCTGGGTATGAGTGCAGGCAGGGCCCTGTGTGCAAACACAGTTAATCATCTCACAGTGTCTCATTTGTACTGCACTCACTCTGCAGTGTTTGAGCTTATCATAAAAGACACAGCTGCTCCATGTACTCTGCAAACCGCTCTCAGTACCTACCTTCATTTTCACCTCCTTACAGTGTGACTTTGAGCCTTCCTTCAGGCCAGCTGTTTACTCCTGCCACCTCTCCAAGGTCTCACTAAAACCAGAGTTTTGCCCAACACTACACACGGAGTCCCTCGTGTATCCTAAATTTGACAGTAATGCACAGCTCAGGTCTTTCAAGCACCTTATTTCGGAAGAGATCCCAAACCTGATACATTCCTCCCCAGAGTCTCAGTCCAAGTGCCCCTGCAGCCCTGTCTCCTTCATTAAGCATAAACATTGTGTGAGCTTTGAGTCTGTTAAGTGTATAGCAAAGTGTAGTCTTACCTCTTGCTTAGAAATAAAATGAAAGTTTTGTGCTCTGTTAGACCCATTGCACAGCTTAATTTGACATCAGCTTGGAGAATGGTGAGTTGAGAGCAAAACTCTGTCTGCTTTGTAGCTTCATTTTTAGGAAGTCTTCCTGAGGAAACAGTATCTGCACTTACACTCTTTGTTTCTCTTGTTTTGCAAACTCTTCCTTAGAAATTTCTACATCCTTTGTCTAATTCTAATGGTATTTGACAGCAGAGGAGAGATCATTAAGTTTCACAACACTGGTCTCTAGGTAGAGGAGCCCTAAATTGGTGTCTTAGTTAGTTCCCTGTTTGGTTTTGACTGCCAGCTGACTTTTCAGTACACTTTGGAGTCAGACAGAGCACATGCTGCCTTGTCTCCACCGTGGTGTTCTCAGGAAACAATTCCTTCACTCAGCTGCCCTGGAAGGTTTGAAATATTTAAACCTGACAGCAATGAGTCTTGCATAGACAGGTATAAAGAAGAGATTTCAGCTGTTCCTCAGCACTCAGGGAAGTTACCACCTTACAAACCATTAATGTCAGGGCATATTTTAGTAATTGTGGCTAAGACACCTCTGCTTTATGGGGTCAAGTTGTCTCACCCCACAGCTCCAAGGATGAGCTATAAGGAGGTGCAGAGTTGCCTCCATCACATGAGAAGATGGGACTAACTGAATGGCAGGTGGGATTCATGGGTGGATGCCTGCAGTAGGGCACTGCCGCTGCACCCACAGCACTCCACCAAAGGCACTCCACCCACAAAGGCACTCCACCAAGTACCTGGAGTGGAAGAAGGTTACTGCCCAACATCGAGCGCGGGCAGGCTCCAGTGCAGTCAGACACAGGTATCTCACCTGCTTCCAGAGGAGCAGAGCTGGTTCCACTCAAGATGAAATGACCTCCAGGGAAGTTACATCAGCTTGAACATAGCCTCATGGAGCGTCTCTCAAATGACTCTTACTACTCTCTCGTGCCTCATGTGAGAGAAGTTATGCTTTTATTGAATGCTTTGAAGCAAAGGAAAGGTTTCGGTGTAATTAATTTTTTTTTCCTGTGTACTGAAGTGTAGCCTTCCATAAATATCCTTTTTCTTTTGTTTTAGTAGTAAGTTTTACCGAAGTAAGTCTGCTGCCTTTTTATTTCCTTGAATGGTGGATCTGGAACAGAGACAATCCGATCTCAGAGGTCCTGCTTGGCCCCAGACGCAGCAGTGACGGCTACAGCAAGTCTGACATGAGATGAAGCGTGAGCACAAGGTGGCACTAACGAGGTACGGAGGGGACAAGGTCCCTTCACCTCCATGCTCAGTATGCTGCTGAGGATGCTGGGCATTGTTAAATCAGCCAAGACAAACATGAACAGTTCATGAGATATTTGTGTTTTAAGATGCATAATCATACCTTTCCCTCTGTCCAACAGATTAGAATGTCTGCTCTCTGAAGACTCTAAGCATGGGTTTTTTTAAACACACAGGTTTGTACTGTCACTGAATCCTTAAGAGGAGATGTGTGTGGAAGACCCCAGATGGTGAGATATTTCAAAGCTACCAGTATGCTCATAGTAGAGGGAAAGGGAGAAGCAGAATGGCTTGCTTGTCTTCCTACAAAAAAAATAAATGAAAGGGTTCTAAAATACTGCTCCTGCCTTAAAAAAACCCTAACTCATTACTGAACTGACCAGAAAAAATAAAGAAAATCATTGGTAATTCAATAAATATTGAATACAAATGTTTGTGTTCAAGGGAGTAGAAAGTGCTCTGATGGCATTTTGGGGTATTGGTTGGATTGATACTGTGATTCATTGCTCACTTGAAGTTTTACACAGAGGCTTTTCAGGATGGTCACACATAACAAATGTGTGCATAGGCTTGGCTGTGGTTGTGCGGGCATCCAAGTGCCAGCCTGGAACTGCTGACATGCAGTAAAACTGCTCTAAGTTTTCCCAGCAGGAAAGTTCCCAGCAATGTCAGGATCGTAATTAGCGATTGATTTTCATCTGGCAGCTTGCCATCTGGTCAGAGCGACAGACACCAGAACTCTTTAACACATTTAATGGGATTTCTCCTTCCATTTACACTATCATAAATTACAAAGCATATTTCACTTCACAAAATAAAACCATTTCCAGATCATTTTTATGACAGTATTAAGTAGTACATAACCTACAACAAATAGTCCTGTACAAGGCAGGAGGATCTATGGAAGTATTGGGAACTCAGACTATTTAGCATTTGCTCTGCAATCTGGGTTAATCTATCTAGCCCTTAGTTATTTCTCTAGGAGACGACAAGTTTACAGCCATACCCTCCACCTCCCTGCATTATCATAGTTACACGTATTTTTCAATTTGAATAGAAACATGTGCTCCCTGAAATAATTCAGGAAATGGCATCACTGAGTTACCAAGCATATGATACAAATGATCAAGAGGAAGGGTTATTAGGTATTTTTTTGTACTGAAAATTGAGTATGGTAGTAAAGTATATGTTGATTTTCTATGCTTGCAGAAAAATCTCATGCTGAGAAACAGTTGTAACATTAGGAATAAGTTGCAATTAGACTATGAACTCCATAGGTGTGAGGGGCGAAAAATAGTGAAATTTGGTAATAATTAAATTTACCAACCCCCACATTTTCTACTTTTTTCTTTTTTTCTTTTTTTTTTTTTTTTTAAAAACAAACCATTGGGAAACACATTCAAGATAAATACCTACATTTTTAGCAGATTTACTGTACATTTATAAATACAGAAACATGACAAAACAGAACTCGCTTTTTACAGAAAAACCAAATCCTTCATATTGAACCCAAAAAAGTGCTAACTTTTCAGCAAGGCCAGAAAATATCCAGTGTCCCAGCATCACTTAACTTACATATTTCTGTAATCCAAGAAAAATCTGGCACGTGAAACTGATTCTACCACCAGGATTTTTCAGAAATTCTCAATACTGTATTTTACATGGGAGTTAAAAAAAAAAAGGAGAGAAAATACTGTGTGTTTTGGGAAACAGCAAATGACTAAAAGTGTACAGTGTTAGGATGCTAGTGCCTAAATGCAAAGAAACTTTAGGAAAGCTGGAATACACACAAGAAAACAAAAAACTCATAATACAAGAGGTATGTCAGGATAATACTGCAATAGTAGTAATTGTTTTCATTATATCGTAGCAAAAATGCAAGAAAAATTATGTGGAAAATAATCAATGCACCGCATTGATTTATAGTTTGCTAAAATAAAATGCTGTTTTTTCAGCTAGGTAAAGTAAAAATATCTTTATAATATAGGTTCTGTTTCACAATTGACATATATAATTATGTCTCATGGAAAGGGAAATGTATAGGCGTATACAATTAACACTGATTAAGTACCTTTTTGCTTCTCTAGCCATATTAAAATATGTTTTGTGTTTCTTAATAAGTTAACAATAAAATTGTTTGCAGCTTCTCAAAACAAATATACATCTGAGGCAAGGCAAAAGACACAAGGTAAGAGGATTTTTTCTGACCTTTTTTGTTTCCCTTCTACAAAGAGGCATATGTCTATGAGACATAGGCTTTCCCTAACCATTTTGGCATCCATCTGCAACTTTGCAGAAATTGAAGTGCAGTCAAGGAACTTTCTCCTTTCTGTTTAAAAGAATTTAAAGAAATGTTTCTCCTTCAAACGAATTGTTTCAAAACAAATGGCTTTGAAGATTTGCCTCTCCCTGTCTAAAAGAGAACATCTTCATTTTCTATTAAGATCTGCACAATTAACTTCTGGTACCGCATGTCATTCAGCGTCGCAAGGGTACTGTCCTCTGGAGGTCTCATTAAAGTAGGCCCAAACACTATTCCCAGGTTTTCAGCATTCATAAAATTATCCTTTTCATGCAAGGTAACCCTAAAATACAAGGGAAAAAAAGGAAAAGTAAGTAGTTGTTTGCTTCCAGAAGAAAAGGGTATATGCATCTTAATGTGCAGTCCTGCTTTCACATCAAGCATTGGTAGATAAGGACATTTTTCAGTAAGAATTTTTACTTTCGCTCATTATAGTAACTGCTTCCACAGCAAGTCCAATGCAGCTATGGTGGAGCTGAGATTTCCAGTGCCTTGAAACTTCCCTCATGTGACTCTTAAGTGATTTTTCCACCTTTAGGTGATAAGAATTAGTGGCAATTGCTTTTTTGAGAAGTATAATCATGATTTAAATGATGATGTGTGGAAGCAGTCCCCTTATGCTACAGGGACTACAGCTCTCTGGCACTTTGTGCTTGGTGTGCATCACACCAGAGGTGTGGGTGGGCTTCCCAAATATGAACCCAGATCTTATATTGATTACCATTGCCCCCCATGCTCCCAGACATGCTTCCAGCATGCAGGAACCTACCCCTTCCCACATTTCTGCCTTGCTGACTGCCTCAGGCCAACTAGCATCTGAGTGATTACTTGTTATACTTTAGGAGAAGGCTCAATCCTGGAGCAGCTTGGAGAGCGGGCTTGCTAAAGTCAGGCTCCTACAAATGCCATTGATCCTTGACAGAAAAAAGGGGCAGTTCTAGGAAGGAGCCCAGGCTGTTTTGCTCCCTGACATGGGTCATACAATGTAAGAATACAAGAATAGGCAGACTATGTGTGACTGGAGCAGGGACCACCAAGGACCGGCCAAGCTGCAGAGAAGTTAGCCTTGATTGGAAAATCAGTCAGGGCTGCTGGAAAGTGTGCTCAAGGTTTTCCTCCAGGTAACAGAGCTGGGCCATATCAGTGTTGTCCCAGCAAGCCTTTGGCATTCAAGTTTGGTTCTGAGAGTGCTTTTGCACTGCAGTGTAGACACAGCCACAGTCCCTTGAATGGTCACTGTCCCTCCCGGACCAGATACTTGCTATTACTAAGTCCAGCATAAGTTCTCTGTGGAACTACTCTGCCAGGGTTGACCACTTCTGGTATTGGAGCCAGCTCTCCTGGGAACAGCTGATATTGCCCCGGCCATGGCAATTCCAAGCTGGGCAGCAGTGGATTCACTCATGCCATAAGGGGATGAACAGGCTGAAACCAGAAGTAACCTGGTCTTTCCTTGATTGCAAGGTCTTTAGACGACTAGGTCCTGCTCCTACTATTGGCTTTCTGCAAGGAGTGGCTCTGTCACAGAAAAACACTGTTCCTCTTTGCCTTCAGGACAGAAGTCCATTAATGCCCCTACTCACAGATGCATCCTAATCTTCTAGCACAGAGACATTGGTTGGGCTTTGCAAGGAGAAAAGACAAACCAAGGCTGCCACCACTGTGCAAGTGTATGTGTAACATCCTGCTTTCTGTCTGTGGATGTATGCAGCACAGATGTTGAACAGCTATTCAGTACCACATACATCTTCCTAGCATCTCTGTGCAGGAGTGCTTGCTGGCACAGGGAGAAGACAGAGGAGATTCACAGCTTCACTGCAATGTCACCATGGATGGAGCTGTACGTATTTCACCACATGGGGGACTGCTCGTGCTATTGTATTCCCTTTAGTTTTGAGCAGAAAGTTATCACAGAGATAAGTGAAAAAAAGCAATTAAGTCATTGACTGACAAACTCCATTTTCATTGCTGACACTGTCCTTTGCTGGATTTTCCTGTGCTTTTAACAACAACACAGTGCAGTTTCTTTTCTGTTGAGAAACAGTACTGGTGTAGAGGCTGTGATCCTGCAGTCTTTACATAGACTCCTTGAACGGGCATGTGTTTTCTCCATGCAGGAAGAGCCCTATGGGGCTGGAGCTGGGACTCAATGTTTAATCTACAGAAGAGGATAGGCTGAACCTAAAGATCCTTTCCTCTTTCATATTCAGATCTCTCGAACAAATTCTCTATAGGAACTAATATGTGTAAAAAAGTAGGCTCTGCTTGATTCTTGCCTTAGCTGTGATGTGAGCAAACAAACCTGATTTCCTTGCAGACACTGAACGGCATGGTCTGGGAGAGGAAATACATTGCGTGACTTGCAGGTATTTGAGAGAGAAGCTTGATCAGCTGTTTGGACTATTTCTGTCTCATCCATAGCTCAGCTCAACAGCTGAACCAAAGCCTGTGCTGCAGTTCATGAAAAAGAAGGTAGGCAAGTTAATACTTGCCTGTTATGGATTCTGTGTGCAAGTTGCTTGTCTGCAGCCTCCATGGGCTTTCTTAAAAGCCAGCATGGTTCATCCCGAGTTGTCAATGTGTGCGTGCTGACAAGGGTTTATATTTGCACATCTCATTTCTGCAGAGTCCGAAGAAGTTCCAGCATGCCCCAGTAATGTCTTATCGAAAGGAAAAATTACTCAGTTGTAATGACCTGAGCTGACTCAAAATGAGGAAAAATCTCTGCATAATGAGAACACGATTGAGCATGAAATGCACTTCACACAAGCTCTCTGATGGAATTTTATGTGACTTGAGGCCTTTTTCTTTGTAGGTTGGCATTAACAGTGCAGAATGGTGCAGATCAAACCCAGAAAATACTTCAAATTTGCAACTGTATTGCAAGTGCTGGGACCACTAAGCAAAGATCAAGGATTTGCTGTATAAAGGGTAAGTATTCTATTCCTGCCTTATCCCCTTTTCTGTTGATTCCAAGTAGCACTATAAACTTTAACGAGAGACAAGGGTCATCTTAGGCAATGCATCTTCAAATGAAGGCCTGCTTTGAGATGACAGTGCCAGTCTTTACTCAGCTTTGATTTTTGAAAGCTTACAAAGAAGACTTCCTGGGGCATGTAAATACCCAAAGTAGCAAAGTGGAGTCAGCATGGTTTTGCAAAACAGTTCTGCATGAAATTAGTGAAAGTGGGGCATCCTCTTTGGAGCACTTCCTAGTTTTCCTAGGTATCTAGCTGAAAACTTAGAAAACTCGGCAGTACACTCCCAAGTTACTTCAGAAAATGAAATGTAGGCCTTATGAATCCATATGTATGCGTTATGTATGCCTAAAGAAACTTTGTAAAGTGAAGGAAGCAGAGTGTGTTTAAAACTAAAACAAATATAATGGGTAAGGGCCTGTATTTCTTTTACTAGCCATATAAAAATAGGCCCTGTTTGATTCTCGGCTTTACTGTGATGTGAGCAAACAACTCGCAAGAGACAGCTCTTTCCTTCTAGGGTTATCATTTAAGAAGACAAATCAGGAGGTAAGGGGAGGCAGAAGCAAAGCATGATCTAGTGACTTATTGCAGCACATCTAGTACCTACAATTCCAGTCTTTTTCAGCTATTATCTGTCTCAGAAAAGCGTGACAAATCTCAATTAACTCTTCAAAGGTTTGCACTGATCTTCCAGCAAAAGGATCTATGCTGTATATGTGCATAGCTTCTATGCATTTACACAAACATAGCTTGTCTGCTGATTTATAACATTATTGTTTTAGTGGCAGTGCTCTAATGGAAGCTTTATTGGCACTTTCTGTAATTCTCTCTTTCAAAGCAGAAAATTGTTAAGCTCTTCAAGAATTATCCTGCATGCCAATTAACTTACTTTTTGAGATGAATCATTAGGTATCTAAGTGTCTCGTAGTGAGCAGCAGGGAGTAACATCAACACTTCATGTATTGCTTCTAGTCGTTCATCAGGATTGGAGATTTCTGTTAAAACGCCAAACACGATTAATGTTAATAGGGCTTTCCATTTGTAAACAGCCATAATTCAGGAAGCGAACTTATTATTATGGAGTCATTTACAAGCCATTGCGTGTGCTTAGAGGGATAAATACTAAACTCATAAAAATGGAGCTTATCAGCAACTGCCGAATCCTCAAAGAAAAAAAAGCTTTACAAAGAAACCAGCAACAAAGACCACCCAATAGGTATCTTTACGGTGTGTAGCTCTATCTACAGGCTTGTATAGGTACAGTACCTGAGTTTTGTTAAGTGCTTTGTAATGCTCTGCCCAGAACTGACTCTCTAAAATCTTGTGTAAGATTACTTCCATTAAGCTTCAAAACCAGATCAGAGTGTGGGTATATGCCTTTGGAGACTATGCTTGAATATGTAAGTTTAGCTAGAGATTGAAATGACATGGAACGGCATAAACAAAGATTTTTGAACATATTTAAATGTGTAGGTATCAGTGATGGGAGAGCATCAGTGCTCATTTAAGAATGTCTGTCAATCTCTCTAAAAATCCGATCAGGATTTACAAGTGTTTTACATGAAAAGTATAGATTCCTAGGCTGTGAACTGAGCCAGAGATATTTGCTGCATGACTTTTAATACAAATGGCACTAGGACCCCAAAATTTTAGAAAATTAAGAATCTCTATATCCTGCTTTTAAGAGATTGTTGTATTTACGTGATAGGAACTGCTTCCTCTGGGCAAGTTCTTTGTCAGACAAGTGACAAGAAACAATTTCTCGGCCAAGGAAGGAGAGGACAGTGCAGGAGAGAGGTACCTGTGGTTGCAGGTGGGGTAAACCAGAGGGGAAGGGAAGGCAGCACAGTCACACAGACGGACCACTCTTCCTGCTGCTTATTGATACACAGGGTACCATTTCAAAATTGTTAAGGATACTTTTTTAAAGAAGAAAGCATTTTACTTCTTAGGTACTTCAGGTCTTTGACATTTTTGCTAATAAACTGAGTTTGATGCAATCCATCTGGTGAGTTTTCATTAAGGACTATCATTAAGTGGAAGGCTGTGCCCCGGAGAGCAGAATTTGAGGCAAAATGGTGGGGAAATAGGACACACACTCAAGGCTCAAACTGTTCACTCAGCCCTTACCCCTCACTCATCACTCGGTCTTGCGCTGTCAGCCAGAACTGTGGCCATGACACCAATCCCGGGATCCTCCCAGTGTCAGATGCAGCCCTTGCAATGGGACTGGACATTCTCCCTCTTGGCATAGAATTTGAGTCATTTGCAAGAAAAACCCTATCCCAGGGCATGCCTTGGCTTCACTGACTGGTACTGAAACCACACTTTCTGTAACTGGTCAGTTATTTTGATACCCTACATTTACTTTTATTTTTTCAACCTGCATGGTGTCCCATCTGATTAGCAATTAAGCAACAGTTTCTTGTGTAAGATGGGAATAGCAGAGAAGCAATGAACAGAACAATGCCCTTGCTTCCAATTTGTTACCTGTCTTTCTTTTCTTTAACATGGACAGCTTTATGGATGGGAAATGTAATTAAAGATTGATACAAATTACTATGCAATACTTACTTGCTGCCTCTATAAACTTGGAATAGGTGTCGTAGGTGATCACAGGAATGGGTAAGTCTCTGAAGTATAGCTTCAGTGCTCCAGCAATGATGTTTATGTCTGGATAAATACCGGCAGAAATATCAGCCTTGTCACCATCTGGAAGAGGAGAAAGAAATCTTTTTGAAACCAGGCTAATTTTGACTGAAGCAAGGCAAGGCTTCTAATGTAGATTTATTGTGTCCAATCTGACAAGAAAAAACAACCTGATAGCATTTGGAAGGCTTAAATGAAAATATATTGCTACCAAATTGACTGTATATGAATGAGGAATGGTAAGATCTTTATCTTTTAGCAAACAATTTATTTGCTTACATCTTTTGGAGGTGCTGATGATTACACCAACAATATCTGCAGTTTACCTTCTCACACATAATGTTTTAATGCCAGATGAAAAATCATGTTAATAATGTATTTATTGAATTTAGCCCGTTCACTGAAAGTAAGCTATTAATAACTGGTTCTGATGTTGCGCTTTGTATCTGCAGATCAATGCACAGGAGTATGAGCCACTCTTCATTTTTCACTCAGGTAAACAGAGGCACAGAGAAATAACATAAATTTTCAGTGATCCTCAAGAGATCAGTGGGTAAAGTCAGAGTAAACATCCAAATCTTGTAAATCTGCACCAATCTATCTATACTGATTAGCTAGGAAGAAAGTTGCCTTATTTTCTGGATGTCCTCTAATCTCTTAATATTTGACTTACTTATTGCAAAGATTTGAATTTAAACAGACAGCTATGGCATTTAGCTGTACAATTTATTCTGAAATGTGTTAAATGAGTATGGATGCTTGTAATGCATAAAGAGTTAAATAGATGAATTATGCAACAGAAAAGACATACATTTTGTTTGCTGCATACTGTAACACAGTCAGAATTTCATTATGAAGCACTTTTAATCCCATGAGTTTAACATTTACAAGTGTTGCTGGTAAACCCTTGACCAGCGCATGGCTTGCAGTGAGTGACATTACAAGAACTAGCACTGATCACTGTTATTTTTCAATTTCAAATGACTACATCTGTTCTGAACTACCTAGTACCCTCATGCCCACATTTTTCTCCAGACCAAGAAATTCTGCTGTCCTCCCTTCCTGGCCCTTCCAGTAGGAAGACGGGATAGGACATTGGTCAGGCAGGGGCTGGGGCTGTTTGGATTTAACCCCCAACTTTATTTCAGGCTTCTTTGACATCAGTTATACCCCGTAGTCCTTATTTCCCAAGTAAAGATATAAGCTCTTTCCTCACAGGAGATGGTGAAGATTAGGAGCATACAGTGAGTAGGGTGATGTGAGGTTCTGCTTGCTTGAACACCAGAGAGGAGTTTGTTATGTATCTCCCAGGAGGTGCAAGCTTTGGCTGTCACCACCGAGGTGCTGACATGCAGTAAAGCCATCGCCTTGCTTGTCTCTCAGTAGTGCTTGTAGACATGCCCTGATACAGACAGATGAGTGGGTATGCTTGATAGATGGTGTCTAAGATGGTGATAAAGACTTTCACAGCAGGGTAAAAGAGTTTATATTGACTGTAGACATTTTATAGAAACCTATGGCATTAATCTTGAAGGGATATGTCCTGTCCGATGTATGCACATAATTCTCATTAAGACTAATAGCACTACATGTTCTCATCAAGAGGAGATTATATGCTTAAGTGTTTAAAACAAACAGCCTTTCTTGATGCAGCTGAGCAGTCTGAATACATCCATCAGCATTTAATTTAATATAGCATCAATAAGCCCTAGGAGGATGTTTACACTGCCCCAATCTTTTGTTTAATCCACACGTTCCAGGCACAGTAGCATTAGTCTTGTAAAGCTTTGTGTGGAGAGCTCTATTTAATTGATGGACACTGAGCACTCAAAATGCTCCACTGAAAACAGATACCTCTAAGGAGCCAGCAGCTGCATCAGAACAGATACAGAAAAGCAGAAGCTTGAATCCATTATCCAGGTCACCAGTATACTAAATGGAAGTGTTATTTATTTAGTACTTTACAAAGCAGCCCAGCAAGCTTCCTTAAAGGGGTACTTCAGCTAGAGGTACTTCAAACTACAGTGTACTTCTAGCATCCCTCTTACTTACATATTTGCTTACTATAGGAAAAATGCATTAATTCCTGAGTCAGAGATTTTTCTCTTCACTTCAGAGACAAATATACAGCTATTGGAAATGCAGTGAAGATTATTTTAAAGTGAGTGTAACAATGCAGCTGCTGAAATATTCCTACATGTTTCTGCAGTGGGTATGTAGGGGGAGGGGGTTTTTTACTTTACTTTCATAGAATCATAGTTTGCTAGATTTTGGTTTTTCTTTTCTTCTCCCTTTCAGTTTCAGCAATTGAAAGCCCTTGAAATTCATTGTCAGTAAAGTCATGACACATGTTTCACAGAGGATCTTCTGCAGTAGCATACTGTATGAACTACGCCTATTTCATATGGTACCTTCTGCATTACCACAAACATTTTTTTTTCCTCTTTCAGTACAGTAACTGAGACTGTGATTTGTATTTTCAGTATCATCGCAGTGACCATATGTTCATACAATTTTTATAAATTTTTGGATTTTTTTGTTCATTTTCAGCTTTACAAATGTAATTCTACTCAAACCCTGTCATTTCTCTTTCCCTGTTACTCTGACTCTCAACGTATTTTGTTGCATTATGTTGAAGTTTGAACAGCTCAAGACAAAGAAAGTCTTTATTCTGTTCCTTAAAGGTTTCAGCTGACTTTGGATGCTATAGAAATATATATCAATAGTTTTATTAGAGAACAAAACAGAGTATCACATTCTTAAAGCCTCAGCTATGCTTTCTGAATACTGAATTACATTTCTATGTAAGTTCCTTTTTCTTAATGCTTTGTTTTCATGGCAGAACCTTTGCCATGCTAACGTGCTGCTTTGTGGGTTGTTTTTTCCTTGCATTTGACAGGTTTTCAGCTACACTGTCAAAAAAGTGCGTATGATTTAGGATGCCTCTAAGTACTCATGTAATATTTAACAGCATCATATTTTTAGCAAGTGTATTGTACCAGCCAGTCACACAAACAAGTGAGAGGACAGAATGCATTGGTGACAATGGCAGCTGTGTGGATAAAGTGCACAATGAGGGTTTTCTGTATGCTACAACACCACAGCTCAACAATGCTGACAGAGAGCAACTGTCATTCTACAGCACCAACATTCACCAGATTAAATAAATCCACATTATTCCCCTCCTTCTCATTACAAAAAATCACTAAAATGGAACATTGTCAGTGCCTCGGAGAGCCTAATGCTAATTTACAGTAGGGGTATTTACACTGCTTAGGCTTTGGAAGGGAGTCTTAGTTTTGATCTCCCTGTTTCAAAACTAACCATCACAGCTTCACTGAGCCCAAATAAGATTATGTGGGATCCCATTCTCTTCCTGCGATGTTAACTTTCAAAACTGCCTTTGCTTTTTTGTTCTTGCTGTAATTCTTTGGAAGCAACAAGTGAGTGTCCCTTTGGCAGAGCAGAATTAGTCAGAGGGAGGGCTGGCTTCTCTGCACTGTGCCCCTTCAGCTGCACGTGAAATCAGTAGGAGAGGTGGGTACCCTGTGGCCAAGTCAGCCCTGCATCATCCCTGTATCATAGTCTTCTGGCTGCTGTGGCTTGACAAAGAGCTTGGGAAATCAGAAAGCTTGATGGTATTATTTGAAGGGTGCATCCTGGACATTAAAATGAGAGGACTCCTTGCTTGTTTATTTTCAAACCCATTTATTAAAAGCTGTATTTCCAGAGATGCAAAAGCACACTGGCATTCCAGCCAGGTGCCTGGTGACTGACTCAGAAAGAATGGGCTGGGAGGGAAATTTGTAATGGCAGAGTGCTCTGCTACTGCAGGCAACACGCCATATAATCCTTCTCATAAACCCCTCAACTTCCATTTCAAAACTAGTTAAGTTTTTTATCCCTACTCTTATTACAAGGTTGTTTCAGAGCCTTGCTTTCAGATGGTTAAAAATGGTCTTTCAATTGTCAAACTAAATTTATTCCTGGCCAGTGTACATACTCTAGTGTTGTGCCAAGACTATCCATTTAAAAGAGTTCTCCTTTCTGGTTCATACCAGCTTCTCCTTTGACAGCAACTATCCCAAGCTCTGTTGAAACATATTTACCTTCTGCTATGCAGTGTACTCCAGAGATGTCTGAGATGAGATAGTGATGTGGCCACAGATACGGCTATTTCTGCTGCAACACCTATCTATTTATCAGAACTGATCAGGAATTTTCCACTTGGTATTTCAGACACAGTTTTCACTTTATTTTGCCTCTTTTTACTTTTGCAAAAAGTATGTTAATTTCCCGTGATGAATGTGGACACAACAGCTCTGAAACTCCCAGAAACTTACCTTCTGGGCAGAAAGTGAAATTTGAACAAAAGCCTTCCAGGAACTGCTGGAGGTGAGACCTGCTACTTGGCTCTCAGCTCCCTTCTGTCCCAGCTCTGTCACCTGGTTCAGAGATCTGGGATACTCCACATCCTTGGGACAATCCACTCACTGCTGCTCTGGCTTCTAGAGCTAAGCAGGCATAACCAGGCAGCATGAAAGTGATCCTCCTACCCATTGGGCTGGGATGCAAAGGAGCAGGGGGTGCCTGTCTCTGTAAACTTGGATCTGACAGGGAAGCAAGCCCTGAGCTGTCAGGGTGGAAGCATCTTGCCAATTCAACCTTCTGCCAGCTGACATCCACCTTCTAGCTGTACAGCCCTCAAGTCAGAATAAAAAGTGTAGTTTGGTTTTCTTTAACCCCTTCCTGCTAAAAAAAAAACCCAAACCCCCAACTCCTTCTGCTTTTCCATCTCTGTTCAGGGGAAAAAAAACATTTTCAAAACTGCAAAGTTTTGAAAGTTCTGAGCTTCTGCTCTCTAGTCATGCAATTCTCATAACAAGGTTCCCTGTTCCACTGCCTTTAGCATTATTCATGGCAACACTCTCTCTTTCCTTTCTTAGCCCTTTTCCCTCATGAGACTGTTTAAAGAAAATTAAGATACAGCTTTTTATTAACTTATCCGCAATGGTTTTCCCCACAGCCTTTGTATGCAACTCGGTTCTTCCTTTCTCTGCTTCCACATTTATCCATTCTCTTTTTTCCTTTGGAAATCTGATACTGCTGCTGACCTTACTATTCCTGTTTCCAGATGCTGCCTTCTTTGCCAGTAAATCACACTTTCTTCCTTGCTGTGGGTCTAATTCAAGTTTGCATTGCCAGATTATGCCATGAGTAGAGGCAATAACAAAAGATATGCTGTCTGTAAAACTGAACTGACTCCAATGGTTGAAAGCATTTGCAAAGGAAGTACAGCTGCAGCAGTATTAAAGTCATGCTTAGACATAAATCTCCATTTGCTTTCTTCTAAATCTTTCCTCTCCAACCTGTGCTTCTCCTTCTGGGTTTCATTCAGGTTAGATACTTAGAGGAGAATTAACACACAGAACAAAAGGGTTTGCCAAGCCAGGTCTAACTGCAGAGAACAGAGTGGGACCTATGGGGATTGTGACCCTCCCAGAAGCCCTGCTTCAAGTGGCATGTCTGCAAAATGTATTTTCCCGTGATAGTAGTCATATATCAGTGTGCATCTCTGTCGCCTATGTGTGTATATGTGTTTATGTTCACAATTGCGTCATCCAAGACATTTTCAAACATGCATTATTTTTTAAAGGATATTTCAATACAGCATGAAAACAGTCACTTTGGAAATCCCTAGTCGGAATTTCCAGTGATGTCTGCATGACAAACCGTCTTCAATCAAGGAAGTATTCAGGCACAGTAAGTGTAAGATGTGCCACCCATAGACCTTGCTGGTCCTGCCCAGACTCCCCTGGTGCTCCCCACCTCTTGCCTGTGGGACCCCAGTCCTTGCCTGAGTAACATGTAGCTGTCTTCAGCTGCACCATGGCCATGCCTGTGCCTGGCCATTCACCCTTCTGGTCAGTCCCCTCACCCACAGGCTGACACTCTGGCTTGACCTGGACCTGCTTCATCCCCACAGGCTTAAAATCATTGGACTATGTCAGTCTCCCTAAACATGTTACAGGTAATAACTGAAAAAAATCAAGTAGGAAGGAAAACACTATTGATGGGGAAGGAGAAGAGTATGTATGTAACTTCTTAAATGTACTTGAAAATGTGCTTCTGTTGATGATCCATACTCTGCACCCACTCACATGTATACTTAAATGTGTACTTACACGTGAGCAGAGATTGTGTGCACAACCAGAACCAGTGTAATGAGCTAAATCATTTCAGAAGGGCTACTCGGATGGTAATCAGGCAGTGTTTTAATTCTTAGATTTTCAACATGGTGTACAATTAATCTCCTTAATGGTCCTCTTATTTGTTGTGCAGATGCAATCACATGCACAGTGGTGTGGTGCTTTCTACAAGGCTGCATACAGAATGATCTTCCAGTTGAAGTTCCTGGTTCTCATAACTAGATTATTGTACTGTAATGCACTACTAAATCTACTAAAGATAGGACTAAGAATTTTTCCCCTGGTACTAACTAGGCTCATACCTGAACTAGGAGCCCAGGCTGTGCTGCTAAGTTGAGCAATCATCCAGTCCCCTGAGCACTTAGCCTTCCGCCTAGCATTACTTACTGTTTAATTATTCCTTCCAATGATGAAATATGATTTCTTCTTATCAAAATGACTACAGATTAATTTAAGAACTCAGAAAAGACAGGGTGCTTTCTGTACTAATGCTTATATGCCTGTTTTGTTGCAATGGTACCTATATAAACCTCAGAAGAACTAAAAAGTCCTAGTACTGAAAGCTTAGATTAAAATCGTACAAGATTAAAAAATGGTATACCTCGATCAAAGGCCATTTTCACATCTTCAATGTGCTCAGTGAAGCCAGAGACTCTATAGAGGCCCTCGGACTTTAAACCTGAAACAAAAAGTTCTTGGTTAACTTCATTTCTGTAACCAACATATATTTAGGCTTAAAACCAATAAAGCAAGAACAAGAGAACAAGAACAACAAAATATTAATTATAATGTGAAACTCTGGAGCATTTAAGGAATGACCAAGATAATTTTTAATAATTTTTTAAAGACTTCTAGAATTTATGCTTCCTGATTTGGTTAGTTACATGGTTGATTATGTTAGAGGAAAATACTGCAATTTGCTAATGGTGGGGCACGTGATATTATCATGATTTATTCATTTCACATGGGAGATTTTCCTGGATTTGGCTACAATTAACAAAGCTTTAGAGGTCGCCTTTCCTTTTACCAGTTGCTTAATGATAAATAGCAATGCAAGTAACAGACTGTCTTTCCCTGTAAACACATTTGTTCCCAGTTTAGCTGTCAGATTTTACTTATACACAAATTGATAGATGTGATGGATATTGTTCTTCTCCATCTCAGTATGTCCCTTCTACTTGCACAACTCTCCCCTCATTGCTCCAGACCAACATTAAATGCAGGGCAGCCCAGCAGAGCAGGCAGAGCAAGGCAAGCAAAGTTACACATACATTATTTATTTTAAACCCAGAACTCCTAATTGTGACTGTGCACAGTGAAAACCTACTTAAAGGATTCAATACACTTCTTTGTTCTCTTAAGAACAAAACTGCTATCCTACATAGTTCTATGGCAGTTAAAGAAAGAAATTTAAAGATGTTAAAAAACCCAAAGCGCCACAGATTTTATCTTAATAAATGTACAAGTGATTAGATCTCAAATACAACATAGCTTCCTGCTATATCACTGGAGTGAAGCTCTTCCATTTTAGTCAAAACTATTCTATTTGTTCCTGCAATGATGATATAATCCCAGTAGAGCTTTACAGAGCGGTGCAGGGGATTTACTTGTAAATCTTTGATTCATTTCAGTAGATGATGCGTGGCTTTGAAATCCCTATGGCTAGTGTCAGCGTGTTGCCATGCAGATTACTGGGATGCCATGAGTTCAACATTATAAGATACCTGTGCTGAAGCTATGACTAACAGGGAGATTTAGGCAGCACGACACAGACATTTGCTTTCCAAAGCAAAAATAAGCGATCATTACTGTGTTGTGTTGGAAGGGATATGGCATTTCTTCAATCTGCCACTTGTCTGTGTACCAAAAACCTGTCACAAGAGTCTTGGCTGCGACATAACACCTGATCTATGGTATCCATCAGTCAGCAGCTGAGCATCATGCGAAACCCTTTGCAGTTAGTGACATGCCACAAAATGCCACTGCCTGTGACCTCACTTATCTGATCACTTCTGTTCTCTTGCGCATAATGTCTGGAAAAGTTATTAATAAGGATTTGATTTAAACTGATTACTCTGAAATTGGAAGTGTCCCCAGGTATGTTAAAAGAAAATAATGAAAAAAGACACACAGACATGAACTTAAAGTTCACTATAAAGTTCACCCCTTTCAGAAGTGTAACATAATACATGTTTTGACATGTTTCAGAAAGCATTTCAGGAAATTGCATTATGAAATGCCATGATTTAATTTTACTACCTAATGGAAAACAAACCCTCCTTTCATCCTGTCTTTAGTGGGCATGAGCATACTGTCCTTAGCTTAGCACTAAAGTCATCTTCGTTTAATCATTCATTTAACCTAAGCACACAAACCTCTTGCTTCAATCTCTCGAATGCATGAGTCCACAACCATCGGTCTCTGGGTATTGTGGGCTTTCACGAGTGTGGTGAGATCGCAGCAGTAGACTCGCTTTATCCTCTTGAGGTCTGGTTGGCAGTCGTTGGGCACATATTTGGAGCACTGCTTATGTACGTTCAACCCACAGTCTGCAAGCAAAATCAGCAAGGTTAATTAATCCTAATGCTGATAGGTCTTGTTTAACAATTTATTTCCTTGGGCCATATCAAGCAAGAGGCATAACTTCCCCATCAGTCAACAAAACTAGAATAAATAAAATGGAGATGATGAGAAAGATGAGCATGGAAATCTGTAAAAAACCTATGTGAGGCAAAGTGAGCTGTCAGAAAGCTGTAAAAACTTTGGATGTCCCTCACACCCATTTGTGCTGTCTGAGTCAGTTCACTGCCAGACACATAGCTCTAGGTGTTGCATTTGAACCCGTAGGTCTTAACTACTGGGTATTGTAGTTTAGCCTTTTATAAGATTAGCACAGTAATGATTGTTTTCTGCTGGTCAGCTTGTGGCTTAGTGCTGCTAATGGATGAAGGACCAAAAATTCATCTGAGCACTCAGACTGGGACAGTGCTTTGAGATGGAGTGCCTCCCTTCCCCGTTCCTGCAGTGTTGCATTTTGGCTGCCTTTGCCACATCAGCAGCCTTCCCATCCCTGTCTCATCACCTTACTGGTGACTAAAGTGTCCCCTATGTTTAGTCTGTAGGTCAGTTTAAGAATATAAAATGCTGTGAAAGGCACAATGTAAAAAAGTGATTCACTTTACAAATGGTTCTTGGTATTTTACTGCAGCGTCAAATCCTAATCTTGGTCACACTAGTAGGTTTCTATTAACTTAAAGATCACTGCTTCCCCTCCACAAATTGAATTTTTCTAATAGATTCAAATATTCATCCAAATGGATTTATAAGCCTTAGTAAAGCAAACACTAACACTGTGAGTTACATTATCTCACATAACTCTGATTCCTAATTTAATGGCTTCCCAGTCATGCCTATCACTGACAGTACCCTTTGGGATAACTTCACACAACTAATATCATCACTAGCAGGTTACTTACTATTTTTTCATGTAGATTTATTACCTGAGCTATTAAAAATGTAAACATGATACTATTCCTTGCAGCACATTTCAGTATTATTCTCTATAAAATATTAAATCGAGCAAAATAATATAATCACTACAAACACACCTACACACTTAATGGAATTGCATTGGTGTTTGTGTGTTTTTCCATACAGTTATTACTGCATAATACATTATTGTTCTGTGAAATCTAAACAAATGTGAGCAGCTGCAGTCAGGAGCCTCCCTGTATTGTTTTCAGTGCTGTTCTCCAAGCATGTAAAGTTAAATACAAATGCATCTGTCTACTTAGAGTTAAATGTTTGCAATTTAATGAGGGAGAGTGTTATGCTCCATACTAAATAAATAAGCCTTTTCATAAGTTTAATATTTTATGCATGTGAACAAAAACAGCGCTATGCATTAGTGAGGTAAGATTTTGCACATGTGTTTAAGATCAACTAGCTTGAAAAGCAAACGACTATTCCTCTTCCTCTTTTTTAATGTCCTCATATTCTTTGTGTTACCATTATTCATCTACAGGCAGACAAGACATAGCAGTAGCTGAGGCTGCACTTATTAAAACTGTGCATCTGTAAAAGGTATTTTGATCCTTCAAACTGTGGTCTGAATTTTATGTAACAACCAACTCCTCTACCCAAGACAGGCAGATGTTAGGACTGGATATGTTCAGCACCAATTTGAGATCAGGAATGCCTGGAGGTCAGGGCAGGGAGAGGTAAGACAGAAGCATATTCAGGTGAGACACGGAAGGGATTGAAGGTCCGTAGAAAGAATGAAACCCCATTTGCAGTGCACTGAATACTTTTCCTTGCTGCATCCAAAAGCCCATGATGTGATGATTATTGCACTTTATCAAGATGATTATTTTCCAAAAAAGAACAAACATTTCAAATAATTAAAGCACGATTAAAATTCTGATACAGTTATAGTGGCACCAGAAAACTAATCCTTCTATGAAAATGAAGGTTGCATTTTTTGCTTTCCCTCAAGGTGGGATTCTTCAGGCTTGAGGCAATGCATGGTATTTTAATAGGAAACAGGTGACAGTCTTTTTGCAGACAAAGGCACTTCTCGGCAATTGGTGGCAAAATGATGAGTTATGAAGCCTAGTTGCTGGCTGGGTCTGCCATTTCCAAGGCTTGTTTCTTAAGACATTCAGGGATAGCTTGACCATAAAGATCAATCCTTTATGGTTAAGTTATCAATAAAGATCAATACACCAAGGCACACACATGACCAAGGTACTACTGAAAGGATGTCATCCTCAGTGACCAGTGGCTTCATTTCTAAACCAGCTAATGGGGTGAATGACAACAGTCTAAGTTACACAGGAGGATTTCATGCCTTGTTCTGTAAAGTAATCCCTACCCTGCCTCCAGCAGGGAGTGCAGGCTGGGGGTGGGAGAGATGTCTGAGCATTTCAAGAGAATGACAGAAGATGTTGAAGGGCTACCTGAACACCTCACTCCCTGAGCGATGAGACCCCACATGAAGTTGGCACAGTATTCACACCAGTGTGGACCTCGAAACGTATGGACCTGTAATACAAACAGGAGGGGAAAAGAAGAAGAAATGGGGTCATTGTGAGGCAGATGGTCTGACAGATGGAACAGATGAAACAGATAAACAACAGAAGACTTGGGAGGAGTAAATCTTTAGCACACAGTGCCCCCACATCTTTCCAAAGTCGAGATGAAATAAACCACGGGAACAGAAATTTGCTTTGATCTTTAAGTTTATCTTTCAATAGGCTTAACATAACAGAGAACTGGGCTGTGTACAACATTGAAAACAAATCATTTCTGCTAGCTGACATTTTAGCTACAGCAAAGGGCAGGAAACCAGGTTTACTAGGCATAGGAGAAAAAAGTAAAACTAATAATCCAAGGAACTGCAGTCAGTGCTTTTATTTGAGTAGCTCAAACAAAACAGGAATGTTTCTGAGACTCAAATGCTCTTCAGTTGATCACTTGAAACTAGGGGACATGCAGTGATAGAAAGTCCCTTTGAATGCATCATGTTTTGGTTCCCCATAACCATGTGTGACCACAGATCTGGTGTGAGACCCATGTCCTAAGCGCACTGCTCATGTTTGAACACACTACGACTATGGTGTTACATGTGCATTTCGATGCAACAACACTGAAAAAAACTTGAGGTGATGGCTGTAAATATGTATCAGGGATGAATGATTTGTGCAGCCACTCCAGGCAGCAGTTGGGTAATGATCTTTGCACACTGGAACCCTTTAGTGGTAAAAGCAAATGATACTCTTCCCCACTCTAGTGAGTGAACTGAACTCGCAGAGGGAAAAGATGTCAGTAGGCTCTTTTTCAATAGACCAACTTTACTTTTTGCTACAGTCCAAACATAAGTAAATAAGGAGGAATAAAATGACCTGCGTGCTGACAGAGCCCACAGCTCCCTGGCCAGGTTTTGCATGCCACCACTGCTTACTCCACTGCTTTTCCAAGGCTACAGTGGAAGACTCTTTTATTTAAGATGCATGTTCTGGTAAAGTAAGCATTTCATTTTCATTGAAACCAAGAGTAAATAGTGAGGTCTACACCCGTGTGAATGGACATGGTATGAGCTAGTGCTGGCCAGAGACTTAACTGAGCTTAACAAAACATAAATCATGCACACTCTGGCTGCTAATGCTTTCTTTTCCTTCTCTCTGCTCTTGTTTACCCGTCGGGTGGATGGCTGAAAGGCCACTTCCACCCCCTGGGCTGGGGAGAGCTGCTCTTTTCTTTTCATAGACTTAAAAGAAATGGTCATTGCCCTTTTCAGGCAAACTGTGAAGTTTTAAGCCAAGCATTTGGCTTGCTAATATTTTGGCCCCATTTGTCTGCAGGATCACACCTATACAAGACTGTATTCTTTAATCCATTCCCCAAGAATGATTTTAATGCAGACCTCTCTTTCTGATTAAAGATAAAAATGTGAGCATGACCACAAACGACTCCTGACCAACTGCTCACAGTCAATAATTGAATTGCATGAATAAACTTAAAGCAATAGTAATTCTTCCTCCCTTATGATAGTAAAAGGTCAAAACTGGAATGTCTGACTGATCATATTTATTTTCTGAAATGGTATTTCACCCCTCAGAAAAATGTGTAGTCCTGGGAAGCAGCACTTTGCAGTAAAGTTTGAGATAGATTGATAGATACAGACACATACTTCTTTTGCATTTTATCTTGTTTTTCAGGGTGGGTAGCATGACTTTCAGACATGGCTTTTAGCGGGGGTAAGCATTCATACCTAACATCAGCTGATGACCTGAGTTTCAGGCATATGCTTTATGTGACCTTCAGTGGATGCAAAGCTATGAATACAAATAATTATGCCTGCATCTTTACCATTTTTAGACTGATAACCACATAATTAGTAGGTCTGCACCTGCGTTTAATTGTGGGTGAAAATCATCTGCTGTGGGAAGATCTCTAACTGTCTTCTGCTTTGCAGCAGTTTACAAAAGCCAACCTTGTGAGAGGAAGCTGTAAAAGCTCATTCAGGATTTTTAAAGCCACTGCATTTCACATTTAATGTCCATCACAGTTGCTAGGATATTTGGGGCCTACTTGCTCACTTTTCATAAAGCTTATTTCAGCTGATTTCACTGAGGCATATTTAGAAAATACCAGCTGATTATTCCTTGATCTCTGCTGTCATTAATGTGAAAGTCATCAGCGCTGGCTGAGGGCTCCACCTGAGAAGTGCTGACTGCACATCCTTCCCTTGTTCCCTTCTGCTTGGTGGCCCTCAAAGGTTTAGCTCTCTTTATTCATACACTTCAGTTTTTCACTGATCTGCATTTTAGCTCAAATGGCCAGTTCCCAGCTGAAATGTCCTGTGAAAAGCTAGTCTTGGTGGCTTCTGGTCAAGTTGAACAGGGAAATATTCACTATCTCTAAATGAAAAAGGGAGATCTTCAAAAGTTTTTAATAAAGGTGCAAAAAAATCTCTTAAGATGAAGTTTTGAACCAAGTCTCTTATGGCTTGCCATTAATTTTAAAGAAATAATGAGGAAATCTGTTATGAATGCAACACTAGAACGCAGCCCACAGCGTGCACGCAACACTTTTGAATGGTAAATAGGAATTTTGCCTGCAAGACTGGCCTCATTTCTATTTTAAACAAGGAGAAGAAGTAGCTGGTCTTAGGTCTGTGAGATGGGTTTTTAGATTTTGCCCCATCCTTTGTAACCACATCATTACAAATGGGCTGGGCTGAGGTGTTCTGGAAACGTGATGAAGATCTATTTATTACTGGTCCCTACCCCATTCTGCAGTCTCAGGAGACCTCTCTGTGTACACAGACCATGGGCTCAGGCTCCTTGGGCTACAGTTGATACATCATTCTGACTTTGAAAAGAATTTACAGGGAAGTATTTCTTCATGTAAGCCAAAACATGTTTCAGACTATACACTGTACTTCTCTTGTTCACTCTTTCATCTTCTTTCCACAATGTCTAACTCCTTCACTCTGTTCCCTTTCCAGCTCTTTCAATGAAAAATTTTTGCTTACATTCATCCTCTGCTCTCTGTGGGACAAATCCCATACTACACTGCGTGACTCTTATTGCCTTCCTGTGCTCTCACCTTGGCCCTTTGGCCATCTGATGCCTTTGCTTCCAAATAGCAGAATTCCCCCCTCATGCCATAGATGCTCTCTTGTTCATTTTTAGTTTGTCTGAGCCATTTTCACAGAGGAGAGAAACTGAGTCCAAAGTTAAGGAGTGCCAACGTATTGGAAAAAAAAAAGAATAATCCCTTAAAGCAAAATTGCAGAAACAAACTAAAACATTGCCTTCAATTGAAATGCATGGGTTTTATTGGTATTATATAGTGCTGGTTCTGAGATAAATTTTATTGTTTACGTGACCTGTGTTTGAAAACTTTTCTATTTGGTCCAAAGAAAACAAGTTTTTTTCATACTTTCACCTGAATATATGTACATATATACTCTCCTGTGGACACCTGCTGAACCTGAGCTGTTTGCAAGGCATAGCTGACTCTGCTGTTATTTTTGTCTAAATGCATACACATGATCTTCATGATGTCTGTAAAAATGCCTCACCCAAACCCTTTGTTTCCCAGAAGTAGTGTTGAACTGCAGTGATTAACACAAGGGGAATTTTATCCCAGAGTATCCTTTCTCCCAGCAGATCTTCTGACTTGTATGTAATCAGCTGCCTTTACACTGCTGGCCTGCCTGCAAATCTGATATGCCCACGCTATACTAGCAAACAGGCACAATACTGTGGTAAATGCATGTTATTCAGCTGCATTTGTCTCACTTATAGCAGCACAGAGGTCCTCTCATGGATTCTCAGCCTAGAGCAAACCGTATGGAGCATTCCCAAACTCCACGCTGCTGTCCTCATGCATGAGGCTGGCCTCACCACCAGCTGGGACCCCACTGAAGTTGTCAGGTAAAGCACAGCCCGATGACTGCTGGATCCTATCTGTAACAAGAAGCAGGAGGACCTTGTTTATCCGGTTAGGCTGACGCCCACAATGTTACAGAAATACCGGTGTGTTTGCTCTAAGCAGGGCTTCAGAGATTTATTCTCTTTTCTGAGTTATAGTGTGTCTATGCTGGCTTATGCGAAGTTGTCCCGCCAGACAGACGCCAGCTCCAAACCTAAATCCATGTGATTGCGTTGTACGCTCAGGATGAACCCAGCTTAACAAATCAGTCTGGTTACTGATCTTTTTTTTGTTCATTTGCCATGAGTAACTTGAAATTTGGAAGAGAGGCTGGATGAGGAAGCGGATGCTCAGAGGGGCATAATGTGGTACCCTCATGCTTCAAACTCCAACTCTCCTTTGTATTTTGTATTAGCTTGGAAAGGACAGAGGGAGAACTGTCCTTGCTCTGAATTAGTGCCTTGAGTCTACTTCTTTCTATTGTTCCTTCTCTCGTCCAGTAGGTAGGATCTTCACTGTATGATCTATAAAAATCTCATCAGCTTCGCTAAAAATGTGCCCTACAGTTTTAAGATTCTTCATGGCTAAAGGACAAGAGCTAAAAAGTATCTGTTCATGAAGAATTGCCTATGACAAGATTATGAGGGACACTGACGCATAACCTTTGTTCCTATGGAGTAAAATGAATGATACAATACACGTCAGTATTCACTTAAACATGGGGAAGACAACTCATTGAATGTCCGTTCTCTTTCAGATAAATCCCATATCATCATGGCCTGAGTGCTGTCAAAAGCCATTAAGAATTTTGCCCCAGGACCCATGAAGCCACTCTTCATGATTTCTTAACCCTTTAACGTAATGAATATATTAAAGATATCAGACATGAGTTTATCTGTCTTCTAAGTCTAAAAAATTCTACTTTAAGCTTCTATCCACATTTGTTGTTCTACAGTTTTTTTTTTTTTAATATATTCTTTGTTTTAATCCATGTTTTAGTACATTCCTCTGGAAAACTAACGGTATTTGCATAGTGAACGTATTTGTTCATGAAGTAAATGTAACACTTTTGACTTGCCTTTCTGGACAATGTTTCTTCCCTAAGTTTTTTATTGCCTTTACGAGGATAAAACAATAATTTTCTCCTGTCAAGCCTTTGAATACATATATACATGAATCATGTGATTTTCCAGTTGAACTATGACTCCTTTGAAACAGAAGGGAACAGAGACTATACAACAGCTAGATTGTGCAAACGCAAAGTTAACTGGGCACATGTCCAATTATAAATCAAAGCCAAAACAGGGGAATTTTGAAGAGGAAAGAATGCATGGGTCAAAGTGAAAAAAAGTCTCAGTCATGAGAAAATATTTTCTCGTTAAACTAAAATAGTTTTGATATTAAATGATAATGAGGGCAAAACCCAGAAAAAATGAAAACTGGTTTAATCAAGCAAGAAAACTCAGAGTATTTTCCTTATTTCCTTCAGTGCCAATCAGTGAGATAAATATTGGCTTTTCAGTAGACTGGGTCAAGGAGGGAGAATGAGAAGAAGGATGCTATTATTTGCTTTTCTCACTGATATTAAATTATTGATTTACCAACTACAGCAGAAGCACTGCAGAGGAGCTCAATGTCTGCACAGTGGAATACATAAAAAAAAAGAAGTGAAGCTCTTTTGCTAAACCAGGAAATCAGTGAAATCATTTTAATCAGCGCTTCTCCTATTTTTTTTTTTTGTTTTTTTGACAGGCCACAATAAATACCAGAAAATTCTCTTTCTGCTAATGAGTTGAATTATCCTGACCATGACCCAGATCAGCATCCTCAAGGAGCATTAAGTAAACTGAGGTTTCAAAGCTGATACGCATTCCTTTCTTGTCTTGCTACAGCCTCTTATTCTCTCTGTAACCACCCCGATAAGCATCAAACCACAATTTGACAGCATTAGATACAGTAACTGGCTGGCATACTCCGAAACCAGCACAGTCCTTTTGGCAAAACATTTTAGTACAAGCTGCCTGGAAGGTCTGTTTCCAAAGCTGAGCCACTTCCCTGCTGCAGCATGCCAGACACAGCACTTGGGGCAAAAAGCCCCTAGAATCTGATTTTGTATGTATAAGACAGTCAAAAGATGATCCATTTAAGCATACCTGTGTATGTCCAGCTATTTGGTTTAGTTTGACAAGCAAACACAAGCTCAGATACTATAGCTCAGTGGGACTCCGAGGGCATTTCCTTAGCATATGGTGGTGGAACAAAAGCTAGGAAACAATACCACTGCTGTGCTCCGCTTTATTGTTGGGGAGCACCCCAGCTCCCTCAACTTCTGAAAACAGAAACAATCAAAATGTTTGCAGGTAAAATGCTACCGGCTTCTGACAATTGCTAGGTTTTGAAAAGGGGCCCTTTTCTCATGTGAAAATAGTTACACTTTAAAACTATCAATATGAAGTACTTTGTTTCTGAACAATAAAGAAAGAAGAAGCTGGGCAAAAAGAGCTAAAATGCCAGTCAAGTAGTGAAATGAGTAGCAAATCTGTTAGTTGGATTAAATATGTAAAGACATATTAAGAATGCAGTCAAGGGGACTTAAAGCAGAAAGAAAAATGATTTTTTTCAACACTTTTCTCAGAGCTAATATAGATGGGTGCGTGAAAACCCCATCATAGTAAAATCCAAATGTGAGGCATCTAAACAGAACTTTTTAGCCAAAAATAGGAAGTTGTGCTTACCTTAAAATTGTGTGCTTTTTCATAGTTGAAGTGGTTGTCGTTTTGGGTTAAGGCTGCTCTTCTGACCAAGGAGGTGATCTGTGAATAGGCAAAGAGTTTCAGAGGTTGCCACAAAAGTGCCCCCTTGACTCCCACCTTCACCCCCAGGGCTACGGCCAGGAGCTCTTGGCGCTTCCTTGCTCGCTTTGACTTGTGAACAACAGCACAGTTTTTCTCATTTTCCAGCCACAGATCCTCTGAGAACATAGCACTGGGATCCCAAATCTTTTCCCTGTCTTCCTCGGCGCCGGGGAGCCTGACTGTAGTCAGTACAGCACAGTTTGTCCAACTGCTTCTGATGTTAGACAGCAGATTTGAAGCAGCTGCAGCCCATTCTGCTGAGACCTCTGGCATGTGACTTGAATGGGCTGTCTTGTGGGACGGAAGGAGCTTCTGCATCTGAATAAGTAACGGCCTGTGCCGTGCGATTTCTTAAGGCAGATGTGTGCCTTGAACAATAGCCCGAATTCATACAAGGAGCAACTTTCCTCCCCACCTCCCCTCCCCGAGTGGTGGTCTCCAGCTAGGTGCTGCCAAAATACAGGCTGGGGGGGGGGGATGACAACGTTACAGCTTCACACCCAAAGGCATTTCCAGCGACAGATCACTTCAACTCCGCAGTGTGTTAAAAATGAAGAGACAAACAAAAAGCCCCAGGAAGCCCACAGAAATGAATCCAATGCTGCATCCAATTACACTCAGACTTATCAGCCAGCAGTCTGCATGCCAGCAGATTAAGCCCTTAAAACCATGATGACTGTTTAATCTTATAGGGCTAAAAAATCTTTTCTTTTCCCTTTACTTTTCATATCCTATACAAGGGGAAAAATCCAGCAGCACTCCAAGTATTAACAGCACTTTTATGCCATGTTTTAAACTACAGCATTTTCTCAGTGTGCACTTGCCAGCAAGCAGCCAGCTCACTGTCAGGGAAAGTTGAAGGCCCAGCAGGTCAGGAAGCCCCTGAGCCCTGGGCAGCGCCCAAGAGAAGGCAGCGGGGGAGCTTCACATGGATTGGAGAAGCCCATGTGCACAGCCCTGTTTGCAGAATGGGGTCTGCAAGGTAGCAAGAGCAGTTGTCCTTTGCTCTGGTTATGTGCTCTATAGATTTGGGGGTAGGGGTTAGGGGAGAAACTGATTTCTAATTAAAGCCCTGAGACAGGAGGAATCTGGACCCTGACCAGTCTGCACTACAGCTTTTGGTGTTACTCTGGTCACCTGATTTCACTTCTTTATGGGCAGATAGTTCCCCATCCCAGGACATAGAAGATGGGTGAGACTGAGCATCCCATGGGAAGCACATTCAGTGCCCCCACCCTGCCAGCTCCCCTCTCCTGCTCCCTTAGTGAGTATGCCCATTCTCCACCCGTAAGAGGAAGACAGGGGTTACCTCCTCAGCAGAGCACTCTGAAGTTTAATTCTCTAACGTGTGCCTAATGGTCGAGATGCTGCGACAGGGCAAAGTACGGGGTCACCAATGCTTCTGGGAAAACTGTGTCTTTGAAACAGAGACACTAAGGACCATATCAGCCTTTTAGAGTCTGCCCCGTTTCAACTTACCCAGAAAATACGTGAAATTAAAGTATGTAATTCACTTATGCTAACTTGCTGAGTTGAACTTGACTCTACATTTTACCTCAGGCTGAAAAGTCAGAAGGTTCACCTAATTCACTTACTCCACCATATAGACTGCCTGCTCTTAGTAAAAGCGATGTTTTCCTGATTTGAAAGCCCATGGGGACAGATGGTTGGCTGTCAGTAACATCAGGCCATGCAATTTCATATAGTGCCCTACTTAGGGTTTTCAAGAAGTTGTGCAACCTGCAAAATCAGCTTCTAGGCTATAAAACGATGCACTTAGTTCTATGTATAGTGCACTAAATTTGTTTCATTTCCAGGTAACTCACAGCAGCTCTTTTTATGAGCTCCCATCTCCAAAGCTTCTGCTCCCTGGCAGGGAAGACTTTCTACACAACACCATTGCTTTCCAAGCATTTGCTGCCCGGCCTTTCCACAGGGCTTGGCAGTGTTACCTGACCACTGTGACAACTGGTTGTGATGTTATGTATGAAGATTGCTCTGCCTGGATAAAATCCCTGCTGCTCTTCCCATATGTCCTCCCAGTCGTGAGTCCTGATTTCTGCTAGCTCAGGAGCTTTCCAGCAGAAAAAGAAAGACTGTTGCTCCCCATCTCTCTCTCAGTGTATATCAAGAGATAAGGAGCACTGGCTTTAGAGATCTCTCTGACTCCAAAGGCTTCGATTTGGTCCACCACAAAGGATACTTTAGAGCAGCTTGAAGTTCTTACCACACTCCAATTTCTTTCCCCAGTACCATTTAAAATGTATTTATATTTGCCAGGAACAAAATCTCCAAACTAGCTCTGAGTTGTTAAGATATCTCTGCAGTTGTAGCATCTAAATCCTTGTATATACATAAGCTACTTTCTCTCTGACTTCCAGCATAACAGATTCAAAGTCAGAGAGAGGTTTGCTTTCCTAATAATGCTCTAATATTTGCACTTATGCCACTAGACTGATTAAAATCCCATTATATAACCAACGTATATTACGTAATGTGGCAGATTGGATACTCGAACTTCAGGCTTATGATGATACATTTTGGAATTTCTAAACTATTTTTGGAATATCAGTGTCATCCTGAGATCAGACGTTCAGTACTATACTTAATGGAAACTCTGAGTGTTCACACAGAAGCATTAAACTTAATAGACTTGGACGAGGGCAACTCAGCCAAACCAGTTCATATGACTAAGGCAGATCAGTATTTACTGTTTATCATATATGAAATTATCCCCTAGATTGCTTTTTCTGCCTTGCTTGGGCCCTGTTTAGATAGCTGTTTAATGGGATCCCTTGCAAACACAGGATGTGTACAGAAAGCCACAGTGAGTGCTTCCTCTTGAGAAGCTTAATCATACGACTGGAAGAGGGTAGATTGAGATTAGATATTAGGAAAAATTTCTTCCCTGTTTTGGATGGTGAGGCACTGGCACAGGTTGCCCAGAGAAGCTGTGGCTGCCCCATCCCTGGCAGCGTTCAAGGCCAGGTTGGACAGATTTTGGAGCAACCTGCTCTAGCGGAAGGTGTCCCTGCCCGTGGTAGGGGGTTGGAACTGGATGAGCTTTAAGGTCCCTTCCAACCCTAAACATTCTATGATTCTATACAAAGCCCTACCAGGTTTGGTGTCTAAAATGTTGCTGTAAAACTGAGATGAGCTGTACCACATATATAACCCCTTCCCTCTCTAAATACAATGTAAACAGCAGCAATGACAAATTCTCCGCAGCAACCAGCTCCAATGTACTTATGCCATAGGCCAACCCTAGTGCTCTCCTTTATCCATCTTCTTCTTCTGAATACAAAATTTACTGCATGTGGTGTCAACTCACTTAAAGAGCATCTCTTGATCAAGTTAGCAAGTTAGCCTGCAGCTAAAGAGAAGAATACCAGTCGCTAAAAATATTATTGCTGGTTGTCACTGAATGTCTAAGCTAGTGAAGGCTGAAAGGCAAATATGGGTTGCCTACATTTTCAGACCAAAGTATTTCTGCATAACGTATGATTCTAATTTACTAGTCTCTGTAAAACACATGCACGGCGTAGCAAATTGGGCATTTACAGCAAAATAAATGTCACTGAACCAGAATAATAAAAATAAAGTGGGGGGAGAAGGGCAACTCAGCTGTTGGCCACTTCCAGCATTCCTTCACAGAGTGAGCTGAACCACACCATTGTCTCTCCCCTCAAAGACTGGCGTCTTGTTTGCTAACAAAGGCCTCGGGGGTTGGAAAGAACAAATTGCAGTATGAAAAGCTTTTGGTTTTGTACATGTGGCATGATTTCTGTTGTAGTTGTGTGGGCAGCACTGAGAACTCATTGGAAGCAAGCCATGGGGGATCTTCGCATGCTGCCCAGCTCCTCCATGCCAGTGTCACCATGGCAGGAAAAGATGCTGGAGAAGCAATGGCTCTTCTCCTGCAGCCACTGCTGTGCCTGCCCAGGTCTGGCAGGGAAGGAGTATTAAATAGCATGTCTTGGCTCACTGCTTTACCTGCCAAAGGGCACAACTATTGCAGATGGGAGCAGCATGTGCATGTCTCCTTGGACAACATCACAAGCAAAAGGGAGCTTGCTCCATGATCATAGAATCATAGAATCATAGAATGGTTAGGGTTGGAAAGGACCTTTAGATCCTCTAGTTCTAACTCCCCTGTCATGGGCAGGGACACCTCATGCTAAACCATATCACCCAAGGCCTTGTCCAACCTGGTCTTGAACACTGCCAGGGATGGAGCATTCACAACCTCCCTGGGCAACCCATTCCAGTGCCTCACCACCCTAACAGGAAAGAATTTCCTCCTTATATCCAATGTAAACTTCCTCTGTTTAAGTTTTAACCCCTCACCCCTTGCGAGGCATTCTGACAAATCAGTGACTGCTCACTAACTAAATACACATAACACTGCACATAGATACAGTCACAGGTCAAAGAGAGGCCTGTTTCCTTGCAGGCACGGCGTACTCGGTAATCTGCCAGACAGGTTATGCAAACACACCGTGGAGATGACACATGATGCAGGAATCTCCCAGCTATCGGTATTTTCCCTGTTTTCTCCCACGAGCTCTTCCCACAATGTACTCAGGAGACAATGCCAAAGAAGAAGCTGTCTCTTAGGAAAACACAGAGCACAGAGGGGAAATGGTGGCGGAGGCTGGTCAGATAAAGGCCTTTGCAATACCACAGTGCCTCCAGCCTATGCCTCCCACTGCCAGTAAAAGGCTTCTGTGCTGCTGAAACAGTGGGAGGAAACAAACTCCAAGCAGAAAACGCAGTGTACATGAAGCAGAGCACAACGCCTGCAGAGTGGCACTTGCCAACCTGACCTTGCAAACCCCATTTTCCTAAGAAACCCTTCCTCTGGCGGGAAGGCTCTTGACATCAATTAGGTGAACGGAGACTGCAGAGGTGAGCAGGGCCAGGAAGCTTTCGCCAGGACTTCTCCAGTCTTGCCCACCGAAAACCCAACAGTCTCTTGTTCCCAGCACAAAACTTCCTTTTAGGTGAGCTGGTGCTCAGTAAACTGTACACTGTCATTAAAAACAACATAACAGCTGGTTTTTTTTTAAATGGATTAAGACATAACTATGATTTTGACTTTTACTCCACTGAGTTTCAACTTTATTTTTTTAATAACCACCTCATACTCTGCAAATCGTGAGTCTGAGGAGCTACCAAAAACATGCATAAGTGCTTGCGGCAACAGGTTATCTACACTGAGCTCCTATTCTGGAGAGCCATCACCACCAATCACACTTATCTTTTGAGGATAACCCATTTTTGAGCAACAGGAACTGCCCATTTAGGAGGACTCCTGCAGTAAATGCTCTGTAGCTAAAGTTATTAAATTTTAACCTTGACTTTTAACCTCTCCTATACCAATGTGATTGACTGTTTATTAGCTTCACAGTGACCAGCTCACATTTATACATACTTCTTTCTGATACAGTATTTGGTCCCCCCTCCTGATGATAAAAGACAGAATTTACCCACAGCAAATGGAAACATAATCTCCCTTAAACTTCAGATCCTCATTCTAAATCCTCCTCAAAAAGATTTTTCGGTATTCATCATCATTATTTTTCCCAAAACGATGTAGTGAACCAAAAGGTTAAATGCTGTAGAATCAGCAATGCACTGGTGAGACTACTATTAAAAATAGTAGTTGCTGTAAGCCTCTTATAGAGTATTAATATAATAAACTATTGTCTATTTTAGAACAACAACTGGAGGTTACATTGAGTGGTATGCAATGACACAGTCATCTCCAACTAAAAAATAACGGGTGGACTAAAACCTTTCGTGATGTCAGGCAACTGTATCATTTAATGTGCTGTGTATTTCACATCCACCACTGTATTTAATGTGCCTGAAATAGTATTTTGATTTCTTATTTTTATGAACTATTATAAATATGCATTGTCTTATAAATGCAATGTCAGTATCAAGGAAGAACTAGTCTAGAATTAAGGGAAGGATCTAGGTATAGTATGAACTAATTCAGCAATTCCCTCAAATAACCCTGTAGAGATTAACATGGTAGCAGCAGGTCTAGCCTATTGGTTGCCTTGACTTCCTTTCCTCCCACTCTCCCTTTTATCCTTCCCAATCCATCTCCATACTTGTCAAGGTTATTAATGACATTTTCCTGGCGAAGTTCATGATCCTCTCTTCTGTGCTTAATATTCATGACCCAAATGGCAGCAGAGGAATGCTAAGCAGGGTGGATGAGAGCAGAGCTGGACACCACTGCCATTGTGGCTGCCACAGCAGAAGAGAAACACCAGGTCCCCTGCGGTAGGGCTGGCAGGAAACACTTCATCTGCAAATAGGACTTTATCAGGGAAACTGCACCGAATTTACTTCTGAATTACTTCTTGTTCTCTGTGTGGATACAACAGGCAGTTGACTGCAATGCATGTGAATGAGTTCTGTTATCACACTTCTAAATGACAGTGTGCCTATAATAACATCTGGTCCGTAGGCAAACAAAAATTCAAACAACTTTTATCCTGATATTTGTAAAAAAATCAGCAGTGATCCCACTATTCTGTCAATGAAGTTGCTTTTGCTGGCAATAAAACAGAGTATTTTTCTAACGATATAGCCATTTAAGGATAGGATGGATGGATGGATGGATGGATGGATGGATGGATGGATGGATGGATGGATGGCAGATGTCTGATCTAAAACAGTAACCCAGACTCTCTTTATAACCAAAGGAGAAAAAACAGAAACCTCCAGACAGTGATTCATCCTTTTATATGACAGATCAAGTTTAAAATGGGTGAGCACGCATTGCCTCCTTGCAGCACTCTTATGGATCTTACAAAGAAATTAGATGACTCAAATAGAAACAGATAGCTTACTTTAAGATATCAAAAATTAGCTAAGATTAATGTCTCTCCGAAGTTTTTTCTATTTCTATTATATATTCAGTATAAATTAAATAAGGGATTGTTTATTTCATCAGCTTCAAATATACCTATAAGTAATTAATAATTGTATTTTGCTTTGGTTATCAGTACTTCCCATACTTCAGACCTGGCTAAGACTCATGCTCTGGCAACATGGAATACCTGGTTTACCGTATAATTTGTTACACTGCATGTACTTCTATAGGTTTATCTGGGCTCATGGGATGAACTTGCACAAGAAGTAGAACTATAGTGAAATCAGTTTGTAATTAATACAGATTTCTGATGCTGACTATATAGGTAGCCAGTATTTCGACATTTCACCCACAGAGGAAATAGCCTAGCAACGTAATGAACTTAATAGGATATACAGTGGCCTTTCTGAATGAGAAGTGACTCATGCTCTCTGCAATATATGGGACTATTGGGCAAGAGACAGAGATTTAAAAAAATATCCTAAACATCATAGTTTTCACCCAAACCCCAGTGGGTGCTGGCCCAGCACTGTGTAAGCTATACATGTATATGATGTGTTCATCTTTTTATGTTTTTGCTATGAAGCTTCTGCTTTCTGAAGAAATAGCACTTTGTTTAGGAAAGCTAGCTTGCCATTGATCAAAACTGTCATTGCCCTGCATGGAGACTGCAGAGCTTGAACTAGAGCCAAACCTGCTGAGCTACCAGAATGAACTGGAGCAGTTAATGTGCTTACTTCCTGATCTGGGACGAGAGAGGAAGGCAAGAATGTCCCCAGTAAGAAAGGTGATGCCTCCAAGTGCTGCACAGCACCCTTGAAAGGACGGGAATGGGGCTAGGAGCACCGTAAATGCAGCAGTCCTGCCCTCGGGGCACTTTCAGCTGGCTCTGTGGCGTTGTCATTAACCATAACTGCTTGTGCACTGAAGGAGCTGGTTGGGTGCCACGCTCAATCACAGGGTTAAACTGAAGACCATGTTTTGTGAGAGTGCATTAGGTCTGTTTCGTGTCAGGACAGCAAATGAATGAGCTCGATAATAAAACCCAGTGCTATAGCCGGTGGGCATAAGGCCTGCATGTTTGACTGTATGCCTCATTACACACCTCAACACACACATGGAGCACTGTACACAAACACCTACATCCTCATATTCGGGATAATTCTCATTTCTCTGCCTCAAACACTACTACACCCTACAGGCAGGTACTACCCCAAAGCAATACAGTAACCAGCTATCTGCTCTGTACACAGTAAAACTTAACACAACAAATATAAATACATACATACAAAAAATAAACCACATAAATTTCTTTTTTTTTTTTTCTCTTCTCACTTCAAGTTTTGATATCCTGTGCTGGTGGGAGTAAAATTCTGCCAGAGTGAGACCAATTCAACCCTGCAGCATATGCTCCAGGCTGAATCTTATGGACCATAGTCAGAGTTTCTGTTCGTACAGAGAAACAAAAACCCTCCCCTCCTCGGACTGTGACAAAACATGGAGAAAAATTGGCTTCAGGAAAGTTTCCCAGAAACCACAGACTCAGACAGCAATGGGATTTATGTTTAGAGCCAGTAACCACTCAGCAGAGCCAGCTGATCTCGGGGTTGGGGGGGGGCTTTAAAGCAACACCAAGAAAACTGCCAGAATGTAAAGTATGCTGTGGAAGTCTTGGGAACCAACAGCAGTGCCCTAAGTTTTGCTCCAGCTCAAGAGAGCTTAAAACAAGGGAATCTAATGTGAGTTAAAGAAGACATTTATGTAAGTGAAAGAGAACAAATAATTTTTGAACCGGCAATTCATGAACCAGTGATCATCTTGTCTAAAGTACAATGGAAATCTATACAATTGTTCCTGGACAGTAACTGCTCAGGAGCGGAGTTTCAATGGCGTGATGCTCTGTTCATTTAACACTCACAGGGACGTGGGAATAATAAGCAATTGGAAGGGAGGACAGTGCAATCGAGCATCAAGCATGCAAAGCATCAAGCAGGCATCAAGCAGCAAACAGGATTTTTTCCCAGTTTTGGCAGTTTCTGTGTGGTGTGAAAGAACTGTAAAGCTTTTCAAACTTATAAACAGTGTGACTGAGTTACACTGCTGCTCAGCAGGCAGGGCACTTGGTAAAATGCACAATAAACGACCTAGAAGTGTAGGCATGTGTTTTCCATCATCAGTAATATTTCTGTCCCCTTTTACTGCAGCATCTTGCGACTTCTTCCTGTAAAAACACATAAACTAGGTAGACAATCAACGGTGAAAGGAATTATTCATGTCATTTAGGACACAAAGTAGGAAATTAGCAAACAAGAACAGAAGTTTTCAGTTTGAAAGAATACTTTTTAACAAGCCTGAGCCATTGTACGTTACAAAAAATACTGTACTTTATGTCTATGAACTTCTATTTTGGTATCCTTTCTGAGCTGCATGGCAAAAAAAAGAGAGAGGGCAATAGGGAACCATTTTCCATGTGCGTAAGAGGAACTGTGGAATGGAAGGGATCACTGAGCCAGCCATGGCTGTCTTAACGGCTTGTCTGAGCTAAGATGTATGTCCATGAATGCCTCTGCATCCCAGAATGTGCTCCCCTGAGATGGGAGCATGCAGTGTTTACAGCTTACCCATTTATGAAGTATGTGCTTCTGTCCCATCAAGCTTCAAGGAATGTCACCCTGTCCATGAGAGACAGGGTCAAATCCCGGACTGTCATCCCAAAAGAAATATGACCCTTGTTACATCTCTGACTAATGGCTCCAGTGCAGGAATCCATGCAAACAAAAGTGATGTGGTGTTAAAGAAAAGATAGGAGGGTGTGTACTCAGCTATGATCATTACCTATTTCATTATATGTGTGAACTTTACCACATATTTCATGTTTCCCCTTAGAAAGGTTTCTATCAGCTTCTGTTCTCCTTATGGACCCAGCACAGAAAAAGAATAGCTGGGACAGGACTAGTACCACTTGTTGAAAAGTAGAAAGCTACCTGCGGGAATGGGCAATTTCATCCTGTGGAGTATGTACCCTCCTCCAACTTACCATGCAGACAAAGCAGCTCAGAGCTTAACCAACTTCTCCTGGATGTGGCTTCTGAGCAGCACTCAGCTTCCCTTTTCCCACAGAGGAGCTAGGGAACTACTGCGTGCTGCAGGCTGCACATGAAAAGCATGGCTCACTGCGCTTTCACAAGAGCGTGTTATAGGATATGCGCTTTGAACTTGTATAAAGCACCAGAATGAATCCAAGTTGTTTTATTTTCTCTTCGAAAGCACTGTTTTGTGTCATGTTTGCTTTGCCTGATGCTTGATGCTGGTCTTGTTACTCCATTACTCCGTGGGTAAGTAGCAGTGTGGCTAGCCTTGAAAACACACATGCATTCCCATGGCCAGTAGAGAGAAACTCGCACAAAGACTTCTCTGCTAGTGAATGAACACATAAAGGATGCATAATCCCTGTTTTATTTTTCTGTACAGGTGACATTTGACCCTGATATCCTTATAACTCCCTATGACCTGCAGCCTGCTGCCCTCTGGTCTGAAACAGCGGCTTTTGTTCCTGCTGGCACACCATGCACAGCTGCTTCCATCATTGTTTGGAGGGGGACAGATGGCTGTTCTCAGCACAAAAAGGAGATTAAAAAAGAACTGAGCAAATGACATCACTATGCCCCCTGGGATTTAATTCACAGGGCCTATGGGGCTACCACCAGCATGAACTCAAACTGCAGTCGGCTCTGCCCACGGAAAGAAGAAAGTTTGTGTTTTGCAGAATGCAAGACATTGCTTTTGAGAATGTTGTTTCCACCACCCTAATATTTATGTTCTTTAACAGCTCTCAAGCCAAGCTGAACAGACACTGCCCTATCAGCAGCAGCACATATAAAGTATTCTGAAAGCAAGACTGATACTGTACCCACCTCTATCCAGGCCTGTAGTTCAACTGCAGTAACATGATTTAACGCTTATTTATTTTGTTTCATTTGTGATGAGGAGTTAATAAGAAATGGTTGGGGAAACAGGAAGGACAAGGAGTTGCACCCACCCTGCCAAGATATTTTGCAGGTAAAACATTTCATGCATATCTCATGGCCCCACTTCAGTCAATGGAACTAAACAGCACAACGTTTGAGTTCTGGAAGTAGTTAGCTTTGTAGTCACTTTTCTGCCTTGAATTCACCGCCAGATCTACGAAACCACTCTCAATTCTTCCCTTCTGGACAACAAAGGACAGCAACCACTGTGGTACTCCACAGTGAATTCTCTGGGGAACTACAAATACCTTCAATGGAATGTGTATACAGTGATCTTGTCCAGCTAAAGTATTTTCTGCAGCTCGTGTTTATCTGAATTTATGTTTTATCTTAAGTATATTACGTGATCACTGCTTGGGACAGAGGAATTTGGCCTCTGTGTATGCATGGTACTTGGCACCATCTGTACCAAAGTTTTTCTGCAGAGCAGAGAATTTTGTTTTTCAACATGTCTCCCTGAAGACACTCATCAAAGTGGCCATATAGCTGCTATCATCCTCTTTATATTACTTACAGTACAGGAATGGTGCAGGAATGTGGCAGGAATGGTGCCATG
This sequence comes from Pezoporus flaviventris, assembly GCF_033815535.1. Taxonomy (NCBI): domain Eukaryota; kingdom Metazoa; phylum Chordata; class Aves; order Psittaciformes; family Psittacidae; genus Pezoporus; species Pezoporus flaviventris. Next base: position 17,251,666 of record NW_026892585.1, on the reverse strand, counting down.
TGAAGATAAAACCATTCCACAAAGAATAAAAAACTCCTTCAAGGTGGCTTTGGTTGTGTGGAGTTTTGTTTTGTTTTTATTTGTTTGTTTGTTTTCCTTTAAGGAAAAAAAGGAAGCAATTTCTTCTTTCCTTGAGTGACTGGGAAGAGCAGAGATGTACTCCTCCACTCAGCCCGAGCTGGGGCTGGGACCTGATACCCTACAGCACCACACCGCAGCTCCTGCCCCAGCCCCCATGGCTGAACCAGGCTCAGATTAAGGATGGTTTTACTCCTAAACGCAGATCAGCATCCGTGGGAGATGTCACTGTCTGTGGTTTAGCCCAAAGAACCAAGCTGAGCCTCCTTCTTCCTGCATGTAACCACACAGTAAGGTTCAGATTACCCCCTTGGGCACAGCCGTAGGAACCAGCTCTCTCTGAGAGACTGCTGGAGCAAATCCATGGGTTTGCACAGCTGTGGCCATCGGATAGGAGCACAGAAAACCATGATGCTGATGAGACAAGAGAAGTAACAGCTCCAGTCAAATGTGCTCTGAGTTTTACTGTCTCAGCAATGCTGACGGCAGCATCAGCATACACTAGAAGGGCTCGAACCAAAAATACACTGCACGTCTTCCACTAATTCATACCTGAAAGCATTCAGCACACCATAGAGTTAGACCAGAGGTTATGATAAAAAAAGAGGGATGACTCTTGCTTTATAAAGTATCATCATTTTTTACTTTGCTAATCTGAAGAGTAGAACAGCCTATCAATCAGTCAGTACACTTGAACTTGGAGGGGTATTTTTCAAGGAAACCCTTTTTGTTACAGAATACGTGACTCATCAGACCAGGAACTTTACACAGGGAAGTTCTAACCAAGACCCAATTTCCATTTTTTTTTCAAACTGTGGAAACATTTAAGTTTGGAATATTTTATAAAGCAGTTTTCTGTTTGCAGCTTGAAACATTTTGTTAAAAACAGTTAATAAAACATTAAAAACACTTGGAACAGTTTCAGTCAATGTTGTTTAAATATTTTTCTGCCTTTAATCCTGCTTCCTCAGTGCTCAGGCATGAGAACTTGAGTGTTTTATCACAACTCAGAACAAAGTAAGAACAAAAGTGTAGAAATTGCCCATTACTCTTATAACCCTCCACTACAGTCCTTTCACAAAATGTTAGTTTCAAAGGTGATCCTCTACCCAAGCAAAGTTCTATTCCCCTGCATCAGCTCAATACAGAGACACAGGGACTTTTCATTCATTTTTTTTTTTCTGTTAATCTGTTGTTCTTCAGGGCTCTTTTAGTCTGCAGTGAGAGCCTCAGTCCCACTGAGAACACCTTTTCTGCTACTAAAACAAAAGGCATGTCTCTAATACTTCATTAATTCCAAGCAGAGAAGTGTTTTGGTTGATGAAAGCAGTAACAAAAGGTTCATGTCTGAGCAGGCTGACCTGAATCACAGCCTTCTTCTGCTTTCAATGTTGCTCTCTTGCAACTCCAACTGAAAGAAAGCCTTAATCTAGCCAGCCCAGGAAGAAGGAACCACACTGCAGCCATGCCCTTGCAAAGGCCTGTTGACAAGAAGCACCCGTGAAGGATGCCTTAGAAAGATCCTCAGCTGTTTTTAAAGTATCACACTTCAGCCCCAGTGGAGGGGACAGACACACTTAATATAGAAGGCATTAACGAAGGATTTATTCAGTCAGGAGTAGACAATGCAGCATTTTAAGCCTCGTGTTTACACAAACTAGTCAAAGACTTGCCAAAGCACAAGACAACAAATAAATCACATTAAACTGCAGTGAAAGAAACCTATAGCTCCACACATGTCTTTTTGGTGGCACATTTTCACACCGCATTAATTGCCTCCATTTACATCAAGCTCATTTCCAAATTAAACAAAACTTTCTTTTTTTTCTTTCTCTTTTTTTATCGCAACGTTAAAAATAACAGCTTGTCGGCTCTACATTTTGAAAAACAGGCTGAGCACTGACTTGCCCATTCAGACAAAGTAAGTTAATTTATCACTTACATGCATTTTCACTTCATTTTAAAACCATCTATTTTCTCTTAGAAGTTTAACAAGTTGGTTTACTATTGCTCTAATACAGGGAGATTTCATTAAATGTCCTGCCATCTTCTATCAGCATCATCATGATTACATGCTGCCCTTGTTTAATTTAATTTATAGGAATTTTTTGCAACTTGCCAACATGCATTCTTAGTAATTTAACAGAAGTACAAGATCGGCATGGAACGCAAGCCAGTCGCTTTCATTTTGCCTCTGCTACGCATTTCCTTCGCACCCCAGTTTCACAGCTTTCAGTGCTGCATGGCACGTGTACATCAGACCTGGAGACTTTCCTGATGCATAGGATGAGGGGTTTTTTGCTTTCTTACTCACCTTCTTCATTAACTTCAGCAGTGGCAAAATGTTACAAAGAGAAAGGTTATCTCCACAGGCAAGAGTTCACAAATCACTTCAAGCTTTACAGGCCAAACCTCAACATCCTAAATTTGTTTGCAAGTTAACAGGCAAAACATGCCTTACAAGACATGCACCACTTGCTCCGCAATGCTCAAACCACTGAAGAGGTTGTTGCTCTAGCACCAGTTCCTAGCTTGGTTTTTAGGAACAAGCAGCTTGTAGCAGCAATGGGACAGCCTGTGGTGGCAAGGAATGCTTCTAAAGGAAACCACTGCGATCCACAGGTAGATGCAGGTTAAAAAAATAAAATATCCTTACTAGATACTACTGCTTATAAATGCCAAAGAGCAGTGGAGGGTGTAGTATAATACCCCCAGCTGCAGGCTCTAGTAACACTTGCCAAGCAGACACCAGCACTTGAAGGAACAGCGGTAATCACCCATAGGTTTACAGGTTGCTTCATCACATCACCTAGATTAGCTTCCAAGTCTAGAGCTTGACTTTGCCACTGACTGCCACACTGCTGCCTCTATCCACGTGATGCACTGGATGTTGGTGAGATGAAGCCCTGCACCTCTCTATCGCCTCAGCGGCATGGACTCTGTGGGGCAGAGGCAAGGAGGAGCATCTGTCGCAGGGAGCCTCTGCTACAAAAAAATAACCCCTGGAAATGAACAAGTGGTTGCTCTCAGCTAACAACAAAGCCACTAAAAAGCAATTATAGCTTTTTCCTCAGGTGTTTCCCCTAACAGTCCAATCAATGATGGTCTCAACAGTATGAAAAACATACCTGTTTACTCATAAGGGGAAGAGTTAAGAACCATCTGGGTTCCAGCTCTCTACCCCTAGCCAGTAAGGGTTAGGTACCAGGTTTTGCCATACTGTGTGCAAAGGGAAGGGATGAGGGGGAGGCATGACTTCTCAAAAACTATAGCAGTGCTAAGCACCAAATGAGATCAGAAGGGATAAGGAAATCACTCAGGGACAAGGAGATTAGCTCCATGGTTTCACATGGGCCAGTGTCATGGGAAGTTTAGGCTACAGGTGAGGAAGAACAGTGGGGATTCTGGCAGATCAGAAAAACACCAGCTAGGGATTCAGAAAGTTATCCTGAGCAGCCAGAGCAATATGACCGAAACACTCCTCCTACAAAAGCAGTGCATCAAAGACAACTTACAACTGCAGTACTTTCATTTCTTGGTTTTGAATGATAAAAAGTTCCACTTGAAAGGAAGAAAAATTCAGTGAATTTTCTGCCGAGACTCTTTCGTAGTTCAGCACTAGCTCTAAACAGGATCTCTGTCATTTCATAACGACAGACTTTCACCCTGTGCATTTTTCACCTTCTGCTTCTTGCCCTTTTGTAATTGCCTGTCTGACATTAGAAGCAGGCCGTCCATCCTCCTGAACACTTTTAGGCCACTATGTTTAATGCACTTTTACATACTACCAATATTCTTGTCATTTTCTGCTCATATTCAGCTGAGATGGTCCCATAACCACATGAAACATCAAATGAGAAAAACACTTACTGAGCTAATTCCATTGGTAAAGTTTCATTTTTATGCTCTAAGATGAACTAGAGAAACTATTTTCTTTTTATTTTTTAGAAAAAATGAAACGTCCTCTATGGTTAACTATACAGTAATTCATGCAGTGAATTGAATAATCAGACAATCTAGCTTTACAGAAGTACTTTAATGTATGCCTTAGCAATTCTGCAGTGATTTATATTTACAGAAGCCCTTTAGGATTCAAGGACTTTTTAAATGGCAGGGTCAGAGAGTACGAAGAAATTTCCTTGGTTTATTTGGTAAATGTGTACAGTCTCGCTATTTATTGTTCAGAAGAAATTGTCATCATATTTATCATCAGTAAATCTTCTAAAGTCTGCAAAGTATCAACTAGCTGCACAGCTAATTTATGAAACTCATTACTGTTTTAAATCATTGCTATGTGCTGAACAACCCATAACGGAGAGCATTGATTTTGACACCTAATTTCCTTGTGTTCATACTTGGGCAAGACTCCAATTGACGGAACAGACTATTTTTCAGCAGTGTTTATTGTTTGCATTGCAATAGTGCACAGGAGCTTGAGCCTTTGACCAGGCCAAGGCAACAGCGATGCTGTACAAACACAGAGTAAGAGACTGTTCCCTGCCCTGAAGAGCTTACAGTCTAGAAGGCTGCCCCACCTGTGTAACAAAGGCTTTTTTTTTCACACAAGAAAAAATATGAAATGAAACATAACCACAACAGACAAAGACATTCATGTTTAAGCCTGTGAAAAAGAATTTGCAAATACTGGAGCAAGGACCCAACAGCAAATTAACACAAAGTGTTTTAAAAGTGCACTATATATTACACCCCAGGCAAAGATCCTGTCTCTCCTTTGCTTAAGTGCTGAATTACTGATTAACATCCAAATGAAGAGAAGGAGGGAAGTAGAAAACCTATTTTAATTCACAGCTTTTTCTCCTTGCTGTCCCAGAATAACCAGATCCCTTATTTCTTTGGGGAATAAATCTGCACAAGTTCAGGAGAGAAATGTGTACAACAAAGGCCAGTCAATTTATTGAACTTTTATAAAAGTCTTGAGCTCTCCTTGAAAATTATAATGGGATGCAGATTGTTTTACAACCCGATACTCCAATTCGGAATTCCTAACAAACCCCAATCTGCCTGAGAACCAGCCCTTGTTATTGCAAAAGTCTGCTGTCAACAACACATACACAACTAAAATATTTTTAGAACATCTACTGGAAAATCACAAGTATCTCAGTTCTAAATGAGCCTCTCTTAGACTTTCCATTAAAATAAATCTTTAAAATAACTTCCTAAGTATATAAATAGACCCCAAACTAAAACATATCAGAGCCAAGAAATACCAAAGCTAAGAATTATCTGAAGAATTCCAGTACTGCCCTTCTGGGTACAACACGAATCTACCAACTTACAGACAACATATTTTGTCTAATTTTGTGTATATATATATACATACACATATATATGTATTTATAGCATCTGTAATTCCATGGACATAATAGGAAAGTGGCAAGTATTAAGATAAAGGTGAGAGTTTATCAGAGTGTGAGCGGATTAGACTTGGCTGAAAAGCAAGGTGGTTTCTTCTGTGTAAAATCTCTCATCTTTGTTTTCCAAAATGTTAAACCCCAGGGGAAATGGTGCGCTTCTGGTGGAAGGAGTTCTATGGCAAAATTTACACAATTTCAGGTCTGCCGTGTCTGGGGAAGAACTTCCAGCCAGACTGTGGTTTGGGTTCTCAGCTTAACGGCTGACTAAGGCCCAGGGATCATTAACTTCCAACATAATTAGCCAATCTATCAGGCAGATTACACCAAGGCTGAGGACACCTAAAGAAATCCAAGGAAGTGGTGAGATGCGAGTGCTGAAGATGGAGGTGTGAATGCATACGGTTACTTGGATTGAGTATATTTTTTGTTTTGAATGAAATATTTCAGGCTCAAATATACATTTCCTGAAAAATAAAAAAAAGAAAAAAAACCCTAGGTGTTGCTGGAAAATTTCCAAATGTATCTAACCTGGACTCCTGCCGAAGGAGATAGATAGACTATGCTTACTGGAAGAACCAGGATCAATTTAACGAGCAGTGGGTCTACTTTTTCAGCAGTGAAGGTAAAAATAAATATTGAGCAGCTGCCTACTTCACTATGCAGTGACCAGAGGCCTTAATCCATTTGATAGACCATAAATCTGCATGGAAACCAAAGAACAGTGGGAGCATTTTTAGATTTATGAATCCATTATGCTCATGTAATATAACATTACCCTATTTTTCTTTAATACATCTGCATATGTATATATCTTTTGATATGTTAAGAACATACAATATATATGCATATAACATGCATATCAGCATAGAAGCATCTCTGTATCTAAATTTAATTAGTTTGTGATATTTGAAAAACATACTACAGGCAAAAGAAAGACTTGGCATACCGACTGGAGCAACGCACGGTAAACACCACCCTCACGTACCCTAAGTCTGTCTGTAAACCAGACATTATTGTGCTAAAATGTGTGCAGGTAAAATACAATTATCAGATTATTTCATCAGAAATACGCAAAAATTTAGACTTTTGGAGTCACAGTTCTACATATTACCGCCCCATACAACTGTATTTTTAGTAGTGGATATATAGGGATAAAGTACAGCAGTTAGAAAGATTGCACACATTTTTTATAGGGATTGAAGTTCATAGCCAAATTAAAATAAAGCTTTTATTCTAAGCAAAACATGTCACCTGCTCCTCTTCCTGCATACCACTCAAATATTATTGTTGAAATAAAGACAGTGCTAGGAAGTATACTATTAAAATAGCTTTCTATCTTGAGCAGCTGCATACATTTACTGTCAGCAAGTGTGTTCACTAAATAAAAGCCTGAGCTGCCTACCAAAGGAAAAGAAATCATCTTTCCTTAAAATGGTATCAGCAATTAGCAGAATTTATCAGAGTAAATATTCCCCTTCTCAGCCATCAGGGAAGAGTAGTGCCTTACATCACATAAAATGCCAGCAAAGAAGCGAATTTTTTTCTCTCTCACATAAACTTTGCAAGAGACTTCCTTGCTTTACCCACTTTCAGGGTGAAGCCCTGAAAACATGTTTAGGTTTGCTCCTAAACATGCCATTTGTTTAGGATCAAACCTGGAGCACCCACCAGACTCTGCAGGATGCAGGTTGCAGCCACCACCCTCCTTGGCGGGGACAGGATGCTCAGAGCACCCAGCATCTGTGCTGAGCTCTCTGCTATTTACTTCTCTCCAGTGGTTCCCCGTCAGCACCGGGAACTTTGCTTCTCCCATTTCCTTCTAACATATACATTTTGCAGGCTTAAGAAACATCTGCTTGGCTGGGTTTGAAATGGCTACATATTGGAGGCTGAACAGGAAGAAAATGAACCAGGCAAGATTGATCTGTGAATGTCTTTTTGGGGGGGGGGGGGGGGGTGGTGGTGTTGATTTTTCCCCTTAAAATATCATTCCAGCTGCAGGTCATGCTTTGATTCCACTGTGGATCACCCACTGCATTTTAGTTTTTTGTAAAACAAGAGCTGTCACAGCCAGGTATGCAAGATAAATCGTTACAAGTAACAGATTAATAAATATAGCTCAGAGAGATTCATTTTACACTATTTCAGGCAAACTCCTACTGATTGCAAGTTTCTAGGAAAAGGAACTTGCTTCCTTATTTGTCTGTAAGGTGCATAGTACACACCGGTGCTCTTATAGAAAATAGATATTAATAACAAGGGAAAATATTAATAGTAATCCTCAAGATATCTGTGAAATGAGCAGATACTTGCTTCTGGGTGATGAAAAGCAAGTGACAGTTGAGCACGGTCTGGGGAGAAAGCCTCCAAAGCATTTTCTGAAAAAGCTGATTCATTTTCCTTTCTTTTTATTACAATATTGTGACTAAAAATTTTGCTGCAACAACCACAATGCTGGCAGACCACTGGCTTACCCACAGAGGTAAGAAATGCTCTATTCAGCCACATTATGCTCTTAAAAAACCATCAAACACTCCCTGTGTCATTTGTTTTATTTGTTTCTTCCCATGACTTTATGGAACAATGGTGGCTATTTTTCCATCATGCTGACTTGCACTCAATGAACAGCTGATTACTCACTATCAGGCATGTACATCTTTGAAGTGATAAGCAAAGAGAGGAATGTCCCTATTTACATCTAAAGTGAAATTCCAGCATCCAGCAGAACTTTAAAACTGATTTTTCTAGGACAGTGCTTCTTTCATGTTCCCAACACTAAATATTAAAGAAGCGAGATCTGTTTTAATTCAAGCTGTGCTCTGACCCTTAAAGTCTTACAATGCTGTCTGTGTTTATATGAGCACAGACTATTTTTTCAAGCCAGTTCTCATCATGCATGTTCCTCTCAAACTCTCTCCTAAGTCATAGTATCATAGAATGATCCCGAATGTTAATGTCCCTGCCTCATTCCCCAGCTCTCCAGGGAATCAGGAAGCGCTGTAGTCTGGATGCTGCATGACAATTTTCATCAAAAGGCTGGTATTATTCCCGTTTCACTAGCAAAAGTCTGACTTGTTATGTAAATCTTTTCTTCTTTTTGGCACCTAATTGGAGTTGCAGCTTGCATTTCTTTTTTAATAACATTTAATATGGTATATTATTTTCTATATTCAGATAACAGATCCCATTAGTTTCACCTGCATTTACTCAATACTCCTGCAGAATCTAATTTGTGCACTCAGTAACAGAAGTAGCCTCATTAGCCTCTGAACATGTTTGAGCTACTTGCCAAACTGAAATGAGGGCTCTGGGAAGCGATGTAATCCAGCCCATTGTGCAACTTTGAACCAGTTTCATCACTGCAGTAGACTTTTTTCCTTCTCGTCACATGCCTTTCACTTCCATAAAGAGCAAGGCAAAGCCACCCACAGTCACCCACGGACCCACAGCCATGACCTAACAGTCATCAAGGAGTGGAAACATAGAAATTGTCGTCAGCTACAGCTCTGTCATTCAGGGAAAGCAAACTTTGGAAATTCTTCCTGGTTTTAAACCACTTGAATCCAAACCAGGGGCAGCAGAATGTTTAACTACATAACCACGCTGAGCAAAGAATGCTGAACGAGGCAGAAGCACAGCAAACAAATGAGTAATTAAAAACTCTACCATCATGTAAACACACAGATGGGGTTGTACTGGAGAGCCTTCGCTTGGCCTTCCCCAGCTTCCAATACTTTGTGCCTTCAAATCTCTTTTAATGGTGACTATTTTTCCTAAATTCTTTGGGCTCCTGAAGCAATGTGAACTCCTTTCCCAAGCTAAAAATATGAATCGTGGAAACCCAATGACACCAACATTAACCTGGTTAATCACCCAGACTGGACCAAAGCTTAAAAACCCAAGGGCAGACATTTGCAGTATGAGCCAGAACAGTGACTGCCAGCCAGGAGCAGGTGATGACTTTGTGGGTGGGTCAGTCATGAGCCATCATGAGCGTGAGGCATCAATGACTTTTCACTACTTTTTGCTGACAGTAGGACAATGATGAGACTTTGGACCCAGAATTTTTAAGCCCTATGAGGGAGAGAGTCATGGGGTACAAACAGCACCCTGCGGGCACCAGCCTGAGCCCAGCCTCTTCTACCTTCAGGCTGTCTCTGTTAAAGTGAGTCATTTGTTGGAACTGACCCTCCTCCGCAAGGGGTTGGCATTTTTCAACAGAAAAACACACTGTGTAGAGAAATTTCCATTGAACTGATGTAGCTGCAATCTTTCACGTTCCGTCAAAACCTTGTACTTCTCCGCAACTTAATCTGAGCAGTTTTCTGCACTCAGAGAAGAAAAGCCAGCTTGACATGTGATGTGGAAACTTCCCAGCCAAATGGCTGACCAGAAGCATTTCTGGGGTCTCTTTCAAATGGAGAAAAGCAGACGTTAACCTCTCTGCACAATCAAGACAGTAACTCACTAGGAACAGCCTCATTAAAAAGTCAAAGATTTACTTCAGATGATTCACAAAACAGATTCCCCTGAATGATATAGCGATTACTCAGCTACAAAGATAAGACACACTCTGAAGGCCCTTCTTACCAATGCAGCGAGGACACAATGCGGGCTTCTCAGCCAGGGACCTAACTGTATCACAGAAGGGTGATGCCCCTTGTCCACCCCTCAGAGCCTTTACTTTGAAGGATGGAGGTGAAAATGGGCAGTTTCATGGGGATATCTGCTAAAGGAGGACAAGGTAAGAGATTCTCTCTGTTTTATCCTCTGTAGGTAAAGATAAGGGCACTCAGCCACTTTCAAAGCTGCTATTCCCAGGTGCTAAAGACAGCAGCAAATACTCTCCTCCCTTCAGTCCATCCGAACAGAAGGAGAAGGCTGGGAGCCACATGTTACTCAAGAGCCTAAAGAATAAGCATAGTAAAACCTTTTTTTCTCCATCCCATACAAAACCAGCAGCCACTTTCTGGAGAGGCAGGAGTCAAACACATCACAGATTCAAATGAACAGATCTCAGACACTATCAGCTCAACTCACCCACAGCCACATCATCTTCCAGCAGTCATCAAGCAGTAGAAATTGCAGTCAACTACAGCTGTGGCATCAGGGAAAGGTAAAATCTGGGTTATTTTTAAGCTACCTGAAGGCAATCTGTGGGATATTCTAGGTATGCGAGTTCCAAGGTACCTGGCTAGGTCTCTACAAAACATTCAGGAGTCTGTGTGGCAGCGATGGAAGACAGAGGAGCTCATGCAGCCAGGTATTTTGCAGAAGAGGTATGTTTACAAAGGTGGGTGAAGGGAGAAAGAAGAACAGGTGGCTTTTATCACTGCATTTACACTTACAGGGTGGTAAAGAGCATGTGTGAAAACCATACCTATGGAACTTACAAAGTTATAATTATGAGTAAAAGGTAATATCAGCCTCAAATCAGCCTGGTTGCCTATAGAAATGTGATTGTAGTGGCAGTGCATGTCAACCTGTCTTGCTGCTTGCCCTGACTATTTTCTGAACCAGCTGGCTAATTTTAGCTGAAGTTGATGGAGCAACAGCCAACTGAATTTCATGAAATTTCATAGTTGGATGGAGGTGAGAGATGCAGTCTGAGCTCCTGTGCTTTCTCCTGCCCAGCCTGGTAGCAATGGTTTCTGTCTTTATTGCAGGTGGCAAAAAGGAAGCGTTGAGGGGAGAATAGTGTAGGAGAAGGAATGGGGATGAGGAAGATGTATGTGAAAGTTCTGGAGGAATGGCTGGGCTTCCTATCGAAGTGGGAGTAAGGTGTGCAGGAGGGTAGAGCACAAATGAATAGAAAATCCCATATCACCAATTCTAGTGCTCACATTAAAAACCAAACACCTTTAAGTGTTTTGTGTCAACCACAAATATCTGGAATTGCAAAGATTTATTCTCTTATATAGTCACAGATTTTAGTGCTTAAAATTTCAAGGCATTGCATATCTTTGCAATGGGACTCCCTTTAACCCCTTTGCTGCTGGTCCTTCTTGCATCTTCTGTGCTGCGGCAGAATGTGACTGTTTTCCTTTGCTGTACCGGTGCTCCATAGGTAGAAACCAGGGTATCTGTGTTGGGGTTTCTGAAGCATAAAGTGGGAAAAAGCCAAAAGAAAGTCTTTTTCTTGTCCTGGGAAGGCAAGAGGGGAAATAATGAGGAAAAATAAAGGTGGCACACAATGTTTTTTAGGATGCTAGCTTAAATAAAAGGAAAAAAAAAAATTGAAGGAAAAATTGCAGCAGGGAGGTGGAGGATCTCTGGTGCATCAGATTGGAAAAGAGTTTGTTGGTTTCTCAAGTGACGTTTTTATTGAAGAATTTGAAAAGAAGGATCTTAAGTGTGTTAAGGCAAAATTCCTACTGGGGGTGTGCTTTTGAGAGACAATTTTATTTAGCAATTGAATTTGCAACTTTTGCTGACTTTCTCACAGCTGACTGGGCAAAAAGTTGTCTTCAGTGTCATTTGCTCCAAGATTTCTCAGAGCAACCCCTGAGAACTCTGCAGGCAGAATCCCAGTGTAGAACCCTGCTTGAAAGACCCAGTATGTTGGGATTCAATATGTTTGGTTGCTGCCTATGCATGGGGAAGACTGAGGAGAAGCACAAAGCAGTGTTCCCAGTCATGACAATTCAGCTGCCAGAGAACAGGTGCATTTATTTTTCTCGAAGGAGCAGCTCTGAATTGCCTTCTTCCCATCCAGCTCCCTGCTGTCAGCAGTACTCCTCCTCTACTTTACATGCTCCTCTTCCAAAAAAGCTGCTAGAAGAGCATGAAGTCAGCCAGGCATGCCACCTCATGAGCTTCCGGGAAGGAGACCCAACAATGTACTATGTCTTTCATATACCTCCCCAGGGGATTCTTCTCTCCAGATTCTCTGAAGAGCTCCCATTTCCACTGGGACATCTGAAAGAAGGTAGCAAGGGCTGAGCAACCTTGTAGAGACTATCTGTTCTGATGTTGCTTTGATTAATCCTGCTATGGCCAACACAGTGTGGTGTCCAAAGCTCCCTTCGCTAATAAGGGAAAAGCTGAGATTGCAACACACTTGATGTAAAATACTAAAATACTCCCTTAATGAGGGTATTGCACACACGGTCTGGATGACCTTGCTGGGGAGGCGAAAAAAGGGCAATACTGACAATGTCAGCCTTCTTTTTTTTCTTTTTCCCCTGACTACCTGTGTACATCAATATGCTTTTTTTTTTAAAAAAAAAAAAAGGTTGTTTTTCTAGAAAAAGATAGCTGTTATGGACATAGAATTCCTTAAATGTTATTGTAACAAAAAAAAATTTGTATGCATATATATATATCATGACCCTAAAAATGATGCTTTGAATTCTGCAATGGTGTGGGTTTTTTTTTTTGGCAGGCAAGTCTTACACCAGCCTCAAACTGATGCAAGCTGTTGGAGAGCCAGATCCAACAGTTTCTTAATACAGAACTTCTTTTGCTTAATGTAATTTTCACATTCACATATTACTGACATTCAGTACTCACATAATAGTTATGCTATACATTTGGGGCCAAAAATCGTTTTATTTCTTTGTAACCTTGTTTCTTTAAATGATGGCAAGTGGAGCATTTGTTACCATTCCCAGATGTGTTAAAAGGACTGTTCCTGAAAATTAATACTGTACCTTAGTATGACATATTAGCTGGATCCAACCCTTTATTACACATTATGTATATATTTGTAAAATATGGCAATTTTCTTCTGAATTTGAAGACTTCTTTCCTCTTGTTCCTGTGCCTTCAAGGTGAATTAAGACAGGCAAGAAGGCAATTTCTGTAAATCCTTTAATAATTCACAACTTTCTTGAATAGTTTGCTTAGGAATGTGTCTACATCTTTAATGAAAAGAGAAGTCAATGGAACTAAGATCTGCCAACGGACAGATCTTTATTTCATATTTTTGAGCTTGCCTTCTTCCCTCTTTGCTTCTTTGGAAGGGATGTCACTTGTCATAAGAAATTAATAATGCTCTGCTCTTTAGCAGTAGCAATAGGAAGCCACATTTCTTACCACATGCTTCTCTTTGCAACAGAATCTGGATAAACCTCAAGTCTCATTCTTGCCAAAATTATCTGCCATTTCACCCTGTGCGAGAGATTTATGTTGCAGAACAGGGACTGAGGCTGACCTCCTGCCTTTCAGAGTGGTATCCAATGGGTGGGGAAGATTTGCAAGTATTGAATAGGAAGAGGTATAGATAAGAGCTGGTGCTACACCCTCTTCCTTCTGTGGGATTACAATAGATGCCACAACACAGCTATGATTTTTATCAAGTCTGGTCATTCCACGGACAAGCAAAGGCAGTAGGACATAGTTTGGGGTTACCTCTTCTCAAGGTCCAGGTACTTGAATTTATTCTGCTTTCAGCAATGGCCTGTTGTTGGAGTTTCCCCTTCACTGAAGGGTGGCCATGTCAGTAACTTAACGTCTCTTACCCTGGGGAAAACTGGTGGTGTACACAGGACAGGAAAACAGGCTAGTTACAAATCACTGCCTCTCCTACCTCTCTTGCCCAGTGGAATAGGCTGACTGTAGAATAATAGAATGGTTTGGGTTGGAAGGCACCTTAAAGATCTAGTTCTACCCCCCTGCCATGTGCAGGGACACCTTCCACTAGACCAGGTTGCTTCAAGCCCTGTCCAACCTGGCCTTGAACACTGCCAGGGATGGGGCATCCATAACTTCTCTGGAAATAATATTGGAAAAAATAATTCTCAATTTCATTTCTGCTCCCTTTGACCAGAGCAGCAGAACCTCTCCTGAAGTGACAGCACAGCACCTGCATTTTTAGAAAGTCAGCAGCACAGAATTAAAATAGAGACAAAAATGGTTACTGAGGTAGGACATACTTTTTTATACAGACCACATGTTCAGATTCGGCAATACTTCTTTGTTTTGAAGTGTCTGCTTCAGATGTGGAATATAACCACAGTAATGTTTTTAATTTTTTAGAGGCTACATTTCCTCAGCTTCTGGCTTGGACAGTCTCTTTTGCCAGAACAAGTTCCCTGGACTCCTTTATTACACCACCAAAGGTTCTCAAGCTTGATTTTGAGAGAAAAAGTAAAGACCTGTAAAAGCAAATAATGAGACTGAATGGAAGGGCCCAATGCTAAGGAAGTTAAAGCTTGAAGCACCATTACCAGAGATACACCCATGAGGAGGTAGCAAAGTCATAGGTGAGAAAGCTGCAAAGTGTTTAACGGAAAAGGATGCCCTGCCTGCAACACCTTACTGGCCCTGACTACAATGCCAGACTAGGCCTAGTCTTGTCTTGTCATGGACACATGCTCAGGAACAACCCTGGCCTTCAGTGACAGTCACACTAGTACAAGTATGCCCACTTAACATTCTCCCACCAGACCCCCTCCTTTACAAAGTGACATTTGAAAGCAGCTAGATATACAAAATACATCATGCATCAATATTACTATTCCAGATAAACTACTATGAGAAAATATTTAGAAAACTACCCTATTACCATAGCCACCTCGGTGACACGACATTCTCAAACAAGACAGAGCTGTAATTCTGTCCTAAATTCACTGCACTTTTGCCTTCCTATCTGTGAATGGAAGGAAGAAAGTATCTGCCTATAAAGCCATATGTGCAATGGTGGCAGAGATAAGGATGTGGTGGAAGCCAGGAGAGGGGACTTCACCAGCTGCTGGGATACTAACATTAATTCAGCTGGGTACAGCATTTAACCCTACAGCGATAAAGAGCAGATGATGAAGAATGTCCAGTTATTTCGGCTAGCAAATGCCAAACAACAGGTTTTCAGTACACTGGGCAACATGACCACTGACAGGCCAACTGCTCTATGTAGAAATGGTGAGGCAGAAACCAGCTCAAAATCCTGGACTCAAGTTCAACAGAATATGTGCTGCTAATGGAAGGAAAACTGAGAAGGACAAAGAGCAACAACATGCTTTCTGGGAGCAGAAAGGCATCCTCTGATGCTCTGTGTGACAACTGTTTTCATTAGGTACAGTGAAAGCCAGACAAAAACCCCCAACAAGGCATCCTGCTGAAAATAAAACAGACAGTTTGAGGTTCATTATTGCATATTTTGCCTGCACCTATGTTTGGGCTGAGAATCCTTTCTGCTAGGTTTCTTGCTTTTTAACTATATCACACACAGAGATGAATCATGAGGCATAGACCTGTCAGGCGGCAGACTAATGCCATCACTTGAGCTTCCTGGCTGTCAGGTCTGATTCCAAATAACCTTTTGTCTTCTTGCTCCAGCTACTAAATTACAGATCAAGTGAAAAACATAATTATTCCCCCAAAAGCCATGGATAACTTCTGAAAATACACTGAACTGTGAACAGAACAACAATAATAAAAAGATAAGCTAGGATTACCCACGGTGCATAGCCAAAACGCTCCATGGTCCCACATGTGTAATTATAGAACTGTTTCCTATTTGGTGATTTCTCTTTTGCAGGGACAAGCACATTCTCCCTTCCCCCTGACATTTTTAGTATAATTTTTGTATTTGAAGTCTTGTGAAAAATACATCTTCCCTGTTGCAATAAGTACTTTGTTATTCTGTTTCTGAATTCTACAGTATTTGGTGCTGTTTTTTCTGAGATGATGCAGAACTTGAGCATTTGCATTTTTTGAAGTAAAATTATTCCTAGCAACACCTGGCAAGGTAAAAATAGATTTTGGTGTTAAAGAGTGCAAACCTCGACAACTGCTAACTCATTCTACATACAGTCAGAAAGGCTGCTGATGGCTAAAATTTTTAATCTCCTCTTTCTTATTAATGCCATGATTCTTACCTTTATTCAAGAATTTGAACTCATGTTTTAAAATTAAAATAGGCAATAAAATGGAAAATCATTACCATTTCAGTCACTGCACCTTTATTTGAAATCTTCTACCTCAAATATAATTTGCAGAACAATCAAATTCATCATCCCCACCTGTTTGCACCAAAGAGGGTTGTCCTGAGTTAGAGAAGATACAAATATTTATTACTCCATAGATAGCTCACACACTAGCCAACATGGTACTCCGTTCCCAGGTCTGATCTTGAATTCTGCTGCAAGATGTTCTGCTTGTGCAGTAGAAAGATACTAGATACTAAATTGAACTAAATACTGATTTATTCCCATTACAAAAGTCTGCTTAAAAGACACTGTGGTAGATGTCTGAACTCCACCTGTGTTCTAATGTGTGGTACTTTAATCTCCCTCTAACTGTCACCCAGTAAGATGCATGCACCCAGATCTCCAGGTAGCCTGGTGACAGCACTAGCCCACATGCTCTGTGAACTGCACTTGAGCTGATGTACAACCAAGCCACCTGAAAGGGCTGTATGAGCTGCCTACACTGTCCAGTAGGCTGGCTCACCACAGCCCCAGGGCACTGGGCTCTGTAGATGTGTATCACAGCATACTTGTCCACATTTTTAGTTCTGGGCAGCTCTAATGAGAAACCTACATACCTTGACCTGTGCTATGCAGGCTCGCTTGCATTTCAACACGGGCAGCGATATGCCTTCGTTGTAAGCATACACTGTGACCTACAAAGGAAGAAAAGGCTACGTGTACCCTAACTACTTCTAACTACATTTTTGTTTTTATTAAATTTGCAACATGAAATTTAGTAAGAAATAGAACACAGGAAATATCAGAAGATTTTTTATTTTCTCATGAAACTCAATATCTATAGCTAGATGCTACAGAGCTTGTGCACTGTTCACATGTGGAGAAGGAAACTTAAACCACTGAATTGAGAGCTTATTAAAAAAACACTCATGGAAAAATTCCCTACAAAGCATCACATGGAAGTTATATGCATCCTGCACTGAACACAGTGTCTCATAAGAAGTAAGTTATATCAAATGATGACTTGACTTTATTCAACCAGGATTCTGTCAGGCCACAAAGAAACCACAATCCAGCCTTTTCCCTTAATTCATAGTTCTTTGAGGTCTACAAGAAATCAAATGATGTGAACAATATCCTTGAAAATACATTCTCTTTAGTCCAATCTCTGCCAGTACACTTCATTTTCAGCCATTCTGGAAGTGCCTTAAGCTTTGTCTGCAAATTCACTTGGCCTGACATTCAGCGATGCATCATAGATCAGATGGATTTAGGAAACTGCACTGACTGGATTAATCAAATTAAAGGGAGAGGAAGAGGGAAATAAAAGGAAATATTTTTTTCCTTTACTTCCTAAAATATATAAATAAATGGAATTCATTTATTTGAAAGAGTTGCCCAGATGTCTCTCTATGTACTTATATTGTAAACCACAGCTTTGTGAATGCAGCCCAGCAGCAGCAAGGGAGCCAGCCAGTGTGCAGGACAGTAGACCTCAGTTCACTTTCTGAATTACACACTGGTCTACTAGTATTTTCCTGAGAGCTGGGAAAATTACAAGCATAAAAAACTTTACATAATATAGGCATCAAAAGATACTACTGAAAATGAAAATAGGTATAAATTCATCTCTGTGGTACATACCTGAGGAGATTCTCCTGATGACAGAGCAAAGATGCTGTGGTTACATTTTTGATGTCCTAAAGCAAACTGTAAGATGTTCAGCTTCTGCCCCACCACATTTCCTGTCATCAGATAATTCAATAGCTACAGCCTACTTCCTGTGGGTCAGGAGAAGATGGAAAAGAGAATGGGACTTTCCCCGTTGAAGAGGACAGGCATGTCTGGGGCACAGCCAGTGTCAGACAAGGAAATGATTTATTCCCATAATCCTGTTCTCATAGCAAGGTCTATTTTCCACTCTCCTCAGCCCTGGCGTAATGAGCACACCCCAGTTCAGACCTGCATACTTAGCTCCCTTTTTATACAGCCTGCTTTGTTTGTAGGAGCTCGCACTGAGCGGCTATAACCAGTTCTGTTGACTTGGAGGTCCACACGTAGAATCATAGAATGGTTAAGGTTGGAAAGGGCCTTAAGATGATCTAGTTCCAACCCCCATGCCATGGGGTTACATGAGTTACATACATGAGCTACAGCAGAGCTGTCACCCTCTTGGATGACAGGAGTCGTCCCAGAAATTTGGCTGCTGGTGGATGGGGACCTACAGCTCCCAGGGAGAGCTGCAATAGCCTGTGCAACAAGCAGCATGGATTATCTCCTGCCCTAAGGAAGATTATCTTAGCAGTATTTGCAGTTAGTCCAAAGTATCTGTCTTCTGAAAACATCCATAGGAAGAATGAAGAATTTTTAGAGCAGACATACTAAACATGGGGTTTTTTTTGGTAGAGACTAAGTGCTCTGCCCTGGTGATGGCTGTGGCACTGCGTTTTCTCCAGGATGAACCATGTAAAAAGGCATTTCTGTAAGACAGTTGTATTTATTCTTTCACTGATGGAGAAGCAGAAGCATATGGAAAAAACGGAGCCTGGCTGAGTTAACAGCTGTCACACAGACACAGAATAAAAGCATATTTTCTGCTTTTGGCTATTTTTTCCTAACCACTGGATGCTACTACTTAAAAAAAAAGCCAGCTCTGAAATCAAAAGCTGTGTTCTGCATTCACATAAGGAGAAATGTTAGGTTTTCTTCATTTGATTTTTTCAGTGCATTATATATTCTTATATTCAGCCTTTCAGACAAGTGAAACATGTAAATCATACTATGTCTTTGCATATTAACCCCTCTCACTATTTACACAAGTCCTCTGATACTGGACTCTGTAGGATCATTGCCATTTTCACCTATTCCTTATTGCACATTTAATAATCTGCATTTATACAGTAATGACTTAAAAGCTAAAGACTAACTTTAAGGCTGAAGTATGCAATGGTGTCTGTGTCAAGACTTTAAAGAACAAGATGAATGCTGCTTGTTATAAAAAGCCATCAGGTGGTCATGCTCGCATGAAACTACACTCATCACACAAGCACAAATGGGTGTCAGCTGTGTATGATACCCTAATACAGTCCCTAGAAACTCTTAAGTAAATATGCCATCTAGTGTTTAATTGGGACAATTTCAGTCATAAATCGTCTTGATCAATACCTCTCAAGCTCTTCCCTGCAAGTCTAGATCATACAGAATCTGGCAGAGGCATCTGGATAGGCCTTTCCACCTTTGTCTCCTTCTTTTCCCCTGAAAACCCCTCACTCTACAGCATTCTCATTGAAGAAGTATTTTCCTCCTCTCGCTCCTGATGGACACTAACAAATGGCCAAGCTACACTCCCAGCCCATCTTTTTTGTTTGAGAAACCCACACTTCAGACTGCTGCAAGCTGTGCAGAAGGCAGCGAGAACTGACACAGGAGGGTCACCCCAATGTTAAGATCCCAAATATGCCTGATGACTTCAGAAAAGCCACTTTGTACACATGATACCTGGACCAGCACATAAGGCAAGGAGTGGACCTCCCTGCCTGCAGGTACTGGGCACAATCACTCCAGGAAGCAGAAGCACTGTTTATTCCTGGCTCACAGCTTGCCAAAATGGGATGAGTTACCACAGTGATAGGTATCGTTTTGCTGGTGAAAAAGCAAAAAATCAGGGAAAGAGGCTTTCGAAGTGTGACATCTCCACTCTTGACAAGCAGTGCAGACAATTTCTTCAGCATCTATGGCAATGTTCTCCTTCTTCACCTCTAGCCCCTGCTTAATAGTGGCATACCTGGCTTAAATGCAATCCCCTTGCTCCCAACAGAAGGGATACTCCACATATGTGGCTTGTCTCCTTCCATGTGCTTAAAACAAGCCATTAGTTGTCTTCTTACATTTTCTAACTGAGACTCTCTTGATGCTTCTGTCATAGACACTGACTATATTTCTAAGGATTACATTCCCATACCGAGTCACATTACAGCATAAATCGCCTGGAGTTTTTGGTAGTGTCTTTTTTACGCTTTTTACAGATCAATAAAAATCTAAAGTTAAACTCCTGTCGCTGCAGTACTTCATCAGCCACCTTTCCCCAGCTTATCAAGTTGCTGCCTATCTTTATTCTTTGCTTGAAATTCCTCTACCTATTTTTGGTCCATGTGACCATGTTCCTGCGCCAACCAATTTGTATTAATGTCAAGAGTATGATTTCATGAGACATTGTACTACTCTGCTAAAAATCCAATTATTCTGCATCTGCTGCATTCTTTTCATTCAGTACTTTTGTAAATCTATCAAAAAGGCAATCGAGTCTAACTGGCAGCATTCATTCTTTATACCTCACTCTGATGACCATGCGCAGTCCCACTGTTCTCCAGGTCTGAGAACACAAGAAAAAGCCCATTGTCACAATTTGTACTTTTCACACCACAGCATCTTCTTTTCCAAATATGAGCAGTTATAAAAACTACTGGTTCCTCTGTAGTCAAGCCTCAGCAGAGAACACTGTAAACAGCATATGCTTCACTGTGGCCATTACTAGCTGTCACCCTGCCCAGGCTGCTGCCTTCCCCTGCCTGGCAGCTCTGCCAGCCCCGCAGCTGAGACTAATAGCTGCTGAGCCAGCCCAGAGGGCATCCCACACCTGGATTCCCAGTATTCCAGCTGCAGGGTGAGGATGCAGGCTGCTGAGTCAGCTCCCTGTGGTGATCAAACAGAGGATATTTGCTTGGCCCTGCACCTGACATCACTCAAGTGACCACATGCCTAAGGGGTGAGACCCACTGCACCCTGGGTGTGGAAGAAGATACTTAGTGGATATGACATACGTGTTTTATGCTCAGAAAGGATAACATCCTTGAGCGTGATGGGACAAGTGCCAGTCAGTGTGTAGGGACATAGGAAGCCAGGCGAGACCTTCCTTGGTGGGTCTGCAGAGTCTATGGAAATTGAAAAACTTAGTGCATTTTAGCTAGCATCAAGCATTAAGTGGAAGCCTCCAACATTAGGATCACGGTTGCAGTTAACTTCTCAGTAGTGAAGCAGCAATTCTGAACTGAAGGTGGAATGCACCCTGGTCCAAAGGTGAGAAATCAAATAATGGCTCCTTAGCTACATTAGCAGGATGTATACATCTAGACAAGATGAATCAGGGCCCAAGTAATATTTTTTTCCAGGCACAGCAAGCCATGGAGAAATAGGACTAGAAGTACTTTAGGAGGTTTTTCTCCAGCCTGCCTCAGGTATCAGTGCTACCTCTGCTGCTTCTCCTAGATGTTTCCTAATGTGTTTTTATGCCTTATGACAAGGGAGATTTTGTCACCCCCTCAAGCTCTCCATCCCAGTGTTTTATTGCTCTTCCTTTTTCTTCTCTTAATAGCTAACCTGCAATGCTTCTCACTGTATTTCAGGCTTATCATCTCTTGTCCTGTCCAGCATTAAGACAGAGAACAGATTATTTTTTATCTTATAATTAGCCAAGCAAACGTATGACCTAAACAAACATGTCAATAAAAATAATTATTTTCTAAACAAAACACAAAGGACAAATGTTAGTCACTACTTAAACACTTTCCTTTTGACACCAGCTCCAAGTCCTCCACTAAGAGAAGTAAGTTTCTCTCTTATTCTCAACACTTGTCTTCCAAGATCAAAACATGGCAGTTTAGGGGTGCTTGTAAAATTTTGGTGCCTATTCCAACACTTCACATGAGACAATCAAATATAGATTTTTACTTAAAAAAGAGGTTTCATTTTCCAGTGACTAGACAAATGAAATGTTTATGCTGAAGGCTCCAGCTCAATCCCTAATAATACTAATTTAATACCCCCAAACTATGTAAAGAGTATAAAAGCCAAAACAAAACCATATAAGGCTTTTATTTTTAATACATCAAACTAAGCAAGTTTTCATGCAACAGTCATTTAGCTTTATCAGAATTATTAATATGCTCACATCAGAAAAATACCCCAAAGATTAATTGTTTTCAGCAGAGCCTAGCTGCAGGTACAATAGTGCACTTGAAGAGCTGAGTGGCATTTGCCTTAGGATGACTATAGTACTTCAGGTGTATCAGATCACTTTTAGTACTAATCTGACACTCTTCATTTGAGATAATTTCAATCTGCAGTTGCAGTATTCAGGTATGAAGATTTTGCATCACTTCCATTTGGCTACTTTTCTAAAACACTGGATTGTGAGACATCTTGCTAACAACAAACTTTATATTCACCTCAGTTCCATTATGCTTAGCAGTGCCCTGACCTGCTCCAAACCCCAGTGAAACCACTGGGAGTCTTCCCATTAATTTCAGTAGCACTTGGATCAGATCATATCCATCACCTTATGTCATCTATGTAAATAAATCAGTGTTGCTTCCAACTCACAAACTCTCTTCAGGCATAATCACATCACTTTTTCTGCTTAAGGCAAAACTCATGAATCCTAAGCTGACAGTAATAACATAACATAAACCAGGAACCTGGAGAGCTGCTAACAGCTCAGGGAAGCAATGTAAGCAAATACTTTGCAATGGAACCTCTTTTTCTCTTGATTCTCTCAATTTCCATTACTGTAAAAATGAACCCAAATTATTATTCTTGGAAATCCTTGCCTGATCAGGCAAAACACTACGTAATAGTTAAGAATGCCACAGTCAACTGTAGAACGGTGTCCCTTTCCCTGTGCACAAACGTACACAGCCAGAGGGAAGGAATTAGAAAAGATACTTCCTGTTATTTTACTTTCTTATATATTGCCTATTTCATATTTATGATGCTTTAAACAAAAAAGGAGCTAGAAAGAGACACAACTGGAAAATACAAAAGAAAGCCAACACTGAAAGGCAAAACAAAATGATCAGCTGGCTATATTTTCAGTAAGATGGTATTTGTCACTTCAAAATATAAAACTGTTTACTAAAATACATGTACTGGTAAATTTGCTGTATTCATATAAAATCCTCCTCACTGTGGTATAACACCAAAGAATATTCTGGATGCAATCACTACTGAATTGCTAACAGTTATTTAAAGAAGACAGCTGGGTATGTAGTTAAGTAGTCATGTCAGGGCATGCAACAGTTAAGTACGTACATGTAGTAACCTGCGTGTAAACTACAACTCTTACAGAACAAACCTGAGTGGCTGATGAAAGGAATTAATTACTTCCAAAGTCATTTTGATCTATAAGTTTGCTGCTTCTAGCCGCAAAAATGCCACACACCTTTTATCACTGCAAGTATTGCTGAAATCTGCAGATAAAGGCCACCTTCCTGTATAGGCTTTATCTATTACTGCTTATCCGTGTGGTGTCTGAGCCTCTTTCAGGCAAAATCGGTATTGTCAGGCAGACGTCCCCTACGAATTCTGTGGCTATGAGTACAGGAATGAGACTGTAACCCCTAATAAAAGAAGGTGGCGGGTTGTTAATGTCCCTGCCACTTTAATTTGTTCTGACCAAGCATGTTGCAAAAACCAGGGATCTGAAGGCAATCTAAACCACACCAAGTCAAATCATCAGTGTGGATCCAGCTCAGAGTCTGCAGGAACAGATGTTTCTGCCCACCATCTTCTTAATCCCATGATCTGCTGCTGGGACAGTGCAGTGCCCTGCAGCCCTCATGTGAAAGGAAATGATCAACATCTGGATAGACATCCCAGCAGAGAATTAAACACTAGCTACCAACCTGTAATGGGATCATTAGAGGTTTAGAGGAGCTGCAGAATAGGAAGAATAATGATTAGACGAAAGACTGAGGAGATTTCTTTATCATTGGCTAACAGCAGTACCTGTAGAAAATTCAATGAAGAGACAAAAATGGAGTGGTAAGATGAGGCTAAAAGGCCTTCACAAAGAGATGTGGTGTGAATAACAATGTAGAAGAGTAAATACTTACGAAAACTGAACCAAACCAGAGGTTCTCTTAAAACTGGCTGCCTCCTGTGCACTTCTGATGTAAGGAAAATTGCAGTGCCCTTAAAAAATTTAGTTCCATAACTAGATTACATCTTCAATTAAAGGATGTTAGAAAACAGTCTTTCCTGGAAGTCCTATATTTTCTTTTGTGGGAAACTGTGCGTGAGCAGAATGACTAATGAGGACAGCCATACCAACTACAACTTCTAACAAAGTTATTCTTCCTTTTCTGTCACCTCTGCCTTAATAGGAATAGCTTTCTTATCTCTCTATTATTTGTGGAGGACTTTCTGCTGAGGAAATCTACAACTTTCCAGACTCTGTGATATGCTTATCATTTCAGCTCTTTAGTTCTAGATGCAGTATTAACTGTGGGCTCTGTTGTTTGCACTTAAATGCAAACAGTTAATGAGTTCCAGCAAAACAGATAAAGGTTACCACGTTAAGCACCAACACGGTTTTCTGCGCTTTTCCTGCTGTTAAGTGAAGAGTCCACACACAGCTCCATCCGGTTTAGCTCAAACTGCTACATTGCTCTTTAAAGACCATCATGGTTAAATGCCTCTTGCTGCTTCTGGCTTGTACTTGCAACCAGAGAGTAGAAAAAGCACTCCAAGAAAACTCGTATTTCATGTACAACTGGTATGTTTGAACTGACGGAGCCTGATCCTACTTGGAGAGAAGCTGATGGGAGCTTTGCCAAATCCAAGTGGAGAACTGGCACTGACAAAACCTTCCTTAATCTTTACTGTGTTTACCAACAGTTTGTACTCTGTCAGATAGGTTAAGAATATCCTTTTAGCAAATACCTTAAGCTCAACCACTGCCAAAGATATTCTTTAACTCCAGCCTGCCGTTCTCATCACACCCCCTGTGACAACATGAATACTCAAGAAGCTATAAGGCAACTCAAACCAAGGAACTGCTCCTGTGTACGACCAGCATAGTAAAGAAACTAAGTGTAGGGCACAGCTTTTACCTGACAAAGGGTACAGTTTCAGAGCAATCCAGTCCCACTCAAGGCATGGAGTGTCTGTGGTACTGCATAGGGCAGGTCACAAGAGTGGGAATGACAGTGAAAGATCAGGGAACTCTTTGAGATGGCTTCTCATCAGCAACCGTGACAACTTTTACCTGACCCAAGCAGTCATGAAGCTCCAGGCTGCATTTGCTTCCAACATCTCAATTCTTTGAATATATTTTCCCAAATTACACTCACTGGGATAGGATTAGAAAGGAAGATGTTTTTTCTCCTTGCTGGGACACAAAGATCACTGATGCAGTAAGGGCAGCAGTTGCAGGATAACATGATATGTGATGGCAATAAACATTTCAGAACTACATATTTTACTGACAAGACTACTGCATTTTTTTTCCCTACATGTGAAGACTATTAATTGCTTACGCAAGTTACACTTCTGCATTCACCAGCAATGTGATTAATTATAATACATACCAGTACCAGGTACTTATCTGCCCTACATCTTCTAGTATGTGTTCATTTGCCCCAAGTACAGCATTCCATAAGCAGAGTAAACACGAAGCAGGCGATCACAACTTGCCCAAGTTTAAATCACAATCTAGGCAGACAACATGCAATTTTTGAATGTTCTTTGCACAAAACCCCTGTTTCTCTATCCAAAATCCTTTTGAAGCTGGATCCTGTTACAATGACAATTGCCTACACTGCTAAGGAATATATTTGCAGCATGCTGTTCTTTCACAACACTTCATTCCTAAAAATCACTGCATCTCCTTTCAGATTAAAGATCTGTTAAATTATCTGGACTAAAATTTGGACTCTGTCTACAAAACTAGCACCTCTTTAAAGTCAGACAGAAATAGCTTTTGGATGAAACATTGGCATTAAGAATCTCAAAACATAAACATTTTCTTAGGCCTGCTACAAAAAATGTTAGACAAAAAGGCATGAACAACAACAGCCTAATCCAGCCCATGTATCACACCCCCCTTCTGGAATGGGCATGACTCCACTAATTACAACCTCAAAGGAATTATCATTATGGGAACAGACAGGTACCTGAGGCAATACCAAGACACTCAGTCCGAATGCTGGCCCCTCGTGCCAGCCCGTGCCTTGGTGGCCCCCTTCCATCAACCTACCCCACGGGGAGCGGCGGCGCTCGAGTGATTGAAACATGGGATAATCTCTGCTGCCAACGTGGGAGGCGACAGAATGAGCAGACTCCCCGGATGGTGTTAACAAACCCGCTAAGGAGACAAACGCCTTCAGCTGCACTTTCACACCCTGGAATCGGTTTCAGTATAAAACAAAATTTCAGTTGTAAAAAGCCTAAGCTGTAAGAGGATGCTTAACCTTAGAGCACTGAATTCTCACCTTCCTCCTAAGAAATAATGGAAGTTTCTGTCCTGCATGTATGGCTTTCCCCCCATTGTTTCTCAAACAGTCAAAATACTCCAGCCAGCACTTTCAAATACACGAGCTCAGTTATCAAAAAATGCCATTTGACTGGTTCAACTGGCCAGAGGAAACACACCTTAAAAAAACCTCAATGATTTTTCACACATGCAGCAAAGAATTTACTTTGCAGAAAAACGTCATTCTGAATATTCATTCACTTATTTCTAAAGGTCTGAAATTTATTGGAGTAATTGAAGTGGGTGAAGGTTTCGGTTTGTGGGCAAACCATGGCCTTTGTCTAAAATGCTGTACAATACATGACAGCCTCAAGCAAAACATCTGATACAGCTCTCTCTCTACCACTTCCCCACATTATTTTTATATTCTAGAGGACTTCTAAAGTTTATATAAAAAGCAAACATCAAATTCCCTTTATCCTCCTTTGTCCCTGTGTGCTGACAAATGCTCAATATTTCACCGGTTTATTCCAAAGCCCAGGCCATACTTTATCTGAGGACCAAATGCGAATGATGACCCTTGAGTATCTGTCTTCTACTAAAACCTCTCATGAGCTTCCCCCAGGAACATATGAATCAAAACGAGACATAGTAGGCTTTTCCATATAGATTTTGGTGATTTTTTTTTTTTTTCAGGTGCTAATAATTTAGTTGACATAATCTTTCATCACATGGATTTGCATGAGTTGATGGAAAAGCACCACTACCAGTAGAGAAACCCATCAGGAGTCCTAAGCATCAATAGTAAGGCTTCATTTGCTACAGCAGGTCTTCAGCCTGTGAGCAGAGTACCTTGCCTTTTTAGCCCTCCTCCTCTTGTAGCTGGGATTGCTCCTACTCCTCCTGGCAAGGAAAATATGTTAGAAACAGCTGCTATTCCTCCTTCTGCTGCTTCCCCTCAGTGGGAGGAAGACAGAAAGGGCTGCCAACAATGTAATGGCTTAGCTGAAGCCAGCTATTTTTACACAACAGTGCAGCCATGCAGCCCAGTCTTGCAGGCTGAAACTGCCTGCACGTATGGAAATCTCGATGAGCGCTAATCCTTGCAGGGTAAGGACCTGTGATGCTGCCTTTCGCACCACGAGCTACCTTGGAGGTAAGTAATACTATAAACAATTAAATTTCATTCAGCTACAAAACAAAAGATCTGGTCTAATCACTAAAGAGGTCCAGGGGTATATTTTCACTATTGACAACAAGTTACATCAAGTGCAAACATTTCATCATTTTTTGAGCTGTCTTCAGAAAAAAAGTCTTACCCTCTCCTTTGTTCTGTGTTTCACTCATATGAGGTGGATCACATAGGAGATTTGACTGAAAATTCAGGCATTTTTTCTTCTGGCTGAGTTAGTTTTAATCTGGACCCATTTTCTAGTGTCACCTACTGTATACTTGCATAAAACTATGTCAACAAAAAGGCGGTGGTGAAGGACAGAGGGCAGGGGTCCTTTCAGCTACAGGTTGTGTTCTGTTGGTGTAAAAGAGTTTTTACAGTAATTACTCAGAACTGCCCAGCCTGAAAAACAAGATCCAACCCCAAGCACAACAGAAAACACAATCTGCTAGGAAATACATGGTACTAGAAAAAACACCTCTGAAGTCTTTGAGAGCACTGTGAGAGATACAAAGGACTATTGCTCCTCAACTGCAAGAACTGTGA
This sequence comes from Pezoporus flaviventris, assembly GCF_033815535.1. Taxonomy (NCBI): domain Eukaryota; kingdom Metazoa; phylum Chordata; class Aves; order Psittaciformes; family Psittacidae; genus Pezoporus; species Pezoporus flaviventris. The sequence goes on along the minus strand of NW_026892585.1, from coordinate 17,223,373 downwards.
GTAAATCTGAACACAATTCTGAAATTGTGTTTTTTCCTTGTACAAAAAAAAAGTCTAAATTTTTCTTGATTTCTCAGAAAACGTAGCATGATTTTCAACTGTCATGACTGCATTATTTCACTACAGTCATGTAATAATATTTACAGTCATCCCAATACAGTCCGCTATTTTATTGATACAAAAGAAACTTTCCCAGAACATCCCCTGGACCATTCTCCTACCTAAACAAAAACATTTGCCACACTGCACCATGTTTATTTTTTATTGTGCCTCAAATAAAGTCAAAATTCACCTTCTGGTGCCTATTACAGCATACAAAATCAACCAGAGTTCAAACACAGGAATCAACTGAACGAGCACAAAGCCTGTCTCAATGGCATCCGCTCCTCTTGGATATTACAGCACCATCCAATTGAACCAAAACCTATTGTCATCAATGGATTCATTCTGAAATAAAACCTGAATGGCCGACTTGTTGCTGTGCCACTCTCCAAAAAACTTCCCTATGGCAATACGCCTTCCCTAAAAAATGTCATTGTTAATGGAATTAATTTGTTAGAGGATGAATAGGTTTCTATGTCAGGTCAGTTACTCAGGCAATTTTTATTACTGAAAAATCCAAACCAGTATGTTATCAGATATGTGAACCCAACAGATAATTATGCTAAAAATGTCCTAGAGTAATGAGGGTACACATAAAAAAGCTGATGTCTTTTCATGCTCAGTATCACTATATGACAGCAAATTCACTCCCTGCTTCCCAAATACAAACTACCTCTAGTTCCCAACTAGCTAGCCAGCACACTGAACACTAGAATACTGCAGTGATATGCTTACAGATGTCAGTAAGTCAATTTAGAGCAAACACCAGACTCAGAAAAAGTTTTCTTTGACAGTTCTTACTGCCTTACCACCTGGGAAATGAAAATATCCACATGTCACCGATTACAAGACTGTTTCTCTTATGCAAAATAATTTCTAGTTTTACATCTTCAAATGGCTGCTAACTGCACAAAATTCTCAAGTTATAATCATGTAAGTAAGTCCTAGCCCATACAACGCTATGGGATATGGATATGTGAGAGAAAGAGATCAAGGAAAGCTCACTTCAAATGAGAAGAGCGAGAAGAAAGGGAAGCAAACACATCCCAATTTCAGACCCATGAGAAGAAAGGAAAGAAAACACACAATATTGCAATTTGAGACCCATCCACCAAAGACTTGATAGAAAAGAGGAGCTTTGCACTGTGAATGGAAAGATAACAAACTTGAGCTGTGGTGAAGGGTCAGTGGGAACCAGTTTCATCATCTTACTCTATAATATGCATCAGGATACATGGACGAAGAAACACAACTTGTGAAAAATTTTAGATGCAGTTCCTAAGTTAGATGGTATATATACCTATACTTACACAGTGAAAACATTTGCATTTGGTACTTATTAGAAAGCTTTTATCATAAGCTCCGGCCAAATATTAGTTTGGAGCCAAGACTGCATTAACAGGATGCAAACTTTTCAGTGGGATAGTAATACTTAACGCAGTATAGAAAAATAGAAACAGGTCTTTGGACAAAACCTTTTTTTCCTCCCAGATTTGATAGAAAGACCGGTATTAATTGCCAAAATTTTAAGCTCAGTACTTACCTTTTCAACAGGGGTATTTTCTTCACTCATTACGCTTGCTTTTCTTGATTCGTTTTTTGTTCTACTCAGCCTTCGGGACACTTTTTCTCTAAGCAAAGTGGCATATCCAATGTGTTCATAGATGGGGTTTGTTGTCATTTTGGAAATATATTCAGAAGCCTTTGTTTCTATATACAATGTTATCAAGCCATCTGTAACCAGATCGTGGATTGATTCGAATCTTTTCTCTCCAACAAAGTGCTTCCCATCATAGAACAACCTATAGTTCAAGGTCTGATTGCCAAATCTGAAAATATCAGAAAAAAAAAAAAAAGAGGGACAGAAGAAAGAGAGAGGGAAGAGTGAGCATTAATACTGGCAAAACTCTCAGGAGGTAACTTTGCTGGCAAGTCTATGTCTGCATTACATATTGAATATGTATATGGCTGCAACTGTATCTCTGTGGAGAGACTACTTCAAGTTCAAACCCAGTCCCAAACCTCACTGCATCACATGGACTGGGCTACAGAACTGAGCCCAAGTCCTTGCAACAAGTTATGTGACCTAGATGTACATGGCTTAAATCTGAATCCTAAAGGGACTGCTGCAGTGACTGGAAAGGTATGTTTGCATTGGCAAGACATTACACCTGGATGTATAACCATGTTAAGGGCTCTTCCATCCAGAAACATTTTTGAAGTGCAGAAAGTGGATGCTTAATCACCATGGGCATATTTACAGTCAATGAAGAGAGATGAGAATCTCTAGCAAGTCATTCAAATCCTAAGGGTCAAATCACTCCCTGGAAGGAAGTCAGGGAGACTGAGCTCCTAATTCAGGGGCCCAATTAAACACCCAAAGTACTGTGGGATAACTCTGGCCCTATTCGTGGCAGGTGTAATCTATGGGCTTTTTCTAAAGTGTTTTAAAAAGCAAAGTGCTGTAGTAGCATATTCAGTTTATAACACCAAGGTTGGAATCTTATTCTTGATTAACGGATTCAAAGATACAACATTGAGTTACATGGTCCTTATAGCGCATCAAATGTACCTGTCTCTGCATACTTTGTTAAGCATTCAAATAAAACTGTTTAAGCCTCTTATTTTTTCCCCACAGTTTTCATATAAATTCCCAATTTATAATCAAATTCAGTTTTTGATTCTATAAAAAGGATTTAGAAACCATGCTGTTGTGTCAAAACAACAGGCACTTTGCCATCCTTTAGTAGCTCTTTTTATTCTTTATTTTGAAATTTCTTACTAAGACTCTAAAAAATCATGTTTGTTCTTTTTCAGCTGACAAAAGTTGCTTTTAATTTACACCACTTTTTATTTGGCATGACTCACCAACTTTTCCAGCTCTACCATCTGCACATCAATACAAATCCTGAGAATGGTTTCAGCACTATATCACAGCTACTTGGGGTAACTCCTTAAAGAATTTTTCCTTCTAGCTTTTCAGCAGAAGGATAAAATACACAGACTTTTATTTTGTGCATATCTTACAGAAGTAATCATGCTACAAAACCTGCAAACTATTGCCAGGGAGATTTTTTTGTCAAAGCCCGATAGAATATCTTGTCCTCTTGCCACTAACCCACAGCAGCTCTAAGACTGTTGCATGGGCAGTTTTTGAATGGCACATCTAAAGCCAAGAGTGGCTGTATCTTTGAGGAAGTGCACCTGTGTGGGGCAGTGAGGTTGTAGTTTGGGCTCTCACTGAATTTTTCATTCAGTTGAATAGCAGACTTATTTCTTTGAATAGCAGCTTCCTGTGCTTTACACTGTACTGTATACAGCAAGCTTGAATTCCAGATAGGGAAGAAAACTGAAGTGCAGTATGGTGCCTATGACAGCTGCTCAGCCACTGGACTTCATGATTTTTCAGGTTTGTCCAGGAATGTTTTGGTGTACAACACATCACTGAGCTCAGAGGACAACTTGGCTGTGTCCTCTGCTGGCGCATTCTCCTGTTCTGTTCTCACTCATCTCTTACACAGTTTTAAAGGAGAAGCTCCATCTTAACAACACTCACTCTAGGTAGCAAAGATTTTGAAAATGAACACAGTCTGCTACTGAAAAGGGACCTCCCAGCCAAGCGCTGATGGAGTAGCTGCATTGCTGCAGTACTGTGATGGTCAAACTGCTGCCAAAAGGGTGTAAAATCCTTCTGATACCATGAAGTGTATTAAATAAGAGTGGACATAGACTTTGCTCAAAAGGGACTGGTATAATCCCCTCCATTAAACACATTTACATTTTAACTGTAAGCCTTCATTAAAACACCATTTACCTGAGAGCAAGAGTATAGCAGCCAGGTTGCCGCTGGCTTTCTCTAAGTATATATGCTCCTTCTACACCAGCAAGTATTTCATCTGCTTGCTCCCGAGAAATGATCCCGTGAAACCTAAGGGAAGATATCTCAGTGATTTACAGAACAAACCAACCGGAAATACCTCCTCCTCCACCCCAAGAAACCATTTCAAAACTTCTGCACTGTGGAGCATCACGGTCTAAAAGTGCCAGGACAGCCATCCAGCATTGGCAGCAGCATTGAGACAAAACAAGAATTACTCTATGTATGCAGTTTCAGTCAGCAAAACACTCAACTGCACCCAAAGATTACGTTCTGTCAATGCCCCATCTTTTCACAGCTTTTCTCCTCTAGCAGTCTACGCCCCTCTTCCTTGCTTCTTTTCTACGGGCCTCACAACAAAATTGAAAACTAGGCACAAAGACATTATATTTTTAAATGGAGATGCCTTAAAATGAGAGATGACTCTTACTATCAGTGTGCTTTATATTAACATTGCTTCCTCAAATTTATAAGGGAAACTGAGACAAAAAATGGCAACAATTATTCAAAATTCTATTCATATATTAAAGTAGAAGAATCAGAGTAGCCTTAAGAAAAATAATGTTGTCTTCATTTCAGTGAGTTCTGCATTCAGTGCTGGAAAAAAGCAATACTTCTCCGATTCTTCTGTCATTGCTATTTTAAGAAAGAAAAGAGGCCCTAGGATACACAATTAACCTTACAATAATCAATATGTAGTGGTGATCTTTCCATAAGTACAAATGCAGTCTCTACAGCAGTTTAAGTCTTAACTCCTATGCACATTTTGTTAGCTGGTAAGTCTCCAAGGGTCTCCTCAGAGGTTCTGAAAATTCCTATTTTTGCTGCTGTCTGAAAAAATAGAACTAAAACGTACTGGCCTTCAGCATTTTCTCTTTTCTGACAAAACATATGAAGTGGCACATTTCTAACACTGCCTCTGGCCTGGCAGCGAAAGAGAAGAAAAACACTTTGGATGCAGATGCAATCGTTCCGTTCTCTTTACAGTGTCTTTTCAATTAATACATGTTAGAAGTATTCGGTTTAGGTGATCTTGACTTTCTAGTCAAAATGATGTAAATTAATTCATACTTTCTGTCTATATTGGTGGGGACCCCCCCATTTATTGCCACATCCAAATTGAAATGAGCATCCCCTAGATGACATGATTTGAGCGTGTCTTTACCAGTAAACTCGTGGCAATTTGTAACTTTAGTTAGAAACAATGAGCATAAAGTTATTTGCCCTCAGAAGCTCAATATAAAATATAGAAGGTTTTAGGTTCGCTATTAGGGAAAAAGCTCTCCTGGTGATCAGTTTAAGAAATCAATGGGACAGGATACATGGGGCAACTGTGAAATTTGTTTAACCATGGTTGGATAATCACTGGGTAATCCAAGATTTCTCAGGGATATGTTTGGTACATTTATATAAGGATATAAAACCAGCTTGTACATGGTACAAGATCCCCAGAACTCAGATGCCTTCCTCTAACAGCAGTCAACAAGAAATGCTTACGGAAAGAGTACATGGAGCAGTGACATATTTCTTTCACTTCACATCCCTGTCCATCCATCACTGGTTTAGCCAGAAGTTGTGTATGATCAGCTGTGACTTTACCCGTCATGAATCTCACTTGTGAACCCTTTGGTATCTTTATGCTTTTAGCCTTCACAGCGCTCAGTTGCAATGAACACTGTGCATGTCCTTCTATTGGACACCCACTGAGGAAGATCTGCTCGTTTTCCTCCTATGATAAGAGCTGCGTCCATTTGTTCCACTGTTGCACTTCGCTGTACCTTTCATTACTTCCATAACTTTTCTAAAAAGGAGGGAGGAGGAAGGAATAGAGAGGGACCAGAGCTACATGCATTATTTAAAATGAAGCCACATCATAGATTCATACAGTAATATAATTATGGGTTGTTCAATTTCTTTCTCTAGAAATCCCTGATTCTCTTTCCAAGCACTACTGATTACCAAGTCAATTGCTTTTAGAGGACTGTCTCTGTGGTTCTGAAATCTTTCTGAACAATAATAACCAATGTGATCTTGCCTAGTAGGCAGGTTCACTGAGGTGACTTCTTACAGTTCCTGCCAGCCCTGCTGCTCCACAAACCCCGAGTGTGTCAACAGCCAGGCAGGTTCCTGGATAAGAGACTGTGGTAATGGCTTTACACATTCTGTTTCAGGAAGTGTGACGGGTTACTCAGCTAGGTACTATCTTCAGCTCTGTGGTACTCTAGTGGCTATATCTGAAATCCTTGCTGCCAAAGATATTACTTAAAAATGAAACTTCAGTAATTCTGGGCAAAGCTACTGGCTCTTGATGTTTTTGATGGTAGAAAAGGATCACTAAACACAGACGAAGTGTCTGGGATGGAAGGAAAAATAGAATATGTGATCTAAGTAATTTAGCTAGCTATAAGGGCTAGGGCCTCAGCAGATTACTCTAGTAAAGGCCAAATGACAGATCTGGGTGGCTCCTGCAGTGGCTGTGCCCTTTAACTTCACCTGCCCGAATTTTCATGCCAATGCAGGATCCAGCCCCTTTCAAGCTGTTTTACTGTCAAGAAGACTACTAAGCACAAAGGTCCTTTATTTTCCTCACAACAAAAATACACCTCTTCTTTCGATATTTTGGCCCTCATAACTGTAGCAGGGAGGATAGCACTTACACATGCAGTAGCACGTATGCCTATTTCCACAACCTTGTAGAGTGGTGAATGTATGGGAAGTCACACAAAATGGTAAGAGAAATGGTGAGAGAAAATTGTCACGGTTCTGTCCTCCCTGGGCCACTGCAGGATGAATGGGAGGTTTAAGCAACAACCAAAATAAGAGGAAGAAATATTCCAGACATTGCTTTTTTTTACCAAACTGCCCTGAGAAAAGCAAGATAAACATGCAAGCTCACAGAGCAGCACAGTCCAAGGATTGTGAGCAGCAGAACCAGACTGTAACACAGCTAGATTATTAGGCTTTGGTATATTTCACTCCTAGTTGATGTGAAAGGTGAAATAAAATATTTATTAGGCCTTCATTGTGTCCTTTTTTTTTTTTTTTTGTAGTTCAGAAAACAACTACTTTTGGATACACCCAACATACTTCAGAGAGGAAAATACTTACTCTCTTCCATAATACTTTGGTCTGTTCTCCACCTAAATTTTGAAACAAAGGGAAAAAAATATTAAATACATACTTGATTTTAAATAAACTACATAAAAATCAATTGTGTTTGGTTACTAATGAGAACTACTGCACCCATCTAAGTGACAAAATAATGCAGGTTCAAAACTCTGACTGGAACGTGACTACATAGTAGAGCAGAAAAATGAGAACACAAGAGGTAGTTTTATTGATGGATTTCTGGGAAGAATAACATGTATCAATGGTGGAAAAGTAGAACTCCACATTACTGTATAAAACCTGAACAAACAGATAAAAACAAACAGTTTTGCCAATCTAGTATTTATAAAGCAAGAGTATTTTTCCTATACTCCCTTTAGCCTCTTAAAAACCTTTTTTGCCTATATAAGGTAACTGCCTGAGGATAAAAAGTTTAGCATTCTTGGGAAAAAAACAAGGTTTCTGGATTTAGACCTCATCTTAAATTCCTTGAAGTATCAAGAACCTTTGGGGCAGGTCCAAAGTATGCTTAATGCTGCTGCAAGGACACCCGAATATTTTTAAAAGCTTTGAACCAAGATTCATGAACGTCCCGCTGTTACCGAGGAACTCCGGCTGCTTCTGGCACCCGGAGACGGATCTCAGACCCCAGTTCCAAGGCAAGCTCTCAAGAAGCGAGGGGTTTTCTCAGCCTTCCCCTCCATCAGGCAGGCCTGCCCGGCAGGGGGCGCCACAGGCCTTTGCGCTGGGGCTGGCACACGTTTCCTCTGCACCGCGGGGGCTCAGGCTGCTGCTACACGTCTGGTCATCTCAAACGCGTTTTCCGGTGGTTTTCAGACGTATCCATAGATACAACCAACTCATTTAAGTGTCTTTATAAAAACATGCTGTCTGTCTGACCAGCTACGGCGCTCGTCAGTAGCGTCACCATACCAGCAATGAGTTTTCAGGTGGTCTTCAGGCGTATTCATTGATATATCCGCTCTTTAAAGTGTCTTTATACAGAGATGCTCCCTCTTTGTCCAGCTATGGTGCTTGTCAGTAGTGGCAACTTCAGCCAGAGTTTCATGCGTAAGCATGAGAGAACTAATGCAAGATATACATAAAGTCTCCTGATTATTAAAAAAAGGCACCTGGGTGAACGCATACCTGAGTAAAGCTGTCCGTACCAATGGAATTACTACTTCATACATACTGACACGGATGTAGAAAAATTGTAGTTCTAAGACTTTCATCCTTTAGTGTAAAACCAATGAATTTTCACCATTTTATCTGACCGGACACAAGCATTGTTCTTGTTTTGATTATATCACAGTATTTAACATATAAAAACTTCAAATTGATGAAGGTTTCTGTATTTCTTCATAGCAAATGCAAAAAAGTCGTATTTTTGATTCAATAATCTACACGCCACACACTAAACCGGAGCAGCTGACTTTCTACCCTGCAGTCACTAGGGCTACAAGACAGAGCAGGATGAACGAAGGCTGCACAAGATAATGAGAATCTTCAATGGAAGACTCATGGGAGTTCAATAAAGTCCTGACTGCGCTTCTTTCCCAGCTCGGCATTTTCTTTTCCAGCACAGCAACTAACAATAGCAGTGTCACACCCTTGAAACTCCTGCCTAGGAATAATACCTTGATACAAACATTTCTGAGCTCTGAGGGGCAGGAATAAGAGGAGAAAGCAAACAAAGAAGTGAAGAGAGAGCAAAAATCAGAGGAATTGCCAAGTACAAGTGCTGTGTTTCTATGTGCATATATGGCAGGTCAGATTCCTGTCCTACTTATAGATCTTAAGGTCCCCTCAAGCATATATTTAGCTGGCAACTTAAATAAAAAATGGGTATTAGATACTGGGTTAAGTAAGACCACCATAAAGGCCACTCAGTACATTGAAAATGGTGACAAGGAATATACAGATAAACTTTCATTCCCACAGAAAGCCAAATAAAACCTTTACATCACAGAAGATACAGCGTGACTTTCACCCAGCATTCAGAATCTGCTTCTACTTAAAAATGCAGATTTTTCTCGCTTGTATGTATACAGAGACTAAATCCCAACACTTTTGATCTACTTCAGAAAGAATTAACAGTACTGGCACTCACCCTCAAAATTACCTGCAAGCACAAGATTCTCCACTATTGTATATATGTAACTATAAAATCAATCTGGAAATAACTCCTTGTGTAAATGGAGGCACATTATGTATCCTTCTCACAACACCATTTATACAAACCCAGAAATTTATCTGTGAAATTTTTATCATTACTCTAGCAACTGACTGAATTGCCCTGAACACTGTGATTTCCATTTTTTCCTGCTGATCATAAGCTAAAAGGTTTGCTCTTCTGAGAATCCACACAAAGCCCATCAATTCCCATATTCTTCCTCTTCTTCCATAAAAGAGAAACCTTTATTCCAACATCTTTTAGCATCCATGTGTCTAAAATAGCCACAACTTCAGCTCTTGGCTTTATGCAGGAAAGATACTTTAGTATTTCCCAAAATGAAGCTCCAGATCTGCCAACCCATCCAACTGCCCCGGAATCTGAAAATCCTCTCTTGTGCTCACTGCAACCTTTAACCTGAAATAAGCATTTCACTCCTAACCAACTTCACCAATAGGAAGAAACACAAGGAAATAAAGTTAAAGCAAGATAAAAGATCAAAATAACATCAGGGTCTCTAGATCAAAACCAGAATGTTGGACTGAACTTGGAAATAAACCAAAAGCCTGCACTATTGATGGATCAGGGGCTTAAAAGTATCAAAGGAGCAGACTCTGTACAAACTTCAAGGGAAATTCTATATATCCCAGAAGGCAAAGGTGACTGTAATTCAGTTGGGATTAGCTTTCCCTCTCCTGCTATAAATAGGCTTGCACACACAAAGTCAGGCAGATCTGCCTAAAAGAATTCTTAGTGGTGGGAAGAACAGAAAATCCACAGGTAGAAAAGTGACTGTTTCCCAGTGGTAGGAGGCCAGAATAACCAGCTTTATTCTGAGGACACATACACTTAGTTTTTTTTCATAGATCTTGGCTATGAAGAACACTTTGATCACTTTCTGTATAGCCTTCACAATTTCCTTGTTGAAACACAGGCCACTGTTCCCAGGTCACCAGCTGGTTTTATCCATCACTCTGGCCTATCTCCCTAGACAATGAGCAATGGAAGAGATCAGAGGCTTGAACCATTTAGGACTCTTCAGCTAATAGACAGAAACAAAGTACAAAACTGAGGAAAATTACATAAAGCAAATAATAGTGAAAATACATTTTGTCTTAAAGACCTCCACAGCTTAGTTTTACTACTCCCATGCAGAGGATAAATCAAATGGGTTCTCTCTCTCCATTAAAAGTAAGCGGCAGCTTTCAATTCAAATGTGAGATGGTAATTTCCTGGCTTAGAAAAAGGTCCTATTGCAAATCTCAGACCAAAAATGCTGCAGAGAGGCATTTCTGACCGTTGTCCCAGAAACCATGGGGAAAACCCTGAAAATTACTACTGAAATTCATAGTTGCATAAATTGTGTATAGCAATGAATGCCAAAACTGTTGAAAACTAAAGTGAAGTTGATTAGGAAATAAGATGTATGGTGAAGCAGCCTAAATCACTACTAATCCAGTACTCTTCAGAGCCAATGATTCAATGACATCTAATCTTTAAGCATGCTCAAAGAGAATGAAACTCTGCACAGCTCTCCTGGCACTCTCCAAAAGCTTTTGGAAACTTGTGTTTGAGAGACTCTGCATACTCCAGCTTTGACTCTCAGCCTGCCAAACCTGATTGCCTCCCCGCACCCCCAAAAAAATCCCTCACTTGTACACTTAGTCTAATTTTACAAGTATTTTTACAATGCTACAGCATATTCTTCAAGGTGTGGAGTTAGTTGAACTGGGGTTTGAAGTCAACACTGAGAAGGAAATAAGTCTTCTTCAAAACATACACTAGTTATCTAAACTAATTCAATATATTACGTTTACATAATTTTGAAGTTTACTGAATTTTAATGCCATGGGATTTGTGGCTCCTCTTTTGGCCAGGATGGTTTAGCCCTGGCATGACATACTCCTGCTAATGTACAGATTATTATATTAAAATCCTACACCACCCTGCAAGATAACTCATCACAAAACTACTGGGAATCATGCAGGCAGGAGGTGAGCATCCCCTAATGTGATAGATTTTCATCCCAAGCATTAACATCCAAGCCACACTGCAATGAAGATTTGAAGATACCCTGACGAATTCTTTCTGCCTAAGTACTGCCGCAGAAATAAGATAACCCTAATTTCAGAAAATTTAATTTCTCTTCAGCTTCATTGAACTGGACATATTTCCTTATGCAGTGGCCAAAGCTGAAATCTAGAAATGTTGGAATGAAAATTTAGAAATCCCTCTAGGACAGCAATCTGTCTGTAATTCAGAAGGGCCAACATAGCATAACATCATATAGCTACCTATTTCAACCACTGCCTTCACACATCCATGAGCGGTATATTAAAGGGGAAGGGAAACAATAAGGTGGGTAGCTGCACCTGGCTCTCTGTTCTCTGCAGTACACAGAAATTGCAAAGAAACAAGATCCAAGAGTTAATAATGTCAGTGTGTTCACTTAGGGCAGGCAGTGAGGCATTTTCCCAAAGGAAGTTTCATCTGATGTATTTTCTGTTTTGAGCAATCCTAATTATTTTTCAGTAATTCTAGTTGACTAGAAACAAAATCATTTTTTAGCTCAGTTTGACGTAAAGAGAAATAGAAGAGTTGGAAGAGAAGCCTTCAAGACAAGCCCAGTAAAAACAGACTATATATAAGTTTATTGTCTGAATCATACAGCTTTTGGCAGAATTGTCATAAGCTAACTGTAAACTTTAGCATTTACAATCAACAACCAAAAAGGATTAAGGAAGATTGTAAGCCTCCATTAAATGTAACAAAGTAAAAAGCTATGTTGCATTTCATTACTTCTTTAATTTTTTTGCCTCCAAATTTTTCTTAAGGAAATGAATACTTAGATCGATTAGTATGTCTAACTTGCCCTCCACATAGGACACATTATTTCACATCAATAATTCTTTAGCAATTTAAATTGGGAGAACATTCTTTCTGAAAGAAAATATTTATCTACCTATTTTACTGCCTTTTTACGACTTTCTTACCATTACCTATTAGGCTTTCTGTCACCAATGTTTTCAAAGAGAAGCAACTCTTGGTTTTGTGAAAAGTATTATATCATAATGCTTGCTGCTAATTTTGTTAGTATGAGTAGCAGCAATATAACATCTCTACTCCCAGCCAAGGACAGGCCAATTATAGACACTTGCTATGCACATACAGAATGAAAAGATGGTCTTCTCCCCTATGATTTTCAGTCAGCATGGCTGATGGGACAGGCTTCATTTGGCAAGCCCATCCAGCACATGTAACTTTACTTCACGAGTATGTTTATGTACCTTGGCTACATGATCAGGGAGGAGCAAAGACATTCCTCAGAAAGAAACTGGCAATGCACAAGCCCCCAGAACATATTCCACCTGTGCTGCCTGTGTTTCAAAGGCTCTCCAGAGAGAAAGGTGACATGAATAGTTTTGGAAGTCTGCATCTCCTTTTGTCATGCAGTCACAGAGCCACAGGGATGCCAGCATTACAGCCACTCAATGGATGCCCTTTCAGCCATGGGACTATGGTGCCTCCGAGAAAGTAGCTAGAAGCAAGATGTCAAAATCATTCAGAATACCAGAGGGGCAACGACTAGACAGGTTCCTACAGAAAAGGATCCTGGCATTGTTAACAGATCATAAAATGAACATAAGTCATTGACGCTGTCACGCAAAAACTGCCAAACCCAGAATGTCATACCAGGGTATAAAAACAAGAGTGCGGCCAACAAGACACTTAGAGCAATCTTCTCCTTGCAATGTCCACTCAGAAAGCCCCTCGCTGGAATACTGAGTGTGGATTTGGGTACCACATCCCAAGAAAGACTGGAGCAAATGGCAGGGATTTAGAAATTGTGAAAGACATGAAAAGAGGTTGGCCTAAAAAAAAAGAAGAGAGAAGCTGTAGCAGACAGGTAGGAAAAAAAAGCTCTTTCAAGAGGCTTACTAGACACAGCAACAAGTAATAGGCTTAAACTGCAAAAAGAGAAGATAGAGTTTAGACCTTAAGAAGGTGTTAAAAACAATTAACAGTAAATAAATAAGCAGAGATGGTAATGAAATCTTCAATCTTGGAAGGCTTTAAGAAGAGGCTAGGCAAATATCTCCTGACGCAGTGATGATGACCTCTTGAGTTTCTTCTGGCCCCGAGAGACCATGATCTAGCCTATTCTCTCCCTGGACTCCTCTCAGGAAATAATAGGAAGCAGACGAATAGGTTGTATAAATTACATATAAAACCATAATAATACCATGTCTCTAACCACCTTTCTAAGGCACTCAGGCGAGAAGGCAGCAGGGGGAAGGCAGTGGATTGACTGAACTGTTCTAGAGGAGAAAACTGAACCTTCAAGTGATAAACTGGTCACTGCTTCTCTAAATAACAAAACTCAACTTAAATCTGTTGGCATAGCAACGGACTAAATTGTGTTTGATATCTTCTAACAAAATAGTCTGCAGTAAAATCTAGAGCACTGGGTACATCGTAGGAGTGGAGTTCACTACAGGGAAGAAAGAATACAAAAGGAAAGACAAAAGTGAAGAACACAAAGAATGCTTTTATTAACTGCTGCTCAAAGCTGCACAGCTTCTCTGCTCTGATAGCATGCTGTAACCCACAGAGAAGGTAAAATGCATAACGACCTGTTCACAGGATAACGCATTGCAAAGACACATACAAAGCTTAGCAGCTCTGGCTGTTACTGTGGCATTTCCTGCAGGCTGGTTGAAACTCAGTCAAGGTTGTTTCTATCATTTCATTTTTAAAAACAAAGAACTTAAAACAAATTGGGTCTGCTCACTTGCTTGTACCAAACTTTCAAAATAGCTGCTTTAAGACACCCTTTATGAGGCTATTTCTAACTTGGGTTTGTTTCCTATCTAGGACCCTGACCAAACTGTCCAGCAGCCAATAATCAATATACCAGACAAAACACTATAAAGTCCAGAAGGTAACACACACATACCCCCCCATGGACATCTGCTATTCCTACTAAACCAGAACATATTTCTGTATATATTCAGCTCTAGCAGAAAAAGCAAGACTGAGCAAGGTATCTTCTCACCTAGTAAAGAAAACAATATGCTCCTGAACATGAGCTAAAATAAACTTAATCAAGAAGGCTGCTGCTAAATAGTCAGGGGTGACAGGGTCAGGTTCAAACAACTTCAACTGCAAAAGCAGGAGTCATCTATTTTATTATGCATCTTGCATTCACATAGTGAGGGCATCATTGAATGTAAGAGGGAATATCAATGTTGCCTTGAATGCAAGATGAAAAATTTGAATATAGCATTTAAACTGTTCTCCTTTTTTTCAAGGATGATGTGTTGCGTCATTTAAATGGGAGGAAAAATATCCCCAGGAGCAGCAGATAAATGCAGTAAGCCACATCAATGCTCTAAATGCTCTTCGCAATTCTGCAACCAGTGAGAAGCACTAAAACATCCCTATGACACATGCCACAACAGCCCACAATGCATCTGCACAAAATTATTGGTGCTGTGTCACTTACCTTAAAGCATCCTTGAAAGTCATGCTTCCTAACCAGCTCACTGCTACTATTTGATGCAAACATGTAGCCCTTTAGCAAGGTTCCCTAGTGAATCTGCTTGTGAAGTGCCAAACCAATGTTTATAACCATTCTGCTGGGAGACCGGTTATAAACTCAAATATGAGCTGAAGGCATGGAAGGAAAATCAGGAAACAACCCATCAGAACTAAGAGTGGATGGGGTATGTGGAAAATGAGGAGAGGACCTTGGATAAACCTCAGTATAGCATCATGGGTGAGACGCATTACCACTTAACTACACTAGGAGAACATTACTGCATGGGGAGAGGGGAAGGGTGAAAGCAAAAATACAAGGAAGAATAATAATATTAATTCAGTTTATCTCCTGTTGTTGATTTTATGAATAGTTCTGCTCTGTGCTTGGGAACCATGAATGTTTCTCTTAAGTCAGGATATCTGCAAAGTCTGAAGGGAGTAAGAGTTTTGGTAGTGATAGCTATCTTCCAGAATCTGGAGAGATCCTATTAACTCCTCTGCAAAATACTAAGTAGGAAAATATTTATTTCCCAAATGCTGAACAATACGGTAACTTACAGATGCTTTCATTTCAACAAAGCTGAATGTTCTGATAACTATAAGACATATTACTCACAAAAACATCTCTATCTCACACACACACACTGATTTGTTTAGGGCATTTAAAATGTGTCAGTGTAAAAAGACACGTAATTGGATGATTTGATCATTCTGCGTGTGTGTAGCTAATATACATACATGTACAAGAAGCGTAGGAAGCAAGATAGATATGTAAAGTTTCTATATTTATCCATATTAGAAAATACAAAATCATCAACTGCTCAATATTCTGACAGACACCTCACAAAGTAACAGTCATAGAGCAGAGACAGTAAGATCCCCTTCTACATATCATTTAACCAGACACAAGGAATACTGTCCTAAGTTGGAACAGATATATGTCTATAAAAGCACACAACATTTTCACCTACACACAGGCATATTCATAAACTTTATCTAGGTTGAGATATGAAACAGGCTTTCATTTATTTTGGCTTGAAAACTACTTACATTCAACATGATGTCAAAATAAAAAGAACTAGATGAAAAGAGTGATATGTAACAAAGATAAAAGGAAATAAAAAATTAGGAGAATAGCAAACACACACACACACATATCACCCACTTTGAAGGGGAAATGGAGAGGAAGGGTGAGACTTCCCAAAGAAGCTTTCAAACAAAGCCAGAGGGATAATTAGGAAGTTCATCAGTCAATAAAGACAGCTACATACAGTTGCTGCTCATTAGTCAGAAGTTGCCATCTTGTCTTCTAAAAAGATGGCTTTAACGTTTCCGTTTCACAGTGATCTATAAATGCACCAACTGATTCATACCAGATTCCTCTGACAAACATGAAGACCAGTCTCATTTGCTAATCATAACCTAGGACATTAGATATCAAACTTGATGAAATTCAAGTGGAACAGAAAAACCTCTTCTAGTTTTGTTTAGCTGCAAATACTTAAATGAAATATTTACTATCATGTCTGCAGAACAATTAGGAAGCTTTCTCCTCCATTCAGTAGTCAATGGACCATTAAAATGAGAATGATGTGGCTTTCTCTTAGTGTTCCAGCACCCTACTACTGCAGCAGGGTGAGACTTCAGGGACTCTGGGAGAGATATTTCTTGTCAGTCTTTAGTGTGCCTCAAAAAAAACCACTGACAACTTTCTCTGATGTGATAGATACAAAGGAATTTTGGGCAAGCAATATTCCAGATTCTCTTCTTCCTTTCACCTACTGCTGCAAATCTCAGGCATTCTGTGGGGCAACATTCATTAGGGGGATAAAAATGACATTGGGTGTAACCCCACATTTTTAAGCCTAACAGGAAAACCTGCCTGTGGCCGGTCTACAGGAATGCCGGATACAATATATTTTGACATTCCACAGGTCCTCCACAACAATGTAACTGAAGACACTTCCTGCTCTTCAACTGTTTTCAGCCCTCTCTAGTGCAACCAGGCTTTCTAACTTGGCCGTGAGTTTCAGCTGAAGAACTTTCCTCCTTTTGTCAGTGTCTATTCAAAATTGCTCTTCACCTTCATTTGTAACCCACAGACTACTGCTGTGTGCTCGTTTCTTTTTGTTTCTATCATAAAGTCAGGATTATAAAAACACAATTGAAGCAGCAGCAATATTATAAGAATTTGAAGATACAGGCTCCATTAAGCCTTACATGTACAAACATGGTTTCGGAACAATTCTACTTATTTTCATTTAATTGCTGGCTAATGGGATCTCTTGGTGTGTCACTCCATGTGTTCTAAGGTTTCTAAGGAAAAGATAATATAACATTCTGAATTATCTTAGAGAAGCTCTCAGGACTGACAGAGACACCTTCTCATGGTAGTGTCTGACTTTTTGCAGTAGAGTGGTTTGAACAAGTGCCATGAAAATTCCCATTTACTCCCATTATTCACCACCAATATTATGGCCAATTTCAATGCCCTATTACAGCTCTCTAGGACTACCACAGTATAGATAATGTTCTTAGAAAGATGAGGATAGAGGAAAAGACAAAATATTCGGCTTGTAAAGGTCACTAAGTGAGCAGAATGAGGGAATTCATGGAAGACTTATTGAAATGATTAAATAGTTATTATCCAGTCAGGTGGGTGTACTCTTAGCAAACATTTTACTAAGGCTTAATTTTACCAACCTTGATCAAGCTTAGCTAATCACAAGCTTTCTCGTATGTACAAATACTGAACGAAGAGCTGACAAAAGTAAGCAGCATTTTGAAAGGACTTTTCAATATTGCTGCTGTTTACATGATACTCTGCTAATTGCTTTGTTCTTAGCTTGAATCCTATGCTTCAGAAGAAACTTTGAGGATAACTGACTAAAGAATAATTTGCAGTGGTTCAGTTTTGGATGCCTGCAATGATTCTGTATATTCTCTGCTAGTAATGTACAATATGGCAACATCATTATAAACCTGCTAGTGACCATTTCAACAGTTACGCTCTATAAAATGCCACTATCTATATACTTGTTTCTGTAAATCTGGGTAATGGATACCCAGAGGGTCAAAACAGTTCCCGACCCTCCAGATGGTTAAAGACTCTCAGCAGTACAGTATGAATATGCCATCTTTATTTTAGTCTCCTACAATCATTTAAGCAAAAAGGGATATATATGGTGGGTTTGTTGTTTTTTTCTTTTGCTTTGTTTTGGGCTTTTTTTTTCAAAGAGAAGTCTCCCTTTTGTTATCATTTGCTTTTAATCAAGAAACTGTAATTTTTATTCTTTAAAGGCAAAGACAATAATTTCTACCACTTCTGACAAAACCTATTTGGAATTCAGAACGACTAGGAAGGCAATTAACTGACATTTTTCTACATAATAATATAAGTTAGGGCTCTAAGGCTTTGTCTACACTAGGGAAATTTAGTCGAGCTTCTCACCGTTGCTGACACTGGCTTGGCCAAGGCACTGATAGGAATATTCAAGGTCTAATGCAGACAAACTCACCAGCCTCAAAAATTGCTGTCAGCAATTAAGGCTTGGAACAGAACAGGAAGAGCATTCATAGGCATGAATATCTCTACACAAGTAATTTAAAAACTCATGGGTAAGACTCACTCCCTCTTTGAAGGAAATCTTTAACAAGCCAACTGTTTAACCAAAAATATATCCAAATAATCACTATCCTTCCTTAATTCTTTAACTTTGTTAAAGCCTCCGTTTCTTTAAAAAATATTTTAACTTTGATTAGTCTACTCCTGACATGTTTCTTACAATTAAGAATCCTTTAAAATATTATTTTTGAATAAAACCATGAAGTTGAATGCTTAAATTATTTTCTGAGAATGTAATTTTTTTATCAGCATTACTGTAAATGTACCCCAAAAGTTGCTTTATAATACGAATTCCTCACAACAAAAATCTGATTTTTTGGTGCCCATCATCACAGTTGCACAATATTTAAAAGCTACTCCTCCACCTGAGTGGTGCTTTTAAACTAAATTTTCTCTATTTAAAAAATAAATCATTAAAACATTGCTGGAAGGTATATGGTTACAAATGAGGATATTGGCAGAAATCCAATGTTATTGGGAAGGTAGGATATTCACACTAGTGCCGCTGCCGGTGGTGATTAATTAAAAGCCGTTAGATACCTGAAGCACTAACAGTTCATTCAATATGATTCCCATTGCAGGAATGACCTGCTTTTGCTGACAAGATATTTATGTGGAGAAAAGAAAAACAAAAAGGAAAATGAAAATCATAATAGCAAAGCTCAAAGAGACAAAGATAGAAATGATCATGTTTTATTTACAGTCCCAGTTTTTAGTCTTGTGGTTTGCATATCAGGAGAGGTGATTCCTGTCTCCAAAGTATAGCTAATCAAGAAATCCACACAAATCAGATGGTAGAACTGCAGAGATCTGAGGCTAAAACCCCTTTGACTATGGAGTAACAGAAAGGTAATGGAAAAGCAAATGAATGCAGAGAATCTGCAAGATGGCAATGGAAAAGATTGAGGAATGATGAAAATGCCAAGTGGTGAGAGAAAAAACCCAATCCTCCAACCCTTCACAAGTTTATCTGTTGGTGTTACAGATTTTGTTCACAGCAGATGCTTCAATTTTCTTGCAAACAGTGCAGAATTTGGCAGTCATGAATGAAAGACATCTTGCCATAGCATGAAGGATTTTAAATTATTTGCAATCTTTACATTTGTCTGAAGCAGTTTAAATCCTAAATTATACAAGAGAACACCCTCCACAAAGTCCACTTCCTATGATATGCACATGGAGAGATAAATCTTTCCCCTGTCAGTCACGCATCCTGCTGACACCTGCTCTCCAGATGTTGGATGAGCATCATGTTGCATACTAAATAACTATCATATTGACA
Organism: Pezoporus flaviventris; assembly: GCF_033815535.1. Classification (NCBI taxonomy): domain Eukaryota; kingdom Metazoa; phylum Chordata; class Aves; order Psittaciformes; family Psittacidae; genus Pezoporus; species Pezoporus flaviventris. Next base: position 17,203,662 of record NW_026892585.1, on the reverse strand, counting down.
ATTAATATATTTTCACATACATAACACAAAATTAGATTTTGAGATCGATCTTCCTACATAACTGGCAGAAATTTAGGATTAATAAGGCACCATCTTTAGTGAGGCAAGCCTATACAATCACCAGATTACACTGAAGTAAAATGAATCAAGAAAAATAAAACATCCAAAACACCCACCTTATAGACTGTGTGCTAAGGAAAAGCTAATAGATGCCATAGGAACATGGCGCTGAATTTTGTCTCTAACAATCTGTGATGCTCTATAAAACCAGTCTGCATTTCTACTTTATATAAATCTGATAATATGAACCACAAGGAACAATGTAGGTATCAGGACACCCCACCTCCCCAGCTGTATGTAAAAATAAAATACATCATCAGTGCTGTAATGTTTTTTGCTCTCGGGTCAGTGAATCTGAGTTTCCAGCAATCAGGTTGTGAACACATATAGTTAAGCTACACAAAGATTCAAAATCCAAGTAATGAACCCAAACAAAGACCACATGTGTGGGAGTTCATACTGCTTTATATATGTACCCCTGAATAAAGTCTCTTATTTTCAGCTGTTTAACTAAACTAAAAAATAAAATAAAATAAAAACAAATCAAAATAGGACTCTTCAGTCAGTGAGGTGAGCCACTAAAAAAAGGCTTATTAGTCAGAACCAAACCCAGGTTATGTGAATTAAGACATTTTTAACTTACTTTGTTATGTACTGCTTTGCCAATCACATATTAATTTAGTTAATATAATGTGATCTTATCTTCCTTCTGCAAATCTTTGGAAATTACCTGAATAGGCCTTCAAACATCAGGCAAAGGGAGCAAAGGGTAAGTTCAGTTGTACCTAACATGTTCTTAAATCTAAGGAAATAAATTTAGAATAGCACACTGGTAAAGAGTTCACAGCTTCGCATTTACTCCGCTTGTGTAGATAAGCATGTTTCTAGCACAAGAATACGATTGCTACTCCACCTTAAAAGCACATTTTAGCTTGATTCAAATTTTCACTGATGGAGGCAAGAAAAAAATGCTTTAATTTGAGTTAGCAAAATAAATTTTGGATCAAACTTACTCAGGCTAAGTCACTTGTATCCCAACAAAGATGAGTTCAAATTGTAGACAAGGGTTCCTAAGCATTTAATGCTTATTAATCAGATTTTCTCAAGACAAGTTGTTCCTCAACATAGTGCCAGTGTGAAATAGATAAATAAAATATTAGGTAAATTGTTACCTCACGCAAATTGAGAAACTCATGTCATGCTGAACCAGAAGTAAATAAATTATTTACCTGAACTATTTTGAACTATATCACTACTAGTTTAATACCTGTCATTAATTTAGTAAAAACCTTAATGTCCTCTTCTTTAGAGAATACCAGCCTCAGATACCTACCTGAAATTAGTTTTGCATAAGAATTTCAGAGAGGAAGGTCTTGCTAAAACCCCTTCAGCACATGTGCACTGAAGTCCCACAGGACTACAGCATGCTCCTTCTCCCTGAGCCTTCTCTTTGACAGGGAGAAAGGATGACATGAGGATTCACCCACCCTGGTGTTTTGCTTGTCCTTCTCAGCATCCTGCATTATATGTCTTGGGACCATCCTGAACTGACAGCTTGAAGACTTCAAGTCTGAGGCCAAGACCCTGCCCTCCCTGCCCTAAAACAACTGGTAGGCAGCACTTGAGGGAAAAACGCAATGGCCTCTTTGTTAGGGCACTTGGTGAACTAAGGAAAATCAGATTAAATTCCTGGCTTCCAAAGGATCTTTTTCACCACCCTGAGCAACCACCTATGCCTTGGTACAAAACCTCCTGCCCCACACAAGCCTGTTTTGAGACTGTATATGTTAGTATTTGATAGATGCTATGCTAAGGCATCACTTCCGTAAGTACACAGTGCAGGAAGCAGGTCAGAGCTCATGATGATGTTTGAGAGAAGAGCTATATATCACGCTGATGAACCGTAGTTTCTATCTTCTTTCACATCATCTTTTATACCTTGTGCAATCTGTTCATGCGTTTAGTATTTCTATTACTAGTATTACATGTCTATTTGCACAAAATTTGTCCCTGACATTACAGAAGATAAAGCTATCACAGTTTTATTGATTGAGCAGACATCTACATACATTTTCCATTACTATTATGCCATGCAGGCTGAGGAATTGACAGATTTAACTAAGTAGAAATGGAGAAATACAGAAAAAGAAAACAGGAAAAGAAAATGATTCAGCGAAATCTGCAGACCTGCAGATTTCTAGATCTCCTATAATCTTTAAAGTTTGTATGACAGAAGCGAGCCCTAAGGCTATTCAGTATTTTCACTTGAACACAGTCCCTAGCAGAACACAGTCAACAAACTGGAGCTATGTGTAGTATCATGTTCAAAAAACATAGATGAGGCCCTCAGTAATATGCTTTAGAGATGGACTTAGCAGTGCTGGGGTAATGGTTGGACTTGATGACCTTGAAGGGCTTTTCCAACCTAGCTGATTCTATTGCAGGAAAAAAATCCACCTTCCTTTTGACAAGGAAACACAAAACTTTAGTTGGTACACAGAAAAGCACACCAAGCAATGATTAATGAGCATTTGCCTAATGAAATAGCTTCTAGTGGTAGAATGAGGCCTCCATGCCTAATTAGCAAATATTAATCTGCTTTAATTAATCAACTGTAAGAAAAATAATTATATAAAATAGTGGCTTAGAAAAATTAAAGCAAATACTACCCGCAGACTGTACAAAAGATTTTTTGGTAATCATATGCTGCTGACAATTCATCAGCTTTAACAAGGTAGAGAGAAAGAAGAACTGACCTCCCGAGGACAGATGATTCTCTTGGGACGTGGCGCCTCTTGTTGCAACTGATACACTGTCAAACACAAAAATGTACAGATCATTAGAAGACGGCAACACGCATAAACTTTTATTCAGATGAGTCTTTTTAGCCAGAGGCTGCAAAGGAAAATGCAAATGTAAAGAAAAGGGCAGAAAATGGAGGGATTTCAGTGTAGCTAAGTCATTTATATGAAAATTGGTTGTTGACCTGCACACTAACTGAACTGATTGCTAGTTTAATTTTTAGAAGTGTTACCTCATTTTGTACTTGTTATTACATCTCTGTCAGGGAAGACCAGCTAGAAAGATTTATTAGGTGTATCTCAGGATAAAACCTTACTTTTGCATATACCATGCTGTAACAACTCAAGAACAGATTGCGTACCAGTAACACCAGTATTTTTTTGGATAGGCCATGAAAAAGTTCAGCATGTTTGCAAGGGTTTACCACAATTTCATAATTTATTTCAAGATCTGCTGGCAATTACTGACTGCAAGCAAACATTCCTTTCAAAGCAATTATGCCCTATTCAAATGGCCCCGGATCAATTCTGCGAATCTTCTGAGGGCTGCAAGAGAGAGACCTGAGGCTAGGGGTAGTCGCTGAATCCTGGCCCCTAGCCTCTTCACTGCATGCATTTAATGAGATCCCCTCCTTCCTTTCCACTCCAGAGTCGTGAGAAGAAGCTGACATGCAATGACAGTAATCAATTCCAGCACAGACAGACTGTCTCTCTGTAACTCCAGTAAAAATCCCAGAGGTTTGGCTTGCCTCCCTCGAGAAAGGCCTTCTGTACGCTGACCTTCTTGTGTTTGGAAAGATCACGTCGTGCCTATGAATTCTTTTAAAAGACCGAGTTTCTAGGACAGGGCTCTTCACAAGGCTTGTGAAGCTCAAAATTATACCCTGAAAGGTGGTAGATTATGGCAGGAATATAAATGCCTGTAGGTTTTACAAACACAGAAGCCCTGTTGCATAAAGTGAATTGAAACGATGTGTTACTTTTCAACACCTTCTCCCACCTTCTGCACCTTCTCTTTAAATGGGGCTAGGAGCAGTGGAATTTGAAAAGTGAAGTCCTCAGCTTGCTCCCAGGTTTGTCACTGAGGCAATATGAAAACTTTGGGAAGCTTCTGTTCTCTGCTAATGAAAAAGTGGAAAAGAACATAATCTCTCCTTTTCCCAACCCAAACTTCATCTCTGGTTCTTCAGAGGGAAACAGAAAGAGCTCATGGTTTCTTATATTCCCTATCAGTTTTAATGCATATGGATGTGATCCAGTTCTGAATTCATACTAAGGCTTTGGATTTAACCTGCATCATTCATCACTGCCAGATCTCCCACTACTTTTCCTGATAACTTGTGGTCTTTCTTACCTCTTACAATTCGATGACTAAGATTCAAAACACTTACACTTCGATGACTAAGATTCAAAACCTTCCTTCTACTTTTCTGTGATCAAATGACTTGTGTAACCATAAGAGTTGCCAAGAAAAGCATGGGTTTTTTTTCTTCAAAAATCACAGATTGCTTTTTAAAACTGATCATTCTGGAGTCCAATGTTATGATTTTAGAGTCCAACTCTGAATGCCTGAAATCAGCGTAACCTCTGATTCAGAAGGTTACTGATGCTTAATACTAAACATACCCAGGAGGAAAATAGTAACTTTTTTTTTCTCCCATACATTTCCAGCAGAGAGAAGGAACTGTAAAGATTCAAAATATTGCAAGAATATTATTGCTTCCCATTTAAAGTAAAAGATCTATGTCCCCAGTTTATTTATATAAATTGTAATTAAAAAAAAATACTTCATAAAAATCCTATTTTTCAATAATCAAACCCGTTAAATAGTAACTGACATAGCAAATTAAGCTAGTAGAGCTGTTTCTAAGATAACCTTGATTGCTTGATGCAAAACAAGATGGTCTGAAGATCACATTGTGATGTGCTACATTTGTGAGAAATGAGAAGAGCAAAGAGCTCTCTGAAATGACCAAAAGGATCTCTGAAGCCGATAGCACTGGGGAAGCAAGGGTGGAGAGAAGAGTCAGCATTTCATAAAACAAAGGAAGGAATGACTAATAGGAGAAGGCAGATGTATGAAAGACTTAAAAGCAAATACAAAAACCTGGATGCTGATAGGATGCGGTGAGATGAATCAGTGCAGGGACTCGTGATGAATTCAAGGAAGACAAATCATCTTAACAACTGTATTTTGAATAGACTGGGAAAGGTTGCTGTCATTCTCAGAGAGGCATGGGTAATTAATCTGCACAATAATCTGAACTGAGAAAGCTATCTGATTTAGAAATACATCAGAGAAAAATGCAGTAAGATTATTACTATACAAATAAATAATAGTAATAATAAATTATATGCGACTCTAAATGTGCAGGATAAGAAAATGTCCCCAAGTAACAAGCATGATTGAGATTGTGAATGGTGGTAATCACAGAAAACACCATGAATGCAAAATGGTTTCCTGGGAAAGATAAAGAATTCAGATTTGGCCATATTAGCTTTAAATTGAAAGACATTAAACTGACAGAAAGACAACCCAGTGGAACTGCTGGAGAGAGATGCAGAACCATTAGACAGAGGGAGAGAAGACAGATTGGGAGCAGGAAGAAATGACTGAGAACCACCAGCGGCTTTGTGGTAAGGGATGCCAAGCAGTTCAAGGAGACAAACAACAGAGAAAAGACGGCATACAGTGGCCAAGGGTACCCAGAAAAGGCACACAGCAAGGCAAGGGTGGCAGAGATAAAACGGCAGTGAAAATGCCAGTTAAGAGAAAAACTAGGAAAGGGCAGTACCTCACAGACAAAGGTATTAAGGGGCAAAGCAAATGTGACCCTACCAAAAGCTGTGTTCTTCTCTAGAAAGGTTCTCTCCTGTTTCTGCTTCAAATAACTGCTGTATGAAAGCCTCCTAATGGGCTATGAATACAAGTGCAATATTATGGCTAAGGTGACTTAAGAAAAATGTGCCCTACAGCTAAGTTCCAATGAGCATAGACACTTCATTAAATGACCTCATTTTCGGAAGTGCAGAACATCCTGCAGCTCTGCCTGATTTCGTTATACACTTCAGCCAAAGTGCTGGGCACTGGCTGACATCGGTGAGACCCCAGCAGGGTCCAGGGGATAGCCAGAAGTTTAGAAAGCCAGGGCCCTTCATTTACTTGCTCAAATGACAAGCAAACTTTGCCTTCCTGGCTCCCCCCTTCCACTCCTGAAAACCTTAAACCAGAATCCAATGTATAAAGATATGGTTAACTGAAATAATTAAAAAATCACACTTATTTAGGACAGTGGTCAACATCTGACCCAGTCTATTCCAGCATTTAGAACTGACAGGCAGATTAGAGACAAACCCACTCTGATCATAAAAAATACGATGCTTGAACATAATGATAAATTATTATTTTAGCCCTGAGAAAATTAACCTTATAAAAAGTCAACTTCATGCAAAAAGAAAATGTATAATTACTGCTTAAGAGAACAGCATCAGCCTGCAGTAGCTTTTTGTTCAACATCAGATGCAAATTAAAGGTGTGGTAATGCTACACACTAAATCGGAGACCAAAATGCAGCAATATGCTGCAATAGAAAAACACAGTAGCATGTAATTGGCCCTTTAACATCTTTATCAGTTTCATAATTCAGGTAGTTTGCCAGAATCCACAGTATCATAATCACCTGGGAGCTTAGAAAGTTAACAAAACTTTAATTTATTTTTTAATTTCTAGGGGAACATTAATTTGAGATGCAAAGTAACCAGTTAGAATATGGATCTCTTGTTCCTGCTAGAGGATGACTCTTGTCTCATGGGATGAATAAAGGAAATTCTACAATCAGTTTTATAAAGAACTCTCTAATTCTGAAACCTGCTCTAAGAAACAAACAGATGATGTACAAAAATGAACACTTACTCCTTTTCTGCCAGAGAAGAAGGCTATCACCAATTTCTTCATACTTTTTTCATTTTGCAGTGTGTCAGGAACTCAAGCTTTCTCCATTAACTCACCTATGACTAGTGTTCAGTGATGCTCCAGTGGAGAGGAAAAACTTGTATCATCACTTTTATAAAGCAACAAAGAAACATACTGCCTTCTCTGTGAGAACACTTCACAGAGTTCCCTAGTTTTATCTCCTCGTCCTCACCTTGGGCATTTATCCATGCGCTGAGCTTGAACAATATGAGCTGTCCTATTTCTGCTGGATTACTCACATGCTTAATTAGGAACCTAAGTGCCTGGCTGAAATACAGCTTTAATTTCTAGCAAAACTGAGTTTCAGACACTGTGCCTATTATTTGGTGAAGGGCAGAAGGCAGAGAACCTTTGTGAGGAGCTGAAGCATGGCATCAGCTGATGCTCTGTGCCTTGCCACACTGCTTCACGCCAGCGAACTGATCTTAAATAATGCAAATAAACATTGAAGTGGCGTTGACATACGATTTGCTTAGCACACGCCAATCTCAACAGTGGTAAAAGGAGAAAAAAAAGTGGTTTTACATCTCTTCAAAGCACGTACACGCTGCAGCTGGAAGTCAAAATGACTACACTGTTTCAGCACTCAAACAAATTGCCTCTCATCACATGAAACAGGTAAGATCTTTGGTTCTGTTCTAAGAAAGCAGTGCAGCACTGGAACAGGTTACCCACAAAGGTGGCAGAGGCTCCACCCCTGAAGGTTTTCAGGACACAGCTAGATAGAGCCATGGCTGTTCTGCTCTGGAGCTGACAGCAGTCATGCTTTGAGTGGGAAGCTGGATCAGCTCACCCCAGAAGTCCCTAACAACCCACATGTCCATGATTCTTATCTTCCTTTCTTTCATACATCAGTGATGGTAAATAGGCAAAATGCCATTTCATGTAATATTCCTAACAGGCAACAGAGTACAAAAATAAATCTGTTATTGGGTATTTAGTTGTTGATCTGTCACTCGGGTGTAAATGCAATTAAATCCACTACCTAGAGACTGCTGGCTGCTAGTATCTTTCCAGATTTCTTCCTCAAGTCCCTTCCCGGTAATACAAAATCTTTCTTACCATTTCTTTAGTTCTCTGTGTCCCAGGGCTATCAGAAAAAGTCTGAAAAACCTTGTAAACTGTGAAACCTATGGACCTTCTAACAATTCTTCACAAGCAAGTGATCTTCTGAATTAGAAGCGTCCGTCTTTTCCAAATACAGCTGAAACAAGCTTGCACATTACGCCAAAGGGTAAGGCTTGGATTCTGAAAGCTCTTCTACTTTGATCGGCATTTGCCCGTGGGTAAGTGCAACACTTCAGTTGAATATTTTGCCTGCATAAGCAGGAAAATCTGCCTTTGTTGAGAAGCTAGAAGAATTGGAAGCCTTGATTGTGATGTCAATACAAAGCAACATAGTGCACCTAAATTTATCCAGGACTTAAAAAAGAAATCAAAACTATATGCAAAGTGTCTTACTAGTATGTTATCAAACTTGTAAAGTTACTACCTAAAATACACTGAAAATAACTGTTAAATAGGCAGCAAACACAAGCTGCTACGAGTGAAACAATACATTAAAACTGTGATGGGAGAGGACAGTTAGATTACATCAGAGACTAATGCTATAGTTGTATGCAACCTCTATAATTAATTTACCAGAATGGCATTTTACTAGGAGAGTAAAGAAGCATACATTACCTAATACTGCAATGAAAAACGTATGTCTGTGGCTTAGCAGCCTCAGCAGTAAACCTCTGTAACCTTAAACTATTTTCTGCATTTTGGAGCTGCTTAAATTTTTCTGAGGTCATTCATGCATGGGGTTCAGATGCTGAGGCCACACTTTTTCATTACCACAATATTGGCATCCTATGTATATCTGAACAGGAAATTATATATGCATATTCTATTAGTTCATTCTGGGGTTTTACTTTTTAATTTTAAAGAAGTTTTCTTGGACTGTGTGTAAGCTCTCAGGCAAAAGTAACCAACTTTTTCACTACATGCCAGTGATCTCTGCTGCACCAGTGGGGCAACTAAGAGAAGGTAAGTAAAGGCTTGTGCTATTCCCTGGCTTTTTAACAAAAGCTTCCTTCAAAAAAGGAAACATCTGTCATTTCAAATCCTGGTCTCAGCAGAGTCAATGGGAGCTTTTCCACTGATTTTGAGTAAGCCAGATTTCTCTGCTAAAAAAAAAACCCGCTCAAGTGCCTGCTTCTTTACAAGTAGCCAGCAAAGTACCCTGGAATGGTCCAACTCAAATCAATACACTTTTGCTGACTTTGGACTTAAATAGTCCAAATATCACAATAACAACAACAACAAAAAAGCCTCTAGAAAACAGTGTTCTGAGAAGCAATTTTTATAATTTAATGGTATAATCAAATATTGGTTGAAAAAATCCCAGTCCATTTTAAGGCAGAATATCATCCTCGGGTAACATAGAGGTTATGTCTTTGAAGTCAGCATGGTTGTTTAATGTGCATATAAGTGAAGTCAACAAGTTTGTTCCAGTCTAAAATTATACGTGTACATGCATGTAACTACTGTGATCCTTGTCTTTTTGTAGTTCCATTTTGGTAATGGCACTGTACTGAATTTGAAGTTGCCTCAATAAAAGAGATGAATTTTGCTTAGGATAGTTCTATATCTGAAAACAGCAACCACCACCACCCCCAAACCAAAAAACACAAAACCCAAAGACACCATTCCATTAAATTTCAAGCAAGGTTTTAAAAGAAAATGATCAAATTAAAAGGCCATCTTTAATAAGGGTTTTAAAAGCCTATGTTTTGCCTTAGATCTATGCAAATTTACTAGAAAATACATTTGCAACAAAGCAAAAAGAGCATGAAATATACACTTCTGCACTGCAGTCTATGTAAATGATTTTTGTAAAAGCAGACAGGAAGGTTCAAAGAACTGATAGTGGTGCCTCCAACTTCTAAACCACCACTTCAAAAATTGGCCTCTATTGCTAGGGATCAAAAATATTATTATCTTAGAGCAATCTGGTGACCCATGTAAAAAGACAAGTATACTCAAGCCTGACCTTTAGTAAACACATGAAGCATTAACCTCTACCTCTGGAATCCTTCCTGAAAATCTCAGCAGAGAAACAATGAAACCCAGGATTTGAACACTTGAAAGGCAACCAAGAGAGTCTGGCACTCATAATCCTGCTGTACTCGCTCCACAGAGAATCAGAAAAGCTCAGGTTTTGCTGCTGTCTCATACAGTAACTTCTACAACCACCTAGTACATTTATGTGTTTTTTTTTCTAAACAAAGAAAGGGAAAAGACCTAACAGTGACACCTTGCTAAGGTACTAAGGTTACTAAAAATTCTTGTATACTCACAGTATGATTTCCATATTGGAGGCTGGTATTCTTCAGCATCTGAAATAGAAGTAAAAAGAGGGAAAGAAATCAGTCAATTGGCCACTGGGTTGAAGTGTCAGCATGCATTTTTCTGCTGAGAGACCTCAGCTTGTCAGCAAAATTCACATTTCTTTCCCAAGAGACATGCTAGCACATTTACAGTACTGTTTCCTATGTGAGAGAAGAATATAATCTTCAACCGTGGATGCAATGTGCTTTTTCCAAATTATTCAAATGTAACAGGAATTAATTTCTTACCAATTTGCATATAGTTTCCTGACTCACCAGTATTTTTAAAATAATTAGCTAGACTAGTAACTACATTATTTATTTACTTTTCTTGGCACAATAAACCAACAAATCACTTGTGCTTTTCAATCGGGCTTCTAACCTCACTGTTAAGATTTCAGAATGAGCATCAATGAATAACATATGCCTTAGCTAAAAAGATGCACAGCTCAGGCTGGACTCCAATGCACAGACCCAACAGCTCCAAAACCAAGATACAATTATGCTGCTTGAACCCACTAGAATATGCAATTGGCACATTGTCCAGAAACTGCATCAGCAAAAATAATAATAAAAAAGTTATCAAAGACTGCAAACTCTGCAACTGAAAACAGACCATTACTGCCCACATCAGTTGAAGGGGCACAAAAGGAGTTGGTGTCTTCTGTTAGTGTAAGAGTTGTATGATGCTCATGAGCAATTTTTTTGGCAGAGGGAATAGAGCTTTTGTGTTTAGAAGTGTAAGTTTCTGGAGCCTCAGCTAACTCCCCCTTTCCCCAGGTTAAAAGCCCAGCAAGCAAAGGGGTTTCCGGGCTGGGAAGCAGACAGGCTCAGCTGGAGGGCATGGTGAGTGTATGATCCTGCTCCACAGGTAGCTTTTTCCAGCTCTCTGCAACAAAGGCTGTTGCTTCAACTTCCAGAAATCCCAGCAGAGGCCAAGCTTGAGCAGCAGGAGTCGAAGTTACCATACACCAGCCACAAAGGGTGGGGTACTGGGTACTAGTTTGGCTCTGAGCTGCCACGTTGCCAAACACTTTGAAGAGTCATTTGTGGGGGTTATGCCATTAACCTCCTAATACTGTGCAAGTTAATTAAGGTGTTTGGTATTTACTGAACTTCTACTTAAGTTATGCTAATGTAATTCAATTATAGTTGCATGGTTCATGCTCCTTGTCTATTTATATACACACAACCACTTTAAATATATCCCTGCAAAAGTCTGTTTACTACAAATGTTAATCAGTAACTACCATCTACCGCTTTTAACTCAATTGTGTTAAAGGAGGGTAAATCAAGCAATGGTCACAGTTACTGCCTGGAATAATACCCTGTGACACTTTGCAAATATGTTCTTTGGGAAATCCATTCAATTCCATTTTCAACTGTATCCACTTCAGAACTTTGGCAAAATTCAGAGCACTCCCAGACTGACGGAGTTACACTGTACTGTGGCAATCCAAGAGTAATTAGCTTGAAAGTTCATTATACAGAAAGATTATTTTAAATTATACGAAGCTATTCATGAGACCAGTGAAATTTATTCATGCAAAAGCTGACTAATTTTTTTTCCTCTCACATTATAATGGTAATATATTACTTTTTTTTCGCCCTATACATCTGTTGCTCCACATATATTTACCATAACACCATAATATTGTGTATTAAATTCCTCTGTCACACTTCTGAAAGAGAATTTCTGGATTTGCTTATTCACAATATATTTTTCCAATAGGAGAAACACTGATATAATGCAAATATCCAATTATCTACATTCGTGACTTCAGAAAAGAAAATAATAGCTGGAGAAACAATGAAAACCCAACAGGTATCAGTTGTTGCTTTAGTCTTTCGAATTATTTAGAATGAGCACAGTAAATTGAACAGTGAAAGCTGATCTACAAGTGGCCATAAAGTGCTTCATTAACTTGAGACTGACTGGTAGTGTGGAAACACCGCAGCCTAGGTGGAGAACAATCATCCAGGAAACAGTCATAATACAAAACCCCCAATGACTATGTTAGATCTGTCACGGTTATGAATCTGTCAGCCCAGGAAAGAACAGACAGAACAATTCCTCAATAGTTAAAATCATTCTTAAGGGCAGCACACTTAGAGGAAAACCATGGGTCACTGGCTCCACATTCACCCTGCAACCTCCTCTGCAATCCCTTCAGCTGATAACATGTCCCTAAATCACAGGGGGAAAAAAACAAACCATAGAGGTAATAGTATAATACTGTTTATTGTCAAGCTATCATGCGTGACATTTGATTGCATCCATTTGTAGGGTAATAAGGAACCATTAGTTTAAGTACAACCTCGAGACAGAGGTTGCGCTTCAGAATCAGGGAGATGTTTAATGGAGCCCTGATACAGATCTCTTGCTTCTTGAGGAAGGAGGCCACTGGGCCTGTCTACATATAGGACATGTACAGTCGAAGATGCCATTCTACATGGCCGTTGGCATGGCAATTAGCTTCAGGACAGCAATTACCATGTCTGAGTCACCACAGAAATACATTGACTCTCCTCCTTGAATGGTACAATCTTAAGACTCCCTGACAAGACCAGATTAGACTAAACTTCTGCCCTTCTTAAATCAGAGGTCACACGAGACAAATCCTGCTTTAGCAGACTGGCTTACTATTATTTGCCCTTTTCTGAGATTTCTGTTCTGCTTCTTTTTTTATTAGTCCTCTCTTACTATAAGCTAGCTCTACTCATTAAATCACACTTCACTCTCCATCACAAGGTTTAATACAGCAGGTTCACAGACGTTTCCAATAATAGTTTGGGTGGTTGGATCAGTTACTATGTGACACCTAAACTCCCACAGCTTCTGCCTTCAGTCCTGCACATGGCAGTGGTCTCAGACCTCAGTTTTGAGGCCACTTAGCAAAAATCAATCAATCAATTAACTAATGAATCAGACTTGGCAAAAATGACAAATGCCCACAATGGATCTCTCGTTAAATGATAGTCTTAGTATAAACTTTGATCATAATACCTAGCACAACTGTGATTGGCAGCATGGGCAAAAGGGTTCACTGAAGGACTCTCAGGTGGTAAGACAGGATCTCTTCAACTGCTGTTTTCTTGAAGGGTTCAGGCTTTTGTCAGTGACTTCCTGTCTAAATTCAGAAACTGAGACAGCTGAGGTTGAAAGCAGTTGTCAAAGGAGAAATTCAGAGCACAAAATGAGGATCAGTTCCGAAAAACTCAACAAAATGTCCAAGGGCCATCTATGAAACACCTTTCTAAGTCTAGAGAGACCCATGTAAAAGATTACAGAATGTCTAGTTTAGGTCTTTTATATTATTTTGACTCTTACCAATACTTTATCAGAAATGACCTTAGAAAAAGGAGTACTCACTGGAAAGACCAGAACTGGCAAAAAACCATGACAGACTTCCACAAATAATAGTACAGATGATCCTGCTAACTGAAAGGTTTGAAACATAAAAGTTGAGAAGGTTAGTATTTATTAGACCAAAAAAGTAACTAGAAATTAGTTGTGTGCTCAACAGAAAGGCCCAAGGAATGGTTAATGCTGACTCTTGGGTAAAATTACAGGTACCAGAAGGTTTCTCACTGCATGACATGAAAAGATACTGGAGAAAAATGTCAAGCCAACTGGAACTGGAAAGTGGGCTCTTCACTTTATTTGCTTTACTCTTCACAGGGTAGAGAGGATGAAAAGCATTTTAGGAATAAAATATTTTCATAAAGCTGATGGAGCACAGTAAAGCTGAATAAGTGTAAAAAGACTACAGTAAAGGGAGCACGAAAAGCTGGCAAAGATTTAAGCATCCAGATAAAAAGTAAAACTACATAAGATATTTTTTTAAAGAAACATGAAGACATAAGACAGCATTTCTGTAAATAATGGATGGTAAATGGTTTAATGCATTACTCAGAGAAATTCTTAAGCAATTTCTGAGAAACAGGCTTGCATTAATTATATAGTAAGTGAAATTATCCATGGACTTCAAACCTTGTTCTTCACTGTGCCTGGCACTGTACTGGTGACACCTTTCTGGATGCAGTTGTGAAAGACACTGGAATGACTGAATTGCTTTCTACTACTTCCTTGTACTTTGTGAAGATGATGATGTAATGCCAACACTTGCTGTTCTGATAGCACTGACCTAGCTAAAGCAGGTCTAGTAAGATATCAACTAAGCTAAAACTTTGACTCTTCTCACTACCAAGACTGCTAAGAGGAAAAAAGAAACTGTTTTACAGGAAGGATCACAAATTATGTCACATGAATCAAATATTTCTGACTTATAAATGACATTTCTGATTATAATGGAACAGTAACAAATATACATACTGTACCTATATGCCATGCCCAGTTCTAGATATTCTAAGTATTAATGATTTCTGTTCTAGTAGAGAGTTATGTGGACTAGTAGCAGGACAGCTACCAAAGGGGGACCACCATTCTTTGCCAATTTCCTCATAGCCACTGTGAAAGAGGAAAAGATTTTTTGGTTTTTTTTTGCCTTTGTTCTTTCTAAAGGTTTCTAAAATCTATTCTGCAGTTCACCTTGGAAGAACTGCTGCAGTTTGGATGTTTTGCCACCATTGTGTGAAGTTCAGACTTCCTTTCCAGTAACAACTTATTTTAAAACTATGACCTACATGTGCAAGAAAAGACACTTGTGTGTGAGGAAGAGCCAATTGGCTTACTGGCAGTGTGCAGATAAATAACACACCGGATGAAAAAGCCTAGTTACTAATTTTTTTATCTTCTATTGTTATTTTCAGGACCAAGACAAATTATTATTAGTATTTGAATGCCTTTTGTATATTTCCTTTGAAGATATTTTTCACAGTTTTACTACATACGGTTTCGTATTTATAGCTTTGCTTCCAAAATATTTAAGTATATTGTTAATTCAATTTTAAATTGTTTTATATATAATTACATATATAACGATAACATATAACCGTTGAGTAAAAGGACATGTGAAAGATGAAGTGTTTGTACTCTTTAGGCATATATAATATTCTTATATTTTTCTTCATACAGTCAGAATTACAGTATATAATTGACAATAATGGGAACAGACATCACAGAATCACAGAATGGCTGAGGTTGAAAGGCACCTCTGGAAGTTACCTGGTCCAATCCCCCTGCTCAAGCAGGGTTACCTAAAGCAGGCTGCCCAGGGCTGTGTCCAAGTGGATTTTAAGTATCTCCAAGGATGGAGACTCCATAACCCCCGAGGGCAACCTGGGTCAGTGTTCAGTCACCCTCACAGCAAATAAGTGTTTCCTGATGTTCAGACAGAGCCTCCTGTGTTTCATTTTTGTGCCCATCACCACTGGCCATGTCACTGGGCACAGGCTAGCTCTGTCTTCTTGCATCTTCTCTTCAGTTATTTATACACTTTGGTAAGACTTCCCTGAACCTTCTCATCTCAAGGCTGAACAGTCCCAGCTCTCTCAGCCTTTCTTCATAGGAGAGATGCTTCAATCCCTGCATCACCTTAGTGGCCCTTTGCAGGACTCTCTCCAGCATGTCCATATCTTTTGTACTGAGGAGCCCAGAAGTGGACACAGAACTCCAGGTATGGCCTCACCAGTGCTGAGTAGAGGGTAAGGATCACCTCCTTCATCCTGCTGGCAACACTCCTCCTAATGCAGTCTAAGATGCCATCATCCTTCTTTGAGGGAAGGGCACACTGCTGGCTCATCTGCAGCTTGGTGTACACCAGGGCCCCCAGGTCCTTTTCTGACAAGCAATTTTCTAGCTGGGTGGTCATCGGCATATATTAGTGTATGGAGATTAGAGTGAAAGAGTAATAAGGGGGCTTCTTTGATAAGGTCAGTTCAACATATTAAACATTGTTGCATTATTTAATTTCCACTCTGTGCTTAAAACTTATCAATTATAGAAGCTCATTTTCATCTTATCTGAACCCCTAATGGCTAGCCTTGTGGATGGAGAAGGGCTATATACATTTATTTTGCCCTGTCACCAATTAATACATATGCATACACAGCTATCTCATGCTGCAGTCGTTTTGCAAACGGTTTGAAAGAGTCACTTTTTTCTAGGTTTGATTGTCACTTGGTATATATGTTTGGGCGTTATGATTACTACTACTACATAAAGTAACTGTCCTCGCAGGCACATCTGACTACACTTTGAGAAAGAACACTCTTATTTTTTAAGTCGCAAATAATCAAACTGTCAGATGAGCATCTCTCTCTAACTCCTGAAAAGTCACTGCTCCTTTGAAGAGCAAAATTAATTCTCTTGCAGATAACAATTAGAGATGAAGCTGTTGAAACATTTCAGTGTGTCAAAAGCTCTGTTTAATGTTTCATTCAGAGCGCACAGTTGCCCACGGAGGAGCCTGTAGTTGCCAGTTCTATTGCTGAACTTTCTCATCATCAGTACAGGGACAGCTAAAATATGGAATGAGAATTCAGCTCTTGTTTTAATGAGACACTTCAACTTTCAGCATAAGGCACAGAAACGAAATGATCAAGTTGTTTATTTGCAACACAGTTTATAATTGGTGTATTAATTCAGATGATGGGTGCTTCCCACTACGCTATTCTCTTTTTTTCAAAAAAAAAAAAAAAAAACAACCCTGCAATATTGTGTAATTTAAAACGTAAAAAAATGCTCACAAAAGGCCTGGAGTTCTCTCTGGCACAGCAATTAGACTGAAACAGTAAGCTTTTAATAAACATAATATAAATTGAGAGTTACTTTGTATCTTTTGCTTTTGCCGACCATTAACTTTCTATTGGAAGCCACTGGTGTAAAGGTAGCTCATTTAGTGTGTTCTAAGATCAGAGTCTTTCCAAATTACACTCCCCTGCTTTTGCTTCAGATTTCTAAAGAGTATCTTTCCACTAATAGGCAGGTGGTCAGTCCACACATACTGTCTGTTTACTACAGTGCAGATGAAAGACCACGCAAATAGATAAAGCTAATAATTTAGAAGAATTTCCAGGTATCAAATAAAATATGTCTGTGAAATAAGTGAATTATTAGGGACCTCCTTCAACAGAGAACAGGAGACATGAATCATTTGAATCCATGGCTAAACTTCTAGAATAAAACCTTAAGGACCCATGTTCTGCAGTTTGTAAGTGCTTTTCAGCTAGCTATGACCATCCATTTGGAGCAATATAGCACTTAATTAATAAATCTGCCTATTTTGCACAGATTTAAAAGTGTTGAAAATATTGTTCAAAATTTAGAAATGTAGAGAAGGAATAACAGAGTTCTTAATAGCAGTAGGAGAAGTGTAAGAGGGGAAGGTATTTTGTACAATTCCAGTTTTAGATGTCTCTTTAGGAGACTAGACTTTCTTAGGGCTACTGTGTGGGGCTCAGGAAATAGAATTAAACAGGCTCTTCCAATGAGCAAAGAATATGATAGGCGTCTAAGCAAGCTGATGCAGATATTCCCAATGCTTGACATATTTCTTGGGAACTATGTAAGATTTCATAGTGTATACGGGTATTCCCACTGCCTAATCTTAGGCAGGTAGCTCCATTTTAATGCTGAATCCCACTGAATCTATTTGATCTTGGATGGCATTCAAAAGCCCCCATGATTTAGGTGCTTTGAAACGTTTTATTCATTGAACAGCAATGAAGAATTTCCTCATGCAAGTCATTAAAGGTTTATGTCTAAAACCTAGAAAAGTAGACAATAAAAAAAAATAAAAAATATCTCCTTTATGTTTAATTGCCAAAAATATGTTTAAATTAATAGCCGCCATTAAATTTAATCTGGTCACTAAAAATTACACCCCAGTGCTTGTTATCATTCTCCATTTTAATACTAATGTCAGTGTAATTAAAATGTAACAGTTATTTTCACATTTTCATGTTTTAGATCTATAAACCAGAAGTATTAAGACTTTAAAATGGCACAATCAGGGCTCTGCATGACTGGGAAATTGACATTTCTTTGGTAGGAATAAACACATGACATAAATTAAATCACATCACATTAGCAGACCTCCTATCTTATACAGATATACTTTAGCTTCTAACTATGGACCAGTTAGTTCCTGGCTAAAAATCAAGACCAGATAATCAGCTGGCATATAAGAGAATAGCTCAGCTATTTTATCACTGTGCAGAATGCGGCAATGCATTTCCAGTCATTTGCTTATTGCATCCTAATCCCCTCCCTTAAACCTCCAGCCAATGATCCCTGTGCTCAGTGGAGCAGTCCCGGCATTGTATGAAAAAGCATGGGACTGAAATAACCATAATAATGCTAAAAGAATATGGCATTAAACGGGTCACTGTGAAGTATTTCAATTAGAGTATTTACGTTGAAGCAGTGTCAGCACATTCCCTGTTCCAGAAATGCACTCACACATTGACATGATGCCCGTTTATCTGGCTTGTCAAAGGAGCCAGCACATTCCCTGAAAACTTATTAACCTTCGGCAAAATCCAAATCGCTGCTTTTGGTAACTCTGTTATTTTTGACATGTGTCATTTTATCATCCCTCTAAGCAAGGGCACAAGTGTTTCCTTTTGACTAACCAAGGGTATGGCATGGTCCTAGTACTGCAGTTGACTGTGGAGGCTGTTCTACAGCTTTTCAGAGATCATTTTGATCTTCCCTATCTAGCCCCATATTTGCTCTTCTCTGGATGTAGAAATAGAAGTACTTTTAAAGGCTGAAACTGTAGCCTAACTGAAACAAGTGGAAACCCAGTAGCTCACCTCACTCATCATGTGATTCAGATAATTTACATTGGTAACTTACAAAAATCACAAGATGTGTTGTACTCAGCATAGGGGCTACTCACGTACACTGGGGACCTTACTGAACTCTGCAGCCTAAACACAATTTCAAGCCTCAGACATAAGAGATGAGAACTACTCTGCCATCCAGTGAAGCATAATGACCTGCAGGAGAATAGAAGCTTAGCAAATAATTAGACCTTCCTTTGGCTTCCTTTACAGGTCCTGTAGTATTGCTGCAATATTTGCTTCTATACATTAAAACATGAAAAACAGGAAAAACACCACCCACCTGCAAAACATATTCATCACTCCCACAGCTCTCTGATAAAACTGAATAATCAGGGCCCTCCTAGGATAAGAGACAATACTGTATCTGTGTACTTCCTCTGTTACAAAACCATGTTATTTTTCTTTTAATTACCTTCTTTGGTGAACAGTTTTAAGTGTGTAAATTCCATTCCATGCCACTTGAATTATTATTTTATGTGAAGTTTCTTGGATCTTCAGTTTATCTCTTTTTAAAAATTAGTTTTGAGTAATCAATATCAGCTATTACTGAGTGACCCACTTTCTGTTTAGATGTGTTGTACAAATGGACAAACATTTCACAGGCATCTTCTATTATACCACCACCCACCATTTAACTGCTCCCCAACTATTGTTGTTCCTACAGCTGTTATTTTGGATCTAAAATTTGGTTCTATAATAGTATGTTTATGCTGACAAGATTATGTCTTGTAATACCTTATGCCTATGTAACTGCACCTTCCTCCCTGCAATCTTAGCAATAATAGAATTACTACCAGTATTTAAAATCACCAGAAAACTACCATGGACTATTTCTCCTCAGAAGAATACGGTTTGTGTATTGTTTCCTTACTCAGGAGGAATTTTAATTGCCCAGTGGAAGTCTGTAATTCTTCCAAGAGCTTTTTACTGCAGCCTAGCGCTTTTACAGTTGATAATGAGTTCTTACAGTACCATATATTTGCAAAATACCATGTATGACACTATAAAACTTAAAATACACTTATGTCTTCCACAAGTTTTATCAAACTAACCAACAGGGCTGTGTAAAATAACTCGATGCTTGGGCATGAGTGACAACTTCACTTTGCAACTGGCAACGTTGATGGCATTTTCCCCAGAGAACCACTGGTTAATGGCATGTCATACGAGGCACATCCCATGGTTCTCTAATATTTTCATCATCAAAACAAATCCAAACCAGTGCTCACAGGACAGCTGTACTAGTGCCTCCAGTGGCATTGAGTGGGAGAGCAGAATTTAGCCACTAAGGTGTAGAGGAAAATGTGACTACAGCCTGGCTAATATCCTGATTTCCTACTCTGCAAATTTTAAAGATGCATACAACACAATAATAACACATTTAAGTGTCTCATAAGACACAAGGCTTCTTTATGTGTGGTAAGTAAAACAAATACAGTGACAACAGTAATTCCCATGTAAACGTGGATTTTGCTTCTATATTATCAGAAAAAGGCTGGGTTTTCTTACATAAATAACAAAGGAAGAGGAAAGCACACTTTTTTTTTCTATAACTTTTCTGAAATTGTTTTTCACCCTTGTAGAAATCACAAGTTTGTTTTTTACCCTACTTATCTTAAAGATACACTCAGAAGACAGTCAAGACAGTATTTAAAAGCTCATCCATCAGATCACTGATCAAACAATTGGTACGTTAAGGAAAAAATACCATCTTCCTAGGAGTTATTTTTAAAGATACACACAGGTGCCAGAATTTTGAACAAACCCTCTAACTCATTCCACTAAAACACTTTATGTAATGTCAATTAATTATGAATAAGGCTCTGGTTTTGGCACAATAATATTTAATACATTTCATGGCAGAGACAGAGAGAAAAGAAGCAATAGTCATCAAAAGCTTAGCAAATACATTTGCTTTAAGCTTCTAGAAGTTAAATAATAACCAATATTCTGCACAATATCAATAAGCAAGTACACTTTTTACTGTGATTTATACTCTGAATGACAAAAAGTTGAGACATCAGATATCCTGATCTTTTTCTGTGGGCTAAAACCAGCAGCCTATTTTATGACCTAGCACAGCCTCCTCTTTAAACAGCAAATGAGTCAATTCTTTAAATGCTGTGACATAATCATGGCCTTGACAATGAAACCTGACTAAAAGCACTGCAGAATTATAGGAGCCATTTAATTCCTGTGCCTCAGTTCACAGGGCATCTATGGAGGTACCAGTATGCTGGCGGATCAATAACTATGGACAGAAAATAAAAGCTTTCCATCAATTGCTTTCTAGTAATGAATCCAAGGAGAGCTTTGTTCCTCTGATAACATACCAGTCTTCATCTAACAAAACAAGGTTCATGTTCAAGTCAAAAATGACTCCCAAAGAAAGAACGTGTGTCTACATGCTCAGAGACTCAAAACTGACTAATGTTACTCCGGAACACAGAGAAGGAAGAACAAAACAACTTCAAGCCTTTCCTCTGGAAAGATCTGGCACATCTCCAAAGCTATAGGATCCAAATTTTTTAGGCTAAAGGGAAGGGTTGGTGCTGAGCAAGAACTGCAAGTCTCAGTAGCAACCACCACTCTTGAGTTCTGCTCCCATCTTGGAAGACACGAAAGCTGGGTAAAAAGATGAGCTAATGCTCTCATCTCCAAACCTTCAGAACCAGGACGCACACTTCACCTTGTAAAGACATTGATTCACGTGAAACATTTATTTAAGATTTTCCTGCTTTTCCAAAATGTTTGTATATGATACAGGAAAGCCTGTCAGAGCTTGTCAGATCATTCTAGTAGCTACACCTCCCAAAACATAGATTTTCTTGAGAATCCTGAGACTGAGATTGCTGGTTGTCTGTGGGTTTATTGGCAACACTTAAGGTTTGTAACTAATGACTAAGCCAGTGTGCTGCACTACAAGCCACCCCCAATAAAGCCAAGTTCTTGCCAAGTTTTTGCTTCATTTCATCAACATTATTTGATGCTCACAGAGAGACAGTGAGCAACTGTGTCAGCTTCATACACCAGGAACTATAAAAATCCTCAACAATTATGAAATATACACTTATTTTAAACTCTTACTGCTTGTGCTTGTTATTTTCAAGAATAGTTAAAGGTAAAACAGGCTGAGGGATTAAATATACTTGCTTATGACAGCAGAAAATAGACCTGAATATTAAAAAGAAACACATCTTGGAAGGCAAGCATAGTGAAACTTAAATCCAATTTGTAAGATAAAAGCTTAACTGGACCACTTAATATTGCCATCTGATAGCATTCAGTATAGCTTGAAATTCATTAATATGCTAGCTAATGTAAGTACAGTGCATGTATACAAAATTAATTCTATTAATTTCTACATTTGAAAAATCTACTGAAAGAGGAGGAGAATAACTATAAGGCAGTCTTACCCATCTGTGGAAAAGGCATAGCAAAACCAGTCTAAACCTCAGAAGAATAATTATCCCATGAGACTCCCACCTCCTGGGAGTGCCCATTATTGTGTTAGGAGAACATAAAACTGACAGCTATTCAGAAAGATCTCCAGAGCAATTTTGTCTTAGATCTACTACTTATCTTACCTTGTCATCGCTTTAGAATATATACAGGCTTTCAGCTAACTTACCAGTATTGTATTTTATTTTTATAAGTGAGCAATAAATGCTTCTTTCACAGCATATACTTTGCCTAACAGACCAAATGTTGGAAAAACGCTTATGCATCTTAAATAAAAGGCTATTCAAATTTAAACAGTTTTATAGAGTAATAATATTTCATTTAGATCTGCCTACTAACTGCTGATTGTTTAGTCAGATTAGGTGGAACTCCAAATGAGGCAGAAGCAAAGCATTTTATTATCATTAAATATTCACATTATGGCAGCATTTAGAACCCAAAATCAGGTTTGGTGTTGTGTCCAACTGCTAACAAGTACAGTTTAAAAATAAAACACAGCAGTTGCTGACCTAAAAGTGCTTGTGATTATAGTGTGCGGCAAGCATCCAACAGATAAAAGGCAAAGCAAAAGGGTAGCAGGAGGGCTATCCATGTCAGAGTCATAAGTACCAGTCACAGCATCCTCCCAGCTATTAAGAGAACAGTTTCATCTGAATGCTGCACAAAGATAGTTAGAAAACAGAAGAAGATGGAATTAAAAAGAAGTGAAACAAATTTTAAAACCATGGAGCATCACTAAAACACACTAGGGATAACTTCAGCTGATTTATTAATACATTAGGAAGCTTTGCTTGTAAATGTTGAGAAAATCGGTGGAGATTTAGTTCCTTCTGAGAGCATGAGAAAAAACAACCTCAATATATTTACGTTAAATTTTTACTGAAGTGACACATCACATAAAGAATAACATTATTCTAGATCAAAGTTTTGTAATAACTTATTTCTACCAAAGAGTGAATTATTCTAAAGCAAACTGCAGCTCACCCTGAGCATATCCTTCCTTGCTTAAGGTGCACCAGAGAACAGCACCTGACTTAACTATATTTTCAAAGATACGCCTATATCCTTTTGCTCAGCAGTTTGTTTTCAGTGCATCATTTTATCCGATGCCAATTTGCTTTCATCACTGCGGTGCTAAGTCTGGTCCAAAGTCCCCAAGTGGCAAACATTTTCAACAGAGAAATGCTTCTTTTCTGAAACTAATTTATTGTCTAGAAGAATCACATTTCCTCCCAGCTTGTCGCTCATCTTGTTGCTCATTAGGGTCCAAAACTCAGTCCCCGCCGAAGTGAGGAGGCCAGATTTGAGAGCAGTCATGTGTATCTGATGAAGTCCACAATACACTATTGGTGCCATTAGACAGTGAAATTCAGGAGAATGCCAAGTTCTGCTGCAGACAATTTACGATGACATAACCCTTGGCTAAAAGAAGCTGTGAAATGTGAGCTT
Organism: Pezoporus flaviventris; assembly: GCF_033815535.1. Taxonomy (NCBI): domain Eukaryota; kingdom Metazoa; phylum Chordata; class Aves; order Psittaciformes; family Psittacidae; genus Pezoporus; species Pezoporus flaviventris. Next base: position 17,179,789 of record NW_026892585.1, on the reverse strand, counting down.
TCATCTAACCACCCAGTGCCCATGCTCATAAGCACTGACAAAAAGTCAACGTGAGGTTGTGCTTCATGATCATTAGCTGCAAATCACACCTCCCCAAGAAATGCATTGCAGGTGCTTTTAATATAGCAGGAGAGCCCTGTACAAGTGCTAATGTCAAATCACTCACTTGAAAATGCTCCACTGGTTTTACAACAATGGAAGAGATGACTGATTAGGTGCCAGAACGGTTTGATGCCAGCTCTGAAGAAAGCCTTGCAGCTCTTACAATTTCACTTAATATCGGTTCAACTTTAACTTACAGTGTCCTTCAAAGTACAGGTGCTTTTTGCACCAGATCCAGCTGGGATTTCATAGCTGTTCCCTGGCTGCTGCTGCTGTAGAGGAGTGTTAGGCTAGCAGGCATACTACTTTTTGCATATCCTAGACTGGTGTGCTACATTCCTGCACCACTTATTCTGCATCTAAATTACTATCTTTATTGTCTTCTGAACAATAGCTGACAAATACTTGCATAGTTTAGTTAAGAAGGGCTACAAAATATGTATTAGCTTTAAATTAATCAAAAAGTGAAGAAAGACGCAGAACTACTGGAGAGGGTCCAGCAGAGGCCACAAGGATGATCAGGGTCTGAAGCATCTCTCTTGTGAGGAGAGATTGTGGGAGTTGGGCCTGTTTAGTTGAAGAGATTGAGAGGGGATCTCATTAATGCAGATCAATATCCCAAAGGTGGGTGCCAGGAGGATGGTGCCAGACTCTGTGGTGGCCAGTGGCAGGACAAAGAGCAGTGAACATAAACTAAATCACAGGAAGTTTCACCTCAACATGAGGAAGAACTTCTTTACACTGAGGGTGGCAGAGCACTGGAACAGGCTGCCCAGGGGGGTTGTGTAGTCTCCCTCTCTGGGGGCATTCAATGCCCACCAGGACACATTCCTCTGTAACCTGCTTTGGTGGCCCTGCCTTGGCAAGGGGGTTGGACTGGATGATCTCCAGATCAACCCTAATGATTCTGTGATTCTGTGAGTGTAAGTGGGAATAAAATAGCATAATCAGCACTAAGGAAATACCGCCTAGGAGGTAAAAAATGAAGGCAGTTTACAATGGAGTGAAACCCCCATGATATTCTACTTCAATAAAGATTTTTATATCAGAGTGTGCCAAACATTGATTTATTAAGCTTACAATTGCTCCATTGATTTCAGTAGGGTGGGAGTGATTTATTTCAACCAACGAGCTGTCCAGAATTATATATAAGCATCATAGGCTCAGAAATCCGAGTGGCATGGTGTTAACAGCTCAGTACCAATGATTAGAATGTATTCTACACTGAAGTATCAAGAACTTATGTTTATCAATTATTATAATTTTATTCATGCACCATATAACAGTAGACAGAGCCAGACACTCTGATTTATCGCTTACAGCCCAGAACTCTTGCCACTGAAAATGCACTCAGTCTTGGCACCCATGACCAGATCTACAGAAGTATTCTCCTATGACAGAATTTACATGAACTTCTAATTCAGTAAAGATTAAAATGACCTACAGAACTACAGAAATATATTCCCCAGACTACCCTGGATGAACACAGATTCTGATGATCACTGAAGTAAGTATTTAACTTCATCTTAAGTACTGACTTAATGGTGAAAAAAAGCACTAGTAAAAACCTCTTTAAAAGCCAAGCTAAAAGCCTACCAAAATCTGAGGCTAAAAGCAGTATCAAACACTTTTTAACTCAGATCCAGTTTAAGTCCAGTTCCTTCATCCATAAATACTGTGAAGATAACCTTATTTCAGAACTGAAACCTGAGTCTTAACCTACATGAAAGTAAACCGCAGATGCTCTGACACAGCTCAGGCAGGGACATACTGGTTGAGAACACTGACATCTGAAAATGATAAAGGATGGGTTTGCAATTAAAGGACAGTACTGAAAAGTCAGACATTGAGTTCAATTTCTAACTCTTCCAAGTGCTCCCTGTTTTACTTTCCATCCCTATAAGATGGAGAAAAGCAGCACAGTCTTTCTCCCAGCCTCTCTGAGCTTTCCTGGGGATGGAGCCACCTTGCCCTGAACTTTGTGCAGCAGCAGAATCTCCGTTCAAAACTGACCTTTAGACTTCATCATAAAATGAACTACAAATACTTCTGCTGCCTCAAATAACAGAGCACATTTCAAAACCAAGCACCCCACAGTGTGCTGGAACAAAGCAGAGACAAGGTAGGAAGACAGAGAGAAGTAAACAAATCCAATCTTCAGTACAAAGTTCAGTGGAGTACATATTTCTGATCCAACAAAAACTGCCCTGTAGTGCTGCAGTGCTCTACCAGGGGACACAGAAATGAGTGGTAGCTGTTGAGAGCATCTCTGAAGAGGGGTATGGGGAAGAAAACTGTTGTTTCCTTTTGAGTCAAAACAAGTCTCAGGAGCTTTCCTTTAAATTTCCAAACAGAGAACTCTGTAGCAGGCAGTGGAAGCTGAATTCCTGCCCTCCACTGTGATATCAGCTGCAACCGCTCCATGGAGAAGGAACTATGAAGCTGTAGGGTGTGCGGAAGGAAAACAAGAAGAAACTTAAGTGGCTGTGTTTGCACTTGGTGGCATGTCCCAAAAAGTGATGGCTCCATACCTATCCCAAAGCAAGGAGGCTAAGCAGGAGAGAAGGAAAGCAGCCAAGAAAGCAGCCTGCCTTAATTCCCTGCCCTCACTGTGGCCCCTGTGAGAAGAGCTGCTTGCCCAAGCAGGTTGGCAGCATGCTGGCAGAGCACAGCTCCAGCAATCTGCTGGATCATACCTGCAGCTACCAGCTACCCTCTAACCCAGTGCTTTAATGTGGTTGCTGCTGTCTCACACTACCTGCTACGGACAAAAAGAGCAGGTCAGGTCAGGTCAGACAAACCTGCTGTTGAATGTTTTATCTTGGCGGCTGATTATTGCTTTCTTTCTTTTGAGTAGTGCAACGGGGCCTCGGTGGGCACTGCTGCCTCCTGGGCTCATCCCGTAAGTGCTTCTGCATGATGGACTAGTCTCATCTCACCACCTGCTTCTGAGGGCCTTCAGTTGTGACTGCTGAGGTGTTTTCAGCCAGCAGCTTCACTACATCAAACAGTTATTATCACTCTGAGCACTCTTTTCATTAGCCAAACATTTCTCTCCACTCTTATAAGCTGAAACCACCACTTCTACTTAATAGAATAGCAATTAACTTGAAATACTTGGCTTTTTACTGCAATGCATCACTCTTTCACAGTCTGATATGCTAATAAAAATTGTATGCTAACATAATGTATAAAATATCATCTCTGATTTTAAACCAAACCAAAATTTATTGGCTCCAACAGTGCAATACTGATCTGCCCAATGAATATTAATGCATTAACATAGGTAGCGGAGTCTTATGCCATTGGGGAACTAAATCAAAGCAGAGCAGACCATACAGTGCATGGAAGAAAGCCTGTTTTTCTGTTTAATTAGAATTTCAGCTCTACTCAAAACTGAATGTCGCTCCAGACTGAAAAGTAAACCTGAAATGTTAAGGCATTTTTTGCTACATGGCAGCTCTCATACTCCATATATCATTCCTTCAACCCACTAGTAAACACATTAATTGGCAATCTTGCCAACAAAATCCCAAGTTATTTTACTTCTTCTAAGGCACGATTAGCAATTATAGGATGCTGGCAGGACAAATTATGCTCTCAGTTATATCCCTACAACCCACCTCTCTCCTGCTTACGCTCTTAATCCTTACCCAGCTCCACTGAAAATGCAAATCTTTACAATTATGACTGTAGGGATAATGGTACATCACCATTGCAGTAAAAATGCCCATTTACCTCAATGGTGCTTAAACCCCAAGCCTTGCACTGCATGGATAAACATAAATTAACTGCAACGTTTAAATGTTTAAGCTACTATTGAGCAACCACCGCCAGCAAACAGCTCTGCTAGACTTCAGAGAGCTACACCCATCCATTTCATCTGAAAAAGGAAGCTGATGCAATGCAAGATGACATGAGAAAGTGATGACTGATTTAGCTCCTCATGAATAACAAAGTACTCCCTAAGTCGGCAAAGAAGCAGATAAGTGCAGGAAGTAACTGAAGTACTGAGACAAAAGTTACCAGAGGAAAAAGAAAACACAACAAAACAAAAAAAAAAAAGAAGAAAATTCCAAGTATGGTGGGACAAATGGAATTATCCAGGAAAAAAAAAAAATTTCAAACAGCTGTAGAGTTCAGGTGTCTCTTCTGATTTCAAGTTGCGTACTCTTTTTTTTTCCTGTTCAAACTGGACTAGGCCATGTTTGCCTCACCCACTTCCAGAAGTTATTGTTATATATTCAATTCCAGCTCTATTCATTATTCATTTACCAATTTGGAATTTCATCTTGCAAACAAGCTGTTATTGAAAATCTTTAGAGAAGTGTCTCTTGTGACCTTTGAGATGTCTTCTTAAAAGAAACATAATTCTGAAATACAATTGTGCAGCAGACCTTGCACACTGATGTCTCACTGAGTAAACTGAATTAAGGTCAACGTCAACCACTCTTTTGTTACTTTGTGGTACTAGAAACTAACCCAGAAATAAGCTATTTCAGCTTGAATAAGAAATACTATTAATGAAATAGCTGGCATGTGTGCTGCCATTAATGCATTACAAAACAAACAGATGTGCTGAAAGTTTGATTTGAAAAAGCTTTCACAGCATTATTTATTTATCCATCCTATCGACAAATTCCACTTACTAATAAAATGCACTAGAAAACACATTCACTTGAACTAAATATGTATAAGAGAAAGTTTAAAGTATCAAGATATAAAAGTCATAATAACAAAAAAGTGGCGATAGCAAAGGAAGACCAAATGCCCATTTCCCCCAACACATTATTTCCAACAATGACCAACAACACTGGCTCAGGGGAAGAGTGAGAGGACAACCAAGCCAAAGGAGGTTCCTTCCCACATGACACTATCAGAGCTACATCATACCTATTGACTCTGGAGTGCTTTTAGACATAAACAATCCTATGGCATACATTAGTACTCACAAGGAATAACCACAGGGAAAGTCTTACATACAAACTGCTTTTTCTTAACTATAAAATACAGAATGCAGCCAGCTGCCATTATTTGGTCTCTGAAGTGAAAAAATAAGCGAGCTGCAGACAGGTTCACATCCTATATTTCAATTTTATGACACTTTAACTGTACTGAATTCAAAAGCACTAACATTGTAGTATAACTGTAAAAACATTATGTTGATCCAGAACAATTCTTCTGACCAACATGGCATTTTACACCAGTATCCTAATACAGTACATATTTATAATAGAGTGCCTGGTGAGATAAATTAGTCATACTGTAAATAGCCACCAGGGATACAGAAGGTAATAGTTTCTCATGACCTGCTACATGTGTACAAAAGCAGGTGACTGAAATGATGTAAATATTAAGATGGTATCTCTAGCAGGCACTCCTCTGCCCTGGAGGGAGAGCGACGGAAACATTGTCTGTGCAATTCCAGCTTCCCTGTGCTGGGGGAAGTTTGAAGATGCAAGCTTCAGATACATAAACTCTCCAAGAAGTAGTTCTGCTGGTTAAAAAGGCAACAGAGAAGGAACTTAGGGCTTGGTCACTAGGGGATAACATCAGGAAGGTCAAAGGCCAGCTACAGCTTAATTAGCCAGCTATGCAAAGGGAAACAAGAAGAGCTTCTGCAAGCAATGCCAGCAGCAAAAGGAAGTTCAGTCAAAATGCAGGTCCAGAGATCAATGGGACGGACAACCCACTGACAGGCAGTTTGGAAAGGACTGCTTCCAGAACTCTGCATGTGACTCCACAGTTTGGGAAAAGGATGGGCAGTTGACAGTTGGGAAGTAACTGTGTATGGACTCATCATTAAAACTACATGTATTTATTCAATTACCCAGGGCTGGATGGGATTCATCCAAGGGCGCCAAAGAGCGGGCTAATGTGATTATGCAGCCATTATGTACGAAAAAATGCACACAAACAGGGTAAGGTCCCCAGCAGTTGGAAAAACACTGATATGAAGCTTCTTTTGAGAAAGGCAAGAAGGAGGACCAAGAGAGTGAGCCAGGCCAGTCCATGGACAGGACAGGTGTCCTGGTTTCATATGTAACAGTTATTTTAATCCTTCCTAGTACCTGTTGCAGTGCTGTGTTTGGCTTTAGTCTGAGAACAATGCTTACAACACACCAATGTTTTAGTTGTTGCTCAGTAGTGCTTACCCTGATCAAAGACTTTTCAGTCCCTCATACTCTGCCAGTGAGGAGGGGCACAAGAAGCCGGGAAGAAGCAGAGACAGGACACCTGACCCAAACTAGCCAAAGGGGTATTCCATGCCAGCCCAGTATAGAAACTGGGAGGAGTTACCTGGAAGGCCTGTATCACTGCTCAGGTCGGGCTGGGTATCAGTTCATGGGTGGTGAGCAATTGTATTGTGCATCACTTGTGTTTATTGTTGTTTTTTTCTTTCCCCTTTTAGTTTTATATTCTCTCCCGATGTTATTTCCCTTATGATTATTATTATTAGTAGTAGTACTTTTATATTATACTTTAGTTATTGGACTGTTCTTATCTCAACCCATGGGGTTTACATTCTTTTGATTCTCCTCTCCATCCTTCCTGAAATGGGAGGGAAGGCAGGGGGCTGGAGGGTGGGTAAGAAAATGGCTGCATGGTTCTGAGTTACCATCTGGGCTGAAACCATGACAGCAGGGAACATGTTCTTTGGAGTCCACTTTCAGACATATGAAGGACAAGAAGACAATAAAAACCAGTGCCTGATTGAGCTGACTGCTCTAACAAAATTACCTACTATGTGGATGAGGAGAGAGAGGTGGATGCAGTATACCTTGACTTACTGGGGTTCCTCACACTGTGACCCTCTCACACTCATTTGGGAGTTGAGGAAGTAAGAGCTAGAACAGGCTCTTAGGTCAGTTGAAAATTTGTGGGTTGGACTGCCAGTCCTGAAGGGTGATAATCAATGGCTGTATAACTGCTTTGCAGATGGCAATGAGTAGAGTACCTCAAAATCAATAGTGAGCTGATATTGCTCATTACCTTCATCAACTCTCTGAGTGATAAGACAGACCCCTCAGCAACTTTGCGGGCGATAGTAAATTACCATTTAGCTTAACACCTCCCTGAGAGATTCAGTCCAGAATGACCTTTATAAAATGAGGACTGGGGCAACAGAAGCTTGTTGATGTTCAACAAGAAGTGCAAAGTTTGGTCTCTGAGGCATATTAACTCCATACATCACTGAAGGCTAAGAATTGACTGGATCTGTAGCAGCCTTGCTGAAATAACCTGGGGGTCACAGAATCATAGAATGGTTAGGGTTGGAAAGGACCTTAAGATCATCAAGTTCCAACACCCTTGCCATGGGTAGTGATGCCTCCCACTAGACCATGTTGCCCAAGGCTCTGTCCAACCTAGCCTTCAACACTGCCAGGGATGGAGCATTCAAACTGCCTTGGGCAACCTGTTTCAGTGCCTCACCACGCTCACAGTAAAGAACTTCTTCCTTATATCTAACCTGAACTTCCCCTGTTTAAGTTTTAACCCACCACCCCTTGTGCTATCACTACAGTCCTTGATGAAGAGCGTCTCTCCAGCATCCTAGTAGGCCCCCTTCAGCTACTGGAAGGCTACTATGAGGTCTTCACGCAGCCTTCTCTTCTCCAGGCTGAACAGCCCCAAGTTTCTCAGCCCGTCTTCATACAAGAGGTGCTTCAGCCCCATTATCATCCCCATGGCCCTCCTCTGGACTTGCTCCAACACCTCCATGTCCTTCTTATGTTGAGTACACAGTAATCCAAGTGGGGTCTCATGAATACGAAACAACAGCATGCTTTCTTAACAAATGATACAAATGCCATAGGAAAAGGCACATTACCTGCAGTGAGAGGTTAAAGGAGCTGGGCTTTGTTAGTATGGCAAGAAGAAGGCCAAAAGGCAAACTAACAGGAGCCTACAATTGCTTAAAGAGCAGCTGAAGTGATGACAGACCCAAACTCTTCTTGGTAGTAGTAGACAATGCAACAAGTGGCAAACATCACAAACTACAGCTTAGATGGTTCAGATTGGACAAACACGATTAAACAAAATTCCATTCAAACGAATCCATCTCTCTGGGCAGCAGCAGAACAGGTTTTCTAAACTAACGTGGACAAAGCCATGGTTCATCAGATATAGTTTTGCTTTAAGAACTCCACAGGCCCCTTCCAACCAATTCTTCTATGATTCAAAGAAAAGATTATTACCCAGCTCCCTTGCACAGCCCTCCTGCCAGATGTCTTAGCTCCCCAAGTACAGCAAGTAGGGTTAAACAAAGCTCTGTTTTTAAAGCTGCATAAATTAACTAAGCTTGTTTCGGATGGAACAAGGTCAGGAAACATCTTAAACAAGCATATCTGTGGGAAGATCTGAGAAAATAGTTACTTCCAGCAAGCCAGCCACGATAAGCAATTGAGGACGGGCTGGAAAAACAGCTGCAACATGTTTCAGTGTTGGCAATAGCTGCTATATAAGTAGCTGCACGCTTCTTAGCTTCTGCCAGGATTGCTCCCTGAGCATGCCAAGAACTGTATACCTTCCGCACCTCCCAGCAGTGGCTCTAAAGTTTCATATCTTGTCCTCTTTTTTTCCTGATTTCCAACCAAACAGGCAGGTCCAGCTCACTGGCACACATCACATTTCATGAACAGTGAAAACTCATCAGATCTGAAGTTCAAAATTTATCACACTTCATCCAAGCAGAAATGGCAACTATGCTGAACACAGTCTTAACACATCAGCCAAAAGTCTCCAATAAATGCAATTTAGAAGCTGATTAACAAGATCCAGTTATCTGATTAGTCAAGATCCAATGCACATAGGTATACAAAGTGCAATGATGTCATGATAGTGGATGAAGAGGCAAGAACAGCCTAAACTTTAGCTAATAGCTTCTAACGGTGTGGCACTGGCAGAGATAATACAGTGGCAGAAAGCCTGTCAAAAGCCACGGAGAGTAAGCCAGGGATACCATGGGATCCAATGCTCGGTACATTCTTCCCAAAGAAGATAAAATCAACATTATCTTCTGCTGGAATCTGCCACAGAAATGACGGGTCAGACTGGTTTGTCTTTTATACTTAAAATCTGATACAGTTTCTGCCACAGCTAAGACATACCTGTGCTTTGGAACATCTGGACATAAACCCACTAGTTACTGGTAAGCTGCTGAGACAGACTGGTTTGATCATTCCATCAGGCTTTGCACTGTGCAAAGACTGAGCCCAGTCAGAGAAGGCATAATGAAATGTTTCTAGGGATTTGTTTCAACTTAGCCATCTAGAAGTTTTGCATCTACTCTCAGCTAGTGGTTTAGGATATTTTAATAATCAGTCTAGAGAGATGCTTCCAGATGTGTTTGAGTCCAGTGTAAGATGGATGGAATAAACCCCCTCTTTTGCTCCCTTCCCCTTCCCAAAAGGCAGCTGCATCTTCCCACTCCTACCAGAGGGAAAAAAAGTCATTCCAGAACAGTATGACAAGTGGTCCACCATGTGGAAGGTTTTGAGGGGATTTTCATCTCTACCTCTATAGCACAGAACCTGCTATGTCACTGAGTGCTAGGAGATAATATAAAAGAGAAATATTAGGAAACATATTGCTTAACTAAATTTTGAAAGGGCAATTATTCTGAAGTCAAGAATTTCTCATGCAAGGTTATAAAGAGGTTCTGAACGTGTCTGTGCACAAAGCAGATGCACAACACATATATGCATATGCACAACTTTATCTATACAGCTCAGAATAAGGCTGCACTTTCAATTGTCTAAAACCGAATCCTATTGCCCACATGAATTAAGAGAATACTCTCATAGAAAAGATCTCATGGGGTCAATTTCAATCCCTGCATGAATACACACACATCAAACTGATTTCAGCGGAGTGCAAAATTTGCCCCTCAAGAGTTTTAATTTATGTGAAATTACCACAGGAAATTAATTTCCAGCCTATAATATAAACTTTTTCTACATATTTTGTTGTTGCTATGCAAAGTTCCTATTAATATTAGGATCTCCACAAAACACGCCAAAGGAATTTAACGTACCTACCATAAAGAAAACCCCCCAAAGCCCCACTATCTGTGTTTTATAAATTGGATGTTGGCTGTTGCGTAGCTCTGCTCGAAAGTTATCTGTATCAGTGCTTATTTCAGCTAAGAATTCTTTCAGCCATTTTTTAAAACAAAGGTAGGAAATGGGAACAGAACGGTAAATAATTAAAATTATTTCTTTTGACAGAGAGACAGGAAATCACTGTTTTAGTTTCTAAATCCTGAGTTTAAGAAGTTCCCTTCATGAGGAAGGGAATTTTTAGTGGGCACATGCTTCAACAAAGTTGAACAGAGTGACACTAAATGAGAATTAGCAGCAGTGATTTTGATATCAGAACTTTTTTTTTCCTTAAATGAGTTTCACACTTTCCTTTCATTTACTGAAGATGTTCTCTCCATTCCCAGGTCTGCAGAAGGTCAGGCTACCCTCACAAAGATGGCTTTAGCCAAAAGGAACTGCCACACCACCCATTAGATCCCATAAAAGCCTTAACATAGGCCTTTCCTCAGACTAGATAATTGGGGATAGATTTGTGGCATAGCTTCCCTTTCATTTTCCAAGAGGAACACTTCAGTGAAATAAAATTCACCAGCCTGTAGGTTATTCTGCTCCACCAGGGAGGTAAACAAAAGGAAAATGCATAACTCTCCTAAAAAGCCACTCAGTGGTCAAAGACCCACTCATGACAGGGAAGGAAAGAGAAGATTATTCACATTCCTGACCCAAACTTAGCTTTAATTGGTTAGGATGGCTGAAGTAATAACAATGACATGCTGCTTCACCTGGCACTTAACACAGTGCAACATCTGGAGGAAGAAAGAAATAGAGAAAAATAAAATACTAGAGCATTGTACCTGATCTTGAATCAAATCCCCTGTATTACTGACAGCTCTCTTCTTTCAGACCCATCTAAGTGCTTTTTGCTATGTCCTTTGTATTAAATCGAACAGCCTTTAGCCCTTTTTGTAGAGATTAGTGTGCAAGGGGTAGAGGTCAAGACACAGAGTAAATGCCATTAAAAGCATAACAACGTACAGGGTCCAGAACATGCAAGACCATGAATTGCTCCCATGACTGATCATTTCCAGAATTGACTACGGTTAAAATTGAGGGTACTTAGCACTTATCAGAACTGAAGCTGCATATAAAAATATAGCACTGCTTTTAATTGCAGCACTCAGATCCTTCTGGGGAGGGTCTTAATGACCAGGGATTTTGTATGCCAACCTATGCTCCCCTCCTAACAGGTATTAGCTGTACTCCCTCAACTGACCCTTCCTTGCAGCTCCTTTTGAAGAAAGAAAAAGGCCACACAGCTAAGCAAGAAAAACCCATACCAGTACAAAAAGTTAAATTACATTTTAAAAATCACTCTGACCTCAGCACAGCTACTGAAGAAGCTTCCTCACTCCTAAAAATAGTACAGTAAATTTTATCCATTTACACCTCAACATCCTATAATCTTTTCTGAAAACCTCCTTCAGAAGAAAATAAAATCAGAACAGTGAAATTTCAATAAGTTCTTGCAGTTGGTCTAACAATCATCAGTATTAACTGTGTAAGCATGTAACCCTAAAATGCTTTTTGCAGTATTTCTGTCTAATGCTTTTGAAAAGCCCATCTTCCTCCTGCTCCTGCTTCTCCAAACCTGAGATACTCTTACAGCCATAAACTTCGAGGAAAATGGCATCACACACACTTTGCTCTGCATTCACAAGGCCACTGCCATTTGTTCAATTTTTAAAAAAGCAAGTCATTATTGTGAATTGCAAATCAATCAGTATTTTACCTTTCATCTCGTGGCTCTTCAGCACTGCTTGCTTACCAGTGCTTTCACTATCACAGGTATACTAATTAGTAGCGCTGCTCTACAAATAAAAGTGTTGTGAGATAGTGAGAGGTTTAAAAGACAGACAGAAATTGTTACTCTGAAATAAGTTTTTATCTAACTCTCACCATAACTTAACCATTGGAGTACTTCAGCAGTGAAATAGGACAGAGTGCAAAACAGGCACCTTTACTTACATAAAGTCTTCTTGTGCATTATTAACTCCTATATTACTGTCTTCAGCCAAAGTGATCTGGTCATTTTACTAAATTTCCCAGGACACCAGGCATGACACTATATAATGTCATATATATCACACCCTTATTTTTACTAATGTTTTATGAAAATGCACCATTTTGAAAAGCATTCAGTGTTGACTGAAAGAAATCAAGGGTTAGTCTGCACCATCTCCCTCGCTCATTCGTCCTTTCTCACATTAAACTGAGTACTTTATTTCTACCTTAACTTTATCTGGTTTCTGTTTCTGACCATTATGCATTTCCCACTAAATTAAAAAGAGCCTTTAGCACTCCCTATCTCCTCTCTGTGGAGGAATTTGTACGCTGTAATCAAGCTCTCCTTCAGACTCCTCCTTGATAAAGTGAGCCTGATGTGTTTTTCACATTTATTGCATAAGATGCATTCATTACCCAGGCTTTGTACCATTCTGGTGTCTGTCTCATTTGCTGTTACACTTTACAGATTCCTTTTCAAAGGATATGAGGACTGACTCAGTACTCTAGTACAAATTCCATCAGTGACACACATACTGTAAGTCTGCTTCTGATGGTTACTGCCCTACTTACTTTTTCTCAGAGTTTATGAGCTCAACTTGCCAAAGCTTCTCTCAAGCTTTTTCACCATCACCCTTCAAAAAAGTCCCAGTCATTGCTTGCTGGGACACTGTAGCCCCATTCTGACACAGTCAGTTAGAGAGCTTCCCTTAAAGTAGAAACTACTTCAGGGTTTTTTTGGATTGGCTCAGCTTGTCCAGATGAGCATATTGCTCCATTCAACTGTCTTGTCTTCCTCATTACATATAGCCATGAAAGAAATCAGCAGCAATTTTGTCTGCTTCAAGATTACTGATCAAAGCTTCATTCCTCTATAATCCAAAGAGTCATAAACCCAGTTGAGTCTTTATTCCTCACAAGTACTTTGTGGTAAATGTCTTATTACTTTCCAAACCTATTTGGATCACCACATTAAAATCTGTTTCAGATTAAAATTAAAAAAAAAAATCTGAAGGAAATCAGCAAAGAAGCAAAACTAGGGCCAATGTTCCTCTTTGCCTCTCTCAGGCTATTTGAAAAGCCACAAAAAAAGCCCCAAACCTATCAGAGTTCATTGACACTCAATAAGCAGCTCAATTGTTATGAAGCACATAAAGCAAAACCAGGGAGAAAGAGAAATGCAACTGTACTGCACTGAAACAACAGCAAATAATGCCAGAACCATACTTTTAATGATAGATTTACTGTGAAGTGTTACTGCACCTAAAAACATGTTGTGCAAGAAGATTGTCCAGATTCATCAAGTACTCTGTCACCTTGCAAATGAGCATTTTGCAAATCCTCATGGTCACAAAACCACAGGAGTGCACCACTCCTATTATCCAATACAGGCATATTAAAAGAACTTTCTTAATCCACTGTGTAGTGAAGGAAACAAGTTACCAAAGAAGCAGTAAAACCTAAATGCTCGCCAGATATATAATTGGTAGAAAGGATAAATCTTCATTTTTCTCCTAAGTTGATGAGAGTTAATCAGGAGTTAGTCAAGAGCCTCTTCGCATCTTAAGGACTACAGAGTTTTAAAAGCCACTGAGATCCTACAGTCCAACTGATATAAAATATGGTTTCAAGCTGCAAAATACCAGTCTGAAGTCAGACTGAATATCTCAATGTTTTTCTCCCAACTAGTGTCTTAAGGTTAGCCTTACATTCTGCCAGCTGCATTCTGAAGAACGAAGGTAAAATTTGCGACTTAACCCATGTGAAAAAGGCCAAAGCTGGGATTTAAGAGTTTGGTTTATTAAATTTAAAAAAAAATGTATACTGCCTCCAGCCTAGCTGGTAGTTAAAGAAGAATGAGGAGTGGAGGAAATATTACTGGGGGGAGAGCACAGGAGATTGCTTTGAGGCAAAGAAGCACTGAAGACCACAGGAACTGCAGCTGCAGATATTGGGGTGAAGCACATGGTGAGGAGGTGAAGTCATGCAGCTCAGTGGGTATGTTACAAACCCATATGAAACCAGGTTTCATTACAGTTCTGCTCATGGAATAACTCGTACTTGATCATCATGATTGCTCAATCAAGGAAGTATTATATTCATTCTCTCTGGTGCCAGACCTCACTGGCATAACTGTGCATCTAGCCAAAAACTTCATTCATTGTCCTTTTATTCCTGCAATTGTGAATCATCTCTGCCTTTGCATATTCATGCTCAAACCTGCAATTAACCATCCAGCCATTTTACTCATGGTTAGAAATTGCTAGGTTCCTTCCTTATTATCTATTTATTTTTGCTTGGGCAGTGAAGATACAGTAAATAAATATCAATTTAAATGGTATTCTACATACTCTCTAGCCTACACCTTATTATTAACTGCAAGTGATTGTTATCACACTCAGATACAAAGTCAACATCCTATGACAGAATAGCCTCTCTGAATCAGATACTGAAAGACATTTAAGAACTAATTAAAACTTGGAACGAAATAAAAGGAAAAGCAACATGCAAATCTTTCACCAAAAGCTTGGATTATAAAGCATAAGTGTTTACTTAGCAAAATACATGTAAATACTTGTGTTCAGGTATAAAGCATTATAAATGAAGCATTCTCTTCTACAGGTTCTCTCTTCCCATCAGCATCAGCACAATGCTAATTGTTCATATTTCTCAAATACTAAGGACTTAGCCCTGGAAATGTGATGTTAGCTGTGATTTCATCCCTGTTTTCAAAATAGATTCTGAGTCCTAACTTTATCACTTCAGAGACTTCCAACTAAGTATCCTCAGAGCACCAAGCTGTTCGCCTAAAATCAGGATATGCTAATCGTCAGTTGTTCTTGAAGTCACTGCTTTACGTCAAATTTTCATCTCCTTTTTGTCAAGGGAAAGTCCCCATATATATTCAGTGTTTAGCAAAGTTCTCCACTGCATTGGACACAGCCTTGGGCAACATGGTCTAGTGTGAGGTATCTCTGCGCATGGCAGGGGGGTTGGAACTAGATGATCTTAAGGTCCTTTCCAACTCTGGCTAGTCTATGATTCTATAACCTAAAAGTTCAATTGCTTAGTTATTCAAAATACCCATGCAACAGATTCACTCACTGCCTCACCAGCTCACCAACTGCATCACCTTGGATGTTTCGTGCTATCAAAGTATACTCAATTACAGTCTTCAAAATGTATTCTGTATGTGGCTTTGATTCTTTTCAACCCTGCATTTCAGGCATTTTGAATTACTGGGAATACTCTCCACTATTCAAGTATCTTGAAGAGAGGTGATTTGAAAGTTACAGTTAAGGTAAAAACATTCTCTTACACTGTCAATGAACATTTTGACTACAATCCTAACAACATTCTCGTAAATGTGATTACTCCACAGAGTTGAAAGAACTTGAATAGCTGTGTTTTATGCAGACTAAGATTATGCTGTTACAGACTGAAAACAAAGAGCAGCTTCAAACACCCACAATGCCAGGGGAAAAAAAGGCAGAGGGAGGCTCCTCTTGTACCTAAGAAGCTTTGAAGCTAGCAGCATTAGGGGCAGGACTAGACTAGCATCAAACCCATAAAGTAAACAAAAAACATGCAGGTAAAATTTGAGACTATCAGCCTTTATGGTTCCTCTTAAAAGAATTATTTCATTGTTGCTTTCAGAATCAAGCTTCCTATCAAAAGACCTCACGTGTAGCATAAAAAAAAAAATACAGGAAACATGATATAAAGAAATACAATTAATATCTCTGGGTTGGTTATTTCACAACACTTCACACTTCTGATCTCTCAAAGTCATATAGTCATGTCTTGCTTCCTTATATTAGGCGTTAGAGAATAAATTACATGTATTTGACTTACATGTAAATGACAGTTCCACAGGCACATGGAACTAGAAGTCAATCTATTATAAAAAGTGTTCTCCCAACTGCATTGCAAGTACGGAAACAAAAACTTAACTCCTGCAGTAACACCATATGAAGGAGTAAAACAGAATTTGTGTGACCCAGTTTTGGCAAATTATTATAATGTAGATTACACATTAGATTTTAATTTTTAAACCAAGAATGAAGCATTTATTTCCACTTCTCATGTCCAATAAAAGAAATCAACTTTATAGCAGCTTAATAAAAAGCTGCTTAAAAAAAAAAACCTTAAAAAGAAATTATTTAATAGCAAATAGGGAATTTGTCATGGTCTTGGTACCCTGTGCAAGAGACCCATGGTAATTACACTATTACGGCTTCACATATCCCAGACAGTAAGCAAGTCCATCAGTAAATCATCTCTAAACACAGGATGAGGCTGTGCCAAACTGTTCCAAGTTGGATTATTGAATCTGGAATGCCTGATCAAGCTGGGAGTGGTGCTAAGGCATCTGCTCAGAGATAGGCAACCACAGTTTCTTAATTATAGCAGTATATACTGAAGTATCTTTCTTGCAACACGTGGAGTATGATCTATGCGATGAATTCTGAATTCTTACTAAAAAAGTTCTAAATTGTCATTTTAACCTGATGAAAATGTAGCTAATATTGAAGTTAATTATACCTGCCTCATTCCTTAAGGCATTTGTCTGAAATACACATTAACAAAAACTTTTCATAGCATGCAAATGTATACTACTGTATAAAACATTTAGGTCTTTCTTAGTTAAAAGAAAGATATTCTTTAACACACCCAGTTCTAACAGGTCCTAAAAGGCAGTTAATCTTTAGAAAGGACCTTTCTGTTTTGAAATGTAAAACTCCTTGTCTCTTAAACTGTCTTTGCTCTATACTTTTTTCCATTTCCCAGTGTCACCCACCACCCTATTAAGTTCAAAAAGCTGCAGATGCTTTCTGTTTATTCCCCTATCCAAGCAGTGCTCATGCAGCGCTACTTCTTCGCAATGTCTCTAGAAACATCTCCTTTCCAAAACAAGACAAACTCTTCTTCACATCCTACCGGCTCCCATCTCAACTGCTCATCTCTTCAACAGCTGCAGGTCTAGCTAGACCATATAAGGGAAGGCTGCTTCAGCATAGAAACTTCTCGAGTGCCCCAGGGTCCACAATGCTCTAACAACCTCTGGACGATGATTACAACTTATCTTGACCTTTTGTCAGTGGAGATCTTATTCAATGTTTTACAGCCTTTTTTTCTGCAAAAAGACCTGTGCAGAATGCTTCTGATGTGTATTCCCTGCACTCCCAAACCTCCTGCTGCCATATACAGCCACTGCTGGAAACACAGAAAACACAGGAGCCATTTCTAAATAGCATCTTAACACACAAAAATCATGTTTTCCATGGGGGAATAATATGCATATTGTGCATATGACCAGAAATCTTTACACATTCTTTGGTTTCAGTCACATTCTTGAAAAACCTGCAGTAGTTGGTAAATAATCTCTTTCTTCAGCAGAAGAATCGTCACTGACTTAAGCCACGCTGTACAGTTCACAGCAAGGTGGTTTTGCTGAGCAGAGTGCAAATGGAATCAAGAAATTGCATATAAAGGGCAATCTTTAAAGATGGTGTTTTAATGTCCTGAAGTCTGACAATCATTTCTGCCAACTGAAGTCTTTGGTATTACACAGGATATAGATTAAGAATGAATTAGGCTTTCTGAAGCAGTAAATGGTGGTTTGTGCAGTGATTATCTCATAAAGTTCCCAATCCCAGATCGAATACTCTGGGCAGTATGACGGTACAACAACAGACTATAAGAGAGGGCTAGTCAAAACCTTCGACAGTCCCAAAAGAGACGTCCATGTTAAAATATTTTTAAGCGAAGCTAAAATACCACACCTTCCCAGTTCTGTTTTTCTGTGAGACATTTAAGCATTAACTTTAAAAAACAGGATGCAAACAAAACTTATGAGGAGAGTTAAAGCACGCAGGGCTGCACATGATCATTTCCTGTTGGGCTTCACCAGCTACTTCTGTGACCCACGCTAAGCAAGAACCAGTAGGAAATGCCAAGAACTTTTCCACTATGGAGAATTTAAAGCAGATTTTTAGTAATAAATACCAAAGCCAAAGTAGTTCTCTTGGATTACACTGTTTTGTAAATTACTCTCTATGTTATTAAAAATGCATGGTTTTCTACTACCCGAGATTTCTGGTTTTATATGATTTCTATACCTATTTCAGTCTGTCTAAAAATTATGAATTTGGAACGTCTGACTCCTCTGGAGGTAAAAAAGATTTTAATCTCATAATTGAATTTTAAGTAAATTGACTATGTCTTTGAAGATTTGTTTCATATGGAGGATTCTCCCTTTAGACTGCAACCTGCAATTTGCATTGTACAATTACTACTACAGATACTATTACTACTATTATATATTATCCTGCTAAACAAGTAGGAGATATGTACATGGGACACACATCCTAATCCGTGCTTTCAAATTTGTTTTGAAATCTTCCTGTTTTTTAACAAGAAAGAGCAATCACCCTGAGAAGTGCCAAGGTATTCCCTTTCCTCTTGGATACGGTGCTATTTTTGTTATCTCTTTCTTTTCCCTTTTTCTTTTTTTTTTCCCCATCTGTGTTATAAGAAACTTTAAACTTTATAGCGTAAAACCAAAACACCACTATTTTGTCATCAACAGTCTTGCAAAACTAAGGTGACTAATATATCAAAGGCATAGCTTCTCAGCCATTCCCTTCACTGCAGTCAAACGTTGCTTTAAAATCTGTCACTAAATTCTATCAGTGGTGTATGGGTCAAAGCACTAAAGAAACCTGAAGCTGTATGTCAGCACTCGAGCACCTATTCTGACCCAGTCTGGTACCACTCTCAGAATGCTACTTCAAACCCAGCCTTTGGTTTTACACATATACAGTCTAAGGCTGCAACAGCTGCTTGTGTGAACAACACCATTAGTGGGTTTGCGTATTACAAACACTGTTTTTCCAGAATAACTTCTTTCATCTTCTGGATAGTGAACAATGAACTCTATCCCACATTACAGAGTATTCACCTTCATTAACTTCCATTATTTATGGGAGCAGGGCTGCTCTGCAACTACCTTCTGCAGCATGTTCCCTAAAACTTCAGATTTGGGCACAAGGAAACATACAACTTTCAGCCAAAGCACTTGCAGATTTTAAAGGAAAATTAAAATGCAGAAAGCCCCCAAGCAAACAGAAAAAGCCAGCATGTGCTTGCGATGCTTTGAAAGTAAATACCAGCTTCCTACCACTAAAATAATAGGTTTCTTCTTTAATTTCATTTACTCCTTTCTGCTACTACTCAAGTGTCCAAAATTTCCCTTCTTGCCCTGCTATTTTTGCCTTTTTTCTACTCTCTATTGGTTTATTCTTCTACATCCATTCACAAGTAATTTTTTCCATTTTCCTAATATTCAGACTCCATCTGTTCATCTTTCATTTCTCCATACCCCTAGGTTTGTACCACCCTTTCACTTTAAATTCCCCTTAAAGCTAGTGAGCATATTGGCTCAGTGCTGCTGCTGGAAAGAAGTTAAGAGAAATTAAGGAGCAAAATTAGCTGTTTAAGCATTCCTAAAAATGTTGAAATGCTGTGCTTGTTAAGATCTAAGTAATGCAAAGGTAAATGCAAAAGTCCCTTATTTACATAAACAGCAGGAAGAATGTATGAGCATTAACATGCAAAACATCTATCCATGAACTCCAATAGCTTACAATATTGCTTACCAACTGAAATTACAATCAGAAGAATGAAAAAAGATTTGGGACATAGAGATGGACTTCAGAAAACTCAACAAATTCCACTTGGAAAGTGGGCCATAGTCCTGTAACTTTTCTGCCTCCTTAGTATTTCTCCTGCTCACTCAATTACATTCCAAGCTCCAAATTTTGGCTAACACATTTGCATATGCTTTGTACTTCAAAGGCTGACTTGCTTATTAGCATAGCCTAGTTCCTGTTACTTGTATAAATACCTACAAACAGGAATCACATTGATCTGTCTGCACCTGATTTCCATTCTCTGTATTGGGAATTCCTCAGATTCAAGCTCCCATGGAAATTCATAGTTGGTTTGGTAGAATCAATTTTTGATTATGTGCTTCTACAGGGAAGGAAAAAAAAAAAGCTTTCATTATTAGAAGAAACTAATTTTGTTAGTTGAAAATTTTTGTGGGCTCAGTGGTAGTAAAATGTTGACATCAAAACAAACTAAGATACAAAGTGCTAAATACAAAGATTAGGAGAAGAAAGAATTTGATATGATTTTCAAACAGCTTGAAAAAAGACTTCACAAAGAATTTTACCTAAAGAGAGTTTGATTTTGACAGAATTAATTTTATATATTTGAAAGTGTATTAATAAGTTTACTTCATGTAGCCAGGGTTTTTTTGCAAGTCAAATAAAACCGATAATCTATGGTACGCAGGTCAGGTAAAGTGCATATACAGGCCTGCTCAGCTCTAACTCACAACAATATTTAAGGCCCCAAAGGTAAACTCCAGGTGAGCCTTGTGGCCACTGAGAAGCTGCTGAATCACACCTTTTAAAACATCCTTTAACAAAACACTGTGAGGATTTTATGAGGATTCTTCCTCCTCAATCTATTCAGCCTACAGCCACTCCTTCCTCTCCCTTGCAAGGAATCTTTCTTCTGAGAAATTAAAGTTTTGGTCTTTTTTTTTCCTGAAAGAGCACGTACTAAATGCTTTCTGATGGCATCACCATTTCCTGCCACTGACCATAAAACCTTCTCCTGCAGGATGGCCAGAACACTTGATGCTGGCAAATAGGACAGAAAAGGAGCTAGAACATTTTCTCTGGGGGTGGGGGGAAGAGGATGAAATTAATTTTCTGGGGTTTCAGATTCTCCTCTATGACATACATTTACATACATTTTGGGAATCATTCTAGAACTTTTCTGGACCTGTCACCTAGTCAAGGCTTACTCAGGGTCATTATTCAATAACAATTCATTGACTCTGCCCATCTCTAACAGGAAAGCACTGATGATGGACAGATGGTGCCAGGGCCTATGCCATCTGCAAGAGCCCAGTACTTCCTCAGCATCCCAGTTTTCTCACCCTATTATGACCAGCAGTGGCCGCAGAAAGCCCATTTCAGATGAGGCTCATCCACCCAACATATCATACATTCTCCTTGGTAATGCACTCAACAAAGCCTGAGCACAGCTGGGTGTTTTGAAAATTGTGCTTTCTACTGGCTTCTAGATAGAAAACAATGTACAATTATTCATTAATTTTAATACCATAGGACCTAGTTTGCATGAACCATATATCCCATGTCAAAACAAGAACAAAGTTCTAATTTCTTTACAGCTTCTACTGAGCATGCCATCACCACCAGCATCATTATGGAAATGAATAGCACGTACTTTTGGAAATGCATTGACAAGCATCTCTTTAATCTGAACTCCAAACTCAAGATGACTAATGGCAATATGCCCAACATGTTTGTGTGCTAAGCCAATAAATGAGCCTGTCAACCCTGCATTTTATTCTGTGCCATAGTCCCCTGTGCCCTGGCTTAAAAGTAATTTATTACTAATCAACTGAGAAGACACAGCGAAGAGGAAAAAAGGAATAAACTTCAAGTGTTCAGAAATTAGCATATACATTGCTTGAATGACACCACCTCTCCTGCTAATCCTACTATAGGTTTTAACCGGAAAAAAGCCTTGTCTGACATATGTTCATTATTAAAGGAAAAAAACAAATAAAAAGCCAAACCTCTTTGCTTTCTGAAGTGCAATGCAACACCCTATCATTCCTTTGCATTTTTTGAGCCCTGGTTTAACTCGCTGGTTTAAGTTTTTTTTATTCTTACATTCATTTTTATATGTCAAATATTGCCTTTAGCATATATATGTGCTTGGTGCTGTAAGAGAGGAAACAATCTACGTATGGGGTAAATGATACTTGAAAGACAACAAATGACTTAAAATCCAAACAACAAGAACTAACAAAAGTACTGATGGATATATATATATTTTTGGGTTTTTGCTTTTGTGATATATCAATTACATTAAATGAGATTTTTTTCCTATGTGAGGGCAAAGCTGCTTTTAGAAAACAGAAGGGTGCAGTTCTTCACTTGACATTACTTATTCTGGAAACTAGCAAAAATATACTTAGGAGACGGATTGTTTGTTCTTTGGCTGGTTTGCTGCTAACAGCAACATACGCAAACAGGCCACAAACTCCACTCACTCTTAAGGTGTGTGAATTCTTGTCATATTAGTTTTTCCTACCTTGTAATTTAGTCATCAGTGCCTGTTAGTCAACTTCTAATTTATTAAGGACGTGTTTACAAAAAGATTCATTCCACAGAAAATTTACATCAAAAAGTTAATCTGTCAAAATGAGTAATATAGAAATAGGTGATACAGCTATCACATACTCATCACATGTATCAGGGGGAAGATTGCGTACAGCTGCATTTTGAAGAGAAATGCACTATAGATTTTGCTAGTACACGGCCAGATGCTCAAATTTCTTTTAATGGAGTTAAGTGGAATAAATTTCTTGAAAAACAGTTTCATATATGCTGAACCAAGCATTCCACAAACACTGCATTTCCTAAGAAGTTAGCGAGCTTTTTTCCCCTCAAATAAACAATCCAACAAGTCAAAGTTTTCTTTATAAATTTATTCCATATGTAATAAACAGAATGCTATATTTGTAAACAATGTTTTTAAGTTCACAGGCTACCTTTTCAACCCCTTTGTCTTGGGAAGCCCTATTTAGATACCTGAATTAACAAAACTGAATTTGGATTTTTAAATCCTCCTGCAGCTCCAACACTCATTTCCCTCAGAAACTGATCATAACATTGATCAATTACACACTTGTGGAGGAATGGCCAGAAAGTTGTTTGGTGGAAAAGGTCCTGGGGGTGCTGATTGACAGGCACTGAACATAAGCCAGCTTCTGCCTACGCAGCCAAGGCCAACAGCATCCTAGCCTGCATCACCAGTACTGCGGCAGCAGGATGAGGGCAGTGATCATCCCCCTGTACTGAGCACTGGTGAGGCTGCACCTCAAACCCTGTGTTCAGTTCTGGGCCTCTCACTGCAAGAAAGACACTGAGGTGCAGAGCAGGGCCAGAGAAGGGCAATGAAGACGGTAAAGGGTCTGGAGAATAAGTCCAATGAGGAACCGGGGTTGTTCAGTGTAGAGAAAAGGAGGTTCGAGGGGACCTTCTTGCTCTCTACAACTACCTGAAAGGAGGATGGAGAGAAGAGGTAGCTGGTCTCTTCTTCCAGGTAACAAGTGATAGGACAAGACTAATGGCCTCAAGCTGCACCAGGGGAGGTTTAGACTGGATGTTAGGAAAAATTTCTTCAAAGAGAGGATAGTCAGGCATTGGAACAGGCTGCCCAGGAAAGTTGTGGAATCACCGTCCCTGGAAGTGTTCACAAACCATGCAGATGAGGCCCTCAGTGGTATGCTTTAGTGGTGGACTTTGCAGTTCTGGGGTGAAGGTTGGACTGATTATCTTGTAGGTCTTTCCAACCTAGTTGATTCTATGAGTCTATGTCCCTCAGTGACTGAGAAAAGCGAGTGTAATGCTACAGACCTCACAGATTTTGCAGGTCAGTTAAAATGCTGTATTTGCAAAAGCTGTGCTAGCTTTACTAAATATATGTGAAAAATAGTACTATTTAAATTGTTAATTTGTACTGATGTTTAAATGCCACTGGGCACATAAAAGCTTTTTTTTGAGGTCAGACCCTATTCTTAGTACCCAGCACGGACAGAAGTTTGAGTGCTACCTATTTCTAGGCAGCTGACTCCTCCACCACCACTGCTGTGTGCAGAGATCCTGGCAATCCTTCCAGTCCCCGCTTCCCTCTGTCACAGCGGTTTTGGCTAAATATACACGCACACATTTATCCACCTTTCAAACACTTCCTCTTCAGTTCAGTGCTTCACCACACACAAGGAAATGTTTCCAGTCACATCCCCCTCTGTGAACTTGACTAGCCTTTACCACTTCAAGAGTCTTCCAACCTAAAAAGAAATGATAGGAACAACTTCACTTTCTATTATTAGCAGTTTGCCTAAGCTTTAAACCATAACTGAGCTTATTTCTTAAAACCATATGTAAAATTAGAATAAGACAGGTCTAAAACTACACTCCACCTACGTAATCCGAGTGCTACACTTGATTGAGCTATGTTTAGGTCTGCCTGCTTTTCACGTTAAACACATTTTCCACTACAAGTGTGTTCTCACCAGCCCTCCTGAAGACTTCCTTTATGTAATCTCTGAAGCATGACTTCTACAGCCCCACTTGCTCCTGATCAACGGGTCATGGTTCACTTATCCTGCTGCAAATGAGGCCTTTATCTCAAAGCTCTTGCTCCTTGCTCTCTTCTGGGCTTCTTCCATAGGAGACTGACACCATTACACAGTCTGCACCTGCACTTCAAGGCCAGAAGGCAGGAAAGAGTCAAGAACAGGTAAGTTTGCGAACTGCTGACATACAAGATGTATCAGCTTGAAGAGGCACTAATAAAAGAAGGTCACGTAACCTGCAAATACCGCCTTAGCGTTTTTCAAAGATACTCCTCTCCAGTTCTGTTTCTAAAGTGACACATCAGACATGAAAGAGACTTCCCTACATTACAGAACACATTGCACCATGCTAAAATAACCTCAGTGCAGTCAGAAAATTTCTTCCTGGAGAAATGACCCAATTATAGGAAAGAAATGTAACCACCAGCTTTCCCTCCTATGCCACTTTGTTTCTGAGAAGAGCGAATGCCGACTACACTTGTGTATCGCAAAGACAAGTTTACAGATAAATTCAAAGACGTATAAATTTCACAACCCAACAAATATTCACCAACTGAAATGGTGTCAATGAAATGACTTCTTATTCTCTTTACTTTCAGTTTTTGAATGTTAAGGTACATGCAGAATTTGGCAGATACAGCTACATAATAGGCTTATCTACATATAAGGGTAGTCCTCTTAACTCGATCCCCAGCTCTTTGGCAAGATTAGATGAATAGTTTAGAATGAGGTCTGGAACTCCACAGCAGTGCTCTCCCATCTGTAAAAAGTGGGGAGAACTCAGGCACTTTTTGAACATACCTTGTCCAGATGAAACTCCCCTGGGATCAGCAGTGGTTCCATACCATTACCCATAGGTAAGGAAATAAATTGTTTCCAAAGAGAAGCCCTTTCTATTCTACGTTCTGCTACACCATCACAGCCCCTCAATAACCTCAGAGCATGGGACTGGCATAGACTGTGAGACAAAGAGCTCAAAAAAGGGTCACTTTTGCAGGGGCCTCCCAGCAGCAGACAGAAGGCCTTGTAAAGAGTCCATTTCACACCAAATGAACTCACAGTCTGTAACAACCTTGAAAGATTCCTAAGAGCAAGCTACACTGAACTGCTCTGAAGGCATTTGGTCTCGCTACTTTTAAGTCATGGGAAAACTTAGCCATTTATTGTGGTTTTAAGAAAGAGGAAATTGGTTTTCAATACTAGAATAATTGCTTGCTAGCTAACAGTACATATCTCATAGCAAAATGTGAAGTTTGAATCCTGTTTTCTGATGTTTCTGTTCAACCCTCAAGCTCAGACCAGTTAAAGGCATATATGCTTTTGGGATACTTGCTCTTCCCCTACACCATTTCTACTAAAGACTCAGTCAATATCTCCAATCCAGAAACTTCAGCAGAAAAGAACCTGTCTGTGATTCGTTTATGGATAATTTATGGATTGGAAAAGAAAGCATTTTAGAAACATGCAAATACTTAATCATATGAAATGCGTATATTGAGCAGTAGTGCTGAGAAGTAAATTTATTCCTGAAGTCCTTAAAATTACAGAGCTCAATAATACTGAGTGCTGTGGCCCCAACTAGTAAAAATGCACAAGCTTTGTAGTAAGTACCAGTGTAATCCACTGACGTTTATGACAAGCATGTTGCCCCAAACAAGCACAACTTGTGTTAAATACAATAGGAGTTCTGTTTGTGACACAGAGAGGAAAGGCTACCTAAAAAAAAAAAAAAATCCAGTATGTGAGGGTAATACTGGGGCTGAATGCATAATCTTTCCTATTCAGATAAACCTTATTTGCCTGTTAAGGAAATTCTGTCCCACCTTTTAAGGTGTTTTCAGTCTGGTGCATATAATAAAGTTAATACTCCATCCATAAGATTTCAGGAGATGAGCTGTAGCTGTAGAGCATTTAATTCTATTATATTTTTATCAAAAGAAGCTCCTTTCATTCAGTTAAGGATCAGAAAAAAAAGCACTTCTAATCCAATGACTCTAATTTTAGTAATGGAGACCTAATTTAATTTTAGACATGTACATAAAAGGATACTAAAAAATGAGACATATCAGTGAAGGTGTTGTTACAAGTACTGTAAACAACTGTCTGTTTTCTCTCATCTGTCTTGCAGCCCTGTGTGAAAATGTTTTCACTAAAACTGGTTCCTTGAAAAGCAAGCAAATTGTGTAAAAATACAATAAAGCTCATAGAGACATACTAATGATCCGCACTCATAATTTCAAAGAATATCAGAGGCAATTAACTCATATTAAATTTTTTTAAGTGATTAGTTTCAAAATAAGAGGAAAAACATAATGATGTCTACGGGATGAAATCTAGCACCCATTTTCTTTTTTACATCTCCTACTTGCAAGAGACCTGCCACTGCCACCCCAAGTTAACAGAATTTTTTATGGAAATAAAGCTCCCACATACACACCAGAGAAAATCTTGCCAGCAGCTTGTAAGACACCATACAACACAGAATGACAGCACTAGAGCTATTAGTGATGGTGACCCAGCACCACAACTCTTGCACTTGCTGGTCATCGCACCAGGCCTACGTGAGTTGCTGCTTGAGACTGTATAAGCTGTACAATCACTTTTCTAATCTAATGGCCAGGGCAAACAGAGGGATTGTGGTTTGAAGGTGTTCCCATCCCTTCAAACGCTCATGGACTTCTCATCCTGTGCAATAACATGTAGGCATGGTGAGGGGCAGAGGAAAGCTAGTAATACATCACTCTGGTTGCTGCATCACTTGTATTCATCAAACATGTTAATGTGCTAAGAATGTACTAATTACTGCTTTGCCAAGACAATTCTTCCTGTTAATATCTTCACTTTGCACAGTGGTCACTAGCAGCAGCAGCTGCCAAAACAGCAGCAGTAACAGGCGTGAGTAGTTTCCCTAAGAATTTTCAGGCTAGCTTTACCTGTTTTCTGCATTTATCTGAAAACCTGTACCATTTCATTGTCAAATGCTGCCTATTTGGTACATCCAAAATATCCTAACAAATTACTTATGTCCTGCATCAAGACATTCTGTATCATAAAGATTACATTAATAAGCACCCTTAGTACCCAGCCAATTTCTAAGTATGGCCAACCCAGTAATTTGTCAATAGGTATTCTTTTTCTATGATTAAATTCAAGAATTTTTATTTTTTTTTTTAATCAGAGCAGATAACACAGAATTGGGTTTATTTTCTATCACAGCATTGCTCAAGGATAAAGCCAGGATCAAGAAAGCAGAAACTTGACTCTCAAATAAAACAACACCCTACTAAACACATGTACTTCAGACATACGTATTCATATATACTACTTCAGAGCAGTCACATAAAGGAAGAAATTTACTCTTAGAATTCATATTGCAATATACAATCCAAGTCTGTAACGCATACTACAAAGCCAACCCAAGCATGACTCAAACTTGTTTCAAAAGCATTTTGATTCTTTTGACAATCAGTAAGAGGGAAACAAGCAACTGGTGATACAATTAATTGTTCATGTGTCAGATTTTAATTTTGATACCCTGATGTAAAATCATCTACTTTGAGTATTTTTCAAATTTGTGGAAAAGAAAGACAGACTTTCAGCTTCCCCTTAACTGCTGCTATTGAATGATTTTACCCTTTTTTGCAAGCCTCCATTTACTCAAGCTTACTCCCCACAGTCAATAGTGACTAATAAGGAAGGCCTAATGAGCTTAATTCCCTCTTTCTTTTGTGCTTTTAAACAAACAAAAGCCCATGCTTTCTTCCTTCTTTTCAACAGCAGAAAAGAAGGGGAGCCCTGATAGCCCAGGACCAGGGTAAGGACAGATGAGAGAGTGGCAGATGGAATCCTAATCCCTAGCAACCTTCTCCCACCCCAGTCCCCTTTCCCTCCCCAGTTCTCCATCCCTTTCCTATTAAGGTCTGCTAAAACTGACAACCTGCCTCCAACATCTCCTCCCTTCCCATCCACAAAGGACAGGTCTGGGACCTCAAGAGAGGACAGGGGAGGCAGAGGGACCGTGCAGCTGAACACTACAATTTCAAGCAGAAGGGAGAGAGGAGAAAAGGCATCCTGGCAAGAGGGATAAAGTGGAAAATGAAGAGCAGGATAGGGAGGCGAGAATGGATGCTTACTAATTTCTGAGCAGACCAGGAGATGAATGAGATTTCTGGCAGAGTAGGACAGCGGAAATGCACCTAACAGTAAAGTTGGTCAAATTATTTGGAGACTAGAAACAACTTTGTGCAGAGTTAAGAAACAAAACATTTCTGACTAAGTGATAAAGGGTAAGTGGCAGCAAAATTACCTCCAGCTCTACCAATCAAACCTTTTATTTCAAAGCACAGACTTATATCTATTATGCTTAACACCTTTTCATAATACTGTAAGAAATTTGTCAGAAACACACAGCCTTGGCGACGATGGGGAATAATTTCTGCAACTTCACCTTACACAAACAGCTCTTCAAACAGCCCTAATTTACATAGAAATTTGTTAATGAACATAAGGAATAATAGGAGGGAATAGCCAGAAAGCAAGTCCACTCCCCCTCTGTGGGCCATGGCTTCACTCCACTTGTGTCTGTCAATACACCAGGCCTCATTTTCATCTAAAATTGGTGTCATGCTGCAAAATGTAGTCATTCTCTTTAAGAACTGCAATTATTGCTGTGCTCACATGCAGCAAAGCACCATCTGGCCTGTTCACAATGCAGGCACAATGCAGGAAGAGTGAGAGCTGATGTAAATGGTTTTCCAGTAATGCTGAATTCCTCCATAAAAAAGCAAGGACACTTGGATTTCAATAATTACTCACAGAATGAAGTACTCTCAGATTTAAATGAATACTCAAGATTTTTGAACAAACCCTACTATCTTCTGTTATGTATCAGTCAATATTTCAGGGACCTGAAGAACCACTAAATATTAGAGTTTGAGTCTGTCTGGTTACATGTGCAAAATTTCTGGAGGAATACTGGCATTCCCCTAGGCATCCTTAGGTTACAAACATCTATTCCTATTCTTTTAGTTAGAGCAGCCTATGGATTATTCAAACACATAGGAAATAATACTGATGCATACTATCCTCCCAGTAAAAAAATTATACAGCTAGTAATCCTTACCATTTTTTGCAACTATTAGCATTTAATAATAATTACAACTATTAACATTTAATAATGCTGAAGTTAGTATTTCAGCTATGCCTCCATGAACAGCAATAATAACATTTAAAATAAATAGCCCACTAAAGTCACAGAATGCATTATTGAGCATATACTCAATTAAGCTGGTCACACTGATAGTGGTTCCTCCTCTCTCCTTCCCTTCCCTGCACTTTGGAAATATGAGAGATCAATAGTGATGTGATAACACAGGCAAAGGTACACTGAGAAGCAGTAGTTTGGATACAGTGGCAAGCTTTATACTAGTTTAGGCATGGATCAGGCAACTGCTTTGGCAGCAAGAGCAACTCAGGGTGCTAGCAAAGGTGATAACTCTGAAAACCAGCTGCCACTGCATTAGCAGAAATCTCACAGAATTATTTGTTCCAAAGATGTTGTCACCTCTTGCATTGAAACTTGATAAAAAAAAAATAAAAAATCACTGCTCTTGGCAAAGCCTGATGCCTTCCGAACCAAAATCAAGAGAGAGAGAGATACTCAGTGGATTTTGGATTTGTCCCAGATCAAAATGCAGAAGTACTAGGGAAAAAAGTTTCAGTTGGGGACCAAACCTGATTATTATGCTTAGCAGAAAGCAAGTGGAAATTCACTTACCAAGCTGCCACATTTTAACATTTTGTTACAAAGAATTAAACTTGCAAATTTCAGCATAACTTCGCTGTACATGTGAAAAACAAAACAGTAAGGACTACCAACCGTAGCAAGTGTGCTTTATCTATGAAAATTTGCGCTCAGACTCGGATTCAGCTCACTTACCCTGAGCCATCTGATGCTGCTACAAAATCATTGAATACAGCTCTTAAAGAAACGAGTACTGTCTTTTACAGAGTGATGAACTCTCACGTCAAATACCAGGGAACACAGACGAAACCCCAGCTGTTAAAAAGCCAGAACTTGAGGCTCAGGGGGAGAAGAGAAAGCAGAGAGGGACCCTGGGAGTTCTGGCTGTGCCAGCTTTTCTTTGTCCACAGAGAAAATCCAGCTAATGACTATTAAATCACAGTACATGCCAAGGTACTCCAAAAGATCTCATTTGATAGGGGGAAAAAAAACAGCATTATACTGAGAACAAGTACAGCAAGGAACAGACTGGGGAAATGAATAGGAAATTTAAAAAGATAGCATATTATTTGTTTCCAAAAGCACAGCGTAAGATGTTGGATACAACAGGCATGTCTACCATTGTTCAGATGATGTCTTTGTTATGAAAGTAATGTAAGTTTTTGTGTAGAATATAATATACTACTAGGACAGAACTGAATTCCACATCACCCAGATGACTTGTCTGCAAGTGGCAGTAATATAAAAATTAGGCTTGTACAGATTGTTTCCAAACACTTCAACAAATATTTACACATATTAGAATGCATCTATTAAGTTTATGATGATACACTGAAGGCTAGTAAAGTTATTTTAAAACAATTTAAAAATGCTAAGAAAACAGTACGTCTGGAACAACAGCAACCGATCTGCTAAACGTCAGTGCATAATAGTAATGGGGCAGAGCTGCTCACAATTGCAGCAAGAAGGCAGCTAGTGCATGCAGTCTGAAGGATGATTTACAAGCGTTCCCTGTTATAACCATAAAAGGAGCAGAGGAAACCTGATGGCCAGAAATAGAACCACTGTAAATTAACCAGGGGGAAAAAAATACTAGAAAAGTACACGATAAAGGAAATGGTTAATAAAAAGATGGGCAAGCAAAAACAAGGCCAAAGAACTGAGTATCAAATTAACATGCAGGGATACTGCGCAAAAATGCTCTGAAAAAGATGGTGCCAGGCATGAACTGACTGTTGAGATCAAGGAAACCCCAAATTACTGTCTTAGTGCTAAAAGACCCTCTGTGAAGGAAGGACCGAGTTATTTCATCTTGCAGTCTTGGTCTGCAGATTAAAATCAATGATACCTATGTACCTTTTGGACAGGGTAACAGGGAATCAATCCAAGTCTTAACAGTGCTTCCAACACTGCATGTGAAATCCTGGTTCTGCTCAAGCCAATGGAACTTTTAATGCAGACTTCAACAGCACCAGGATTTTATCCAAAATTTGCTATAAAATGTTGGCTGTTATTATTTAAAAGGACTTTAAAGCTTTTATACTCAGTTACTTCCCAGACCAAATTTGCTTAGACTGTAAATCAGGAAACAAGCAGGGATGTGGAAATCCCACTCCCTTTTTCCTGCCTTGAGCAAAGAATCAGGATTTGACCCAAACTGACACTGTTGCTTTCTGTGTTAACAGAGAAGCACCAATTTCATTGTTATGGAGCTAAGATGGTTCTTCATGTTAGCACTAATAGAAAACTGCAAAGAATTATCTAGGAAAAATACACATGAAACTTTAAGGCTTTCAGACATAAAAAGCTGGCATTACTATATTGCAGTTTTTCCTAGAATAGCTATTCTCCAATATCAGCCACAGAGAACACATTATACACACATAAAGAAGATGAAATTAAAAACCCACACACAAGATCATAAAGAAATATTTCATGGTATCATTATCCCTTTTATTAGGCATTTCAGAATGCAAAAGAAACTGTCAATATTAACATTATGAATCCAAAAACAAACATTCAGAAAAGCTGAAATTACAGACAAAACACAAAAACAGTTTCCTGTTTTAAACAATGCTGCAAAATAACACGCTGCTAGCACTATTACTGGGAGATAACTTCATGCCAACATCGTGACTTCTCCATATGTCAGTTAAGACGACAGAAGTTGTTAGTGAAAACTTCCAGAGTGCTTTACAGAAACTGGGGGGAGGAGTGGGGGTAGGAAGAGGAAGGAAAAATCCTAACTAATATACATCAAATTCTTTTCAGAACAAATAATACCTCTCAGGAATACATTACCTAGGATCATTTAGGGTGGAAAAGACCTTTAAAAATCATCAAGTCCAACCATTAACCAAGCACTGCCAATTCCACTGCTAAACCATGTCCCTAAGCACCACATCTACACATATTTTAAATACCTCCAGGGATGGTGATTCCACCACTTCCCTGGGCAGCCTGTTCCAATGCTTGACAGCTCTTTAGGTGGAGAAATTTTTCCTAATAGCCAGTGTAAACTGCCCCTGGCACAACTTGAGGCCATTTTTTCCTGTCCTATCACTTGTTACCTGGGAAAAGAAACTGACACTTTTCCTCCCAGCTTGCAATGCTTGAAAGGACTGATCCCACCTTGCTTCTAACATCTCCAGTGCAGAAGTTTTAAACGTGGCTAACTCTGTTTTGCAGAAATCCTGGTTCTTAACAGAAATTGTCCCTTGAGACAGATTGTAATTCTTATTAGCGGTTTGAACCTGTGTTTGTCAGGTATGGTCCTCTTAACATCTGCAAGGGGAAAAACTAATGTATGAAACTTACCTCAGCCTTGCAACAATCATTGACTGGAATGCAAAAAAATTATACTGTAAAATGCAACCATCATCTCTCTGTAGCTTTTTCAGCTTGGAGACTGAATGACATTTTTATTGAATGTAAATCTTATAATGGTCAAAGTCTAATATTTATAAATCACTCTTCATGCTTTGAGTGCATTTGCAAAGTATTAAGAGTTCAGAAATGTATGCAAAACAGTAACTGGGAGCTTCATTGCCCATATTTATCATTCAAATGTGTCTTACAACCAAGAAGTAAAAACACAGCTTTGCTATGGGTGAAGAAGGCGTCGGTCCATGCATTAGCATCAGCTACCAGGTTCTGGTTTCTTGTGTCCCTGTCATGATCAGATGGTTATACAGTTCCTTCCCACCATGACATCAAGACACTATCTGCTGTGTTACAATTTTTGCAAATCTATGTTCTGTTATTTCAAGACACTGAAACTAGAAGCATGTCTAGACAGAAAAATGTGGCACATTCTACCTCCACTGTTTAAGTCAGTGCATTCTCAAGTCTTAAAACATAGCTGCCTTGTGATAGACTTTGATGATAATCATAGCTGCTCACAAAACATCTGTAATAAGAAGTGCCAAGTCTGTGTTCAAGGCCCTCAGTTTAAGGGTGACAATAGCATCATCCTCTGGATTTGCACTGACCTGATCTTGCAGCACAGTGTGCAAAAGTCCACATGTTGTCTGTGGCAGTTTTTAGAGAAAGCCATAAACCAGCACACTGGATGGTTCATTTCATGACCCATTTTACACCAGTGGTGGCAGTGACTTCAGTATTGGTACCGAGTTCCCCCTGGGGTGCTTGCAGCCCGCTCAGCTACAAACTCTTTTGCAGCAGTAGATGCTTCCTAACTTCCTCTGCTGACTTGACAGAGGAAGTATAAGGTGGCATAAGGCTTTGGCAGTAGTTAAACCACATTCTTCTTTTAGTGTATTTGAGGCAGTGAAGTGCCTTAATTTCCTGACTGATTAAATGCCTTCCATGAACACAAGGTATCAGCATCATCAATCAAACCAGCTGGTAGTGTCTGACCTGGCCCCAAAACTGGCACTCTCTTGGGAATGAATGGATGGGTTTAATAACCAATCACTTCGGTAAATAGATATAATTTAAAGATACTTCAAATTATAAACACTTTAATTTTGATCTATCTGAAATATAGATACTTTATTATTGCTAGGGTAAGCCTCAAGATGAACTGGAAAAATTCTGACTTAAAGTCACAGGAATATGAAGTTTCTCGGTGTTTTATTCACTGAGTTTAACACTGATACTAATTCACAGAACCATAGAACAGTTAGGGTTGGAAAGGACCTTAAGATCATCTAGTTCCAACCCCCCTGCCATGGGCAGGGATGGCTCACACTAAACCATGTCACCCAAGGCCCTGTCCAACCTGGCCAGACATACTTCAGATTCTAATAAATACATTTTATCCCCTCTTTTTTCAATGTATATAACTAATCAGACTGAAAGGGATCACATTCAGTCACTCATACAGACATAATAAACCAGGTTTCTCATCTCTAGAAAGTTGAGTTTCAACTTGGTACGTTACAAAATGACAGTCCCTGCTTTTCTCACAGGCAAGTGAGATGTATCGTAACTTGTCACCAATTGCCACTCAATTTAGCAGAGAGTGAAAGATCTTAAAGACATAAAGTTCCTCTAGGTTTGATGAAATTACACACCTAGGCAGAGACTCAGTGAAAGACTCAGAGAACTCAAAAACTTCAACCCAACTGTGTTAGAGGGAAGAACCTCACCAGGGACATCATTCTGCAGGTGGACAGATGCCCCTTCTGCTTACCTGGTTGGTAAACACACAGCTCCTGACCAGTGAGTAAGCACATGCATAACTAGAAACTAGCAAAGGACAGGCTTTTTCCCAACTAAGCCCAAAAATTTCAGAGGGTACTGAAAGAAGCAGCTTACAATTTTGGGAGGAGGTGGAAGAAAACAGGGAGGGCTGCAGGGCATTGGATAAAGGAAAAAATATGAGCACATACGTGAGGGGAAGGCAGACAGGGACAGCACCTGGAGCATTACAGCTGCGGTCTCCATAGGATGTAACTGGGACCTGGTGTCATGGCAGTGAGTAGTTTGCATGGTTTAGATGGTTCAGGATAAACAGGGTTCAGATGACCCTCTATTCACAGAATTTGTTATTTTAGTCCCCATTTTCCAAGTTATCCACCTGAAATTTCCCCAGAAATTCCTATTAGAAGCATGTGGTTTCAATCCAACCAAAGCCTATGCCTGTGTTATCCCAGACAGCAAATAAAGACTGTAAAAATAGCTGGATGAAACACACTATTGAAACAGCTTATGGAAAACAAAGTAATCACAGGCTTTATCCTCATGATCCAAGAATACCACATAACATTTAGCCAACCGGTTGAGACATGCTGTCACTCCATTTTGATGATGCAATCAGCTCTACACAGTTGATCCATGTATTATGTGGGGACCTGCTGATAAAAGTGATGCTCTGCAAAGGCAGAAATGTCTATCCATATGGAGCTCATTGCAAGAATGAGCCTCTCTTTACACTCCTGGTTGGATTTCTCACTTATGCTCATTATCTGTTATTGAGCATTTGCAGGGATCTAATATTCTGAACTATGGAGCCAATTCCACTTCTACTGCTCTCCAAAGCTTTTCACTGTTCCACCAAAAAGGTTCCAGATATTTAAGTATAATGGGCATTTACTGCCTGTTGTAAAGATTTAGAAGTTTTATGTTTTTCAAACTGTTTTCCCAAAAAGTTTAAATTAACATCTGTCACCTCTGAAATTCCCTACACAGCTATTTAATGTATAACGAGCTGTTTCCCAAGATTCAACGGGACCAAAGTGTTTCATGTAAACAAAAATTTCATATTCCTTGGTTTTTATCATGTCACTTAAGATCGTGCATCTGAAAATTTAAACTTATTGAGCTACTGACAGATTTAAAAAGTCTGTAGAATGTGTTTAAGTTACAGGAATTTGTTTCCTAAAATAACCTGGTTTTAAGGTTATCTTAGTTTCAGCTGTGCAGTATTTCATCATCAGTAGATGTTATTTATCTAGAGCTGCTCAAGAGGATAGTTTGGGTTAAAAAAAGAAAGCAAAACAATCAGAAAACTTTGAATCCAAGGATTAATAATTAACCAGTTGCTAGTAACTGCTTTATTGAATAGGAAAGACAAGCCGTCAGCTGCACAGAAATTCACTGTCTTTTTATAACCCAGGTAGGATGAAATATTGAACCTGAAAATTGGCACTATTTCTCCAGGCAGAAAAGTTTTCTTGGCAGTAGCCCAAGTTAATACAATAGGTCACAGAACATCGCTGTTTCCAGTCCACTGTTTCAAAAAATGGGGAAAAAAATGATAGAAAAAAGACCACATCCTTAGAAGAAACAAATCAAGTCTTTCCATGTAAACAGCAAAACAGGACTCTAAAATGTTCATGGACGAGTACACTTCTCCCCTCTTCCCTTTTTCTTCCAATCCTTAGGCATAGGGTATTGCTATCTCTGTTCAATAAGCACATTTCATCCAAACAGTTGAGCTCCAGCTCACATACGTAATTAAACAGTGTTTCAGAGACGCTCCAACATTGTAAGCACAAACTGCAATTATATTTTATTTTTTTTTAAGCATCATTTCATCATATGCTTGACAATTACATTTTAATATTGTCGCCAGCAGCCCATGAAAATGTGCACCTAGACTCTCAACTTTGGAATTTTATGGCTTCTCGTCATTTGGTAATAAAGTCTCCTTAGCACCATTTTTGTTTTGCTTGCAGTACAGGATTATTGTCCTTTTTTTCTCAGAAAGCTCCCAGTATGGTCAGCTGTGCTAAAATAAAACATCCACAGATGCTTTATCAAAAGGTAAGAATGGCTCGGATACTAACAAAATCCATGTACGGTTAATGCAACGAACACTGCTTCCTACATGAAAGGAATGAGACAGGCACCAAAAGATTTTACAGTTAGGACTGAGGGGCGGCAAGAGGAGGAGCTGAAGAGGAAGGCATGGGCACTTCGGAACACCTCTGAACAGCAAAGCTGAAAAAAGTGATCGACATGCCATGTACTTTAAGGGAAAGAAAAATTGAGGTTTGGGGTGATACCTGCTGAGATAAGGAGAGCAGAACCTTGCTAAGCAAATGCGAGAATGAGATTTTTGCTTTTCTTTCAGCCCTGTCTCTCAAACAGCGCCAGCTGCCACCTCACAGAAGGACGAGATGAGTGCCAGAGCTGTGCGTGGCGGCAGCACAAGCAGGGACCCGGAGAAGGCAGCAGGCTGGGACACCCCTCTCTCCAGCAGCAGCAAGCCATTCAGTCTGTTCAAGCTGCCTCCTGGTTCTTCACCCTTCACTTTGCTCTAAATCAGGCTTATTAAACCCTCTCTGTTTTCCTACACGTCTTCTCTAGCACTGGGGATTACCGTGAGCACAATGGAAATGGTGGGCGAGGGTGCAGGGTTTGCTAAAGCAGAGGAAAGCCACGCAAAGAGGGGCAGGTGCACTCAGGAGGAACATACTCCCCAGGGATATGCCTCAGGAAAGGGAGAGGTGAGAACACATAATCCCAGTCAGACGAAAGCCTCTGGGGTGGCGCCTCTGCTGCTTCTGGGAACCCTAGCTCCCTAGCCATTAACAGGAACAGATTTCAGTGCAAGCTTTTCCTTACCCAATTAACATAGAGCCACTCACCTTAAAACTCATATTAAAAATATTAATAAACTATAAACAACCTGAAACCAAGCCAGGACTTTGGCACACACCCTGTACCTGTTCATGTCATGGGCAAGCTGAAATAAAGCATGACCAGCCAAGAAGAGGTGCTCCTCAAAGAGGGTTATTTCCAGGCTGTTCAGTCTTTGCATCTTACTCATGCAGCTGAACTGCTCCTGTGCAAGGTCTAAAAATAAATTCACTTTCAGATAAAGCTCAATGGTGTAAATTTCAAACACACAGAAGAAGGTTCAGAAAGACAGCACAGAAAAATATTGTATTATCATAAAAAGAGCTGACGTTTGAAGTTTAAATAAAAAAGTTCTCGGAGCACAATTCTTCTTGCCTGGAACAGGTCAGATCAAGATTAATGGCTGGGTAATATGACAGCTTTTGTGTACATGTATATGTATACTGACTGTATTAAATTCAAACAAACTGCATCATTTTGGTCTAAAGGTAGAATGCCTGCTCGCTGTTTCATCTTCTCTAAAATTCTTTTACCTTCTCTTATTACAATATTTAAAAAGCACCAATCCTGCTCAGTTTTAATTCCCTTTGAGCAGCAGTGTCAGCGATGCCCTATGATGCAATCCAATTACCCTTACATTTTCTGACTAAAAAGCTTTTTCATTAAAAACAATACCACAGCTGAGTGACAAGACTTTACTAAGCTTGTTTAGACCACATCAGTCCACACTTATTAAGGTCCTTATTAACACGTACTTACTGACTCCTCAGCTGGATCTATCACAGTCGGCTGTGACACAGACAGACAATTTTAGGGGAGTGCTCCAGCTTCTTCCAGGAATAAAGTTTGCCTACTTTGGCTCTTAAAAAAAATGTGTCTAACGGTATTAGTTATCTTGCTAAATCATCTAGATCCAAACTCTAAACCACAATAGCTCAAACCCTTGAGACCTCACTTTCCAGATTCCTTGGGTGCAAAGGCAGCTTGGCTGGCTCCCAGGCAGTTATAGGGGCTGGAGATGGTGGCATTGCAGCTGAAAGGACAGTTTCTGCTAGCTTAGAGCCTGATAAAAACAAACAAAAAACAGTTTTGACTGCCTAGGTTCTACATTTAGAATTATTCTTCCTGTCAAGAATGATTATCTGCTCCCTATCTGCGATGAACAGACACACG
Source organism: Pezoporus flaviventris (assembly GCF_033815535.1). Taxonomy (NCBI): domain Eukaryota; kingdom Metazoa; phylum Chordata; class Aves; order Psittaciformes; family Psittacidae; genus Pezoporus; species Pezoporus flaviventris. The sequence continues at coordinate 17,140,863 of NW_026892585.1, read as the reverse complement.
TGCTTACACATTCACACACAGTTTTTACAGTTTGGACATTTTTAATGGGTTTGTAACTGTAGGTAGTGTTGATACACATACTAGGAAATTTTGACAGGACTGATAAAACCTTCAAAATCTGATTTTTAAGTCACCCTGGAGGATACATTAAATCTTGCTAAAAGGAAGCTAGCTAAATGGGGAAGCTATGAGAGTTAAACCTTCCCAGGCAGTATGGTAAATAGAGATACCACTCTGGGGGCTGAGAGCAAATACATGCCACACAGCAAAAAAGGATTTAAGAAAGTGGAAGAGGAAGCATAGCTGAACAGCAGGGTGCAAGAGGTTATCAGAAGCAAGGCAACATCCATCTGAAAGCTGGAGTCATGTCTAAATGAAGGAAGTAGAAAGACTCATGAGCTACTGCAGGTTAAGTAAATAAATAACTAAAACCGAAACTAAAGGAAACTCAAACCACAATAAGGCAAGCCAAAAGACAGCCTGAGAAATGACTAGCAGAAGACATGAGAATTAACAAACCCTTTTTCATGTACAGATGCAAAGCCTGCCTATCTGTCTTATAGATGATCAAGGGATAAAAGCAGCACTTACAGCAGAAAATAATCCAGTATTTTGAGCTCTGCATACAAAGAACCTAGAGGCTGGAGAAGCTACCACATCAGTACATTTCTTTAAGAGGGACTGCTTGGATCATCCATTTCAAACAGAGATTTCAGTGGACAAAGCTGCAGAATGAACATCTGAACAACGACAATTTGTACAGATCAGATGATACTTATAAAAGTGTTCTTAAGGAGCTCATAGATGAAAAAGCAGCATGACTGACTCTTTTAAAGCTGCCTCAGTATCAGAGGACTGCAAAATAGCTAACATCATGCCAGCTTTATAAACGGCCCCGAGGGAAAGCCAAGAAATTTCAGATAGCCTGACATCTGCACTGGGCAAATTAGTAGAAACTATTAAAAAGAACAATATCAGCAGACACATGATAATGTTGTATTAGGCAAGTGAACACAGCTTTCGTAAAAGCTTGAAAATACCATGAAAAAAAAAGCAGAATTAAGGAACAGAGAACAAAATAAGAACACCCAAATTCCAGGGCAATAAAGTACAAGATGCATCGATTCCTTGATGACTGCTTTCATTTCTGATCCGTTTTTATAAGAGTACACGAGGACTGGAAAAGAGTAATAGAAGATAATGTGGATGACTAAAGATATGTTGGCTATCCCATACAAACATCAGTCAAGCAACTGCCTCTCTGCAACTCTTCAGGTTGGAAAAGAGTTGACTGACACTGTGATGGCAGGCTCTATGCCACTTAAGATTTCACACATGTATAAAAAATTAATATTCTCTATTTCTTCCAATAATAGAGGAAGGGCGTATGAAATTAAGCTAAAAAGCAAGTGAAAAAGGTACTTTTTTTGCATAACACATTCAAACTCTGGAGCTCTTTGAAACAGGATGCTCGAGTTTACACAGGAACCACAGAACAACTACCAAATTAATGAAATTAAATAGAAGAATCTGTTAAACTGAGAGTCCAGCTCTTCATTTCAGGAAGCTCCCAAGCCCCAGATTTCTGGATGCCAACAGAATAGTCTGCATTTGTCCACACATTTGTCCTATTCTTACACTCTCTCCTCAGCAGGAGACTTGATGTTGGTTGCAGGTGGGAGGAAGACGGGGCTATAGCTAAGCTTGTGACCAATTCTGTACAGCTCTTCTTATACAAACATGCTCAGGCCACTGTTCTGGGAGCATGCTTTAGCCAGCTGCCCAGCACATGCAAGTATCTTCCGAAGTGACCAAGAACAGGGAAAATGTAATGGCCACAGTCACCTTAAAGGAATACTGTTTGTTACCCTGCATACTTTTTCAGCTTACCTACCTTCTGCTACATTTATTCTACTGTTTCCAAAGGCAGGGAAAGGAAGGACCAGAATGAGCAAGATGTTACAAGAAAGTGATGCTAGGGGTAAGATGTAGCTTCCTCCTACCTGTACCCTTTGTAAGGCTGATTTCTATTTTCCTTTTACTAGGCCTGTCCAAAGAAAAATTATCCCTGACAATATAAGCACAACAGTAAATACTATAGATTTGGACATTTAGTAGCACATTTGGTTTGATTCCTATTTGCACTAATGGGAACTTCACACTGCTCTGATAGGTTAACTAGCTCCACAATTTAAGTTCTCACAGAAAACTTAAAGCCAGATTCTCTGGTGGTGGGACCCAGCTAAATTTCCCCAAGGTTTGGTTCTTTAAAAGACCAGTGTGTTTACTAGGCAGAAGGGTGGAGTTTTGGCTGTTCTGGAGGAGCAGTGGGAGCAAGATGAAGACAGACTAGACTAAAATCTGGTTTGGCTTCAAGTAATAGCCTCACTATACAACTCTCTCAGTATTTCAGAAAGCTGGTCCAGGCCTGAAGGCGAGCTTCTCATTCTTTTGTAAAGCTCCCTCAAATGAGAGCTGGCATCTCCCATTACTTGGACTGCAGGCTCCGATAAATCACAGGCTACAGTAAACCAAGCTGACGACTGAGTCTAACCCATAAGATCATATTTCTTTAAGTTTGTCACAACCTGGCAGGTAATCAGAAAGAAAATGCCCTTGCTCATGCACTTACAGGAGGCTTAGATAGACAAAAAAATCCCCCAGTCATTCCTGCTTGACATCACACAGTCAGACTCAGTATCTGCAAGCAACAAAAACATATTCATGGTGGGAAAAAATCTGTTAAAATAAAATATGCAAATGCTTTCAGGCTTTCATGTCGCTGATACTTTGGAAAGGTTTTGTGCGCCCACGATGCTTCTCCTTTCAAGGGTGGCAGGGGACACGTCCAAATTGTTACCTCAGCAGCTGCTATTCCAAATGGTGCTCATTTGAAATCCCAGAAATGAACAGCACCAACTTCTTCAAGTACATAGCAGTGAATAAATCTGTTCTGAAATGTTTACTAGGGAACAGTCTGATCATCGAGGATGGGGAAAGTCAGTGTAAGACTAAGAAACTGTCAGAACACAAATCCGGGATAAGACTGTTCATATCATTGACACTACTTGTCATTACTTAAGTGGTTTAATTGTAAGTCTACCTAACCACAAGCCTAAGCGTAGCAAAGCTTTACATTTGGAGGAAGAGAGTATATATATGAGAAAGGAGGAAAAAAAACAAAAAGAAATCTAAATTTTACTGAGACAAAGCATGTCCTGAACTAATTTTACAAAAATAACCAAAAATGCATAAGACAACTTCGTGACACAGTATTATATAAAACAAAAATAAGGTAAACAATACTAAGGGGAAAAAAAAAAAAATCCTAAGTATGTCTCTTATATGGGGCAAAGTTCCCAATGAGGTCCAAGGGGCACCTCAATTCATTCCCCAGTGAACTGAGAATGCTTCCGGAAAAATCTTTTCCTTTTACTGCATGTCGATTTCAATTTTAGTCCCTGGTAGAAGCTGAGTTGTTCATTTTTCTGCCTAATTTCTTCCCATTTATTAAACAGATGCTGTGAAGATTAGTTAAGTATTTAGAGAATTTTTTTTTTAAATCATGCTATTATTAAGCTCTTTATTATATATTATAGTATATCCTGTACTTTTGAAGTTAACATACTTCTTTCAAACCCTAGAGAGTGATGGAGTTTCTTTCTATAAAACACATGACTTTCAGATGAAATTGTGTACACTTATGTTTTCTAGGCACTCTGGATGCTTTCAATCAATACACTACTGCCAGGAGTCAATGTGTATTTTTTAAAGCTGCTTAAGAGGTGAAGCTGAAAGCCTTTTCCTGTAAAGTGAAAGTAAATTACACTCCTCAATTACACTCACAATCATTCTATATTGAGTTTTTTCTTCCTTAATTTTGAAAAGTCTGTTTTGATAAGCTTATTATGCATATTGATAAGACAGATCAATTATTTAAAAAAAAAAATCCACCTGAACCAGACTCCCCCTCATTCGCACCATTTAGGCTGCAGTACTTGCCAGTAACTGTGAATAATATACATTTTAAATTGCTCTTTTCAGTGAATATATTTATTACTGTCATATCTGAGCAAGAGGAAGCGACTGTAATACCAAGTGATGACACATACTCATCAAACCAAAAGAGATCAAAAGGTCTGAAACAAATACAAGACAGAAAAGGCTTTCATGAGCCAAAGCCCTCTGCAGCAGTTCTTTGAAGACAATGTGCCTCTTCTCTCTAAGTTAACAGAATTAAAGGAGAAACAGTTCTTAGGGGGTGTGGTGCAAATTCCTGCTATTTCCTAAACATTCTTGTTCCTGTAATTTTCTTTAAAATATACGTTTTGATACATGCAATTAATAGCAGTGTGTCAATTTTTCACCGTCTTGACTGTATTTTACACTCACTCATGCTTTAGCTTTCTTCAAGTTATGAGATTTTTGGGGCCCAAGCTGCCAATTATTCTGTATTAATACAGTTAACAACCTCCCTGTGGCCTTTCCACGCAATCTCTCTACAAATGTATGTCATCAGAAATGAACAACAGTAATTATAATATCCTGTTCAACAACATCCAGCAAAGTAGACCTCCAGACCCGACTGCACCTCTTACATGTGTGAGATGAATGCTTCTAACTAATAACAACCTGTTCTGTTTAGCAAAGTTTAGAAATGAATCATCTTTGTCTTCATGTTGGTTTACCCTTTTACAGTTTAACCATCATAGGATCAGCTCCTCCTAAACAACACAAACTAAATACAAGAAGGAAAAAACCTTGAAAATGGTGGGTTCAGGTTTAAGTTCCTGTTCCGGTTTTAGCTGGGATACAGTTAATTTTCTTCCTAGTAGCTGGCACAGTGCTGTGTTCTGGATTTGGTGTGAGAATAATGTTGATAACACACCAGTTGTGAAGTAGGTATTGTGAAGTAGTGTCCTTCACAAAACCTTCACAACACCTAGTTGCTCTAAATGAAGGACTTTTTCAATCTCATGCCCTGCCAGTGAGGAGGGGCACAAGAAGCTGGGAGGAAGCAGAGACAGAGCACCTGATCTGGACTAGCCAAAGGGGTATTCCATACCATAGCACATCATGATTAGTGTACAAACTGCAAGGAGTCACCCAGAAGGGACCAATCACTGCTTGGGTCAGGCTGGGTATCAGTCAGTTCGCAGTGAGCAACTGTATTGTGCCTCACTTGTGTTTCTTGAATTTTATTCCTCCTTCTCTCTTCTTTCCTATTATTATAATTATTATTACTATTGCTGTCGTTATTATTTCTATTATTATTATATTTTACTTCATTTGAATTATTAAACTGTTCTTATCTCAACCCTTGGCTTTTCTCTTCTTCCTATCCTCTCCTCATCCCACCTGGGGAGGGGACACAAAGTGAGTGAGAAGCTGCATGGTACTTAGCTACTGCCTGGGGTTAAACCATGACAGTCCTTTCTGGCACCTAACATGGGGCATGAAGAGTGGAGACACAACAGTTTCTGATGTCAAGAGTGCATGATGTCTCTGAGAAAAAGGGAAAAATGAGCTTTCAAGAATACATCAAGCAGAAAGGAAAAAAAGAAGAGAGGAGCTTAGCATCACCTGACAAATGAGTACAATTAAGGCTATACTTCTACACCTTTTGAGTCAGTGATATATATTACTATAACTTAACTGAATAGTGTTCAGGAATAGCTGTTCCAGAATAACTATTCCATACTATTTCCATGTCTGAACATTTTTTTTTCTCCATTATAGCTCCTTAGACTTTTGTTGGTTTTTTTTTTTTAATTTTTATGACCAAAAAAGCCCACATATAACCTGAGGACATCTGCCAAATTTTGTATTTCAAGATTAAACCACAAAGTATACGTTGATTTCTTAAGTTGTCAATGCTTAAAGGTTTACTGTTACATTAGTCATTAAAAATAATACACTTAACTCTTTGGTTTTGCACTTAATTTTTCCAGGTTTATTTTTAAAATCAATGGTATAAGGCAATTTAATGGATTTCAGAGGAAATTTCTTGGGTTTTCTTTCTTGGAGCTTATTGAATGAACTAATCCATCACTTCTGAAAGGAAATAAAACACCTGTTTACCAATACACAATAGGACACTACCCAGCAATGCTACCCAACAGCATGCCCAGAGAACCTCTTTGTGTTACATTCATGATACTCATTCAAATTGCAGGAGAAATCACTCAGACTGGAGTTGAGTAATATGGAAAGGCACCACAGTGGTCACTCCAGGCACTGTGTCGATGGAAACACAGCTCTCAGAGTTCCATAACCCCCCGAAACCTCCTATCCTAGAAATCATACTGCATCATGTGTGTCCCTAAAATGCTACTGCAGCATAAGGATACTTCTTCACTTTGACAGCCAACTGTTGGTTCAATAGGAGCAAATACAGTTATTACCTAATTTTCCATGGACAGTGACTGATGCTTTCAGGTATGCCTTAGAGCTCCCCTGCTTGTGCACTCACTCAGAAACACCAGATGAGCCCAACATTCAACATTTTATATCAGACCTTAGGCTTTTCTCTTGCACATGCTTAGACATGTTCATCTACTACCAAAATGACCAGAGGTTCAGCATTAAAAACCCTATCAAATTCTCCCTCTATTAAACAACAGTCTGATACTGCAACCTACTTTGTAAATAGAGCTCAGGATCCTGTATTCTTCCCATTATACAACCTGAATAAAAACATCTCTTTTTCTTGTCTACATAATTTTGTAAATTCTTACCAACCTGACATCTACTTACCTCCATCCTCCAGTTCATCTGTTTTATTTCTTGATGATTTACCTATTTAATGCTGTTTTTAGTGTCATAATGGAAGAGGAGAAAAAGCACGCCTGTCAATCACTATTTCCATAGCTTACATTGTCTCCCAGCCTCAAGCATTCACTCAGGAGCACTTAAGTTTCATCCATGACAGCCAGTTCTATTTAAGTCATTATTTACCATTATTCTCTAAACTTAAGCAAAATTTCCAACATACACCAATATGTTAGACACAAATGAGCATGAGGAAGCTTAGATCCGAAATTTGTCTTTCCATTTTTGTTAAGACGTCAATGGGATTAATATTCTTTCAGTAAATAAGTTCATCAACATAAAGCCATCTAACTACATGATTCAGATTGCAAAATAAAACAAATACAGAGCTATCACAGCATGATGCTAAAAGCTGTCCATCATCGTGCTTTGCCTGGCAGGAGATCAGGAGTTATGAAAAGTATGCTCTCTCCAGAAGCAGGCATTTACACAAATTAGGTATAATTTAAGACTTGTACATAATCCTTGGAAATTTAACACCAATGATTTGAAATTTTTTATATATGTATATATTCTCATATGTATATATATGAATGATGCAAGTACACTGAATATTAAATATGTTATATACCAGTACTTGGAGGAGGAGAGGTTGTAGCCTATCATAATTTGCCCCATCCTAACAGCAGATGTTGCTTTAATGGAAACTGCATAAAAACACTCAGACAAGCAACTGCTCAGTCCTGCAAGCTGCTGATTTACTACCTCAGTGCAGTGGCAACAGAAGGTACCAAGCAGCTTGAAGGGTCAGCCTTAATACCTTGCACTGATAAAGGGTGCTGCAGTTACAAAATCTTTTGCAAATAATTAAATCAGGTTTATGACACTTCTGTGCATTACACAAGTTTGATGGCAACACTGAGCTTTTTGTAAAGCCCTAAGTCTTGGAACTTTGAGGAACCTTATAAGAAAAACTGTGGTCTCGCTCTTGAAAGTTCATTAATGGCCAGCCTTAATATTGGAATAAAAAAAATGAACTGTGATCCAGCTGTAGCCAGATAATAAATCAAGCTGGGTCAGATGTCCATAAAGCAAAAGAGGAGAAGCTTTTCAATCAAAGGAAGAATGAGAATTTGAGACAAATCTATACACTGTTCTATACAGCATGCTATTAGTAAAATTTTCCTAACAGGTCTCCTTGCAACATAGGTGTGGGTTTTGTTTTTGTTTTTAACCTGCAACACAGGATGTCAACATCCCGTATTTCAAACCAACCCCAAATTTTTCCTCTCTTTTAGGAACTCTTGGCTATAGAAAGCAGGACCTGTAAGTCACAGTGTGCTGCCTCAGCAGTAACTCTGCCAGCTGTACCAGTAAGTACAGCAAAGACAGATCAAGTCAGTAGATTATCTCACACAGTGACTATCAGTGAATACCTAAAGTCTAAAAGGATACAGCAAGCATATAGCATATATTATTTCACCAGCTTCCCAGCCTGCATATGGCTCAGGGACTTCAGACAGAGGTGTTATCATTGCGTGTTAACAGCAGTGGATGGATCTTCCTCCTGTAAAATTATCTAAACGTACTAATAGCTTGCATCAGCCACTAGCATCCCTTATTTTCCATGCCAACAAGATCCACAGTTCCTGTATGTCTATGTCCTAGGAAGTAATTAACCCTAAACTCCAGGCCAGGATAGGGTATGGTTCACTATTAAGCCACACATGCTCATACACAGTAGAACCGCTTTGAAATGGGAGATACAAGGGCTGCCAGCATCTGCGGGACCACAGCACTGTGTAATATGCAGAAATAGTACAGTGCTACCTGCACACAAAGGTAGGGTTCAGCCACACAAAAAAATGCTACTGCCTTTAACAGAAACCATACAGATGCCCTGGAAAAGATGGAAATGAAGGATCTGTCTGGGTCTTTCACGATACTCTCATTCTCTCTTTCCTTTGGGCATTTTGATGTAATTTATTGGGGAATTAAGGCATAATCAGAGCAGCTTCATGCAGTAGAAAAATACTACAACAGATAACTCCATGTCATGGCAAACTTAACGCTGAAAAAGCTGTTGGACTTTTTCTGCTTATGAACACAGAACAGGCCCCCTGGCACACTACACGTTGCTGGAGCAGAAGAACCATCTTCTCCCAGGAACTTCTGCCTGCCCTGACTTTTCAGTGGTTATGCCAAGTATGCCCGTACATGATGTGTACTTGCCATTTTTCTTCCTTGCCGTAACATGAAGCCAAACATATAACCAACTGATCTGTCAAGATAAGACAAATTTTTAGCAATTAAACATCTGTTCAACAACTGAACCTCATTTACAAATTGAGGTCCCCATCTCTTCTAACATTCAATTTTCTTCTTTGATGAAATCAAAAGCTAACACCACAAATTCACTTCGTAACATGCTAGGTTTTCTAAAAAGCTACAAGCAATGTTTAAAACAGCTGTCATGGTTTAAGCCCAGCTGGTAACTCAGAACCACGAGGCTGTTCGCTCACACCCACCTCTCCTTTCCCTCTGCTCTGGATAGGATGCGGAGAAGAACTGAAAGAATGTAAACCCCATGGGTTGAGATAAGAACAATCCAACAACTCAAGAATGATATAAAACTACTATTACTGCTACTAATAATAATGATAAGGGAAATAACAAGGGGAGATAATAAAAAACTAAAAGGGGAAAGAAAAAAAAAACAATAAACACAAGTGATGCACAATGCAATTGCTCACCACCTGTTGACTGATACCCAGCCCAACCCAAGCAGCGATGCATCCCTTCTGGGTAACTCCCCACTGTTTCCATACTGCACATGACATGCTGTGGCATGGAATACCCCTTTGGCTAGTTTGGGTCAGGTGTCCTGTCTCTGCTTCCTCCCGGCTTCTTGTGCCCCTCCTCATTGGCAGAGTATGAGGGACTGAAAAGTCCTTGATCAGGATAAGCACTACTGAGCAACAACTAAAACATTGGTGTATTACCAGCATTGTTCTCAGACTAAAGCCAAACACAGCAACGCCACAGCTACTAGGAAGGAGGAAAAAAATAACTGTTAGAGCTGAAACCAGGGCAACTGCCAACACAAAGGTGAGGAGAAAGGAGAGGAACAGCTACATGACAAGCCTGTGAGAAGAAGTTGAGAAATGTGACATGACACACAGGTCGCAGCAGGTGACATATGATTTACTGATGGTAAGTAAGGGCCCACCTAGTACTTTCTACTGTCAGTAATAATACCATACCGAAGACACCTTCTCTTGGGGGAATCGGACTGCCTGATGAAGATATTCTCAGAACAGATGTCTTATTTACTGAACTAATTCTTTTGTGATGACCTTGATCGATATTATTGATCAATAACACCAGAAGCAGGGCATCCGACACTTGCACATTCTTCTAAATTTAAAAAACCCTTTAATCTCTCCTTACCTTACCAAACACATCAGCCTGTGGTGTCAAGTTTCAACCTATTCCTCAGCAAACTTTAAAGCACATTTATGTTACAAGGACGCTGTTGCAACATCAGTTTCCTTCTACCAGGATACACTCACCCTCCAGCCCTGGGATTTGGATTATTGCTGAGTAAAACAGGGTGGTGAAACTATTATTGCTGAATTGCTCATGATTCATAGTTGGTAATAACCACCTCCAAATGTAAAATTCAAATTTACATTCTCATAATCAAAGGTCAGAAAGAAACAGCAAGAATGGGTCATTATTCATAGCAGTTAAAACTACACACTTACACTAGCTACTTTATATAATTCTTAGACAAACTGTGACTACACCTGTAAAGAATGTGATATATACAGAACTAAGGATTTATAGCTTCTTGTATAAATCCTGCTGCATTTCCCTATAACAAAAGCTTTTTCATGCAATATTAATGTGCCATTGCTTAACACACAGTTCTCCAAATATTTAGTCTCCTAAGTGTCTCTTCTTTTTGTAGAAAAGAAGAGCAAGTGACAACAGACTGGCTCCCCAGCATGGGAACACCTTCTGCCAGCACTCAGTGTTGCAAGTGAGGCGAATCCACTCACTGTTGCTCTTTAGCCAAAGGTATGCACATAAAAAAAGCAACTTAAAAAAAAAAAACAAAACCTGCCTAAAACACCAGGTTTAAGTCTTACCTATGTACCACAATAGCCAAATTATTATCATCTAAAAGATGTAAAATGCTACGAGCATAGGCATACAAGAGGGCTTTATACAATACTCAATTATTTTTGCCTACAAATGCCCAGCATTTGGCATATCTAAGCCTCCTTAGAACCATCAGACAGAAGGCAAGAACTTGTCAGTTGAACCGGTATCCGGGAAGGTCATAATCATGACAGCATGAAAGACTGTTTGTCTGATCCTCCACATATGTCTTTGAGACAAGCTGATCTGCAAGAATAAGAAGACACTTGCTTTACAGAGTACCAATATAAGCTAAATAGTGATGCAGACTTGCATTTTACCGGTTTCCAGGCTGTTTTATTCTCAGTAATCAGAGCCTACACATTTAGTAACTAACTGTTGAACCAATCACTACATCAGAATGGGGTACTTTGGCCTTTTTCCCTTTTGAACTTTTATTATTTTTAATAAGAATGGCGAGTTCTTTATAATCACTAAGTACAAAAGACTTCAGCTTTAATTTAGACCAAGCACAGAAGCTTGGCATGAGGAACAGAAATATAAAGAACTCTTATTGCTCTTTAAAAAAATCAAAAGTAGCACCTTATCAGCATAATGGCAGCATTATATAAAGAGCTTTCTTGTGCTATTTTCATACCACTATTTCTATTAAATCATTGAGAATAAACATCTATTTTCATTTACTAATCTTTTTCACCAATTAGAATCTCTCTGAATCTGTGTACAGTAGTAATGTCTTTTCACTTGCTTGCATCTCAATTAAAATCAGCCTATGCTGACTTTCATTTTTACAGTACATCTGCCTATTTCACATCATAGCACCTTCATGACCCCGAGACAGTCATGAGCCTTTAATATTTTATTTTGACCTTGTTACGTTACTGGAACCATCAAAGATTTTTCTTCTTTCCTCAGTAAGCATTTTTTTATCCTTCTTGAAATACAGAGTGTGTGTGAAAACATGTAGATGAGAATTATGCTGCCTTTAAACAACATAAACAAGATGTCTTTGTTCATTTAATTAAAAAAAAAACCAACACTTTGTTGCCATTCAATTTATTACAGGAATTAGTTTTTTATCCATAAACTTCATTCTTATTTAAATGAGGATCACTGCTTCAATGATACTTAAAGGCCTTTTCCCCTGAGCTTCAGGACAGAAAAACAGGGTTTGATTTTCAATTAAAAAGAAATAATCATCAATAACTGGTGATTTATTTAAATGAATTTAGAGCAGTCTTCTACACTGCTATAGAGTACCACTACTCAGGTATCTGAGTTTACAAAAGCAGGAGAATGCAGGGAGAAGCAGTATCTTTTATTAGAGCAGCAGACACAGCTGAAAAGTAAAAATACCTTGACAAGACACACAAATCCTCCTCCAGGCCTGTAGCAGAAATTGCCTATGAATTTCAAATCTATCATCTGGTCTAATAACAGGTATTACTTGAAATGCACACAGCACATGCAGAACCACCAGTTCAGATGGGAAGCAGAAAAGTGCAGAGCTATCCTTTCAGCCTAAAATCTGCAAATTTATCTCTGGAACTTGTAGAGCACACAAGATATAGGGTACTGGCACATACATTTACACTTTTGCCTTGGGTCTTCATCCAAACTGTCCTAGTGTTATCACTCTCACAGCACAGAAGTTTTGCCCACTTCATACTGGCTTTAGATGGCACAACTGCACAGAGGCAGAGATGTTTGATGCCTAGGAATACTGCTGTGTGGAGCCCAGCTGGGAAGCATGCTGGTTTTTTTTTCACAGAATCATAGAATAAACTGGGTTGGAAAAGATGTTTAAGACCATCAAGTCCAATCATTAACCCAGGACTAGCCTAACCCTAACTCTAAACCAAATCATTGAGGGCTGCATCTACACAGTTTTTGAACACTTCCAGGGAAGGTGATTCCACCACTTCCCTGGGCAGCCTGTTCCAACGCCTGATCACCCTCTCCATGAATAAATTTTTCCTAATATCCAGTCTAAACCTCCCCTGGTGCAGCTTGAAGCCATCACCTCTTGTCTCATCACTTGTTACTTAGGAGAAGAGACTGACCCACATCTCACTACAACCTCCTTTCAGGTAGTTATAGCATATAATGAGCCTTCTCTTCTCCAGCTTAAACAACCCCAGTTCCCTCAGCCCTTCCTCATCACACTTGTTCTCCAGACCCTTCAGCAGATCCACTGCCCTTCTCTGGACCTGCTCCAGCACCTCAATGTCTTTCTTGTAGCGAGGGGCCCAGAACTGAACACAGGATTTGAAGTGTGACCTCACCAATGCTGAGTACAGGGGGATGATCACTGCCCTGGGCCCTGCTGGCCACACTATTGCTGATACAGGCCAGCATGCTCTTAGCCTTCTCGGCTGTCTGGGCACAAGCTGGTTTGTATCCAGCAGCCATTCAGTCAGCACCCCCAGGGCCTTTTCCACCAAGCACATTTCCACCCACTCTTCCCTAAGCCTGGAGCATTGCATGGGGTTATTGTGGCCCAAATGCAGGACCCAGCACTTTGCTTTGTTGAACCTTATACCACTGGCCACAGCCCATCGATCCAGCCTGTCCAGATCCCCCTGCAGAGGCTCCCCATCCTTCAGCAGATCAACACTCCCAGCCAACTTGGCATCATCCACAAATTTACTGGGGGTGCACTCAATCCTCTCATCCAGATCATCAATGAAGATATTAAACAACACTGGCCCGAACACCAAGCCCTGAGGGACACCAGTAGTGACCGGTTGCCAACTAGATGTGATACCATTTACCACCACTCTTTGGGTTCAGCCATCCAGCCAGTTTCCAATTCAGCAAAGAATCCACCTTTCCAGGCCATGAACAGCCAGTTTCTTCAGAAGAACGCTCTGGGAGACAGTTTCAAATGCTTTACTTAAATCCAAATAGACAACGTCCACAGCCTTTCCTTCATCAACCAGGCAGGTCACCTTATGGTAGAAGGAGATCAGGTTGGTCAAGTAGGACCTGTCCTTCATGAACCCATGCTGACTGGGCTTGATCCCTCCATTTTCCCATGGAAAACATGCTCTATGACCTTACTTAGGATCATCTGCTCCATAAAAAGCTCCTTAGAGAAGCAGAGCAGGGACAGCCAAAAAGGTCTTTTCACTCAAGCCTGTATTTACATTCCAGAAAGCAGAGCCTCAAGTTCATCAGTCATGTACAATCAGTATTCGGCTACTGGGTTGAGGAAACTGGAGGCAGCTAGTGACAAATCAGGGGAGGTGAATTGTTTGCCAGGAAAAAACTGAAAAGTTTCAACAACAACAGCAAAAAGTTTTTGAAAAGAAAGATCAGAATGAGGGAGAATAAGAGTCAATACTAAGATGGGGAGCATGAAAGTAATATGTCTACCATAAGGAGAAAGCAGCATGAAGAAAAACTTGGAAACATGTACAGCCCTCTTCAGAGGATAGGAGAGAAAGAAAAGATGCTGCTTGTGGCTTAATCATCTAGGGAGAAGAACAAAATTTAGGTGCTTGCAAGAAATACAGCTAATAGATCACCTGGGCATGTGCTATAAAAGAGATTACAGGAAAGTAAAGTGGAATTCCCAATGGAAGTAATTATAATTTCAGCACTTCATATGCTGTGCAGATTTACCCAAGGCCCAAAGAAGCATACTTAATTTAACTGCTTATCATGACCACTTTCTTCCCTCAGCACAGTATACCTTTCTCCCCCAGCCACCTTCAAATGCGACCATTGGCAGTCAGAGCAGCTTAAGTTTTATCACCCAACGCAGAGAGCTATATATGAAGAAATACAATACAAATACCCGTGGCTCTCCTGTAGATTTTGTTACCAGTGAACGCTAGCTTACTGAAAAAAATCCTTCATAGGCTCCTGTTAGATGGAGCCCTTGACAAGCACCTAATATTATTGAACCTATAATTAGCAGCCTCACAGCAGCTGTTGAAATGAGTACACAGACCACAGACACAAGCTCTGAAGGAGAGACAGGTAAAGGAGCAACAAATGCCTAAGTATGAACATTTGCTTTACCATTAGTTGATATCTGAAGTTATAGCTTTCCATGCACATTAGCTGTGCAACAGCTACAGCTAACCACAGTGCCTTGTCACTGTGCAGGTAGTGCTTATAAATGACTGCTCCAGAACAGAACCAAAATCTGGTACAGACAAAAGATCAAGCAAAGACTACAAATCCCACTTGCACATTTATGGAAACTTAAGTGGGCAAGCAGAACATCTACACCAAAAAAATTCCTGCGCAGCTTCCTCACATTAAATATATTTGAACTGTTTATCTTTTTTTCCTCATTGACATGAGTTGGCAAGAATTGAAACAGAAACATTACATTGCAAATGGTTGTCTGCAGTAACACGTTCTCAGGCTTCAGCAGTCAGCATTCATGAGCTGACTTACCCCCCTCCTGGGTCTAACATGACTACATTGTTCCTACAACACATCTGTACTCAGTTGTAAAGAAGAGTAGAGATGGACACTGTCTAAGGTAGGAGAACTATCAGTATTTTAAGAAAGGTGGGTAAGAGATAGAGAAATCATCCCTTTAAAAAAAAGTGAATAAAAATTCTCATCTGCCACTCAAACTCTAATTTCCACTACTACAACAAACCTTCTTACTCCTTGTAAGACAGATTCTAGTTAACCCTTGCCTTTCCATACAGGCAATAGAGGCTAACCAAACTCTTGATGTGGACAGAAGGAACCTAGAGATGCTCTGCACTACACTGTGTTCAGATGTGCCAGAATGTGCCTATCAGTCCAACTTGTGCTCACGCACAGGAAGTGAACCCAAATTTGTCCTGTGCATGGACAAATGCTAAACTACTCTTAAAGACGGGAAGAAGATCTGGCAATACATTACACAGCTTGATCAAGGCCAAGCATCAGTCAATGATAGATCTGAGTTCTACAGTCTGCTATCAACCACAAACTTCACTTCCTTTTCCATTAGTAAAATGTACTGTGGTACTATAACATTCCCTCTTCTGTGGAATAGAAATACTTAAGACTATTTAGAAGTCATCATATTGGTAAGTTAAACATACATATAAATTCTACCAAATTAAATTTAACAGCAAGACTGTTTGGTTAGATTATGTAAACAATATGCTGCAAGACTTGCCGAGTTCTGAGAACTGAAACCACAGACAGACAAAATACATCTGGACACAGTCAGATATGGTGTGTCTGCTAACATTGGAAACTTCATCATGCTGCAGCAAATATAACTTTTGATTAGGATGTGCATAGAAGAAATATAGACTGAATGCACTGAAACAAAAAGAAAACCCACTCCAAGGCTGTAAGTGCCAAGGGCACTCAGTTATTTTATGAAGCACTTGACAATATTTATTAGTTGTATTACTGCAGCATCGAAGAGCCCCAAGCATGGGCCAAGGCTCAGCTGTGCTCATCCTTGCAAAAATACAAAACAAAAGATAAACCATGAAGTGCTGCAGCCTGTAGCTAAGGGCTTCACACAACGCAGGGAACTGACAAGTGGCCAAACCCCTGACTTTTAAGTATCTACATCTAAAACCCAGAGCTCAGCTCCTTGGCTAGATGTTAAGTTTGGTGCTAGATTCACCTGCTGAGCAGGAGGCCATCTGGAGTTAGTCAATAGCCACTGCTCATACCAAGGATGCGCCTGAGCTCCCACCCTTCACTGCAGTTCAGGCATTTGAACCAAGACTGCAAAGGAGACACATCTGTCAGTTCTGGAGGCAGATCCTGGAACCTAGATTCAGTAGAGCCAGAGGGGATTCAACAGTGTGCACTCAGCATCCCTTCTCCAGACGCTGTAACAGTATGCAAGAAAGATCTTGAGATCCATGGAGCAAGGAAGTTATGCATGGAGCAACATGCTTCTGCAGCTTAATGGGTAGAGCACCAGGGAAGAGAGACCCAGGATCCTGTCAAGGCTTTTAGGGTTGTTTCTGGTTTCATCACCTAACTTTGATGTAAAAATATACAAATGATCCACAAAATGAAAATCCCATTGCCTTAATGAGTACCTTAACTAGCAAAATATTGAGCTGGGTTGTCTCTTCCTTGTTTTCATTCTGGTCTTGCAACTCTTGCATTGTGAACGTGAACACAAGGCAGAATTTCTCATGCCTACTTCTTTCAAGTGCTTTCTAGTTAAAGCAATCAGGGCTTGCAATGTTTGTATTTTTTATTAAAAGAATTGGAATAAATATTTACTTTTAGGACCCAGTTATTTGTTTGGATCTGGCTGCAAGTGCCGCACGCTGGAACAGTGACACGGAATAGAGAAAATTATGTAAGTCACATACACCATCTTTAAATAAAATCCAAAACAACATAGTTGCTCATTGCCTTTTAAATGTATTTCTATTTTTCTACAGTTGTATTGATAGTCAAAGGAGCTTGCCTACTTTTCACAGCACATATTGCTATGTTTTAGAAGCACTCTTACAAACTCTCAATCTGGCACCTCAAATAAAACACTGAGTCACAAATCCCTTGAACCCCAAAGTTGTTCATCCTTCTATTTACTCCGTCAGCCCACTAAAATGCCAGGATAGTATTCCTCTCTGCCAATTTCTCCTAATTTAAATATCAAAATAACTGCTCGTGAGCTAAGCAGCAGGCGGTGGCACCGTTCTATCACTGCTTTCAATTTCAGGCTGCCTTGCCTAGAAATGCACCGTAACTTTTCTGTCTTCCTGCAGGTCCGCAGCGGAGCCGGAGGGGCAGCAAGACGCCCCACGCTACCTCCCATCACAGCACCCCAAAACCCAGAGGTGGCACAAGCTTCTCAACCCGCGCACGGCCCCCGCGGCAGAAACCGTGGGGCGGTTTTTCACCTGGAGCATTTATGTACCCGGACAGGGAATTTCATCATTCCCAGTACTGCAGTAATATGGCATTCCAGTATCAGAACCCCCCCGTGTGCCACGATGCCCACCAAGGGGCACGTCGGGCAGCCCCTGACCGGCGGGGCAACCTGGTGGCTCGCGCAGGATCCCGCGCCGAGGAGCGATACGGAGCCGTTTCTGCTCCGTGGGGACCGCGGCAGAGGACACCCGTCAGCAGGGCGAGGTGGTCTCTTAATACCCTCGACCACCCAACCCTCTAGGCGGGTGCTCCCAGTAACGTGCCGGCCGCGGGCGCGCCCCTTCCCGAACCGGGAAGGATGCTGCTTTCCCGGAGAGGGGGTCCCTTAGCTCCCGCCCCACACAAAGGCACAGCGGGGAGGGGAGCCGGGCCCCACGTCGCCTCTGCCTTCACGGCTGTCCCGGCGCCGGGCAGGGGAGGGCGGGACAGCGAGAAGCTCTGCAGACAGGTAGCTCCCTGCTAAAATGGAGGGAGGGGAGAAATGCGGCGCCCTCCGGAGAAACTTACCTGAGGAAACCGACGAGCCGGACAGACTGGAGTTACTGGATGCTGCCATGGTCCCTCCTCCTTGCCTCTTAGCTGCGAGCACCGCGTCTGCCGCCGCTGCTGTCCGGCCGCCGCTGCCGCCAGCCCATCGCAAAGTGCCGGAGCTGCGCCGCGCCGAGCCGCCGCTGCAGCCCGCGCTGGGCTCCCCGCGCTGCCGGGGAGCGGGTGGCTGCGGCGCCCCGCCGAGGCGCTACCGGCCGCTCTCCGGGGCTGGGCGAAGCCGCTCGGCAGGTCAGGGAAAGGGCCCCGCGGCGCTCCCACTGCCTCTGTGCGCCTGGCGAGCGGGGCTCACCTTGTGACGGGGCAGGGAGAGCCGCCCTGCCAGCGCCTTCCCTCGCCTCCTCCCTTCCCTTCCGTCCCTTCCCCGCCTCCTCGCGAGCAGCGCTGACAGCCCGCCGGGGAGACCCGCTGCCGCCGCCCGCCGCAGCTCCCCTCACGCACACAAAGGAAGCGGCGGCGCTGCCGGCCGGGCTGCCGGCCCTGGCTCAGCGGGCAGGGTGGGTCCCGCGCGGGCGAGCCCTGCCAAGCCGCTGCCAAGCCCCTTTCCGGCCGCCGCCGCCGCCTGGCACGGGGCTGGCGGCGAGCGCGGCCCCTGCCATGTACCGGCGCCCGTCCCGGCGGGGTGGCAAGCGCCTGTTGAGCGCCTCGTCCCGGCGCCCCCCTCGCCGGTGCCGCAGTGTGGGCTCCGCGCTCGGCTGCGTTCCCACTCCCTGGCCCCTCCGGCAATACCCTCACCTCTACCTCGGAGACCCCCGGTATCTCTCAGCTACGGCTGGGGCAGGGCTTCGCCCCTCGCCGCCCTTTGTCCACCTCCTTCCCCTAGCGGGTTGCCCTCCTTTCTCGCGGGTCTCCTCTTCCACCTAACACATTCCCACCTTCACCTTTCTGCCCTTTGCTTTTTCTCCTCCCTCCTTCCTGTTTTCTTAAAAAAAAACAGGCCGACACCAACCCCCCGCCAGGTGCGCTGTGGGGTCCCGGTCCCGCCACAGGTAGGTTCAACCCTGTTATCCCCTTCTGCAATGTTCCGGGCCTTGCGACTCTGGGGGAACTGGGAGGGAACTCTCCGGGCAGGCTGCCAGGGTGCAGAGGGGATTCGTGACAGCCTGGGCCACTACCCCGTATCGTAATGGGCAAGTGGGAAAAGAGGAAGAGCCGAGAAAGCATCACTTGGAGGCTTCCTCCTGTTGACTGTCCTTCGTGCTCATTTCGCAGTGCTTTATCACCAGCCAAATCCTCCGTCGCGTTTTGTACAGTGAGGCTGCAGGAAGGTGGTCAGCTGCCATACGGTTTGTCAAGAGGAGAGTGGCAAAGTCTTGCTGGCACAGGATCTGTAAGAAGCTTACAAACCGTTTGCCTTGATTTATGAAAGCCTTCCACGTTTCATAACAGTCTGTAACACAAAGTTACTTCGGGATGAGCGAGGAAGCACATTAAAGTTTCCTTGGCAGACGAAGCCTTACCCACCCAGCTCCAGCTCCGCAGCGTATCGAAGGAGCATGCAACCCGCCTGCCCTCCCTGTAACCAGCACTCGGCCGCTTCTCTTGCTCCCAGAGCCAAAATACAGCCCGGGCTTCCCAGACCCTGCAGTCGCTTCCCATTTTTTCCTCTAGAAAACCGGTACAGGGACCCCCTCTAGCGGCAGAGACACCATCGGCAGCGATCGGCGCTGCGAGTCCCGCACGCCCTTGGGATCGATTCCCGCGTGGAGCTTCCGGGACGCGGCTTTCCCAGGCTTTGTTTTGTAATGACGGCTTGTTCCACATGAGCAAGAACGAGCTTTAAGCCAAGCCTTAGCACTAACTCTCATTAATCTCTAAATTGCCACGTGACGGATGTAAAAAACAGGACAGGCGTGTCACTGCTTTTTGGTCTTTGGCCACGTACTTTGTGTCACGCGTTTGAAAGATTGAATGCTGAGGACAAAATGAGAAAGGCAGAAAATTCTTTTATCTTCTGGATTAGCTCATAAAACCAGGCTGATACACAGGATGTAGGAAAATACTACAGTAAATGTCAAGATTGCACTGGTAAATTGTCCACTTGTAGAGTATGTGATTTTTTGAAGTGGTATTCACTCATCTCCTACATGTTGCTTTTTTTCTGTTCCTCCTGCTATATCTTTCTTTGCCTCCTTGTGGTCCATGTCTTCATTTCTCCATCCGTTATCTAGCGCTGTCTTGCCCTCATGTCTCTCCAGCAACTGCTGGAAACCTGTCTCATAGGATCAGTGAAATACGGTGGTGTTAACAACCCTGGCAGAATCTGCAGGGAAAGGGGTAAATAACCTAAAGGAGAGAAAACCCCCTCACTCTGATGAGACTTTGCAGACAGAAAAGAATTTTAATAATTAGTTTTAAATTATCTTCCCAGCCATAAATCTGGATAAAGCAGGAGGGGAATTTCTTCAAAGAATGACTATTCCAGGTATTCCGATAATTGCAAATGGAGTATTTTCTGTCTATAGTAAGTGAGTCTGGACATGTCTGATGATGAACATGTGTACCTTTGATGGACAAGCAACTGTTGATAATCTTCACCTGGAGTATTGTGTCCTCAGCATAAAAAGAACATGGAACTGTTGGAACAAGTCCAGAGAAGGGCCACGAGGATTATCAGGGGACTGGAGCACCTCCCGTATGAAGACAGGCTGAGAAAGTTGGAGCTGTTCAGCCTGGAGAAGAGAAGGCTGCGTGGAGACCCCATAGAAGCCTTCCAGTATCTGAAAGGGGCCTACAAGGATGCTGGGGAGGGACTCTTCATTAGGGACTGTAGCGATAGGACAAGGGGTAATGGGTTAAAACTTAAAGAGGGGAAGTTTAGATTGGCTATAAGGAGGAAATTCTTTCTTGTTAGGGTGGTGAGGCACTGGAATGGGTTGCCCAGGGAGGTTGTGAATGCTCCATCCCTGGCAGTGTTCAAGACCAGGCTGGACGAGGCCTTGGGTGATATGTTTTAGCATAAGGTGTCCCTGCCCATGCAGGGGGGTTGGAACTAGATGATCTTAAGGTCCTTTCCAACCTTGACTATTCTATGATTCTATGATTCCATGATAACAACAGGTATGAGGTTGTGTAATCTCAATTTCCACAACATTGAAAGGTAAATTAATAAAGTTAAATGAACTATATTACAGATTAAAAGAAACTCACATTTCAAGACATTTTTTGTTAGGAGCAATGAACATAAAACCATGAAATTAGACGGGAAATTACTAGATAAAAGGGGAAACAAATTTAAAAGAAATAAAATAGTCTTCTTATGTGAAAAAAAGTGCAAATTAAAGACAATGCGATCAAATATCAGTTCTCTAGTATAGAAACTATGAATAGAGTCTGTCCTATGAATAGGTTTGTGCAGGGCCCAGATTCATGCTTGCACAATAACTGCACTTTTATGAGAAGTCCAGCTTCCCAGAATTTTGAAGAACTTATAAAAATCTCATTTCCCTATGCATGACCTTAGAAGCTCTCCATGGATGGGCATTGCCATTGACATTAACAGTGACTTGCAAAGGAAAAATACCAAATTGTGTGCTTTGTATTACACATGCGAAGAATCTGAAAGTTCTCTGGTTTTCATTCCTGGGGGAGATTCCTTCAGTATTTCTTTGCTTCTAGATTGGTTCAATGCAGTTTTTTACTGACAGATTTTCAATGTCTGTTTTTGGGGGGCTTCTCCCCCCCTCACCCTCCCCCCCTTCTTTTTTTTTTAATGAAGACATAAGGGAATTTTATCTGAATTCCAAAATAGTGACTGCCTGCCTCAAGCTAAAGCCCATCTAGCAATGCGATACTTGAAATAGCATTTAACTTGCTACAGAAGAGGCTGTTGTATTCCAAAAGCTAATAGATGTGGGAGTTGGAAGATTAAAGGGACCCAAAAGCTTTGCTGCTTGTTTCCAAAGAAATCTAGGTAAGTATCTAAAAGGTTTCTCCAAACTTTCAGTGTATTAGGTTATTTCTGTACCCTAATTATCCACTCTTCTGCATGGTAGGATTCCTATTCAAGTTAGGGCCTATACACATTTTGTTCTCCAATAACCCAAAATGAGTAAATACCATGGAATTACAACAAATAAGGCTTACATCCTAAGACCTGTTGAACCCAAGAGGAAAGTAAATTAAATTACATTTGGAAGGACCTATCTTTCACAGTTTAATTCTGAATCTGTTGAGGTTTATGCACAATTTCATTGTCACATGAACTATGGTGGAATGATGTATTTTGGTAAAATTTTAGATATGAGCAGAATGAGGACCTGCATTTGGAAAGCCATCAGTGAAAACCATAGTGACTTTGACAGCTGGGGACATACCTATGTTGCTTCTGTGCTATGGAGTGGCCTGTGGAGTGGCCTTGCTTCCCCAGCCAACTGGCAGGTACTGATTTGTGTCCTTATTTCAAAATGAAGGCTCTGCAGAGCTGAGTGGCCACCTGCCTACTGCACCGTCATAACTAGCTTGCAATGACTTTGTGAAGGCAAGGCAAATTCTAGACAGTAAATAGGTTTTCATGTTCACATGTGATAAAATCAAGCAGAAAGTCACCCTTCCCCAGACAGCAGGATGAAAACCTAGAAATAACAAATAAAGGAAAGGGGACAGGACTGCATGACTTTTCTTCAAGAAGCCAGATTTTTCCCTTTTGACCAAATCGCTTATTGCATATCTAAGCATCCACACATATTTAACGTCCTGGTTTCCTCTCATTCAACTTTAGATATAGTAGGCACTTTCACTGTGGAGGCAAAGACCTCTGCTTAGAACTTCTTTCATTTTATTAACTTGTCAGAATGCTTCCTACTGCAATAAAAACAATCTGAAGTACAAGTATAGATGAAAAAAAAAATATAGGTAGGTCACTAGATAGGGTCTCTAGCAACATAAATCTCTGCATCAGCCTGGCTTACTCAGTCTGAAAGAAATTCATCTAAGGCAGACAATCATTTATATCACTACCTTCCACCTGCTGAAGTCTCCATTATACAGGAGCCCTTCCATAAGAGCCCTCCTGAAAGTCTGTCCTGAAATCAGTGCACCTTGAGCCTTTCCAACCATAAGCCCTCCCCATTCAATACTACAGCCAAGCTTCGTGTTGACTCCTAGCAGCCAAGGCTCTGTAGATGGTTGCAGTATAATCCTTCACGCCCTTCTAGTCATGGCATCTGGGGTTATGTTTATGGAACCTGGCATAATCCACTCCATCAGACTGCTGGGTCATTACAGCAGAGTAGGAGTAGTCCACTGTGCAATGTAAACTTCTGCCTCACAGGGAGGACAGAAGCTTGAGACTTAGTTAATGAATTTATTTCAGTATGAAACTGTCAGGTATTATTTCAGTGTGAGTGTAGATAGCTTGGGAAAAAAAATTGGGGGTTTACTTAGTTATGCAAATTAGAGGAAAGTAAAGATGCTTGGCCCACTTCTGTGATTATGTAATAGGTATAGAAATATAAATGTTCTGCACAAGACAGCAAGACATATGACACAGAGATTTAGTGTTGTCAAAGACCTAAAATGCTAATCCTTCCTTTGATGTTTATATTGGTTAGCTGGAAAGGGAGGAAATGCATTATTCATTCTTTGATGTTATGAAAGGGAAAGGCCTTTATAAGCAGTATATAATCCATATTTATATACTCTCCACAGTACGTGGAAATTTTGATCAATAAAAGCAGAAGCTATAATAAGGAAAATAACCCAAAATATCAATAAATAGCAGATGCACACTGTATTTGGATATGAATAAATTATGTGAGTCGAAATGGTTGCAACAGCAGGTGGTGGTGTAGTTCAAGACTCTCTGATTTTTTGCTTTTTTCCTTGTACTCCTAAGAGGAAGGTTTGAGACCCTTAACTCCTTTTTTAGGTGCAATTTTTAGGTCTGCAGGTTTCATTTGTGAACAAACTAGAGCCATCTACTGACCTTTATTAGCTCTGCAAAAAGCATAGAGCAAATAGGCTGGTTGTCACTTGTGAGTGCTAAACCTGCTGCTATGACTAATTTATGAACATTCATCCTATTTGTCTTTTCATCTTTCTTCCTGTCTCATACATCCTATTTTAATTAAATCTCAGATTGAGAGTTCACTGGGGCAGAGAATTTCCTTGTTATGTTGTTTTCAAAGTTTTCTATATAGTAGAGCTCTAATCTGTAATTGGAAGCTGATAAAGATTTTGAAATTACTAGAGTCAACAACGTAACTGCCATTAGACCTGATTAAAAAAAAACACGTTGTACAGAAAATAGTCTGGTGAAAATGAACTTTAGTGTGTTTCTTCTTTCTTAATAATAAGCAACAATTTTCAAATACTTTGCCTCAAAGAACAGGATTTAAAAGTCCAACCTGCTTGCAGTGTAGTTCTCCTTTACATCATGACCCAGCTCTTACTTTAGAACATGACAGCATTTTGTTTAATTTTTTTCCAGGGATGGAACTGGAGACTACTAAATATTTAAGTAGATGTCTAATTTTTTATTAAACCATAAACATTTATGATTTGAGACAGTGAATCCTTTACACTGCAAAATCCTTTTGCAGTGAATCCAGTGCAGACAAGAAGCACCAGACAAGTCCAACATGTGTAGGAAAAGAGTAATTTTCTCCATGTTTTCGTACTGCCTTTCTTTCAACAGAATGGATCACATTTTAGTGTGAAGGTCATGTTTGTATAAAAGCTAGTCTCAACCTCTCTTCTGTAATTATTGGATACAATAGCACTACCATGTAATTTGATGTAAAGCAGAGACGAAAAAGCAAGAATAGAAACAATTTTGAAGAACCTAACAACAATCAGTCTTTTCTGGGTATTCTGACTTTCATGTTACTATATATTAACAAATTCAATGTGAAATATGAGCATACAGGTACTAAACTGTGATTTTCATATAGAATTGTTCCAAGCAGATCATACTTAAAACAAAGCTCCATGACATATAATGCATAGCTTTTATTAGCCTTTGGCCTTTTATCTAGACTGACATTCAAATATATTCTTTCCCTCATAGTTCAACATCTCCTCTTTCTTGAACTTATGGTAAAGTCATCATGTTGAATTCACAGCTTCCCAATTACCATGACAATGCAGTAATATTAGAGCCCCAGCTTTACTCTTTCGTTAAGATGGAAAAAAGAGTGGGGCTCAGAACAGAGCTGCTTTAACTATTCTTTCATTTTTTTTTTTCCTTGCATGTGACTTGTATGGGAGCCTAAGAAGATTTAATTACTGAACTTCTTTGCTATTCCGGCATTCTCACTGCCTTTTTGCTACTGACAAAATTTTGGCTAATGGACTTATTTGACAACTGCTCAATGCAAAGATGTATTTGAATACTCAAGATTCATAAATAACGGTGGAGCTGCAAGAATTTTTGTCTAAGTCACATGTTCTGAGCCTTTAGAAACAAAATCAGCAGTTGTCCGACATAAATTTTATTTCAGCTACAGAGCTGATAATTGTGTTCATCAGATTCTTGCAAAAACAAAGCTTTGCTTATTTATTTGTCAAAAGTAAATTAGTCAAACTATCTGTTTGGAAGTTATTTACTTCAGATGTTCATGAATTATTTATCTCACTATTTCCCCTGTTTAACTGTGATACCAGATTCTCTTAATTAGCTACAAATATTTTAAATTATAGAGAGGCAGCTACTAAAGGAGAGTTCCCATCTTAATGTGTTTTTTAATTATAAATAAAATGGTTTTATGATCCTTTATAAAATTCTGTCTATATGTAATTTTGTTTACTTTGTGGTTTACTAACATAGACTGGGGTAGCCTCAAGCTTGGCTGGTTTGTTCTTAAATATGTTCAGATATGGATGCTCTGTATTACATACATGAACAGAAATCTTAGAGTCTAATCGTTTTGCAGCTGGGTTCTTTTTTCTTCATTTATAGACTCCGGTCAAATGTAGAGATTTTGGATGTTTCATTAGACCAACATACCATTCAGCTATGTAATGCAATTTCCTAAAGGCCTACTGATATTAAGCGTCCTAGATTCCAGATGAAGGCATTTCTCTTATCTTCTCTACAGTTTTACCTAGAAGATAAAATCAATATATGGCTCCATGTTTCTTCCCTAGTGCTTGGACTGAAACCTTGCCTCTGCTGAAGGCAGTAGTAGTTTTTCTCACTGACTTCAAAGAGGCCAGTGTTTCACCCTTCATTTCCCTGCTGGATACTGATTTTCCCTTTAAGCTACCATGTATCATAAAAAGTGATATGCTTTGGAAACTATAATGCACCACATTAAAAATTGTAATGCTGCAAGGCAATGTCAATATATATTTTTATGTAGTAGTGGGAGGAGGAAATAAACCAGGAGATATAAATATTCCTACTCACAAAGCTCAGAGTTTTTGTTATAAATGAAAAGACACCCTTTCAAGCAATAAAAACCCTGTACCCCAACTTAGTACCATTCCACCTAAGCAGCTGTCAAATAAGCACAGTTATACCAACAAGCCTATTCTTGCCATTTCTCAGTCACAAAGAAGGTTAGAAATGGGATTTTGAGCTCTAATGGGTTTGTGACAAAGGGCTCAGTAGCAAAGTAGTTCTGCAGATCTTAGATATTGAAGCGTGATCCTAAAAGGAATCCTGGATTTTAGTAAGTTCAGCTTTAAGATATGGCATCATGTATTACTTTGCTTTAGTTCGTTTTTCCAAGCATGTATGTGGTGTCTGAGCTCATTTGCTGTAGTTTTAAGCATCAAGTCCAAAATATATAAAGGATGATACAATGGAGTTCTACCAAAAAGTTAAAAATAATACTACCTGTATCCTGCAAACAATTCTTATTCAAATTCCCAGGAAAAAGAAGGTAAGCTTTGTCTTCCATTCAGCACTGGATAAAAGTTATCTTGTAAAAGAGTATAGATTTATGCTAAGCAACAGGGACAGGAACTCTTACAATTTGGGCTGTGGTTCCCTTTTCATTTCTTAAGTCAGGTCAATTTTAAGTATATGACAGCCCTGATTTGGAAGGAAGGTTAGGTCTAAGTCCAGTGCAGTTAAACCAAAACCCTTATCAAATTCACTATCATCAAATCCTTGCCCTTTGAAACTCCCAGTAATACTTTACTGAAATCTGTGTTTCTAAACCTGTTAGTTTTGATTTTGGAGGGCATATTTGGCCTGCAAAACTAAAAGTACAACTGAGGAAACATTTTAATGTAATGGTAATAAAGAGTATATCTATACAATAAAGAACATATATATATACGTATATATATATAGTCTTTACCATAAGTAGAACTTTGCTAATGTAACTGTCTAAGACTGGCAATGGAAAAAGCTGACAAAGTAAACCAACACAAAGTCTCCAGTTCAAAATCAGCATCAGAGGTAAACAACCATGCCAGGAAAGGAACAAATATCTCCCAATAGCCAAGCCAGGATCATATCTGCAACACATGACATAGCTTTCCTCTGGTTTGTTTCAGTTCAGTTGGTTGGTTGGTTTGTTGGTTTTTTTTAAGGAAAAAAGAATGCTTGATTCACTAATTCTTTGGCTTACTCCATTTGGTGCATAATTAACTGAATATTGTATACTCTTTTTGCATGTTATATAAAATCAGCTTAAGTGGACAGGAAAACATTCAGGGTACAAATGAGCTTTCATCAGTGACTGAAGATTTTATTGTACATGACTCAAAAGGAAAGTAAACAGAGGTGCCCATGCCCAACCTGCCTTTCATTCCACAGATACAAAAAGAAAACAAAACCCCGGAAGTCCTTTCTTCATTATTATGCTGACATTTTGAAACAGGCAAAAACATCGAGTGAAATGCAAATTCTCGGGAATTTTATCAGAGGCAAGTGCCTCAAATGATAAGATTCTACTGAATTACAGATAAAATCAGATTAAAGGGATGTAAAAGAGCTGTAAATATGTATCTGTGTTCAAATAACATTAACACATCATGAGCTTAGCTGGACAGAATGGGGGCTGTAAATATGTTGAGGGTGATTTAATTCAAGATTCCAAGTTCTTAGCTAGAGAGAACATACAGTGCAGGATTTCAAGGTCTGGGCAGTTCACCAGGGAATGCTGTGAAAAGAAAGTTGGATGTCATTCATTTAAACTCCTGCTGTGGAGACCAATAGAGGAATGACGACCTTTTCAGGCTCTACAGAGGTCCCATTTACAATGGTGAGTTTGCCCAAGAGCATTAGGAACACTGTGCTCTCAAAAAGTTCAGAAAACGAAGTGAAAGAGCTTACCACAGAAACAACAAAGTGCTTGTATGTCTTCAGAAGGAAATGCCCTGGAATAATGCAGCTGCTGGTGGAACGATTTACTAATGTCCAACCTCTTTTATCAAAGTTCATCCTGAAATGAAAATGGAAGGGGCAGGTACAAATGTTGAGGACGAATTCAAAGCACATCCCTCTACTGGAGTGCCACTGGGCAGCTGAGGAAACTTGCCAATGACTAACCAAGATGAAACCTCTGCACCTGCCAGAGTTAGTAGAATTAAGGCAAAATGTGGCACAGGGCATATAAGGTTATCTACCATCCTTTATTGGTCCTCTCAGCACATTAAAACACTCAAATAAAAAATACAAGTTAAGCAAAATTTATCTGTCTTTATACCTAATTGGGAAGAGCAGGCAGTGGGAAGAGCAGCAGAATTTCAGGCAGCCCTGTGCCAAGGATCAGCCTGGTTGAAAAGAAGCAACAAATGAGAAGGATGTGCTTGTGTGAGCCTGTGAGACACCACCTGTATACACATCTGTGAGTGTGTGTACCACTGCTGACATACATACAGCCTTGGGAAAGCCAGGAACATTTCATGACTGGCTGGATATGAAGCCATTTTTCTCTCTCCACTGGTATAGAAAAAGAAATAATTTCTGTGGTCATTAGAAAGCTGCAGATAATTTTCTCACAACATTTTGCCACATCTGGGGGTCTATTTTCCTCTCCATGGGCTGCTTAACTCTTATTAGTATCAATGGGCGTTATGCACACATGTGGAGAATAAATTAGATTCTTCATTGTTTCCTTCTGATAAAATTAAATGTTCTTTCCACATGTTAAAATTAGCTCACATGCGGTTGTTCTCATGGTATTGGGAATAGAGAACATTAGTCATTAAATGAATCTTAAATTATTGTGCCTCTTAATAAAAGACCTGTACTATTACTTTTAGAATCAGAAACCAGTTGTAAAAATCTTCAGTCAGAACTTGATTGGAGCATCAATTTTGGTATGGTTTTGTGGCTATTGATTTCATCCTTAGGCTGTATGGAAAACCTTTTCTCCCAGTATCGTGCATACAGACTAGATTTGTGAGTAGCAATTGTTTCATACTAATAAATGGCTAAACTCTTATCCAGATAAATTTTTATCAGTCAATTCTTATTTCCTTTTTTTCTTAATTTACAAGCATTGGAAGACAAATGTTTCTATCATGGTCTGTATCAGGACTGTCTTAAGACATTTTCCTCTGATGCCTGTAAGTGAAAAATACTAAATGAATTTTCACTGACACCAATTTGAGTTGCAATTTAATGCTTTCATTATACAGGAGTCATTACTGTGCATGATCTGGTATATGTAAGATGCTGGGATGGATTTTATACTCTTTGAAGTGCTTTTTTTCTTAGGGCAAGTGCTTATATTTATAGCAGACCTATTAATATTTATCCTTGACATTGCATCCAAGAAATAGCTACCGAGATTATTTTGTAGACCTTTTGATATTTTTAGAATATGGAATGCTGATCATTAACATTCAACTCAGTCATAAACGCAATTCTCTGAGGGATGATGACATCAAACAAATTGGACCATCTTCTTAGTAACTGCATCCTCTATGGATCACAGTATCAGAGAATGATTAAGCGTTATAATTTCCTAGGACAGAACTAGAGATGCAGCTGCATTCGCAAATGGAAGAGGAGTAGTGTGTTGGTAACATCTGCCTAAGTGTGCCAGAAGTGGTGTGAGATGGAGGAATGTCTACAGCTGCGGCATTCTGTAATATTAGAAACCTCTTGTTGTAGATACACCCTTGGAAAATAATTTGACGGAACTCTATTGACTAAAACCTGTGTGAACTCAACTCTAAGCTACAGTTAAGAAAAGTGAAGAAGTCAAAAGAACTTGTACCAATGCCATAGACGGAGTCAAGTAATGGAGTCAGTGAGGTTACTTGGTGCAAGACTCAAGACAGTATTATCAGAGAAAAATGAATAATCAAATTATCAGAGAAGAAATTGTATAATAAGAAATAGGTTTACCAAAATCCAGGATCAGCATTTTTTTTAGTGCTATTTCTTTTAGTACTTACTAACATGAACAGTAATTTTCCACTTCAATTTATAAACAATTTAGACTTCAATTTTTTTTTTTTTCTCAGAACTATATTTAGCTGTCCTAAGCTGTAGGAGTTTGGTTTTTGTTCTAAACTCATTATGCTTCAGAATGTCTTTACAACCTTGAAGCACGATGCAATCTTTTTGATGTCTAGATGTACTTACATTTCAGATTTTCTTTCGTTTTTTTTTTCTAATTGCAATAATATATCTCAAAATGTATTGGAAAAGTCAAAACTGTGGTGTGTGGCTAAACAAACTACAGTTTGTGATACTTATTTTTGCTCCTTGATTTGACTTCTGAATGTCTTTCAGGCTTAACTGGGGTTTGACATGCTTTCTAGGTCACTGAATGCTCTTGGTCGAGAGATTATGACTGAGAAGACTTGCTATGA
The DNA here is from genome assembly GCF_033815535.1 of Pezoporus flaviventris. Classification (NCBI taxonomy): domain Eukaryota; kingdom Metazoa; phylum Chordata; class Aves; order Psittaciformes; family Psittacidae; genus Pezoporus; species Pezoporus flaviventris. The sequence goes on along the minus strand of NW_026892585.1, from coordinate 17,109,777 downwards.
ACCATTCAAATTACCCTGTAGCGAGTGGGATCCACAGTATAAAGACAGATACATTTAGACATCTAGGTGTTTTAATGACTTATTTTGTCATTAAAAGATTTTGTCAATATCATCAATGGATTTTACCATTCAGCTGCCCAGGTAATAGGTATTTATTTTAGACAGAGAAGCTGATTCTGCTCTACTGAAACTGAATCCATCAGCAGCCAAGTCCTACCCAGAGTTTTAAAGAAACTGGACGTTCTTCTAAACCTTCCATCTTATTAAACTCCAGCTATATAGACCAGAGAGCAAGATCTGGTTTACTGACTCTTGTCCATTTGGTTTACAGGGATTAGAATTAGGGGTTTGTTTTACTAGGCCAATCTAATCTCTGTACGGCATTTTGTTTCAGGCAATTGCCCTATGGTGGTCTTAGAATCAGAGAGGTAAGGTATGTTTTGTGCAGTCTTATTTCCTCTATTTGAGCCTTTTCATAATTGAGAGTAATCTTAACCTATTTAGATATGTTTATTTAGGGATTTGTGCCATATACAGGGAAACAGGATCCTGCACTAGCTGAAATCTCTGGGTTTGAGGAAGAACAGTCTTGGTCAGTTCAATGCCCTTCCAATACAGACATTGTTAAGGACTTTCTCAGGTACTTTCCCGGTCTTGTGAACCTCCCTGAGTCAAAGAGTTCTCAGGCCTGAGTCTGTAGTGAGAGAAGGTATTTCCTTTTCTCCACTTTAATTCTGACCACACAATCACTGGAGTCCTTGTCTCCTTGTCCCTTTTTTCATTCCACTGTAAGTGAAAGAATGAACTAGTGAATCTTAAGCCTTGCTTAAAAGAAAATGTTTCTACCATTTTTAGCATTCAAAAATAGAAGCCAACCAAAGTTATTGTGGAATTAGCTTTTCAAATAAATCCCAGAACGCAAGTCTATTACGAGCTTAAGGGGAGAGAATTGCCTTTCAGTCTGTCCTGACAAAAAACAGCCTGTGAATGCGTTTACCATCAAGATATATTGCAACAAGTCTGGAAGCCAACATACCAGTTAAGCTGGTGCTGGCATGGAGTCTCTTTAGTAATGTCACTGTCTGGAGATACCTTTCAGAGAAGAATTCTGGCACTTTGCAGAAAGTGTGCAGTTTTAAAATAAACAGTGGGTTGATAAGGCCTTTCCTGTCAAAGAGTCTCCACTGTCCAGAATGACTTCTTAAGTAAAGAAAGGTGGGTACAAACTCAGGGCAGAGATTGAGAGCTTTGCACAGGAGTCAAAGCCGCTTTGTATGCTCTATGAATAAAAAAATGGTACTGGCACCTTGTAAGCTATTAGTTTAGTCGTTGCTTAGTTATTTTCTCTGCAAATCTCACTGTCATACTGGTTATGTTTTGCAAGCTGATAACAAATACCAAACATGTAGCTCCAGCCCCTGCAAGCAGTGGTCTATATACTTTTCTGTTCTTTCAAATGCAGATTTTTTCAAACAGATTAACATGTAAAAACAAATATAATCAGTCATCCTTGAGGGGTGAACTCTTTGGTTATTGTGACCTTAATTTGAAACGATTCTGGAGATTTTTGCTGCAGAATTACGGAATAATTTAATTGCTTAAGCCTTTCAGGTTTATGCTGAGGACACAAAGCTGTGCAGTTTTGTTTATGAATGACTTTTTGGTTGCTGTTACTTCCTCATTCAAGAAGAGCAATTGGCCACGTGCACGGATGATGGCCACTAAGTAAAGTATTTTGGCCTTTCCTGAAGGCATGAAGAATTGCTGTTAGATAAAAAGAAGAGTAAATAATGCTGAAGTATTGCACTTAAAGATTACGTCTTAATTTTGTTATGCCTAATAAAATTCTAATTTGCAAGTCTTGATTCACTACAGTTGATATGCATGCAAGCAACATTAAATTCCTCTGGTTAGAGCTGTTCAAAGGAGAGGTCTATATGCCAAATATATTACGCAAGAGAGAAATAATTTGCTTCTTTTTTTTTTTTAGTTGAGGTTAATCTATACTAGCTTTCTGTCCACCAGGTATGCTTGGATTTACAACTTTGTGCTCCTAAACCTCAATTAATTAAGGGCAGTTCAAATATGTTCAGAGATGACATTGGCTCTCTGATTATTGAGTATACGTTGAAACATGAGATTTCAACAATCCGAATGGATTATTTATCAGTTATACTATAAATGTCTCCAGTGTACACTGTAAAAAAGAAACAAAAACAAGTTCTAAATCAAATACTTTGAAGATTAGAAGAAAGTTTTCAAATGAAGTGCAATGCAGTGCCTTGAACTTCTTGATGCTTTTAGTATTCATTAAAATGTGTAAAATGCATTTTCAAGAATAGAAAATAGCTTCTTGCTCTGCATTTGCATATGGTATAATGTACAGTTATGAATTATTTCTGCAGATGGATTTTAATGTACATTATCTTGCCTACTTTACGTTATGACTAAATTATCCTAATTCTGCGGGCTTAAACCAGAACTTCCGTAAGCTGTAGTGCAGCTGTACACTGTCCCTGTCACTGCTGCCTTTTAGTCACATGTCTTAACCACAAGATCCTTCCTTAATTAGAGCAATACTTTCGCAGGGACAAACATGTATGATGAAATTTCATACTCTACTTTTTCCCAAAGGAAATAGATTAGTTCCAAGTGCAGTATCAAACTCTGTGGCTGTGGATTTAACTATATAGAAATTTAGTTTCTGTAAGATGGATTCTTTGTATTATTTAGGACTGTGGATGGAGTGAATGGAATAGCATTTATGTCAGAGCTGTGAACTGATGGCAGTGCAGCATCCCTACCCATTTTTCACTGTGCCGTATCCACTCTCAATACAACTTTCATTTTAAAAGGTAATAATCTGTCATTCATATGGAAAACAAAGGACTTCTCTGTGAGCTCATTATTTGTAGGTGAAAGGTACAGAAATCCTTAAACCAGTTCCTTAAACCAGCTTCTTGCAAGACCTCCCCATTTTGTTCTTTCCTGAGAAACAACTTTGACATGTATAAGAAGTATTTTGGCTTGCACTTTCTTGAGATATTCTGTAAAGTTGAAACAGTTTTGGATGCCAAATTCTTACCCTCTTCACCTTCGCAGAAGTGCTCATGAGACATGCCACTCGGTTGTTTTTCCATCCCCTCTATATAGTCGCATTAAAAAAAAAAACAGTGAAAACAACTATCTTTAAGCAAAATTTGGAGAATACAAAGGCTTGTGTGGTCACTTATGCACAGACTATGTCCAATGTCTGTTGCCTACTATCTTAACAGTATTTTGGTTTGCACTCATCTGAAACACCTATTCTGAGGAATTTTATCAGTTTTCTAAGCCAAACTGTAGTTTGCTGCCCACCAAAACTTCAGAGCATTTACATGTCACTTAATGGCAATAGGAAAGACCCAAACATTTTTGCTGAAAGTCACTTAATTGATCCTTCTGTAATACTCACCTGGCACCTGCACTCTGAGATGTGGAAACCTGAATACAGTTCAGTCAGCTGAACTGTCTGGGTCAATTGCTCGAGAGAGGACGCCTTCAACACCGGAGTGGGGGGGAGATCAGCGTCCAGGAGCCTCAACTCAGAGCGACGAGAGCCACCGAGGGAGCCTCAAGTCCTCGACAGGACCTGTCCAGGAGCCGGCAGCTCAGCTGACGAGAGCGAGCAGCTGACTCAAAGGGGGCGGAGCCAGGAGGAGCGGCACCAGCCCTGATTGGTTAAAAACCTGCCCCAGGGAGCGCGGTGACCAGGCCGGGTGGAGGCAGTTTGTGCGGGCAGGCGAGCGGGATGGTGAGCACAGTGGTGAGCACAGTGGTGAGCACAGTGGTGAGCACAGTGGTGAGCACAGTGGTGAGCACAGTGGTGAGCACAGTGGTGAGCACAGTGGTGAGCACTCGTCGGATGGCCAGGGCTTGGTCCGGGAGCTCTGCTCTGGCTGCCCCGGCGGTGGCCAGCGTAGGCACCCAGACAGAGCCGGTGAGAGGGGACAGGAGGCTGCAGTGCAGAGCTCGGGGTGTAGAGAGTGCCTGCACTGGTCTGGTGAGGGGAGGGTGCCAAATGGGCAGGGCTGCACTCGGTGCTCCCTGGTGGAGGTCCTCCTGCAGCAGGGGCTGAGCTGCGGGATGCTGTCAAGAGGCTGCGAGATGTCAGGGAAGCTGAAAGGAAGCAGGAATGCTTACTCCTGGCCCAAACTGTGCAGGGGCCTCAAGCTTCCCCTCTAGCTCATGAAGGAAAGAAGGAGGCCGTTAACCTGGGAAGCTGGGAATTAGTGACAGAAAAAACCAAACAAACAAACACCAACAAAAAAAAAAGAAGGAAAAGGACAACCAAAGGCAAGGGGCTTCCCCCTAAATCTGTTGTCCCCACGCAGAACCGCTTTGCTGTCCTGTATGGGGCTAATGAGGAAACGCACTCGAGCCAGAAACAGCCGGCTGATGCCCTGGTAAAGAAGATCTCTACTGGCGCCGCTAGAAAAAAGCAGCGGGTCGTAGTAGTAGGGGACTCTACACTGAAAGGGACAGAAGCACTCGTCTGCCAGCCTGACCCCGTCTCAAGGGAGGTGTGTTGCCTAGCGGGGGCACGGATCAGGGATGTGGCAGAGAGGCTGTCTGCTCTAGTTAGTCCCACGGACTAATACCCACTTCTGGTGATACATGTGGGTGCTAGGGATATAGGTAGTAGTAGCCTCGGGAACATAAAGAAGGACTACAGAGCCCTGGGGGAGGTGGTTAAGGGCTCTGGAGCTCAGATGTCTTTTCATCAATTCTCCAGAATACAGGGGAAGACCTCAAAAAAGCTAGGAGGATTGGCCAGGTTAATAAATGGTTAAAAGGGTGGTGTCATAGCCAGGGGTTTGGGTGTCTTGAACACAGGACCCAAGTTTGTAGGCCAGGTCTAGTGGGGGCTGGTGGAGCTGGTGATAAAGAGCAGTTTTGGTAGGAGGCTTGCCAGACTGGTCAAGGAGGCTTTAAACTAGATGTGTTGGGGGAGGGGGGCATCATTCCATCCCAACACACCCAGTCAGTTGCCAGCACCTATAATAAATGTTCGGAGCACTGTAGAGATATCCCAGCCACTCCAGCCAATGAGCCAGCTTCATTTGGAGCTCGGCTCAGATGCCTCTATACAAATGCCTGTAGCATGGGGAACAAAGAAGAGGAATTAGAGATGTGTGCACGTCTACGGGGGTATGATATAATAGGCATCACAGAAATATGGTGGGATGGCTCCTATGACTGGAGGGTTGGAATGAAAGGTTACAGGCTCTTTAGAAAAGACAGGCCTGGCAGGCGGGGAGGGGGAGTTGCCCTTTATGTTAGGGATAGGCTGGAGAGTATGGAACTCTGTCTGGGGACAGGTGAGCAGTCCACAGAGAGTTTGTGGGTCAGGGTTAAAGGGAATATAGCTATGGGAGACATTACTGTGGGGATCTGTTACAGACCGCCTGATCAAGGAGAACCTGTGGATGAAGCACTCCATAGACAGATAGGAAAAGCCTCACGCTCGCAGGCCCTTGTTCTCATGGGTGACTTCAACCACCCTGACATCTGTTGGAAGGACGGTACGGCCCGGCACAAGCAATCCAGGAGGTTCCTCGATTGTGTGGAAGACAACTTCCTTCTGCAAGTCATAGAGGAGCCGACAAGGAGAGGTGCCATGCTTGACCTTGTGCTCACCAACAGGGAAGGGCTGGTTGGAAATGTGACTCTCCAGGGCAGCCTTGGATGCAGCGATCACGAGATGGTCAAATTTGAGATCCTCAGGACAGTGAGAAGAGCGTGCAGCAAGCTCACTGCCCTGGACTTCAAAAGAGCAGAGTTTGGCCTCTTCAGGAACCTGCTTAGTAAGGTTCCATGGGTGTTGTGGTTTAAACCCAGTCAGACAGCTTGTTCACTCACTTCCCCCCCTTCTTGCCCTCCCCCTACTCCTGGAGGGACAGAGAGGAGAGTCAAAAAGAGTGCAACTCCCACGGGTTGAGATAAGAACAGTTTAGTAACTAAGGTATAACACAAATCCCTACTGCTACCACCAATAATAACAATGATAAAGGAAATAACAAGGGAAGAGAGTACAACACCTCAGCACCAGCCAACCAATAACTTGCCCCCCCCAGCCCGACCAAGCACTGACCCATACCTTCTCCAACTGTGCAGTCCCCAACCCTTCCAGCTAACTCCCCGTTACATCCTGGGCATGACGTGCTGTGGTATGGAATACCTCCTTGGCTAGCCTGGGTCAGGTGTCCTGTCTCTACTTCCTCCCGGCTTCCCCTCCTCCTTGGCAGAGCATGAGCCTCACAAAGTCCTTGGTCAGGGTAAACATCACTTAGCAGCAACCAAAAACATCGGTATCACCAGCACTGTTACCAGGCTGGAAGTCAAAACACAGCACTGCACCAGCTACCACGAAGGAGAAACATGACTGCTACTGCTGAACCCAGGACATTATCCACCCCTTACTCCATACCATTCACGTCATGCTCAGATCCCACATTTTCAATATACCATCACTCTTATCTTAGTGCATGGACCAGTCCCTATAAAGCTGCTGAATCCATCTGGTCCATGATGCCAGGCTCCATCTCTTGTAACAATCTTTCAGGGCAGGAAAGGCTGTGTGCAGTATTGGATCGTTGCCTGCTGATGCTGGTCGTTCCTTTACTGCGGAACTCATCCAGTTCTATCAAAGTTCATTCTCTGTTGGGATGATGGTTGGAGGGAAGCCAGGGCTAGTCGCTGGTGACCTGGAGACATCTAGTTGATGGGCTGTAAAAGTATTACACAGCAGGCAACAGCATACAATTAAGTTCATTGGCTGTTTTCCCCTAAAATCAAATCCCCTTGAGGTATACATCGGACTTCCCCATCTTCCCGCATTACCCACCAAGTATATCCAGGTCCCTGAGCAAAAGTAATCCCACGAGTGGGTTTGCCTTTACCTGAAGCATGAATAACCCAGACTGTCTTCCCCAGCGAATTCTTCATATGCACCACGGGAACTTTGTCCCCCTCTACAATATGTAAAAGTTCTGACTGGGCTTGGCCGGCCCTGTTGGCAGATCCTCTGGTGTTGACCAACCAGGTGGCCTTTGGTAAGTGTGTATCCCAATGCTTGGAAGTTCCCCCACCCATTGCTCTCAGTGTAGTTTTTAACAGCCCATTGTACCGTTCGATTTTCCCAGAGGCTGGTGCGTGGTAGGGGATGTGATATACCCACTCAATGCCATACTCTTTGGCCCAAATATCTATAAGGTTATTCCAGAAATGAATCCTATTGTCTGACTCAATTCTCTCTGGGGTGCCATGTCGCCACAGAATCTGGTGTGTTCTGGGCAGTGGCATGGGGCACAGCGTATATTTCCAGCCACTTGGTGGTTGCTTCCACCATGGTAAGCACATGGCACTTGCCTTGGCGGGATGTCGACAGTGTGATATAGTCAATCTGCCAGGCCTCCCCATATTTATACTTCAACCATCATCCTCCACACCAAAGAGGCTTTAACTGCTTGGCTTGTTTAATTGCAGCACATGTTTCACACTCATGAATAACCTGGGCAATAGTGTCCATTGTTAAGTCCACCCCTCAATCACGAGCCCATCTATATGTAGGGATACAGCCCTAGAGGGGTATCCCTACATATAGATGGGCCTAGGGGGGCCCAAGACTCTTGGTTGATATTCAAGGATCATCTGCTACAAGCTCAGGAGTGTTGCATCCCAACTAGAAGGAAGTGCAGCAGGAGGGCCAGGAGACCTCCTTGGATGGATAAGGAGCTCCTGAGGAAAATTCAAATGAAAAAAGAGGCTTATAATAAGTGGAAGCAAGGACAGGTGGCATGGGAAGAGTACAGGGATGTTGTCTGGGAAGCTAGGGACCAGGTTAGGAAAGCTACGGCCCAGTTAGAAATATTAGGTAGTATATTAAGTATTAAAGATAACAGGAAGGGATTCTACAAGTATGAGCAAATAAAAAACAGACTAGGGACAACGTAGGCCCCCCTCAGGAAGCTCTCGGGAGAACTGGCTACACGGGATTTGGAGAAGGCTGAGGTTCTGAATGACTTCTTTGCCTCGGTCTTCACTGGCAAAGGCTCTGACCAAACCACCCAAGTCTTGGAAGGCAGATGCAGGGACTGTGCGAATGAAGACCTTGCACCCACTGTAGGAGAGGAACTGGTTCGAGACCATCTTAAAAATCTGAATGTGCACAAGTCCATGGGTCCTGATGAGATCCATCTGCGGGTGCTGAAGGAGCTGGCAAATGAAGTTGCTAAGCCACTGGCCATCATATTTGAGAAATCATGGCAGTCAGGTGAAGTTCCTGATGACTGGAAAAAAGGAAATATAACCCCCATTTTCAAGAAGGGGAAAAGGGATGACCCAGGGAATTACAGGCCAGTCAGTCTCACCTCTGTGCCTGGCAAAATCTTGGAGCAGATTCTCCTGGAAGGCATGCTAAGGCACATGAAGAACAACAGTGTGCTTGGTGACAGCCAGCATGGCTTCACTAAGGGGAAATCCTGCCTGACCAAGCTGGTGGCCTTCTATGATGGGGCTACAGAACTGATGGACGGGGTAGAGCAGTTGATGTCATCTACCTGGACTTGTGTAAAGCGTTCAACACTGTCCCACACAACATCCTTGTCTCTAAATTGGAGAGACATCAATTTGATGGATGGACCACTCGGTGGATAAAGAACTGGCTGGATGGCTGCACACAAAGAGTTGTGGTCAATGGCTCAATGTCTGACTGGAGACCAGTAATGAGTGGTGTCCCTCAGGGATCGGTGTTGGGACCGGTCTTGTTCAACATCTTTGTTGCTGACATGGACAGTGGGATTGAGTGCGCCCTCAGCAAGTTTGCCGATGACACCAAGCTGTGTGGTTCGGTTGATATGCTGAAGGGAAGGAATGCCATCCAGAGGGACCTTGACACGCTTGTGAGGTGGGCTGATGCCAAGCTTATGAAGCTTAACCATGCCAAGTGCAAGGTCCTACACCTGGGTCAGAGCAATCCCAGGCACAGCTACTGGTTGAGCAGAGAAGAGATTCAGAGCAGCCCTGCGGAGAAGGACTTGGGGGTGTTGGTTGATGAGAAAATGAACATGAGCAGGCTTCAGTGTGCGCTTGCAGCCCAGAAAGCCAACCGTATCCTGGGCTGCATCAAAAGGAGCGTGACCAGCAGGTCAAAGGAGGTGATCCTGCCCCTCTACTCTGCTCTTGTGAGACCTCACCTGGAGTATTGTGTGCAGTTCTGGTGTCCTCAACATAAAAAGGACATGGAACTGTTGGAACAAGTCCAGAGAAAGGCCACGAGGATGATCAGGGGACTGGAGCACCTCCCATATGAAGACAGGCTGAGGAAGTTGGAGCTGTTCAGCCTGGAGAAGAGAAGGCTGCATGGAGACCTCATAGCAGCCTTCCAGTATCTGAAGGGGGCCTATAGGGATGCTGGGGAGGGACTCTTCATTAGGGACTGTAGCGATAGGACAAGGGGTAATGGGTTAAAACTTAAAGAGGGGAAGTTTAGATTGGCTATAAGGAGGAAATTCTTTCCTGTTAGGGTGGTGAGGCACTGGAATGGGTTGCCCAGGGAGGTTGTGAATGCTCCATCCCAGGCAGTGTTCAAGACCAGGTTGGACGAGGCCTTGGGTGATATTTTTTAGCATAAGGTGTCCCTGCCCATGCAGGGGGGTTGGAACTAGATGATCTTAAGGTCCTTTCCAACCCTAATTATTCTATGATTCTATGATTCTATCTTAATGCACTTTAGCAAAACACTTGGCTGCTTTTGCTGAAATGGGGTGAAATTTCTGATGACTTAAAGCTGAAACCAGAAATTGCTTTAACTGGAAGTGATGACAAGCCACAGTGAAGGAGTTTTGATGTACCTTCCTTTACACCTGAACCTGTTTGACCTGATAAGCAGCTCTAAGCTTCAACAGTGGAAGAGAATGGGGAGACAGGGATGACATTAGTTAGGGGACTGAACCTTTGCCTCATGCAAAACCTTGAATGAGGTTAAAAGGGAGGACAGAAGTATTCATTGCCAACACAGAGGTTGAGACTGTGGAATCCCCAGCCATGGTAACTGATTTATTCCTCTGTGAGCATCTCAAAGGTGACAAGGAGAAATCTTACCTTCCAGCAGCTGTTGTAGGAGCAGCAAAATTTTGTATGGCAGTTGTGTTTAAAGGAAGTGTTTTTTTCCAGTGACCTGAAGTCAGTCAGAGTACAAAATCCGCATGCTTTCTTTTTGTGCCAAAGTAGGAGAACCAACAACTATGAAAGGAAGTTATGTTCCCTCACACCTTTCCTGCCTGTTTTCTGAAAGTAGATCTTCCACCCTGCTGGTTACAGCCTGCCAGCTTTTATTTGTGTTGGTTTCCCCTAACCCGTATTAGAGCTGGTTTTGGTGTTCCCTTCATGCTGTTGCTGCATTCACACTATTTCCTGTGACTTGCTCCTGCTATGCTGCGGAAACAGTAACTGAACCAGACTGGCACATCGTGGTGTGCTATAGCAGCACCCCCAAGAGCTTTGGTGGCACCTCCCACAGACGGTCTGCTCAGGGTTATTTTCTTCATATTTGTGCTTCTCAGAAATCCCTGTCAGCCGCCAAGAAAGGAAGAAATGTGGTCCCTGAGAGTGCAAGGGTTGTGTCTGCTGTCCTCTGACGTGCTGGTGTTTGTTGCCAAACCCTGCTCCAGGGGCGCAGTGCTGCGACCTCACGGTCGGGTGTAAATCTGTAATGTAAACTGCATAAATCTCTGCCATGCTTGTTGCTGTCTCTGCCTTCTCTGGAGGGATTAATGGGCTTACCACATGGTTAAAACACAGCACACAAACACCATGCTGTCAAAATAACTAGTTGATGTATTAGACACACATTTTACTCAGGTCAGAAAGCATGTCTTTAGGTGAACTGCTGAGCCAAGGGCTGACATTTTGATGTGAATTCCACTTGCTTGCCTAACTTTGCATCAGGGAAGTAGTAACATCTTCAGCGAAAACATCTTGCTACATCCTTTCTTCGTAAGTCAAAAGGCTGCAACAGTGTCAAATGGATTAAGAGGTAGAAGCCCTATGACTTGTATTGACCCAATAAGGTACTTACTGCACGTGATTTCTAGTTTGGTGCATTCATTCAGTCCTCAGTGTTCTCCTGTGACTCCTTCCCAGTCACTCCAGTCTCTAAACAAAACTATCCCAGGCTTTTCAGATCACTGCACCCAGTACAACGCAGGCTAGTGACTGAGACACCACAAAGTGAATGTATTGCCATATGCAAGATTAGATCAAGAATATTCAAGAAGTCACTTAATGTATTCTATACCCAAAGTGGTCCTGGGCCTGTTCTTCTTATACTGTTGCAAAAGCACAGTTTAGCCTTATTTTCTGATCCATCTCATTTATTTACCGGAGTCTACAAGTAGCACGATCTTGCTGCATGGCTGGGCAAGGGGCATTTAAACAGCTTCCTATTCACCTGCTTTTCATCAGGTATCACCATGCTGAGCTGGAGTGGAATTTAGAAAATGCTTAGAAGAACAAAAACACTGGACCCATGTATGCATGGTCTAAAATTCAGCCTTTGGGAAACTCACACAGGAAGAATGCTGGGTTGGCAACTCTCCTGACAGCGTGACTAACAGCCGAGCTGAAATCAGCATGAGAAATGCATTTTAGCATTGCTGGCATAAGAAAGCCACATTGCCAGTTTGATTTGAGAGACAAATCAAAGTGGAAAGCAAGAGCTAGACCCCAATGTGTAGCTGAGCAGTGCAGCATGCTGCTCTCAGTGTGTGCTCAACCTGATGGGAAGCATGGCTTTGCCAGATCTTCTGCTCCTGTCCTGCACACCCAGATGCAGTGAGCTCATGGAGGGAGGACTGTATGGCTGCCTCTGATGTGTGATGATAGCGACAGTCCTTAGAACCCATTTGCAGGCTTTATAAGGGGATAGGAAGGCCATTATTGCAATGCTGCTATCCTTCCTTTGTCAGATTAAGACTGTTTAATAGGTTACACTAGCAGGAGAGTAGCAAGTAGCTGCTCTGATTTGAAGAATCTGGTCTGCAATACTAAATATGTAGCTCCATCATATTCAGTGTCTTTTACAGGAATTTGTCAAAAATCAAGCTGCGCACTTGAACTTTCTTGAGTATCTGAAAAGATATTAACTTTAATAGTGTGACTTTAACCTTCCCTTCACATGTAACATTGTTAGCTTCCAATGCTGATGATGGAATAAGTGATTTGCTTGAAAAAAAATCTGCCATGTATGATTATGTTATGAGATCATAACAACTTTTAATATCTGATAGCATTAATTCATATCACCTGTACGCAACTGCTCCAGGAGAGAGGCAACAATATGCACTAATGTTTCTGCAGTATAGCTATAGGCTACTGATGTCTTACTAATCACACTAACCAGAGCGATGTATTTTTGGACCGTGGTCAAGAGGATCACAGCAGGTTGTTTTTGCTGTCAAATTCTTTTAATATCAGTTAATTACCCTATGGGCAGTTATTTTCAAAAACAGGCTTCTGTGGAAATAGTGGGTCAGCAAAATCAGTCTGAACACAAGAAGCTTGGTCAGAAATTGGATGTTTCTTTGAATTTTCTTGTGTGACTAAAATTCCAGGAGACTGATTTCCAGCCTTACTTTCGTGCCTCTGTGCTGCAAGAAGTTCTAGCACAAGGGTTTGCTCTTAAAAGTCTTCTTCCTGTGGTCTGTGCAGTGCAATTAGCATTAAGCCAGTGATGAAGGACGTGACTGACTTGCATTAAATATCTTTGCAGAGCATTCTGTGCAATAGTCATGTTGGGAAATCAGAATGCACTTGCACATTAAATTGTAATGGCTTGGACTTAGTGAATGGAGCACTCCACATTGATTTCTGCCTTGTAAAGAAGTCAGGGAGTGAACAATGCTTACTGAACAGTTAGTATCATCTTCAAATGAATCCCTTCCACTAATCCAGGCACAGGAGCAAACCTCAGCTTTTTCTCAGTGTTTAGTGATGTTGCAATTCAATTGCTTTCTCCTGCAATGTTTTTCTTTAAGACTAAAAATGGGAAGACAGATCAAGTGAACAGTATAAGCTCATCCTCTTCTGACTGAGAAATATATGCAGGTGTAACCACAAACTTAGTTCTGCTACAGCCTTTACAGTCCAAATGGATACTTCAGTAGGTTTTGAAACACAAAACACCTCTGTTCCAACATAACTGCTGAACCCAAATTAATCTGCTGATTAACCAAGGCCTCTGTCTAACCTGTCTAAGCCTATAGCATAATCTATAAAGAACAACACGAAAGAAACAGCTTTGCTTGGAATACAGTCCAGCCTTTGTATGAATGAGGCTCCACCCACAATATTATGTAAATTTGTGAAGGTTTTCTGTAGAGTTGCAGGTTAGTGAAGAATTTATTCTATATTTCTTTGTTTTCCTTGTGATGTCTCTGCTCCATGGAGTTCAAAGAGTAAACCTTGACTTCTCTTTTCTCACTCAAATACTTGCTTGCAAACTATTTTAGAGCATTCAGTGCTATCTGTTGTGTTCCTTTTGTATGGTCAGACAAATCAGAACAGATCTCTCCTGCAGAACAGATGATACTGGTTTCAGTCTCTGAAAATGGGAGAATCAATAAAATTTGGCACTCTTCTCCTGGCCTAGAGTTTTAACTAACGAATCATTTAAACAGCACCAGCAACTGTGTGACTCCAACCTTTCCTTGAGATTGTTTCTTTTGGTTCAGATCCAGAAGGGCTGAGGCTGAATGGACTATCCTGTGTCCAAATTCACCAAGTGACCATGCTTACCAGATAGCTCTTTCAGATTTTCATTTCAGCAATAGCAAATTCCTTTTCTTTTTGCCCAGGACTTGGACAATCTCCAGAAGACTATCATTTAGAGCCATATCACCACATTTTGAGGCTGTTGCCACCTTCCTTCCCATCCTCTCTAACCTCACACAGTTTTCCTGGCCCTTTGAATTAGCACACACATATCTGTTTTCTCTTAGCCCTCTTTGTTTTAATCTTGGTGTTTGTTCCAGCCCTCCTGTAGCATATTTTCTGGTCTCTGTTATAAATGCAATTAAAGCCTTGAATGGACATGTTGGAGTGTGGGTGAAAGCTTGTGATGTTGGTTAGCTGGTTTATTTTGCAGTGTTTCAGCTCAAACAAACAGCTGCAACCCTCCATAGTTCCTGTCTTCAAATGAACAGCAGGTTTTAGTTTTTATTGCCAGCTTTGGGCATGTGGTGTTGTAGAGCTACATCCATCTGTGAATTACTTTTGCCCAAAACTTGAGCTGTGAAAATGTTGGACCTTCTGCAGGGTCTGGTATCCTGTAGTATTTAAATCCTTATAAAAATATAAATGAATTTAGGAAAAATCCTTCCTTCTTTCCCTCTGTAAAATCTAATGTCAGAAGGCCTTAAGGAAGAGTTACTATCTATTCTTTCTTGGAATAACATCTGAAGCCAAGCTCTACAAAATATTTGTTTGCTTTCATTTGGAGGAAGTTTTTGAGCAGTCAGAAGGGTTTCAGGTTTAGATGAAACTCTATTTAGACTTTTTTATTTGATAATGTCAAAATGATGGAGCTTATTTTGCTGTATTAGGTGAATATTTATTTGAAACCATCATACGTTTGAAAACTGTATTGGTGTTTTACATGGGAGGATTTTTCTAAAATGCTCCTTCAGTATTCTTCCCACTGTCTCAAGGTCCAGAGCAGAGGTTTGTAGGGTATTGCATACACAGAAGAAAAAGACTTCTGACCTGAATATCTTGAATCATAGAATCATTTAGTGTGGAAAGGACCTTTAAGATCAAGGAGTCCAACCATTCACATGGCACTGCCAAGTCCCTAAGCGCCACATCTACACAGCTTTAAATACTTCCAGGTATAAATACTTCACCGCTTCCCTGGGTAGCCTGTTCCAATGCTTGACAACTGTTTCGGAGGAGAAGTCTTTCCTAATAGCCAATCTAAGCTGCCCCTGGCACAACCTGAGGCTGTTACCTCTTGTCCTATCGCTTGTTACTCCTTTCAGGTAGTTGTAGAGAGCAAGAAGGTCTCCCCTCAGCCTCCTTTTCTCCAGGCTAAACAACCCCAGTTCCTTCAGCCATTCCTTATAAGACTTGTTCTTTAGACCCTTCACCAGCTTTGCTGCTCTTCTTTGGACCAGCTCCAGAACCTCAATGTCTCTCTTGTGGTGAGGGGCACAAAACTGAACACAGGATTTGAGGTTTGGCCTCACCAGTGCTGGGTACAGTGGGATGATTGCTGCCCTGGGTGTGCTGGACACACTATTTCTGATACAGGTCACTTGGGCGCAAGCTGGTTCATGTTCAGTAGGCTGTTGGCCAACACCCCCAGCTCCTTTTTTAACAGGCAGCTTTTCAGCACTCTCAGCCTTCCCAAACTGCTGCTTTTTTTCCTTCTCATTTCCCATTGTTTGGGAAACAATTGCAACATCAACACACAAAGCCTTTGAGAAGTGCTGTGTTTAAAATTCAGAATTAGCTTGTAATATCATGGAAAAGCAGCCTTAGATCTGTATCTGAGAGCTGAACAATCCCAAAGTGCAAGAGGTTCAAGGCGTAAATACAGATTCTGTAGCTCGGGCCTTTCTGAAGTTTGTTTCTGATGTTGCCTTTTACTGTTTCTGATCTGTTTGCCTGTACTGTTTCTGATCTTGCCTTTTAGAAATGTGTTTATGAACACTTTCCGCTTCTCCTTTAGTGATGCCATGAGGGCACATTATCTGCTTCCTCCTGTAAATCATCAGAAACTTTCTTTTCCTGTGCTGTATTACTGTGAAAGTGAGAACAACTTAAAGAAGTGAAAGTAATTTCTTCTGTAGGAGTTAGCAGATAAAGGGTGCCTAGAGGATTCTTCATACCGTATTAAGATGTGGATTAAATGGAATGACATGCTAGACCATTAAGCAAAATAAGCACAGCAGCAAATGCCTTTCTTGTCTCAGA
Organism: Pezoporus flaviventris; assembly: GCF_033815535.1. NCBI lineage: Eukaryota > Metazoa > Chordata > Aves > Psittaciformes > Psittacidae > Pezoporus > Pezoporus flaviventris. The sequence continues at coordinate 17,093,763 of NW_026892585.1, read as the reverse complement.
TCTGTGACACATTTTCCTACCTTGGATGATTAAATGATGTCTAAAGCAACAGTTTTGTTGGCTTTGCTGAGCTGGAGTGGGACCTTAGAAGTCAGCAATGGCCTATGTTCAAAGAGATTAAGCATTGCAGGCCACCAAGAGGAGATCCAGGGCAGCTGCTCCTGCTTACCCCTTCTTTTGAAAATGGCAACACGGTGAAAATAACTTGTAGACTCCTTGCCTAGCCTTCAGTAGGGAACTGGAGGCTCCCATCTTGCCAATTTCTGAAGCTGCAAGAACGAAAGCAAGCGATTAAATGAGTCTGCAATGATATAGGTTCATGTACTGCTCATATGGCAATAGCCGAGTTCATTAACCATGTTTTTGTGCTTGAAATATTACTGAACACACTGTTAAGCAATTAATTTTTAAAGGAATTCTTAGAAACATGAGACCTCTGCTCTGAAAACTCTCTGAAAACTTGGAAAACAAAATCACGAGAGTTACAATTTGCGTTGAGCAGGGAGGTTTTCAATTTCATCCTCTCTCATAACAAGTTAAAAAGTGCGCACATTTTCCAAATTAGTACTAAATATCTAGCAAAACACAGGATCCTATAAAACTAGTTCAAGTGAAATGCCTCGTGCCAGAAGAAATAAGATCATTAGTAAACTAAATTACCTTTCCCTGTCACTGCCCCCCATATTACATGTTCTGTTTTAAGGGAGAATCACTTCTACTCCCCTTCTGGACCTCAACTCTTGTGCACATTTGGAGCTGAGATGGGTAAGCAGGATAACTGCAGTGATCCAGTAATGTGCTTGAGGGACAGGACCTTTCCTGGCTCAGGTTTTTCCCAGGGGAGCTTTCAGCTGGATCCCAAGGGCTCACTGCAACTCTTTCACTGTACCCTGGGCTGGGCATCCCACAGATGAACAGCAACCAAAGTCTTGGCACTTACCCTAAATTAAGATGTGGATGGTGTAGATTTTTCCCTAGTCTCCATTTACTTACAGTCTGTAAAGAAAGGATCTGCTTCTTTAAATGTGGATGCTCAAATGGAATGTTTGCTCAGGGAATAAGATGCGTAATGTTGGTCTGTTCCCTTCTTCTTCTCATTTCATTCACCGTTATTATCTGCTGAAATAAGAGCTTTTCCTCACCTAGCCACTTTTTTTGTGGTGTGAAGTCTGAATCATTACTGTCCCCCACAGTTAGCAGAATAAATCAGAACAAGTCTTGAGATGGACAATGTTGTGTACAAAGAAGTGTTCTAAACTGTAAATATATTGAATTTTCAATTATGAATAAAATAGATGATGCTCTGAAAGCTTTATCCCAATAATGTGTGTGTGCCTTAACTAAAACTGGCTTTCTGACAAACATTTTGCACATATACTTGACTCCTTTTAAACACTTGTTTTAATTTCCTCTTGCTCTTTGGGAAGGAAATGAAGTTAGTTTGGTCCCCTTCAAGGAATAAATCTGAAAAGTTACTCTGGCTTCCCTAAACCGAAACAGCAGTCTCTTCTGAGTACCCTCTGCCAAGGCAGAGTTATCTTGCAAGAGGCTGGCAGAGATAAACCCTACAGAGAAAACCCAGCCCACTCTCAAACCTCAGCATGGCAGTTCATTCACTGTTCACAATAGGAAGATGACATTTCAGAAGAAAAGCACTATACCTTAGACACCAGCTATCAAACAAGCACAGAGAATAGTTCAGAGTTAACATCTGTGTAATGGAGACCAGATAATAGCAGCAGTTCCTCGGGAGAGGCTCACTTCCACCTTGTGTCCTTTCTTTCCTACCCATTGTATTCTCACCAGGTACATGTTGGCTCCGAACTGCTGCAGGTCGATTTCAGAGGTCCAGAATGATCCCAGATCAGCTTGTGTGCGTCCATCAAACTTCAACAACCTGTCTCAGAGGGCTCTCTTTTTTTTAATAAAACCCAGATGACAGCAGGAACAAAAAGGTTATGAGAACCTTACATTCCTTTGTACTAATTTCCCACTGCTAATTATCTATTCTTGCTGCTATTCTCTTCCCTGCAACTCATTTCACAAACATCCTTTAGAAATTTCTGTCTTCTGTTTCTTCTTTAATCATCCCCTTACTATTCTTTAGATGGGAATTATCCCACTGTACTTGCCTGGTGCCTTCCAGGTCTTATGTACCTTTTCTCAAAAAAAAAAGATGGGTGATTGATCCTGGTTTTTAAAGAATGAGTCATTTTAGCTTTCTAAAGCAAGCTTTTGCAGTGCACTGTATCCTGTTACATCCTGTTAGGGTGGTGGGGTGATTCATTTAATGATGTGTGATTACAGTTTTTCTCTCCTCCTGAGTGCTGAAGTAGAATATTTCATCTCCTAAAGCCAGCCTTTACCAAACTGCTAGCAAAATAGATCCCTTATGAGAAACATATAATGTGTACAGTCTCCAAGGTTAAAAAGGAAAATAATGAAAAATAACCAGCTAGTGCAGTCCTATCGCATTTGTCCCCAAGAATCTTGATACCCTGCACCACCTGGAGAACAGAGCCTAGCAATGACTAACTCTAAGCAGGTACTATGAAGTCTTGAAGGGCATTTAACAGGGAGAAGCCACCATAATAAGAAGTCCTCAGCTTCTTGAAAGTGACTGACTCCACGTTAGCCCTGCCGTTGACTCATTTCAGGAGTTTCTCGTCTGTATGAGTCACTGTCATATGGGGGCAAAAGCGTTTGACAACACATTGGTATCCTTAGGTTTGAAAACAGCAAAGCTGCATGTCCCCACAGGGATGGAGCTGACTCCTCTGAGTCTCATGTACTGCAGGCTTCTCCAGTTTTACCCCCATATTTGGTGTTACACTTCTCCATGCTTTGTTTTTCTGCCTAATTAGGTCAATGAGAAGGAATCTAGAACTGTTTTGCATTTTGCCTGTGCATGTTGGAACAGGAAGAACTGCCTATCAATATGTTCATGAGGCAAGCTAAAATGGAAGCACCTCTATTTCTTAATAGAGTAGGTATTTTGATACTACGTACAGGGCTTTTTCCTACGAGGATTTATGCTTTCTATCCAGCATGGCCTGCAGGGGGCATCAAAAGAATTCAGTGGACGCTAAACATCGTTTTCTGACTGCAAGTCTTGACCTGTAGTGACCTTTAAATGAAGTATTTCACCATTCCATTAAAAAAGCTGAAGAATGCACTTTATTAAGAGAGAGGATGACATTTTACTGCATCTTTTCCTGTTTTTCCTGGCTGCTTGATAAAGAGGGAGTGGATTTTAAAACACATTCATCCTCCAAAGCCTTGCTATCAGAAGACACTAAGAGAAGGCCATGGGAAAGGGAATCCCGGAATATTTCATCCACCTTTGACAACAGGATTTAGAAGATTTTAACAGCTTATGGGAAATAAGGCAAACTATTTCAGAAATTCCTGTGTTTTCTTTATATTGAAATAGGCTGCCTTTGAGTATTAAAGAATATTATTATCTGGGCAGAATCCTAGTTAAGGAGTTTTGTTGCAGTTATGAGTGAGAAAACACTGTTGGTAGCATCCACATTTATTTACTGCACTGTGAGTGCAAGTATAGTGAATTTGATGAGTAACAACTGAAGAAAAATTAGCTTACACTTTCTTTTCCTGAATCTTTGCTGTTAGTACTATCCCATACTTCGTATAACTTCTAGTCTTGTTGGTTTATATTGGGCTTTTCTGACTGGACTTCTGATTCTGTGGTGGTCCTGAACCCTAACGGTGCCAGTAGATAAGCTTTTGATGCAAATCTTAGGTATTCGCAATGCTTTCAGATATTTTCTCTGTACTTTTCTGCAGCTTGTCAAACTTTCCTAGCTCTGCAATCCCTTCTTTCTTTTTTGCCTACCTCTAACATAAATCACAGTTACATTTTGCTTTCAAGTAGATGTCTCTGCAGTATGTTTCTGCCCGCCTTCCATTGTGCTGCTTGCTGATTTGTTGTTTGGTACAGGTTGTTTCTTATTTAATTCTCAGGAAAGGATGATGTTATTGATGACTTTCATTTACCTAGAGTATACCATCTCTTTTTCTTTTTTTTTTTTTGCAATGAGCACTCTCATGCCTGTTTCTTTGTTACCTTTACAGTTTGAAAAAAAATTTCACTAACATTATCTCTTCTTTGTGTTTTCTCTTCTTACATGGGTTATCATAATGTTTCATATCCCTTATTGAGCTCTTTTTAAAATTAACATTTATCTTCTGACACAGCTGGTATTAGGTGTGATTTGGGACAGGTACCATTGTACAGGGGACTAAAGATGAAAGATATTCAGACATCTTATTTTGTCTGGTTGTTCTTCTAGCAAAGTAGATTATGGCTTGTTCAGCCCTTTTCTGATTTCCTTGATTTCCATGAAATGCCATGAAAGCAAACAGTTGCTAATATGAGAGCTGTGATAAAAATACCCCAAAGAAGACTGATCCAGGGCTACATAGGCAGTCTTAATCAGAAACTTTTTTGCTTTTGAGCTTTTCACTTGACAAAAACATTCTTTTAAAAGGCAGCAGTTATTTTGCCAGTGAACCATAGGTTCTTCTAATACTTCTTTCTAGTCCCAGGTCTGACCTTCTGCTCTACCTTTCTCATCCCATCTGTTTCTTTGCCAGACCTGTCTCTTCCCTAACCTTCTATCTTCCTCCACATTTTTCCAGCTTCCAGTGTAATTTTTCTTACCCACCCAATCCTTTCAGACTTGCCATCTGAAATTTCCCCCCTGGTTATCCCAGTCACACACCAGCATGCTCTGGGCTCCTCGGCTGCTGTTACACTCTTTGTTCTGCCACCTCCACCTTCTCCCAGTGCATTGTTCCTTGTCTGGTCTTTTCCCCTTCCCACTTAGCTACCTCCTTCCCAAGGTCTCCCTCCTACAGTTTCTCTCCAGTTTTAGTGTTCCCCATCCCAAGACACTTCCATATCCTGCCTTACCAGGGAGAAGGACCGCTTCCACCGTCCTCATCCCAACCAGTGTATTCTCTTTTTCCTTTCCCCATTCACCATCCCATCTTTTCCCATCCTCAATCCTTTCCACATTGACTTCATCTCCTTTGCCACATTGTGGACAGACTAACCATCCTGCCAAAGTACTTGTTTCAAAGTCCAGAATCACAGGATCTGTTTAAAACAAAAATCACCAGTATTCTTTAAGATGACTCTTGGAAATGATCTAACAAGTAGAGCTGAAAATGTTCTCCCCTGAGAACATTTCCACCTTGTTGTGGAAAATTTCAACAACGTAGCTGAAATTAGGCAACTGAAAACAGGTCTTAAAATGGAAAGGGTCCAGCACTTCTAATAGAGAACCTACTGGGAAAATACAGTAGCTGCTCTGGGTTTTGTGCCCATTTTCCATGGCCATATTAACTTTATAACTGGTATTATAGCTATAGCCGCTGGAATTAGTGACACACATAAGAGAAAACAGGGAAATATCTGGCTTTCGGGGATGGCGGGAAACATCTACTGCATTGTTCTGTAGTAGTATTTTTGTAGAAAAATTATTAAAAAAGAGACAAGGCTGACAAAAAATATAAATCTGTTAGCAGTGAATAAATAAGTTTCCTTGTACATCCAGCTTTTCCATGCTTTCCATTGATAATCTTGTAAGTGCAAACACGGAATACATATTTCCTCATTCATACCTGAAAGTAAATGGTCTATAGTTGCCAACTACCCTTTAGCAATAAGCTCTTAAGACACAAAGAAACCTTTGGAGATGCATCCGCAGGGAAAATGGCAGTTGTATGCTTTTACACCTATTGATGAAAGTACAAATCTATTTATAACCATCTAGCCATTTTTTTGAGCACCTCTTTGGCTAAATGAGTGCCTTTAACATGCATTATTCACATGTGACCCAAAGCAGTTTGGGTTTTACTGTTTTTTGAAAGGCTTGATAAAATGAAATATGGATTCCCTTCTTCTTGGGCTTGTGTAGAATGCCAAATGAGAAAAAAACACGTGTATCTTGACTCTTTAAAATTTATTTTCCCTAAGTATAATTTATTTTAATTTCAAGAAGCAACATGATTCTATTTCCCTCGATGGTAAAAATAAAGTGAGCAAAACCCTACAGGTAGGTTTAGTGGTGAAGAACTAGGAGCAGGCATTTCTTTTCCATGAACCCTAGATTTTCTTTTATCGTTTGATTGGAATTAGCTTTAATTACGCTAATGCAACAGGATGTGAGGTAAATGAAAAGGACTTGGGGAGGGGTTTGTACAGGTAAGTGCTGCTTCTTTGCTTGTATTATTTCTCTTGTCCTCAGGACTCCCAGAGCTGGTTACTGCTAGCATCTCCTTCTAAAATCTTTTCAGTTCATATTTTTCTCCTTAACATTTCAAAGAAATTTATGTAAAAAGGGGCTGCAAAGAAGTTACTGCTTTTAGTGATAATCACTGGTGTTAAAAAATCTCTCTGGGGCACCAAATTTTCTCTAATACCTGTAATACAAATTATTCTCTGAAAGAAAATGAGAAATAGAAAAAGGAAAAAAATAATGGTTAAATAATGATTCAAAATAGTAAAAGAAAATGTCACTTGCCTCATACTACCTCACCCTCATACTATCTGGTTCCCACAAGCAAGACTTAAAACAGATTATCTCTAGCGAAGAAAAATAATCGATTTTTCCTAAGATATGTCTGCTTTATGTCTTTAAGCTCTTCTGCTACCATCTTGATGTATATGTTTCCTTTTTTCTTTAAAAAAGGAATTCTCCACTAGCTTGCTTGCAAACATCTGCCTTGACCTTTTACCTAAATAAACACACTGTGTGAAAAGTCCACTTGTGGACTTGAAGCCTGGATATTTACAGGCCTGTTTGAATGGCTTTCAGAACAATGGATTTCAGAGTGTTAAGGGTTTCTTCAGAACGGATATCAACTGTTGTCAACTAGTAAGGTAATTTTGTTGGTTTGGTTTTGCTGTTTTCTTTTTTCATTCCTAGTTGAAGCAGATAGATAGTCACCTGCGGGTTTGAGGCTTTACCGGTGTTTTGGAGAACAAAATCTTCGATTGGGTGGATTGAATTTACTATATTAGATATATTTACTTTCCTCTAGATCTGTTGCTTCCCTGCATACCTGAGCAGGAAGATGTGAACCTGGGGGAGGCTGAATGCTGAAGGAAATGGGTAGGAACCATTGGGCTGCACGGGGACAGAGTCTGGATTCCCCAGCAACACCATATGTTTAGGTAGGTTTACATTGTGGCTGTTCTCCTCCATTGACAAATGTTTTACTTGCTTAATTAACAGATGCCTTGATTTTAATGTGTCTTTTCTTAAGAATCCTGAGGATGCTTTTAGCTCTTATTTTCCACCCTTGTATTTTGTTGCAGATTCCGACTGACCTTCTGTGTGGCTATTCACTGAGGGCATGTCACTCCTCTCCTCTTGCATGACATATGAAGAGAAGCTAATTCAAAGCGTTCATTGTTTATGGCTGGGTTTTTTAGTTCTTTTAGCTTCAGGGTTTAGAGCTGGAGAACAGCTAATCAAAGGCTAGTGCAGAAAACTGTTTTCAGCTGTCTCTTTATAGGTTTCACATTTTTTTCAGGCATATTCCCCCCTCTAATCCAGTCCCCTTCCCTAGAACCACGAGGAAAGCAAAGGCAAGTTTAAAATTTCCAGAAAGGCATGTCTAGCTACAGGAAATTAAGGGCTGGTGGGCCACTTTTAGCTTTGTGCCCTCCATTCTTTCACTTAGGTATTCAGTCATTGTTGATAGTTGCTTCCAGGAGTCACACACTTTGCTCACTCATAACCCCAGGACTGTTCTCTCCAACCTTAAACATGTTTACTGCCTACTTGTAACCAGGGAGGTACATATAGCACTTCAGAGAGAAAACAGCCCTCTTTATGACCAGGGCTTAAGCCAAAACCAGCTACACTTCTCTCTCTTTGTCCTCTTAAAAAGAGAGATCTGTTTCCTAAACAATACTGTTTATAGCTTTGAGATGAAAACTGTCTTATCCATTTCCACTGAAACTCAGTGATAGCTATCCTCTTGCTATGGAATTAAGAAAACAGAACTTAGTTCAACTTAAATGCTTGCATAGACACCATGCAAATTTTCTTCAAATGAGCCAGGAAATTCTAACTATCTCATTGCAAAAGAATTGCTGTCTCCAAAGGTCAGTTTAGAAATGTTGTGACCTGTGATGTCCTGTAATATTGGCTGCATCTCCCAGAAACTGTGTGAATTCTGTTTGAGATAACTGCTCAGGCAGGAGTTATAGATTCAGCACAAAGTAAAGAGACAGTTTTAAAATGACATAAACCTAACAAAGTGAGTTTTGTAATGATCAGACTACCAATCCAAACAATCATGTCCTGCAAATTTTATATGGAATACTGCTGCCTATTTCAAGAAAATGTACTTTGAAATGTGTTGCTTGAATTGGATGAACACTTATATAAGCCTGATTTGTATTTTAATTTATAGTCTAGTACATGTAGCCAGTTTTTCCAGTGATTTCTGTGCTAGCAGAAAAATTATGCCTGTGTTACTGGGGAAATGACTTTGGATAACAGTCTCTGGAAACTATCTTATTTTTTAATTACTTGGGAGCTTGAGCAAGAAATCTTCATTGCTTTACACTCAGTGACAAAGACCAGTGAGCAGAATGATGAAAGGGAAGATTTAGGATCTTCCTATGGTAAAAAAAGGGTATGAAAAATTTTCTGTTGTAAATCCTGTATTCCTTTTCTTAGGTGAATATGAAGCATTTGAAATGCAATGTAATAATCTGCACCAGAGTCCGCTTCTCAAAGTTTCTATTGGCATATTTCAGTTTTGTTACTAGATTAACAGAAGAGAACCTGACAAAAGGGTGGATGTAAATTCTCTAGCTACCTCACGGGGAGAGTAGTCACATGCATATATCTTATTTATACACAGTCCTCCCAAGTTCCTTCAGAAAATTGCTTCAGAGAAGCAGCCTATCAATGGATGCTACCATTACCTTTAAAGTATATGAGATAAATTACCAACCAACTCCCCAAACTTATTCTAGATAGATTTTAGATAAAAATTTGCTTTACTGCTTCATTACTCACAGGATTTACACTTTAAGATTAGAAACCTGCCTGAAATAGACTTTTTCATTTTAGCTCCTTCATGGGATGCCTTTTTACAATAAGTCCGTGAAACTGTCAGAGCTTTTATAATATTATCAGATTTTCATCCCATTCCGATTTGGGTAGAGCAGGCGACAGCTCCTGCTGTTAGACAAGCTTGGATCGTGAAACTTCGATTTCTAAAGCTAGGCTCCCAGCCCTGTTGGGAAATTAGTGAATTGTCCTGCAATCAACTAAAACTTGCTAGAAGGTGCTACTAGACTTCATGTTTTGAAATAATTCCCTCTGAACAATTTCTTCTACAGGTTGAAAGTGTATTTTGTTTTTTGTTTTCCCCATCATTCAATCCGTATTGAAGGTGTATTCTTCAAGGCTCTGCTGGTCTTCCTATGTCTGATTAGAGACACAATGATATGCAAGGGTGGCCCAGATGTGTACAGGTGATTTATCTAACTGTTTGACCTTTAAAATGCTGGCAGACATCTATATGAAAAGCTGAAGGCTATTTTTTTTGTGGTCTTCACCCTGTGAACCACCATTTTTTGCACCCGGAGCACTGCTTTTGCTCACATTGCAGGCCTGGCTGGAAACTAGTATCTGCTGCAGAACGCTCCTCAAGGACTTCAGGCAAAAGCTGAGACACATCTGCGCATGGTCTGGTATCACAACTGCCTTAACAGGGCTAGGGGAAAACAGGTTTCATTTGCTAGGGCTGCTACTTTGTCTCTTTTATCAACCTGCTCTCAATTTGACATTTTCTTATTCTCCTGCACCAAACTGGTCTTATCCTTGATCCATGGCATTGCAGGAAACTCTAAAAGGAATCCGAGTCCTTTCTGAAAAATTTTCAATTATTTACTCACGAATTTAAAGATGAATTTGGAATTAAGTAGAATCAAGAATAGGTCTCTGTAGGGGTCTCTGGCGGATTGCTACATTCCTCTGAATCCAACTCCACCTGCTAAGTTTTCTTCATCTGATTTCTAAGTGAGTCCTGTACCAAGTTGCTTACAAGAAAAAGTGGTGTTATTTCTGCAGAATATTACCTCTATCTCAGATATGAAAAAAATTAAAGATGCTTACTTTTCCCAGGTTGGTGTTAAGTGAGAAAGCTGGTGTTGTAGAAGCACTTTTCAGTGCCAGTTTTGCATGGGTAAATGGAATAACTAGTATCCTATGACATTATTTCAACTTACTTGTCTATTATTGTCTAATACAGGCAAATATCAGGTCTGTACTAAAAAAAAGGACCAAACAGTCCAACACAGGTCTTCATAAAAGACACTTTTAAAGAAACATAAATAATGAAAGGATTGTTCTCCAGAGAAATTTAGTTGCTACAAGCCCTACTTTTTCTTTTGTTTCTTGTTGGCACCCTCCACTTACACTGAAAGCATGTAATACTTTAATCTACCCAAAAGGTGTAAATTAAAAAGAATTATTAAATTTCCTTTGCTGACACTTCATTATGTATTTTCACTAAACACAATGAACCTGCTTTTTATTTTTGTAGTAACTTAATAAGAGAAAGTAGGCTTACTACATTTCAATTAGATTTAACTAAAAAGGGAGGTAAAGAAAAGAAAGTAGTAAGCATAGGAAATAATTGAATAAAAGATAATGGCAAATAATTTTCCTTGGTAAAATCTGGTACAGAGACAAAACTGAATTTCCTTGTCTCCCAAGTAAAACCTGAAATGAACCATTGCTGGGTGAATGAGAAGCTCGCTATTTGTCTATTTAAGCCTATGCTGGGTTATTACAGTGAATAGATTCCACAGGCTATGTATTTGTGAGCATGTGGTCAGTCCTGCGTGCTTTTCACTGAGAGAAAAATGCTTAAATAATAAAAATCCATTGAAAATAACAGTAAAAAAAAAATGCTTTAGGCAATTCCATAGTAGAAAACACTATTTTCTTGAATTAATTATAATCTCATATGAAGTGCTGTAAGAGGGTACAGAATTATAGGTTCATGTTGTTTATTTGAAGTATAGGGTTATGTCAGGGTAAAGCCTAATCAAGCGTGTGGAGATGAGAAGGTAGAGTAAATGTTTGCTTTCATTTGTTGTCTTTTGATCCTGCTGTCAGACAACTCAAGCTAATACGCAGGGTCCTAAGTGTCGTTTTGCTTCTCCGCACCATACTGTTTTGTCTCTTTTTTTTTTGTAGAGACAAATGTACATCTTTAAATGTGTATCTTTGCACGTGTAAAGATATTAGCAAGCTGCAGAAAATTCAGCCATCAGCAGTAGTGTAGCTCTGGGAAATGTTCATGAACTAACCAGCTGAGGGAGCACAAGCCATCGGTTTTGCAGCAGCGGCACAGTGGATTTTAGGTGACTTCTAGAAGAAACAGTATGGCAATCGTTATGTCTGCTTCCCAGAACTCTCCAGTGAAACATCTGAGGGACTTTTTTTCATGTGGGATAGTTTGGGTTGGAATTGATTTGACAGTAGTGATTTTTAAAGGATTGGGCTGATTTGCTCCTTTACCTAATGTTCTTGCCAAGAATATATATGTATATCTTTAATTGAAACTTAGTCCCAGACAGCAGTGTTTGATTTTAAAGGTCTGAGGTGAAATCCTGGACCACCTGAAGTTAATGGGAAAGTATAACTTATGGGAAAGTATAATTTATGGGATTAGAGCTAAGTGTTCAACCCCCATCTAAATACAGATTTGTATCATCAGGTGAATATAGGAGTAGTTGTTTCATACCAGACCTTCAGCCTGCTCAGCCCATGGTCCCGGAACAAGCAAGCTGAGGTCTTCTCTTCAGCTTTAAACTGCTGAGTGTCCGTACAAGGGTGTGCTGTGCTGTAACTGAAGCAGTACGGGTTCCTACGCAGAAAAGCCCGTTGAACTCACTTTGCAGACCATGATTATGTAGGTAGGCAGTACTGAGAAAAGCAGCACTAGTAACCACTAACACATGTGAAATTCCAGTGGAAGGATATTGTTTCCATTATAGTTTTGTCCTCTGCAGCTATTCCGACTCTGAAGTGTCGGATTCCAGTTTGATTTCTTCATTAGGAAAGCTGCTGTTTCAGTAGTAATGAGCAACAGAAAAAAAACACAAAAAAAAACCCCTGGCAATGGTTGTTTTGTTTAAAAATGTTAGCATGGGTTACACAGTGTCTAACACTAATGCTTGAGATGGGTTCCTTTCATTACGCTTTGCATTTATGGAAAAAAGTTCTGCCTGTTTTCACAGAAATTGGTTAATTCATCAGGCCAGAAAAGACATAGACACTAGTAATGTTTCTTCTTTTCAAAAAGAAATAAAACACAGACTCCACTCTTTGTAAAGAAGCTAAGGTATGCCTTCATTCTGCTTAGCTTCCACTATCACCCATCATTTTACAATGACTTAGTGTAAAATTGGTTTCCTATTTTCTGAAACAGAAATATTGTCTCATGTTGCTGTAAAGCACAATCCACCTCCAGATCAGAATATGCTGCCTTCATATATTTTGTTCATAGGAAGTATTATAGGATACCTGCATTTTTATAGTATTGAACTTACATGGCTTTCTTCAGATTTATGAGAATAAATAAGTTCCAGTTCACTCTTCTTTGTCTTTCCCTTAAGGAAATCACGCTTGAACGTATTTTTTGTTTGTGCTTCAGGAAATTTCTTCTCTTCCTGCCTTGGGCAGAAGTGGAGTTATGGAAATAAAAATATGCATGTAATATTAAAGAAGAAAATCTTTGTCCAAAAGGAAATGATAAGGAATGCTTTAAGGGCAGATTAGTTGTGTTTTAACTACTAAAACTTTACTCCACAGTCTCTGCTTGTGAGAACTAAACTCCTTTTGATAAGAAAAATGCTTTTTTTAGGTCTTGTGTAATTAGTCGGGGAAATGAGATAGATGGATTTTGAGGTGACGGTGGAATGTGAAGATTAAATGTTGAAATCTGACCAGCAGTGTTTGGAAGACAAAGAGATGGCTGAACAGGAGGGGCGTCTGCAGCTGCCAGCACAGGTAGGCTGCATTTTTCTGCCAGAATGAGACTCTCCACCACTTCCCCCACTTTTCAGGCATCACAAATGATGAAGCAGTTGAGATCAGATCTTTGTTTGCAAGGAAAGTCAAAGGCATATTTTGCTGATGCTCTAAGGATTTTATAAACTTGATGAAGGGATTAGCATGACTTAGGGCCTGTGTGCTGACATGAGCAGAGGTAGAAGCAAGGGAAGATAATATTTCTGTATCACATACTTTTTGAAGCATTGCTTTTTCAGTCTTGACCAAAATGACTGCATTCCTGGCAGATTCAGCATGAGCCAGATGCTTCTCATTCAGCACTTGATTTCCGGAAGATGCTGTGGTGGAGTCACTAGATGAAATAGGAAATTTATGACAGAGACAAGTAAGTCTCACTCTATTCTTTGATGCCTCATTGATTCTGATTATAACTGAGAGTAACAGCAAAACTTTCCTATTAGATAACCCAAAGGGTAAGTTAGGGAGGAAATAGTGGACTCCTTCCATTTTCTGCCCATGTAAGACTCTGAAATGAGATTCATGGAAGATGCACACACCGTACTCTCATAGGAACCTGGTATAGGGACTCCATTGGGCTATTGGCTGTGGGTTTTAAGCAAATAGGGGCAATAATTCTCCTAAATGACAGTGATGTAGGATACCATTGGAAGGTGATGGTCAGTAAACTTACCAGTAGAGTGTAGAAAGTGCTGCTGACATAGTTACGCCATGAAAGCACACCTGCGCACATTAGGAATGTCTCATGGGCTTAACCCCATCTAAGGGTGCCAAAAAGAGCTATCCGATCTAGTCCAGTTTAGTCTTGCTCCATCCTTGCCCCTGGATCATGCATCTCCTGTCTGGGTGTATACAGGAATGAGTGTTTCACCAGGGGACTGGTGGGCGCCCTTAACTGGGAAGAAGGAGGAGTTTACAGGTATAAGCCTCTCAGAGAACTGCAGTGTACAGTGTGTTATCCCCAAAATGCCTTTGCAGCACAGCAACCTCTGTGTTAGACCAGAAGGAAGCAAAGTTCCAGGTGAGGTCCTGTGTCAGTGTGGTTCTGCTGCATCCCTCTTCCCCTCTGTCCAAGTCTGTTCCCTGCCCACTGGAGGCAGGGTCTCATGGCAGGGAGCAGCAAAATGATGCCGTGGCTAATGTGCTTCTGAGACCTGTTCAAGTGCACCATAGGTACGTTAACACCATCAGAGCTTGCACAGGGGCCTTTAACAAGGTAACTAGTATTTATGACTCGAAGGTTTTTAATCGTATACTGAGCCTTACCTAAGAAGAGAAATAACTTGCCAGATTCATAAATTTTCAGGCTACAGATTTCAAAGCTGTTTCTCTTAATCTTCTCAGTTCATGGGAAAGAGTCTTTCCTTTCTTTCTTTCCTCTTTCAGGGGATAGAGATGGGTAGGAAGGCAAGTTTTCTTCTGTGTCATTTCCCTGATCTGCCTTACTCTGTGTTCAAGCAGATGCCAGAGCTGGCTCAAAGGAAATAGTGGAGGAGGAGAGCAAGGTCAGTTTGTGAGCAGTTTGCACGTGGAGAGGCTCAGCTGTATCGTAAAACTACACCTTGGGCTCACTGGGATGAATAGAGCAGTTCAGTGGTCCTAGTGCTACTGTTCCAGGTGCTCTGCACCTGTTATTCTGCTCAGACATTGGCCTTTTTCTTTGCACCCATAACCATTGTCGATGCTGGTTAAATAGACATAATATTGTGAGTGGTGAACTAGGAGTTCGGGAAAAAAGCTGGTTTGTCATGCCTCTGTGTTCCTGGATAACGACATAAAACCATTCAGCAAAAAGTACTTTTAAAGGTTCATATTTCTGTGTGGTTGGACTGCTCAGTTTCCATTGTAAATAATGAGATTTTGTTAATCAAATTCTCCAGACAGTTCAAGAGTTTTGCCCACAGAATCTTGGATCCCTTTGGTTATTATATTAATTATACTCTTTGCTCATTAGGAGCTGATTAGGTGAATGCTGCAAAGAAATAGAAAAGAAAAAGACCGGAAATCTACAGTCACCATATGAAAGCTGAATTTAAAAATATCGCTAGGCAGTCTTAAAGAAACCACACAACAGACCATGTAATCTCATTTTAAATCTCATTGAATCAATCATCCCAGTGCTCCTTCCAATCTTAAGATCGAAAATATACACCTACTATCAGGTGCCATATTCACACCTATAACCCTTGCTCTCAAGTTATGATCGACTTCAAAGGAATTGCTTATGGAGGTGGGTGGTATGTGCTTTACTTTTTTCTTTGTTTTTCTGTTCTCTTATTTGCAATTAAGCAGACTAATTTGTCCTACTTTGATAAAAACCGTCTTGCAAATTATTTTCTAACAGCTTTAAACCTCTGGTAGCTGTCAAAAATATCCAGATGTCACTGAACTGATTATCTATTTGTTGTCTAATACAAAATGTATTCTAACACATTCAGGTTTTTGTCAGAGTTACCAAAAACAAACAAAAATTCTCTTTGAGAAATAAAGTATCACCAGGAAGCAGTGCCAATCTTGCATGCAAGCCTGAAAGATGATGGCTAGAGTCTCCTCTGCCATCGGCTCATGGGACAAGAGGCAGAGGGGTACGTCCAGCAGCCAGCTGAGCAGATGCTTATAAATATATCCCGCAGAAGAAATGGAGAGATGTCACTAAAGTACACGCTGAAAGACCTCATGTTGGCCTTCTGCAATTAAAACCAGCTGGGTGGCTGGGGGTCAGAAAGGGGCAGGGGGGAGGTCAGGAGTCGTCTGGCAAAGGTGTCCCTTGCAGCGGCACTGTCCGGGGGGAGGCAACCGAAAGGAAAGGAAGAGCTGGCCACAGCGTTTGCTTTGGCCTGTTTTCAAACAGAGCGCCTTCAGACTCTGTTTATACAATCCTGTCTTTCATGAGCTGTTTTAATTTCTTTAACTAAGGGTCTGCAAGCCCTAAAGGTCTGACTTATCCCATGGAAATCAGAAGAAATGCAGTCTAGAGAGCTGATCTGGACTCGACCACATGCTTTATAAATTTCATATTCAAGCTGGCTCTATTTTAAGGCACAGTTGAGCAAGGACAGCAAGGATGCATTGCGCTCTGATGGATACCAGGTCACAGCTGACAAGAGGGTTGTGGCACAAACATTTTCTAAGCACAAAGTAATACACTCCTGATAAGTTACAGCAAGGTCTACTTTAATAATCTTGTGATTTGTATGCATAATATGTAACTTTACTTTTTGATAAGTCCTTGCACATCATAAGTATTGCCCATCCCTTGTAGCTGGCGCACTACATGTTGAATATGCAGAAATATGTCCCTCACTAACATCTGTAAGACAAACATTATACTTCTTTTAAGAAAGCTGAAACTCTTTTAGAAGTCTGCTTAGAGGTCTGGCAGTACACTACTCATTTTGGAGAGGAACACTTAGCTAGTTTGATAAGGCTGGAGCCTGAAATGTAGCCAGCATGGTGAAAATTTTTCAATCATATGGGTGCTGAGAGCTGCACACCTACATCTTCTTGAAACTGCATGTTTGATCTGGTCCCATACATGAAGGCTCTGCTCAGAGTAAGGCTTGAGAACACCAGCCACTTGATATCAAAAGTACCTTCTCCTGGCCCAACAGCACAGTGCTCACAGTCTCAGCAGCTGGGCAGGGTATCCTCTCAGTGCACAGCCAGCCCCAGAACATCCCATCCAGCTGTCCCAGTGACAATGAGAAGCTGATATGACCCTGCCACTTGGTTAGGAGGGGAAGAAAATAGCCCAGCAAAATTGCATATGGGCTAGAGGCTTCTGCCAGCTTTTATTGCTTTGCCCTGCTTGGCTTTGGAGGGATTGTTTGCATATGGCAGACATTTTACTGATGTGTCTGCCTCAGCACTAACATTCCACTGTAATGGCCCCATGTTTCGAAACCTGTAAAATCTTTCCATTAGGCAAGGCATAGATTCACCTGACCTAAATTCCCTCTCAGTCCCAGTGCTGGCTGTTTCCAATTACCTCAGTGCCTTTAAAGGCTTGCAATGAGGCCATAGCACCCCACATACTAATGTCCCTGCTGTGAAGTAGGCAAAGCTGCATGTTTTGTCTCATAGGGATGCTACGAAGACAAACTCTTCAAAGACAATGAAGTATTCAGACAATGTAGAAACATGGTCAGATAAATACTTCTATATCTACATCCACATTTAGGTAATCTGTCACTTCTGCAAAGATGAAGTGTCACTGCTGCTACTTGTTCACCTTCAGTGATATTTGTATCGCTGAAGACAAAGTCTGGCTCCTCTTTGAGGGCTAAACTTTGGGGTATCCGACTCTGAAAGTGTGAGGGGATATTCTCCAAAGGCCTAACAGTTTTGTCTGTATTTTTACGCACAACTTTCCAGTAAAGGACTATACCTTTCCCAACAAATCTTGCCTTTCTTTGCTTCAGACTAAAACTGTTGTGAAGTTTCCATATAGTCAATCAGATTATTCCAGAGCCTGAACTGAATTTGGATCAGTAAATTTAAGGATAATGAAATCAAAGCAGTGTGTCAAAACTCTCACAAATGCCTGTTTGTATGGGGCCTGATATTGTTCTCAACATCTCTGAAATAAAATGTAATCTACTTCTGTGCTCCACCCTGGGGTAGTGTTTGAATCCAGACAAAGAAGGAAATTATTCTGAAACCAGATGTTAAGATGTCCCAGGAATGCCAAATCCTGTATTTAGTCTCAAACTCAACAACTTCTTTATCAAAACAGGGTAGAAAAGCATCTTTGGATAAAATCCTGAAAGGTGGAAGAACAGTATTTCATGATATGACTAGAAAGACCTGGTCCAGCTTTGTTGCCTTCCTCTGGATGCATTCAAGGACCTTCATGTCCTTAAATGTGGGGCCCAGAACTGCACCCAGTACTC
Source organism: Pezoporus flaviventris (assembly GCF_033815535.1). Classification (NCBI taxonomy): domain Eukaryota; kingdom Metazoa; phylum Chordata; class Aves; order Psittaciformes; family Psittacidae; genus Pezoporus; species Pezoporus flaviventris. The sequence goes on along the minus strand of NW_026892585.1, from coordinate 17,075,771 downwards.
AGGGTGAGGCCACATCAGCGCTGAACACAGCGGGATAATCACGTCTCTCGACCAGTTGGTCATGCTGTGTTCGATGCACCCCAGGATGCAGTTCGCCCTCTTAGCTGCCAGGGCACATTGCTGACTCCTGTTGAGCCTGTTGCTGACCAGCACCCACATGCCACTTTCTGCAGGGCTGCTCTTGCTTTAACTTAGTGTCACAACACACAGGAAAAATAAATGTTTTCAAGTAGAAAGAAAGCAAATGTTTGAAGGTGGCTTTCATAACCTTGCAAAAAAAAAAAAAAAATATTGGACTGCAAAGCTGATTTACACTATCTGTTCCATTAATCTTTGTCTCGGTAAAAATGAAGTAATGTGTGAACTTTTAAACGTAAGTAAGAGTTTTTGTTTCTGATTTAGTATATTCAAGAGATTCTTTCGCATATTACACCAGTGTGAGTAATAAAACCCATCGCAGTATTTTAGAAAAGGGGTATTTGTTCAGGCCACAAGTTCAGAAACTGTGAAGGTATCATTAATCTATTTTTTCTGAGCCTACTGGCTGGCTCAGAAAAAATAGATTAATGCTGGCTGTCATCTTAAGTGAACTACCTTGTGAGAGAAATGTCATAGAGCAATACAAGATATTCTAGACCAATTCTAAACCCAGCTCAGTGATTTCTCATACAACCACAAGCTTTGGTGTTTAGAAATGGAAGTCCTGCTGTAGGATCCAAGGTGAAATACTGACCAATTTTAGAAGAGATTTAATGTGTCTGATAAGACCTCTGTTAAAACAGTGGAATAAATTGCACTATCATTCAGCTTAAATTTCAGATAATCATAAAGACTGAATTTAATCACAATGAAAGACTTCACAGAAATGCATGCCAGACCATTTTACAAGACAAGTTCAAACTTAAGGATCACTTCATTTTTATGGTAGAACCTTGGGGCAAATGATAATTCAGCACTTAACTGGTTGCTGTTAAAGAAAATAAATTGCATTACAGTTACTTTGAATGACAAGTTTTGCGATAATTAGCCAACATCCAATGTAGTTGAACTTTTCTTATAAGCACAATGCATGGATACCACAGGGACTTACAAAATAATAGCTGTAAGTACCTATAAACCTATTTTTCAGCCTGTAAAGTAGTGGAAAAAACTGCATTTTTGCTCTTCACTTGCACTGTGCCTGACATAATGGTATCTGACTCCTAACGAGTACTTTTAACCACAGTAATAACACAGGTAAAGGTAGTCCACTTTCAGCCCTGCAGGCACTTGTTATTCATAGACACATGTAAGCCTTCTCTTAGTCCTCCTGTTAGAGTTGGAAACAAAGCAGAGATCCCCTTGAAAGAGATCAAGATAGTTCAAAAGGCCTTAATCCAAATTGGAAAGCTTCTCTAAGAACACCTTGAACTGGGCATGAATTCAAGGGTTATTGAATAGAGGCTAAAAAATGTCATAATGTCTTAAAGATCTATGTATTTCAAATTGAATTGTACCCAGAAACTAAACAGAATCTAGAGTTGGGGCAAAAGGAGGAGAAAGTGAAACCCCATTATTCATGGGAGAGCATAGTAACCCAGTTCAGACTGTGTTTTCTCTGTGGTCCAGCAAGACTTCAGTCCGCTATAGGAAATGACAGGCAAAAACAAAATGTTCAATGACTTGTTAAAGGCAAGTAGTTACAAATATTAACAGACCTGTCCCAGAGGTGCAAATAATGCTGAATTAGTTTCTGTGGTGAATAGATAACCTTTGAGTCCTCTGTACAAGAGCTAGGCTGTAAATTTGAAACTTCTTAAATTAAAAAGTAATACAATTCCTTCCAGGTGTGAGGGAGCACTTTGTACAATAATATGAAAGCATGCTCATCTCTCACTGTGGGTTCAGTAAAAGAAATATAAACAGTCATTTCATATTAATACCTGAAATGAGATTCAAATTTAAACTTCATTGGGAAATGACTTAGAAAACAAGTCCAAGCAGAAGAAATTTTTTATTATAGGTTTTGTATTTTAAATACAGACATCCATCTAGATTTACAGTGATTGTTTCTCTAGATATTATCAGTTTTGTTATATAATATGCAAACTGACTTCCTTCCCTCTCTAAGAATGTTACAGAATATAATAACTTCCATAATTCATTTTATTGCAGGCAAGCTCTCAGTGTAATTTAAACAAATGACCTTATTATGCCACTTCAAGGAAAATAAAATAGTTTACTGTAAATAAATGTTTTATTCTTACAGCAGCACTAGAAATAGCCTAAAGGTAGCTAGTGTAAAATCTAGTTTATCCTAGCCATCTCCTCATGCATTTCCCAGGATGTTGATTCAAGTGTAGGAACAACCCCACTGATTTCAAAGAGGCTACTCATGTACACAACATTTGGCTCATGCACTCATTTAGGTTAAAGCCTGGACTATAAGACACCTTTAGTAAGGACATTTGGAAACATTAATGAGCTTCTCTATAGCTCGTGTATTCAAGCCCAATCATGTTTTGTATTAGAGCTTTGTCTCTAGCTGGAGAGGAATTTCTTTCCATGCAGATCAGAAACAGAGCAGCTTAATTGCACGGTTGTGATCTCACCTCTCCTTTATTTCACTTTTTGTCAAGGCATTTCCCCTTACGGTAGGGGTTATTTGGGGACTGCAATGGACTCACTCACAAATAACGTGAACAAGCTTAAATAATGGGGATTATGACCTGATCTTGGTGCCTGCAGTCAAAATTGCTGCTCTTTTTTTTTTTTATTTTGGCATTTGGATATGAAATTAGAAGGTGAAATGATGTAGCTGATAACACCCCCCACAACTGGTGTGATCCCTTCTAGGCCCGGATCTTTTTGGGTTCTCACAATAATGAGCCAAAATATTTGGTAAGAGCATGTCATAACTGGATGTTTGGACCCTATGTAAATGCTCTTTTAAGAGACTTTGACACTGATCTTACAGGTATCATTTGTTGATTACTGGTGCATTTAAATCTGTCAGAAGATGTTTATACAGAAGATGTTTATACTCCCTATGGAATTATCTGGAAAGGGAAAAACAAATTCTTGAAAGAGCCTTCACTGTACGTGCTGCATCTAGGAGGAGATCAGTTATTTCATATGAGTAATAGCAGGTTTTTATATAAATGACTGAATGAAGATACAAGCAAACTCTGCTATGTTTGCTACAAAGAGTTATTTGAATGACTAAAATTTTAATTTAAAGCTCAAGTGGTTCATCCGTTTTGTTTAAAATGCATTTTTGCTTCCCATCATGCAATCCAGAGCCAAAGACTTCTATCAGACCTAGTGAGCGTCCAGTTCAAATGGCCAAGAATATGCTGGGAGAGGGTTTGATACAATTAGCTTCAATTCATTGCCTGGTATGCATAAAATGTAAATCTAAGTAGCTACTCACTCCCTTTCTCACAGAGGGTGGAGCAAAGACAGACTATGTGTGACACCTTTGCTTCATGTGGCGTTTTGCCTTGAGAGAAAGTGGGAGTGCAGACGTGGTGTCTGATGCATGACTGGTTTGCAAACAAAATCTTCCACCTTCTCTTGTGTCAGAAAACATGTCACCCTTTGGACCATGGGAGGTGTTTGGGTTACTTTGCTTTTGTTGTTTCTCCCTGTTTTGACACAAATGTGATTAAATGCATCAAGTGATTTAGAGCTTTGAAGTGCTAAAAAGAGACAACAAAAATCAGAAGAGGCTTTTCTTTATTCATGTGGTAATTTTCACAATATGACATTGAACTTCTGCTTTGTGATGTTGGAAATAGGTGCCGACTGTGCTGTTTAAGGTACTTTCTATGCAGTTTACAGCAGCTTTCCCAGGAGATTTCCCTTACAGCAGGAGTCTGAAGACTGGAGCGATTCTGCAAACTTTTCATTGCTCCCAGAACTGAATAAATTCACTGATGTGAGAAACCACACTTCCCACAATGGGACTGTAGTTGCATAGTTTTTAACTGAAAATATAATGAAAACAATAAAGCCTTGTTAGCTGCATTAATGCATACAAGAGCTTTTAACCACGTAGTCTCTGGTCTTGTTTCTGTGCTGTGTTTCCTCACTGCTTATGCTGTGCCTATATCCCATCTCCTGGACATCCACAAATCATTGATCCAGACACTGGGAAGTTTCTATCAAAGGTTACTGGTGCACCACGAGGAACAGATCAAAGATCAGGTGGTTTTCCTTGATCTGATAACCTGTTCTCTTCGCTATTAAGAAAGACAATAAGCTACTTGGTAGTAGATTAATCTTGCTGGAAATTATCCTGAAAGAAACCCCCCCCTCCCCCAAAAGAGTAGATGGAATTTGCAGCCCTGAGGTTTTTGAGTGAAATATCTGGAAAAAGAGTTTCTAGTTCTTAGGAGGAAAGGGGGGAATAAAAAGCCTCCACCAAACATCTGAACTCTGACCAGACTCAGATGTAGTCAAGCGGCCACTAATGCACCTAAAAATACAGCTGGATTTATAATACTGTAATTCACTGTGTGGGATATGTGAAGGAATGTCCTGTAATAACTGCCGTGATGGGTCCTGGGGCCCTTGCTCTTTTATCAGGGCATAAGCAGTTGTGGATAAACTACATGCCTGGTGCTTTTTTTATTTGGTACTTGAAGTTGCATTAGAAAATACCCACAGCATTCTCTGGCAGGACCGCTGCTTGTCGCACCACTCTCCTTGCAAGAAATCATGTCTTTCTTTTGGGATTTTATATAAATAAAGTAGCTCTGGGTTTAGGTGAAAGCTTAAGCCTTCCCTCTCCCTCAAACACCCCTCAGAAAGCTGCAGTGATGTGCTTCGCACAGTGAAATGAGGGCAGGGAGGAGGCAGCGATGCAGCCCAGGGTGCAAGGGGGAGTTCTGCTGAATTCAGTCCCCTGAACCATCAGTGCTGGTGTGGAGGGTGCAGCAGGACCCACATCGCATTACAGTGATATAAACACACAACTCAGCTGTGCTCTAGGAACGCAGGATCAAATCCATCTGCTCAGTTCATGCATCTGAGCGGCCTGCCCTAGAAAAATGGCTGTTCTCTGCTCCTCAGTTGGTGATGAGGAGGACCAGGCTCACCCCAGAAGGTGATTTGGGTGTAGGATGAGTGTGTCCCTAACACACATCTCCCAAGCAATCATTTGCATTTATGCATCTGGGCCAAGAGAGGTTATTAATCATCCTGAAAGGCAGACTGTAGTTACTGAATATGTTGGCCACTGTTTGTGTTTTTAAGAGTTGCAGAAATACAATCATATCTAAACCTAGTAGCATGTATGTAATCAGCAGGCTAAGCAGTCACTCTCCAAGACTGACCTGGCATATGCGGTTTTACTGGAGTTCTCTTTTTTTGCAAAGAGTGTTCTTTCAGCTGACCGTCTCGCTGCAAAGCTATTACACTTTGCCATTGGCAGTGTGAGTATCCTGAAGCGTTTCTGGCTTCCCTTAATTGAACAGAAGAAACTAATTTAAATTTAAAAAATATAATTAGTTTGACTTCCTCTACCAGGAATTCTGTAATTGACACTATGAATAAATTATGGAATGCAATTGTGAGTTCTTAATTACAAAGCTTCTTAGCTGCACAACTTGTGCGCTGATGAGTGATATATGTTTTGTCCTCCAAAATGAAGCACGATCCTTGACATGGAATAAATCTTGCATGCAGGAAGCTGGGAGTGAGGGACTGAACCCACCGCACAAATCCTGACTGAGTACTTGCTGAGGCAGGTAGCGCTCAGCTTATCTATGTAGAATGAAAATACAAAGTAAAGCAACTGGTCCAGGCTCGTCCAAAAGTCAGAAGGGGTTTTAACTTAGTGATTGCAATTAGCTTAAGCCCTGTGCAATATGCTTTAGTTTTCCATGTGTCTCAATAAATTTTCAGCTGTTGTCATGCTTTCCAGCTTCTGACATGAGTTTCTTTCTTTCCAAGCAAATCATTAGCTATGAAATAATTCAGCCACTTCTCTCTCCTGTTCATAGATCAGTCACTTCCTCATCTATAAACCAAGTTTTGCTTTCAAGCATTTCATTAAGAAAAAATGACATTGCGTACTTACCCCAAACTTGCAGAGAAAACTTCAGAATATAGCTGCATTTAATAGTTATTAGGGGTAAAAATCAAATAAGAAGAAATAAATCTCTTTAATGAAATGTAATTTTATTTACTATAAATGTCTTTGATCTGAACAACAATATATAGGTTTAAAAATTTCATTTAGTAAAAAATCAGTGAAGTCTCATCATTAACTGCCTCTAGGGAATGTATAATGCTTGTGTTTTCCAATTTCTCACTGAGATGAAGCTACTGTTTCACAGACTTCACTTCCCATGCAGCAGACTTCATTTCTTAATCCCATGTAAAATTACCTCTTTATGTACTCCCTAGACTCAAGCTAGCATTATTGAATTGAAGAGGCCAGAAGCTATTCAATCCCTGCAGGAAAGCATCCTAACTCTTTTATCCCTATACCTTTTATCTTTTTCTCTCTCAAACAGCATGGCTGCCCCTGAACTACCCTCCTAGATAGACAGTACCAAGAAGGCAATGTCAACCAGGCAGGTCCTCCACAGGACTGACCCTGCTGTTGGAAATTGTACCCTGCTCTTGGTTCATGACAGGGATGTAGCTACTGAATGTGAAGCTGAGAAATTTAGAAATACAAGGATATCCTTTTATTTGAAAGCAGTGTTAAATTGCAGCTGAGATTGTGTATAAATCAGTCATTTAAGATAATCATCACAAGAATAAACATTACATCCTCAGGAAATCCAGACTAAGACTAAACTTCAAGGAAAATGAAACAAATATGGAAGTCCACAAACAACCTTTGCATTGCCTTGGAGCATATAGGTGAAAAATGCCTTCAGTTCAACACAACAGTTGGGATTCAAGCTCCACATGTCTGCTGATCGTAGCAGAGTATTCACTGTGTGGCAACAAAACCAACTGAATTTAATATGAAAGCTGGGTTTTGTGGCTAGCAGCATCATGAAGTTGGTTTTGAAAATTAGATGCAAGAGATCTTATTGGTGGAGCATTATCAATATATGTAACTGTTTACTATATAAGAATGCGATAGTATTACTCAGCTAAAGAGAGATTCTGGGAAACCATTTTTAACTATAAATCATATTTTAATATAAATCTTATTTTTAAGAGGACTACTGGAATTACTGGAATAAACTGGAGAGAACAGAGGGAAGATGATTGTTTCCAAATGGTTACTCGCTCTTCACCATGCACAGCTCACGCTGGAAGAGGGAATGTATAATTTCCACCAGCTTATCTGTTTGATAAATTACGGTTACGATGGAGCTGCTGCATTAGGGGGACCTTTGGCTGAAAAGTCTTGCAAAACAGATGACTGAACCAGACTTGGTCCTCTGAAGCGATCAAAAACCTGGTGAGCTCCTTGCTGCTTCATCCTCTCAAATCATATTAGATTCCAGCATGTTTCAGAAGGGTTTTTAACTAATTCAATATTATTTCACTGAAGATTAAGGACGCAAAACCTTATGAAAACATTTTCACTGCTTGGGCATAAGACAGGCATTTTCTTTCTTCAGGATATTTTTCTGTGCTATGGAGGCTAGGCTGTGTTTTCTCCCTGTTACTCGGATGTATGATTGTATCAAGCTGCCTTTAAAATAGAAAGAATTTGGTACCCTTCTCTCTTGCAGCTGCTGAAAAATTTCATCGCATTGTTTACAGATTTTTATCAAACTTTTCTGGAAAGTGTTTTATGCTGCCATTTTCAAGGAAATATTATACCATCAAGTTTAGACAGCTATTAAAATATGGCACATAAGCAAACTGGCCATCTTTCAAGGCTATCCCACAACGTTGGCTGCATTGCTCATACTGAAATCAGAAAAAGACCTCAGGAATTAATTCACATGTATTTAATCTTCTTGCATTTAGTGGTTGGCTGCTGTTATTATAATTGAAAACAAAAAAAGGTGAATGGTACACTGTAGTCTTTAAATCCCTGTGACTGGCTGAGAAATAGGTTTCATAAAACGACATTAACAGCAAATTCCATGATTGTGCTGTGACACCGGTATATGAGAACAGTAAAAAATCCAGGCACTATGAGGAACAAGTAGTGATTTCCTAGTCTGTGGCCTGCCTCTGAATTGTGTGACCTTTCTGCTTATCTTCCAAAGACGGGTGGTGCATCACTTTTGAATTACTTAGCAAAAGATAATTGTACATGTTGTGGCAGTTATTTAGGAAGAGTTGGATATAATAATTAGTGGTGCTTTATTCTATGGTCTTTGTGTTCCAGATTGAGTTATTCAGTTGGGACATCAGATGACTGTTGAAAGCTTTTGTCATAGTTGGATATTATGCACCCATCTCTGAAAGCTGTTTTGCGGAGTCTGAGAAATGTGCAAGCAAGTGGCCTGTAAAGATAAGCAAGGAAATAAAGAAAAGCAAGGCCTATCAGCAGTCCATTAATTCTGATTTTTGTGAGGGTGCATTAGGAGCAGGCAGATAGACATGCTAGGGGCACAGCTAGTAGTAATCAGAGTCTCAGGTCTTTTGTTGCTTCCTTTTCCCACTCTTCCTCTCCCTCATAGCACAATGCACAGTGTTGCTGGAGAGCAGACTCCTCTTTACAAACCCTGTCCTGGGCTGGAGTTCTCTAAAGGCAGATGGATTATGGCCCTGCCTTTCACCCAGAGATACTTCCCAGTACAGCACGCTATCAGGCATTGCGGCCCACAAGACTGCAACTAAATCTATGTCCTTCTCTACTCCTGTTATTTGCCTTTTCCCACTTTCAGCTAAGGAGATAGTGAGAGGCATGACCCCAGGGATAAGGTCGGTACAGAGGAACTGTGTCCTGCAGCCCTGCATGCAGTCTCCCTGTTTCCTGTTCCATCAGTAGGATGAAACAGAAGGAAGTTTATTATAGGAGAATTCCACAGCAAAGAACTTGCAGTCTTTAAATGCAAAAATCTTGCATAATCATGTGCCTCCTTGCCTAATTAATTAAATACTGGTGATCGTGTGGCAATTTTGAATAGCTGTGGGTGTTAGTGATAGTGCAAATGAAGCATCTGTAATATTTATCTGGGGCTAGGCCAGCTTTTCAGCAGGAAAGGTAGCTGGTAATTAATTCCTAAGGATGTTAACTGAGTTGCAATTGTATTTGATTTCTTTCCCAGCTAGATAAGGCCATGTGTCTCACACAGCCTCATTACACGTTACTCTTCCAATAGCAAAATTGTCTTATCGTAGTCCTGCTCCTTTGTCACATCAACTGTGCCCTTTCTGCTGCACAAACATGACTACCTGTCAGCCAGGCTGGGCACCAAATCAGGGGACAGTGTAGAAAAAAAGCAAAGTGAAGTAAAGTTTTGCTGTCAGTGCCAGAAATACAAAATCATCCTGCATGTCAAGCCACTGGAGAAGCAGAGTGGCAGACAGTAGAGAAAGACCTGGTAACACTCCTGAGGATTTCCATGTCACCACACAATTCACAGCCCCAGAACTTCTGAACTACGTGTCAGAACAAGTGTTATCACCTTGGGACTTTTGAGAAGTGTATGGTTAGCATAATATTGATGGCTTTATACACCCACTGTAACAGTAGAGATAACAGACGTGGCATTTGGGGAACATTATATCTAACCTGTTTTCTTCATCACGTCCTCCCTTGCCACCCACTTTCAAAGGATGTTTTCAGTTTTGAAGTCCCAAGCAGTGCCTTGCATTGTGTATATATGTGGTTTGTGTACACTTTCCATGGATGTGACCATGCTGCTGGGCTTTCTGCCAAATCCCAAGCGTTCAATGACCTACACAGAAATCTTGGACAGTGATCAAGTGCGAGTTCAACCCAGCCTTTTGCTGCATGTACAGGCAGGCAGTGTCAGGGTCTAGCGAGGTCTAGGGTGAGTCTAAGAATATGTGTTGCAGGAGAACAGGCTTTTTATCTTTCCTATTGATCCAGATACTTATATTCTGCAAAATCTCAGCATAGGCAGAACCTAGGTATTTCAGAGCTTTCCACCTGTTCCTTCATTGCAGTATCTCTCAGTCTTGCTCACAATAAATTCTACTAAAATGGAAGGACAAAACAGGGGATGGTGGCTGAAAAGATCAATGTGGTAAGATTCAGGCCCTGCTCCATGGAGTGCCTATTGGTCATGGCAAATATGCGCTGTGTTAAAGGAGGCAAAGGAATGAAGGAGTTAAAAATTGCATGTGATCGCACAGGTATGGCACATGTTACAGTTTATCTATCCTAGAAAGACTAAAATTTAAAAGAAAATATTCTCTTTATCTGGTTTTGAGAGCATTAGCAATATGTTAGTGCCTTCCATAGGCAACCCTAGGATTTAATAGTCTTCAGATAACTTTTTTATCTGTAACATTCTCCATGTTGAGATTGGCAGCAAGAATTTCAATTGTGAAAAGTCATAGACAGTCATAAGCAGTTAATGGTTGGAAGACAGTTGATTTTCAGACCCATACTTTCTCTAGCAGACTTTGTCCTTGATGTTCATGAATGTTAGAAGTAGAGTTTTTCTGATCTTGGGTTTGCTTTCTTTCTGGGATTGCATTTCTGGTCCTCTTTTATGAGGTGTTTTATAATACGCTTTCTTTGTGCATCCTCTCCATCACCCAAACTGTATTTGATGTGGCTGTGGATACTGGATGCCCTTGATACCCTATCCGACTCTGGCTACTTCAGAGGATCCTCTTGTCACCAGACAAACTCTTCTAGCCACATTAAACTGGATTATAAGGAGCAGAAAAAAAGAAGTTTAGACTAGCACGGAAAATGATGCTTGCTCTGATCAGAGAAATTGTCCTAAAACCTGTAGGCATTTCCTGTTGCTAAAATATTGTGTAGGTCCTAAAAACTTTGCAAGCAGTTGTTTCTCCTCTGGGCAGCTAGAAAGGTCAATGTGCCTTGGGGTAGGATGTAAGATTGCAGTGTTTAAGAGTTCATCTAGTCAGGAAATTCTGGCTTTAAAGTTACATAGCCCTGTCATTTATCATTACACAGTTCATTAAATCTCAGCTAATTGCACCTTCACCCTACTATCCAGTTCTAATGTTTCTGAGCCTAATTAGCTCAGTGAAATCCTAAAATCCAAGTGATTTACCTTATTCCAGCCATTTCTTGTACAGAAAGAAATGATATATACGGTTAAACTTGTTCAGAAAAGTAAAAATTACACCCTCGTTATTCAATCCCTTGGTTCAGTTGTTCAAGAGGTAAATGCTTTTTCCCAGAAGTGGCTGGAAATTCAGAGGAAATTATATTTTTCTAGTGTGAGATATTCCAGTTTGTGCATGAAAGTTGTTTCTTTTTCATTTATTGTTCATTGTATTTCTCTTGCTCCTCCTATTCCTTCCCATGAATTACTCTCTATAGAATTCTCTATAAATTATCTATCACATTTTTGTCATCATATGATTCGCTTGGAAGAGTCACATCTCTTTGACAAGCAAAGAAACATTTCATATGAAAAATCACAAGAAAAAAATGAGTGATTATTTGCTATAAATGACACACTCTTACACAGAATCATTCGGGTTGGAAGGGACCTCTGGAGATCATCTAGTTACATTTCAAAGTTTACTTTCATATCCAAAAATTTTTGCTAATGTCCAACTTAAAAAGCATGCTGCAATACATCATATCTTGTATTTGAAATATAAATAACATTTTTCTCAGATGCTTTTAATAAAACTATTTCCAATTATGACAAATTAAAGCAAAAGTCATAACTCAAAATTATTCATAATTTCACGACTTTACTTCAAGAGTGATCCATGAGTCAGATTTGTGGCAGAGTGCTTTTTTTCTCCAAAAACAGTCTTTTGAAGGTGGAGGTAACATGCCCCAAACTTAGCATCATCCTCATTGACTTTTATTTTGCAGTTAAAGAAACCCGTTGCTTCTAGTCATGCATACATGATAATGAGGAGAATATAGCTTTTTGCTTATTCTCCCCAAACTGCCTATTTCAATTGACAGAAATCTTGTTTGTTTGTTTGTTTGTTTTTAAAACCCTGTCAATAGTACATACATTTATTATGCATGTTTAAGAATTTTTTAGCAGTGGGAACAATTCCAGTATAATTTGCATTTAGATCATGGAAATAAATTTGAAATTCTTACATTTTTGAGTGAAACTTCTGCTTTTTTAACATTTTCATAGTCATTACTCCACCTTTGAAGTCTCTCTTCAAATGAGTAACCTTGGTAAATTAATTCTGTTTGTAGCTAAACCTCCTGTTCAAGGTATCTTCTTATTGTGATTCTCTATAAGGAGCTGAACTTGTGAATAAGCATGCTAAAATACTGGCTATTGTTGTTGGGTTTGCTACGTTTTGCTGTACTTGTTAACCTAGATTGGTTCTGTTAATTGTATTTTACTTACCTGTAGGCTATCTTTTCAGGATCTCTATATTTTTTGAAAGTGATAAAGATCACTCCTGAAGGGGGAAAACTCATAAGGGGGGGGGGGGGGGGAAGGCAGTTAATCTAAAAACCTACCAAACACAAGAAGATTTCCCTAGGCTGTAATGCAGCATGCATTTAATTTTTACAGCGCTACACTTCTATGTGTGGAAAGTGGCAAAGCAGTTCTGCAAGACTGACCATGAATCTTCTGATACTAAATACTGATGCCTGGATAGTAATTATTACTTGTTCCAAGAGGATCTCAGTACAGTCGTTCCTATTCAGAAACTCTGGACCCCTGATACTGTCTCATGAGATGTACATTTTCCATACCAGAGCAAGTTTATTAGGACTAGCAAATCAGGTCTTGAAGAACTTGAATGATGTATAGAATCTCTTCATTTTACAGATGAAGAAAACCTGAAGCCTGAGAGGTTATCGCTGCTCAGATTACAGGGAAAAATGTCAAAGAGCTGGTTCTAAAGCTCATGATCTAAATGCAGAGTCATCTCCTGACACTCTTGGTGTCACATTCTCAGCCTTTATGGACCCAGAACAAAAGATGGTCTTGTAAAGTGTGATACCAGATCTCATGCTTGCTGATGTGAGCAGCATTTGTGTGACTGCTACTTTTAACCACTAGTCACTGTTTCAGACCCATATATGAAATATTGCTATCTAGCCATCATCAGAACAAATACGTCCTGTAGGTTACATCTGGAATAAATGAGGCAGTGTTCCAAGCTCCCGGGAAAGCCTGCAAGGCCTTCAGATGGCAGTTTGGTTGCTAGCCGTCTTGGAGTCCTTTCTCCTTCCTTTGTTGATTGATGCTGAGGCACTCTGCCCCTGCATACCTCCACATAAAAATACAATGTTCAGCCCTGATTTTACAGTTCATCACAGATCAGTTATTAATCTGCATGAATTTATCATGTGCTGGAGGCAAAAATCTTCCCTCAGACCTCTTGGTTGTTTGTTTTTTTTTTGTTATTGGCTATTATGAAGGGGACATAACAGTTGAACACTCTGGACAAGATAATCTTGGTGCAGCCTGTTTGATATACTAAAGCACACTCATTCTGTTACTCTTCTCAAAGCTGAAAATGCTTGATCTTGCTGAAATGCCTCTATTTTTTGCTAATGCTGCAGCTGTTAGATAATGTGGAGAATTTGAGGGTGGTGAATCCCCAACAGACAGGCTTGTTTAACTGCCAAAGTCCCGCTCGCCAGAGTGTCAGACTGAGGGCTATCTGGGTTTCCTCTGCTCTTTCAGGCATCACACTTCGTGTTGCAAAACCCTCTCCAGATGGAAGCAGCGCTGCTCAACATGCTGGTCCTTCAGGGCTTGGAAAGCCCTCAGTGAATCCTGTGCCAGGCTCCAAGGGCTGCATATGCTGCTTGCAGCCTTCAATAGTTATAACAGAAATGACAGCTTTGGAGCACAGTAACATTTACTTAAATGATGGACATTCGTTACTCAAACTTTCCTGGACTTGAATCATGCAGGAATTTTTATCATCATTATTTCTGAATCAACTAGAAAATGTTAAGGCTACTTCATGGTTATTAATTTCCAAAGGACAAAATCCATGATGTGCAACTTCTTGTGACCATACACATTATTCTGAACTCATCCTGTGTCTCAGGACTGTTGTTGCATTGTCTCTGACTCATTGTAAAACAATTAGCGGAAGCATCTCTTTTCCTAATTAGGTCAGGCACCACAGTGTCTCATTTCAAATTTTGGATCTAGCTTTGCATTTACTTTAGCACTTAGGAACACACTGGTGAAAAATTGTAGAACTTCACTTTGAAAAGTCCAAAGTAAAACCAGAAGTTTTTGTGGGTTTGTGCATTTATTTTTGCTTTGGAAAACAGTGGACATACAAGATTCAAACTTATAAATGCATTGATCGTTTATTTTCTGGGTAAGAACTCCCTCCACAAAAGACTTAAACATACAAACTCTTCCTGCCTCTTTGAAAGCAGATGAGTCACTAAGAAGAAAAGATTTTGAATGGAAATATTCAAAAGCCTGATGTTGTTTTAAAAACCCTATGAAAAGTAGGTCTCCTGCCTCCTGAATGACCATAGTCTGCAGCCTTGTTTTCCTTAGAGTATTAATTCATGTTTCTTTCTCCCCATTTTAGACACAGTTTTTCATGAACATTGGGTTGAGGTCAGCCAATGGGCTCAGAAGTGACAGGGTAAGGTGGAGAGAGACAGATGGACACCGCAGCTGCAGGGGTCACAAATCCATCAAAAATCAGTCTGAAAATCAGACTGCTGCACTCCTCTACAACTCGCACAAACTGGGTATTATTTGGTATTGCTTGTCAAACTGAAACATGATCTATACATCAGTGCCTTCCTCTAAACATAAGCAGAAAGTCAGTTTCTTTGATTTGACCACAACTTTTTTTCCTGAAAGGAGGACGAACAAAGCCCTCTGCTTATTTTACTTCTTCCTGTTTTCCCGAGCTGGCCTGTCGTGATTGTTTAGATAAGGCACAGTGTGGACCAGTGTTGAGGGCTGGCATTTGAAAAAACAGAGGTTTGGTCTGCTCTTTTCTGCTGGCTCACTGTGTGATCTCGAGTCAGTCGTTTAGTTTCTTGACCTGTGTTTTCCCTTCTTGTTCAGACTCTGGCTCCTTTGCATGGGGGTATGTGGCTTTGCAGGAGGGGGTGAGTCTGTGGGTGAGATGCTGGGTCTGTGGCAGGAAGAAGAGGGACAGTGAGATGAAAGTGCTGCCTTCTGACATCAGCAGGCTCTTAGACCAGCTCAGCTGCTCACCAGACTACACTGATAGGAGTGTTTAAGAGTTTAATTGTTGATTTTAACTTAGGTGTAAAGGTAGACATCACTCACAGGGGGAGGAGAGCTGTTCTGCACAACTCCTTTTAAAAACTCCCCTTAGCTGGCATGTGCAAATTTCCAGATACTAAATTTTCTTTGGAGAAATTGAGAATTCAGTTTAATCAAGAGAGCTGGCCTCATGTGACCTAAATTACTATGACAGATTTCAGGTTTTCCATGTAAAAAGATCTCCAAATTTCTCCCATGAACTTCACCAGAGAAAAGTTTTCTGGGTGAAGAGCATCTTAGCAACTAGATTTAAACATTGCTTTCAAAATGATAGTGAGCTTTAGCACAGAAGAGATGGGCATTTTTTAGCAATGACTGTTAGGAAAATCAGAGAAAGAAGATAAAAAAAAAAATACAAAGAAACTTCCAGCTCTGGGACATTGTCTTTTCTCAGAGGGGTCAGAGAGAGCAATGGGAATGGGGAGCTATGGCAACTGGCGATATTTTGAAGATGAATTTCCAAAAGTCAAAGGTTATGATTTATCTCTGTTACTAAGAGACGTGACTATAAGGCTTCAACAGAGCCTTTGGTGACCTAGAGGTTTCAGTTATGTTTTATCTTCTCTTGCTATTAATGTTTTAGATTCTTTTCAGAATATCATAAACAACTTTTTATTGATGGATAAATATTTTTGTTACAATATTTTTGCTTGTCCATGACTGCTGAATGCATACCTATCTTTGTTGGTTTGTCTGACATGGCTCAGTGCCTCTGATGAACTCCCAATCTGTAGCTTATCTAAGGGTTTAACTGCAAAGAACTGACATTTTAAGCTGAAACTAATCTTGAACCTCTATGAAATACCTCTAGTACAAGAGAAAAATGTAATTCAAACTTGCCATTTTTTTCTGCTGTACGTCTTCATTATGAACTTCTGGTAAGTTTTAAGTTCAAATACTCAAACACTAGAATTATGCAACTTGTTCCTCCACCTTTAAGAGCTCTAGGCTGAAAAAGCACAAACTGCCGGTAGTGATGTATCTAAAATGCACATAAACTTAGATAGGTGAACATAAATTTGGGGTTGAAATAATTCCTGAGATTGTGTCTCCTTAGGGAAGACCATTTTGCATAAATCGGAAACTGCACTATAGCATCATTTTTCTGGGTGTCACAGGTGTGTGTGTACACATACACACACACACTTATACCCATACTGCTCTTTAGTGCAGCTCTCGGAAGCGGGTGTCTGATATGGCAACTCAAAATCTTGAAATTCTACCTCTAGTAAACCCTCTGCAATATTATGCAAAGCCATTGCTGGTTGAAAACTAAAAAAAATAGAACCTGGGACCTTAATTGACTTCTACCTTCTTAAAGTCACATACCTCAGCAGACCCAGTGGTGTAGCACGCAACTTGGCAATAAAGACAAGACAACCGTTAGATAGCTCTTGTAGAGGACTTATGAAAGTCTTCTCACATCTCTGTCAACCTTAGAGGCAGCCTGGATATGCAGTACAGGTTAGATGTCAAACTTCTTGATTCCTTATAGGCCTCTGGGAACACAAGTTTACTTTATGAATCTAAATAAATCAGAGTTATAAATCTATATCCATGTGTGTAGGTGCTCTCCTGTTGCGCTCATGCAGCCATGTCTGAGATAGTGCTGCCTGAAGCATCAGATAATATTTTGAGCTTGGTGAGGAAAAGAACCAAAGTTCACATTCACAGGTACCTGGACCTCTGAAAGTGTTGGGAATGCTACCAGGGTCATTTTTACCCAGAATTATTGTTCTGAAAGTTCTTGAAACTGTGAGCATTCCGTAATGTCTATACCCTTCTCCTTCAGACTCTTGCAAATGCAATTGCTATAGAGACTGAATAAACCTGTTCTTGCAGTGCTGGCAGACGCAGTGCAAGCAAATGTTAATTCTGGAGGGACTTTCTTTTCTCTTATAAATTTTATGAGAAAGGAAAAACGTTATCCAAACTATTTTATTTTTTCTTAGGATTGTCACGTAATATAACTCCCCCCCCCCCCCCCCCCAACAAAACAGTTATGCTTTAAGCAAACAAACAGTAAAAGAATTGCAAGTTAATTGCTGTATTTGGTAAGATCTTCCTTGTTACATGTTCAGAGTTTGGCTCCAGGTTTTGCAAATGTTCTTTTAATATGTATTTATGCTCAGAAATTTGAGTGTCAAGTACAGTCAAAGGAACCAAATCTTTGCCTTAGTATTGTCGATTCGCAGTCCAATAAAACTCTAGCTATAAATCTCTAACAGCACTTTACCGTTTCTGGTACTTTAAATTAGCCTCAATGAGGTAAATTAAGCCATTGGTGTCTAACTGGGCTTTAATGAACCAAATTCCTCAAGAAGAGATTAATGTAGAGTTTACCTGACACAAAAAAAATTGCACCAGGGAAAACTCCTTCTCCTCTACTTCCTCCTCCCGTACAGCAAGTCAAAACCACAGGAGGTGCAAAAGCAGCTGAAACTAATTCATTGCTGTAGCCAGAAGTTCCCAATTAGCCAGGGATCTCCAGCAGTAGAAGGAAGAGATACGTGCTCCTTCTCGCAGATGTCTCACTGCCATCCTGACTGTTGGCTTGTTTTGGTCAGTGATTAGAAGGTCATTCAAAAAGCAGCTGCGTTGCAGCCAACTGGGGTCAATCTGCTGAAGGAGATGAGGCTGCTTCTCTAGCACTTCCCCATACAGGAAACCACAAAATATTAAGGTCACTGGATCATTAGGAAAGGCCCACAGTTTTCTCTGCAAACTGTTATCCTCTCCTAGAAATAGACCAAGATACAACAATGTTATAGTTTAAAATGTATATACTTTAAAACTGCAGAAGGTGAGAGTATGGATGACTAAAACCTACTCTGCAGCAAGCAGAGCCTGAACCAAACTCCAGCTGTTTTTGTATGGGTGTAGCTAAGGATGCTCAGGAAGATGTGACTTCTTTGCATGCTTTGGCCCATCACCTGCTTTCCCAGGCCATGGCTCCTAATTTCCTCTTGCTAGTTGCAGTTAATTTCAGAAGGACACTTTATCTTGTAGACACATTTCAAAACTCTTTACACCAATGCTTCTGAATTTTAAATTCTTTGTTTATGCTCCAGGTAGAGCTTTATCTCCTTCAGTATACAGATTAACTTATTGACAGTTCTTACCCTCTAAATGTCTGTGGCTGCATCATAAGTAAAACCATCCATGCAAAGGCAAATCCAAATGAATCTAACACGTATTTGCAAGTCTTCTGTTAGCTGGTGATATCAAATGTTGAGCTAATAAATTCTTTAATCAGAGCTCCAAATACAGGCACTGTATTTCCTATCACCTCAAAGTAAATGGAGAATTCTCACTGACAAGGCTGTCCCTCTATCTGTCTTCTACATGGTGAATTGTGTGTTAACCTAATACAGGTTTTATAGAACATCACAGCCTGCTGTGGATACCCAAGGATTTCTGAATTGCCATTGAGCATTCAAAAATCATGAGCCAGGCTTCAAATATAATTGGATTGTCATAGGCTCAGGAGGCTTTCTAAATAGCAAAGGAAAAACAATATGTAGCTTGTGGCTCTTTCGATTTGTTTCTCTGTTTTTGACCTTCTCATTTGAAGCAAACAACTTCGCAAACACAAGGGCTAAGAAAGTGTCTCCCTGAAAGAGGGAGGGAGGGGGAAGGAGGGAGACTGGAGCTCATCATCATGGGATCCTTGAGCTCTGTACTTTCAGAAAACAATAGTATCATCATATCTGACCCTGCAGCAGTTTCAAGGCAAAATGGGGATTTCCTGGTACTGCAGCGAAGGGTAACTCCTCCTACAGTGGGACGATTTTGAAAAGCATGCAAAGAACCATGAGTTTTTCTGCCAAAAGGAAGATGATCAGACCTCCAGTAGCCTTCTCTTTTACTTTTATTTTTTTTTCCTGGCTCAGTGTCTCCAGGCCATAGAGGAAGTTTCTACTGTGAAAGTCTGGAATAAATCTAAACCCTTTTTGCTTCAGATAGCAAAACTCCCCAAACTGCTCAATATTAAATACCTGGCATCAGACAGAGTGCAATTTGAACATGTCTTCAATCAAACTTTATTACTATTAGGCGTGGAAGGCAGAATATCTTTAACACAAGCATTACTACTTAGAAGCTGACTTGCTGCCAAGCTGCCTCAGACTTCGTATGGTTGACTTTCCTCGGGTCTCAACTTTCTTATGCAGCCTCAGGATAACATCCCCACCAGTGACTGTGTGCCCTCGATGGCTGGCAGTATGGGAAGGAACTTAAGGCTGGAATGGAGCCCAGGCATAATACTGAATCTGCTGCCTTGAACATGTTCCCCTAAATTCCTCATCTGAAAATTAATGGCGTTTGCATGGCTCAGTACCTGCATATCTAATACACATTTATATTGCTAGGGGCCAAAATACTGATATATTAATAATTATCACTGAGCGATCCTAGAGCCTTTGGAGGAGAAGAGAAAGAGAAAAAAATATTATATCAACTGAAAATAAAGGAAATTCTGGTAAACTGATAATGCATTTAATAAATCTCTGGCTGGTTCTGAATAAAATAGCATTAATGAGAAAATGGTTTATATGCACTGGAATTGTCTAGTTCATCTTCCCATATTGTATTCTTTTAATGAGCTGCTTAACACATACAGACCTGCATGTTACAGGTCTTGTTCTTTTCAGTAAAAATCATTAAAGTAGCATTTCAGTCTTCTGTGTCAAATAAGTTCTTATTGCAACAATTACTGATGGAGAAAATGATAGAGAAAGGCTATGATTTCTACCTGAATTGTATTCTAGTCCCACATGTGTATTACATTAGAATGCATCTTATTGCATTTTCTATGTAGATAAAGCTATGTACACTGTAATAAAAACATTTAGCAGCAGCAAACAATAGAAGAAACGAATGCTAACAATGAATGTAATCTGAATGCTTGTTAACGTTTCAGAAAGAATGCTTTACAGAAGAATATCACCGTTAAAAAGCATAACCTTGGCTATATAGTAATTTTCATTGTTCTTACCCATAATGTAGTGCATAACACAGATATAATGGTGTCTATGCTGGTAGATGTAGCAACCACAGAAAATTCTCTTAAAGTTATGGGGAATCCAGATCTCTTAGCACCTCTTACACATATAAGCATTGCAAGTATTCATTCACTGGTTGGGATGAACCTTTCCTAAAAAAACCTGTGTGCCCCTCTTGGGAGTTTTAGTAGCTCCTATAGGAAAGACCTTCATATTCAACACACAAAAAGATGTCTATCCTGTTTTAAATCCCACAAAATTGCTGGTGGCTCCTGATTTGATACAAAATGTAAATACCACTTCAGCCTGGAATTTAGAAAGGACTATTACCCAGTTTATTGGCTTTTGGCTATTGATAAAATGTTTCTTCTAAAGTGACGTGTGCTTTCATCATACGGGCACAGATTTTTCTTTACTCCTGCTCCTTGGCCAATATAGAATAAAAAGCATCAGCCTCCTTTCCCCTGACCTTGATAGAGTCCATCCGTGTTGGAGTCCAAGAACATCCTATTCACACATTTACCACGATGTCTGCTATGGATTTATGGTTCCTCATGCTGCCACCATGAACCTATACGAGGAAATGCTCAGACACACAGTCCAAGGGTTAAGTGCATTTTTTACTTTATCAGCCTCTTTTGTAAATGGTGGTTTTGAGGAAACATTAAATCTTATAGGGTGTGTAAATATTTTAACAAAGTTTTCATGCTGCTTTATTTATATGCTGAAACAGTTATATACCATGTTTTGAATGACAGTTCCTCAAACAATTTCTTCTTGTACCATAGTGCACATATGAGAAGACAAGGTACCTTTATTGCTCACATAAATGTGCTAAGGGCATCAAAGGGTAATTTTTCAGACACTGTTAGTATTTTGTTGCTTCTACAGAGGCAATTAATTACAAAAATCTTTTCAAACACTGAAATTCTAGTTCAATTACAGTTATGAAAATGTATGGTGAGACTGCCTCAATGTTTTTGTTTAATTAATGGCTGCATTAAACTATCTGATTTCCTAACTGCTGTCATATGCAATCTTTCGCATTGACATTTAGAGGAGTGTTGATGGAAGCTAATCTCTCTGCATTTCCTCTACAGGCACTGGAAAGAAAGGGGCTCCTTCAGAGGTACGATTTAGAGTGTCTGAAGTTAAGCTCCTGCTCTAAATCACCCTCCAAAACTCCCTATCGTTGACGTACCTCCCCATTGAAGTGAACCTTTGTGAATTCCTCATTTGTCATTGAAACGTGGAATGTATGAACACTATACAGGAAAATGAATATCCAGATAAAATGTTGCCATTGAAACTTCTCCAAAACAATGCTTTCTGTTTTATCCATCTCTGGAGATTGTTAGAAGTCTATGGAAAATGATGGAGTCACGTATGCCTTGTAATATCTGGATTTTTAGTCATTTCTGATGGCAATTTGGGTCTAGCACAGTCTCTAAGAATACAGTAGTGATCATCAGCTAATAATTCCACACTCAAAAAAGAGCAGGGCTAGGTACTGGTGGCCTGCAGAAGCCCTGATGAAGACAGAGATAGGCAAAGTGTTCGGGTAAAGATGTCTTGAAGTTATTCTCACCTTTGAAATTTTAAAAGTTAAAAAAGTGATAAAACTAATAAAGCAATTAAGAAGGAACTGGTAATAGTCCCCCAGGCCCTCTACTGGGTCAGGTACTGTTCAACATGACCTGGATGATGGAGCAGACTGCACCCTCAGGAAGTTTTGCTAATGATACAAATCTAGGAGTGCAAACTGTAAAGACCTATAGCCAATAAATTGCTTAGGATTCAAGCTTCTGCAGGTATGACTAAATGACTTAGGACAGGTGACTGACTTCAGTCCAAATTTGCATCTTAGTTTTGTGCTCTTTTGTAGCTGTGTTTTGGGATTGAGAGTTGAATCCACTGCTGCTCTCTGGTCTTCTTTAAGGTGGTTTTCTGATAAGTGGCTTCTCAAGAATTCTAGAAAACACAGAGTGCTTTCCCAGGAAACAAAATGTATTTAGTGAAGCCACTTGGTTTTAAACCCGTATCCTTGAAAATGAAGGCAAACCAGGATGGTCAGTATTGAGCCTATGCTTGCTGAGAGCAGCATCTTCTTGGTTTGGTAACAGGTAGTTGCAGTTCAGGCAGAGAAATCACTGCTGAGAGTCATTGACCGACACAGCCCTGGCAGAAGGCAGAAGACAGCCCACCACTTTGGACACAACCCCACTGTGTCCTGTCCCTGCATTCAGCAGAAAACTTGCTCTCTTTTTCAAAACTAAAACAAGAGTCTGATCCCCAGCTGAAAAAGTATTTAATAAGCAGATCCATACTAGTTTCTTTGAATTCTTCACTGCAACTCCAGACAAATTATCACAGAATTAACAGTGGAAGGACAAGTATCAAAATAATCCAAGTTCTTTACAAGTTTGAACCATATTCATAAGGTTCCTGTAATATTTTTCTTCTTAAATATGATCTCTTTGTGGCCCTTGTATTTATTCTTAGCTGAAATACAGTTTTAACTGTAAGTAATTACAACAGTACAAGTGACTTGTGGATAGCTGGAGAGCAGCAGCAGAGGTGCTTAAACGTTGGATATTGGGGACAAGCGCTAGCAGCTCACAGTGCTGGATTTTGCCATACTTCATTTTAGAAACTGGAAACTTGCCAGTTTGTGAGAACACTCTAATTTTGGAATATAGCTATGAAAACTGAGAGTCTGAGGCCTCTTATGGTCATACTAAGAAGCTGGCAAAATGCTCCATTAAATGTCTTTAAATATGAAAGACAAGCTCTCAAAGGGGGCTGGCAACAGATGGAGATTCATATCGCAGTTGATAACTCCTCTGAGCTTTTAAGTGACCTCTCCTCAAACTACCAAAATATATACAGGGCTGCGATAGAGGTGAGCTCAAGTTTGTGAGAGTGGAAAAAAACCCACCTATTTTCTTAAATAGCCCCCCAAAGTGGTTCTTTTTCTTCTGAATATACTTCCAGAACTCCATCTTGCTACAATATGCTTTAAATTTTCTGTAGTTTCTTTCTGGTTATAGTGAGAAAATTAAAACATGTTAAAAAAGAAACTTGATTTGACTCCATTCCACTTACACACTAAATGGTTAAGAAGGAAAGAGCCAGAGCACACGCTGATCCTCTAGTTAAAGCCAAGAATAATTTTGTCTGTGACCTTCAGGATCCAATTCAGAGAGGCATAAAAACAGTGTCCCTGGAGAGCACAGACATCCTATGGATTTGAAAGTGCTTTGGATTGAATTTAGTCTGTACCTATATTTTTTATTGTGCAAATTCACGTAATCTCTTTCGAGAACTGGTCCTAACTTTCTGTGCTGCCCTGCTCCTATGAGCTTTCCGTGTGTCTCTGCTCTCCTTTTTGACCCATCTGCCCCTCCAGCCATGCAGTCTTTTGCTCCAATTCCATTTGCTACCAAGAGACAGCACAGCTCTTGGCTGAAGGCTGTTGAGCTCCTTGCCTCTGGCAAGTCACAAAAATGCCTTCTGAATGTTTTATTTGATAACAGGTCCACTCCAAGAGGAAAGATTTGTTGAGCAGCTCATCACGCAGAGTGTATTGAGCAGTTGCCCTCTCGCAAGCCATCTCTCCTTGGCAGGAAGTGCCGCTGCCCCTGCTTCTGCCCTAGGAGAACATCACACTTGTAGTACATAGAAAATGTATGTCATGCTGGTTCAAGCATCTCCATCTTCACTGTGATGAATTGCCCCAAGGCAGCCTGCAAGGTTGCAGTGCATCTCTATTACAACTGTCCCCAAGGGTCTCCCCAGTCACATCAGTGATACTTTGAAGGGCCATGGATCTACTGTTGGTCAGCAGCTGAAGGATTAATAGAACTCTCTAGCCTGCCTGAATGTCCCTTATTGCTGCAACTTTTGAGTGAAACATAACTAAGTCTTCCTAGAGTTTAATCTGTTGCAGAGAGTGTAAACCATGTATTTTAAAGGTGGTTTTGTGGGGGGTTTCCCCTCCTTGTTTTGTGTTTGAAGATACATAGCAGGTAGAACAACAAGCTCCCTTTTGAAAACAAGGTGTTAGGAAGCCCTCAGTTTTTCTTCTATATTTTGTTTCTGTGTATGCACCCTCCTACATTTCTGCCTGGTTTTGTGACAGCTATGACAACTCTTGAAGTACTTAGCAGCCTGGAAGGTGGATCCAGTTTAAACCAGAACAAGCAAGTTGCTGGTACATGAGAAGACAAGCAAAATTAGTTTATTGAAAGCCTTATCAGAAACTACTGGTAAACTACACGGTGCAATTGATTCTTTCCATAAATACAGCATATAATCATAAATCAAGATGCTCTAGCTGGCTTTTTTATCATTACATTTTTCTGATCAAAAGCTTGCCCGGAAAGATACAACAGGATTTTCCCTGGTGCCTGTAACAAAGTTAAGGGTGGAATATCTGGGTCTTAGAAGTCTAAGCCGAGCAATTTACCGATAGACCACACTGCCTGTACACATACGTTGAGAAAAGATGCTAACATTTTGTAGCATGCAGAAAGGGGAAAAAAGAGGCTTACATGTGTTTGCGATAAGTAAGAAGTGTTTAATTCTGTATCTAGGCCTTTGCATTTTTATATAGGTGATTTAAAAATTCTGGCAGAGATCCTGTCTTCTCATTGCTCAAAATCAAACAAACACAATTGTTGAGCAGTAACAAAAAAGAATTCTCCGTGAAAATTGGATCTGTGGAGACTTTACAAATAGTAAATGTGTGGTAACAGAAAAATGGGCTGGAATTGCTGTGGACTTTAATTTTAGCGTTAGTTACATAAAACAGAAGCGTATGCTTGTGTTGACCAAAATGAAAACTTACTCTGCCAAACCCTTTGGCTCTTCACTTTAAAACAAACTACAGTATGACAGATGTTTACTGTCTGTGCTTAGTGTGTTAAAGAGAAGGGAGAAAATGTTATCTTAAAAAAAATCCACACAATTAAGAGCAAAGAAACATGAGTCCAGGTAACTGGGTATAATTAAGTTTTGATCTTCAGTGCAGAGCAAGTTTGCTAGTCAAATGAACCGAAGGTAGCATACTACAAATGTAAGCTGTACTGGGAGGAGTCAGGTTCAGTGCAGGTAAGTGTAGGCACACTTACGGAATTTGCACAAATGGCTGATTCATTTTACAATATATTTTACCTGTTAAAATCTTCTTGTACAGATGAGGCCAAGAAAAGGAGAACACGAAGATTTAAGGACATGCTCCAACCACATGTGTTAAGTCATTTGTCATCACCATGGCTTGACTTCACGAACGAAGATTTGGGAAGAGCTTTACCCACTCTTACTACAAGCACACTGATGACTAAAAAGGCCAATGTGGGATAGGCAAATCCGGTTGCAAAAAGCACAGTGAAAGGCCTCCTTG
Organism: Pezoporus flaviventris; assembly: GCF_033815535.1. Taxonomy (NCBI): domain Eukaryota; kingdom Metazoa; phylum Chordata; class Aves; order Psittaciformes; family Psittacidae; genus Pezoporus; species Pezoporus flaviventris. The sequence continues at coordinate 17,050,059 of NW_026892585.1, read as the reverse complement.
GGTGGTGTAGGTGGGGTGCAATTCTTTCTACGTTGTCTTTTCTCCTCAAGACTAGTTCTGTATGAGGTCCCAAAGGAGACAACGGCGTTATGGAGTGACCAGTGTCCTGAACCGCCTGCATGCAGGGTTGGGTCTGCGACTTCCAGTGCACCCCATCACCTGCCGTTTCGTCCCGAGCCTGTTGCTATGGGGCTTTGCAAGTGTGGGTAAACACTTTGGGCCTGCACAGTGGACTTTTTAGGTGAGGCACAGCGTGCACAGAACTTGCCCTACTCTTTACACCTGAGGTTTATCTGCCAGGGCCTAGAGATCTTGGACAGTGACAGTAAAGTCCTCAGGTCGTAGGTTTGGTTAGTTTCCTTCTCTTAGATGGAAGGCCTTACAGGGCTATACAGCTCCATCTGCCTGGGTTTGAAGTTAGAGTTGTCCTTCTCCTAGGATGGTTGCCCAAAGACTAGTGAGCCCATCCTGCCCATGGACACACTTTGCCTGACCCTTCAGTTGAGACCTGTCTGGCATGGGAGATCCTACCGGAGGCATATGCCACCACCAGCATAGCTCCCAACCTCACAAGAGCATGCAGGCTCTTTCCCCAAGACAAGGGGGTGTTCGTGAAAGAGCAGTCGCTTGTACTGACAATAATATGAGTCTTAACACATCTGATGAGGCAGATTGCATAGACATCACATGAAGTGGCACTATCAAAACTGGGTAAAACTAAAGGTCAGGCTAGCTCAAATCCCTGCCTCTGACACTGACCAAAAGCAGATTCCCAGGGAAGACTACAGGAGTCCAGCAAGGGCTGTCCCAGCCTGCAGCCACTGATCATTCAGGGACTGCCTGAATCAAACGTGATGTCTATGCAATCCCTTTGACTCCCTACCAGTTTCCAGTATTCAGAGTACTGTGAGACAAAAAGACACACAGCCATCTATGAGTTATGTGGCTTTTTTTTAAACTTTGCCTCATATCAGCTTTGATATTCTATACTGCTTGCACTGAAGACAGGGAACAATCGATTATTCTACACTCTCTTTTTGTCTCTCATGATTTACTAGATACATACCTGATTTCAACCATCTTCTTTTAGACTGAGCAGACTTGGTTTGAGCAGCCATTCCTTACACGGACACTGCTCATTGCTCTTCCTGCTCTTCTCTACACCTACTTTGAGCCTTTCAAGTGGAGGAGGGAGCAGAAGGTAGAAAAATAAACTCATGAAATATTCAACCTTCATGGTAATACGTGACAGAGATGGAAAACAGTTACACAGTTATCACATGCCAATACCTTGGTAAAGTAAGAAAAAACCTGCGTAGAATGATAACACATACTGAATGTCAAATCATTTGAATAATGTTAGGGTATATTTTAGTAACAGGCTGCTACACTCGTACATTGAAATTGGGATTTTGATTAATCTTGCAGTGCTAGTTTATTAAACCAGACTAGAACGGGTCTGTATATATTGGCCTGACAGCAAACCAAAACCTAAAATTCCCCAAAGAAATCCAAAATCCTTTTCCTAGAGAGTTCAGTTTAATTTCAATGAAGCAACTGTGATGTTCATCAAACCTTAATATTTGCAACATAATTTTTAAAACCTAAATGTTATTGTGTGCAATGACCTTAGACCTTAGGAGGCAGCCCTGAGTTTTAATCAAAGCAACTGAATAAATAGAAGCAAATGCTTAGTAACTTTCGAAGCAAGATCTTTTAAAGACAAAAGATACAGGTAGAAAACCAACAAATCCCAATCAAATATTTCTGCTTTTCCCTATTGCATTACACCATGTTAGTCAATCTGCAAACTGCTAAATAGATTTGGGATAATTATTGCTGGAGCACCTCTTTCTCAGGAAGAAAACCTTGATTTTATTGTGGTCATTGTTAAATTAAAAAAGCAGATGCCTGCTCTGCAAAGCATTCAACTGGATTCACGTTTGCTGCTTTGGCACAGCTCTTTGAAAAGAAAACTTGGTAGATAATTTCAGTACAGCACATAAGCAGCATAGGCACATATAGCACATAAACTGTACATGCCGCACATATAAGTAGCATAATACTTGATACTGCTTCTTTCGATGTATATGTCCAAAGATGGATGGATACACATTTTGTCATCCTCAGATTCTCCTTTTCCCCCCTCGAATATATTCCTCAGCGTATGTTCATTTTGCAATTCCACCACCAAAAAACTCAATCATGTGTACCACAGGCTGAGTTCAGAGAAGCTTAGGATTTTGTTTGGGTAGTCACACACAATAGAAATTAACCTATCTTCTGCATTATCAAGATAGCAGTGATTTTAAATACGAAACAATTACATTTATTAAGAAGTGCCAGAACAGTAGCTTATTGTTACCCACCATATCACCTTTTAAATTTAGATTTTGGAAGTGTCTTTGGTGGCTGTCCATTCTGTCAAAATCTGTGTTTTGTTTTTTATTGTGACCCTGCTTATTTTTGCAGCCTTTGTAACCCTAATGTGTTAAATAAACACTTCTTGTCCAGCTACTGAAAAAACTAACATGCCAAATGATTTGTAGCTTTCCACCTGAACTGTTTCTCATGAAACTGGGATTATATGCCTTCAGGCCCACACATGGCAAATGACTCTTCTCTTGGATTGCTTACTGTGCTTCCAGGACTTCTACAGCAGAAGCCGAGGCTTCCAAGAGTAGTAAAAAGGATGCTTACATGGTTAACACTGACATGAAACTTAGTAGCTTAACTTTTACCTTTATAGAGGAAAATATAAAAATTGAAATTTTTTTGCTGTCAATTTCTCTTTCATGTTTTCACCCCAGGAGTGGATGCGAACATCATGCTTCAGCTACTTAAACAGATGCAACTTAATCACAAGTTACTCACATGTACCAAGCAAAATAGCACAGTCCTTCTTTTCTAGTTTCTGGTTGAGGTAAATGGGCAAGTAAGCATGCAGCAAATGTAGAAAATATCCTGAAAAGACAGTGCTAATTATCATCCCATCACACTGACATACTGTATGGAACTGATCTGCTACAACTCCTTTAGATTGGACTGAGAATTAAGTCCAAGGACCTGCTGTGGCCTCTAAATAAATACTTACGCTTGTAGGTCTGTAATACAAGTGTGCTACGGTTGTAATTACAGTGCTTAGTTGAAGTAAGCACTTCATAAGCATTACTGTAAAATAATATTTTATGATTAAATGATCCAGTTCTGAATGATATTCACATGAAAAAGTAGGACTGACCTCAGTCTAGCTGATAGATGGGAGCTTCTCCATAGAGCAAGCAAACAACTCCTCCTCTCACCCCCCCCCCCCCCCCCAAGATTTTTATTGCATTTATTTAAAGTTGATCATTTTAACTAACTTCAAACAAGTTCTTTGTAACCTCAGTTTTATTTTGAAACTCCAGATTCCCCCAGTTAGTTGCTAAACCACCAGGGACTCCTCTGTCTTGGAGCAAGACTGTGAGTGATGCAGCTGACACAACCGCCACGTACAACACAAGCGTAGCCACAATGAACAGCTTATGCAGTGTGCTCAAATCATGGCATGCACTGCCACTAGTTATGTGCAGAATTAAGAACTGCTACATTCATTTCAGCTGGTGAGGGTCAAACTGGACAGGCACAAGACACTGGTGTATGGAAAACAGCTGAGAAGACACTTTCATTTGCACTGGTGGAGAAAAAAAAGGGGCTTTTAATGGCACAATTTTTTTTTCATAGAAATAAGTAGCAGTAAATAAAAAGGGTCTTTATGTTGCCTAGTATTCACAGCTAATACAGAATAGATATTGCCTTTGCAAGCACTGACTACAGTTGGTGGTGACTCCTCTGGGAAGCAATTCCTCTGGGGTATGCTGTGGAGAGAGGAGTGAATCAGTCTTACACACTCTTCCTTAAGGAGAGCAGGATCCCCTTCCATTGCAATAACTCTTCCAAACAGTGAAGGAGCAAAGGAAAATAACTAGTCCTTTTCCAGTACTGATGCAGGGAGTCAACAAAGGAAATATACTTGCTTGGTTCGTAAATATTGCCCTTGTTATTTTAAAAGGTACAATTGGTTTAGATTCTACAATGATGTTTGACTGGTCAGGATGTTGTTTCATCTTTTCCTGTTGGGTATGTGAGTCAGTTCAAATTAAATTCTCACTGTCATTATTACAGTGAAGCTGCTGTAGAAAGTTCAGTGTATATCTTTAAGAGAAAAGCAACTGCTGTTGTTGTGTTTGAGTAGAAGTTTAAACAGAAGAAAACCTGAATATATCTCTAGAATATTTCATACAGCTTTATCTAAAAAAAAAAACACAAAGTTTTCATAGCGTCAATATGCAAAGATTTAGACCAAATCTGGTTGCAAAAACCTTAACATATGTATTATGTAATGTTGATATTTCTTGACTTGGTACTCTGATCTGTTTTTTTATATCTACTGGGAACCACAGATGAGACCATAAGCCAAGACACCCATTCTGCTCATTCAGAGCTATTCCAAAATCAGTCTGAGCGCTCTTGGTCATTTTTCCCTTCACACTGAGCCTCTCTGCTTCCTGAAGTTGCAAACCATCTGCTGAGGAATAAAGCTGTCTCTTATCAGAGTTTGCTCTCCAGTTTTCCCTACGCAAGGCAGGTTGCCTTCTGAGTTTTGGAGCAGAGCTCACTGCTTCCACAGCATATCCCAGCCAGGGAACAATAATTCCACATCAGGAATCCAGCTGCTCTCCCAAATGACATTGCACTGTATTACCACAAAGCCACAGGGCTGCTCAAAACACCCACTATCAGCCAACTCCATTCCCCTGCCAGAGATCAGAAAACAGGAACACACTCAGCCTTCTCTGCTCAGTGCTTCCAGCAGTTCACCCGCCCCATTATGCTGGGGTCCGTCCACATCTGTTTTGCAGTACTCCTCTCACTGGCTTAATTGTACATGCTTACCGATATCCTAGACAAACCACAAGGAACCACTTGTATAAAGCTAGCTAATGAAGAAAGGATAAGAGAAGTACAAAGAAATATCCACATTTTAAGAAAAATAAATGCAAAATCATCTTCAGTTCTGCATTGCAGAAATAAATACGATTTCTCTCTTTGCAGATGTTGCTAACTATACACACAAGTATATTTATTATAGTTTTTTACTTAAAAAATCTGCACTCTTCATTCTAAATCTCAGACTTAGCCCTTAGCAATGAGGTGGTTTTTTTTTTTTTTTTTGAGAAAAGGAAGGATGTCAGTGAGAGCTTGTTTTTGGTGAGACCCAGGACAAACATACTGCTCCTTTAATAATCCATTAATTCTCTAATAATATCCTTTAGGGAGTCTGGCTACTTCCACTGATTGTTTTACTACTTATTCTAAACAATACACTTACCCATTTAACAAATAATGTTAAACTTTGGAAGTCATCACTTGCAGGATGTTGACTTTGCTGCTCATCTAAGATGTGGGACAATGCTGCTCTGTGTTAGAAAAGTCCAGTAGGGCAAATACTTTCCTCCAGCTCTTTCTTGTGCAGTGCTGCAGAAGTGCCCCAAGGACTTTCCAAAGCCTTCCTGACAGCAAGCCACTAGAGACAGCTGTTAGGATTTAGTCCATAGCTGAGCACAATAAATAACAATAGCACTTATGCCCATAATGGTCTTGGTTTCTCTGCAGGAGGCATGCTGTGGATACTTAACCACTCTTCACTAGAGCAGCACTGATCACAACTATTGGGAAGGTTCAGCCACGTAATAATAGATGTCAAAAGTATTGGGACAAAGGAAGGGAGATAGAAATGGATATTAAAAAGATAGCTGGAGGCACTTCAGCTACTGGAAAGGCAGGTTGAAAAACAAATAAGAAAAAAATAAGAAAAAAGCATCAGTTTCCTTTTAAATTGTATTTATAAAAGAGCAAAGGCAGCTTAAAGTAAATGGAAGGTAAACATGTAAGTCAGAAAAAAGCACTGACCTCACAGTATGTAAGTGGCTGGTAGGGTCATGATGCACCAGGTCAGTAAGCTGTAGTAGCTTCCTTCAGATACTAAACCTGTTGTCTGTTCTTACATGTGATAAAGCTGACATGTGGTGAAAGCAACAATTTCTTTCTGCAGATCCCTCTTGCTGACATATGTATGGTTTGCCACATGCAAGGCAGCATACAATCTCTCCTGCAAGTCTTAATACAACTAAAACCAGAGACCAGACTATTTTAGTCAGGATTTTTTTAAATTGGACTGTACCGTAAGAAAAGTACAACCTGTAAGACACACCAAAATGATGTCATTCAACCAAATTGACGTTTGTTGGTCTTATTTAAATTCCTGAGTATCTCCAATAATAAAATCATAAATCATAGAATCATTTAGGTTGGAAAAGACCTTTAAGATCACGGAGTCCAACCACTAACCCAGCACTACTAAGTCCACCACTAAACCATGGCCCTAAGTGCCACATCTACACTTCTTTTCAGTACTCACAGGGATGGTGACTCCACCACTGCCCGGGGCAGCCTGTTCCAATGCTTGACAACACTCTGTGAAGAAATGTTTCCTAATACGCAATCTAAATCTCCCCTGGTGCAGCTTGAGGCCATTACCTCTTGTCCTATCACTTGTTGCTTGGGAGAAGAGACGGACACCCACTTCACTCCATCCTCGTTTCAGGTAATTGTAGAGAGCAAAAGGTTCCCCCTGAGCCTTCTCCAGACTAAACACCCCCAGGTCTCTCAGCAGTTACTCATCAGACTTATTCTCCAGACCTTTCACCAGCTTTGTTGCCATTTTCTGGACCCGCTCCAGCACCTCAATGTTTTCTTGTAGTGAGGGGCCCAAAACTGAACACAGTATTCGAGGTGTGTCCTCACCAGTGCCAAGTACAAGGGAATGGTCACTGTCCTATTCCTGATACAATTCCACATTATTGATAAATTCCCACACTATTCTTGATACAGTCACACAGGGTAGCTGCATCCTATATCCAGTGTTCTTCTTACCAGCAGCACAGAGGTCAAAGAGGAAGCCTGGGTCACAGCCAAAGCAAGCAGGGACCCTGCATCGCACTTGGCATGAGGGTGCCAACTGCAGCCAAAGCACGCGGGCTTTGCTGGGGCTATTTCAGTGGAGCCTGCAGCAAGAGAGCTGCAGATGTTTACCCGTCTGCGCCAGCTATTGTCTCGTGCCTCAAGTTCCTGCAGGCTGGTAATTAAGGCAGATATCTGGAAACCCACAGCAAAGTTAGCAGCTTCTGGTCATGGTGGTGATTGGATTAGGGTAGAGAGCCCTGTCTGGAAGGATACAGCACTGGCTGCTCTGGGGGTTTAAACTGAGCCCCCAGCCAAAGGAAAATGCGTGTGGTGGCTGCGGTTTTCTTTCGGGTAACATTATCTTACAGTTTATGTCCTAAGAAAAAAGTTGGCATAGCTGGCAATACTGGAAGCAAGGCCCAGAGCTGATTTAGCATGAAGCCTGAACTTTCTCTCACTCTCTGAAGTCCAGGTTTTCCTCCTCAGTGTCACGGTGAAGGGACAGAGAAATGCAGTAATGTTTCTCCTCCTGCATTTTCTTCTTGTTTCATGTGAATGTCAGAACTCCCAGAATCTAGTTATTTTTAAATAAATCTACTAATCCTCCCATGGGAATAATTATACATTTTAAACACGTCTCCAGAAAAGAGAATCTCGTACCTTAGAAAGTCAGATACAGAATTTTTCTTCTTGGAATTTAATTAAACAGATAAAATGAGTTGGACAGAAGTAATTTATTGTTTGTTAAGGTGAAATTTATGACTTGAAAGTAATACTTTGGATTACAGTCTTTTGTGCCAGTATAAAATATAAATGATAATAACATAATATGATGATATAAAATATAACATAAATGATAATGATAACTAATAAGTCATTGGACAAAAAAATAGCAGAGAGGTTAAAAAAAGCTGTCATTCTATAATATAAATCAGATTTTCTCTTATTTTAATTCAGCGGGCTTCACTTCTCTTTAAGCAATAACTGTTAGCTAACAGACCCCCTTGCTCATTGGAAGAATCATTCAAATGTCGTTTGATAGTGGATATGTCTAAGTGCGCTGAAGCTGTATACAGTCTAATACATACTGAGTTAACTGTACTCATTTTTTACATGATTAATCCATTCAAATTCTTTTAGCAGAGCAAATGGTATAGGAGTAATTAATTTGCAAATGTCTACTTGATAAAGTGTATTTTAAATGTATCATCTTAACCATATGAGGAGAAATTTTCAAAAGCCACTAATATCCTATTCTCAAAAGCAAGTTGGATGCATAGCATAAATCACTCATTAAAAAAAAAACACAGAACTTCAGCCTTTATATTTTTTAAAGGCATTTGAAACCATTTTCCTAATTGCCACTTCAAAATCCTCCACTAGCCAATCAAAGAAATTCAGAAACTTCAGCCCATGCCCCTTTTGTGATGGATGGTGTTTTGGAGGGAAGCAAAATTTGCTCTGTACTTTAGCAGGCTGCAAAAGACATATTCAGTACTGTGCATTAAAAAGCAGCTCAGCAGGAAAAATTACCTATTGAATCAGAAAGATCTGCCCCTGATTAACGCTGAAGGAGTGTCTCTGCATGATATGAGGATGTGTTACTTACTAATACCTCTCAGACAGATTTGTGGCTACCCTTCTGAGCAGAGGGGATTTAGGAAAGGACTGGATTTCACACCAGGATGGATGGAAAAGTTGGGTTAGTAAAGACGGGGCCATCAAGGTATGTTTAGAGTTGCTACAGCCAGCTGACTGCACATAATTGCAGTACTCATAAGAGATTTAAGGCTGAAAAATGAATATCAGAGAGAGCATAGCTCTCTTAGAGAGTTTGGGCTGATAAAAACTAGTGAGCTGCAATCCCTGCAGCTGGAGAAAGGCAGCTTATTTTTGGGTGGATGAAGAGTTGTTTGCAAATTCCCTTACCATAGTCCTGGGTAAGGAGGGGATACCGGCTTGTAAACCCAGATTGCTGCAGAACCTGTAAAAGTTGTAAGCTCTACTCAAGAGTAGTGATTAACAGTGACACTAATTCACTGCACTCTGAATACAGCAGTTTTAGGGAGACTTCAGGGTTAATTAAAGGATATGGGTTGCCTGATTAACTTGATTTCTTGCTCAGCCTACAAAAAGCTGCTGAGGACCAGAGCAATGTAGTTGTAAGTACTTCTGGACTTGATGAGTGTCATTGCTTTTATTTTAGGAATGGAGTCAGCACTGCTTTCCAATGTGGACCAAAATCCTAACAGAACCTATGAGCTAACTTCAAGTATATCGGAAATAACCTACGAGTGCCTCAGCTGTGATGCTTGAGATAAACAACAGTCTCATTCTGAGCTTCAGCCTGGAAGGTTAAATACAAGGGCTAGTTGTTATGAGCAGCAACAAATCCATTGCACACCATCTGTAACCTGGAACACTTCTTCCTATTTACATCTTCCCTTGGCAGGGGTTTCCCATGGAATCCTGTCACTGAGCTTCCCTCAGATGAAATGGGCGATAAAGCACAAGGTTACAACTCGGACAAGCAGAACCTTCAAGTCTTGTTACACGGCTCAGTGTAAGGAAAGGGCTTTTTGTTACGCTTAGGGCCAGTGTTTGCATCCTACCATCAAAACTACAAATCTGACCTCGCTGATCTGATTCGACCAAAGAGCTGCAGTCTTGCCTGCTCATGACAGCTTGAACACTAACATTAACACTAATCCTGAAATGAAAGCTACACCTACATTAGTAACCGCTATCAAACTGAACTAAGCACAGCTCAGTGGCTCTTGCTGGTGATGATGTAAAAAGACATGTTGATAACACCTCGATTGCCGTGCAGCAACTGACTCAGTGATACACATCACCTGATCCTTCATCTTGCCTCTCATTAAACCTTTCTGTACATGAGTTCTTTACACTTACCAGCAACGCCTGCCACACCAAAAGCTAAGTATGGCTTACTAGCTCACATTTAAAACACATTAATAATACTCTAATATTCCCTTTTAAATTCTGCAGTAAAGCAGGAGTCACTATTTAGCATCAAATCATCAGACAATTCTATATTCTTAAAACTGGTAATTAATTTTGAAAAGGTACCTTTGGATGTCAAAGAATTACTATTAATCCATCCCCTAGTATCTCAAAGGTACTTGTTCAAGATTGAGAACATGCATTACCCCAGCAGCCTGAAAGAACACTGCATGTCATGGACAGATTTGGACTCAAAGAAGATAGTGCAACGAATATTAAAAAGTATTAATCAGCTGCCCTTCCATGTGTTTCAGAGAAATTATGACTGAACTTTAGAGAGAGCACTGTCATGTGGAAATATCGTTAAAATGAGAGAGACTAATTAAGTGGATGGAAGAGCCCTTTTCTTATTTCCTTATTCTTTGATGAAAATGCTTAAATCTGAAAAAGGAGAATCTATCAAAAGATAAAGCCTGAACGCCTGCAGTTGTATGATGTGAAGCATGGATAATTTTGAAGGCAATATAGTTTGTTCTACAGTTGGAACTTTGGCCCTTAGTCTGAGTCTGTGAGCTGAAGTTTGCAATAAACTGACTTGTTATGACTCACTATTTAATCATAGAACCATAGAACCATAGAATGGCTTGGGTTGGAAAGGGCCTTAAGGTCATCTAGTTTCAACACCCCTGCCATGGGTAGGGATGCCTCGCACTAAACCATGCCACCCAAGGCTATGTCCTACCTGGCCTTGAACACTGCCAGGGACGGAGCATTTACCACTTCTTTGGGCAACCTGTTGCAGTGCCTCACCACCCTCATACCAAAGAACTTCTTCCTTGTATCTAACCTGAACTTTCCCTGTTTAAGTTTAAGCCCATTACCCCTTGTCCTGTTCCTACAGTCCCTGATGAAGAGTCCCTCTCCGGCATCCTTCTAGGCCCTCTTCAGATACTGGAAGGCTGCTATGAGGTCTCCATGCAGCCTTCTTTAATGTATTCATAAAAATGCTTAAAAACAATAATCTTATTCTGTCCACTTAGCATCAAATTTTCAGGCTACATATCTTGACTGAAGTCTATGTATCTTGAGCTCGAGGGACTGGCAAAGTTCTGAGTGAATTCACAAACTCCCCTAGACCCTCATAGGCTGAAGTAATTTGTGTGATGAGGAGAGAGGCAGCATATCTCACCAGATATTTATTTGGTCTGTCATTGTAGAACAAAATCCATTCTGCACTGCCTCCCAGATTCTTCACATTTATCAAGTGGAAAGCAGCTCAGTATATTCAACCAAAATATTTCCTACATCAAGCCGGAGCTCCCAGATGACAGCGAACCAGTGCAATTGGTTCCCATTTAGCTATTGCTTAGCATATCTGACAATTTTTACAGGCTTATTTGGAGTTGTGTTGTTACAAAAAGAAATTTTCATAGATTAGTGATATATGTATAAAGAGCTAAATCTCTTAGATTTTAAGCTTTCATTTCCCCAGTGTCCAAGTCAGTCTGATACAATATAGTAATGAAGAAAAAAGACCTTCTATTATTAAATACAGTGTTAACATTGAAAAGCAGAGGGGAGAACAGGAATTACACATAAAGATGAAAAGATATCGGAAATCTCACTGTCTTCTTAGATGTTCTTCATAATCTAGAAACATGGCATCATGGTCTAGTTAACGGCAGTTGAGCGCCGAGACAGACCGTGTGTGTTCTTTCCCCTAGCAATTTAACAGAATCACTTTAATAAAAGCAGAAGATCAAAGAACTTCAGATGAGACAAAAAAGAACCAAGAAACACTCACTGTCAGCCAAGTCACACAGATCTGTTACAGAAAATATGTAAGCAACCAAAAATGAGAGGAAAAAATGTTTGCACTAACCCAATGACAGTTCAGAAAGTCAATTAGAAAAGCTTAATTGATGAGTTTATTATGGTTTATTGTGCAAGTAATAATTCATATTAAAACTCTTTGATTTTCAAAATTAAGTTTGAAACAAACATATAAATGTTAAGTATCTTTAAGAGTAAATTAATTTGTACTAAAACAAAAAAGTTTATTATTTTAATTTAGTATTATCTCAATATTATCTTAATTTACCAAACAGTCCAAATTCCTATCAGGGAACACTGTAGATACAAGTGTTTGCAGTTGTTAGGCAATCAACTTACTGCTTACCTTGCTGGAGACTATACCATAAAAATTAGTGTCACAGGTGATGAATGAAAGGTGTAGTGTCACACTACATGATGAATCTTTATCTTCACTAAAAAAAGACTGCAAGAAAGAGAACCTAAATAAAAGTTGAATCCTTAAGACAGAAGATTCGTAACAGGCATTGCAACAATACCTCCTTGGACGTGATATCAGCTATCAATTCCAGTGAGTCCATGCAAAGCATCTGTGAAGGACATGACACTCAGACTGCGGTTTCAAGCAATTGAACTAAATACAAGTTTGTCCCATATGCATCAACTCTGTGTTCTCAAAATAGTATATGTTTTTCTCTCTGGAAACAACTTCAAGACTGTGCTCACTGCACTTCACTAGAAACACACTGAACAGAATAAAAGTGCTAAATAAAGAAATCATACAACTGCAATAAGTTATTCATGATTATTAAAACATTAGGACCATGAAAGTGAATAGAGATGTTTCTGCTTCAGAAAAAGATGATTAGACTGAGAGGCCAATTAGCTTGTCCTAGAATGTAACTTAGTTCACATAACTGGTAACAAATACTGAATTAGGTGTCTTTACTTTGCAAGTATCCATAGAAACAAGACTGGTGGAAAGTCCAACCTAAATCAGCCCTCCTAGCAGTCTAGATCAAAATCACAGTTTACAAATAACACCAAATAGCCCCTCCTGCAGAAATATGACCCAGTTTCCTCTCTAAAGTCACTTAGTATATTCTTCAAAATTCTATATTTAACTTGTTGGCCTCTATTTCACATGGAGCATTAGGCATCTTATTTCTCACACTCTTATTGACAGATTGACAAATTAGTCCATCTTCTTTAGCTACTAAAGTAAAAGGAAACACAGAGAAATATAGGCAAGATTCAAACAACAAAAGATTTGACTAAGCTTCTAAATGCACACTTAGATTTTTAAGTTGTTCAAAAATGATTTCCATATACCAAATAATTTAATTTTTTTATAAAAGTTTATAATGTTATTGTGGAATAGCATGAAACAGACTCTGAACTCCCTTTATTTACAGCAAACCAAAGCTGATCCTGAATGAACCTGACAAAGCAACATGTGTGGCCAAAACCAGAGCTGAGATCAAGCATCAAGGCTTCTTTGGACAGAATACACATTAAGAGAACATCATTTGCAGATGTTCTTTATCCAGTTGGATTCCCTGGCTTTTCACTATCTCTGCTGACATGAGCCACAGCCAAAACAAACAAGTTGTCCTCTCCTCAGCAAAGTGCATTTGATGGTGCCGTGCCGATGGGAGGCTTCCAAAGCAATAGTTCTCAGCATTCCAGCTGATTAAGTCTTCTAATTGGCTCTCTCTTCCCATCCTAGGATCTTCTCACAATAGTTAGGAAAAGATGCATAAACTGCAGTATCAAGTAAGTACCAGGGAGATGATGTGAAAGCAACATTGTCTTTCAAGCTACATTCCTAGCATAGAAGACCAAGAGTTTATTTCCTCTTGGCAGATGTAGAATGTAAACAATCTTTCTTGGTCATTTTGTGGCTTGATCATCTGTTTTTATGTGTCTTATATCCTGTCTCATCATTAGCAACATTAGGATGGAAAGCAGAAGAAGAAATAAACACATTGGGCTGTGCTGGTGCTCCTCAAAGTATTAAAATCTCTACAGGAAAGCCTATTTTGCCTTGCTCACGTGTCCCTTTAAATAAGTCACCTGAATTCGGATCAGAAAGACAAGTCCTGTAGGGAATTTTTTGCCCGTAGCACATATAGATACACTATATATATATATATATATATATATATATATACACAAGATCATGAATAAACTATTGATCAAAGGCTACTACCAGAAGATCCCAAGACATTTGCTATGCTTCATCTTTCTTCTTATGGTCTTCTTCTTCTTGGCCTTTCTTACAGGCTTTATAGAGCATGTGGTGGCAAGAGGTATACATGGCACCTTTTAGATGGAACATCTATTGCACAGTTATCTACAATCACTAAGACCTGGAGCTGTCAACCAGTGCTGACCAGTGCTCTACTCCTTTGTCCTTATAAACAGCCAATGTAAGTCATAGACTTTTCTTTCAGAGAGCTGAAGATAGCAGGAAAAAATCAATGCTTTAGATAAACTGCAGAGTCTCCAGTATTTGGAGTGAAATTATGTACTACAAAGTGGCCCACGTGTATCATAACACTATTATAACTTTTAATACGGCTCTGGGACCCTGATACACAACAGCTGCCTACTAGATAAAAGCTTCTTTAGATAGCTGAGGTTTCTTGCCTTTTTCAATGAGACATAAAAGCCTTCCACTTCAGAATGGGTTCAGTTAAAGCAAACATACTTGTCTGATACAGTAGAAGAAAAGGAAATTACAATTAAACAACTGTGAAAAGGCTGAACCAGTTTATTTGATTCTCTAAAGTCCTTCACGTAAAATAAATGCATGTTCTTAATAAAAGTTTGCAGCTAGGACAGCTCAGTTTCAAATAAGAACTGTAATGAATTACAGTATTTATACATGAAATATCTTCAACAGTAAATTACACATTTCTGAACTTGAAAAAGCAAGTTACATGTTAAATGTAATATTGCACTAGCCATACAGGTGGTTCCTGTGAAACCTCGAACAAACCTACCTATAGGAATCTCCAAAGAGCAATACTGTCTGAGGTAAAATTTCCATGTTTTAAACAAATTTCCTTTAAATACATTACATTTTCCAACACAATTCACCTGTGAATGTAGCTGTCAATTACAGCAAGCCTATTAAAACTAGTGTTTATTTTGGATAGCAGTTATTTCACAGAACTACCTCTTTGTTACACACATTACTTACAAGGCATAATGATTGCATACAACCTTGGTACAACAAATAAAGAGTTTGCATTTTTAATTTCCTGTGCCTCTCTTGTATTTTTCACTTGGCTATTTGGAAAGCTGATACACATAAACACTGAATGACTTGGCATGAAAAGTGAATCAAATTCAGTCATATCTAACGATCAGAACAACTGAACACTCACGGATGTTTTAAAAAAGTACTTCTATGTAGGGTGTTTGAAATGCGTTTCCAGTTCTGTTTAAATAAGAAAAATGCAAGGACTAGTCTATAAGACCCCTTCACCACTTCATTGATCTCTCCAATTTTCCTGATTTTCAGCATGCGGACAAGCAGCAAGGATTAAGAGAAGCAGAAACGGGTATTTAGCCACAGAGCTGTTTGCCCTACTTATGCATTCACTTCATGCAACTTGGTAACTGTGAAGTGAGTACTTGACAAAAAAAAAAGGGGGGGGGGGGGAAGGGGAAGATAAATCCTCTCTCTACTTGAGTTTCCAGGCTTGGGAGTTGGCATGACAACTGTAAGCCAGTAGTCAAGTCAGGCACCGACTGACAGTAAGAAGCTGAAAGAAACCAACAGAAACACAGAAAAACCAAGAATACAGAGAAGTACTGGGAAAAGAACTGATAAAGTGTGGACATCATAAAGCTTTAGAGGTGTGGGCACTAGCACAAACAGTGAACAACTATTTCCCTGCATAGCAGTAGGCAGAGTATCATATAGCTGAGGTGGTGACTAGTTGTTTCTCCAGCGAATAAAAAGATTGTGCTACTCTAGGCAAAACTCCAGCTCTGTTGTGTGCCAGCAGAAATAGCTGATCAGGCTGCACAAGAGCAGTTTCACCGTGAACTGCAAGTAGTGATACATAAAGAGCTTATTAATCTTCTTTTACCATTGAAGCAAGTTTAACTTCCAGAAAATAGGTATTTATACTTAAATCAAAGGAAAGAATTAAGAATGGTGTCAAAAATAAGAATATCTTTTTTATGAGTAACTATTAATGAAAAAAGAAAGAATAGGCAGGTTTGTGAACAGAGGAAACATTCATCAATAGGGTAGGATAGGTTATTCTATGTTTTCCTCTGTGATCTTTTTAGTTTGTTATTGTTATCTGTATTTTGACACAGTAAATGCTCTTCTGTCTCCAACTTCCAGGCAAGTTGAGAGTAAAGCAACAACCCTACTCCACAACACTGTACGCATAGCCTTGGATTGGCCTCAGGAACCATCCTCTTCTTATGTACTGACATCACTGTCACATGTGAGGACAATTAAGGCCAGATTAGCCCACAGAAGAAGTCTTCAGTCTCATATTTCCTTATCCAAGGACAGTTTTCTAAATGTCCTAATTTTAATAATCTATTTCAACTGAAATTATGACCTGAAGTTGTTTGTGCACAATAATCTTATTCCTTGCATTATTTCTTTTTCTTTCGGAAAGCCAGTCATTATTGTCACGTTTGTGAATTGACTAACAACATCTGTGTATTTTTATTCCACTTTTAATAATACATCTATTAAACACAAACATAGCAGTGGCTTAATGTGTATTTTATTCTTTGGTCTACCAAGGCCGTGTTTGGTTTTAGCTTTGGTTTAGGGTGTTTTTTTTTGTCAGAAGTATGCCTTTTAATAGGAGCAAGACCAGAAACTCTCACTTGTATCAAACTAGAGAGGGTGGACTGACCCCACTGTCACTGGCATTTCCTACTTGAGTTGAAAAGGACAGTCTCACCTGTATTCAAGCTTTCATCCAAGCACTCTATTTTGCGTTTATTTTGCTGGTGGACTTGACAACTCTGAAATGGGAAAAAACGAATTTTCATTGAGATGGGGAAGTCTGAAGGCTTCTCACATGATAAAACAAGTTACTGCCTTTAACTTGCAGCAGATGGGAATTCTTCCACTCCTTTTGCTTCAGATATTTCCTGACTTATTAATATAATTATTCTTTTGAGAACTGATATTTGCTAATTTTAACTTGCAAATTGCTAAATCTATTGTATTCACAATTAATTATGGCATGATATAAAATCATATTGTTTGAACTAGCAGGAAAAGAGACGGATCGTCTCCCAAAGGTTCTTCAACACACAAATTCCGTTTCATGTGATATTTCAAGTGTGAAAATAACAAGCAGCAGTCCACAGAGGAAGGCTTTGCTTATTTCAAGTAAAGCTGCGTTAAGGAGGAAAGCTGGAGAGGACAACCCCCCCAAAACACAAAGTTGTACTTAGATAACATTGGAGAAAAGAGGAGGAAGTCCTCTCCTCACAATTTTGAAGTAAGGGACTAATCAGAATAGGTTGTTTACCTCACAAAGGTTTAATACTACTTCATCTTTTATTAGAAACATTAAGAATATTATGTGCTTAAACAATTCTATCGCTATATACATGGCTTTTGTGCCAGCTTGGGAGATGCTCTCCCCACAATTCACATCAGAGATATTTTTATCCAGACAAAAAAATGTTTCAATTAGTAATGAAAAAGAGCTATCATGGAGGAATTAAAAAATAATCAGGATGCTCAACTCACATGTTGCATCATGCAGATTGTATTTGGGGCAAAAATAGAACATTAATAAAGTAATTCTAAGAATTTAGAAATAGAAATTAGAATTTCGATAACAGAAGGCTCAGGGAGACCTTATCACTCTCTACAACTACCTGAAAGGATATTGTAGTGAGATGGGGGTCAGTCTCTTTTCCCAATAAATGAAAGGACAAGAGGAAATGGCCTCAAGCTGCACCAAAGATGGTTTAGATTGGATATTAGGAAACAGTTCTTCACTGAAAGGGTCATCAGGCATTGGAACAGGCTTCCCAGGGAAGTGGTGGAATCCCCGTCCCTGGAAGTGTTCACAAACCATGCAGATGAGGCTCTTAGTGACATAGTTTAGTGGTCGTCTTGGCAGTGCTGGGGAACGGTTGGACTTGACCTTAAAGGTCTTTTCCAACCTGCTTGATTCTATGATTCTATGATTTTATATAATGTATGCTATCACTAAAAGTGCATCATGGTTATTATACACAGTGAAGTCCTTGGTAAGTCTTAAAGAATGACCTGCTTCAGACACACTTTTGTCCTACAGCATGAACAAAATGGCTGTTATAACCGAAACACTGCAACTGTACTTTCCTCACCTTTCTTATTAAATTTCAACTTTGTTGGACATGTTTAATTTTTATGTTAATTTGGCCTCATACATAACTCAATTTCTCCAGGTTATAGAAGATTCAAAACTTTACAGGAGGGATTGAGTAAAAATGTAGCATGCCAATGGACCAGCACTTTAACTGGTGCAAAGCTAAGCCAGTAATGGTGTAACAAATAATGTGAGCTGAAGATCTGGCCTCAAACACAGTGCATATTCAGCTTAACAGAGGAGTCACTGAGGCAGAGAAATCAATATAAGTCAGATATTCTGTGCTTACTGCACTTTCCCTTTAGAAAAGTATGTGTATGTTATACCACAGACACAACTGTATTGTTTCAGTAGAGATTCCAGCCAAATGGTGTTTTTTAAAAAGACCAGTCCCCATACTTTCAGGCTGGATAGCACTGGTTTATGTTAAGCAAGTATCCTGGTGGCATTAGTGTTTACCTTCTTTTCTCACACAGACCGAATGATCAACAGTAGGTCAGCTATAACTAGTTACTGCAATATAAAATTATTTATGAAAGAAAAAGGACAATTAAATAAGCCACAGTAATAAACACAGATCAGAATGACTAAATTCCTCAACAAGTAACCTGAAAATAACATAAAAATTAAAAATCAACCAGACCCTTTGTCTTGTTGAGAAACTATGTCTAGTTCTTCCTTCTGCCCCTATGCCCTTCCTCTGCCTCTGAAACTTACCTTCTGAATCCACATTGAATAAGAATGAGATATCTGTAACATGATACGTTTGCACTGATCCTATAGATTGCTGTTAAGAAGCAGTCCATCACAAATGTGGCTTCTATTAAGTTTCATTACTTTCAGGATGTTAATTTTGGTACAGGCTTATTATTTTTGTGATTTTGCGCAAAACTACTACCCATCATGTTAAACAGAGGTAGAAGAAAAACAGGAGTTCAAACAACACTGACAGAACAATGCCCATGCAGATAACTAAACATCCAGCTTTAATCTGAAATAGTTTCTTTTTGACACTTAATTTTACAGTGACTAATAGAACAAAGCCCTCTTAAAACTCTCCATGCTATTCTGTTCATATTATGAAAGGCTACAGGAATAAAAACTGTATTGTGTACAACTGTAGAAATTAATACTCTAACACCCATGTGCTACATGAGAAACTTGTTAAAGTTCTAGAACATTACTTTACATCCACTGTCCAAGTAACTTCAGACTTCCCAGAAGATTGTGACTTTCAAGCAGGACCACTGTGGTGATACCTGGAAGCAGGTGAGGATTGTTCTCCACAATCTGATATGGAAAAGAAAACTAGCTAATATTTAGATATTTTTCTTTTACAATGAAGAAAAATATTCTACCACCATAGTTCCCAGGAGTATTAGGGTACTTCAAATGTTAAGAACTTAATTTAAAAAAACATAAAAATCACACTAAAATATACTATGATTCTAAGAGCTGAACATTTACCCATGCAGAAATTCCAGAATTTAGGTTGCCATCACAACTTTGTCAGCACTTATGTACATATATTTTAACATACATTCTGATATTAAGTATTGCATAAATCTTTATGAATAAGCAGGGGTCTTGGGGTAGTGGCATGGAAACTCCAAGGCTTGAGAAGATTGTTATCCTCAAGATAAAAGAACCTAAGAGCACAATTGTACAGGAGATAAGAACAGGAAGGGTTAAGGAGAAAAAGTATTTCTTTAGTCCAAATACTTATATGCTGCCTCAGAGAAGTAGATTCTATCTTTGTCTCTATCACAGATCAACCCACAACCCCCACAACTTTGGAGTCCTTTATTTCATGGCTGTGTAATTTGAAACATCTGGGGAGCCTGGCTTTCAAAAGATGTGACCTCTAAATCAAAGGTGCAAGTTTAGCTAGGCAGAAGCTATATGCTAAATATTTAAATACTACATAAATTTTAATTATGGCAAAGCAGGTGATGAGCCTCCCAAATAAGACACTCAAAAATTAATCAGCTTTGATCTTCTATTAACCACCCCACAAACAACACTTCCTTGTCTCACCAGAGTGTTTTTAAGATAAGACTCCTTACTTACAGTGCTGAAAGCAACAGACACATGCATTACACCAGCCTATATGTCCTCTTTTACTACTGAAACTGCTGTAACACTCATCATCTTTGCTGTCCTCCCTGCCTACATTCTACCCTTCACCGTATCCTTTTGGGGATTATGAATTACTTTTTTCCTCAGACCATTTAACTGGCAAGTTAATTTTGAACTCTGACCCTACCCTCCAATATCTGCAGCTTCTCCTCTGTGTAGCATTGCCAGAAAATCAAATCAGCATATTCTATTCCATTCCATTTTAATGACAGGTAATAATGCACAGCAGCCATAGGATAAAACCTTGCAGAACCAAAGCGGATAAGCATGACAAGTTTTAGAGTAATCACCAACATAGATCAGGTACAAGTTTTCCACCCACTTTTAGCCACACCTTAGAATCATAGAATAGTTAGGGTTGGAAAGGACCTTAAGATCATCTGCTTCCAACCCCCCTGCCACGGGCAGGGAGGGACACCTCACACTAAACCATGCCACCCAAGGCTCTGTCCAACCTGGCCTTGAACACTGCCGGGGATGGAGCATTTACCACTTCTTTGGGCAACCCATTCCAGTGCCTCACCACCCTCACAGTAAAGAACTGCTTCTTTATATCCAATCTAAACTTCCCCTCTTTAAGTTTTAACCCATTACCCCTTGTCCTATCACTACAGTCCCTAGCGAAGAGTCCCTCTCCAGCATCCTTGTAGGCCCCCTTCAGATACTGGAAGGCTGCTATGAGGTCTCCACGCAGCCTATGAGGTCTCTATGCAGCCATACGCTGTTATCATCTAGCCTACATGTTCTTAGACCCTGAGAATATCAGAGTAGCTTCTGATTTATACTAGGTGTTAACTCTCTCCTCACCAGGTCTATATATTAAACTATATGTCATAGCAAGCCTCTCTTTTTTTCCACAATGTTGAACAGTATCATGTACTCTTTTTTGGAGCTAACTGGAACATATTCAGCTACAGTAATTTGTAACCCAATACTATGAAGTATAATGGAATACTACAAATAAATCAGCCATTTTAAACAAGTCTCAGCTACAGCACGGAGCAACAGCTTTGATCCAGTATCACATTTCATCATGTGGTATTAAGTACAATGTAATCAAAATGCAAATATTTATAAAAATAAAGAATGCAAGGGCTACAATGCTTTTGCTTCCACTTCATTTTTCTAGGTCCTCTCATTTTAATTAGCAAATGTTTTTAAAAACTCCACAAACACTTTATCAAGGTACTTACACGGATGAAGTGACTGCACAGAGCAATTCCCAATAAGAGACTGGAAATCTGTATTTCTGCTTCAAAGGCTCACTGCCTGCAGTGTTAACAGAAAGATGTTTATGTCTGCCCCTCTGAACACACAAATATCCACAGGTCAATTTATATAGCAATGTTCAGTGCTTAAGACTGAAGGATTATGTAATGCTGCCTTATTGCCCATTTTCACTAAAAACAACGACTCTCAGTACCACATATCACCATATACAGCAAAAATGGGGTATTAAGAAGCAGTGACAATATTTCACAGATTTTTTAATTAAATCTCGAGGTGTCAGCGCTGACGTATGACACAAACGTACAGGTTAGTGAAGAGCGTTGAATGAAATGGCCTCAAGTGATTTCAAACTGAGCATAATTGTAAGCATATGAAACTCTCTCCAGGCACTGAAGAGACTTCACCAGGAGTTAGGTGTAGATTTCTATCACTCATATGCAAGGAGTAATTAAAACAGAGATGAGACATACTGGCATCTACAGGGGAATCAGGAGTCTACCTGTCTATGGCAGTTTCAACCAGCTTGCATTGTTTATCACAGCAAAACAGCCTTAAGGGATAGGACTGGGCTCTTTGTAAATACCAGAACACTAACTGCCAAACTACTAAGTAGAGTTTTTGACGTTCAAGGATAATTCAGACCCCACGAAGAAATGCATACTAAACAGGAACAAGTTATGTCTGAAATTGGAAGGTTGCCTCAAAAGATGTTCTCAAATGATGCTTTCAGCAGCAGCAAAAGGAGAAAAAAAAAAACAACCCAGCACCAGCCTGAAATAACTTCTCAAAAGGATGCGAATGGACTCATATGACATACTGTGATAGCAGATGACTAAACCAAATGATCCAGGCTTTCTGATCAAAATGTAGTCACGTGCTTAAATGGTTTCTTAAAAACCATTTAGGCCTTGAGGCCATATTTTTGGGTGAAAACACACGAGCACGTGGCTCTATTAATGACAAACATATGCTGAGTCATACCAGTTCAGGGTCTAGCATGTAATTTTCAATTGTTTAAGACTCATATACACTAAATATGAAACAGGAGTGGGAGCACACATTGATAGTGTGTTGATGACAACTTTTTGATGACTGACAAGCTAAGTAGGTGCTCTGTTGAACCTGTTTTCACAAACAATCAAGAATCAGATGGGTTTGAGAACACTGAGGAGAATGTCAGCTGCAATGACCATTACATTGTGGCGTTTAAAATCCTGAGTCAAGTGAGCAAAATAAATTATAAAAACTACAATCCTGGCCCTCAAGAAAGCAGATCTTGGTTTGTTCAGGGATCTGCTTGGCAAGGACCCATGGGATACTGCCATGAAGTTCAAGAAGGCCAAGTCCAAAATCCTGTGTATGTGTCCAGGTGATGCCAGGCACAAATAGAAGCTGGGCAGAGAACAGGTTGAGAGGCAGCCCTGAGGAGAAGGACTTGGGGGAGTGCTGATTGATGAGAAGGTCAACATGAGCTGGCAGTGTGCGCTCACAGCCCAGAAAGCCAACTGTCATGGGCTGCATCAAAAGGAGCATGACTCTGCTCTCATACACCTGCAGTACTGCGTCCAGCTCTGGCACCCCCAACACAAGAGGGATGTGGACCTTTTGGAGCGAGTCCAGAGGAGGCCACAAAGATGTTCAGAGGGCTAGAGCACCTCTCCTATGGTGAGAGGCAAAGAGAGTCGGGCTTGTTCAGCCTGGGAAAGAGAAGGCTCCAGAGAGAGGGACACTTCGTCCAAATGGCTTTAGAGTATCTCCAAGGATGGAGACTCCACAACCTCCCACGGCAATCTGTGCCAGCTCTCAGCCACCCTCACAGTGAAAGTGTTTCTTGATGTTCAGACATATCATCCTGTATTTCAGTTTATATTCCCGGCCTCTTATTCTGTCACTGGGCACCGCTGAAAAGACCCTGGCTCTGTCCATTTTGTACTCTCCCCTCAGGTATTAATATACATTGATGAGATCCCCGTGAGCCCTCTCATCTCCAGGCAGAACAGTCCGCCTTTCCTCATGTGACAGAAGCTCCAGTCCCTTAATCATCTTAGTGGCCCTGGGTTTTTTGCGGGTGGATTTTAGCACTGACATATTGAAGCAAGTCCAGTGAAGGACCGTGAGGCTGAAGCACATCAATGAATGAACAGTGGCTGAAAGAAAAGGATTTGTTTAGCCATAAGACGGCTTTGCTGTCTTCAGCTACCTAATGGGAGTCCCTGTGGTACCTCCATCCTTGTAGAGTTGACAGAGCCCTGAGCAACCACATCTAGTTGGGAAGCTAGAGTGATACTGAGTGATCCCTTCTAATGTGATATAAGTCAATGGCATCCAACAGTGCGTTTTTTTCTATTTTTCTGCATTTCTACCAGAACGTGTTTTACCAATTAGTAATAGAAGTCCTCATCCAAGTGGTATTTTGTTTAAGTGTTTTTCTGCTACACTTTCCAAACTACAGGAATAGAAAAGAGCATCTATCACACTAAAAGTATGGCAAGAGAGTATTACCCACTAGGAAAGAGATTAAATACACATACCCTTTTATGGAGGAAGAGAAGAAGAAAATATTTGCAAGAACACTTGCCTGATTTGTTATCCCATTATGGAAAAAATGGTCTAACAATACTGCAAAGATTCAGTACATAAACAGATAATCATGCGAAAGAACTGCAGACACTGCAACAGCTAATTGGCCCTGCATAAGCTACATAAGCATTTGGTTTACATAAATTATACTACTCTTACCCTGACACATGTAGGGTTCTCTCCTTTCTTACCATCACAGATGCTGAACTACACAAAAAGCACGTACTTCCCTTAAGCAGTTTCTCAAAGAGAAAATAAGTGTTGGATAAAGCAAAACATAGCAGCTAAAAAATTGGTTAGACTTTTGCAAGTGCTAATTCAGCCAACCTAACTGATGAAAGTTAATTTGTAAGTGATCCATACTGCAGAGATCACTACACAGAAGAATACAGATACCTAACTCTCCATTTATTGTTATGAAATACTAGTATTACAGCAACAACATCCATTACTTGATCTGCATTTAATTGTATAGATTGAGCCAGCTGATTTTCACTTGCGGACAGAACATGTGAATACATTGTTACCTGTGGATACAGCTACAATTCATTTCACATACTCTACACAGGGAAACACAAAAACCAGATCTGAAATTGCTTGGACAGTAAATTAATATGCACAAAGGAACAAACTGCTATCATCAACCTGGAACCACCAGCCCAGAGGAAGCCTCAGAGGCACAACCTACCCTATGTGAAATGCAGTGGGTTTTTGACTGTTTGATGGATCATGCACACAATGGTAAACCCATGTCTAGACTAGCATCATATCTCAAAAATACATAAATGCTTTATACTCAGATGTTTAATTCTGAAAAGATTTAAAGATAGGTGCAACCAGCAGAGACTTATAGGCCACAAACCTCTACGGGTGAGGGTGATGGGTTCAGGTATCTATTAAACATCTGGTAACTTTCATTCTGTGGAGCAGAACAGGCATGTAATATTAACTGCTGGCCTGGGAGTTATGCTTTACTTCTGAAGAACTGGATGTGGCAAGTGACATTTCATTACACGTGAACACAAACCACTGCATCAGGGAAAGGTTTTGTTTAAAATGTTAGTTACCACAGGAAGGGCAACCAACAAATTATGTAACATTGGTGAACTCTTTGTGCCATTTCAAAGGAGAAAAAAACCCAGCATGCTTTGTTTAAAGGGAGTTTCGCATGGCGATATTGCCACAGTCCCAGGATACACTGGGATAGGCTACACTGAGCATGCTTCTTTCACTCCATTTCGTGTTCTGACTACAAATAACTGTTGAATCTCTTTCAACCACCAGACCTCTGACCAGTTCCTAGATAACATCTCTCGAAAAAACAACAAAATCACAGAGGTATTTGGTCTTAGGTGTAACAAACATATGGATACTATTTAGCCATGAAACAATACCTTATTTAAGGTCAGTTCTCTCATAATTATCATAGGGATAGATTTGTATCAGCTGAAAGACAGTATTTCTGGTTTTACTCTTTGTTCTTTGCCCTTGAAAATCCTCATACTTCGAATCTTAACCATGAAGGTGTATTTTAAGAAAACTTTTAAGAACAGACTATTTTTTTAATGCAGCCCTCCAGTTTTTCATAGTTGGATTTATGCTTTCTCAGTTGGATTTATGTTTTTTCAATTTGGGGTGAAAAAGAAAAAAAAAGATTACTATTTCTCAATAATGCATTAAAAAGTTTATTGTGCGCTTTGGTAAAGAAACAAGAACCACTGCAGCTGGAAAGCTCCTATTCCAAAGCAGGAAAACAAATGTGGCATCTTTTATCTGAACAGATGTGTTCCTAATGTATTTAGAAGAAATACTTCCTACTTGAATTAAAAAAAAAAAATCATAAATCAGCCAAAATCCCATTGTATTTATTTTGTTTCTAGTATAAAATATTTCCAGTGTGAGAACAAGAGCGTGATTCTCTTCTTAAGAAGCACTACTAAAATTTTTTTATTCCTAAAGTCACTTAGAATTCCCCAAACCCAGTGAAAATAATAATGTTGGCTAAGTGTCAGAAAGCATACATCAAAAGCAATACTTAAGACGCAATTTGACTTAAACCTTTAATATTTGCTGTGACACGTGACTAGAAAAAGATCTATGGTGCTCCTACAGGAAGGACAGTTCATAAATTGCCCTCATAAGCTTGAGCATGTTTCAAAAAAAAAACCCCAAAGGAACAGAAAATAAGCATACCATTATGCAGAATGGTTTTCTGAAATTCCACTATTTAATGTATGTCACAGTGAAGCAAATTTGTTGAGGGGAAAAGTAACCAGTCAATTGGGCTTTGCTCAGAATTAAAGAAAACTTGGAGAGCATGTCTTCCCTTGCACTACAGTGGCTTTGAGAATGAGCAAAGAAACACACAGGTTTTGTTAGGTGAAAAACTTCTACTTTGTCCTGAATATTAGACATGATGTGATAGATGCTGAAAAGAAAAAGCTGGTAAGTGAAAATATATTTGATAAGAAAGAGACTGAGCTAAAAGGTCTAGAAGGGATGACCCATGGACATTCAAATCATGAATGAATGCTGGATGGGCTTCTTTCATAACCTGGGGAAAGAAGAACAATGGTTAGTAAAAAGTTCCTCCTGTGAAACTTACTCAGATTTGTTTCAGGAAAAAGAATACTTTACTAATCAAGTGTGTACTGCTTGAAATAAAGCAGTTAAAAATAATCAAAACACAAACCTTCCACTTCACTCAATAAACAGACAAACTTCTCTCCACCCTCAGAAAACAAAGCAGCAACAATTTAGGACACAATTTGAAATCAAGTTAATCCGCAAGGATGCTTGCTTGTTTAATGACAAGATAGTGCATATGACTTCCCTATGATGGTGCAAATATGATTTCCCACATAAGCACAATGCAATTTGCACTATGAAAGATCATTCTTCATAAGGCCTCGCCTCAGCTAACTACAAGAGCTAGGAATTAAGAGGCTCACAGTTATCTTCCTTTGACTGAGCCAAGCTTTATCCCTTCTCTTCAAGATTTCTTCAGACTGCCAGTGTGCTTTCCAGGCAAATCACTTCCATGCACAACACTGTGCTTCATGCTCCAGAGCAGACTCGGAGCACACTTCATATTCTCCCAACTGCTAAAAAAAAAGGACCAAATCGGGGTTGGATCAAATTAACAGCTCTCCATGGAAGCAGACAACAGGGACGCAGCACAAAGTACCATGCCATGTTACCTCCTCACGTTGGCACTGCCACTAAAAACAAAACATCCATGAAAACTATCTAAATTCTGTCTTCTGGTGAGAGAAAGAAGCATGGCTTGTACACTGCTTTTGTCCAGCCAGTGCGTGCAAAGTGTGTGCAGTTGGATTCAACTTCATGTGATATCACACTTTCCAATGTATTTATTACACTTGCAACATGACATTTTGGGCATTACCTTCTTTCTCTCACCATCAGTGGCAGCCTTTATTATACACTTCCTATCTAGGCATTTCCCCCTGCCCTTAGACAGTTATTTACCCCCTTGGTGACATCTTAGGAAAAGGAAAAATGCCAACAGGAAAGGCAAGTCATTGAATGGATGGGTATGAGGTCTACTTTGTTTACAGTATGCTTCCCAACATCTTCCTTTCATTCTGAATGTGTATGTTGTTGAGAGAAAAAAATAAACCTTTAAAATGGGATTTATTTCTAAAGAGCATCGTGGAGCTGGAGCTATGTCCAACTGCATCTTCACTGGCAGCTTTGTAAGTAACCTACTGGGCAGGATGGTGCGGAGAAAGAATGAAAGTTCAGTCTTTGATGTACTAGAGGTGTCTTAGTCCTCTGATTGCCCTTTGATTAAAAACAAACCAAGTCCTTCATCCATGGTAAACCGTAGCTATTGCTTTTGACAGGTTTCTAAACACAAGCAAAATGGGGGGGTGGGGGGACGGACACGGGACTGGGGGGGACGGGACACGCACAACTACTTTGGTCGTGCTCCCTTCCCCCTCCCGATGCGCAGCTCTATCTGCAGCCCATGTGGCTGGGAGGCAGTCACAGCCGGTTCCAATTCCTACTTTCCCACTTTGCGCCCCTGCTCGCTGCCGGGGCTAAATCGAGCCAGGACCGGCCGCTGGCTTCCTCCCTCCCGCCCCCCCGCCGAGCCGTCCTCCCTCTCCCCCGCTCCATCCGATCCTCCGGTCCCCCAGGGCACAGTGTGGGAAGTACGAATTTCCGCTGAGTTTTCCCGGCAAGTTTCGGAGCTCGTCTTTCTCCTGCTCCCCGCTCCGCCCGCTCCCTCCACCGCTCCGCCCGCCCCCTCCGCCCCTGGGAGAGCCGGCGGAGCAGCGGGCAGCCGCTCGCTCCGCGGCCCGCCCCCCGCGGTACCACCGGCCCCGCGATCGCCGACCGCAGCCCGCACGGGGCAGCCGAGCCCGGTCGGCGGCAGCTGCAGTGCTCTCACCGCTCCGTGCCCCCTGCGAGTCCATGGTGCCGGGCAGCGCGACCTGCCGCCACCGCGCCTGCCTGCCCGGCACGGAACTCAGCCCGGCGCGGAGCAGAGGAAGGGCCGATTAGCAGCCGCGGAGGAGGCGGAGGGGATGCCGGAGCAACACAAAGCCAGCGGGGAAAGCAGCCCACGGCTCGTCCTGGGATGGGGGCGCCGCGCTGGGTCCGCCTGATGCTGCTGCCGCGGGTGCTCTGGGGCTCCGTCCCCCTCTTCTTCCTGCTGCTGCCCGCGGCCGAGTCCATCTGCCCCGAGCCATGCGACTGCCAGCAGCACCAGCACCTCCTCTGCACCAACCGGGGCCTGCGCTCCGTGCCCAAGGCTGCCGAGCCCCAGGATGTCCTCACCTACAGCCTCGGGGGCAACTTCATCGCCAACATCTCTGCCTTCGACTTCCACCGCCTGGCAGGGCTCCAGCGCCTGGACCTACAGTACAACCGGATCCGGTCGCTGCATCCCAAGGCCTTTGAGCGCCTGGATCGGCTGGAGGAACTCTACCTGGGCAACAACCTGCTGCCGGCGCTGGCCCCTGGCACCCTCAGCACCCTGGCTAAGCTGCGCATCCTCTACGTGAACGCAAATGAGATCGGCCGCCTCAGCGCTGCCTCCTTCTCCGGCCTCAGCAGCCTTGTCAAGCTGCGGCTCGATGGCAATGAGCTGGGCTCGCTGGGCGACTCCACTTTCTCAGGGCTGCCGAACTTACTCTACCTGCACCTGGAGTCCAACCGCATCCGCTGGCTGAGCCGCGGTGCCTTCACTGGCCTGGCTAAGCTGCGCTTCCTTGACCTCTCGGGGAACCAGCAGAGCTCCCTTCGCCACCCAGACATTTTCGGGCCGTTGCGCTCCCTCCACACCCTGCTGCTGGCCAGCAACAGCCTGCAGCAGCTCACAGGGGGGCTCTTCCAGCACCTGCCCGGCTTGGCGAAACTCTCGCTCAGTGGCAACCGGCTGGCTCACCTGGCCCCCGATGCCTTCACTGGCCTGGGCTCACTGAAGGAGCTGCGCCTGGAGGGAAACCTGCTGAGCCACCTGCCTGCTGCCCTGCTGGAGCCGCTGAGCAGCCTGGAGGCGCTGGATCTGAGCCGCAACGCGTTGACCTCCCTACATCCTGCCACCTTCGGCCACCTCGACCGGCTGCGGGAGCTCAGCCTGCGAGACAACGCGCTGACCACCGTCCCCGGGGAGCTCTTTGCCTCCAACCCGGCTCTCTACCGCCTGGAGCTGGAGGGGAACGCCTGGAGCTGCGACTGCCGCCTCCGCGGCCTCAAGCACTGGCTGGGGGCCTGGCACTCCCAGGGCCGCCTGCTGACGGTCTTCGTGCAGTGCCGCCGGCCGCCCGCCCTGGCTGGCAAGTACCTCGACTACCTGCAGGACGCCCAGCTCCCACCGCCGCAGGACGGCGGCTCCTGCCACGACGGTGCGGCTCCCTCCGCCGCGTCCCCGCCGCCGTCTGTCGAAGGGCTCGGCAGCAACAGCAGCAGCGAGGGACTGCCCCGCGGGCTGCCGGGGCCGCCGCCGTCCGCCTCCACCGCTCGCCTGCTGGGGGCGCCCGAGGGCCCGGCGCCGCCGCCGAGGGCCGCGGAGGAGGCCGCCAGCCCCACGCCGCCGCTGCCCGCCCGCCCCTCGGCGTCCGGGCTGGCACCGCCCAGCGCGGCGTGGCCCCGACGGGCAGGAAAAGCCCGCTCGGCTCCGGCTGCTGGGGTCCCACCGCTGGTGTCCGACCCGTGCGACTTCAACAAGCTGTTCCTCTGCAACCTGTCGGTGGAGACGGTGGGCTCCACCTCGGTGACGGTGCGCTGGGCCGTGCGGCCGCACCGCAGCCCCCGCCTGCTGGGGCCGGCGCGGTTCCGCCTTCTGTTCGATCGCTTCGGCGCCGCCGTCAAGTTCCAGCGCTTCGTCTACCTGCCGGAGCGCGGGGAACCGGCCGCCACTCTTCGGGAGCTCCGCCCGGACACCCCCTACCTCGTCTGCGTCGAGGGCATCCTCGGCGGCCGCGTGTGCCCGGTGGCGCCGCGGGACCACTGCGCCGGGCTGGTCACCCTTCCCGAGAGCGGGGCGGCGGCAGCGGCGGGCGGGTCCCGCGGCCCCGACCAGCAGCTCCTCACCTTGGTGCTGCTGGCGGTGAACGCGCTGCTGCTCTTCGCGGCGCTCGCCGCCTGGGCCTCCCGCCTGCTGAGAAAGAAGGTGCTGGGGCGGCGGCGGCGGAAGGCGGCCCCCGTCCACGTGCGGCACCTCTACTCCACCCGCCGGCCCCTCCGCTCCATGGGCACCGGCGTCTCCAACGACTTCTCGGGCTTCCAGTCGCACCGGTCGCCCCGCGGCGCCGCCTGCGCCCTCAGCGAGGCCGACCTCATCGAGTTCCCCTGCGAGCGCTTCATGGACAGCAGCGGCGGCGGCGGCGGACGCCACGGCGACGACCACCTGCTGCAGCGGTTCGCCGACTGAGCGCACCCAACTACCGCTCCCGGCGGGCCCCGGGCGGCGACGGGCGGCCAGGCGCACCAGGAGCAGGCGAGGCGAGGCGAGGTGGCTCTTGGGCGGTGAGGGTATGGCCTGGGACCCGCTGGGTCGCAGCCTCGAGGTAGACAGCTGTAGCGCAGTGGGTGCGTTCTGCCGCCCTCACTGCAGGCTGGGGCTGCTGCTGTGGTGAGGCAGGCTTGCTGGGTCACCTCTGCGGGGATGGCGCCGTTTTCTCAGAAACCGACAGTAACCAGGCCAAAAGCCTCGATTCACGGTAGCCATTCTTTGTCATGAGGAGAGAAGAACAGCGGGAGCGACTGCAGACAGCAGGTGATTCCTGCTTATGTGGTCTCGGAGCCATAAGTTTAAGTGTGCTTTTCTACAGGTGGATTTTCCCAGGCTGCTGTTGCAGCAGGTTGGGGGGAGCAGCCTGGTCCTGTGTGAGGATGCTTTGAACAGACCTGTCAAAGGCACCGGCCCTTCTCAATCAAAAATTGGACTGGGGGGTCATCTTTGAATGTTACTGTGTGTGACCAGTGAGTTATCTGGAGGGCTGGAAATGTACGATTTACTCTGGACTGTTCGAAGGCTGTGCTGTTTTAAACTCCAAATGAATGTGAGGCCATTTAATGTGCGCGAGTGTGTTTTCATACCTTTTTGTAAACGAGAATAATGCAACTGGTTAGTTTTACAGGAATATATTGCTGACACCACTAGGAAAAACTAACAAGAGTTTTATAATATGTTTACAAATGGGCTGGTTTTGAATTTGTTTTGAATAAATACTACTTGGTACTTGTGCACAGTAATGTGTGCTGTAGTTGTCTGGGTCCATGATGGTCAGTAAGTACATCACTGACTCTCATATAATCCATCTTCATTTGTAAATGGGTGGATGCAGAGGTGAGCTATTGATGGATAAATAATATTATTGCCTTCCTTCAGAAACAATAATAGGTGAGAATATTTCAGGAATGTGAAACAGTCTTTATCCTAACAGGCAATTCTCTCCTAGCCTTAGCCTACTAAAGTTAGAAGCTTTATGTACCACACTGTGAAATAACACGTTTTGTATATTAATCTAGGTTCTGTGTTTTGTGTAGCTGAGTGAGCAATGCTAAAGTTAAACCCTTATGCAGTAGTATATGATGCTTGAGTTGGGTTTGTTTTTAATTTGAATTTTGCTTTTGTTTTTAGAGCAATGCTAATCATTTTATGGTCAGTTGCTCTTTACTTTCTTGGGACTTCTACTTCCCTAAATATTTACTTACAGAATGTGGTTCTGATACTACAAAATATGGTGGTTTAGTTTACATTAATAATTCTTTCAATGTGGTCTAGAAACGAGCTAATTAAAGAGGTCCTAACTGGGGCTACACTTTAAATGGATGGAATTTGGTAAATTGTTGAGAGCAGTGATAGTACTTCTGCTCCTTTGAATTTAATGTGCAACCTCAGATGAACTCTTGTGGAACTGAATGGCTTGAAAGAAGTTAGCGGGTTATGGAGATGCTTGTCTCAGTATCATGCATTCATTGCTGACTCGGGGTGTTCGTGACTACAAGTTGTTTATTACCATAATTGCAAGTAAGAAATTCGGTTGGTCTGGGAGGTTTTTTGTGTTTTGTTTTAGAGTTTTTGTTCTTTATTTCCTCCCCCCCCCCCCCCCCCCTCTTTTTCAGATGAACAAGTGTTTACAAAAAACACCATAGCAACTGGTACCTTCAATTGGAGTTTAGTGACTGAATGGAGAGACAAGACTTGGCGTTTCTGCCAGAGTTTTGCTCAGTCTTTAAATTCAAATGGGAGGAAAGAAGAGAGTGTAGAGATTGTTTGCCTTAATCTTTTTGTATTAAATGGAGGAAAAAAAAAAGTATTGATACTTAAGTCAGTAGCAAAAAGTCCATAGGGATTTAATTTTGACAGGGGGTAGTTTTCATGAATATCAGAGGCCAAACTCCTTTGTCAGTGTATAGATTAAAATTCGTAACTCTCGTAATGTTGAAGAATTAAAACTGAATGAATCTAGGATCAGGTTTTATTTTTTGTTAAATTTCTGTTCTGGACACATGGGTGCTTTCTGGCCATTTATGACTGACTGTGGAATACACCACTGTTTGCTGTTAAAAATGCAGTGGGGGTTATTGAGTAAAGCTGTGTATCACACTAACATTAGCTCTATCACTGGATATTCTTCCAATGGGAGATGCGTAGATGCTGTACATGGTTATAATCAATTATGTCAATAAATCCATTTGCTGAAAAAAATGTGTGTCTTAGATTATATCTCATAACACATTACTCTTCAGTTATAGCCTGTCTGTAACTTTTTCGTATTACTAGCACTGCTGTTTCAAAGGACTGTGGAGAGTGCCTCATCATTCATTCTCTCAGGTCTTTTCACCATACATTCCATTTCCTATTTTGGTTGTAACATGTTTGGATAGTGCAAACAGTAAAATACTTAAAATGGTCTGTTCTGAAGCAGGTAGACCACTGTTGCAAGATAGACTAATAAGGTGCTGTTATGTCAGTGAACTAACAGTCCTTCATAAGCAAAATAAATAATGATTTTTTGGGGGTAGTATCAATATTTTATGCTCGCTGGAAGTTACACTTAGGGCTTTTCAGTGTTAGCAGGCTAATTATTTCAGCATGTCCTGTTGAGCATATATGTATTGTTCTAATTAAGAATTCCCTGCTTCTTTTTGCATTTATGCAAACATCTGGAGAATTGCTAGAATAAAATAGAAATGGCTCTTTGTTCCAACCTATGAGAAGTAGATGCTAACATGGTTAACAGAGTGATGTTGGTGCCTTCCTAAAAGTCACAAGTTCTGTTAATCTATTTAGGCTTTGTGTGCAGGTGTTACTTGCAGCTTTTTTCTTGGGGGGGGGAGCTGTACTAGCAGGTGGTTGAGGAAAGAAATGTGACATTCAGTGGCTGAATGATGTAAATACTACATGGCTCTATTTTTACCAGTAATAAAGTATTTATATATGTTTGTGTCATCTTTGAAGCAAGCTCCTTTCTAAAGAATGACTGTAAAAACAGGCCTTTCCAAATGGCTAAATCTGCCATCAATTTGTGCTCAAAATATTTGTCCTTCTAGCAGAAATAGAGTTTTACTGCCCTGTCGTTTCCTGGAATCCATGCAGGTTGGGGAAGAGTTGAGTGCTGTTCTGCAAAGTAAACACCAAGCATGTTATCTGTCACAGATATCAAAAATACTGCCCTATCAAATTAAGTGGACTATTGCTAGGGGGTCTGCAGAAGGTACAGGGACTTCCCTGGTGGCAGTGCTGCTTGGTTTGGCAGCCTCTGCGCACCTCCTGCTCTCTCCTGCAATCCCTGACCCTTCACTGCAGCAGCTGGCATGGTTGCTTGTGTGGCTGGAGGGTGAACTGCAGAATTGATCCTCCTAGAAAATAACCTTCCCCTCTCCCCTGTTTTTCAGCCAGCTCCATTTCTTTGATTCTGCTCAACTCGCAGAAGTATTGCAAATGGCAGAATGTGGGGGTGCAGTGCAGAGGCAGGGAAAAACAGCCAAAGGTTGGAAGCTGCTTTAACAGGCTCAAGTAGTCTTGACACCCAGTTTGCCTGTAGCCGAAGAAAATCTAGACAATTCACATTAGACAAAAAACCTAAGTAGAGGACGTACCTTTACCAGAAAATTGTTAATGATCTGCAAAAGTGAAAATGCTTAAAACTTACCTGTAAGGTCCTAGAAATATTGATGTTACAGTATAAGGCTAAAGAGAAATAATCTGAAGAGAACAGTGCTATAATGGTGCCAGTAAAGGTGTACATGTGCATGAAAAACCCTTGTTGAAAAGCACCGCTTGACTATCAGAGCCTGTGGATTTATGAAAATACTGGTTTCTTTATGCAGTGATATCTTTAGTCTTCACAATGCACTGCAAACACGTTTTAAAATACAGCCATCATGTTATTACCCTCACAAGAAGGGACCTGGTAAATTACATATGGCTCTCGTGCCTTTTCCTTTCTCTCTTTCCTGGGAGAGATTTGAAAAATGAGGAATTGGGAGGAAAAAAAGAGTCTACCACTGTTTCATCAGGGTATCTATTTGACTATAAACTTAAGATTTAGATTGTAGTGGATGAGTCCACAAAAACTCACTTGTTTCCATGACAGTATATGTATTTGCAGAAACCTCCTTCAGTGAGCAAGAGAAATACTACTTCATTTACAGAAACCTGGCTGCTCCCACTCATTCATGTTTCTCTGGCCACCAAGAGCGTGCATGTGTTGCGTGAGGTCCACAAAGTGGAGCTTTGGTTTAAAAAATGAGTTTTAGAATCAGATCAGACAGATTATGTGTACACACTGATGCACTCGATATTTCATCTGTGCAGCTCCTTTGAGGCAAGTTGCTATATAAATATTGATCTATAATCTGATATTTGTTAAGTGGAAATGGGAAATAAATGTAAGGAAACCATGTGTATGCTGGGCTTGTTCTTTTTGCTCCATGCTAAATACAGCATAGTTTTGGCAGTCTGTCCAAATACTGCTGTTGTGTTTTTCTCCATAAAATGTTGAGTTTTCTCAAGAGCATGCTTTAATTCCCGTAGAAATTAAATTCCCATAGAAAAGGTCAATTATCTTTTAAAAAATATTTTAAACCGTTATATATGAATTTATTTATATGGATGCTCCTCGATATGTTCTTTTTAAATAAATCTGTGTCTAATTTGTTTTTTTCTAACAAGGCCCTAAGAATTAAAATGAATAATATAGTGTTAATAAATGGCTGGAAGAAAACGGCCTAAAAATGTAATACAGAAGTTTACTAACAACGAAGAATCTGACACTTTAAGGATAATTTATGACTATTATCTCTGCCGAGAGAAGCTGCGGCTGCCCCATCCCTGGAAGTGTTTGAGGCCAGGCTGGACGGGGCTTTGAGTAACCTGGTCTAGTGGAAGGTGTCCCTGCCCATGGCAGGGGGGCTGGAACTAGGTGATTTTTAAGGTCCCTTGCAACCATAGCCATTCTATGAGTCTATGATTTTGTGACTTACAGTGTGATGTAGATTTTAGTTGTTGTTGGATTTTTGAAGGTACATTTATTTTGAGTTCAGTAAACTATGCATAATAGTTTTATGTTGTGGAAATAAGCTGTTTGTCCAGGGATGGGGAGGTCCCCACATACATGTATCTTAAAAGCTGTAAAGTGCCACAAAGAAAATTAGGGTACAGTTAAAACTCTTAATTCTTACTAAACTATTACCTGTTTTTTTTCATTGCAAAGCTCCTTTGAAGTTGCTGCCAGGTAGAGCATCCAACACATTGCATGGTGTCTCTTGACTTCAGATAGATAAGTGTAATCCTATTCCTTACTTTACCAAAGAATTTAATGTTCAGACAAACATATTCTCAAATCACATTCCTTCCTTTTTTTTCCTTTTTGTTTTTTCAAAATAATTTCATTTTTTTTTGTATATTCAAGATTTCAAAATACTTTACTGGGCTTTGGAGATCCACCTATGTGGAGGGTGTACCAAAAGAGAATCTGAACAAACATTGGAGCAATCTGTCTGTCAACATACACGTACCACTTTGTAATGTAGCAAGTGCTCAGAGGATGTGAAGTGAGGAGGTTTTTCTTACCATTTTGTCAGAATGAATGACCAACAGAACATTCACGCAGGGCCACAGCTGTACCTTCTAGCGATGGCAAATGTATTACTGTAATACAGCACCTTGTGCATCAGTCTGGTCTGGTCTAGTGCATTTTATTTTGCCGTGTGAGCTGACAGAAAGGACTTGATTATGAGACCTGAATTTCAAGGAAAAGGTTTTTGTGGAGTCCTTGGCAAAAAACCTGGTAGCCAGGGTTTCCCTCACTTAACTTCTCACTTGTGCAGTTTATTTCATTATCATTCATCTAGTGTATGTTTGTTCAGTTGTAGTAAATATTTAGAAGTCATTTCAGTATTTGAAGAAAGCCTGGATACATGTAATAGGTAAAAATCATACACAGAAAGATAATGAGACAAATTTTCTTATTGAGAGACTGATTTATCTCATAAGTGACAAATAGTTCAGGGATGTTGTCTTGAAAATAAACCTGAATGCCAATTTTAAGTCAGTAAAGGAATTCTCTTTCCTTGGAACATGAAGATAGGCAGGTTGTAACTAATTATATGACTCTTTAATTTAATTCCTTGCCAGTAGGAGCAAAGATTGGCATTATGTTAACAAATCATGTTACATGGGGATATGCATGTACCCTGTCTGGATCCAGAAAAGTCCACTGAAATGATGTCTGAGCTGTCACTTTTAAAGAAATGGATTCACTGTTACACCACTGTAGTTCACCCTGACGGTGAGAAAAATCTCTTTTAATATATCCATGTTTTAGTACAACCTTTAACTTCATCTGTCATTGTACCATTGCCATATCTATCATTGTACCATTGATATTAATTTTCCTCCTATCTTGCTTCATATTTAAATGTTGAAGTTAAAATACAGTTTAAATACTGATATTACTTAGCACTGTAGCAGCCCCTATCTGGCTACTGTAAATAAGAGCGAATACTCAGTAGTGATACCTATCAGATGGAAGGTCAGAAATAATCTTACTCTAGGGGAACACACTGAGGAAAAGCATGCTTTCAGAAAAAAAAACAACAGTAATTATTTGTTTTGTTTATAACTGAAGGATGACATGGTTTATTTGTCATTACTATGTTGTGATCCAAGTCTTGAACAAATATGCTGCAAGACAGGGCTCATATGTTAGACTTATGAGACAATTTGTAGTGTTGTTGAGTACATACAGCAGATGTTTTAGCATGCAGCAACAGCTTGATCCTTCTTCTGTTTTAACTCTGTGAGAGTGAAAAGATTTCAAGACTCTTAATGTAATTACCCATTGATAATAGATCTGTGTCAATGGAATTAATTGTATTGCAGAACTGTGCTCTAAGATTCAGTGTTCATCTTTAAAAAAAAAAACACAAACTGTTTAGTTCTCAGATCTGATCAGCTTGGAGACATGAGCCAGAGTGTTAAATGGCATGGAAATGTCTGTCATCTAATAATTACTGAGGCCCTGAGGCCCCTCCTCAGTGGGGGGGGGGGGGGGGGGGGGGGGCTCAGTAATTATAAAGATGAACACTAAATCCTTTGTGATCATTGTAGTAAGTTGTTAACTCTGAAACTTAAAGATGCCAAACCAAACACCAACTGTTTCATTGTTGATGACATTACCATAAGGACCCAATTAACTCATTTTCCCCAAAACCAGACTTCTCCGCTTCCTCTTGTTTCTTAAAAAGATCTACTTACTATTTAAAATATTTTGTCAATACCTTCAGTTTTTCTGATTCTTATCTCATTTTTTAAATTCTGTATGAGGGGAGTTTGTTAGGGTTTGG
Source organism: Pezoporus flaviventris (assembly GCF_033815535.1). NCBI lineage: Eukaryota > Metazoa > Chordata > Aves > Psittaciformes > Psittacidae > Pezoporus > Pezoporus flaviventris. Next base: position 17,011,636 of record NW_026892585.1, on the reverse strand, counting down.
TTTATCAGGTTTGAAATAAGAGATAACAGCTGTTTAAAATATTCTGTTCTTAGAAAGAGAAGGAAGGAGTACATGAATGTTAAATAAATCCTGTTTAAACAAAAGTTATTTTATTCCGGAACAATTTGTGATTGGAATGATTCACTGGGATCCCACTGATACTATTCTGCTGGCAAAAAGGAAAGTGCAGAGACTTCTGGTTTTCCTGCCAGGATGTATCCCTAAGAAACTGAGACTGAAGAAGTCCAGTGGGAACTGAAGACATCCCTCACTTCCATCTATGTGGCTCAAATGGAAAAGAGATTCAGGGTCATCATCTTTTTCACTGGAATGGCTAAGAACTTTATTCATTCTATAACGTGTATTCATCTAAGCTGATTTTTCAACTGGAGAGTTATAAATAGGTGTCACCCTAAAGGCAGCATCAAAAACCTGATGTTTTTGGAGACAAAACTACCTTACTTTTCCTCTGTAAAACTGAAGTCAGCACAGACTGAAGTAACTGGCAGTTTGCTGAAGGTGTTAACAGCTCTTTGAGGTGTCTGTAATATGCGACTGGGCACACTTTATTCTGTTAAAATAGTATCTCGTTTATCTGATTTAGAATATGTCCCAGGCAAAAAATACTACTGAATTGCAAACTGTTAGCTTGTCGTGATACTGACCTACTTAGATTTTGGATTCATTTGTTGTTTCTATTTGCACTTGCAAGTGCACCTGAGGCATTCCTTAACTTCAGTCTGATTGCTAAACTCACCTACCATTCCAATTAGCACAACTGTACCTGGAGAACTGCTGCCATTCTCACTTACAGCTTTTTACTTTTAGCCTCTTTATTTATACTGCTGTAGAAAAATCATCTTAATCTACAAGCTCCTAGACCTTGAGCTATGCAATTGTTTATGAAACAAGAGAAACCACAGTTTTCCCAGCCTTCCAAACACAGCCAAACTCTAACAACTAGAACAGGTTAGTTGGTTTTGGTTGTTCTTTTCTTTTCTTTTCTTTTCTTTTCTTTTCTTTTCTTTTCTTTTCTTTTCTTTTTTCTTTTCTTTTCTTTTCTTTTCTTTTCTTTTCTTTTCTTTTTTCTTTTCTTTTCTCTTTTCTTTCTTTTCTTTTCTTTTCTATTCTTTTTTTTCTTTTTTTTTCTTTTCTCTTTTCTTTTCTCTTTTCTCTTTTCTCTTTTCTCTTCTCTTTTCTGCTGTAGTAAATAATGATGGATTAGAGCTTTGCAAATATACTGTAGCCACCAAAGTCTATCAGTAGTGAAAGTAGCAGCAGGACCCAAATGTGTATGCACTAGAATAATCATTTGGCTGTTCAGATTGGGAACTCCACAAAATTTGGACATGTGCAAAACATTGCTAGAATTGATTTTATACCTTTAGGATTTGCCAGTTAATGTGTTGGTGTTTTTTGTGGTGTTTTTGTAAAGTGTTCTTTGACTTCTGTTTTCCTTTTCCATCTGGGTAGAGGATTTTAGTTTAATACAGCAAAAGTGACTGCAATATGTGTTTAATAATGTTGAGCATCCAAAGTGTCTAAGAAGCTGCAAGTGCTTAGAAAATATGATGCCTTAGAAAACACGCAAAATACAGACTTTGAGAGGCGTTCAAGTTCAGCATTGTGGGATTACAGGGATAGCTGTCCAAATTTATGCGTTATCATCCCTGTTTATTCTCTTACCATGGTTATCTGCCTTTTGTTTCTCTTTGTGATCTGTGATTAAGTGTCAAGTTTTGTACCTCTTAGATTGTGTTGTTACCTGGTCACTGTAGTGACTCAGATTGCGTTTCTAGAGCAGCTAGTACATGTAGTGTGCATTAGTTATATAGTATCAATGAAGTGCAAGAGAAGAAGGATTATGGATTTGGAAAATGTGTTTCTTGCCTAAAGCTTTACCATTCAATTTACGATAATCCAGGCAGACAGCCCCAGTGATCTATAATTTAGTTTGATTCTTCAGAAAGACTGCTGCCTCTCTCCTGAGAGGGGACGAGCTGTCAGACTTCTCCTGTTCTGTGTTCATGATCTTTGCGGTTTGCTTGAAACTAGTTTCCTTAGTTTCTTTACAGAAGGAGGTAAAATCCTGACATATGGGCCAGCGGTAGAGCTTTTATCACCTGTGTATATTTTCGCATCAAAGAGTTTGCGTAGCTGCCTGTTGTTTAGTACCCTTTGGACTAAAGCAGTTAGAATCTAACAAGAACAGTCAGAAACCAAATTTTTAGTCATTAATCCGAATATTCAAACAAAGAGTAATTCATACTTTATACAGAGGAATTCCAAATCTGGCATAATTCTTCTCAAAGGCACTTGTTTTAGGCAACCTTGTCTTTCTGATCCCCAAGAAACTGCCCTGCAGAGTGGTCCCTCTCTCCTATACCGTCCCTCTGTGCACTGCTGGGATTAGCCTGTATTTTTCAAAATCCTTCTGAGGGTTTTGGTTTGCTTCTTGTTTTGCTTGTTTCCTGCTGTATAGAAGGCCACATCCATGCTCCATCTTTCTTCGCCCTATTAGTTTTTTTAACACCAGGAATATGGAAACTGGGTCATTGCGCTGAAACTGATATTATGGCCTCTGAGTGTTTTGAAGACAGGAGTTAGAATCAGTGTTTTAGCTGCTTAATTCTAATGCTGAAACATTTTAAACAATCTTTGTTTCATAATTCCTCTGCCCTTTTTGTGTCCTCAAATTCTCAGTTTAGTCTTCTAAAAAAGTAAGTGTTTTTCTGACTCATATTTTCCATGTAAAGTCATTATGCCTGACCCATAAATATAAACTTCCAAGAAGTAAATACTTTGCATCTGGAAAGGTCAGAACGGCTTATATTTTCCTGAGGGGACAGAAGCCCTCTCAGCATATCCAGGAAGACTTTGTTAGCCATCCATTTAAAATTACATAAAGTTAATTATCACTTTGCAAAAATGTTTGGTTTGGAGTAAGCATGTAGCTATAAGGAAGAATTTCTTTACTGTGAGGGTGGTGAGACATTGGAAGAGGTGGCACAAATAAATTGTAGATGCCCTATTCCTGGCAGTGTTCAAGACCAGGTTGGATGGTGCTTGAGCAGCCTGGTCTAGTGGAAGGTGTCCCTGCCCATGGCAGGGGGCTGGAACTGGATGAGCTTTAAGGTCCCTTCCAACACAAACCATTCTATGATTCTAAAACTATGTTTGTTATATATCATTAACAAACTTAGACCACAGGATTACAGCATAAAGCCAAAGTTGTTTACTAGTTCTCCATATTAAATTGTTATTCCTAGAACTGTTTATCAGTGTAAATGCGTTGTTCCAAACTGGTGTAGCGCAATGGATCCCAAGGCAGCCGAGTTTTTGCTAATTTCAGTGGATCTGCATCAGACCTGAGCGTGAGCCAATCTTTCTGTTTTCCTGCTTCTGCTGCAGAAATTAGCCGTAGATATTAACAATTGGAGGTCTATTTAAACAAGAATCTGATTAAACAAGTAAATTATTGATCTCTTTTAAGAAACCATATTATCATTTGTGACATAGTGTGTGAAACCAATTAATTTCTGGAAAATGGTCATCTGTGATTTGGCTACATCCATTATACTTCTTGGAATATCACTCGGAAAATGAAGCTACCAAAAGGAAACATCTGTTTGTATCTGAAGACCCAAACATTTCTGAAGTTTAGCAACATGCATTCTTTTTGGGGCTGCCACCTATTATACTCAGCTCTTGAGCAAATACCAAAAGGATACTTGAGGTGACCTTTTGTATCAGATTAAACAAAATGAGAAAACACTTGGCAATCCCTCTGCTAGGCCATGGGAAACAGCAGAGCAGAGGAACAGATACAGTAAAAACATATTAATTCAATCTCATTTTCGTTAGAAGAATCCAGCAGAGAAAAGAACAACTAACTGTGAAAAACCTGAGGTCTCTGTAGTTTGGCACCCTTTGAAGTCTGTCTAGATTCTCCTGACAACGGCTGTCCTAAGCTGCAATAAAACAGGAGGAGATGAAGAAAAACAAAGGACTAGAAAACATTATGTGAGAAAAGCTTTTCTTTCTTAGGAAGAAAATATCCCCAGTGGACTGCAGTTTTGGTATCAGTGTTCCTGTTGCATGTTAACGCACGCTGGGTTTGAGTATTTTTTCCACATATGTTTTCAAAACTGTGTGGATTCTAGGGTTCCCTGTGCTTGTGTAAATTTGTGGCTCCCTTGTTTGTTGGTGTGCTGAGCAAAGCTGGGGTGGAGAAAACAAACTGTAGTTTCCTAGTGAGGTTAAGCTAGCGCAAACCAGAATGGTGTTAAAATAACGGTCCTGGTTGGTGGTGAATGCTCCCTTCCATCTGTCCATGCAGCGCAGGCTGGGTAATAGCATAGTATACGTGTAATAGGTAGTATGTAGGTAGTATATATTGCTGCTCCTTGCTGCAAGATCATTGGATTTTTTATTTGCATCTTTGAACGGCAATGCATGAGTAATAGGAATAGTCAGCTGTACTAAGCAAATGATAGATCTATCATCCAAGGGCATCCCACTCTGAAAAGTGAACAGATAAAGCTGTCATCTGGGAAGGGAGGATAAATGCAAATGTTTAACTGTTGTCATGATTAGGATTATGCAGTAGGTCTATATGCCAAGGAACTACCTAAGGAGAATCAATTTTAGACCTTCAGTGCACCAGGGGGTAGTTTGGTTTGGTTTGCTCAAACTGATTGTTCAATACCACAGGTGATTCTCTAACTGTTGCAGCCTGCCTCCAGTGTGCCTCGCTCCTTGCTGCTGCTGCTGCTTTCCTTCCATAGCAGTTCCTTGTGCTCTGAGCTTAGAGTCCTTCCCTGTGTGCAAGCACTCAACCCCTGCAGTCTTCTCCTAACTGGATGGGACACAAAGAACATCCTTCCTCAGCCTTCCAGAGGGGAGCAGCTGCAAGGAAAGTGGGAAGGCATGAGGACATAGAAGTTTCCACCAGAGCCATGTGTGGGCAAGAAGCCCAGAAGACAAACTGCAGCTTCAAGACTAGTTGTGTAGCCAGTAGGCAGGGATGGGAAAAAAACAGAGAGGGAGATTTTGCCTGAGGACAAAACTGCAGTGATGACATGCATAATGGCCAAACAAGGGATTGATGAGGAAAAAAGGTTGCAGTGTGCAGAACCTTTGACCGGGTTATAAAAATTCAAGGCCAGAAGTGGTCTTAGTGTTCTTTTGGCCTGCTGGACTGTTCCACTCTTTCACCCCTTTCTAACGGCCAAGAGATAGAGCTCTGGGCTTCAGGTTTTTTCAGAAGAACGGAATATGAATGTTTCAACACTCTCCTGCCCACAAACCCCCTTCCCATCTGCACGCTGAATAGTCAGAGATCACTGGTGACAGAAGTATCCTTGGAAAAAAAAGTGGCCCATCTGTAGTCTGCTGTAGGGTGTAGGCTGCTACCTCTATCAGCAGAGTCTTATCGTTTAGATGTAAGCAGGTCTAAAAGCAGCCGAAATAGGATCACAGACTTTTCCTGGTTCTGGGGAAGCTGGAAGGGAGGCACCACAGCCAAGATCCACTTTTGCCAAACAGCATTGCTGCCGCTCCATTTCTCCCTGCATGTATTGCAGTACATCACGCTCACTCTGCCAGGCACCTGGCATGAGGCTTACAGCTGTGGGTTGATGCTGTTAAATCAGAAGTAATAGCAAATACCACATTTCTTGGAAATAAAAGTAATTTCTTTAAAAGCTTCTGAAAGTCATGGGAAACTTGCACTGCTGAATGAGTTGTATGTGTGAGATCCCATCAGGTCAACCTGCGGTGTTGGCTGGATGCTGCTGTATAATTTTTAGCAAATGTAGGTGGACTTTGCATGCAGATGCTCTTACAAGAGAGATGGTGATATGTGGGCAGGTACATAGTATTAAGCTCACTTAGCCACAAAACAGGAAGGTAACTGAGTCCTGTAGGTGCTTTTCCAGAGTGAACGGGATCTTCTTCCTCTGCTCTCACTTGGAGGCCCCATGCAGGGTGTTCAGGAGTATGAAGCAGTTCCCCACCATGGCTGACCTGCCCAGCCTGGTAGAAAAGCTCTTGGGGCATGATTTGGCCTCTGGACAAGGAGTTTGCTAGACTAAGAGTTCAAATGGTGATGGCATGTATCCTTGGAGAACCTGGAGGGCTCAGTTGTGGGAAGAGTTCAAGGCACACAGTTATTTATGCATCCATTTAAACAGTTGGGATACTCGCTGAAGGCACTATGCAGACTTTCTGCATCTACCTGTCCTCCTTGAACTTCCCATCTTTTTCAGAGCCAGAGATCAGTCAGAGACAAAAACCCCTGTAGACTCTATAGGGCCAGAGAAGCTGACTGAAAGAGACGGCTATAACGGATGCCCAAAATAGCTGTATTTTTTGAATGAGGGAGAGAAGGGGACACAAACATGCATTTCTTAAAATGTAATCCTTAAGAATTTTGTCTTTGTATCTTTATTTATTTATTTATTCTTTGATCCTCTCTCTTCGTTTCTTATATTCACCCATTTTTCTGTGTTTTCCTTCTACTTTTAACTCCCTGCTACTGATATTGTTCCCACACATCTGTTAGAGCTCTCACAGTGTTCCTTCTGGCTGAGTGTTCATTACCCTTTTATGTTGTATTGCAGAAAAAAAAAACAGATTAATTATATTTTGAAGATACCCAGCATCTCTGCTGACAGATTTTCTCATGGTAACTTTGACCTGTTTCCTGAACACAGCTTCTCTCTTCTTCGTCCACAGAAAATGTGAGGCTTATAAATCAACTTGTTTAAGCCCCTTGAAAAGTCTCATTTCAAGCATGCTTCCACACAAGCTCATCCTTGGGGATGCAAAATTTACCTCCTCAGAATTTTGATGTTGTCACACATAATTACTGAGTTGATATAGTAGGATTATAAACAAGCTAGTCATTAATTTGATAATGTATGTAAAAAAATGAATGATACAAAAAACCTTGATGTACTTACTCTCTGCCTGAGCTGCCAAAGCAGCCTGTAATGTCCATGCCTCCAGGAATTTTCCCACTATGCATGGTTTCTTCTAAAAACTGTGGAGCATTTCTATGGCAGCTACTTTTTCTTTGACCCTTTCCTCCCTGTTTCATTTTGATCCCTTTTCCCAATATGAAAGCAGACGTATCTCTTTCTTTCCCTTGTCCAAATATCCTTATTTGATTTGGTGAATGAGTTTATATGTCTCCTTCATAAAATTTGGAAGTATATTTATTCTGAAATTAGTAATTTTCAGTCTCCAACCACTTTCATGGACATAGAAAAGAAGTTCCTTTATTAGGTTTCAAGCTCCCTGCTGCTTGAGGCATATCCAGTTCAGTAGATGATACTTGGTTTAAAGACTGAATGTAGACTCCTCTGTGGCAAAGTCGTGAAACAATCCTGCTCAAATATTGAATGCTATTCCATAATTAACTCATAACCTCAACTAGACTAGAGTTCTACAAGTTATTTCAACAGGAAAACATTTTAACATGCCTGAGATCCTTAGGGCCTGCCTACCCTCATGGGTTATGTTGAAAGGAAGCTGCTTTCAATAAATGGTAACACACCTCAGCTGAAAACTACTTTAAGATTGTTGGTTCTTCTGGGTTTTCACTGTTAACGTTAACCAGGCAGATGAATTCTGGGGAAAAAGTGGAAGGAAAGTAATTAATATTGCTTTTAAGCTGTCTTTGGTAGTTGAATATGTATTTGGGAACGTATCTACTTGTTAGGATGTGTAGGTGTAAACAGTATTGACTGCATGTCACAGTACCCACATACTAGTCATCACATCAGTTCCCTTCAGCTCCCTTCTTCAGCTGTCAGCTCAGGCTGAAAGCATTATGGCCCCTCTGATGAGAAGGGACACTGCCTTCAGGACTTATCTCCCCACTTAATTATGTTGTTTCTGTGACAATAATTTTTGTGTTACTTCCTGATCCAGTTTTTCACTAGCACCTAAATAGCATCATCACCTCTTTCAAAGTACTTAGAGAAACCTAATAGTTTTCACCATGTTTTTCATCAGCAAAGTTTTGCTAAGAAGTAACATCTGACTGACTTTGTCAAACTAAAGAAGTTAAATTAATGAAAAGCTGACTTCAAAACCATCTAGACACAGTCAGAAATGGTCTAGACATGGTCTGGGTCAACTGGCTGTATATGGCCCCGCTTGAGCATTGGGGTTGGACCAGATGACCTCAGAGATCTACTCCAATCTCACCTCTTCACCTTACGTGATTCTGAGACATTTAGCTATATCCATTTGAATTACTTAAGTAGTAACTGAAGTTATTTTCTCCCAAGCTACAAGAAGAACTGCTAGTTGAGGCATACGGTTTTTCTCCCCTAATCACATGCACTGGAGTGAGTATATGTGCAGCTGAAGTTCATTAAGTGAAGATCAGATACATCCATTGTCTAGGCACTCCGAATGTCTAGCAATAGTGGGGTTGGTGAGTTGTTTGCTGTTTGTTAGCTTGTTTTTTTTCCACAGAATGAAAATGCCCTCTTCATAGTCTTTGATGGATTTTAGCTTTGTGACTTTTAAACTTGTCCAGATCACTTTCAGCAAACAACGTGTCATAAATTAAATCATTCTTCCTGTCTATCTGCTGTCCATAAACAGTCACTGTTTTGTCCATACAACACCTGAAACAATTCAGTAGATTTTTGTTGTGATCATCTTTCATCTTTTTTGTCAGTGAATTTGAGGATTGACCTTCGTTTTGTTATTCAGATATTATAGCTAAACACAAGGTCAGTATTTTAAATAGCCACCTAACTAACATGGAAATGTCTGATCAGGTGGTCCCACCTTTGTAATTACTACTTCCTCCTTGGAGCAATCTTATCATCACAACAATTACAATCACCTTTGGTGAAAACACAAGTGCACAGATAATGACTGACACTCAGTCACATCCAATTTAGAAGTCACCAGAGTAATTGCCAGCAATTTACCCAGCTGCAGTCATCTGTGCTTTCAATTTAATTTTTTTGGCATCAATTCCCCCTGTAGTTTCACTTTGATCAGTGTCTGGAAAGAAGAAGTAAACAGTGATAGCACTGGTCTGCACTTGCAGTTACGCTTCTTTGCTCTGGAGGAGGGGTTTGCAGAAATACTGAAGAGAATACAAAAAATGGTTTTCATTTACACTTCCCCCATGCCCCTTTAGAACCCCCTCACAATGAATAAAATACTCACTCTTTACTTTGTCCTCCCTGGAGCCTGGAGCACCATAAAGAAGCCTCAGCAACACTGTCAATTCCAGTCACACAGAAATTGCAAGCATTTGCAAAACAGTGGATTTGGTGTTCATTCCCATTTGCTTTCACTAGTTCAAATTATACTGGTTTCCATCTTAAAAAATTCCCTGTAACTGAGGGGGCTGGAAACATACTGAAAAACTTAAAAAGAGAGACCAAAAAAGAAATATCTGTTGCAAAAATGTGGTGGATCAACACTTATGTAAAGCTGTAAATCTGAAATGCTGTCATGAAAATCAGACTGTAAGACTCACCCCCAGATATAGTGCTAGAGAAAGGAAGCGGCTTGGGTTTTCAGAGGAGGCAGGTCTTAGATGCAAATTTTAGTGTTTAACTTTCTGATCAGAAATGCAGACTATAATCTTAGTGTATGTGATTTTCTGGCTTGGTATAAGGGGTTTTGGATAGTCTTGACAGTCCCTCTGTACGTTGTCGACTTGAGAATTAAGTTGTAAATAGAGCTTTCCTTCCTGTTAGCCATCTGATGAGGCATATTTGGTTGTATAAAAATGTTTGTGAATAACAAGTTCTGTAAATGGAGAGCAAAAACAGTGACCAAGCTACACATGGTAAAAAAAAAAAGTGTGTTCAAGGGAATTAAGCTTCTAAAGTATTTTTACATGTGCATTTGTGCTACAGTTAAAAAATCTAGCTGTCTTGAAAAATCATGTTCAAACATAAAACATTTGAGGTAATTTAATAGTTGGCACTTAAGTAACTGCAATTTGATGTTCAATTCAAACCAGATGTTTATTTTTTTTCAAGAAGTCTATTCTGTTGTCAGGGGAGAGAAAAAGCATTGAAGGTTATGGAGCAGGCATTTCTTACTGCAGTTGATTAGAACAAATTACCAAGAGCTGCACTTCACGTTTGAAAGACTGAGGCGTTTATGATCTCAGGCCCCAACAATTAAAGAAAACAAAAATAAAGGGATTGAAAATATACATACTGTGAGCATTTAAATTGCAAGAATGTTGTGGATCCCAAACAGCTGGATCCCATTTGAACTCAAAAAGTTTAATAGCATAAGCCTGCACATCTTCTTTTCCACTTCTGAGGATCATCTGCCAGATGGAGAAGCCCCCCTCTCATTTCCTTGTACTACACGATTGTGTTACAGAATAAAATGACTCGATGTGCTGGAGCAGAACCAGTACTTTCAAACCAGGGAAAGATGTATAGCTGTTAGAGAAGATCATTTTGATGTAAACAAAGGTAATAAAAAAATCCAGCTTCAGTAGTTAACTGCTTGCAGGAAAGTTATTTTATTTGGGTACCAAGCAAACCGATAATGTTGATGTAGTGGGGAGTGGGATGCATTAGTGAGATCGTGTTTTAAGATCATGGAATCTTAAAATGTGCCCCAAAGTTATTTCCTACTCATCATTTTGAAGGCTGGGTCTCCTGCTGTTATGTTAATTGGACACTGTACAGTGACTCCTCTGTACATTGTCCAAACTTATTATTTTAAAATAACTTCAGTGAGGAAAGAAATAGGGCAAAAAGTAATCCTTGCTCAAGACAGTAGTGATCCCGCACCAAGGCTGAAAGAACTCAACAGCTTATGAGACCTTGCTCTAAGAGGAACTGCAATTTAATGCTCTTCAGACTCTTGCTTCTGTCTCCAGTCACACACAGGGTCTGCAGAGACCGTCTGTGGTGTGTTAAGGAATGTACAATTCCTGTCTGATGTCATAAAAGTTTGCTTCTCAGGAAGATACTGGTTCTGCTGTCTGTGGGATCCTTCATGCGCATGAAAAGAGAAGAAGAATTGCTTTTTGACGTGTAATTTAACAATGCTAATTAAAGAAAGATATCCACAGTGCACTGAGTAGCATTAATTACAGCCCTTTTTGCAGAGAGTGCATGTGTAGGAAGGGAATCACACAGAAGCCAAATCACATAAATGTGTTTTAAGTACATGTACTGGAACTCCACCAACTCCCGCTCTAATAGCAGCTCAAAAAGTCCTGCTGATGACCCTGGGCACTTCGGGGGGAGCAACTGAGAAAAGTCTTTGGACCAAGCTTAAATTGCAGGCAGGGACTGTAGGAGACAACTTGGCTTTCAGATAGCCAGCTTCCCTTAAATGCAGCTCACAGTGTCAACGTCCAGACATGAAGGGGAAGCCGAGATCAGTGAGATGGTCGCAGGGTTTCTGTGCTGCTTCTGGCTTAGTTTACCAGAAACAGCACAGCAGTGACTCAGCAGTGGACAAACAAATGCATTCTGCAGTAGAACAAAAGCACACATGGGTTATCTTCAGCTGTAATGCTCAGTATCAGCCCTGAAGCTTAAGCATGCACAGCATGAGCAGTTGGTGCTTTAAGCATCAGCTAACTGACCTGTGCTAGAGAAGATGCTGAAACTTTGGTGTAGTTAATGGATCAAGATAGCAAGGTCACAGAGCTGCTGTGACAGATCATTACAACAGTTCACTGGCTGCTAATCCAGTATCTCCCTGTTGCTAAACAAACCACTTCTTATATAGTTCATGGTTTTGTTTTTCTTTTGCTCTGTTGTGTTTTTTTTTCCCAAGTGTGTTGCTTCTTTCAGAAAAAAAACACCCCTCACTTAAGCCACAGTGTGGTCAAGCTCATAGAAATGGCTTATTGCTCCAGCAGTGTGAGAGAATTACATGTGATTTTGAGACAAATGTCCTCAGCCTGTTAAATTTTTAAGGTCACTTTGGTAAGAACCAACGACACATCATTACAAGCTGTAGTAAGACTCATTGCTCTCTGTTAGAGGGCTTGAAAGGAGTTACATTACTTGTATGCTTAGCTTTCTCCAATCATTCTAGAACATTTTTTTATTCAGTTTACAAGTAGAAAGATGCCTTTGGTAACTGCTGGTCCCAAGCTCCAGCTGCGTTCGAGATAAACTTGTGTCTTTCCAGCTCATCTATCACTAGTAGTAAAATTTCTGCTAGCTGAAAGATACCTGTGAAGCCCTATTGACCCTACTGGGTCCAAGCATAGCTTACTCAGTATTTCTGCTTGTGAATGTGACACTGACACCATCTGCTTACAAGTGGTAGTGAGCTGTGTGTCCAGACTCAGCCGTGGATAAAATAACTGAAGGTATTGCTATTCGGCTTGGTGAGAGAGGTACATACTTTCTAAAGAAGTTTCTTTGGGATTTTGTATGTGACTAGGAAGATTTTAGAACAGTGCCAATTATGTATTTTAAGATACTGAGGTTGCAAAAATGTGAATGAAAGCATATGTGTCTACATTTCTGTGTATTTCACTGGGACTACCATATGAGAACATCTTTGTACATGGGATTCCAGATTATAGTTGTCTCTAGAAAAATTCTCTTTTTTAACTTGGAAGAAGAATGTCTCAGCTGTGCTGGGACCACCAAACGTGCATGGAAGCAGCAGTACCTTTACATTGCCATGCTCTGCCCTCTCAAGAGGAACTAGAGCTTACACAGATGGCAATTGGGCATCTGCAGATTATCATAGAATCGTAGAATGATTTGGGTTGGAAGGGACCTTAAAGCTCATCCAGTTCCAACCCTCTGCCATGGACAGGGACACCTTCCACTAGAGCAGATTGCGCCAAGCCCTGTCCAGCCTGGCCTTGAACACTGCCAGGGATGGGGCAGCCACAGCTTCTCTGGGCAACCTGTGCCAGTGCCTCACCATCCTCACAGGGAAGATTTTTTTCTTACTATCTAATTTAAATCTTCCCTCTTTCAGTTTAAAGCCATTCCCCTTGCCCTGTCACTCCATGTGCTTGTAAAAGCCCCTCGCCAGATTTCTTGCAGGCTACTTTTAGCTACTGGAAGGCTACTACCAGGACTCCCCGGAGCCTTCTCTGCTCCAGCCTGAACAACCCCAGCTTTCTCAGCCTGTTGTCATAGGAGAGGTGCTCCAGCTCTTTAAACATACAGCCCTTTAAACACACAGCTGCGGCTGTAGTAAATTATGGATACCAGAAAACCCGTGTGGTTTGTACGGTCTACGAAAGGCGACCGGCCTCCGACTCCGCTCGGCTTCCCACCGCGGGCAGCTAGTACCACCCAGTGGTGCTGGGGATTATTACAGCTTGTCAAAGGGCCTGGCTTGCAGATGGAAAAAATGCCATGGTTTTCTTGTAGTGGAAGAGGCGACGAGAAACGATGACAATAATATCTCTTAAGAATTGGTCTGAGCTCACTGCTGTGAAATGTCTTTCCCGGGGCTGGGAGCAAGAAAGCTGTAAAGGGTCACAAAAGTATGGGGTATTACCTTCTTTGGATGCAAATGAATTGCTTGTGCTTGAGGTCTTCCTGGTCCCATCCAAACTCAGCCACTTTATTTTATTTCAGCAAGACCTTCATTGCAATATAAACCATTTCAGACTTGAACTAAAGATGTAGAGTCTGGAGGGTGCCAGAGAACCCACCTAAGAGCTTTGTGCAGCAGCGGGGCGGTGCCTTAGATGATCTAATCGGATTTTTCCATCTCTAACTTCCAGCAGCTTTATGATTTAATTTTTTTTTAATATGAGAACTTATTCATGCCCCCAACGTGTCACTAGGGATGTATGCAGACAGGTAGACAGGTAGGGTTCTGGAAGACACTGTGCTTTTCATTAGGCTTTTAGTCCAGCCCTTTAGCAGACTGGGTCCTGAAATATTTTAACATGAGCCATGTTGTTATAGTTTAACTTTCTAGTTTGGCAATTTAAAAACAAAACTCAACCAACCAAGCAACGAAAAAAAAAGCTAAGGAAAAGGAGAGTTCATCTACTACACCAGAACAGGAGATACCTGTGAACCACATCTCTTTTAAATATAGGACTGTTGATCTGAAATTGTTATATGTTGAATATAATATTTTATGTTTAAGTATGCAGTTAGCATTAACCTGTTCCTTTCAACGTTCCAAAGCCTACTGATTCCCCTAAGAATGGCAATAATCTCCTTCGGTTTTGCTGATGTGTTCCTCCTTTTGTGCTATAGTTAAGAGATGCCCATTTTAGAGCTTGGATTGATATTTCAGCAGCTGACCACAGGGGAGCTTGAAGCTTTACAGGGGACTTACAACAGTGCTGAAGAATGCTTCATGAAATCTTCACGCAGCGTATTCCCACCAGGACTAGTCTAACCAGACAATTGGTAAGATTGGTAAGAAATTCCCTTAAAACCTACTTTCTTGTTACTCTTGTAGGTTTTTTGGTCGTACTATGGTATTATAAATCCAGGTGGAGTTATCCTGTTCAGCCTTTAAACAGCTGGGAACTAAGAATGTTGAAATATGTGAGTCTCTACTTGTTTTTATTCTGCTCTTTTTTGGAGCTATATGTCCATTTGCAAGCTGTGTAACAAATTCCTATAAAGGCCGGCAAGTTACATTGAAATGTCATAATTTTATTGTTTGGGTATATTTTTCCCTTTGAGATCTCTAGCTCACAATAATCCACAGCTGGATTATTTTATTGTTTTTTTTTTTCCAAGTGGGAAATGATCTCTTTTGCAATTCCCAGTTAATATTTCATCTGTTACTGTAGATCAATCTTTCCCCCTTTCTGTCCCTTCATTATTTATTTGTGGTTTAGCTCCTTCCTCATCTGCACCACCTTGTGCCACCAATATCTGTGGAGGAGAGAGGTCTGGGAACTGAGCTGGTTGATGAGTAAAACATGAAAAAATGTGTGGCTTTCAGCTGGATCTGTTCCACAGAGCCACTTTCGCATGAGAGAGATGGTGAAGGCAAGTGACACATAGAAGCATGAGGGAGGGAAACATCTGTCCTCTGCAGGATGGACTAAGGCAGATACTGAATCACACTCTGCCTTAAAATATATACAGGACAGGTTTTTATCCAAAAAAGAAATCTTTTGGGTCTCACTTTCATGATAATTTCCATGCCAAAAAAAAACTTGTTCAGACTTCATCCTTACAACTCTTTATATCTTTCATGTTTCACACCACCCTTTGTCCATCTGTTTTAACTGTGTACTGGGGTCATAAAGTCCAGTACCCTCTCAAGTCCTCTTTGTGTTGCTTTTAAATAAGTCCTTTGTATATTCATTTATAAATGCTTATTTTGGTAACTATGTGCACAGAAGATTACCCAGTTCCTCACTTCAGTGATGGAAATAAGATTGATTGCACTAAATGTCAACAACGACAGCCAGGCTAGGGAGGCTGCCGTGGGAGGCCTCTGTGAAATTTCTTTTTAACTTTGATGAGAACAGAGCCTGAGACTAAAATGGGTGATGCTGATGGCAAGGACCGCTATCCCGGGAAAGGGATAACCCCTTGCGGGTGAGCAAGTGAGGGCAGCTTTGTGCAACAGTTATCATAAAATGAATATTCCCTTTTTCTCACAATAAATGCCCTGGGGCTTGATTCCTGTTATTCTTTAAGGGAATTTTTTCCTACTCACACAGATATTATTATTCCCATTGGCTTTAGCTGAACCATTTGGGCAAGCTAGAGCTGCAGTATTTGCTTTTAGCCTGTGCAATGCACATTTAATAACGTGACATAATTTTAAGGCACTTCACAGACATTAGTGAAGCCTCCTGCCACCTTTATGGAGTTAATGGGTGTGATAACTTGGGAAAGGGTGGGGAACAAGGACCAGGAACTGAAGTCTATTATTGCAAAAATGTCCTTCCTAAGAAGCCACCTCCCTGCTTTTGCTGTGTCCTTTCTGGGTCACCCATGTCCTTCTCTATTCACCTCCCACATCTGCCTACTCGTTCTCCCAGCCCTGCCCTTGGTGGTGGATGGATGGTGGCAGTGTGGATGATGCAGGTGTCTCCTGCCACAGAGTCAAACTGTCTCCAATTTAAGGATAATGACATATGATAGCTTTGGGTCAACAGGCCATGCCATTGACTAAATTAGTAGTTGTAAATGTTTATTGGGGGGGGTGGATGATGCCTGTTGTTACAAGTAACAGTGGTTGTTGAAACACCTTAAACCGTGAAAACATTTTTCATTGCTTAAGTTTACTGTATTCTGTTTTTCCATTGTTTACACTTGCAAATATATTACTTGGATTTATTTTAACTCCTTTTTCAGGTCATCTCACAGAATGATACAGTGTTGCTGGGACATAAAAGTCTTTTCATGCACTGCTTTCTGGAGAGATCGATTTTGTTTTAATTTCTAACTTGGAAACATTTCCGTGGAGTATGGGTTTAGACTGGCTTCAATTTTATGAAAATAAATGTTTTGTGGGTAAATTTAACTGGTTAGTTTTTCTTTAAAATATTTCTCACCCTTCCCAGCCTGGTGAAACTTTCTTGAAGGGTTTTATTGGTTGCCCAGGAATCATAATCCAGACTTGTGCTTATATGTGACAGACTCATTGGGCTAATTATGCTGTCTTTTATAGGTTTTGGTTTAGTGTGATCTTTGTTAATTGGATGGATTAATTTGGTGCTGTTTTCTATTACCATTACAGTCCTTGCTATGAGTACCATAACTGTACTTGCTTTGTAGACTCTGGGTAATAATTCCATGCTTTCCCTCTCTGACATGTTTTTTCTGCATTTTTCTGTTTGACATGGCTGGGCATTTCTATCCCTTTCTCACAGGTTGATTATTATAATTATTACCAAGGATGTGTTGACATGGCCAATAAATCAAATTCCTGGCTGAGGCAAATGGTCAGAAACAACACATTTGGAGCCCCCATGCCTCTCCCACTCTTAGTTTCCCCAAAGAACAGAAAGGGCATAAAGACATCATAAATATCCTTACTAATACTTAAATATTAAAACCAGGAAGAAGCACATAATAAATCAGTTTTGAAATGACAACTAGTGCAAAAATAGTGAAAGATACAAACCTGTTCCCATTGTAGAGCTTACGATTTAGTCGCCTGTGTCCTGCTTGACGAGAAGGGAAGGTGTGAGAATCCTGCATCAGCAAGCGCTGGATTACTCGCCTCCGTCATTAGAGGTAGCCTCTAAGGATAAGCTTAACCTCAGAAGTGTGAATTCTAATATACCATCCAAAGTTATCATCATTAATGATGATTTATCTGCATGAATATTTGATTCATTTTTGACTCTTGCTAAGTTCATGGCCTTGACAGCTTCCCATTGCTGTGAATGCTGAAGCCTGTTTGCACATCATGCGGAAAGGTGTTTTCTTCAGCCAGCTCAGAGTTTTGTCAACACTTAACTTTGACTGAATGCCTCCTTCAGTTCGTATTATGAAGGAGATTAGGAACTTTTCTTTAGCTTCTCTTCTGTGAATAATGCATTCTTTTATTTACCTTCCCAATGTTTCTTTTTTTACTTTTCTTCTAAGATGCTTCCTCAACGCTAAGTCCCGATTCTCCTGCAATTCTAGTACATGAGGCTTTTTTTGGTTTAATTCACATATAGGAGCCAAGTCTGACACTGATCAACAGTAGATGCCTGGGGGGAGAGTTTTGGGTAAAGAAAACATGAAGTGATGCTTCTCTGACAGACTCTCCTAGCCTGCAGTTGTTCTTGTTCGGGAATTGCCTGGACCTGAGATGGTGTAGATTTTTCTCTATAAATTTAAACTCCAAAATGACATAGGTAACTCTGGACATAACACAGTCCTATGGCTTAAGAATATATTGAATGAGAAAGTATTTCCATTTGCTTATCTGAACTTGCTGCTTGCTTGTATCTTTATATGGCTTTTAGTTCTTGGATTAGAAGACAATGAACAATCTTTCTTTCCCTATTTACCTTATTCATGTCACTAATAATTCAATTAGCCTGCAGCATAACACCCTGCAGTCAGATCTAGAGAATCTGCCTCCCTATTCATCCCTTTATGACAGATATACCTTAGTATTGACCACCAGTTGCCTTTTCCACACCTTTTCTTGGTCTTTTGTAATTTCTCAAGCAGGGCAGAATCAGAACTGCACAGTTATATGCATTTTGTAGGTGTTCTGGCATGTTCTCCATTTTATTCTTTCCCCATTTGCTACTATATTATGTAATATGATCTGCCTTTCTTAACTGATACACTTTCATACAGCTATTTAAACTTCAAATTATGTCTCCTGGGTACTCATGAATTGTTCAGAAGCTTCCACCATGTACATAATATATAAGTGATATCTGGTTTTCCTGCTCTCTGGAGAAACCTTCCCTCTTGCTCAGTGGCAGTTTAGCTTCTTAAGTTTTTGGTGAGAGACCTTACCTAATGTCTTTCAAAAATTCAGGGAAGCAATCAATTGTAGCTGCCTTGACCATGGGTTGGCTGTTTTCCTTAATGAGCTCTACTGTATTTCAGAGGTATCAGAAACTTTTCTTTCCTATTCCCTGTGGAATTATTCAGCTGATCAAAATTTTCCTTAACATTACTTTATTGCATCTACCACTGAAGCTTTCTCCACACTTCTTCAAGCCACAGAATTGACACCTGATAGAACACTCTGTCGATGCACTCTGTATGGCTGTTGACTGGGAGAGTCAGATTTCTCCTTCTCTTTAGGATAAGAGATGAGTTCCCCTCCTACTTTATTCTCTACTTCAGAGTCTTGTTAAGTCTTCTTCAGAGTATCCCGGAAAACTGCCTTTGAATTCAACTCATAAGAGTCCTATTACTAGAATTCCCATAGTATTATGGATGTTGCTGTATGAAGCAGATATATATACCCACAGAGGCATATTAGTAGAAGTAGAAGGCAGTACCAAGCAGAACAGTCTATAGTTGAGTTTAAACCAAAGAGAGCTTTCTTCTGCTAATTAGATTTTTTTTGAATGAACAGTTGAAGTCATGTTGGTGAAATCTGGATGGGTGTCCCAGAACAATAAGGCAAAATGAACTACGAGTGAAAATTGGCCATGGTCAACAAGGTCAGGGGAGCAGCTATTTTCATGCTGCATGAGGCTTGTACAACAAAGAGGCTGTGGCATCCTTTAAGCTATTTATACTGAAAAATTGTCTTGGTTTGGTTTCATAACTTAGCTGCCCCTTTTCTCTATGAAATTCTTTTTTGCTGTCTGCACAGTCCCAACACTTGAGCCCGTAAAATGGCCATGTTTCATGTGATTGTGGGAGGGGTATGAGAGCTAAGGGACATCTAAAAGAATTACAGCAGGTTAGTGTAAAACCCAGGAATTCCTCAGACAACATTTTGGCACTGGGGAAGATTATGTAATTTACCCAGGGGTTGGATTTAGCTTTAGCACTTCTCATTGTTTCCATTTGCTTCAATCTTCAGAGGAGAGACCACGGTTATATATCACCAGATTAATTCTCACACTTTTCTGAGAAAAAGGATCTAACTGGGTAGAACAAACCCAGGCATTTAGTGTCTTTCCCTGCTCAAGCCTGCAGCTAACCCTTGTGAGTTCATGTTTGCGCGCAAAATGTTCAACAAAAATATGTGAGCTGTCTCCAGACTTTCTGGGCCATTTAGGATGAATAACTGTAGCTATTCTTGGAAAAAACCTTGTGGCATGGCCAATGTAGACTTCTAAACGTCCATCAGCAGGCGAGATTGTTTGAGTGCTGTCAATGGGATTCTGTGCGGGCAAGGGGGGCTGCCACACTGAGCCCATTGTGGGACCTAGGCCTTCCCCCTCTTGCAGGATCAGATCTATTTGAGGACCAGGCACTTAACGCAGTCACGTTTGCAGGAGGTAATGAGTAACCTCTCATCCTGCTCTTTAAGGCCCCCTTTAGAATACGCTGTTTCTGAAGTTTCAGTGTAATGTATGGAGGGGCTGGGGAGAGGAATATCCATAATCAGTTGCTTGAGTATTATTTTTATCAAGTGTTAGGCGGACTGGGGGAAGGAATGCTATGAACCTAAGTCTGGTCTCTTCATCGAGCTAATCCACACAAGTGTGAGGGGGAAGGTACAAATATGGGCTCTTTTCATTGTTCAGATGGACCCCATGCTTTGCATATGCTTTGGAAGGAAAAGAAAAAGGCTTCCTATTTTAACCTCCATCCTGTCACACTCACTAGTTGCTGTACTTCAAATGCTTATGGAAGAACAGCTAGAGTAGTCTGGAGATATGCAGATAAGCTATGTTCACAAATAATAACAATAATTTATTTAAAAAAATTAAATCTCTCTGAGTGATGGAGAGACACTGAATCTTTAATTTCCTCCCTGAAAGGCTATAAATCCCTTGAATGAGGGTTTCTTTACATGAAGAAATACAGCACAAAGAAATTACAACGAAAAAGAAGGGAGTAAAATGCAGGCCAATTATGCTCTAGCTCTGGAGTGCTGCTGCCAAGGCTATTTATTTTCACAGACCATGTTAATTTTGTATGCACACACACAGCTTTGCTTGCTGATAGCACAATGAATTTTAATTTGGGAGGAGGCTCTGGTTCTTGTCACCCTTAAATTCACCCCCCCTTTTACTGGATATGAGGATGTTTTTGACTGGAGATCTCCAGGTTATTTTCTCACATCTGTTCCTTGGGTTTAGTTATTTTCTTACGTCTGTTTCTTGGGTTTAAGTGTCACCATCTAAAAAGGTTTGCAGGTGACACTAACAACATCTTTCCTGAACAGCCAAAAGGGAGTTGAAGACTTTCCTCTGGGTAAGACATAGGCAAAACAACCTCTCTGATTTAAAGTGCGAGGTGAAGACGAAGTCCCAAAGGCAGGCCACTGGGGTGCTAGTGACACAGCACGAGGGTCTGGTGCCTTCTCACCAGCTGACTTGGTATCACTGCTTTTCAGATAACTACAGAAAGAACCTAGCTAAATGATGCCGTACATGACTTCTAAGTGAATCATTGTGTAGAACATGTCCTGAACCTCTCTTTCCCTCAGTGGAAAACCAGGTTTTGCACTTGTGGTGCAACAATTTAAAAGGATCTTAGCAGTTAGCATCTGGCATTGGGTTCTTTAGTTGCAGCAGATGTTAATTATGAATTGGCAAGGCATAACGCTGACAATCCAAGAGCGAAGGTACAATACATGAAGTTTTGCTGTAAGGCTTTGCTAAGTATTAAGTCTCTCTTGGAAGGATTGTTAATAACTCCTTTCTCCTTTGTTATAAGACATTCTTTCTTGTTATGATGATGTCCAGTCTTCTGTGATTTAATGAACCTTGTGAAGTGAGAATGGTGAAAGCAGAGTCATGTATTTGTTCATCTTAGTTTCTCCTTGAACTTGATTGCTTAAGTGAAAAATTAAAACTTATATTTTGGAGGGGGGACAGCGAAACACCTGTTAAAGCTCAACTTCGTAAATAAGGTTAATCTGCATAAATCACTGCATTGGGTTTTATGTTAATTAAAGCTTTTGTGCCTTCAGAACACTAATTGAGGTGTGGAATGTCTCATTCTCCAGCCTCTTTTGCAGGGGGAACTGCAGGTGCTGAGCATTTTTCAAAGTAGGCCAGCATGGTGCACCCAGAATCAGAAACCTCTTTGAAATGCCTGTTTCTATTTACTAAACAAAGGTCTTATCTTAATCATGGTTTTTCAATAAATTTATCCTTGGCTTTCCTTAAGAGCTCAGTGAAGATTCTTATGAGCTGGACCCCTACTGAGGGACAGTGAGGTGAGGAACAATGTAAGTATCTACTAAAGTATCATAAAAATGTAATTTTGCCCTTTCTGATGAATAAATCTACATTCTTTAGCAGAGTCTCCAAAATGTCAGTTGAACATGATATGTATGTTTGGGAATCTACTGTTCCTTTTCAAAGGAATCACACCAAAGCCTGGGCCACCAAATAAAGTTTTGCCGTTTAACTTTCTCCAAGTGTGACAGTGTTTCAGTTTGGGAAATCTGATTTCACAACATGTGGATTTCACAACATGTGAATTTCACTAATGGAGTTCACCAGGTTTTAAGGTAATTCTGAAACTGAGGTGTTTTTTTTTTTGACTGCTCTTTGAAATGTAGAAAGCTTGATGAATTCTACTATAGCAGTCATAGGCAGGAACTGTGAGATAGTTTGGACCCTGGGTGTATGTGTGTTCTCATTCGCTGTTATTTTTGGTCGAATCTCACTGTTACTTTTTGAGGAAACAGTAAATACTTGCTGCAATTGTAAATTGGCAGGACACTAAATTTCTCATGGTTTATACACTTGTGAAAAGCTCAATGGAATACTTCTTATCCATACACCCTGTATATATTTGATATATTCAAGACCTTCTCTTCAGATACATGAAAACCTTGTGGCACTAAATTGTTACAATGGTTCTATGTTGTTTTATAACTGTACCACTGGGATAATAGGTGTTTTGTTTTGGGATTTCTTTGGCATTTCTTACAGTGAAATCACATCCAGTCTCTTAATCCTGAACCACAGGTGAGATCTGGTGAGCATCTGGTCAAGGTTTGATAATAATCTGGATTATTAGAGAGTATTCAATGGTTTCTTTAAACATGAAACATGTTTCTGAATTTCTGTTCTCTGTGTTGCCTTTGAAGCTTCATGATCAAACACTTCTTCAGACATCAAACCTCTGTGCTGAAGCACATTGATTTATAAGAGAGCATTGCTGTCAAGGCAGTGTAAATAAAAGCTCAAAAAGTCAGGTTGTGTTTCAGTAATATTTATCTAACTTTTGCTTGATGGAAGGCAATTAAATCATTTGTGTTATTTATACAAATGAGGTTAAATAAAGTGTGGTTCAGTAAAACTGAAGACTTTTATATTGCAATCTCTATGATGCCATATGGAGCGTTATCTTATCTAGACACCTTATCTAACTTCTCTAAACACTGAGTTAACTATAAATAAAATTGTGGAAACCCATTAGAGCTTACTCTTTTTACTCTCATAATAAAAGTATATTGTAGTTTTTTCTTTCCTTGTTTTGACTTTGGTTATTCGTTTGCCAAATTAAGGAAAATCGAGTCCTTTTTCAAGTTTGAAACATACACAACAAATAATTGTCTGTAGGAAGCAGAGGTATTATGCAATGTACTTGGCTCATGTGAAAGTTTCGAAGTGACCTCACAACCACCCTGAAGTCAATGGCAGTGCTGTAGTGGACACCATGACAGCCAAGCTGTCTCTCTTTTGTGGTTTCATTTAC
This sequence comes from Pezoporus flaviventris, assembly GCF_033815535.1. Lineage (NCBI taxonomy): Eukaryota > Metazoa > Chordata > Aves > Psittaciformes > Psittacidae > Pezoporus > Pezoporus flaviventris. The sequence continues at coordinate 16,988,396 of NW_026892585.1, read as the reverse complement.
TGATTTCCATGTGGGTAGATGAACTATATCCCAGCTGGCAGCAGCAGGCAACTGCTGCCTCCTTAACTGGGTACAGAAAAGGGGAAAATCCTGTCCTTTAAATCCACCTTGTGGATTCAAAATCTTCAAGGTGATAGCTGCTGTAAGCCATTTGTAGCAAGACAACAACCCTGGAGAGCTGCAACCACGTGCAGTTTTGTGGAGTAAATTGTGGATATGGTACCAGGAATAGAGGAAGCTAGTGAAATGTGTGTGTAAGGAGGGGAGGCATTTATGACATGATCATGACAATGACACCAAATCAAACTAGTGGGGTATTTTTGTAAATAAATAATTTACTGAAGTGACTCTCCTCTCAAGTGAGAAATAAACTCTTTATGACCCAAATTTGAATGGGAGAACTCTGTCTTTATGCTTCGCTGTACCACATGAAGAGTACGTGGATAAGAGGAGAGTCTTTGAGGTTGATAACCGATGGCTCCCCAGCATTATACATTTAATTTTGGCTTTTGGGTCAGTTAAAGGTGACAAGGGCAGTGAAAATTTCCCCTTCAAAGCTATACCTGCCAGCCTGGAGATCTAGAAGCTACAAGTTAGTCACTGAAGTTAGGTATATGTTTTTCCCACAAACAGGATTCAAGACTAAATCTCAGCTAAGCATTGACTGAAAATTGTCACCTCTTGCATGTGATCTTTCAAACAACTCAATGATCTGTCTCCTGTTACAAATGATGTGACGTTTACATTCCAGAAGACCACCACCTCAACAGGTATCTTTCCCTGAATGAGAGGAGTCATGTGGTGGCCAGAATGAACAACTCTTTTTGCTTCCTGGACCAAGGGATTTACATTTACCCTGTATCATACTTACTCTTCTACATCATGTGAAATGAATTTAGCGTGTAGTGGAAGTGTTTGAGTCTTGTGGGGGAAGTTTTGAAGTAGGTAGGTTTTGAAGAAAACACTTCCTATATGTTTCCACTACCTGGGTGGTGACTACTATGTATTTCTGCTGTAGCAGAAGTTTTCTTCAAGGGCTTCTATGCTTTGTAACTTATTTTGCATATCTGTTTTGCTATGTTATAAAGCTCCATCAATCCTATAGTACCTTTTGGCCTTTCAAGAAGTTAATACTTGCTTTTCAAAGCTTATGATAGAATCCAGCTTTTAAAGAATTGTAAAATACCTGAGCAAAAAGTCCAGTTGTTGCAACAAAAAGAAAAGAAACAGCTCTGGTGTTTCAAACAAAGTTAGAAAGTGAGTTAATTTCCTCTCTACCTGAGATGAAGGACTGAAGCTCTCCTCTATTTCTTGATTTGTAAAATGCTGCTCAGTTTTCATCAATATTATAATTTTTCCAGGGAAGAGGGGCTGGCTGTTCAAGAAAAAAATAAAAATAAAATAGCAGAGAATCTCAACATGAGATTTATTGAGCTCCAAACTCCAGCACTGCCCTGAAAGGTTTTTGGAGTACTCATAACTCTAAAGACTGGAATTGTTTCTAGCATGTGGGTGGTGGTAGCACTGGAGTCTGAAAAGCAAAGTGGATGCAGTTTGGATCCTCAGTTTGCTTGAGGTGCTCCTCTTTCTTCCCTGCCCTAAAGTCTGTGGCTGTTAGGGTCCTGTCTGTGTGTCCCTCTTCCCTTGGTGTTCATGGCAGCATTCCCAAGCTTAAGCAGTTCCTTGCCCTCTTTCACTTCTGTGTAGCTGGCACAACAGATGGCTCAGGAATATACGTGCTTTGGGGCCTCTCACATTCCATTTCTCCCTTTCGAAATCCAAACCCTCATCTAATATCCATAATCCTTCATGTCAACTGTTTCACATTAAAAAGAGATATATTTTCAGTTTGCTAAACAAAATTTCCTAAAGGCAGACCTGCTAATGATTAGCTGATATAACAATGCCTAATAAAAGCAACTTGTAGTGGTGAAGTAAATATTATCGCACCCCATAACCAATGGAGTAATTTCATTGTTTGCTGATTTGTAGAATTCAATTGTGAAAAGTTTCAAGAAGACTAATGATGTAACTCTTGTGTTCACCTCATGAACACTTCAATAAGTTGCTTGGATTTTACTAGCAATAACCCAGCCTCCACCATCTTTGAATATTTGCAAGTGCTTTACAAACAAGCCTCAGAACACCACAACTGCACTAGTTTTTCTATGCTGTCTCCTTAGTGTGCTGTTCATTTTTTCTCAGATCATTCAAATGAATAGGCAAGGTTAATGGCTTAAGACATGGAAAAAGTACACTGGAGCCATTTCCTTCCTTCTTTACACTAGCCCTTACATTTCTTTGAGTGTACCTGAACTTGTCTACAACTCACTTGGACATGAGGTGTGGCATCAGTATCAGGTACAGAAACACACACGATGGTGTCAGTCTGTAAAGAGTGACGCTGGGAGGGAGGTATTACGAATGTGTTGTGCTGGGTGACCATAATGGCCAGAGAGCCCCTGATTTAGTCTCAGTTTTCAACCTGTGGCTTTCTCTTTGCCTAAATGATGTTTGCAAAGGAGAACACTTTTACAAAGGCCTACCTGGAAAGCATGGTATTTCATTAGATGTTGCTCTAATGGGATTTCTGTAAACATCTGGGCAACAATCAGTAGTTTTAAAATAGTGGGTTTTGCCAAATCTCTGTTGGCCTTTAGACTTCAGGGTAAATTTAAAGCTAGTTCTACCTGAAATAGGAGAATTACTCAGCTTTGTACCAACCTTTATCCTAAAAAAAATCTTTGTGCGTCTGCTTTTCTGCAACCATTGCAATCAGCCCTGACATAATAAAAATAACTGTCACAAACTCATTTCTCTCTTAAGTTCGAGCAGGATGTAACTTACCTCATCTTAAAGAACAACACTGGCACTCTTGCTCCCACTATCGCTATCTCTTTGGAGACCAACATTCAAATGCAGAAAGTCAGTTCTAACTGCCATACAACTTTTTAATGAAAGATCTAAGTTCCAAGGGTGAAACGCATACCAAATTTTATTGAACCTGGAAAGAAAGGTTTGCTCATTGAGAATGCCCAGAATAGGTTTCACTTGGGCAAAATAATTACCTACAGTTGTCACAGGTGAAAAGTGTTAGCCAAGGAAGCACATATGCCAGTCTATTAATTTGCTGAGAGACTAAGTAGACTACTTCAAACTGTATTTCTCTGCCTATCGGAGAAAAAAACTGAGTATGTCCCTTGACTGATTCTCAAAACGGTATAATTAATGACTCCAGAGAGAGTGAGAAAGTTAGAAAATTCTTTGAAAAGGTATTCTGAGTTCTGAAATGGCATAGTTTAACATCAAGTAATCAGCAGATGAGATTCCCCAGCCCATTTAAATATTCACTACTTTATGCATGATGATATCAATCACTCTCACAAAGCACAAGCTCCTGAAAATCTGCTATGTTTCTCCTTATCACCAATTTTTACAGTAAGTATGCAGAGTGATTTACTGCGTAGGTCTGTGCATGGAATTTCTATTGACACTAGTGAGGAACGTGTGTGCTCCCAGTCACAGGCACAGTTTGGCCTCTGGGCAGTTCTCCTCCAAATGAGACCACGGGGAACAGTACCACCCTGGGCTGCCAAAGGAGCTCTAATTTCCATTATTTTGTACAATTGAGTACTCTTCTTTGCAACCTTTCAAAAGCAAAAAAAACTTTCCTACTCAAAATGCGTTTCCTAGGACAAAAAGAAGCTGAGGGTAGTTTTTGAAGTACTACCCCAATAGATTTTGTTTAAAGTTACTTTTGTTTTCTTTTCAAGCACATAGGTTTGATTAATCTTGAGTTTCTCCAAGATAACTACTTCACAATTGTTATTTTGCTGTAAGTCCATGCATAGATAGTCTTGTTCTATACAATTCTGATTTCAACTCGGTTCACTTTGGGCAATTGCTGCTAAGGACACTTACTCTGGAGTAAGTACTTCTCTAAATGCTCAACTGTAGCGAAGCCCAGAAACATTTTATTCCCCCTCAGATCACAATAAAGGTGATAGACTGTTGTCATTTGGAACGTACTTGTTTCATGAGGTAACTCAGATGAAGCCAATGCTCCTGAATTTATGCCTTTTAGTATACTTTACTTCCCTGGCTTTGCTCTGTATTTCCCACCTGCAGTTAACCCCTGATGGATCTCATCTTGTCAGTAAGATTGAAGGAGAAATCTAGTAAACACTATGGCATCATTTCTATGCATCTCTTGCTCACATCTACTCTAGTCACTATAGTGTAAACATACTCTGTCCAATCTACTTGCTATTCTCTTCTTGATAGAGATGCTATTTCCTCTCCTATTTTACATTGACTTGCATTCTCTCCAGCCAACATAACTTTAACGCCTGCCCTGTCAGCAGCTTGTGTTGCCTCTCTCTCCATATTCTTTCATAAGTTTTTTAGTATCTTAATTTTCTCAGAGTGCAATTTAATGACATCCCAGCTCAATTTCATCCTTTGCTTTTGGCAATCTGCAGTTCACTCGCACTTTCAAAGGCTTATGCTCCTGTAGCTTTTAAATAAGCACCTGTTGGTCACTTAATCACCAAGTGTTATGTACCATGCTGTGCTGGGAAAAAACATCAGAGTAGGTGAATATTATCTGATGTAGTGTAAGATTACTTGCCTGCATTAAAAGATGTAATCTTTGGATTTGTGATGAACTACTGAGAGTAACTTTGCTATAATAGACACTTTATAGTATGGTATTACAGAGGAGACCCCAGTCTATACCAGAACTTACTTTATAGTGAGACAGAGAGAGTAGGATATTATAATAGGTAAGACAGAAACACATGCTGTCTTGTGTTTTCCACTGAATCCAGAATCAGAGGAATTTCCTATGCAGGAATATGCGTAGCAATGCCAGTGCCTAAGCAAAAGTAACCAGTGCCCTTTTAGACACCCTGCCTGCCTTCATCTGCCTTTCCAGAGGTTGCAGATGTGCTGCAGAGTCTTATGTCACATTTGCCAGCCTCATGCAGAGTTCTTGGAACCGTAGGGTGTCAGAGGCTGCTTTGTAACTGTTGCATTAAGTGCAAGTGCTTTGGCACTTGAATTGTTCTTTATGTGCCCTGAGTCCCAGTTAAATGCCTTGGCTGTGAACATGTTTTTTTTAATGAAGATGAAAATTCTCCTATCATTACAACTAGCATGGAATTTAATTCTTCATATCAGAAGGTATTGCCATGGAAGCAAATTCTCCTGAGTGCTTCTCAATGACATAATTAAAGACATAACATGAACATGAAAATTGCATGTCTGCAAGACAAATTGAAAACTTTCTCTCCTCCCATCCCTTTGAAAGAAAATGTGGAATGAAACATTAAAATTCTCAACAATCCCTGTTTTGTAAGATTGCAAACATCTTAAGTGATTTATTATCACTCTAGGTATTTTCTTTACCACACTTGGCTTTAAAACACTTTTAAATACAAACATGCCCTCTATTACTTTGCATAGCGTAATACCGTAAGCACCAGGGTGCAGCGCTGGTGGGTGGGCTCTTTTCTTTTTCTTACTAAACACAGGAATTCTCTAACGTTGTAAGTACCAGCACACACGAATGATCCGTGTGGGACGGTCCCATTCTCCCACTCCTCTGCTGCCTCTCTTTCCCTTCAGTTAATTCAGTAAAGCCTCATGAGTGTTGGAAGGTGGAAGATGAAGTCATGCAAATCAACACACCTTAAATCATTGGGCAACAAAGGAACCCTGTTGATCTCCCCAGACTTTTCCAACCAGGAATGAAATCCCACGTGAGGCATACCAAATGCTTCTGCTTATAACAGAAGTGCTGATTCCTCTTTCTGGGCCAAATGCTACTCTTAGATGCATATGTGAGGCCCAGCTGTAGGAAATGGAAGCCAAATGGAGCATCCACTAGCAGAATTTGTCCCAGAGATACCAGGGAAGTTCCTAGTCCTGTTAATTGACTGCAGTGGTGACACTGAGGTCATTACTTACATTAAAAAGTGATGCCACCCCTGTCCTTGGTAGTTTTGCTGTGAAGAAGCCTCTCCTGTATTTCCCCCTCGTCCCACCTCAACCAACCGAAGCTGACATGTCTGATGCTCAACAATTTTTCTCCCTAAAAAATTTGTTTCAATGTATCTGACTGTGATTATGAACTCTCAATAAATGGGACATGCAGCACATTTTTTTGCTGAAACCTATTAGAATCCGGGAGAGATGCGAACAGCCAGATTCTCTGCTGCACTGAAACATTTTGTACTGTTAGAACAATGGGACCAAAATGAGATGGATCTTCCCACCGTGCAGTTTATTCTGTTGTTGGGAAATCTTTAGCCCCAGTGGCTTCTGCAGCTGGCAGCAGGCAGAATGCTGAAGACAGGAGATGACAGGAATAGTATTGCTGTTTGCTGCCCTTGCAGGCTCTTGATAAACAGCTGGTTTAGCTTAGAGCAGTTCCAAGGCTTTTTTTTTTTCAAACTGCTCATGATCTGGTTTAGATGAAATTAGAACTGGGAAGCAGCAGCCAGCTCCATTTTAATCCTTCTACCTTGTAGCTGCAACTGGCTGTTGTAGGGTACTGCTAAAAATGCTGAGGGACTTGCCACAACTACGTGGTTGGTGACAGCAACATAGCTTCACTAAGGGTAAATCCTGCCTGATCAATTTGGTGGCCTTCTATGATGGGGCTACAGAACTAAAGGATAGGGGCAGAGCAGTTGATGTCATCTACCTGGACTTGTGCAAAGCATTCAACGCTGTCCTGCATGACATAGGACAAAAGTTAATGGGCTCAAATTTAAACGGGAGATTTAGGTTAGGTATAAGAAAGAAATTCTTTACTGTGGGGGTGGTGAGACACTGGCGTAGGTCGCCCAGAGAAGCTGTGGCTGCTCCATCCCGGGCAGGTTGGACAGGGCTTTGAGCAACCTGGTCTAGTAGTGGAAGGTGTTCCTGCTCATGGCGGAGGGGGGAAACTAGATGATCTTGAGGTCCTTTTCAATCCTAAACATTCTATGATTCTATAGTGCAGGGGCAAGTGTTCTCACCCTTCTTTATCCAGTCCTTTCTTGGAGATTTGTGACTGCTGCCCATCTAACTTTTTTAAATTCTTGGCAGTTTCAAAAGTTATTAGAGGGGAGATAAAGATGCACACTCACTCCTCTGCATACAGCACATATGCATTGTTTCCTTAGGAAACTAGATCTAACATCAAACCAAGAAATGTAGCTGTTTTGGTCATATTCTTAATGATGGATTTACATTAGTGTGACACCAGTAATGCCACTTGTTCATAGAGATATGACAAACCCAAAGGTTTGGTGCTTTTTTTTGGCACCCCTGAAACCACTTACACCAGGGCCAGGCAAGTTTAAACTGCTATCAGTTGAAAATAGTAGCATTTTAAAATCACTTTGTGGGGTATGTATCACTTGAGAAGGTTCTGAGTAACCATGAATCAAGCCTCGAACCTCTTACCGTATGTTAGGAGACCATCTAAATCTTCCCATCTTCTCAGTGAAGAACAATAGCTTTCATTCAAAGAGACACTATTAATGGCCAAATGGTTTAAAAAAAAAAAAGAGGGAAAAGGAATAATAATAAAAAACCCTTCAATCACTCAGCTTACAGATGCAACTAATTGATTTGAGGGCTGGCGGGGGAGTGCCATGGCAGCTAGCTTGATGTAGTAATTAATGTAATCATCCTTCTTTGTTATTACTTTAATAAGGTAAACACCCTGTTAAAATAAACTGAAACAGTTGTCTCTGGCCAAGAGCTTGCAGTTGTGGTGAGCAGCATAATAACCCCACAATGTAAAACTTGGACAGGAAAGAATGAATTACATTAATCCTTGAAGGTTCTTACTGCAGACTCCTGAAGCTTTAACTTTAAAGTCAGAGTGTAAACGGAGATCTGAAACTTGGAGGCTATTCACACTGTGGCTCCTGTGAGAAAGCAGTGTGTGTCTGCTCGAGTACCCTGAATCCTGCTAATACAGGCTGGAGATAAGCTCAGTTTCTGCAAACACTCATGCTTGTGCTTATCTGCACTACCACAAAGAGTCCCACAGTACTGAAAGTTAGGCACAGGCATAAAAATAGGCACTTGCACAGGTAGCTTTTGTACTCTATCTGAGTATCAGCATGAAGAACAAGGGTTTCAGTTTGGGTTTTAATCTAACAACTGTTTTATAGAAGCAGTTCCCAGCAAACCCCACTTTCAGTAGCATGATTCAAAGGGATGCTTTATTTGTTTGTACTGTCCACTTCAGATGGCCATTCCAAACAGCAGCATTAAGAAGGAGAGCAGTGCTATGTTGTGAAGGATCCCCTCGATAAAAGGGAGTTGCTGGAACACACAGCAAAATAGAGAAAACAGACTTTGCAGTGAATATCAATGATTTTCTCTCCTGTTTAATTACAAGGTTTTAACTGCAAGATGTGTGCAACTCAGAATTTTATTCAGATAGTCAAGATTTATCTGCTTCTAAACCCCTTGATTTATTGATTTTACCTAAAATGCATGAGCACCCCATTGGACTAAACTCTTTGCTCAGGGCATGAATTTTAAATATTTTTATACAAAACCTACCTGGCTTCCTTGAGAAGTCCCATTGGACCAAAAGATTTGGATTTCTTCTCAGTTCCTGCTGTTCCCATTGAAGCCTCAATCATCAATTACCTAGATGATAATTTGCCAGATTCCCATAAGGTATAGGTCCAAAGATGAATTATACCATTGGAAATGCATGAGTAACTTTTCTGATGAATAATGTAGTTTTCAAGATGGTGAGTGCAGAATATGTGGTACTAGGGTAGATTTACGTTGTGAATGGGTAATAAGGGGTTATGGCCTCCTTATTCATGTCAGCCAGCATAATGTGCTGAGGGTATCATGAGCAATAGTCTGAGTTTGTGGAAATTTTACTTTATTACTTATTGCCAATTAATATGAATTTCTGATTAGGGTAATCAGTAATTAGGCTGAAAGAAACCAAAGCACCAACAACAATTACATCCCAGAGTAAACAGCTGGGAATAACCCTCTTCCCAATGCTCAGCTCCCCTAGCCCTGCCTCATGCAGCTTCTCTGATTTCCCAAATAGGTTACACAAGGTCTGTCCCACTCCCTTTAGTGAGGCAACTGTTTTCTACCATGCTGGTTGTATTGGTTGCTTTTGGCTTCCGCATGCTTTTTGCTGTTTTCCCTCTGCTGTTCTTTGTCTCTTATTTAGGTCACCCTTGGCCATAGTCCCTCAGAGTTCATCCTGGCCCAGTGTGGGACCCTCAGAGATGTATGTTTCTGTGGAAAAGAGTGCCTCCAGCCAAAAGCCCGTCTCTCCAGCAGCCTTCTCCACAGAGCCTCCAGCCCCACATCTCCGAGAGCATCACTCATCCCTGAAGGCCGCTACTTGCTTTCTTAAATATGCCTGCGCCAGGACACCATGTGCTCCTCAGATGGGCAGAAGTGTTGGCAGGTAACAGGCTGTTTTCATGTGTTTCAGAGATGGATGTGCCTGAACTCCTCATGGTTTCCTTCCACACTGGTCACTCCCTGCTACCAAACCCCTGCCATTTATGGCCAAGGTACCAGGTCTCTCGGCAGGCTGGGGTGTTCCCTCTGGAGAGACGTCCACAGTGCTCCCTTATTTTCTTTCAGGATTAGCATTTTAACAGGAAAAGCTTCAGGAAGCTGAAGACTGCCCTTGTCCTTTACAGAAGAGAGGGATGCATTATTCCCAGCACATGGGTGTGATTGCTCTGTGTATGCCCCGGGGCTTTAATCCAGCTGAGAATTTTCTTGAGAGGACAGTGAAAATCGTCAGCTATCAAACAGGAAAGGGGAAAAAACACCAGTGCAATTCCATTCCGTTCGCTTCTTTTTCCCCTTCCCTTCCCATAGCACTTTGGGAAGAGCAAGATGCCAGCCTACTGAGCCTATAGTGGTTTTCCGTGCTGTCTGCCAGAGGACAGAGTTGCCCTGAAAAAAGATGGCCACTACATGCCTCGTGCAGCATCACTGCCCACTGAACTGGTGAACACTGTTCCCTGTTCATGAAACAAAACTATTGCACCGTTTTGCCCTTGTGTGAGGCCTAGTGACTGTGCGGCAACGGTGTTACCTGACACGGTTAGGAAACGAGTCCATGCCGTGTCAGGAATTGGTGTAGTTATGAATTCGCTGGGGCCGGATGAGTTTTAACCGATCAGCTCACGGGACAGTTGTTCTGTAGCCACCTGTGCGAGGGCAGGACGGAAAAACAGCACCGCCGCTCCCGTAGCGACCCGTGCACCAGAGCCAGCGCCTCGCCCGGGCTGCCTGCGGCCAAGCGGCGGCTGCCGCCTGAGCTTCCTGGGTGCGCCACAGGGGGGCACGGCTGGATCAGGAACCCACCGCGCAGAGCCGTGCCATGCCGAGCCGCGATAGACAAGCGAAGCCGTGCCGTGCCCTGCCATGCTATGACAAGCCGAGCCGAACCGAGCTCTACCACCACATCCCGCCGTGCCGGAGCTGGCCCCGGCAGGTCCCGGTTAGCGTGGGCTCAGCACGGTCATCGAGCACCTGTGCGGCCGCCCCTGCCCGGAGACAAGCCCAGTCTGTGAGGACCGCACCGGGTTCTCTCTGGCGGTGCGGCGGTGCTGGGCTGCCTGTCCGAGCTAATGCATCCGCCGCAGATCCTGCCAAGCCTGAGGCTCCCAGGCTTTGCCTCGGGCTCCCGCCTGCTTGCCCTGGGCGGGAGCCGGCCGTGTGCCCTCCGGGGCTGGCGGCAGGGAGGGTCCACCAGGGTCTTGGGGTGCTCACGCTCGCTGTCAGCCTGAGGGCTTGGGCAGAAGTGGCAAAGCCCTTTGCAGTGCCCATGGGGAAGCTGGAAGAAGGCAGAGAAACTTCTCCCCACTCTGCTGCCCCAAACTTGCAGACGCAGGAGATGCTGTCTGCAAAGCAGACCCTTCTCAGGTGGCCAAGACAAGCAGAAAGGTGTTTTTTCCCCTCAAAATCTCATTGCTTGCTCTACTTGTGGGCCACAGTCCTGAGTGTCTGTATTTACATATAGGGGTGAACAACTGAGGGCTTCAGCATGTGGCCCGCAGGTCAAGGGGGGTGATTCTGCCCATCTGCTATGGTGAGACCCCGCCTACAGTACTGTGTTTAACTCTGGAGTCCTCAGCACAGGAAAGACATGGAGCTGTTGGAGAGGAACCGGAGGAGAGCCACGAAAAGGAGCACCTCTCCTATGAGGAATGGCTGAGAGGGCTGGGGTTGTTCATCCTGGAGAAGAGAAGGTTCCACAAAGACCTTAGAGCAGCTTCCAGTGCCTAAAGGGGCCTATAAGAAAGATGGGGAGAAGCTTTTTAGCGGTGCCTGTTGCGGTAGGATGAGGGATAATGGTTTTAAACTAAAAGGCTGGACATGAGGACAAAATTCTTTACAATGAGGGTGGTAAAACAGTGTCACGGGTTACTCAGAGAGGTGGTAGATACCTCATCCCTGGTGACATTCAAGGCCAGACTGGATGTGGTTCTGGGCAACCTGATCTAGTTGAAGATGTCTCTGCTTATTGCAGGGGATTGGACTAGATGACCTTTGAAGGTCTTTTCCAACCCAAACCATTCTATGATTCTGTGATTCTATGTGTGCATGCATTTGCAGAGTGAGGGTCTTGCATGTTCCTGTTCCGTTATTACAGGTGAAGCTGAGACAGAAGGGGCTCTTTTAAAACTGGGGGATTTTATGGTGGAGTGAGTGGGAATGGGAGAGCAAACATACGTTTGAGGAGCGAACGTGGAGAGGACCCTGTGCCAACTATAATAATCAGTGTGACTAATAGGGAACACCGAGAACTGTTCCATTATATCATGAGACATTACATCGTGCTTGAAAAAACAGTCTTTGATGGCATACGAAGGATTGGCAAGTGCATTTCAGGGAATCCTCCTTTATTTCTTCAAGGATTTCAACCCATGTTCATCATGTTATGCATAATTTAAGTCTCTCGGCGGTTACATGGAACTTGCTGGTATGGGTTTTATGTGCTCATCATTTAAATTTGGGGAACAGAAGGTGTATGAACTTATTTTAAAAGTTACTCATTTATAGTTCCTTGGAGGAATTAGAAACAAGGCTTTACGATAATTTCACCATGTATTTCTAGACCTCGCCCAACGTGCTATGGGTTTTCAAAATGCCAGATATTAGCAACACACGTTGCATTTGGTCTCATGGAGCATACAGAGGAATATTTGTATATAAAGCGTAGTGATATTCATTCCCACGTTTTTGTAATTTTAATATCGCAAGTGCCAATGGGGAAGGAGATTGTTCCCTTTATTGCAACAACTACAGTGGAGCAAAACAAAGAACTTTTTAGAAAATGAATATGCTCAGGGGAAATTCAATAAATCTTTGTTAGAAGAAAAAAAAAGGTCTTACGTATAAATATATAAAAGCTTGCTGTGCATTGTGCAAAAGTTGCTTACTGCTGGAGGAGTAATGCATTGTAAATCAACAGTGGGTCCCATAGCACGTTATGGCATATTTTATTGGGTTTTTACCTGAAGGTAAGGTCTTTTATTAAGAGTATATAAGAGCACATGCTGCTGAATACCTTGTTTTTCACAGTGCTCTATATATAATTTTTTTTTATTTGCTTCATTAAACATTCCTGTAATTAATGCATTTAATGGGAATCCAGCAGTAACAAATATAAAATTTATTGTGGTTTAAAAAAAAAAAAAACAACAAACCACTTTGCTTACTGGATTTTCCATTAGCAAATGGCGATGACCAAGTTCCTCAAAATATTCCTGCACTCACTCCAGAAATCTCCTGTTAAAACAGGTGATATTTTCAACTGTGTAGTGGGAAAGAAATGCCATATAAATAATCCTTGTGAAGGACTTGGTACAAATGTAGAGAAAGAAAGCACCAAAAAAGTGTCTTTAAAATAATCCCCCAAGCCCTGTGTTTCAAGCTTGATAAGAAGACGTCTGTATTAGCACTGGAGCTTGCCGGGTGAGTTATTAGGTGTTGAAAGACACCGTCTAGGAAGTCTGACCCATCAGAATTTGAATGTAAAAGGCAAGTGACAACTGAATACATGAAAAGCCTTAGAGCCCAGTCCCAAAGCCCTCTTTCCCTGACTGAAAAGCCCGTTTATCTTTGGATGAATAAGAGTTACAGAATTGGAACCTAAGGAAAAAATCAGTGGTATCCGTGGCCAAGGGAATGTTTCCCTCCCACCCGTTTGATTAGAACCATGTGCAAGTTTGGCTAATGAGACTGCAGGGCTTTCCCTTCGCCTCTGTGGATGATTGTGGCATTTTATTTGAATGCTGATATGGTTTCCCATTCCTGTTCTTCACAAGCTTTTGGTCTGGGCAAATATAAAAAAAAAAAAGAGATGTCAGAACTGGGGAATCTTTTCACAGCATATAAAAATCTTCCCATCTAATCCAAATGGAAATCGTAATGTGAAGACCATCAGTGTTTTAATGGCCTCCTAATGAGGATGAGCTTGGACAGAGCTTTGAAGAAGACAAATGGAAAAAAAACAGCTCAATTTCTCTTTGAGGGTAAGGATTACAACTTCTAGAGAGGACTGTAAGGATATGCCTTCGGCAGGTAAAGCTTTGCCTGCCTGAAGTCTCCTGGCAAGACACTGATGAACAGGCTGTTGGCAAGAGCAGGAAAGGGAGGTAGGAAAGGGAGGGGCGCACTCACATTTCCTGGTTTCTGTCAGTCTATTCCTCTCTGTGTGCTGCTGGGAAAAATGAAGACAATTATATTTACCTGAATCCCTAGGTAAGGAAGGCACCAAATTAAAGCCTGGGAAGCACTCAAAACCCTCTGATGAAAAGCCTGTAACTGGACGGCATGCTTGTAACCTTACATGTCTGGGGTTCTCCCTGAGGTACAGGGGATACACAGCAAACACTGTACAGCCACAAATAGGCAATCACATCTAATTTGAAAGCCCTCATTACTCCCTCCTGACAGGCTTGGATGTTTGCCTGCTGAGCTCCAAGGCCAGCGTCGATCCATTTAAAATTAATATTTTTCATTCCTCTCTCCACCGCGCGCATTTAAAAGCTGTCCTTGGCTTCCCTTCCTGTGCTGCTGGCTCCGATCAGCCCAGCAGCAGCTGATGGAGCTCTGATTTGCAGCACTGATGGGATCCTACTACTCTCATACCACGTTAGAAACAGAGCTTTCCTGGAAAAGGGACTGCCTTGCACTTGATGTCTTCCATGGCTTCAGCAAGCCAAGTGGGCTTAGTTTTCAATTGGGAAAAATGGGCTTTTCTCATCCCATCACAGAAACAAGCTGTGAGTGCCAGGGCTCCACAGGTGTTGTGCTTCCTCCTGTGGCACCATCCCTCAGCAGGGCTCAGCCAGGGCTTGCAAGGGAAGGGAACTGTTTTTGTGAGAACTGTCAAAATGGTACCAAGTTTTGATGCTGTAAAAAGGACTTGGTGTGATTCTCCTGGAGTGACATGTGAGAGAATACAGCAGAGGAAATTGCCCTCATGAAGGTACACCAGAAACTCTTCCTAAGCATTTAAAAATGTGGGTTCTGCTCTGTAAAAAAAAAAAAAAAAAAAAAAAAAGGAAAGAAAAAAGAAGAAAGGAGAAAAAAGCATTGTTTTAATCAGCAGCTTGGGTTTTCCTCTATCTATCTTCAAAGTAAGGTGTGCTGACTCGGAAGGCAGAGAGCAGGTTATGTTTTAAAGCTACTTTGGGCTTTGTGGGCTTTGGAGGGGAAGGCGAACTCTGGGTGAAGCCTTGCTTGCTTGTCAACACTAGAAGTGCACTCAGGTGGATAAACTTCACAGGGACAACGAGGCAGCAACTCCACCACCTTCCTTGCTCTTGGCTCACTTCCTGCCCACCCCCCTGCCCTCACAGGTCTCCATGGTTTGCTCCATAGTCAGTGCAAAAATTACCTTTCTTGCTGTTTTCTTCCCCTGGTTTTAGTCAGTCAGATTGGCTTGAGGAACAGCCAGGTGAGTGGCATGACCTTGGTTTAGCTCAGCTGCTACAGTGTGGTGGCAGGAGTCAGCAGAGCAAGTGGGTCAGCACAGTGGGACCCCTGCAAACCTGGCCAGCATGGCCAGGATGCTACCATGTTGTATTGCTGTGGAAATGCAGGGCTGTGGATGTCCCTGCAGGCCCTCCCTCTCATCCCATGGAGTACTACCACAAAGAGGTAGCAGGAACACCTTGGCAAAGGCAAATAGTCCCTCAGCCATATTAGGGGATGAGTTCAGGATTGTGGGAACTAGGCACAAAGGGGGTGTGCATCAGTGCAGCTTGCACCTACTCCAGCTGAATGATAAAAACTGTCTCTAAAGGGAAGACACCATTGCATCAGGACAAAGGCAAAGCTACTGCTCCCCCATCCTCCCTATTCAGCTGGTGAAAACTGCTTGATTTTGACTTTTAATTCTGACAATTTAACTTAGCAGGGAATAGCTACAGCAAAATGCCAGCAACAAAAAACCCAAGCCAAACCAGCGGCCGGTGTTGTGGTACCAAACACAATCCTGCATAACCAAAGTCTGCAGCTGTGTCCCACTGTGGAAGATTCCTTTTCCTCATCCATGGCTACATATTATCTTTGTAGCACAGCTTCGTGGAACTAAGAAAAACTTTTACTAAGCTGGAATTGGCTCAGCCTCCTTATAAAACAAAATGAAAATGATTAGTGAAACAAAAGAGAAAGTGCAAGGAGGATATAGACTCCTTCCATTCGAAGCCTCCCATCTTCCTATGTGATCCATTATAATCCAAAGGGCCCCAGATTTAAACTAATCTGTTTCTGCCTTTATTTATTTTTACTTGACTCAAATTTCCTACATGAACTGGCCAGTTATGTCAAGTATTTTTCTTTCTTTTAACTTGACTTGGTGTCAGCTGAATGCATTGCCCTGTGAAAACACCTGCTGACCCACTATATATACAAATACACATGCACACATGTACTCTGCCATCTGCATCTATATATCTATATCATCTGTATGTAGATACATAATCTATGTCTGCTTATCTATATATCTAAACCTAAATCTAAGTCTGTATCTATGTCATTTGCTTTTAGAGTGTGGCACACAGGTTGCAAATTCCTCAAGCCTCTGCAAAATACACCTTCAAGCTCCCCTCTCTTTTGGGAAAGACAGCTGCCCCGTAGCTTCTAGTTCAGGCTGTTCTGGCTTGCTCTGCTGGCAAGTCCTATGGGAATGGGCTGATCAGGTTCACTAATGGTCGGGCTTTTGTGGTATTTGCTTACCTAACACAATCAGAACATGCGTCTTAAATATTTTATCAGCTTTGTGGGGTCATTCTCATACTGTGGCATTGTGTTGCACTGGAGAACAGAGCAGACTGGAGGAAAAATGGTGCTCCAGAGTGCTACAGAAAGAGAGTTTTAAGCAAATGGCAAGCACTAACGCCCTGCTTATACCCACTAAACCGAACATCCCCATTGCAGCAGGGCAGATCAGAGGCAAAAAAAAAGAAGTTAGGGCAGTTGCAGTCATAAAGCAGACCAAAATAATTGAGCAAATGGCCCCAAACCCTCAGTTGCTGGCTCTGATCTGATGGGTGATGGTCGTCCTGGTTTAACTTTGAGCCCTTCTTTCTGACACTTGATTAAATTCTCGACTATCTTGAAACTGGGTTCTCAGGAAGTTTTGTGTTTAGTCTTGTGCTTATTCCCTATGGGCCAAGCTGCAAATGACTACAAAACCTTTCTGTAAAGAAAGTGGGTGCATCAGGGTAATTCTGGGGGTAGTCCCAGAGCTGGAGAAGCCTGTGGTGGGGCCTCAGCAGCCGGTAGCTATTGTGGAGAGGAAAACTGGTCTTCTTCCCTCTAAACTGGCCCATTGTCAGCGGGAGCATATCCAACCACCCCATTTCTCAGATCGTCCTCAGGTGCTGTGTGTGGGGAGATTCCCCAGGAGGGCGTCAGACTCTCTTTGGCTCTTTTATGCTGAGAGGCAGGGTAACACCAGAGAGCTTTGCATCTTTGCACATTCACTGTTCCCTCTACTCCAGGATTTTTTAAAAGAAACCTAACAAAAAAGGACCCATCACTGCTCACTTCTCCATCCCCCCACAAAAAGGTTTCTTTAGCATCAGTCCACTTCCCATTTCTCAGCCGTTTAAATCTTGTTTTGTCCACACCCCTCTTTTCGGGAGGTGTCTGCTTTCTCCAAATTGCTGTTTCTAACCTGTTATACTGTCTGCTTTGTGCCAATGCCTTTGGGTACACACAGTGACCTCAGTGCTAGCTTACTATCCCTACCCAAACTCTGTGCTACATAGCCATTAGTTTGAGTGCTGTTACAGTAAGTAGTTGAGACGGCAGCCTGGGTTTGGGAGAAAGCTGGGGGAAGATTGAGACACAAAGTGTGTCCAGACAAAGCACAAGGGGTTGGTGTGGCAGGAAAAAGGAGTCTTTCTGCATCACTGCTCTCACTGATGTAAGCTAGGGCAACCCTCTCACTCGATGCAAAATGTCCTCCACTCGTCTAGTTCTGGCTGCAAAGCAGAGGGGGAAGAGCATGCGCTCCCACTGATTCATTTTTTCTCTAATAATAACTTTGTTATGGTGTCCAGAGCAGCCCAGAGAGAGCAATAGTAACAGTGGACTGCTTGGAAGAGAAACAAATACTGTAATCAGGTTTGGGAAACCATGAATCAGCTGTAAAGGGCAGTGTTACCTCAGCCTGAATGCATCTTGCTTAGCTCATACTGTCAGGTGTAAATATAACTGTGGACAATATAGTCCTGTGATAGCCTTCATGAGAGGTATCTATTTTTACGGATATGATGATCCTCTTTCAGTATTTGGTCCCAAGGCAAGAGCCGCGCTGTATAAATACAGGTTAAGCTGTGGCATGACAGCCCTGCTTTAAAGACAATGCAGGAGTATATGGCCTCAGAAATGGCTCCAGCTAATGCCATGCCTTGAGGTTTGGGGAAAACATCTGTTGTACCCCTTAAAGAGGGAGCCATGTGTGCCCACTACCCCATCTTCCAGTTTTTCCAAAGGGAGAATGGGAACAGGGGTATGGCTCTGCCTTTTTCCTACCCATTTTAGGAGGGTGAATGCTCTTGCCTAGATTTAGCTTTTTGAAAATCGGGGGAGAGCAGCAGGAGTTGTGCCTGTGCCAAGGGCCCCAAGGGAGCAGCATGGTCATGCCACACAGGCTTGGTCTGCAGCATGACACCAGTACCAAGCACTTGCGGGCAGATTGGTTCCCCGTAGCTAAGGCTGCTCTCAGGTCTTGGACCCCATGGGATCAGGCCATTGCTCCAGGACGTCCACCAAGATCATCAAGTTGCATGAATCTAAAGCTGGCTTCCCTTCTGCAGAGATGGGCTCATCCTGACTAACTTCAGATTACAGTTTATTTCTTATTGTGCCAGGGTCTGTATTGGACCAATTTATAGTGAGAAATGAGGTTGGCAAGATAACAGGGGCATCACAATTAGAGCTAATTAGCCCAGCAGGAAATCCATTTCCAGGCAGCTTTTGGCAAGAGGCGAGGTTGGCGGAATAACAAGCATAGAGTGTATTTTGATATAAGCACACTCCAGCTGCAAGGAAAAGTAAAATAGCAGCTTGTCTCATCCTTATGCGGAGGCCTCACATCAGGCTCCACCAAGTAAGCCTTTTTGTTTGAGGCTTTACAGCCTCCCTGCCTGGAAAAGGTTCAGAGAAATTGTTCTTGCAAAGTCACCTTGGCTGCTGGAGGGCAGCGGTAAGGTCTGCACAGCCCCTCACTCCCAGGGACAGGCAGGAGGATGCCCAGCACTGCGGTCCTCCTCTGATTTCAGGGCAGATGAGGGGATAGCGCTTAGAACAGAAATCAGGGAAGAACAGACTGATTTAATTGCAGGAGTTATCCATACTGCAATATGTCGAGGGTTACAGACACAACCAAACTACTGAACTATTTGTATTTGAGTGCTTTATTATATTGGAATTGCGGTGATATTATTAACATTTGTACAAATGCACAAAATTCCTGTCTCTTGTAGCTAGAAAGAGATGTAAAAATCTGACCTAGTTGAACAGTCTCAATGAACTCATTGTCCATTTGTAACAATAATGGGTTCACAATGCGACAAAAAGCTTAACATAAAATTAAACATATTAAATGCTGCAGCAAGTATTTACACTTATGTACCAAAAAAAAAACCAACAAACCAAAGAAAACAAAATTATCTCCCTCCGGTAAGGAAGGTGGTTGCTTTACAGAATAAAACAGACAAACGAACACAAAACCTTTGCATACAATACAAACAACCTCAAGCCCAAAACTTACTGTGACAGCACCTTTTTTTTAATATAATATATATATATTTATATATAGACTTCGATAGTTTAGGCTTACTCCAAGCAGTGCTAAAAGTTCCTTAAAAACAGGACAACAATGGCAATAGTCCGAAGAAGCAACGTTCACCGATGAGTGTTTGAATGGAGCTGTGACAGAGAGGGGTACAGAGCTCAAGGCTATGGGATGAGAAACACTTGGGTCCCAATGATAAAGTCCTTGGCAAAGCTCTCAGTGGCAATTATTATTATTCAGAAGAGCAAATGCACCTTTTGTGCAAAATAATTTGTCTTGTAGAAGCATGGTAAAGGTTGTCTCTGACAGGCATCTCTTTGCAATCTCAGCTCCAAGGGTGGGGAAAAAATGTCTCTGAAATTTCCTAAATTCCACCAAGGAAAACATTTCCCTTGAAATGCCCTATCAGCCCCCCCACCTCTCTTGCTTCCTGACGCTGCTGCAGTCTCTGCAAAGCCAGAAGGAGTTTTCAGTGTTCATTTAGAAGGCTGTTGCACAGATTTCTAGTCAAGCAAGAGGTTTGGGTCCAAGAATGTCACGGCATCAGATGGCATGGTCATACCATGGGCTTTGGGAACAGTTCCACCAGGTGAAACATCACTAACATTTAATATGCATAAATGTGGAACCGCAGATCCTGAATCCCAGGTATTACACATTGGTCTAAATATAGTGAGTTGTAATTATTGATTCAAGTCCAAGGAGAGCCGGGGAAAGGATCAGATTTCCACTTAGAGAATCAATCTTGTCTGTGAGTGTGTGTGACACTGACATTTTTGGCCTCATGCAGTTTAGGATTTGCTATAAAGTAATTTTAAAAGCTATGGAAAACCAATAATGGTAAGCAATTTTGCTGTTAAGTGTAAAACCACTGATAAAAGAGAGATAACTGTAAGCTCTAGGGAAAGAAAAAAAGGAGGTTATGGATGTAAACAGTCTCTTTTGTCTTTGCAGTAAGATTATTATTTCAGATGTTGAAAAACTGAACAAATTTGTGTTTGTGTGTTCAAATCATTTGAGATTTTATTGCTTCTGTTTGTCCTTAAAAGTTTTTAGCCTCTTTTCTTATTCTCTTTTTTTTTTTTTTAAAGGTGCTGTCCCTAGTCAAGTTATAAGGCAACATATTTTATTGATTCAGAACTCTTAATACATAGTATGGCCACTGTTATCACTGCAGCTTCGCAGCTACTGTGAGCTGGACAACAGTCAAAGTGCATGACAATGCACAACAGAGCCAGTCTCCTGACCTTACAATATACAGGACACTTTGGTTCTCGGGATGAGAGATTATAAATGTAGCTTAGATGCTGCCTCACACACTTTGCATAATAAAACATTTATATGCTGTCATGAAGAGGGTGTAAAGTCTAAGTCACACTGCAGACTGGCTGTTCTCAGCTTCTCCATTCGGGCAGGTGTGAGAGACAAGTTGTAGATATGCCACCAGTGAAAGCATATAAATGTACCTGGTGCAAACGTTTTACAAGAGCATTTATAAATGATTCAACAAGGGAGAGCAAGAATGAGAGTGAGAGCTAAAGTGCAATTTTAAAATAATATAAATAATTGAAACGTAGAAATAAGATACTAATTAGTTGTAACTGGTTTTGTTTTATAGGCACAGTTTAGTTTTTATGTCTACAGATCAATCTTTTTCTCTTCTTCCCCCTCCAGTAATTTTCTCTGATGTATAATGGAGTTTCAATGGTGTAAATCTAAGGAACACTGCTTAGTAAGAGGACAGAAGAGGCAATGATAAGGCAGTATAGTGCAACTCACTATGTGATATTAGAAAAGAAACAAGGCTGGGGTTAGATCTTCCATGGTGTTGTATAAAATCAGCCTTAATAAAAAAAAAAGGAGGAAAAAAAAATAGACAAGCTTTCCAGTTATATGTTGATCCATGCTTTCTATAATGAGAGAGCATGTTTTCCAATATAAAGGAAACAACTGAAGGTTTATAATTTGTTTTGTTGTTACCAAAAAAAAGAAGGGGGGGGAAAAAAAAAGGCAAAAAGAAAAAGCAGATGCTGCTTTAAGGAAAACATTTAATTCTAGGAATTTCTGTACAACTGACCTCAGCAGGCTTTTCCATCTTAGATGGATGACTTCTGCTTGAGACCCTGAAAAACTAAGATGCACACACACCTAGAGTAGTTTATTGCAAAACTAATATTGTAACTTAAAAAAAACAGATTCTGTACAAGAATACTGTTCAAATGGAATGTGTTAAAATAACATTTATTAATAAATACTTTATAAAATTCTATGTGAATACTAAATTAATAGATTCCTGTTTTAAAATTGCTTTGGTCCTCATGAATTTTCATAAATTCACTCTATATGCTTTTTTTCTTAAAAAAGGTATTAGCTGCTAAAAAGCACATTTTGCCTAAACTAAAAGGCTAGTTTTCAACACTAGATATTGTTGCTTAAAAAAATATGAATCCTCCAAAGTTGGGCATTTAACAACAGTTATAGCTGGCTTGTTAGTTAACAGGACAGAGTCAGTTAACACACTAAATCCACACGCACTGAGGCACTGAACCATTGACTTTCCACTATTCAGAAGATGGGCAGCAGACATTTAGCTTCGTAGCAGGAATTAACTCCCAACAGCGTGAAATTCTCCATAAATCATCATCATCATCATCATCGTGGTCCTTATAAAACACACCATGATAGCACACAAACTACTTGTCTCCCACAGGCAGCATTAGGAATATGGCTTGCATATATTCAGGGGAGGAGGGGGCAGGGATGAAGGAACCGCAACACATCGTTCGGAGTACTGCAGTTGTCCGTGGCTGAGATTTCCAACGTGCTTCCAATGTTGTGCAGTGAGAGATACTGTCCACAGAAATACTTCCTCCTGAGCAAGGTGCCAGATGGGGCTTGCTGCCCTGCTAGTGCCCAGGAGAGCAGGCGAGGGAAGCGGTCCGAGACATTCGCTGGTAGTGGGATGGGGCATGGAGCCTGGCAAACCCGGAGACAGGCTGGATTGGTGGGGCAGGACAGCAGAGCAATCTCCAGTAGTAGCTCATGGAAAAGCAGGATTTCTCCTTGATGGAAAGAGACTGGGAAGTGCATTTAGAGTGACATGCTTAGGAAGAGGCCACTGCCACCAACTGTGCAGCAGAGGGACAATGCCGGAGACAGAGGGGCAGGGGCTTCTCCCACAGCCCTTGCTCAGGCAGCCTCCAGTGCCCAGCTGGACCGGCAGCTTGAGGAAAGGCTGCAGGATCATTCCCCTGGAAAACAAGAGCATTTTAATGTGGAAGCAAATCTGAGGAATAATATAAGGTGCCTGGTACAGTTGGTCCTTTTATTGATGATATAGCCGATATAAATATGCTGCGTGTTGTCTTGGCCTGTGAACCTGCGACAGAGTTACAAGAAGCAATAGCAAATAGCTTTTCATCCTTTACTTATTTCCACATCACTAGCAAGGATTATACCTAAAGGCCAATAGTATAGAGAGGAGACATTTCATTGTAATTACACATTTAGGCCAACATGTGTAGTTGGCTTGCCTAGTTAGCATTAAAAAAAGAAATAATTGAGCTATATATAATACACATCAGTCAAACTCTCAAGTAGCTGAATTTAACAAAACTTAGGCAAGGTTTTTGTAGTTTTTCTTTGTTTTTCTTTTTTTTTTTTTTCTTCTTTTTAATGTAGAGGCTTTCAGTTTAACAGCTAAATATTTTAATTGAGGAGACTGAATAAAATCAAGCTAAACCGTAATTCTAGTGCAGTGTAGCTCAACTGGGTATTCTAATATTACCAACAACTTTGATTTTTATTTTTTAATGTATTTAAGTGCTACCCATATAAAGGAAAAGTTTTTAAATTAACCCTGCGATGACATTTTCTTTTTCATGGTGAATGATGAAATTCAGACACAGGGGAAATGGCTTATTTGGTTTTTTTTTACATAGCGGATACTCAGCTGGAATATTTTGCTCGACTGCATATTTGAAAAAAGTTCCCTTGGGAGCCATGATGAAGCAAAACCATTTAGCTATTACAACTGGAGGTTAACAAAAAATTATAGATTCAGTATTTAAAACACTTTAAAAGTATTTGTTTGTCTAAAATATAATAGAAAATCCTTTACATTTGTATTTTTTTGTAACTTTTTGGTTCTTAGACTATATAATCAAGTCAAGATTTACACTGTACATTAAAAATCTTTTTTTTGAATGTACTTGCATAAATGGAACGTGAGCTGTTAAAGAAAAGTATACTGATAAAAAGTTAGTTAGCGAGATAAGAACTAATTCAGAAATGAATGATCCTCAGAATTTTGCTTTCCCTTCCAGGATGGCCCTGCTCTTTACAGTGCCTCAAGCTTCAGGTTTTTCACTCTCCCTCCTGCATGGAGATGAGCCACCCTTCTCAAACCCAAGACTCCTCTAAAACCCAAAGACACAGTCTTAGAGGAGGAGAACTTTGCTTTGGAACAAAGCATGTTCATGGTTAGAGGATTTGCCAGGAATAACGTGAATTAGGTTTTGCTATTAAAGTTGTAGCTCAAAATGTCTGAACATTTATCACCAGCTCGGAGCCTGCTCCCTGAGTAAGCAGCAGGAGGTTTTGCCGTTGACAGATTTGAGAGCAAAATCAGGTCCCAGTATAAAGCAAGGCAGCATAATTAACTGGCATCATCTCCGTCTGATTTTCCCATCAATCACTGGTACCACTCGGGGATGCAAATCAGTCACGCTGAGGGGCAGGCCCAGAGTCCAAACAAAAACCTTAATTGTGGCATAAGGCTCTTTTCCAGACCCTCTTTGCAGGACAGAATTTTATCCAGAGTGCAGTGGGATTTGCCATACCTGTAGTGCTTCTTAGCAGCTGCAAGCCTTCTAAAAATTATTTAGTGTCCTAATGAGACAATTCCTTACCCGCGGTAAAGGGGTGTTAAGTGCCATTAAAGTCAGTGAAGCTACACTGCTGTCTGCCAGGTCGGGATCAGTCCATGGATGCTTAAACAAATACCTGCAGAGAGCAGGACTTTCCCTGGGAATTAAAACTGGCATTTTTCCGGCTGGTCAGAACCATTACACTGATTTATTTCTCATTTATAGCCTGTGAAACCTGAGGCTGTTAGCTTTTGTTGCTAGAACAACGCAATCGGGTTAGGGGACAGAACTTTTCTGAATTATTATATACTACATGGATTTTTCTATGTTAATGACTGGCAGTGCAAAAGAATTCCTGTGATTCTCAGGTGTTGTTCGCTATGCCTGTACCTCGCTGCAGAAGCTCACAGAGCTGCTAGCATCAACACAGCTGGCTCTCAATCCTGCTTCACCTGGGGCTGCACTGCTTTTGCCTTTCACTGTTTATTAAAAACACTAAATCAGGAGCATTTCTTTTTTTAAAAAGCCAAATGCTCAGCACAGCCCAGCTGCAGGTGAAGAGCTAGTGAAAGCAGCAGCCGCACCGACAGTTTTTAGCTGGGCTTGAAGTTTTTGCTTGTTCATCACCATTCTTTAAGAAAAAGAGAGGGAAGTGAGAAAGCCTTGGAATGAAAAAAAGCAGGGTAGAAAAAGAGAAAAACCTGGGGATGAAAAGATTTTCGGAAGGGAAAAGGAAGGTGTGGGAATAACTGGAGGAGAAAAAGGCCAGGGTAGGGGAGGAGAAGGGGGAGGTCTAGTCAAAAGAACATGTTATTTGGGCTCGATTTTGTCCTGATAGCCACATCCTATATAACTGCTTTGAAAGAGGCTCTGAATGCAAGATGGGGTCTGCTGATAGCACAACGCTAACTCTTTCTTTACTATGCTGTCAGCAGATCCCTTCTCTCTGTATTTATAGCCTAATTACTCCTAGTTACCTACATATGACTCTGTTTAATACTTTTCATGCCTCACTCTGGCTAACAAGCTGCAGTTTAACACAACCTGGTATCTCTGAGGCTTCAGGCTAGATTGATGAGAAGGAAACATGACTATGTACAGAAACAGTTAGGTTTATAAACAAGTAACTGGTACCAAAAAAAAACGGAGAAAGCACCAAAGCATTTCTCAAGCTGATAACGTATTAATTGCATAACTCCCTTTCATGTAACTAAGTATAAAAGACATTTTAATAACTATAAAAATGAAAGCCAGAGTCTTTCAAGAACTGAGGAATCTTCCAGGCTTGAGTTACAGTTGCAAATGTCCTTAGCACAGAGGACGCTTTGATACGCTACCACACTCCCCTAGCAGTTTCTGACCAACCACCTTTAAAGAATGGGGTTGATGTCTGTTCTGTGGCTGGCAAGCTGGGTGAGAGTGGAGCTTCCCACGACGTCGCTGACAGAGGAGGAGGTTGTGATGGTGTTGTGTTGGATGACTTGCTGCTGGGAGCAAGCTGGGACCGGGCTCGCAGGAGGACTGCTCTCGGGACCTGGGAAGGGGGTGAGGGCACAGAAACAACGCACATTCATATTTCCATCCGAGTAACAAGCCCAGGCTTGGTGACACTCCTGGAAAAGGGATGTACTACTACAGCAGCGCTACTAACAACCTCAGGCATGCACAAGTCCCAGGATTTCAAAATACACAGTTATCCAACACTCTCCATCTTCTGATCTTTTGCAGCTTTTGTTTTGATGATTTTTTTAAGACAGCTTCTCTGATATCAACCTGACTTCAGGAGTTGGGACCCTGAAGTAAGTCCAAGACCTTAATGACTACGAAACCAATGTTGGGATAAAAAATCTGATATCCTAAGGTCTATAAAATCAGTTGGGATGCTTAAATACTTTATTCGCTCCAGCAGGAACCAAAATGAGAGTGCAGTGCAGTGCACTGCAGCACAGAAAATCTAATTCAAGCAACAGTTGACAGGCATGTAATGTAATTATATGTAATTATATACTTTTTGTCTGTTAAAAAGCCAGATGCATAGTGATGCAGAGGAGACAGAAATGGGCTCTATTTTAAGGGAACACTGCAATCTAACAGATATTAACCCTGAGTCTCTTTTGAACTGTTCTAGAGCCAAACAAAGAGTTTGTCCCTAAATTGCCACACTCATAAAATGCATAAATTAGGCAGAATCAATTCAACGTCTCCATTAAATGATAACTTTGTGGAAAAAAGAAAGATTAAGAGTTAAGAAAGAGTTAACAAACCTTGAAAACCTGTGCCACGCCTGGTCTGTGCCACTGTCAGAGCACAGGACCATTTTCACTGGAGGGAACTGTAATATTTTCCTTTATAACTTTCCTTTTGAGAGTTATTTTAAGGTTCTGGCAGTCCTGTGCCCAGGAGGACTCTTGCAGGTTTGGAGCTGTGAGTTCAAGCAGGATCCTCCACAGGGGAGCGAGCGTCCATCCATGTGCATCTCCTTGCCGAAGGGAGGGGTGGGGAAGGCTAGCTCTGCTGTGTGGGATGGAAACCAGGGCTTTTTTGGTTTGGTGCGGGGCTGGATAAGTAAGGGCAGGGGATTGGATGGCTTGGATGATGTTTGAGAAGACAGGTTCAAGAGATAATATGATCAACAAGGGGTTCTGGAGGGAAGAATTGGAAACTTTGCTTTCCTGTGAGGAGTGTGGAGACAGTGCAAACATACCAGCTACTTACTTAGATATCCTTGCGATTCTTTCTGCATAGCTGTTATTGGACAGTCTTTATGTGTTAACAATAACTGTTTCAGCTGTGCTACCTCATTTTTCAGCATCGAAACCTCGTTCTAGAAAAGAAAGAGAGGGTTTGGTTTGCCACAAAGCTTAAACCAGACTCTTCTGCAAAGTTTTAACCCAAGAACACAGAAACTGAGCCACAGCTTCAGCATAACTGAGCAAAACTGGCACATGGTGCTCGTGTGCTGGGTTTATGATAACATTGTCCATGACATTATTTTATAACTTGTTCTGAAGGCAACTTGGCTTACTGGAACCACGCAGGAACAACTATGAATGGGGCAGAACTACTGTGCCTGCCATAAGAAGGGCAGCACTGTAAGAAAGGCTTTTATCATCATACTCAGGTTATTTTCATCTATTCATATAATTTTTCTTACTGTTAGACTGATATATTTACTCTCCTATCTTGCTTGCTTTGACTGTTTAGCTACATGCCCTTCTCTAAAATAGTCTTTTACAGCCGAGTTAATGCCACTTCCAAAAAAATCCCCCTGAAAAGCAGTGACAAGAAAAGAAAATAAATACAACTACATCTAGTGAAGGCTTCTAAATTCCAAGACAGCTTTTTCCTGGCTTACCCCACTAAAATGTAATTATTTCTTTAATTGAAGCACACACATCTTGATTAATGGACTTTGATTATGCCCCTGCTCCTGCTAGGAGCCGGCTGTATGGGGGCAGCCCCAAAGGCACCACCAGCCCCTCCATGCACAAAGAGCCCTTCTGTGTCCTTGGGGGTGCAGACAGTGTCTCGCACCTGAAGCTGCATGTTTGTCTGGGTGAGCTCTTCTGCTTTCTTTTCCAGTGACATCACCCAGACCTTCCTCTTCTGTCTGCAGCGCGTGGCGGCAGCTCGGTTCCTTTCCAGAAATTTCCGCCTCCTCTCATCCGGGTCCTCGTCTACCACCCTCCTCCTGCGGCCTCCGGTCGGCTGCGGTGGCTGTATCGTCTGTGTGGGCTGCATCTGCTGCGCTGCTGGCGAAACCTGGCGAGAAGAAGAGGTTTGGCACAGGGTGGTGAGGGGGAGAAGTTACCGAGGGGGATGCTGAAATGGGAAGGGAAGTCTCACATGCCCGTCCCGCTGCCCGGCGAGGTCTGCAACAGGCACGAGTTGAAAGGCTGCACCAGTTGCCACTGAAATTAGCTGCTGGCAAATCAATGCCATAGTCAAAGGGGGCATTTTCTGGAAATGATCCTCTGAATATTAGTAGGGAAAATATTTTTTCCCTTACAGTTAGTTATTGAAAATGTTCACATAGGTACTTTCTCTGCCACCACCTATTTCAAACCTGAAATGTTAAGTTTCTCTCAGCAACTGTTTTAATCAAAGCAGGGGACTGTAATATCCTTATTTCTGTCTCTCTTTTTTCCCCAGTTGCCTCCACAGCTTTAGGACATTTCTAGTTCCCAGACTTCCCCATCTCTGTCTCATGCTTTACCACTTCTGGAGATGGGAGCTGCAACACTCTTTCCACCAGAGTGGAGCTGGAAAGCCCCAGGCTGGGATCATGCAAGGCCAGCAGACGTCAGTGCCCCTCATCTGGGACAAAAGAAAGGATTTAGGTATCTGAACTTGAACCCTTGTTTGGCTATCCCTGCACTGCATGGAGAAGGGTTATTCCCCTTACCAGGCATTTTCATTTGACCCTCGTGGATGCTATGCTCCCTTTTATTCACGAAGCCTAGCTTTGACAGTAGAAGCACACTACATCTATTCCTGCTGCTATGAAACTATGAAAAAATATGTCTTGGTGCTTTTTCAAGTGCAGGAAAGTATCAATCCTGCTCCACAGAGTAACTGGTGCATTACAGAAAAGTGTGTGGTGGAGACAGTCCCACATAGTCTGTACTCCACTCCTGGGTGGATGAAACACATACCCATGTCCCTGTCAGGAAGAAGTATCAGACTTAACATTCAGCTGCCTTGGAATAACCAGCTTTTGGACTGCTCTTCTGCCTTCCCAAGGTGCCCAGGCCATGGGGTCTGGACTGCACTTGGGGCTTGGGAGCCCAACCCATGGGTCCCATTGCTCACACCCAATGGGAGCCGCTGCTGCAGCTCACATTGCTGCTGCCACTCCAGCACAGTCTGGAATAGTCTGGAAACCTGAATTGTTGACTCAAAATTAACCCTCTTGTCCTGGCAAAGGCCCAAACCTCCAAGGTGCTTCCTTTGACTCCAGGGAGTGGATGTACTCAGTGCTTTGTCAGACTGAGCCCTGAATTTCAATTGCGGCAATTAACATGTGTTTGCCTAACACTTCTGTCTGTCTCAATTAAAATGATACTATCGTCTTGCGTCTTGCAAGGTCGCTTTTCTGTCTAGAATCTCGCCACAAACTGTGAAGAAGACTTTGCTTTCTCCCCCAGCTGACTTGTGCCAATTAAAGTGGCAATTTTATGTGTAATTACTCGGTGCATCTGATAACTCTTTCTGCATGAAGCCAAATGTATTCCCAGCTTTATGTTGCATATGTTGCACAGTCAGGGAATCTCTCTCACAGAAGCAGAAAAATGTTTTAAAAAAATAACCATCTAAAAATAAATAAGCCACCCTGCACTTTCTGACTAATTTTTAAAGTTTCATCCTGTATTAACTCCATATGTTTGCTGGTAAAATCTCCAGCCCCCTGTCCACACCAGGGGCTGGCATCTCAGGACTGTGGCAGCTGTAGTGACTGCAGCCACCAGCACCATGCAGGACCACTGGCCGTATCTCCCATCACCACCAGCATCCTGGGGCTGCCACCTGGAGATCACTGCCAAGGGATGCCAGCTGGAGCTGAGCACAATGCCTCTTTAGCAATATGCTTAAGCACAGAGGCCACAGAGATCCCTTTAATGTCAACAGGTCATCAAAGGCCCCTCACTTTCTCTCTCACACACACACCCCTCTCCAGACTTCAGAGATCTGTTACTTATGTTTCTGGACACCAAAAGCTTTTCTTATCCCATTTCTCTCCTTTTTAATTCAGCTTTAAAAATTCTTGTTTCTTAACTCTCTCAGTGGGGACTGCTACACAGGCAGAAAAAGGTAACTATACGATTCTTTGGGGTTTTTTCCTTATACAGTCATTTTCTCCTGAATAACTAGTGAGTCATTTTGGTTTTAGAATGTACCAGTTAGTCTTTCGGCAGTCAGAGCGCATTTTCAGAACAACAAAACCTCCTCTCTATCTCTGGCAGATATTAATTATAAAGGTTGCCATTACATCACTAATAATGTTACGTGGGATAATTAACTGACTCTTATTAGATCGCTCTTAACCCTGAAATCTGTTAGGCTAGATCTTAGTATCTGTCCTAGCATCTTTCTCTAGCAGGATTTCACTTCACTGCCCTGCCCAGGGACAAAAGAGAGAAAATGAACATGTACTGAAATTGAAGTTAATGTTTTTCTTAGAAAATGCTAATCACATCCATAAAGAAGACAAGCATAGGACAGCTAAGAGAATGAAACAACATCCGAACTCTGCTTAAGCTATCGCTCTGGCGAGTTTGATATGAAGAAACCTTCATGGGACCAACTGAGGAATCATTTCTGTAGTAGCTGAGGCAACATAGCTACAACTTGATAAAATACTTCACTTTCTCAGAAAGTGGTTTCTATTTTTATGCTTGATCCAATTTCTCTCTGTTCATTGCTACTTACCATAAAACTAATACCCATTAACTCATTCTATGAAAGCATAATTCATTGGGCTCCTGTGTATCAAAATGATAGCTGAAAAGCATGAAATGAATTCCAACATTACAGAAGGGTGTGGTGTAGAATAATGACAGTCTCAGCATGGGAGCACATGGCTTACAGTAGCGTGGACCATGCTGTCATTTGGCTGGTGGTTTGGAATGAAAGAACCTGGCTCAGAAGAATAAGGAGGTTAATAATTAGTAAATCACACCATAAAATTAAAGTCTGCTGGAGCAATCTGACCCCCAAAGAGGCCATTGCCATGGGGACTATGGATGAGCTTAGAAAGTAATAACCATGTGATTATTACTCAAAAAACTCTTCTTTTCTCCCCACTAACATATCTGTTCAGAGATTGCTATTGCCTTCACTCCATGGGAGCAGACACACGCATCAAGAGCTCTGCTGCCTGGGGAAGCTGCTGATCCTAGGATTCCTGCTCCATCACCCTCCATTCCCAGGTGAAGGAACAGAGGAATGACACACCTATGAAAAGGTGAAGAACTCCCTGATCCCCAGTGGGGCCTGTTGCCTCCAGGGACATGATGTAGGTGGCAAAGATCATCTGACTGCACAGGCCCAGCTTCAGAGACTGTTTGGTGCTGGGACACAAGGGTAAATCTGACATAGCAGTGTGGCTGCCAGTCAGCCCACCTATTCTGGTGCCTGTATGTCATCTTGAATAACTGTGAGCCTTTTGGGCTGCCTAGCTAACAGGGAATACAAAGCACAGAAGTGTAGGCTGTCCTAACAGGAAGGAGTATAAAAAAGACATGGACCTGCCCAAGCAGGTCCAGAGGAGGGCCCACTCACTCACTGACCTTATCCCTAAAACTGGGAGACTTTTAGTTCTCTGGTAACTGTTTTATCCTTACCTGGTAATGTGGATGTTTTACAGCAATGCTCCTTACCATGGTATCTGACCCCCTCACCTGCATTACCATGTTTATCCTCCCTCACCTCAGTGAGGTGTCAGTACTATTACCCTTGTTTTAAAAGCCTCAGAGAGGTTAAGTGACTTCCTTCATCTCATCCATGAAGTTCTTAGTCTGCTAAGCACAACTTTATCCTTACTCTGTCATGGATCTCAAAGATGATCATCAGGTTACTTTTGGTTTCTCTGTTATGAGATACTTTTTATTGGAGTTTTTAAACAACTCCTAGGAAGATAACTCATTAACAGATGAGAATTTAATTCACAAAGTAAAAACTGAACTAAACTTAGGAAAGTGCTGGACATCTTCTCACAGGGGAGTCTGCTGCTTTCTTATTTAGACTGTTTCTCTAAAGCTGACAATTCATTTTACATTAGCAAATGCTTCAGGGAAATCCCATGTGCTTGCAGCCTCTGCAATAATAAGGCTAGATGTTAGTAAATAGTTAATGTTGTGGGACACTGGGATGTCAGCCAAATCCTCTCATTTTCTTTAATGTTTTCTAAGAGCTTGGCTGAAAGGTATTTTCAAGCAACACAATACTTCACAGATTGAACTTCTTGTGGCTGGCACTCCTTTGTGTCCTCATTCTATGCACTGCCCACTTGTCTTCCTTAAATTTGCTCCCTAGACCTGGCATGTTACAGACACTGCCCCCAGGGCTTTACTTTTCTTATGGGATCCTGATGCAGAAGCCTATCATCTTGAGACATTAATAGAATTCCTCTTAAAAGTGACTCTGCTGAAGTCTGTGCTTACTAGTTCATTAGTTCAAGAAACATTCAGTTCAGATATTGAATTGTCCAAACTGCTGAAGCCAATATACTTGTCCAAAAATTGAGATCTTCATCTCATTCAATGGAGACCTTCACTGAGTTACCATCTGAATCCAATTCAGAATTGCCTTCCTGGTTTAAATCTCTCTCTTTGGACTGGTTTCACCATCTTTTTCCCCTATCATAACATCTTCCAACTATTGCCTGCACTCTCAGCCAATCTTGTCTTTCTCTCACACTTTGCAGATGAGGGCATCTCTCCCCTTCACAGTGTCTGGATCATTTCTTCTTTTCCTCAAAGCCAGTGTATCTTACCTTAGAACTTCCCCTACTATCTCCAGTCATGAACACATACACCCACTCATACCAGTGCCATTTCAGATATGGTGCTATGTGTTTCTGCATACAGCTCTTCAAATCTTAGCCTGAGAAGTTCAGGTTCAAGCACATTAAGCAACATACATAATATGCTAATCTCCACAATAAATCTCATCCATAAAAGGATATGTGTCAATTCGCAGAGCTCACAGCACTGCAAAACCTTGGAGCTCCTTATAAAGTAAGATGTTACAAATGTCTAGCAAATTAAGCAGCAAAACAAGTTGTTGCTTCACTTCATTTTCCGAATAAAGTTTGGGTTTCTCCATCACTAGTAGCAGATATTTATGAGTAGCCTGAGGGGGTTGTATCTAACAAGACATGTGTGCATGTAGAAACAACACAGGGATCAGGCTTTAACTTCACATAACAGCAAAACTCAGCTATGCAGCATGGCAGGAAAGTCTACCTGTGCTTGTCCACTGGAGTGCAGTGGGGGGTGCGGCGAGGTCTGGTGATGTGCCGGGTGTGCGTGAAGGTGCGAGTGAGAGTGGTGGTGAGGATGATTCTGCTGGTGATGAGGCTGAGGATGAGGATGGTGCGTCGGGTGCTGGTGCTGATGCGGGTATGAGTGATGAGGTGGCAGTGTCTGGTGCTGATGAGGATGTGAGTGCATATGATGGTGCGGCGTCTGGTCCTGCCGTGAGCTCATCATTTCCATCATGTGGCCCATGGTGTTCATATTCCCATTTGACATGGCGGCAGGATGATGAGTCAGCGCTGCCTTCAGTCTCTGGAACAGAACAAGGCAGAAAATTCAACATTCATACACGATGATCTGAGCAACCAGGACAGGATTTCTGCTGCTGTAGAAGCAGTGCTTGTCCTGTGTTTTGAGATTTATTTAGTTTTTTCCTTGCTGTTCCCTTGATAAAAGGCATCTTATTTCAGTTTGAGAAAGAACATATTCTGGGGCTTTAATCTAGTTTTCCACTGTAAATATGTGAAGATATAAACATCTCAACTGAAATGTAACAGTTACACATTTCCTACTGCGCTGCTGGGGAAAAATAACTGGCTCTTATCCTTTTCTCTTTGGTCAGCTCATTAGTGTTAGCTTCATCAAGCTTGTATTCTTGTAACTTTTGAAAAGGAAAGTGATTAAAATATAAGTGAGACAAAGTTCTCGTCTTGTTTTTACTACAGATATTATTTAAGAGAGTCATTGATAAATATACTGCATTGATGTGTTTTTCAAATTCAGGCTCAAATGTATTCTAGCACCCAAACTGTTCTTTCATCAGAAAGACAGGAAAATAATGAGGGTGGCCTCAACCTGATCCTCTTTCTCTGATGGAAAAGTCAAACACCTTCTGTGTTGTTATTCCATGATAATCCCTCCTTCTGTTTTGTACACCTCACGTTTGTACTGTCACTGGTTTGGGCCCCGGAGACCTGACAAAGACAAAACTCTCCTTAATATCAATGGGATTTGTTCACTTTTCCCTGAACACCACCAGAGGGCAATGGGAAGGGCTGCCACATTTTGGACTGCAGGATAGGGCCCCTGTGTACTAAAGCTGTAGCTGGAATACAGAGGGGAAAAAGAAAAGGTTTCCTTTCAGTGCAGTTACAGGGTCATCCCAAAGCTGCGAGCTCTCCTGGTACAGAGACACCTCACTGATGTCCCCTGTATCTGTCAGTCACAGATGACAGTCAGAAGATCTTACAAGCCAACATGGCTAAAATCTGCCAGTGGAGAAACAATGACCAGATTGAATTACATTTTGGTTTTGTCTTTAAAGTAAAGAGAATGAATGCCAGCACACTCAGAACATATAGATGGGAATGTCAATCTGCTTTATATTGAAATATATCATCTGTTATTGCCTGTGCAACTCCACTGCAAGGCAAGTGGGAAAGGTAAAGGCTCCTATGTTCAAAGCTGGTGCTGTATTGTGTTTGTGTACCTGGCAGTGAGGAAGAAACAAATTCTTACAAAGAAATAAAAAAGAAAAATACTAGAAAAAGCCCCCAACAAACAAACAAACAAAAAAACCCCAAACAAAACAAAAGAAGAAGGTTGTGGGAGGCAAAGAGAAATAACAGGGTCAATTTAAAGTGGCATACTCAGACTTTTGTATCCCACATGTTTTTGCAGACTTTATGAAGATCATTCCACTGAGACACTGTAATAGATCCATTAATCCAAATCTGGTGGTTTATTTCACTAACAATCGATTGGCTGAACAAGACTTAAGAAAAAAAAAAGATAAAGATACATTTGTAAAACATCAGTGCCTCGGTTTGTGTGAAGAATAGCTAGATTGATGACTTTTAAGAAGTTTCCTTAAGAAAGCCTATCAAACCATGACCATCAAAACCTGATGATCTTCTCAAAGCAAAATCGAGGCAACTATGGCAGTGGAGTTAAATATGTCTTTCCCTACCTCTGAAGTCAGAACGGAGCTCAATCTAATATCAGTAGCAGTAACTCATCTTGGGTGTAACATGGAAGACTTTAGCAGTTGTTGCCCTTAATGTTTCCAAATTGAAGTGCTACCCTGGTAGCAAGCAGCAACTCACAATGCTCAGAATAACTGGTGTTACGCAGGAGTGTATTAGGAAAAATACTGAAAACAACATATGAGTAAGTCAAGTAATTCTGCGTATCGTTCTTCAAAACTAAGACCTTTTTTATGGGGTTGAGCCACCACACAGATCTAAGCCAAAGCACCAACAAAAGCTGGTTTAACTTTGTTTTCTGAATCAAAATGCAAGATAACCAAGCTCTCATTAGCCATCATCTACCCATGCTGTATTTGTCAGAGACCTCTGAAGCTGAACTACAGCAATGTCTTATTCTAAACTGTAGACTTTCAAAGCAAAAAAAAAAAAGAGGGAAAAACTTAATCTGTGAATAAACATTTTTTTTTCAGCTGTAAAAACTGTGGCTTATTAGTGTGGCACAACTTCAAGGAGAATAAATTATTTTGTTTTCTTTCCATAGCCCCTTCTACCACATCCATTTATTTGAGATAGCAAATCAAGAGAGACAGTGAGAGGTCTGACATGCAGCTGGTTTCAGTCAATAGGGGTCATTTCCATTTGGACTGTGTATTCTACAAGCTCCTTGTTCGCTGTTCCCAATGGGAGGGTGGGCCAGCTGCCCTGGATCCTAGTCCTGGTAAGAAACCAGCTCTCTAACTCATCCCGTCCCAGCACAGTAACAGCCATCACCCGGCCCTCGCCTCCTTTTAACGTTGTTCTTAGAACAGCTTTGTAGCAACAAGAGCCGTGCCTGCACACACACACCTGGAGCAGCATTTACCTTCCATTAACCAGTTGCTCCTGCCCAGCAGAAACACTGGGGGAATGATAAACATTTTCTTTCTGTTTGGTCTTCAACGAGATCAATTGTTTGGGATGTTTTAGTTAGAGCAAAGGGAGGAACAAGCACCAGAACTTGGTGAACTCTTTGCATTGAGTATGTGTAGAGCTGGAAGGGCAGGCTGCATTTTTGTTATTGTTCTTTTTATGTGGTCTAATTGCAAACAGCTGCTTTAGTTTAGTGTCAAATAAAATGCCACGGCATCAAAATTGAGCTTACTGGGCTCACTACATTAGCAAATCCCTTCTAGAATGACGTGATAACTTGGGACCTGATCCTGCAGCCATTCGGTTTTTCAGGAAATGTGTGACTGGCTTCACCAGGTACCCGGCAGTTCACAGACAGGAGCTGAAACAGAGCGCTCAATACTCAGGTCTGCTCTCACCAAACCCCAGATCCTTGCCAACCTCACTGCTGTGTTTCTTAGGGCACAGTTCCTCTTCTCTCCCTTTTTTACTGCAATTTTCAAAACATTCCCCACCAACCTCAAGCCAAGAGGAAATGCAGGTGCTTGTCTTACCTGGCTCTTGGTCCTTATTGATTACTATTTCATCAAAGTGACCAACATCAGTTACAGCTGACTTGATCATGGCATTTCCATTAATGGTTGTCAGTGACACAGACATGAGAGATTTTTCACAGAGAACGGCCTGCTTTGCCTTTCATCAAGTGAATAAAGAAAATTCCCTTTTGATCTTACTACAGTAAGCCAGGAACACATAAATTCTCACCTTTGAAGCTTAGGAGGAAATAGAAACAGTGGATATTAGTGCTCAACGGGTAGGAGTGTTGTGCTCCCTGCAGCCCCCCTAACGGACACACATACTCTGAGTTAACACCTCAAAGAAGTTATCATTGTACCTGGAACATCGGGGTTTTTGGAAACAGTTTTCACAGTGCCTCCTCCATCTAAAGCCTGACATGGTGCAGTGAATTGCTTGATGTTTCCTTTATCATCATAGATTGCAATTCAGTCTCTGAACATCTTTGGGAAAACCCTAAGTCTGCCAAAAATGGGCTACAAGCATTTGAGATCATGATGTAAAATTGTATCATCAGCTTCCCTAACACCTATGCAGCTCAGGATCTTGCTGCTTCCTGAGTTTTCTCTATCATGATATGTATTTCAAGGTTGCCATGGCTTTTGCTCCACCTTTCTTTCTCCCATATTGCTAGTGAAAACAAGACAGCGTATTTTTCAGTTCGTCAGAAGAAAAAAAAACATAAACTGCAAACTGGGAGGTTGCTGATGCTTTTCCCACAATGAAAAACCCAAATAATTTTGGGGTTTTCATATGTATGTAAATATTTATAATATCTATAGTGTGTTAAATTTATAGTGCAACAGGCTGTAAATACTGTATTATATTATATACCATAATCTGTATATGACAATAAACTACAACCTTTTCCCACTTATTCTTCAGTAAAGAAATGACAAAAATCTCTCCCAATTTTACAGATGTTATTACCTGTGCTTCCATCAAACAATAAGCTATTATTTAATCCATTTGAATTTTAGGTTGGGACAGACATGGATTGCTGGTTTTTAATAGGACTGAATTGTTCTGAATAAGTACACATTGCTGCACTCAGAAAAAACTCTATTCCCTTTCTGGTCTGCATGTCCAAATCCTAGTAAATTAGAGAAGAGACAAGACCAGTGTAGTATCAGCTTCATGTCTGGCATATTCTTATCAGGAGATTTTATCAGAACCCTGTAGGCAGATGAAATATGATCTCAAAGATATTTTCTTGCACTGTGATTCTAGTCCCTATTATATAGGGGTATAATAAGTTCTCCCACAGGGGAAAGAAGACACTAGAGAGGAGTGAGAAGTCAGAGAAAAGCCCCAGACATCAAGCATCCGCACACACATGCAATTAGATAGTAACATCAGGGTAAAAATCCTGACTAGCCAAACTTCAGGGCAATCATAGCATTCACTAATGGCACTAAAATTGTTTTCTCATTTGCAATGGTCAGGTTTTCTTTTTTGCTTATACTCCTCTAAGCATTATACCCAATAGCAGCCTTCCAGTACCTAAAAGGGGCCAACAAGAAAGATGGAGAGGGAGTTTTACAAGGATGTGTAGTGACAGGACAACGAGTAATGCCTTTAAACTAAAAGAGGGTAGATTTGGATTGGATACAAGGAAGACATTCTCTATTGAGAGTGATGAGATACTGGAACAGGTTACCTGGAGAAGCTATAGATACCCCATCCCTCAAAATGTTCAAAGCCAGGTTGGATGGGGCTTCGAGCAGCCTGGTCTGGTTGAAGATGTCCCTGCCCATGGCAGGGGCCTGGAAGTAGATGGTCTTAAGGTCCTTTCCAACCTAAACCATTCTATGATCCTATGATATGATTTTGTGAATAGAAGGAGTTAGGCCAGTGGCAGCTATATCTGCAAACAGAACTTCACCCAGTGTATTTCAGAGTATCACACTGATTTTTATTCTTTCCTCCAACTATGACTGCAGTGAGAGAGCTTAAGCATGAATGTCACTCAGGTCTTTTATAGTTGGCTACTTACAAGCATTTCACAGTGTAAATAACAGAAACCACTCTTTGCAAACGTTCCACTCACATTTATAAAAGCAAACTGGAGGTGATTCATCTCCATGCAATAACTGCAGATACTTATGAGCACATTTCAGAGACTGGTGATTAGGAAGTCTCTGATGCCACATTAAATACTGACTCGTACATTTCTGGTGCAGTAAAATATAGTGCTGCATATTGACCGAATGACATGTTAAGGGGTGTGCAAAGGACGTGAAATCCAGAGCCAGAGTGACACATTACACTAATGTAAAGAGAAAAGGGGGATGCATTTAATTCACAACTGGCTAGTAAACAGTGCCAAACTGCTAATCTTCTAATTATTCTCAGGCTGTTTGGCAAATCTGAATTATACTTTTCCCTTCCTTTGTGCTTTCTTCCCTACTTAGTTGGATTTTGTAACAACATGAACAATGGATCGTTATCCAGCCTTCAGTGCAGCTTAGCCTCTAATAAAAACAACAAATTTGCTCCCTTGTCCTTCCAAACACAAACTGAATTAAACTCCAGAAAAAAGCAGCAAGAATCAACTGCAAACAATACAGCAGCAATAAAGCTAATAGACATCATGCTGCTCAAGGATGGGTCAGATGCAAGGGCTGCTTCAGTGTCCCTGAACCCAGGGCACGAAGGAGCTCCAAGCAGCCAGGCTGGCTGGTGACCTCAGTCCCAGCAACACCTCTCCTGATGACTGCATTTTGAGTAATCCAATGCAGGTTGCAGCCAGGGTGGCCCAAGGGTACTCTGCCAGAATTGCCATCTTCTGGTGATGGCATTTCATTGAGAACAGCCATGGTTTCAGGGACAGCAGAAAAGACAAGTGAGTTTACATCCCATCTCCACCTAGCAATTCCCTTCTCTTCATCTCAAAGCACCTTGTAAAGGAGATGAGCACCATTATCCTTGTGCAATGCACAACCTTTTTAAGGATTAGAAATAGAAAAATACTAAATTCCCACTTTTTTAATGAACAAGTAAATTATAATCAAGACAGAAAATACAGTCAAAATATGGTTTGTGCTTTTTACTATATACTATTTCTTGCATGAATCATTTCTCAGTGCAGTGTTAAACAACTGGATTTGATTTGCCCAGGAGTCAGGAAATGTAAAGTTCAAAAAAATCAAACCCCTAATTCCCACCAAGTCTAAGTCAATCCCTGCATGCGTATTCGAGACAAGGGATATTTAATTATGTAATCACACAACAGACAGCAAAGTGATTTATTACTGGCAAATGGTGTCATATAATTTCAACATACAATACCAATGGCAGGATCCAAAAAATACAACCAACTTCTGCCTGATTTCCCCTCTGCGTGATGGGAGTCCAAAAGGAAAGCTGCTACTTAGCTGCTACCTACCCCTGGAGAGGCAGGTTTCTGACAGCAAAATGCCTGAAACTTTGGGGATTAATTGCCTGCTATCAGTAGGCAGGCACATACCTAATCACCATCTTAATTCTCCAAATAGACAGTCTTTTGCTTAGTTACTCTGCCAGATTCATCTACTGGATATTGCCGTGCATGTTAGGTTGTCACCCATGGAAAATGCAGAAAAAGGAGGTGGCAATAAAATCACTTGGTGTTAACAGCACCCTGCAAGGCAGTGGGAAAACTTGGGCTTGAGGGACCTGAGTCAGTACTGCCTGTCTTCCACATCTACTCTCTTAATGACCATATTACATCTCATTCCCAAGCAGAGAGACCATGGACTCTTTCTTCACATTGGACATAAAACACTTTGGCAAAGCCTCTGGCAAAGGGGCTGGAACTCAGGTCTTCCTCACTCCTGCAAGCAAACACGGTAACTAGGTTCCTAAAATCATGTTCCCATCTTCTAATACAATGCAAGTGGGAGTGCTTGTACAGTGCTTGCTATACATACGTCTTTGTCTGAGCACACAATGAATGTATTAAATGAGAAAAGAGGGAACCTATTTCAGACGAAGTCTGGGCATTTCCTATACAAGCCAGACATGGAGCAAATCCTCAAATCAGAGCTCTCCAACACTGGAAGAAACACTGTGGGTTTGGGTATTTTAATCTGTACTCAGAGATCAGATGGGATTAGCACTGCAAAAGTCTCTCTCTGCAGAATACTGCTCTGAAGCCTCTTAAAAGAGTGACTTCAGTTTCTTGCCGAGAATGCAAGTTCTTGCTTTCTTTTTCCCTCTCACAAGCATAATATACACACTAAGGACATGAGAAAGGCAGGTTCAAAGTCCTTTTCTGTCAGAAGATTTCTGAACTTTCATCGCCCACTCTCACTAAGGCTGATTATGATTAAGTCATTCATATTCAAAGAAAAATGCCATCCAAGTATATAAAACTTGGGCAGCTTTTTTTTTTTCCCTTCACTGGTGTGATTTTTGAATACTCTTTTTTCCTGGATTAAGCCCAGCACATTTAAAGGGCTACCAGCAAGCCAGAAATGGAATACATGTGCACTTAAAAGTGCTTTGATTTTATCCCAGATGTGCAGTGCTCAAGGGCGTGCACACACACACATGTGTGCACGCATGCACACACACTCATACACACACTGGCTGTCTAGAGGAGAGGATGTGATTTGTATATTTTGTTTCAAGATTATACCAACCTGACTCTGAAACGTAAAACCAAAGCCCTGACCATTTACAGCCATTAGGGATCCCAGGGCTCTCTGTGAAAGAGTATTCATGTTCATTAGCCTATTGGCCTGACTGGAGAATTCAATGCAGGTAATTAGATGTAGTCTCATTACCACGTAGTTTCAGGTGAAGTTATTTTCCTCCTTCGTTTCTAAAGCTGAGTGATTCCTGAAACATTCCATATATATATTCCATATAGATTCCAAATATTCCATAATATGGATTATTATATTTTTTTCTGAAGAAATGACTAGAACTTAAAGTGCAGTACGGGGACATATAAAATAAGAATGTTCTTAGGGGTTATTTCACATTTTTTAAAAGCTGAATTCCAGCATTGGAATTGAATGAAAAGAAAATAATATTTTAATTCAACAAACAGCTTTCAATTATCTGCCTATGAAAACCTAGTGACTAGTGATTTTTTAAATACAAGCACTCATGTATGGCATGTAGTGCATAGATACAAACCATAAAGAGAGGGAACAGAGGTTCGTTTAGCGTAAATTTTCACTGTTATAAAATATATTCTATGCCAAGAGTTATCTGCACGAGTATAATGAATATTCATTAAACCAGTGTTGATACGCACTGCCCTTTTACACCCTCATGCTAGGTGTCTTACGCTCTCCCACCTTCCCCCATATTCTGCCCCTGAATTCATCCCTCAGGCTGCTGCCCTCCACTGTGCCCCCTTTGTTTTTCACCTGCAAAGCCATCCCCCTGCATCAGTACACAGCTCAAGTTGCTACCCTGTTTTTCACCACCTCACATGTATCAGCTGCTTTTAAACAGCAGTATCTTGGGTCAGACGCATTGAATTTCAAAGCCACTTGAGGCTCCAGGAACAGCAACATCTCAACCTTCTACCATATACCCAGCAAGCTACTCTATCAGTGCCACAAGATTTTTTAATACTCTTCAGGATAGCTACAGCGTGGAACAAAAGATAAAAGAATCAAACCCCAGCTATTCTTTTTTATTGGCATTTGTGATTTACACTAATAGGTTTTACTTTGTGTTTGACGGGGCTAGGAATGCATCCCCAAACACCTCCCATGGCTCGGCTGACAAGCAATAACTTACTAAAATGCAATGTATCAGCTGCTCACTCTCTTGCACATAGTAGGCTTATTTTTTGGCAAAACTGCTTTTCAAAGCAACATGTCAGAGCAAGCCAAAAAAACAAGGGAAGGATGCTGCCTGCTTGGTAAGCCATTGACTCATCCTGCTGTTTCTGGACAGCTGGATTTGGCTTTCCTATGCCATGTACCACAGGATACAGAACACGATTTGCACAGGTCAGGGGCCTGGCTTAGACCCGCAGTTGCAGTGGCTGTCACACAATCAGGATTTCCTTTCCAGCTTGGAGTGACAGGTAAAGAGTATCCTGCCTCACTTGATTGTGGACTCTTCCCTGTCCCTCCTGCCCAAGGGAAAGAGGGCAGGAAAAAAACCACTTAAGGGCAAATTCCAGCATAAATGCCCTGACTGGGGAACAGGAGGGTAGAGGGTTCCCACAGCAGCCTGAGGGAGGCAGAATGAGTCATGTGTTGGGTGAGCGTTCCCCACAAGGACAGGGTGATGCTGGACCCAAACACCTTCCCATGTACGAGAACCAGTTGCCAGGATCGCAGGAACAAGCAATTCCTGCACACCCGTTACTCAGCCATGCTCACCATCCTTTACAGCAGGGACTTGTCTTCTGAGGAGCACGTCAGGGATCCAGCTGCTCCTGCTATTGCCCTGCCTTCCTTTTTAGTATTTCTTGTGTACTTCTGTTGAGTGCGGGAGAAAGGCATAAATACCATCTTGTTTTGATGCTTAACACATCTTCCTGTCTCCTCTCCCAGCCTTGCTGACAGCATTATCCATCTTCCTGACACCACCGTTGTCTG
Source organism: Pezoporus flaviventris (assembly GCF_033815535.1). Taxonomy (NCBI): domain Eukaryota; kingdom Metazoa; phylum Chordata; class Aves; order Psittaciformes; family Psittacidae; genus Pezoporus; species Pezoporus flaviventris. Next base: position 16,945,211 of record NW_026892585.1, on the reverse strand, counting down.
ATTCATTTGACATATGCACCAGGAAAAAAAAAAGCCATGTTCTGAACAAGAACCTAATGCTGTGATCTCATTCCCATCTCAGACTGCTCAGTGACTCCAAAGCACCTCCCAGTTCTTGCCGTTTTAGAAAAAGAAGGACTGCGAAGCTTTACCAGATTGCTCACTAGGAAGATTGTAAGAGGAGATGTGGTGAGGGAAACCAGACCAGCAAAAGCACACAAGTAATTACACAAATATGTTGGAAATCAAGGTAATGCCATAGAAACTTCAGCTATTTACCTTCCTAGAGTGAGAAGCAACAAAATCTTTGTTGTCGCTTGCTACTCAGGGCTGTTGAGGGACTTCACATAGATATTTATTATTTCCAAAAGGGAATAGCACTTCGAGAGGTGATGGCAGGGACATCCTGACTGTATTATGGAAATCACTGAGCCCTTCTGACTCATCAGTTTCCTCCCTTTTGAAACAAAAAAGCCTCATGCACTATCCACCTCTGTGACATTCAGGGCTAAGGGTTATGATGAAGTTCCCCCTTTTAACTGGCACACCAGCAAGTCAGTAAAGCTTCCTGATGCCTTGTCACATAAAATCATAGAACCATAGAATAGTTTGGATTGGAAGAGCTCTTTAAAGGTCATCTAGTCCAACCCCTCTGCAATGAGCAGGGACATCCTCAACTAGACCAGGTTGTTCAGAGCCATGTCCACTGTGACCTTGAATGCCAGGGATGAGGCATCTACAACCTCTCTGGGCAACCTGTTCCAGTGTTTTATCACCCTCATTGTAAAAAATTTCTTCCTCACATCCAGCCTGAATCTCCCCTCTTAGTTTAAAACTCTTACCCCTCATCCTATCACAACAGGCCCTTCTAAAAGGTTTGTCGCCATCTTTCTTACAGCCCCACTTTAGGTACTACAGTAAGCTGCAATAACGTCTCCCTGGAGTCTTCTCCCTGCTGAACAACCCCAACTCTCTCAGCCTTTCCTCATAGGAGAGGTGTTCCACCCCTCTGATCGTTTTTGTGGCCCCCTCTGAACTCACTCCAGCAGGTCCACGTCCCTCTTGTGTTGGTGGCCTCAGAGCTGGATGCAGTACTACAGGAGGGATCTCACGAGAGCGGAGGGGCAGGATCACCTCCTTCAACCTGCTGGTCATGCTTCTTTGGATGCAGCCCATGATACAGTTGGCTTCTGGGCTGCAAGTACACAATATCAGCTCATGCCAGTTCTTCATCCACCAGTAGCCCCAAGTCTTTCTCCTCAGCAGTACTCTCAGTCCCTTCATGCCCCAGCCTGTACTGATGTTGGGGGTTACCCTGATCCAGGAGCAGGACCTTTTACTTGCCCTTGTTGAACCTCTTGAGGTTCACAAGGGCCCACTTCTCGAGCTTGTCCAGGTCCCTCTGGATGCCATCCTGTCCCTTATGTGTGTCAAACATACCACTCAGCCTGGTGTTGTCTGCCAACTTGCTGAGGGTGCCTTCGATCCCACTGATAAAGATCTTTACTGTCACTGATGGATATTAAGCAGCATCCACCTCCTGTTTGGTTGCACTCCTTGTTACCCTGAATGTGTGGCTTCTGTCGCAGCCACAGGAGTTCACAATTTAAGGGCAATCAAGAGATTGCTATGCACTGGCAGCTGAGGCATGGGCAGTCACACCCCAAAGATGTGCCCGATGCTCCTGAAACCTCTGAGCCTCTTTCCAAGTGAGCCACAGGAACATGAGCATCTCCCACTGCTGCCCACAGCCTTAATAACCCATTAGTGGCCTGGCCAAATGAGTTACTCTCTCAGAGCTACTTCTCTTTGGAGATCTGCCAAAGGAGAGAAGAAAAGGGGCAAGGAGGGTAGAAGCAAACCAAATCAGGGAGCTTGGGTGGATGGGGGAAAGGGAAAGGGAAGAGTTAGAGAGGGAAGGTTGAGGCAGCTAATTTTTTCACTTCTTCCCTGCGGTTAAAGTATTGACAGATAATGTATCACACATTTTGATGGCGCTCCAGCTGGCAGGGAAAAGAGCTATCTGTTTATTAATTCAATTAGTCTGCTTATTTATCAGTGGAGGGTGAGAAGGTGCAGTCGCAGGCCAAACTGTGCCAACCTCAGACTGCCTGCTGGTGGGCTGAGAGGACAACTGGGAGTGGGTACATCCTGCCCTGGCTGCTCCGGCCAGTGCACTCATCACCGTATTATCTCAGGCCTTCTGAGGTAAGAAAGGATATATAAAATACAAAATACAGTAAGATACATTATGCACACCAGCGAACGTGCAAGGCAGCCTTACGACTGGAGCTGCACGGCTTTGCTGCCACCAGACTGCTGCCCTAAAAGTATTCGCTAATGTCTGACATTCTGCCCAGAGCTGATTTTTTTAATTCATTAAAACAGATGAATGTACTTTGAATTTCTAGTTCAATGGGGATAGTGTTGAAACCAACACATTAACACAGCACTGAGCTGCTGGAGGGGGAAGGACAAGGCAAGGAGGATGCTGCCCAGATACCCACCACCATTTGTCATCTTAGAAAAGGGGGTGTTTATGAGGAAAAGACTGGCCTTGGAACAGCAGAGAAATTACCTTAACTAAGAAAGCATTTCACAGGACTGGAAGAATGGTGAGACCTACTGCTTTGCTCTGCCTATCTAAGACTACTAGATTTCTTTCCTATTTGTTGAAAAGTCCAAGGCTTCTGATTGTTGAAGCTCCATGAATTTTGAAAACTTTGTGCAAAATGCTGCTTGGAGCTATCTGAGCTGTGGTGTTTCTAAAAACACAAAATATGTGGGAAGTCCATGATGCTAGAGTGCAATTTCCCTTTAGACAACACCCCTCCCCAGCCCTAGAACCTACAGACCATAATTTCTATGTGATTTCAATGCTGTCAAAAACAGTGTTTATTTTTCTCTTGCTGCTTCTATAAACAACCCGGCTTCCTTTTCTATCACACATAAACACAGTTACAATATATATGTACCGGCTTCCAATTTAGTCCTTAGAAGACACTGTGCGGCTTCCCATTCATACAAATAAATCCTGTGATGCTTTGACTTAAAAATGAGACTGCTGACAGGGATAGAGGGGTCTGTTTGGGCTAAGGCTAGGGTGTACATGCTCTCAAATGCTGCTATCATTACTCTTCTAATTTTGCTCCTCTACCTCCCGATGTTTGAAAAAATGTGCATGTTTAAATTTTCATTTTCTTTTCCTTAAGTTTCTTTAGAGGCATTCATTCACTTTCTGAAATCCTGTAGGACGTTTCAAGGCAGGACAACATATCAAATTAGGATGGCAGTGAATGTCTCCCTGCAGACAGATGAGCTCACAGGAGCCTTTAACAAAAAGGATCGCTAGAAATACACCCCCTCCGCCCAACAGCTCCACAGCCAAGTTTGCCTTTCAGCCTCTTCTGGCTGATGATTAGTTTAATACTCTGAACCAAGATCCTGCTTGACAGATGATTCCACTACCACTGATAGTTTAGGCCACATATCAACATTTTATAAATTCTTAATTTTCTCGCTGCAGCCATATTGAACAGTTCTGTGCAAATGAGGCTTATAATTACCCAGATAAATCAGTCCAATGCAGTATTTCTTAGGATCTTTCTCAATTTTCTCCCTGGAGGATGGGATCCCATCTGCTTTGCTACATTCAGGCTAATTGAAGGGCACTGACTTTTCGAAATGGATTCATTAATTACTCTAGCCTGATTCTCTGTGGGGTTCTTTGTTCAATGGGTGACACTTGGGCTGTACTGTATCATCCACCCATGTTTAGCAATGTTGCTCCGATTCTCAGCTATGAGCTAAAACATTTACAGATGCGCTGGCAGCTACGATTCTGGCCCTAACTGTACAGTATTACAAAACAAATGTAATTTTGCTTCTCCTTTGCTTCTAATTTAGCATGCATTCAGAATCTATAAATATTGTAACCATGACTGTTTCAATATGTTTCACTCCTTGTCATCGTAAGCAACCATCCCAAAGAAGAAACCGTAAGTTTACAGGTATTGCATTGCCAAGAGCAGAAAAAGAAGAGAAACAAGCATTTACATTGAGGAAAATCTGTTATGTGTGGCAGCCTAACATGAAATTAAACTATTGAACTTAAAGGCAAAGATGTCCTATATAATTCCAGGCCTGTGTTGATTTAATGTAGTACAACAACAGCCTGGGTTTTCAATAAACTAATGTGTAATCATACTGCTCACTCAAATGTCAGACAGACACCATAGAAAAATAAAGACCCATCTAGCAAAGACCTGACTTATGTGAGAAAGGTGGTGGTGGCAATCTTCAGATAGGAGCAGGCAGAAGGGAGCCTGCCAGCAGTCACAGAGTCTTGCTCTGCTGGAAGGTTCATCAGTTTTCCCCAATAGCAGGCACAATTCATGCTACTTAAAATATTTCATATTCCAAGCACTTGCTTGGTTAATTCAGGTCTATGAGGCAACTGGCCTGGGAAATGGTGACACAATCTGCTGTGAGTGAACAAGAAGTCTTCACGCTTTCCAGGAATCCAAAAGCATTTGCAAACACTGGACCCAACTGTGGAAGTTGTCCAGACTCTTTGCATGGGTCTGTGCTGCTGCACCTCACACTGCTTTAAAAGATGACCCCAGTGTCATTAAATGTGATGGAAAATCCAGTTTACAGATCAGTGAGGTAGAACTCAGCCCCAATATCATCGAAACCCTTAGTGGCAGAACCAAAGACATTGTCCAAGGGCTGCCTTGCTTACAAACAAGGAACAGTCCTGCTCCCTTTAACTCATTCCTGCTGATGGTATGGTGAGTCTTCAGGATTCAGTAAGGGGCTACTTTCTTGTGCCACATTAGAGGCAATAACTCTACTCATGCCTATGAAAAGACAGCATAAAGAAAATACATACATATTTTAGCTTTTAACTATATGCTTGCTTTGGGCAGTTAAAGTCACACAAGCAAAACTCTAATGATAACTCATCTAACAAATCAGTGAATGTATAATTCTCACATAATAAGCCACAGACCTAACCAAATTATTCACATAAGTTGAACATGTACGTAGGACTGCAGATGGAGCTTGGGGGTGTATGTAGGGAAGTACTTTGCCCTGCTGTCCTTCTTAGGTCAGCACTGCTTCTCCAATGCTCTGACAAAGATGGACTTGATAAGGAGCTTCATTTTCTGGGACAGAAAAAACCTTACAACTTTTCCCTCTGATTTCCCTCTTCTAAATGAGGTATCCCTGCTAACTCAGCTGCTAATAAATGCACTCTTTCCCTGGCCAGTACTGCAAGCTATGTACCTTCAAGAGAAAGTCTGAAGCAACTCTGTCATCACCTGGCAGGACAGGTTATTCTGAATTTGAGTGGCTGGCTATTAGATTGTATTTTTTTCCCCTTCTTATGTTGTTTGTCTCTCATCTCTCTCCGGTTCATAAACAACTGCTGAGTGGTCAAAAAGCAGTTCATAAATTGTTCACAAAGAGCAGAAAAGCTAAGCAAGGAGCCCATACCTTTTGCTGCTTATTTGGTTTTTTCTCTAGAGCCAGTGCTAGCAGATGAAGTGCGGCAGGCAGGCAGCAGGCAGTCCCCTCCCCTGCCCTTCCCTCCCAGCTGGATGATGGCTGGCTGGGTGGCTGCAGGGGAGCTACACTGATATATGTCAGCTGAGAACCTGGACCCGTTCATCTGACTCCATGCCAGCGAGGCTGGTTAGCACTGCATCTGGTTGTGTTTGAGTTCTCAGAAGCCAGCCAGAGACATTTTTGTTTAGGTTAATACATTTTATCACCTTTATGACAGTGAAAATCTATAGCTGAAGTGCTCCAGTTCTTAAGGGGGGTGTCCAGGATCTATGAATCACATGGAAGGTTTTGCAGAGAGAAGGACACTCCATGTGTTTTGCAACGTACAAAATCAGTCTAGACATTACCAACTTTTAAAAAACATTGTTGAAAGCAGCCCACTAAGACTTTTCTGAATTAATTTTTTTTTAAATTCAAAAACAGCTCCACATGTTCAAATGAACTTGATCGTGAGCCAAAGAGACAGTAAGCTAGTCTCAGCCCTAACTGAAGCAGTGCTACACCTTTTTTTTATTCTGGAGCTGAGGAATATGACATATTATATACACCAGTGAATTGTAAAGTAGTTAATTTTCTGTGCATCTGATAGCAGTGATCGATTAGGCTCGCTCCTTACAACCGCCTCACCTCCTTTTTCCCTCCTCCTTGCTCCCTCCCTATCACAGAAACAGCTCAGACTACAACATCCATCAAGTCACATACGCAAGTTTAGCAAAGAGCTCTTCACAGGAGAGCAAGCTGAGCTTTGTGTTTGCGCCACATTTAAGTATTACAGCCAGTTTTGCCCTGTGCAGCTCTGAATCAGGCCATAATAAGATTTCCTATCTCAAGCTCTGTTTTATTTCACGTTATGTTTGAGGTGGAGGGGGAAATGCAGTGGGATTCAGTGACAGCTGAAACTCCCTGCAAGTTGTTTAAAATTTTCCCTAATTATTTCCCATCAAATTTATCTTATCCTTTTCCCATTATAGCAGCATTCTGAAATACTTTAGTAAGATTCAGTGACAATCTCACTCATTTAACATCTTTATTTTTTTCTAAAGGAGGATCCAATATAATTTCACCAGTCTTCAAAGTTCATACTTTCAAAGAAAACCATGAAGGCACAGATGAATGTGTCTTTTTGACCTTCAAATCTCTGTATTTCGAGTAAGAAGCAATGTTATCATGAGCAACATGCATCTGACAGGATTTGCCCACAAAAGGAATAATAATGATTTATGTTAGCAGTGTTTCATAAACTGGTACATGCTTGGGTAGACCAAATTATATATAGCTAGGCATATACCAGTTTAAACTAGAATTAGACAAATCTCAGTAGGTGCTTCCAGAGGGTATTATTATTAGCCATTTTGATTTAAAAATGAAACTCATCTTTGTCTATATACTACACCTACTATGATTTATTTTTCTTTGGTGTTTTCCTCCTTTTGATTCAGGAGGTTTAAATTACTGGAAAACACATAAGAATATACTTTGATGTAACGAAATCTTCACTCATGATGTCAAACTACACATCTAATGTCACAGCCTATCTGCAGTGTAGCATCTGACATGAATCCTACTTTTTCCAAAATGTGTTTCTCCCACACTGTGGCAAAATAGGATAAATGAAATATACCACAGCAGAGATACTGGAAGAATTCACTTCACATATGCAGTTGCTGCCCTGGGACAGCTGAGTAAACAGCTTGCAAAAGTCTGTTTGGAGGCTGCCAGCTAGTTACGCCCATAATTTCATCTCTATTAACAAAAACAACTCAAACTGTCGCAATGCCCCAAATTGATTACTGAGCATCTAAATTATAGTGTTGCTTGAGTAACCCTCTGCAGCAGCAGGGGCTCTGTTTTGATACCCATTCAATACTTCCCACCTTGCTGATTAGTAGAATATCCATCAAAACCAGCAAATGCATAGGAAAAGATACAGAGACGTTTTGGCAATATTACCCCATGACTGACAGAAAAATAGTTGTGTAATACTGTTCAGCATAGTGAGTCAGAATAACAAGTCTTATAAATATGTCCCTCTGAGCTGGATATAGGACAATCTGGGGAATGAGAGTGATCTGGAGGGGGGAAAGTCCATAGTAACTGTTTCTGCAAATAATGCCATGGTCGTGTTCAAATAGCTGGTGTTTCTGATGTGGTGCTCAACACCAGATTGTCAACACAGATACCTGCACAGCCCTACTGAACTTTAAGGTGATGGGCTGACAAAAACCAGAAGGCTGCTTTGACTGTGATACCAGAACCGGAATGGAAAGTAACAGCTTGCTGGTGACCCTCTTACTAGAAATCTGAGAGTCTACCTGAGTGAGTTATTCCACACTAACATGAGGGTCAAAATGTGGCCAGAAACGAGTATCGGCAGCTCTGCTTTGTGACTGTAATGCACAGAAAGAGCCTACCAAAGTGTTCACTAATAAAGAAGGAAACTCGGTGACACACATCAAACTGCCAATGGAAATTATCTGGAGTAGGGGTAAATACAAAATAAATGCCTGGAAATTATCAAAGAGTGGCTTCAGTAATTTTCCAAATTAAAGTGATGACTTTGTAGGCTTTTCATATTTCAGTTCAATTTCTATTCTCCCTTTAAAGCTTCAAAAACCAAACTAAGCAAAAAATTCTTGCATGAGGACTCCACAGATTCACATAATACTTCAAACTTAGGTTAGTTGACTGTGCTGGATGAAAAAAGGCTTCACTAATGCAACATCACGCTAAATTATAGAATCAGAAATTTAGGCCAAGGAAACTCATATTTGTTCTTGTGGAAACAATATGATGGCTACTGTGTACTGCAGCAAAACATACATGCACTGCAATACATTTAGGCATGGTATTACATTTAAGCACACGTTGTGATACGATACATTGAAATTCATTATTGTGAATGTATCAAGTCCTTTGTAACATGTAGACAACTGGGGAACTGCAGATACCAAGCCAGCCATATGTTGAGAATCCCTGATTTCAGTACTGGTTAATACAGCATAAGCATAAGCAATCTATGCTTCAGCAAAATATGAATGACCATCACTCTCAATATTTGCAGCAATTTCCAGTTCTTTTGATGAACTGCCCTTATAAAAATACTTATTTTTATTTGTACTGAGTTTGATTAAGTTTTTAACTGCAAAAGACTTGGCAAGACAAATGAAGACTTCAGACAAAGATTTAAAAATTATGCATTCAAAGAAACATGCTCCCTCCTGTTCAAATTTGTCTTTCCACATTGTCTTAACATATTAAGAAATCTTAACACATTAAACAGAAATTGTGCAATAATTTTAGAGATTAATGACAAGAGTGGGAGAAGACAATGACTTTTCTTTGAGAAATTATCTGGAGGCACTTTGCCTCCAGTCTCCAATTAAAAAGAAACCACAGAACACCTTTTATCTTCCCCTATTTCAATTTCTTCCTCAAAATACTGTGCTAAAGCAGCATCCTGGACCAAAAAACAGGAATGAACTAGATAACATGAGCAATCTGGGTAATAGGCTTTACATAGTCCACAGAATTCGAGCATGACTGTGCTTATTTCACAAACGCTACATTACATTCTGAATTGTATAGAATATGTGCAAGAGGTGCAACAAACTGAGCAGAATTATGTATGCCTCTGCATGTATCATTCCCACCAAAACCAATTTTCTGGGCTATGTTATGGTTCTCCAATACAGATGTCCCATGCAAGCCCAAGATCAGCCTGACGTACCAGCAAGCATCCCAGAAATTCACTGTTCATACTAATGATGTGACACAGAATTCACATGCATTTTGCAGGTCACCTTGCACATTGCTCTGATGTGGTTTTACATTAGCATTGGAAGGACAGTGAGATACAATATCAGATTGCAAATGATTGTGGCATTTAGGACAGTGAAGGAGAATGGGTGAGTGATTTGTGTTGTCTGATTCCACACAGAGATTACGGAGGTGAACTGCTACACACATATCTAGCAGCAGCTGAGCTGAGCCCCTACATCTTTCCTTTCATGCTTTTATTGACTGGACTCAAGATTGTACATTTATACACACACCTACATGTGTGTGCCTTATTAAGGTATCCCCTCTGACCTGCCCACCTGTAAACCCCTCCTGTGTGCTCCTTTTCAGCCCCCCGCAGGTCCCTTGGACAGGGCTCCTGCGATCTCAGCATCTCACTCTGTAGATGCTGCAAAGCAGTTCAAGGTCACTAGGTGGACAGCAGGCTGTGTGTTATTGCTACCATGGCAGTTCAAGTGGAAATATCTGTGAGGTTCTTCACAAGCCCAAAATTTCCATGAGGTTCACTTCCAAGCGAGTATAGAGTATATGGATAGAGTATGAAAACAACGGGGGCGCTTGGTAATGTTTATAGTTGTTGTGAAGGCAGCAGCTGAGTGAGAGCTCAAAGAGTTGGCACAGGATCTCCTCCTCCTCCAGCCTAGCAAGGAAAAGACATTACAGGAATGGGGGGGGGGGGGGGGAGGAGGCAGAGGCAGGGATCTACCACTGTGGAGGAGCTGAGTGCTTGAACTGTTACAAACATGCTGCCCATCAAGGGTAGGACTGCTGTTGGACACACTGACTGCAGTGATTTAAATGATTAATCAAATTTACAAAATAGGAAAATATGGCACCAAAAAGCTGTGACCCACCCACTCAAACCCATATGTGAAACTATAAATCAAACACTAACTGCCCAGCAAATTGGCAGCTGGCAATATAACCTTACATGCAGTGCCAGCTAAAGGCTTCCTTATATGTTTCGGCTTAACTTTGTTTTTTAAGGTCTTTACCATAAAAGAAAAGCCTTAAAAATATATGTACATGCAGCTGAATTTAAGAGAGAAGAACAAAAATAAAGAAACTCTAAGAGAGCAGCAACGCTACCCTGTCACCTATTATCTCCCACTGCCACCTTCCTGTAAAACCCCGGTGAAAAGACTAAAGGGAATTGGGTTCAAGCATCTCTGCCAATGTATCATTTAAACAGGAAGCACTTTCTGCCATGCAGTAATAAATGTTTCTTGCTGGCAAATTCACTTTTTTACCACCTCTAGCGTCTCACTAGGACTGGCGGCAGACAATTTCACCAAACCTTAAAGCCAGTCTTTTATAGCATCTACATAGTGTCTTCTATTCTAACAGTATTTACAGAAAACACACCAAAACCCCGACAAAACAACAAACCTTTCAAGTTCTCTCTTTTCCAGTGCCATTGGTGAACTTTAATGAGATTCGTGGTCCAAAAAGCGAGTTTTGTTCTGAATTTCCTACTGAATATATTGGCAAAACAACAGCTGTTGTACAGTGCTAAAGCTGTCTCCTACCCACCCCCTGCTTTGGCACCGCTTGCTTGGATGTGTTGATTCATACGTAGGAGAAGGGGAAAGCACTGGATCTACTGGCTGTAGAGCGTAGGAAGGAGGTGCGTCTGCCAGCAAATCTCTAGACTTTGATCACTCCTACTTATTTGCCTCTGTCTCTCTACTGCACTCATTTTGCCTACAGTCATCCCACCTTGGCAAGGATGTTTGCAAAAGCTCATAAGCCAAGCATAGTCAAGCCTAGTTAGTATAGAGATGGGAAACCTCCAAGGAAAACCTAGCTACCGCAGGAAGATATCCAGCTGGCATGCTGCTTTTGTTTTTAGCAAAAAACAGTCACCCATCATTCTGTGGTGGGTGAAGGGGCAGGAATTCAGTAGTGGGAAGCAGTTTTTCCTTTCTTCTGTCAAACCAGAGCTTGGGCCACTTATAACCACTGAAGGACCATAAGAATTTACCTGGAACACTTGGGTGAAAAGAACTATCCAGGTTAAATGAAAATCTAACCTGATTGGTATCCTGCCTTCTTAAAATTATGCCTGCAAATGTAAAATCTAAAAGCCCTTTCCCGCTTTAAGATATTGAATGGATTTGATTCTCAAAGAAGCTACATTTCACCTCAAGAGAGTTTTAGTATAAAAAGTCATACACGCTCACTAAAGGTTTTGCTATGAAACACAACACTTCTCACTCTCTTTGCATCTTGTGTAGGCACTTGGACCCATGTAAGATGCAACATCCCACCATGTGTGCAATAAAGACTGCATTTCATTTAAGTGTCAAAAGTGAGTGCCAGATGCCCATAGAGTGAGACCCAGTGTACCTGGAGCAGTATTACTCAACTGTCTACGAGACATCAGAAGGTGGTCCTTGAAATGTGTGGAAACACATACACATGTTCCCATGCATCTGGGAGGTCAGTATCTATAGGCAGGACTCTATCTGGGAGTTGATGCCCTATTTGCATTAGTATCTAATTAACATATTTGTAATCAGAGCTGCAAAACCATAATTTAATAAAATAATATTTAGTTTACAGTAAGTGCTGCATGTCTATCACACCACTGCCACCATTGCCTTCCCTGCTCAACAGCTAAGTAAACAACAGTGGATGCAATATCTATGGAGTTTGTTCATAACAGTAAGATGCCCTTCCTGTTTAAAAACGTGAAGAATCATTGCTCTAAAGAAATATTTGGGGGATGCCTTAGCAAAGGTTTTTGTTCCTGGCTCATCCTGCCAATATGAACGTCTCCCATTTTATGGGATTCACACCTCTGGTTTCTGTTCTACCACCCACAGTTACTGTAATTTCCTATTACTTCAGCATCCACCCACAGGTTCTCTGAAAAATATATTGGGCTCTTCAGGCACTTAGACACTACTGATGCAAAATAATTACATTAATATATATTTGCATATCCTGCCTTCTCCAGCAGCTCCTGAGCTGGGGCAGCAACAATCTGAGCTTTACCAAGAGTCGCACTGCGACCAACTGAGGATGCTACTTTGGTCCTGGTGGCAGCAGGTGATGTGTGTACAGAAAAGGCCAGCACTGTTCTTACTGGATACATTTTCATTTCCATCAAAGTGAGAAACATTACATTTTCAGCACAGCGTGACTCAGAAGCCCACTTCTTGATAGAAGTGAGACTTTCATTTTGGTTTTGTCTAATCAAAACCATGAAACAGCTACATTTCACCCAATTTGCTCAACACCATGTGAAAGTGTTTGCAACTGTAAACAAAGCATTAAAAATATCATGAAGATTAGCAAGGGGAAGATGGGAACAGCCTGGCAGGATGGTGGCTGACAGCTGATGTTTATTAGGACTGGATGGAGCAGTGAGTTAACAAAACCTGCCACTTCAAAACAACCAAAACCAAACATGTTCCTAGGATCTGAATCCAAGCTGGGAGGGGGAGGGGGCAACAGAGCAGGCAACCCCTCCCTGTGACTGCTTTGACAGCTTTTGCTTTAGAATATAGTGAATCTTAGCACACAATGTACCAGAGCCGCATTATTGAAAACATCACAGCATGTTGAGAGCCGCAATACATATGAGGTTTATAGTAACTCCATATTCCTGAGTAGTTCTTATTAGTAATTTTACTGCAGCACTTGCATTACAAACCTATTATTAATAAACTACCTATTCATAATGCAAGGGCGCCTAAAACAACTCGATCCCTTTCTGTCTAACATAGAGCAATGCGAAGCATGGGAATTATAATGATATTATCACTGTTGCTGTGTAGTAGCGAGGAAAAACACTGACTTTCACTGATCTCAGATTGTTAAAATCTGTAAGTAATTAAAATTAATGTGGAAATTTCTGCTAGACTGCTTAAGAAATGAAGAAGCTCCTTGCTAACTCTGCTGACTCTGATGATAATTTAAAAATTTGCTGAGGACATCAGACCATGAGAAAAAGTGGCATATGCACAGCCTGCCATGGGCTGGCACACTCTCATACGCAATATCGTCTTTTAGAAGCTACAATTTTCACTTGATCTTTTAAAAAGAGCTTTAGCTAAATTCCCAGTTGGGGGAAAAGCATTGATCGTAACATGCAAAACTTAATGGAAACAGAACTTTGACTTAGTGATACCGCAAGGTTATTTTAAAAATCTTTTTACTGGCAAATGTTGCTGGTTATAGGAAAATCTTCCCTTTTGTAGAAATGAAGAATAAAATTGGCGGTAATAAATTAACTAATCACATGAACCAGAACCACAAAAGAAATAGAAAAAGTAGCATTTAAGATTTACCCTCGCAAAAATCATTTGATCCAATTTCAAAATTTGGGCCAATTCAATTGGAAAGAGTGACCTGGTTTTGCTTCCATCCAATCAAGGACAAGAATTTCCAGTAGGGCAAGGGTTGAACCATTTTACTTTTAAGTTTATTTTTCCTTGTTGTATTTAATGTTCTAACCAGACGTCCTACAAAATAAACTACAACAAGCTCGTCTGGACATTTAATAAGGGCCAGATTCAGCAAACACCAGCTAGTAAATTTAGCATTTAATGGGCACAATTCGTTGGCCATATTTTATAAAAAGAAAGACACATAGTCAGGGAAGGATATTACATGCAGAGACGTCTCAGAGAGAAATTGCTAAAGTGCACATCAAATTTCATTTATATGGTTTAATTCTTGGATGTGATAACTATATTGTGTAGAGACTTGCACCATTTCAACTTAACAACAACTATTTTATTTAATATTTCCAAAAAGATAATTCCAATAGAATTATTCCAATGTGGCATTTTCAAACTCTGAGAGAGTTCACCCAGGGACTTTTTGATTTTCGGTCAAAGCAGGACATGGTAAAGACCCAAAGTACCCATTTCCCTTCTGAATGTCATTAGAGTATTTTTGTATTTTATAAAACTTAAACAATTAGATCATCCAGAAGATAATTTTCTTCATTATTAGTAGTATTAATCTATCTCCATTGGTCAAAAGAGCCAAGCTAAAGAAGGTAAAAAGAACCTAGCTAATACAAAGACATTAGGTTTCAGTGTTTTTGTTCCAAGCTGCATGGAACTACGGCTTTACAACTGGCCATGAAACCACACAGCTAATGTGGCCTTCAGGACATGATCCCACTCCCAGTAAAGTCAGTGGAAAGACTTCAGCAGTGTTTGGACCAAGCCTATTATATGAGGTGAATGAGTAATAAGAATAATACACAGAATGATTCACATTTAATAGGACTATTGTCAAAATACAATGGAAGCAGGAGTTTCAGATCCCTTGAATGTCTGTCAGTGCCCATTTTTTCGCCTGATTCTCCCTCTCTACCTCTTGCTGAAAACTAGATGGCAAAGGAAGAGCTGGCTCAAGCTACTGCAAATCACCAACAAATGACCAAACACACAGAGTTAAGGATGATGCTCCTTCCTTAGCATAAGCTAGGTTTTGCAGATCCTGGCAGGGGATAAAGAGAATGCAAAGGTGTTGAACAGGGCCGAAGATGCAAGGTCAGACCTGGGCATTGTGATCAGATGCTCTGGTCAAGACTTTGCACATACACTGTTCTGCACTGCCCCAGTGCATTCTTTAGTCAATCTTAAAGTCAATCTTAAAGTTAATCTTTTAGTCTAGTGTTGGGAACATGAAAGTAATGATAAAGTTTGCTCAAATCAGAGAAGACTGCAGAACTGGGCTGGAGAGGCAGTGCTTTCCCATCTCTCCCACTAGCAAATGTGTTTGCTTGTGTGAGCCTACACTGCCCCCCAAAAATTTGTGCCATAGTATCTGGGCAAATGGTAGTAAAACACAGCTCAGCTAGACATCAGATCCCAGGCCAAATGCGTAACATGGAATTGGTGTAAGAATCAATCTGTTTACCCATTTGCTTTGCTAGGATCAGAGTTATAAACGAGATGGTAAAGATCTTAAAAGGGACTTTCTGAATTCACTTAGGTAGGAAAAGAGAGATTTTCATTGCTTACATTTGAAAGAAAAAAATACATTAAAAAGGAAGAGCATAATCAAGTGCACTGCAATGGATATTTAACAAAGACATTCAAGGAATAACCACACATTCTGCACCTTATACTGTTTTGACTTTTAAAATGCAGTTTTGACAATGCATTGCTTTAACCATCTCTAGTGACAGCAGGTGCTTATAGCCATTGCTTGTATTACAGCAAGGGCTCTTTTAACATCTGAAAACAATAAACAGAGCACTGCAAGGCAATCTATGCTTTCAGCTCTTTTTGATTTAACAACCCCAAGCAGCACTCCAATAGTAATACTGGAATAGGCAAAACCTGACATTATCTCATATTGCTGCCATTGTCTAAATAAATAGTATATCCTGAATTTTACAAAGAGAATATGAATAGTAACAGACTGTATAAAATATTTATCTATGATAGAAAAGGTAAAAGCCACACGATACACAAATGGCTAATGGTGATTTATATAAAGCTCACTAAGTGTAAATGACCCCACTAAATCTCATTATCCTAAGTACAGATATAAATTCCTAGGTGACAACTGAAATGTGGAAATAGCAGGAACATTATAGATCTCTAGTCTCCAATTACTCTAGGTAAAGTATGAAAGTTTTTTTTTTTTAATTAAATGACAAGAGCATCAGAGAAAATAGCAAGTAATATGGTAGGTAAAGACTTTATAATCTACTGCTTTGAACTTCTCATATTAACAGGAAGTGAAATCTGGGTCTGAACTCCACATAATAAACTTGACTTTGTTCCCACTGACATCAGCCCCAGTTTTGCTTCCAACCTTCATGGGAATGGACTAAGTGAAATAACACATGAAACAAATTACGCTAAATATGTATTTACCATATTTTTTTTTAACACAGGCTTTCTGAGGTGCTGAGAAGAGATAGCAGAATTACTGCTGAGACTCTTAACAGTGACAGTGACTATTCAGGATATACACTCTCCTGCATGCATGTGCATACATAAACAAACAAAAACCAGGTACAAATTTTAATATAAATGCACAGCATTCACTCTTTTTAAATTCGTGAGACAGACAAAACACCTAGAACTTCAGTGAAAATGAACGCACGATCACACTATACCCCTAAAGGAGACTCCAGCAAGAATCATCACCTGCAGAGACATCTTCCATATTAACAGTTAGGTTGCACAGATGTAAAATGTACCAGTTTGGCCCATTTTATTCAGCAGCAGCCCCATGAAAATAGCACTTATCTTACTTCATTTCCACAACAAGAAAATTTGTCTAACCTTGTCACCTAAGCACCCTTTATATTATATGCAAGGGATGGGCTCTTCCAGATGATAGTGATTAATCCCACCTCATTTCTGACATTTCTTTCATCCCATCATGCCTGGGACATCTGCACATGGAATGCAGCAAGTCAGAAGGTGTGCCCAGCTACACAGCAGAGGGAGGACTAAGGAGGAGAACCTGGCAGCTACTTTGGTCAGTTATAATTTGCCTGTGTTCACAAGCACACGTTTGTACAGACCTTCTGCATTGTTGTCTAGCCTGAGTAATTTTGCCTAGTCTTGTAAGAATCAAAATTTCTCCTGAAGCCAACAAATTAAAAGAAAAAAGAAACATCTCTTTTTATAAGAAGAGTATAACAGACATGGCTTTTTTTGCATTTCTTTCACATAAATTAGAGAGGAACAACATCACTGGGTTTCTGTCTGTATTGAGGCCGATAAGCATCAGCCTCTCCTGTCCCTCAAAATAAAGCGCGCAGTGGTATTTTTGTCTCAGTTCATATCACAGATATGATCTGAATTTTAGGTGCAGCAGAACAAATCCCAAAGAATTGCAGGAAGGCTACAAGTATGTAAACCAGGATGAGACCAAATTTTGTCTCTATGTATTCAAGCAAGGGTGTAATCAACTTCTATCTACCTTGAGAAGTTCGAATACAAGACACAGCTGTCTCACAGATGCACACAGCAACCTCAACCTATATCTCATGTGCCACTGAGTCAATCTGTCAAGATCAGGATAAATACCCATGAGAAGGTTGCTTTCAATTAAAGTGCCTAACAAGCTCTTCCAGGTAGTTTCGAAACAGACACAAGAGTAATTCTTAAATTGAATTCCCTTCCTGGGTTAACTGCATTCTCCTGGATTAGCCTCTGGCTATCTGTATCTGTACCATACAAAGTTTGCGAAATAAACATCCAAACTCCCCATTTACCATTCTGGCTCTTATATAAACAAGCCTTCTTCACTTAATCACACAGATTGTTTAGGTTGACTTAGTCAAGCCAATAATCTGCAGAGGTTTATTCAGCTTTGGCAACCACTTAGCAATTTGCAAAGAAGTTTGGGGAAAATGAAGAGGGGTTGGGTATGTAAACAGGGCTTTGCTGTCAATTACAAAAGAAATTTGGGATTGCAAAGAAGAGCAGAGATCCAGCCCCCAGAAGGGACTTGAACTGCACAGCACCAATTGCTCTGATAAAGGACAGCTCAACCTGAGCAGCTTTACCACAATTGCATTAACCTGCACCTCCACTGAGCTACGCAGAGGTAGCGAGGTGAGTGCTGCCTGCCTGTGAGCTGGCTGTGAGTCAGGGCAACTACCGTCTGTCAGGCTAGCGACGGGCTTGCAGTCAGTTCTCAAAATATGATTTCAGGGACCTGCCAACTGGAGCCAGGGGCCAAGTCCCACTCGGTTGATGCCCCATTACTTGCAGACTTTTGCCTCCCTTGTTTGATTTTCCCTGAATTCTCCTTCCCCAGGGGAAACCTTAGGTACAAATGCTCCTGCCTGAGCAGATTTGAAGGGAAGGACCAAGTCAGATTTATCCTCCGTTGACTCTTTTAGCACACTGCCCTTTGCATAGGCCCAATCACAACTGCACAATAGCAGATACAGGAGACACCCACTGCTTCAAGACTAAGTAACCCCCAAAACACCAGTGTGGTTCCAAGGACAGGAACTGCTCTACCTCCACACCACCTCACCACTGCTCACAGAGCCAGCACCCGGCACTAAGCTCCATTGGTCCTGGAGCTCCAACAAGGGGAAAGGGCAGACATGAGGCTCCCAAACCTCCCACCATCTGTGCATCCCCCGAAGGGACAGTCAGCAATCAGGAAAAGGCACGGGATGACCACCATCTCTGTTTTTCATAAGGCAGAACTGTTGCTTAAGAGGAAATCATTTTATGGACCATCTAGGCCTGGTCTATGAAACCTTGGCAATGCAGTATTCTAGCCCAACTTTCCTAACTTAAACCTTTTGCCAACAACAGAGATGTTTCCGTGAAACAAAAGAAAAAAACACACCTCATGCATAGTTTAAACTCCCTTATAAAGGGAATGTTTTTGGCTTCTCTCCCAGTTACTCAATATGTGAGCTCTACAACTTGAACAGAAAGAAAAAATAGGGGAAAATAGGGCGACGTATTACAGTTGCATTCCTGCTTTTGCCTTTTGGGGCTGTAAGAAAGAACAATTCATGATTGTTCCAAATAACTATTGTCAAAATACTTTCCTTTTTTTGGCAATGTAGACATTAATTAATTACATCTGTGTGATTCAGGGGGGATCTCTCACTTGCTTGTAATACCTCTGTTACTTGAACTAAACATCATCAGAAAGACATCAGCCCCTGTAATTTGATTTCTGTGCTGGTATTGTATATTTATTCAGTAGCTTTGCAAATAGACTTAAGCTCCCTTGTGTTGGAAATATTATTTACAGAATGCCTTATAAGGGAACAGTTTGAACAGATGTTTGCAAAACTGTGTGAAGTTAAGAAAACCAGAGACCTCTGGTTGAAAATCAAATTAAACTGCTGGCAACATCTGCGTAAGTTTCCCCATTTCCCACCTTGTACTAAGGTCTCCTCTGAAAAAAAAACTGAGCTGGGCTAAATCCAAAAGTCATGAAGAATTCCCAAGTCCCAGTCTCAGTCTCTTCATTAAAAGAGCAACTAATATAGTGTCCTCTTAGGGCAGAGCCTCACAGAGAGGCAAGCAGGGGATGCAGCCCATGCTTAGAAAGTACCAATGCCCTCCTTGTGCCTCTGGGAAAGATACCAGTAAAAAGTAAACTAGAATGAAATGATTTTTAAATGGCAGTGAACACCAGTTAGGGAGTAATATCTGCTGCTCAGATATTAATCAAAAATTAGGCTCAGTAGTCTAAAATACATATCTAGATTATTTCTGCACAAGGCAAACCAACCCAGGTATTAAGGATGAACTGCCCCCTGAAAGTGATTACAGCTTATAGGAGAAGTTTAGTCCAGATTGAATGAGACAGCTAATGCTAGGTGACAAGAGGCACACCTTTCATAGCTCAGCTGGCTTCGACCCTTAGACTCGTCAGTGACACATTCCATGCCCCAGTACCCCAAATTACACCGTCTAGAGGTCTGTGCTGTTTTAAACAGACATATGTGCCATAAAATCTAAGCTGACGTTAGCCTGCACGACATGACCTGATTTGCTGCTGTGCCTTAGCGTACCTGCAGGCTGACATGTTTTAATGCTTCACGTGGCCAAAACGATACAGTAGCTTTTATTAACAAAGTCAATGTCAATTCATGACAAAGAAGGTTGGAACTATTACCCGTACTTAGTTGAGTCCCTTGGGAAAATATCTGAACTGGTTTAGTAATTAATGGCTCACCATAATGCAAAACGATAACGAAGACAAGCGAAGCTTGTGAAGGAAATCACCCTTGAAATAAACGTCTCCTGAGGAGGTATGTTTGTTGTTCAAAACACATTTTCCGCAAATAAAATCAAAACAAACCCGGAAGTTCTGTGCGGGAGGACAGGAAAAGGGAGGGGGATCATATCTGGCATTTACACATTGAAGCCCATCAAATAATGGATGAGGAATCAGAGCTGACATCATGGCATAACCAACAGTCTGGGACCTATTTGCATGTGTTTAGGAACTAAATTCTCCTCTGCTGCTGATGTCATTTGACAAACTTGCACTAGTGATGTGGATTGGCAGGATTTCCTTTTTTTCCACATAATAAACACCCATGGCATACCACAGGCCTACGGCAACCTGGGCATGTCAGGAACACTGCAAGGACGTGAGCTATTGGAGAGGAGAACAATTCGTGCTCCAGGGCTGGGAGCGATGCACAGGCAGGGAGCGATGACACCCGCTGCCATCTTCCGTATGCACGGGCAAGTACTGCTTCAGCCCACATTCAGCAACAGCAAACTGAATGACATCTATAGAGTCAACATATTTAGTAAGCAAATACTATAGCCAGTATGGAAAAGAAACAAACAGGGTGATTCCTCTTTCACCCCTCCAGGCAAAATAGCTCAAGCCACATGAATGCATACAGCATGTAAACTAATTAGGCACGTAGTGCAAAAGCTATGGTATCCAAATACCCCTCTGCATGACATAGGAGTAACCAATGTTGATTTACAGTCACATTTGCTTTCCTGTGCAATTAAATGAATCAGTCTTTTAAGTTTAAAAAATCAGTTAATGATAGAATTGAAGTTTACTGAGATTCTTGTTTCTTTATAGCTTTATTTTATGCATATGTACACAGTGACTATGTACCGTTTTTTAACATCTACTAGAATTATACACTGAAACCTTTAAACCATCCTGACTGCTTCGATTTCAGTGTGCTGTGACAAGGAAAAGCTATGTAATTAATCATGCTAATTCAAATGAGAATTACTTTTTGGTTGAACTAGTGTTTTTACAATTGCCTCCAGACTTTGTGCTTTTCATTAATACTATTAGTGCTATGGAATTACTTAGTCCTCATTTTATATGTGCTTTTCTGTAAGTCAACTAACAAAACTAATTAACAGCTGTGAAAGAGCATATTGATAGAATAAAAATATATACAACTGTTCTGAGAATTCTCAGGCTGAACCCTGTATATCATGAGATTTTCTTAGCACTCCAGGCCCTTTTCCCTAATATAAATAAACGTATGTAAAATTGAAGGTTCTTAAACTTGCCTTTAAGAGACCATATACTTCCTGAACGAACCATTTTTAAATTACACATAAACACATGTAATCAATCTTTACTATGCAGCTAGGAATTTAGCATATGGTTGGGGGCTGATGTTCTTGTTTTTTAAAGCAGGCACTTGGCATCTACAGATGGAAACGCACGAATAGCAACAATAACCTTTTTTTTTGGTCTAAAGCAAAAAGCAAATTTTACAGCATCCTGCAATGACAGCAGTACAGTAAGGGTTAAATAAATCTAAAAGCAGTGGCCGTAACCGGTGAGGCCCAGGCAGAATCTGGATGAACAGCTTCAGAAAAGCAGAGCAAAAATGGGGAACATTTTCTGAGTTTGCTTTGCTGTTTTAAAGATTACGGGACAGAACTGCACCTGGAGGAGACGAGAGCACGCTGAAGTCAACCAAACAGTGACAATTTACATTTGCCTTGGGAATGTAAAACCGGGTATGATTTGCGAGAGCAGCAGAAGATGTTAAGTGTATCACATGCGATATTTCCGAGCGCTCTCCGTTACTGTAATGCTCATACACAGCTCTTCCCAGATAACAGGCTGCTCCACCATGTCCCTAGTAGAGCTCTGATCTGCATGGCACGTGGGCAGAATACTGTGAAAGTTCTTCAAGCACTCCCAAGATGAGCAGGGGACTATGAGCTCACTAGAATTCATTTACAGCTCATCCTGATTGCCTTGAGGTGGGCTATAATGCAACAGAGAACTGTGCATCAGGGCCCGGGGACTTACCCCACTGTTCTCTCTGTGAGAACAGAGACTGGGCAGCTCTCATGTGCTACAACCCTTTCAACCTTACACCCTGCTCCACTGCCTGGGGGCACCGAAGTCTCAGGGAATATCATCTAGGCCAGGGAATTTCATCTGGGCACCGCTGCATCCTTCACACTCTGGAATCCCACCTGCAGCAACTATCTGACCTGCTGACCATGCAGGGTGTTGGTCAGAAGAGGGACAGGAGGGTTATGCAGCAACCAGGCACCACTAAATGTCGCTGTATTCCTCAGCAACAGTCTAATACCCTCTCCTACTGCACGATCAGTGAGCTTGGAGGACTCCAGTACACAATTCTGCACCTGCATGCCTGCTCTCATTACAGAGCAACATAACATACAGAGCCTCATGCACCCGATTTACAGGGATTTGAGAAGTCTATATAAATACAAAAGCAAATAAAACTGGGGAAGACAAAGGATGCAAGTACACATACTAAAAATAAGATTCCTCGAGGCTTCCAAAGATGCATTTAATGATTCTACAGAGCCTCATTTTTTGGAAGCTGCTATAATGCAAGCAGAAACAGATAGATGGTGCAGGAACATCACAGACCAAGACATATCCTGCTAGAAATTACATTCATTGATCCTGTACTAGTGCAAGTGATCACACTGAGGTAGGTTGGCTGGGTCTGTCTGGTAGACAAAAATAATTTAAATTGTCCTGGTCAGAGGCTGTTCCCAGTTAACACCAGTTTATCCATTTCCACCATTCCTCCCAACTTGGGGCATCTCCGTGAACTGCCTCTTTCTAAATTTAGTTCTAGATTCCTAATCCATTAGTTTCTTCAAAGTTTAATTATTTCAAGGGTAAAAAAGAAAACTACTTAAAATCAGTGCAAAGAGGAGAAAAAGAACCTTTTTCAAAGTGAAATCAAAGCTGCAGGAACAGCTCTCAAAGCTGAATATTCCTGTTTATTTACAAAGTGGGTACAAGACAGACAACAGCAGTCTGAGACCTCCCTGGACACCTTGCCAGCTTGTTTTAACGACAGCTTAGGAGGACCACCCAGGCGAGGGTATCGTGGGCTTGGTGCCCATGGAGTCTTTGGCCCTGCTTCTAAAGCTGCCAGCTAAGATGCCAATTAGAGCCAGCAGCAAATCGGACACCTGTCCGAATGAGACCACCAACTAACGCTTTACACGCTGGCTCCAAAGCAGCTATCACTTTCCAGCTCGACTTCTGTGGGCTGGATTTGAACTACTGACCTGGAAGCAAAAGGCTCATTTATCCTTGGGCTGCAAGAGCCGGAATGCCTCCCCCTCCACTTAACGACTCAGCCTTTCCAAAGTCAGACAAAACCAGGACACAGACTTTTGGGAAAGAAGCAACGGCCACCAGAAAATATAATTAAAGTAGAACAAGACCATGCTTTAAAATGCACATTAGGACAAAGGGAGGTTTTGGCGGGAGTGAGGATGATGGGGGAGGTGAGGGGATGCTGACAGGTGGCCAAGGGCAGAAGGAGAAGGAAGGAGAGGGAGGGGAAGCAGAGCACCCGCTCCTTCCGGCAGCCCTGCAAGCTTCCTCTTGCTTCTGTCCCGTAACATTTCCTCTCCTAGAATAGAGTCAGATGCAAGTTACATTGAAGCACAGAATTGGAAAGAAGCACAAACATTTACCCTTTTGTGTCACATTTACTGTGTTCTCCCAGTAAAGGCAGCTTGTACTGCACGTCCAGCTTCCAGAGACTGAATGTGGCTATCTGAAGCACTATCAGGATACTTGATTTTTACCCACAGCTCTCCAGACACCCTTTTCCTTTTGCAGGGTCTTTATACAATTTTATGGCTTTTTTTTCTTTTGCTTTTCTCATTTCTGCTTTATTTATTCCTCTACTTCTATGTAATTTCTCATCCCACTATCACTCTATCACCCAGTCTCATATCTCTCCCTCCCTCTCCCCTCATGCTGCCACAATCCCAAACTCCCAGCTGGGGCAGAGAGGCTGAGAAGTGCAGATGTTAGTATGTACAGACCAGGGCAGCAGCAGCTCTCAGCCTGCCATTTGTGGCTACAACACCTGAAGTAAGTCAGATGTTGTGGGGACAGAAAAACAGAAATTAATGATGTTTGGGGAAAGCACAGAGCAGAGATAAAAGAGCCTCTGAGCCCCTATTTCTACAAGGCACACACACACACACTATCCTACCTGCCAACCCAGGATGAACAAGGTCTTGGATCGGGTAAGTGAAAAAGAGAAAAGGCTCTCCAAACTTCTTCATCTGCCTCACCAGCTCCTACCTAATATTTCTGTGCTGGGCAAGGACGAGGGCACTGAATGAGCCACAAAGTCATTCTAAAATTGTCACAACTTTACTTTGGTAACACTTGTGGTTCAAGCCACTGCCTGTGAGAAAAAAAAATCAAAGGGAAAAAAAAGCCCAATGTGTGAATAAATCCTGGTGCTGGCTTGATCAGAAGCTTTCTGCAGCAGAACATAGCACAGATTGTCCTGCTACTAGAAACATCAGATGGCATACTGTCTGACCTCAAGGTTATCAGTGGCTGCCTCAGCGGAAGAGTTTGATAGCTAAGATAGGAAGAGGCTACTCCTCTCAGTGTGGGTCAAGGGGAGTGGGGGGTTCACTGCTACATGATGTGGAAAAGGCGACAAGAAGGTATTTATATTTGGGACAAACTCATTGAGAACTCATGGAGCACTGGGAAGCCAAAGCAGCTAGAGGCAGCGTGTGATGAAAACAGAGCCCTTCTGGCTCCCACACTGGGAGGTGAGGCTGGGATGGATAGTCTTGTTTGAAATAGCAGCTGCTCCAAGTCTACCCAGGTTTGTGAGCTTGGAGAGCCTTGTGGAAAAAGGGCGAGAAGGGCTTGCTCACTAGTCAGGTTTTTCCAAGTTCTCAGAGCTCTAATAATGATGGTGGGTGAGGAGAGGCGATTTGCCAGTGTACCCTTGGCAGCCTGTTTATATGGCCTTTAAAGTTAATACAAGGAATGGGTAAAATATGAACTTACGTACGGATTTAGCAAATCTCGCACTCCTTCAAACACCCCTTTGCTATGTCACCCTTCCACTGCTGAGCTCTCCAATGCGCCCACCAGAATCTGCCATACTGTACATTTGTAAGAGTTCCCACTAGGTACAGAGGTGATGCCAATAGGAAGCCATCAGTCTTTATAAAGTTGAGTCACATCTTTTCAAACGAATGACAGGGAAAAAGCCCTTTGATGGGCCAAATGCTGGCATAAATCCTGAACATCAGTGAGTATTACAAAGGGGCTGCTCAGGATTTATGCCACATAAGTCAGAGCAGAATGAGGCCTGATAACTGTTTGTTTTTTTTTTAATGAAGGCTTTAAAATAAACCATATGGATTTTCACTTTTATTAAATGTGTAAAGAGGTCTCTGAAGAGCAGTTTGTAAAAGCAGAGGAAACTGTATACTGTGCATCAGACCATACAGTAGAGCCAGGAATGCGTCTAGAGCCCTGCAAGAGGCATTCAGCTCTGCAGGCAGTGCCCACAGTGGCTCTGGCCTGGGCAAAAGCACTGTATTCCTTTAAGTACAAACTGGTGCACCATGTAGCAGAAAAGCTGTAGATTCAGCTGTGTTCTTACCTCACTTTCCCTTCTGCAGTGACCTCATCCTGTTACAATGCCACTATTCATGCAGATGGGGTAGAAGACTGCATACAAAAGTTTCATTTAGGCACATAAACATGAATATTTAGCCTGTTTGATTAGAAATGAAAGCCAAATACTTCTACTTCTTGCAATCTGCAAGAGACATTTTTTTTCTTAGTAATCCTGATCTTACAGGCCAGCATTGAAAAACAATATAATGAACCACATGTAATAATTCCTTTGATAATCATGTTACTATCCTTGTCCTCAGTGATCTCACTGAAGCTTCTTTTGCTTAAAAGTATTAGCAAGAGAGGGAAAGATAGCAGATGCAAGCATGCACCAAGAGAAGATAGGAGATAGATTTTAATGTCCTACTGTTGAACTTTGTGAATCTTGGGGTGTGAGTGCTTACTCAATATGACTTGAATCAGTCACCTGGTTGGGAAGTCTCAGATGCCCCCAGTCCTGTGGTGCCACCAGAGAGCCATTCAGAGAACCTAACCCCAGGCTGTAATTATCTCTTAAATTAAGTGCTCCATTAACTCTATTAGGAGCTTTTGCCTCCTGATTTAGACAGGTGCCTCAAATCAGGCTATATAAACAAGCCCCAGTTTCCATAGCTAGACCTGACACTCCACCAATTTCAAATGAAGAAGATGAGCAATTAAATAATTTTGCACCCTATTTCCTCTGCTGAGCAGTTCTCAACCTTAGTTCCCTCCCTGCCTGACAACATCTCAGTGTTGATTCTGAACAACTCCATGGGGCATAATCATTTGTGTTGTCTATATCTCATGTACTTGGGTGGTTACCACTGCAGGGCTTAGGTGTTCTTACTGAATTGCACTGCTCATGGTCTTTGCTGTATCTCTTTATAATAAAAGAGTTTCTATCACATGCTGCCCTGTATAAGCAATCACACAACACAGCTGGTGGGAGCAAATCACAGGAAAACAGGACTATTTACAGTAATCATGACACTTGTCGCTGCTCCAGAGTAAGAGCACTCCAGTTTTGCAGGGATGTCCAGTAACACTTAGAGCAAATAAACAGATCACGATTTACACTCATAGTTCATTCACCATGACAACTATTCATGTGTGGCCTAATTATAAACATATTAAAAGTAAAAGGAACTATTTAATTTGACTTGGGTAGTCCTAGGGGTTGTTCCCTTCACTGATACATATTTTTTTTTGCCCTCTTCAAGTGACCCCTGATGCCTTTCTATGCTCACCTCACCATGTTGCACTGTAACATGTCTTAGCAAATTCACATTCTCCTTCAAAGGCCACATTTCCCCCCCCCCCCATAGCTGAGATTGGTCCCACATTTCTGCCTTCCCTTTTGAACGTTTCCTTGGTTTACATCCTTCTTTGAAGGACTTTAACCTTCATCCTCCCCAGCTTGTTAATGAAAACAGAGAAGTGAGATGATTTTCTGTCCTGTGAGCAGTTCGGGGACAGAAATGTTCACCACAACTCAGGAACTGTGGTCTGTCAGCACTTTAGGCATTGCTTGCCAACACTGGCTAGGGAATCATCAAAATATTTTGCCTCTCCTCCCTGCTCTCCATCCATGGTAATCTTTTGCTCCCTTCCTAACTACAGTCTTGCATCCTTAGACAGCCCCATCAACACCTGGAATCCACCATATCCTTTGCAGCCAAATCCCAATCTCCTGAAGTGTCTCAGGGTGATGCAAACATTGCCCATACCAAGATAATAATAGCTAGCTCCCAAATGGGACTTTGATGTCCATGGAGACTAGGACCCAAAGCAGACTGAGGCTGAAAATGGGTAAGCGCCAATATGAAATATCCTGCTGTGATTCTGTCATGGTTTAAGCCCAGCCAGTAACTCAGAACCACACAGCCACTCAATCACTCCCCCTCTTCTACCTCCCTCTGCTCCCGGAGGGATGGGGAGGAGAATTGAAAGAATGGAACTCCCACGGGTTGAGATAAGAACAGTCCAATAACTAAGGTATAACACAAACCCACTGCTGCTACCACCAGTAATAATAATGATAAGGGAAATAACAAGGGAAAATACAACCGCTCACCACCCACCAATCGATACCCAGCCTGACATGAACAGTGGTCTCGCCCTTCCAGGTAACTGCCCCCAGTTTATATAGTGGGCATGACGTGCTGTGGCATGGAATACCTCTTTGGTCAGGTTGGGTCAGGTGTCCTGTCTCTGCTTCCTCCCAGCTTCCCCTCCCCCCTGGCAGAGCATGAGGCTCACAAAGTCCTTGGTCAGAGTAAACATTACTGAGCAGCAACTAAAAACATCGGTGTTATCAGGGTTGCTCCCAGGCTGAAAGTCAAAAACACAGCACTGCACCAGCTACTAGGACTGAGAAAAATGACTGCTACTGCTGAACCCAGGACAGATTCACCTGCTAAATCACAGCTCTTACATTTTTTGCTTCCTGTTTGCAGTTTTCCCACTTACTGTCAAGGAGAGACAGAGTTATGATGAGAAAAGAGAACAGCAGATTTGGACTCTGCAAACCAGATCTGAGAGGAGATTTTTGCTATAAATTTGCTAGCCAGTTAATTAAACACATCTTTACAGGGATCCGAGTAGCTATTAATCTCAAACCAAGGATGTTTAGAATTTTACAAGCTATTTAGTTTGATAATTTACACAGACTCCTTCAGCTGTCTTGCTGAAGCACATCCACCAGTAGCATTTATGAATTCATGTTTCTGGATGGATTCTGCATCCTTTTACTCCAGAACAGTGACAGTGTCACAACTTCTGTAAATAGTCTCATTTTACTGTAATTTGCTCTCACTGGCTGTGTCGTGTGACCGCTTGTACACAGCAACATGTGATAACTTTTCTGTTATAAAGAGATAGAGTCACAAAACGTCCTTTTCCTTTCATGTTTGCCAGCATATGCTGAGGCACTGAGGGACACCTAACCATGTGGTGTCCGTTGCAAATCAGCTCTCCTTCTTTCCTGGCTAGCGGGAAACATTCACTGGCTCCTTACGCACATTTTGGCATCTGGTAAAGGTTTAAGAATTCCTCATCTTCCACCCAGAGAATCATCTTTCAAATCGAGATGAACTCTCAGAAGATGACAACTCTGACCCAAAAAGTATTTCAAATGCTGCACTTTGCAGAACCCTGATTGTTGCAAGATTCCACTCTGATGACTAAGAGAATGTTTGGGAAGACCCTGAAAAGTGCAAAAATGAAAAACCTGGCGTTGTTACTCCATGTAAATTCATCCCTGACAGATTAGATTTTACCCAGTGGCACTTTCAATTACATGCCTCAAATAAGGTTTTAATTTAGATTTAATAAGACAGTTATTGCATGCTAATTAAATAGTAATGGATTATTAAAAACATATTTTCTGCAGGTTTAACAATCCTGTAGTATGCACATCTATCCAAACCTGAATACACATGGTTTTAATCAGTCACTGGAATTAAGTTAAAACATAATTGCTGAAAGTTGAAGTATGTGATTGGACTCAAGAAGACAATTACAGTATGTCTATTACACAAACATGGATTTGATGGAAGAATTAATAGGCAATAATTACATTTATCTGCTAAATGATTGTATTGATTTAAAAGTATGCCCGTGACATATGTATTAATTGAATTTAAGAATTTAAATGAAAAAAAGGATATAAAAGCACAACTATATTATATTAGTTATATATATATTAGCAGACTCATATACAGGACAGGACAGTGAATTGCATTTCTTTCAAAAATTATTCTTAACTAAAAGACTTTTCAGTATTCTTAGACACAGATTTTTGCTTAGAAGTAGTGTAGTGCACTTTTTACATAGTGTCTGTTAACAAAAATATATCTTTACCACTTGCCAAGAATGAGGTCACATTTTCAGTCTTTGGCCAATTCCTTAGCCAATTGGAGTCTACTTCTGAAGCATGTAAAACTATTTATCTTTCAAAAAATCTGGCAGTCTCATTGAACACTTCTACACATATTGATGCATTAGGTACCCCTAGCAACCCAGTAAACAGAAAATAATCTGGAGGATTATCTGAACTAATGACAAGATTTAATAATTACAGGTATTTTAATTAGCAATGGTAAAGACATCCTTAAAAGAAATTGATTGTTTAGTGACCAACTGTTCTTTGTTGCTCCAGCTCACAGAAGTCACAGTAACCAGCTCAAGCCCCACTTAAGTCCTTACCATGCCTGAGTTCATGCCAAGAGGATACAGGCACTAGAGGAAGCCAGCATCCTGATACTCTTAATTAATACTTGGAATTGTAGAGTAACAGTTGCTGAAGCAAACTATATGCACTGAAACTATTACCAGCTTTTTAGGATATTTTAACATTTCTCTGCACTATTGACATAAGCCTACAAATATAAAGCAGTCAAGTCCATCCTTCTGCAGTGCAGGAATTACCAGTTTTTGTTAATCTATTCAGACTTTCTGCTCTTTGCAGATCCCTCACAAAATCTCTCACAGAACGATCAGCTTGGGAAGGGAATAATACCCTTTTAGCTGCATCAGCACAAAAGTGGAAACAAGGACTCTCACAGCAGGAACTCCCTGTTAAATACCCTGGCACAAGAGATGCCAGCATAGCAGTAGAAAACTAATCACATCGAAAAGGAAAATTCATTTGGTGGTCTCACTGCACACGTCAGTTGTGAGCACTCTAAAGCTGCTCTCTGGTTCTGTGCTATGGCAGCAGGACAACCACTGGAAAAAAAAAGGTGTTGCAAACCAGACTAGAGGTACCTTGGCAGGCTGTGTGGGTGAGCTTGCATTGCTCCTGCCAGCACTACAATTATTAGATGCTATCATCCCCCTGCATTCACTAGTACATGCAAACTTTTAAAACAAACAAGCAAATCAACCACACAATGAAGTAATGGGGTGGTTGCATCTCTCCTGGCATGGATACAACCTCATTAATCTGATAGCCACGCTACTGAAACCAAAGCACAGAAAACCCAAAGTCAAACAAATGAAAATGCATAGACTTATTCTTGTACTCACTCTCCCAGACAGCATAGGAAAGGAGAGACACTACAGAACATTTGCAGCGGTATCTATGAGATGACAAGCACTTAAAACCATTCCACAACACAAGCTCAGAGCTAGCACTTGTGCCAAGTTTCAGTGACATGCTTCAGTAACACAAATTGCTTACTGTTGGGCTTCATTTAACCATCCTTTTTCTAGCAGTTCTCTGAACTATGGATTCTTCTTCCCAAGAATACAAAAAGCCCAAGGTATGAGTTCACTGCTAAAGAACGAAAGCATCTCAGCAGCCCAGGCTGCCTGGTGATTTGCTGAGCTCCTCTGCGCCAGTTGTGAGTTTTCTTCTAATTTAACTGTTAAGGTTTAAGCTAAAAAGAATCCACTCAGTGAAGCTCTGTATCTGTGCAAGCATGATCCTAATCCAAGCCAGGAAAAACTCTCAAGTATGATTTTTTGTTGTCTAATTGAGGAAAAGTGGCGCTCCTAAAACACTACAGTGTTTGCAGTAAAGATTGAGGTTATTTGGGTTTTGTAGAAATGCTGTGGTTTGGTCTCACCTTTAGAAGAGATGTAACTAAAATGCCTTTTTTCACTTTTTATGAATCACTAGACAGGCAACAGGCTTTTTCCCACAGAAACCCACATTTGCCTCAGTGCTCTAAAGCAATCTGTAAAACTTGCCTCTGTCGCTGACTAATTATTACTGTTAAGCAAATGTTTTTCTAATGCTTATATCTGAAGCCATCTGACAAACTATAATTTGTGACCAGCCTTTGTATTTGGTAAGAGCCTAACATGGCAGAGTCAGAATCCATTCATTAGCTCTGGCAGCCAGCTCCAGCCTTCTGTGCAAGGAGCAAAGATTAATGCAGACATTGTACTTGGGGTGGGCCTCGTACTGCAAACCCCATGGTTTCAGCTTCATCTACAAATCCAGAATAGTTGGTGTTTTGTCTTTTTTTTTTTTGCTCAGGAGTAACACTATTAGTGAGTTAAAGCAGTGATATTTGTAAAGAAACTTAACCATGTAAGACATCCCTGATTTTTTATATCACATACATATAAACTAGGATATTCATCCTGTTTAGTTTAAATTATATGCTACTAGCTGATCTCCACCCCTCAAAATGCACTGGGACAAATTTTTGATTGGAATGTGACTGACAGGGGTGGGAAAGGAAATGTTCCAACATAGTAATGAGAATAACACCCAAATGTGAAATAGTAGCATATTTCCAGCAAACAAATCGCAACTGATGAAATTCAGGCATGTCCTTTGCTTTGTCTTCTTCAGGATAGGCAACCCTGTACTGTACTTTCCTACATTTCCAGTTTGTACTTTGTGTTGTCAGCTAAGAATTTACTTCTGGCTTTTTGAGGTGGTTTAATTTATGACATACTTTTCATCTTAAACATTTGTTCCTTACTGTAAATTTATCTTTTGACACTGAAGCTCATGCTGTTAGGGAAAAGTAATTTAATTGAGCAATTTAAAGCTTGATTCCCCAAAATACTTGAGCACCTGCTTAATTAGATTCTGAAATCACACACTGAGGAAGCACAAAGACTCATAGTCTAACTGTGAACTGGGATGCTTATTGTCTGGATTCTTTATGTTTTAATTTCACCCTACATCTGCCATCTATTAGCCAGGCATAATATGTAAACAAAAGTAAACATCATCTAAATTGAACTGTAAATACAACATATGATTATTCTGAATTAAAATTTAGTAGATTGCAAGAAAATGAGATATTCCAAGAATATGATGCTTAAACTATCCTTTTGAATGCCCTCATTTAGCTTAAAAGCAATACAGAGATAGCATATCTCTTTCAGAGCTCATCAATGACACCAGACAGACTACCATGTCTTCAATAGCATCTTATTTTACTGAAACAAAAGGACTGAAGAAAAAGAAGGCATTCAACTCCATTCCTCCTTCAATATAGAAAATAAATATTCTCAAAAAGCATATAATTTGGAAAGAAATTGTCAGCAAATTATGAGCTTGTCTACAATTTCTTAAATTATGTGTTTGTTCATAATTTCTTTATGTGTGGAATTGATAGGAGTTACACCACTGCAATAAATTTACCTTTTCTCTTCCTTCTTCAAAGCAAAAGAAATTAAATTCCAGTCACAGTTATACCTTCAGGGAATCTAGGGTTTCACTAACACAATAGCAGGGAGTTTATACAGTTCAAGACACCCCAGGAAAGCCATGAATAAATGCCAAAATATCCTATTTCTTTACCATGTATCTCGTAGCTTTATTTCAAGCAAACTTTATATACAGGTTCCTGTTACTTTGAACTCAGTTTGCAACACTTGAAGTGTATCTGTAAAGTCTAGAGTGTTCCCTTATTGTCCCTCTGCATGCACACCCCCATCAGTCCCTGCATGTAAGACTCCCACCATCCTAAACAGCCTCCCCCATGGGTGGGGAATCTTTCCATTGCTCAGGGCAGAATTAATGTGTTTGGGAGGCCAAAAAAGCCCCACACCTTAGTGCTATCCAAGAATAATGCCCAAAGAAGTAATAGCTGCATCCCCTGTGGCCACACGAAATGACATCACAGGTCCTTCTAGACCCAGAGCTGCCGGTTCCCCTGGGCCTCGCCAATTCAGAGGTCTTCCTGAATTGAACATACAAGTGATTTCTGCCCTCCAAACATGACCAAAGCCATTAATCATGACCTCATGGTACACAAAAGGAGCAGAAAGAAATAGAAAGTGCCAAACTTATCTTTTAAGTGCCTTTTGCTCTTTCCAAGCATTTCTAATAGAGGCAAGACAGTGCCTAGTTCTCCACTCCTGTTCTTTTAGCAATCGCCAAAGAGGCTACATATATGTACATTATTACAAAATGAAAGGTAAGAGGATTGATCTAAAAGCATCAGAAGTCAAGAAAGCTGAGCTTTTAAGCCGATGAGGTGTCAAAGCCTGCTCAACATTTACACTGTCATAGCAGAGCTCAGAGCATGGACTTGCTCAGGAGTGGAACAGGGAGCAAAATTAAACTGGGAGGACCATATGTCCAGTGAAGTTCATAGAAAGGCTTTGTGCATGCCACAGTGCATCAATAATACACCTTTTGTTAGATGTAATAAAGTCTTGGCAAAGACAGGTGATGACTCAGGAAGCACAAACAAATAGAAAAAGTTCCTGAAAAAGTAAGCAAACAACTCCAGGCTGTTTCAAGTTTAAAAGAAATATTACCAAAATCAGAAGCAGCATCTGGAAACTTGTCTCCCCACCACCCCAACTGAATTCTGACTGTGCTCCATCATTGCTCAGAGATGGCTTTAGCAAAGTCCAAAGGCCGTCAAAGACAGTTTGGAGCTCCTATCCTCAGACAGCTCATGGCTCATTTCTCCCCTGAGGAAGCTTCTGAATATAGAGCAGAAACACCCTCTACGAAATTTCCAGAATGGAAACCAAAATATTTCTCTGAGGCTGCTTTTCCTCCACTCTTGAGCTGGTAACCTGATGTGCACCTTCTCACTTGAACTTTCTTCTCTGGGCACTGGTGTAGGCACAGCCTATTGGGTTGCTGACCAGGTGGAGGGTCTCAGAGCAGCCAAAGTGGCTGGCTCACCTCTGAAAGCAATGCAGGCAAATCTGATTGATTCTGCCCTGTAAACAGACCATGAACACAAGCCAGACACAAGAAGGTACCACATCTCAGCTGTCGGAATGTTCAATTTAGCTACCATCCCAAGAGTGTGTCTGACTGTGCCTTAACAAAAAGGCTCCACCATGCTGCATGGGGGAGTGTTGAAAACCTGAGCCTCTGTGGGTGCTGTTAGGAGCTGACACAGGAGGCATTAGCTTCGACTGTGCTGTTGGGTCTCACATTGCAAAAGGGTGTGGAGATGGCAGCCAATGTGGAAAGCAGTGGTCAGCGTTGGGCGTTCTTCATCTCCTAAGCGTTGCTAATGCATGGTATTGAAAACAAGGTCAAATACGTGAAGTCAAAGTCATTTCAATGTGTTCTGGAGGGGGCTTTTACAGTTACCATAACTGAAAATGTAGCTTTTCATATTGGTTTGAAGAAAACAACACATACACTACTAACAACTTAGAGTCATCAAAAAAGACTAGGCTGTTAATATATCACATTGACATGTCTCAGTAAAGCTTTGGAGACAGAAATAACAGTGGAAGACAGTCAGGTTTTATGGTGGTGGTGTCCCTAGGCCAAATCTATCCTTCACAAAACTGTGCTGACACCATTAAAGACACTCCAAGGATGAATTAGACTCATTACATCTTACATTACATAATGAGATCTGTACAGGGGAATTTCTTACAGTTTTACCATTATAGCTTCTAACATCAAATAGGGTTTGTACATCCCTAACTTAAAACAAAGTTTCCAAATTATTTTAAGGCAAACATCACCTAGACTACATAAAACTAATATATGAAACAGGTTTCCAAAACATACATGCTTCAGTCTTTGACCTGGGCTGTTTCACAGCATTGCTATCTGCTGTCAAATTGCAGCCAAAGTCTCACTCAAGACAAAACTGTACTTCCCAGATGGAAGAACTGAGCCCTAAGAAATGAGACCAGAAAAGCTACTGATACCTAGAGATCTCCAGAGAACAAAAAGCAAGTATGGTCCCCATGGCCGACAATAAAATTAGACATTCACACACTGAAAAACTCTTCCCCGCAAAGCTACTCTAGCAAAATAGCAAAAGCTATTCTTCTAGGTACCAGAGAAATAAAACGCAAGACACAGCACTTGTCCTTCCTGCTATGGGTTAAACCTAGGTGAAATGGGGTATATCCAATGAACCTGAAGGAGGAGGTTTAGTAAGACTTCCTGTACAGTTGCAAGCCTTGTGCTGCTTTCAAACCTCCAAAATAGAGCTCATCTTGACTTTGTAGAGGTTGGTCATTCTCCCAAATTTGACACAGTCATAAATCCAAGACACTGTGTAGCCAGGCACAGAGTTGGTTTTTTTTTTTTTCCCAAGGATGAGAACACATCTGAAACAACACACTTAGACAGTATGGTATTATTTACTTACAGCTGACTTAGGAGATCGGGTAGCAGCCTCAGAAATTATCCCAATTATTTGAAATTGCAGTATAGTGTAAGAATTCTGTCAGGAGAGATGTGCAAGAGGCAGAGCACTGGGAAAAATTAAGATGGCTTTATTTTTTTTAATAAAGCAAAATGAATCAAGGCAAGTATTCAAAAATAAGTTACTAAAAACCATTTTATAAACTAGCTTTAAAATCTCTTAATAGCATTAGCTTACCTTCTGTTGTGTCTGAAGAAATATATATGAACCAATAATGTTCTCATGAGATTTCATTACTGAAAAGGCTCATTAGAAAAGGCATTAAAATACTAATTACCTCATAAACTATTTAGTTGTGCACCCACTGGGATAGTACTTACGAGTGCTCAAGCTCTTCATAGATCCAGCTAATCAATTAATGCTCATTACAGCCAGAAAGAGTATGCAGACTGCAGCATGCAGGAGAAATAAATAAGTCAGAGGTTAGCAAAGAAAGTGACTTGGCTGTAATTGAGCCTTCCTTTGTAACACAACTGTTGTCTGCTACGATTTAATTTTAATCAGCCTTTTTGGTACTTCTGGTAACGTGACTCTTCTCCATCCAAGAATCTCAGCTATTGTTATTGCTCCTTAAATTACATAATTTATTATGGGAGATACATCCAATGCTACGTGGAGATTCAAGCAGACAGGTACAGTGTTCACTGATACCATGCTAACATTACTTGCTGGGTGTATAAACAAAGAGGAGAGGGGCTTGGGGGTGCGTCTTGGGTGGTTTTCTCCCTCAAAGAAGAGAAGCAGCCACAGACACACAGATGCACTGCCAGCTTTCCGGCAAGTGCTCACACAGAAAGCAAAACCCAACACCAGCACCTCTGCCCAAGGTTCAGAAAGGGCCAGGCGGTGTCTACCAGTGAGAACTGGCCTCTCATGGTGCTTTACAAACACCGTAGTGGAAGGGGTCCTGCTTTAGACCCCACAGGGACAGCACATACACTCCTTCGCTTCAGGAGCACCAGGACTGTGGACACTCTCTCCTCTCTGGACACAGCAACACAGCATCAACATGCGAAGCACCGGGAGCCTGAACAGAGCCTGCCGGGCTCCTCTCACAGCCTTTTGCCTAGTCTCCTGCAGGGAGGCTCCTGGCACATGCGCTGTCACCATTAGCCTTGCCTGGTCCATTGCTCATGATGCTAACATCTCACTGAGAAACAAAGGATGGAGATTGACCTGCAGGCAGCCCATGACTCCAGGCAAATGCCATTTCTCAGCCACATGCACTTCATGATTCCTCCTGTCCAGTAACAGCCAGGAGGCTGGCCATGTGCTTCTGAAAGATGTACACTTTAGGAAATGTAGCCCTCGGCACAACTTACAGCATCTCTGGTACATCCAGGACTTAATCACTGTTGCTTATCATCCCCTTCATACATGCAAGTCAAGACAGCTTCACTTTTGCTTGAGACCTTAAAAATCTCAGCAGAAATATCTTACATGCTCCAGAGAAACCTGTGTTCATAGTTGTTTTCACTAAGAAGGGGCAAGCCAAAGATGAGAACTATGAAAATAAGGAACTTCAGAGCTACTTCATCCAGCTGCTCATTGCCCAGGTTGTGGTGGTAAGGAGCCCTAGGGTAGCCTAACTCCTCATGCAGGAGGAATGCACATGCCAGATGGGTACTACTAGCTATGTTATCTGGATTTTTGTGGGCAGTATTAAACTAGCATCATATATACCAGTTTTACTAAGGCTACCATAAACACATCTTGAATTTTGAGTGTAGTAGAAAAGGAAGTTTTACTTTCTAAAATATTTAAAATTGGATCAAGCTACCTTGTTTTCTGAAATGAAGCATTTGGGTATCATTGGACAAACCAAATAACCACAAATTTCACTAAGGGCAATTAATTCCTACTTTAATTCTCAGCACTGACACCACTATATACCAGTTTTCAGATAAACCCTAGATTACCTCTGGGAAGTTTTTATGCAACTAACTCAAACATTGCTTGGATCAAATCTCCAATCAAACTAATCCACTTCTAACATCATTTAGATGACTGACAACTCTGCAAATAGACGTAGCAGAACAAATTTCCCATTCTTTGTGAAAATGGTATTCATCCTAAATGTTTGTAAGTGTTTTTTAGATAACACACATGGATTTTCAGATATTTATTGTTCTTCAACATTCTGAAGTATTTCAGGGAAAGTAATTTCTTAACAAAAGATAAGGTAATGCATAAAAAATAGGCAAAGTTAGCCAAACAGGCATAGATAAGATTATGTTGCACAGTAAAAGTGCATGGGATGAAGGAGGGGAAAAACCCACCAAAACCACAGAAGAGAAAAAAAACCTTACACATATACATATGTGCAAAAACATGCACACCTGCAGACTTCCAACAAAGCTGGAGCTCTTTAGATTGTTAGCTGTTAGTATCACCTACCACTGCCTCTTGTTTAAATGAAGTGCTCAGAAAGCCCAGACTTTGTACACATCCAGATACTAACGTTTTGGCAGAATTTTTTAATTTAAGAGGATTCCTAGAAGATGAAGTTAGAGCAATATCTGTTACAAAAACCCAAATACATAGTTTTCTCTCTGACACATACACACACTGCACACCAACACCAGCCTTCAGAGCAGCTGCACACATCCGTCAGATTGAAAGCAGATCAGGACTTCACCCACCCTTATCCTGGGTATCTCCTGACTGCTCTGTTGGCAGCCAAAACAAAGTTCACGCTTAACCTCATGCTAAAGAGTCTCTGTTAACAGTTGGGGAACACAGTCTATCCTCTTTGCATATATTTCTCCTGAACCACAGCAGCACATAAAGCAGACTCTAGTCAAATCTAGTAATGATGC
This sequence comes from Pezoporus flaviventris, assembly GCF_033815535.1. Taxonomy (NCBI): domain Eukaryota; kingdom Metazoa; phylum Chordata; class Aves; order Psittaciformes; family Psittacidae; genus Pezoporus; species Pezoporus flaviventris. The sequence goes on along the minus strand of NW_026892585.1, from coordinate 16,906,543 downwards.
TAGGTATTTTGGGAAGAAAAAAAAAAGCAGAAAGTTGGCACAGTAAGGCAAATGTCATACTTTGGTGTATAGTGGTGTTCTGTCAGAAGCCAGACATATTAAAAATATTTACATAATTTAAAATAATTTGTACAGGTCTAGTAAAGTCTATTTTGGGCTTTGGGCTTTAATAAAAGTTTAAACGTTTGCTAGATCCCATTGGGCTTCATGTGTAACCTTGGCATTTGAGGGCATTATTGAGGATATGCCATTACTAAACTTTTCATATTAGTATGAGCGTGAACTGAAAGACCATAATAAAAATACAACAATATTTCTTGCGACTTGAAAACAGCCCTGGACTTTATGTGTATTTCCAGACGGGAAACTAAAAATGTACTCTGTGTTTGTACATGTATACTTAGAGGTGGCTTTTAGCCTAATTTAAACATTCCAGAATAATGTGGCCTAAATACAACAACATGAATCATCCATCAGTTTCAAAGAAATATCTGGCAATTTTTCATTATGAATCATTAGGGACAGGTACCAATACTTGTCACTGGCTGATACAGGAGAGTCAAAAACTCCTGGTGACTGCTTGGTATGATGAATCAATTATAAAAATCTCCTGATATTATTTTGGGGATTAGCAAAAATTATTTCTCTTTAAATATTATTTAAATACTATGTAATGAACACCTATACAGCAGAAAGGAGAACACCTATAAAGCAGAAAGGAAAAATTAAGTCAGAAAAAGTTCATATAAGATGCTGGCAGAGTTGGCAAAACACCAATGTGCAAAAAGAAGAGGCAAAGATGTACTGTATTATAAATAAAAGGATAACATTAAAAGCAAAAGCCAAAACCAACAAAACGCTTGCCTGGCAGTATCAAACTGCGGAAGGGCCAGAGCTTGCCTAAAGGAAAATCTTGAGGTTCAGAAGTATAAACTAGGTTCTCAGTTTATGTAAAACCCACACAGTTTCTTTGAAGTCAATGAATTTACACAGATTTACAGCAGCTAAATTTTAAAAGCAACCTTTGACTACACCAAAAATGTTGCCTCTTAATTTTTTAAACCTAGAGGATTTTGAAATTCTATTTTAGGCTTCTTATGGGGCTTGTTTCATTTCTGAACACTTATTTTGGAAAAACAGAGGAGAGGAGAGGAGAGGAGAGGAGAGGAGAGGAGAGGAGAGGAGAGGAGAGGAGAGGAGAGGAGAAAGGGGAGAGAAACAGCTATTTTGTTTTAACTCATCTCCACTAGACTGAAAAACAAAGCTACAGAAATCCTGGCTGCTATTTTTCTGTTTTACAAAAGCTTTCTTTTTCTTTTTTTTACAACATACTTTTAAGACCAAGCTGTCTGAATGCAAATGTAATACAACAAAGGCAACAATTCTAAAGCAAAATACTTACACACTGATATTGTAACTAAATGAAGAACTTGATACTATCTTAAAATAAGATTTTTAGAACACTTTTTAATAATGAGTTGGTTTCATTGTGACTTTAATATACAAAATATGGGGAAAAGTACTGCATCCATGAATTGAAGAGAGAGGTTTTGCGTAAATTAAATTCTATATCTAAAAGATTGACAGTCTTTAAATCAGATCTTTAAAGTTCATCTTTAGCTGGTCAAAGTTCATGTTCTCTATGCAATACTAACTAACTGGAAATGATTCCGGTTACATCAAGTATTTTGCTGTATTCTTTGTAACATAAGTCACTTAAAATGGGGTGAACTATCTAAAGTAGAGTAACTTGGAGGTGCCTACTCTGCTAGAGAAATTGCAATCAGTCCTCAGAACATGAGCAACAAGCTGTGAGTAAAGACTACTCAGGTCCTTTGTGGGGTCCGGTAAGGTGGGCTACACAGTAATTATGGTATAAGAATAATACAGATGGCAGAGGACACAACCAACTAACTATACTACATCCCATGCAGTCCAACTAGAGAGCACAGATGGGAAGATTATTCATAGTATTTCATACACTCAAATCTCAGATAAACATTACTGGCCAGCAATTTGCTAGTAAAAACCACAAGCGGAGCAAAGTTTGTTGTGTAAGTGTTTCCAGGGTGGGAGACCAAGCCTGTCCCAGTTTTTAACTTACCTCCCTGAACATAAATAAGAGAAGTTGCACTAATGAACATCTGGAAGACAGTATATAACCCTCCCACTGCTGAAAAGTGTCACTGGCTGTATCTGACAGAAGAAACAACGAAAGCTGTGAGCATTTCCTCAGACTGAACACAGCTTGTAGCAGTATTTCAAATATGCCTGTGATCTTAGAAGGAGCTCTACAGGGGTATTCATTAGTCCTGGTTTGGATATGGTTGACATTATGTGAAAGTAAGTGCTCTCCTGAGATTTCAGTGAAAGCCACGATGCCAGGGAAGCTGATCTCACAAGGCTTCCATCATCTCAGATGACAGAAGTCTCAGAAGATCAGTTATTTCTGTCATTCTGAGCCAAAATCTCATCAGTAAAGTTCAGGAAATTTCAGGGGTATTAAATCCAAACACAAACTGTCTCCTTCATTTGGATTTGAAGCCTAAATTTGAGCCTGCACCCACTGTAAGCTTGAGGAGTTCAGGGTCTCCCCAGTCACCCACTAACCCTGAAAAACCACTATATTTCAACCATTATATTGAAATTACCAATATGAATAATTAATATTAACTTCAAAAAATACATATACATAAATTGTACTCAGACAGAAGTTGTGTTTCCTGGAAGCGGCAGCCAGAAATTCTTCTGCACTTGTTTCAGCTCTTCCACTGACAAATTGTGTGGCCTCTAGTGAGTCACTTCACTTTTCTCTCTCAGTTCACAGTCTAAAATTATTTATCTCACAGAAACACTATCATAATTAATAAACTGCTTCACTAGCTACTGTATAGTTTTTAGAAAATGCTTTTTAAGTCTGTCCATAAAGAAAAGATTTATTGCCATGAGAATTTCGCTTCCAGCTCTTGTGTCCTTAGTGGTTAAAATACGGAGCTGGTAAAGTGTGTAACACCATCCCCTCCGCCCCAAAGTCCGTCTCTTGTCATGAGCTGCACTCATACATTCCAAGCAAATGCCAGGCTTAATGTGCAACGGCCTGAAGTATGAAACAACTTCCATCATTCATGGCTCTTGCAAAAATCTTGGAAAGTGAAAGCTGTACATATTCCAAGCAAAAGACTGAAATATATCTATGCAAAGCAGAACTTCCCTGTAACGCAACCTTAGTTTTATTTTTATCATTTCCTTTAACCCTGGCTTCACTATCATAAGGACTTACTTTTACTTGCACCAGCTCCCACTGACACACAACTTTACACAAACAAAACCTTTTCTGGAAGGGACGGCTCTGCACCAGACACTCGCCCTCATGTATATGGATGCATTTGACTTAAGTTTCAAAACCTTACAACACACAAAAGCCATCAGTTCATGTGTTGGGCTACATGATAGCTACAGCAAGCAAATATTAGGATTGTATTTCAATTACTGCTATGGTTACAAAATCAGGGTGGACACTGGAGGGAAGAGGAGAAAGAGAAACAAATCTACAAAGACGATAAATCCTCAGAGGAAAGAGAGGGTGGCGTAGAAACAGAGGGAAAGAGAAAGGATGAGGGCTGGTGGGTGGGGGATAAAGCGAGGTCATTTTAACACCCAACGGAATCGAGGCAAACAAAATAATAAAAAACCAAATTCTTCCAGGGAAATAGCATTGATAAGATCACCACAGGGTAAAGTGACACAAAGAAAGAAAAATGCGAGGAATTGTTACAACTTGTGTCTGCAACAAGCAACGCAATTCATATGCGCTTGGAAGAAGCAAGATCAAATATTCAGCACGTATGCACAGCAGCTATGAGTAACTGAGCCGCCATCCTTCTCTATTGCACTTACTGAGCCACCGACAGCTTAAGAAGAATTAGTTCCTACCCAGTCTAGTTCATAATCCAGAATTTAGGCATGACGGGTACAAGGTCCTGTTTCAGTACACAAAACAAAATATGATTAGCTTCACCCATCACGGTAATACCTTAATCCACAGCAAGGCACACTGTCTGCAGGCAAAGCTACTGCCTGGGGAGGATTTTAAAGCATAGATCAGGAGCACACTGAAAGCTTGGCTTTGAGGACTTTAGAACATAAGCGCAAATGTAACAGGAGATACAATTTCAGAACAGTGAGTTTTGTCAGCAGTTGCAGAAGCACTGTATTTTTTTAACTATTTCACAGTCCCCTCCCTGAAAATATTTCTCAGTTACCAATGCAGGAAATCTTGTCACCTTTTTTTTTTTTTAATATATTGGAAAACTTTGCTTTGGACATTTTTTTTCTTAGGCTGCTTTCATTGCTTTATTGTGAAAGGCAAGATGAGCAATTGCTGTTGAAAGCTCTGAAGAAATGCAACATTTTTACTTCTGCTCAGCTGTCCAGAATCATACAAAGAAAAACCTTCTGGCCCTGAAGCAATGCATGGTGTTCTGCTAAAGCGACTCATTTCCCAGCCAGCTTGATAGGAAGACATGGACTTCAAATGTTTTATTATAGTAAACAAAATATCTTCAGTCATGAAGTGTTAAAACAGCTAAATCTAGAGCTTCAGTGGCTCTGACCCCGACTTGACTGCCTATGCCAGCCTCCTGCCTGAAATCAGTATGGAAATCTCACAGACCTGGGCCCAAAGAGGGATGCCCTTCCCAAGTCCACCAGCTGTCCCAGGATAACACTGCTCTTGGGACAGTGCTCTTGCATCTGTACCCAAGAGTTACTGCAACAGCTGAGCCAAGTACCAAACCGGGATGGGGGGCAAGAGATTACTCCAGCCATTTCTCACTTTGCAGAAGTCACACCATCACAGCTCACAGGCATGGAAACACACGTTATTTGTAAAACAAGAAGGAACAGAAGACTCCCTCCAAACACAGACCCCAACCTGTATCTGAGGAAAGCCATCCACCTTTGCAGCCAAGGCTTTGACACTTGGCTGACATGCTGTGTTTCTGGACAAAGCAAGCAGCACGTGTCTGACAGACATAGGAAATGCACCCAGGTACCTGAAAAGCCAGTCCTGCTTTTCCTCTCTGATGGAGAGCTGGGCAATGCCTGGACTAGGATTTTCACAGCCACCGGTAGGTTCTGCACCCTTAAGTCTCATTAGGTCAAATAAAAATTAGTGCTGATGACAACTGGCTAACTGCAATTTCTACCACATCTCTCCTCCTCCCCCAAAGCTGTCCAGCATTATTAGGTAAATTACAAGGTTCAGTTAATATGGATATTTTACCATTATAAATAGCAACATGGTCATTGCCGGTCTGTTTTCTTTTCTGGCTATGTTTTCACTGTTACATCTGATAGACACTTTCAGATTAATTTGCTTATTATTACTGTTCAACCTAGTAATGTATACTAGGTAAAACCAATATCCCACAACCCTACATAGCTCTGATATGGAAATAATCTATTTCTTTTTTAAAGAGCTGTACAGATTCTGTCAGGAAGACAAGCACAGCCAAGCCACTCATATTACATTTTACTTAAATTTCACAAAATTACATATCCAGCAAGGGGTGAATGGAGCGGGTAGAAGAAAAAAAATAACAGGTCAAATTGAAAACTGTATTTTTAAGCTCAATTATTTTCATCACCTGCCTGCCTTTTATACCTCCTTTCAGAGCTCATAAATCTCTAAAGGTAAAGATCAATGCCCTGCAAAATCGAGATAGAGGCATCAGCTCCACTGAAAAGAACTGCTGTGACACAGCCTTCCAGTGGTTCAGTGCACACTATTTATCTTTCACTCTGGTAATCCACATGGTATTGCACTTCCAAGTTATAAAACCTTGAATACTTTAAAACTTCAAAAACAAACTGTAAGTAAGCAGTATATTAAGGCAAAGGCACCACCACCAATTCCAAGTTCATAATATTCTCAGCCTACTGAACCTCATGTTAATATGCAAAACGTGTTATTCTGCATATTTTTACCATGTACACTTAGGGCTATATGTTTCCTCCACTTTCTAATGCAATACATTTTAATAAAAAATCAATGTGTGTTTTTGGTGGGCAGCATAAAGGTTTTATCCACTCAGCTCTGAATCTAAGAAGAAAGCAGTATTGATTTAGATGTTCGCTCATTCATTTACTAGGACAGTTTTAAAGCATTAAGTGATAACCTGACTGGGAGGCACACTGTGAGGGAAACTGAGACTACTGTGATAAATTAAATCAGTTCTGGAATGTCATCTACAATACTTTAATATTTGAAGGAACAGCCTCCTGAAAAAACTAAACCAGGAAACCAGCACCTTGGCTTTCTATAAATGCCAGGTAATACGAACTGATTAAAGTACACATAGATAAATAAATTGCTTATTATAGAAACATAACATGAATGAACCACATATCCTGTTTGTGGTCTGTAGATGTGCTTATATATCAGACAATGTATGCATTTATCAGAGTGGCTTTCATTTCCTGCTACAAAGTGGTTATGAACCAGTCAAGGGTGTGAAATCTTTTGCCATCTATCTACTTTCTCTAAAAACCCTGGCATCAGACAGTATCCATACTGGTATCATTTATTCCTACTTATTTTATAGAAGCAAATGAAGTCACACATGTCACCAAACAGCATTATGACTGCTGTGTGCCAAATCATGCTTGCATTGCTCAGGTACGTACTTCCATGAGGCCACAAGGATTTGGTCTCACATCTGGGTCTCACATCTAGAGGAGACTGTTCTGCATTCTTTCATGTAGGCACAAAGAAAATGCTAGTCCATCTGCCACGGATTTGGGCAGCTGATGAAACAGGCCCAAAGTCCCCCCAAACTTCACTAATTACTGCAGTCATTAGCTGAAGGAAGCTTAGATGACTTTGTCTATTGCCTAACGTGTATACTCTTCGGAGAGTAGGGGCAGTCAAACAGAACCTAAGCAGTGCTGGATGCACCAGCAGTAATAGCATTAGCAGAATCTGGGGAAATCTGAAATTCCTTCCTAATGCAGGATGCAATCTGGTAAATTACTAGGCACCCTTGTTTTCAACTTTATTAAAAAACCACTGCCAGAGCATGCATGAAACAAAGTGATATAGTTAATAATAAGAACAAACATGCCTATAATAGAGATTATTCAGACTTAAAATTCATGAATTTACATGTAAGAAATAATTTTGCTCTGAATATTTCCTACATTTTTTTCTACTTTGTGTTCATGCTGAGTATTGTTAGTAGATTGTATTCTTCAAAGAGGTAGCTAAACAGAGAGGCTTTTTACATCACATGCATGCTTAAACAAAAACAAAGTACAAAACTAGCATATAGAATGCTAAAAAACACTCTGCATTTGAAAAGGAGGAAAGGTCCTGGAGCTCTGAATAATGCCTCTTACTCTTAAAGAGTTAATGTATGTAGAATTTTTCTGGAAGAGCGGCAGAAAGCCCCTGAGAAGCAAAGGTGCTGCTTGTTCACCATACTGTGTTCTGGAACTGATTGCAATTTCTGTTTGAAAGGACTGTGCCTTCGTACGTTAGGTTTTGGGACAAACCCTGCTTATCCAGATTAAAAAGTAATTTGTATTAATGTACAGTTTCAGCTATTAAAGCACGGAATTCTCACCATATGCATCAATAATTTAATCTTGTTCTTAAGTAGCCTCACACTTCCAGTAAAAAAAAAAGGCAGGGAGTGTGTGGGGGAGAGCAAACTACAGAAACTTTAGTCCCCAAAACAGATGCCAGTTTTAGATTTATTCAGCCAAGGAGTATTTAGTTTGGCTCAGCTATGCTTACGTTGAAAAAACACTTGCCTATTCCAAAAAGTTTTTAACAAGCTCTGCTGCAGATGCTGTTGCCATTTGGCATGTCACCGTCACTGTGTGGTGCAGCAGAGAGAGAACTCTTGACCACAGGTTTTCCTTGGCAGGGGGAGACAGTGTTTTTGGCTATTGCTCTTCTTCTGGCCAACTGGCTGCATGTTTACGGAGTGTGGTTTTAGACGGGGTGTTAACAGAGGTTGGGTTAACAGCCTAACCCATACCAACAGTGAGGCAAAGGCATGACCTATCCAATCTAAGAAAACAGACAGAATAAGCTTGTATATGTTGTTGCTCTCAAACCAGAGTCTCCTGCATGCACTGCACCTATAGACAATAAGATGTTTTTCTTTGCCTCAGGATAGATGACAACAACTTTAAAAGCTGTACCAGTCATGCAAAGTAGAAATATATAAAAACATGTGGTTGCTTAATCTTTGTCGGCTTGATTTCATTTTCTCACTCATGACAATTTTACCTTGGCAAAATGCCACTAAAAGAAGTTCAGTGAAGTTACTCCTGTTTTCCACTATGATGAGATATCTTGAGAGGATAAAAAGCCTACAGAGTTAAACTGCAAACTTCTGTCCTTGTGTTTCCACTAGCTAGGAAATGGCAGCTCTGAAAATGAAAAAAGCCTAAGTGTTTTGACATTGATGAACTCAGTTCCAGGGATATTAATGCAGAATACCTTCATCAGAGTGCATCTAAAACTGGGGAAAATTTATAAATGCCAACTTGTAGCTTAGTTTACCTGCATTAATACTATACCAGTACATATGCCTGAGATGTCTCAACCTAGTAAGACATACAGTAACTTTAAAAAACACTATGACATTTGACTCATATAAATAAATTACTTTTGTCCAAATTCTGACTCTTTTTTTTTTGATGGTGACACTTTTGTTGCACTCAAGCAAAAGAAAACATTCCAGTTTTACACACATTGTTGGTCTGCTTTTCTAGCACTGCCATTACTCTGACACACCATGCACCTATCTGGAAAAAACAAATACTGTGTGTACTCTCTCGACATCAGACACTTTTTACTTCACTCTTCATTAACTGACAATTTTCTTTAAGCCAGTTATGGAGCACGGGCATCATCAGAGAACCAGCCAGACCATTTACTTAAATTCCACTAATCTGCACCAAAATCCTATTTAACACAGTACGGATCAGATAGCCCAACCTGAACTTCAGTTCTCTCTCACCACGAGTACTAGGACTAGGAACATCTTGAAAGTTCATAGACATAGTTCAATTTACTGCAGCATATTAAAAAAAGAGTATAACATGACTAAGAATGAAGTAAGCAGTGTCTGGCTACATCCCCCACTGTCTGGGTAACCAGTACGCAAGAGTAATACAAGAAAAGCATTTTATTATTATTATTTTCTCTTTTTACCATTTTGGCTTCTGAATGCATTGGGGGGACTTGAGGTGAAGCACACGGATTATTGAGGTTTGGCCCCTGCATCCCCATGATGTTGGAGTTCATTGACATTTGTCGCTCCATCTTTTAAAAGAAAGAAAAAAAAAAAAGAAGTCTTAAAAACATCTGGAGACATTTGCAAGAATTTATGCTTAGTTTCTATTTAAATGGACTCAGCTTTATTTCTTCAAGTCATGACTGGAAAAATAACAATCTGTGTCGTGAATTGCATGTGTGTACGCATGCAGGAGTGTGTTTCATCAGAATCGACCCTGAAAACTCACAGCCAATTATAAAGAAAAAGGTTCTTTACTAAACAAATGTAGCAGCCACCCAGGTTTGTGCTTTTTTGTAATGATTTTCTCCCTTTCAGTATAACAACAGTCAGAGTTAAGTGGTTTTAAAAGCATCGCTTGTATAAAGTTGTAGCTTCCCCTGTCAGTGCAGCTCAACTTAGCTTGTTAAAAACATAAATAAAAATCTACAATCTCAGGAATACGAAAAACGAGTTGGCTTTTTTTTTAATTCACTCAGACTGCTCAGCTGAGAAGAGGTTTCCATGTGTCTTGTAAGGGAAGCTTTCATGTACTGCTGAGATAGCAAAAAACAAAGCAGAGCTCCTCTTGGCTATTCAGATCCCTTTCTGCAAGCCCTTTCTGCAATTTCACTAGGCTGGGAGGGAAGGATGCAATTTTCAAACAAAACCTAATGGTAGTAAGGCCTGGATAAAATAATTTCCTGGTGTATCTTCCCTGAAGAGGCAAGCTCTGTTACACTGCTAGTCATTGGTAGGGTTGATAAGTAGGATTATGGTGCTGTTTTCAACCAGAGCTGAGCATCCTGCCTTGCTTTGGACCAGTCCCCTGCGTCTTTGGCTCACAGAAGAAAGAAGGTTTTGAATCTTCTTGAGCCCTTCCAACCTGGGAAACTATTTTTTGTGCCCTTTAGTGAGGTCTTGGCTTCCACCCTCCATGATCCCAGCAAAAGAGGTGATGGATGCTGGGCCTGGGAGAGAGGACAATATCCCACTGCCTGCTGATGGGGAAAAGCTGCCTCTGCCAGGGCCCCTCACCATCTTCATGGGGCAGGAGCAGCTCCTGCTGCCATCTCTGCAGCTCTTTCAGGAGGACTTTGGGGCAGGAGCTGCAGCTGGGGCTGTCTTGCTTCTGTGTTCATGTCTTTAGGGGATTCTCAGCTGGAGCACACCTGCTTGTCTGCACTCAGACCTGCCCAAAGGTCTCTCCAGCAGCAACCCGAAGCCCCTGAGCTTACACTGAAGCAGGATGTTTGCTCCATTTCAGGTTCCTTAGGAATCATGCCAGAAAAAAACTCCCACAGAGACATGTCTTGTATTTTTTTTCTGTTGAACTTCCTGGTCGATATTCCAGGAAAGCCTTATTGACAAGTTACTAATTACTTGACTTATTAATGACTGCTCAAATAGCAGCCAAACCTGAATCTATGAAGCCCTCTGGAGTGTTTTCTTTGCTCCAGCAAAGCCAGAACAAGCAGTGCTTTCCTCCCTCCCATGGTCAATCACACTCAGGTTTGTCTTCCCAGACTGACCACCATGGAATGAAACAGAAACTTCTCCTGTCAGAGTCACCTCTTCCCTGTGCCACCCTTACTCATCTCCACCCCCAACCTGCCCAAATGTATTATATTGCTGTTAAACTCATTTAAGAATCTGAAGCTACAATTGCAAAGCACCCCTTTGTCTCCCAGAAGATGGGAAATATTCCCATCTCTGTAGAGATGAGTGGAAGGTGAGCAGCGATCATGACCCAATTCTAATTAAGTGCAATTACCAGGCCAGAAAAGTAAGTCACATTTCTTTCTTGCTAGCTGGTTATCTTCAAAAACAAGAGGATTACTTAGAGTTCATTGGCATAATTCCTGTGCATGGCTTTTCCAGTTTTGTCTGACTTGAGAAAAATCTTTTTGTTCCAGCACAGACATACTGATCTCACCTACATGACCAAGTGTGAGAACCAGAAATTGTAATCTCATGTAAACTGTTTCTAATCACTCTCACACTAATTAACATGCCATTAACTACACCAGAAATATTCTTGTGTAAGATGAAGCAGTGAAATAGGTCCAGCTTCCTCAACTCATCACACTTTGATTTCTTTAGAAAATCCTGCAGACTTTCACATCTGCATAGGTTGAATTGTGCAAGAAAACCAACTCCCCCTGCTTTCCCCCCAAAAAAACCCAAACCAAAATACTTACAGGCATGAGTACAGCAGAAGATCCAGGCATGGTAGGGTTGGGCAGGGTGCCAGGCATAGAGGCAGGCATAGGCTGTCTTTGTCGGTTGTGTAGGTGCAGTAGTGAAGACAGAGAACCTGGGACAGGCCTAGAAGAAAAGGAAAGAAAGCTGTCATAGGCTGCGGAGACCAAACAAGCCCTACCGTGCCAGCCATTGCTAGGCACAGGCAACTCTAGACAAGCCGGCACAGATAATCCAATCCAGCATTTGTCCTCTCCTGCATAAATCAGTAGAACAGAAAGTTTTCATGAAGCAGATGAATCACCTTCCCTCTACTATTTATCAGTTAAAGCACCAGTATAGCTCATCCAACTGAACATGAATGTAAAGGTAACAGCCAGTCTCAGTCTACACACCTCTGCATCTTACAGTGGCTGGCAAAAGAGTTCTACAGACAAAGCAGGAAAATTTCCTGGCATTCCACATCAGTGCATTGCTGTAAATTCAGCCCTCAGGAACAAACGCATCTGGACGATGGACTGCAAACTATGACAGAAAATTAAACACTCTTAAACTAATTTTGAAGTTTTATCACCTGTAAATAAACTACTCTAAAATTATAATTTCATCTTGCTTTTGATATTTTCTCCTGCACAGCTCTACCAAGCCTTTGTTCCAAAGTAAGTTAGCAGTTACCAGGGCATAGAAAATGGGAAAAAAAGGATGAAAATTAGAAAAATTACGTTCAGATTAAGTAGCTTGTAAAGGCAAAAAGTGCAGACTATTAAAAGGCAGAGTGAGTTATTTTGGCAAAAAGAGTTCAAAAGATTTAGAAGGATTTTTGTAAGTACAGCATAGGGAAAAGAGTGCAGGCCCACTCACAAAGAAGAATCATCATAAAATTAATGGATTAAACAAAGCCAGGACTGCTTTTTGAAAATAGCTTTTAAGAATGTGGTCTTGGGAGTAGTTAATCAGTTTTGAAGAAGGTATGAGTTGCTTGAAATTTGTGATAAATGTAATTTGCTACCTTTTCAAACAGCACAAAAATAAGAAAGCTTTCGCATACAGTACCTCAACAAACATTGCTAGTGTAAGTTAGTACATTAAATTCTCACAGGGCAGGTTGCTCTGCAGTATAGCATATGGTTTACACTGTTTATTAGGCAGGAGAGGTATGAGAAGGATGGGAGAGAAGGAGGTATAGTCCACGAGCTTGAAAAGCCTCTGCAGCAGGGAGCATGGAAAGAGTTTTAAGATGTTTGGAGCCTTTAAACATCAGGGCTGATTATCAGCCTTGGCAGAAGCATCCTGTGCTTCAGTGATGAATCCATAGCTAGCCATAAAGCTTCAAAATCAGGCTGGGCTGGTCAGTGAAGCAGAGTCATAACCTCAGAGCTGTGAGGGAAAAGACAGTCACTTCTCCCACTCGGTCTGAACCATATCACACCCAATCAAAGAATCATAGAATAGTTAGGGTTGGAAAGGACCTTAAGACCATCTAGTTCCAAACCCCCTGCCATGGGCAGGGACACCTCCCACTAAACCATGTCACACAAGGCTCTGTCCAACCTGGCCTTCAACACTGCCAGGGATGGAGCATTCACAACTTCCCTGGATAACCCATTCCAGTGCCTCACCACCCTTACAGTAAAGAATTTCTTCCATATACCCAATATAAACTTCCCCTGTTTAAGTTTTAACCCATTACCCCTTGTCCTGTCACTACAGTCCCTAATGAAGAGTCCCTCTCCAGCATCCCTATAGGCCCCCTTCAGATACTGGAAGGCTGCTATGAGGTCTCCATGCAGCCTTCTCTTCTCCAGGCTGAACAGCCCCAACTTCCTCAGCCCATCTTCATACAGGAGGTGCTCCAGTTCCCTGATCATCCTCGTGGCCTTTCTCTGGACTTGTTCCAACAGTTCCATGTCCTTTGTATGTTGAGGACACCAGAACTGCACACAATACTCCAGGTGAGGTCTCACAAGAGCAGAGTAGAGGGGCAGGATCACCTCCTTCGACCTGCTGGTCACGCTCCTTTTGATGCAGCCCAGGATATGGTTGGCTTTCTGGGCTGCAGGCGCACACTGCCAGCTCATGTTCACTTTCTCATCGATCGACACCCCGAAGTCCTTGTCCGCAGGGCTGCTCTGAATCTCTTCTCTGCCCAACCTGTAGCTGTGCCTGGGATTGCTCCTACCCAGGTCTAGGACCTTGCACTTGGCATGGTTAAACTTCATAAGGTTGGCACCAGCCCACCTCACAAGCGTGTCAAGGTCCCTCTGGATGGCTTTATTGATAGGGCTTTATTTCTTGCCCCTCCAATTTTAAGTGATTCTGGCAATCACAAATACATACACCCCTCCTCTAACTTTAGCTGTCACTTTCTTTTATCTAACAACAAGCAAAAAGGCCAAAGGCCTTGAACGATGGAATTCACAGCGATCGCTTATGGAGAACATCACACCCAGGCTCCCAAAGCAGAGGTGCCTGTCTTATGGCAGCACCAGCTTCTTCTGACCTACAAATCTCATCCTCTTTTGTCCAGGACTCAAACCATCTAATTATCTCTTCCCTAAAGCTCCCCAGTGTTTTCCATCATTAGACTGTCAGTTTTCCAACCTTCCTCTCTTTAAGCCCGTTCTCCCCCAAAAAACATTTCTGTCCCAATAAATGCCACCTTGAAGCCCTTGCTCTGCCTACTCTCTTGTACGCAGACACCTCTGCTCCTCCCACCCAGCTGCCCTCAGCTGCCCTCTCTTTAGCAGCTGTGCATTACTGAACCCATCCTTTTGTCTTGGTTCTGCATGGAGAGAAGTACCCTGTGTCTTGAAGGATGCTTTAAAAATCCTCCCAGACACATACAGTACTTATTCAGAAGAGGGAAAAAAAAAAAAACAAAACAACAACAAATGTATCTCAGATACAGACAAGAAGTTCTTCCCAAGCCTCCCTGGTTAACTGCTCATGGAGGAATATGATGTGCTTTACATTTTCATACCTCCCGAAAGAAACTCAAGAAATTACTCCCAAATACAGGGTGTAACCCTGTGAGCGGGTGCAAGAAGCACTGTGAGGGAGCATGAATCAGCTTCTGGGAAAGGGGACTCTATGGTCAGCCTAGCACAAGGCTAAGCCTAGGGAGCTGTAGCACAGGAAAAATGGGCTCAGAAAACCTGCTTAAAGTACAGAGCCCCTGACCCATCCTACTCTCCACATAAAACACAGCTGCTTCATCTACCAGCACTCATTCACACAAGACAACTGACGAATTATTAGGACAGGGTCAAAATAGCATAAAAAGCCAATTCAGTGATCTTTTGACAAGAAAAATGTGAGAAGATACCAGGCTGAATGTGAGAAGAATGATCTCAGTTTGGTTTCCAGAGGCTGCGGTGACCCACACAAGCAGAGTTCACCTCCCACCAACTCACCTCACCTCACTACAACTACAGCCTGGCAGAGCAGTAGACAACAAGCTCAAACAGGTCTTCTCTATCTTGTACTTTTAAAGGCCACACAATAGCTGCCAAATGAAGGGTTGAGACCAGCACAGTGGGGCAGCTGCAGAGCAGAACAGAGTGTGCTGTATCCCCTGCCAGGGATGCACCCTGGGATTCCTCCCAGGCAGTGAGGAGTGGACAGGAATGGAGAGAGTGCTGGTGCACTCTCCTGCCTGTCCTGGGACCAGAGTGAGGTGTGCACCCGCCCGCACAATGGAGCTCTGGAGCGCTCTGGGTCCACCAGCTTAGCCACAGCCTATAGGAACTGTTCTGGCTAACAGAAGCAATGCATTCAGTAAAAATATCACTTGAGTTTGCAGTGGGACCAAAGCAAAACAAGTGCTGTGACATACCCCCACCCCCTAAATTCATTCTCAGACTGTCCCACGTACAGACCCTTTGTACAAGTCACCAGTTTCATAATAAGCTTAGGTGTTAGGCTGTTTGACAGAAACTTATTTTGTCCTGACCTATGCAATTTGTGCAAGTGATTCTCAAGGGACTGCACGGTTTGAGTTTTGCTTATACGTTCCAGAGCCAAAAAAATTTCCAAAATTGCTTTAATGAGTTTGGGAATATGGGACTTGGGCAAAAGGGAATTATTGGTATTTATTAAAATGGTAAAGAAGCTTCTTTGCTGTCCCCAGTTTCACCTTTAATACTGTGCTTTGCTTTAGGGGTCTGCATGTGCTTTACACTTAGCTACAGGAAAAAAGTCCTCAGTACTTCAGGTATTTTTTCTTGCTACACTCCTGCTAACCTGTTCCCAAGTGTGTTTTTTGCAGGGAGATGCAGAGCAGTCAGAGAAACCTTGTGCTTCCAAGCTGACCTTTGTTGAAAAGTCTGCACCACTCCTGCCACCAATAAAAGTGCTACATAATGCACACCAGATTCCACTCCCCATGGGGAAACTGATATTGGCCAGTACTCATGGATACTTCTATTGCTTCCACATTGAATACAGGTCATCGATTAGCATGCGCTCGTGTACACTCACTTGCACAGAGCTCAGGGAATGTGTATAGCACAGAGCTCAGGGAATGTGTATAGCACAGAACCAAACCGGCTGAGATACACAATTTGTCTAAGACGTTTCTTCTTCTTCCAAGGACAACACAATCTCTTTTGTTGTTGCTTTCTATCCTGCAGCAAAGAAAGTCAGTGAGAGTTTGTAATTGTTATTTTTAATGTTGGAAACATCGACTCTGCTCCTCTCTTTGTAAATGCTGAGGAGGTGCTGCCTGCAGCCTGTCAGTCAATATTGCTGACTGAGGGATTTTCATTTCTTGGCACCTGTGCTGCTAAATAAATAGGATTGTTGGGCAAACAGCCCACAAATAAAGGACAGATAAGATAGAGAACTGGCAAGTGCTCAACCTCACTGAAAATCTGACCATCCATGCTTTTCCCCAAATATTAGAATTTTCATTGTGTTCCAGCAGGACGTTGCTGTTGCGCATCATGGGGGGGGGGGTCACAGTCAGCATTTGCACACTACCTCTTTGGTCCTATGTGGCCTGGATGAATAGCATTATGGTAGCTTAGTAAAACACCACGTTAGACAAGCTGCTGTAACTGACCACCTTGGCTCCTCTCCCTCCCTCTGCACGGTCATGCTAACACTGTGAGTCATCCTTACTAACATTTAAACAGATGGGCGGTACCCCACTAAGCCGTGGTGACTCGATCATGTTCCATCATATGACTCTACCCAATGATTAAAGATAACTCCATTAATGCAATCAAATATGTAGGATACATACTTCGCTATGTGCCTTCTTGATTAATACCAAATATTCTGTCTGCTATGATGCAACACCTATCTGACCTAGTTTTCTAGGCTGTCTGATGACTAAACACTGCATTCACCTATTAAAAGAGCAGCCTTCCCTTAACTTGTAGTCTTCAAGGACAATTTGTTGCTGAGGTCTCAGGAGATTAGGATCATTTTGGCCTAGACCATCCAGGGCTATGTGTAAGAAGGACTGAAGCTATTTAAAGTATCACTGCAGTATGTTTTCTATTATGGTAAAGCACTCAGGGTCAGCATGGGGTCCAGGTAAAGCACTCAGGCCAGCACATGGGTCTTAGCATGACCTCTCTCCTGCTCCTTTCTCTCCTGCATGTAGCATTCATCTAAGGTCAGCAGGAATATCTACACCATAACCCAGTTAATTCTACTTCAGTTAGCTCTGGTGTGGGAAAAGTAAATCCATAAGTATATGGAGCTGCACTGGAGCAAAGGGACTCATCTCTTGACTTTCTCTGGCCTCCAGACCCAGCCAGCGCACACTGGAACATCTCACAGGTGGCTGGATGTACTATGGCAATTCGCCATGTTGGGTCAGCACTAGCTCAGGGATTTCTGCACCACACTCCAGTTACGCAATACAGACTTGCCCAGGCTTTCATCCCTTTTATATATATGTATGTATATACACATATACACGTGCATATCTATTTATTATAACAGTGCCCAGAAGTCTTGGTTTAAAAACTGGGTGAGGTCCTGCCCCCAAAAGCTTATAGACCAAGGATAAAATGAGGAAGAGTGAGTGGAAGCAATAGGGAGACACAGGTAACTAAGGCAGCAATGATACCTTTATGATCAATGGAGTGAGGAGCAATGACTGCGTACCAGCAGCATGGATCTTTTAAAGGTATGTCAGCATGTGCATGTAGTTTGGGTGGCTGTCAGGCTGAAGCAACCAAGGAGCCTACCATGCTGAAAATGAGCAGTCTTCCACCCTGAATATGAGGCTCTGAATGTCTCATGGACAACCAGGTATTTTTGCAACTAAACTTTTAACTGCTAAAAAGTAAGCTCACTGGAGGACATGGTGCTACAGACCAACTGCAAACCTCTTCCATAGCAGCTGCTGAGGCCAGAGTACCGGACCCAAGTGCTGTCCTTGGCCTTCATTATTTGAAAAATTCAGAGGGCAAAGATGTGGAGGGGATGCTTTAACCTGAGAAAAGTGCACTGACTGCAGGGGTTGCCTCACTGCTGGCCTGCTGTTGTTTAACCTGCAGTGCCATTATTTAAGCCTATCAATCCAACTATAACTTTCTTCATTTGTGGCCCATTATTTTAGGTGTTCCCTCCGCCCCACAAAAGTAGGGCAGTTCTGTCTAGTTTCAATTCACTCATTTGTCATTCAGAGGAGGAAAGAAAAAAACAAACACAAAGGAAAGCAACAACAAAGCACAGGGCAAGTACTCAGAATACCTCACATAGTTGCAGGGACCTCACCTGACCTGCGTATCCCATGTTTAACAACGTTTTAATCACTGCATCACCAAAGAGCCAAGCTTTCCAAGAAGTGGGAGGTTTGTGTCGCCAGGTTTTTCAGGGAGCCAAACCATATTCAGGGAAAAAGAAAACTGGCACCTAAAATTAATGGCTCTCTGCCAACCCAGTAAAGATCCTTGTTTGTGTTTCTCAGACAATTCAGACATCTGCATGATGTGGGTAGATTATTATTATCAGTAGCAGACATTTATACTGTGGTGGTGCCCAAAGGTCCCAGTAGGGACCGGGACCCCATTGAGCCTGGCACTGTACAAACACAGATAAGAGACAATTCTTACACAGTGTGTTTACAATGTAGAGACACAAAACAGATGAAAAGTAGAAGACAGAGATAGAACATAGGAGCAAATAAACATGCTAAAGAATTGAAGACAATTTATTGGTGCTCCTCTGGTTGCTTTTTTTTTTTCTTTGTATGTTTTTTATTTAACTCGTATGCTCAAAATGACAGGATTGAGGAAGTTTGCAAGAGGAAGGGAGTAACTAAGATTGAGACACAGGAAGGGCAATACTCCAGAGAGGGAAAATTGTGGCTCATAACTCAGAGGATTTGGGGAGCATCCAGACAAAGCTATGGTTTCTGTAGAGGTTTTTAAACAGAGTGTACATGTATTTTCACATATGTGTTTCCTTAAGTTATTTTCCCAGTGTTGGACAAGGAGAAATTTCAGCCTGGGAAAGAGAAACTAGCTGATGGTAAAGACACTGGCAAGGTGAAAGTGATGCTTGACATTGTAATGAGAAACTGAAGGACTGAGATAAGATAAGGCTAAGCTGTGAAAAGTCTTAAAGACAAGAAGCTTGATTCAGAAGTGAAGGGAAAGCTCATGTAAGTGTTTGCGGAGAGCTGGCACAATTAAGATAACAAGCTATTCACTGGCACAGAGGTAGAAAGAATTCAGCAACAAGCATCACAAAAGGAGCAAGATGCAGCATACAGATATGAAGTGATACAGACAAAGTCAAAAGCATGCAAAGAGATGCTACTTCTCAATTCACATACCCTTGATGTCAAGTGAGAAGCTGTTCACTGGGAAAAAAAAGCAACTCCACAGAGATGCATTCTTGCTCACTTGCATAAAGTCACAGGGACAGAATATGTAACTGAAGGAAAAGAATAAGGAGAAAAGAAAAAAAAAAAGGACAGGGGATTGTAGCATGTACAGTAAACCACTAAAAACCTGTGGAAAAATGGCTCCAAATTTTGTTAAGAATTTTGTACTTTTCACCCAAGCTTGTAGGAGAAAAGCCCTGCAAATCAGCAGTGCCAGTGCAGTAATATGTTTAGTGGAACAAACTCTATTTTAGTCAATGATAACTCTTGCCTTTAGAAACTCCAGTTGTGCTAATGCCACCTATATTTCCTGAACACATGTTTAAGGAACCTCTGCAAATTCAGCATAAGTACAAGGACCAGCAGGTCCTTGGAAGCCTCACAGAACCCATTAACATTTGCCTTGTGGCTCTTACAGGTCTTAGAAACTGCTGGTTTCAATCTTTCCCTCCCTCTAAATATTTCACTGGGTCTTATTGCATGACCCATTGCAAGAAAAATAAGAAATGCTAGAATGGTTTCTTAGACTATAACCTCCTCAGAGAAGTTGACATTCAGCACAGTGTTATGCACACAGCTGGAACTCACAAATGATACGTGGAGGATAATGGCGTAGTTAAAGCAAAACAAGGAAACACTGGGAAAAGCAGGTTCAAGGGAATATATAGAACTAGCTCATGTAAAAGCACATTCTTGTAATGAAATTTAAAAAGTGGGATAAACACAAAAAACTGCAGGATAAACATAATTTGATCATAAAAGCAAGCAACGATGTCAAGCCGATTCCACTGTCAACATGGTCTCAGCTCAGACAGGATCAATCTTAATTCTTCAGGAAAATAAATGATTTTTCATCACTGCAAATGAAGGTGTATCAGCTTTCATTGAAGAAAAAAGCTACCAATAATACACAACATACCAATGGCAGCTGACTTAAAACCAGGAACAATAACAGCAATAAAGCTTACATAAATGCTTTCTAACATGTTCATTCCTTTTAAGGACCAGGCTTAAGACTTCAGCCTAGCAAGCAAATTAAAAAAAAGCTTGAAAATTTAAGGCTCACTGAAGAAAAATGTCAACAGATTAAACAGCTGGAAAGAAGCCTAACCCCAGCAATCAGATAAAAGTGACAACTGAACACCAAGTAACTTCTGCAACGTTTGTGCTATCTAAAGGTACTCACTGGCTCAAGTGACTCCATTGACAAGCAAACACTACTGCATTGAAAATGGCTTTCATTTGACCTTCATAACTTTGCATCTGAAGAGAATGGCAGGTTGCAAAAAGGATGGAGAAAAATCCCTTTTTACTCTTAAAGGGCTAGGAGGATATTTGGAGAGCTCTCTGTGAGCACTCATGACCAACAGATCCCTGTACTGGCAAAATGGTAAAGCAAATATCTCAGAACTTTCTATTTATCCTTATATTTGTGCCAGTGCAATTTAACAGAAATAGTAAGATAAAAGGGCTTTGTAAACCCAGCTTTATAGTAAAAATAAAAAAAAAAAAAAAATAAAAGAATCTTTTTGAAGTGATTTATTTTTCCTTTTTTTTTGTTCTTTTTTTTTTAAACTTCCCAAACAAAGCAGAAGTTTGTCTCTGAAAATAAGACGGTGAATTACAGCAAAGTCATGAAAACAAAGAACCAACAGTTTCTCCAGTGCAGGCTTGTTACCATGAGCTAATAATTCCAGACTTTAAGCAAGCTGAGCCTCTTTTTTAATAACTGCATGCCTCTAGGCAAAGTATTTCTACTAAAAATTATTGAGGCATGGAACAAGGCAAGGTGTGTGAGCTAATGTTGGATTGTTCAGTTACTAAACCAACTCCTATAGCAATGAGCCTGCTCTGAACTGACAGATTATTTCTCTGTATACACTTGTATAAACACACTGCTTAAGGTCGAAATCTGTGTAAGCTTTCTTTTCAATTAAAATGTCAAAGATGACAGCACATGTTTTCACTGTCCTCCACAGGATGATGAATGCCGCGGCAGCAGTTTCATGCCCCTGTGTTTCAGGGAAGTTTGCCTGCCTGGGTGTCTAAGAAAGATGTACTTGCTGATCTCCTGCGCCTGCAGGCGGACAGGGCTGCTATGGAGACTTCATGCTTTGGATAGCTTAACATCTCTTGACTTTTTCTTCCTCAACGTCCCTCCATGTGCCCCCCACATCCGATGCAGTAAAAGTTAAAGTGGGGAGGTTGTTGTGCCCAAAGGGGTTGGGAAAAGGGTCCTGAATTAAAACACTGGCTTACTGCTTAAGTGACAGGCCTTAAATCCCAGGCTGGCTTTTGTTCATGGCCAATTCACTTCAGGCACCTAACTCGGGTCCCCACAGAAACGTAGTTGCAACAGAAAGACATAGCGCAGCCCAAAAGGTGCTTCCAGCATTTTTATTCTTTTTTTTTTTTTTTTTAAGGGATTAATCTGAATCTTTATATTTTTTCAGCTCCACGAAAATGAATAGGCTTGTAATAAATTTTCATCAGTCTACAGCTTTGTACAAAGCCAAAGACAGTGGCTTCAAAGGTTGCTGGGTCTCCAGACCATGTTTCAATACAACTCATAGCACACATAGCCATAACATTATGGGTGAACCTAGAGCATCAATTTGGTCACAATTTTACTACAAAAAGAATGACAAGTGAAAACAGTCTCAGTGAGAGAAAAACACTCCTGCATCTGCCATTGGAAGAGTCAGTCTCTCTAATGCTGACAACACAACCGTGCTCTATACACTATGTAAAGCAGAGTCTGCCCATACTCACTTGTGAGAAAAACTAATAGGTATATACATGTGACATGATTTAGTTACTGAGATTTCAATTCTACCCTCAACACCAAAAATACTATAAAAGTAACACGTAATGTAAAGACTTTTAAGAAATATGTAAGAAAACACAAACATGATTTCTTAAACAAAATAGCAAATGAGTAAAATAGAAAATTAGAAGCTTGGAAGTGTATCAGATGACAGAGTATTACGAAAAGTATCAGCAGCAGACCAAAATCCAGCCCTTTAACAAAATCCTTAAACAAAACTACCACAAAAGATACTCTGTACTCTTTAACACTCATTGCTTCCCTAGCACTTGTGCCATCAACACACGGTTCTGCGTTGCCAGGCTCTCTCTACAGCCCAGGAAAAAGTTAGCACTTGTGCACGGCCCACCACAGTCACAGCCCCAAATGTGCTCAGTGTCTCAAAGCTGATGTTTTTTTCAGTGGGTGGCAGTGGAGAGGAGGGAGAAGAGTACATACATGAGGGTATACTCTCAATTACCTGTTTAGCAGGTCACCTCCAGGTATAAAAATATCTTAGAGCTGCCAAATAGATATATATCTTCAGTGACCTCTTCCCATCCCCAACCCACTTCACTGATTCCTGTCAAACTTTCATAAAGATCAAAATGAATATTTGCCATTTCCTGGAAGGAACCTTTGTACGCACTTAATCTCTTAAACTTGCTAAAAATCCCAACTGACAGCTGTATTAGTACAAATGATGAGAAGCACAGGGAAGGGGTGAATCTCAAGGCAGAAAGAACAAAGTCATGGAGAACTGCTGCAGCTGTACTTCAACAGAGATTAGCTCCAAGCCAGCGTTGTCTGCTCTCATTATTTAAAGAGCTCATGTTGCCTTCTCTGCCTACATCTCAACGGGAGTCACCACTGACTGAGAGCATCAGTCAAGGAAACGGTAATCCCAAACTCATCTACAGCATTTTTTACATAGCTAAGGCAAATTTCACTGAAGTGTGGAAATCATGTTAGCTGCTATTTGCTAATAAAGCCCCCGAGAACATCCCCCCAAACAATGTGCACCAGAAATGCCCCACAACAATGACAGAAGTACTACAGGTAGTGGCTGCTAGAGATTTCATTGAAACTTAGATGCCAACACAGGCCAGCAAAGGTTTCCAGCAGTTTGCAAAGGGAAGAAGTGATAGCTAGTAAAAAGCCACTGTCCACTCATGTGCAACCACAGATTCATGGGAAAATTTCTTTCTGTACACAGGCATGCCCACTAAGAGAAACAACAAAAAAGAACAGGCATTGAAATAACAGGTTATTTTATTCTTCCAACAAAGTGCATATTGTCATTGCAATTTCCAGCCACTATCCGTGCTCACTCCTTCCCTTTTAAGTACTGGTTTGAGCATGAACCTGCAGCTAATTTTGAGGTTGGACTTCATTTGTTTTCACATCAATGCAATTAATTTCCACTGGAAAATGCATCTCAGGCATTCAGTCAAAATAGGCCTAAAATAATTCTGAAAGGCTCATCTGTCTCCAATCTATATAATGTTTTAAAAATTGGATGCATGCCCTGCAATAACATTGCACTTCACAAAGCTTAAAGCTCTAAACTTGAGGGTATCAGTTACATTGAGACTGTAGTAAATTAAAACATCCAGTTTCTGGTTTGCATTGATTTATAAATATCGAGAAAACTACTATTGCAGTCATTACCACTTTGGTGCTCCAAGTTGAGTTTTCAGCAGTTCAGGGTTATTTTCATTCTTATTGTGGCTACAGTAGCCTTTCAAGTTATAGATCAAATTCCCAGATAATATGTAAATCTTAAATCTTAGTTTTAAAAATATGAATACAAACCAGCCAATACTAATAACAAAAAGCAGGAAGCCTATGTGGTCGGTCATGTCAGATACCAAGCACATTTTTTTTAGACTCTCCAGCTTAAAGCAGAAAGAATACTTACTATTATAAAATGTTTTATATAGAAACAAGTGGAAATGGGATTTTACTGGGAACTTGCTGTTTTCTTTTGAATCATTCTTTGGAATGAGAGGATCAGAAGCATATTCAAAACTTTTCTCCTAGAGAGCCTGCACATTAGGCTACCTGGTGACTTTCAAAATGTGCTTGTTTATGAGCAAAATATCACTGAGGAAATATAAAACTGAAAAATCAAGAGAGCTCATGAGCTGTAACTCAGTTAACACAATAATTTGAGAAAACAATAAAAAAAGCATGAACACATCAACAGCAGTAGGGCCAATTCTCAATGGTATAGAGCACACAGCTTTGCCAAAGACAATGGATTTAAACCAACTGGGAATCTCACTCATACACACACATGCACGCACACTCCATAAACACACAGTATATAACATGCATTACATCAAGCTGTAAAATAAGCTTTGACAGTGATCTATGTCTTATGCTTCAAAAGGAAACAAAAATCCCACCTTACACCTTACCATCTGTGGATGACTACTGAGGATTTTCTCCTGACCCCTGGTGGTGATTAGTTTATGAAGAGAAGCAGAAGGGTCACCATAATATTACAGCATTTCTTCTGAAAGCACTGGCCAAATTTTACCCTTGCTGCCCTTGATACTGTCACTGAAGCTTGTATGCTGATCTGCAACCCAGCTTTCCGCTATTCTTTGCATTCATCGTATTTGTCTTGTGCAGCAGGTACAGTACGGTTGAGAAACACAAGAGGTTGACCCTACTGGTCATGAAGTCCTTGCCATTGAAGTTCACGACTGCTGTTAATGCAGTCGCTTAGAACAGAATCACAGAATCAGACCCATAAAAATGTGTAACACCTAAGAAGATATTTTCCTAAATTTTATCCTGAAATGCTGATTCATGCATGTTAATGATTCACTACATTGCACTAAGGAAAAAAAAAAAAGGAAAAAATTGTACATCTTTACCTTCCAATTTGAACTGATGTTTCTAGTTTAGTGTTTCTCAGCTGTTTGGGTTTTTTTGGTTTTGGGTTGTATTTTTTTCTTGTCTTGAGAGACATGTTTCCTTAAAGAGGAAACATTCCCCCAAACCAGAACTTTGTGTTGAAGATTAAAACATCCACTGCACCAATTTAAAGTAAAGGGCTTATTAGTCAGTAGGCAATCGTACAAAAACTCAGGTCACCCTATCAGCTTCCAAGAGTCTGCAGTGTGAACTAACACACTGTTAATTTACTTCTTTTTAATTATTTATTTCATGTCTTCAGCATGAACTGTAAGTGTTCATGCATATCCCATGAATAGTTTTGGTTTGCATTGTTTCTTTTTTCCTCCACTTTCCCCTTGAGAACCACTACTGAAACAGTGGTTTAGCAAGAAAGCTGTCATGCCAGGGGAAGAAATATAGCAGCATTTTGATCAATGGAGTTAAAAACTGAATTAGGTGAATTCTGAAACTCTGAGAGTATTGGATAGATTTAAGATTTTGCACCTCGCAGTTTTCAGCATTAGAATTCAGCAAGGAGGGGTCATTTTTGCAAAAGAAAATACCCAGGCCAACCAGGCTAGAAAGATCTTTCTAGATGCATTTGCATTGTTGAAGTAATGCCACTCATCTGGAGACAGCCCAAGTCTCCTGTAGACACACAGGTCTTCAAACAGCCCTTCCAGGAACACGAACGTCATTTCAACATGCACTGACTGCCCAATGATGCAAAACTAAACTGCAAAATACCACTTTTCAGTGATGTGCCACTACAGCCATTGGAATCAACTGCAGCATTTGTATTAAGAGTTTCCAGATTTAAACTGTGGGAACGGGTACCCTGGAGTTGTCAGTGGAAGGCCTCTGACAGTGTAATTTGTTTCTCCTACTGGCCTGACAAAGCCAGAGCATGCTGACATTCAAGAAACATTAGTTGGGTTTGTTTTGTTTTTCTTTCTTTTTTCTTTTTTAAACCGTTTTCTTGGAGCTGTTGGGAGGGCAGAGGAAAGGACTGTCAGCTTAGGAAGGGGAAGAGGCTGAAGAGGGAGAATGAAGACGTGCCCTTTTCTCAACATCTCCTACAAGATAAGGTGTTTGTTGCGCTCTTTACTGAGACACACTGGTACAGTGCGGGTGAACGTGTGAAAAAAAATGTTAACTTTACCTAAACAATGAAGTGGCAGCTCAACTCCGTTTCAAACTGAGCTCCACTCAAACTTCGGATCTGTTACAGGGAGCCAGACATTGAACTGATCAGGTTAAAACATCTCAACAATCACATAAATAGGCCTGGTCAAAGCCTGTTGCATCACCTGCCTTTATTTTTTACTGTTAATATTCAGCAATGGAAGAAAGATACGGATCTGTGTTCTACATGCTTGCCATCTCCAACAGTATGATCTCAGCTCTGAGAGCAGCAGGAATTTGCACAGCAGTGAGTATGGCCGATTTCCAGGGGTCGGAAGTCATGGCTTACTCACTCCACTCTGTGTTTTGTGGTGTTGTTCTGTTTCATTTTTTTTTTTAATAGGAAAGGCAAATGTGATGAACCTTAAGAATAGAGGCAAAATCAGATTGCAGGTCAGCATGTTCTGCATTTCTCCCCCTGGTCTCTCTATTTTGTGGAGCACAGATTTAGCCCTGGTATTAGCCTACCAGATAACAAGTTCTTAAAATGTCTCATACATAAAATTTGATGAGAAACCGAGTGTTTAGGAATAACAATTCAGATGTATACTTTTTAGACTAGCATGGAAATCTGCCTTTATCTCTTTCTCTATAGCAACAAACCATCTGAATCCACATCACACCTCATATAGATCTGGCCCAGTCTACGTAGGATATGTAACAAAGGTAGTATCCGGCTTAAGGGGAGCAGATGCAGCAGTATACATGCAAGACACTTTGTATTTGGCAGACACAGGCAAGCAGCTGTTTGTTCTTTAGCTTGTGGGCTATACATCTACTGGGACACCCCCTCCCATGTAAACCTTGCCCAGCTCCTGGTCTTATTTCCACTGCAAATTTATCCCTAAAGCCATGGATAAGCATAGTGTTTGGGGTTTAAAGTTAAGTGTCATTTAGTATCATTTCTTACATCTCCATACATTATAATGAGACCCTTTTTCACAGGGGACTTGGGATCTGATTTTAATTTGCGGTAGGGTTATGGTCACAATAAATGTCTATTTCAGATATTCATGAGAAATCCCTAATGCAAGTGGAAATAGTGGCTGTTTTCTTGTCGTTTCAAAGCCATGTATGTAAAACACACAGTACAGATCTGCTCCACATGCAAAGCTATTATCAACCCAGCACGGCACCCTGGTTCCTGCCCTGGTAGCAGGCA
Organism: Pezoporus flaviventris; assembly: GCF_033815535.1. Classification (NCBI taxonomy): domain Eukaryota; kingdom Metazoa; phylum Chordata; class Aves; order Psittaciformes; family Psittacidae; genus Pezoporus; species Pezoporus flaviventris. The sequence continues at coordinate 16,879,139 of NW_026892585.1, read as the reverse complement.
CCCCAATGCCAAACAGTCTCAGCAGGTTTTATAGCTTGCATAAGAAAAGAACAGGTTATGAAATCATTAGCACCTCATCTGAGGCTGCCACAGGGATGCCCCTCTGTGTTCATTGTGAAACGTTTCTTTGGCAGCTGCATCCAAGAAGCATATTTAGATGTTGTTTCTTCAGTATCGCCACAGACTGGGAAGTAAATCAGTACTTTCATGCTCTCAGCTCACATGATGGGGGTGGAAGTCTCTTTGCTACACCTCAAGGCTAATTCTCCCCATTTACACATGCCTAACTCTAGGCATGAGGACCTCTAGGAAGCCCAGATGTCTATAATCACACTCCCAGCCTTATGCAGCCAGCACTGCCAAGGACTTGGGCCATGCCTTGGGAGGCTGGAAGAGACTTCAGCTTTGTCAAGCACCACAGGTTCCAACTCCCCTCATCCTGCAGGCAGCCACTGCTAGCAGTGCAGCTGAGGGCTGCCCTCCCCTTGGCTGAAGTCCTGGTTTGGGGTACAACGCACAGCCTGTTGGCACTTTCTCCTCTGTAAATGCAAGCTCAGGTGAAACTGTGTCAGATCAAGCAGGTGAAGCTGAACTTGTTTGCCCCTCCACAGGAGAATCCATGTCCCTGACAGAAAGAAACAAAACTCACTGCTGGTCACTGAGCAAAGCATCTAGATCCCTTTGGATGCTCCTTGGGACCCTACCTGTAAGATTTAGAAGCCTGCCCTTGCAAACGACGCAAGGTAGAACCACCATGATCTGGCTGAAAGACAATTGGTGGCCTTAAATACCTAAGAATCCAAATCTTTTAAAAGGGAAAATTGTGCAGCATGAAGGAAAACACTAGCACCAGGTGGGGAGGGAAACTTGTGAAATTTTACAGATTTGAGTCACCCAGGGATCTGGTCCACCGGTACTTGCAAATCTGAATTCAATCAGTTTTACCACCTGCCTGAGACAGAGCACCCAAAGAATGGAGCTGTGTCAGGTTCCTGAACGTTAAGGAAAAGCTAGCTTGTGTTGCTGTCTTTCTGAATCAATGCACGGGTTCATGATTTAAGTAACTGAGGTACTGGGGCTTTTTAAAGCAGTGTAAGTAAATAGCTAAGCTTGATGTGATATAAAAAGTACCACAACAGAAAGGAGAACTTAATGTAGTAATGAAAATCACTTACCCTTAATCATCCCTGAGACAGTGTTTTTACAACGCTTTGTGATTTATTCAGCTAGCAAACATGCCTCCTTTGACTTTTCTAATAACAGGCCATCTTAGCCGTGCTTGTTGGGATTTGAGTTTGGGCTTTTTTTTCAATCAGCATCTCAAGTACATTATTTAAATGTCTTTGATGCTTTTTCTTTAAAAGGATTTGTGAAGCAATAAATCATATTTATATGCAAAGGAGACAAAAAAAAAAAAACAAACAACCAAAAACTTTATTAGGAAACTTTGGAAAAATAAGAGGTTGGGTCACAGGTATGCAACCAGTGTCACACATTTCTAGAGCACATTATTGCTTAAAGACTTACTGAAGCCCACATTCATTGCTGCTGACAAGTGTGCCACTTAGTGTATGAGATTGTATGAAAGGTTGTTTGCTGCATGATTTACAATGGTGCCCTTACACTAAATAGGAAAGACTGTAAACTACCTGTGCTCTGCTGAGCAGCTACATGCTTCCTCTTTGCATGGAAGGGCCTCAGCCTTTGGCAAAGCTGGACAATTTCTCAAGTGAGTACACTCTTGTGACACTGAGGCTAGCCAGACCACAAACTATTTTATTATGTTGTGCAAAAAACCTATGTGCAAAAAAACCCTCTTTAATTAAGATAGAACAACCAGCACTGCGGTTGTAATTACCTTGGACTGCTTTACCCATGGGCATAATGAAATAAAATTGGGCCCTCTATATTTTTGTTTTTAAACTAAGTAAACCCAAATTAATTTATTCAACTCAAACCAGACAGGTTTCTCTTTTAAAGGAAGGCATATATGGTTGGAGGGGCTGGTGCAGGAGGCAGAGTGACATGCAATGATGACTGTGAACTGCAAACTGCTGGCAAAACATTTGGCTTGCCGTTGGTCCGTGGCCAGTATTTTCCTTTGTTAATGAATCCCACATCTTTTCTAAGTTAAGCGTTTTTTCTTCTCCCCCCTCATTTTATTTGAAACATATTTTAAATATTTTTGTTTTTATGATGTCATGGAACACGATACAGCCCCCTCCTAACCTCCAATATGGGAAAATCAATTAAAATCTTGACATTAGGAGCTATGATATAAGCATATGGTTCAACTGCTCTGACTTCTTTTTTTTAAGCAACACATCAAGGATCAACGCAAAGAGAAATAACCAAATGAGAAATCCACATTACTGAATAAAAATGATACCAACTGAAAGGGTATCACAGCCAGAACCTTGCTACTCACCAAACACAAAAAAAAAACCCTGCAACTCTGGCAGGTTTTGACAGACTTACTCTCTGTTTTGGGAACACATATTTTTCATTTGTGTCCTTTTTTGAGGAAAATGCCCATTTAAAAGAAGCCATCCTGAATGCTGTGTTTAATATTTAATGAATTTTGTCTCACCCAAAGTACCCTCATTTTATGACTTCAAGAATGCAACCTTAAAATGAGTTTTATCAGCTTCCTCATTAATTTCTGACTCTTCCCTGAACAAAACAGAAGAAAAAATAATTGAGGAATTTCCTATCAGAACAGAAACATAATTTTCAAACACAATGATCATTTTGGGCATTCAGTCACACCTGCCCTACTGACCACCAGTCTGCTGGACTATGTGACAACAAAAACCCTTCCAGGTCCCTTTAGTATTTCAAATCATCAAAACCCCAGACAGACTAAATGATAAGTCACTGAAACTCCAGGGAATACAGGCACCAAACAGAAGATTTAACTCTCTATGTCACTGTGCACAATGTTCCCCCTGAAGCAAAAAGCTCTTTCCCAGAGGTCTTTCAAGACTGGAAAAGGTGTTACAGGCAGCTTAGAAGTAGAGAGTTATTTTTAACCTGTCACTGGCAAGAAAACAAGTTTTTTCAATCATCTTCTATGGACATCTAGTCTCCAATCCTGCGAGCATCTAGCTGCATGAATTTACATGCCCTCCTTTAATACACTTGAGTTTTACAAAGCTTGCAAGATTTCTTCAGCCACTGTAACTCATAGCTAGTACTACCGATGGCAAGGATGACGAAAGTATAGCACAGCGCACTGCTGGTCCTGCAACCCACACTGGGTGAGGACAAAGATACATCAGAAAAAAATGAAGTTGCAGAAGCCTTCTCTGCACCAAGCCCCTTAGTTTTTATAGCATGAATGGTGCTGAGCTCATGTACGAAATGCCCAAAAGCTTTTTCTAGACTGTCCTGGTATCAGCTCAAACTCTGAAGTTATATAAGGTTAGAGACTTCAAACATCTATAGAGTGTGTGCAAATTAAATATACTCTATCACAGTGAGTTCACTTGCATTGTTACTGACGTGATTTATGCAGAAAATTGCAGCCAAGCTCAAAAGCTAGAGCTGAACATTTTTTTCCCCCCAAACAGAATATTTACCAAAAGCAGCACTTTCAGGTTGAGAAAAATTATTAAATTCACTAATAAATAATATTTAATAAACCTTGTAAGTGGAAAAGACTATACATTTGGAAAAGCAGAGGGCTTTAACATTTCTAAATGTTCCAGCTTGAAATACCATGTTAATATGGAAATTTATCCCGCTCATTTTGAAGAGTTAATTTTCTTGTAAACCTGAAAACATCTTTCCTTTTCGTAAATTTATTTGCACAATTGAGAATTTTGTCATATCAAGTTAACCTAAATTACTGTTTTTAATTTCAGTCACTAAGTCAACAAGTTTGTTATTCACATAGAACTAGTTACTGTTACAGCTCACCTGCCACGAGCACTCCAGTGTCACAAAAGAAACCTTAAATGTCAGTTTTTCCTTAATTTCCTGTTCTATTGAAAACAACCTAATATTCCAACTCATTCCTCTCTCTTAAGTCTTCTCTCCCAGATTTTTCCTAAATGATTTTAACAGCTAATTAGAAACCTGAACATCAATATCTACGTATTAATAAAAAACAGAGCACTGGTGCTTTCAAAACTATCTTACTTAAAGACTAATTAGGTTCATTAATAAGTTAACCAGGTAGGAATGCTGTTTTCAAGGCAAAGAGAAAATAGTACTTTCTACAGGAAAGTATGGGACTTTTTGTTTTATTTTCCAAGGCGATTAGCTCTTCCAGCCAGAAAGTTTTTACCACACGTTCCAATTCAGTCATTTGCTCTCTGTCTGACAGTACTGCAAAATCATCTTTGACATTTACCAAAGTGTCAGGAACAGCATTTTAAAAGGACAAAGCTTGTCTCGATTACAAGAAAAGAAGATGCAAATAAGGTGAATGCATGGCAATAAAGAACATGCCAGTGGACTAGTGAGAGCCAGGCTGTGTGCTCTAGGACTGCACTTTTGGAAAGGTCATAAATATGAACAATATCCTTCTCTAAGCCTTTTAGCTCAAGATGAATATAATATTGAGTCAGCGTCACAACACAGGCTTTTGTCAGTGAAAACTGATGTCCAGTGACTGTTTCTCAGTCTTTATGTTATATTCTATGATAAATTATTAATTTTGCAATAATAAAGTAACTGAGCATGCAGAAGGGCAAAGCATGAGTTTACATGTGATATTAGTGACAGCATATTGGATAGTCATTAGTTAATGGACAAATCCAAACACAGGATAAGGTATGCAGGGAGTTCATTGCAAAAACACATTAATGTGCCATTACTTTTATAGTGGGAACAGCTTTTGATAGCTAAGTTCCTGTAAAACATAACTTTGAGCTTACAGGGATGTTAGCAAATGGATCCCTCACATGGTGATGGACAAAGATTGTCTCCTGGTTTTGCAAAGCATGCTGAAAATTACCAGAAATGTCCAGAAGTTTTGTTTATTATGGTTTAATTCCCCTATTTTTGTTAAAAAAAAAAAAAAAAAAAAAGTGGACCAGCTGACTGGTTTGGAAATATCTCAGTGATGGATTTTCTCATAGCATTTCAGAATCCTCTTGTAATTTTTTACTATAAGCATAAAACACAGATGCTTAGTTCAACAGGAAACAAGGTTTCATTCAGCAGTTTATAAACTGAAAAGATATTTGGCTTCATTTTGGCTCACATTTCAGCCAAAAATGGCTGGTTGTCAGGATTCCCGTTTTATCTTTGCATTTTTATCTGGCATCTCCTAAAACTTAGGTGACCATGACCTTCAGTGCAGTGAGAAAGCAAGGAAACAAAGCACCTTGAAGCATAATTCATTTTCTCCCCAGTACCAGCAATTCAGAGCCCCCAGTTACACTTCCTACATGAGGTGCATACATTCTTCTCAAAACAAGGTTGACACAAGCCGGCACAGGATATGCTTTAGATGACATTATGTTCTTATCTTGCAGTTTGCTTTTCTTATTGCTTTCTTCCTCATCAAAATTCTTCCTGCTTCCCCCCCTGTACAGATAGCCAGGGCTGCCATCATGGCCCAGTGCAGAACCAGAGATCCCTTTCAGTTAGAAGACACCTCTCTGAAGGTCACCTTCTCCAACCTCTTGCTCCAAGCAAGGCTAACTGCAGTATTAGATCAGGCTGCTGGGGGCCTTTTCTAGACAAAGTGTGAGCCTGTATCAACCACCTCTGCAGCCTGTTGCTGTGCCTTACCACATTCCTCCTGCAAGGAGCCTTTCCTTCTTTAGGTCCCACAGGAATTTCTTCACTGAAACTTGTGCTGTTGTCTTTTGTCTTCAGGCTGCAAAGTGGGGCAGACACTATCTCCTCTCTAACTACCCTTTAAGTACCTTAAGGTTACAACTAGATCCTCTGTAAGCTGTCTTTTCCTAAGCTAAATAAACAGAGTTCACCTGCTCTCTGCTTTCTTCAACCTAGTGAAGATGTCTGTAATGTCATCTGTCCTCTGTGCAACTCACCCACCTTCCTCTGCTACAGTGCCTTAAGTCTTTGAAGGCTCACCCAGGAACATATGTGCAGTTTTGAGGTAATCATTTGCTTGGAGTTATTCTGAAATCCAAACAGATTTCACCTTAAACTGACCAAGACTTTGGCTGGGTGCAGAGATTTTTTTATTCTCCCCACAATAGAGAAGATCTTTCTAAGTAAGTCCTCTGGGGATCGTTTGGGCAAACCCAAATATCTGACCCTGAGCCAATCAGTTAGTTATTATATCTAATGTTTGTCCTATTTGATAATTACTGTCTGCAAGAGACATATGCCAGTGTGGAGGTACTGCCGGAATCCAGCACTCCTGCTCTCAATGCTACACGGGAAAGCAGCAGAGTCATACCCTTCCTACATCCAGCTCAATCCAATCTACGTTCCAAAAAGTCTTCTTATTGGAGCATTGCTCCAGTATCTCCCTAAGATAAAAACCTACCTTTTAAGGAATAAGAAAAAGGAGATATTAGATAAAGTTTCTGCTGGCTGTGCTATCAGCCAAGAACTTATCTCAGGCACCAGGTGAGACCTGCATTTAAAACTCTGAAGAGTAATATGTGTGATTGCCAAAGTATTACTGCCTGGTTTATCATTTGCTACTCTTCACACTTTCTGGGCATTTCCCCTCAGAAACAAATTGGAAATAACAGAACCATTTATTTAGATGAGACACTAGCCATCAAACAGAAAATGAAATAGATAAAGCTTAATGACCTTTCAGGGCACAGCAAGTGAGAAACTATTCTTCTTTTCTGAGAACTTTTTTAAATAACAAAAAAAAAACAACTTTCTCAGCAAAACCAGCTAGCAATTTGGAAGGGAAAGTATTTTCACTTGAAACAATTCCCAATTTCCCTTGAAACCATTGTTATTTGTCAAAAGCTCAGATTTTAACAGTTATTGAGCCTTGCTGGAAACTTCAGTCAAGCACATTTCACTTTTCTAAATAGATCTTTATAAATCCACACTTTTTCCAACTATCTACCTTTTTTTTCTGTAATATTCACCTATTTTTTTTTGCATTATATTTTTATAAATGTTGCTGGTAAGGCTTTGTGTATGCTACAGCTCTTTCCTAGGGCACTACAAAGTCTTGTCAACATAGTTTAAACAGAAAAAAAAAGGCTAAATTCATTACTAAAAGGAAATTTGCTACATACTGTTTTTTCACTCAATATATTACAATTATCTACTGAACTGCAGTAGCTAGGTTTTGCTCTGAATGGAAAAAGTTCCATACTGTTCAAGAGCAGCAGGTGAAAAGCCAAACACTGATACAGAGCAATGTCACCCTATAACCATTGTTTAAATTTTTGCCCTAGATTTTATTTCTCCTTCTGAAAAACCTTGAAATGCAAAGGAGAGATGAGGGGTGCTAATACAGTTTCAGTTTGAAAAGAAAGAAACTGTCATTTAAATGTATATACCCACATCACTGCCTTAAGTCATGCAACTTGGAATGTTAGTCATGTAATAAATTATTTCTGATAGGATTGCTTAGGAATAACAAGTTAATTTTGTCTTGCAGTCTTAAATATATTGGTGCACAGGACACACTATACACACATTACAGATCCGTGCATACAGAGACTTCTGTACTAATCTGCACTTGGTGCAACACCTCTGTTTCATTTGAATGGCCACAGGAGATATTTGTCAATGCTGGACTCCAATGCCAAGGAATCTGTGCATTCAAACAACCTGTAAACTGAACCTTAATTTAGATTTTATTTTGATTTTTCAGCCAATCCTATTTCTACAGGAATTTACAAAAGAAACTCACTTATTCAAAGTATGTCAGAAAACTAAAAACTGTTCAGAGCAATGAGAATTCCTGCAATACTGTGAGGCACAACACAAGAGAAATACGGCTCATATTGTTCGCTGCAGTGAAAGAAAAGTTTACTTTGATCTGGAAACCAAATGACAACAAAGAACACAGAACTGGAACTTCTTTTTATGTGATACTGAGAGCCCTTAAACTGAGGTCAAGGGAGGATCTGGTCTCGTAAGATTTTTCTGTTCTGGTTTTTAAGACTCAGTTTGGAAAACAATAGCTAATGTTAAAACTGACATATAAAATTACTGGTGTTGATGGGCTTTTCCAGTGTGGTAAAACATCCTACTGGCATTGTTTTTGACAGGGCTTGTGATAACTAGTTGGCATTTAGAGAAAATGTAATGAACTTTTATTACTATTATTTTGCTGCTGCTAACGGGCATAGATTTATTGATCTCCAGAAAATAGCACTCATCTGAACCACATTGCCCATATTCTTTACAGTCATGGAGCAGCATAAGAGCTGTAGATACCTGCAGTAAAACCCTCCATCTTGATATTTATACAAATACCTCTTGTATTCATACTAATAAAGAGATTTAATATGTTTGACTAATGGCTGCAATTTGGAAAACATTGTATGATGTTCTTGAATGAAAGATATGTTGAAATAAAGACCACAACACATATACAGTCTGCACTGATCTGAGAGACTACAATTCTCACTCTTGAATGACAATTCTGGCTCTTGTTTTTACCGAGCAGTGTCTAGTTTTGTTAGACGATGTAGAAATCTTTCAGTAAATTAGGAGTGAGATTTTTTTCAGTACAGTCATTCATTTTAACATGTGATGCTGATGCTACAAGGAAACATCAGGACATAAAATCAAGAATGGAAGTGGGGATGGAATAAATAGAGTTCTGTTAAGTAAATGAATTTTCCTGGTTCTGTCAGGATCCAAAAGCCCTAAAAAGCAAAATGTGTATCACTGGGGCTGAAAAATATCTCATGCTATTTGACAATCAAGGCCTTAAAAATGTGTTTGGAGGAAGTGGAGAGGGAAGGTGGCAAGCACCACAACACAGAAATTCCATGCCACGTTTAAAAACAAACACAAGCACCCACGTAGAGAGGAAATCATCCATTAATAAGGATCCAAGGTTCATCAGTCTCTGCGATCACTGTGGCTGAACAAGTAGTTTTTCAGGAGGGCACATCCCAAAGCTAGAGATGTTGAAAAATACGTAGGTCCTCAAAGGAATGAAAAGTTTTATGGATTTTATCCAGAATCCATCAAGGCAGCACTCCTATTCACTGCAATAAGGTTTGGATCAGGTTCAACATCCAGACGTAGTCCTCCCTCACTAGAACTGGCTGGTCATGTCGGAAACTGTTTGGGCAAAGTACCCCACCCATAAACAGAGCACTCGGGAAGGGTACACGAGCAAGCAACAAATCATTTGTCTCTGCCAAGATTAGGGGTTGTGTCTCCTACTCATTCACCCTCTGAGACAATAAAATGAGGGCTATAGTAAGTAGCATCTCCAAAGTGATCTAGAAAGGAATGCCACATGAATGAAAATCAAGAGGACAAGGGTTCCTTCAATTCTGATGTTCAAAGTGGAAGAAATGAGTAAGCGATGGGGTACAGAAAGCTCCTAGCAGACAGATGCAGTGTTTCAAATCAGATCTTTTCTCTGGGATCATACAAGTAGAAAGAGGAATAGAAAGAAAATACAAACCTGAGTGTGGAGAGTTCCACCATGGGAATTGCCACATCAGCTAGGTGGAAGATAGAGATATGCAAGTCCATGTGCAGGAGAAAGAGAGCATAAACACAGTTAAGTGGATATTAATGAACACTAAACAAGGATGGCAAGCCTGCTCTGAACTTACAAATCACATCCGCATTAATACCAAATGAGTTCATTAAGATTAACATTATTATGATGAGTATCAAAGGGATTAAAAGAGATTATGGCAAATAAGAGAGTCAGATAGGAATGAGATGTAATTACCTTCATATCTGGTTTATCTATAGCTGCAGAGAAAGACCCAGCAGTCACTTCACACTGGAGGAACCTAACTCACATTTTGATCTGAAGTGTAATTTTCGGCAAAGCTGATCTCAACGGTTTGGGCAGAACGCGGCCCAGGCATGTGCAGGACGAACAAAAGAAGGGTGGGAAGGCGAGCAGAGAGAGATGGGGAAGAGCAGAAGAGGCCCGCTCCTGCCCCAGCACCCTCACCCAAGCACAGGACACCCTCACCCAAGCAGCTCACCCAAGCACAACCTGGTCTTTGTGCTTCCTCATGTCCAAAATGTGATGTGAAGGCTGCCCTGTCACCACCTCTGCCCAACACATGGCCTACTCTGACCCCAGCACTCACCATACCAACTCCAAAAACTTCATTTGGCTTCACAAATATTAGACAAGTCTTCCAAAATGAATGTCTAAGGGAAATAATCTCATTGTAGAACTAGGGGTAGGGTATCACATTCACTGAAGTAAAACTAAACTGTCTGATTTTCACCTCTTGCTTTGCAACTGCAGAGCCAATTCTTTGGTGCATGCAGAGACCAGCTAAGGAGCACCAAATTATGGCTTAAATCACACAGTTTAAAAAGCAGATATCCTGCCAATGCACACATTCAACAATGCAGGCGGAAATGTTACTTGGGATCTTGGTGGGGAAAATTTACTGGTACTCTTCCAGCCAGGCTTTGAGAGCAGATTGCCTTTCTTCACAAGCAGACTGTAAGCAGTCGGCTCTCTAGTGCAAACATCACTTCCCAGCTCGGGTGTGTTTGGCCTCTGGTTTGTCTGACAGGTTACATGTGCTTCTGAATATATCTGCTGATGCTCATTTTCAGAGTGCTGTTAGCATTTCTTTTGGCTGTCATTTAAAAATTAGGCCTAAAGATATCATCCCTCAATGAGAAAATCCTTTTGCCAGAAGGGCCACTTTCAAATGCACTGCAACCTGCTGTCAGAGTTGTTGGCCACTGACCACGGAGATGCAAGAAAACCGGCATACCTGTACACTGGCTCCAAAGTAGCAGAAGATGGGCAGCTAGCACCGGAGGAATCCAAAATGGGAGCTACTTTCCTTTTTTTGTTGTCCAAGATGAATGCGCATTTCAAAAGCACCTGTCAAGCACAACCAAAGCTGCCTGGCTCTCCTCAGGATACTTATACCTCCTTATTTATATGCTTTGTTGCTTCAATAGGAAATGTCTATACAAATATATACACACATACACACATGTGTAGGCATATGGAACTTAAAATTGCAACATTTTGAGAGAAGCTTTTAAAACCGTCTTTTCTGTGATGCTGTGTTGAAATCACTTAAGAAGCAGAAGTTAGAGCTGAAATGCACTTCTGGAAGGGAAGAAGGATTTCCATTTTTATACTTTCTACCTAATTTTAACAGGTATGAACCACCAGGGTGGAGAGATGAACTTGCTCTTTGAAAGCTGTAAGCACAAGGCAGGGTCATCAGTCTGTTCACACTGACTAAAGCACCAAGATATTCTTTGCTGTCCTTGCACCCAGGTGAAATGTTAATAGCTAGTACTAGACAAGTAAGACTCCGATCCCCCATGGAATGCAACACAATGCCCCAAGATTTCCGGACCATGCTGCACAACCTATTCGATAGACATTTTTGTAAGAGAAATAGCAACGATGCATTTCTGCATAGGCAAAGATGGAGCGTGACAATCTGTCATCCTCTGCCCAGTATCTTGCCAATATGGCTAGACACTATACTAGGACAACGCTGATGGACTTTTCCCGCATAAAGTCTCCATGCAGAAAAGGCAGGAAGGGAAAGAGCAAAGACAAGTCCATTCCAGTATCTGAAGCAGGCAGGCAAAGGGAAGAACCTACTCTGCTTTACTCTGACGGTCCGTGGAACTGCACTTCCCAACATTTCTAGGAGAAAACATGAGTCAGAAATCCTATGGGAACTCCTGCAGCAGCACAGCTCCCTCCACAACCCACACATCCTCAACAGAGCACTGCGCAATCTAATCCATATGGTATATCTGCACGGCAATGTGGGCCAGATCCGGGTGCGGCCTTATGTTAGGCTCTCAAATGATAAAAGTTTGGCACATGAGCAGTTGTTTGCGCTTGAGCAGTTGACTGAGGAGCCTGGAAATCAGGGCATATAGGAAAAACCTGTGAGTGAAGCGTGGGGATATAACAGCTAGACACAAGATGGTTTGGCAGAGGGCTAGTGCAGGGAAGGGAAGCAGGAGCTGGTCAAGGGCTCTCATCTTGTTTGGACAGAGGTATGAAGGTTTTGCCATCACAACAGAATAACACGGTCTGGTCTTTTGCTCAGTCAGGCCCCAGTACAGGTTGTAAAATACAAAGAAATATATCACCAAATCCTTAAGCGTGCGTTTAAAGCTGTATTTACTCAGCCACGCAAAGCTGTGATCCACTGCTGATCCAGTGGACATCAATATAGTGCTTCCCTCCAGGACAGAAATTCTCCGACAGGGGCAGTTCTGAGAGCAGCATCTTAAGAACAGACAGCTGTTGACAGAGAAACCTTATGCAGAGCTCCTCCAAGCAGAACGGGTATCCTGAGGACACCAACACACACCTGGTATCTCACATTCATCCCACATCTAAACACAAGGAATGCCCAAGCAGGGGCTTAGGCAGTATTAAACTCTGCGTGGCCCACCCTAAGGGTAATGTACTCACGGTGAACTTGGGGAAGAGGTACCTTTTCTCCCTCCCACCCAGACCTAGAGGCTGTTAGCTACATGGAAAAAAGGCTAAAAGGTCTGTGAGAAGACAAACAGACATAAGAAAATCACAGTGCTGCGTCCCGCAAACGATATTACTTTCCTACTATGTGACTATTCCCAGGTAGATCTCAGGAGCAGAACCATGACAAGAGGGGATCTGCCATGCAAGGTCGGGACTTCAGCAGTCCCACCAACAGCGAGAGAGCAGCCCATTGAACAAGCAATGAGCCTGGGGCAAGCTAAGGATCAGAATGCTGCTGACAAGTGTTAGCCACGAAACACTGAGGATCCTCAGGCTGAGTTTTATGAACTGCCTCCCTTAAATGCTTTATTTTCTACAGCGGATTTCCAACAGTAGGAGCTTTTACACTCTCCTAGGCAGAGGCTGAACTGCTCTCTTCGTACCGTTTCAAATTCGCCAGCTACATCTGAAGAACCACCCGTTTTTGCCTTTCTCTTTTCTTTTTGCTCTCACCAGGCTTTTTGTGAAAGAGACACCCAGTTTCAAGCCATTTAAAAAATATCAAAAAACCCTAGTGGAAAATAATTTGCAGCTGTGATAATATCACATTTTTTAAAATATCATAATATAGTTTTACTTTTAATAATAAAAGATAAAAAAGGGGTGTCTGTGAATAATTAGAGAGTGCAGTCTGAAGCCAGTTACAGTCACTGCAATTGATAATAAACTTAAAGCCCCTTGACAGCAGGTAAATGCTTTGCAACCCTGACCCCCTTCCTCTCACATTACTTAACAACCCTGCAGTTCCAGCATTACATCACCGTCCAAGTGATTGGTTCCTGCATTTTAACTCTCTCCTTGTCTCCTCCGATTAGGAGCACCACCATGATGGGGGGGGGGGGGCGGGTTAAAGAACCAAAACACAACAAACTACCAAACTTTTCTCAAGTTTGCTGTGCTCCTTTTTTTTGGGTTTGGTTTGATCGAGAAAACAGCTTCTGCTGCTAAGAGGCGAGGTTACACGCACCAGAAAACAAACTCTTTCGAAGTGGAAAAGAGAGTGGGAAAGGGAGACTAGGGAGGGGAGGAGGAAGAGGAAGGCAAGGGGCAGAGAAAAGTATATAGAAATCAGAAAAGGAAAAGAAAATTAAAAACAAACCTCATGGACATCACTGAGCCTGAATTCCCTGCTGAGGTGCAGAACATGAGAGCCCTGGAATGAGTGTATGTAGAACTTGAGCCAAAGCTTAACTAGCCCGAGTGAGTCATATCCTTCCCATTTGATTCCTGTCCAAATGATGATGTAATGCTCTGGCCCTCTCCCTCGCTCGCTCCCGCTCCCTACACTACCTCCCTCCTCCCCTTTTCTCCTTTTTAGCTCAGTGCTGGTGAAGTCACCATTTAAATCTGGCAGAGCTGAAGCAAAAACTTCAATGTAACCAAAACAGCCCCAGGCCAAGTTCCAGACGTACTGAGACTCGGTGGTGCAATTGCCATTGGAAACGAGTAAACAGAGAAAGAAACAGTGCCGCCTCTGAACGGCCTGCGCAGCTGCCTGCGGATCACAGGAAAACCCAGGGACCCGACTGACATGATTGACTGGGGCTGATCAGAAGATACTGCATACAAACGCGCTCGATCCGGAACGCCCACATGGTCCCGGCTTTAGGAAGATCCGGCAACTGGAAAAGGAGGGCATCGAGCCGGAGACAAGGAAGGCAGCTGAGAAGCTGTGAAACGGATGCAGTGTGTTGGCGTGGGTCTGGGCAGAATGAATAGCGCTGCTTTTGCAGGTTATATGTTAGACCGGGATTTCTCTGCCTTAGCCATGCGGGGCTGAAATCGAGCCCCGCGTATTTGAAGGATAACTACAGGGCTGTTTCTTGATACACTTGCAAATGCACAGGTGCAAGGCACTTTCTTTCTCTGCTACTTAAAATGTACAAGAAAAGTCCCAAGCCATAAAGCACTACAAGTTTACAAACTAACTCACTGCACTGCTGCTGCTATTGCCTACCCTGTGTTTAAAACAGTGCCCTTCTGGTGTCTATCTCCCAGTTGTGACAGTCATGATTTTTTTTAAAGATAGAGAATGTTTCTAATTGAAACTTATAATAATTTTGCATGTGCACAAGCATAAGCTATTGTGGTGCAAAGTGCTCTGCTCCATCATACTGCAGTTTCTAATTCCTCCTGATGTTAAATGCTACAGTGACAGTGGCTGAAATACCTCCTGTGTCCTCCCCACAAAGGATTTTTTCACTGTTCATCACTCACAATTAATTATAGTCAATACAGTACAAAACAGTTGCTTCACAAAAGAATGCAAGTCCTGAGCAATAATAATACATGAAGATGTTTAAGCAGACATACCATCCCTCAGCAATACAAAGACTTACAGCTTCAATGCCAAACTGCAGAGATGTAAGCATTGATGGCACCTGAAACTCTGGAGGGGTATTTAAAAGTGACTCCTTTCCTCATAGATCAAGAACTATTTTACAAGGTCTCTTCACCCTCTGGCTCTGTGTGAAATTCAGTTTCCTGACAGTCTATGGACACACCTATCCCCCAAAATTCAGAGAACAATAGGAAAACATCAAAGCAAATGTGTTTTATTTTCTTTGCCTCCTTATAATGATGTGAGTTTATGAAAAAACAATTTCTATTGCCTAGCAGCATTTTAACAAACAGGTTGGGTTTTTTTTGGTGTGGATTTATTAATTGATCAAAGCAGCAATGCAATAGTGATTATTGCTGAGTACCAAAGTCTCCTCCTGAGGATATTCTTATGGTTATAAATTACCTTTGGAATATATTTCTATGGATCAACACCATTAGCTTCAGTCATACTTATGTGAGAGCAAACCAGAGTCACGGTTTACACTTAAATTCAAGTTGTTTCAGTCATGAGTTCAAATTGGTTTTAAGGTATATATGACTTTTAAAGACAGAATGAGAGGAGGGGAAAACCAAGGGTTTATCCTATTCAATTAAACAACACAGTTCTCTACAGCAGACTGACCTGCTGGATGACATCCTCAATTGATATTGATGCTGCAGCCACTCAGAGTGACACCTTTATCAAGCAAGGCAGCTCTGAATTAGAGGTGATCAGCCATAATTATTACTGGCGCCACTGAAGCCTGTGGCTTGACAGCATCAGATGTGGTTGTTACAAAGTTTGGTCCATTGTGTCAATGGCCTGTATAACTCATTTATGTCTGAATTACCAGCTATTGATTTTTTGTCTTCTGTCATGTAATAAAATAAAAGTTAGATCATGCCTAAAGCTTTCTTTTAATTCCAGCCTTGATGATGGTTTCATTTTAAGCTCAGCCCACTTCTCCCTTTCCATTTAAAAAAAAGTGACTTCCAACCCCTTTTTCTATGCATGTCTAAGAGGTCATCTTCCCTCCCTCCTTATTTTGTCCTCTTTCATTTACACTGCTGGATTACATAGCTTCTGCTCATCCAGTTATGCCACTGGCTTTGCTATATACTCTGTCATGGTCCCAGGACAGATCCCTAGCTCAGAACAGCTTCAAACTGATGGGGAATGTGGCTGCAATCAAAGCACAAACTTAAATCCCCAGGCCCACCTTTGGAGGTAAAGAAGCTACTACCAAAGACCAGATCTATTACCCTAGGGAACCCAGGTTACACTGGGTCTGCTTATGCATTTACATCCATTCCTGCAGTCTTTGTCAGTGAACCAGACTTTTTTCAGCCTTCTGAAAGAACCACACTTGCACCAACCCGCTGTATTCAGAGCAAAATGCAACCAAAAAGATAATGCAGGAGCTACAGGGTATTTTATTATCTTCCTGGGGCTTCAAGGCCTTGCTTGGTAACAGTGTTCTTTCAGTAAAACCCCTTGGTTTTTCAGAAGCAAGAGGAGACCCATTGTCCATCTGTGAGCATCTTAATCAAAGTACTACAGGAGTGACTGTGTTTGTATGACAAATGGCCCTTTTAATTATTACTAGCTTCATAGACACAAAGTCAGAAGAATTTAACTGCCTTGAAAACAGCCTTTGTCTTTCAGAAGATAATTCCAGGAGTTAGAGTATTTTCTGAAACAAAAAAAAAAAGAAAGATCCAAGCAGCCTTAATGGTCGATCATTTCTAAATTACGTGATCACACTGAAGTCCCACTTCAAGAACCAGATTGCTTTAAAACAGAACTCATGCTCCAAAGGAGTTAAAAACTTATTTGTGATTGCTGGTAGGAACACAAAAAAGTTCTTTCCAGGCAGGTATTTCCAAGGCCTATTGATTTTTTTTCTTCCCCCTAACAGGAAACACTGTTTTCCCATTTTCCTTCCTGTGACAGGCCAGCTAATGATAAAGAATGTCCTGTGCTCAGAGGAAATTCCACTTGCATGCAAGAGCTCCCTCTTTATCTGTTTACTTGTCTATCTTTTCTTTCTCCCCCACTCCACCCCCATCCTTAAATTTCCATGTTCAGCCACGCTCAAGAATAGGGTTGTTGTGATGTGAGTTGTGGGATGTTTTAATTCTAATGGGATCCTTCTTCAAACTAGCGCCCTGGCCAGCACAGTTATGACTCTAGCTTAGCTGTCTAGTTCAGGAATGCTTGCAACACCCTCCCTGCAGCATGTTTCATCCTTGGGGAAAGGGTGGTGGGGCACACCACAGATGTTTGGTGTAAAAGAAGCTTGACAAAAATCACTGCTTCTGCTGAATGTTTCCAGTCTGAACAACCAGAAAGTTCTGAATTTCGAGAGCCCAAATGTCAGAGCTCACTGGGATTTATCTCAAAAGCATATTGTAACAAGGAACTGGGTGTACTAGAGTTGAGGTTGAGAATGGACAAATCATCAGTTCTACATGCATTTTAGGTGAGTGTGTCACAGCCAGCCTTTGGAACTGACGTGTGCTTATTTCAATCAGTGCCCCAAAGCATCAGCAAAGACCCCATGGATGAAAGCAATATAGCCTGATTATTTTTTTCTCCATTACTTGGCTCTTAAAGAGGCTTGATTAAGAAAATGTTCTGTAATAATGGTCCTACACTCAGGAAAGTCTCATTTTCATTCTGACATTATTTTTCATTTCTAACCCAAGAGCCTTACAATCCCTGTGGAATTAAAGAGGCCAGATAATTTCAGGGTTAAATAAGCTTTAATGACTATCACATGTATGGAACCTTAAACCTAGTATTAAAAATTATTTTTTTAAAGTGGCATCTCTTCCTTTTTTTAATTTAAAATAACCATCCAGGTGGTTTCCTAAGGATTTCTTTGCAAATTGCTTCCAGCGAACCTTTTCAGTTACAGACCACTGCAAACCCATGTGGTGGTATTCAGTGTTCAGTTCAACTTGGGTGTCCCATAGACAGAGGGACTGTCAGCACAAGTGTCTGCACAGAGAGGCTGTGAGGTCTGAGTGGGCTAGCTGTCACTAGCAAGGACACAAGAATGTATAGGTTCACCAATTTCAGCAGAACTAAAGCAGTGTTAAGAGAGGATATTTCAAGTTGTTCATAAGATAATGGGACACATGTTCCCAAGTCAGGAAAAAGCTGTTCTCCTTTAAACAGACTTAGATCAAAGTGCTCAGCATTGAGTTCTTTCAGAGGCAGAGCTAGTTTTTCTAAATGGATCCTATGAGCTAGATGTACCCCTATGTACACACACATGCACAAATGTGCCACTAAGTTAGAAATGCCCTACTGAAAATATTTAAGGAAGAAGAACCAAGAGAAGTTTGGATCCAGCAGCTCTGGAGATGGAGATGCGCAATGTGCATGATGGCCAGTAGACTTACATGCAACATTTTAGCAACAAATCTTAACCCAAATCCTCAAGAACAATCTCAAGGTAAGAAACCCTTCCCCGGTGATGGTTCTAAGCACATTAATGCCACTTGGGATTGATGGATTTTGTGCTGGGGCACTCAGCTACTAGGAATAGCCTACTTATTATATACTCGCCAAATAGCCGTGGGCTGGTGATGGGAGGATGACCTGGAAGTTAAGATCTCTGTATCCAATTACATACTGAGTCATACAGTCCAAGTAGCCAGCTATTTTATTACAGCTGCAAACCACAAATACCGAAGACAAATAACATAGCAATTTATGCAAAATAACAAATAATACTTTACTTTTTGGTAGAACTTTTCACTCTGAAAGACCCTAAAGCACCTTGCAGGCCAGCCGTAAAAAGTCATGCAATGCAATCAACCCTTGACACGGGAGAGGGGCAGCTGGCCAGCAAACAGCACAGGAGTGCACAGGGTAGATGCTTCCTAAGGACAGAAGTAAACAATTTTTTTTAAATATGCTGTGTAATCTTTATATGTTCATGCATAATGAACAGGAGGTTCCCTTCCCCAGTGTGACTCTTAATTACTCTTCTAGTGGATAATTAGAATGTTCTCATTGAAAGTGAAGCCACTGCTATTTTTAGAGTTGCTTGAAGAAGGTTGCCATCCATGTACCTGAAATATTTTGACCTCAGATCTCAGATATCTTAATCTTTAGTGTGAAACTTCAAAGGCTTTATCTTGGACCCAGTTTAAAACTTGTATCATATATAGCCACATCTCAGCTTTTGGAACGGAAAAAAGGACCTGGTTCTGATGTTCTTTCCCCATTGTGCTTCCAACAGGCAGAAAAGTAAGCTGAAATTGCAAAAGCTCAACTAAAAGAGCAAATTCATATACTGTAATTAAATATGTGCTGTGAAGCATAGTATGGCGAGCACTGAATGATAGTGCAGATTACAACTAAAGCAAATTTTAGTGTTCTCCTAAATTGTCTTCTTCGTGCATTTTTGTTAGCCCTCATCTTTATTTTTTACCATGATAACAATAATTAATATTCTAATGAAACTTAAAAAAAAAAGAAAAAATAGGCAAAGATTTGGAACTCTGTTCCAATTGGAATAGGAAAGTGCTGGGACTCAGATAACCCCCATTACAGAATCATGGATATACACTGCTACCTGATAAAAATGAACACAAGGTAACTTGGTTTTCAAGATCCTCTTTTTGCTAGTAATCCAGCTGACAGTACAATATTTCCTTCATGGAAACAAACAGCTATAACTGACCACTAAGAAATGTTTGCTGGACTCTTGCTGGACAAACTGACTTAAGCTTTACAGTTCCATGAGTTACGGAGCCAAGTAATTCTGCTCATCCAGGCTCATCCTCAGGGATGATCTGAATTTAATTTACATCCAGCATCATAACACCTAAACTCCAGCCTCATTTAGTACAGAGGACTTTTCCAATATTTCTTAAAAACCAAAGAAGTCTGCAGCACAGAGACAGATGCAGCCACAACTAAGGACCAGCCTGCAATTCCCTGTTTGCAGTGACTCTCTCTGAAATGTAAAGTTTCCAATGTAACAACAGCCATAAGAATTAAAGCTCTATTTTGATAACATAAAGCCATTGCATGGTTAGACATTTTGATGTTTATTTTAAAGGGGAAAAACTATTCTTTTTCCCACTTTTTTTTTTTTAAATTGCAGTTAAACAGGAAATCCTACTTCAGTTTCCTCATAATTTCACCAGTCACAGATTCATTATCTGAGAGATCCTTTCTGAAATCAAGTGAGGTCCATCTCTATCCACTTTTTTGTGGATATTTACATACTATGTTTAGCTCACCACTGCTTTTCTACAGGAAAAGTATGGCTGTCTGTTACTTCTAAACATATTAAAACCAAACAGATCTCTCACAGACACTCAAACAGATCCTTTCTGGACTCTGAAAGGAAAACATCTGCATTTTACTGATATCAGTGTCAGAGTTACACCACCAGTTTTACTGTAATTATAAATGAAAGAGAAATTATTTCTAACTTCCCTTTCACACTCTGTTGTTCAGGATGCTGTTTTGCTTTTAACACCAGTTTCTATGAATCAAAACATACAGCTTTCCTACTCTTGCAGAAAAATCCAAAATAAACTCCAGAATAAAAAATCCTAGCTACAAAACATGAGTGTACACTGCAACACTCAGTGGTTAAGCATGTATTCCACACAAACTGTGCCTGGATTTACACATGGAGCAGTCATCTGCTTGCATGCCTTCTAACACTAGCCTGTCCCTGCCACTGTACAGAAATCAAATGGTTGTGCTTGTCCTTAGTAACTGCAGCCTATGCCAATGAGGCACTTCTGTAAATTCTGTATTAGAAAAATTGCACCCTGTTGAAAAATGAACCAGAATCAGCTCAATTTTAAAAATCCCAACAAACTAGATTTTTAGGCTGTCCAAAAAATAATTTAAAAAAAAATTTAAAAAACCCATCCTGTAGAAACAGGATAAACAAATGAAAACATTGATGATTAACTCATCTGAGAACCTGCAGAGTCCACTCAGAGCCCAAGATTGCCTCTATCGTAATCAGACACCTCTGTGAATATGGCTGAATAGTTTTGATATAGAAGAAACAGTGACGAGATCAGTTTTCCCAGTTAACTTGGATGCGTCCCTTTAGTTTTTAACTTTCCAAACCCCAAGCCTTTACTGTTTCTCTCTTGTCTCTCTTTCACTTTTTTTTCTCCTTCCAAATAGCACAAATTTCATTTCTTAGGATTTAGAAATTTTCTACTGTTTTCATCCCTCATGTTCAAGCTTTTGCGTGTTAATTATTCTGCATGGAGATGCCAATCTGAATTGAGCTTGAAACCACTTCAGGGCTTATATATTCTTGTAATTGCTTCATAACTGGAACATATGTCTCACCACCCTGCACGTCAATAGTTGCAACATCATTTTCTCTGGCTTTTACCAATGCAATTTTAGCTCTTTCATATCTGTCCAGACTCCTGATGCAAAGACCTTTTTCCCAGCCCTTTGTGTTGAACATGCTAATTTTCTCTAGTATCCCTTTATCAGTTAAGTCTTTCTTCCTGAAGTCACTTTCTTTCAAGACCCTTACCAAGGAACCTCCCCCATCTTCCCTAGCATGTTTTCATCAGTAGTAAAAGTTAACTCCAGATCAGTCCACCACACCAGTCTAATACCTCCCAGTGCCTCTAGAAAGCCAGCTTCCTGATGCATCATTATTTAAGAGTGCTGGTATCTAGGAAATGAGCAGACCACCACCACAGGAGCTTGCTGCTACTCCATGACCACTTCCCACTGTCCCAGAGCCCTCCTCCTACATAGCTGTTTCCAGATGATGAGCTCCCAGCTTCTTCTTCTAGAAATTTTTATTAGTCCCCCCAGGCATAGCCTTGCATTTTTTAATATTGAATTTCATTCCATTGCCATTACTTCAGTACTCAAAACTCATACAGGGCTTTTTTTGTGTGTGTTGCTTTTTCCTTTTCTTTTTTTGTATGATATCCAGGTCCTTCTTTTAATTGCCAATGTCTTCAAACCCTGCGTCACCAGCAGTACTTATTATACTTGCATTACCGTCATTAATGAAAACACTAAACAAAATCAGGACTGTACTGAACATTGTGTAGCTCCACAAGCAGCCTCCTCCAATCTGAGACTTTCCTTTTCAACACCACCCAGTCCTTTCCCCTCCAGCAACCCCCATACTTAAGCATGCTGAATGAAACCTACCTGCCCTATTTCCTAGAGCAGATTCTCCCAAGTTAGCTGCAGTTGTTGAGCAGTCCGTAGCTGTCAGCAGCTTTTACAGAGTGGGAATTTGTCAGCGTGAATAACAGTGCAGGACGAAGTTTACCCTTATTTACTAATTCACAGCCCTGCCTGAAATTTCTCTTGGCTGACAGAGCAACCTTTTGAAAGCTTTGAAGCAGAGAAATGTTTTAACTACAATAGGGATAAGTAGTACTGATACTACTGAAATATGTAAGCAGTATTTCAGATGTCTCCTGACTCTTAAACTTTTATCAGAGAAATTTTACATCTGTGCCCCATGGACCTGAGAAGTCCCTGTGTCACTGTGTGCCATTCTGCTCTGGTTACGCTCGTTATTAGGTGGTATGTAGAACTTTCGGTGTTCCTAAAAGGGATTTCAGGAATGCCGCAGCAAAAAATGGATGGTTTGTTTACCTGATTAATGCCGTGATCCGTGATTACAAATCTGTCTACTGTTGCTTTCACAGGAAATTATTTCAAGAACTTCACTTCTGGGTGTTGCTTCACATCCAGCACCAACTCCACTGTAAATTCATACACATGATTTATCTGGTGGCCAGCATGTGTGGGAGGAAAGATCTAGGAGTCCGACAAAACTCCTCACTCCCTCTAACTTTCAGGCCATCAGATGCAGAAATTTAGACTGTTACACTCCTAAGCTTGTTTGTAAATCCTCAGCCAACGCAAACTATTAATATTGAGCTAAGTGAGTGCAAAATGAAAGTGATTAGGCACATCCTTTAAAAAAAAAAAATTATACGCACATGTTTTACTAGCTCTAAATGTTAAACCAGCCGATTACATCATACCAACACAGTAAAAATGACTCCAAAGTAACCTAGGAAACTGTTTTTACTAAATAACAACTGACTCCTTTCATTTAATCTCAATTCACACAAAACGCAAGTTTAGTTTAATCTCCCTTCACAGCAATCTTATGCTGTATTTCCACGCTGTCTGTTCAGACCAGCTGGGATGCTCTTGCTGTTAGTTCGTAGGGCAAAGCTCTCTAGGGACTGCAGCAGGGCTTTCTTAGATGAGGGGCCCTTGTCTGTTGTAAGTGCTATACTTGGTGGACTGCCAGCAGCCCCAAATCTGGCAAGGTTCAGAGCACAAGTTACAGTCCAGTTGCTTGATTATCATGAATGTTATTATTTTTATTGGTTGGTTAATATGTGTTCACTTTGCTGTGTTTTAATTTTGCTTTGATTGTCCATGTTGGCTAGTCTGTGCCTCCAGCCTAAAGAGACATAAGAATGGGCAGCCATCACAATCATCATCTAACTCTTACCCAGGATCGCTTATACAGTTCTTTTTCCTCTATGTTTTAGAGGCCACGTAATGAAATCTCTATTCAGTTGCATCTGATTCCTTAGCTGATCAGCACTTCCGTAGTGCTCAAACAAAAAGCTATTAAATCTTTGCAAGTACTGTTGAAAGAAATGGAAGCTGCAGGTGCCCAAAAGCAGCTTCAGGGATTTAGTCAAATGGGAGCTGAGGAGGTAAACACAAAGCAAAACCAGAATTAATTCTAGGATGTGACTGGTGTGATTTTACCTGCCTTACTGCTGTGCTCGTAATACACATATGTAGGGGAATATATCTCTCAAACACACACGTAGATAACAGATATTATCGTGTAGAAAGCATTATGTATATATAATAAATGTGACTGTAAAAAAGATAATGCTGACTTAAAAGCGTATTGCAGGATGAATGACATTAAAACTTGTGTTTACAGTTGCATCTTCATTTTCATTCTATCTCCCTTTTTTAGATACTTTCAAAACCTTCCAAAACTTTCCCTTTTTAGGCTGAAATACTGCAGGCCTGGTCTTTGCCAGATAATGAATATTTTACAAAATATTTCCTTAAACCATTTT
This sequence comes from Pezoporus flaviventris, assembly GCF_033815535.1. NCBI lineage: Eukaryota > Metazoa > Chordata > Aves > Psittaciformes > Psittacidae > Pezoporus > Pezoporus flaviventris. Next base: position 16,855,096 of record NW_026892585.1, on the reverse strand, counting down.
GTCTGTTTTTTATAAGGACAGTGAAAACTGTAAAGAGTTGTAGTCAGAAACCCTGGGAACTGAGAGTTGAACTTTGCCATGAAAACAGTCCACTGAAAAAAATGCTTCAGAGGGCATTGATAAAAATTGCATTTGATTTGGTGAAGTCCTTCAAAGTTTTGTTTTGTTTAGGCCAATTATGTTTTCCACAAGTTTTCTTGCTAAGTTTTAAATCATGCACCTAAGAAAAACAACTCTATTTTTCATTTCATCTAACCTGGCTTACATAAGAAATTTATAGGGAATAAGAAAAAGGTCTGTAAAGTGCAGAGTGCTAGTGAATTTAGAATGAAGCACAGACGAGAGGCAGACTGATATACCGTCTGGAACTAGGCTCAGGTCATTCACAAGAATGTTTTCATATAAGAGCTTTCTGTTTTGTCTTCTTCACACATACATTAGATCTAATCTGTTGGCTCTCCTAGTCTATGATACCAATTTTATTCTTCCTGTTCTCACTTACTCAGCCTACTCCAGGCTACATTTGTGACCTCCCTAGTCCTTCTGCTCCCTTCCACCCCATCTCTTCACTTGCAATAAAAATAACCACCATATAAAAATACCCTTGAAGTCTCATTCTTCTTTTTCCTGAGGAAAAACTCCCAACTAGTGCACCAAACCACTGCTCTTCTTTCTTTTCAAATCCCACTTAACTCATGTCCTTCATATTGCCTATCTACATAGAACTAATAAGTAGCATAACCAGCACATGGGGCCATCTGAGTTATTTTCCCTGCCTAAACATATTTCCACTGAGCTAAGCTTTCTTTCCTGTGTACAAATCAGTTCTTGCTCAGTAGTCTTTGCCTCTCACTTAATAGTCTTGCAAACAAAACTATCTCATTTGGAAACAGCCAGGCCCACTGTACCTTTACAAACTCCTTTAAAAAAACAAGGTTTTAGTATGTGCCAGGTGAAACTGTAGGCAGCAGGTAGGAAATGGACTGAAGAGTCATAGCGAGGATATAAATAGAATGAAATAATAAGGATCCTTTTTTCATCAGAATAGTCTCAGTGACTGAGAAAATTCAGATTTTATGTTTTACAGTCCAAACTGTTGCTAAAAATGTTTTTCAAACATTTACCACAAGGTGCCAGCAGTTCTTTAATGCTTTTTTATTTTCAATTCCTGCTGTGTATACTCAAAGCAGGGGTACAATGAAGCAGAGAGAGCGAAATCATAAGGGGTATTAATGCCAGGATCAGAGACCATTTATAGAGAACAAGATCCCAGGCATGTACTAATACCTTCAAAAAAAAAAAGAAGGTTTAGTAATTTGTACAGAGGTAGAAAGCACACCGGTTTGTGGTGGTTTGGGGTTTATCTGTACTTTTGAAACCAATATATATAAGAAGACTTAAACAATCCTGCTGTAAGCTACCTCCTGGAGGGGGTGTGTTTCAACTAGAGTGAGAATATGAGGTGTGTTATGCAGAGCATTCTACCATTTGTGAATTTATTAATAATAAAATATCAATAAGGACTTATTGCAGTCAAGTGGAACTGTATTCTGTTTAATATTAGCCAGATAGTGTTGATCCTAGTACTCACTACGATTAGATTTAAACAACCATGTTGGTGAGGATTTACCAATATTTAAGCATCAAAGCTGGACTTTCGACAGTGAAGTCAGAATAACTCAGTAGTGAATCAGCAGACCTTGAAAGAGGCTGCCTTCCCACTCTTTTGTTATATTTTCAATCACATAGCTATAACATGAAAGGTTATTATAAAAATTACCTGAAAGTGTCCATACGTGTTATATACACTCTATTGAGTCTCAATATTTGATATATATGCAGTTCTTTCCACTCAGGGTCACAAAGCAAGTTACAAACAATATATGCAGAACTAACTTGAGACATTTAATGCAATAAGGTCTCCCTTCACAGAGATACATGACTAAACATCCCCAATGAGTAATATGGCTAGCAGCCATAACAGCCTCAGGCTGTGATCTGGTCTGCTCCCATAAGCTAAACAGCGTTGGTCTTGGCCAAATGCATTTGGGAGCCCTCCAAGGAAACCCCAGGGTGCTTCAGGAAGCAGAGCTGGTGATTCAGTAGGTGGCACACTTCCCCTGGAGACAGCACTGAACCAACCGCTCCAAAGGAAACCTTGGTAGGTGCAACACAACCAAATGGGATTTCGGGTAGGATCTCTCAGCTGAGACTGGTCATTTGTCACACTGTCATGATTTATTAGTGATGGTATGGATTCTGCAATTGAAAACAAAGAAATCACTGCTGCTGAGCAGTTCTCTCTCTTCAGAGCTCCTTCAAGCTTGGAGAAGTTAAAAGAATTTCTTTCTAGTTTTTTCAGTTGGTAAACATTTTGTTTCCAATGGGAACCATCTGTAGGTGCTGCTGGACCAAGCACATTTTTTACCTCCTAACCGCATTTTTAAATATAGGTGTGTGAATCCCTTCCTTTGCATCAGTAGGTCCCATCTGAAGTATCACATCTGCTTTTAGGTGCTGTTCCTAGCTAAAGGTGGGTCAGCTAGAAAGAACCAGTTGGACAGCTAGGTAAACTCTCTGAAGTCTAGAAGAGTAAGGACAGACCAAGCAAGCTGGTTAGTCTATAGAAGACAAGAGATGGTGGACATAATACATTTTCAAATACATAAAATGCTGCTGAAGACAGAAAGAAGAAATAATATCTTTCTTGCTATCTGTTTTGAGTAGAACAAAAAATAAAATGCATGTTTATTTTTGCATCAAGGAGGTTACAAGTTAGACTGAAAGAAAAACTTGTCTCAAACTGCATACAGTTAAGCACAGCAATAGGATATGTGCTCTGCATTTCTGGAGGTTGTCAAAAACACATTAGAGATATTTCTGTCAGAAATGATGTAGATGTTACTTAATCCTACTTTGGGCAGAGGATTAGATGAACACTTGAAGTCCCCTCCAGCCATATAGCTCAATGATTCCGTAATTTTTATGAAAGCCAAAGATTTATAGCTTTGGCATTACAGATTTCTTCCTATTTATATTAAGTTTAAAATAATAAATCCACCCCATCAAAAAAAAAAAAAAAGCCTCAACCACATCACATTTGATTGCCTTAAAAAACTGTGCCATGATTTTGGGCAGCAGAAGTTACACATTCTTAAGAATTTTATGCAAAATGAGCCTTGTGATCTTGCCCTTCTTTTATACAGACATAACCAGAGCTTTCCACTAGTGTTTCCTTGAAAAGTCACAGAGAAGAGCTAAATTTCACATCTGAGTCAATAAGCAATGCCATGAATGATGAAGAGTCTACTAACACCTGGTGAAGTGTCATTTCTTATTTAAAGAAGAAAAGGGGGGGAATAGGGAAAAAGGAAAACATTCCTTTTGTATGGACCGCAGCAAACACACCAACTTTTCCTGGAGGCTTCCACATTAACTGGGTACCTGTTTAGCTGCTGAGTTAAGGGCAGTTTGGGTCTCCCCCCTGGAGCTTTATTTATGGTATTAAATGATAACCCTCTTAGCTGATGGGGACTCTTGCGCCCCGCATTAAGAAAAGCTAAGGATGAACATAGTGCCAGAGAATATATTGCTAAAGTCCAGCTTAAACACCCTTGAAACTTCCCTTTCTTTCTCTGTTGTTTTTATTTTTTTTTCTCTTTATTGAACAAAAGCAAAAAAAAAAAGTACAAAGCTGCTCAGTAATTTGGATGATCTGGGGGAAAAAGTTTTTGCCAAGTTATTTCTTAGGGAAGGCCGTGTGGGTAGATCATTGTCACACTGGAGAGAGATGAAGAGGCAGCATATAAATACAAGAAAGGTTTAAAAGAGCCTGATCAGTACTGGCATGTGGCTCTGAGAAAAAACATGCTTTTGGGTCAGGATGCTGAGTACTGGGGTCTGGGGCTGAAGAGGAGAATCCATCCTTGGTCCTTTGATTGTTCCCCATGATCATGAGAAAAGGGCTTAATTTCCTGCAGTAAAAATATATTCTTCAAAATATTCCTGATCTCTACAACAATTCCTTTTCTAATTCAGAACTACAGCACAGTCCCTCAGGTTTTTCTTGGCAACCTGAGTCAGAGCAGACAAAACCCCTGAATATCAGTATATAAAATTTCTTATAACCCTTAAAACGTGTTTTTCCTACAATTTAGGAGAACAGTTTCAAAATGTGGATAGGACAACATGCATCCGCTAATTGCCTTTGTTAGTTTGCAGGCACATAATCAGATTTGTTAGAAAAATAGCCTCACAGAAGAAGGCATAGTTTATTCTTCAATGAATGGCTCTTAACTGAGATTTACAGTACAGACAGATTACAAGCTTTACTTTCTTCACAGAAAGAAACAAAGAATGGAGCCCTTCTAAGCAAAATATTCAAACAGTTCAGGAGCCTAAAGAAAGAAAAGTCTCTCTTCTTGGCTAGACACTTTTGATACCTTAATGACTGTAACATTTTAACAGCTGTGGGAAAACTGACGTTAAAAAAAACACCCAGCCCAGAAACATGGTCTGTGTACAACATCTTTGAGCTCTTACTTTTTGCTAGCAGTTTGGATTCATTACTGTTTTAAGGAGGAAGGAAGGGAGGTAGAAGATCCTGAGAGTTATTTCTCTAAATGTATTAGCCAGAGATTTCCAAGCATGATTTAATATAACACAACGTGATCCTCAAAATCTGACTGATGGGTGAGATGTCACCATTTATCCCTTCATTGAAATTCATGCTCCGACACAAGAGGTCAAAGCAGGTATTTGAGCAATCTTCCTTATGAAAATGAGATAACCTCTTTTCATCCCAAAGCCCGCTCTGATCTTGCTCCCCCCTCCCTTCCAGCCCCATGCTAGGCAGCAGCTCACGGTTACCACACTGTCACCTTCCTTTTGAATTATGATGCTCTGAAAGAGCGCTGGAGTATTTAATAGCCTGAGATCACAGGCTCTCCTGACACAATACTTAACCAGGTTCTGCCTTTCTTTCAGTGTGCTCATTATTTGCACATGGTCTATGACATCCAGGGAGAATATGTTACCACAGAAGTTCTCTTTTCTCCTACTGTTTGCTCTTCCATTGTATTTATCTCCCTTACCTGACAGGCTCTTGACTGTGCTGTCAATTTTGTCCAAAAAAAAAAAAAAAGAGCATTAGAGCAGATTTGGGAGGCCATGTTCACTAATCTTTTAGGAATCCTAAGGTGCTCTTTAGGATTTAAAACAAACACTTAAGCCTGAAAGTGACTTATGTTCTGAAGCTCAACAGCCACCTCTTGATTATCCCATTAGAAATCCCTCGAAGTCTGTGTTCAGACTTCATCAGTCTCAACTAGTCAGACCTCAGGGTGGAGAAATGGACGAGTGTTCAGAAATATTGCACAGGGAGATACTGAGCCAATGTCTTGTGGTAAGAGAGTTTTAGGGGAGTGGTTTTGCTTAATTACAGCCATATTAAAGCTGTGCTTTTGGGAGGAATATCAATAAGGTGGTTAACAAGCTGAGATACAGAATGCACTTCTTTTACCCTTATAGGCTCTGTCATCACAATTTTGTTACACATAAAAGGGTTTGCTGTTTTATTTCTAATATCTAGCTTCTTCTCCCATCTCCTTTCCTTGTTTGGATAGGACTGAAGAGCAAAATAAGATTTAATTATTTCAATATATTATTCTTTTTTCCCTAGGAGGAAGACCAGCAATTATTAAGTAAGCCATACAGCTGTCCAACAGAGAAAAATCCACTCCTTTTAATAAAAGTTCACATAAAGATCACAGGTATATCTTCTTGTGCTAATCAGACAGTCCTTTAGGGAAGACCACAGCTCTGGATCAAGCAGCGTTGATGATTACCTGATCAGGACAGTTCTAAAAACATCAGTCTTAGGAGAGAGTCCACATCCATAGGAACATCCTCTCCTTGCAGCCACCCATGTATCAGTTAACAAACGTAGTTACTTTTCCAAAACACAAATGCAAGCTCCTGTGACTGCTATCAATGATAATTTAGGTTGCTATATTCATCTTCTTTCAGAATTATTTTGCAGTATATGGTGTTAATTTTCTAACATATGCTAGATGCTTAAATATCTGAAACGATGATCTCTTTATACCAGGGCAAAGTTCTGCAACTGAAGAAGTCAATAAAACAGCTCTTTCTACATTTATTCACATTATCTTCTCTTTGTGTGCATGCTCCATCAACCGAACGCATTTTCGTAAATGAGAAATGTTTACTCCTCTGGCTTCAAAAACTATCCGAAAATTAGGCAAAGGCTACAAGATCTGACATATGGACTGTTATTTTAAATCTTCCACCTCAGTTTCAAATCAGCAGGAAAGAATACTTCACAGCCACCTCCCCCAAGAGCCTCCATCATGCACCTGACTAGCATCGGCTTCAGTACCCTACAGAGCAAAGAAACAGATGACTGCAATAGGGCATTGAATTGGAAGACCCTCACAGAAGCCTCTCTCACTGCTGTCAGCCCAGCCAAGTGGCATTACAAAGTCCGTTTCCCCTCCTTTGATACTAAAAAGTTTTCTCCCTCAGTAATAACTAGAGAGGCCTTAAGCATCATGCTCAAATTGCCCTAATCTCACTCTGCTCTCACCCTTTAAAATCACTGTTAGTGGTTGGCCCCTGGCAACGTAACAGCATTTTAACTCTAACTTCCATGCAATAAATAGCTCAGATTTCCTTTAAAAGGAGCTCATACACACAACAGACTAAGGGTGCACAGAAGTTTTATGCATCTAGCAGTTTTTACATATTTCACTGTTATTCATTTAAGGCTGACCAAGTGGTCCTCAGGGGATAGCATGCACAAGCATAACATTATAAGTGTTAATAGGAAACGGATCTGAACAAAGAACCGCATTTCCCCATTATATTGTGTTTCTGCTTTAGTACATCATGTTAGTTTCCTTCACAGCTGGCTAGCTTGCCTGCTGTTTTAGGGGCAACTATCATTTGTTCATAACTTTCCTTTTTTCGGTGTATTTTATATGCATGTATAGGTATGTGGGATTCTTGCTTTGGTTTTAATACAAACGGCTTATCTTACAACATGCTTTGTTAAGAAAGCTCATACCATAGAATGGGTAGCAACTCAAAAATGACAACAGAAAAATACGACCTGTGCTGACATGCTGGGGAGAAAAATAGAGTCCAGTGAGCATAAAATGTGATCAGAAATATAAATCAATTAATTGGTTATCAATACAAACAAAATAACTAGAAAGGTGCAAGGTAAATTCTTTTGCTTTTTTAAAACAACTCAAATTTGCTTCAGTAATACCCTGTTGTTTATGAGCCCTTGAACTAATTTCCTCCCTCTCAATATGTATGCAATTTATCTTGCAGAATAGCTTTACCCTTCTAGTGGTGGAGGAAAAAGTCCTCAAAATAAGCAGAAAGAATGCCAGAACATGCACTTGGGACCTGCCTTGTAGAAAGTCAGATGTATTTTCAAAGACATCAAAGCAGTCAGGTAAGTATGCGTTCTCCTGGTGGTTCTGTGGACAGTCACTTGTGCAGGCAGTGGTGGAGTCCATGTGTGGCAACACCACTGCCTGCTCATTCTCCAAAAGTGACTGGGGCAGCACGCCTAAATTGCTTGCTCTGGTAAGAAATGGCTAACACAGATGTACAAGACCAACAATATACTGACAAATCAATGACTATGCTTCCACACTTCAATATATGATGTTTCAGTTACAACTGTATTTTTTGCTTTATTATTATTTTAAAACCTTGTACTTGCTGGGTTTTCAAGAAATGGGTACCACCCTTTCCCATTGCACTCCGCAATGAAGTTACACCCAGAGCATGACGTGACTGCAATTATTTTCTCCCGAACATAGGCCATGTCAATGTGCAACTTGGAAAAGAGAAAGGTCTTCCTTATGCTCAAAGATTTTTAACACCACATTTGTAGCAACACATTTTCATAGGAGCAAGATTTATTTCTGCCTCCAGAAAAGTTCCACTAAAGACAGAATCTCCCAAGCTCTTCAAAGCAACATTCAGTTTCTCAGCTCTGTTTCAGCCTCTTTAATACTCTGTAAAGTCCAAGGTGTGTGCTTTCCCCCACGATCCTTGCTTTTAAAGATCTATTTCCTAAATGAGGCATGACTCCTTTCAGGATGACAGCTTGTAAAAATCACTTTAGGGTATATTTTCCCTTTTAAGGGAGCAGCTTAGCCACTCCTTTATCCCCAGAATATGGACATCCCATCCCTGCAGGCAGCAGTTCTCACCAGCAGTGTTTCCCATTCCTCACATCTGCTTCTGGGAGAAATCCCAGCCACATCAATCAGCCTCATACATGCATAGACTAGGCAAAAACATTTGTTGTGCTTTCAGAGCGTAGCATCAGGAAAGATATTTAGTTATCTGGGAAGATATTAAGCTAGAAGAAGTGTTTCATCCACATTGTCCACCACAAGGTACCATGGAGTCTATCTGATGTCTAAAGAACCCACACCTATATTAATAACAGTATGGGTAAGGGATGGTTAAAAGTGTCTTGCTAAATTTAGGACTAGAAAGGGACCTTTGAAAATCTTGAACTTTTGTAATTTCTCATTTTCACAGAAAAAGTTTGCTTTCCACAAGAATGCTCTGATTTATTTCCCCAGCCCAGTAGAAAACTTACACTGCTGGGTGTTGAATAAGAAGTCAGATACTCCTCACCAAAATTTTTTGCTTTATTTTATTCCTAAGAAAAGTGTTTTTTCCCTTAGAATACAGGGAAAACACCACTCTGCTGAGACAGCCTGGTTGGTACCATAGCTCAGATTCAGCTTAGGAAACAGCACTGTCTCGCAAGTTCTCCAAAAATTTCTTATAGTTAATACTTGAGGACACTATTATCTGTCATGTGTGCTACTTTGGAGCATTAGTGATGCTAACAGTGATCCTATTACAGGGTTTGCAGCACCAAATTGCTCATATTTCAGTGTCAAAAGGATCTTAAATTAAACATGCATAGCTCAACTGCAGTTTGAAAAGCGTATTGGAACCTGAAGTGGCTAACAGAAGTGCATGGAAAGTACAGTAGATATTTGCACTTAAATCAGCCAAAATACTTTTCTTTTTCTTTTAAGTATCAAGAATTCATTGCACTAGCAACTCATTTTTAGAGCCAATGGTTTGATTATGGATTTTTTAAAAATATATTTATTTTTAAATGAGTTGACATAAAGCTTGCTTAATTACTGGTGGAATAATTCTAGAGTTCACTATGATTTTAGTGAACTATAGAATGGAGAAAGAAGTTTGTTATGAACCTTTCTAAGTTCCTGTAACCTGACAGAGCAACTACTGATCCACTTGCTACAAAAGACATTCAAGCTGTTGCGCTCATTTTCAGCAGCTCAAGGCACTTCATTTTATAAAGAATAAGTAACCAATGAGCAAGAGGTTAGTGGAAAGAAGTAGCAGTCAATATTCTTCCTCTTTTCCATTATGTGGTTAGCTAAAGGACCAGGTAGGATAATTGAAGGCATAATATGCTATGCTATGCAATGCATTGCTTAAGTTAAACCTGGGCTACATGGGTGATGAGTTAACCCCAGGACTACAGCCCAAGTGATTTCAGCCCATCCTTAACTCCAAACTGTACAATTATCTCACAGAAGTCACACGATCTTGAATTTTCCTTTTAAAACAATCTTTAGAGCAGAAAATGTAAAGGACATTGGCAAAACAGGAAAGAATACTTTCAAAATAATGAGCAAGTCTATTGTACCTTTTGGAGAAGCTGTATCATATGATCCATCATAATCAGGTAAGTTAGGCACCAACTTTTTAAAAAACAACAAAAACAAACACCAAAAACAAAGGATCAAATTCAGAGATGCTTGACTTTCTGTGTAAGTCCTATTGACTAAAGTCACTGATGAGACTTTTATAACGTGCATAATTGTGAAGTCTGACAAGTATTTGGTAGCTTCACATCCTAGGCATTACAGAATCAAAATCCTTTCTGAAAGCCCTCTGAACTTCATACATTCCTCAGATTCAGCATTACAAATTCTCAAAAAGATTCTCACCTTACAGGACGTAACATGAGCTAAACTGAGCATAAAATCTCATTCATACATTTTCAACAGGCCTCAGTACCTGCTTTACAATTCTGCCTAGAGCTTTAGTAACTGCTACCAGGCACTTTGCAATGTAACAATGACGTTTTAAGAGAAGAGCTGTAGGGAAGACATGCAATTTAAAAAAAAAATACAACCCAAAAAAACCCCAAACCAATCAAAACCCTGTCATACTCAGTAAATTTTCAGATTTGAGTTTTCTGCGACATGTATGTTTTAAGGCCACAAAACCTCAATAAGTCTCAAATATGAATTTTACAAACTTAAAAGATGAATGAGATCTAGATTTTATTGTAAAGACATACCTGTTTTTCTACAGTGACAGTTATCTCTAGCTTTATGATACACCAACAGCAATGATATCCAAACCTACTTTCTGTATGAACATTTCTGTAGTTCCCCAAACCAGTACCTGCTTTCCACTCCCTAACATGTTACCTCCTTTTACCCATATTCCTCAGAAAGCATCAATACTTTCACATGATGCCCAAGGACAAACCACACAGATTCTGTTCTGTTTGTTTGTTTGTTTGTTTTTCCAAAAGGATCTCCCATGACAATCCTAATCACAACTATAGAGAACATAAACACCACCACACTTTAAGAAGGTATCCTAATTATTCCCAGTGAGTTTGTCAGATACTGCTTATGTTACAGGGCCTAAAGGCTCTGAATACAGGGGCTCCGTTACAGGGCCTAAAGGACAGGGTCTGTCTGTATCATGTGTTTCCTACACCACCATGCACTCATGGTGTTCAGTACATTACTATTATTTATACTTCAAATTCTTAAAATTTGCTAACCCTGAAGAAAAACACAGGCATACTAGAATTTCTTCTTGACTATCACTCTTTAAAGTTGATTTTCCCATACTTGGGGCTGCTATCTGTGTCCCTTTTACCTCTAGTTGCAAGACAGCTGTCAATTTCTTCCCCAGACCTCAAAATAGAGACTTGATATGGCCTTAACATTACTTCTTGTTTTAATCAGCTTGGAGCCTGAGAAACCCAGCCTAAGTCCTCCTGGGAGCACAATGAGCTGCCTGTGGGCCAGTGGGCTAGACCTCATCTAGCTGTCTATCTGATACCGTCTTCTACATTTCTGTGTGAATCAGTGCAGACGTGCTCTTTTCGGTGCATGCCAGAGCCCTCCAGCACAGCTGTGAGATCCGAATGATCTTTTATAAAGAAAATACAGAGTGGGTAAAAAAGAAAAGATACATTAAAAGATACACACGCAGGCACATGCACTAGGTGGAGAACAAAAAGCGAGCAGGACCTGGCATGACAAGGGGGCACATTTGAGAAGTATTTCCAAAAGCATTCTGTACAGAAATTGGCAGCCATTGTTATCCATGGCTGCAAAATGTTCCAGTGCAGCCTTTGAAATTGGGCTTACTTTTGGAGTCCAGTACATGAGACAGTCAATGTATCTCAGTACAGGGAAGCACGCGGTTGGACCACTGCCTACAGAGGTGGTGGCAAGCTGACTGGCATCACATTGTATTATTTCATAAGCAGTAACTACTGGTAGTGCTCAAGCTGCACATGACACTGTCTTGTCCACGTGTTATTTTTTGCCTATTCATTAAAAAGGTCATAGGTTCAGAGTAGCTTATTTATAAGCATGAGAGAGTCATAAACCAGGGGAATATACCTGCTCAGTAAACAGCCCCAAAAGTATAATAATATATAAATATTGATATAAAAATATAATATATAATAACTAGCAGTTTATCATTTTGCTCAATCATCATTCAATGTGTGAAAAAAAAAAGATTTACAAACATAATAAAGCAAGAAAAACATCTCCCAGCATATTTCTGTGAATGTGTGTGTGACTGCACTAATAACTATGCCATCATATATCCAACCAGCCAGTTTAAAATGGCTGATTGGTTCCACTATATTACACAGGAGACCAACCAGCTAGAATTTTGCAAGATGAAATATTCAAACAAAAATTCTGAGCCTCAAATGACAATGAACTAACCCGCCATCACTATAACATGAGACAGATGCACAGTCTGAACTAGACTTCAGGATGCTAAGGGTGAAATAGTAGGAGGTATGAACTGAGGCTCTATTTTGGATCATTTACGTATTAATCTGGCAAGCTGTATTTGAAGATCAGTATTCGCTGATCATTTAGACTAGCCATTTATCCTGCAGGATATGGAAAAAAGCCTAAGCTGCCAAACATGTTGCACAGCAATGATGGGGAAACCTTATAAAGAAAGAGATATTGAATATATGTCGGTACACAAAACACAAACATGATCCTCATGCATTGATAGCTGAAAAGGCATGTCATAAAATTACAGTAAAGAAATAGCTTAGACATGACAAATAACTTGGTTTTAGAAGTAACAATTTCAAGGTAGAAATCTACACTGATGCCAGGCTTGGACTCCTTCGGAATTGGAATTGATCCAAGTAATTCTCACCACAGTCTTGGACCAAGTCTCTACTGCAGTGACTGCAACTCACAAAGGATGCAGAGTCGTTTTGATGCTATGTAGGTCAAGCTCTGTAAGCAACAGAGTCATGACAGTAAAGAGGTTAGTACGAACTACTTCCTTGACCTCCATGTGGCACAGCCTGCAGAGATGACAGGAGCTCAGCCAGCCTGTGGAAAGTAGCATGAACCACAGTATGGGTGTTCCCAGCCCACAGATAACAGTCGGAGCTGGACAACAGCTGCAAATAGTGGAAAAGTGAATCTTGCAGTCATCATAATTCATAGCCTAGAAAGTCTAGTTTATTAGCCCAGATCTGATGGCCAACTATGTTCTAACAGACTCAAGGAAATCACAGCATATGACATTATGATTTCATCATATTTCATTAGATACTGCACTGCTGAGCAAGATCACATTTTTGGCTCAGTGGCCTCCTAGGAAAACCAAACTGCTCAGTGTTAACAATTCGGTCAGTAGCACTCTACCTTCTGAGTCAAAACTGGCCAACTGTCAACTGACTACAAGTCAAATCCTTGTACTGGCATTGGGGTCTTTTTGGCAGGGCTCTGCAAGATTGCATTTGAAGTTCACACCACTTAGAGTGGCAATTATGCTCTTCCACAATCATTTTTCATCAGACTAATGATTAGCACTTTATTCTCAGTGTTAAGCTACCAGTTCAGATAGATAACTTTCTGCCTTCACAGAATCCTGTAGATAAATTACGTACAATATTACCCTTAATCCCAGATTTTAAATTGTTGATGCTGACTGGCCTACCAGAAAAATAAGTTCTGCACATGAGATGAGTAGACAGATATAATTCAACTTAACATACATCTTTGACAGACAAAGGAGTTCAGTGCACAGCCCAGCTTGTATTAATATCACATGTGTAATTCAGTGGGTCAAACCTCCACCTGTTGCACATGCACTAACACATACAGGCTTCCTAATTCCTTATTTTAATGCAAGCGCAGACGGACCCCAGTAGGCAGGGTTGAGGTAACTTCATATGTAAATTACTTGTGCATTTCCACATTCATTTCCTTTGTATACAGTCACAAACTTTTTTGATTTTAACTCAATCCAACAACAAATTTTTTTCAGCAATTAAGTAAAAAAAAAAAAAAATACAAAATCCTGTCAAATATGTTCTTTGTTAAATAAAAATGTTTTTGTCTCCACAGCTTATTTTTTTGGATACTGAACAGCATTTGCTCTCTAAGTCACATAACTTTCTAAATAAGAATGTTTTCTTCAGGTCATAAATAATATGAAGGGACATGATGGCTCAAAGCCTTTTAAATGAATGTGTGTGTAAGAGGCGCAGAAGAAGGAAGCATTTTTTTCCTTATGATAAATTAAATGAATTGTAATCATGGACTAGAGCACAGTAATAGAAAAGGGATGTGTAAAGATGTCAACTAAATGCTGACTCAAATCCTTATTCTCTTCTGGATCTGAATAAAATACCCCTTCACTCTGTGATTGCATAGCTGTGATTATCTGCAGCATAATCTACAGTGACTGAATGAAGAAAACACCTACAGGAAAACTCTGCTTTGAAGAAATAACCTGAACATTTCAGTAAAATTGTTGTGAAGTAAAATAAAAGACTGCAGTCACCTTCCAATTAGACTTTCTAAGTGAGAAGAAGAAATGCTTTCAGATAAGCATCAAACAGGATTATAACAGAAGAACAAAATAATGTCACGTGGGAGTTTAAAAGAAAACTGGTAAAAGGGCAATTAAGCCATATAAAGATGTCTTACCTAGATAAGCAGGCATGTCACTAAAGGCTCACTATATAAACATTGAGACCAACCATGCAAAAACATGGTTAAAAGATTGCATGCCTTTATTTTAGGAAGCTTTGGTTTATAGAATCCTACCCTCAGTCTGGTTTCATTTCATTTCACCAGTACTCCCTTACTTCTTTCTTACAGATTTCATATCTGCAGGTATAGCTCATCTTTTTTGGAAAGCTGTTGATTGATTTTCTAAGCACATAAATAATTTTTTTTCTTAGTTTAGAGTAGTATCAGAAATACATTTCAAAATAAATGGAGAAAAAGAAAACCATAAAAATCATCGAAGTTCCACAGGATATGAATGAATAAGCTTGGAAACAGAAATTAGAGATATAAAATAGGCAGCAGGCTACTTTTTTTTTTCACTAGCAGAAAGACAATTTTTACAGGTTAAATTAGCCAGTGGGTGGGTTTCCTACTGTTCCCTACATTCAATAGAAGTACTCTCAGAAGTGAAATTAAAAAAAAAATCATAAAATGAAATAGAAGTGCTGTGGGATTAGTGCAAAATGTGTTTCTTTGTTCACAAACTTTTACTGCCTGTATAATTTCATACAAATTAAAATGAATTGTATATTTTGTTTCTCCAATAATAAAGTAAAATAATAAAAAACAAAAAACTGTTAATAGCTTCTTCATACGCAGAGTGCCATTTATTTCCTTTTCTCATTTCTATTGTCAAAAATGACATAGTTTCAATACCTGGTGCTTTCAGAACAGTGCATGTGCTACTCACCACTGAATGTGATTTGATGCAGGTACTAATAATCATGTTTCATTCAGGTCCAATTGGACAGTTGGGCATACAAGCTTAACTTTGCTCAAGGAAATATCGTAACTGAAGTTAGTGAATAAAGCAGAGTAACATCAGTACAAGTGCACAAGTACCACAACCTTTACCATCTCACTAAGTAACAGTGCAAGTCAGTAATGCAAAAATTGGAGTACCTTGAGATATTTGCTTGGCATATGTGGAAAGATATTTATTGGAAAATAGACTTACTTAACTTGCACAGGCCATACTACCCCTCTTTTTTAGGCTTTCCATGTAACACATGGCAGATGTGTTTTCATTGTGGTAGACTTCCCTAGCTGGCTTTTAAAGATATTGGGGATCCAAGTACAAGATGGAAAGTGGGCCCTAACATACACAAATACCAATGAAAAACCATTTAATTGCGACTTGAAAGAAAATGTTATTTGAACATTTAGTTTTAATTTGGCACAAAAGTTTAATGTTAATGGATAGACGCTTTTAAACATAGAGGCATGGCAACTGTCTGAGCCTCTTCAGCACAGTAATGGTAATGTCTTGTAGCCACTATACCTCCTACAAGACCAGCTTGGCTGACACTCTTTGATATCACTACTGATTAGATTTCTTTATGTCTGTCCTCTAAACCACCATCCTTTCTCCAACTGCTATTAGCCAAAAGTCTTGTCCTGCTACAACGACACTGCTCTGGACCTAATGGACTACTTAATACATAACAGGAGACAGATTACAACACCTGAATAAAGGATGTAAAATAAATGGAAGGCGAGTAAAAACTCCACAAGACCACATTATTCTCAGTTACTTTGGCTGTAAAAGTACACTGAAACCATGTCTTCTTCAAGCTTTAGCAGTCAGATTTCTGCTAGCCATTTAACAAACAGTGTTCACCAGGAAATGATAGCACATACTAACCCTCTTTTCTCTGGGAAACATAATTCCTTGTAGGGTCTTCATCGTTCCCAGGAGCAACAAGAGAGCAGGCTTGATCCTGTCTTGCTTCAACCAGACAGCTATTTCAAAAGACTATAAAACCAGCCCTCCAGTCTCCATGGTCTATTTGGATGCAACAGCAGCTGGGCAGCCAAAGGAGTCTATGGCAGAAAAGTCTCCTTCCATGTCCTCACTGAGCCAGTAGAGGAGATGGATTGCAAAACCACACAACAGAAAAAAAAAAAGAAGGGTCCTTTCAGTCAAATGGTTTTGTCTAAGTGCCCTTGTCTTGGTGCCTTAACACCTTCCCAGCAGAGTCTTCCAGCAGAAACAATATCCCTCTAACATGAAGAAGGACTGTTTCCTTACTCAGCTTGTCAATGACTTCCACACTTATTATCTCTTTCCTGCTGTTTAGGGAAACATGCAACAAATGCAAGACCAGGTCTGCACAGACTGCAGCCTAATTTCCTTGACTGAACTGACAACTGTTAACCCGAGGGAAAGCACACAAAGTGAGGGACTTCATAGTTTCAAACAAAAAGGAGCCAACCACCTCAAAGTCCAGCTGCACACTTCAGACAATGTTTGAGGTACAAGAGTGCTAGATTCACATTGCCATTTGAGGAGTGTCCTTCAGAGAGGGAATGTTCTTCCTCCATGATGCACATGGGACATGGTGGGGCACGGCTCCTCCAGCTGCTGCCTCCCTGTGTTCAAGGGGGAGACGAAGCAAGAGCATCTTGCCTGTCCCCACTTTTAAGGTAGCAATTGTGCCTGGCTCCCAAGAGGACTGCACAATGTCTGGAAAGGCTCCTTATACCTCCTTCTCCATCACGCATCCTTGTAAGGCCAGATGGAGGCTGGTCCTTAGCTGAGGATTAGCAGTGCTTAAAAATAGAAGCTGACACGTGCAAACAGACAGAGTTATAACTACTAAATTCCACTGTGAAAAGAAAGTGTCAGCTGGCATTGCTGGAGCTTTGCTGTATGAGCAAGAAACGTGTTGGGATGTCAATCCAAGCACCATCTCCTGTCATGGCATGTAGATGAACAGTCCTGGGAGCTTGGGATGTACTACTGTAAATGGCAGTAGAGACTGCCATGTATACTGCTGCTGCATTGCAGAGTAAGAAGGAGCTCAGCAATATTAGGGATGCACTAACATCCTCCATGATGGCATACATTTAAATATTTAATACATTTTGACAAAGATGAAAACCATCAGAAAATGCCCATGCAGCTGCACCATAGAACCGTAGCTGTGAATACTACACCAGGTAGAAATTGTTAATAGTTTTTAAAGATATATAGAAATGTAGGATGCCTCTAAGTAAATAGCCTAACTTTTACCTTATACTAACATAACTCCATTGGCTTCAGAGAGTTCCACCAAGCGCACACTGGTGTGTTTATTATTACTTATACTGTGCTGGTGTCTATAGGTCACAAACCATGAAGACATGAAAGAAGTATTCCCAACATCTGACATCAAGCGAGAGAGAGAACATCTGGCCCTCTGACCCGACCCTCAGGAATCAATAATCAAGAAGCCAGAGATCAAACTGGGAGCAGTAGCAGAAGCTGAAAATACTTTAAAAGTAAATAATCTGTTTACTCAGTATGGATACTTATTTGGCTTGTTCTAAGGTTTTAGAAACAAGTGCACTGTGTCAATACACCATTTGAGATTTTCTGTTTGAATTTAAAATATTCTGTGATAATAAAGTTCACTTTGTTTCAAAATGAAAATAAACATTCCCTAGGATAGCAAGAATTCATCTGGAAGTTGGTATCCTGGTCTGAATTTCCCTCTTGTTAAAAATGGGTGAATGGCTATTTGTAGAAAATGAGCATGAGAAAATAGTACTTCCAGAAGCAATAGCACAGGTAAATTTCTAAAGTAATTCTATTCTCTTGTCCAATCTTAGTAGCTAAACTAATAAAAAGCACTTATATTTAGGCTTTTTTCTTATAATTGAATGCAAAGTTTCAGTTCTACCTTATTAAATATGGCAACAGATACACTTTGGTACGTTATCTAGACAACTAGAGAGGAAGTACTCTTTGATTTCACAATTTCGTGCTCTCTGTAAGCAGCTTGATCTAATAGTCTTTGGTTACTTGCAACATATGGAGAAGACATAGCCTTTTGAATGAAAACAAGGCAAGCTTTCTCCACAATTCACATGTCTGGTGTACAGCAGCATCAAGAAATCCTGTGAGGATGGTAGCTGAAGTAGTACTGTCCAAAGGTGGTAGCTGCATTTCAAGAGATACTGTTCCTTTTTCATCTACACATCAGGGTTTTTCATAGGCAAGGGGTCTTCTTGTAAGTCCAAGAAAACCCTTGCCTTGCAGTAAGCCGTGGGAATGGCTTATCTAAATTCTGTGATTTAAAAATTGAGATCCACTCTGAACAGTATGCACTTGGGTGAACTGAAGTCAAAAGGCTTTCCAGGCTTTCTGGGACCAAAATGCAGCTTACCCCATAGACAGCACAAGGGGGTGAGGGGGAGGAAGACAACACAAATGTCTATTAAGCACTGAAATGTATCTACAGCAGGAGGGAGACTGTTTTTTTAATCTACCAGTTCATATTACCTTGGGCTGAAATCACACCAGGCTGCAAGGTCAGAAGTGGTCAGTAGCTTAACGGACGACCTTAAAAGGGCTCTGTATTTTAAGAAACGGCAATGGCAATCCAGCAGGTGCCAACAAATCTTTCTCCTCCACTGAGAGATTTTCCAAGGATCTCACTGACCAATTTAAACTGCTGGTATTTGTACATGGGAAGTCTAAGCTCATACACTGGAATCTCAGGACTGAGCAACACCCTTCCACCTCAGTTTGTCTTAGAATCACCTTTTGCTGAGGAATGGCTTTCTAAGACCTGTAAGTAGTTAACTTAAGATATAACTGGATGTAAAGACTTATAAATAAACTTCTTCAACAGGTACTCAAAGGAGTCCTGTGTTGATAGAAACTCTTTCTTACAAATGAGTCACAAGACATTCCGAAGCACTAAGGAAATGGCTGAAAGCAGTAACGCAAAATCCTAAACTCCTCTCAGACTTTACCCACCAAATTTACTAAGTCTTGTCTGAGTAGGGGTCTTCTAAGTAACCCTCTATAGTGTTTTCATCCTGGAAAAGATGGATAATAAGAACAATAATAATAATAATAACTGTACTTTCAAATCTGGACAGCTCTCAAAAAGATATGAAGGGTAATTAGGTCACCTCGGTGTCCAGCTAATCTCTTGGGAGAAATCCTTAAGCAGTACAATGAGCAAGAGATCATCTCCAGCATTTTCAATTTGAGAGCACTAAAGTCACATCTGATTAAAGTGCCTAATTTTTCCATTAGGAGATAATTATTGTCAGGCTGCTGAACAAGGTGTTTGTTTCCATAGTCATTATACCTGTGAAACTCTTAAATCAAATTAAGTTTCAGATTCAGAAAAAGCCCTCAGAACACCAAATAGTAAAGTAAAATTTCAGCTTGACCTATAAAAAATGAAATTAAATAAAAAACACAAGTCAGTAAATGCATGATTCTGTTGTGCCAAACCGTGTGTTAGCTTTAGTAACAGTTTCTCACTTTCTGGAGTTTTAATTATGACTCAAGGGACTGAGAAAAAGGGAGGGTGGGAGAGAATGTAACCTTTAACAGCCTCACTGGTTGCTGTCCCTACCTTTACTGCTGTTGAACTAAAAATCTCCACAGGCTAAAATTCTTTACATTGCAAATAAAATAGTTTTTCCCTGGTTTTTATCAGCTCGGGTCCCACAAGGAACTGACAGCCGGTTTATGTCAATGAACAAGAGTTATTGTTTTCAGATAGTCCTTGTTCCCCCCCCCACCCCATGCAAAAAATGGTGGGGAACTGAAAGCAAATGTTACTAATAACAAACAGAAGGCCCCGAGGTTGGGGGTTCTACTAAAACAGCATTTTGGGGCATAACATATGGTACAAATAGGTTTGTGGAAGATGCTTTTCCACTGCACTTCTTTATTGAAGTCATTCATCCATGTCACTGACGCTAGACCTACCACCATGAATCTGAAGTGATGTGACTGGACCGTCTAAACCTGCAATCTTTCTTGGATTCAACCATCTATGAAAGGAAAGTGCTGTGTATTTAGAGGCTGAATCTCAAGAAGGTAACAACACACTTTCTCTCTGCCATGATACAGTAGTTCACAAAAGATCTGGAAGAAGATGAGGAAATTCATTCAGGCCTCCTCCTGCCAGATACTTCCTTCTAAGGTGCTTGGTGCTTTTAAAATCCACCTTCAGACTCTTTTTCAAGAGATTAAAAGCAAATGTATATAGACTAAAATATTAGAAACTCTTGTACCAGCTTCTCACATCTGGGAGCAACCTCCCCTACCTGGCTTACCCATTTGGCACTACTGATCTTGTGAGATACTACTGTGCTAATCTATTTAGTTTGCAGAAGAACAAAGTAGGAGTCTTCACTGGATTTCCTGTGACCCTTGGGGTCCATCCCAGTGAGACTGAGTGATGACCTTCAAGTAGATACTCAGCCAACCACTGTTACGTCATGCATGTGATACAGTATATAAACAACTGGGAAGCCTTGAGGATGTGTTCTAACCTATTGTGGGACAAGTTAAAAGCAGCATTTCAACTAGAAGCAGTTCAAACACTGAGTCTAGAATGTCATGTGACTCTTATGGGCATGAAAGGATTACTATTTCATTGACTAAACCCTGTTTCCAGCAGCCACTAATAAACCACAATGAAATAGATAGTAAGTCAGGTAGATGACAGATCTTAGAAAACGAAAAGGACTATGATAGACCATAGTATTACATGAATATTTTCTGTTTACTGAAACCCCCTAATTATATGCCAGGGAACTATTTCACATACAGCAAGGAAGGAAAAATCTCTGGTAATTTCCTTACTGAAGCATTTTAAAAAGATATTAGAGGTAGTTACGACCTTTAATCGTGTCTCCCAGAAGCTTGTTCCTGGTCTTTGACAAAACAACAGTCTTGCTCTTCCCTCCACCCTGTTTCCTTGTTCTGCTGTGTGACCATCTTATCTCAAGCATTACAAGCCAAATCTGAATGGGAGCTATATTCTCAGTATTGATAATAGAGAATCTCATGAAGAAGCACTGAAATCTTAGCAAAATTATTACTTGGTCAACACTACTTGGTCCAACCCTAACCATTCTATGATTCTACTATGAAAGATGACCCAATGTATTCCTAAATTCCTATCTAGAGATTCAACATATTATGAAACCTTGAGAAGACATAAAAGAATGAGAGATAACATGATCACTGGGCAGGGAGAATTTTAGATAAAATTCCTATTGATTTTCAAAGTATATGAGCTTTTATGTACCTTCAGCACCTTTATTTAAAATGCCCAGAATAATTGAAGGTTTTAATCATTTTTCTAGGGCATTTGGCTTGTAGGTTAAAATAACAAAACGTGGTTTTCAAAAATGGAAAATAAGTTTCACCTTATCAAAGCTTTTTAAATGCTTCATAAATGCCTTTATTCTCCCAGATCAGCATTCAAAACATCACACATTAAAAAAGAAAGAGAGAGCGCTCTAGAGGACTCCGTTCATCAGTATTAGAAGATAAAGTTGTCAGTTAGCTTCAGATCTGTTGGTATTGTCACTGAAATGAAAGAATTTCTTTGTTTGTGCAGTGTTGTATTTTTAGCTATATTGAATAACTGTAAAAACAATTTTGCAATATCCTCCCTCCTCTGAAAAATGCGTATCTTTGTTTCCCTATTTTTTTTAAAGAGACAGAACTGACAGGCATAATTTTAAAGGCAAAAGATTTTAATCAAGAACAGAAGGACACGATTATTGGGATGACAAAGTTTAATAAGAACAGAAAGGTTCACATTGCTGTAATGAAGAAAAAAATATATTTGCACACTATAGCAGCATAAATTTGAAGTGATAAAATTGGGTATAAGGAAAAACTCTGAAGCTCTGCTTAAGAACTCCAGTAAGATCCATAAGAAGTGTGCTAGCATATCTATAAAATAATAAAATTCCATGCTGTGGGTGAATAAAATATGAAAGATTAAACAGACTGTATAAACAACGTAATGTATTTCTGAGGTTTAGATTTTTAAATATGAGCTTTCTGCCAACAAAGGTGATTTTTTTTTTCCTGCTGTCTCAACAGCATCTCTGTTAGCCAGCTGAACAGTCCTGTTTATTACCATGTATCTGAGAGCAGCATGTTTCAATGTAAGTGGAAATGTCAGTCAGTGTGTGGCATCGCGGATCAAAGCCCTGCCTCGGTACATGTACCTTCTCATCTCTTCTCATCGGGGCTTCCAATTTGAGATGGAACAGAACGAGCGCAAAAGTCAGCTTCAAACAGATGTTGTAAAATGTCTGGTGGGAACAAGCTCCCCTCAGGAGCAGTCTGATTGTGTGGAATAGCATCTGTTAACTCTCATTTGAAAGTCTCTACACAGGAAAATCAGAACACAGCAGAGAAAAAATAGTAACAGTAATGAAAGAGATGGAGCAAAGGATTGAGGTGTGTGGTTTTTTACTGAACTGCCCATTCTTTTGTAATATTCAGCATACAAAAATGTATTTAAAACAAATGATATTATTCAAATTGGTTATTGCAGGTAAAACCATGTCCTTGAAGTGCTCATAAGGCTTCTGTTCAGACTACTTTTTCACTACTTGTGTAAAAACCCAAAGGTCTTCTACTTTCATTTACCAAACAAGACTAAAATCCTATTAGAATCATATTCTAATATTGAAGTCAAGAGTAAGCCAATGTTGCCAAAGTAAACATATGTGTTAAAAAATAGCTTTTTGTAGTATGCCAAAAGTTGAGCCCACTTGTTTTAAGATTTTTTTTTCACAGGTATATTTCCCAGAAGGCATTTAAGTACGAATCACATTCATTAGATTCACACACAAAGGAACAATCTGATTCTAGATCCATGAGCATTTCTGCCACATGGATGAGATTCCTTGTTCCTTTTAACCCTCATATCAATACAGAACTCATTTCTATCTCATCTTTCCACCTTCTTTGTTTAGAAGCTTAAATTTTTCTGTTACCCACTGTTTTGATTGCTGATCTTTGTCCAGCTTTGAAGAAGTGCTTCTAGCTCCAAAGCAAGCATATATAGTAGCACTTTAGCACACTGAAATCAACAGCCACTGCATGTCAGCTAAGGAAATAATCTATATGCCTGGTTTTCTTTGCTACTGGACTCTCTCTGCTCACATCAATACCATTACTAATGAGGGTAAGGGATATGTTTTGTTATAGAACATCATTATAATTTGATACTTACAGAAACACAGATCTATGCATCTCAGTCAACACATAAGAAATTGAGCAATTGAAATTTTAATGACATAATGAGAGAGAAATCCCCCCACCAAGAGGAGACAGGATAGCCATTTCAGAGGGAAAGCCTAAGCTACAAAATAAAATTCATTAAAATTCCTTTCCCTCCTGGCTGTTACACTCTCAGCACAAAAGTTAGCTGGGGGACCTAAGAAACCCCATTCTAAACATTATTAATGTAGGGGGTGCATAACCTAACTTTGTGTAAACCAAACTCAAACTAATTTCTACCTGTAGAAGATCTTGCCCTCTTTTCCTCTTAATTCTAAAAGCCATTGTGGTGTGTTGACCCTAGTTGGATGCCAGGTGCCCACTAAAGCTGCTCTACCATTCCCCCTCCTCAACTGGTCAAGCAAAGAGAAAATATATCAAAAGGCTCATGCATCAAGATTAGGACAGGAAGAGATCACTCAACAGTTACTGTCATGGGCAAAACAGACGCGGATTGGGAAAATTAGCTTAATTTATCAGAGTGGAATAATGAGAAATAAAACCAAATCTTAAAAAAATCTCTGCCTACCCCTCCCTTCTTCCAGGGCTTAACTTCACTCTGAGTTTTCTCTACCTCCCCCCCTCAGTTGGCACAGGAGTACAGGGAATGGGTGTTGTGGTCAGTCCATTACATGTTGTCTCCTGTCACTCCTTCCTCCTCATGTGGAGGACTCCTTGCACTCTTCCCCAGCTCCAGCAGGGGATCCAGCCCATGGGAGACAGTGCTCCACAAGCTACTCCAGCGTAAGTCCCTCCCATGGGGTGCAGTCCCTTAGGAACAGACTTCTCTACCGTGGGTACCGCATAGGGTGACAATTCCTGCAGCAAACCTGCTCCAGCATGGGCTCCTCTCTCCACAGGGCCACAGCTCCTGCCAGGAGCCTGCTCTACTGCAGGTTTCCCACAGGATCACAGCCTTTTATGGGCATCCCCCTGCTCCAGCATGGGGTCCTCCATGGGCTGCAGAGAGACAGCCTACCTCACCGTGGGCTGCACCACAGGCTGCAGGGAGTCTCTGCTCTGGTGCCTGGAATACCTTCCTGCCTTCACTTCTTCGTAGAGTTGTTTCTTTCACATATTCGCACTCCTCTCTTCATCTGCAGTTGCTCCTGCACAGTAACTTTTCCCCTTCTCATCTATGTTATCTCAGAGGCACTACCACTGTCATCGATAGGCTCAATTTTGGCCACTGGCAGGTCTGTTGGACACTGAGGAAGCTTCTAGCAGCTTCTTGCAGAAACCAACCCTGCAGCCACCCCCAAAAAAAACCCTTGCTGTGCAAACCCGATACAACCATTAATTGCAAATAATGGATTTTCCCAATCATTATGGTTTCTGTTTGGCAGAATATGTGAAAAGGATGCGTAATCACAGACCTGTATCTCAATTTGGCCTATGATAATCTTCTTTTTGTTAAGGCAATAATGATACTGCAATAAATTAAGTCATTTGAAGCATGTTTGCTGCAGGGTGCTTAGACTAAGCTGGTACAATACCCTAAAGGTATTAAAAAGACAGAAGCATATTGAAGGGGGGGCTTCATAAACACAGCTGTAGCACCTCCTTCCAGTCAAGAATTCAACACAGCACTAGCCAGACTGCTCAGCTGCAGACATCAATGTCCTGTCATTAGTCAACTTCAGGAAATATTCAGCATTTGTTACCCAATCTGCAAAGACAGGAAGTAGAGGAAATGGAAACGCTGGGGGAGGGAGAAGGTTCTGCACTTTAGTAGGTGATGGAAAACAGTGAGAACATTACTGCTCTGTTTGTTCAATCTAGTCATCTAGGGACTTCTAGAGGAACAAAGAACTTTATCTCTTTTTGTAGGAATAAACATTGCAGAGAAAACATTTGAAGACAAGTTTTGACCTGAGGACGACACAAAGGAAACCCCAGAGCCAGGAAACGTAAGCTGTGTTGCTCTCTTCTTCCAAATAGTCAATGTTTTAGACTTAGCTCCACTTACAGGGAAGAATATAGATCTAAAGCCTATTGAAGTAAGTGGAAAGACTCCCATTCACGTCAAAAGGCTTCAGATCAGAGCCAGAGTAACAGGTAACTACCACCCCTTTAAAAGCTGCCCATAGTCTGAAGATTTTAATGGACTTTTTTCCTAAGCAAGCCGTGAAGCTTATTAGTGATGCTCTAGAAGTACACCACAGACAGAAAACGATCACAAATATTATCAAATAGATCACTGCAAGAAACAAAGATAAATTCCATAGGCTTAAAGCACTAGCACACGGGTAGCAACTGAATTTTGACCATTGAAAAATACCACAGTCTAGGAAAGAACAAAATATTCTTTAAAGAGTTCATAAACTTCCTAACCTTCCCTCTCCTCCATTCCCATCTCCCACTGCCTACAGTTTAAAATACAGACAACCTTGTAAATATGTTAACTTGTTTCAAACTTCAAAGAGCTTTCTTTTGCTCAGTTATTCCTCACGTCCCCCTTTCCATTGCCCTTGTTTAGAGTTTAATCCACCACAGTTGCTGGCTTATAGCCCTGACCTCCTTAAACCTCTGTGATTATCCTCAAAAACCAAATTCAAAAATCAGTGTAGTATGTGACAGGAAGTCTTAATGAAGAGTGGGCAGGAAGGGAGGTTCCCACACTACTCTGAGTGGCAACCATTGCATCATGGAAGCTTTAGTCCTCTGAAGGGGAAGCTGAATTGCTTTTTGAGGGATCTTAGTTCCCATTTTTAATTGTGCAGAGGGAAGGAGGTGGTTGTGGTAGGCCTGTTGGTATATATGAGAGGCAATGGTGATCAAGAAGGATCCCTGGATGTAGTTGCCCATAGAGCACACATGTGAAATCCCATTTCAAGAATTCCAGCAGGCCTGGTATGCAGAGGCATACCTACAGTTTCAACACAACTCAATAGAAGCTCCAGGTGTTCACCTCCTTTTGAAGTCATATCCTAAATATAGATTTGAAAACCCAGTGTATTACCACACACACTCCTAAAACGATGCATCAGCAACTGGTACGAGATAACACTACTCCTCTCAGGCTCTGCTGTCAATTCAAATTCAGTTTGGATTGGTAACAGCTGGACAGCAGATTGATAGCCTCATTTAAATGACTTCTCACAGAGGCAATGCTATAATAGGTATTAATTAGATTCTCTTGTGGGGATACACAAAAAGACTAAAAGCCTGGAGAGAACATTATCTCTTACAATTAGCTGAAAAGAGCACAGGGAGTAAACTATAGGGATAGCCTAAGGACAACCCTAAAGCAGCCAAAATTCCTCCTGGGTTATCTGTGAAGCACGTGTTGCATGATGCCCAAGTGCTTCATTCTAACCTCACTGACTGCTTGTCAGCATGTGGCAGCATGGTCCTCAATCCAAACATGCAGGTACTTAATACCAGGACAACTAGAAGGGAATAGCTTCTGCAAGAGCCAGTGGCATTACAAAAGGCTTCTATACAAGAATGCAAATCCATATGTGCTCTCCCTTGCATGATTAAAGGAAAATCTGTACGTTTTTGTAGGCATTCTGTTCTCTTTTTTTTCTAAGGAAAACAATAGCTTTCAAAAGTCGTATTTATCAGACAAATGTGTCTCTGCACTTCTGTTCATGATGAAAAGGTAGACCTGGTTTTATTTCCTTCTTTCCCTTCCCTTTCTTCAAGAAGGGAAGGGAAGGGAAAGGGAAGGGAAGGGAAGGGAAGGGAAGGGAAGGGAAGGGAAGGGAAGGGAAGGGAAGGGAAGGGAAGGGAAAGGAAAGGGAAGAGAAAAAAGAAAAGAAAGAAGAAAGAAAAGAAAAGAAAGAAGAAAGAAAAGAAAAGAAAGAAAAAAGAAAAGAAAAGAAAAGAAAAGAAAAGAAAAGAAAAGAAAAGAAAAGAAAAGAAAAGAAAAGAAAAGAAAAGAAAAGAAAAGAAAAGAAAAGAAAAGAAAAAAGAAAAGAAAAGGAGGAAAACAGAAAAGACTGTTGTCTCTTTTCATTCCTTTAAAAAAAAATTAAAAATTACTTACCAGTTGCAGCAAGCTCAGGCTGTTGATCCTTAAGCATCTCCCTAGTATTGAAAGTGTTCACAGGTCAAGGCTGAAGCAAGAGTTGCCACAAGAAGAGGTAAAATTAAAACTAACCCTAACTTGTGAGAATAATAATTAGGTATACCACCAGGATACAAGAAGGTATTGTTGCATTTTACTTTTGAAGTAAGTCTCGTTGTAAGAAATACAACACAGTATAACAAGAACTTCACCAGCAGCAAGATGAAAGGTGCCTTTTCAGAAAAATATTAGTAAATCAAGGCCTACCTGAACAATCACAACTACTACTTCAAGGCCAGGTTGGACATGGCTTTGAGCATCCTGGTCTAGTGGAAGGGGGGCTGGAACTAGATGATCTTTAAGGTCCCTTCCAACCCAAACTATTCTATGATGATTCTATAAAATACTGTTACAGCATTCTTCACACCCTTCAACAGCACACCACCCTCAGCTAAGACAGAGTGAGGGTCACAGGGCTGTATTCAGAGTTAGGGCTTTTGGGGTTTTAATTAGATTAATTAGGTTTTCTGTCCCCAGTGGATCAGCTGCATAGAATCATAGAATCATAGAATAGTTAGGGTTGGAAAGGACCTTAAGATCATCAAGTTCCAACCCCCCTGCCATGGGCAGGGACACCTCACACTAAACCATGCCACCCAAGGCTCTGTCCAACCTGGCCTTGAACACCGCCAGGGATGGAGCATTCACAACTTCCCTGGATAACCCATTCCAGTGCCTCACCACCCTCACAGTAAAGAATTTCCTCCTTATATCCAATCTAAACTTCCCCTTTCTAAGTTTGAACCCATTACCCCTTGTCCTATCGCTACAGTCCCTAATGAAGAGTCCCTCCCCAGCATCCCTATAGGCCCCCTTCAGATACTGGAAGGCTGCTGTGAGGTCTCCATGCAGCCTTCTCTTCTCCAGGCTGAACAGCCCCAACTTCCTCAGCCTGTCTTCATACAGGAGGTGCTGCAGTCCCCTGATCATCCTCATGGCCCTCCTCTGGATTTGTTCTAATAGTTCCATGTCCTTTTTATGTTAGTCTCATGCACTGTATGGCATCCAGCAGTCATCCAATCCAGAAACAACCAGAAACATCTAAGCACTAATTGGCATCTGGATGGAGCTTGCCTGAATGTTAGAGGTCTGCAGTAGGTAGGTCCAGGGACTTCCTTGTTTCTGACAGTATCAGCATACTGTTACTTTGCCATGCATGCTAACACCTTCTTATTATGAACTTCTTTAAGAATGCAAAAGACAAAAATTAAAGCAAAAAGAAGAAAAACAACAAAAAAACCTCTAAAGGGGAATATGCCAGGTAGCGGTGATGTTGCATCAATCGGAACTCTCTGCAATATTTACTGTCCTTCCAAAAGACTAAAAAATGTCAAGTAATGTACAGTGAAGCACTAACTAACCACTTCTCTCAGGTAGGACTGAGTGAGCACAGAGTGCACTGTGGTGCTCCCAGCCACTTTTGAGTAGAAAAACAAAGAAAACTATTTTCAAAACTGCTAAATGCTGAGTGACAACACTATTACGACATAGATTTTGATTGGAATTCTTTCCTTCCACACATCTTCCCTCTTAGAAAACAAAAATTCAGAAAGCATATAGGAGCAAATTCTTCCACCCCTCTGAGTTGAAAATTACCTTGTCTCTAGGAAAAAAAGCAGCAAACAAAACCTCACAGGACATGGGAGTGTCTACATTTGCCCATTTTTTCCCTTAAGCTCATCACAAAAAGTTTGCAGAAGGGTGCAACAGGCATTCAGACAGCATGAAACAACTGTCAGAGGGTCCTATATTAAGGATCAAGTTGAAAGGATATTCCCTCTAGCAGCATATTTCAGTTTGGAGCCATCTCTTGATCAGAAACAAATGCTCCCCATAGGATCTGTTTCTTTGAGATTCTAAAAATAAATGGATCTGTAAGTGACTGTATTGTAGCACAGTGAGTCAGATCAAGGAGTAAGAGCCATTTTTAGGCTATGAAGTAAACCTTACCCTGAACTAAAGGCTATCTCTGTAGACAGAAGAGACAAGTTTTCCCAGTGTAATGATCTGGGGACATGGAGGAGAGGGAGAAAAGAGAGAAAAGACCTTCCTTATGTGAGGGGATGAAAACCAGCACTTCTGAGAAATGTCTTGCTCTTCTATGGTGAACATGCAGCAACAGTAGAAAAATATAACAATAGTGATAAATAAGAATAATAACTAATCAGTCTAAGGTTCTTTAAATTTCATTAAAACTGAAGATACAACGATAAACAGAAGCAATGCTGTGGCAGGAGCTGCAATGAAACAAAGGCAAAGGTACATGCACAAGGCAGAGGCCATGGGAGACACAGTGGGGCAATCTCTCCAATTCTGACACAAGCCTGTGGCTCCTCATTATTCTTTACTTTATTTCTTTGCTGTTGGTCTGTGAAAGATTTCCCTCTCCTGTCTTAAATAATCCCTCTTCAAAATGGGCAGTAATGTGTGTAAGCAGGATTTCAAGCATGCAAACATGTTAGAAGATGTATAACCTGGCTCATGCTTGCAGAACATGTTTTTACACCTTTCCTGTGGCAATCATTTCAGTATAAGTATCAGAAATGAGGCATTTCCATTCTACCACTAACACAGGCAATACCAGTATTAAGAGACAACAGTTCTTCAGCTTTATTAGGTTAATAAATGGAAACCAAATCTTGTGACACTTGAGAAGTCATTTCTGTAATCAAGGCACAACTTGTTTCTACAACAAATGAAAACTGTATCCTTGGTTATCGTAATATGGTATTCATTGCTGTTATAGGAGACACCATAGTATACCTGATAATTACCAGAAAAGAGTGATTATTGCATGTGACTACTTTGTGACCCTTGATAAAAAGGTTTCAGTTTGCAGAACCGGGTGTACTGTCAAAATCCAAAACACCACTTGAACTTCTCAACAATACTTCTTCAGATCACCTAACATGAACATACGCAGCTTTTGCATAGCAGACTGTGGCACAGTAGTTAACATATTACTAACTTAAAAAGCATGTAACTTATTGTGTTCACTTACAAGAAAAAATGTTATTTCTCAATACATAAGGATATTGGAAACTTCATGCAATGTAGCCAGTTTATATATGACCTGTATTTTTAGATCCAGAGTGTTTTTCAAAGACTATGAACTGCAATACCGTTGTCTGTAATTGAAGAGCTACATACACATACTTAGAAAACCACAAGGGGGGACCAAAAGAGAGAAAACAAAAGCTAGCTTAAAACATCAATTTGGTGCAAGGTCAGTTACCCGTCTCTCAATCAGGCAGTGATTTAACCACATGCTAAGTATTCACAACCCAAAAGAAGTTCGCCAGAAAAATCACCTTTGTCAGGCAGGCCAGCAGGATTTTGGTTTAATATATTGGGAATACTGCCAAGTGTTTGTAGGATAATTCAGCATCCTTCTGTGCTGATGTAAGCACAAATTAAGCATAAATTGACATGTAATTATACAATGGGAAGTGCTGAATGCTTCATCGTGAATTAAAGCAACAGGTGCCTACCATATTTGCACTAACAATTATTGAAACTTCTAAATTTTACAGAAAGAAACCTGAAAACTGTGACAACCTGTAAAATTTAATAAAGAATTCTGCTTGGAACACGAAATGTTCTATAGGCCAGATTTTTGTATATATTTAAGAACCTTTCACGAAACCAAAATGGTGTAAATGGGACATTAATACAACAGAAATTTTATCCCATAGGTGAATTCTAAAAATCTGTAGAGAAGTCACTAATTGTGATTAAAAGCTACAGTTCTTTGAACAGAGGTTTCATATGAAATACTTTTATTATATCAGGTGCAGATTGCCCTTCCTTGGTACATTTATTGATGCATACTCTATTACAGAGTTATTTTTGCAAGAATTTTTTTAATATAACTTTTGAAGTATGATGTTAAAAAGAAAACCTGACTTTTTGTTGTTACAGCTGTGATGTCCAACAGTCATCCAGACACCAATTAACATTAGTTCACTTACACAGAACAGAATGATTAAAAGAAAAAAGCCAACACCTTTCTTGATCTAACTTGTTGAGAGCAGATAGGAGATATGATTCTGGTAGCTGGCATTAGGATTTTGTTCATATCTGACACCAACTACAGGCCAGATAAGTCCAGCAGTTTGGCTGAATTCCTTGTATGACACCAAAGTAGAGGAAAGGTTTGAGTAACAGTTTATTGGCTTCGCTCACAAGGAGCAATGCAGGCATCCAAAATTCTCTCCGCATCCTCAAGTTAAAGCATGTGTGAAGTTTTAATGCTTCTTTTACTTACAAAAAGGCTCTGAGCACTGGGTAGCATCAATAAGAGAACTAAAAACAGCTAGAACTAAAAAGCATTTCCTAAGGAACAGTTTCTCAATGCCTCTGATCTACAGACAACATGATACAGTGATGTTCTGCCAACAACAAAAAGGGCTTCCCTCAACATTTTCTATCCTGATAAAACCCCTTGAGCTGAAATGCATTTTGGATGTCATCTCCAAGTCACACTAATGGAGACATCCCACAGCTCACACACTGTGAAGCTCCTCTATGCAAAGACTCAGCCCCCTCAGCTCCCACATTTCAACTGATTCCCATACTGTTTCCTAAAAACATCCCAGATACTTCTGTCACCTAACTGCTAACCCAGATTTCTCTTCTCCCCTAGACTCCTGTGTTGAGGAAGGTGATGTGCACCACTTTCATGCACATAACATAAGTAGGTCAGAACTGCCATGGTGACAACAGGATGACATCTCCAACAGGGAACCATTGGTAGCATTGACATGTATAAGGACAGTACACTGTAAGCACTACATGCGTTAACCATGACAAGCTCCAGTTGAGTAGTTGCCATTTCTGACCTAGCACAGCAAAAACCATGGAGCTGTTAACTGATACATCCCATGGAAGAGAACACGATATTGACTGGCTTCCGAGACTAAAATCCCAGCAAAGTCTGTGTGAATGTTTTGTATGTCTTCTTTTCAAAATAGGCTGCAAGCATTCTCTCCTTTTTCTACAAATGTATTTTGCATGTCATTTCCCATTAGTAGTAATTTCCATTTACTTCAAAGGATTCTCGATAGCTTGCAATGCAATGATACAGGTATATATGCAGGAAAGAAGAGAAAATATAAACGTCTAATTCGCATTGTTATCTGGGACAGTTTCACAGCGTCAACGGCAGCTTGTAGCTCTCCTTGACTGATTGTAAGAGTTGGGGCAACCACTAAAATGTCTGAATGTTATTGTAACACTTAGGATGTCATAGGCCAGCTAGAATCACACGAAGTCAAATACTAGTTTTTATTGCCAGTACATTAAAAGCCATAATCTCCAACAAACACACAGTCTGGCACAGAAATAGGCTTAACAACAAAGTAGAGGCCATTTTCTTCTGGCATCCAATGTCAATTTAACTAAAAATACACCCTGTGCATCTCTGTACAACTAGGCAGGTGGTGGGAATTAATGTGATCAAGCGTTTTCTCATGTCTACATCCATGGGATGTCTTTGTTATATTACCATACTGATTTTATACATCTCTTCCAATCGTTTCTCCTCTCCAGAGTATAAAGTAAAGCCTTGAAAACATATCTCTAGACTATAGCCAGCTGCTTCAAGAATTCACATTCATGAATTCTTTGTAGAACATCTGTTGGATTTTCAGGGAGATACTTTCATGGATATGAAGAAAATGGACACACAAATCCAACTGGAGAGACGTTATAGGTAGACTGTAACCTAAGATTTTAATGTAGCATTCACTGCTCTCATGTCCTCTCTTCTTCACACACAGTCCCCCAGGAAAACATGCATAACTTCAAATGCAGAGTTTATAATTTGAATTGACCTCCAGGATCCTGAATACTCTTGATCTTGAACTCAGTCAGAAGCCAGTTGTGGACCATCATAAAATTACTACCCACCCAAGGAGAAATGCTACTGCACAGACTGGACATCAAACAATAAAAAAATACAATTGCTCCACTCAAACAATCCATCTTCTTAATATGTCTGCCAAGCTGTCACACAACAAAACTTCTAAAAATATTTGTTTTTCTGATACTGACCACACTATCCAAACTCTTAAGCAGATTTCTCTCACTCCGAATCAATATAATCTATATAGAATCATAGAATAATTAGGGTTGGTAAGGACCTTAAGATCGTTTAGTTCTAACCCCCATGCCATGGGCAGGGACACCCAAGACTCTGTTGAACCTGGCTTTGAGCACTGGCAGGGATGGTATGGGATATGTAGTTATCTCATTCTGAATAATTGTTACATGTACTTCTTCAAACCCATATAGGAAGGTTAGAAGCATAAAAGGTTAATGCTTTACATACACCATGATAAAAGCATGAATCCCTCCCAGGGCAAAAAGCCAAAGTTCAAAACCAGATTATGCTGTTTACCCTTTAAAAACCCTGTGAGTGAGGGCAGTGGTAGTGATAAAAGAAAGCATTAACTGTACCTAACACCAACCAGCAGAAGAAACAGAATTAAAGCTGGACCAGATAACCACAGGGTGATAAACCACAAGTCACGAGTGTTCCGAAAGGGTGAAGGGCCAGGATAATTTCTTTAAGATCCTCGGGCACAGCTGAAAAGTCTTCACTAAGGAAAAGCACATGGCAAGCAGCATCATGACCATTATAGCAGACAGCTGGCAACGAGCAGTGCTGGAATTATGCACAGCTCACCCATGCTTAGATGGGAAGAAAATAGTTAAAAAAGAAATAGCTTTTGCATATCCATCCTGAACTGCACTACAGGGTCTTCAGGTGTCATCTATCTGGATTTTGGCAAAGCCTATCCTGCTTTCCCTCTGTGATTTTATGAAATAAGGCTTAAAACTCAGCACAAGCAATGAGCAGAACACCATGGAGAATAAAACTCTGAAGGGAGAAACTATCAGTTAACATTAAATACTTCTCAAAAAGTCTGCACAGAAGCTGAGCATGCAGAGGGCTTTATGACTGCATCATGTCTTTGCTCAGTATTCACAAATATGGGGAAGTAATCATTATTTATAAAAATCCCATAAAAGGTATCTATTTTTTTTACTCCATAAATGAGTAATGGCTCGATCATTTAGAACCCATGAGTCATAAGTTTTCTCTTGTAAATAGGATAAGATCAAATCCCATGGCAACATGTTCAGTCATATTTAAGTCTTAATTGTGTACTTTTCCCCTTTCTTCCTCTGCCTTCCACCTTTAGAGCATTCTCTGCCCCACACTGTTCTCTAATTTACAAGGACTCAGTCTCATCTACAATACATCAAAACACAGACCTTGATTTTTTCTCTTTTTTAAGCAATGAGGTTAGGGCAAAAAAGATCCCCAAACCCACACCAAGACCTCTTTACTGGAGTCCACTCATTCAAAATGCTCACTGTCCTGCTGAATTTTTATGCAGTAATGTTCCCCCTTGTCACAGGTAATGACATGTCAAATCTGTTTGGTGGTATTTTTTGTGGTTACTGTTATTTCCCACTCCACCCCTGTGCAGGAGAAAAGGACAATTGCCTGCAGGCTTTAATTATGATGCAGTAGACACAGGCTGCTAGTGAGATACTCTGTGTCTATAAGGTAATAAAGAAAAAAAAATCTTGAGAGAAAATATTTGGATTTCATTGCTCCCTTGCTATGTCTATGCTTTTGGGAAGAACAACCAACAGCCCCATTTTTCAATGCCATTTGAGGAGGGTTGAACACACAAATCCCATTATTGTTAATGGGATTTGTGCACATAATTCTAAATACTTTGAACACACTCCCGTGAAGTTTCTCTCGACCCCTCAAGAAGCAGGAACAATTCTACGTTATTTAAACATAATCTCACTGACAGGTAATTTTGTGACACAAAATTTATTGCTGGCTTGTCCTTTGAGGGCATGTTTCACCATTAATGTTTCCTTTTAAAAACTCCAGCATACATTAAATGCTCATACCAACCTTCCTGGTGTTTTCCTTGGAAAATCTTGCTTTCTGTGGTATTTCACATTATCCAAATCCCTCTTTACTTCCCCCTCCTGCTCTCTGAATACTCAGGACACCCTGGAAAATGAAATATTTGATCTCCAAAGACCCTACTGGTCAAATATTCTTTTAAATAAACCCTTTACAGTATTCACCTATTACCTCAGACATTCATGTGGTATAAATTTTAAATAAACGTCTACCAGCTTGCAATTGATCAAGTGAGCTAGAGGCCATGAATTTAACATGACTATTCCTGCAGGCTGCCTCTTACAACCTACCATTTGCCACTAGACTTTAATGCGGTCATTAACAAAGCAAACCACAGGCTTACGGTCCTACAGGCTAAAAGGCTATCTTGGATATCAAGATACTCTGCTTTAACTTTCAGCCCTTCTGTAACACAAATGGCTTTAGCTCATCTGCATTTATGCCAGTGAGTCATTTGGAGATCTCAGGCATACCTTTGAGATGGTGAATTGCTGAAACAGGTCATGCTATCAATTAACACGAAAAACAAAGTAATTTCCTACATGCTAAAAGACGATGGGACTGGAAGGAGGAAATTAAAAATGCCATTATGTCACATGGCCCAGCAAGGCTGGAGCACAGCTATTGCTCAGATCACAGTCATAACACATTAGAAACGTGCAAGCTAGGACTTGATCATGGAGAGTTAATATACATCATCATTACCTTAGAGGGAAGGCTCTCAAGTTCTAATAAGAAAAGTATCTGATGAGATGAAAAGTTAAGAACAGAACCTACGTAGCTAACCTAAAATACTCGGGGTGTTCTCATGGCTGCAGTGCTGGAGAGCGTTTCAACTGTCACTCTGCCAAGGATGTCCAGTGTTACTCTGAAATAACTGAAATCAGCAAATGGTGACAGCGTGATACTGTACTTATGGTCTCTCCAAGAGACCTCCTTCTGTTGTTGCCCAGGCTTTACACCACTGTGGATCCTAATGAGAGGTTTGCTTAACTGCTGTCTTCACGTTCAATTTAAAAAAAATAAATTTTGCTTAAAGGATTATTATTAATAGTATCAAGAAACTGCCCCAGGGCACAAGCCATTAACTGCTTCAATACTGTGTAACCAACTAACAAAAAGATGGTGAGGTAAGCATA
Organism: Pezoporus flaviventris; assembly: GCF_033815535.1. Classification (NCBI taxonomy): domain Eukaryota; kingdom Metazoa; phylum Chordata; class Aves; order Psittaciformes; family Psittacidae; genus Pezoporus; species Pezoporus flaviventris. The sequence continues at coordinate 16,818,450 of NW_026892585.1, read as the reverse complement.
CAGTGGCACAGGGAAGAACTTGACTTCACCTGCAGAGAGGACAGCTCAACAAACAATATGGCAAAATGGGACTCCTCCTAGATCTTCTCTCATGAAAGAGCAGGAAACCATACTCCAGTAGAGCATATTTAAAAAAACATAGTCCCATTTTCTAGAGTACAAGCAAGGCTTTCGTCAGTTTGAATGCCTCATTTCCCCATTGCCAGACACTCTTAAAACCAGTTCTGGCAGCTGAGCTGAGTCCTGCCCTTGTAGTTGTCCCAGCTCTTGCCCCACCACCATGCATTGCTTCTCTGCAAGACGTGGAGGAAAACTCCACTGTAATCCTACCTAGATGTTTCTGTTCCTGCTGCCCAGAGACCACTGGAAAGTGGAGGTTATACTCCTCAGGCAAAGTACGGTAAAGTCCAAAAAAGTACCAACTCATGTGAGAGAAAGGATTTTACAGGTTTGCTGGAGGGACTCACATTGCTGCTTATGGCTTGAGGAGCAGCTGCTGCTTCTGACTCTCAGAAATGCTGGTACAAGCTTTATAAGACAAATCTCACACCAGGCATTGGAACGAGATACAGTTGATTTTACTAGATTGAATTTAAACTTAAATCTTCCACTAACATAAATGAAAACAAGGCTAAGTCCACAATTTATTAGCAAGACATAACACTGAATAAACAAGTAAAATACAAAAGATTTTATGACAAGATGTTTCCTCCTTTTTGGGAAAAATTGTTTCCAGATTCAAACACATCACAGTAATGTACATTTCTGCAGTAAATACCATCTGAGGATCTTAACTGTAGCCTGCTGGCAAACCTGCTTTCCAGAAATCATTGCCTTTCCCATTTAAAGGGAGTCCTAAAAGGCTGACTCCAGAAAATCACACAGTATTTCCATTCTATATCATCTTGATCATCTCCATCATCACCACAGAACTATTAGTGCATGCACACACACACATGCAAAAGCACACCAACACACACACATGCATAGGAACAACTAGGGCAATGGAAAATACATTCCATCTTTGCTCACTTATTCCACATACAGGCTAATTTCTAAACCACAGGGGAGCAAATGTTCTATAAAGCCCCCTTATCCTACAACTAAATACCCTTGCTAACGAAGAGTTAGCAGCACAGCCATAACTATCAAAAGCGCTAACTTTTAGATTAGTAGCAGTTGGCGACTCAATCATCCATTTTTCATTTTAAGGACACCTTTTCAAGACTGCGCTCTTATTTTCAGGAGGACTATAAATGCACTTCTCATGTTTTTATTTTATTTATTCTGCCCTGGGGATTTGGGTCCCTCTTTGCAAGCCATAAATTTTTCTTTAAATCTTTTTGGTAATAATAAATTTTAAATCTAATCGGACAAGGGGAGCAGGTCTCCTCTCCAAGCGTTTTGGCAAAGCATCACTGCTACACGGTGTTTGTAATCAACTTGTGGTCACTAAGCAGAGTGCTAACTACCTCTGCAAAAATAGAAAGCTACATGTCAAAACACGGCTCTCACCCCTCTGCTCTGCACCACTCCACCCCCCACGGACAGCCCCCTTCCCCTCACCACCATATAAATTAGTATGGAGGAAGGCAAGACGGAAAGACAGACAGACAGAAAGAGACATTGTGGCAGCTTTTAAAATTGTTGCTGTAAAGGATTTATCTGAAGGTCTGAAGGGACAGCACTCAGTACTTGACAGAATGAGCTACAGCAGTTAGTGGGGGAAGACGGAGGAGGAGGAGGAGAAGGAGAAGGGAAAGCAGCCTGGGAGGAGAAAACCTCGCATCTAAAATGCTCTTGGAAAAATTCCAATTACCAGTTCAGAACAATGTTGACATTTAGCCTTTTTCTAATCAGCGTTGTCTGTCACCCAGGGCAGAGATTCCTGCTGTATGACGGAGCTCTTCTACAACTGCTCCTCTCTGCCCTCTGCCACCATCCCACCAGCACTCAACCTGGCACCCTTGTCCCACCCCACAAGTTTTAACTCCCTAGCAGTGGTTGTGGCCTGGGGCCCACATGTATGGTAGAGTACAGCACAAGAGTAATAGCTGCCTGAGTGAAGCTAAACCACCACTGATGCTCCGCAGTTGGGCTCCTGAAGGAGGGCAGAGTAAGTAGAAAAAAGTTTCATTTTAAGACAGGCTCTGTTTAAAGAAATTCAGTAGATGCCGCAAACTAAGATATCTCATATGGCAACCAAGCCCTTATAGAAAGTTAAATTCAGGTACTGGGTATTAATTTCAACAAAGCAATGTTGTAGAAATCTGCAGTTTCACCTGTTTGTTTACCTGTTTCTGGTTTTGAGCAGAAAAAAAGGGGGGGGGGGGGGGTGTGACAGAACTTCAGGAAAAAAAGTATCTAATTGCTATTAAAAACTATTTCTATAATTAACTAATCAATTCAACACTCTTTGACCTCTGACAAGTTCAGTGTCATTCACTGTGCAGATCAGAGGAGCACAGCGCATGGCTGAGCTACATCATTTTTTTTCCATCATCACAGAAGAGAAAAAAACAGCTTGGCACAAGCTAGACCTAAGCTGCTGTCAGCTCAGAAACATCAGGGCTGGAAAAGTTCAGAGAGCACTGTGAAGCAGGTACTGATAGAGCAAGATAAAGTGTGCTGCACAGTGATAGCCTGCTTTTGTTATCCCAAAAGCAAAGATAGTAGAGAGGGAGGAAAGCACTGCCAGCACAAGGCAATATGCTCTGCAGCAGCTGGCTGTCATCATGGACACTTAGGTACCAATCCCATTGACATGTCAGAGGGAGTTCCTTTGTAACAGGACACAAAAGATTTTGCTTTCTAAACCTTTACTGCATTACCCTGCTTAAAGACAGTGGTTAGGCAAGTGACTGATTTAAATTCAGTTCTCTAGCTGCAGTGATTTCAACTGCACTAAGTTTGTTCATGTGGAAGTAGATAAGTAGGTGTGACTACATGAACATCAAATTAGGTAAAGGCAGGATTAGGGTTATAAGCAAATTCACTTTCAGAAGTTATATAGGAATACAAAAAATTAATTTTCAGTGAAATTAGTAACTTCTTAAAAGCATTGTAAAGTGTCTCAAGAATATCCTTCAATTCAGTGTTTTGAAAGACCTCAGGCAGTTAAACTACTCACAGGTAAGTTTGTACATCTTAAATTATTGCAAAACAGTAGAATATGGCTGTGAGGTAGTAAGTTACTGCAGCTTTGACTTTGCTGCAAGCAGGTAAGTACTGCTGCAAAGTCAGCAGAACGGATGAAGTCTGTGCATCCGAAAATATTTGCAATATCCTGGTGAGATATCCTGAAACTGAAAACAGCCAATTTCAGCTGCATTGGATCTGGACATGGATCTAGCTCTGGGAAAGTCTGGAAGAAAAAAGCTCCTGTGGAACATAAATTTGCTACAGCTTCAAAAAATTGTTTTGACTTAAATGTTTCACCATTTTACACTTGATTCCCTTCTTCTGACAAATGTCAGCCCATGAAAAAATTCTTTTGAAGCCTTCACCAAGATTTTGACAAGCAAGACACAAACCAAAACCAGTGAGTCCAGTTAGAGATTTCAAGCAAAATATCAGGCACAGTTAGAGTTACACAGTGTTAAACGGGCAGTGGTGGTAAACAGGGGAGAAGGAAGTCCTGTACCGACTTAATCACAATCTTCAGACATAGATCCTGATGCTACAATAAGTACCACACACATTATTCCTTGACTTGGGCTTTGGGGAAGGGAAAGAGTAGGTCTCAATATGATTGGAGAGGAAGAAGTCAGCTGTGGCAAACTCAGTCACAGCTCAAAAGTAATTCTTTGGCAGAACATTGGTTCTTTAAAATTTTAATTTTGTTCCCAAATCAAAGTCACCTTTTAATAAAGTTTCTAGAATTCATCTTCCACTTTCTAAAATTTAAGACAGTAATTTAGTTTCATTCTGCTCAGGATAACGTATTTAATTCCATATTTTCATTTCTTCCAACTTTCAGATTTATTAACCCTTTAAAGAAGTAACCAGAATAAAACAAAAGAAAAAAGCACATCAAAGGCACTTGGAAGAAATCCATATCCTGATTCCAGCAAGAGAAGGGCAGACACAAATAGAGAAGAAATGCAGCGGGGATTCAGGGAAACCTGTCAAGGACAAGATCAAGAAGTGTAAGAAAGTATCTATGTCCCTGTGTCAGAACTGATAAAAAATTCTCTTGGCCAGTGACATAGCCCAGAAACTCCTGTGTCCTGTGCTATTTTGCGTTTCACAGAGCACATTCTGTTTAAAATAATAAAATAAAATAAAATAAAATTGTGGTAATTCTGCTAAAGAAAAATTCATTTATGCAGCACAAAATGTTCTTGTTGGGTGCACTGCCTTTTAAAATGCAGATGACAGTGCTCAGCTCTCACAAAAATTGATGGTCTTGGTAAATTTGATTATGGCAACTTGCTCCACAAAAAATGATATAGTTTATAACAGAGAAGCCCTAGCTATGCTGGAAACCAATAAAGTTTTGTCATTAGCTTCACCGGCACTAAGAACCAGCTGAAGAAGTTGACTTCCAAATTATTTCTTCAATCAAACACTGAGATATTTATTGGATCTACATTAGTTGTCCTTCAGAATCTCCACACAAGTTTTAACACATACGCTCATTAAAAAAGAAGTATTAATTTATGTCCCAGCCAAATTTTTTGTAATTTCTTTATGCATTACTATGCGAACACCACACACATGGGACTTCACTTTTCAAGACTTTTCCAAAGCTGAGAGGTGGAAGCCTTTTACCATGTGTTTGCTAGGAGGCTGTTCCTCTCTCCCACCCATCCCCAAAGGCCTGATGACTCTCCCAGTCAATTCCCCTCCAGCCAAGGGAGGTTGGACGCGTGTCCCTCGGCAGACTGCTGGTGCCAGCGTGTCAGCCAGGCCACGTCCCTCCCTGCCCAAAGGGGTAGGCTGTGCTCAGCTGCAGCACTCCAGCCATCCCTGCGCCAGGGCAAGGATTATTTCCAGTCTTTTTTTCCCCCCTTTTTCTTTGAAAGACCACATGTTAAAACAGGGTCACCATCTTTTCTATTCTGTCATGTCCTGTGGGTTGAAAGCTCATTAACAGGGGTAGGCAAATGAACAACAAAAAGCAAGCACCCAATTTCAATGAGATCTACCTTTCATGCCAATGCAGATGGCAGACAGGCTTCCAGTAGAGTTCCAAAGACCTTGGGAGTAGCTAACATAATTTATATTCACCCCTCCCTGCAACTGCAGTTTACCACTGTTAAATACAAAGAAAATACATACACATCCTGCAATTGCAGAAATATCAGGAGTTAAGAGGCAATAGCATTTGTAACACACATTATTTTCTTCATGCATAGGTAATTGCTGGTGAAAACAGACATCTAGGCAGCAGCCCTTCCCCTAGCCACAGATCCCTTAGCAGAGATGGAGATGGCTGCCACCACCAGTAAAGTGAACCCAGAAACTTTACTGGAAGGTCTACACCAAAACTGTAGAATAGCATCATGAAAACTCAGTTAAGTCACACCATTCAATATATCTTTTTCTATCACTCATCAATAATAATTCCTTTAGTTCTGCCGTTTGTGAAAAAGATGTGAAAAGCTACACAAGTAGAGCTGGAAAGAAACTATAGTATCAAGACAGACATTGAGAAAAGAGGTAACTGAGTAGTGCCAAGATGATAAGAGACCGTTTCTGGCCTTCCATTATTATCGCTTCAGTTTGAATGTTAGCATTACTACCATGAGCCTCAACATGACTTTCTTTTCTTCAAATACCGGGCGGTGCTGGAAGAATTTAATGCTCCACTTAAAAAGAAAACTTACATTACTCATGGACAGAGAAAGCCTTGAATAGCATGACTTGAAAGCACGTATCAATGTACCCCCACAAGATGAAAAAACGTTTATCATTAATTTTACTGTTTGTGCCTTACTCTTGATTAGAGCCAGAAAAATTAAAAAAAACACTTTTTTGCTCTACTTAGAGAATTATTGAGTCATGTTTTCAAGATTTTTCTCTGATTGTGAGAGTGCTAGATGTCTTGAAAATGGGAGATAAACATCTACAGGTGCAGAAATGTGAAAGCTGGCGCTTCACTAAATGAACCCTATATTATGAGATATGCGAGGAAATCACTTATGGGCAATGCTGTGACAAGGTGTACCCTAGTTTGGGCATGCAGCTCAGATATCTTTCTGAGAGCTCTTACATTCTCAGTTTTGGGTTTGTTGGGTTTTGTTTTTTTTTTTTAGATCTTGCATACAAAAATGTAATAGCTATTCTCTTTACCTTTATTGTCAATACAAGTAAGCATTTAAATGACTAGGCAACACAGCCATTCAAGTACCCAACATCAAAGCAGTACTGCAGTATTGCAGCCTGTCTTTATAAGCCCTTCATCCATTGCATCATGGCTTCAGCTGAGCATGAGCTCTTCTCATATTCTCATGCTGGTTTACTATTTCTGTAACGTACAGAAATAGACAATGGACCACATTCAATCGTATTGTTTTTTTCTGTGGGCTGACTTTGGCTGATATTGTTGCACTATTGGCAATTTTACTTATCCAAATATATTAAGAAAGAGTGAGAACGTAAATGATTGATAGCAGCTCTCATTGAAACACTAGCAGTGTTAGGAATGAGTGCGTTGATCCAAAATTCAAGACTGTGACAAAGAACAAGCACAAGGGAGGATCTGGCTCCTGCCTTCCTTTTCAGCAGATGCATCCTTGGGAATAATTTGAATATCATATTTCAGCCTTGTTTTGCACACAGAGTAGAGTGGAAAGTAACTGCTGGTTCTGTATCGAAGGCAGGGGGACAGTGGGGAAGGCAGGGGGTACAGTGGGAGAATAATTTTGCTAATCCTTCATTTCAGTCTCACTGAGGCTCCCTATATCCATGAACCCAGAAAGGACTATTGCCTGCTTCCCACGCTGAATGACCTGACTTTACGGGAAATCTTTGAAAGGCATTTCTTTCAGCACCTTTCCGATACTGCCTTTTGGCAAGTTGTCCTAGCTGAGTCCTAGTGCATTTAACCATTGCATTGAGACACACAGGTTTCTACAAAAAGAGGAGGAGGTTTCCTTCTTGCCTGAATGCCTGAGCTCAGTCTCTGATTTTTATGTGGAGGGAGTGGTGATGGGGTGGAGGGTGAGAACCGATAAATGCATATGGTTATGAAACATTTGGAAACACTTGAGCACAAGCACTGTTCTGTTCTTACCCTCTGCTGCTTTCTCCCAACACAGAGGAGTGGTGGGTGAAAGGCTGAGATGAACTCCTGAAGTTTCCACTTAGTGAAGACAAAGAGACAATTCCAGGAAAAGCCCAAAGAAAACATCTTTTTTAGCTTTTTTCCCATCCTTTCCCCTTTTTTTGAGCTCAGCCATCACCCTATGAAAATACGTTTGGATTCATTGTTCTTTCCTACTTCCAACATAAACCTTTTTGCTTACTGCTAGTCCGAAGCCGGTATGTCAGTCCAGTGTACCTCAAGTGCATGGGCCCTGCTCCCTGATACTTAAATTGGTGCCTTACCCCCATCCCTCCTAAGGAATGTAAGGGAAGAGGACACTTCCCTGCTGGGCAGCAGTGTGGTGAGTTAGCCTTGCTGCCCTCCCTTCTCCAACACTGGTGCCCGGTGTGGGGTATATGAACTTGAAACTTTCTATTGTTTGAAAGGAGTGAAGTGCAGCTGCCAGCATTTGGTTTTATAACCAATACATTCATCTTACTACAGAAGTAACAAATTCACAGAGTCCAAACAAAGCTGTCAGGTAATGCATTCACTTGAGCCTTTCTCCTTTTTTTTTTTTTTGCTTGAGATTCTTTGTTTTACATTTTCCTTTCTCCCAACTTTAAATGAAAAAGCATGCTTAACAAAGTGGGGTGCTAGACTACAACACTGCATCACTCTGCAGTGTCCTAATACATGCAGCATTCACAAACAGGCAGATACTTGTGTGTAGCATCCCTCGGGAGGGAGGGCTGTGCAGCAAACCAGGTCTGTATTGTACAAAATACAGCCCCCAAATAAAATAAAGCCCCCAGATACCCTAATGAGGAAGTAGTTCAGTAATTTCTACCTGGAGTGTATTTGAAAAAGATAGGAGACCTCATACTCAAGTCTTACTGGAAATCCAGGGTCTGTACCAGTGCAGCATGTTCCCCCTTCTCCCAGGCTGAAGTGCACAGTCAGCACTGAGATTCGCTCCAAGCCTCCGTGGGGGACTTGAACCCCTTCACCTACTGGACCAGAGAGGAGAGTGCAACCAAGTCCTTCTGACAATAAAAATAGAAAGTATTCATAAGATTAATTCTCTGGCACCAGCAAACCCAGGATCTGTTTTAGACAGAAAGAGGATGCCTGTGAAAAAAAATATAGTGGTGACAAAGGGTTAAATAAATGTGAACTGGGCAGGATCCTGCTACTTGATTCTTTTCTATTGTTTGCTGATGAGGTGCAGGTACTTGGCTGAGCAGAGAGAGAAGTCTTTTAAGGGACCCAGAATTTGGGAATACACTGCTTTTAAATAGGGAAAGCTGATCTTTAGAGATAGTGTCCCTCAAGACTTCATTTTTTAATAGTTCAAGGCATCCATGCTTTATGTAATCTCAGTTTTAGTATCAGCAAAACTTGATTACAGAACCTCTAAAATGAATCTGTAGAAAAGGAAAGTGCAGTCTCCTTGTTTTAGTAGTCTTGAAAAAAGCAGGGAAGGGAGGAACTGACCACCAGCTGGCTAAAGGCTGGCATAGCAAATAAGTATTAAAGAAGGTTCTCACACTGGTGTAAATGCTGCACAGACTGTTACCTGTCCAACTGGGGACATCTTGAAAATGATGCTTCCTAGAAGTGGATTATGACAGTGGAGCAGTTGGTCCTGTTTCCAGAACCAGCAGCCTGGCATTCCACATTTAATGTAAGAAGTCATGAAGAGCACAGAATTAAAGCTGGTAACTCAAAGGAAATGCACTCTCCTTCTTAAGATTGCTACACTTTCCTAGAGGGACACCAGTAAAATAGACAGGGTGACCAGCAAAGGCACTCTGACAGCCAGCATGTCTGAGAGGTCAGATTTGATTGAGCACTTAGTCTTTATCCATTAGCAGAAGCTAATAAATCAGGAAGACTAGCAATAGCCAAGAAATAGCTGTGTCTTTGTAACATAACCATGTCTTAAACCAGATTGAAAGGGCTCCAGGAAATCTGAGGGCTCTAGATAATACTTTAGATAATGTAAGAGCTGCTTCCCAATGACCTATTTGATAACCTTCCCCACATGAGGACGTTTACGGGCTGGGTGGCAACTAAGATGTTTAGCTACGCTGAGCTGACAACTTTATGAGGTAAGAAAAATAGCACAGCATTTTATTGTTGTTGTCATCGGATGTGGGTGCAGCTTTGAAAGGTTGCTGCAGCGGTTCTGTCAATAGGACTTTTTGGAAGTAATGATTTTTCTGGTTAGGCCCCAGGCTGCATTAATTGTTAGGAGGGTGTTATTCTTCATCTGCTGTTAATAGCTTGTTAGAAAAAAAAAAAAGACATGAAGTGCTCTTGGAGCAATCTGTTCTAAGAGCCTAGAAAGAATACTAGGTGGAAGTTATTTCAGAAAGGTTTTGACTTTGAAGGGTTGCTGGACAATGTAGTGTTTCTCTTTGGTGTGTCCCTGCTCATAAAAGCTGGGTATTTTCAGGGTATGGCATAATGGATTTCCTCTCCTAGCCCAAGGGGAAGCTCACATTTGTTGGTATGAGAGCACATGCAGTACTTTTCTATAGCCTAATAAGTTTTCCATCTGCCCCGTGAAACTGTTGCAGGCTGACCACTGAAGGACATGGAGGAACTCATGGAACTCAGCAGGCTCTTTCCATTAAGGGGAAGCAAAAGGACTGCCTTCGGATGTATGGGGAATCTTAATTGTCTTCCTTTTTAAAACACTTTGTCTGATTTTGTTTGCATGGATATGCCTCCAACATTTGCTGTCATAGTGATACTTTTATCTGTTGCATGTCCAACTCACCCCATTGAAGGAGGGGGATTAGGGAAGTGTATTGCTTTCATTTTACTTCTGTTTACAGGCAGTATGCACCCTGGCAGTGCTTCGTAACTTTCATTAATGAAAAGGAATTAGGATGGAAAGCTTCCTCAGAGTCTGTCTGCCAGCAAGACAGTTTGCATAGCCCAGTCTAGGGAAAACAAGGAAAACACACACACAAGCACAAAAGATGATGAATGAATGGATACCTACTAAAGAGACAGAAGAAAGCGTGTAATAGAGAGATTGAAGACAAAGGAGAGAATTGTAGGCTTGTACTTCTTTTGACATGAAACTCATTTTTTGAGTATTTTGCAAAGAATGGAGTCTGTTTTAGAGTCTTTCGTGGATATCATAGTACAATTAATTAACCAGATTGAGAAAAGAAAAAAAAACCAAAGCATAATACTTTTTCAAAAGAAAAATCAGTGTTTGCAGGGTTTGTGAATGTCTGATTCAACAGGACATTAACAAACACATTTTAATTGAAAAAAAAAAAGAAAGAAAATTGAATTCTTCCTACATTTGAATATGTTGACTTTTTTTAAAACAAATCTTAAAGTTTATGAGCTCTTGTTTTACCCTGATTCTGAAAAGTTAAAGGAAATTACTTTTAGTTATGTTTCACATGTATATTAGCGTTCTACTGCTTTTACAAAACACATCTGATAATTAACTCAGATGTAAATTTATTTTCTGTGAATCATAGAATAGTTTGGGTTGGAGGACACCTTTAAAGAGCATCTAGTCCAACCCTTCTGCAACTGGGGGGGTGGGACTAGAATACTCAATGTCTGGAGAAGGTCTAGCATAAGCATTCTGGTTTTTCTTACTTTGTTCAAAACATCTTCTGAAGTACATCTAGCTCCCAGGAAATTAACAGTACATTATTTCAGCTGTGATTACACAAAACTGTCATTCTTCTCTAGTTCTGTGGCAAAGAATCATACACTCAGAAAAATTCCTGTTTTTTAGTTACATCACATGATCAAGACATATTATCAGAGGAACCTATTTACTTTAACATTCCTGTAAGGTGAGGAAGTATTTCTTCATGAACTAAGAGAGGACAAGAGCTTTGCCAAAGATCATAAAGAAATCAGTGGTGAAAAAGAAACTAAAGTGAACTCTCCCAGATCCAGGCCAGCAGCTTAACATTTTCTGACACTGCCTTTTGTCCAACATCCAGTTCATCTGGTTTTTGATGGATTTTCTGTTGTTCTTATAATCAGAACTTAAGTGCCTGTTCTCTAAAGAACTTGACAAAGTGTTCCGTTTTTCATAGTGAGAGTGATAAAGGGCAGTGTTACAAGTAGCAGCCGTTTTCCTATTTTAACCTTCCCAGGATATACTCCTCCTTTCCCACTTCCATGCAAGCCTTGAACTACCCTGCTAAGCCCAGTATGTAACAAAAGTGAGAAGAGAGCAGGGAGTATGCCTCCTTCCACTCCACCAGTTCTGGTGCTCATATACAGAAGTGTCTGTGAATTGGTGCTGATGGAGACTTTCTTCGATACTACCACTCCTAAGAATTAGCAACAGTAGCCCCAGCTCCCTGCGTTAACATTTTGAAAGAGCTTGCATTTCATGAGCAGTGCATCAGCCACTGCCTAGCAATAGTGATGCAAGGGATATTCCTTTACAGAAAACAAGTGTTCTGCTATGTTTTTTAACCTAGATTTTTTAAAAGTAAGAAAATCAACACAGATCTTTGCTCTATTAATTGTCTGCTTCTGGAAAGTATGCATGAGAGCAGATCTTCAAGCTGTTCACCCCACAGGGAGGAGGAGAGCTTTTGAATTGTTGTCTGTGGCCTGTGGAAAGAACAGCAGCCACAAAAAAGTCTTGGTCATACAGAACTTTTGGTTCCATGCCAAATTGAGAGCCTTATGCTTGAATGCATTCTCTGCCACATGAGCCCCAAAAGCTTATGGGAATGCAGGGGACAAAGACAACAGAGTGGCCAGCTCCACAGAGGGAGCAGTGAGGAAAGCTGTTTACACAGGCACATCAGGACAGCTGATGGGGGAAAGGAGCTATATCCACTCAGGATAGAGGTGGTGCTCTGAATTCAGGAAGCAAGGCTCTATGCCAAAAGCAGAATGGCACAAGTTTTGCATTTCAGTGTCTTGGAAATACTAGAAAACATATCTAGGAACTTCCTGGAGCCCTAGGAAGTTCTTCCTTTAGGATAGAATATATGCAGACAAGAACTGGGGCCCTGATCTCTTCTCCGAACACCAGGAAGACCTCCCAAAATCCTGGGAAATCACTGTTATGGAACAAAAATGAGGAAACTGATCCAAGTGAATGGTTCTAGTGTTAAGCAAGACAGTCATTCTGCTCCCTTTGTAAGTAAACTGCATCATTTTCCTGAACTTGATGCAGGACATAAGCGTATTTGGCACTGTGTACCTCCAGCCAGGTCTTCTGTGGGCTCCATAACTCATATCCAGTGTCTTTGCTCAGCAAACAGAGAAACTGCAAACATACCAATCTGCCCCAGTTGAACCTCTACATGGTCCACGTGTACAGCCTATCTAATGTCAACAAGGAAGGAGTACTGTGAACAAAAAGCTGCACACGCATATATAGGTTTTAAGAAAGGGGACTGCAATTAAAACACTTATTTTCTTATCATCACACACTCATGATCTTATTCTGCCAAGTATTTTAAACGTCAGCTCCTCAGGATTATCTCAGAGCTGTATGACAAATTCCAAACTATATGCATCAGCAGGAGTATCAGTGGTTCCACAGTGCATCCAGACTCACCCTGAAACACCGCAAATATAACATTGTGGGTTTAAGACTGCTTTCTAAACCAAACATTTATTCTAAAAGATAAGAGAATGGCTATTGTCATGCTAAAAGCTGAGGACAAAATTACTATATATATGGTAGTTTTTAAATATATCACTCATATTTCTTTAAGAGGAAAGAAATTTGGCTGTAGTTGCAATCAGTCTTAATTCGTTCTTTATTGCTGCTCTGGTTCTGTGTTATTTGAGCTGGTTTAACTGTTAAAAGCGTTTCAAATGTTCACATGGTCTGCATTAGGTTACAGAATAAAAGTAAGTACAGCCCACCAAATGTAACTTTCTGAAATGTAAACCACATGAATTTGATTTCTTTGTGGTACAACTTTAATTGGGTTCAGAGGTCTTTTGGTCTTACCTGTCTATCTGTTCTCTGATGGCCCGACCTGATAAAGCTAATACAAAGAATCTGCGAATGTGATCCAAACTGATTACCCTCAGTTACAGTACATGACTTTATTCCTGACAGTAAAGGCCCTTTAGCCTAGTTCATTTTTAGGCTGCAATTTTGAACCCTAGAGCCACCACTGAACTGGGAGTAGAAACGTCACAACTTACAGTGAAAGATCATGTCCCCTTGAACTCTGCAAAACTAGAGAACCAGAGGAAAGGAGAGTGTCTAGGTGCAACTGTAAGTGATGCAGTGCTAGAAGAACTGCATGAGCATGTGCATATGCATATGCCTTGCACTGTTACAGCAAATGTCAAAACAGAGAGCGCATCCAGCACACAATACATGATAGAGAAGTAACTGCAAACAGAAATTACAGCAAAGCCTCAAATCTCCAGAGACTGATCTTCAACTGATTTTGGATTGTATTTTTTTTCCTTTGACAATACACTACATTGCCTTAATGACAATGAGTCATTATTTGCTCATCAACTCTCCTCTCTGTTGAACCATGTTGTGCCATATGCCTTTCTGGAGTGAAACAACAGTGCTTCTGCTTCCTACCCAGAACAGCACATCATATCTCAGCAACCACAAGGAAGGCATCGTACAACAGGTATACTCAGCTCATACCCTGTAACCCAACTTGTAAACAAAGACTTGTATCAGCTTGTGGGAGCAGATCTGGAATTAAGTAGACAGCTCAGGAGAAATGGAGGGAGAAAGGGAACAACAAGCTGAAATTTTAGAAGTCCCTCTGCTAGGGTAGCTTGTTTTCTTTCTTTTGGAATAGACAGCCTCAATGTTGAAAAAGTAGCATGAAAAAGATTCACAGTGCTTATAGCTCTTGGAAGAAGACACTGTAGAAAGGAACACTCAGCAGATCCAGTAATAAAATAACGCAATATTGAAAATTACTCAACTGAAGCTTCCACTGGAATTCATAAGTTTCATTGAAGTAAGTAAACCAGCAACAAGTAAAAACATTACAAGTCATCATCTAGTTCAGGCAAATTACATTCTTTTTTCCCCACTGGAAGGGGGGGGGGGGGGGGGGAAGAGGAAGAAAATAGACTTTTAAAGCCAATGTAGTAAATTTTTTCACATTATTTTTTTTTATCCTATTCCACCAAAGCTGGTATTGTCTTTGTCATTTTTCTACAGTTCTGTTACAGACAACTGTTCTGTACCAGTAGAACTCTTCTCCCAAGTAATTTCCACTGGCAAACATATGAGGACTAACAAATGAGGTCCCTTAATTAGTTCCAGGTTTTTCCAATAGCAGTGTTGGCAATACAGTTTTTCGCTCTCTGTCCATCATACAAATAACAAGGCACAGCCTGTAAACATGGCAGGGGTGTCTCTATTTTCCTTTTCATATACCAGGCAAGCAGGAGGAGTAAGAAGGAAATGTATACCTCAGTGGTGGGGTTTTATTATCAACTTTTTGGCTTGAAGTCATTTACACTCTCTTCAAGAGCACATCTTATAGATCCATGACTTGGTCATACAGAAAATTGAACTTTTCCAAGGAGGTTTCCTCAAAAAAAAATAAAATTATATTTTCCCCTTAAGGTTTGAAATGTGTTTTCTTGCTTTTCTTCTTAAGCTGTTTTCCTTTATATATGGCGTTTTTGCTTCCCTCCATATTTATGGCTTCTGCTTGTGTCCAATATTGTTTTTAGCATTTGCTTTATTTAGGGCCCCACAACCCTTGATGTTTCATTAACGTGCAACAAAAAGCTCCATGCTACTAGGCTGTGTACAGAAAAAGACCAGACTGGAAGGGACCCCAGCTTTCCCCACAGAGAAATATAGTTCCACTTGACGACTTCTGGAATGAACTTTGCCTATTATGTTTTATATAGAATTTGAATAAATCCTCTGAGTCACAAATTTCTCATTGGAACAATAGAACTACATAGAGGCCAGACGAAAATTTGGAAGCAAGTATGGATTTTCTTCCCTGTTGTGGAGCCCAGAATCCATATTTTTCTCCACAGCCACTTAGTATGGCACTCACTGACTGCTTTCGTCCAGCTTTCTTTGCTACTTCATGGTAGAAGTATTATTCTGCTTCCTATTTTATTTCCCTAGGGATCAGAAGTAGTTCAAAGACACTCTAGGTCTCTTTCCTCTATGGGCCTGGAATGGACTGCAGAGCAAGAAATTAAAACAGACTAAAAAAGGAAGTTAACTGTAAAGATGTGAAGTTTTATACACAAATCTTTGGTGTATGTATTAACCATCTCTGGTATAACCTACTGACCACGTATTTTCAATATGGACTTAGTTTAATACCTGTGCCATATAACCTCAGACAAAACCACACTAGACAAGCACAAATTGAGATAAATAATACGAAATTGGTTCATATTTGGTCTCCTTTGTTTACCAGTTCCAGTTCACATCTTCAAATGTTGTAGCAGTATTTCAACCAGAAACAGCCATCCATAACAGCCCATTGAGTTTAACAAAGACTCTAGTTTGACTGAGTATTTTAAAACTACTGCTGCCTTTTGCCCACTTTCACAATGCACGCTCACTTGTGCTGCCCCAAAAAGTTACACCAACAACTTGAAGCGGTAATGAATTAATGAAGTCCAGCATAACCAAAGAGAGATTCCTTCAGGCATATTAAGTCCATCTCTCCAGGGACAGTTTCTAGTAACAGCACAAAACACTTGCTGAGAACACAAGCTTTATTCATGAGCATATCAGGGAAGCTTTCTTCATGCAGCTCTGCCCAGATGCTCCAGGAGAGCATCACCATTCAGATCTGTGCACCTCATAAACCACTTCCTATGCATTTTGTAGGACTGTACTGCATACAAGCCAGGGATATGTGTTAAGAGAATCCATCTGTCAGAAAAAGAAGACAGATATTCAACTGTAGCTAGCTCTTGCTTCCACAGTGCTTAAAGGACCAGAGGGCCACCCAGACAGCACCTTGCATCTGAAGTGGAGCAGCGTGGTCACTCTCTAGACACCAAAGGCAGCAGCCTATCTAAGATAAGACAAGCAACATCTGCCATACAAGGACTAATTTAAACAGAGAAGCTTTGATGATATGTTGTATAAATGCCCAGCTACAGTGGGAAAGTGGGTGCTCCCAGCAGTGTAAGCTTCAAGGCCAAGCAGCTGAGATTTAACTGGAAACCCAATAACCCAATTCATTATTCTTTAGACACTTCTTATTATGTTATCTATTTGTATTCTTTTTAGGTCATCTTACTTCAAAAGTCGGGGTTATCCTGTCATTGCCTGGGAAATCACAGACATTTTGGGGGTCAGGAATTAAAAACTATTAGTCATGTTTAACATATCTGACTTAGAAATTTCAAGACCTGGTTAGAAGTTCCCTGAAGAAAACTTAAGACCAAAAGCTACTATTTTCATTACAGAAATCAAGGGACTAAAAGAACCAGAATTTCTGTCTAGGGTCATTTGATGCTAACCATGACCTTTTTTTTTATCTGGAAAAAAAAAAATCAAAAAGAGCATGAGATGGGGGAGAAGGCAAGTATGAAGACACAAGCAAGAAAAGGCAAAAAGTCAACAACAGGCACAACTTTTTTCTTCTATCGGATGTTTGACATGTACACATTGTATTTCAATTTGCATGCTTAAAAAAGGAGTAAGAACATCACTTTGAGCCCTTACATTTACAGCACTGGCCAGCCTGGATGCTATAGTCAAAAGTAACATAATATAAATCAGAATTCCCCAGGAAGTATATACAATTCTCTAACAACTGTCAAATAAGCTAGGGGTTTGGATTTCACGCATTTGGAGAATTGTCCAGTGAAAACATTTTATTACCCCTCCAAGTTTTAATGGACCCTATCAGAACAGCTGCGATTCACTTCACTTGCAGCAGAGGAAGCTGGTAATAGCTCAGAGATTGCCCCCTTCATTTCATAAACCAATTAGGACCTGGATCCTACAAGCAGAGTAACACAACCCCTTCTTTTACTGGCAAAATTCCACTTCATTCATGTGAGCTCAGAGTAAATGTCTCTGTTGGCAGAATTCAGATGCTCATAACAGCATATGTTTCTAAAACACATTTTCTAATTTGTTCCTTCTTCCAAGGAACACTCTTCCTGCACTCATCAAAATGAGCACGTCTCAATCTACCTGAAGGCTTTGTCTAGCCACCAGTTCCTTGTTCACCTCAGAAATGTTTTACTAAAAATTGCTAAGAGAATTTTAGATTATAATTTACCACGTGAGACTTTGCTAGAAAATCTTCAAAATGACAGATGTATTTAAATCATTTTTTTCTTCTAAATCAAGCATCATTTCATTTGTTTAGAAGAAGTTTTTTTGGTGGTGGTGTCAGATTTATCTATACTTTTGACTTAAATTGTATTTTTTTTGTGTTTTGAGGTTGTGATTGTTTTGGTTTTTTTTTCAAATGCATATTTGGCCTGCCAGTACGTATAAATAAAACCATATATATGCCTTACATGGGACAATACTGTACCACTGATTTCTAAACCTCAAGTTGTCAACTAATGGGGAGGCCTACTTTTACAGGTGGTAAAATAGGATCCATACGTTTTACACATAGTCTGTAATTTATGCGTTTTCCCTTAAAGCTATTTTTCTCTGAAATACTGTCATTGGTTTTCAGCCAGTGCCAGTCGGCACATCAATGACAACTCTCTCATTGAAACAGATACAATTTTATCAGTTTTTTGCACATAATGCTCTTCATTTTTTATTCATTCATTATAGCCATTGTGCCACCCCCAACAAACATTTAAGCTCTTCTCTGAACTGACATGGTGTGGGGCAGCATCCAACCTTTGTTATTTCTCTGGAACATTCAAATTACTCTCTTAAATATAGAAGAAAATAAAAAAAAATTAAAAAGCCTTACACCAAACAAAGCCTATATTGTTTGAGTTAGTGTTGTACTGTGGCTTAGTTACCTGTCAAACAGACTGACGCTTGGATAAAACACATACTGGAATCATGCATCAGAGCATGTTAAGTGCAAACCTGTGATGAAGAGCAGAGCTATGCAATTTGGGCATGCAGAGCTCTAATGATCATTTCTGGACTAGGAAAGCTCAATCAGTTGCATCAAACCCACTGCAACTCTGAGATTCTCTTCCATCCAAAAACAATTTTACATCTGTTTTACTTCCAAGAGTTCTATAAATCAGATCATAAATTTTGATGTCACCTTTAAAGATTTATACGGTGTGTATTATTTACATAGATATATGTCAGGTACATAAGAGATACCAACCACTAAAATTGAGCCATTAGTGCTGTATTCTCCAAGTCCAGTATATCATATTTAAGTCCTATTTATGGCTTACTCTGATGCAAGAGCCAGCCTATGCCTATGAAGGCTCAGTATTTCTGTTCAGGTACAGTAATGGGTGCAATACACTATTCTGACCTGTCTTTCCTATAGTTTTGGGGCAGAATAAGCTTTCCAGAATGGAAAAGTCATGATCCATTTCTTAGAAAACACTTGCATAAGAATCAGCTTTTGTGGTGTTGCTGCCTATTTGAAACAACCATCAGGAGAGGGAGGGGGCTGGTTTCTCTTCATAACAAAAGATAATAATCCTAATAAGAGTCAGTGGCCAGCAAGTCACACAATATCCTTGACACCTTTTTTTATCTTCTGTTCTTGCTGTGAACAAGCAACATTTCTAATAAGCTTAGGACTTTCATCAAGTAGAAAGTATGAGGCATAAAATACTCTGTTCATTAATAAATTTAACCACTATGTATAACAAGCACATAACTTTAGGATAACAGTTGACTTCAAGTTAGATAATAAACACTAAACTTTCTCCATTCCTTGTTGACAGGCTATTTATTACCTGGCTAATGGTTCTCCTTTCAGTCCCCTGAAAGTCATCTTGATATATGTCAGTACTTTCCAACCCCTCCCTAGACCTTAGAGCAAGAAAGAGTTTCTGGAAAGGCATAGGAGTATATGGTTTGAGATAGAAGAGAGATGTCATGAACAATCACCCCTCTGTGCTATGTCTGACACATAGGCTGGTGCTGTTCGCTCTTTTTCTTCCTGACTCAGCAGTGTCAGGAGAGATTGAGTCAGCAGCTCCTGAACAGGCCGATGCAAACAGCAACAGGGGAGGCTGGGGAGCAGACAGAGCTTCCAAACGTCACACAGAGAGCAGCACAGTTCCATCTGCAGGTCAACGTGCAGACCTAGGCAGTGGCTAGCTAAAAGGAGTGAAACCGCTTGAGAGGATCCATCAGACTCCTTTACTCCCTAATCACCCTGCCTACTAGCCATGAGCTATGAGACTTGTTTTTGTGAATCGCTCACTTGTAATAATTTCCTAAGTAATTCACCTCAGCTTCCCAGAGACTTGTGGCTGTTGCACACATTTGGCTGGATGGGATTTCATGTTAAGGTTGGCTAAGGTCAGTGTGGTAAAAGGGACTACAGAAAACATGTCTTAGCATAAACAGAAGAAAAAGAAGCAGGTTCATTAAACAGGAAATAAAGCCCACCTTTGAGTACAAAGACAGGGGAAAAAAATACTGGGCTAAAATGACACAGTCAGATGCTCGCTCTTCCCACCTCTCCATTTTCCTCCCCTTCCAGTGATGTTCTTGCATCCTGTAAAGCCAAGGCTATGGAATGGACCTGATCTAGTAACTGAGAGGTTATTTGATACTTCATGTCTCACTGCACATTTCTTCTCATCTCACAACATACTGTGGTGTTTCAGTTCAAATACATGAGTTGTAACAGAGGTTTTTATCCAGGTTTCCTGGAAAGGGAACTGGTCTTTGAATTAAATAAAAGCACATCATTCCGTGGCCTCTTTGATGCCATATACTCCTCCAACTTACTAGGAGCTCAAAGAGAAACTTTATCTGGCAATGTACAAAGACCCTCCAGAGTTACTAACCTATTCCAAATGCCTTCCAGAACTAACTGCATTATGGAAGGGTTTCTACCTGTGAACATCTCTTACAGGAGTCTCTTCTGTTTCTTTGAGCTATAAAGGATGACAGCAGGATACTCTGAGAGCTGAACCAGCAGCTACAGTCTCAGATAGCTTGCTGCTATGGTAAAAACCCTGTGCTTGCCACCGAGGAGCCTTTTTCTTCTGCCCTCTTAGGTGCCCCTGATTAAGACTACGTCTGAGAAGATTTCTCTTTTTCCAAATCCCCAAGGCAGTCACAATGAGTCTGTTGCTTTCCATTATGTCACTGAACCTGGGTTAGTCCCATGTGTGACAACCCTCAATCCTCTCGTGGTCCCTTTCAGCTTCAGAGCTGTACCAATAAGTTTCAAGCTGGAATAATTAACAGTTATGTCTGCTACTGGCTTGAAAATCAGAGGCAGGTTACTTTCTCCAGCAGCGCTGAGATGTTCAGCTGCAGCTACCTACAGTCTTCACTGGTCTGAAAAAGACACCTTATCTAGCAAAAGACATGTCCAGATAAAGCAACCAATGTACTGTGCTGTCACCAATTTGTCTGACCACACTTTTCACATACGTTGCTGAACTTGGTCACTGAAGAAAAATAGTTACTCAAAAAAAAGCAGACCAGCACTGCTATTGTACAGCCTAGTTCACAGTCCCATATCTTAAGCTGATTCAGCCTATCTGCTTTTCTATATCTTTGACAAAGGTATGTCTTATATCACTTTTTTCCCTTCCTCCATATGCCTTACTGTTTTTCCTCCATGTATCTTATCTCCATATGATGTGCTATTAATCAGCCAAAGACACCCTTCACCGCTAAGTGTTCCTCAACTGATTTTTCATCAGCACAAGTAGTTACTAGTTACAGCATTCCTCCCACATGTTAAAGGCTTGGAGGGCAGGGAGGAGGTATGGCAAGGAGGTTAGAGACTGCCTCACCACATAAATACTATCTGGGCCCTTTTTTACCAACCTGCCAGTTTGCTGTAATAATACTGCTGTTGGTTCTCAACCAAGGTACATGGTGGGAGGAAGTGGGACTGCACCCTGTCTTACTTTTTGTTATTAACCTTCGTGCTCTTCCCTTTTTCTGATTAATCTGGCTGGATGCCTGTTCAGTAGTAGCTGAAGCTTAATAGTTGAAACAATGTGTGTATATACACTGTGCCAGTAAGGCTTGCCCAACAACACTCATTCTGTCATGTTTTCCCATGCCTGTTGTCAATATCTCATTTTATACGCAAGCCCCCAGAGCCAGAGTAGGGCACAGGAAAAAAGAGAGGCGTGGAGGGAGGGAGAGGAATGGAGGGAGATGGATGAAAGAGAGAAGGGGAGAAGAAAGTAAGAGAAAATTACATCCCTCGGGAATGTCAGCTGCTGTGAACTCACCCGCTCCTCACCATGAAACGAACTGTGTGCGGGCACAGGTGGGTCCCATTCCCTGTTACCAGAGCACAGCCTACAAGCAGGGTCTAAATGAGGACTTTTCATTGCTGTTCCCTGTTTTTGTTGGAGTAAGGCCATCACAAACATTTGCAGGTGGCTTGGCCATAGCCTGACACTAAAATATTTGTGGTTGTGATAAAAATCAGAATATTGCTACAAGATGGTTCTATATAACCTTTAGGGCTTGATCCTGCTCTTACAGAACTCAACAAGAGTTTTACCCAGTTGCTCTCTGTTGGTTTTATTGCTCATTAACAGGCATATTCCCTGGCACAATTCTCCATGGTAAGGACTCATCTACCCTTTGGGGCAGCTTCAGATGTTTAAAACAAAAAAAAGGTGGGAACCCAACCCAAAACCACTGATTTGAGCACCTCAGAATTTGGGCTTGTTAAAAAGCTGAACCATCTTAACTTTGTGTGGCCAAACCAAAACCACCAAACTTTTCTGAACTCTAAACATTTTCTGAACCCATCTGCATTTTTATTCAGTTGCCTAATACCAAAACCATTGTCCAGTCTGTATTCCTCATGAATGAGCCTTGGGTATAATTCTTAGGACTTTTAGAAGGATAAGATGAAGATAAATGGAAATGACAAGATATGTTCTTTGAATAAATAAAACAGGCACCACAACAAAAAGACTGAAGCAAAAAACGACAAACAACAAGGATGCTCAACACTTTGGCAACAAGATGAAGCTGAAAATGCAGCAATTATCTCCTAGGACACACCATGAACAAAAAACAAAAGCTCCTAGGAAGAGGGAAGAATGGTGAAGAGAGTATGCTGGAGGTCACACCGTAAGTCTCATTCACATACCAACTCACACAGAGACTAAAATGCTGACAATTGCTTCCCAATAGAGCAGCTTTAGACTCAGACTTAGGAAATGTTTGCATGATTCAATCACAACGGAGAATTAAGATATGTCATGACAAAGTTTCCCCAATGAGACATTCACCACTGACTAGGAAATAGGTTTTTTTATCCTCAACCCCTCCAAGTTTGGAGATTCTAATCACCATGGCCCTGAACCAACGCAAACCTAAAACCTGACTGACAGGGTCTTGCAAAACCACATGCAGCTTTTTCCTCATTATATAGAAACAATTGTTTGGAAGCCAAGTACAGACCCATATAAAATACCTCACCACTGACTATTAAAAGTTGGTTTTGGGGTTGTTGTTTTTTTTTTTTGTTTTAATTAGGATCATAATTACCACTAGACCTATTAAGTCACAATTTGAACAGGAGTTCAATCATCCTTAACCAAAACAATGGCATTAGCTGTTTTTCTTTCTAAAACTGTAAAATAAACTGTTTCTTCCTTTCTCCCTTTCTCCCACCCCCGTCTTTGAACAGAATGGGATATATATAACACAACATTTTTTATTCACAGGCAAAGAGTATTGCACTGAAATCTCAGTGAACACTTTGTTTTGTCAATATGTAACAAAGGCACATCTATCAAGTATATTTACCTGACCCATACTATCAGATTTCTATACTAAGAACCAAATCTTGAAATAGTAGTAAA
Organism: Pezoporus flaviventris; assembly: GCF_033815535.1. NCBI lineage: Eukaryota > Metazoa > Chordata > Aves > Psittaciformes > Psittacidae > Pezoporus > Pezoporus flaviventris. The sequence goes on along the minus strand of NW_026892585.1, from coordinate 16,795,259 downwards.
AAGGAAAATAGAGGAGAAGGAGCACAAAATGGGGCAGTGGATGGAATCAGTGTCCTGTGCACAGCTGGGCAACCCTTCCAGAGCAGTCAGTGCCACAGGCTACCCCTGCCTCCATGGCACTGGGAGATGGAGAGCCAGTGGTCTACAGCCTCCCCCAGCCACCAAGAATCTTGAAATAAAACTCAAGAATAACTGGATTTTGAGTTTTAAATGCCAGGATTTAACTTTTCAGCTTTACTCTGAAGAGGCTCGTCAATTATTTAGACAATGACTGGGGATAGAAACTGCTTTTGCACTTGTCATAGAATAAATGTGACCAAATTACAAATGACAGATAATGAATCTAGACTGTGTCTTCTTTCTTAGCCCACTGATATATCTTCTTATCCATTTGTTTTCATTCATAAACACACACATACACACACACCAAATTCGGAGTTGTATGATGAAAAACTATACCCTCAAACCATCTGGGCAGTTTCTGTATAATTAAAAACAGCTTATTATGACTTATGAGGACCTCATGTTTGCTTGAAGTAACCATGTGTACAAAACATGGATGTTTTTGTTCACACAGTTCTCCAAACAGGAGCACACAACTGGCATTGAAGCCAATACAATAAGCATCCATGCTGTCAATTCACGGGAATAAATACGGATCCATCATCATAAATTGAACAACTGTTTGCAGAGGTCTCTGTGACAAAATTCATTTATCTTTACGGTCTTTTTATTTTGTCTTCCAGCATTCCTCAGTTAAACAGAGTACGCATAAAATAGCCCAATCCCACTGAGCACACAGAAGGAAGTGATAAGATTAGCTTCAGAAATACTCCATCTTTCCTCCCAGAGCAGTCATAGAAACAACATGAACTTCAAATGTAAGCAGATAAAAACAAAAATCTGGATGGAGAAAGCAGGGCTTCCCGGCAAGTAAAGCACTCTGCCCTTTATGAATCGAAGTGTGAGGTTCAGAGTAGATGTAGTAACCTGGCCATTCCCCTACAGTCTGCAACACATTGCAGGGGTCCTTACTGCATGCTGGCAGGATCGAGAGCTAACTTCTCAAGAACCATGAGAACAACATCTGGTCTGTGTGCAACTGAACCTTAAGAACCACAAGAACAATATCCACACAGCTCCTGGAGCCAGAAAACTACAGAAATGAGAACATGGAAATGGACTCACCCAATCTGTCGATTTGTGGAAGGTGCTTGCGTAATGACCGAACTGGACTGTGGAGATGGCATGGCTTGTTGAATCACAACGCTGGTGTCATGGTTTGGCATCCTTGCATTTGTCAGCTGGTGAGATCCAGGTCCTGCCATTGCTACTCCAACTGTGTTATGCATGGAGATATTCTGTGGAAATGGGAGATAGTGGAGGAAAATTAAAATAAGATAAATGCTTTCTCTTGGTTTTCTGTTCTATAGGAGTACAACTAGAAATCTGAAAGTATCAACAATAGGAAGTTACCAGCTCCTGATAAATGCCAAGTCAATACTTGTAATAAAAAATGATAAAAAAAAAAAAGAAAAAATAACTGTTTACTTTTACAGGGCAATTTAAGTGGAAAAATACCTGCAAGTTGACTAATCACTCTTCTGTGATTCAGATTCATGATTTATAGTGGGGATACTTAGCACATATTCTCCTAACTGAACAAGATATATATTTTGTTTGAAAATGACTTTTGTGGTAAGTGCAAGGCACCTTGATTTACTACATGGGTGTTTACTGTGTACTAGGTCTTCTTAGACTGACAAGCAAATCAAGTTTTATAGTCCCAGAGTAACATACAGTACATGGTACGTCATGAAACAGCCACTTCTATTAGCCTCTATATATATTTTGCAGAGCAATAGTATCCCAGAGGCCTAGAATAAAAGCACTGTATTTGCACATATATAACCTTTGCTTCAGGTAATTTGGAGCCCTTAAAAAGTTCTTAAAAAAAAAGTTTACAGATAACTCATAAGCACAGAGTGAGCAAGCCACAAGAGACAAGGATACCACTAAGGAAGGAACTATGGAATAAAACTTCTGTTACACCTGCACACACAATACACACTGCTGCTAAACCACAGGGTTTGACTTGGCCCATGTTTAAAAACAAACAAATCTCTCAAACCAGAGATAACCCACAGTGTAAACATATGAAAAATATGGTAACCTCAAGAGCATTATTTTTCCTATCAGGCATTAATGTGTGGATTGTTAGCAGTAAGAGGAAAAGAAACTTTACATCGTCACCTCATACTAGGCTAAGGAAAAGGAAAAACACACACCTTTACACTACACTTTGCCACCAAGACTCACACAAAACATCTTCCTGACCACTGCAGTACTCAGGATTGAAAACTAAAGTTAAATTTCATTTAGTATTCCAATTTATGAGCAATTTGTGTAGTAAACACATAGAAACCATAAAATGTTAAATAAAGCTGGTGAGAAAGGAATCTCAGAGCTCTGACTGAATGTGGAGAACAGGAGAGATAGGCAACATACTGAATCCCAGACCTAAAAGGAAGATTGCATTCTGAACCAGAACAAGAATAAACCTTTTAGATGACATTATGGAAAAAGAGCCGATCATTAGAGGACCTAACATTGAAAGCCTTAGCTGTCACCCCCCTGTCTCCCAAGTCTTACATATCTCAGGCGATCTCCCAGGCTAGTGTGAACACAGGAATCTCTCTGTTTCTTTTAGAGGAGTTGTTCCAGTCTTCCTAAACAGACAGACAGAGGTACTGCCTGCAGCATCATCATTCTAACTGCAGCCACATGGTTAGACCCAGTATGAAGACTCAGCTCCAAGTTCCTCTTCAAGTAAATAATTTACATAGTATGAATCAGGTCCAGTAGTCACTTATTTTTCATAGATTTTCATGAATTTCTCTAGATTACAGACTCCAGACCACAGATTTCCAAGAGCTATGAACAATGATCTGCTACATAGGACAATCTTTGAGGAAAAGTGAATGGCGCCATGAGTCCACGATGCCTGGGAAGGGACAGGGTGTAAATCCATCATGAGCTTTAAACTAGTGGTACCCCAGCAGTTGCCCAGATTCTGACTGGATTTTGTTGTACCATGGCAAGGTAGAACTTAAAGATTTTATATCAGATTCTTGTACTCCTAGATTCAGTATTTTAATTTTCTTCTCGTTCTCTCTCCCTTTCCCCCTATAATCCCAGACCTCTCTAAGGTACAAATTGTATGAATTATGATGTTATTGTGCTTGCACAGAAGACATTGTAATTGTTCGCTTACATGCATAAACTTGTAATGGTGTTTCAGAGTTTTAATAATTTCCAGTAAGCTATCTTTTCAGAAAGTAGGCTGAATATGTGATGCATGGAAAGCAAAACCAGAATGAAAACCTGTCAATGCATCCATATGTCCATTCTTCTCAGTAATGTAAGCACTGTTGTTGGGCAGGACTATAAAATTATACTATGCTGCCAAGAAAAGGCCTACAATTTCCCAACAAAACGTCAACCTCAGCATGACTCTCAATTCACAAGAAAGGGATTTGGCAATCTCAGAATAATTCACATTGGTGAGATGCTTGTGAATTTACAGAGAAGTTCAAGCAAGTTCATACTTAAATGGAAATGTGTGTGCTTTGAAAGATGGCAGGAAGGTAATGCACGATAGATATGACACTAAGCCTATCTGATCTAGTCATATGCATCATGACATGCAGGATGACTCTAAATCACCAGCACAGCAAGACTAGGCCCATTGCATGTGTCATGCAGACGGTCTTCAGAAGAAGTCCTAAAACAGCCTTGTTGTGTTGAGCTCTGCACCTGATTCTGAATGGATCTGGATAGGACATTAATGACCTCCTTGCAGAATTGACTTTGGGCCCTTATAGGAGCCGGACAAATTGGGCAACATTGGCTGAATTTATAGTTGAACTGTTAGTTAGCTAGGCTGCTTCCAGCTCTACTTTTAAGGAGTTCTGCATGCTCTTCCATCAGGGATCCAAGAGGAACATCTCACTTTGACTTGTCTTTTCATTCTCCTCCAGCTCTTGAGACAATGATTAAGATTAACTGATACTAGATGGGGAGCTCCCTGCACTTCAATTCAGAGAAGTCGTCAACAGGAGTGATATTGTGGGTAGAGCTCTCCTGCTTTTAGCACTCCAAGACCCATCCATACTCCAAGAAGAGTATGACACAGTCTTCTCAGAGATCTTCACAGCTGTCCTTCAGCATTAGAAGAAGACATGTGAGCTTATTATTATTCATTTTATTAAACTGAACTTAAATGTTCACATGGGGAACAAGCCACCTGCATACCAGGAGCTGTAGAGACATGAAAGACATTGCCTGTCCTTAAAATTCATTTAATGTATCTTAAATAAGATCCAATAAATAAAGAGGAATTTATTTCCTCTAGGATTAAGTTTCATCCTCAAAGTTCCCAGTCACTCCCACTGAAGCAGAAAGGAGGATTATAACACTAAAAAGCTTTTGTAGAAATGCTTTCCTTGCCCATGTGCTCATACTGTACTTTCCAGCAGTATTTAACATTCATACAAATAAAACAAAAAACAAGCTATATCCACAAACCTCTTTTAAATCAACATGCTCATTCTCAACCTTTCCAGCTGCAAGAGGAAAGAGAATAGATCAACATCAGCTTGACTTCTCCCCAGTTACACTGTATTCTGCATTTTATCTTCAAAAAAACATTTGAGCATTTTTCTCCCACATGCAACCATTTAATTTTGGATAGGCAACACACTTTTTTTTTCTTTCTAAAGGGTAAAAACTTCTTTAAGTCATGCTTCCATGTTCTGGTGGAGAGGATTACACATCACAAGAACACACACCCTGTTGGCAAGCACAGCAGAGAAATGACGGCTCCACAGATACAGGCGAAATACTCCCCATGACTCTAGGCAGTCACCATTTCCATTAAACCTTGGTTCTTCCAGAGAAACACCCATCCATGACACAGAGCACCACCTGTATCACATATCTCCATCAACTGAAGGCAAAGGATGAAGAAAATGGAGCCATCCTTTCCGATTCATTGTAATCTCCTGAGTTTCAAGCAGTTTGTTTGTGCTTTTAGACCATAATAGCAGGTTTCTGAACCAAGGCCAGCTTATATTTTTTTCTACTATTCCTTCTTAACTGTGAGGTTTACTGAAAATCACAAATACTAGTTTTGTACAAACTGAAAATTTATTCAGGATTGTTGTGAGAGAGCTTTTAGATTACTAGAGCTGCCACCTATAACCAACTGTACATAAATATGCTTTGCAGACTATTATATAGGTTCTAAAGTAAGAAGGCATTTGGCATGAAAAATGAAAATTCAATTCATCTAAACAAAGACAAAAGCACTTTCTGGCATTTTTTCTGTTTTCTGGGGAAAAATATAAAAAAAAAAAAAAAAGTAACTATTTTCCCAAACAGCAGCTTTGTGTATTTTTCAAATAATTTAAAAGAGAAAAAGGCATCAAATGAAAAAAAAAAAAAAAAAAAATAGTTAAATGCACAGGAGTATTTTAGAATTCCTATAGCTTGGCCTCTCACTATATATTTAACAAGGATAAATATTCTAAGCTGCCCCACTTTCAGGCATTTTATAATTTATGAGGAAAGAAAACATGTATTTCTAACCTGGAGTCTTCTAGAAGGCTCTCCAGACACACAGTATTCAGGGCAACCAACAACATATTTAAATGGCAGCTACATGTGCACATTTAAGTAGTGTACAGTAGCATCTTGCCTGATTATGGAGATCATAATTTCACCCACTGCACATGCTGCTTACACAACCAAAGAACCTGCTGGCTTAAAAACTTGAAAGACATAGTTGTAAAGAAAATTATAGACTAAATGTGTCAAATAACGCAAGGCTTCAAAATTATTTTGATCATTTACAATCTGCATCAAAATTAATGAACCTCTATGGATTCTCTCCCAACAGAAGAAAACGATCATCATAAAACCAAAGTTATCAAATCTCCCCAGAAACATCACCAACTCATTTATTATCTCATTATTCAAATCGATGTGCAAGGAAAACACACTCACACCAGCCCATCACAACTGCTAGTAGCATGCAGCATCTAAAATTCCATAAGCACAGAACTAAGCTTGCTGTCCACCCAAGGCAAACAAACATAGCAGAGGAACTAGAGAAGAAAATGGAGATAAAAAATGAACTAATACAGTTGAAGGATTACAGGAAAAGGAAAGACTATTATGAAGATTCAAATTTAAAAAAAAAAAGGAAAAAGTTCCATTATGTGAAATATGGGAGAACGTAAACTTGGAAGAGACTGAAATGCAATACCTTTTTTAACCTGTAACATCTGTATAGCTTGAATGAGAAAAAGCACTAAAGCGGATAAAAGGACACAGAAAAGAATTGCTGGAAAATGCTGTGTAGTAACATTAAGTAGAGGGACAAAGCGCTAGAAAGATCTTATTGAAGACTGCTAAAATCTATTTAACTCCCTTACTTGGCGAGAGGCATGAAGTCACTTACAAGGTTGACACATGAAAATACAGAACTGATGCCAAAGGATCTATTCCTCAAAACACTTCAAAGAAAGGCAAATACTCACTTAACAGCTACTTAATAAAAAGGGCACATTTAAAAAAAAACAAAATGCCAGCAGGCATGATATATCCCAGAATGCAGAAGGACTCTTCCTGGCCCCCCAAGGCCTATCTAACATCTACTGTTGAACTGGACACAGCTGGCTACGCACACAATGATGGAGACTCAAAGGCCAGAAGCAGTATGAGTATATCTGACTTCTTGAACCCTGGGCACCACTGCTCAATCAAATGTTATCAACCTGATCTCCTTAGGGGTAGAAACATAAAGAAACATTAAACTCCTTACTCAAAAATGACAAGTAATGATAGGCAGATGGGGGAAGAAGGGAAACACTGCTTTTACAGAAATCATAAAGCTTTGAATCTGTACTTATCAGTCTCGACCACTGGTTTCCAATTTTTTGGATCACAGACCTCTGTCAACCCTCTGAATTTCTCACAGAGCACTCTGTGCTCTTATCATAAATTGTGTAATTAAGGCAAGATGGTTCCACAGACCAGCTGCAGATGACTTACCACAGCTTTGCGACCACCAGCAGTTCACAGACCAGAGTTTAACTGCCACCCAAATATCGCTTCCGAGCACCGTGTCTAGAATTTCTGAATTTCTTGACAAAAAGATAACATTTCTGAAGGTATCGACAGGCTTCAGTAGCCCCGGTCCTTTTATTAAAATGTCTTCAGTCTTCTGGAGCCCTAGTGAATAATTACTGTTAATTAATAGATCAGACTCCTGTAGTGGGGCTGGCAGGAGCTTTGCAAAATTTTATCCTAAATATCTATGCTGAAACATGCAGAGAAATTTCCTTTGGTTTTCAGTTAGGATTAATTATTCTTATATGTAGACATGCTAGCTGATCCTGAGGAGGCACAAACAAAAAGAAAACACCTCATCAATCTTTTTATCCTGTTTTCTGTCAATAGCTGTTACTATGTTATCAGAAAGACTGTCTGAGATACACTGAATGATGCAAATGAAACCTCAAGTCCGTTAATCTCCAGCAAACAACACGCTGCTGCTAAGAAGCATGGCACAAGACACAGGAGAGACATATGAAGTGCTAAGCCAGCTATAAGCCATCTCAAGGCTGCAGCAGTCACTACTATAACTCGAAGTCCCAAGAACCCATTTAAGCTGTACTAATCCTCTTAAGGCCACTGCCTGAAGGGTGATAGCCCTGCACAAAATCTTCACAACACAGGCACTTTGACATGCCTCCACCCTGCCTCTGCCCCTTGGGTACCCAGAGTGCACAGTCATCTCCCCTGGACTTCTCCTCCCATCTTCTGGGGAAACTGCACATGAACCTCTTCCAGGGGCAAGTTAAGCCTCCTTGCCTGCCCTCCACTTTGGCTGCGGGTGTAAGCAAATGCTCTGACTTCTCTGATACTATGAATGAAATGCAAGAGATCTAGAATTTTTGGTCTTTTATCTTAATTTTTGTGACATGATCTAATTACAGATGATCAGTGGTGCCCTCTAATTATCAATAAAAATGAATACTGAAAGATGACCCTTGTCTTCCATGGTTCCCTCCCCTCTTCCCTCACTACCCTCCTTATGCCCTTTTCTGTATGTCTGTTCAGACTATGCTTTTGACATATGAAGCCTTCGTTAAATACACAGTAAGTAATATATGGTACCAGATGTACCCACGATAAACCATTTACTATGGTAGGAGATGCATGGAATGTATTTTAAAGCAAAAGAAAATTTTGTGAGACTGATCTCACCAGAGTTTGAAAGGAAATAGCTTTTCTGCTGGAAAAGATGACATCAGATTGCATGCTTATGCTGAAGTTTCCTATAGATATCTCCCATTTTCCTCAGGGTTGCTTGTTTCATACACAGTTACTTGCCCAAGATAGCCATTTAAGAAACATAGCACAAAGAGCCTCTTCTGTTCAAATAAATGTCAGTAACATTGAGTGTGCATAACCCAGTTGGGGTCACTCAGGGTGTTTTGCACTGCTAACGCCACACTACGTCTTGCTAATTGGGAGGCTGCAAAACAGAGGGAGCATAATCGGCTGCTTGCCTCTACCCAGCTCTGTCGTACTTTATGCAAAAGCCATAAACTGACTTTTTCATTTCTTCCAAGTTGCCTATTGTGACATTTATAAACAGGAACCTGGCAGCATGTCAATGGTGCAAACTGATTTCCTTTTCTAAATACAATTTAAAAAAGCAAATAAACAAGGTTATGCCTGCTAATGAAACATTATATGCCATGCTGGAGCTAGTTTTTCTCAAGTGTATTCTCTAGAGCAGATGGAACACCAATAAACACAAAACAACAAACCCTTTTATAAAAAGCATGTTTGTCAGAAAATACATTCTCCATAGAACTTTGTCTAAGGAAAAACTGGCTTATATCTGTAATGTTATCTTGGGGACCCAATTATGGTCCCATTAGATTGCTGTAAACAAGGGAGCTTGCCATGAATTCCAAATGTAGAAATGCTAGTAAGAAACTTGAAAAGGAAGAAAAGAGATTTGCCAGTATACTTACTAGGTGTAATTCCTAGAGGCCTGAGTTGAAATCAAGGCCTTATTGTGCTAAAATCTGTATAGACACATTGATGGGCTACACTTGCCCACAAGCCTTAGAGTCTGGAGACAAAGCAAGGAAAGGGAAAGGAATTAAAAGAGAGAAAGTGATTTGTGTAGCCAAAAATCAAGACTCAATGGAAGGGCTTTTTTCTCGCAGGTCAGTATCTTAGCCGTTATTTTACACTGTTTCTTTGAATCTAATACTTATCCACGAACTCATAAAACCAGAAAACTTTATTAAAAAAACAAATGCAAACAAAACCCAAATATAATTGTAAGCTCTACTATGATTGTTTTCCAGCACTATCATTTCATTTTGGCAAGTCAGACAGAATGCGTGTACAAAGTGGGTACTCAAAGAGCCTTCTCAAAGTAGGTGCATGTCAACTTTTACAGGACAAGCAATTAGACATCTAAAAGCAGCTGCCAGATCTGGAGGCCAGTCATAGGGTAGTTGAAAACCTGGCTTTCCTTTCTTTATTGTAAAGAGTTTTGTTTTTATCCATCATGAAACAGAAAGCTGGAGGGAGAGGGCGGCAATCCTCCAGGAATTGCTTTAAACAAGCCTTTGATACTGCTAACTGAAGGCACTGGGCTTTTCAACATTATGCAAACCATTTATAATCTGTTAATAGCAAACTCACAGAGACAGCACTTTGGCACTTAAATTTGTTATATTTTATTTAAAGCTTCTTTGAAATTCTCACCATTGATTTCACTGGCATAAGTTATCGGCATCATGCATGAGTTACAGCAATGGCTGCTTGACCGCATTCAATGACCAGAACATTTTTTAGACCAGTTGGTAAAGGACAGCATAGATGGTAGCAACAAAACAGCCAGTGATTTTCCATTCAGGCAGTTTCAAGCAGAAAACCAGCAGGCTTAACTTTTCTGCTAAGAAGTCAAGTGGAAATGCTGCTACCCTGGTAATAAAATGCATTTCCTAAATATTCTTTTAGCCCCAGCCGACTGCAACAATGTTGGGCCAGGCTGGCTAGCAGTACATGGGGACTAAAACAAAATGCTGGGAACTATTGAGGAGTCAAGGCCAACCATGATCTCAGAAAGCACCCAGGCATACCATTTGCTACATACGAGGGATCATAGGTCAAATCAATGGAGCAAGTTGACAACTGAACTGGTATGAAAAGTTTTGGTCAGCAAAGATCATACATGGAAGGATACCAAAGCATCAGGCTGGCATCAAGTTAATTCACCAGACTTCCTGGGAAGTAATCACAAAGGTAAGCATGCAGTTTCACAGTATTCACAGTTGTTTCAGTCAATTGTAGGTTGATGTTTTGGGAGAGGAGAGCTAGGTTAGTCTAGATCTTGGACTGAAAGAACTCAGAGAATTAGGTTCATCAGTTGGAAGCATTCAGACAAAATTAATAATCTTTGTAGCCTTAGAGTTCAAAATGTTAAGTTTTAGAAGGCAAACAGACTGTCTACATACAAGGCAAAAAAGGTTAAATACACTTCTAGCTAAGAAAAGTTCACTTCCAGTGAGTACAGCAAAGGCTACAAGAAATCCTCAAAGATTCTGCCCTTGTCCATCTCTGCCTTTCAGCAGATTTCAGCAAGTGACAGACAGGCAGGAAAAAATACTATCGAGACAAGGAGAACAAACATGCTTGGAAGAAAAAGAAACCAGTAGTGGTCCCCTGGCAAAAAACAGAATTGACCATTCATTGATGAAGGCATGACTTTGGTCTTGAAGAACAGCTTGCTGGGGATAGTTGAAAGAAAAGCTTAGAAAATAAACGAAGTAAGCAAGCTGGTGTGAAGTTGGGACATACAGTTTCCCAGGACTGGGAAAGCAGAGAAGGTCAGAAATATAACTACGTGGACTCCAAAGGTGATCTGCAAGTCAGACACACCAGGAACTGCATAGCCATCCTTTTCCACACTGCATGACTTGGAGTAAATTATTTTGCATTCTTCTGCTTTACAGCTAAAATAGGATGAGTACCTTCAACAACTACAGAGTGCTGGGATCTGACAAGAGAATAGCTTTTGGAGACAGCACAGTATACATAGGAAGGTAATATAATATAGCAATGACAGAGCAGAGCCTCTTAGGGGAGAGAAAAATCTCATGGGACTTCAGAGTAGCATGCATTTGAATTTCAACCTCACAGAAGTGACAAAAAATCATAATAATCAAGATCATAGAACCATAGAATCAACTATGTTGGAAAGGACCTTTAAGATCATCAAGTCCAACCTTAACCCCAGGACTGCCAAGACCACCACTAAACCATGTCACTAAGGGCCTCATTTACATGGTCTTTGAGCACTTCACTGACAGCGATTCCACCATTTCCCTGGGCAGCCTGTTCCAATACCTGACTACCCTCTCTGTGAAGGAATTTTTGCTAATATCCAGTCTAAACCTCCTCTGGTGCAGCTTGAGGCCATTACCTCTTGTCCTATCACTTGTTACTTGGGAGAAGAAACTGATCCCCACTCTTTTCAGTAGCTGTAAAGAGCGATAAGGTCCCTGCTGAACCTTCTCTTCTCCAGACTAAACACCCCCAGCTGAGCCATTAATGAAACAAGGCAGGCATGCATCGTTGAGGAGCAACCTAGTTGCACATGGAGAACAGTTATTCTCAGCACTCACCTCCACACAGAAGCTTTTGCTCAGAAAGTGGATGTCAGTGGGATGACTACAACCAAAGCAACTTGATACCTGAAGGCTGAGGGACAGAGGAGACGATGGGGAATGCCAACCTGGCACAAGCAGCATCACAAATTGTGTTCTCAAAAGCAGCTATCTAATAGGGTATCAGCATTGAAGGAGAACATATTACTCTTGAACACAATTACAACACTGCTCTTTTTAAACCCACCTAACTTACAGTTCGGTTGGAAGCTATAATCATTTCACAACATGCAAAAAATAGGGCTGTTCTGGAGTCCAGGAATTGCTGCCTGTTTTTTCTTCACCAGAAGATGATCACAGAAAGGACTGTGTTTTGGAAATCCACTAGATCACACTAAGCACAAGGAAATAGGTTTTCTAGTAAGATAGCGCTCTGAAGGTGATTCTGTGCTCGTTTTAGCCTGTCTGCAGTTCTCTAGGAAAATTACAGTGACAACAGCTGGTCATAAACAGTATTCTAAAGACTTAAGCTGAAGATACCTGTTAAATAGCATAACCTTCAGTATTCCTGGTGATATATAGGAAAAGGCAGTGCAATCCCTGTGTGATATTCTGAAAGCCACTTTTCAAACACCATGTAACTGAATGCTTGAACTCATTTCAAATACTTGGTGCAGATATTGTCAGATTGGAGATCAAAGGCTGAACACCAGTGCTGTTTGTGACCCAGTGCAAGGTCTCCTTCAAAAGATGGGACACCACCTCACATTTCTGGAAAAAGTTTGCAGAACCAAACCCAGTGAGTCTGGATTGCTAGAGCTGGCCCAGAATTTTGCCCAAAGTTTCACACTTTTAGAAGATCCAAACAAGGAAGCTGATGAGTTTGTCTGGAATTACTAATTGTGTCCCATGTAGTAAGACCAGAAATTTTAATCCTCCCAGATTTAGTGGGTATTGGCAGGGATCAGTATGTAAGTTTAGCATTCTTAGAAAAGCGATTCAGCAGAGAAAAGGAAGGGGAAGAGAGAAAGCAAAGCAAGAAGAAAGAAAGCAAAGCAAGAAGAAAGAGAGAAAGCAAAGCAAGAAGAGAGAAAGCAAAGCAAGAAGAGAGAGAGCGAGAAGAAAGAGAGAAAGCATGAAGAGAGAAAGCAAGAAGAGAGAAAAAGAGAGATGTGTAAATTAGATGTAAACTAAATAGGCTTGAAAGCAAAAAAAAATTGAATAAAGATTTGTGTGATAGCAGAGAACATTCTTTGTTGTTCTTTTAGCTGATTTGCTTTAAGGCAGAAATATGATATCCTGAATTTTAATAAGATATGGTAAAGAGTCTGTGATGTAGGGAGTCCAAAATGATTATTCTTCCTTCAAAAAGGACAGACAGCGTACTACCCTACAATACTTGGTCTGTCTCTTCTTACAGTAAACATTGCTAATGCTCCTGGAGAGGGGCTGACCTTGCCAGCCAATTACATTATGCTAATTTGTCTGTTACTATAACTCCTACAGAGGCATTCACAGCTCAAAGCAAGACAGAGATTTATATTGTCTCTTCCAAGCTGCAGACTATGGACGTTAATCTCTTTCTCTCTGTCCTTCCAGTTACAACTCTACATGGCAATATCTACATGCAGCGCCACTGCACACTCAAAGCAACAGTTATTGCCAGCTTTATTCAACTTAAAAGACAAGCCAGGGTCTTACCTTGCCCTTTTAATAACTGTCACTCTATCTAAGAAAGCATATGCTTAGTAATAGCTGTTTTCCTGTGAAAACATATGGTTTCTCATATGCTTTTGAAAACACCACAGGAATGTGTTCACTTGTTAGATGCTAGTGCCATGCCACTATATCAAGCAACAAAATCACAGAAAGGAACTGCAATAGTTTTCTATGCTATACTCATGTATTACAGAAGTACCTATTATATTAAAGCAACAAAAAGTCATCCAGCTGAAAAGATTCAATGTAAAAATAAGACCCATAATTTAGGAGTTATGTGCACTACAATGGTATTACTTACAGATAGGATCAAAACATTGGTCTTTTACAGAAATAGCATGTAGCAAATAGCATGCTTCATATGAGCAGTTTACAGTTCATACTGTATCATGAAAAAACTCATCATGAGACGTGGCTCTTCCAACTGCTGGAAAGATCAGAAGCTTCCCTAACATCTTGCTGTTGAGATATAACAGAGTATCAAAAACGATTGAGTATTGAGTCACAGCATTTTATAATAAACTACTGTCCATCAAGTAAACCACTATAATGACCTTTACATGCTTTTCTCCCTCTGTAATATTTAGGGCAAGCTAAGAGTATTACCATGGACAGTTGCATGTCAAAGGAGATAAAAAAGAAGCTAATTGTTAGGCTACTTAAACTCAGATGTGTTCATGTAAGGCCAGGCTAAACTAAAAGCTAAATATTTTGGCAAACAAAAGCTCTGGCTGCAGTTTTGAAACTGATTTCAACATCAACTGATGGGGAAACTGACATAAAAATGCAGAAAGTTTTCAAAGTGCTAAAAAAAATGGGGAAGTTACAGGTCAGCAGGAAAACAAGAACAACTCAAAAACATGGCTTATGAGGTGGTCTTCAGAAATTTCTAGTTGGCTCTAAAAATAATTCCACTGAGTTGTTTGTAGAAAAGAAAGAAAAAAGTAATACTTAATCAAGTTTATGCTCCAGCATCAGCATCATCAAGGAAACCACACAAGCTTTACTGTAAAACCTTATGAACATACCAGTATCTCTAGGTGGTATTCCAGTACTTCACACATAACTCCAAAAATTTTACACCTGTGTATTTATGGCAGTTAAACACAGGGTCACACCAGAAACCCCCCATCACACTGAAATGTTAATGGTTTATTACCTATTAACAGTGAGAGGGCACACACAGAAGTCCATACAAATCTGTGTCGCTGACTTTACAATTTCCAGCAGATCATGTTGCACTACTGCCTGCAGTTAATGCCCTGAGCCACGGTCTGACTTTTAAGAAGGTGCTTACACACGTGGTGCACAGAGGTCAAGAAAGCCAGCAAAGAGCAAGAACTGGTGAAACTCCTGTGACAGCTTGAGGTATGGCTCTCACGTGTCTGGTCGGCCCCTTTCTATGGGTTATGATTCCCCCTGTGCAGGCTGTGAAAGGTAACACTTGCCGGCTGGCACATATGTCACTATGAGGATCTAGAATTTTGCAAACTAGTGGCAGATGTGCAATAAACCTATATGGACCTTCTTTCTAAAAGCAAGCAGCAACCAAAGACTTAATAAGATGCCCTAAGCATAGGAGACATAAGAAAATAAGCTGATTCCTTATGCAACTCATCCTACCAGTGAGGAACTAATTCACCAGGGACAAAACTAAGAAGCCCTCGGAGGAGATTAATACAGGATGTTTCACTGGGAATGTAGTGACAGTGTCTGAAAGTGATATAAGACAAGGGAGGGAATGGAAAGATACCTTCATCTGACAAAAGGACACTCTGCTGTTAGCAAATTGAGGCATAACCTTGTTAGCCTAGTCAGACACCACAAGGAAATTATGAAACCAGCTTTCAATACTAACCTCTTAACAGCACCCAGTGCTCTCAATCCCAAAAGGAAACTGAGAGCACCTTTAGCCTAAGCTGACTCTTTCAAATTTAAACAAATAGCAAGGTCAAGAAGAAAAGAGTCTGTGTCATGGAGGCAAAGAGTTTGTGTGTGGCACCAGTCAGATCTGCAACATACAAGTCAAAGATTCCACATGAATTCAGACTCACTTCTTTTTCTGTACACTAAAGACTCAGAGGAAAGCAATTAAAAATGAACTAAGGTATAGTCTGCCATTCAGAAGTTTCTTATCCTATCAAAAACAACAGTAACATACTCTTGTTTGACTTCAATTTGATACCCAGTTCTTCACTAGAAAAGGAAGAAAAGGATGATTTACAAATGCATGTCCATTCTTTCCAAATGTATCAAATTGCTTTGTGTGATAACAGGTATTTTCAAAAGGCACAACAGTGTGAGAAGACTTAAATGTACATACAACAAAAATGAAATCAACTGCTTAAGATATCACCCAATACATAATATACAAAAATTAATAATAATAATTTATAGAATTATATTGCTCACCTACATTTCACTTCAGAATCAGAACTGGCTCGTCCATGAAGCCAGTTAATTTCCTGGCAGCAATCAACATGTATTTCTGAAGTCTCTAAAATTTAAATTTTTTATTCTTTTTCCAGTTGATGAACAAAAGGAAACTGCTCTTCCTGCATAATTAACTTAGCTTATACTCCTACCATGAACAACCTATACAAAATTACATCTCTCCTATCTATATGACAAAGTTTCATCTATGACTTTGCTATGAATGGGGTAGGGAAATCACACTGCAGACTCCAACACCTGCAGCAAAACTGACCTCATACCAGAGGTGACCTAAGATTACCTCATTTTACATACAGATAGCCCCTATTAAACATTTTCAAACGATTCAGTAAAAGAAGAACCTAGTATGAAAATACGAAGCTTAAGCTTTCCAATCAGTTGAGTAGGTTTACATGAACAGATTTGGTCCCTTTCTGAAGTTTTTAGAATTTCTCCATTGAAAGTATAAATTCTGGTTATCCCTTTTTCTTTTTTTTTTTTTAACTATTACTGGCAGAGGCTTATCTGCTTGCCAGGAGAGAGGAGCACTTAAAATTACCAGAGTACCACATTGCTTTACATCCCAAAAAGGGAGAGGGTGTCTGTCTGGCACACCTCCTGGAAGTTGAAGTGGCAGGGATCTGATTGAAACAATTCTGTACAGACAGCACTTAAGTTTCTTTAGGTGCTCAGCGCTTTCACCCCGTATTGGTAGTCTTTCAATGCATAAAGTCTGGAACAAGCAGAGGTTTCTTTATTTTCTTGGAAAACATGCTGTGGTATTAGGTTAGTAATTTAATCTTCTTGGCAATATAATAGTTATGGTATAATCCCTCACGTTATAAAAGTAATTGCCATAATCATAACCTACATTCAATTATTTATTTTGCTACAGTGCAGCTGTAGTGGTTTTCCACTCCCAACCTGCTGTCCTATCGATGAGGAGACAAGAAGGTGCAGAAAGCAGAGATCAACAATCTCGACTCCAGCCCATCCCTCTCTCTTGCCTAATAGCAAGTGACTCCCCATCCCAGTTAATAAAGAGCTCCTTGTCCCTCCATTATGCAGTGTAATCTTTAAAAGATTACATTCTCATTTGGGAATGAGCCAAGAGCCAGTGGGAAATTCTCTAGTAAATTGGATAGGGAGACAACAATATGAAGGGCAGCTGGAAGGGAGCACATTTTTTTCAGGACATTCCTATTCCTGAGGCCCTCCGGCATTGTTAGAAGTCCTGCAGTCTCGGCTCTTTTCACTGCTTCTGTTGTCAGGATAACGCTATTCAAGAAGGGGATACAGATTAGCTGTTTTGAAGATGGAATGTGTGGAAATGAATATTGAAAAGTAGTAAGAAAAGAAGGGGAAAGCCCAATTATATTTTTAAGTCTTACCACCTTACATAAAAACAAGTGAAAAGCGCTTTGTTTTTAAACACTGTATTAAGTGCATCAACTACAATAGTATAATGGAGGGGGTTTCTTCCATGTTTGTAGAAGACAATTTGAGCACACCATCACTAAAAGCAGAAACGCGTATTAAGACGGATTTTGAAAGGAACATTTCCCTCACTGCCTCTTTCCCCTTGCCTACACCTTCCAAGAGAAGCCTTTGCTCTATGGAACCTACTTTCCAGCCCACCCTACCTGTCATCCAGGATATAGAAAACCAAAACAACACAGGACAAGAAATGCTATCCCACTTATCCCTCCGTATGGAAAGACGTAAGTGAATGAGAAAGGCAACTGGATTTCTATTGTGGGTTTGTTGTTGGGGATTTCCATTGTTTTGTTTCTTGTTTTGGGGGGTGGGTGGATTGCTTGTTCTGGGGTGGGGATTTTTTGATTGTTTGTTTAAGTTTTTTTATGTATATGTAAAAAAAACATACTTTTAGCATTCTTTAAAAGTACTTTCTCAAGAACTCACGCAATTTTATGTATCCAAAAGACTAAATAGGTACCTCAAGTTTATTTAGTCAGTAATGGCATACTTATACTCCTATTTTAGTGCCACGTTTTGTTTAGAAAATACAGAAATTTCATTTTAAAAAAACAAAGAAAAAAGCTGCAACATTACTAAAAAAAAAAAAAAGGAACAGATTTTTTAATTCCTCCAGAAAAATAATTTTTTACTATCACATGAAATTCCAATCATTATTCCTTTCCATGTAACATAATTAAGTTATTTATTAAGAGGAAGTAAAAAGATAGTTGTCACAGCAGGGTATCAGAAAGATTGATTTTACCCTTAAATTACTGTTCAAACAACTACAACTTTCTGCAGGACTCAAGTAACAAGAGTTACCTATAGGCCACAGGAGGCAGTAATTAAAATACATTAAAAGAGAGGATTGTTTGCAATTTAAAATCTTAGTGTCAGGAAGTCCTGATTCAGCAAACTATCTCTATTCAGCAAACCCCTACACACATGCTTGAAGTTAACCACATGTTCAAGAGCTATTGAAGTACATGGACTTTGGCCCCATTTCAGAAAATCAGTTATATACACATTTAACTGGCTGAGATGGATGAAACAAAGAAAAGAAATTGGGATAAGAGAGCTGTACCTGAAAAAGATCCAGCCAAACAATAATCCACAAAATAAGAACTTATGTGCAGAGGTGTAATGCCCTTAATAGTTTTCCTGAAACATATATGTTGGCATTTACAGTTGCATGAGTTTACTGTACTGGAACAAAAAAAATAGCATGGGTGGGAAGAGAACTATGGCAACTTTGTCATTAGAGAAACAGACCTTACATATAGATGTTCACATCCCAAGGGGCGTACACACAGATCTCAGAGATAAGACAGGAGTGTGATAAGAGAAATATCATTGTATGAAGACCACTGTAAGCAGAAACAGCAGCACCCATGGTGACTTTGCCTCTTTTTCAGGGAAAATCTGTTCTAATACCCAGCATCAACAGAGCATGTTCATGTCTCCTCTTCTACAGTCACATCCCTTGACATCTCAATTCAACATTAAGAGGAAAAACTAACTCAATTTGCTTGGGTTGGGTATGGGGAGAAAAGAAAATGGAACCTTTCACACACTTCTATCTCTGTTCAAGCAATTCTGCTAACAAGTACAACACAGGAGTATTTTAATGCCCTTCTTCTCAGAAACCAAAGAACAGCCTTTTTAATGTCTGCCTCATGTGAGAGCTGTTCTCTCTTTCATTTATATTTCTCTCTCACTTCCACTCCCTCATGCTAGCCCCTCCTCAGTTTTCTTCATGTCAGAGCAATGCTACTTTTTCTCCTCTTCTTGTGTGAATTTTCCTTTCCATTTGCCCCACCAAGTCTGACCTGGGGTAGGAATAAGTCCTTTATAGAAATAAAATGCTTACTGAAAAGTGATGTGGAATGAAAGTACCTCCATCATCCCACACACTGCACTTGCAGGCTACATAGCTTAGAGTTTAACATTGTACCTTAATGTTTTTTACTGCACTTCATTTTGCAGATGTCTTTTATTTAGAAGGGGAATTTCTAGCCTTTAATAAGAAATACTGGAGCAAGCTACAAGTAACGAAGAGAGAACACAAGGCTTACATGACAAGCCAATAAATTTCCCTAAACACTACATTGTGCATTTTTACTAAGACCCACAGGAAAAAAAAACAACAAACAAACAAACAAACAAAAAAAACAAAACAGCAAAACCTTCAGAAAACAAATTTCAAAATAAAACCAAGCATAAAATCAAAAGGGGCAGTAGTCATTTTCTGGAATTCCAAAGAAAGAAAAAAAAAATACTTCTCCTATACCCATTAAGTGCATTTCTCCTTCAAGAAGATTTCTCTTAATAATGGTATGCCACAAATGATCATTAGGCAGGAAAAACGGGTCAGGGCAAGGATAACAAAGATGAAAAGAAAACTGCTGGGAGTTCACCTCTGCTGTTTATTTTGATGCACACTTAAGATTCATGTCGGACTATTCTATTCTAATTGCGTTCAAAGATTCAGTTCTCTAAAGAACACAAACAAAACTAGCAAGGGCCATCAGCCAGAACAAAGCTTTCCTCACAATCATAGAGTAAGGTCAGCTTTTGTGTGTTCTTTTATATGATAATATCAACTCCTCTGTGTTGACTTTTTAATTTAAAAAAAAAAAAGGAGAAAGTAAAGCTTTTTTAAGACTAATGGCCTATTTCAGCAAAGGCAGCTTTTTTAACGTGCTCACACGTTTTCTAGATTCTTTTGGCTCTGCTTTCCTTATCAAGTATTTTAAAGCTTTTACACCTAATCTAGGTTAGCGTGCTCCGGTTAGCAGCTTGTATCCATTGAAAGGAAAGGCAATAATCCATCTAGGTTTAGGGCATTTCCATAGAACTGATGCAGAGCTGTGTCAATTTTAATGTCATGCTACGGAGAGTGCATGCAGCTCTCTCCACTTTAGAGGATTAAAAGTGACCTCTCTTACCAAAATCAATAAGGGCAGCTTGCTGTGACTAATAGGTTGTAGAAATTCAAAAGAGACAGTTTGTAACACTGAGTTCATTCTCCCTGTGTCGCTCCCCACCCAGCCCCAGACTGGCTGGCAGAGCTGCACTTTGACATGAACATTCACATGGCGAACTGATGTCTGTTTGCTTCCCAGGGACCAAATCGAGCCACACACGGTTTACTCACATTTCGGGGAAGAAAGAAAGTCGATATTTATTTGATAAGAGTGGATATGTCAATTTCTGTAGAGAAGCATGTGACAGAGCAAATAGAGTAAGTTAAAGTGTACATATTTTTTCTCCCAAGTATGGTTTTTAAAAGGCCCTACTTTTATATATTATCAGGAGATAAACAAGTACCCAGATACTTCATATCACTTCACCACCATAGGGGTTTTTTTCTAGTCTCGGAGCAAAGACTTTTCTCCCTTTGGATCTTTGCGTAGTTATAATAGGCTAAAAATTGAAATTCCATTACAGTCAATGGAGCTGCCCCAGAGATACGTGAAGCTATACATCCAACTCCAGCATTCATTAACTGCCATGTCATGTGCTCAGTTGTTCTGGCTTCTCTTCCTCCACTATTCCTTTTGTTACTCTGAAGTACTTCAAATTTAACAAAGTTTGGGGGCTTTTAAAAATACAGTAACTTGGTACAGTACTAGAAACAAGTCATGCTACAGAGTGCACACAACCGATGTAAAGCAAGTTTTCAGTTTTTCAGTTCCATATTTTTTGTAAGACTAAAGAATACCAGTAACTCAGATCAGGATCTCCTACCTTATGGTGAAAATACCCTTCCTGGATATCTCTAATTTCTAATTTATTTTGGTAGAGGTACAAATTAAAAATCCTTACTCACAATTCATAGCTTGTGGACATTTTCTCCACGTAACAATCACCATCATTGTCTTTATGCCAAAAACCAAGACTCGCCTTGGGGGAGCAAGGGAGAAAAGGGGCTGAAGTAGTGGGAGGAACCCAACTGTAAGGGTTTAGGAGTCCCTATGGAGGTTTATAAATAGACGACTGCCATGTGCAAAATGTGAAAGAAACTCACTCAGCATAAGAGCTGTTGCTGTTTTGAAATCTAACTACATCCATTCAGGCAGTAGACAGAGTTATAAACAATAAATCAAGAAATTATTAACATTTGAATTTTGGCAAGATAATAAAATGTGTAGGGGCATAATCAGCAAATAATAGGAAAGATCTGCAAGTGAGCCCACCAATTAATGATAAATAGGACTTGGCATGGAATAACTTTACCAATGTGGATCTCATTAGATGGCCATGGAACCTGTTCCTGCAGCAGCCCTCTCCATGTGAGGGAAAGGTGAGGTAACCAACATGTCAGTGTACTCACCCCCTTGCAGCTCTCGGCCTTTGGGATTGTAACCACCTGGGCCAAAATGACAACCTTATGCTGCCGTAAAGGCCACGCCATGGTTCTCTAGGCTTTAAGCTATAGGTTTCCTTGTCTCAGCTTTTGGACCTTTGCTCTGCAGTTCCATCACAACAAAGGTGACTGAAAACACACAGGTTTGTTCACTCTGGAGAGTGAGAGTCCCTCACTCCTCTGTTCACCTTGCTTTATTAACAACACCTCTCAAAGAGGAGAATGCCCCCAAGCAAGCAATCACTTAAACAGATAAATAGTTCACACACGAGGCAGGGGGTATGGAGAGGGGGAAGAGACCCTGCCTTATTAGACTGGAAACAGACACACCATATTAATACAAAGAATCAGCATATGGTTCTAATAGGGTTTCTTAAAATGATTTATCAGCTGTGATTAAGCCCTCGACCAGCATGTCTATCTTCATAAATAAAGTAAAAGTGCACCTTGCTCTGAAATATATCAGCAGTATCTGATTACCTACCCAACTATATAGGCTTCAGTCCACTCTGGGGAGCAAAGAGCTCATGTTTTATAGCAGAGTGTATGCTCTAAAGACATTGCCAAGATTTAAGGACTTTACTTAAGAGATAGCCTTATAAAAATGCCGCTACAGGGAAGCTTTATCTCTTCATCATGTGCCATCCACTCCATGCTGCTGAAATCTCAACTGGCAACAAGAAAGCTGTGCCACTGAAAACATTCATAGGAAGACCAAGGCGAAGTGCTCAACTATGCCATGGGGTTGTGAAAGA
The DNA here is from genome assembly GCF_033815535.1 of Pezoporus flaviventris. Taxonomy (NCBI): domain Eukaryota; kingdom Metazoa; phylum Chordata; class Aves; order Psittaciformes; family Psittacidae; genus Pezoporus; species Pezoporus flaviventris. Next base: position 16,772,739 of record NW_026892585.1, on the reverse strand, counting down.
AATGTCAGAATGCAATCAGGCAGGCATCCTTTTTTGGGGGTAGCCAAAATATACAAAACATAAGAAAACCCCAAACATTACAAGAGGGTGACTCAACTTCTTTGGGACAGAGACAATACAAAGCAGAAGGAAAGTGGACTGTCCTGCCTGAGCTCTGCAGGATGATTCATCAGCCGGAATTCTGAAGAACATGGAAGGATTATGCTTAGGGAGGGTTAGCTCAATCAGAAACGTATGCCTTCAAGAACCGACTTTCTGCATGACTTAGGCACTTACTGCTGAAAAAACAATCAGGTCTTCTCTCAGAGTATGAAGATCTAAACCCATAAATCCATTCAAACACAGTCCATTGCTACAGAAGATAAGACAGACCTGCCTGCCAGCAGAGGGTAAGCCATTGTACTGTCAGTAACGAGCCTAGGTTAAAGCCTATTCCTCTGAATGTTTCTGCAAGGTCATGATAAGAACTCTGTTGTCCTGCTATGTTTTCTGCACCATTAGGCAGAAAATTCCCTTTTGTAACACAGTTCAGTGTGGCAGCTAAGCATCTGAACATAGATACGTGCTCAAAACAGGACTCACAAAGTCAAGGGACTAAAGTGCCAACTGCAGAACTGCCATATAAAATACAACATGCCACCACATGTCTACCATCAGAGCTCTGCAAGTCAAGAAAAGCAGTTAAAATCTAGCAAGCCTACCCATCTGGAGAGAGGAGGAGAGCATTCTTCCTGTCTTTAGCAACACTGAACAACAGCTGATAAATCTTTAACACACATGGTTTGTGGGATGCCCTATGCGGAGACCGAGGAGATATGGAATCAATCCGAGGCTCTGCCACAGACTTCCTGTGCAATTTTCAGCACGTCACTTAAGTCCAGATCCTTTATGGTAGCTCACCAATTCGCTTCTGCTTTATTTCAGTGAGAGCAAGGCACCAAAATGCCTTTGAAGGTGTCTATCAATCTTCTGAGGCCACATTGCTGAACTTCTTTTGGAACCAAAAGAGACAGAAAGACGCTTGCTTGGTAGAATGGAGGAGAGCACCCAGCTCCCCTGCAATTCTCATTCCATGTGTGCGATTCCTTCAACAGCTTGGTGCCTCACTACAAAGAAGCTTTGGAAAACAATGTTCTGTGGAACCTGTTTTTCCTTAGAAAATAAGAGACAAAGCATTTACCTTCTCCATAGGAATGCTGCAGAAGCTAATTATGAAGGGCAAAGGGGGTTTATAAAGCGACAGTGAGCCCATAAAGCAGATCGACAGCCTGCTGCAATTACTGCATATAAAACTTCAGAATAACCCACTGGAAAAAACTCTGATACAGAGTTATAATGTATTCTTACATTATTTTAATGCATAACACATAAGAAGTGCTATGCTGTGAAGATGCACACATCTTAACAGATACAGATGTTATATCCCTGGCAGTGTTTAAGGCCAGGTTGGATGGAGTCTTGGGTGACATGGTTTAGTGTGAGGTTTTCCTGCCCATGGCAGGGGGGTTGGAACTAGATGATCTTAAGGTCCTTTCCAACCCTAACTATTCTATGATTCCATGGTTTAGAGTATAGGCACTATAATGAAATCTTTGGATGTGGGGTGATATTCTGGGTTTTGATCTCAAGAGTTTTGAGCTGTCACCTTGACAACAGCTTAACTGATTGATAAAGTGACAGCTTGAAGTTATTACAATACCTACAACCACGGTACCCCGGTCCCTAAGCACTATATTAACATAAATCATTCATAGTGTTATTCTGTATCTGTTACAATATACCATATAAGATACTCAATCTTGGTGGAAGAAGTCAGAGGGACCTTTGACTTGAAAAAAACATGGACTTCCTTACATCATATTTAGACAAATGCAGGGAGAATGCATATATGTGTATTTATGATTGCATAATTAAAAAATAAAAATAAAAATTACCAAGCATTCAAAGATAGGTCTTTGTTTTCTTCTGCTGTACAGACTGTCAGTCGAGCCACAAGTGCACAAGGAACAGGCTTACAAATTTGTACATTTATATTACTTCACGAGTGAAATTCAGCTGTTTCAGAGCACTTGCCTCTGAAATGTCTACCACCACACCATTCTTCTCAATGACCCCACTAGAGTTTCAGAGTATTCACAAGGGAAAACTGATAGCTGCAGAAGCAGGGTGCGCACTCAGAAGTCATACTGTTCTACACCAGCACACTGCAGCACTGACACCACCTCCCACAGGACCATGCTTGAAAGGAAATCAATCTGCAGGTGTCCTGTCCTGCATTACTACAAAACTAAACACAAACTGTACACATATTCCTGAAGCACAGCCCTGTGACGCACATTAATCATGTGAGGAGGGAAGAAGTCAGACGAGTGCACTCCTTGGGAAGGGAGCTGGTTTTCATAAATGGCCGGTGTTGAATTTTATATCCACTAGCCATGCCAACCACCAAAATGAACCCTCCATCCTTGTTCTTCTCTTTCATCAACAGAGTGTGTTGCCAACACTACTATATAGCCTATTACCATTACAATACAAGCCTCTAAAATCCAAACATTTGTGCGATGTGCTTTATCAACATACAAATATCTTTTACTTTTCATATATGGGTACCTTATCGCTCTTTCCTGTTCAAGAGTTCCATTTACTGCACTGCTACTGTATTGTCAATGATTAAATGTGAGCATGAACCTTCTGCTTTAACGGAATGATGGACCAGATTAAAACAAGGTATGAAGTGTTTTCTGATGTCCAACCAACACAATTCTTGCAACTTCTCCTACTGGGAAAGTCAAAAGATTTCAAAATGGCACCTTCTGCAAAAGAGCAGCATGTCCCCCAGGGGCTGCCTCTGCCCCCAGTGACATGACTGAACAGTATCAGCCCCTTTTTTTGGTTGGTTAATTTAAATTAAGCTTCAAAAAAACCAGCAGCAAACCCTACCAAGTTTGTGCAACAGAAGAAATGTTTATTGGGTATTCTTATTCCATCAGATTTAGGGGAACTGATTTGGTATTTACTTTTTATCTCCTTGTTGCAATGTAAGAGGTTTCCTTTCTAAAAAACACTTAAACAAAAGCCATCATAGTTTTTTCTGCAAACTTTTTAGAAGGCAGAAGGGAAGACCTGTGGGACAGGTTTAAATTTTATGTAATGTACACAAGGCGCAGAAATCACGTTAAATTTTTCACCAAACTATACTGCTCAAGAGACAGATTCTGTCTCTTCCATCTTGCCCTGAATTAGGTCATCTTACCCATACTCATAGGCTACAGCACAGAGCTGTGACTTTCAGAAAATATTTGCAAGAATTCTCTCCTGGTAGTCAGATAGTCACTGAGTTCAGCCCAAGTTTATACCTTTCACATACACATCAGACTGTAGCATCATCCCTTGTTTAACACAATTAGATTGGATATCCAGGCTTTTGATCATTGTGTAGACTGAACTTATTCAACCACCAAATGCTCTATATTTGTTTTTCTTCTATTTTTTTACTGGACTGCTTCAATTCACAGATGTTTTTCTGGCAGTGAGGGGCCTGCAGTGGGATAGTATACTTAGAACAGGTATATTAAGCCACGCAGAGGAATTGCTGGCCATGAGCTTCCTGAACTGACATTGAACAACCCACAAAAAGCATTGAGAATAGCCATTTTCCTGACCCATTTGCACAGTTTACATGTTATCTTGAAGCACTGAACACTGGCTAGAAGATTTCAAAGTTGCAGGATAAGCCTCAGAAAGTGATGCATCCAAATTCTAGCATAAGCAGAATCTTATGAGAAAATGCCTCACATTTAAAATACTCAACTATTTCAGAGTATTCTAAGTGCTATACTGAGCATATTTCCACTCTTTCTCATTTCATGCAGGGAGGTCAGGCTAGATGCATTTTAAGGAAGCAGGTCCAATTAGTTATTCACAAACAGATCCGGACCCTTCCCATCTTTGACATTATCCTCTCAGCCTCAATGCTCAAAACAAGATGAAACAGCAGGGCCTATCCAGTAGCAGCAAAGGTCATGTGTTTGCATTTATAATCCACTACAAATGCTTTGGACACTTAATGCTCCCAGCAGTGTAAACCTAAAACCTGCAACTAGTAGGCTAAAATGGTCATCTGATCTGGCAGCACTACCTGCCTTGTTGATTTGGGCTGCAGATTTTGTCTAGGGCCAAGCTGCCAATTGCTGCCTGCCTCAAGTTCACAAAAGCTGTGATATTTACCTTTCCAAGTAGAAATACAATATAGGTATGCTTTTACCTGTGCTAATCTTGGTGGTGAATTTGGCAGATAGGATGCTTATGACAGGAAGAGTGCCATCAAGAGGATATAAAAAGCCTCTTTCTCACATGCTTATCAGTATGCTTGTTGCTGATCTATAGCATCCTTTGCATTTAAGGAGTACGACTTTCTCAAGCTGATGAGAAAGCTGCAAGTATGCAGCTAATACTTGATGGTAGAGGCAACAGAGGAGCCAAGCAAACTGACAATCTCACTTCCATTTATAACTTTATTTTTCTCATTTCAATTTAGATCCTGGAAGTAATCAGCATTATTACTACTTGCATCCACTCAGTCCCCAAGCAGAGGCTAACCAACATATACTCTAAGAGATGGTCCTTGACGCATGAGTTTACAACCATAGGACATATCAAGTATGGAAGGCAGAAAGATAGAGTACTCCCACTTAACACATGAGCAAATATGGCATAAAGTTGTTAAGCGATTTGTTCCCAGATAAGCAGCTGGGATATTCATGCAAGTGCTTTCCTCTCAATACTACCTTTACAAGAAAAGGTACACACGGTGTTCCCGAAACTGTGTGCTCAGTGCTTCACAGTTAATTTGGAATGTCACCAGTTCACATAACCAGCTTAATCACAGCAAGTTCTCATGGATTATCCATGAGCTCCTGCTCAGAAGAAAAAAAAGAACAAAAGAAAGAAATAATGCAGCCAATTAAACTTTATCCTTTGAGTTTTCAAATGATGACTCAAGGAGGAAAAAAAAGAGAATGAGTGTTTTTCTCTTAGAAGATTTCAGCATCAAGCTGTGTGCTAAGCCACAGCAATATGCTAAAATAAACAAAAGTATTTCTCTCAGAGTCCAGAGAAATTAACACAACCAAAAATATTTTTGGATTACTTTTCTGAGCCATGAGTAAGATTTCCATGCAGCTAGTCTTAGTCTGCAAGGCTTGGTAGGTCCAGTAGGTCCATTAGGCTAAAGCTAAATTGCACTCATATTCTAGGGACAGGCTGTTAGAAGCATTTTGTTAGCAATAGCTGCGGCTTGAGGAGTCCCTTTCTGTCATGGCCTCTGTCTCTTGCATTTGCGTAAAGCCCTACTGAGCCCTGCTTCAGATTCCTATCTGACAGTCAGTGGATAACATAAGAATGTACATACAGCAGATTAATTGGAAACACAGAGCAAATGTTACAGGTTAGTCAGCTAGTCAGATTTTCTCCCTTTTTTTTCTTTTTTTCACCCCCCTTTTTTTTTTTTTTTTTATGATTTCCCTTCCTGCCATCACTCATTTGCTCTCTGGAGATCACCAATGGCAGCTGCAGGGTCTGGTAGGAGAATGGCAAAATAAGACTTCCAGAGGCTGACAAACAACTGGAATTATCAGGAAACTTGATGCCTTTGTCTAGGTTTTAATCAGATTATGCAGCGACCACTTGTAAACTGAAATGGACTCTGCAACATCAAGAACTGCAATCTGTGGCTAACTGCGCAGAAGTCTACATCAGTAGATTTCTCCTCACCTCCCACTTGTGCAAAATAAACACCATGCAGAAAGAACTGCTTAGGAATCCTCTCATTTGTGAAGAAGTAGCAGCGTACAGAAATGTTCCCCTTGACTCTGCCTAAGACTCCCCACTGCAGCACATAAGACACAAGTTTTAACAAGCTAAATCCAAAATTAGACACACTTATCCTATTACGTGGCTGTTTCCTAACATTCATCCTGCACACAAAGCTGTGAGGGCAGTCAGGGCTATTTTCCCAATCCTGGACCAAAACTTGGACTCTCACATTTGGACACTCCTTTCCTTTGTTCAGCATACCATGCTGCTGTTTCTCCCCTCTTCTCTTCTACCTTTCCCAGTCTCTTTCCTTACAAGCCACAAATAAACCATCCCTGGACTCCGTTCCTTATGAAGCCAAAGCCAAACAACTCCTAGACTCCCTTCCCACCTTCTTTTTACAAGCCTTGCATCCCATTCTGTACCTCAGCAACCAGCTTTACCTCTTTTTCTTTTTTCAAAAAAAGCCCTCTTGGCCTTTACTTTGCAGGTCTCAAGATCTTTAAATGCTGCTACCTCCAGGGCTTTCATAAGCCCAGCAGCACAAATGCCTCGCGTGTATGAATTTTGAGTTGGATAGCAATCACCAACAGGCAAAGGAAATGACAATACAGGAGCCATAAAAAATAGGACCTACAGAGGAAGCCCTTGCAATTGGAAGCACAGACACCCTGAAAGGGAAAATAATGCTGAGGCAAGCTAAGAAAAAGTCCCCTCTGGCTTCAGCACCATAGCTGCTTCGTAGCAGCCTTTTCCTACTTCTAGTCTGTGGTCCCGGTTAATGTTCAAATTAGACAAATAGAGATTACCGTGAGAACTAAGCCAAATAACACACTGTTCAATAACTGGGGAACTCCTTTGGCAGGGGACACATTACACAGGAATTTCCAAGAGCCACAGAAATGGGAGAGGGGAAAACAGAAACACAAAGGGAACGTTGTGAAGGGGAGGCAGTGGGCAGGTTACTGGAGGGCTGCAGGGAGCAATATGCTGATGTAGGAAGTTGCACATTACTCGTGTTTTAGCCCTCAAAAGCAACCAGAACTTTGGATCTTATTTGAAAAGTTAAAATTTCATGCATTAGCTCTTGCTGGCCTCCATAGTGCATTAAGCTGTTTTACAATTCCCTGAAAATTTTAACAGTTCTTTGGGATCTCTCAAAATACCTTAACAACCTTTGGGCACAAGAGTACACTTAACCACGTATAAATATATCATTCAACCAAAACTTACAAATACTAAAACTAGAAGAATACTAATTGGGAATGGGATACATTATCTACTAGGTATTACAAGTTAAAGTTTCTCCCTTCAACATAAATACTTTATGAGAAATACAGAAACAGTAATGATGACAAATAAATCCAGGGCCCCATCATGTTGCAGAGGAAAGAGCAAAACTTTTTTTTTTTTCCTTTTTTTTTCTTAAGTAAATGCTCCTTCGTTTTCCACATTTCCCTGTAATGCATTTGAGCAAGTTTGCAGTCCTCACTTCAAAGATGATATAATTTTCCCAAGCCTTTTCCTCAAGAGGTGTGTGGTTTGTGTTACAGTTTACTTAAAAGCAGAGACTTGGAATCAAACCCTGGCAAACACAGTTACACACTTCTCAAAATGTAACGCTGGGTTTTTTCTGGTTTGGGGGGTTTATATTTGTCAACTGTTTCAATAGTTTAAAAAGTATGTCACATCGTATAGTGCCACCTAGTTTCTAACCAAAAGGTTACTACCAGGTAGCAGAGCTCAATCTGCTTTCGCAGATAGTGATCTTGAAACATGTCCTTTAATATTTCAAGAATATAAAAACAGGAGGAAGGATTCAGTGTGCTCAAACTCACCCTTTTGTTGTTCTCTTCTTCTTGTGCCTTCCTAAACTCGTGTTCTAGGGAGCAATCGATGTCGTTGAAGAGGCCCACTTCCTCACAGTTCTTCAGAAAGCGTGTTGGTGTAGGAGTCTGATCTAAGAATATGACAAGAAATGATCATAGGTATTTAATACTAAAAGGAGGAGGAGACAATTATATTGCCTTCCAGGGACAGAGAGGCTCTAGATAACCTCTCCACCCCTACCACACCATCATTAAAAATGAACCACACAGCACTGGATTTCAACACAATGCACTGCAGACAGCCAGTGTTTGCCAGCAGTGTCCGAAAACACACAGCACTGTTCATCATTCAACCAGAAAGACAACAGGCCAGATTTTCACAAGGCACATAACAGAAGTGTATAACCTTAAAGTGTGCAAGTGGTCATCGTAATTGATTATAAACCTTCAACAATAGGTGCATGCAAAATAATGAACAGTGCGTATCACAAATCACATTTACATCACAGCACACAGGTAACTGCTGCAGATACACGTTAGTTAACACCTTCAAGTGCTTGAAAACCACCCCAAACATACACATTCTTTGCAAAACCCATGAAGTTAGCCACAGTGAGAAGTCTGCTTCTAGCAGAGTTTTTGAAAGAATTAAATGACATTTAGAAAAACCTATGAAATGTTAAACTTTGACCACAAAGAAGCATCCTTATGTGTTTTATACCTGAAAGTGTAATATACGTAAGCCAAGAGATTTGGAGTCAAAATATTTTTAATGCATGCCTTCATCTCTAGGAACTCTTTTGCCTTCTCAGGAATAATGTGGGGAAGGACAGGATTCTCTAACACCAGGCAGCACAAGGTATTCCCCCCACCTCTTCAAAAACCTGTCAGATAGATGAGCTACATTGCCCTGTGGACTGTATTTTCAGTGATGACCTTGGTGCTTCTTCAGGGAGTGAAAGTTCAAGACCGAACTTGGGAATTCCTGAAAAGTCAGCTCTGAGGCACCTCCATTCGTTCTTAGGCAAGTTCTTAACTATTCCACCTCACCTTTCCCATCTCCCCCTCAAAATTACAGTACAGAGCCATATTAGCAGAAGCAGGGGAAAGTATACATGATCCTATCAGCTTTACACACATTTAAAAAAAAAAAAAAGATAATAAAAACCTCTTTTCTTACCTGTTGGTTCCTTTTTCCCCAGCCCCCATTCCAGCTCAAGCTGCTTTGTGCCTAATTTTATGGGAAGACTGGATTCACTCTCTTCAAAAATAATCTTCTGCACAATCATTGACAACTACCCTATTGTTTGAAATTCATTCTTCACAGACTGAAAACTCTGTCGTACTAATCCCAGTGGCCCATGTTGGGCCAATTCTGACCTCAGAAAAAAAAATTGAAAAAAAAATTCTTCCCACTTCATTGAGTTTGAGAAGAAAAAATTGGTTTCTTGCGCCTAGCTAAGCTGGGTCAAGTTCTAATGTTTCTCCCTCGATCAGCATAGAAACACACAGCAAGCCCTAAACAAAAGGCAGCACAAAAGCAGTGCATACAAATAGAAATGCAGTTTTCACTTGGAAACTAAGAGGGAACATCAGCCTCCTCCATTATAAAACCACCTGTGTCAGGTGTGGCCCTGCAGTTTTGAGCTTCTCAAGTAATCAATGGGCAGACACATCCATTTGCATTTATATTCCTGATGGAACATATTGGTGTAACATAAAAAGCAAGTCCTTAAAGTTAAAATTCTGCTTTATTTCTTTTGGCTTGAGCATCCTACGTGTGAGCTTAAGGGAAACAAAACTCAAGTGTTTGGGAATGCACACATATTTATCTATTAGTTTTCACAGCTAACTACTGTGTTACCAGAGTCAGAAACATAAGACTTTCCAAGAATCTTGAAAGAACTTAGCACAAGGAGCTGAGTCAAGGAGGTGCTGACATTGATGGGAGCTGAGGACACTCAGCACGTTACAGGTTCATATACTAAACAAAGTAGCGCCAAACCAGTCTCTAGGGTAACCTCACTGAACTCAGTAGATTTACACCAGGGTTGTGTTGGCCTTTGGACTGGAGTTTGTGCTGGAAATAAAGTGCACTAAAAAAGCAGGAGAAATATATTTGATTTCCAAAAAGGATTAAATATTACTTTAGTGAGCAACGCAACTATTTTGTAGGAAAACCAAGAGAATCATTGCCAAGTTTCCCTGGACATAAAGGGTTTGTTAGCATTTGAATGTCAGGCAAATACAGGAAACGTTTTATTTTTCAAAGTGGTATATCCATATCAAATAAGCAAGGTACCAATTTCATCACCAAAATGAGAAACCAGGTTTTCATTAAAAAGTTGATGGCACCACTTTCACTGAAATCAAAAATCCTATTTTTTTTCCAGAGTCGAAAATCTGGGGACAGAGCAGAAGAGAAGACACTAACATAGGTTTTGTTATTTTCCATCAAGGTACACAGCTGATACAGAAATCAAGCATTACTACAACAGCTATATTAGCTCAGAAGCATCTTAATGGGTAACAAGGTGGCGCTTAGGCACATGTAGCTGAAGTTCCAGATCTGTTCAGCATCTATTTCATGAATGTTAGACAGACAAAAATAATCTCAGTGAAGTAACAGTGAAAACAAGCAACCCAGAGCACAAATGTGACTTCAAATGCACAAAGGCCTCATCAGCTTTTTCTGTACATGGTGAAAGTATATCTTCTGCACTAAAAGCAGTCTGAGATAATCAAATGTGTTGCCTACAGCTGATCTTTCCAATCCACTACTTTATTATCTAAAAGCATCAACACTGATAGATTAATGACACCTTTTACACCACCTACATATTGACATGGTGATCTTAAATTACTACCTCAGTCTCCCCATATGGTTACTATAGTTTCTATGATCCAGAATGCAGTGACAGGAATTCACAAGCAGATTTTGTTAAAACAGGCAGCCCCCCTTTCCTCCCAGTCAGGAAGGGAACACACCACCAACCACCTGGCCTAAACTCCATTCACAGATCTCCTGGAAGCCAGCTCAGCCAGATGCAAAACAAGAGCTGCCTTTCTACTTTAAAATACTTCATCCTTCAACATCCACAGAAACCACCTTCCACAACCACAGAACTTCTTTGTTGTATGAGAGCAGAACTGATAAAGATCCAGACTTTCAAACATTGAGACTTTACATATTACAGTAGTTATACTGCAAATACACTACACTTGCTGATTTCAGGACTGTAGGGCTACCAAGTCCAGTGAGCTTTCTTTGCTCCTCAGGAAACCAGCTATTTTGCCTCTGCAAAACACTAATTCTCCTTCAGGAGGTGAGCAAAGGGGTAGCAGAATACATTACTCTCAACATCACAGTAACCCTTTAACCTACATTAGGCAAGCCTTTGTGGTTTAACTGAGAACAGTATCACAAAGGAGACCCTAGCATAAGTTGCATATTCAGGTCTCCCAGAATTAATAAAATATTCCTAATTCTCAGCACTTAAAAATGCATTAATAGTTCCAACAGCTTGTGCCTGACCTCAGTGCTCCCTGTTGGTACAAACAAACCTTTTGTTGCTATCACCAGCGCCCACAACTATTGCAGGCTCACTGAGAACAGGGCTCTGATTTGTTGTACTTCAGAAACTGAATATGCCAGACCCAACTGGACCAAAACTCAGACAGATCTAGCACCGTGCTCAGCATTCCTGCTGAGGACACACATTGCTGTAAGAAGCTGTCCTGCAGGCACACTCTTATCCATACAACCCAGCACTTCTAATGTCACAAGCTGCATTTTGGACTGGGCAGCTTGGGATAAAGGTCTGTCTGGGTTAACCCTAGGTATCTGGCTGTTACACTGACCAGCCATTCCAACCCAGTCCCGTACTTCAACATGAAAAAATCTCTCCATCCCCAACTGCTGTTATGCTTTGAGGTATCTACCTTTAGCCAGCTGTCACTTCCGAAGTGAAACTGTGTCATCTGACAATTACTTAGGAAGTTAACATGTATCTTGCCTTTAGCACAAGTTGAACAAGCCTGTCAAGCTTCAGACTACGCAATATATACTCTCTTCAGCCTATTATTTAGGTAAATAATTTGCCTCTCTAATGACACAGTCATGTCCAGAAAGGCTGCAAGAAACACTGAGTTTAAATAAACATCAATAATGTAAATAGATAACATAAAAGACCCGGAGCAAGATCAAATGATCTCACCTGTGCAGATCACAAGTTAACCTACTGTATCTTGTAAGAGAGGATTTCAGAAGCACTCAGCAATCAGATTCTGACCAGAATCTGATATATTGAGTGCATTTTGGCTGCTGACTGTTTTGAGAACCTGTTCTCAATGTCTGAAGTGATGCCTGATCTTCTAGACCAGTTGAAAAATGTATGTTGTAAGGCAATGGGAATTTGAAGTCTTCAGTAAAGTAAAAAGATTCCATTATATACTCATTATGACTGGTGTTGCATGGGGATTTCATTGCAATTTCTTGGGGGGGGGGGGGGGGGGGGGGAGGGGTAATTACAGACATAATAGCCTCAGAAAGGACAATTAATCTCAATATATTGCTTTGAAAACAACAGCTCAGGAAATGCAACATTAGCTTGCTATAGAGAGAGTTTATTTGAATCATCTAGAATGCATTTTGTAAAACTAGCTTGGATCCTAGAATTTAATCCCTCAAAGCACAAATGAAAACATTAATGCATGATACCAGTTAAAAGTCCCTGGAGAACCAAAAGACAGTTATGTGAAGTCAGCTTCGATTTAAAAAAAGAAAAATAGTATTCCAATTCAGTAAAAGCTACCCAACAGCACAGCTCCACAGTGTGTAATTTGATTCTTCTTCTTTCAAAAGAAAAGTTTAGTCTGATGTGCAGTAATAACAGGCATTTGGCTTGTTCAGCTGCGGGCTCTGTTGAAGTTCTATACTTACCCATGTTATATTTTCGTACAATGAAAACAAAGTCAGAGCAATAGGGCTAGCACTGAAATTTGCAGGGCTGCCCATCAAGTAGCCACAAGGAAAAAAGAATGACCTGAGAATTTCTTTATTAATTTGACAGGTTACTGTCCAAGATCACCGAGAATCTCAAGGTCACAACACCTCAAGCAGGTGATGGAAGAGGAGATGAGTAAGAGGCGCACCTAATTGTACCTGGTGGAACTGCCCTCACCCAGGGGCTCACAAATGAGCTTAAAGATGCGCTGTTTGAAGTGCCGGTTGGACTTCTTCTGGGGCTACACATACTGAGTCCTACACATCCATAATGTCTTCTGGTTACTCAGAACCTGACCAGTTGCATTTTAGAAGCAAACAAGAAATCAAACAAAATTATTTGTCCTTATATCCAATCATTTTGCATTCCACAAAATTCATGCCTAGATAAACCTCCCTGAGTAAACTACAAGAAGGAAAAAATTTAGCAAACTAAGGATTATGTATGTTACCTCGCTGAAACAAGCATTGCCTGGGAAAAGTAATACATTTGCACTACTTTTAGCACACATACTTTTTCATCTAGAGAAGGATGTTTCTATCATCTCCACTGCTTTACCACCAAAAATCTAGATTGGTTTGGCTTTCAGTAAATTGTATCGTGAAAAAAAAAAAAGGTTTCTTTACAGATAATTCTGCATCTGCTAGCAGCACTTTTGGAAGGACTTCCCCCGCTCCAACAATGGTATGGTATCACCCCTTCCCAAACTTGATACCACAGGAATTCCAATATCCGCAGCTCCCAAAGTTCAGTTCCGTGTGGCTTTTAATACTTACCTGGAAAGGAACAATCTGTCCCACAGGCATTAACACATTATTTCAGTGTTAAAACAAAAAAGTTTTGACACACAATGTATTACAGAGTTTCAAAGCAATGCAATCTTCAGTTAGTACAACAGCAAAAATATTATATTTATGTCATCAACCTAGCTACAAAGTTTCCTGCAATGATGACTAGCATGCAGAACTTACAGAAGATATTCTGTGTTATCTGAAACAGCTCTTTTTTGGCTAGGAAAGATGGAAATGGAAACCATCAGTGACTCTCTATCCATACCTGTATCAAGACTTTCTAACAGGCAAAAAAAAAAAAAAATCTATATATATACATGCACAAAAAAAAGGAACAAGTAACATTAATTCAAAAAAAGAGAAAAAAAGAGAGAAAAAAGTGTCAAATTACCCAATCAAAAAATCACTTGCATTTTAATGAAATGCCTTCAGCAGACTTCCCTTCCATTTATATAAAGAACAGAAAGGTCTTTAGTGTATGCAGGTACCTGGAGTATCTGAATTAGTCCTAGAGTCACCAGATGTAATAAAACTTATTCTTCTTCAGACAGCATGAAAAAAATGGAAGAAAATATAGTGGAGCTAATTTATAACAAGGCAACTCTTGGGTAGACATACCTGATAAAGCAGCATAACACCAATAGTTTCAATCGGATTACAGAATCATGTTTATTAAATGTTAACGCTCCCTACCTAACATGTAACTTTACATACGATGTAACTTTGCCTCTCACTTACAAATTGGTATTTCAGACCTCAGCACAGCTTTCACACAAGAAACAAGTTGCTACTTCCAAAGTAGTATTTTGCTTAGTTGCCAAGACATTGGTACAAGACCAACAGACCCTCAGTTTTAGCGCCTACCTCCAGTAATAGTTTATAGAAGATATGATTAAGTGTGTGTTACATATTACTGATATTATGCTGATTCCAGACTGTAAACAGAGTAGATAATTCTAATGGTCACCTGAATGCATACAGCCCACTGTTTTGCATAATTACTAATAATGACTGGATAAAACACAACACATTAAGAGATAGTATGCAACATACTGGAGAAAAGGAGAAAGTCTGGCTGCTAGGCAGCCTAAGGAAAAGAGGGTTAAAAAACACAGTGCTAACACAGCACCTGGTTTATTACAGGGCAATTGCTGCTGCAATTCTTTGAACCTACTGATGACAGAAAAAATAAAAATAATAAAGTCAAATAAGCAAAAATGCAAAAAACAAGAAGGAAGACATGAAGACAAATGTCTAAGAGAAAAGTCTGTCTCTTTTCCCCATATATCATTAATTTTTCATTATGAAATCCAAGAATAAAACATCTTAAACTTTAAGGTATTTAGATTTCCCCAGGGTTTTGGTGGGTAATGAAACAACAATTTTTCAATGTCTCCCTGCAGAGAGCAGATGATCTATGATGCTTCCAAACTAAGGACTGCAAAATGCCAAACAAATCCACGAAACAAACACAGGAAGAAAAATCAATGCATGGCGATACCAGGTTCCAAGCCATCGCAGTCAGATGTACTTGCAGCTTTTTACTCTCTTATTACTACAGAGGATTGTCATGCACAAAGCACAAAGAATACATCCATCAGGAGCAATCTTGGAGCCTTTCTGGTTACAAAATTCTGCATTTCTTTATACTTAGTTAGTTAACTCTGGGTCTAGGGACTCCAGTAATGGTCATAGTGGTGGAAGCCAGTCAAAGCCTTTTGCCTGGGAAAGCAACCCATTGGAATGAGCAGGACAGCTAAATCATAGCAGTTGTCAAACATAAACAGAGTATTCTACCCAGGGGACTCCTGATGACAGAATATATTCCTTAGAAACTGCCCCGAGCAAAAGCCTTGCCAAACAGAAAGCTGTAACAAAAGCCAGCACTTTCACAGGGTGAATGTGCCCACAGCATAGATGTCTTCAAGCAGTTTCACTGCCAGAGGACATGACCAAGTGCAAGAGCAGCATTTTCTCACTTTTGCTTGCAAACGCAGGATTCTGTGGGCATAGCTGGCACACAGGTGATTTACAAGCCCTACTCTTCCATGTGCTGTGTACCGTCCTTTTCTAAACTTAGTCCACTATGGCATTTATAAGTGTAAGAGAGAAATAAATTCTATCTGGGACAAGGTCTGTTTGATTTCTCAGTGGTTCTTAAAGTCCCAATTAAAAAAAATACACAAAAAAAAACAACAAAACCAACTCAAATATGTGCAAGCCATTGATACACAATTAAAATTTCAACTAAAATGGAAGTTGTTTATCCATAAAAGAGTTAGTCTGCTGGAGACCCTTTAGTCATCATGTACTTTCACTTAAAATGGCACAATTTACCTTGAAGAAGCCCATTTTGAAAGATAAATATCAAACACTGGTTAACATATGTACATTTGCATCATAGGTTTTTTCTACAATTACTTTGAAACCTGAAAAATCCCAGTGATATTATTCTTAATATTACTACAGCCCAAAGAATATACACAGGAAAAGGAATAAGAGAGGAGAGAAGCAGTGAGATTAAGGCTAGCTTGACTTTTCCCAGCACTTTCCAAACGCCAGCAAGCCAGTGATGTGTGGTTACTCAGAAAAGAGCACAAAAAGACTATATAAGAAAAACCTACATAAGAAACTGAAAGATGTAATTACACATAGTACCAAATAACCTCTGTGTATAATGAGAGAAGTGCAGGGAGAGTTAGTTACCTTTAGAGGAAAAGTATTGGATATTACCCACTGGTTAACCTTTCTGGTTATGGCTATTTACAGGGGGCAGGTCTTAAGCCACAATAAAGGTGGCTCATATGATGTGGCCTATTACAGTTGCTGAAGTGAGCCTGTCAAACTTAAGTAGCTAGTCTTGTAGGAACAGTACAAATGCACTTCATTAACACGGTCACTGCTGGGCTCTCAGGTGACATGCACTTAAGTGCCTATATTTCACTGGCATGTTGACACGGGAGTCAGTGATAGAGCTGCCAGCATGGCTGAGGTTCAGCAATGAGAATTCTCTCCCTCTCATGCCAAACCTGTGGGAAGACATAAGAATGGCAACTTTTTGTTCAGAGATAGGCATCCTAGTTTATTCCATCTCTACTTGTTATTTAATTGGAGCTGAGGCTTTTTAAAACCAATCTTGGTGGTATTTGGCCAGTAGCTTTCCAGTAGGAGTCATGCTTTCAACATCATCTAAATAGTTATCTTGACTCTTGAATTCATGTCTTCTTACCTGATAACATATTATCTGTTTTTATTGAAGGAAACTTCAAAGTCATTTCATGTTTGTGCCTGTGAATCATCAGATGATCCTCTGTTGGAAAACGCTGTCAGGCAAACAGAAAGAGAGAGAAAGAGGAAGAGAGAAAAAAAAGGAAAAAAACAAAGAAGAATTTAATTCTCTAATAAACTTTTGGCATTGGACAGAATTTAAAAATGAGAGAGAGAAAGAAATGTATCCAGCTAGAAATGCGTCCAAATGGCACCAGGAACAGAATATTTGAAAATGCAAGTGAGCATGAGTAACAAATCACTGTACTCTACTTAGAAATTTATTTGCTGCAGTGCTCTATGAGGTTGCAAACTGCAAGGTGTCATGCATTTGCCTGAAAAGGTTGCAGACCAAGTTTTGAATTCTAAGGGTCTCAAACACCCACTCCAGCTACCACCGGCTCACAAGTCACCACGTGCCTGAGGATCTGTGATAACTGCTGTTGTATATGCTATTAGCCCACGGCAAAAGCAAAGTAATGCAGCATATCTTAAATCACTTTACTGGATTTTTCTGCTTTTGTGTCTTTCTGCAATCTGTAGCTGCTGAACAGCAATAAAAATAATCAAATAAGCCAGCTTTTCCCTACACAAAAGTATTCAGGCAAAATGCATCTTTTGGAAACCTCTGACACTTTGACTTGATTCAAAGTGGCAGTGCAAGGATGCTCAGGACATAACAGCTACTTATGACCCTTTATGATACTAAATGAAATTCTTTTCCTTTGTCAAGCAGAGAAGGTGAAGAGATGTGCTTTGCAAGAAACTAATCAGTGTGCTAAGTTTGTTTTACAGTCTGATAACAATGAATAGCTTCTTTTGAATAACACAAAGGGACATGTTCAAGTACTTGGGCTCAAGGAGCAGACTGGTTCTGTTAGGTTTCCTTCACCAGGAGGTGCATACACAGACCTCCGCTCTGTAACGCTTTTAGCAAGGTTATTTCAGGAGTAGCAAAAGGCCAAAAATTGTATCACCAAGCTTCAGGGGAAAAAAAAATAAAAAATTAAAAGCAGCTTTTTAAAGCAACAGGTACACGTGAGGCTGTAGAAAACTGGCAACAACAGAGTTAAAGTGACTTAATGCTTTCAACACAGTATGTTCTTGGCTCAGTGAATTTGCTTGTGGCCATAGTATAAATAGTTGCAGTATGTTACACCTTCTGAAAATCTCTCTAAGCCCATAGACAAAGAAGCATAAATAATGGGAATGAATACTCTGGAAAAAAAAAAATAAAATCCCAAAGACCTTTTCCTCACTGTGAAATCCTCATTCATTGCTTACTCATCTGGAAGAAATGCAGCACTAGAAATTTATGTTAAGAACAAAAGGAATATGTGAAAGACCTTGCTCAATGAAATTGTGAGGGGAAAAAAATACCCATGTTTTGTTCTTGTGGAAATGGATTTTTCCTTCACGGATGCCACACTCTGTCTTCAGGGTGAAATCAGCCAGCTTCAAAGACGGCATGGGGCAACTGAGGAGAAGCTGTTCCTCTAGCCCAGACTCTTTTCTGCAAGTCTGCTTTCTCCCCTATGCAGAAGGTCAGTTTCCTCAGCCCTCAGTACGCATCTGCACTGGCTGATAGAGAAGCCAGTCACCAGACAGCTTAGTTCGATAGCAGCACTACACTGTGCACTTCTGTGAAGTCCTCATTTACAATAAATGGAGGCCATGTCTTGAAATGAGAAATTATTATTTTCACCTACACTTCTTGTCCCTCCAAATTGTACCAGCATACAACCATTCCTCTTTTCTGAACACCTAAATGAACTTGCTTGGATCAGCTTCTCCTCCATTGAGGAAATTAGTAGCTGCCATGAAAACACCCAAGATCACTGATTTGAGTGGAAGTTTGATTTAAGATTCAACAAAAAGGTAAATAAAACTTGACTATAAAACTCAGATACTTTTATTCTACCTCTGTGACAGAATGGTGAAAGTTTAATTCTGCGTGTCAAGATCTGAAGTGACAAATCTTCAATCAAAAGGACAGTCCAAAAGATGCACTCTAATGTAAAGCTTCTCAGCCAGTTGTTACCCAGACCTCAGGCTTCTCCCTCTCCTTATTTCAGCTCTTGGCAAAATCAGGATCTAAACTCCAGTAACAACCACCTATAATTCCACCAGAAGAACCTAAAGTCTTGTAAAAATATGAGCCAGCTGAAAACTCCCAACATACCTTTAAAGCAGGGAAATATTACCCTCATTATGAGAGGAGGGCTCTGGGAAATGGGTAGGCTAAATCACTTGAATCAGATGCATACAGGAAGCCTGTGGCAAAAAGCCCAAAAGAAGCCCTTGCCTGAAGATTTTATTCACAAACTCGTCACTTATCTGAATTAGGGAGAGAAGTGCCACATGTGGAACTTCCTTCATCGCTGCAGGGGGGAAACTTCCCTCACCACTGCAAAACCACTGAAACAACACACAAATCCCAATTCAAAATCTTAGCAGGTAAATCCTTGTCAATTCAGGTTTTTAAGATCATTAAACATCTACTGTTACAAGTCAGATTATAGCCTCGGAGACACATGGCACATCACCAGTCAACAGGAATCCCAAATGTACATGCTGGGGCAGAATTTATCTACAGGCTGCATTTTCTATACAGAATATTTTGTAAGGAGATGTCAGAAAGAAAAAAAAAGGGGGGGGGCTAATAAGGAATTGTATTTAAGTATTTAAACAAACACAAAAAGAAAAAGCAGGAGGGTTACCACATCCAATAAGAAACACACTGTATTCCATCATACATCTAAGTAGAAGACAAACAAATGTGCCCTGTCTAGTGTGTCCTCTCTTTCTCTCTTGCTAACCACTAAAAGAATTTGCAATATCGGTCTTGAAACATCAGGCCTGGGGATGAGGGAAGGCACAGAGGCAGCTGGAGAAGTACTTCTACCAACTCACTTTTGACTATCTATCTGTTGTATTTGCTTTAAATATTTTGTAATAATACCTTGTAAGGTAAAGGAGGGAATGGGGGGGGGGAGAAAGGGGGAAGACTTGAAAAAAAATCCCAACACACACATTATTATTAGACATGTGTTAATATATCAGGAGGCATTATACAAGCCAGAGCTAGTGCTGAGGACTCAATTAATATCACCGCTGACTCCACTCACCTGTGAGCAGCCTGGGGCACTGCAGACAAAAGGCCTCTCCTGCTCCAAGTTCATCTTTGATTCCTCATAAATCTACATGTTAAAAGGGGGAGGGGGAAAGAAAGGGAACCTATGAATATATACGTTCTAAACTTCACACATACATGCAACATACAATTGTCACAGTTTGTGCTTTGATTTCAAACTCCCCAAACAGACCAAAACAAAGTTTTCATCCTTGGAGTACTAAATCTGCTAATATTCAGCAGGCTCCCTGCAGTCTCAGTTCTTATTACTTCTTCCTGAGCACATATTTACTTTGAAGGAAGGAAAAAAAAAGAAAACCCACCCTATTAGGCTTTCACAGCAGAAATCTGCCTCCGAAAAAAAACATATGTTCAGTGTTGTTATTAGATAAGACCGTGTCTGCTCAGAAATATCTCAGATTAAGGGTTTTTACCTTTCCTCCTTCCGTTCCTGCTTCACTTTTTGTGGTTCTTCATCTATACTGTTTGATATTAATAACTTCAGCACATTACATACATGCTCTCTATACACACAAGATAGCTCTTCATCCCCATCCTTTAAAAGGTCAACTAGAGCCTCAGGAGCTTGAAAAATGAAGTTTTGCCTAAAACTTCAGCTTCCCAATGGCAATTCCAGCCCTGTAACCTTGTGCTAAAGCCTGGGGGAGAACTCCCAGGTCCCAAATGAAACCCAAGGAGGAAACATTCACCCTCTGAATGCATTAACACAGCTGAATTTGTGTCCATATTATGGCAGTGCCCCTAACCAGCATCAAAATCATTTTTTAGTAACATTTCAGGATGTAAAATAAAAAAGTCACTTCTTTCAGAAATGTTTTGAGCCTGTTGGTACAAGTGGTTTTACAAGCTAGAACATAGCAACTGACCTACCTTAGTGCATAACATATGACTTCTGTATTATGCCTCTAAATTCCCTTAAAATTCAGCCTCTCTGCAGCCCCACTTACTCAAATGCCTGAGTTGTGTTTGTGTTATTTTTTCATAAAACAAATACCTTGGTGGGAAGCAGAACTTGGTTTTAAAACTACAAAAAATTGGCAGGACAAGTGCTAAAATTACTTGACCCTGTTGTCATTTTTGTAAAACTACAGTTCATTACTTCCTATTATCAAGAATACCTCATCACACTTATACCTGTTCAAAAAGCTATAATTTCAGAAGAGTTGCTACAAATACCTGCAAATGGAGAGGAGAGAAAATGGAAAGGAAAGGGGAAAGGGGAAAGGGGAAAGGGGAAAGGGGAAAGGGGAAAGGGGAAAGGGGAAAGGGGAAAGGGGAAAGGGGAAAGGGGAAAGGGGAAAGGGGAAAGGGGAAAGGGGAAAGGAAAGGAAAGGAAAGGAAAGGAAAGGAAAGGAAAGGAAAGGCAGCAGAGCACAGAGCACCCTTTACCTGACTCTGCTGACTCCCAAAAGCAGCATCCAGAAATTAAGAATTTCTATTTTTATTTGCCCTTTAACTTCCACAAGGACACTACCCCCTAAAGGCAATAATTAGCCTCAACTGATTTTTTTGCTGTGGACATCTCTACTAACATCTGGCCTGAGACAAGTGATTTATTGCACCAAATACAATCAAATGTCAAGAAAGACCCTAAGTCAGGATTAACTTATCTATCTACACAAGGCTAGAACTGAAATAACTAAAATTGTACCAATTTACTCCTGTAAGATTATTCATATCCTGTTTTGATTAAACCTACAGCTATGTTAAACTGAAATAGGATACTCAAAAATGAAAGACTATGCTCGCATAAAGTCTTATACTAAAATAACTAAAGGTGTTAAATTACTTCTAATTTCAGTTATTTCAGTTCCAGACTGTGCTTAGACAAGCTCTTCAGAGGTGAAGCAATAAAAATGCTCTGAACTATGCTATCCTGTCTGAAAGAAACACAAGCAGCAGAGAGATAACTGACTAAACAAACAAATCTCTGCAAAAACAAAACCAAAACCTCCAGTTAAGTTTGATTTTTAAATCCACCTCTATTTATGGGATGTGACCCTGGAATGTTGTCTTTCCTAAAGACCTTCTCGCAGAAGAAAGGAGGGGAAAAAAAGCTATGTGTGGATAATGAAAGGCTTTATCTGATCTCTCAATTACTCCTGCAACTGAAGCACTGCCAAAGGTTTCTGTTACCCTTTTTTCCCCTCCTCAGGGGAGAGTGACAACTGCATTTTCATAGCAGAACAACAGATGAGACTCAGTTAAAGAAAACAAGATAACAACAATTCTGGTCCCAAGTGTCTAAGTGAATTTCAAAACATTACCAGGAATTATTTGATGTTTGTTTTCTTATTGAGTATTGCAAGTCTAAGACTTCCCTCCCTGCCCTGAGCTTGGGTTTTAGTCCCTAAATCCATTAGTGCATGCTCTGAAAACAAATGATTCTCAAGGTTATCTAGATAGATAAGCATGGACTAAGCATCAAAACAACATACTAGATGAGGACTAGAATCTTGAGCATGGGGCTTGACTCCAGGAAAACATGGACTTGGGCTTTATTCACAGTGCTCTGAAAAGGTGTCAGATTCATTGTCTAATCGTTTACCACAAATGTACAAGCAACTGCTGGATCCCACGAGAATCATTCTTTGCAGGCAATTTGCAGACACTAAACTTAAAAAAAAATAAAACAAGAAAAGAAGTAATAATCCAGAATGGCTGTATCATGTGTGCCCTCCAGGATACTCTCTAGCATAACTTGACCTATATAACATGTTACCAGACAGTACAATGCCCTTCAAGAGAAATTGCACCATGCAGAATTCATATTTACATGTGATGCTATCACTGCAGTTGTGACTGTAGCACTACTGACTCTCTTACAATAGAGAGTGAAAGAAGCTGCCTTCTGCCTACAATTTTTCGGAGGGTGTCTGGTGCTTGGCTATCTTATGGCAGTAATTCAAGCTTTAGGGTTGAATGTTGACTAGAAACAAGCAGCTGAAACAAGCTAGAAACAAGCTGTGTGACCCTCCTGCATCCCCCATTCCTGCTGAACTTCACAAGAGCTGCAGATGCAGATGTAGTGATAGGACAAGGGGTAACAGGTTAAAACTTAAACAGGGGAAGTTTAGATTGGATATAATGAAGTTCTTTACTGTAAGTGGTGAGGCACTGGAATGGGTTGCCCAGGGAAGCTGTGAATGCTCCATCCCTGGCAGTGTTCAAGGCCAGCTTGGATCAAGCCTTGGGTGACATGGTTTAGTGGGAGGTGTCCTTGTCCATGGCAGGGGGGGTGGAACTAGATGACCTTAAGGTCCTCTCCAACCCTAAATATCCTATGATTCTATAATTCTATGCACAAGCAATACAGGATCTCACCCTAGATTTGCAGCAGGATGGGAGCACTCAGCAACAGAGGTGTTTTGGTTGCGCATAGCACAGTTTGCACAGCATCCTTTTCAAGAGGCAGGCATGCAGCTCCCATCCTTCAGTTCAGGATATAGACAGTTGCACACTGCCTCTGGCACATAGTTGACTTCACACGGCTCATGCATTGCTGGGCCACACAACCCATGTCTCATTTTTCCACAGTATGTGCAGGTGGTTCAGCCTGCATGAAGGAAGTAACGCAACCAGTGGCAGCATTTTGACTTCACCTAATAAAAATAAATCAAAGCAGCCTTTCCATCTAAAGTAAAGTGCTTATTAACCTTTGTGATCTTAAAAATTCAAGTTACACTTGCGCACCTCTCATGGTACTATATATGACTCCTGCAATTAATGTACATGAAGAGTATCAGGCAAATCTATGATGATTGAAAAGTTAAAAAATTGCTCACGCCTGAATTTTCTACTTCTGTTACCAATAGCTTAATTTATTGCAACTTTGTGACCTCTTCAAAGAGCCAAACAAGGATTATAAATATAAGCGAGCACTAATATTGATATGTCAGCATTAGTTCTGATATTATTAACAATAGGCATGAGTGCATTATGCAGCAGAAAAGGAGGCTGAATTTTAATAGACATGTTAACAACATCTGTCAGCATTTATTGCTCTATTGCGACCACGTAAAGAGCCTTATTGGCAGAATGTGTAAGTGAGGAAATCGGCTACAATAGTGTAGCCTGCCATTCTCCTGAAATATCACTCTGCTCAGGAGAAGTCAAGGTATTCTAATTAGAAAAATACATAAACAAAAATGCAGAAGAAACATAGAAAGGCTTCTCCAAGCCATGTCACATGGAGGAGAAACAAGTAAGTTCTGCATCAAGCCAAATATTTTCTTCTATTCCTTGATTTCTGCATCAGATACTTGTAAACATTTTTAATAATAATTAATAAAACTGAAGTGCCCACAGCAAGGAATGGAGGAACAAAGAAAGAAAAAGAAAACAAAATAAACAGAAAACCCCTCAGAACATAGAAACTGACTGCATTCCCTCTCAGCAGCACCCAGAGGGAAGTATCCCACGTCCTCAGGCTCCTTAAGGAGATTTTGCAGAGCCCCATGATCATCCTTTCTATATCAGAAAAATAGTTTTAACATCTACCACCAAGAAAGCATGCTCCTTTCTCTCTCACTCTGCCCCTTTTTAAACTCAGCAGTACTCTTACTGCCATACTGGTAAAAACATCAAGCAGGCTTGTTTCCTGTTTCAATGTTATTCTTGAAGTAGGCTGCAGTAAGAATCTGATTTTCATTGGGCTATTATTATTCGCAGCTGCGTGACCTTTTTAACCCTCTTTTAAAAGTGACATTTCAGCCTTCAACCTCAAGCTGTCTAAATGTTGCAAGGTTTTCAGCCCTCTGATTAACAGTGAAAAAGAACCGATGGGGAGGTGTACACTACAATGTGTCTAATACAGGTCAGTGCACCCATCCTGCCATTTGCACAAGTGAGTAATTACCCTCTTATAAGCAACCTGTATGTTGAAATTAATCACCTGGACACATGCTTGCAAGACAGGTTTCTTCAGCCTGGTGTGACCAAGGTCACTGAGATTTCCAAATACAAGTACAAAACACACAGTCGCTAGCATTAGCAGCTGTATGCAGGGACATGAGCAATAAATGAAGCATCACCTATTTTTTAGGGTCATGGTCACAATGTATAAAATCTGAGAGGAGATGTGGTTGTGCTGTACGTGTGAATATTAAAGAACCCTATTGGTATATGCAGCATTTTAAACTGTTAGTCGTGGCTATTCAGTACAGCACTATATATAGATAATTACAGTTTTATTACAACTGCTATTAAGACTTGTTAGTTTTGAAAGTATAGTACATGAAGGGTTAATGCCTACGGTTGTTCCCAGCATGCTCTTGCATAAGCGAAGCCAGTTTTAAGTATCGTTGTGCTGAAACAGTGCATGGGGGTTTTTTTCAGCATGGGCTGTTCAGTGAAGAACTTGTTTTCTGAATCTAGCATCATGCTTTCCACATGCACACATACAGGGCTCATTATCACAGCCCTGCCTGCTTCGGCTGCTACAGCGAAGGGTCTGTCAGCATTTCCATTAGAAACCCCCTCGTTTCAGGATTAAAGCATTTCCAAATGGTTCTGGATGCTGGAAAGCAATTTGTGTCTGGAGTCCCCAAGAAGGACTTTAATATGCACATTTGAGCTGGGGCTCAAGCCCTCACTGGTACTCCAGTGAAGTTTTGTGATTGCATTTATGACATTTATATGTGGAAAAACACTCAGCTTTGGCCTTTATTCATTTGTTTTAAAAGAAGAGAGCCCCATAAATCTTTAGGCAGAGCCAAATGCTCTGAAAAAGTGGTTGATGTGTGAATTGCCTCAGCATCAAGCAGCCTTCAGTCCTCTCACCATGGCTGGCAGCAGAGCCTCCCAGCAGCAAGCACCCTGTGTGGCACAGGGTGGGGGTGCCTCATTAGTAGTAAGCCCCTTGCCACCTGTGAGTTGCTTGCTTAAGGATTTTTTGCAGAAGGAGTACCAAAGAGGTTCTTGTTTCATGATGCCAAACACCCCACCTCCTTTTAAACAGCCACTCGGTTTGCTTACTGCCTCTGCCTGAGCAAAATCCAGAGCTGGAAAGGCTCCCCAGCAGTCCTAAAGTTTTGTCCCATCTCTCTCTTCCAGGTATACTCATTCACCTCCAAATCAGCTGAGAGGGGAGAGAGTTTCTGCTCTCCCACTCAGCATTTGGCTGCTAAACCCCACCATTTCTGTTATCAAGGAAAACCAAACAGCTGCCTCCTGCCTTTCTTCTGCTTATGCAGAGGTGCTTTCTTCTCAAGAAAGTAAGAACAGAGCTGGGGATAATTTAAAAAAGAAGGGGCAAAGATAGGAAATTTCAAAAGGGAACAAGAATGAAGTTTGTAAAACTTTGAAATTAAGGAGAGGAGGAATTAGGAGGAAGAATGACAAAAGGCCTGAAGGCAAGGAGCCACCAGTGGAAATGGAACATAAGGAAAGTGGAAGTAAGGACTGCAAATAGTTGGGGACTGGGCTGAGGAAGAGGAAGGTAGTAAAAGGATACCTCTGGAAAAGAAACTCAGAATAGAAACCAGATGACCTCCTGCCTTCCCACGTAACAGCAGCCTGCGAACTCAATACTGTATATCATCCATGCAAGATGGAGTATTTAGTAGAGGGCACAATTTGCCCTCTACGCAGGATGAAACTATTGAAAATACACAAGTCAAAAAGATTATTCTACAGTTCTTGGGCTGTCCATTTCAGTATAGGAAACCCATCATGGCTTTACTTGGTATAGTAAAAGGATTTGCTGTTTTAAGCAAATAACCATGCAGTTACTAAACAGAGACAATAGAAGACGAAGAAATAGGAGAAAGGAGGTAAAGAGTGGATTTAAACCAGAAACACACACACATACACGTACACACAGAGAAAAGAAAAAGCAGCACTTTTGAAACACAGTTCATGAAAGTTATCTCAGCACAGAAATATTCTATAGAAGAAACCAGATCTTTATAGGGCAAGATGGCTATTACTTCAAGTCTGGAAAAATACTTTTAGGAATAATGTGGTTATTTTGCACTCTGTGATTGGCCAAAAAGGGCCAGCCTGACCTGGAAGCAGCCCAGGCTTGTAGCTCTGCAACTGTCCCCCACTGATGGCATTTGCAGAACCACCCTAATACCTGCTCTCCCTAGTTACAAGTCTGAAATGACACAAGAGACCAGGCTGTGACCTCGCTCACAGCACAGAGGTTTGCTTCAGAGAATATGCAGCAGCAGCAGCAGCACAAGCTGCAGCAATATAACCACAAAGTCAAGCAATGCAAGGAAAAGGCACAATTTGACAATGAATATTTTGCACACCGACAGGAACAACACCTGTACCACTTCTCCACTTTCCCTACGTCCAATTTTTCTGACAGGTTTTCAGTAATGGCAATTTGACAGCTAACCCAGACCTACTGAAGCAAAACTAGTATCTGTGTCTATGGACTTAACATGTCAAATATTAGGGAGAATGTCAAGTGCTCATGGACAGTCAAACAGCATCAGAGTTTCACATTTATCTCAACATGAACTAATGCTGTCCTTGTTCTACATCATCAGGCATTCAACTTCAGTGCTCATGTTAGAAGGCTAAGTTAGACTTTAGGGTTTGGGAGGGAGGAAAGCAAGGAAGAATGGAGGAAAGGAAGGAAAGGAAGGCAGGAAAGGCAGGAAGGGAGAAAAGGAAGAGCTATGTTAACCCAGGATTCAAACAGATACTTTAAATTGTCTGCTACAGAAGGACTCTCCACTAGCTACCTCAAAAGCTTCAACACTCAGATTTCTTGGATTGGAGCATGTATGTGGTGATAATATCTGCCCTTCCTCAACTTACTGTCCGTCTCACAAACTGCTCTGCATAAAGGGAGGGGGAAACTGCAAAACAACTGCAGTAACACCGGAATCTTGCTTCAAGAGACAACTCTAACAGCTAGGATTTTAAAGGAAAAACATATTTGCTCTGCTCTTTATGAGCAAGTCTTGTCTTCTCCCTGTTTGGGACACAGTCCCTTGGGGCACAGAATGTGCATACAGAAGTTAAAACGACCATTAGCTGAAATCAATATTGATATTTACTACCAAACTCTTGAAAGATTTAAAGGAGAAAATACATGCAGAGAACACCATTCCAGGCTCTTATAGTCATTATTAACATGGATTTGATAGCACCCGCTCTCTCTCACTACTAATTTTAGTGGGTTACACACTTGCCAGCACTACAGTACGGTATTTGCTGCTCTACCAAGTGGCTAATAATGTAAGAACAGTCTGCTTAAAATTGTATCTACAGTTATTTTCCAGGCAAAGGGATAAAAAAGATGTTTAGGCTGTCAGACTGCCTCCATTTTTACTCATCTCCCAAAAGCTAACAATATTAAGGGAGGTGGGTCCTCCGTCTTCTACAAACCCCTTCACAAACACAGCCTCATTCCCAGAGCTGTAAAAGTCACCAGGCTTCACATCAGTGGTTCCTATGCCAAGAGTATTATTGTGGGTGTATGAAAGAAAAACAAAGAGTCTTCAGATCATCTTCACAACTTAGGATGGTTCCTCGTGCCTATTGCTGTGAAACAAAAAAAAGTACTACTTTAAGGAAAAAATCCAAGTGCTATGCACTGGAGAAGATCTCCAGGAAGCCTGCAAAGGGCAGAAAAGGCAACTGCAACTGCGGTGAGAGATGAAGCCTATGAAGCAGAGGGTGTCGATGATGAACTCCCAGTAATATCTGGCAAATAAGCTAATCTTATGGGACTTTCCAATGTTGGCAGATAAGTGTGTTGTCTGTCCCTTCAAAAGCTGACCTCATTTCTATCCTTGGGTTAATGGCATGCGAAGCTCTCTGCTACACTTACTTTTTCACTCTTCCCCCCGCCCCCAACAGTTATTATTAAACACCAAACAACTTTGCCTATTGTTGTAGTTTGCATACAATTTAATTAAGAGTTTTCCCTCCAGGAATAATATTGACTGAAGGTTCTGAAGGGTTGTTTTGTTTTTTAAGTGTACTGTAACTGCAGTATGCTAATTGCTTTGGTTTACGATACACAAATAGATAAAAGAATTCATCTACCTTGCATGCAAATAAACAGTTGGATTTCTAAGGGGAAGGAACTACAAAAAAAAAAGAACAACCACAAAGCATAAAAGATATCCTGGGGGAAACAACAACACGAGGCTGCTTAGCTGACTTTCATACCAGAAGCAGTTAGGGGCTCTAACGCGAGCTTTGAAAATTCTGCCAGCCCAAATTTTCCTTCTGGTTTATTATATAAAATAATCCCTAAACCAGAACTCTGCAAACCAGCTTTATACAGTTTATGGATAAGACTCTGCAATTCTGTGTATTTCAAATTATTCTAAACTAAGGCAAATCTTGCTTTTTACTTTTTTTTGCCTTTATAGTTAACACACAAGACAGCTTCGGACTTGCATTAGACAGAAAAATTAGGCTGTTA
The DNA here is from genome assembly GCF_033815535.1 of Pezoporus flaviventris. Classification (NCBI taxonomy): domain Eukaryota; kingdom Metazoa; phylum Chordata; class Aves; order Psittaciformes; family Psittacidae; genus Pezoporus; species Pezoporus flaviventris. The sequence continues at coordinate 16,743,481 of NW_026892585.1, read as the reverse complement.
ATAAATCAGCTACAAGCCATTAATTATTGACTTTCACCAACTTTTAGTTACAATTTTTAAAGATTCTGGGTTTTTTTTTATTCAAAATTACCAAAAAAATCTGAATCAAACTTTCACCATTCACTGTCCGTAGGATAAGATAAAATCCCCTGGGTAACAAATCTCTGCTGAGAACACTGGCAGCCTGCACGTCCCCTCAGGCAGTACTCAGCACTAGGGATTATTAGACATTAAGAATTAAAAACTGCTTTTCAGCCCTGACAAATCAAGGGCAGGCTGATTTTCAGTACTTTGTATGTACAAAGCTACTGACAATCTCCAATACACACACCTTCTCATCAGACACTTGTCTCTCACTGTCATTTAGCAAGTTTTATTAACAGCAACGTAACAAAATATTTTGCATAAGTTTCATTTGGATTTAGGTTTATCCACATGTTTTTAGTAAAACTGAGATGGAGTCAACTTTCTGTTAAAATACCTTAATTGAAAAAAAGAGGTTCTAAGTTTTAAAACAAGGTTAAAAAGCTGTTTCCAAGTCATCCTTACTATTTACATAGAATATAACACAGCACAATCGGATTTTAAAAGGGTAGTACACAAGTAAAGGATTTTCTTGAACTAACTAGTAACTCAGGAAAAAAGATACTCTCAGGGAAGCTGCAGATATTAAAACAAAACTTTCTGCATTTTGGTGGCCCACTTACACATTACAGCCAGCTTATTCTGGAAACCTTTTTTCAGATTGGAGGATTTATCTTATGAAAACAGTTAAAATTATGGACCAGAAGAACAACTGACAAAAGCTAATGAAAATCTTGGGGGGGGGGGGGGGCAGGTATTTTACCCTCAGACACCAGGAGTACCTGAAGTGACATCAGTAATTACAGGACATGTCCAGCGCAGCTATCATCAACAAGTGATGCCCTGCTGCAGGCAGAGCACACCCCACTGCTCATCAAATCAGGAGGCACTACCGAGGCCTGGAGCCAAAAACGCCCGGAGAGGCAAGCTGACACCAGGGGCAGGCAGGCTCAGTGCCAGACTCCCCTTCTCTCCCCTCATTACACAGGCCAGTGGCACAGTCCTCCACAACACAAAAGGGCTCCTTCCAGCTAGCACCAGAGCAAAGGATGGGGACCATATGTCCAGCGATTCAGGTATCTGACTTGGAAAGAGCACAGGATGGCTATAAACTGCTTGACAGACACCCAAAACAAAACACCAAACCCTGCCCTCCCATGGACCCCACAGCTTGGCTCTGGCATCCCCCTTTGCCCTGAATGTGTCCGAAACCCTTGGGTCAAGCTTCTCAACCATTACAAGACTGGACCCAAGAGAGGGGCTAACTTTGATGGGAATCCAACACAGGACTTCAAAGACTTTTTGCAAATATATGCCTGCTCTGAGCACAGAAGCAGTGATCCCTGTCTTCCCTGCAACTCCAAGTGGGAGTGCCTCAGAGGTACTTGTGAGGGCCAGAGGAGCTTCTCTGCACTATCAACAACTACTCTGCACTAACAACACCCTGTAAATGCATTTGATGAATGCAAGGGGCAAACAAAAGTCTGCCTCCCTCTCTATACCCAGAAAAGCAGTTCAAACATCAGCATCTCAGAGGAGCCCCGTGGTAGGCACAGACATGCTAATGCCAGGGGCTGGGGCTGCCCTGGCTGCACTGCTCCCTAGCTGAGGACTTGGGATGGATCCTGCCCTGACACCCCTAGGAGCCCATTGAGGTCTCAGCCTCCAGGGAACCCCCCTAACCCTCGTGATGCCTGACATACAGCTTTCCTGGTGGTCTACTATGGAGGAGTCCAATGGGGTTAAACTGCCCAAGGTAATGGTGGGAAGGCTGCTCAGCTACTGGTCCCTTGGGAGCACTCCCAAGCCAATGCAGCCCAGAGCTGGACCCAGAGCTCTGCAACAAACCCAAACAGGTACAGTTTGTGTACTTCTGTCCAGACAGACCTCAAGTCCTACCTCAAAGAATGAGAGATTTGGGATGCAGAGGTAAAGGGACATAAATGTAGTCATTGCTCCACTGCCACTTGACAAGCAGAGGACATCTGACATGGGTCGCCACTCTGCTCCTGACTAATAGAGCTGTTGCAAAGCCAACTGCTACCAGCGGTTGGGCAGGGGGCTGAGTGTTGTTTCCAGAATGAATCAAAACAGAGCCTGTCATTAGGCAAAAATGCTCATGTAAACTACAGGAAACCCTCCCAGGAGCAGACAGACAGCAGAGAGATCTGCTCTGCAGGCACTGAGGAGAGCTCTGCACTGAACAAGTTAGTGTGGTGCCTGGATGCATATGCAAATCTGTGGGGTAGGCAGGAGTGTGGAAAGGGACATTTCTTTCCCTCCTAAAGGGCTGCAAGTACTCCTCAGCAATACCAAAGTCTCCAGAACTCTTCTCAGAAGACCACTGTATCACATTAAAAAAAACCAGCCTTTCTGGCCCATGGATTGTTGCCTCTGTTAAGGAGGCAGTATATCAAAATGAAACAATTCCCAGCCAGTGACTAGCCACAGATTTCTGGCAGTGACCAATCCACAGCTACAAATAAGAATAGTAAAACCTGGCACATACAAAAAAAAAAAAACATTACTTTTCCTAACGAGAAGGAGGCAAAGTAAGGAGTAATTCTCCCTAGGCTGTACATTCACAATCTGCGAACAACTCACAGCAACTTATAACATACTGCAAGTGCGAAGCGGTGAAATTCAAACATCTCTAAAAACCACAGATTTGTAACTTGTGCTTATGTAAATACACAGCTTTCAAGCCTCAGCCATCCCGGCCATAGCTCTTCTGGGAAAAATGAAAAAATCTTGGCTGAGGTTCTCACGAGCAAGTGGTGATACTGAGCGCCTCCAGCTTTTAGGTGTCCAATCAGAAATACTTTCAGACGCTTAATTTTCTACTCTTCCTGCACACACCCTCTTCCAATCATATCCCTTCAGGGAATATTTATCTTTAAAAGTAAGCAAATAAGTAAAGGTCAGACACACACACATTATTTTGTTCATTCTCCTCTCAGTATTCTCTCTGACATGAAGATGTAATACTGTGCCAAATTTAGAGACAAGAGGCTAAAGAACACACGTTTGAAGACTGATATATATTTTTAACAGACCTTAAAGATGCCCCAAATCATAATTACCTGCAAGGAGCTTTAAGTACCTTATCTTAAAGGGTCTTTTCCAACCTAATTGACTCCGTGATTCCATGATTCTATATTTGTAGTTTCATCTGAAAAAATCCTAGCTTACATGATCTACCCCAAGTCATGCAAAGTTGGTGGCAAAGCCAGGAAATAAATATATATATTTATAGTTACAATGTACATTATTTTGGGACTGGAGTGCATAGACTGACCTGGCTTTTTGCATTTTTAATTAATATAAACGTATCTCATTTTGAACTAGGGTGCAGGGAGTTACGAATAACAAATTCTTTGTATGAGAACTTAAAATAGGATTTTAAAAAATGTAAAAACCTATCTCAACATGTAATTGCCTCCGTTTCTAAAAAGAGGATTTAATATATAAGCTGTTTTGGTGGTCTGGCAAGTATATGTGTGTGTATATATATATATATATATATATATATATATAAATATATGTGTGATTCCTTTCTCCCTCCTTTGCAGGAACGGATTACTGAGATTTGTAGCAGGACAGTGAAAAAATACCCTTATTTTGAAACTAATCAGAATCTGTTTACATTCCCTAATAATATAGATACTATAACCCACTACACAGAAAACCCAAAGAGCCATGGTCTTTGCATACAGAATCACTAATTTCATTGCAACCTACATGCCTGCACAGCAAACATGCCATGGATATCCTGTACAAACTGACCAGATCTGCCAATACTTCACAGTACCTGCTACAGAGGCAACATAATCATAAAATAACAGTGTAATTCAGGTGGCAGAATTTCTGTGAAAGGAGATTTTACAGGTTAATAATATCAGTGACTACAACCAGTAAAGGGATTATAAATATGGCCTCCAGTATCTGAAACTACAGAGCATTTTTTGAAAGACACTTTCATCCTAAATGCTTGAAAGATCCTCTCAGTGCACCATCTGCTACCAACTGGGCACCTGAAGAGGGTCAGGAGTTCTTCTCAGAAAGATGTATTACTTCAGGGTACTTATTTCCAAGTATATGCTAACAATATGAACGCCATCAGGTCTGTATACTCCAGTTGTCATAATTTTGCATGACATACTATCCAATATTTTTATAGATAAGGCTAGGTTTTCTTCACAGAGAAGGCTATTTATATGAAGAGTTTCAGATGCTGAGTCTTGCTTTTGCATTTATTAATGCCACAAATAGCTTTTTCAATATTAATACTACTAGATTTTTCTGTCAGGACAGTTGTAGGCAATTATTAATAGGTTTGGTTCTACATCTGATGTCAAAATGGACAAAGGAAACACTTAACACCCAGTTTGGTTGGATCATCCAAATAATACAATTCTTTGAATAATTCTGAAGAACAAGAAATGTTTGGAGAGCCTTGAGAACAAATGGGACTATCTTGAGCCTCCTTGAGGCTCCTATGCTATGCTTCCCTCTTTCCCCCATCATGGTGTCCATTCTCACACACTGCCTCGGTCTCACGTGAAGAAGCTTCTGATTTTGGACCATTCATTTTGCATTTCCGTATGTAACAATTTATTTTATGCATTTTTGTATGAGTTCATAGCATGCATCTGGCTGTAGTACACAATGTGTTTTAAACTTTCTGTTGTTACGCTGCTTTAAATACAAGGTTCTTCTCTGAGGCACTTTGATACTACACCCACACCTTTAGTATTGTCTTGGCTGGGCTGCAGACCTAAGAAGTTAGCTCCATTATGTAAGCAATGACAAGAAAAGCACCAAATATCCGTATTCATTAAAGAACATCTGGGCTAACTAACCAATCTAAAAATACAAGTATTTCTCCTGGTGTAATTTCACAAATAACAAAAAGCATATGTGAAGATACAGGCTGCATCTTCTATTTGAAGCTGACCTGGAAAAAATTTACTGAGCATTATCTAGGCTGTAACAAACATAAAAGAGAGAAGATCAGTACATTGAAAGCTTATTTAATTTCAATTGTTTGTGAGAAGTATTTACGGGTTGTCTTGCTTCTAGCACCAATGCTTAGCTTTTTGAGTAGATTCTACTATTTTCTTTACAGATTTCAATCTTAGGTGTACAAAGGAGGAAACGAATCACTTTGGTAGGTGAGTATCAGAGCAAAGGAAAAGAAAAAAAAAAATCACTGTGGTCCTTCATACTAACAAGAAACTCCATTTTTTGGAGAAAGTTCTCTCTATCTCCTTTTCTTAATGGCCTTCTCTGGCAACCTCATTCCCATTCTCCTATTTTCCTACTGAGAAAGAGAAAACAAAAGTGAAACCACAATGAAAAAAGTATTTTGGGAAGGGTGTTTGTGTGATAGAGTTCAGGGGAGAATTATGAAATTATTTGAGTTTCATCCCCAGTGCAGTCTTTAGGGCATTTTACAATTCCAATCAGCTCTTATGTTCACTCATATGATGCGACTGAAAACAAAACCCATTTTCCAGGAGTTGATAGGGCAACCTTAGTAAGGCCATCCCAACTTCCAGAGAGTACACTATTCAGGCAAACCTCACAGTACTGAAGACCCCCATTTCAAGACAGGTCAAGCCCATTTCACTACTAGATATGACTCTGTATTTGGAGGGCAGAGAGAAGGAAGAAATCTTATTTAAATCAAATCCCCTTTTGAGGGCTTTTTTTGCCTGCAGATCTGCCATAAGTGTGCCTGGGTAGCCAGACTAGTTCAGGCACTTGCTGAAGGAACACAAATGTGAAAACACGTACCCACCATGGACTGTGATTGTAAAGTAACTGTAAAGAAACACGGCTAGAATATTGCAATACTACTCATTTTCATGTGTGAAAATCCCTTTGGTGCTTTCCAGTTAATAAGGATGAAAGGAGAAGAAAAAAAAAAAGAGAGAACAGAACATGGGAAAAAATTATAGGGCTGCATAGGCAGCCTCGAAGGAACGTGGACTGAACAACCTTTGAAGTACCCAATTCTAAAATGAGATCATATGAGAAAATTTTAAAGCAATAAAAGCGAACCCTCAGAAACAAGTGTAAGTTACAGCCTGAAGTGCTTTATCACAGCTCCACAAACCCTCTTCCATAAACCTTAGTTGTTTGAAAAGTTTATTTACTTCAAGGCAAAAATTGAACTGATTGGGGGGGAGGGGGGTGTTGAAGGGGCGGGAGGGATCTGTAGTTTTCCCAAAGGTGTGTTGATAAATAAAGCCTGCATCTCATGGCATCAAAATCATTACAGGAGGTGAATTGTCTTCTGCCAGCCTGCAAGGAGGCATTTTCTACTCAGGGTTAAGAAGAACAAATACCAGTGCCTTATGTGCTTCTTCAACAAAACTCCTGCCCTCTGGAAAGCAAAGCCTTTAATTTAACAACATGCCTATAGGTATGTAAAATTACAAACTAACTTCTAAGTCTGTTACCTCACAATGTTATGCCTGGGCTAATGGTAAAACTGCTGTACCACACAATATACCTGAGCTGATTTGGGGGAAACATGCCTGTTTACACAGCACTATGCAGGAGCCGGGCAGAGATAACTAGCTCACATTGTGGAATTAATATCAGTATAACATCACTCTTGAGTTAATCAGCCATGTCTTTCAGTGGGGCTAACTAATCCACACACAAAACTCTGCTGATGTGGATATGCCCCTTCCAGATAGAAATCTGCCCAGCCACACTAATCTGAGAGGCTTATGGTTTTTATGGTGCACACAAACTTGACTTTAAGCATCCTCAGCATCTCCATTATCCCAGGCTTCGTCCTTAATCAACGGAGAGAAACAGGCACATGAACACCATCCACTTGACGTAGACATCCAGATAGGGAAAAGGAATGATGAGCTAGAATTGCCAATTTCTCTCTGCTGACTCTGAAAAAAGCCTGCAGGATTAGCTCAGACACCACACAAGTGCCTCTATGCGGTCAGAAAAACCCATTCCTCCACACCCAAATTTACCACAGCTGTCTGAGCTAGGATAATGCTGGCTGCCTCTCTGTACAGTGCCTTTAAACCTATGGGTAACAGCACACTGAAAAAAATAGAAGTGCATGACACTGTTGCTATTCATATTCTTCAAGCACAGAATAGAGAAAGTGATAGGTTAAGAAAGTGGCCAAGGAGGGTCATGGTTTTTTGCATCTAGATCATATTTTGCTGCCACCAGAGCAGAAAGCTGGCTCCAGTTGCAACACTTCCATTCACATGGCACTGCCCAGCCACAGGACTGGCTGGAATTAGCAAGAGGAAATAGCCCTCACCACTCCAGGGGAAGGCAGTGCTTCACCCTGCACATTGTGACCTGCCTGGTCACTTAAGAACAACCCTCCACCTGAGTACGTGCAGACCTTCCTTAGGTGGAAAGCAACCATGGTTCAGGATCCCAAGCAGACTGGGGTATCTCATGCTATGGGGAAAATCCAGCACAGAGACTGTCTAAACCACTGAAAACAAGGAATGTTTACTCATCCTTCTTTCCCCAAACTTCACCTGTGTTCAAATAATAGCTGTAAAAGAGATCACTTTAGATATTGCTTGAGCTTGTGTGCTATTGCATACTGAAGTTACTTTTAAATAGACTTAAATGGTGATGCTATCAATATAACTTGTGTTGGGAAACTGTAACAGATTTGTAACACTTAATTTCTGTTTCCAAGCCTTATAGTTTAGCTGACACCAGGTTCTTTCAGACCCAAATTTTGTACCCTATACATGTGACTACTTGTTATGTAGTTTTAAAGTAACCCACAGGGGGTTTCTGGGAAGAAATATAGCTAGGCTGCTGCAGGAAAGAAATTGCTCAGCCTGGAGACTTGCTCAGAGCCATTTAGAGATCTGTCCCGATTTTACAAATCAGATAAGAAGTACAGATTTTAAGACTATACAAATGCTGAACCATTTGTTTTGGAAGATTTAGCGAAATGAAGCCTTTAAATTCAATTCTTCAAGTTACAAAAGACTCCATCCAGGGCAGTTGTTATGATACGTTGACTTCATCCTCTAAAGCAACTTTCCTTCTTTATTCCTAAGCTCTGTAACACCCTGCAAGCCCCAAGGGCACCCCTGCAGCAATCTTTGGAGAAAGAAAGACAGAGAGGGAAAGTTGTCCTTGGATTTATTTAGCGAGAAAGAGGCCAAATCTGGGACACAGAAAAAGGTTTGCATAGAGTCAGAGCTCTTGTGGATTTGTAAAATCATCCATGCACATGGAATATATTGAACCTTGAACCTAAACTAAGGTCAAGCAAGTTTAAGGCTTGATACAGATGTTTCACAGAACTCTGGTAAACGAAGGTGAATGTTACTGTTAAAGCAAGAGAAAAAACAAGCTATAAAAACGGTTGGTAGATTGTTTATTTTTCTTTTCAGTCCATTGTCGAGTTTACTTTGTCCCCCTTAAGCCCAGCACTGGTATTTCCTGCGTCTGGGTGATGACAGCAATCTCTTATACACCACATAAAACAGATTTAGAAGTTTGAAAGTCACTGCTGGCCTGGTTTCTCCCCGGAAACATAACCCTCCAGCACCAGGGAATATTTGCATTTTCCTCATTTGTCTTTAATTTATAAAAATACCAATTGCCTTCTGGTGCACCAACAGAAAAAAAAGATAAATTCATTATAAGAAAAGTAGCAGCCCCTCTGAAACCAGCAAGAGAGCTGTTGAACCGAGATTACTTTTTTCTTAATTAAGTTACAGAACAATCCAAAGAGAAGTCCCTCAAGGAAAATTAACACAACGACTGCTAAAAAAGACACTATGATCACTTGGGTTTAGCCAATTACATTTCCTCCTTTGGCATGAATGGGTTTGAAACGATGCTCAGAAAAGAGGCCAAGACTTTCCAAGTGTTCAATGCCATGGTGGAACATAGGCCAATATGGAAAAAATCCCCCTTCCAAGCAAGTTCTGACTAATAGCAATAATGTTATCAGTTCTGAAACTGGAATGAGTCTCCAGATTTGGCAAAGGCAGGAGAAAAGCAAGTTCAGAGATAATTCTGAAAACTTAAAAACTTTTAGGAAATCCACAATAAAAGAAATTGCTGTAATAAGATTTCAGTTGCAAAAAGCTTAGCATAAATGATCTTTGTGCTGGTTTTGGTTGGTATATAGTTAATTTCCTTCATAGTAACTGAAGCTATGCTCTGGATTTCTGCTGAAAACAGTATCGATAATACAGAGAGGTTTTAGGCATTGCTGAGCAGTGCTTACACAGAGTCAAGGCCTTTTCTGCTCCTCACACCACCCTACCAATGAGTAAGCTGGGGCTGCAAAACAAGCTGGGAGAGGACAGCTGATCCCAACTGACCAAAAAATACCCCAGGCCATCATTGTGCTTACTAATGTAAAGTTGGAGAAAGAAAAACGAAGGAGGGATACTCAGAGTAATGGAGTTTATCTTCCCGCTTCACTGTTATGTGTGATGGAGCTTGACTTCCCTGGAGATGGCTGAACACTCACCTGCACATAGGAAGTGCTGAATGAATTCCTTGTTTTGCTTTGCTTTCACTCAGCCTATTAACTGTCTTTATCTCAAACCACAAGTTTTCCCACTTTTACTTTTCCAATTCTCTCCCTCATTCCACCAGAGGTGAAAGTAACTGAGCAGCTGTGTGGAGCTTAGTCGCAAGGCTGGGGTTAATCCACCCTAGTCCTTTTGTGGGACTAATGTGGGCACCTAATGTGGGGCTCGAAGGGTTCAAGATAGCATATTTGATCAGAATGTGCTAGATCGAATTTATAGCTGCTATTGCTGTTCAGCTATTAATTGTCAGGCTCCTGTGCTTACCATGGGGCTTGATTTCTTTACTGTATATTAGAGTCTAGTGCTTGTTAGTGGCTGCTTTTCGCTTTCACTGCTAGCTGTACTGCTTATCACATTACTGTGCCTGGGAACATTTTGATAACAGCAACGGTGATATACCTGGGCTGGCAGATGGCCAGGGCATAGCTGCTGTTTCTGTGCTGCTGTACTGGACAGGCTGGAATTCCAGTGTGGACTCGAGTTGAAGAGACATTGACCTGAAGATGAGTCCACGTGGGAACAGGACAGCCCAAAGCATCTGTGGCTGTGGTTGTGGCTGTGGTTATGTCTGTGCTGCAGCAGGTACACCTCTGAAGGGATTGTGGCCCAATGATAAGTCCACGCTGGAGAAGGTACACCTCAAAGAAACTGCAGCTGTGGGTAAGTCTATACTGCAGCAGGTATACCCCTGAAGATGATACTGTGGCTCATAGATAGAGCTCCACAAGTTCAGATGATTAAAGAGGTATTCTATGACATTTTGCATTGACAAGAAGTCTCAGGCTGTTTTTTAGAAGTTTCACTTTAGAAATAGAGTCCTCTAGCACCAATAATCAGCACTGAACATACTAAAACCATAGCAGCAACCAGCTTAGTAGGATAGTTGCAAGGAAGTGAGTTTAAAACACAAAGGAAGACACAGGTAGCTTTTAGAAAGTACTTGCAACACGGAAGGATTCAGACTACCAAATAAGTGAGCTTTTCAGACAAATAGGAGCAAGACCTGAATTGAGCAACTCATCCGCATAGTCATAGGAGCAAGACTTTTTAAAAGCTTTACTACTTCATCATTGCATCATTCCCCCAGCCTAACAGTGAAGATCACATGGAAAAAATAGACAAAACATGAATATGTTTAGACAAGAAGATTATGTTTAAAGTGCTGGAAATATTGGAAAAATTTATAAAGCATGTACAGTGAGTTCTGTGATCCCAAATAAATTGATACTGTATACAAAAAAAAAAAACAAAAAAAAAAACAAACAAAAAAAAATCAACCTGGTACCATGAGACATTAAGAAGGCATAGAGGTGCTTGCATTAAAAAAGTAAGAATGAGGCCAACCCACTTCAAGTTTAGAGAGACAAAATCATTATTTAGGGCAGGAGCATTTGTAGAACAATCAGTAGAAAGAAACAAATTTAATCCAATATAAATATATACAAACAACGCAGGCAGCTGAATTACACAAGAAAAGGATAAAACCAATGATAAGTTCTAGCAAAGGTTAAGTACATTGAGACACATTTGAAGAATTTAGAGGGCAGAACAAAGACTAACTGAGATTGCTGGCACCCTGATCCTGTGCAAAGGATCTGGAAAGCATCAGGAAAAGCTGAAAGAAAAAAAATGCACAGACTATGAACAACTCTGGGAAACAGAACTGTTTTATATACTAATGCCACAGTAACCCTGGAAGGGGGGTGAGTAGTTCATGTAGTTGTACAGGCAAAAGGACTGAGGACAGAAAAATTCCCTATAAGAGGAGAATATATGACATGTAACTTAAGCAAAGACTGTCTGTACACAAATACTGTGCAAGAAAACTGTCAACTGTATCTGCAACTGTGCCACTGGATCAAACAATTAGCTAGATTCCATCTGGATTGTGGAGAGAGCTGCAACATGACCACTGCGATTGTGATGAGCAGCAATATTAGACAGGAGAAATGTGACCGAGTGCTGGTGGTGCACAAAGCTGCCAATAAGAACATCGTGAATCTAAAGATGCTATCATTTGGCATTTATAGTAGATGACTCAGAGGAGTACCGCCCACTGCTGGGCAATGGGACATGGCAAGACACTGATTTGAATGCAATACAACACCACAACTCCTTCATCTAATACCCTGAGGATGAACAGGCACTGAGGGTCACAAAGTGCTCAGGCTATGTTTCAAAGACAAGAGCACCTAGAACACAAGGTAGAGCCAAGGGAAAACACGCTAAATACAGAGGTTTTCATCCTTTAGGAGAGGTGTTGAATCCAGCAACCCTGCAAAAAGGCACTGTACCTGTAGAAACTAGTAGACTAGATCAGCTATCTTAGCAAAAAAAGAGAAGGAAAAAATACCAGAGTACATACACCAATTCACAAATGATTAGAAAAAAAAAAATCAAAGCAAAGAAGTCAAAACCCATTAGCACCAGCTGAGGCAATACTACTAAGATATATCCGGGGTATCTTTGTTTATGGTGATAAAAGTAGGCCTGGCACACCGCCACGTCTATTGGCTACCAAATATAAATAACATCAAGGGCACAAGCCTTGCCTACTGTAAATTGAACCAGACATGAGAAAAGACTCATGTCTTAGTGTTGCTCCCATTGTAGAGGATGATATTAAGGAAAAGGCTTTTCAGGACTGTTAAGAACTGGTTTCAGTTATTCCTAAACACAAGTGGAGTAGGAGTCTGAAATGGAAAAGTAATACAACTTCCTGCTTTGGACATGGAAACTCAATCATAAATCCTAAGAAATCCAAGACCCTCAAGAAACACCCAGCCGCAAGCGGAAAGAGTGTTTGACCATCGTTCCAGATTCAATATGCATCAGTGATGTGATGCTTGTACCCAGTTAATATCCAGCAACGCTCTGGAAGGTGGGGGTGGTGGGCAGCCAGGAAGCCAAAGCCCAGTGAAAACAGGCAAAGGCGGCCATAAGATGCCAGCTCTAAGGCCCTACAAGCATGAGGAGCAACCAGAGCAAAAAAAAAACAACAGGGAAGCCCAGAAAGAAAGCTAGCCACCCATAGGCTTCTATCAGTAATGCCTAGCGGACACATTATAAACTAAAAAATAAACAATTAAAAAAAGAGTATGTCAAATTGAGAAGAGTCTAGCAGCCAAGACAGACTAAAGCAATCCCAGCAGCTCATTCCCAAGCCATGAAAGGTCACTAGTCGTAAGGGAGCAACAATCCAGCCTCCCCCAGATAAACAACAAAAACCCCAAACCCACTTGTGAGATCAACCAAGTGACAACAGCTCATGCATACTGTTTATGTGCACCTGGATTTAATGATAGCCAAAGCTGCAGTGCTCTTATCTCACTAAAGGTAGCTTCTCTTATCAACATGGTGTCCACTCATGTTAACTGTGCATTGCTAGAATATGATGGTTTTTATACATGTTAAATTAAGAGTCCTGCACTAAACTGTGTATGACTAACACAGTACCTTCAGTTTTCAACCATGTGCCTGGCTTCACTTTGAAGTCTCACATTCAGAGTTCTCAAATTTCCACGTGTACTAATAACATTACCAAAAGTACATGGATGCTTACACATAGTCTGTTAGGATGTCAGACACATATTTTGTGTTCAAACTAGCAATAAAATACACAGAATTACTTCCCCCCGAAAAAAATTAAATTATACTGCCCTTGTCTCACTAGGAAAGATTTTCAATCACTATCAGCATGGCCCAGCTGTTAGGATGGTAATTAGACTAAACTGTAGATGTTGTATGCTTCAGAACATCAGTTATGGAAATTCGGGCACTGCAGTCCTAGGCTGACTTTGCAGGAAGCTGGGAGTATACCTCACCAGAGCTCCTTCAGAGAAAGGCTTCCAGGCTTCCAACACTCAGCAAGTGGGTGGTGGATCTAGAGACTACAATCTCTTGATGTGAATGAATAACGTGACTTTACACTGGGGAAGAATATTACCTCCTCTCTATCCTACTTTTTTCTCTCGCCACCTTCTCCAGATCTGAACCCTGCAAGCAGGATGAAGTGACTGCAGCAGGTAATTACGTGTTATTATTATTGCATTAGAGTAGCTATTCAGTAATTTAGTATGTAATATTAACTAAACCTATTCACTTGAAGAACATAAGAATCAGCCTCAAAGTAGTAATTAACAAATTATTCCTGAACAGGTATCACTGAAGAGTAACTCAGGCTATCATTGTTCTATAAATCACCAGCAAAATGCTGACTTCTTCCATACAGTAAACACAATTTAAGCAGATGATATCGTCTCAAAAGGCATGAGACCTATACTTAAATAAATCAGTGTTGCTGGACGTGAAGCCTTACGCTGCAAGTCAGCAGAATTTTTGGAGCATCTCCTTAGGATTTAAGAATGATTTACTACTATGCTGAGTGAACAAGCCCAAGATCTAAATATCACTGATTAAACTCCACACACTCCTGGGGAAGAAAACAGACCTCTTGTTTATACGCGCAAAATAATCACTGACACCTCCGATGCTCTGGTTTTGTTACAGAGTAGTGTGCTATCACAAACACACTGGGATCCCTGTCGATGTACATGGCAGTCTTAATGGCCCATGGCATAAAAGGACATTAATTCATTGCCTTTTCATTTTGATCTTCCAAAGCCCCCCCTGCTCTTCAGAGACATTTATATGTGCCTGAGTCCCTCATATTACAGGTATCAAACTGATCCATAGAAGGTTTTGCTCGAGACCAAATACTGGTGCAGAAAGCATAGAGAGAATGAATGTAAAATTTACATAGGGGGAAATGCGCTCCAAGTTCCTAAAGTTAACTCAACAGCTCTCTTCATAAGCCACGTTTCACTGGGTGGTTTGGGGGGTTATTTAAGAGAGCTTTTCCATAGCAGGTAACATTCTCCAGCGAAACGGCGCTGATCCGTTTTGGGCCCCCGTATTTGCATCCGCACTGCAGGCTCCAGCAGGCACCACGGGTGAGTCCCGTTCACGGGAGCGAGCCAGGCCTCCCTTTCCTGCTCCGCTCCCGGGGACCTGGACAGGGCTGGACGCGGCGGGCGGCGGTGCCGGTGCACCCGAAGCACCGCCCACCGCGGCTGCCAGGCGCGGGCTGGCAGCAGCCTCTGGTGGCGGGAGCGCGCAGGGGCGGCCGGGCCCGGCGGTGCGGAGCGCGGATGGGGGACAGGAGGAGGGCACGCTCCGCAGGAACCGGCTCTTCAGCCGGGACCCATCGGGTTATGCCAACCGTAACTGAGCGTCTTTGCGTCTGGGGGTGGGGCGGCGGGGGCTACGCAGCGTTAAGAGCCGGGCAAAGCACGCTCGCCGTGGCGAGGAGCGGTGTTTGGCTGCGAAGTGCTATGGTTTTCTTCTTTCTGAGTGCTTAGAAAAGCACTCGAGAAGTTCCTCCAGGTTTTCGAACTTTTATCTAAAGACACCTGCAAAAAAGGTAACCAAAACTGTGCTTAGCGACGTGAAGAGGCACCACTACTGCGTGTAGCCTGAGTCACTCTTAAAAGCGTAAGTAGCAAAGACAACGAACTCGGACTTTTACTGGATAGACAACAACAAATTACAGCTTTCATACAGATACATTTTTACATAAGCCACATCACTGAGAAGAAAAGCCCTCACACGGAGGAAGAGAAGATGCACCCGTTGGTTTGAGGCAGAACACAAAGCAAGAGCACACGAGAAGTTGCTGGGAAGTAAACCCAGTCCCTAACACCAACGTGCTCACTGGCTGTCTTAATCTCCTAGTGAAAGAGTTGCTGAGTGAAGATCATTTTCCAATCGATGTGATTAGTATAAACAATTTTAGCCTTCATTACCCCCATGTGCAGTTGTTCACGAGAGTATTTTTCCAAGCCTTTGGAAATGCGGAAGTTACAAGAACCTTAGAAAAGAGTCCCAGCACAACAGCAGCAATCTGATCTAATACCATACCAATTTACTGCAAGGTTTTCTATCCAGCTGGCAGAGGAGAATCACCTAACCTGAATAATTCATTCCATAAGAAATCATTATCACCACACAAGGTAAAAAGAAAAAAAAAAAAAAGGCATTTAATCATCTTGAAAGTAAATTTGTTCTAATGGGCAAGAAGTTAAAGTATAAACAACAGTATTATATTGTTAATAGTGTAACAATGTTTACAGCCTGAAAAGAACTTGTCTTTTGACATGAAACACCTTCACTGACTTACTGATTGATCTGAACTCGCATTTTCCCTTTGCTTTGAAATTAAAGCCAATGTTGTTCAGAGTATTCTTTTCATTATAAGAAAACTAACCTCATGGCAAATGAACTTTACCCTGGAGATGTGGGAGGGACTGAGAACATCACTGCTTGGTAAAATATAACATAGCCGCCCTTCCACCCCTCTTCCAATTCACCTGGGGCTGTTTCCACCAAATTTTTCTCAGCGGTCTTAAGAGACAGGGCACAGAAAAACACCAGAAGATACTGCTCAAGGAGCACAGAGCTACTCTCCTTGTAAGCATGGCCTGACAGAAAGGAAAAATTCCATCTTCCAAACTGGTTCTACCTGATGGGGAAGGAATGATCACCCACCTACCACAACTCCTACCACCACTGAATACTTCCAGAAACCTGCAAACACCCTTCCAGCTTTGGTGAGCTGGTGTTTCCTGTTAGAAACACTGCAGCACACCATGTTTAGACAAAATTTTGGTGACCCTGAGGGAATTTTCTGATGTCCGTGCCACAGCTTGTGCTCACACAGGGAGCTCAGCAGTCAGCCTACTGAGAACGTTACAGGAAGAGGCAAGGCAAGAGATTTGTCTTCCTCCTATCCAACAGGGACCAGTGAAAACAGAACATATGCATCCTCCTCAGCAGGAGTCAAACAAATGGCGAGAGTTAACATGGGTGAAACTCTTGATGACACTCTTGATGAAAAGCCTCAGCTCCCAAGTTTCTGCTCCAGCTGATGCAAACGGAGCATGTGGTCAACCAGCCCTTGAAAAAAAACATACCCATGGTGACACGCAAGCTCTCAGCTCAGCCAAGTAGACCTCTCATTTCCAAGTTTGAAGCAGAACTGACAACAAAAGCAAAGATTTTAAACAGAAAGCCCTGTAACTGCTTTTTTTTGGTCTCATTAGAGTTATCAGTGGAGGGCAGACAGTGAGCTGTGGGTTTTTCAAGTGCTAACAGATTTGTAGCTGCAATTTCATCTGCATAAAGTTAACCGTCACACAGGTACCTTGTAGAAAATTTAACGTGCATTTAAATTGAACTGAATTCTCCCAACCAGTCTCTGCACAAATGAAAGTTAACAGTCAAGGGAATTAATCTCCTCCGTCACCACACCCGCAGGATTCATTGGGCCTTTGTCTTGTTTCTTTCAACTCCTCTAAACCTTTACCCACCAGTTCAAGTACTCACTCTCTTTATTTACAGCTTCAGAGTCCTCTGCACTTACTTAGGGGTTTGGTAGTGCAGCAAAGACACTTTCCAGCCATCAGACTGGGGGCTGGACACAAAGCCAGGTGCCATTAGAACTTTGCTAAGGGAACTGCCAAGCAGCCATTTGGTTTTAACTGATAATTCACCCATCATGCAGAGGCCTGTGTCTTGGCTGAAGCAAAATGTAAGATCCATGCAAACCCACCTTACAGCATTAATGCAACAAGAATGGGGCATACTGTTTCTAATACTGATAATTTAAAATCTTGAGCAAAAGGAAGCATGAAAGCAGATGTGAAGGGGAAAAAGAGAGAGCGTCACCTTTTTTTCTCTTATGCTACAGGCTCTGCATCTTTTTGGAGTGGGGTAGTTGGTGGTTTTATTTTTCAGTTATACCCGGAATTCCCCTTTCAGTCAGTGTAGTGTTCTACACTGCTGAGCAGTAGGGCTTTTGTGGCTAGTCTGGGGAAAAATAAAAGAAACAAACAAAGCATATATATGAGCTTCTCTGATAGAATGTAAATCAGATGTTATTTGTCACCTGTGATGTATCATATCATAGTCAAAATAGGGTAGAGAGAGTAATTCCTTTCTATCCTGATAACACTTTGGTGGCTGGAATTTAAAATGCACAAATCCCAATACTAGGATTGCTGTACTAAAGTAGTATTAAGACTTAGTTTTACTGTAAAAGGTCAACAGTTTCTAGCAGGGATGGGTTCCACCTGCGCACACTGACTTCACGGCTTTTTTCAGAGCCTCCACAAAACCCAAAGGCTTTGAGAGAGAAGCAGATTTCACTTGGCCATAGGCTGGCCCAGCCCTGGCTCTATCCCACCTCCTGTCCCAAAGCACCTACCAGACAGTCTTTTTTCTCACTCAGAAAATGGACCTGAAAACTGGCTCCCAGCTCTTCCACATCTCTATCGGTAAGGATTTGCTTATTCCTCTCCTGCTTTGCCATCTTGATGCATCCAAGCACCTTACAGCCTCTTGGTCTCATTCTCTAGTGTTCGTTCTCAAAGAAACATTCTGCAAACAGTTGCTCATCTAAGCAAGGACAATGCCCTTTCTTTTCCAACAAGACACAGCTTTTAATTTTAACAGTTAAGCTGAAGGCCAATTTGTTTGGTAAATTACTACATGTCCGGCTACAAAGAGTTTAAACTGAAAGGGGAAATGCAATTAAAACATAAAATTAAACATAAAACCACCCCACCCCACCCCCCCCCCAAAAAAAGGAAGACTTGTCTGCATGCTGAAAAATAAAAGAGAATTTGGCAAAAAGAAATATGCTGAGACACTCCAACATGTAAATTCTTAGTGAATGTATTATTTGGGAGGCTGCTGACACGGGAAACAAACAGAAGATCAGGAATCAGAATCATGGAATAATTAGGGTTGAAAAGGACCTTAGGATCATCAAGTTCCAACCCCCTGCCATTGGCAGGGACACCTCCCACTAAACCATGTCACCCAAGGCTCTGTCCAACCTGGCCTTCAACACTGCCAGGGATGGAGCATTCACAGCTTCCCTGGCCAACCCGTTCCAGTGCCTCACCACCCTTACAGTAAAGAACTTCTTCCTAATATCCAATCTAAACCTCCCCTTTTTTCATATGGGAGGTGCTCCAGCCCCCTGATCATCCTTGTGGCTGTCTTGCAGAAAGCTGGGCTTTTTAGCATTAGCAGCATGCATTTTAACCTCTATGTGATAATAATGAAAAAAAAAAAAAAACCAAACAAAACCAACAAAGCCATTAATTCTCTGAATTTTTTATTTTCTTGTTTGAAACAAAAGTATATATTTCATATTTTACACCGTGCTCTCCCTGTATACCTTTAGATAGCCTCAAGACAATTAAGCCTAACTTCTGTGAAGGGCTCAGCCCCAGCTGCCCATGCCATAAACATACAGTAGTCATGTGGCAATCAGTTCCCATTAGGTAAATCAAATTTAAATTCTATCCCAAGACAGAGCACTTCAGTCACTGGCTGTATGATTGATAGACTCTGGACAGAAAGTGAAAGCCACGTGAACAACAGCTTATGCTGGGTTTCAGTGTTTGGGGATGAGAGGAAAAATCCTTGTGATTTATTGTTAACCCTCAGATAATGTTTTTTTTTCCTCCTGTACTATAGCTATTTGCATCTATATCAGCAGGTTTTGTAGGTTTTACATGTGTAGAAATCACAAAGAGCTAAGCTGTGGTAAGGAACTGTTAGAATCGGACTAAAAAAATCATCATTCTTCATTGACAAAACCTCAGACTCAGGTATTTTGATGCTTCCTAGAAAGATTTTTCATTCATTTTGAGAGGATGCATGCAGATAAATTGACTAAGCTTTTATCTTTTAATTTCATTTCAGATACCTCTGGGATCTGTCCTAACTCTCCTTTGTAATTCATTTGTGAGAAAGTACTTTTTCTCTGATTTCTAAGATTTTGTAGAGACCAAAAGGATCTTGTAGTTACTCTCTTGACAAAGTAAGATTCTGCAATCTATTGGGTTTTGGTTTTTTTTTCAAATCAGAAAGAGGTAGCTTTTGCATCTTAATTTGTTTAAAGAAACAGACAACACCAACCCCCATTTAGAAGATCCTGAACTCTGACAGGAGGCGTAACCAAATTACCAATTCAATACTTGCAGCAGCAAAAGACATTAGCATTGGTCATGAAGCTCAGTTAGATGGATCATACAAAAACAAATAGCCTGAAATCCTGTTACCCTTGAAGCTGACAGCAAAAACCTCACAGATTCCAGTGAGTGCATCAGTTGGCTACAGCCTTGACAGAGAAACAACCTGGAACTTTGTAATGTACATAGTAACCACTTTCCCAAAGACATATGTTATCTACATACAGTCATATCAAGTCATAAATGTAATAGTCTTTGTGCTGCAGAGGTGGAATCCGAACTGATTTGCAGACGGTGCTGCCAGAAGAGATGGACAAGCCACCAAGAGACTCTACAGCAGTCTTCTAATAATGCCTGCCTTTTACAGAGCCTGACCTCTTTTCACCTTGTTAAAAGCAGTAAGTAGTAAGTAATAGATCTTGTCAAAGGTTACTCTGTAGAATAACCTCTGGAGATATTAGATAGAGGTGTCCAGAGAAATACCACAAAAAGGTGCTGACAAGGAAACCAAGGGGATTATGATTAGGAAGTGTGAATAAGCTAAGGTTTCAAACATACTCAGATTTTGGTTAGAAATACTAAAGTACAGGAAGGAAATGTTCTACATACCATCAAGCCACCAAAAAAAATACACTTGAAAAGACAAGTTAAAGAGCCATCACATGGAGATTAAATACTCCACAAGATCTAAGAAAAGCTGTAAGAAATGCAATTCCACACTTAACTAGGAAAAGCAAGAATTTCTTCCTCCCCAAAACCCAGTATGTATCATGGTAAAAATTGAGAAACTAATTTGCTCAATGGCAAGCTAAAAATCTGCACCTATAAAATATTAATTGTTCCTTCAGCTCCCTTTTAATCCATGCTTGCATACTCAAATTAATCTAAACTTTTATGAGAACTTCGACCAGATAATTCCCAATAGCAGGTTTCCATTTAAGGCATCCTCATTTCCCCTAAAGAAGAGATAATTTTTAAAAGATCCCTAACACCTAAGCCAGTAGCATAACCAAGAAACATTATTTCTCTACTTACTCCAATTTCTGAATTTAACAATTATGCAGTGATTTAATTGAAAAACAAATCCAAATTATTTCTGACAGAATCCCTAGAGGACAGCCTCTACCAAATTCATCTCAGAAGTTGCCATACAAAGACTTGGTTTCTTTCAGCATTTTTTTTCTGATCCTATCAGCTGATTAAGACAATTCTGCATTGCTCTCCAGGGAAGGCTGTCATCTCTCTCCCGGTCAAATCAGACCATAGTCTTAGGTAATATTCAGGAGATCTGGCCAATAAGAGGCCCCTAGCCAGCCATTTGAAGTTCTCAACCAACAGTTTTCCAGGAGCTTGCCCTTGTCGTACATGCACAGCATTATATTGTACAGACAAGAAAGGTAAAGAGACCCAAGTCCCGAAACAGTGCAGACAAACAAGGATATAGGCATCAACCTGAAAGACTTCATTCAGTACCAAAGGAAAAACAGACTCATCTCTGAGAGATTCAGTGCCTTGTATCTTCCTTAATATAAGTCAATTTTCGAAGGAGATGTATCTCATTTTTTAAAAAATGTTGAAATTGAGTATTTTGACTTTTTGACCTATTTTTCTCCCCCTTCATTTTGGCTGGAGCTAGTCACAAAATCTGATCTGTAAGTGTGAACACTTTCAGCCCTCTGCATTTCACAGTGAATTTCTTTGTGTGAAAGTCTGGTATTTTTTTCCCCTTAAAAAAAATGTCACCAGCCTGTCTGCACAGAACAGATGAACTCCCCTCCAAAGCTACTGCTCACAGGACACCCACCTAACCCTTCAGAACTGCTACCTGATTTAGCTCAGGATCGGATGGGGCTGAAGAGAAAACCTGTGGCCCAACTGTCTTCTCTGCCCAACAGCAAGGAAATCCCCTCTGTGCTAAATATGGGGCTTGGCAAGAGACAAGAGGTTCTGCCAGGACCTTGCCACTTTAGAGGCCATCTCACATACACCATATTTGAGCTCATGGCTTAAAGCAGAGTTGGTCTTTAGATGGAGAAATAACCAGCATTTTAATGTGGGCACCAAAAGGATAGCACTTTTTTAGCATATATTTTGAAGATAGCTATTAGGAAGACGCTGAGTACATGAGGAAAATGCTATCTGCAGGATTATAAAAGGCTAAAAAAGTACCAGTATTTGCATTTTCATTTAACTCTTTCACAACCACACTTTATCAAAGATCAGTTATTTCCACAGAACTAAGCACTTACTTTTACATTTTTCTCCCCCAGCAATAAGCTACACTGTTTGTTGCATCACCTACTATGTACACATGAGTCTGTCCATACAAACCATTTGCCTGATTGTAGACTTTGTTTTGCTCTTAAAATTCTGCAATGTCAGGCTACAAATGATCAGTATTTTACAAAACACGTCCTCCATGCGATACATGCCCAGTTCCGGTGCTGCATTGTATTAAAGCCTCTGTAAATGTAGACACAGGCATCTCCCTGTCCAGTATTTTCTAAGCACTGGAGCTAAGAGAGTTCTTTGAAATCTTTCTTGGGTTTTCTGAAGGCACCTGAACCCTGGTGACAGACGATTTTATTAGTCAGGAAAGGCATGAGGTGTCTTCCACTGCCACATTCACACCCACTGTGTGGTGCATGCTCGCACACCATGTAACACGGCCACATGGCCCAGCAGCACTCCCAACACCACATCTTCCAATGTCTGAAGAGGGTGTTTCCTCAAAAGAAGAGATACAGCAGGAAGCTCATTGTACACAGTATGCCAAGCCAACACTTCACTGCAAGGCATCCTCAGTACATTTAAGCTATCTGAAACCAACACAGCAAATTCTAATTAAAAAAATCCAAACCAACACATAACCTATTCCCATGACTAGTTTGATAAGACAGTCATCATCATATCTCTTATTGTCCTCATTATAAATTAATTTAGCATCAATTACAGTACTCAAAATATTTCTCCTAAGATTATTCTGCCCCTAAAAATGTTCAGTCTGCTGAAAAGCATTTGGTTGATGGTGCACTGACTAAAAAATCTGAAGTGAAAACTGGAAGACTGACAGCCTAGAAACAGACTGTCTTAATATTTTGGAATACCAATTTTTTGGTAAGAAAAATTGTATCGAATTAGACAGCGCAAGAGAGAAAATACAAGATGAGCATCCTAACTGCTACAGAGGGAGTGATGTTTCTCAAAGTGCTTCTTTGTGTATCGTGCAAACCCAACTGAATTCAGATAATCCAGTAAGAGGTTCAAGTGTAAGGCCACAGTAAACTAAACTATATGGAATACCTCAATTTTAGGGTATTATTAAGTTGATTGACTCATCTGGGATTCATTTACTTTGACTGTTTAGGTTAAAAACAACCCACTGTAATTTTTCACTCAGGAACAAAAAAATTAAAAAGGTGGGGAGCATGCATGCCATTCAATAGCTTATTTTTCACAGCACCTATTTGACAACACATAGCTGCATTCATTAGCCCGAAAGCTAATGGGGAAATACAAAATCATTCTTGGTAACTCTACAGATCATGTTCAATAGAACAGTAGGAAGCTGTCTCCTTATTTTGTGTAATATAACAGAGGCCAGAAATGTTTTATACCGAAGCAGAATTTTTGTACCATTAAGGTATGTGCAGAATATCAACTCTTATTGTCACTCTTCGTGTCGAAAGACTCCTTGAAGGCTACAGAATTAGAGCACGTACTTTTTAGCTCTCCATTGAAGAGATGGAGGGTATCCCCCTCTTTTAACAAAGAGTTTTTCTCACAAGAACTTGCTAGGAGCTTGAATTAATGAGGAATTAAGTTTAATCTCAGCAGTTCTACTAAACTTTGGGGAGAAAGGACACAATGCCACTAGTCCCTGAGTGCCTTCAACGCCCATAGACTTCAATGGGGATTGAGATGGGTCCTTCTTTTAGTTGACACAACACCTTGCAGAACTAGATCCAGTCCCCTTCTCCTCCTCCTAAGAATGTATTTTTCCCACTAGTTGCTTGATTTTAATTTTGCTTTGACCAGAGATGAAATTAATGTGGATGTTTTGGTGCTGACAACCTCCCTGTCAAATTATATAGTGACTTCTCATGCTAAAACTTGTTTGTTTTCACACACCATCATCACTGATGATCTCAGCACAGCAGTGCTCCGAGAATAATGGTTTAGTCAAATGCAAAGCCAGCAGAAGGAACATAAAACAATGTGTGCTTATACAGGGCCTACATAAATAGTGCTTTTTAAAAAATATTTGGCAATGAAATAATAGTTGTGGGTTTGTTACATTTTTTTTTATAAATTAACCTCTGGATTGTTAATGCTTCTGAGAACCTTTCCACACCAGAGTGGTTATGAGACCTAAAACTGTTTGTTACATCCTCCCACAAAGATTATATGCAGAAGTTGCCCACTGTCTGCCATTAATAAAGAACTGTGGTTCATACCCTCACTTCACACAGTTTCAGAGAAGTCAGCGGATTTATACCGATTTCGAAAGTTACAGAGCTGACCCCACATACCCTGGGTCAAATGAAGAACATTGGAAGCAAGTGTACCTGATTAGGGCTTTGGGAGGCAGGGGCTGTACAGTGAACACTCTCACTCTTTACGAGGTTTTTATTTGAAATTCCCCTTTGATTGCTGTTTAAAAAAAAAAAAAAATCAGAGTAGCTCAGGCAGTGACGAGATTTTTCATAATTTCTGAAAGACTTTGCTCTCACTTGCAGGTCAGCCTGGGAACTGTGCAAGATGCTCAAGCAGCCTGGGTTTAGCTTTCCGGTACTGCAAACAAGTACTTCAATTTATTAAAACTGCCGGGTATTAAAACTGCCCTCCCACTTCTTTCTCCCTCCAGCTCTTTTTTTCAAAAAATAAAAAAATAAAAAAAAACAAAAAACAAACCACAAACCACACATAACTCCATAAATAAAACATAACTAAAGTCTAAGGTGCTACTCCCAATTCACAACAGCGTCGTTAAAAGTGAAAATGCACATCATATTTAGAAGCAGAATTAATCCTGCCATGTTTAACTGAAAATCTTGGTGAGTTTTTCATCTACATCATACAAGCCTGAGGCCAGAGTGGTGACTGTCACAGCCAAAGAGACACAGACAGATAGATGATGGAGAGTGCAGACTGCGCACCCACACATAAAGCGCGTGAGAGGAAGGAGAGTGCACGGAAGGAATATTAATTGAGCACAAAATAAGTATTCTCAATATCCCTCTGCCCCTTTAAAAAGTAGTCACAAGATGAGGAGAGCTACAAACATGTTCATCTTGAGGAAACAGCCGTCCTTAACGTGACATGCCAGGCTATTACTTTAATAATGGGATTTGCACAGCGCACAACTGATAGGCTATGTTCAGAATAGACCCATGAATCTAATTTTCTTCTCAATGAGTGTTCTTGCAGTTCGTAACTCCACAGATTTCAATAGAGTTGCTCCAGATTTCTGTCAGGGTGAGTGGAGAATTAGGCTCTACTATGATATTTTTAAATCCACAAGAATGTGATTCTCCTTACCCAGTCATAAAACCCATGGCTCTTTTGATCCTTTCTACTTTCATAGCAAGTTATTTAGAAGGGAACTTTTCTTTTAAAGAGTCACATTTAAATAGTTAAATTACTGCTTTCCCTCACTTTTTGCGATAAACAGCAATTACTCGAATTTAACCTATTTTCACGCTCGATTCCATGTGCTGCTTTATTAGCACCAAAGAATTAAAAAGCAGGACAAGAACTGTAAGAATTGGTTTAGTTTTTACATCATCCATTTTTTCCCCACTATCTTTTTTTTAAATACTTTTCCCCTGCACAGCTAGTAAAAGAAACTTACACTGACCTTATTTAATAACAGGTATAAGACACCCTCTAAGTGCCACACAGATACATTTAAGGATATGGTTGTAAGTAAAGAAGGAAAATTCCTTAACTTGTTTTAAACTACAAAATTTCCTCTATTTCCTCATGTTGTGCCCTCTCTGGGAAATGATGGAAGACTCTCATATGTTAATCCTGATCACTTTAACCTTAAAAAAAAAAAAAAAAAAAAAAAAAAAGGTTCTAATGCCCCCTACACAGCCCATCACCAGCAAAAGGAGCTTTTTAAGTCACAAAAGAAGTTGTTTATGTGGTGGTTGAAATCCTCACAAGCTCTTAACAAAGATTTCTTCTTTCTAAAACATTCACTCAGTAATGAATTTAAACAGTAGGTAGTAAAAGATATTCCTGAACAAAACAATTTATTACTTTTTTCCTACTACATTGCCCAGTGTTTAGTTTGTTCGGGTTGTATTTTACTACCATTCTAAGAAAAGAAGTTCCCTATAAGTGAGGTATTGGCATACCCGTATGAGATAGCACTCATTTCTGAACAAGCACAATTCCAGGCTCTTTGCCATCACACACTCAGGTCACCTCTGGAGTTCTTTCTGGGTTGCTAAAAACATTTAGTGACAAACTCATTCACTGACCTGACCAGGACCAAAAGCAGGCCCAGGTTTAACCAACTTGCTAAAATTAATTCAGAGTAGTACCTATAGAGGTCTGATTTACTATTCACAATTTGAAGATCCTCTCCTGGCAACTGACTATTGCTGTTGAATATGTTTCTTAAAAGTTAACAGAGAGGTGCGTTTGGACTGGGAATAATGGTAAACTAGTTCACACATGACTGAATTACTGGCAGTTGGTTTGCAGCATCAATGCATAACCAAGTGACCCACTAATATCATCATCCATATCTTAGAGCATTCCATTACTGAGACAGAAAACTACTATAAATAAAGTACAAGAGGGTAATGTCTCAGTTTAGTGCTTACTGTTGTAGCCACTCCATCCAATGGATCCTAAACCCAATCTCGGATTCCATTTATTGTGCTACAGAGCCCCCTGTGTTGAGCTCTGTCAAATGTCTCATATTAACTAGTATTACTTATATTTGGCAGAAGGAAAATAACTCAGATGTTAAATCTAGAAACCAGTGGTCCAGTTTAATGTCTCACACGAGCCAAATTAATTTCTGACCACTTGCAAACAGCTCAGAAAAAGCTGGCTATGAGCTACGCTGCCTTACATGCAGTGAAAGAGTAACTGAAAGCACAAGTCCACAAAGTAAATAGGTAAAAAGGCAGCTTCTTCCTCTAAATGAGAAAAAGATCAGCCTAATTAAATACATCAAATACATTTATCTATATTAAATTTAGGCAGCATGTTCAAGGATTACCAGTTTAAGTTCAGTACATCCCAAGACAGAAACACACAAACATACTGAGCCTGGGACCAAGTACTTCAATCTCATTGAAATGTTCGCTGTGTGGTAGCATCCAAAGATGAGGCCCTCAGGAAGGACAGAAATTGAGATGAGAGCAATGAAAGCTGTTTGAGAAAATACTGCAAAGGTAGAAACTATTTGTACAGTTTATATGGGGTAGAAAGCTGAGGGTGAGATCGAACCATGCCCAGTTCCTGAGCTAAAAGAGTCCTTGGTACCCTAGTAAGAGTCATGAAAACATTCAGAGCCAAAGAAAAGCAGAATCAGCTCCTGAGGCTGGCAAAGGTAATAGAGGATTTGTAATACTTTTCCCCCAATTAAATTCAAATCTCATTCCTCCTGGCTTCTTCTAAAGATGTCTCCCTTTTTCTCACCCACTCAGTGAAGCTTTGTGGCCAAGCAGGGCTGCACCCCACCCCTTGAATTCACCTGTCACGGAAGGGTGTCACAAAGTGACATGAGATGTCTCAAAGGAAGAGATTATTAAAACCGCACACCTAGACAAACACTGCTGATGACAGTGTTTCGGGGCATTTGTTTTGAAGTTGTGTGAGGGACTGACTTCTTGAACAAATTCTCCAAAAAATGCAAAACGGAAACAAGAACCAAAAGGAAAACATCTTTTAAGCTAAGGAAATTGTCATAAGCTTTCAATGTTTTACTTCGAAAATCCTACAGCCTTCAGCAAAATCCTTGGAAAATCTCTTCGTGTTTATAAAATAACATTTGATATCACCATCTAGAAACCTACAAACCAGTGCAACCAACCCTTTCTGAACTCTCTAAAGGCAAATAACAGCTGCATTTCCCCATGTGATGGCTAGGAAAAAAGTGCTGACTCCCAGTATTTTTAATTACAGAGTAAAATAACACCTCAGTGAAAAATCGTGGCTGTACTATTATTTTAAAGTGTCAGGGTTGCTCCTTCAAACTGAGCCATAATTGGAGCAGAACAATCGGTGCATAAACCAACAGAAGAGCTCCTCAGGTGTAACAAGGCACAACAGCTTATCGGCTTCAACAAGTCTTTTCACCGCATCACTGAATTAATTGGTTTATGTATGTCATGTTGTACTTGTTATGTACACCTGAGAATTTAAATCATTTCTCTGATTATATGTATAACAAAAAAAAAAAGTATTCCCATAGCAGCATTTTGCTTTACAAGTCTAAAAAAAAGGTAGGTTTCTGCGCTTACTGCTCTAATGTGGCTAATGCTTAAATACAGCATGATAAGATATTGCCCGAGATCATTGTTTCGTCTATGTCAGAGAATCCTACACCTTAAAAATTGTAAATTAGAACAGGAATGTAAGTTTGGGTTCTATGAAAAAGTGTTTTCATAGTTCTTATTCCAAACTGTTGCTTCAATGTTGTGATCAACTTCAATAATTTCTCAACTCTTGACCAAGAATGCCCTAAAAAATACTTTCTTAAGGGCAGAGCCCTTGAAGCCCTACAACATTATAGTGTGCAGAGCAGAATATATTCTTTCCTGAGAAATCAGGGGTACTTTTTAGGGGTTAAATAGAGCATGGACACAGGGAGAGGAAAAATCAACAGAAATTGTTTTGAGATACTCTAGAGTGACAACGACCTACCAAGCGGCCTGATCGGCCCTGGCATTAGTATTTAAAACTGACATATTCACAAAGCATTTAAAATATTTCCCCTTGGATTCCTATGTATTTGTTGCAATGAGAGCTTATACTGGAAAAATTAAGCCAACTAAGCTATCTTAATTAGATATGTCTACCTGTTAATTTGGTTAGTGTGAGATAACCAAAACCAAATCAAAGCAAAAGAATCACCTGGAGCTATGAAGCAAAACTGAAAGACCTGTTGCTTTATACATGTATCCGTGTTTCCAGCAACTGCCTCTACTGAGCAGAGTTTTCCTGCAATGAGTTACAAGAAAAGTCAGTGTTTGTGGGTCTTGAGAAAAATTTCCAGTTTGTTCCAATAATAAAATCATTTCAATAAATAATAAATCATGTGGATAATAACAATAATAAAGTTTTAAGTAGAAGCAGCTTTGCTTTTCATTTATTACAAAATCTTGTCCAGAAATAATTTTCTCATAGTAAAGGGTTTATAGGAAAGATGGTCACTGGAATTAAAACTAAGCTTGAAAGACAGCTAATAACACATAAACACAGGTAGAAGTCTTCAAAGCAACAGGTTTGTAGAAAATCCAGTAAGTTAACTAACGGCAGAAATCAGAGACCCGGGACGACAAGATTAGAGGGAAAGTCTTTGATTAAATAAATTGGTTTAAAAGCAACAATAACCTCGCAAGAACTCTTCTAGTATTTAAGATCCCGATGCCTTGACTATGGGCACAGAGACAGGTTTTTCAAGGAGGCCATGAGCAGGCAAGTTAATAACCAAGCTGAAATCATTCTGCAAGATTTATGGAACTTGCAGAGATTCTGCCCACACAAAGCTGAAAGGTTTAGCACAGAAAACCTGCCTTCGGAAGGCACTCTCTTATCAACTTCAGAGTGAACTCCAGCTCTCACTGAAACAATCTTTTACAGAAGACTCCTCTGCAGTGCACAGGATAAATGTAAGAGACTGCAGTGTATTTTAGATTCTCAAAGTGAGGAAGTGAACATCAAATTTAAAAAGCACCTATTACTCTTTATCTGCAAGTCTTTCTGCCAAACGGTGAAATAAAATGACATGTACAATCTCACTTCTATCTTTTCTTTTAATCTATATACATGATTTGCTTCCCTTTACATTCCCCAGGTTAAATTACCAGAGGTAGGGTTTGATAAACTGAAGCTGAACTATAAATGGGTATTTTTGGTGAGGGGGGAAAGGGTTCTGCTTGTTCTAAATGTGTAAACTTTTTAAAATATTGCCATTTTAACTGCTGGAAGAGTGCCATCCAGTATCCCAGAGTGGCAGGCAGGGCTTATTGCCTTTTTTATATGCTATTACAAAACTTTTTGGATTTTAAGCATTAGCCTGACTACTCCTAACAGTCTCCAATTAAAGATTTAACAACAGGAGGCTACAGCAGTTTCTTTTTCATGCCGCAAGTTCATTATTTCTATTTCCTGTTTTATTCAAGTGTTTCATTTAAAGTTTTGAAACTTTGATGATCTGCAGAAATGCAAACAAACATAAATCCCCTCTAAGTTAACCAGACAGCAGAAACATCCCCAGGTCTATGGATAGCAGTAGACATCAATTCCTCCCAATCCATGTATGATAAAGAGCAGTGAGAAATCCCTGGTTAGTTGTCATAAAAGCAGACTCCTTACCATTATCAGGTATGCAGAGCACAATCAAGCACTAGTTGTTTTGTTCAACCACCACACCAACTGTTCTTTCTTTTTAGCGACTTAAAAAAAAACAGCACCTCACTGCCAGTGATGGCTGGGGGGGGGAAACTCCCAAGAGCTTTTAGGCTTCAGTAATTCAGGCCATCAAATTGTACTTCATTAAAGTGGTATGAAACAGTTCAATCAAGAGTTATGTCCCAGGTTGTAGCTATTTGCCCCTGTCTCCTTCTCTCCTTTCTCTTACGGTTTCTTTCAGTAAATGAGACTAATTTTTCCAGTAGCCTTTAACTCACTAGATTAACTGCCGTGGAAAATGTGACTACGAACGCGTAGCACTGTCTAGCCTCCAACCCAGCACAGAATCAACTTTGTTCTAAGTGTTGAAGGACACCTAACAAGCTGCTACTTGCTAAGTTCATAACCCAGGACTATAGACTGGCGAAGAGTAGGACTGCGCCATCTAGTTAGCTGCCAGAAGGCTCTGCTCTGCCTGTTGGGAGCGGATGCCTCGGGATGCAGGGCTTTAGCACATGGGAATGTTCACTTTCTTAAAGATTCAATTGTGTTGGCTTTTTTTTTTTTTTAATAAAATATCACTACCGGGATAATCCACATCTAGTGGATATGGGAAAATTCAGGCTATAATAGCCCAGCGAACTTCTACATCTTTGATTTACAAGATAAAAGCAACTTTTAAATTAAAGAGCCTTTCTGCTAATAGAGCTTATTATGCCAGAGACAGGAATGATTTTCCTAGAAAGTTGTCCCTGTGTGCATGCCTATTATCTTTGCTTTCCCCCTTCCACTAATGAGCATTTATCTAAAGAGCCTGTTAATCCTCTGATGTGTGCTTCTGGTCAGAGGTAACAGTTTGAATAAAACCACTAATCACTTATCACTAATCACTGATCATTAATCACACTTTTCCCTAGTGCTTTGCGACCTGTACAGCTCCCTTTAGGATTAAGGAGTCACAAATACGGATTTTAGCCATTTTTTATAAGGAATTTCCAGCTTTTGATACCGACAACTTAGTTTACCACATGAAAGTTGCAAAGTACCGAGCAAAGACTTTCAACACTACACTTTTCCACTGAAAATAAACCATGCCCTTACGAAAGTGTCCCTCCTTCAGCAAAATCCCCACAAATTACACTATATTTTTGCATTTGGCTCTCACCTTCCACCTCTTAATTTGCTTTCAGTTCCCTTTCTGGATTATTTCTGCATGACAGTGTCTTACAAGAAAGTTTTCCTCCACCACTGTTCCTTGACGCACTGCTGCTTGTCCAAATGGCCAGACAAGGAAAGTCTGGTGCAAGCCAGCGGGTGAGTGAGTGTCTCTGCAAACTGCACGGTCTCAAGGAAAGCTCAAGCAAGATGCTTCACAGTAATTACTATGCATCAGTCCCAGCTTTAATTTCATCTAGCTAAGCACTGTTTCTTACTGATAATATATGGAAATCTTCTAATCTTGCTTCTTAAGACACTCCTAATATCGTTCTGGATTTAAAAAAAAAAAAAGAAAAAGAAAAAAGAAAAAAACAACACCCACAAATCAAACATATGGACATTTCATTTTCCTTTATTCCTACCCCCATCTTTGAACGATCTCTCGCTTGCCGATTGTAAAGCTTATATTAAGCCCTGGAGATGAAGGATCACTCACCA
The DNA here is from genome assembly GCF_033815535.1 of Pezoporus flaviventris. NCBI lineage: Eukaryota > Metazoa > Chordata > Aves > Psittaciformes > Psittacidae > Pezoporus > Pezoporus flaviventris. Next base: position 16,711,521 of record NW_026892585.1, on the reverse strand, counting down.
TGCTTGGACATAAATAATACAGGAGGCAGAGTTTAGCAAGTATTCCCCTTACACTCCTGAAGCTCTTATCGTCCTGAAAACTTCGCTGGGAGAGAGAGACCCCTGTAAGAGAGGACAGTGGCGGGGGAGCGCGGAGCGATGAGCGGAGCAGCGGGGCTGGAAAGGGAGAGCGCGGCTGCCGAGACGGGACCTTGTCAGTGCTCTTCCCCCCCCCGCCCGGACCAGCCGGCATCAGGAACGGAGCATCAGCCCCGCACCGGCCCGCAGCATGACGTCAGGGCCGGGAGCAGCCCTGCACCCCGGGTGTTTCACGGGGACAGGCGGCCGGGCTCCGCTCCGCGCACCGCGCATTGCTCCGCGCAGTGCTGCCGGCGGGTCCTGGCTCGGAGGGGAGCCCGGACGCCGCCGCGAAACTTATGCAGAAGTTTTGGGGCGGCGGGGAGAGGGGACGGCGGGGCAGCCAGCCGCCGAGCTGTCACTGCCCGCTGCCGCCGGGACACGCAGGGACGAGGAGCCGTCCAGCCCGCCGCGGGGCGCGGGGATACCGCTGCCCCTCCGCCGGCTCCTGCCGGCACCGCTCGGGCAGCGCACAGCGAAGTGCTGCCTGCGCTCCGCAGCAGCCTCCCCATCCCATCCCACCCCATCCCGGGAAGCCGCACGCAGACACTTCCCAAACTCCCCGAGGTGCGTGCGGGGAGCCCGGCTGCCCTGCCGCCGTGCACCCCCGGCTCCCGCCGCCTTGCCCGACCCTCTGCGGGGCGGCAGTGCACGGCGAGTACGGGGGGTCGACGGGATCCCCGCGCCCGGCAGCGGCGCTGCGGTGGCCAGCGCTCCCGCCTCCGGAGCGGATGCGGTGGCAGAGGGAAAAGCTCCGCAGCTGCGGGCTGCCCCGTCCGCAGGCGCTCAGCACGGCGCTGCTGCCCCGCTCCGCTCCGAGCTGTGCCGAGCCGAGCCGAGCCGTGCGGCGGAGCGCGGGGTGCACTGCGCGCCGGGCGCCTTCCCGGGGCTGCCCCGTAATTTTAGGAACTTACCGCCCGGCGGGGACGGGACCGGCAGCGCGGCCGGAGGAACCACGTTGGACTGAGGGACGGTTACAATACGTTCTATTTAGAGAAGCATTACATCACCCTCCGTGACGTCACGTGGGATTCCTGAACTTCTAAATCATTGCGGTCCGTGCCGGGCGGGAGGGGGGGGGAAGGCCGGGCGCGCGGGGCGGGGCGGGGCCTGAGCCAAGCCACGCCCCTTTTCGACGGGGCAGGGGGCGGGTGCGGGGCTGAGTCAGCCGGGAAGGAACGCCCCGCCCCTCGGCGGGACAGGGCGGCGGGAACGGGAGTTGGGGGCTGAGGGCGCGCAGCCCGGGAGGGGATGGGGTCGTCCGGTGGTTGCCCCCCCCCCGCCTGCCTCCCTCCCTCCCTCCCTCCCTCTCTCTCTCAGGCTGGCAGCTTGGCGGAGCGCAGCACCGATGCGGTGCTGGGGGCTTGGGGCTGTAGGAAGCCGGTTCTGCGGCCGTGCTCGGGGGCTGCCCCCGCTGGACGACAGCAGCAGGGGCGGACCGCGCTCGGCTGCTGCAGTCCTCAGCTCTTCGGGGATTTTGTTTGTTTTCTATCCAGAAACTGGTTAATAAATAACGCGGCGTTCGAGAAGGGTGGGAAACCTCCGTCCCGAGCGGCAGCTCTGCGAGGGTGCGCCTCCTCAGCCCGCTCAGGTGTTGCTCTGTCCGTGCGTGTCCTTCTCCGCTGCTCCCGGTCCATGCGTGCCCTCCTGGCAAGGCTTGGGTGCCGGACAGGACCCAGGGGCACACAGCAGTAAAGAATCTGAACTGAACTAGGTGATCGTTAAGGTCCCTTCCAACCGAAACTGTTGCGTGATTCTATACAACCAGCTATGTCACTGCTTTTCCAAGGTTTAACATTTTGCATCTACTTGGCGGTGTGTCTGCCATTGTCTGGGACATTGCCAGCGACGAGCGCATTATTCCACCCTGTAACTACCTCAGTCCCTCCTTTTCTGTGTTTTCGTGTATTAAGAATACTTTCTCACTCTCAGCCTAATGCTCCTCAGCAGTGCCTCTGCCACCTGGGTCTGGAGGTTGCGATACGATAGCACCTAGCTATCTATTGCTGTAGTTACGTAGGAGGCATTCTTATCAAAGACACAAGTGGTAATTAGCTGTATTTAGCTGCTGATTCATGCCAGGAGGCATGACTTAATTTCGATGCAGTGTTTTAGTACCTAAGCATGGAAGGACCTGTGAGGAAACCTCGGTGTTCCAAGGCAGGGTCTTAGTCTCTTAAACGTATCACTTGGTTTATTTTTTTCTGATAATCAGTTAACAGAAGAGAGAGTAATACAACATGTACTGCCAAAATCAGGCACGACTTTACAAATGACAATAATACAGCACTTTACTCCCAATAATACCATTATTTTGCAAGCTTATATTAGGATATCTAATAGTCTTCCTCAGCTTTTAACAATTCATTGGTGCTTTATGCAAGATTTAAGCAGATAGAAGCGGATCCTATCAGTGACTGATGATAGGTTTTGGAGTCATTTAACTACTTAAGATAAGGCTCAATGATGCTGTCAGTGTAAGCCTTCGTTTTGTCAGGTATTATCCTTGGAAATTTCATATGGAGTGCAAAGTGCCTTACCTCTAAATGTCCTGAAATTATAAACTACAGAGATGACTAAACTCATCATTGCAGTTACTTCTGTTGCACAGGAAGGGTTTTAACACACAGAAACACTGCGGGTTTTTTAAGACCATGACAAAAAATTTGAGTGCAGGAGGCAGCTCTGCATCTCTCATTGAGATTTCATCATAAAACTTATGTACTCACACCTTACAGACACACAGCTGGGACTGTGGCTGATCAATGAGTTTTCGTGGGGTAGGCATGGCGGGTTTTTATCCAGGTTTCTTCATGAGACCAAACTGGAACAGGCAACACAGAATTCAGATGCTAGTAAAGGATCACAGGGCCCAAATCCTCCAGGTACTTGTGTAGCAAGAATCAGTTATGGCAAATCTGACACAGATAGAAGTAAACAAAATGCTAGGTGAAGTATTAGCCACAGTTTTATGTTATCAGTCTGGTGGTGATGCTTTCTTATGAATGATATTGTAGACCCCGTGTGACTTGTACACAGATTATAGTGAGTAAATAAGTGCACCCACTGTGGGTATGCACTGTGCTATAATTTAACACATTTTGTTTAAAGTTCCTGACATGTATAATCTGCATGTCCTTCTGCCCTGTCAAGAGTGTTATGCAAAGATACCCTAAAGCAAGATGGAAAAGACTGCCACATTAGTCAGATCAGTAACTTTATGTGCCACATACCTATTTGGACAGATCTCTACCACTTAATGAGAGAGGCAGCTTGCAACAGTGGTTTGTGTATGTCTGACACTATAAGAGTGATGACAAATGCTCTGCTAGGTGGTTATGCTGTTTTTTGCTGACAGCAAAGCAGAGAGATTCTGGATTCCTGAAATGAGTCTCAGGTCCTGAGGGAAGACTTTTGACTCTTGAAATGAGTTATGGTCTGGGGGGGTGGGGAGGAAGAGTACAGAATAGAGTCAACGGTTCCTCTTGGGCTTGAATCTGCTGCAGTATGTGTCACTATCGTTGCTTCGCTCCATGCTCAGCTTCTCCTATGCTTGTCACCCTCAGATCCCATTCCTCTCCTCCCTCTTCCAGGTCTTTCCTTCTCCATTTCCACATTCTTCTTGCCAGTTACCAACCTTTTCTCCACCCTAAGGCAACCACTCTGGTCTCTGAATGGGGATGTGAAAAGGAGCACTGAAAGATGCAGCCTTGTTTTATGTTCACTTCAGCGCCTGGTGGTTGAGCAGTTTACAGAGAAAATGTGTTGATCCCTCCAGTCTGATAACACTGAGCAGAGAGGAGACATTGAGAAAACATAACTGCAGAGTTCCTTCTTGATGCAAACTGTGGGATGACAATAGGACAAGAGGAACTCCGCTGCCTGCAAAGCTGCTGCTTTCAAGCTGAGCTGATATCTGCTTGTGTGTTGGCACTATGAGGAACAACCCTTAACATGAACTCCCATAAAGGTGGTTTAGATTAGCATAGTCTACTCAGCAGATGAGGGCTATGCCTAGAGTCAGTTACCACAGCTCAGCTGATGATCCGTAACTTGAGAACGTTCTCTATATGGGGGACAAATTTGGGCAAACCTTAGAGGGTGTTCAAAGGCATCTCCAGTGACAGCAAGACAATCATTCCGCAGAGCTTCAGGTTCCTGCTCCAAAAGCACTAGGTGTTTCCAGAAAAAAAAACCAAAACACCACAACAAACAAACAAAACAACAAAAACAAGCCCACAACACAAAAACAAAACTCTTGTGAGATATGGGATAATGTTGGCATGGTAACTTACCTTTTCTGGAATGTTTTCTGGAATCATTGAATTTTGGAAGTGGCTTTCCAAAATACTCCCTCCTAGGGCAGGCACCAGGCGTGGAAAACTCCATCCTGAATGGTTCAAAACTTGGCAATGTTTTTTAAGTGATTGAAGAAACTTTTAATGACAAATACTGAGCAACCAACTACACGAGGCACAACCTGCTTTATCTATAGTGCTGTTTCATAACTAATTTCAAGGCAGAAAGCTTTTAAAAAGCTGTTTTCTTCTGATGGAAAAATCCCTATTTAAATACTTTTCTGCATTATATGTTCTAATAAATGTTTTCCAGATAGGTCTTTGTCAGTTTTATTCTTTAAGTATAAAAAGCCCAAAGAAGAACATACCCTTTACAGCAGTAGCTTAACTGGTATGAAAACTACTCAGACTTTTGCAGTAGAATGAGTTAGAATGACATTTTGTTTGATTGATAGTAAATGGCAGTAGTGCTGTTTCAGCAAACACCTAAAATCTTTGTCATATCATTAAAATCATTGGGAAGGAAAGATATTAAAATAATTACAGGAGTTTTGTATGTCAAATATCAGTCTCAGTAAGACACTATTGCTGTCACATAAAATTAATATTTACTGCTGGCACAGTGGAATATTTTACATACCCATTCTTACTATAACATCATTAACCACATGTTTAACTAAGCCGCTGCCAGTGTTGAGTGTTACTCTCAGCTTTGGCACTTGCAATTATCTCGTTACAAGTACTTTGCAGCAATATCTTTTTAGCTAATTGAACAGTAATTTATTCGCCTCCTTCCATGCTACTGAAAGTTTAGATCTCCACATTTATCATGTGAAAATATCTGCACAAAGTAAAAAAAACATCATTCAGCATTCTTTCTTTTTAGTAAAGATCTATACTAGTCACACAGAAGTGAAGCTTTGAAATGAAATGGTAAGGGGAAAAATTGATTTCTAGATCTTAGCATATGCTTTAATCCATGATGATAGTAGAATGTGTTTTAAAAGGGGGTATAAATTATGCTATTTAATGTATAATAATCTGAGTGCTAGCCTGAACAAATGTAAATCTGGTGGGTTTATGAAACACTCAATTCCTTCATTATTACATCTCTGTTCAGAACTCTACTTCTTTTAGGAGCAGACTGAAAGGGATATGAGCAAAGGGAACCAAGTACCCTCTACGGTTGGAGAGGCTCACTAGGAAGTACCGGATTAGCCTTAAAACTGAGGCAGAAATTGGAGAATTACTAGAGTTGACCAGAAGTTAAGTAGTATTCAACATTTAAAAAAACCCAGACCCTTCTGTTGGTTGAAATATAAACAGTAAGTAATGTGCCTATTCAACTGTGGAGTTTTCTGCAGTGGGCTGGAGAAGAGAGGAAGTGTGATACATCACAGGGATGTGAAACAGCCCTGTGGGATACCAAGCAAGCCATATCTGTGGTTTTTTTGCTCTAAGTACATCTCACCCATTCATCTGGTTTCACATTCCTCTGTTTTAAGCAGGTGACATAAAATAAAAGGAGCCAGGTCTCAGTAGAAACATATGCAAGGCAAAAAAATGCTTTGTAAGAGAGGGCTAAAGGGTCCTGTTTCTTCAACACACATCTATAGTATAGATTTATATGAGAGTATATTTGGTCCCATAACTATTCATTGCCACAGTTCTTTGCTTTCTGGTTTTTAAAACATCAAATAGAAATCTTAATTCTCATCTGTTTCTGAATGATGTCCTATACTCTGGCACTCCTACAGATACTGTGTGAAAACTGATCAAATTCGGGATTCATGTTCTCTTTGACAGTGTCTATGTGCTAAGGCAAAGTGACTTGAATTTGGATAAGCCAAACAGGATCTGTGTTTCATCATATATAGGCTGCAGAAGCCACAGCCCAGAAATGCTGTCATTTCTTTTCCATTTCCTGTAAGGTTACCTGTGAAGTAGCAAATCACTTCATGCCAAACTCCCCTGACTGAATTGAGCATCTGTAGGACAAAACCAGTGTGCATTGCTACAGAGAAGAAATGGAGCTAGCTGGTGGAATGAGGCTCACTCTAGACCTGCAGGTCTTTAACTAATGTTAAAGATATGTTGATCGGATGTATCTAACTGAGCTTTAAACAACACTTAAAATTATGGCTTTTAGCTCTTCCCAAGTTAACCAGAATCAGTCTTATGCCATGTTTCTCCTTACTCTTGGTAAACTTAAGAGAAGCTATGGGTTATGCTCATGCCATATAAAGAGAATGGGCATTAGAATGGAGAGGCACAGTCCTTCCCACAGAAAGGACCCTGGTAGAAACTAATCCATGCAGAAAGGTAAGTGCTGGCTTCCTCACCCCAGGGAGAACAGTCAGGGTGCACACAGAACTGCAAGACAGAGGACTGTGTCTTCTCTTTCCCCATCATTTCTCTTGCTATGCTCCTGAGAGATCCCAGTATGTCAGGAAGCATGCTGTATTTGTCCATCCTCCTCTCCTTCAGATCTCAGTGTACATTTGTTCTTGATGCCTGTGCTGAGCACACATGTTCTCTCAGCTCTGACTTGCAATGTCATTCAACTCATCACCTTTTGTGCATGAGTGGGTATGCGATAAGTCCTAGTGGATCTGATCTCAGATGCCAGAACAATCTCTTAATCATCGTTGTGTGCCCTGTGGTCTATTCCAGGGAAACAGTAAAAAGAGACCATGTATTCCCTTCTCTATACCCAGTTCAAAGAAGTTGTTTTTTTTCTCTGTACTCAGACACTATCATTTCATGCTTTTTTAGGATGAGGTCAAAAAATTATTCACATTATTATTCCCCCATAAAGCTCCTGCATTACTTCTTTTATATTTAATTTACCCTTTTTGATGTTATGCTTGTTGGAATACTCCTAGTTATAATTTGTTTAGTGCATGAATATGGAAAACTGATTTGATACACATTTTTTGGATAGTATAGCTCCAGTCAGACACATATGGAGGTTTGTATAGATTTTTGCTGCTTGACTGGGTTTTGGGGTCTGTTTTTTATTGTCAGAGTTGTTGGGGGTTTTAGTCTTAGGAGCAGAATGAGAAATAATAGGTGCACAAGATGACATTTTTATATGTTTCTGAGAGTCTACTTCAGAAACTGTATTTAAAAAAGAAAACAAACTGCAAATTTGCAAACTGCAAATTCTAATCTGCCTCATTTGGCCACATCTGATTATTAATGGTCTGGAATAACATAATATTTGTATTTATGCCTAAAAATTGTGAGGCTATGTGGCAAAAAGATATTTTAGATATTATAAATGAAATTAACTTCTCTTTCAATGGACTCTCTTTTATCAGTTCTCTTCTTGAGAATGTCAAGAATGTCAGATACAAAGCTGGATCTTCCTCCTTTAAATGTGCTATAAAGATGGCTCATTTACATCTTCATATGACTCACTTTAAGTTTTTTTCTGCTTGAAACAGAAGGGGGGGAAATATTTCGTATGAGAGCCCTCAGATACTCAGCCCTCAGATACTTAACCCTCAGATACTCAACCTTCAGTTTCAAACACTTCTACTAGCACTGTCACTTGCACCAATATGCTCAAAAACCCAAGAGACAAGGAGAAATATGTGAACTGTCCTCACAAAGATGTCCCATGGACATTCAAGTTATGTTGATCGAGGGTAAAGGTGTAGCTTGTCAGAGGCTGGTTTTCTAGCCCACAGGAGAGGGCTGCAGAGGGGTTGGAATAGGGCCTCCCCACCATTAGTGCACTTATAATGCCTCTTAAAGTTCTCTGCATGGTCTGCTTAGTTAGGCTTTGTGCAGGGAGAGGCAAATTTCTGCATTATTTTCTAGCCAAAAATCTGAGAAGGAGGCTGTGAGGAATAATTCCAGCAGTTGCCATGTAATTGCAAAGTTCATAATTGTGACAGTGCAGCAGAAGTGTTTACTACCATGCAGCACTGCCAGTGTTTCACACAAACAGCAGTAAAGGAAGTTAATAAAGCCTTTTTAGTGCGATTTGGTTTGGACACTTGTAAAGAGCAGCCCTATCAGGAAGAAATAAAAAGCCACAGCAACTCAAGGGTTAAAATACTTTTTTTCAAGAAGAAAATTACTAAAAATCGCATTAAGTAAAACAAAAATCAATCTGCGCTACTAAACCTCATCTGCCACCAAGAACTTACATAATATACTGCTGACATCATGACTATATAAATTACACGGTACTTTCACATGTGACATAGAGATTATATTACTAGTGTATGAAAAAGACCTTTAACTTCCGATTTTTTAATTCAGGATGAACTACTGCAGTATGTATTATAAAATTAGATACACATACCAAAGCATCGACAGCAGTTCTGACTTTTTATTACTCTTACTCCAACAGGTGCAAAAACATTCATTTAATCAACAGCTTATAGATGCGCAAAACCATTTTTAGAAAGGGTATAGCTTTGCTTTCATTCTTGTAACACAGGATACGTCATGGGTTTCATTTTAGCTGAAGCACAGAATCAGGTTTGTTGCATTTTGCTGCTGTAGATCCATGGGTAAAATCCTGTCTTCACTGAAGTCAATAGGAAAACTCCCATGGATTCAGTGAAGCTAACATTACATCCCGTGTCTGTAATCAATCATTAAAATGTAGCAGGGTCCAATGAATGACTACATTGGAAAAAAATGACAGCAAAATACTTGGAGTAGTTCGCAAATATTTTGGAGACTTGAGACTGGGGCATTAATGCCTCTCCTAGTTACTCCTAGAAAAACATTTACAAAACTTGCACTTGCAGATACGCGAATTCCAGATTGGATTTTGAAGCCTGTTCCATATTTGACAATAAAAAAATACATCAGTTTTAGCTTCACCTCTTTCTCAATGATTTGCTCATTATTTTTGCAAGTTTCTTTTTCACATTTTATTCTTCAGCTGAAAAAGAGAAACATTCAAATGCCTTCACTTCTCAAGTGGAGACATTCATTAATCTTAGATGATAATGCAAGAAAATAAGACAGATAAATACTTGCAAGTTATGTATTTTATTTTGCAGTGCATTAAGTTTGTCTCTGAACTTCAGCACAGTAGTATGAAAAAGAAGAAATGACGTATGAAAGTGACAGAAAATCAAGAAGTAGGACAACAGACGCAGTACCTGGCATGAACCCTGATTTCCTCTTCTCCCTTCTTCTCCCTCTTCTCCACCTCCTCCCATGGATCAAGCAAGGCACTGTATGCTCCAATGACAGTTATATTTGCAGTATAGCATTCAATATGAGCAAATTAAAAAGGGTTTCTAAAATACAAGGTAGATACAATGTAGTGAAAGCACCAAGGAGAGGTTTTTCTTACATATTATACAAGGTTACAAATAAAGCAATTATTCAGACATTGCTGAACTTTCGCAAATAGCAACACTAGCAACTACATTCAAGAAATTCCAATTCAGACTTACCTGATAGAGAATGAATAATAAATGAACTCTTTCCTTTGAAAGTGTTGTATTTCATTTGTAAGAGCAACAATAAAAGTAAATTCTCAGTATATCTGTCATCATAAAAGTCTCTCAAGGCCCCATCAATAAATTACAAGCAAGCATGGGTGGATGGGGTCTCTATGTGAGCAAATGACAGGGAAGCATAGAAATTAGATCTCATCCTTCTGGCTCAGTAAAAGCTCACCTTAAATTCAAGGTGGGCTGAATAACCACCACATGAACCAGGCACAGAGTACCCGTCATCCCCACTTGTACAGCTGAAATGGGTATATCAGAGTCTGAAGAAAAATCATAATGAGGAATAAACCAGCTTTGTGTATTCTCTGCTGCCAGAAAAGAAGAATGTACTTCAATATCCAGGATGGATTACCTATCTCCTTTAAGCAAATAGCACCACTAAAAATCATTCATCTATAGTAAGGCTGACTACAAATACCTGTAGGAAATAAAGATGCATCGTAGAAAAAGAGAGAACTTGTTTTTCTGAAGCTCTAATTCTAAACAGTTTCAAGTACTGTTTTAGTAGCAAAGATAAATAGCTAATGTCAGGAGAGAAAACTTACACAGCTCTTGCCAGAAGATCTGATGACACTCAGCACAAGGTAACATGAAATAAACAGCATTGTAAAGATCACAGGGTTAGAATGGAAATTAAACGGCCAGAGAGCGATCTTCTTCAGCAAAAATACCTGGGAAAATATAGAAATGAAACAACTTATTTGTGTGCTGAGTAGAAGAAAAGAACGCAATTGCGACTGATTGAGACATCAACTTGTTTGTGGAAAACCCTAAGAGATGGCAAAAGGCCTGCTGGAAACACACAAGGAAAAAGACTTATGCTGAAATCCTAGACTCGATGATGCTCATTCAAGATTTACTATGAATTGCTGACTCAGTGTTTACCTCCCAGTTTTTCCCCACTGGGGAGGACATACAGGACACACCAGGTAAGACGATCGGAGACGATGAAGGAGGGCTGCGAGTTACAAAAATATACACACAGATAAATGTCGAGGCTGCCGATGACTCAGGCATGAAATTACAAAGAGAAAGTTTGTCCAGAAGTCTGTTGCTGTTAAATGTTTCTAAAAGAGAAAGACTCTGGACAAGAATAATTTTGGAACAGGGAACTAAGGATTTCCTAAGGAGTTTAATTTCTTTGGGAAGCATTGTGCTTGAAAGTGGAGCAGAAAACAGCCAGGCAAACCATGAGACATCTTTGTGGGGACATCTTTGGGAAATCAGAGAAGGAATACAACTAATCAGAGCTTACAGAGATACTATTAGGTACCTGTTCTTACCAAAGTTGTCCTTTTTCAAGGATGGTGAATGCTGACATCTAATTCTGGTTTTGTTTACCATCTAAAAAAAACAGGACAATTTTTCATGCTCTGCAGCTGGGAACTTTTTTCACTGTATGTAAGCACTAGCTTTTACTTTGTTAGAGTGTGTTTAAAGAGCAATATAGAACCGGAACCAGACACACTGAGTTGTACCAGTTGAGATAACTTTTAAAGACTATTGTAAACTGCGAGAAAACACCTTTAAATTTTTGTTTCAAAACATCACTTAACAACTACAATCTCATCGTGCAGATTGTATTTCTGAACATGGGGTATTTTTAAAAAGTATCTATGGGCTGTGCCTGCACAGACACAGCCTGTACGGGGTAATGCAAACTCTGAGCCAAGCCTACAATCAGAGATATTAACACAACTGATTATGCTGATGGAGTGAAGCCACTATTTTTATCTTAGCTGAGATAAGGCACACAGGAGATAAATTGCTGTTTGAATGGCAAAGGATAAAATTTCAAAAATTAAAAAAAAAAGAAAGAAATGTTTTTCTTTAAAGGTACGGCAGCAGTAAAGACTAAAAGGGAGGGAAAATAATATTAGCCGCATTCTCTGTCTCCACAGAGGACCAGAAAGACATAGCAGGATGGAAGCACACCACCTCCACTGGGGTTGGGAGCTACAGAGCCAGCTGGGGCTGCGCAGCTACATGTGGGACTGCCTGTGGCCCAGGGCTCCACAGTTGAACCAGCTTCCATCTTGAAGCAATTAATAAAACCTCTTAATCCCCTTTTCCTACAAAGCTCTCAAGGCATGTTTGCCAAAGACACCTAAAAACAGCCCCCTGGCACCATTGCTGCCCCTACGGCTGATGCTCCAAGTCCCACACCTTGCAGGGAGGCACTACCAAAGCCTGGCAAAACAGAGTTAAAGTTTGGGAGTTGAAAAGTTTTTGACCAAAAATCGCTTTCTTTTATCTTTGGTGCTTTCCCGCATCATGAGCATTAGCTAACACGTGCCTAAAGACCAAGAGACGTATCTGTTTGATGGATTGAGTTTTTGTCAAGAGAGCTGTGTTTAACTTTGACAGGCCCCTCATTTTCAAGGCATATCTGTTGTTTCAGAGTTTGTGAGGCTCCTGTTCAGAAGCAGAGTTCGAGTTTCTCTATATATTACCATAGCTGGGATTGAAGATGAAAACGTGCAAAAGTTTGTATGCACAGCCCACCATGAAGCTGACAGGCGTTTGGCTGGCATGTAACCCCTGTGATACCCAGATTGCTGGGATCCCTTGCTGCTGCCAAATCTAATGTCTGAAAGCAAAGTTCTGGCTCCTCTGAAAACATCAGTAACATTTCTGGTGGTTTGGATGGGGGTAAGTTTTCACCCCTGAGCTCAATGATGGGAATACTCACTGACCTACCCCAGCTGCTGACTACAGACCCACCCACAAACCTGCAGGCAACAATCTCATTCTCAGCTCCTGATGGAGTGACATAAGGCAGACTTTGCAGCCATGAAACTTTAGCTTTATTGCAGCCTTCAGACCAAAATGTAACTCTCCACTTTTGTATTAGCTTTCCTAAGTTAATTTCTTCAAAGAGAGGAAATAAAAAAAATAAATTAAAAAAAAATACTAGATATTTTCAATCTTAGCCTAGATATAAATGTCAAACAGAACCACACTAAAAAATCCACTAGGAAGTGCAGAGTAAAATTGTGTCTGATTGTTATGTGGTGTTGATTTTTAATCTGGTGCATATAAATGAGCTCCTCTTTTAATTGTTAGCCTTGTTGCAACATCTTGTTGCTGACATTTCCAGAGATTTCACTAACCAGACTAGCTAAAAGAACGGCTGTTTTTAAGCTAAGATAATAATAGCTGGATCACAGCCTCAAATACAGAAGCCAGAGTAGGTCCACTGATTTCCACACAGTAGTTATAACTAGTAGCCCTGATTAATGTACTGAAGTCACATAATAGTTTTCATTAGATAACTTCCTAGAGATCTTACAGGCTTGCCTTCATCTAAGACAGAGAACAGTGGTAAAAAGTTGAGAATATAAAATGCTCCTTTTCCCTTTCAGAAATAGTATCTGCTGTGCTTTCAGCACATGCTACATCCCATCATGTTTCACAAACACAAGCTATTCTAGAAGGCGATCCCTCCCCGGCTTCTCCAGTAAAGCTGCACAACGTACATAATTTATCATCAGGTTATTTGGGAATGTCTTTAATAGGTGCATCTTCCCATTTTCAAGATACAGGTTAAGACTCGGGCTCTGTTCCATCTCCAGTGGTAACAAGTTCTGTAGCTCCAGGCCTTCTGTTAAGAATGCTTGCGCTGTTCCCCACCAGTTACGTCACCCCGTTCATCCCAATTACTTACACTGCAGCTGATGTAGTGCTTTAATAATTTGTTTTATTTGTGCACTGATTAAAATTTTCTAGATCAAACATTTAATGAAAAGCTCTCCAACCTGACAGGTTTGCTGCTGAATGCAGTCATTTACAACTCCAACCTTATAATAACCAGAGCAAGTGTTGGAAAAGCTGTTCATGCCAAATGCTCAGCAACTGACACATATAATCTTATATCTTTTCATTTAGACCTTTTTTTTTTTGAGACCTAATTATATTGGTTGTAACTGTTCTGAAATGAATGGTGGCAGGAACTAATACTTGTTTATTTTCTTTCCTGACAAGTGCTCTGAATAAAAACAGTTTCTAGACATGATGGAATGACTTTTCCTATGACTCAGACACATTCAATGAAAAAAGGCTTGAAGAAACTGGAGCTTGTTTTCTGTCTAACAATAGTAATTGAAAATACCCAGAAGTTGTAAGTATTTATACCATTTAGAAACGTCAGGCTGAAAACTACATAAGGAGGCCAGAAACTCTTCAGAAAACAAGATCTTTCACTATGCTTTTTCATTTGAGCAAGATACTGCACTTATTCACTCAGGCTTATTCCAATTTAATGAATTTTTCTTTTCAGTTTAATTTTCTATTTAATTTTTAATTTACAGGTGCCACTTAAAGTAAACAGTCATATTCCCAATTGGCAACATATTTCATGTTCTTCACAACTCCAGGGCAAACTGGGCTTTTAAAATATACTGCTCAATAATATAGGAAAGGCGCATAAAACTTCATGTTTGTTTCCATGTTGCAAAGCTCTACCTAGCACACTTTTACAAGCTGCTTAGCTCCCAGTACATCAGTTATTTCAGCTTTTCTAAGAGTTGGCTACTTAGTTTGGCTCTGCCTTATAATCAAGTTATGCTAAAATTTTGTTATTGCTCTGCAGTAGTTAAAAAAAACAAATGTAAGTAAATATTATTTGAAAACTTGGTAAAATGTCTGCTGAAGATACAAATATGGTAATTTAAGTACAGTAACTGCAAAGGCGTGAAATCCTGCTCAGAATTCACTTTTAAAAACCCCACCTAACTCATGAAATACCTTTGTCTGTATTCTTTCCTAACTCCTAATGCTATGAGCACATTTTCTGATCCCAGGAAAGCTGTCGGGCTGCCAGTTGTACCCCTGCAATTGTAATTAAAGTCACGTGGCCTTTCACCTTACATCTCATGCTCAAAACATGCAAGATGTATAAGCTGCCACGCGCACCCCGTTGTATTTCCTTGCTAATGCTACCTATGGCCCATCTGCTCTGGCACCAACATCCCCAGGGTCATATTCACATATACAAATGCCATGTCCGAGCAGCCTTTTTGTGACATGTGCTGAAAAACTCTAGCAAAGAACTGAAGTGGTGTCAATACCCCCAGTTTGGGGTGGTGAGGGCGTGTTGGCCATACTGCTCCTTGGTAAGTAAAGGATCATAACGCTGTATATTTTACTCGGAAGGGGTACGCTTACGGCAGGGCTCGGCGCCTTTCGTTTCTAAAAGGAGGGAGGGAAGCCGAGCAGATGTGCCTTGGCTCTGCCCTGTCTCCCGGGCCTTTCATTCCTCATCGGAGGGCTCCCTCTAGAGGGGTCCGGACCCGTTGCCGGTGGCCAGCCGTCCCCGCACCGTCGCTCCCTCGCCGCTGCTCTCCTGCATCGCCCATCCCCGGCACATCTGGCTGCGCTCGGCCGGCGGCTGCCCCGACCCTCCTCCCCCGGGCTTGTGACTCATCTCCTCAGTGAAACTCAGAGGGAAAGAAGCCGTTAGCAGGTTTGATGGGGAGGCAGAAAGGAGAACCTGAAGGAAAGCTGATTATTTTTTATAAGAGCAAGTAGTGACAGGACAAGGGGGAATGGCTTTAAACTGACAGAGGGAATTTAGATTGGATATTAGGCAGAAATTCTTTACTATGAGGGTGATGAGACACTGGCACAGGTTGCCCAGAGAAGCTGTGGCTGCCTCGTCCCTGGCAGTGTTCAAGGCCAGGCTGGACAGGGTTTTGAGCAACCTGGTCTAATGGAAGGTGCCCCTGCCCATACCAGGGAAGTTGGAACTGGGTGATCTCGAAGGTCCACTCCAGCCCAAACTATTCTAGTTAGCCCAAACATACTTCACCTATGCAGAACACATACTCCTAATCACAAACCAGAACATATCTACATCTTAGACTGTTTCTTTGGTTCTACATTCATAGTCAGTATGGCAGTACTTAAAATACTATTTCTACTAAAGTACCTGAGGTACATTAAGGCCTGATGTAATAACCAATGTTTAAAGTAATGAAAAAGCATGTTATACCTACAACACTTGAGGCATTTTCAAGTAACTAAAAAACTGTTTTGAAATAGTAACATAACACACCATGGGTGTCTACTACTCATGTGGTAATTCATCCTATGGAAAAGCACCACTCCCTCCACCAACTACAGAGAAGTCTGGATAAATAGCATAGATGAGCTTCATGAAGGTTGCAGACACACAGGGTAGCAGAGATGAATCTCACCTGTAGTTTGTATAATAATTGCAATTAACTCGTGTTCCTTAAATCTGATCTCTCTATACTTGGCCACTTTCATTTCCAAGTAAGAAAGCAACAACCCTTAGAACCCGTCTCCCCTGTGCAATGGAAGGGCACAAGGTAGGCTAATCCAGCCAGCATTAACTAAACTGATGTGTCTGCATGGAGGGGGACAGAACCTGTGCAAGGTTCCCAGCTCTGTCCTGAAAGCAAATGTATGCTGTGAGTTCAGCCTCTTCCTAGGATATTTTGGCTCAGGCAGAGCATAATGTTGACATGAGTATGCTGACTGATTTTGCTCATCCTTAGACTAAGCATCTGCACTGTACCTGTATACAGCCTCAAGCAGACTTAGAGATTTGGACCAAAATTGCTACTTTGAGTTTAGGAAGCTGACATGCTTGGATCAGTGTGCAGTTGCTCCTGTACGTAAGCAACACCACAGAAAGACACAGATGGAAATACTCCGAAGACCATTTCAATAGCATTGTTAAAAGAAAAAATAAAGCCTCAAAAATAAGTTTAAGTGGTCCTAACTTATTTTTTAATCTGTATTCAATTAAACAAGTGCAGTTATTTCCTATTTATTTATAGATGACATTTTTGTTATGCCAGAGTTTTATTATATGTTCAACCTTCACAGAACAAAGGAGTGTGTTTATAGAGCTCTTACCTGTAATCAGTGTCACCCAGTTAAACAAGGCACCTCTGTTTTATAACTGCCAAAGCTGTCACACTTTCTTCCAGAGTGAATTTCGGTGATGGACTACTTGAGCCATAGTTTCTTTAAGAAGTAGCATAAAAATGTGTTACTACTCCAGACCTGCAATTCTAACCAACTGTATCAGGTGGCAGGCTCTGCCCACAGTGCCAAAGCTCAGAAAATGCTTCCTCCATTATATTTCCACTTAATTATTCTTGTACTTCTCAATAACTTTGTGTCATAAAATCATGGCATACAGTCAATTTGGATTAGCTTTATCCTACCAGGTTATGACAGACTTTCAGCCTAGTCATTAATCTGTCATCATAAGTTTTGGAATCATATAGATGTGAGAACCAGCCATATTTAAATTGGGAAGGTATACTTTTTTATGAGTCTACATTTAATTAGAATTCCAATAAAAGTGACACATTCATTTGAGGCAGGCTTAATATGCTGAGTTTAACTTTTTTTCGAAACACCTTTCTCTTAAAGAGAAATGTCTGCAAAGAAAAGCAGTATTTTCTCCAGACATAATAATCTTCTTGGCCTTTCCCATGGCCCCAGGGCAAAGGATCAAACTGATACTGCAGCTCAGGAGGAGACATGGAAGGTTGTTGGACTACTCAGCCTCTTGGCCACTTACCTGCTCTTGCATTAGATTTCTCCATGACCTACACATTCTCTTCTCTCCTCTACATACCTCTCCTCCCTGCTTCAGATAGATCTCAGACAGCCCCTGGCTGGTGCTGCTGCATCACCCACTGCCCAGGATGCTCCTTGCAGATGGAGGAGGGAGGAAAGGGTGATGAGGATGAGTTTGGATGGAGAGGGGAAAGGGTGATGAGGATGGGTTTGGATGGCAGGGGGCACAGGCAGAAGAGGCAAGGCACAGTTAGGGAAGTGATGCACAGGTAGGCTCTGCACCGACCTGCTTCCACAAGCCACCATGGCTCTCACAAGGCATTTCTTTGTTCTACAAATGAAGATGTGGGTTGGTTTCCAACCTGCTCAACCACTTCCTGCAGAGAAGATGGGATTGTGATCCCCCTGGGAGCCAAGGAAACAGCCGCTGCTTTTCATGGCCAGTCTATCAGCTTCCACAACACTTCCTTATTTTCCCAGCCAAGGCAACAAATGGCCTCTCTGTCTAAGGACTTCAACTTGATCAGAATCCATGCTTGAAATGCCCACACTAAACTCACCATTTAACTACCAGACCTTTCATCCCTTGGGCAGAAGGACAGGGGCTATCAGCAGCACCAGCCTCAGCCAGCCCGATAAATTTTAATTTACATTAGCCAAAATAACCTATAAAACCGATGCATTTTTAAACAATCCTAACAGGATGGATAACATTTGCTGCTTTATAGCAGCTAGTAATTTTTCCTATTTAAACATATTTTTATTATAAAAAAATAGGCCTGCTTAAAGTTACATTTGGTTTTATAACACCCTACATTAAGGCCAAGATTTAATACCTGAAAACTGTTTATGTACACTTTAAAAATATTCTGAATCAATGAGCTCTCCTTAAACTCCAATGAGATAAAAGGTGCTATTCTTTACTTATATGTAGTTAAGGAAACTTTTGAGGTCAGCTCACCTTATAAATATGTTGCAAAGTCATGCACTACATTAAATATTTACATTATTTTCAGTCCTTGCAATTGAGCAAGTTCTGATATTTACATTTCTCCCAACTGAAAGCACTTTCAGACTGTGTTGTACATTAGAAAAAAAAAAGAAGTTTGCCTGATTTTGCCCTGAACATTTAAGTGAGCTCACAGGAGCAGAAAGAGTCTTTACTTAATTTGCCCTGCTGAGAAATGCATGAGACAGTTCAGGAAAAAAAGATTTAAAAGAAAATTGATTTCCCTGTTGAAATCATTGAACAGAGTACACCCTTCATTAGGATCAGACCTTGGAGAAAAGGCACCCACTTTTCGGAGGCGTGAGAAGACACAAAGGTTTCAGAGAATATGTGATTCCCATTGATTCTACAATCAATCCCGTACTGACTATAGAATCACAGAATCATAGAATGGTTTGGGTTGGAAAGGACCTGAAGATCATCTAGTTCCAACGCCCCCTGCCATGGTCAGGGACACCTGACACTACTATGAAACCATGTAGATGAGGCCCTCAGTGACATGGTTTAGTGGTGGTTTTGGCAGTCGTGGAGTAACGGTTGAACTTGATGCTCTTAAGTCTTTTCCAACCTATTTGATGCTGTGATTCTGTGAAAGCAGCTGGGCACTGAGCTGGCTGGGCACTTTCAGGAATCCTTCTGATGACAAAGATTACCTTACATGACTTTTAGACACCACACCTGTGGTGCACAGACCTAGCTTGTGATGTATCGCTATGGCATCTTTCATAGAGTCATTAGCATTATCAATTTTATGTATAAAACAATGATAAGTTATGTTTTCTACTCCAAACTTTCTGATAAGTAAATTACTGGAGTGGGTCCAGAGAAGGGCAACAAAGCTGGTGAAGGGCTTGGAGCACAAGTCTGATGAGGAATCGCTGAGGGACCTGGGGTGGTTTAGTCTGGAGAAGAGAAGGCTCAGAGAAGACCTTATCGCTCTCTACAAATAAAAGAGTATGACCTCAAACAGCTCTAAAAACATGGTTATAAGAACCACATGCTGCAATGAAAACACCTAAGAATGCTCGAATACTTCACTGACAAACCCTATGTCCCGTACACAAATATTTACCCCCCAGTGCTACACTATTCCTATATGTAGCTGTTTCTTCTGCAGCCCAACCCAGTGCCTCAAATATCCATTTTTCTTTGGAACTGAATGTTCTCCTGATCAGTTATTTGTGTGATTTGTGTTATTTGTTTTAGAGTGATTTATTTGCTTGCAAAATGTAAGCCTCCTTAAGAGGGTGTATGAAGTTTTCATCGGGATGTTTTCCCTCTTGCACAAAACCTCAGGTGAGTTGTGCAGCTCTGCCCAGACCTCAAAGACCATGGCAATGATGCTCTCTTGTATCTCCAAAAGCTGTATTGAGCATCACACTTTAGATACTCTTAACCCAGGGCTGTTAACTGAAGGAAATGACTGGTCCAACACAAATAAACCCCAGTTGAGGAAGAGCTGCAGAAATGAGCTTTGAACAAAGGAGGAAAAAAGACAAAGTCTATCCACAGCTCACTCAAAGAATCTGCCTATCCCATCCATGAGGTGCCTTGACTCATTCAGCAGGAGGCTGTATCCCAAGTGATTAGGCAGCAGTGACACCTAATGCACAAGCTGGTAATTTCTTTTAATACAAAAGGCCCCTTCTGCCTATTTCTAGAATCAGGGTGTACCCTCATGGACAGTTTGCAGGTTTTAGTGAGCTACCAAGTGGCTGGTGGATGCAAGCCCATCAGCACGATTTCTGAGCACTTGCTTATTATCAAAGTCAACAAACATTTCTGAATAATAGTGAACATGCTTCTGCCACAGAAATCTGGTTTCTATTTAGTACTCTCCTTTCAAAATTTTAATTGCTGAGTTTGAAACTATGGCCAACTACTTATCTCTTTTAAATTTAAATATTTTAAATTATTTTTAAAATAATCATAATAAAGACATATTTGATGCTGAAGATTTTTCTTTTCTTTTTTTTTCTTTTTTTTTTAAACAGGTACCAGATACTGAGTTTGAAGAGTTTTTTCCTTACTCCATAGAAACAGAATATGTTAAGGGATAAACTCACAACTGATACAGGCTCTTCAACAGAGAGAACATTCTCCTCATTTCTATTTATTCAGTTTTGCCAGTCAATAACGGGTTCGTTCAAACCAAGAAAGTGATTTGGATTTGAATGGTATGAAAAATTGCTTTCCTTTTCCAATCCATGAATAAAAAGTCTGAGGGGTTTGGGTGTGCAAGTTCTAATATTCTGAAGGACTGAATGACCAGAAAGAATAATTGACCACTTACTGGTGAAATTTCTTTAAAAGAAATCAGTTTTAAATTCATCCAGCACATTCCATTGTTTTTTTGTTTGTTTGTTTTCTGGCTGATCAGATTGTTTTCAGAAAGCTGGTTTTCTCTACTGTTACTTGAGTATCTCTTTCTATCTAAAGGCATTTCTGTGCAACACTGAATAAGAACAAGTATTCCAATAAATAAAAGGTATCATTTATAACAGTAACTTACAGGAATTTTCCTTCAGTTTTAAAAGGCAAGTACTTTTTCCACTTATACATGAAAACAAAACATTCTGCTTAGCAAAAAAAAAGAAAGATTAGATGAAGAATAAAAGCAATACTTAATTGTATATCAATGTATATTAATATTTATTTATTAAAAACCTAACATTCTCAGGAAAAGAACTAAATTATCCAAAGGCAAACCAGGATGAATGTTGTTTATTAAAATCATGGTCTTCTGAAGGTTACAATCTTTTCTTCAAAACAATGAGCTCTGCTTATTAGAGTAAGCTATTTGGGAATAAAGGTATTTCTCTGGGCATTGCTATATCCGTTTCTGTGGTTCTTTATACTTTAGTTTGGAATTTTGAAGGCTGATGGTGATTTTGAAGGTTGATCATGATACAAGGTTTTCCTCCATTATGAACTATTATGTAAACCTAGCTTGAATAAGCTACATAATTTTGCCAAATGATTCCTGAACCTGAGCCAATAATCTGATTAAAGAGAGCAAGAACTCACTTTTTATATTTAAAAAGCGTGTTTGGAGAAATTCCACTGGTCATTCAGATTTCATTAACCTCCAAGTTAATAATTCACATTTTGTCCATTATATTAAATTCTGTCTTCAGGCCAAATTCACCCTTGGTATATTCAAACTCGGGAAAAAGTCATTCAGAATGACTCTATTTCTCAGAAATGAGTAAAACTAGAACAAAAAGAAAACATTACATTGCATGTCGTTTCCTTAAACTGCTACAAATGCATTCTGCTGCAAGTCTCCTCTATATGGCTAACATAGCGGCAGCTCTCAGATGAGAAGAATAAAGAGTGATTTTAGAAGCATAAGACAGCAGCACAGGACAGGAACTGTAGAAAATAGCTTTCTTACCTAATGTGTACCCAAAGCATTACCAGCTACGCTGAACTGAATTCTGCACACTGTTAGAGGAGCAATGATGATTCATAGAAAGATAATACACTGAGCTATCTCCGACAGAGTCCATAGCAGATCTTAACAGATGGGACAGATCTCCCGGTGTGCTCCCCTGCCAGCATCCATTACCTCTATTGTAAATACTGAGCCAAAACATTACTCAGTGCGTGACCTGTCCATTCACAGAAGTCATATGCTCCTTTGAGAAGACCCAGGGAGTAGAGGCAGGAGGGAAGGCAGATTTTACGTAATTCCTTTTTTTTTTTTTTGAATGATGCCTATAATTTCCTCTGCCCTGAATCCCAAAATGTGTTGCTTCCATGTTCCACTTCTGCACAGTGCAAGAAGTATTTGGTCTTACAGACATGCTGAGCCTTTTGCAGAAGAATAGCTCCACTTATGCTCACCTACGTGTATAAAGACGATAAAAGTCCTAAAGGCTCAAAGATTATTTTGTAAAAGAAATCTAAATATTTATATGAATCTCCAAAGTCTCAGACTGGAATTCTGTCCTCTATCTCTAAGGTTTCCTTGTTCTCACCCACCCCATCAGTGATATCTCATGCTGAAAGTCCTCAAATGAGGGAAGAGATTCAGTTTATCTGTTCTAACTCACTTGTGCAAGAGCAGGCCAATTCTCCCCTCCCTCCCTGTCTTTGAGCTTCACTTGTAGGTATATCACAGCAGAAAACAAAACAACAGGTCTTGATTTTTCTAATGGATGATAACTGACGTCTAGGCGATAGATATATCCTACACACTTCTTTGAACGACTCTCAGAAACATTGTAGTCCCTACTAGCTAGAAAAAAAACAGCAGGGTTTTGCCTATTTTTGTTGATTAGATTACAAAAGAAACCTAGGCACTATGTTCATGGAGAAAAGAAACCGAATAATCTGCAGCCACCATCTCTGAGAGCGGGCTAGACTTGAAACGGATAATGTATAGTTTGAGGCTTGTGATTTTTTTCACTTGTCGACTCCCTGTCCAAACACTCAAAGTCAAATGCATCCATGTAATCTACTTATAAATGTTTCCAGACTTCCAGACAATGCAAAATGATACTCATACCCAGCTCTGACAGCCTTTTTCAGACGTTGAAGAACAATGTCCAAAACGTGCTGATTTGCAGACACTTTTCATATTTAAATCTAAGCAATTTCACATCAAATATTTCTTGCAGGTCTAATTTTAGAAAAATACCTGTAGACTATTACGGTGTAACAAAACCTAAAGTGAATGATTATGGCCAAACAAAGTGAAGTGCAAAAAGCCTGTATTGATATTCAGAAGGCTGGATATTCAGTTCTTAGAAGTCTTGCTTCTCATCAGCTTTTGTGATGCCTTAAAAAATGAGATTAAGAAAGACCAATAGACAAAAATTAGAATGTTGGGATTTTTTTCCTTTTCAATAGGTAACGTGTGAAAAAATATTGATGGATGCTTAATACACCTCAATGAAATATTCATACACATGGCTGCCTGATGTTTCTGTAGAGATCCTCCTCTCATGGAAGTCCATTGTATGCCTTTTTTGGTGTCTAGCTATTGACAAATCTTAGTATCAGAGCAAGTCTGATTTACATTTTTAGTGCCAAAGACCTTAAGAAACCCCAGATGGGAAGAAAGTAGTATATTTGATACCATATAAAGTAGTATGTTTGATATTTAGTGTCCATAAGAAATTTGTGTTGTGCTGCCTTTTTTCATGAGGCCATATTGTAATGTACCAGTCACAAGAGCGAACCATCAACAATATTATTTCATTGGGAATTTGTACCAGAAGTTATCTGATTTGGATCTAGTACAATGCTTCTAAATACAAGATGATGATGAGTTGATGGTATCCTAAGACCATTGACAGAAACCACCAAATCAGTTTTCAAAAATATTTCCCATCCTTTCTTTTAAAATTCCTTATTATGGTATAGATGCTACCAAAAAAAATAGAATAATTAAGTTGGCACACATCACCATAACTGCCCATGTGGCTGAAATTATCAGCCTCTGAGTGGATTAGCATGAGCCGAGTGCTGATGTGCACCCCATGCTTCTGTAGGGCAAGGACCAGGAATTACAATCTGAAAGGCTATCAAGCACTGTAGTCAGACTGCCATCTGTATTCTGAATGTGTGTAGGTCTTCCCAGTTTTCTGGTTTTACACTTTGAACACCAGGTTTCTTCAGCTGCTTTCAGCATCTGGACTCTCTCTGCCTTTTGAAAGGGACGGGGGGATTTGTCTTGGCATAGTTTGATATGACTGATTAGTTTAACTAATCTCAGGAAAAGGAAAAGGCTAATACTGGCGAAGTGTTCAAATGCAGGACTGATTTACGGGATGAAGAACAATAAACCATAAAAATGAAGTGGATTATCCCAGCAATGGAATGGAAAAAAATCAACACTAACCTAGAAATGAAGAAAAAAAAACCCCAAACAAACAAATAAACCAACCCCTTTCATTTAGCAACATATTCAGGTATTATCAAAAACTCTGTGCTAATTTGACTGCATGCACCCGGCATCAAAACATGCAAGAACAGTAAACTAGATGTAGCAAGGGGACCCTACTAAGTGGTAACGCTTTTGTAAGATCTGACAGAAGCTCTGAGAAAGATTCTGTTAAATCTAGAGAAACATTTTCCCCTGACAAAAGTCGTATGAAGACAGCAGCAAGCACTGTAAGAAGGGTGAAGAACCAAGAAATCCTGACCCTGCCCTGTTCTTTTCTCTGCAGAAAGAGAAAGGAAAAAAAGGGAAGAACTGAGGAATAAAGGCAATTTCTCCAATAGTTCGCAATGAATATTCTACAAATATTCATTGCAACAATTCTAACAAATCCCTTGTTACTCACCTGCTTGCCTACGTGGAGCTACATCAGAAAGTGTCACTAAGTGAAGAAAACAGGAGACAAAACCATGGAGGGCTGAGAGGTCCTATGTTCAGTAAGAAACAAAATGATACTTAAGAACAGGAGGAAAAGTTATTTATTGAAGAATACTCTCTCCATATACCATCTGTATGCCTTTGTCCTAAGACAAGGACCTAATAAAATAAAAATTTAAATAAATAAAAAAGCCTAGAAAAGAAAAGGAGGATGGGGGAAAAAGCTTAACAACCACTAAGATAATATTTGTTAGACAGAAGGGACCGTATATGAGCCTTTACGATGAAAAATAAGATTTATTAAGAATTATAAGATTTTGCTTTCTTTTTTTTCCTATATCTACAGATGGATTTTTTTTTTTTTTTTTTTTGTGAACAGACAACACATTAACTGACTAGATTCATAGGCTTCTAAAGTAAAGAGGACTTCTGGTGTCATATGCACATGGGATGCTCGTAATGACTGGGAAGCAGGAAAATTGCTGTTCAGTGACCCAGTCCTAGGACAGAGAGGGGGAAGGAGCATAGGATTCCTCCATCTCTTTGGGAGCTGAGCCTGTTACCTGGCAGTTGAACTCCTGATGGAATAAAAGCTTAGTCTATAATTATGGCATGCATCATGGACCGAGTAAGTGTCCCAGATGCATTTTAAAAGCTTTGGTGCAGCTTTTTTGAAACCTTTGCATTCTGGGCTAATGGGCATTCTGGGGAGCAATACTGTTAAAATAATATTTCATTTATTTAATTTTTTAAAGCAGAATGGCTGTAAAAACTTTCAGAATTAAAAAAAAAGTTTCATCATAGAACTGTCTAGAACAGCCATATTTTTAGATTTAAAATAGTTATGCCATTGTGAATTCAATCAAGTGTCCCTGATAGGATTTGGGTTAATGGGGAGTAAGGGGCCTGCAGTTACAACACAGGACACACCGAAGACTGGAGTTTGCACTGCACAGAAATAGGGAGGAAGTTTGCTCAATATTTATACTCACAAAAAATGGTAACGTCCTCCCTCCAGTACAGAAATTGGTTAATGACAAGATAAATCAGTCAAAGATCTACAGATCTGAGTCACTGGGAGCAGCTGGTGTTTAGCAGCCTATGTGTTAGATACCAAGGAAACCCTAAAAACAGGAAATATCAAACTCAACTCAAGAGAGTAGAACTGTTGTGAAACTGTATTTCTCTGATTCATTCAATGATTTGCAGATGTCCTCCAAAACCTATGTCCAATTTAGAAGAAGCTAGGCAAGGTCTTTAAATGAAGCTGACCCATCAATCACAAATAGCAGATCCAAGCTGCCAAATAAGACAAACGAGTTTCTAAGAAGTTTCAAATTATTTTGCTCTTAAACAAAACTGCATCCCAAAATCTGCTGGTTAAGGAAGGGTTAAAGCATCTGTTATTATTTTTAGAATTTCAGTAACTAATTACATTACAGCACACCAGCCAGTTTCAGACCTGCAGCCAAAATCTGCTCTGCTACGTTGGAGTAAAGCTGGAATAGCTGACCTGCTTTCAGGGAAAATTTAAACTGATTTCACTAAGATCAGACTTTGGCCCCTAAAATCAGCAACTGAAACTTTTCATCAGCCCAGTTTGATCCCTTGGTGTCAGAAAGGTTGGGCAATTTACCCTCTTTTTAGCTAGGAAATGTACAATAATGTTGAACAATTTGAGGGCATTGTACAAAAAGGGTACCACCAAACACCACCGTATCAAGAACAGTCTCACCATTAGCACATTGCTAATCCTCAGAGAAACCTAGTAAGCAAATACATACATGACAAAGG
Organism: Pezoporus flaviventris; assembly: GCF_033815535.1. Lineage (NCBI taxonomy): Eukaryota > Metazoa > Chordata > Aves > Psittaciformes > Psittacidae > Pezoporus > Pezoporus flaviventris. The sequence continues at coordinate 16,684,923 of NW_026892585.1, read as the reverse complement.
AGCTTGTTCTTCCCCACCTCCACCCCTAAAACAATGTTAATGAAAAAATTCCTGCCATAGGAGAGGGAATTGAAGTGCTACTCCAATATTATGTGTTGGGAATAGAAATTCCCTCCAGGAATGCAATTCATTTACTGTGCTTTCAGTTGCACAGAATTTGTTTCCCCTGTATTCTGGGAGAAAACCCACCAAATTTTCTCTGTGCTACTTTAAGTGGAGATAAGTGCACACACATGAAGACTGGCAAATCCAAGTGTCTTTTCTTCTTCTCCTCCTCCATGGCAACCAAACTTTAAAAAAAATAAAAAATCATAATTTTGTGATTAAAAACTACACGGGAAAACAATAACCTGAATGTTTTACTTTGCAAATGGGAAATTGCTGACCTAAAACAACCTTTATTTTAATGTCTGAGGGAGCAATGTACTGCATTAGAGCCTAGTACAGTGCTACCACCCTCATACATAATGCTGTTAGAAAACTTCTTAACCTACAGAGAATAAAACATTCTTCCTTTCTCTGGAGTAAGTTCTTCCCACCAGCTCAGCAGGTTTATTGACGAGCTGTTGTGAGAAACATTAAAACTATTATGAAGCTTCTTAAGCAGTAAATAAAAGAACAATCAAGGAATTTTGGAAGAGAGCCCACCATCCATGGGCAGCCAGATTTAAAAATAATTCCCTAAAGACTACTGCATCCTAAATTGACAGTTTTCTTTAAAGAGAAGGACCCAGAAATTGCCCTGGACAGCCAAGTCACGTCAATGCCCAGATAAGGTCAGAAAAAGCAAACAAAAGGTAAGAGGGCACAAAAAAAGGAGGAGTGAGAAATGTTGCCATATGAATGATGTTATTATTTATACCAGGAGGTCATGATCCTGTGCAAATACAATCAGCACTATGAATGCTATCTCAATAAAGGTACTGCAAAATTAGACGGAATTAAGAACTAGAAGAGAAAAGGATGTGAAGAGACATCTCACAGAAAGACAACTTGAAAATGTTGGAGTTTGCCTCAAAGAGAAAACTAACTATGAGCCACCGTAAGAAAACAGCAGTCATTTGGGGGAAAAACTTAAACAAAACAGACCTTAATTTATATTACATATAACTAAGTAGGCAACCAGTGAAAAAACCAAAAGGTAGTAAGTCTAAAGCTGCTAAAGTGGCCATTCTCTATGCACAATTCATCTGCAGAACCTTCTCAAGCCAAAAATTCAGAAAGGAAATGGAAAGACAAATGCAAGACAAAAATATTATAGAAATAGTTTAAAGTACAAATGCTTCATTGGTACTCCAAAGAACACAGCACGAATCCTGATTCAAAACTTTCTGAAGTCAATGGAATGTTTTTTCATTTGTATTGAACTCAGATGAGCCTATTGTTATGAATTCCCATGATTTGTGAGAGGGGATATAAATCCCAACTTTAAAAGAATATAAATGTAGTTTCTGTGTTATTATTATTTCAGAAGTATTTGTCTTGGTTTCTCCCTTGGGATAGATAATGGAAATGGTATAAAAAGAAACATAATGAAAATGAAATTTGGAAATAAAATTTACCAGAAAAAAAAGAAGCAATATCGAATAACAGCACTCCCAAAATTGAATACAGTTATGGAAAGTTGCCATCTGAAGAGCTGACTTGTTCACATCCATTACTCAGAAATCACTTCGAAGATGGCAGATGCCTAAATGTGTGATACTTAGTACTTTATAGAAATCTACAGTAGATGCAGACACATGTAAGAAGTATTTCAGCTGTTTAAACAATCTGTTTTGCACAGAAAAGCTTTTGATCTTTTGGCTGGTCGTTTTCATTAAATATGGGGAAAGAACTTAAATGTAATAACACCATTAGTGAAAACAGTACTTGGAGGCACCTGAAACAAAAGCAGATTGATAAAATTAACACACACACACAGACACACACACACACACACACAGAGAGAGAGAAAAACTGGAATCGAAAACAAAATAAATGTATTTATGCAGCTCAATTCACACGGCAGCCAGACCAAAACCTCCATTATTTCAAATACCTGCAACATCGTCCACAGTGAGTCAGACGTGTGAAAACTGTATTCCTGAGAGCTGGGATCTATTTGTATGTTAGTGACTAATAGCAAAATCAATGCTCCTTTGTGCTTGTAGCAAGCATCATGTGGGATCTGGGCCCTTATCTCCAGCAGTGATCAGCCAGGAGAGCAAGGTGGAGAAAGACAGCAGATGGAACAAAGGAGCAAAAAGCACAAGAAATAGGAAATGGAAGAAAGTGAGAAGAAATGAAGGAGACAGCAACATAAGTAGAAGACATTAAAAAAATAGAAACCAATATAATATCTACAGATGAAGTGCCATTTCATTCTAAACTCCATTTTTTGAAGTCAGAGAGGGATTTCCATGGCCCGTTGACCTTGTGCTTCTCTTTCCCAAAGGGTCCATTTTCATTCACAGTCACTACAAGAACTCCCAAGATTGCTTAACAAGATTTTGCAACAATGCTAATTACTTGACAACTTTTTCACCGTGTACTGAAACCATTTTAGCTACAAGAGTTGCTCTCCACCCTTATTTCTTTTCCTAACTTACTATTGAGAGGAAAAAAAAAAAGCTATAACCAGAGAAAATTGTTCAAAAATACAAATTAAAAATATTTGCAGAAGAATGAACACTTAATGAAATAAAATAAAGATTATTGGAGGGGAAGAATTCTTTCATAGAAAACAAAATATGGAGAAAAGACAAAAAGTGCAGTGAAAACTAGAAGAAAAATAAAATATAACACAAGAAAATATACAAGGCAACAGCTGATTTCATGAGTGTCTAGAAATAGGATAAATATTGTAGCTACCGAAATCTGAGATAATCCTGAACCTGACTCCATAAATTTTCCAGCTTGATTTAGGAAAATGTTTTAAAATGGTGTTTAGAAAACATTTTCAATCAACGCAAGGCATACAGTCTTGTGTTCCCTTGCAATATAATAACAAACATCCAAAGTGACAAGTTACTGCAGCTTGTTCATTTGCATCCTACAGCCCTAGCCAGGAGCAGGGCAGCTGTGGGGTAGTGGGGATGGCTCCAGCCCTGGGCATGAGGCACATCCCTGGGGTCAGGGATGGGTTGAGGCTGGAACAGGTTGCCCACCCATGATGGGGGATCAGGATCAGCAGGGTCTGCAGCCCAGCAGGACTCCCAAGGCTTCTCCAAGCCCTTAGAAATGGCTTGGAAAACAAGACTTGCTTCTCCATTGTAACTTCCCACACATAAAAGGATTGCCTGTGTAGGGTGGGCACAGAGCAGGTGACTGGATTAGAGAGAAGAGATGGTCCATGATCCTTGCAGAAGACAGACTGAAGAGGAGGTCCCATGCTCCTGAAACAAAACTAAAAGGGGGTCCCAGAAGTAGAAAAGTCAGAAACAGAAAGCTTCTTGAAACCCCAAAATCTGTCAGCTCTCTGACTTGTCCACTCAAAATGTTACTAACTCCACCCAGTCCATTCCCTCAGCAAAATCTTAATGCCAGATTTTGTAGCCCTTCCATGAACAGTGCAACCAGAACCCTCGTAACTGTCCCAAATCTCCCTTCCTTCCCCAGTCTCCTTTACCTGCTCCAAAACTTCTCACCCACCACTGCAAGACTGAGTCATTATGCTGCTGAGAAACTTTGAGCCAGCTCTGGGACCGGGTCCAGCAGCAGTGCAGCTGCTCTCACATGATGCTGAACCTGAATCATTAAGCTCTGCCAGACATGAGCCACAAGGGTATCTCAGCACACAGATCCCCAGTGCTCCCCCTTGTCAGAGAGTTTATTAGACCAGGCAAAGTGCCAGACCTTGGCAGACCCATGGGTCTGTGGGGTGCAAAGCTTCAAGGTGTGGGAATACTTCATGTTTTCCAGGTTTTCCATTAATTGAAGTTAAACTAAATTTACCAAAGGGGTGATTGATCCCTAGTTTTTTTTTCCCTTTTGGTTATTTTCTCTACAAACAAGTTGACTTAACTCAACCTATTATAATTCTTTCTGTAATAGGTTATAATACAGAATTCATGGATTATCACTGAAAAGTTTTGTGTCAGTCTTTCCACCTGCTGCTCTGGTATCTGATTCAGTCACGCTTTTGATCAAAGTGGTAGCCTAGCTGGCATCTGCAGTTCAAACTGCTGCACCTACACGAGCAATTCAGTTGTTTGAAAATAACTTTGAGACTTCTGAAGCAATCCATGTAATGGATCCAATGAGCAGATGTCCTTCTGTCAACCTGGTGTACAGTCTCCAAGTACACTCCAGAAAACAGGAGCCTGTGTCAGGTTAATGACTTGTACAGGTATGGTAGAGTAAATACTTGGGTTATCAAGTTGTGGTGGTCCTCAAGCCTCTTGTTCAATTTCCATGTCAGCCCAGTCAGGTATTTGGAATAATTTGGTCGTAATATGCCCAGATCCAAGGGAAAACAGTGTAATCATCAGAGAATGAGTGGTCAGTTTGCTTTCAGAAGTTAGTAGAAAAGAAGTTCTTAAACTCAGACGATAAACACAAAAGATGTTTTGTTTCCTCCAACAGATAGAAAAGTGGAGGACAAACTCAAAATATAGTCTGAAGTTACATAAATAATAAATACAACAGATATTACATACTTCTGTGTTACGTCAGAGAAAGAGTATGTGAGAAGCAGTGAGCTATTAACCCCTGGAAAGACTAAGGAAACGATACATGTCATTGATTTCATGAACCAGGTTTAATTAGACAGAATATGGCTTGCCTAGGATTTGACTATGGATTCATACATTTTGCTTTACCTTGAGAGCTAGAGGCTAAACTGACACATCTTTGGAAAAGAAGGCACAGGCAGCATGTCCACCTGGTGAAAGAATGAAAATCTGCTGGATAACAGTGTTCCTGTTTTAAGATCCCTTCTGCAGTCACAAAATACACACCTTGTTATAATTTCTAGGTCTTCCCTTTCATGTTCCCACTAATGGCATATGGTTGAAAGTAAGTAGCATTACTACCATCGAAATAGAATTTCTCAATTTTCAGTGTGAAAAGTATTTTAGTAAGATCACTCAATCATTATGGTAATGCTTGTTATGAGATTCAAAGTACATCCACTTGGTCTAGAAAAGTGACTTTACCATCCTTGTGTATAAAAACCTTTTACATTCTCTTTTGTTGGTACCATAAAAAAACCCTCCAATCCCTAACTTTTAGAAACTTAGCACTTTTTCTCTCACTGGAGTTTTATATTACATTTATCTCCATGGTATCCAAACACAGAAGACTTTAAAGCCCTGTAGGAGCTTTCAGTGTTCTGCAGAGAACAAAATGGATGGCTTGCGAGTAGAGGAAGGGCAAGAACCATGACACTAATGATGGCACCAGGGAAAGGTGGGATTTCAGGGCAGCGTATGAGAAGACAGACCCCTCTGTGTGCCAGTTTTTCCACCTGCATAAAGAACTTACAGACCACAACCATGTTTCTAGAGGGCTTTGAGCTTTACAGAGAAGAATTATTATGAAAACAGAGAAATTACTACCCTGCCAATAAGAAGATAATGACAGGCAAAAGGCATAAGAGCCTTTCTTTGTTGAGCTTGAGCTGAGTTTTCATAGTACTGCTCATTGTGAATCTCCAGGCATCTACTCTCACTTTTTCTCTCATTTTTACTATTTACATTGAATTAACTGCTGCTGGCCTTACATCAGAAAAAACAACAAATCAAACTGTATTTTCTATCTCAGTTTTTTCCTGAGCATTATGCTTTGGATGACTACTGACTACTGGCTACAAAACAGAGTTCCAAATTTTTCACTGACCACTTTATATTCTCTGACTCACTCCCTAATAACTGTCTTCCCCAAACCAATATGACACTGCAAGACAGTCCAGAAAGTAGACTTTCCCAAACACTTCAGGGGAAGCACATTAAAAAGTTTTTGCATGCCAGGGGAAAAAATAAAGAGTTATAAATAAAAGAGGAGGAAAAGTGACTACTGGAAAATGTGCTGGAATTTGTCTCTCACAAAGTAACTCTTGTGGCATCCTTGACTTTGGTGTTATAATCCAGATATCTACTTTTCAGTGGCACTCTGCCATCTACTGTGAAGTCATTAGAGGGAGAATGCTTTCAGCTATATAAATAGAATCATAGAATCATAGAATAGTTAGGGTTGGAAAAGACCTTAAGATCATCTAGTTCCAACCCCCCTGCCGTGGGAAGGGACCTCTTGGAACATAGGAGGACATCATTACACGGAATTATTATTACATAAAGTGATCTTACTCTCTTAACTTAGGACATAACATAAGCTAACACCCTACATTGTCAGAAAGCTAAGGAACATAGCAGACTGGGCAAAAATGTGGTTTCTTTCTGTGAAGGAAAAAGGAAGATAAAAATTAGCAGGTAAGTAGATGAGTGCACTTTGTTTGTCCTCTCTAGGACTACTTCCATTTACCTTTGTCTAGTTAGCTGGAGAATTCTGGCCATTTCCTATTCTCTTATTTACCAATCACAAAGACACTATGGGTTGTAACTAGATGATCTTAAGGTCCTTTCCAACCCTAACTATTCTATGATTCTACGATTCTATCTGTTTTCTTTTCAACTCGAATTATCTGAGACATTCCTGCTCTGATTGACTACCAGTCACCATGTACAGTCACAAAGCAGTATCATACAAGCTTTTTTAACAACACTATCCCAAAACTGTTCCACAACAGTGACTTTCAAGAGAAAAAGAGGGTGTAATTCTAGTCTTCTGTCTTTGCTGAGACTTGTGGAAGAGTAATTACTGAATGGAACAGCTGCCGTCTGAGAAATGGAACTACAGGAGCATACGATACACTATCCATACAGCCAGCCATCATTTTACTCCAGAGATTAATTCAAATTAAGATATGGCTCTCAGGACAGACATGAGCTGGAGATCTAGAGGCAAAAAGCTTTGGAGCTTATAGAAATGATGCACCTTTTTGCTGCACAAGTAATAAACCATACAATGGACATGTACCTGACTTCTGGAGGAAGGACCAAAAGCATAGCAGCATGTTCCAAATAAAGAATGCAGCTAATAGGAATACACAATTCATAGCTGTGTTGTAGCTCAGAGCTTAAAAGCATTTCAGGGTAATTCTCCCTGTATTCAATGGAATCAAAGAAAACCAGAGATCTCATATTAGTTTGATTTTTTTTTGGCTAAGCTCATACTCCTGTCATCTGATATTTCATTATTAGACTTACCCTGGAAAGGTAATGGTAAATCTTTAAACCTTTTTTTTTAATAAGGGCTGATTTGTTGCAGTTTGCTAATGAAAATAATAATTAAAAAAATCTATATTTTTTTGTTTTCTTTACTGATTCTGCTTTATAGCTGAAATGATACAATCGATATTATTAGCCCTCCTATCACAATTGTTGCTTTCCACAAAATTTGCAATACAGTCTCTGAGATTCTGCAGTTGTCTTCCTCCAGGCGATGTCTGCAATAACTGTATGTTACTATAACTCTGCATAAAATCAAAGTCAATGATAAAATGGAAAGTGGAGATGGAGGAGGAAGGAACGAGAGCAGATCAAGCATGCTAAACTGTTGATTTATTAACATACAATCCTGAAAACCTTCTTTTTAAAAAAATGGTCCACAAGGTCTGGTTTTGATAATTTTGCCTAGAAAAGAAAACTGACATATAGGGATACATTTTCAAAGCACTGCACAAAGTTTTAACAACATGATTCCCATTGACATTAATGAGTCACATGGCTGAAATCCTGCTCAGTGCTTTGAAAATATACCCTACAGCCTTTTAAGCCTGCTTTAGGGAAACCGGATCACTTGCCTCCTAAGTAACCTTTTGGTTGCAAGTCCTGATTACAGCTACGGGCTCCGTTCTTCACCCGCCAGAGAAAGCTCCCCCCATGCTGTGTGAGGATTGCCACAGTAGAAGTGTTTTGTGGGTGTGCATGGAGCTGATCCAGTGACAACCCCATTCCTCTGTGACCAGGAGAGAGTGTGGGTAGGAAAAGGAACGTGGCCCAATGGCAGCTGCCATAATTGGAAACAGCTTCCAAAATGGTTTTAATTATGATGAGATTTGCCCTGGCATTTCATAGAATCATAGAATCACAGAATAGTTAGGGTTGGAAAGGACCTTAACATCATCTAGTTCCAACCCCCCTGCCATGGGCAGGGACACCTCACACTAAACCATGTCACCCAAGGCTCTGTCCAACCTGGCCTTGAATATTGCCAGGGTTGGAGCATTCACAACCTCCCTGGGCAACCCATTCCAGTGCCTCACCACCCTCACGGTAAAGAATTTCTTCCTTATATCCAGTCTAAACTTCCCCTGTTTAAGTTTGAACCCATTACCCCTTGTCCTATCACTACAGTCCCTAATGAATAGTCCGTCCCCAGTACCCCTATAGTCCCCTAGGGCTATTACTGTATTAATTTAATGTAGCCAAACTCAAGATTGCCCAGCCCTCTGTCTCAAGCTATGCTGTCACCATTGTAGTGCAAGATCTTCAGACATGTCAACATGCTCAAGAATCATGAATTTTTTTCCCCTTTTCTCTACTAAATGATGCTACAAAAGGAAACAAACATGGATGTTTGTAGGGAAATGTGGTAATTGTATTATACCAGCTTCTAATTTATCTCTTCACACAGTCTCATCTGCCTTACATCCTTAGTCCATCATAGCACTTCCTCACCACTTTCTCATCAATAAAATGAATATTTGAATTGAAACAGTTACCCTCTAGTGAGAAACAGCAAGAAGTTTCGCCCCTCCTCCTGAAAAAAAAAAAAAGAAAGATAAATTTATTTTGGAAAGCTTAACATCTTGAAATCAAGAAATGGAGAAAGCCAGCAACAGTAAATCTATTTGCAGCATGCCTTTGCTGATGTTAATTAAACTGAATGTTATTTATATCCTCTCAGACATAAGGAGAGGATCTTGCAAACCTTTGAAATGTTAGACCTGGACAATCCATAGACACTAGAGGAGTGTGGGTTTTGTTAAGCCTGAAAACATTTGGTCATGCAAAAACTGTAAATACTTCAGACATATATCAAAAGATGACGTAGTTAATGACTAAAAGGGATGCAGACTTTGGCTAAGCTCCATGGCCAAAGTACAGAGCATTTTTCTGTGAGCTACTTAGTTAGCTGGCTTAGCAGACCAGTAGAGAATGCAGATAAGCAATATTGTCCCTGCACAGGACATGGGCACCTTTCAAAGGCTGTCCCAGGATTAATTTCTGTGAAAGGCATAGGTTGGGTTAAGGCAAGAAACAAATGGACTTTTGGATTTTTGTTGTATTCTCTTGCCAGGAGATGGCTGACCAGTGCTCTTCACATAATTAGAAGCCTATTTTCTTTATTAAAAATAATAACATTAAGCTTGCATAATTAATCATAGAAAAAAAATACAGAATTGGTAGGTAACACTGATGACATCTTTCTGAATGTGAACTGTAAATTTATACTTTGAAGATAGATGAATTTTGCTATAGCTATGTTATATAGTTATGCATACATAGTTTAAAAGTGCAGCACTACTCTTCCTAAATGCACATGAAGCAATTAAAAAAAGTAATTCACGCTGACTCCCAGTCCACAACTAATGCAGCATAACACAACTTAGCTCTCAATAGGCATGTGACCTTGCATCTGCTGAGGTCCTTCTAGGAAAAACGAGGACAATCACTCAAATTCAACTGGGACTTGATAACAGGTTACCTTGGTCATACATTGAGAAATCGGAGAATAAATAGCAAGGCATGTGCACAATAGGGTGGAGGTTAGTAACAACCATTCAGTCCTGCTTCTGTGTCTTCCAGGGTAAGCTGCACAGGTAAAGTAATAACACACAATTTTTACAGGGCAGTGGCATTTGCTTGCATTGCAAGTGTTAACTCTTCTTGTGTCAATTGGTTTTAATAAGCTGCAGTTAACACCAAGTGGTAATGTACAAATTAAAGCACTACTTTCCTCCACAAGAGCATTTTTCCTTTCTATTTTATTTTTGGGTGAGTCTGGTTTTGTTTGCTCAATACACTCAGTAGCATATGTCCTTACATACGAGAATATGAAGGGTTGCATCACTACCAGGAGACTTATTTAAAACCAAAACAAACAACAACAACAAAAAAACAACACTTTCTTTTTTTAGAAAAGGTTCTATAACGTAATAGTCAGACTATTTCTTAGTTTACATGTTGGCAATGCCATTTCCCCCAGCAAGCTGCGGCCAGCAAAATGCACAGCAGACCAGGAGACCGGTGACAAGACTTGGAACAATGCATGAAGTTACTCCATTTAACTGTCAATTACTGCCTTTCAGCAGAAGGCTACTGCTTCCCAAGACATGGGGCCTGAGAGCAGGAATACTCAGTCATCTCACTGCAGAGTAAAGCACATTAATTTTGGTCATCATCAGTGGAGGAGACCATGAAATTCTTACAGGTTCTGTTTCTGCTTGCAAATAGGCTTCATCTAAGGTAGCAGTGCCTGTCAGTTTTAATAGCAACTTTATAGCAGTACTGTGTTTAAGATTGATATGGCATAGACACATTTGCGAAATAAGTTAAATACTTCATCTGTGATATCATTTCCTTTAAAATTTCTCTGATTTTTTTCATGTTTTGGCAAAACCTGAATGTGAAAATCTGCTTTAGATTTTTTTTATTCAGTATTCTAGGTTGAGTTCAAGGAATAAACAAAGGAGAAAATTAAAGATGAAAAAAATTCACTGCTGGCTTCAGGCTTGTAAATGCAAACACACACAAAAACAGATTCACTACCTAACTTTACACAGAAGACACTGCCACAAAACAGATTTTGCACATCATTTGTTTTAATACTTTGGGGAGAATCAAGGACTCAGCCCAAAGTCTTAATTTTGTAACAATTCTATGGTCTTGTGTAACAAAACATTTGATTTAGATGGTTGAAGTACAGGAAAAAATCTTCAGAATGATGGGTGTTCCTAAGATGCGTTCATTCTGCCTATTTTGAAACAGCATAACTTAATAAGCTGTTAAAAGTAATAAGGACATCATATTTCTCACATGGTTGAGAAAGCAGAAAGAGCCCAGCAAGCTCTGACTTTATCACCTGAAGAAAGTTGCAACACATGTTCTTGGTGAGTAATCTTCATGCCCCTTTCCAGCAGCATTGACATGTAACAGTGTAATTCTCTCATTTCAAGAGTCCCTTAAACAACAACCAAAGAACAGTAGATGGAATCAAGAGAACTGGCCACTGAGTAAGGCATCCCATTGTAGAATTTCATTAAAAATATTATGCCCAAGGATTAATACAAAGATGGTGTTACCAAATCTGTCAGTGCAAATAAATACATAGAACTACTAATCAAGATACAGAACTAATAATAGTTGAAAGTAATAGCACAAAGCAAACAAAGAAAATTCACACAACTCTAAGAGATCTCCAGTCCTGAGCTTTATCTTGCTCTTGTAAAATCCTCAGAAGTAAAAAAAGTGTGCTGTTTTGTCTTTCCTGCAAGTCATTGGCTTCGAGTACCCTGCAGCCAAACACTGGTTCACAGATCCCTTAAAAATCCTTGGGAAAAGGAAATTCCTGTGGGTACCAGACAAACGAATGTCCAGCATATTACATGCACAGAGCAACTGCACTGAGCAAGCGCAGGCTGACACTGATACCCACAGCTCTGCTGACTTTAGATAACCATGTCCTTGCACACATCCTAAACCTGTACAAGGGCTTGAGCTTTTTCATGAAGCTGAAATGGGTTGTACCTGGCAAATTTTCACTGCTTTGGGTAGTAGCTTCATCTGAAATGTTTTATTAAGCATCTGTGCTTACCATTCCTTCTAACAAAAGGTGCAGCCATGGGTGGACACCAGCTCATTCAATTTGACCCAAGCCTCTCCAACTCTGAGTCTGCTATAAATCATTTGCAATACAAATAATCTATGGTTCAGTCAACCCTTTTGTCATTGCCCATCTACCATAACCGGTGGCCCACCCAGATTTCTGTTCCTAGATAGGCAACTGTTTCCAATGGCAAAGTTACAACATTATAAAGTACTGAATAACACATTTCACTTGTCTCGGGTGATTTATGACACTAATACTTTTGAATCCCTCTTCTCATAAATAGTGGAAATGGAAACTTCTTACTTTATTTTTCTACCAGATTTAACAACACTAATACGTTCAAAGAGTATCTGAACTGATAAATAAACTATTCAGAACAGCATGCATCTTTGGTTCAGACTACAAACCTTTAATTAAAGTAGAAAGAAGACAGTTAACTGTGTAGGTCCTGCCTGATTAGATATGGATATCTCTTAAAATAACTCTTATGATAAAACAAGGGCTATGTTATGGGAGGTTGGGAAGAGAAGACAGTGATCATTATCCACTGAGTAAGATTTCAAGGACATGCAAACCATCATTTTTTCCTGCAATACCAAATGCAAACAGAGCAATATTCTTTTTGACATATTAAATGGATATCTGAATGCTTTTTTCTACAGTCTAAAGCAGTGCTTCAGAGCTATACAAAAGCAAAGAGAAGGAGAAAGAGCACACAAGTAACCTGAGAAACCCAAGGATGGTTTGCCTTTGGCTGGATCCCCTCCATGCAGAAGGGAGCTCAGCAGTGTGTCCCACAGAAACACTCCTGAAACAACATACTGTCAGACGTAGACAAGAGCTGGCTCCATAACATCAATAAATGTTCCAAACACAATGAAGATCCAATCCTTATTCACTGTAAAAACATAAAATAAAAGACATTTCCTGCCCTAAAAAGGTCACCATTTAAGAAGACAAGACAGACAAAAGCTTGGGCAAGAATAATGTTTATGTTTCCCTAATACAGTTAGAAACTTCAGCAATAACTGATGGAATCCATTGTAGCCCTAAAACACTATTCCCATTACAGCCTACACCAGGTCAAAACTTTAAAGTAGCTTGCTTGGGTTTGGCATACAATACTTAAATATTGTGGTATACAACACTTAAATCACAACTGTTACCTACTGAATGTCTATTCATAGACTCAAACAGATTATGGCAGTGAAGTGAAGTTCATGTTGCCATTCTCAACAGTCATGACTGATTGAGCTAATTTAAAGTCAGCCCACATAAGTAAATCTAAGCTGCAATTACACCTCCAGACAGAAGTATACCTATTCTCAGTGACTTACCCAGTGTAGGAAATTAAGAGACTGCAATAAAGATAAGACCTGCAAAAGGATATTTGAGTCCCTACCCAGTGTCTCCCAAGTCTACCCTTACTCTCTGGGGCTTTTTTAGGTGTAAAAGTTGATTTCTATCTCAGTAAAATTCAGACTGCACTAATACCTCTGACTGCGGTGTATGGGATGTAGGAAGCACATGAAGTCAACAGCAGGACAACCTCCACTCCTTCCCTCAACACTCAAGACAGAAACAGTTTCATTGCCAAGAAAGCCATATAACACATGTATGAATGCCTGAATAATTTGGGTGCCTTGACCCATGTTAGACCCAGTTCTGGATTTATACGGCATTGAAATGGGAGGAGGGGAAGGACAACACAAATTAATTTAGGTTGTCAGTGATTGTTCTGTGCTTGGGCACTTGTACTCTTTATAGTTTGGTGCTACTTCTGGATATATTAAGTTAATAAACTCCATAAAAAGGCATGCCTTTTAAGAATAAGCTTCCTTAAAAAGAAATTAGATCTCATGGCAGCTTGTTGATTAAGCTTTTAGCTTTGTGGAACACCTGAGCAAACAATAGCAGCAAATTTTTGACACCAATATAAGCAATCTTCTCCAGAGTAGCTGCTGAACTATATTGGGTGATAAATTCCATCTCCCCAGTGATGGCAACAAAGGCATTTTCCTGCACACCACAAGGTGCGCTGTTCAGTGACAATCCTCTTTTGGTGACCCCCTGGCCTCCTCCCTAGCAGCACTGAAGCAGAAAACACACATTGTTTGAAATGTTGTTCTAAAGTAGCTCACCAATAGCCAACCAGAGCCATCTTGCAGAAATATCATCAGCTTTAACTATGTATACTACAGCCAACTATAAAACCAACTAATACTGGTTGCAACATTTTTCCCAGCAGGGGACTGGGAGTCAGTATCCCCCATCAGTTTTTTGACAGCTTGTGGGATGTGAATATGGCTGGACATCATGCTACCATTTTGCAGACCTGTGTGAAGGGAAGGAATTTAACATTTTACATGACTGCGCAATGCTCCACACTGGTGGCCAAAGGATTAAAGTATAGATTAAAATCTGATAAAGAATGAAAATACTTTTTTTTCAGGTTTTCTCATCTTTGGATTTTAGCAAATTCAAATTCTCTCTCTTTTTCCTTTTTTTTTTCTTTACTTTTCCTAATGTAAAACATTCATTTTTTTTTAAACCATACTTGGAAGATTTCTTAAATCATTAGATCTTCTTAAAATATGTGAGATGATATTTTTAAAGATATCCACAGTTCTTACTTCAATTAATTTCTTTCTAATATACATCCCACTGAGGTAAGTCACTAACAAAGCTTTACTTTTTCAGTCAAACTTTTATCAAAATCCTGCATTAAATCAACAGGAGAGAGGTCATCTACTAAACACGTGGTTCAAAGAATTCAGCACAGATACCTTCAGTCATATGCGTATAAAAAAAAGTTCTCCCAGAGGCAAGAGCCATCTTATTCCTTCTTTCCTTGATCAGAGAGCTCTGTCAGAGAGGACTTTAACCCCCTTTACAAACTCCCCAAGGAAGGGCATTAGGTCTTTGCATCTCAACTTCTCACCAGAACCACTTCTGATGTGCCATCGAAGTGAACTGAATACTATCTGCGCAGTTGGCCTGCAAATGGTGCCTCGCGAATATTATGCACATGGACAGCAGGGAAGGCAGCAATTGGATCGGGAGGCACAGGGGCTGTGTCGTGTCCTCTCTTTGTCTTTCCACAGGCACATGAATCGTAACACTGGCTTGTATTATAAAGGATCCTGTCAACTGTAGCAGAAATCTTCTTTCAGACATTTTTACAGGGAGGGAGGAAGGACCACGTCTAGGTGGCCTGAGACTAATTTAGATGGCAGACTGAGATCATTTAAAATCACAACTATATTTGATATTCAAGACCACTCCACAGATTTACTTTATTCAAGCAGCATCAATTTCAGCTGGAGTATAACAAATAGTGACCAGGCCACTGAAGATTTACATTCTTAGTTTTGAAGGCTATTATCCTTTGGACATATTGCACAGTCTGACTCAAATGAGTGATAGTAAACACAGACAATAAAGACCTCTATATTGATTTTGCAAAGCTGTTAGAAAGCACTAAAATCTGTGTTTTTCTAGAAATAAAAAGTGATTTAATAAGCAGTAACTTCAAGTAAATATGCTGCTGAGTACCTTAAATCATACCTGCATTCAATGAGTAGTTATGCACAGCTTTTCAGCTTCTTGTGAAGTCCCATGTGAAAGAGGAGAGTAGATATTCAACTGTCTCTGATGTAGGAGGATAAAAGATAAATACAGTAAACCCAAAGACTTTTCAGGTAGAATTTCCTTCAGTGGTTTCCAAACCATGTACAACTGAAGGAAAAGAGCAATTGGTAACAACCCATGTTTAGGTATGCAGCTGCAGTGACTTGACGCTTATGCTTCTTCACCTAAAAGGTAGTAAGTATAGTGTCCTCACTCCTCCGTTCTGGATGACTCATACTGAAGCAAGTTCTTCATTCAGACGTGATCCTCCGTGGCCTCTACGCTGTTCTGTAGATTTGTCAAAATCTGTCCCCTTCTATAATGAAACAATGCTGTGTGTTCATGATCATTCATGAGTGATGTTGGAAAGTTCAACCATACCTCTTGTGCTGGAAGAAAGCAGTCCTGTAAGGGTTGACGAATGAGGTACACAATACTGTACTGGGATGTTTACTGTTTGACCACACTGAAGCTTATGTGGCAGGTTTCGGAAATCGGTATGGGGATTTAGTTAAAAAGCACTGAGTTGCTGACATGCTCCTTAAGGAAAGTGAGGTGTGTCTTCCTCACTGGAGGTGGTGGCACAACATCAAATGCAAAAGGGGTGCATGTTTATAAAAATCAGGACTTTTTTTTATGTAGCTAGCCCAGTTGTTATTACACTACCTGTCTTTATCTATTCAAAATTGTGGCATTTACAGTGGCAAACATTAAAAATACAATACTCAATAGTGACCAATGTTCGTGCCCCACAGTATTCGGAGAGGACAGAAGCTCCTTCAGAGGGTCTGATGATTGGCAGCAATAACACTTTCATTTATACTGCTTCTTTGTGTGAATGTATCAGCTGGAGAAAGTCTTTGACTGGTGTTCTTGAGACTACAGACTCCAGAAGAGAAAAGCATGGTCATAAAAGGAGATTTGTTTTGCTGCACTGCCAATACGACCACTTTTTACTACAATGACTAAAATTGTTTATAGAAAAATAAATGCCATTCTCATTTCTTTGCGTGTGACAGATGTGAATTTCTTCTGTCTCTGAAGGCAAGGCTTTCCAGTGATTCCTCTTGGGATGGCACAAGGAAAAATCTTCCACTCTTTGCAATCTACTTTAGCTACAACCTGACCTCAAATTTTGATGAAAGAAGAGTGGTTTTCTGAGGCCCATTCCATGTTTGATTCCTCTGCTGAAATTGCTAGCCTTTCAGGCTGGCTTTTCCAAAGACATCTCTATGCTGTAGATTTTATAGGACTATTATTCTCTACTAACCTTTAGTTTGCTCTTGCTTGTTTGGTGGCTTTAGACTTTCTTGGGGTGTTAATAAACTCAGCGAAGATAACCCAAAGTAAATCATACCAGCATCAGCACCTGATATAGCAAGTGCTATAATTCAGGTGACCTGAAACGAGTCCAGAAAGCAAAAGGAACATGGTAGAGGTTATGTTGCCTATGCAGATGAGACAGATCTTTCAACAGCACTTGCCATGCATTTGGAGGAGGTTATAAGACAAGACCTGCTTTGGTGATTTAAGTCACTAGGACCACAAGTGTCACTGTGGAAGGGACTGCACCCAGCCTAACCTGTGAGGTTAGGGTGTAAGGGGATGTTTTTCATATTGCTCTTGAAAATAGCAAACTAGAAACACTGTTACAGCTACGCCTTACTTAGATCTGAGGATGTTATTTCTCAACTGGACAGGAGGGTTTGATAATACGTTTTTAAACGTTTTTAAATGTTTTACATACACTTTCAGTGTACTCACAAGAAGCCCTACTGCCAACCTTTTAAATCTCTGAACAAGAGGGAGAAATCAAAACACTTCAGTGGCAGTGAAAAAAGCTACTGCAAAAATTCAGTTCCACTAACGTCACTGTTACATACCTGTGCATCTTCAATAGTGAGATTTAAAAATTACCCTGATGAAAATAATCGGTTTCAATACACCACTTGTCCTAAAACTACTGAAAACAGAGTAAGTATAATTTAACAGTACCATTGCCAGTCTTCTGAGACAATTCCAGAATAATCTGAATATGTATCACAGAACTGAGCCGAAAATATTAAATATCCCAATAACTTGATCAGCCCATCCAGTATGGGTCTAGAAGGTCCTGCTTTGTCCCTCAGCCTAATGGAGAAGGAATGAGTTATTTGGGAGAAGTAAAAGGTTATGAGGAGGTGAGATGAAAGAATTCACTTCTGTGAAGTGCTGGGAGATGCGAAGCATCTCAAAGAAATGGAAAAGGGTGATCTATGAGAACCTTTTTGGTTTTGTTACAGGCCATCATATGTAGCAAACTTTGCATCATCCTCAGTGCAAGACAAACTCAAACCACAAGCAGAAGGCTCAACTGGTTGTTACACTAGGCATAAAACTTGGTTCCTCTATAGCTACCAGTTATTTTTTATACTATTAGAAATGACACAAAACTCTCAAAAAGAAAATACACTTTGTTTTTAAGCTACCTGTCTTTTCTTCAAGGTGTTTTTGAATCTCAGTAGGTAAAAAAAAAAAAACCAAACCACAAAAGCACAGCTCATACTCCCTATTGCATCAGCTATTTTTTAATTTCCATCTGGTATTACAAACATGTATAAAATTGCACTGAACATGAACTGCAGTCCAGTTCCTTCTAAAAACAACAGGAGTTTTCAACATTTGGTTAGCTTACAATTTTACATGAGCAGGCTTAAAGAACAGTACTTGACATAGGTTATATACCATTGTCCTGGGTTCAGCAGTAGCAGTCATGTTTCTCCTCCTTGGTAGCTGGTGCAGTGCAGTGTTTTGACTTTCGGCTAGGGAACAGAGCTGATAGAGATGTTTTGGTTTGGCCAAGGACTTTGTGAGCCTCATGCTCTGCCAGGGAGGAGGGGAAGCCGGGAGGAAGCAGAGACAGGACACCTGACCCAAACTGACCAAAGAGGTATTCCATACCACAGCACGTCATGCCCAGGATGTAACTGGGAGTGAGCCGGAAGGGCTGGGAGACTGCAGGGTTGGAGGAGATATCGGTCGGAGCTTGGTCGGGCTGGGGGGGGGCGAGTCATCGGTCGGCTGGTGGTGAGGTGTTGTACTCTCTTCCCTTGTTATTTCCTTTATCATTATTATCATTGGTGGTAGCAGTAGTGATTTGTGTTATACCTTAGTTACTAAACTGTTCTTATCTCAACCCGTGGGAGTTGCATTCTTTTCAATTCTCCTCTCCGTCCCTCCGGGAGCAGGGGGAGGGCAAGAAAGGGGGGGGGAAGTGAGCGAACGAATTACCTGACTGGGTTTAAACTACGACAACCATCTAAATTTAAAGGTCGTCTGTAGTAAATTACTGCAGTCCTGCCAGTCAGTGATATCAATTTAGGCTATTGGATAATAGAGCCTTTAATATTCTTAATAGTACAAGTTGATTAAAACTGACCTGCAGTCATCTGATTTTAATTTTGCTGTTTTCAAATCACTCTAACTTTGCTCTGATATGCATAATATGAATGAGATGGGTCCCAACAGTATCACACGCTGCTGCTTCTTGGGGTACCAATGCATTGTCAATGCTGCTGTTGGTTAAGATATTTGTGGTTTTCTTATCTTGAGGTCAGGTAAATTCCAGGTGTACTGCTGTAGTCCCACTTCAGAAACAGGACCCCTTGTTTCCATACACATGCCTTATGAGGCCAAGGCTTCTGCTGTTACCAGATCATATTAATTCTGTAATAATCTTGCTATTCTGCTTTATCTATCAGTATTTGAAAAACCTAACCTAACTGGTGTGCCTTAACTGAACGTGACCATTTCTGTACACCACAATCATCAACAGAGAAGCAGCAGAACTATTACTCTAATCTTGAACTATGATATTATGTCATAATATTTGTAACATCATGAGTATAATAAGCAACACAAGAGCTATTTGCCACTTGCATTTTCTTATAAATATTACTTCCGCTTAAACTCAGAAATAGTGCAGTTGAAAACCAAAACCTTAGTACAAATAGTTCAAAAGCCTTTAATTCTTCACACACAGTCCCAAGCGCAATGCAAAACAGTAATTTGCCCTGCTTTATCATATTTTATTTTAATTCCCTCAGGCATTTCTTAAAAAACCACAGCCTGTACCTGGAATCCTACTTTACTCCTCTGCAATGACTTAGGAAAACTAACCTTTTAGTAACTATATTTAAGTGTCATACAATCTGCATAATCATAGGCTTAGCCAACAGACTGCCACTGGACAAATTAAATTTTACTAGAGTTCAGTTCTGCTTAGAAAAAAGTGTTACATTTCACAGAAGCCACATGAAGATTCTTGTTTAAAAGAAAAATATCAGGATAGGTTTTCATGGTAGTAACCACTGGTGAGTTTTCCCAGAAGTTACTAAAATGGTGCCAGTTACTTCATCACAGAATTTAGCCCAGAATTTCTAATTATTATGGTAACTGTTGGGTAGCATTAAGTAACTCTTTTGCTAACCAAATTTATTCTCATGAACCCTCTGCAGGTTAAGTCTGGTTAAGTGTAAAATTTAATTATTGGAAAAAGTTTAGAGTGTCAACTGATGTCGTATTTTGGAGGCCAGGTCTGGGACATAATACTGGAGTTTTGTCTCAAAATGAACAGAAAAATCTTCAACTTCTTTTGAAAGTTGGTTACATGGGCTTTCAGAACAGATTGAAGAAATGAAAATACATTCTTTTGGTTCCCTCTGCCCCCCAGCTTCTGAGGGAAACAACTGAGCTTTATGATAACAGCTAACTTCTCAGAGTCTGCAGGATAGGGTTTTGTTTTGGTTTCCTTTGCTTATTCCACAGAGAGCACACTTCTTTCCCAACACTTCCTCAATTTGAGCATCTGTCTGTTGACAGAATTGGCTGCATTTTATAGCTCATGCCAGAGGAGCTCCATTTAGAAGGGTGTATCACCCTAATGCCATAACTTTATTTTTGCTTTGTGGAAGAAGGGCAAGAGTAACAATTATGTTCTCTCCTTCTGGGTCTCGATATACAAGCCCTCATTCTGAACAATAAACAATCACAGATAGCAGACACCTATGATTTACTAAAGTTAAACCAAATTTGAGACATGGTAGTATATGCCTGCTAGAACTCATGCCAGTCTTTGTAAGGCTAGGCGCTGTCTCTGGGGAACTGTATTTTGTCTGCTTGGCAAGAATTTGACCCTATTAATAGAGGAAGGGATAAATGTAAATACAATACGATTATTTCTTTCTTTCTCTGGATTCAGAAGTTCATCTGTGATAAATCATAATTCAACACTCAAATAGGCTGGTGGGTGAGAAACCCTGCAGTAAGTAAGCTTCCTTTAAAAATGAAGAAGAGATCCTACTCTTCTGTTATCAGACATACCCTTTGAGATACGTTTAGTGAAGCCAGAGTGGTTTTCAGTATGCAAGCAATCAGTACTGAAGAGTTCTTGCAGTTTTGCATTCTGACAGTTTTGCATAAGTCAGAATTACATTTTTTACTGCATTTACTACAAATTCTGAGAAGGAAAGGTAGGCTTTGGGTTTGTGATACAGTAACAAATGGTGATCATTTAGTTTTTAGTGGCTGTGAGAGCAGCAACTTACAAGGAGAATCTTCTGAAAGGAAGTAATTTTCTCTTCAAGCAAGAACCTGCTGTCCCAGAGGCAGACAGCACCCTAGCCAAAACCCAGGACTGTGCTAAAATAGCCGTACCTGGCCCTTGCTCACAGCTGGTTTGCAGCCAGCAAACTTAGAGTGTGGGTTTAGCACTCTCCGTCTGTCTGCAACTATGTATAGATATACCCCGAGGCTTCCTGGAAGCAGCTTCCAGCTTCCACAATTTTCAAATCTTCAAAATGCCTATGGGATACTTTTAGCAATGATATTTAGCTACTCTTTCTGAGCTAAGGAATAAAAATGCATAGCAGTGGTCCATTCTTATTCCTCTTACTTTCTACACCGTTCTGGGAACCTCTGTCAAACACTTGGTGTTTACAGCACTGAGCTTCCCCCATACACACACTTCACAAGTCTCATTAAGTGAGATACAGGGTCATTTTGCAACTCTCAAAGGAGCCATAAAGAATGGAAGGAGCTCATGGCATCGTGCAGGGTATTTTGTGGAACAGGGAGGTGAAAAGCAGATCATAATAAAGGACGCCTGGAAACCAAAATATGAAGAAAATGAATGTCAAATTAGTTAAGTGTTAGTATGTCATTCAGCAAATTCTAGCACACACCTTAGCCAGCGTTAGTGGTTTTACAAAAAGCTTGTACAACACAGTATTTGTAAGAGAACAAGTGAGATATCTTGTCCCTTCCGAGGAGCTGCAGAACCCCCTGGCTCTGTCCTGCCAGCCACCTCCTGCACACCTCAGCTGCACCATCTGGGGAGACAAACCTGAAAAGCATTTAAAAAAGGTCAAAACTGCAAACACCGAGGAAACAAATCCTTGATTTCTCTTTGGTGATCTACGTCCAGCACCAAACACTGGGAAGCACTTTTCTACTCAAACACACTCTTCTTTGATGATGACAGGATTTGAGATTTAGTAATTACTCCATTCAAAGAACAAAGGATAACCATTCAGTAATTCTATGATTCTAATGTAGAATTACGGATTCCAATGTAGAATCTCGGAGTGTAGAAAGTGCCTGCACTGGGCTTGTGAGGGAATGGTGCACAATGGGCAGGGCTGCACTTGGTGCTCTCTGTGGAGGTCCTCCTGCAGCAGGTGGCTGAGCTGCGGGATACTGTCAATAGGCTGCAAGATGTCCGGGAAGCTGAGAGGAAGCAGGAATGCTTGCTCCTGGCCCAAACTGTGCAGGGGCCTCGAGCTTCCCCTCTAGTTCATGGAGGAATGAAGGGGGCCGTTAACCTGGGAAGCTGGGAATTAGTGACAAAAAAAAAAAAAAACACGACAAAAAGAGGAGGAAAAGGACAACCAAAAGCAAGGGGCTTCCCCCTAAATCTGTTGCCCCCATGCAGAACCGCTTTGCTGTCCTGCATGGGGCTAATGAGGAAACGCACTCAAGCCAGAAACAGCCGGCTGATGCCTGGTAAAGAAGATCTCTACTGGTGCTGCTAGGAAAAAGCAGCGGGTCGTAGTAGTAGGGGATTCTACACTGCAAGGGACAGAAGCACTCGTCTGCCAGCCTGACCCCGTCTCAAGGGAGGTGTGTTGCCTACCGGGGGCACAGATCAGGGATGTGGC
Organism: Pezoporus flaviventris; assembly: GCF_033815535.1. Taxonomy (NCBI): domain Eukaryota; kingdom Metazoa; phylum Chordata; class Aves; order Psittaciformes; family Psittacidae; genus Pezoporus; species Pezoporus flaviventris. The sequence goes on along the minus strand of NW_026892585.1, from coordinate 16,662,223 downwards.
AGAGAGGCTGCCTGCTCTAGTTAGTCCCACGGACTAATACCCACTTCTGGTGATACATGTGGGTGCTAGGGATATAGGTAGTAGTAGCCTGGGGAACATAAAGAAGGACTACAGAGCCCTGGGGGAGGTGGTTAAGGGCTCTGGAGCTCAGATGTCTTTTCATCAATTCTCCAGAATACAGGGGAGGACCTAAAAAAAGCAAGGAGGATTAGCCAGGTTAATAAATGGTTAAAAGGGTGGTGTCATAGCCAGGGGTTTGGGTGTCTTGAACACAGGACCCAAGTTTGTAGGCCAGGTCTAGTGGGGGCTGGTGGAGCTGGTGATAAAGAGCAGTTTTGGTAGGAGGCTTGCCAGACTGGTCAAGGAGGCTTTAAACTAGATGTGTTGGGGGAGGGGGGCATCATTCCATCCCAACACACCCAGTCAGTTGCCAGCACCTATAATAAATGTTCGGAGCAATGTAGAGATATCCCAGCCACTCCAGCCAATGAGCCAGCTTCATTTGGAGCTCGGCTCAGATGCCTCTATACAAATGCCTGTAGCATGGGGAACAAAGAAGAGGAATTAGAGATGTGTGCACGTCTACAGGGGTATGATATAATAGGCATCACAGAAACATGGTGGGATGGCTCCTATGACTGGAGGGTTGGAATGGCAGGTTACAGGATCTTTAGGAAAGACAGGCCTGGCAGGCGGGGAGGGGGAGTTGCCCTTTATGTTAGGGATAGGCTGGAGAGTATGGAACTCTGTCTGGGGACAGGTGAGCAGTCCACAGAGAGTTTGTGGGTCAGGGTTAAAGGGAATATAGCTATGGGAGACATTACTGTGGGGATCTGTTACAGACCGCCTGGTCAAGAGAACCTGTGGATGAAGCACTCCATAGACAGATAGGAAAAGCCTCACGCTCACAGGCCCTTGTTCTCATGGGTGACTTCAACCACCCTGACATCTGTTGGAAGGACGGTACAGCCCGGCACAAGCAATCCAGGAGGCTCCTCGATTGTGTGGAAGACAACTTCCTTCTGCAAGTCATAGAGGAGCCGACAAGGAGAGGTGCCATGCTTGACCTCGTGCTCACCAACAGGGAAGGGCTGGTTGGAAATGCGACGCTCCAGGGCAGCCTTGGATGCAGCGATCACGAGTTGCTCGAATTTGAGATCCTCAGGACAGTGAGAAGAACCTGCAGCAAACTCACTGCTCTGAACCTCAAAAGAACAGGCTTTGGCCTCTTCAGGAACCTGCTTAGTAAGGTTCCATGGGATATAGCCCTAGAGTGCAGGGGGACCCAAGACTCTTGGTTGATATTCAAGGATCACCTGCTGCAAGCTCAGGAGTGTTCCATCCCAACCAGAAGGAAGTGCAGCAGGAGGGCCAGGAGACCTCCTTGGATGGATAAGGAGCTCCTGAGGAAAATTCAAATGAAAAAAGAGGCTTATAATAGGTGGAAGCAAGGACAGGCAAGCTGGGAAGAGTACAGGGATGTTGTCTGGGAAGCTAGGGACCAGGTTAGGAAAGCTAAGGCCCAGGTAGAATTAAACTTGGCTAGGGATGTTAAGGATAACAGGAAGGGATTCTACCGGTACATAGAAAATAAAAGACTAGGGACAATGTAGGCCCCCTCAGGAAGCTCTCAGGAGAACTGGCTACACAGGATTTGGAGAAGGCTGAGGTTCTGAATGACTTCTCTGCCTCAGTCTTCACTGGCAAAGGCTCTGACCAAACCACCCAAGTCTTGGAAGGCAGACACAGGAACTGTGAGAATGAAGACCCTGCACCCACTGTAGGAGAGGATCTGGTTCGAGACCATCTTAAAAAATCTGAACGTGCACAAGTCCATGGGTCCTGATGAAATCCATCCGCGGGTCCTGAAGGAGCTGGCGAATGAAGTTGCTAAGCCACTGTCCATCATATTTGAGAAATCATGGCAGTCAGGTGAATTTCCTGATGACTGGAAAAAGGGAACTATAACCCCCATTTTCAAGAAGGGGAAAATGGATGACCCGGGGAATTACAGACCAGTCAGTCTCACCTCTGTGCCTGGCAAAATCTTGGAGCAGATTCTCCTGGAAGGCATGCTAAGGCACATGAAAAACAACAGTGTGCTTGGTGACAGCCAGCATGGCTTCACTAAGGGGAAATCCTGCCTGACCAATTTGGTGGCCTTCTATGATGGGGCTACAGAACTGATGGACAGGGGTAGAACAGCTTATGTCATCTACCTGGACTTGTGTAAAGCGTTCAACACTGTCCCACACAACATCCTTGTCTCTAAATTGGAGAGACATCAATTTGATGGATGCACCACTCTGTGGATAAAGAACTGGCTGGATGGCTGCACACAAAGAGTTGTGGTCAATGACTCAATGTCCAGCTGGAGACCAGTAACGAGTGGTGTCCCTCAGGGATCAGTGTTGGGACCGGTCTTGTTCAACATCTTTGTTACTGACATGGACAGTGGGATTGAGTGCGCCCTCAGCAAGTTTGCCGATGACACCAAGCTGTGTGGTTCCGTTGATAGGCTGGAGGGAAGGAATGCCATCCAGAGGGACCTTGACATGCTTGTGAGGTGGGCTGATGCCAACCTCATGAGGTTTAACCATGCCAAGTGCAAGGTCCTACACCTGGGTCAGAGCAATCCCAGGCACAGCTACAGGTTGGGCAGAGAAGAGATTCAGAGCAGCCCTGTGGAGAAGGACTTGAGGGTGTTGGTTGATGAGAAAATGAACATGAGCTGGCTTCAGTGTGCGCTCACAGCCCAGAAAGCCAACCGTATCCTGGGCTGCATCCAAAGGAGCATGACCAGCAGGTCGAAGGAGGTGATCCTGCCCCTCTACTCTGCTCTCGTGAGACCTCACCTGGAGTATTGTGTGCAGTTCTGGTGTCCTCAACATAAAAAGGACATGGAACTGTTGGAACAAGTCCAGAGGAGGGCCACGAGGATGATCAGGGGATTGGAGCACTTCCCATGTGAAGACAGGCTGAGAAAGTTGGGGCTGTTCAGCCTGGAGAAGAGAAGGCTGCGTGGAGACCTCGTAGCAGCCTTCCAGTATCTGAATGGGGGGCCTATAGGGATGCTGGGGAGGAACTCTTCATTAGGGACTGTAGTGATAGGACAAGGAGTAACGGGTTTAGATTGGATATAAGGCAGAAATTCTTCCCTGTTAGGGTGGTGAGGCACTGGAATGGGTTGCCCAGGGAAGCTGTGAATGCTCCATCCCTGGCAGTGTTCAAGACCAGGTTGGACGAAACCTTGGGTGACATGGTTTAGTGTGAGGTGTCCCTGCTCATGGCAGGGGGTTTGGATCTAGATGATCTTAAGGTCCTTTCCAATCCTAACTATTCTATGATTCTATAATGGGAAAGAAGATAATTCTTCCCCTTTACCACTGATACAAGAAGCATCCCTAATCACATGATACAATCACACACCACAAAGTCCTCCTGCTATTCTCCTGCAGTTTCATTCACCAAGATGAATGCAAAGCACCCTTAAAAAGCATTTTTTTTACCAAAGAGTCCTATTGATATCAATAATGTTAATGCGTAAGATACCAGGTTTAGTGTAACGCAGGCTAGGAGATCATTACACCTATTTCTCAGTTAAAGGCTCTATTTCCAATATAAAACATTAGGACTGCTGTCTATATGCCATGCATCTATCTCTAACACACACACACCCCCCCCCCCCCGTTCATCTCTCTCAGAACTGTACCCATCAGAACTCATTTGCCACCCTCAAAAGAGATGAGTCAGCTGAGAAACACCTTTAAAATCGACTTGAAACAGAGAAATTCTAGAATTAGGAGAAAGGACTTCCCTTTCAGACTGTCAGAACAACTGGGAAAATTCCTAAGAGAACTGTATTGTTCATGACACTGGATGTCTTTCCAGGGCTGCAACTAATTCCCATCTTCACTTAACACCAAAAATGGATTTCAGAATTACTCAGAGTAGGAAAATACATTGCAAGGTGAAACTTGACTCATGAGCTCATCCCACATTTAGAGAACAGGAAATATAAAATAGACAAGAAGTCTCTGAAAAATGCAAAGTAAAAGTGGAAAGATCAAAAAGGAAGCCACAAGAGGGCAGATGGACTACATAATGAAATGATTATATGCAGAAGGAAAAAAAGAGATGGTGTCCTTCTCTTAAGAGAAACCTCATCTTGGAAAACAAGTATTTTATGCAAAAGACAAGAAGTTAGGAGCACGAAGGGAATTCTACTTTTCCATTTAAGGACTGTGGAATTTTTAGTAGCTGAACAACGTTATATCAATGGTTATGGAGATCTGGAGGTCCTCCAGTTATCCATTGGAATGACTGACATATACACCTTTGCTCCCACGCACTTTAGCCTCTCTGGAGGGACTGGCGAGCAAAGCGACAATTAAATCCTTGGTCTTGTGACAGAGACTTTTAAATACTCACCAGCAATGAAATCAGAGCTCAAATGATAGGCCAAGTCTTTATTCACATAGAAAGTCACAGAAACCTACCCATTTGGAAGGAGACCAATTAGGAAAAGGATTATTTGCAGGAATAAGACATACATGGCTGGGACCATATGCTTACAGGACTTCCTTCACTTATGGATAACACCATGGTCTTCTGGCAGGCCACGTTAAAGTGCTTCCTTACATACACTAGGTGGCATCCCCCTGTATTTACCCCTAGAGGGCTAGTCAGCCCTCAGGAAGTTATCAGTATGTTTTTGCTTTCCTTAATGTGCTTGCACTCTGGATCAGGTCTTTTCAGATTCTGAATTCTCTAGGGGACACTCAGCTTTGGGGCACAGCAGCTGGGATCGTGCCAGTTCCCACCAGCGCTTTGCTCAGGGAAATGGTCTGGACCCAGAGCTTTCCTGCTAAGGCAATCTGGCAATTCTGAAGCTTCTTTAAGAAACATACAAACAGTGTTGCCAAACTGGGGGTACTATGATGTGAAGAATAAAGAGCAGGCCCAGTTTATAAACTGAAAGATGTAGTTTAAATGCCTGCTCAGCTATTTCCAGTGTCCTTGACTGGAAAAGTCTAAACTGCCAGCTGCCACTTGTATGAAATGCAGATTTTTCCTCTTTTATTAAATATGGCTGTGTTCTCCACATTAAAACATTACAAAAAGGACCAAATCACATTTCCTATCTGCTATGTAGGTTATTGTGAATGTATTTGAGTAATCTGTAAAACATCTGATTATCTGATTTTAAAGGTTATTTTTCTTTTTAATGTTCACTCTGCTGTCTTTTTTATTCTTATACTCATTCCCCTTTTAATCTTAAAGACATACAATAAAAAAGAAACACATGCCTATGCTAAAGCTTTGGCCCAAGTTCTGCTTCAATTCACAAGAGTTTTCTGCTGACTTCGGAGGGAAGAGATCAGATTCCAAAAGAGAAAACAATGTTTAAGAAAGAAACAGATTAAACCCCGCATTTCTTGACATCAGCTCACATTGCTACACAGATGATAATGTGAAGGTCGTGTGCTCTGAACTATACAAATACTCTCAGCATGGCACAGTTTATGGCAGCAACTGTGCTAATATCAAAATCTGCAGACAAATTATTTGGAACAGCTTGTACAAGGTGTAAAACCAGGAATTATCCTCATTAGGAATGTGTGGTGTCTGTTACATATCTAGATCTAAAAATGAGATTGCAAACACCATAGGAGCAGAAGGCTGGGTTCTTCTTTGGCTTATAATGTTCTGAATTAACAGCTTTCATTTTCGTTAGGTTTACACTGGCTTAACCAAGAGTCAACATCAACACAGAAAATTTCAGAATGTAGCACAGCTTAGTTCTTTATAAAAAGATGTTTATGTGGTGTATTCCTAATGTCATATACAAAAAAAACCAGCAACTGATCGAATGCAGGCTTTACATCACAGGTAGAGGACCTGAGACTCTTCAGCTCTTAGCTGCTTGCTCCAATCTAGCCTAGCTAAGTATGATCAAACACTTACCAGCCCACAGTTATGTCATGATCTCCATCAAAGGAGCTTGTTGTTAGCTCAGCTAATGGGTATTTGACAAAAATACCACCACACCTAACATTTTTATTGTTAAGTTTCAGGTTTGCACTTTCAACCTTAGAGATAGCCTCCTCAGAGAAGACTTGAGATATATGCATGGGGTAACACAGAAATCCCTGGTCTACTGATTTCCATGTTCATATGATCCATGCCAGAGGATCTGAAATTTTAGGGACTATCACAGTGGCATGTCTGAAGGAACTGAGGAAAAAAGGAAGCTTAAATAATCATATATATTCCAGGGCAATGGAAGAGCTAAGGAATCTGAGACAGTCAAGCTTGCCTCAGTGCTAGCAGGACAAAAGCAAGAGATACTTGGGATGCTGTTCCTCATACCTTGCCGACACAATTTTTCCACAGAGCCCTCAGGAATCACAGCTGCTCCCACACAGAGCACTTCCCAAGTGGGAAGGATCCACACAGATATCTTTCTCTATCAAGCAGTAGAGAAAAACCATCGTAACTTCTGATCCTCCATCCAAAGCCGAGGGAAAAGGAAAGCTGGGGAGAAGATTGGCAAATTGTCACTTAGCTGATCATACATGACTTAGTTCAGGAAACAAACTAAGATTCGGAACCATTCCAAGTTATGGGATATCACTGGAGTGGTAAAGGTAGTTCACTAATTGAACAGCTACACTGGGTATCTTTTTCTTTCTTTTATTTTTTCCTGGAGGGCTCTGACAAACAAGTTTATACACAACCTGAATACTCTGTTTCAAATTCCCGCTTTCAGTTGTTCAGAATTCTGCTGCAGTCAAAACAATGTTAATTAAGTTAAGTTGCCTGTGTAAGAAATACTAAAAATGTCAGAAGTAACTCTGACCCTCTATGCATAGCAGAAAACAGGCTATCACATAATATTTTTTTCTGTAATTCATTTATTGCATTGGGCAAACAGTAAGCTATTCTTTCTAAGGCACTGGACAAGTTCTAGGAGATCTGTTTCTCCCCCCAGTTCTGCCCCAAAGATGCTATATGAAATATCATCATAAAGGTGCTATGTTCTAATCAAAGGACCACCTAAACTTCTTGAAAAAATCCTGGGGTCATCCTTTGCAGCACTTTCATGATGGTTTCATGTAAGTAAATGGCTAAACATTCAAACTTTGGTTTTGGCCATCTTGCTTGCTTTGTTTTATGTACAGGAATATGGGATGAATAGTTTTGGAAGCCTTATAGTCCATCAGTAGTCACAGACCATGAGTTAAAAAGCATGGTGTTTAGGATTGACTTAAGCCTTAATTTTGACATTTACTTAATGAGGCAAATTTGACTTTGAAAGCTTGACATTTTAATGTTTCTTTGTATGTTGTCCAGGGATTTGCCTACAACGTTTGTAGGTAACTGGGCTTGACCCCAAAACACTGTCTCTAGCTGTTTCACCTCTGAAGCAATCAGGACAGCCATTTCCTCCAAATTCTTATATATACATAGAATTAGTTTGTCTTTGTGCAGTAAGGTAACTATTTGTAATGAAAATAAAATTGCTGCTTTCCTATTGTTTCCTATCATTTCCTATATTCCTGTCAACTGATTTCCCCCCCCCTTTTTTTTTTAATCTGATACAACTAGAGAAGACTTTTTTCAAGGCAGAGGTGAGACAAGAATGAATCACTGAATGATTCCACATTGCCTCTGACTTCAAGACTCCTCCAAGTCCCTCATTCATGAGGTGAAGAAATCATGCTCTAGGGGATGGATTGTATCCCTTGAAATCTTGCTGTAGGGGGTAGATTGTATCCTTTGACCCACTGATCATAGAAAATCCTTCCATCTCAGAGATTTTTGTAATTACAGAGGAAGAATCCAGGCAAGATCATGCTGATCATTGTTATGCAATTTGTAGTGCAATCAACCACATATTCAGCTATACCTCTTGAGCCCCACACAACTTACACACAAAAGCCCTCAGGTAATGGTCATGGGACATACCACCTTCTCCCTCAGCATCCTTGAATTTAAATACTCATTCCCCTGTGAATCAATACAAGTATTTTGTCTCTATGAATCCAATCTTATCTTTTATATACAAAGCTGTAGCAAATAGCTGTGTGACTATCAGAAGACTTATCTATCTCAGGCTGGAAGTGTTACAACAATTTATAACAACCTTTCTTACCCAGAATGTTAAAAGTGGTCTTTTTCTGTCACATAACGTACGAAAAAACATCTTTAAGAATCAAAAAAATGCTACAAAACACATTATGCTTCTTTAAAAGTTCATGAATTATTACTCACATTGAGTTGTGAATCAAAGTGAAAATTGGAATTAAAGTGCATGATCTCTCATGTCGGACAGCTTATATTCTCAAAGTATGAATAAAAGAAAAAGTAAGATGATGCAGTGCTTTCCTACCACTCCAAAGAAGATTCCAGCAGATCTAGAGTCAGAACCAAATTAAATTTAATTCTGTTTGTGTGTACCTAGTTTAGCAATTTTTCTGCAGAAACTTTCTTTTCAGATTTCTATTTCATATGTAACCTTCTTTTTAGAAGTTACAGTGAGGCATACACCAAATAAAAAATATACTGTGCAGTGAATACTGAATATACTATCTTGTTGATCTTGTAACTTGGTTATTTTTGTAAGTAATTTCCTATCACATATATGCAATCCATCTCCAAGAATAACGTGGGACACCTAATTGTACAAACCATTTACAGAAGACAATGAGGTCTTGGTTACGTATCCATGAGGTGGATTTTGTAAACACATATAAAAAAATAAAGCTTCAATTAATAAACCTGTATTTCAAGAAAGCAATGCAGAGAGAATAAAGTTAGCATTTACTTGTGGGTGTTAACGTGTTAAGTACCAGAAGTGAGGTATAATTTACTAATCAGAGTCAAGCCATAACAGCAAGCTTACTTTATTAATTTGGTGCTTTCTGTTCCATCTAGGAGATATGATAGTTGTAGAAGCCAAAACAGAGACTTAATACACAAAGTTTTGAACTCTCTAACATATTCAGCAGACAGGACAAAATTCTGCAGAGATTAAACTGTTCCCATAAAGAAGGTTCAGGCATGCTGTCAAGGCAGCCAGTTTAGCAAGTTTAGTGCAACAGCTGCCCTGTAAATAGAAGACAATATTTTCCAGGGATTTGATATCTTCACCAGCACTTGTCAAGATGGACTAAAGCCCACCGAAAAGCAGTCCTCTGTACCAGTGAAATATTTTTCTGCTCTGGACTATATATATTTAATTATCCAGACAAGTTTGAGTTTGCAATACCCTCTGCTGTCTTTGATAAATCCACTGAATTAATGGTGTTCTTGTACTATGTGCTGTTGACCCTCCAGCATTGAGTATGCTTAAGTTATCTGACATGCATAGATGACATTAGTCCACTTTCCTGAACTATTCTTTTCACCTTTCTTGCAGCAGACATGGACTGCCTTTTTCAGTAGTAAAGCTGCAGTCATTTTTAAGTGAAGATTAAGTTTACTATATGCAGTTCATTTGTAAATCCACAAAGCAGCAATGAAATGCTTCACTGAAAAATTTATGAATTTATGGACCAGCAAAACCCCAGGCACAAAAATGGAGCTGCATTCATCTTCACAAAAAAATAGAGAAGAAGAAGAAAAAAAGCAAAATAAGAAACTTAAGACCCTAAGAATCTAAAACGTATCCTAGCATCCTAGCATAGAGGCTTAAAGCTCCCATAGGCCTTGAATGCTCTGAAAAAGTTATATAACTTATTTACAGTAAATTACGTTTTTGTTTCAGTCATGTTGTCATTCCTAGATGAAGGAGATAAAAGGTACTGCTTAATAAAATCCAGCATAGCTGTTTGGTAAATACTGAAGATCATGAGGCCTTACACAATGCATTTATAGTCCAGCTTCTATATTACAGAATCTCATTCAAAAATAAATATTCCACAAGACATAATCTTAACTCCTTTAGAAAACCTACCAGGATTTTAGTTTTAACTGCTACTTGCAGTGAAAATATAAAAGGCAAGAAACTGCTTACAGAATGTTCAAACTGATATTCTTAGGCCATATTGCAACCCAAACTCCCATGGTTTCCAGGGGCTACAGCATGAACAACGCTTCTGGAATGTGAAGTATACTGAATGTACTATTTCAGACATCTCAAATAAAATTCCATAGGCCAGCTTTTCAATTGGAAGGAAAAAAAGATTTTTTTCTGTAGGAAAAAGGGACTTGATGAAAGAACCCTTGCCCATGTAACTTAAAGGATGCCATCACCTGTCTCAGTAACAGACTGATAAAAGTTACTTTAGTAGTTGCAACCCGTAACAGGACTTCTGAAAATAATAACCAGACTTTTAAAAATAATAACCCCATGCTGCATGTTGTAAACTCTTTTTTTCCCTGGATCATCTTTACTGTACAGAGAAGAATCACAATCTTCTTTGCTGGTTTTGAGATTTTAAAAAACTTTTCAGGAGGAGAGGAGATGGGTAGAACCGACTAATATTCAGTCTGGGAATTTGCTTAGAGCAATTAAATTAAATTAAAACCACAAAATCACAGAATAATTTAGGTGAGAAGGGATCTCTCCTAGCCCAATTCCCTCAAAAGGACAGGTTTCTCACAGCCTTGTCATGCCAAGTTCGGGCTCTCTCCAAGGATGGAGATTCCTGTCACTGTACACCAGTCAGCATGGTCTGTCGCTGCTCTGCAACCTCTCTCCTACTAGGTACGTTACGGGAGTAGCAAAATCCCCTCTTAGCTTTCTCTTCCACAAGCTGAAGAAAGTGTCTTCTTGTACATCACATGAACCATTCGTTGATCATCTTGGCTGCGCTTCACTGGACCCTCTACAGTATGTCAATGTCCTTATACTGGAGAGCCCAATACTCACAAATAACAAGTGAAGGTTCTTATGTATTCTATACCATATATGTGCTACATATGCATACATATGCAACAGGGGGTGAGAGAAGGCAAATATACTTTGCATTCCAAAATAGTATTGTCTTTTCATTAGACTTTCAATTTTAGGCCCTCATTACTTTAATTATTTTAACTGAAAATTTAAATGCAATTACATTTAATTGCCATATAAATAATGTACTGTATCTGAGGTAAAAAAAAAAGAAGTCAGTATCTGTGGGTCTTAAAATGCAGGCACGTCTAATTCTGAGTGAAAAATTATACATGCCGTAGCTGCCTTTCCCTGTTGAAGGCAGAAAGGTAGAAGCCAAACTCTGGAAATGCTCAAATTATTTAAAAAAACAGTAAGTGTTTGGGAAATTAGCATTACCTACACCATTATGCAGGAAAGCACGCACAGTGAGTATTTATACAGTCACAACACATAACAAACGAAACCAAAAAACCACCGATGTTCAGTCATGTGGGCTGGCAGCGACAAGCTAGAGTATTCCCCTGCAGAGAGAAGGCCCTTTCTGAAGTTTACTTCCTTCTAAGATAGGATGGCTTCTTGCCCCTGCAGGCAGCAGATGAGGTTTCCCAAAGAGCTTGCTTCCAATTTTGTGGTTAATATACTTCCAAGAATTATTATCCCAACTGTGAGGGAGAAATTTTTTCTTAAGTGATTTAAATTACCTAGTGCAAAAATGGTGAGGACAGTCTTATTCTGGTCCAGCCTGGGCTTAGTTCAGTTTGTGTTACATCAACTCTTCAACCAACTGGAGACCAAACCATTCCTAAGCCAGATAAAGTGCCTTTGTGGAGGTTTGCAACTGCATGATCTAAGCAGAACAATTTGGGGTGGATATAATACGGCAGCCTAAGTTTTTGTGAAGATTTACATAGTGGAATAAAAATAGAAATGATTGGGGGGGTGAATTATGGGGGAAGTGTTTTGCTGCCATTTTTCTTTTTCTTTCTTTTCTTTGCTATTATCATTCAGCTTAGCAAATGAATCAGAACACACCTTACACTGCCTTTTTGAAAAAGTCAAGTATCTCTGAGAGATTTTATTTGAACAGACATCTTTTTTAATTTCTTCTTTATCATCCATGCATCACTTACAGTGATTTAAATGGGGCCAGAATAATATTGCAGGTATTTGCAGAGGTGCTTTGTTGGGATAGAAATATAAGCATTTTTTACAGGCAGAATTCTGGTTTCTATATGTGTTCATTATTTTACTTCTCTAATGCCTTTTTCTCATTCTGATAATACTAGTAATCCAGCCTCCATTAATTTTACAAGCAAAATACTTCTAAAGGATATTACACCTTGCCTGGGTACTTATTCACGCCTGCTCTTGCTCAGTGATTATACAAAGATTGATTGTACAAAGAAGTTGCATTGGCTTGAGTTAAGTGGGGTTTTTTTTAAAAAAAAAACAAACCCAAACCAGCACAATGTATTTAGGTCAGTACAAATTCCTAGCTGGAAACTTTTAGATAATCTTAAATCTTTAGCTATATAAATTTTCAATACTTCACAAAGCAGTGTCCACAAAAAAAAAAAAAAATTGTGCTGAAATAACACGCTAATTTTAAGAAACCCCGTTGCATTTTTAAGTTAAATCAGCCCTGGCAAATGCCCCCCAGCTAACTTTATTTTCAGAGAAGGAAGCATTATCTTTGGAAGGAAGCATCTCTTCCCCCTACTAAAGTTGTACAACTGTAACCAATTGCTTCATGAGCATGCAACCTGATTACATTTCTTTTGTTTGAGATGGAGTTGAAAGGAACAGCTTCAGCTGTAGGTGAACTCAGTTGCTGTTTGCCAAGATTTAGTGATTTTTGTTTCTTATTTAAGGGTTTGGGATCTTGCTGAAAGAATTTTTTAATTGCTAAAAGAAAAAAATAGGTTCTCAGAGAGACAATGATAATGGTGTGTTTCATCTGTATTAGGTAACATATAAACTTAACAAAAACATTTGTAGTATAATATACAGATTTGTTAATAATAACATGTTTTGTAAGTTTTACACCTACACTTTTTGCTGTGTAGAACCACTGCATCACTTCCTTTCAAGTTTTCCTAGCCTCTGGCATTATTGAGGCCTTTCAATAGGATTATTTCTTGACTCTCCAGTTAGCACTGTGAGAATGAGCAAGGCACTGTTCTGCAGTCCAGAATTACAAACTATGATCCCTTCTCCCTGTTAGGTTAAATGGTCGTTTCACCCTTGGAACACAAAGTTGTCAGAAAACCCAGGCAATCCACTAAGCAAATAAGCAGACCTATCAAAAACCCTATCACAAATAAAGTAAGTATATGTGTCTGTGTGTGTGTGCGTATGTGCATATTTTTACACATATATACGTATCTGCATATATGTGTATATATAAAGAATGTGTGTGTATAAATACAATATAAAAACCCCTGACTTTATGAACAATTCCTAAAATCCTGCACATCAAATCCCTCAAGCAACATTCAGCTTCAAGAAGCAATAAGCAATGGAGAAAGGGTAGTCCTGAAATACAATAAGCTTGCTCTACTATAAACCAAGAAAAGAAGATCTAATGGCCCAGGGCCCTACAGAAGGCTGGCTTGTCACAACTCTCCTTAAACCATTCACTCTCAATCTACTTTAAATTTAGGGATGCCAGAGAATCCTTGTGCTACTTCTGATGAGTCCAAAGGAAAAACAAGGCCTTTGTTTGTGCCTCTGTTAGAAAAGCTTTAAGGGATCTGCAAGCACTAAAAAATTATGGGTTTCGAGCCAGGCACCTCAGCTGGCCTCGGGCAATTTCACAGAGTTGGAGAATATATCTCAGCTAAGCAGAACTCTGGTCGTTTATGGTTTTACAGATCACAGCCAACAGCTAGAAATGAGCCCAGCAGCCAGAAGGCAGAGAACATAAGAAAGACTTACAATATAGCTGGGAAAGTGATGCTCCTTAATAAGTAAACCACCCATTTTTTCTGCATGGCTCCAAATTGTTTCAGATGAGTTTTCTAATGGTGTAGTCTACAGGAAAATGACCAAGCATGTATAACATAACAATTGCATTGTCCTACCGAGTCACAACACCCTCACAATCGTTTTTGTATCAGCTGTCTGCTCTCCTTTGCACTGGATGCTCTGTCCCATGGGCTCATGACAGGCTCAGCTCAAGATGGAATGAAATTGACCACCCCCCAGAAAAAAACCTACGGCCTTGCCATCCTTGAACAGGCAGCTTCTATCCCTGCTGACAAGAGAGGAATGAACAGCCAAGTGTCTAACAGGGTAGTCAAAGACCGTGTGAAATCAATGAGATAGAAACCATGATTATCTCTTCCACTTGTACCACCTTGCTTTTACCTTGACTAAGCCACAGTTGCTGATCCTTATCCATCCCAACCACTTTCTCCTGCTACTAATAAAGTCAGCTTTGTCACCAAGTGCTGAAATGAAGTACAAAAGACTGAATGTATACTCTAATGACCACTTTTACATGTATTAAATGAGGGGAAACAAGCAGATGTTGTTTGGAACATCTGCTGTTTGTATGGAACTCAGTGAGGAGACAATCTTTGGCCATTGGAAATGCTCAGCAAAGTGAGTATGCCACCATCCAGTGAATACCTCTTTCATTCTTAGTAACATATGAGACAGAACCACTTTGTGATCCAAGACAGAGAGAGGCTTAACACCATCAGCACAGATCTTAACCCATCTCCAGGAGGAGATGACAACATGTTTCTGTTCTATTCACCACTTAGCAAACATAATGATGTGAGGTAGCACTGTGGCCAAAAGACGGTATGTTAACTGTCTCCATACACCCTCAAAACTGAAATAGAAAAATACTAGATTAACATCTGGTAATAAGAGTATTGGGTAATAATTAGCAATATATTACCAGTAGACAGTAAGGAAACTCTGTCCTTGTTGAAGCCAAGTTGAGAGTTTATGGTCCTTAAAAAAGCACTGACAACTACTGTCCTACTGTCACTTTGGGACCAAACACTTCCCCATACACTTCCCAAAGTAAGAAGGAGATGAGTCTCAAACACAAGAGGGAATTAGAAGTACTCCTAAAACTTGTTATGCCAGCAAAAAATGGTGGCAATGAGGCTGTGGACCTCTTTGCACTTCTACTCCTCCCCTGAAAATGAACAGTCCTGACAGAACTGAACAGCGTCACTCACAAAGAGGCAGTTTTCTTGCAGTGAAGGATATTCAAACAGTTTGGATGAGCAATGCTGGTTTGGACTTACTTAACCTGTCCAGGAAAATCAGATCTGCTGATTATGATTATGCAGGTGCTGTGGTGACAACATAAACTTCCCCATCTCTTAAAGATGAGGAGTCTGGCATGATGACTCCAGAAATAGATTTAGCTTGGAGTTTTCTATGAAACAGACCTCTCATCTGAAAATACCCTGCACTAGCACAAACCTACTCTGTAAAATGAAGAGGGGCACTGGAAACATGCTTAAATCAGTAACAACAGTAGTTTTGAGGGATAAATAGTCCTTACATTCACTAAGGTCATTAAGACATGTCCTTAAAACTCATAACCACGTCAAATGCTCCCACCTGGAACTTAAGCAGTAGTGAATAAAATAAAGGCCATTTGCTTCCACTTGACCAAACTTTCTACATTTCTTGTACACCAATAAATTGCCCTTCTTTCTGTTTTTGATTTGTCATGGCTTATTAAGGTGACACACAGCAATTAGAGAAATACTGTCACCTACACTAGCCTCCTGTGGCCCTCCAGACATCATTCTTTTTTCTCTTAGACACACTGCCATGAGGTGGGGGAATATGGTGTGCAAACCCTTCTCAGGGCTCATCACCATCACTTCACCAAGAAAATCATGCTCTCAAAAGTCGGGTTGAGCCACCATCATTGCTATTCCATAACATCAAAGTTGCAGAAGACAGCCACTGCAGAATTGAGGATACTGCCTGAGTACCTTTAATATGTTTATCAAACAAACCGACATCCCAGAGGAAGGAGGGAAAAGTATTTGGCTCCTGCTTTCCCAGACAGCAAAACTGAAAGAAAACAGGAACAAAACCAGAACAAAGTGAATTATAAATTCCCCACTGCCAACCTTGACACTGCAGATCAGACAGAAGAATTGTACTCCGAAAACACTAATGCTGCAAAGCAGCTGTGAACTGCAGGTAAACCCATGTAAGTGTAGAACTCCTCTGACTTCAGCTGGGGTTAGATAAAGGACAGGGAAAAGGAATCCGTCTGCTTCCTATGATCAGAGCTTAAATCGGCTGCGGAAAACCTGAGGTATGGAGGTAAGGGTATGGCCAGAGTGCCACATCACACAGTCTGATTTTTCTACTGTCTACTCTTTTCTCTGAAATCCTACCCCAAATGAAAGCTGCAACTTTTACAGATCTAGGATAGTTTGCTTCAGCTGAAAGAGTCCTTCTAACCTACATAATAATACATAATACATGAAGTTCAAAGATTTAATTATTCTTTTATCCATACGAAAATGATTGTGACAGTGCTCAAAGGACAAAGCAATTGCCAAAAAAAGGCCAACCAGCAACATCTGAATACTAAACCAAATAGAAGATGGAAAGAAAATAGTTACATACTAACAGTTTTTAATTAAATTTTATTTTAATATGTACCTCAAAGAATCACTTCAGGTGTAAAATTTGAGGCAATATCTGTGTGTACTGTCAAGACAACACAATGTGAAAAATGCAGTTTCTCAAGCTACAGCTAAACTTGAAACCATAATCCAGCTGAAGGCAAAGTGTGAACCTGCAAATGCCTGAGTACATTTCTACTGTCATCATGATGAATCATATCTGTTAAACACATAGGAAGCCTCTAATTCTACTATTCGATAGATTCACATTATCTGTTTACTCCAAATCTCTACAAAATGAAGTATTAAAAATAGATGTAGAAAAAAAAAAAATCATCACATGTATGTATTGGCAAACCTTCTTCAGAGAAAAGCTAAGCAAGTTTTTCACTTATTAAAGCTCCCCAAGTCTTTTTTTCTGGTACAATTTTGGGGGTTTAAATTGTATGCTGGAAGTCAGATTGGTACAGGAAATGAATTAAGGACAAGTAATCTGAACCTGAACTCCAAACAAGAGCAAAAACAAGTGAATGAGCTCTTGCAAATAATAATCTGTTCTGTTTGGTCCATGTACAGGATAAGGATCCTTGTTTCAATACATCCTGTGATACTTTTGTAGGGCTGGCCATGTTCTAGTTACAATATAAACACACAGAAGTGGGAAAAATAACTGAAGATGTTTGTTTATCTGTACATATACACAGACACTACTACAAAGTTATATTGCCACTAAGAGTTTTGTAAGAAACAAACTGGAAAAGAATAGAGCTGAGAATATGCCTTCTTTGTTTCTTCTGCAAGATTACGTATCTCTATGCCCATGGAACATTGTTTTCTCTTTCATGTACTGTAGTTTGAAAAATGTGTTGGACATTCAGTAATTTGTTTAGATTGAAATATGGTGAATTTGCAGGATGCAGATATAAAAGCTGGAAATAAGATACTTTAACATTCTACCAGTGCTTTATGTACCTTACTGCAATACCACAGATCTATCCTTATTTCACACCTTCCCTTAATAGGAGGTCCTGGCATCTGATGTAGAAGCAGGTGAGCTTCTTTTGTTTCATACAAGATAACTGAGATGTTCTGAAGAGTGAATAATCTCCAAGTTTGTTTCCAAATACTGCATTATGCATAAGCATTTTTGTTTGTTTGTTTATAAAGCAGACCCATGACTTTCTGAGACTACTATGAGCAGTTTTTTGTTTATGTAAAGCAGGAGCTTCTGCAGCTGTTTCCAGATGAATTTCTGCAAAGTGCTGAATACCTAAAAATCACACTGAAGTCAATGGGTATACAGAAGTTAGAATACATACAAAACCAGTGGGGATTTCAAGTAATTTTACATTGTTATGCAGATGAGGATAAGGATAAATCTTGTGGAAACATGCCAACTTTTTTATTTTTTTTTTTTAAACATAAGATTTATGATGTAATCTACATTGAGAGGTATCAAAAGAATGCTTAAAGCCTTCACAACTATGCATTACTCTAAAGGAAATAAGGGAGTTTTGGGGTCATCTTAGAAGTTTTCTTCAGCAGGCATTCTTATTTTCTATGTTAGAGTTACATTTCTTGCTCACAGTGGCAAACAGCAAACACTCGGGAAGTGTTACATCCTTATTCTTGATCATATGCCCTTTCTCATGTTTCTTTCAGATAACAGCTAAAATATTTTTTCCCAATTCCTTTTTTTCTTACTAAGGACTATTCACCTGTGAGTTTTACCATTTTGGATTTTTTGCATGGCACCATTTTAATACCCCATTTCAGTATTCCAGAGATTTTGCTTCTTTTATTCCTCTTCAATATTTACTTCCAATTGAAGTAAATTGGAACAGGGGGATTTGAACAGGTGATTCTAAGTAAACCATGAGTAGCTATCTGCTCAGTGGAGGGCACAGTATCTTCATAGGTCCTGATCTGCTACTGGAGAACTACATAAATTGTCTCTAGTTGATGTTCTTTTATTCAGAACTGTAGCAGCCATATTCAGTCCTCATGATTCATGAGATGATAACAGGCATGTTATTTGTATCACCGATTTAAACTGTCAGAAGAAATACATGTTTATTCGACAAACCACTCTCAGTGGTGATTGCAAGTGATTTGCAATATATTTGCAGCTGAGCTTCTGACAGTTTGTTCTCCACAGAAGATCATTTAAGAGGTTTACTAAGATGGGTGTTTCTTTCATTTGTAAATGCTTCTCATTCTGAACTGTGAGTCTCCTTTCCAACGATGTCAAGCTCCACAGTCAATGATTCCTGTTACATGATTTCCTTTTCTTAGAGACACCAAATCATTCCTAGTGCTGTCAAAGCCACCTTCTTGCTAACCTAACTTGATAATATGAGAAAGGCATGTATTTTAAGAATGGGAAGAATTCCCTGTGGAATTGCCTTCCTGAACACTGGGGATTCTCCAACCCTATGTACGATTTAGCAAGCAGATTTTTGCTGGCACCTATGCCTCAGTGCAGAATTCTCCCTGTCACCGGTATTCTTGGCTCAGTGAAGAATTTTTAAATGGGAAATTCTCAGGCTAAACAGAAGACAGTCTGTTCTGAATTTGCAGACTCCAAAATACACAGCTGCCTGTGACTGGGAAATCCAGAAATGAAGGACCTGGATTATCCTAGGTGAATTTTGATTTGGGGCAGAGAAATAAGTGAATAGGAAGGAAAACATAAGATGGCAACAAACAACGTAGGACTTGTGTGCCATGTCTTTACATTCCAGATCACTGCTGTAAGTTAGAGCTGCCTTAGCATTGCTTTAAATCACCCTCTATCTATAGCATCCTAAATGATCTTCAGGGTCAGAGGATAAGAGAGTTTGACATCATTTGTGCTGCCACTGCTACTCCAAACAAAGAACACTAGGAAGTGCTCGTTGGTTGTATTTCCCTTTTTCCAGTTGTTGGGAACTTCACCTGACTGCCACAATTTTTCAAATAGATAGAAAGGTGAGTATTTACACATTTGCTTAAAGCATGAAGAATCTCAAAGCTAAGTTTCTGATGTCCTGTGTATCAGATAACCTGTCATTTGGGGTGAGAAAACAAGCTTTATCTGGAAGGTTGTTTTAGTCATTTTCATACACTTTCACTTTGATTTTTTGCTGATCATCAAGTCAACTATGTTGGAAAAGACCTTTATGATCTTCAAGCCCAACCATTACCCCAGAGCTGCCAGGACCACCACTAAACCATGTTTCACCTTCATCCAACTGTGTTTTTCCTGATGTATGATGAATCCACTCCGTTTAGTTTATATCAAAGAAAACACAGAAAGTACAAACCCTGCTTTCCAGAAAAATACCATGTGAGGGAGCCTTCTCTTACCTCAACACACAGAGCTAGATTTTGGAAATAGAGTTTGCATAGCTATGAAATGCTGAACAGCAGAACTGTAACAATATTGTAGAATTTACACTTAAAACACCAAATGGTAACATGGACACATTATGTGTTCACAGTACGTGTTCAGCATTGACTGCAGTCAACATATAGCCTAGAGGGTTGGGGGGCTGCTGCTGTTAGGCAGTTCATGCAAATGTGTAATTCTTCTCAATGATATAGAGGGTTTTGCTGTCAGACATATGTCGTTTGATCCACCTGTTTCAAGCATAAGCACTCCACAGATTGCTACTCTAATTTCTCCAGTGTCTTTCTGATGTTACCTAAGGAACTTGCTCACTATGAGCTCAGTGGAGGAGTTGTTCCTGCTTAAGACCATGATCCTGGAAACTCATGCCATGCAAGCTGCTGTTGTGAAGAAAGCCACAAAATCGGGTTTGTGCAAGCACCTGTGTGATCAAGACATAAAGCGATAAATAGCAAATGGGGCAGAGAAGCAAAATTGTAAGATGAGCATCTTCCCTAATAAATTGCAGGTTCGGAGACTAATTTGTTAAGACAAACACAAAGGCCTTTTTAAACTTGTAGTGGTTTTGGTAAGCATGAATCCTCAGCACCCTTAGCAATATCAGAACTGTAGATTTTACATTGCATGTGGGTAGGCACTCAGTGTTGATCACCAGCATGATTCAGAAAGAAAACTTCTAGGGCAGAAAATCAAGATTAATCAGATTGAGGATTAAATGTAAGAATTGCATATGGCTGATCCATCATGGTCAACAGATACATGATTTAGTCCATTTGTTATGAAACAAAACTGTAATGGAGATTGGGTTGGTATCAGTAACTTTTAATAGCTATTAACAAAGAACACTGTCACCTACAAAGAAATCAAAGTAGTTTTGTAGCTGTCAACTAATAAACATTCATGGTTAACCACCTGCTATTAATAGACAATGTAATGATTGCTTTCTGATGTGTGAGCTTGTGCAGTTAGCTGCAAGTCTCTTTTCATTGATTGTTCGCTAAATTCTCTGGATTTTTGAGAGCTGAGCTTGGAAAGCACTTAACTCTGGCAGCAGTCAAGAAGAGCTAGAAAGTCAGGGTAAGGATTCAGGTCAGTATCTTGTGATGAAACTACTTGTCCTACCCTGTAGGGCCCAGTTTTGTAGATACTCAGCTTTGATGGTTTCACTGGAAGTTAAAGTTGTTAAACCACTTAATATTATTTTCTCCATGATTTAAGCACTTGGAACAGTGTCCCTGTTTTGTTTTGTTTTCTTTTGTTTGGGTTTTTACTTCCTTAGAATCAGGAGGGTTTTCTTCCCAGCACAGTCAAGGGGTTTCTGCCCCTGGTTTTGGTATCAGGGCAAGGGACCAGGCCCATGACAGACAGGAATGGACAAACCTAGTGAAGAATGCCCCAAATTTAACTCTTTTCATCCCTGATTCACCACTGTCATGTTACCATCTGTGTATTGCAGACAAAATATATTACGTCCTGGTGTGTTTGTAGAAAGATCACATACTTCACATGCTTGTTCTTTTTTCAAGTACTTGGGAAACAGAGTAATTTTATCAAACTTCTTAGCAGTCATTTACTCAATCCGATATATTTTAAAGCTCTTTCTTATGAATGAGCATTTTCATATTCAAGCTTTACTAGACTAGAGAACTAGGGTATCCATGTGACAAACTGGCAAACCAAGGGATAGTACTCAAAAGTTGCCCCTGTCATTCTGTGGGAGAAATAAGTGGAAATTAGACACAAGTTGATTTGTCTAGCCAGGGCTAATTGCTGAGTAAATCCATTTCAGAGGTGATAATAGCTATCTTAAAGGATACTTTAAATAAGTGGAGCTGAGAAAAAGGTCAAATGGCTGGAGGCTCTGTTTTATTTGATTTTTGAAGAAGTTGTTTTGAAGGCCCCTAAGACCTGTAGTTTAACAATCATTTCAGCTTAGGCAGTCTCTTCAGCACAAGTGAGAGCAAGATTAAGTATGAGAAGGATGTGCTACTATTCAGACCTCTGTACAAGGCTGAGGGCTGATCAACTGAGTAGATTTCTCGATCATCTGATTATATGCTTATAAATGCGTATGTTAGGGCTGCGTCTTTTCTTCACTAACTTCATATCTTTGTGCTTAACTTTAAGTCCATTTTGATAAAGTAAGAAGCATGTTTAGAGTAATTTTAATTCACTTACTCCTTAAACTGATGGTTTATAGTCTTGGATCCATTATCTCCTTGGATGGTCTGGCTCCTAGACCTTTTTTGATGATTTTTTGACTGCTGGTCTTTCTAATAACGAATTTTTACTAATAAATTAGTAGTTATATTGTGGTAATCAACTGCCCTAACTGCTGGGCCTTACCTGAAGGTAGATTGCTCCTTGTAGATTGCTCCATACTGTTCTGGATTCACAAAAGTCAATTATTCTGCCCTAATGCTCTCTGAAGGGCTAGAAGATCTGAATTTGAAAAACTTTGTAGTTGCTGCCCTTGGTGCTTTGAGGGTGATAAGGCTTTTAGTAAAGACACCACCCTTATGTCAAATAGTAAGGAAAAGCTAATAATTGCTCTTATTTAAGCATAGTTTAAGTGCTTGTTTTCAGCTGTATTTATAATGGGGGAGCATTACTGAGATGGTTGTTACGGACAACCTTGTTATGTGCAAGGACAATATGAATCTGAAACTTTTTAAAATTAGTCATACTACAGTTCTAATTTTTACACTTTTGAGTCATACTTGGAAATACTTACTTATGTTTGTTCTAAAGAAAAAATAAACCGAGGATAATTGATTATTATAAAGAAATGGTAAGCAACACACTTCTCTAAAAAAAAATTACTGACTCATTTTTTAATAACAATTTTAATCATTGTATTTCAGCTTGCACCTGCATACTGGCCATGTAAGACATGTCGCACGATTTGGGAAGATTTCATAGCGGAGACCTATCACTGCTGCAAAATAATTATACAAGTGAAATGTATTTACTCAGTTTGTGTCACAAGAATCCCATTTTTTAATTTATCCTGCTGAATTAGTTTTCTCTTGGCAGTGCACTGTGTAGCTTCAGGGTGCAATGGAAAAACAAAATGTTAAGCTGGAAAAGCTCTGTATTCCCCACTAGTTCCAGATGCCCCAAAACAATAGATAGAAATCCTGCTCAGTTGAATTTTTTGAGAGACTTCCATATTTTCAGAAGGACAAAGCTTCAGATAAATAGAAGATCAAAGCTGCCTCTGTATTTCCAGTTACCTGTAGACTGGGAAAAAGGAATTATCCTGACTACTTTTCCCAGATGTTGCCCGGGAAGCTAGGGACCAGGTTAGGAAAGCTAAGGCCCAGGTAGAATTAAACTTGGTTAGGGATATAAAGGATAACAGGAAGGGATTCTACAGGTACATAGTGAAGAAAAGACAAACTAGGGACAAGGTAGGCCCCCTCAGGAAGCTCTCAGGAGAACTGGCTACACGGGATTTGGAGAAGGCTGAGGATCCAAATGACTTATTTGCCTTGGTCTTCACTGGCAAAGGCTCTGACCACGCCACCCAGGTCTTCGAAGGCAGATGTGAATGAGAATGTGAGAATGACGACCCTAGGCCCACTATAGGAGAGGATCTGGTTTGAGACCATCTTAAAAACCTGAATGTGCACAAGTCCATGGGACCTGATGAGATCCATCCGCAGGTCCTGAAGGAGCTGGTGAATGAAGTTGCTAAGCCATTGGACATCATATTTGAAAGATCATGGCAGTCAGGTGAAGTTCCTGACAACTGGAAAAAGGGAAATATAACCCCTATTTTCAAGAAGGGGAAAATGGATGACCCAGGGAATTACAGACCAGTCAGTCTCACCTCTGTGCCTGGCAAAATCTTGGAGCAGATTCTCCTGGAAGGCACATGAAAAACAACAGGGTGCTTGGTGACAGCCAGCATGGCTTCACTAAGGGGAAATCCTGCCTGACCAGTTTGGTGGCCTTCTATGATGGGGCTACAGAACTGATGGACAGGGGTGGAACAGCTGATGTCATCTACCTAGACTTGTGCAAAGCATTGGACGCTGTCCCACATGACATCCTTGTCTCTAAATTGGAGAGACATCAATTTGATGGATGCACCACTCTGTGGATAAAGAGCTGGCTGGATGGCTGCACACAAAGAGTTGTGGTCAATGGCTCAATGTCCGACTGGAGACCAGTAATGAGTGGTGTCCTTCAGGGATCGGTGTTGGGACCGGTCTTGTTTAACATCTTTGTCGTGACATGGACAGTGGGATTGAGTGCGCCCTCAGCAAGTTTGCCAATGACACCAAGCTGTGTGGTTCTGTTGACATGCTGGGGGGGAATGAATGCCATCCAGAGGGACCTTGACACGCTTCTGAGGTGGGCTGATGCCAGCCTTATGAAGTTTAACCATGCCAAGTGCAAGGTCCTACACCTGGGTCAGAGCAATCCCAGGCACAGCTACAGGTTGGGCAGAGAAGAGATTCAGAACAGCCCTGCGGAGGAGGACTTGGGGTTGCTGGTCGATGAGGAAATGAACATGAGCTGGCAGTGTGGGCTTGCAGCCCAGAAAGCCAACCGTACCCTGGGCTGCATCCAAAGGAGCATGACCAGCAGGTCGAAGGAGGTGATTCTACCCCTCTACTCTGCTCTCATGAGACCTCACTTGGAGTATTGTGTGCAGTTCTGGTGTCCTCAACATAAAAAGGACATGGAACTGTTGGAACAAGTCCAGAGAAGGGCCGTGAGGATGATCAGGGGACTGGAGCACCTCCCATATGAAGACAGGCTGAGGAAGTTGGAGCTGTTCAGCCTGGAGAAGAGAAGGCTGTGTGGAGACCTCATAGCAGCCTTCCAGTATCTGAATGCGGGGCTATAGGGATGATGGAAGTAACTATAGTGATAGGACAAGGGGTAACGGGTTAAAACCTAAAGAGGGGAAGTTTAGACTGGATATAAGGAGAAGTTCTTTCCTGTTAGGGTGGTGAGGCACTGGAATGGGTTGCCCAGGGAAGTTGTGAATGCTCCATCCCTGGTGGTGTTCAAGGCCAGGTTGGACAGAGCCTTGGGTGACATGGTTTAGCATGAGGTGTCTCTGCCCATGGCAGGGGGTTTGGAATTAGATGATCTTAAGGTCCTTTCCAACCCTAACTATTCTATGATTATATCCATTAACCACTCTACTGCATCTTTAGGCTTTGCTACTCCTCAACTCCCACAGCAATGCTAGGAACATCCTCACCTGCAATACAGTTAATGAAATAGGCAAGGGCTCTGCTTAGTCTCACACAGATGCTTAATTTTAGAGATAAGAACAGCCTGGGATTGTTACCCATCAGTGGAATAACTTATGTCTGAGCTTTATGTAGATTTTTAGGCTTTTTTTAGCCACACTTTTGCTCAAAATCATTATGAATACTGTAGAACCACATAAATACAGAAATAAAAGAAGGATGATTATAAAACACAAGCGGGGGAGGGGGGAGAAAAGCCTTCCCGACAAGCAACCTCTCACTTTTTTTCCCTTTTAATTTTAAATAAAGCTGTCTGCGAATTTGAGCCTAGGGAGACCTTCATTAAAACCAATTAATCAGTCAGCCTCTCTGCTGAATAGCTTTCTGGAGACAAAATCTCAAAATAGGGCTTGGGAGCGAGGCGTGTTAGCTTCCTGCTGTCCCTGTGGGGCCACAACCTCACACCCCCGCCCCACTTCAGCAGGGTCAACACCGGGTGATAAGAATTTGGCCCAACGGCGGTAACCAGCCGCTTGGGAGGGCCGGAGCCCACCTGGGGCGGGGAGCCCTTGAGGCCTGGCGCGGGTACCCCGGGCCTCCGGCGCGCCTCTGGGCAGGTGAAAGCGGGGTCTGGCGGCCTCAGCTCCTCTCAAGAGCGACCGCCCCTCGGTTTAGTGACCTCGGTGAGGAGTTGGTTGATTCCCTCTGGGTACAGTAGGGATGACGGCCGTTTTAGGAGCCAACTCCTGGCGCCCGGGAGAGCTCCCGGTCTGGGTACCAGCTCCTCGGCCCCAGCACCTATCCTCGGAGCAGCTTCCCCCGATCGCTATGGCAGCCTCCGACCCCACCACTGCTTGCGAGAGGCTGAGGGGGAAAGTTATCGACGGGGCGCGCCCTATCCTTCTCCCGTCCCCTCACGCAACCCGCTCGGTGCGGGACGGCAGCTTCCGCCGCCCCCACGGCGAGGCGGCGCGGGTGTCCCCCGGCAGCGGCGGCCGCAGAGGGCGGCCCGGGTGCCCTGCTCCTCCCGCTGCAGGCGGCCGCCGCCGGGGCAGCACAGCTGTTACAGAGCGGCGCTGGTCCCTCCTCCCAGCTGCGGCTGCCTCATCTCCCCCCACCCAGCCCGTCCCTCCCCTCCGCCGCTCCAGACGCTGCTGCTGCTGCTGCCGCCGCCGCCACCACCACCTCCTCCTCCTCCCCACCCCCACCCTCTTTCTCGCTCCCCATCTCTCTCGCTCCGTCCCGTTCCCCCCTTGCCCCCGCCTTTCCCCGCCCTGCCGCCGCCGGCCCTGGCAGAGCAGGCACCGCAGGGGGATCTCGATGTAACACCATGACAGGCATCGCCGCCGCCTCCTTCTTCTCCAACGCCTGCAGGTTCGGGGGCTGCGGGCTTCACTTCCCAACCCTGGCAGAGCTTATCGAGCACATTGAGGACAACCACATCGGTAAGTGCCCGGCGGGGCCGGGGCAGGGGCCGCGGCAGGGCAGGACGGCGGGGGGCGTGGGGGCCGCGTGTTGCGGCGGCGGCGGCGCGGGGTGGGGGCGCACAAGGTGCAGCGGGAGCCGGGGCGCGGCGGCGGCCGCCAGGGGAGGGAGGTCGGCGGGCGAGGAGTGGCAGGAGCGGTCCTGCGGGCGACGTGGAGGGCTCCTCGGGGAGGCGGCGTGCGGCGCGGCGGCATGGGTGGGTGCGGGGGAGGCGTGCAGCTCGCCGGCCCTGGCGAGGGGGAGTTAGTTTGCATTGGCAGGAGGGAGTGCAGCAGCAGCCCGGAGGAGGCGGTGGAGGAGGGAGGAGGACGGGCACAGCACGCCGCCTGCTGCTTCCGCCCCGGCTCTGGCTGTCAGGGCTCCGGGGAGGGAGGGAGCCGCCGCCGCGGCAGCCATTCCGCTTCCTCCTCCTCCCGCCGCCGCCACTGCGTCCTGTCAGCGCTGTTGCTAGGTGTGGTGGGGAGGACGGGTCGCGCTCCGGCCGCACCGGCCGCCGCAGCGCGGGTGGCGCTTCTCGGCGGAGGGACGGCGTGAGGGAGGCCGGGGTCGGCGGCGCGGTGGGCGTGGAGAGAGGGTTCGGCGGGAGGCTAGGCTGGGCGGGCGGCCCGTGCCGCCGGTGCAGTGCCCGGGGCCGGCCGGGCGGGAGGCGAAAGCGGCCGCGCTGGGACCCGCTGCCGTTATCCGCGCAGCCCAGCCCAGGCCGCGGCTTGCGGTGCGGGCAGCGCTGCCCCAGATCATCACCTGTAGGCTCGGCCCGGCGCCCCCCGCTCCCTTCGAGCGCCCGTCCCGCCAGGGGCGCGGGACCGCCACCGGGCCTGGGGGGCAATGACTCGTCAGTGCCTTCCCGGCTAGGGCGCCTCATGGGCGGCGGGCGGGAGCGTGCGCAGGGGCCGCCGGGGCCGCCCTCGGCAGCGCGGGCGGCGCCCAGGGGAGGAGGGGGCGGTGCGCGGCTCCCGGCCGGCCGCGGGCGCCAGCTTTCCCTCTGCCCCCTCCGGCGGGACCGGCCTGCCCGCGCGCGGCCGGGCCTGAGGCGCTGAGCCGGGCAGGGTCTGTCAGACGGCACCGCCCCTCACAGCCCGGCTGCTAGCGAGGCATCGTGTCCCCCCCCGCCGGGCATGGCACCGCCGCTGGGCCGCGGCCGTCCCGGGGATTCGCTCTTCGGCATCGGCAGGTGTGCTGCCCTGGCTTCCAGGCCACTTACCCTCTCAAACTTCTCGATTGTCTCTCGTTGCTAATAAAATACAGTGGTTAAAGTGTCAAAAATTGAGCTAATTCTTTGAAGCAGTCCGAGTTTTAAAATCGGGTGGGAAATACAGAAGTTTTAAGTACCCAGAGACTGGAGACTCCTGTGTTTCGCTGGAAGTATGAGGAAACAACACACTGCTACAAAACAACGAAGCTAGTGTGCATTTCAGTTTATTAAGTTTTAATATGCAGGCCTGAATACCTGAAAAAAATCTCTAAAGCTTAAATTGCAAGTGTAACATTACATTAATGTAGTGTTATAGGTCAGCAAGATGAAAGGTGTGGTTCTCATAATTATCGCAGTGCCTGGTATGAGGTAACAAAACCACATACCGCAAGACTCTGTAATTTATGACTCGACGTGGTGCAAGCATATTGTTGTGATATCGCTGGGGTTTTTCTGAATCTTGGGCTCCTAGCTTTTCTGATACCGGTTATCCACCCCATTCCACCAGAAAAGCTATGGGGCAATAGTTCCCAAAATGAAAGTTCACAAGTCATCTTGTGTGTCCCTCAAGTGCATTATCAGCCTTTAGATGCCACAGCCCACAGAGTGTCAGAAAAGATACAGGCAAGCCCATGTGGTCTCTGTGTTGCTGTTTGATCCCTGATCAGTGGTCCCGAGACTCCTCTGAGGAGAGGAAAACTTCATGCTGAAATACTGTAATGTCTTAAAAAAATGCATATTCTGTGGCCAGTATTCATTACTTTTTTTCCATGTCTCAAAGTTAAAGTATTACAGCTTAAACACACACATACATTTAACTGAGAATGTCATTTGCCAAGACTTGTATGGCACACAACTGGAACTTGGCATGTACGGTGCCACACATGTAGCCGATTGAGTGCAAACTGGAGACTGACACAAGGTTGCTCATGCTTCATCTTTAATATTTCACCTCAGTGTGATGACAGGTTAAACTTGACCTGCTTGCAAATACATGAAGTGGCAATGTTATTTGCTTGTACCAAACACTGGAAAAATCAGGGAGTGGTGACACTTGAGTATGGATCCCAGTTCTCACATGGATGCTCAGGTGCATGGTTTTGTGTGAGGGGCTCCCTACAGACCCTGAAGAATGAGAATCTATGAAAACTGACCATGTAAGCACTTGGCCAAAAGGTGATTAACGTTTCCAAAGACAGCTAGGAAATAATGGAGTAAATGTCTGAATAGGAGCTTAAGTTAGAATTACTTTTTCAGTAAGTCTGATGCAAACAGTGTTCAATTTTTTTCTGTCATAGAGGTCTAGAGATGTGCCCTGAAGTTTGTTGCTTTAAAAGTTGACTGTATTTTTTGGCTAACAGTAACATGCAGTATAAAAATATATTGCTTTGGCCATTCTGTGTGTGCTGCAGGAAAACAACTTGATTGAGTTACATTCCATTATTAGTTTAAACTGAAGCAGTTGATTGCTGGGGAGGGCGGTGGTTCAGCACAGATCACAAACTTGATGCTGCAAACAGCTTTGTGAGGAAAGGTGTATATGGCATGGGCTCTTCATGCTCTGGCTGCTGCAGTGCAGCAGTGGGTTAATACTGGCTCATATCATCAGTGGAGTGCTGGCAAGAATTTGGTTGTTCTTCAGAGCTATACTGTGTCTCTGAAAAATGTAGGAACAAATACTTACGCAGGGATCTTTCTTTGGTCAGCCTTGCACGTAAAACTTAACTTAGTATAAAGAAACACTGTTGGGGCATTCTGGGGACACAGTGTGTTTGGTTTCTGAGGGATTCTGTAGGTGCTTTCCTAATAATGCTGATGAATAATCAGCTGTTGGGTTCCTCTAACTTATTAGTGGCTGCCTGATAAATTGCCAGTTATTTAAGTATCAGTGCAGATAACTTGGGAGAGTTATGGCCATTGGATGAAATATTCAACTCTGAGGTGGTGCTATGTGCCCATCAGCATTTCAGCTGCTTTCTGGGTTTAGCATTTCTGTATTGAAGACTTGTAAAGAATTAGGCCAGTTCAGGAATACTGCTCTGGGGTCCTTATTAAGGCCTCACTGGTGTCATCTGCCGTGAGATGCCATTCTGCAGGAGGAGCTCTTCTAAGAAGTCTGTAGCAATACTATCAAACTGTGTATGCATGTGTTCTGTAGCTCACAGCTGAAAATAGACATTGATTTTAAACTGCCTATTAGTAAATGTTTCTCTGAGGTTTTTCTAGCAGCATGTTGTCCAAGCAACCTGAAGAGCTGTTACCCTCTCTGCAATTGTATCAAGAAGTGGGGCTTTTAGCCTGCCCTGGTAGGCTGTCTCCCTGCCTCTTGGTTTTTTGGCTGCTCTAGTCCCTTGCAGGTAGTTTAGTTGACTAATGTCTCTAGTCTGGGAGCAAAAGGCCTAATTTAGTGCTCTTTGCTGGATTCACAGTGTAGAATGGAATGGACTTAATCCAGTCAGTTCCTCAGAGTACTGCCAAGAGAAGAGTTAAAAATGAGGACACACACACACAACACCAAGCCTGAACTGCTGAGTGTTCAGCTGTGGCAACATGGTAGATTTGATTGCATATCTGCAGTCCTGGTCGTGTCATCAGCTGTGATGTTAGAAATGGCACCTCTGGTTCTACAGTGCTTCTGAAATTGCATTAACTCTTAACTTGGTGTAAGTAATCTTCTGGGGCATTTTCAGCTGTTCATTGGAAGTCCAGAGGGTCACACACTTCAGTTTCTAGGGGCTTAGGGGAGCTTCCTCCACAATTATTTGATTCTTCTTCAATCTGCCCATAGTTGAACTGCATCCTTTAGAGTGGGGGTCAAGTAGCTCCTTAAAGCTAGTTGCCGATACTAAGTTTACTGTGATGCTGAAGAGCCAGTATTTAAACTTGGGAGATAAGATTTTGACAACACTTGGTGCATGATGAGTACTGACATGATGTGTGCACCTGTGTAGCTGTATGGCTGATTTGAGCCTCTTGTGAGACTCATCAAGCACTGGGGAAATGGGTGTCTGAAAAATTAACAGTGATGAACTCAAAGTGATGGAAGAGTGGATAGGAGGAGATACAGAAGATAAATCTGAAGACACCCTTACCTTAGTGGAGGTAGAGTTTGTTAATTTTGTTGCACTGAAACTGCTAGAAGAATTTGGAGGGGGAAAAAAAAATTCCATCCGCTTATATAGTAATTACACAAACTAAGATGGTTTACTGTTGAACGCCTCAACGTAACTTTGTAAGAAGTCCCGCTGTTGGATAGCTTCTAGCAAGGTATTTATGTAGTGTTGCTGTTAGAACTGGGAGTTGTGTATTTCCCATCAAAGTTGACCAATTCCCAAATATTAGGATGGGTCCCACAAACACAGAAGGTATTGGAGTCTGCAGTGTGGTGTGTAAAATGAGGATAAACAGTTGGAAGCCTTCTGTGTTGCTAAGGATGAGGATGAAGGACTACACACCAGCATTTATGGAAGGCCTAGCAAGCTAAAGTCTGTATGAAAGAGTTTGTTCGCTTAAAGCCAACCTCTTCAGAAGAGTGTGAACATCATTTAAGTGGTTACTGTCATTTAGAATTTGCTGAATGTGTAATTTAACATTTGGAGCTGAGACTGGTGGTTTTGAAGAGGTGATAGATCTTAACTCAAGGCTTTTTACACTGAGAGTGAGTGATGTGGCAAATAGGTATATGGGATGGTGTTTGGAACAGGTGCAGACAGACTGTGCTTAGTTGCCAGTAATGTGCATAAACATGTGGTATTGCAAAATAAATGAACAGTGACGTGTATTTACCTCAGCAGGAGTACTAATTATCATTCATGGAAAGCAACTTTCTACATTTATGGCTACATTTATCTGAAGATCATCCTCTGCCCAGTACTTCTACAGCTGTGATTTTTGTTTATTGAAAATGCATTTCACAGTGATGTAGAAGGATGTTATATTCAAGGATATTGGTTATTCGCTATGCAGGTTGGTATGGTGAGGAAGGCTCTTCTATTTCATGAGGGCTTTTCTATAACATAATCTCTTTTGACTAACAGTGCTAATCCACGTTTTTTTCCCAACTTGAGCAGAGGAGGTTTTTGCATTATTTTCCAGTTCAAAGTCTGGTTTCCTTTCCTCTTTGGGTTTGAATTTAAACTGTGATAAAATATAAGTGCATATTAAAAAAAAATAATTTAGGTTATATTAATCATATGAAGGTAAATGGAGTTGACATTAAATTTTACCTAAATTTTGGTACTTCTGTGATGAGAAATTTGTTCTTCTTCTGAGGTTACCGAGCACATCAAGGCTAAGGCATAAAGTGTTGTAAGGATGTAAAGCTTAAGCGGTGTATTTTCTAGGAAGAAAGAGCTGAAAACAAACATCTGTGAACATTGCAAACTATTTTCCCTTTTAAGGCTGAAGGCCTCACATAAAGCCAGTAGGGATCTTTCCTTTTTCCTCTGCCAGCTTGGAGTGGCTTTGGGTGAGGCCTGTTGCAGGGCTGTGTCCCTACCATTAGCAGGGATTGCTCCTCCATGCACCAACAGACCTACACAAATATGAGTCAGAAAATGAAAACTGAAGAAACATCAGGTAACTTGTAGAAGTAGCATTATGCTTCACTTGCGTAGGGCATGCTTACCTTTTGGGGAAGAGGGGAATTTACAGTGATTATCACATCTACTTTCCAGGGCTGTGAAAGGATGTTTTCGTAGTTAACCTGCAGTTCTTATGGGATCAGGTGGCTGCCGGTCAAATGGATCTTTTTTTAACTTCATCATTTACTTGGGAATGTGAGAAGATCAGGAATCGTATAATAATGAAATAATTGGAGGAAGAAGTGATGCTAGAAGAGGAAGAAATACGTTTGTTCAATCTGGACACAATCTTATCTACCATTCTTTGCTCTTAAAAATATAATGCAAATACAAACAGTTAATCAGAAATATTTTGTGCCAAGCTGCAGAATAATGCAAAATAAATAAGCACTGGGGTCCTGCTGCTTCCAGTGTACTCTCTGTTGCCCCTGAATGTTCCTTTTTTTCTGTCTTTATTTAGAATTCACGACT
Organism: Pezoporus flaviventris; assembly: GCF_033815535.1. NCBI lineage: Eukaryota > Metazoa > Chordata > Aves > Psittaciformes > Psittacidae > Pezoporus > Pezoporus flaviventris. The sequence continues at coordinate 16,629,379 of NW_026892585.1, read as the reverse complement.
AAGCTTTGTTTCACTGAGAATTCATTTTATTTGTCTTTAGTAAGCACCAGTAATTAAAAATTCAGATGATAAGCATTTAAGTAAATAGCAGCTATATATACTGCTATATATAGCAGCTATATATACGTAGAAAGGCAGAGGCAAAGATTTTTGTGTTAATTTGAAATGGCAGCAATTAGAGAATCAATTTGATAAATCAGCTGTTGTTTAACAAAAGAGAACCCTTGGTTTTAAGGGACTGTCTCAATGAATAATTTCACAATTAAACCACCAATTCCTGTTACAGCCTAATTCTATCTTGAGACTTTTGGAAATGCTTTTGGGGAGTACATACAGTTTATTACACTTTTCTGTAGTTAGAAGTGGCTGCAGCAATATTCTGATCCCTAGAATAGAATAAATATTGCAGTTTATAGTTTAATGATTTTGCTTTGCTGTTTAAATTTATGGGTTTTACCATGAATTCTTAGGAGGCTTCTTCCTAACTTTGTGCCACAATAAACAAGGGGAATGGATTTCTTCACTAGTGATGCTGATGACACTGCGGTGCTGTTTGTGTCTCTGATGAGTACCCAGGGTGGAGTGCATTACTATTGTGCAGTTTCATTTAAGGCACGTTAAAGAATGAATTGACAGGTGTTAGTTATATAGGAGCAAGTCCAGAGGAGGGCCAGGAGGATGATCAGGGGGCTGGAACACCTCCCATATGAAACCAGGCTGAGAAAGCTAGGGCTGTTCAGCCTGGAGAAGAGAAGGCTGTGTGGAGACCTCATAGCAGCCTTCCAGTATCTGAAGGGGACCTATAGGGATGCTGGGGAGGGACTTTTCAGCAAGGACTCTAGTGATAGGATAAAGGGTGATGGGTTCAAACTTGAACAGGGAAGATTTAGGTTAGGTAGAAGGAAGAAGTTCTTTACTGTGAGGGTGGTGAGGCACTGGAACAGGCTGGCCAGGGAGGTTGTGAACGCTCCATCCCTGGAGGTGTTCAAGGCCAGGTTGGGCAGGGCCTGTGTTACAAAGGATGGAGTAGACAAAGAAGATTTTATCAGTTCAAGGGAAAAAATTGAGTGGGATTTTGAATCCGAGCTGGTCAGTTCTTTATGGCCAAAAAAATTTAATTGTGGATGAATTATGAAACATTTCTTCTGATTTTTGAGAAAGATTTCACTGCATGCTGATAGAGCCCATCTCAGTTTTAGGAGTCTTTTGTGAAAAGCTGAACACTTCCATTTTGAAATGTTGGCATTGCTGAAATTCCTTCAACGAATTATTTATGTATTAATAATTCAGAAAATATTTGGACATTTCTGAGATTTCTCTGCCCTCCCCCACCCAACTACTTTGTCAGACTTGAGTAAGCTGCAGATGTTACTGTTATTTTTGAAAATTACTTCTTTTCCCCCACATATTTTGACAGTAAATATTCATTGAACAAAACCAGAACTGCTGAATATCAGTCAAAGGAGAAATGGATGTAAAGTATCGCTTATTTCTTCAGCAGTGTGTAGTGTAGTCACCATCTTACTTTCCAATGGAAGCAAGTGGAGCTGTAAGCCAGAAATCGGGAGGTAGTACATTCAAGATGCAAGAGATCCGACTTCAGTGCTATATGGGATTGGTATGGGTACATGAATGTGAACTCAGTCCCATATGTGGTAGATGACAGTGACATTCAGTGAAGAAAAGAACACTGTATCATTATTTCAGTCATCTGTTTTGGTGCAGTGCTGCTGTGTATCCTCACCAGAGTGTGTGTGTCTGTCTGTTAGTGTTATGGGAATGACCTCAAAATTAATTTAAAGGCTTCATGTAGATTCAGATGCTTGCTGGCAGGTGAAAGCCATGTACCAAATTATTGAGGTCTAACCTTGTTTCCTTTGTATTCAGATCAAAGGACTGACATTGATCCAAGTAAATTTGGTGACAAACTATGGAAGTTTACATGTTTTTCTAGCAATCTGTTGGAGAAGCATTGCGACTTCTGTAGCTTGCTGAATAGAATAGAGTGTCTGATACCTTGCAGGCATCACTGATGGTTGTATTGGGTTAACAGCGCGATATCAGAATTGTTAAGGTCCACTCCTGAGCCTTTCCCCCTTTCTGTGCTATCACTGCTGCAGACTTTTTGCTCCCCTTCTACAAATCCACCCTTCCCACATCAGCACACTCATTCAATGAGTCAGGAAGCTCTTGTCTACTCAGGCTGGGGATTATTTATCTGAATGCAGAGTACCATGGATGTGGCGGGGTGGACCAGGCAGTTGACAGCTTCAGTAACAGTAACAGTCACTAAAAAGTGGTAAGAACTATTATAGTACTTGCAGGGAAAAGGAAACTAAAAGGTGTAGTTGCACAGCCTTCCAAGGGGGAAATAAGATGATCTTCTTAAGATGGGTCTTCTGTAGTTATGAGTGCTCTGCACTCCTGGGAAGATGCGGGGCAAGGTAGTGGTGTGGTTGTGGAGAGTGGCAAGATAATGTTCCTTGAGTTATTTTGTACGTACTTCCATTTCACAGGACTATGCAAGGGGGTCTTCCTTTTCCCAGGCTCAGTGTAAGCACTTGGTGTACTTCAGAGAGACTTTCTAGTGGTGCTGGAGGACTCTTTCCACACAGTCCTAGCATTGGTAATAACTGCATTTTCCTTACACCTCAAAAAATCTCTTAAACTGACTAAATACCCCGGAACTATGGGAGCTCTTACAGATGGGAAGTGCTGATACTGAAGCTGTATCAGTCTTTGTACTTTATCTAAAGCAGTTGTGCTTAACAGTGGTTAGGGATATTGGTTTCTGCCTTAGGGCAGTTATCCAGACAATTAGCTACCTGTATCTAACATCTTGTTTTCGTTTCAGCTATACAGAATAACCCTTCTTGCTAGTAAGTTTTATTTGTGAGATTATGAAGAGCCTGTCTTCAGAACAAATAATGCCCAGTTACCTTGGGGCACTTGCTCGGGGCTCTCAATAGACCTGACTCAGCATGGAGAGAAAGTCTGTGCTGGACACCATGATCTGGAATGTAGTTATATGCTGAGCAGTTTTAATGGCTTGCTCAACCTGCTTCCAGACCCAGGGTAAATACCAAGAGGCTGTTGAGGTATGCAACAATAATTGGATGCCCAGGATGGGGAAAAGGTATTTGTTGCTGTTTCATGTTACATATTTTTGGTTGCATTCTTGTGTTTCAGTATTAAGTGGTTAGACTTTAATGAAATAAATAAATAAAAAGCCTTTAAACAGCTTTTACCTGGTGAGTTTTATTACTGTAGCAGTTTTCATATCTCTTAGTTAGAAATCACTGTGAACGGGGAGAAATTCTGTACCCGCTTTTGCTGTACCTGAACTGTACATATGACCTCAAATGCATTTCAGAGATTGAAACAAATATAATACAAATTAATGTTCTGGAGATACACTGGGTTAATTGAGAGCTGCATTATTTTTTCTCAATGGTGACATGACTTTCCTTTCTTTCCTCTTTTGAATAAGTGCAGTTCCTGTAGCAGCATCACCGTAACTCTACATTATTCCACTGACCTCTGAAATGTGAGGGGTGTACAACCAGTGACCCCTTCTGTTCTTGCTACCAGCACAGTGTGCCAGCTACAGGATTGCTTACTGCCACCAAGTGTTCTGGAAACGAAGGAATGCCTTTTCCCTCACCCTGCATGTATGGAAGCCATAGCATTTGCATTTGGAAACCAAATTCCCTCACTCTGCCCCCCAAACCTCAACTCCTTAATACTTGGAAAGGAATTGAATTTTGCCTACAGTAGTATAAGTGGCTGCTGAAGATACTTGGTACCTTCTGAATTCCAGTTTGAACCCAAATACATAACTTTGCAATTACTTGTTCTGTAGTAGCAGGTGTGTGTAAATACTGAAGGTGTGTTAGTTACTTGCTTATAAACTAGTGACGGTGTGTGGCTAGAACCATGGCATGGAATTGAGCGTACAGTTTTTTAGAAAGTGTTGTTAACTAATGTGGTGTAATGATGTAAAATTTACTATGCAGTTATTGTATTCCATTAGAGTTGTTGTATTGATAATTAGGAGCAGTAATTCATGCCATCTTTCTGCATGTGTAATTTTAAAACATTAATTGTAATTGAAGACCAAGTAAATGTTTCCTGCAGAAGCCTGCAGAGATGCGGGTGGTTAGGGCAAGAAGTGAGAACTAAGAGTGATGTTTAGGAAGAGCCATGTGTTTACTTTGGTTTTGGCAAATTGACACAAGATAGTAAACTGCAGAGGTAAGAAGAAAAAAGACCCTCAAGTAACTGTTCCAGGATATTGCTGTGTGGGATTAGTCATCCTTTCATGACTGAAAAAACATGCGAACTGGGGGGTGGAATTAATTCACTTTTTTACGTGTCCATATTGACCTGTGGGACAAAGATGACCCTTAAGATCTTTCTTTGTTCTGTTCTGTCCTAGCCTAGCTTCCTAAACCAGGAGAATTCAACTCCCCTCATCACCTGCCACCTTTCTTCTTATCCACTGATCCCTGGCTAGTGGTGGAAAGAAAGGGATTATAAATTCCATACCTACCTGTCCGTGGAGGAAACTCTGGCAGTGTTCAGCTTTTGTTAACAGTTAATGTTCAGCAGAGCATTCTGCTACACGTACACACAGGCCACAGTCTTTATTTCTGGGTGCCCCAAAGGGGTTTGCCCTTTGCATAATAAATATCCACCTAGAAAGGTGTTACTCCTGTATTCTGTGGTAGAATTGGTGGGTACTGGTTTAGGCTTTTTAGGAAAATCAGAAATTGCCTTCTGATGTGTTACTGCTTTGAAAACAGTAATCTCCAGCCAGAGTCTGCTGGCCTGCTGCTGACCCTTTGGGCTGCTCCTTCTGTTCTCCTGCAGCTCCACAGGTGAGTGGTTTATTGGAGCCTTTCTGTCACAGCTGCTGCTCCTCTGTCCTGCAGCCACTGAGCCTCAAAGCTGCCTTTTCTTGTGAATGCTGATGGTTCTAGTTTATTTCTTTTTGATGCTTTGTAGGGTATGTGTGGCTTAGGAATTGGATAGTTAACACGAGCACAGTAGTATGGTACACTGTGTGCTTATGTTGTTTAGGCCCCTGCGGTAGTAAGCTAACCATATAAATACAAAAGGTGCGTTCTCTTCTGTCTTTCAAACTGAAAAACTAAGGCTGAAGCACCAGGTTTCAGGGTTGAGGAGACATGGATTTGCACGTATTGGCTCCGTACTTTACTAATGTCTGGTATCTTTTTCCTAATTTTCATTCTCTTCCTTTTAGAGAAAACAAAGCAGAGTATAGTGAGGAGTGAAGATGAAGAAATCTGAAGTGAGGAAGAAAAGGAAAGGAGTTTGAAAGACTAAGGGATCTGTTTTTTTTCAGTGAGGTCTTTAGCAGGATGTTTTGGTTGGTCTTTTAGATCTCAGAAGCTGAGCTGAGTAAAAGCCATGGGTTTTCCTTGCTCTTCAGAGACATCCTTCATTCAGGACCAAGTATACAGGGCACCTGCTTTCTCCTGACTCACTTTGGGGTTGGATGCTTGGGGTTGTCCATGTAGTCCACTTGAGGCATGTCCTGGATGGGATTTAGAGCTCCTAATGGATGTCAAAAATATCCTCAGTACACTGCCCGCAAAGTCCTTATCTAATTTGCCTTGAAAACCTCGTATTTATTAAACACCTCCTTATTTCAGATAATTTCTGTAGGTTGTTATAGGTACCTTTTCAAGTTGTCTCAGTTCCTCCTAGTATTTTGAATTTCCCTCCTCTGAGGGTGACCTGTCATGGTGCTGGTTTTAACTCGTTTTATGTAGATCACACTCCTGAAGAGCAGCATTAATGATCTGGATGTACGTAACTCCCCTCCATATTTCCATTTTGATGCAGATGTTATGTATATGAAACTTAAAGCTTTCTGCTTGGCTTTGCAGCTCAGGATGCTGAACTGAATGCTCAGTCCCAAGGGCAGGATTCAAAGCGCTGGTTCTCAGTTACTGACTGTGTATGTTGAAGCCCTCCTAGTGAAGCTGTCTCCTCAGACAGGACGTATCCTCTTCCTGTTCTTCCAAGAATACAGTAGACTTTCTCTTAAGGTCAGTTTTAGAGGTATGTGGTTTGAAGTCTTTGGATTCATTAACATTGGGCTGGTGGCCCCTCCCTCCTAAACAAATACTGTCTTGTTGCTGTCGTAGCAAAACTGCTATTTTTTTCTTTATTTTCCTCTTCTTTCTTTTTCTTCCTCTTTCCCCTCCCAGTGGCTCCACAGCAGAACAGATCTCTTTTCAAAATCGTAAGGGCCTTCCTTTCTGGGTACCCTTTGGTTGCTTTCTACCTTGTTGTCAGGCTTAGAACAGACTTCTTAAAAATAGCCTCTCTGGTAGGCTGCCTGCAGCTAATTTTGAGACTTTCTGTGGAGCTTCTCTCCTGACTTGTACACTGATTTACCAACCATGAGCCCATGGCAGCTTCCCACCTTTGAACCTCTGGAGTTAAGCAGTTGCACATCTTCCATGATGGCAGTTTTTAGAATCCAGTAGGCATGGCTAATGACAAGCACTCAAGAAAGCAAAGTTGTTAGTTTGTTGTTTTGAGTTTGGTCTTTTTTACTAAGAGCAGAGCATAAACATGAAGACCCCTTACCAGAAGGTTTCATGTTTGTATTTGGGTAGATACAAATCTGATTTGGATTCCTTTCCAAGATAGACTTCTGTCCCACAAGCATCTAAGACAGGAAATTGTCTGTGTCCCATTTTAAAACAATACACCAAGTTGGACTGCTCTATATTGTGTATTTTGAGCCCCAGAATGTCTTACCACATGGTAAAGGAAATCTGCTTTCTCTGTTGGTATCCCGGCTGTGGAGTACCCTATTTTGTTGATCATTAGGTAGATGGATTTGAAGTTTCACAGTCTTCCTATTTCCTTGCTGTCTGCTAGTTGATGCTGTGGTGTCATGGCTGTGCAGTAGGACCTGGAACAGGATTCCTACACAAAACAGCTAGTGAGTCATCATGTCCTAAGCAGTATGAGTTTATCTGGGCAGAACAGCATATTACCACTTCTGGTTGAGCATATATCCATATAGTTTGACAAAACAGGAGCTTGTCTGTATGCTGTCTCATAGACTTATCACATGCTGGCTGGCACTGAGACACGTGCATTGTTTGGTGCCGCTGGTTGTATAAGTGATTGCTGGACTCTGCATCCCAGAGAAACGCACAACTGTGATACTGCTCTGTTTGTAACACTCTGACTGTCATATATCCATAAATACACTCTTGAGTTTTCTTTACTTTGAGAAGGGAGAGCTAGTGATTTGGGGGATGACAACACTTAGCCTAGTTTTTGCATAACCAGCATAAGATATTGTCTAGAGGGGTTGATATTTAGGATGTGCTGAGCTGTTTACTCTCTGAAAACTGATGATCTTTTGTGGTGTCTCTTTTGGTACTGAGTCCTTTTAAAACTGATAATATGTGGTTTAGTTAAAGCTGATCAATTGTTACATCGAAAACTTGTAATACTTACACTGAGTAAACCAAGCTTGGCATCTCTTCCTACCTGACGGCCTGAAGAAAGAGAAGATGTGGTGTTGAGAAGCAGATCTGTGTAGAGACAGATCCGTTCTCCCTTCTTGGATGCTTTCTCTGGAGATGCTTCATGGGTCGGCACAGAGCTGTTTCTCTGCTGCAGTGCAGATTTGAGAACACTGCATTTCTAGTGATTTGATGGACTTCTTAATATAGAAGGAGCTTGTTTAGCTGTAATTTTGTTTCTGTTGCTTAGGATGTGTGGTAATATGAAAGACATCCAGTAACGATGATGTGACCTTGCAAGAATGGCTTGAATAACACATTGGCTGGCCTGGGGAGATGCAGACTTTAGCAGATATCTTGGTTGGAGCAGAACAGAGAAAAGCCTGTATGTTTGCCTGCCACCAAAATGTAGTAATAATGAGATGTTCATCAGTTGTGTTCAAGTGCTCAGGTAACTGCAGTGATGGTCGGAGTTTGAGGAGTTAGATAAACGGCATAGTGGCTTGCAGTATTCTAATGTTTGTTTGGGGCTTGGGTTGATTGTGGGCATTTCCTGTGTTGAGAAGGAGCAAGTTCATACAGGTTTTGTGATCTGCAGGTCTTAGGCTAAGTGAGTGCATGTATGTGGTTGGCGGATTTTTATCAGTTCCAGTTTTGAGGGAGCAGTTTATACAGAGGTCTTCTGATGAGGAGTGAAGATCGTCAGATAAATACAGTCTTTTCCTGCTGATGGACACTTGTCAGCTTAACGATAATGTTTTGAACTGAATAGAGGAAAATTAAGCCAGTGCTTCTTGTTTCCTGAGCATAGGTAATCAGCATTGCTGCACTCCATGGCTAGCTGTGATTACCAGGTGTTGGGATTAAGTTTTCCTCTTCAGCGTATATCTAGTGTTCCCAAGGAACCGAAAGTGCCAAAGATGACTTCTAAAAATCACTGATGCCTTACCACTAGATAAGCATTTCTGCATTGTTTCTGACTTCCATGTTCTCTTCTCTGCACCCAGCTTTGATGATAGCTGATCTGGACTAAGGATTTGGAGTCTGTATTTTTATTTTCGATTTCCCACTGCTTTAGCTGACTGTAGGTGAACAGATAAAGCATTGCCTGTGAGAGATAGCTGGCACTTTTGTGTATATATATCTGGATCACAGAGGAAACAAGTCTGTTTATTTGCATATTTTTGTCTTTTTGTAACTCTGAGCCAGCATTACTGGTGCACATTCTATCTGGTGGGTTTAGGAAAATAGGAAGGCCCTTTGAAAAGCAGATTGGTGTAAGATACAGAATATTTTTTTTCTACCCAGTGCTAATAGGTCTGGGGTTTTATAAGCTTGTATGTTACTTGTTTTGCCATCTCATCTCCCTTCATGGCTCTTTCATTTGGTGTAATAGATCTTGAACTTCTCCTTCAGCAGTAATACTGTAAAAAAGAAAAGAATAAACTGCCAGTTCTGTGTGGTAGTGGTGTTGGGTGCTGCATTTGGGGGTGTGGAAGTTCTGGGGTTTTTTGAAAGCTCTGCCACCTTCCCCTCTTTTGTCAAATCTTTCAAACGGTCTTAAAGCTGGTGAACGTCCTTATTCTCAGCTTTCCTGCATCTGGCCATGTCACTGTAGAAGTAAAAATGTTCTGGATCTTGGTCTGATTCATGAGCATTGACCTTGATAAAGGTGGGAGGAGGAAGGGGAATACTTCATTATGAAAGAAAATGTTTGAGCTCCTCAGTAATAAAGTAAACATACCTTGCACTTAAGCAGGAAAAGTGCTGGTGGATAACAATGGTGGAATTATAGTTCAGTTGATTGACTGCAATAATCAGCATTAATGTTGGCAATGTGTCTTTTCCATTTAGAAGTGAGTGCAAGGGTTACATGGCTCAGCAAACTGCAGAGGAGAAGAACCAACCTGGAGAGGTGGAACCAGTCCTGGGCTGGTGGCAGGGCTGGGTCCTGTCCTTCTTACAGGAGTTGTTGTGAGATGCCAGGGAGGTGTGTGGGCAGGAAGGATTTGTGCACTGAGGACACAACGAGCTAATCTGCACCTCTCAACAGCAAAACTTCTGGATGATCCGTGACCTTTCAGATTGCACATGAATGATTTCTCTGCTGAAATGATCCCAGTGAGATGTTGGGAGACGTATGCTCATTAATAAGCCTATACATAAATATATAAAACCAAACATACACATGCATGAAGGATGTTTACATTTTGTTTGTCTACATGTAAATATGTTACATGTAAGTAGATATTTTGGTTTTGTTTTGGGTAGGAAACTGGAGCTCACATTCCCTTTCAAGGAGGCACAGTCACAGAATTTAAAATGCGTTTTATTCCTTCTAGAGTAGATAAATACCTTCTGTTTCTGATTTTATGTTTTTAAAACAGGTATTTACAATAACTATACTGCTGCCATTGTTTTTCTGTGTCACACAACTCGTGCTGCTGAGGCTTTGATAACCGTCTCCTCTCATTTGATTGCAAACACAAGTGAGGTGAACACTAAATATATATCCCCACACCCAAGTATTTTAACTTGTAAGCTTCCTGTTGTGCTTGTGAGATTTTACTTCAGAGCAGTGTCTGTGAGACCATTTTTGAGTCCAGCATTTATTAAGTCCTCCAAGGACTTACTGTTTCTAATGTTCTACTTGTTTCTTGTTGTCTTCTGAATATTCTGTTTTTATGTTTCTGTGTTGCTGATCTTTTTCTTTCTTTTTAGATTTTCCTAATCTAGAGTTCAGCTGGTTAGAGCTTTTGATGTGGCAAATTTTGAACAACTTTACATCATCTGACTACAGTAGGACTTAATGACTCTCTTACATGTTCTTACTTGTAGCTGCATGGATTTGGCAATAATTCATTGACTTTTTGACACTGGTAACTAGAAGCTGCTGTAAGATGTGTGTTAGTAGTACTTGGACCTGGCTTGAAAAAAATAAAAAGTCCTACCCTGGAGGAGATGAAGAGTATGAGAGTGAACTTAGAGCATATCAGCAGTGTAGAAGACCAGCAGAGTATTGTGTGTAAAAGCTACTGAGACTGGCAGAGTAGGCAGGGGTATGCTGAATACAGCGACAAACAATTTCAGGGCGGATCGTGGGTTCTCGGAGTGCAGAAAGGGCTGTCAGCTGGATGTCAGTGAAGATAAACCACTTCTCTCTCTGCCTCTGTTTTGTTTTCTGTGAAGCGACGGGATCTCACACTTCCATTATGTGCTTGAAAGCCCTCAGAAGATGAGGGAGAGTGGAGACCCTAAGTGTTAAGAAGGTTCTGTTTCAGAGTCTCTTACTGGAGTTGGAGGAATACTTTATCCCTTTTAATGACTGACAGTTATATTTTACTTTTGGTTGAGTAACAAATGCTTGTAGGTCACCGTTCCTGAGCAACAGACAGCCACAGATGTGGGTCTTATTATTTTTGTTTTCTTCTCTTAAATCTAGAGAGGTTTGCCTGCAAGGTAAAAGATGAAAAAGCTTACCAGGGTCATTTATAAAAATGTGTGTGCTTATAATCCAGTTTTTATATAAACTCTAGTTGTGGCCTTCCTCAGGCCTTGTCACTCCTTTCACATGAGTGCTCATGTCCGAAGACCAAAGAAGGTAGCGTGAGAATAGCACTACCATTATTGTATTTACCTCCCAGATGAGAACAGGATTTTCTTTTGATTCTGTTGGCTGTAGGTGCTTAAAATGGGATTCTTTCCTGCTATAGCTCATTTAAGAGAGTTAGGAACTTGCATTAATATTTTGCAGTCGTTTAATTTTTCCTCCCTCCATTGAGTTTGCTGCTCCCTACCCTTAGCTGCTCTTGCATTGGTCTGTTCTTAATTCTTTTGTGCCTCGGATTGTGCCTTGTTCTGCACAGGACTGAACGAGATCTGGATCATCAACGCGCACAGGTAATTGTGTCTCATAATCCTGTTTATAAGCATTTTGGCTTCTGTTTTAAAACACATTCTGATACTGCTTCCCATTAAGAATACAAAGTGTTAAAAACTTAGTTTTCTGTAATGTTTGCAACTCTTACTCAAATTTCCTGTCTAAAACTGGGCTAGCTCTCTTTTATAGCTTTTTATAGCTTCTTTTTATAGCTTTCCTCTTTGCTATTTTAGCATCAAGCTTACCACGTTTCTGTACTCTTATCTGTTGCATACGAAGCTCAAGGAGGAACATTTAACTTGGCCTTTAAGAGCGTGATGAGTGGTAATACAGCCTTTTTTCAAATCAACTTTGGCATCTGTCCTTGTTGTAAGTATACTGAATGGAATGCTGGCACTAAGCAGTTATATGTACAGCTGTGGACTTCAGGTGTGTTTTATTCAAAATAAAGCTGTTTTTCTGTAAGTTGGGGCATTCTGATTTTCTTGAAACCAGGGACCCTTGTGCATCATGTGGTTTGACTAAGTGTACTCTCAGCTTCTGGGAGTCCTCACAACAGCTCGCCTGAGGCTGAACAACTCCTTTGAGACTATTGCCAGGAGGCTGTTTCTCTCTGTTAAGGTTTTTGTACAGAAGTAATTGTCGGTTCTGTCTGCATTGAACTAATTTCTGCTGATTTTTATGTTTCAGATGTTTAAAATCTTCATCTCTGGAACTTTCTTGGCAGTGGTAGTCCATATGGTGTGGGATAACTTTTTGTGCATGTCTTGCCTTTGTTTTGTTTACATAGTTTTCTTCTGTAGCAAATGTTTCTCATGTTACTTGTAAATCCGCCTTTTCTCCAAGAAGTTTGTATGCTGCATAAGTCAGTTATTTTAGTTCCCAACTGCAAATGTCCTGCTGGTTCAACCACTACTGCTTTATCTCGTTTAGTTGCTGTCATGGGTAGGAGCTCTGAACTCATTGTGTCGTGATCTTGAGGTGAGAGTGCAGTTAGCTCATGATCTTTCAACACAGAGCTGTCATGTTACACTGATGGTATTAATGGAATATCATGCAGTCAATGATGTAGGCCTTTCAGATTTTTTCTTTAAGGTTCCATCTAAAAAAAAGTTTGGAAAAAATCTGCTTGTTAGCCATCTATTCAGAGAGGGTCACGAGATCAAAGAGTGTTTTGTTGTGTGTTTAATTACAGTACCATATGGTCAAATAAAGTTACTTTTTCAGTGCAGTGGATTGTTGGAACCCAGTGTGACCTTTGCTTTCAGACTGCAGAAATTAGTTGAAAGAATGTATTAATAAGGAGAGAACAGTATTAATTTTCATGTGTATACACTACACTAAAAGGGTTTCTGGAAAACTTCCAAACAAAAATGGAGTATCTCAGGGTTTTCACAAAAGTTTGTGTTACTCTCCTCATTTCTCCTACCATAAGCTAGATTTGAATGGGGTAGCAAATACGTGGCATAAGGGTGAAGGATCAGTGAAGGCCTAGAGCTCCTGCTGCCTCAGGCTTTGCTTAAGAAGACCAGCTCGTATGTGATAAGGATGCACCTCCAGATATGAGCTATATCTTTGAAACTGGACTCTGGCTTATCCTTTGGTGGCGTGTGTAAGACTAAGCAGTGGGGGAGCAGGCAGGAGTTGGCATGGAAGGATGAAGTATTCATGTGTGTCATCCTGCTCTTCCCTCCCTTACCAGGTCAAGCCCAGAACTCACTTTCATCTCTGTCCCAGACCCATGATTTTGAGGTGGGACTGGCTTTCTGAGAAGGGAACGATTTCTGCTATTGTAAACAGCAGTTGTAAACATCTGCGGTTGTAAACATATTGCTGATCACACTTTCTCAATGCTCACCTGTTGTGCTCACTGATTTCTTTAAAAGTCTTCTACTTCAGCTTTTAGGACCTGGCATTGCTAAAGTTTGCTGCCCCGGGCTGTAGAGGGGAAGGGATTATGACCTGTCTAAAATACTGAAAGTAGCAACTCTTAACCTGGGATGGAAAAGATAATCTTCAAGAGGTTTGTAATAACTACATTAGACAAGTGTGCGGTGGAGGAATAAAGTGCTTCTGCTTTTCTTTAAAAACGTAGCACCATAAAACATTAGAAGATGGCTGATGTGTGTTAAAATATCTGGTTTGCACTGATGTAGCTGATGCTGCGCGAATCCTGATAGTGTAAATGTGCTGGACTAGGACGTGTGTCTCGGTGAGCTATCAAGGCACCTGCCTGCATCAGTACGGAAGGTAAAATCTTCCCTGTTGCCAAGAGCAAGCCTTTGTAATGTCTGTGGATATATATCTTCGGTTTGAGCCTAGCGTCCTTGAGATGATTAAGAAGGAAGGGTGAATATAATATTCTCCCCTGAAGAGATTAATTCTGAGTTCTTGCTTTGTGCTGAGGATAAATTGCATCTGTTCCCAGCTTCCTGTTGACTCTTGGTTAACTAGTGGTAAATCAGCCTGGTGTAATGTATATAATATAAAACAATGTATTTTAATGCCTTTATTGTGGAATGCTGCAATAAGAGTATCTGTTTTAAGGGTGCTTTGAAGTATCCTCTCTTTGTTTTCTGCAAAAATTAATGTGGGCCTGAGTGAATGCATACCCAAGTAAGGTGTTTGAATCCCAGAGTTGAAGAACTGTGCAACGAACAAACTTTTACACTTTGGGAATAATGTATATTCGTTTCCCCCTCCACTTCCTCTTGCTTTTTTTTTCATGCAACAATTTCAGCTAAAAGAGAAAAGAAAGCTTGCAAGCTGTCGGTGGCTACATGGTATTAGAAGCTTTACAGTCTCCCTTGTACTATATGTATTTCCTGTAATTGGCAAGTTCAGTGACTAAGAAATAAGACAGAATTTTTCACTCTGTTTTTGCTAGCGACACAAGGTTTATGGCATTCAGATACAGCTCATGTGTTGCACTTTTAAACTGTTGGAATTTTGCATGCAATCCAAAAGGCTTTATGTTTTTGTCTGTTTTGCTCTTAAACAAAGCGGGAAGGAAGGAGATGATGGAGGTGATTCTTTATCCAATTTCCATTTCCTTCTGTCTTTAGAAGGTTTGTAATAATGTTGCTGTGTACATGCAAATGATGTTAATCAGGAGATTTTCATATCAGCTTTGTCAACGTTTACATTCACTTTACACATTGAATTTGCATTTGAAAAGGCCTGTTATAATCAACATTTAAGGGATAACATAGTCAAATTTACATTTGATTGAGTAGAAATGTTAAGTGATTTTAGCTGAGCTGTTGCTAGGAAACAAGCCAATGTTTTTGTATTATATTTTTTTTTCTTAATCTATACTGTGTTTCTATGTAATTGGCAGTTCATCTGGTGACAGGAGAACACCAACACTCCAACAGTATAACTCATGTCTTTACTACATTCTAGATGCATAGTTTTCTTACTCGTCAGAACTTACGGTGAAGTTCTGGAGAAATATGCTTGTAAATGGTCTAAATGTCACCCATGACTACTTTGTGTGTGTGTGTGATCATGGGGAGGATCAATTGTTTGACTTGTTTGAAAAAACACATAAATTCTGGATGTTTTTATGAACAGCTGTCATCTTGCAAGCACGCTAACTCATTTTCTTTTTTCATGGTTGATGTTTATAATGTTAGTCACCATTCAAAGAACATCACACAGCTGTCCAAGGATTGAGCTGAGTTTTATGTATGACTCCTCAAGGTTTGTGTAGTACAGTTCTTGTCCTCACCGTGTTGATAATTTTCATGTCTGTGTTATTTTCGTTAAAGTGGGCAAAACGAAGTGTAGCTGCAAAAGGAAATCTGATTTTGGGTATGCTCTGGCTGTTGGTTGTATGTCTCTTGGAGCTTGTAGGAGGACTGTCATTTTGCAGTAGTGTTCATCTGGCAAAAATACTAATCAAAGGGAAGAACAGTTCCTATTCATATAAGTCCCGGAGCATTTCAAGTGCATTATCTGTGTGGTGCATATAAATCTGGTGATCCCTTGAAACTTGGTACAGGGCAGTTGAAGGAATGTGGCTCTTTACAAGGCCAAATAGAGACACTCTTGCCTCCCCATCCCACCGAACCAGACAGAATACTGTTTTCCAGTAGATGTGCTATGCTGCTTGCTCCGTGAACCCCAAGTCAGAGGCTAGTGGTATGGCAAAGAAAGCAGCTATTACGCCCGCACTGAGGCTTCACAAGCATCCTTGGGCACACAAACTTCCGCAGACCTGGGAAGAGGGCTGCACTGATGATATCCCTTTTTAATCCCTTCCAAAAGCAGTGGTAATTCTCATCTTTCCACCTTCATGATCAAGTGGAGTGGGCAGATGGGCTTCTACCTTGTGTGCAGAACTAAAAGGATTTAAATCCGTGTGATGTGTAAACCTTGTGGCATTCTGGCCAGGGTAGGAGTTTTTGCTGGCTTTAATCATACTGACAGTAGTTTTGGGGCTACTATTATTGTAACACTACATAAACAGTACAGGCATTCCAGATCCATGCTGCAGGAAAGACCACAGTTTCCTTATATTTTTATGTTCTCCCAGCGGTATGGGCTGCATTCCTCAGATTCTGAGTAATCCATGCGTGTGCAAAATATGTATTATAAAATCTGATCAGGCAGGGTCTACCATCACAGTGGAGCAGATGTGGGTTTCCTTCAGCTTGTAGCACCTGTTGTATTCCTTCCTGGAAAATACTAATAAAAGTAGCTTTTTCTCACTGCTCTTTTATCTTGATAAAAAAGGGAAAAAAATGGCCTTTGTGGTGCAGTGCGATTGGAAAGAAAGCTCAAACAGCTCATTCTCACTTGCATACTCCTGATTTTCATGTGTTGGTAGCTGTGAACATAGGGGTTTTCAGTGGCTTTTGGAGCCTCTGACTCTAGGAAGAAAGGCATACAAGCTATGTAGATTGAGCCCCACTGTGGAGCAGCTGAGAGCTGCATTTATGGAGGGAACATGGATTAACTTGGTGGAAGAAGGTGGGTAAAGAATAAAGGAGGAGCCTATCTGCGTGTCAACAGAAAGTTCTTGTTCATACAACACGAATAGGAAGAACAAAACAATGATCATGTGGCGAATGAAGATGCACAAAACACGTTCTTACCTGATCAATTCTGTATGCTAAACTTTTATTCTGGGTGCTGGAGTGAATTTTTTGTCATACTTGAATTTGTCTGTGGCCCACCCCTTTTCTGGGAAGGGGGAGGGTAACCTAAAGATAAACGCACAAATGCAGCTCGTGTTACCCTCCTTTTCTGTCTAAAGATTTCTTGACCTAGCAGTCTCTTTAAGTAGGTGGACTTACCTGTTCACTGCTCAGTTTTCAGTATTAGTAATAAAGTATCCTTGTGCTTTCTTTTTTCTTTATTTGTTTTAGTTCATCTCAGCCATCTCTGGATCTCTGTATAGTTCTTTTCCTCGGTATACAGCAGTAGTACTTACCTACTCTTTTGTTCACTGTGCTTCATCTTAAGGAAGGAAGCCCAGGACGTGGTAAGTCTTCTCAGTTGTGCTGATCCTTCAGTTGTTTCCTAGGTGCATATTACTATGTGCTTGTAGAGCCATTCATTTTACTTGCTGCTTTGTTTTAGCTTCAGAGAATTCTCCTTGCTGTTCCTCTTACAAATTAGCTTCCATTGCTATAGTTAGTACTGAGATTGCTTAGTGTCAAATGATGGTGATGGATTTACTTTCTCCCTGTGCTCACTATATGGTTGTTTTCATTATGTTATATTCCCAGGTGTTTGTACGTACCTCCTTCATGGGAGTTCTCAGTGATGGTACTGTTGTCAGCCTCTGCCAGGTAGAAGCTTGCATGATTTTATTAAGGCTAATTTTTTTGTGGGTGTCTTTCTGCAGAATGAGTAAAAACACAGCAGCAGCAGGCAGCCAAAGGGGACTCCTAATACACCTGAAAAAACTACCTAGGTTCTTGAACGTTTACTTGCAGTGATCAGGTTTTTAAGAGTCATGACTTCCTGCATTTATTATAACAGCAGTTAGAATGTGGGAGAAGCAATTTTATGTTTTTTATGAGCATGCAATCTTTGTATCTATGTCATCTGTGTATTCTTTTGTGTTAAGTCTCTTTGCAGGAGGTAAGCATGATTGCGTAGCCCTAAAAGCAGATACTCATCCTTCTTGGTGATAGATTAACTGTCAACAGCAATTTAAATGTATTATGGAACTGTGTACAGCTTGAGATGTCCAGTGTATTTCACTTGAAAGTCAGACATAGGTACTGAGAATAGGCGCAAAAAAGGAGGGAGGAGGGGACAGAAAAAGGGCTTTTTTTTTTTCTTCTGTCCTCTTTTCACAATGTAACAAAATACTGTTCATCAGTTGTTTGCTGTATTCAAACATTGATGGATATTTGGGTTTGGCTCCCTAAGTTATTATTTAAAACTTAGCTTTTCCAGCTTCAGTCAGAAGTGAGTTCACCAACTTAATGTATAGATGCGTGTGTGTGTCTTATGACATATCATAAAGTCAGCATCATTTTATTTGTTTCTTTGTAGGAGCTCTAATTATAGTCTGAACTATTATTAGGGGACGGCTGAGCTGGTTGCTGAACTTGATTTTGCCAAATTATTACTTATGTCATGCTCTTACTGTATTGCCAAGAGAGTGATTTTTTGGCACCCTGGTATGAAAATGGTTATCTAACAGTATTTTTTTATCCAGTTTCTGAATGAGGCTGTCTGAAGGCATTCTGTAGAGGTAAAAGTGTATGTGTAAGGAGACAGAACTGTGTTTTCATACCCATCTAGCAAAAAAGGCAGCCTTTCCAGTTACCTGCTGTTTTGGGAGCTGTGGCCACTCTCACACAAGGGCTGATGCCTCTTCTACCTCTGTGTCAGTGGAGAGGGACAGTTCCCTGTCCCTCCTGCCTTGCTGAGGTGCTTGAGTTGCACAGTTGGGCCTGACATGTGAAAGGGTGGAAGAAATGTGATGTGTGATAGAGAGGGAATGGCAAACTCATTCACACAACCTTTATCTCTGTAAATGCAATAGGTACTGTCCAGAGCTTGAGAGAGGGCGTTGTGCTCTGTGATTCCATGGCTGGAGGCCCTGACATGGTGTCCAGTTAAGGATGATGATTACTTGAAGGAGTGGAAGGTTTGTTGGTACCATGGCAAAGGCATGCAGAGGTGGAGCCTTGTCCAGCAGCTTGTCTCATGTATATCCATCTGGATTCTGAACTTCTGGGCTTTAATGCGTATCACTGTGCTACGACACAAAATTACCTCTTGCCTTAAAACTTACCTCTCCATCCTCTTGATGTCTGCACCTGGGGCTGCCTTTTGCCGCTGATTCTGAATGCAAAAGCAGAATCCCAGACCCAAGGGACTTTGTTGGTACTTTTAATTCTGATGTTTCTGCACTCATCTGGGTTGTCATTGAGAAAGGCCACTGTGCATTGCACCTAGAACATCAAAGCCCTGCATTTCAACCTTTTCCAACAGCATGTACACCTTTTTTTATTGCAGGATGATGATGTTGTTTGATTTTGGGTTTGTTTTGTGGGATGAGGGATTTTTTGGGGAGTTGTTCTCTGGGGTTTTCGATTGTTCTTTTTTATTTTAAGCTACTGCAGAATGTTGCCAGCAGAAATCTGTCGGGTTTGGCACCATTTATTCCTAGGTGTAAAAAAAAAAAAAAGCAAGTTCCCTGTAAGTCTGGGGAGGTGAAGAGTCTGCCTTCCTGTTGGGTACCTGCCCTCTCTGTCAGTGAGATGTTTCAGGCAGAAACTGGTATTTTTATGTCTTTTAAATACAACACAAACTCTTCCTTTTTTGCAGCCCACAGTATTTAGTCTGTACTGATCTGTAAGCGCATTCTCACCCTGCAGCATATGGTGCTGAAGCTGCCACTTGACACTTCGTAGGCAGTATCAGAACTTTGGGGAGGTGGGGAAGGGGATGGAGGTGAGTCCTTTTTACAGCAAAGCATGTTTAAAACAAATGCTTTTATAGGGGAGAAGCTAGCCTTCTGATTTCTGCTCCTGACATTACTGCTCTGACACCCTGACTTAGAAGGGCACTGAACTAAAATGTGACAGCAAACTGATGTTCTTGTGGACAAGATTTTCATATTCAGTTCGCTCTCGAGTAGTACAATCGTACAATCATAGAATGAGTTGGGTTGGAAGGGGCCTTGAAGACCATCCAGTTCCAACCTTCCACTAGACCAGGTTGCTCCAAGCCCTGTCCAGCCTGGCCTGGAACACTGCCAGGGATGGGGCAGCCACAGCTTCTCTGGGCAACCTGTGCAGTGTAATCACCATCCTCACAGGAAACAATTCCTTATATCCCATCTCAGCCTTCCCTGTGTCAGTTTAAAGCCATTCCCCCTTGTCCTGTGAGATGCTTCGTGAAAAGCCCCTTTCCAGGTTTCCTGTAAGTCTCCTTTAGGCACTGGAAGCTGCTCTTAAGTTCTCCCTGGAGTCTCCTCTTCTCCAGGCTGACACGGTCCATCTCCCCTGAGGAACCTGGCCATGCCTACGTGCGTCGCTGTGCCCAGCTGCCCCTTCCTTTTCAGCGGTGACGTTTGATGGGCACTGATCAGGAGTGCTTGGTTCCCATCTCCTGCGTTGGATTTGACGCGTTATTCTCTTCCACCCGAACGCAGGTTGGGGTGATTCCCCTTTACCCCGCTGCCCTACCGTTACTTCCCGAGGCCGCCGGTGCTGCGGGGGGCGGCGGGAGCCCCCTCGTGGTGAACGGTGGCAGCGTCGCCTGGCACCGACGCCCGGGTGAGGCTCCCCCTGCGGTCCCAGCGCTGGCGCTCACTCCCGTCCTGCCCGGGTGTGTGTGTGTGTGTGTGTT
This sequence comes from Pezoporus flaviventris, assembly GCF_033815535.1. Taxonomy (NCBI): domain Eukaryota; kingdom Metazoa; phylum Chordata; class Aves; order Psittaciformes; family Psittacidae; genus Pezoporus; species Pezoporus flaviventris. The sequence continues at coordinate 16,609,153 of NW_026892585.1, read as the reverse complement.
CGGTAAGCCAGCATTTACCTGTTGTTTCCAATAATTCGGGTTTGCTCTCTTGGCTTCGTCACATTCGTGACACGCTGGTGAAGGAAAACATCGTTAAGCCACCTGGAGATTTATTCCCTTTGCTTTCCATACAGACTGGTTTTACAAAGCAGGAGTGTGTAATTTCTTTGCCTCAGAATGCCCGTTATATTTTATTTTTGTGTGATTTATTGCCGTGCCTGTGCTAGGTATGAATATTAAAACAATTTATCATAAATCGAGTATTGTGAAGCCAACATCTGGTTTAGATAATGTGGGTTTTTTTTTTTTTGAGGCTAAACTTCCACTGTACAGTTCATAAACTACACACGGGTTTTAAATCCCTTTCTTTAAACTCGGGTCTTTCATTCTGTTGTTGAGTGGACTGACATTTGCAATATTTATTAGAGTATTCGTATGCACTGTCGTGGCTTTAGTGTGTATTTTTGGAGCTGAAATGTTAAATTCTCCAGCTAATGCATAAAGACGCACTTTATAATGAGGTTGCTGGGTCCATTGCTGCTTTCTGTCTGCTGTGGCTGTGATGCTGTTTCATGTGAAAGGTTTTTCTCTGGGATACTGGGTCAGAAGGTGGTAGGGTTTATGTAGCTGTGGCATTACCATAAAGCCCACCAACACACATCCCCCACTTTAGTTACACTGGTAACACCCAAAGGAGAAAGACATCATGTAGTTTTCCATTTGTATGTTGTGAATCTGTTTAATAACTTAAGAAGTAAAGGTTCAGCTTTCCTGTGTCTCCTTTACAGGAAGAAATAGGCAGTTGGATTGACAGTTCAATGCATTACAATGGGTTCTTCCGGAGATTTGAACTCCTGTAATAGAACAAGTGTTTCTGTCATACGCTGTAATCCTGTGCTCTCCTGAGATACCCTGAGAAACCTCAGAAATAGTATATCAAAATTCTAAACCACAAAGCACAGCCTCTACTATAGCCCTGGGGCAGACCTCTGTCTTCTGAATTGCATGGCACAATGGAGATCATAGAAGAAAAGAATGTGTTGCCTTGGAGGGCTTTTCCCTTCTTTTTCCCAAGCCAGTTCTAATATTTACACTATCTCTGCTCTCTGCAGATTTAATCGAGTCAATTAAGATTCTTGGGCTCAATTCCCCCAGGTGTAGGTTAAAAGTTTCTCTATTTTTCCCCCTCCTCTTTCTTTCTTACCAGCTGCTGTTTCTTATTCCTGCCTGATTAGAGATGAAGCAGCGAGCTGGGATTTTGGTACTGAAAAGCTACATCAATTGCAACAAGGCGATCATCCATACATGCAAGCATGAATAATGCCTGTCTTCATGTCTGCTTCCTTTGCTGCCCTTCACAGTGTTTCAGCTCTTTGAACTGCGTCTTGGCAGGTTTTTTCCTATGTAGAAAAGTGTCTCTTTTTCATTAGTCTTCTCACCTTTAACAGTTGCTGATTTCTTGTGTCTTGCTGCAAGAACTAGCAGTGGGCATGCCTATATTTCAGCCTTTCCCATATTCGGTTCTGTTCTTACCAACAGCATTACCAAAGAGTTAAATTATTAAGTCCCTGCGACTGTTGATGACTATTGATGTTGAAGCCGCAAACCTTTCTGAGGTCAGTACTTTGCAAGCCATATGTACCTTTCAGACATTTCTGTGCTCTGTTAGTGATGTGGTATCTGTCACTTCTTACTTGGCTTCTTGCTTTGCTTTTGGGCTAGCTGAAAGTACTCAGGTACACCCACAAGCTGTATTTTCTTACACATTCAGGCATGTGCCAGGCTCCTGTTGAAGTGTAGCTGTCAGAAGTTTCGCTTTAGTTACTCTGAGGATGTTTGGTGGGCACCCACGTTTTGTACATCAGATGGGATGCTGCCAATGAGCATTTTCTTGGAAGCCCACAGTAAGAAGTGTTGTGACTGTGAGGACTAGGAATGTTGTATGTTCTGTCTAGAGCTTTGCGTTCTCTTAAAGGACCAAGTTCATGGGAGTGAGATGAGTTCTGGGAAGGGGAAAAAGAGGTATAAGCATTGTGCAAACAGTTGGGTCTGTGTGGGAATGCATGAGCAGAAAGATGAATGTTTGCAATGGATTTTAGCCCCAATTAAGTGCTTGCTTTCCCGTGTGCAGACATTCATGTGTCACCAGTGGTATGGGGGTCCAGAAGCATGGTGATGTTGGGTGGATTTTGCCTGCATAGGGTGAGGGAGCAAGAGGTTTATCCTGTGTGATGTGGGTTCTTGACTGGTTTTGTTGTGGTGATATCTCACATTGAGAGAAAAAAAATGCATGCCGCAACTGGTAGTCAAGTAATATTGTACTGTACCTGTCAGGTTGGCTTTAAAAATGCAAAAGTATTTATTTATTTCTTGGTTTGGAATTCCTGTTGCTGCAGAGGACTCTCAGCTCTTCCAGAGCTGACTTCATGCTCCAGAGAAATGAGTTGTGGGGTAAGAATTTCCTGGGCTTGATAGTATGTTTGAGCAGCAGGAGGTTTAGCTCCGTTTGACGTGCTTCTGTAGATAATCCTGGCTCAGAAGAACAGATAAAAGTGACTGTGTACAGCTGTGATTTATGTTTGGGCTTCAAGACCAAGTACTATCCAGCTGTCTGTCCTTCCCTTGAGTGCAGCAGCTGTTCCAAGTTTGAAATTTTTGTGTTTAAAAACCCCAACAAAGCACTGCTATCACAATTTGGTTTGCAGACCAGGGAACTTGACTGTGTTCATCTGTTCTGAGCCTCTCAGCACTGATTACAGGACTTCCTTGCCTTAATACTTTTCTGAAAGCATGCATCAAGAAAGATCTTGAGCTTAGCATTTCTAGTATCCAGTCATCCTAATACTTGGTAAGCTCTTCCAGTGGCTTATTCTCACTATTAAAACCATATGCTTTATTAGGAATTTTGACTCCTGTGAATTAAAAATTGAAATCTTTCTATTTCAGCCTTTCCACCCCACTGCCCAGTAGCTGTCCGCCTTGATTCCTTAGTCTTTCCAAACCAAATGTTTCCTGGATAGACATCCCCTCTTTCGTCATGTTGTTAACGTCACAGGCGTTTCCTAGGTGACTTCTGACACATGGACCAGTTTGAGTTTCTTTCATGCTGACTTCCATCAGCAACATGCTGTGATTTCTCTCTATCTCAATATTTGTATCCTCGGCAAACATATTGAAGATATCATAAACTTTAGTAGCACAAACTTTAAAAAGTTGCATGATAAGGGTCTAAGAACTGGTACAGCAATGATACTTCTATAAGCTCATCTGCTTGTGATGGACTTCTCAGGTACAAGAACCTTTTCAGACTTGGAACTGGTCTCCAGTTTAGTGAAACCACATCAGTTAGTGAAGTGGGGATCTGTGTTTACAGCTGTATTCTAAAATTCATATAGTACTGTGGTAAGATGTTAAGCAAATAACCAGCATCCTCTAATTTTGGGAAGATTAAGATTTTATGATGAGCAGTTAGGGTTTTTTTTGGAGGGGATGGGGAGTGTGTGTATGTGAGAGAGAGAAAAAGAAAAAATGAAGACTTGCAGCATAGGTGAAGCAAGTCGGTTTGGGCATCTTCTCATTGATGGAAGAATAACATAGTTTCAGTTCCTTGCCCAAGAGCCGCTCTGTTCCTCATCTCTCCATGCTGATGAGTGGCTGTGTCCTGCCCTGGGGTGGCCAGAAGCTTGTGGCTGTATTGGGTATCTGTGCCTGGCTTGATTATGCAAGTCAAAGAAGCAGGCAGAGTAGTCAGCCTCTGGGCCCAGTTTGTCCATCCCTGCTTTAGTTGCTGTCAGGGAGAGCAGGCACCATGATTCGCGCTCAAGAAGTCGTCAGCAAGTCCAGTTTCATGGATTCCCTGTACAAAAGATCTGCAGTCCACCCCTCACCCCATGGTGAGGAGGAGGGGATATGCAAACTATGGTTGTGGAAAACATTGTATTTGGTGTTCAGGCAACTGCATTCAGGTGATGCTATACTCACGCAGTGAGTGAAGGATGCTTTGTTGGGGTTGCTGGTTTTCTTCTCCCTTTCCCACACTCTTGGTATCAGCAGAAGAACCTATTATAGAGTTTCATTTGTGACGTAAATGCTGTTGACTTTACCAAGAAGAAATTTAACTTTGTTAAAGCAGTGAGAAAGCTGTTCAGTAGTAGTACTTCTTTCTGTATGTCTGTAGTGATTGGCATCAACTGTATTCTGTTCTTTGATATCACTACATGCAGAATGCTGCTTTAGTCACTGTCAGTGTCAGCCGTATGTTAATTACATGTTATCCTTCTTTAAATGTTTTCTTTCAAATTTTCCAAAACTTTCTGTGATCTTCTTTGACTTGTTGAAAATAAGTTTCACAAGCAGGCATTGAAAAAAAGGCTCGAGGTGCTGCCGTAATCTGATTGGTTCCATGTCTCCAATGAATAAATGAATACAGCTGCGACATTAGCAGCAATTAGGAGAGTTTCCAGAAGAAATTTCCTGAGGACTACATTGGAGAAGAACATTTCTGAAATGAGTTTCTGTAGCTTTCAGCAGTTTCCACCAAATCATCTCTTGGTGATGCCAGTACATGTTGATATGACAGGAGAAGGCTCTCAGTTGGGTCAGGGGCCATGTGGGGTGGACACCCTGCTCCTTAGCTTCAAGTTTAATACCTGATGCAGTGTGGCATGCTGGTTTGAACAGGAATTAGCAGTCACTCTTTGCTTCCTGCTTTCTCTCTAATGTGAATAAAATTCTACGTTCTTGCTTCATATTAGTCATGAAGAAGGTGAAGCATTAGAGACCAAAGAGAGTTGTTACCGTTTGTCAGCTTTAAGAAGGCATGGTTGTAAAATTGGTTCGTGTTTATAAATGCAAAGTAAACAGTGTAGAAAAAGTGTCTTAGATATAGTTGTACCATGTTTGTACTTTAAAGTGCTCTCTGTATGCTTCCAGTTAGTCTTTGAACAGCTTTATTTCCAAAGGCAAAACTCCATTTTGCAGGGGTGAGGGGAACTACCCTTCAGTATGCAGCTGTATGGTTTTGTAGGGGATTGAAACATCTGTGCATCTGTGTTTTGATCCATTTGGTGTGAATTGGTACAGTTTCAAAATCTAATGGAACTGGGCAGTAAACAGTGTTGTGTGATAATGTAGCCAAGCAGAGTTCTAACCCATCCTTCTTCTGTATCAAAACTGTGCCATGGAGGAGACAACTTCTAGGTCCTCCGGGCACTCTTGGGGCCTTCTTGGGCACGGCTGAGGCTGGTGCCTCTGCAGTTTCATGACTGTAACTGCACCAGCTAGCAAGGTCATGGTTTTCTTGGCCATGTCCACCATGTACGTTGCAGTCCCACCTCTGATGGCACACATAGCGTAACTGTGGTGACGCTTAGCTGGCTCTTGCATTCACACAGTGACATAAGGTGTTAGGGGTCAGTGATATGTGCAATGGTTATTTTAAATGAAACGTAACACTGGTTTTATTTTTGCTCCTATTTCATTGCACTTTCTTAGCAAAGTTATAGCAACTTTGAGGACAGATAGGGAAAGACCTTTGGTGCTAAAGTTTTTTATAGTACAACCGTATGGCTATATTTGAATAACTTCTTCCATGAGTTGCAGGCTGCTGTCCTTAAAATTAAGTGAGAAACATCTTGCCTGCTGTGGGTTTGGTTTGGATTTTGGTTTGTTTTTTTTCAATTATTCTATTTATGAATTTGAGGAGACCGCTTCCAAGTTTTGCTGTCTTAAAAGAAAAAGGGGGGAAAAGGGTGATGAGACACTGCACAGGGTGCCCAGACAAGCTGTGGCTGCCCCATCCCTGGCAGTGTTCAAGGCCAGGTTGGACACGGGCTTGGAGCAAGCTGCTCTAGTGGAAGGTGACCCTGCCCATGGCAAGGGGTTGGAACTGGATGAGCTTTAAGGTCCTTTCCAAGCCATTCTGTCGTTCTCTGAAATACCTTAACAGAAACTCCTTTGATTAGAGTAAAAGGTGGATAGGAAAATGTTGACGCCAAGGAACAGATAGTGCTGAAAGTCCAAGTGTTTGCCAGTCTTTCTGATAATCATCCTCTGAGTGTTGGAGAGTAATCTGACAGTTCTCAGAAAATACAAAAAATATAAAAACATAAAAAGTATTTCAAGCTGCAGTTAGTCACTTTAGATTTATTGTAATGAAATTCCTGATCTAATGTTTGTGGTTATCATAGCATTAGTTTTAATTCCTTAAAAGTTCACGAAAACTGCTCACAACTCCTACTTTTGCGATGATTGTTCTTATCTGTAACGTACCGTCCTCATGTGTAGCTTATAGCCTCAGCCTTGTGGGAGAGAAGAAAAGGAATTGTCATGCAGTGCTGCTTTCCCACATTCATTATTCTCTGGGGAAGATGCAGAAAAATCTCTTCCTGCACTTTCTAGGATAATGTATTTCAGAGAAGTATGACCGTGTCTCTCAGTCATTGCCTTCCTTTCCAGGCTCTTCCTCTGCTTCCTCTGGGTTGGTGGTCGCCACCAGTAAGCTGGATGTTGTGCCTCAGTGCTCAGAAGAGGATGGTTTGCATGGTTCTTCAAAGTGGCATTTGAAAAACATGCATTTTAGTGCCTGCTGTGTTAAAATGTGTGTGCTCTGTCACATAAGTGGTGGATTCTTGTATTTTACTTATTATTGTTTCTTTTTGGTGACCCACCAAAGTCAGTGGCATTCTTTGTAATTCCTTAATGACCAGTTTAGAACATTACTATTTTTATTTTTCTTCCATTATTGAACTGCCTGCATGTTCACAATTACAAAATACAAATGCAATGACTGCAGTTCATATGATGTTACTAGCAGTTTTGTTGTCTGGTTTACAAAGATTCTGTCATGTTTTTGCTGTCTGGAATTCTGAAGAAATACTGAAATAATCCAATTGAAAAGAATTATTGTAAGAGAAAGAAACATTATTTGAAAATACTGGACAGCTTTCACTGAAGTGGAAAGGGCATTTAATGGAAATACTTGTGTCAGTAATCGAAAGACATGTTTCATGTTTCACTAGATGCACACAGTTTAAGAAAGGAAAGGAAGCAGAACTAGGAAGAGACCTAATACTATGAGATAACTTAGTAATTTCAATTCAGGTTGAGCAATTTGGTTATTCCTGAAACCTTAAATACCTGTGTCTGCCACTGCTTCCACCTTCAAGTGCACAGAATTTCTGATTTGAGAATCTTCTGGTGTAACTAAACTTACAAATACTGTTCTTTAAAGTTGTGTTTAATGCAATAGGCTTAGCCTGCTGTAGTCAGTTGTAACACCTGATAATGGTTAGTGGCTAACATCTCTGCTCCAGCCCTGGTGGCAAAACCTGGGTTAGTGTTGAAAAAAAATAAGACCTTTCATGTAGCTGCAGAAAACTTGAGATACACACAAAGAAATTTGTGTGAGGTCGTTTTTAATCTGTTTTTTGGGTTTTTTTTAATGGTTGCTTTGAATGCTCATAGAATTATTCATGCTGGAAAAGACCTTTAAGACCATTGAATTGCTCATTTAAATTTTATTTGGGGGTGGGTGTAAACTCACAACATGATTGCCATTGCCATAAAGTATTCCTAAATTTCTGTGGTTAAGGTCATGGGTGTTCATCGGTCTTTCAGTTGGGAAGAAGACAATCGTGTTCTGTGTAGCTTCCAAAAGCTATAAGAAACATGGGACCTGGAGTTTTGTGAACAGGTGGAAATATAATTCTGACCTTCACTCATTGTATATTTTTATATTCTGGGATAATTTGCTGGATGCTCCTTTTTCAGGGAACAGTTGTGCTGTAGGTTTATATTTCCTTGTGGAATTTTGTTCAAGTGTCGCCTTGTGTGATTTAATGCTTTTCCCACAGTTACGCTCTTTACATTAAATATGTGCATGTGTGATTGTATAGAGGCTGCAGAACTTTCGGCTGGTGTCTTTGACACCCATGCTTAATTCTCTGGCCGGGAGAGCTTGGGTGCACGTTGATGTTCCACTTCTGTAGGAGCAGCACCAGAGGGCACTGCAAGGCAGCGGATGGCCCTGCACTCCTGCTCTCGCATTCTTACTTTTGCTGCCAGCTTTGTAATTAGCTTTTAAAATGCTGGTAGCTTAAATATATTAACTCTCTCTTGGAAACGACAGCGATGTTTCAGTGCTGATACTGCCCGTGCTTCCAGATTTCAAATTTAGGTGAAGCTTCAAAAATAAAGAATGTATAATTAATTATGAAAAAATCCCCTCTATTTAGAGTCCAGTTTTAATTATCACCTCAAAATATCATCATGAAGCCACAGACAAAAATCAGACTGGTAGGAAAAGACAGAGTGAGCAGCTACAACGACGCCATATTAAAAGCCTTAAAAACACTGCTTTTCTATTTATGAACAGAGCAAATCTGTGGCGTGTTTGTAATGTTGCTTTCATTAAGCATTGTAACCGCTTTTTAGAATCTTTATAACTGGAAATCATATTCCTTGCAGTAATGTTTAAGACAGCATGACTGAATTGGAGATTTAATCAAGTAATCGAGAAAATAATCTGGAAGCTGATGCATTTTATTGTTTTAATTTATTTTAAACTTGTTTTGTTTTCATGAAATTTACACACCAAGTCTGACTAAGCAATTGTTTTAAAATGTGCCCAGTTTTGGGGATCACAAATATTATCACTTGTGTTATCAAATTGACTGACATTAAAACTAAATGGCATTGTTTTAAAATTGGATCCTTTTTAAAAATAGGTCTGGTTTTTGCAGATTCTGGTAATTGCTCCCGTTTCCCTTGTGTAATTTGGTATTAGATGATCTATTGCTTTGAATGTCTTGATTCAGTTAAACACATTTAAAATTGGATTGGCAATGTTTTAGAGTGAAGAAATTGAGTTATTAAAGATGCTGAGAATCTGTTCCTGTTGATACTCATGAAAGCAAGGGCTTTGGCATTTTTTTAGTGAGCTTTGGTTTAATATCCTGCTGTCTTTCTGCCTGCGTTTTATGATAATGTTTGGCTGTGTGTGTGGTACTTCACTAATCTCTTGGAAGGCAAGGCTGTTTTAGTAAAGCATGCGATTGCAAACAGTTCTGTGCATATTTAAATCCATGCCTACATGCTGCCCTCCTCAGGGCGCTGCTCACTTGTGGGAAAGCACAGCAGGTCATTTTCTGTGAGCTCCCTGTATGCCCCTATGCATGCTGCACTACTCTTGCATTTTGACTGCAGAGGAATGCCTGCAAAAAAGTAGATGTATGCCATGCTTGATTTCAGATTACAGTCATAAGAATTAATGATGGCTTTTTAAATTGGCACATACTTCTGTTCTGGTTTCAAAAATCTGTTACTTTTTCCCCTAGGCTCAAATCTGTGTAAAAGCTACAGAACAAGTGGAAGTTGCAGCTTCATTATGTATAAATTGTATCCATTTCAGTCATGCCTTCCTGTTACTGCTGTTGGACCATCATAGATTTTTTTAGGTTAAATTTCTGACTGGGGTTTAAAAAAGAGTCCAGAATACAAATCTGCTTGTCAAAGAGTGTGGTAAGCTGAACTTGGGGCGTTGGGAAGGAGAAAAATGTGTCTCTACGGCCACCCAGCCACCAGTGTGACATGTTCTCGTCAGGGCCACTTTGCTGCAAGCTTTCATGCAGAAGTGGCTGTAGTCAGGTAGGCTTAAAGTCCCTATTAAGCAGCATTTTGGCACAGGCTTCACTGAGGATGCCTTTCTGGGCGACAGGAATAGGGGAAGCTTGTGTTGATCCTGCTGGAGAATATTGTCCTAGTCACCTGTAAATTGTGACATCTCTGTATGGTTTACAGGTAGAAAATGAAACTTAACAAATGCCGCTGTGAGCTCCTAAAAATAATCCATGTTTCCATTTTCCAGAAGTAAAGACTGATGTGAGAGAATGATTTCACAAAGCAGTAGAGAAGCTCAGGGCTATCTATACAAGGCTTTAAGACTTATCTGTGTGGAATGAGATAGCTCTTTTGTTCCCCAACTCCTCCAGTCCCTGGCAGTAGCTTTGCCTTCTGAGAAAAGCATTTGTCTGGTGAGAAACATTGGAGGCTTCCTGATGCCTCTGGCCATAAGCTGTGTGATGCTCTCTGTGCTCAGCCTCAGGCTGTGCTTGAGTAAGAGTCACAGATGAAAATGTGTAGAGGGCAAGAGGGCAGGAAGGTGTATGTAAGCGTGCATGTGTACACACACAGAATGGCTGATTGCAGTGGTGTCACTTCAGAAAGCCTCCCTGCTCTGACCTAACCCAAGGGCACTGGCAGCACTCTGCACATCCTGCAGGCACTTCAGTAAAAACATGGCTTTTAAAATCGGTGTAAATGATGTTAGAGTAGGTTTGATTAAAAGAAAATAAGTTTTCAAGTAATTATAAAAACTATGAGTTGTTATGGAAAACACATTCACATCAGTCTGGACTTTCAGAGGAATGGAGGGAGTGAAGATGACAACAGTTGCATTTCACTTCTTATTCTGGATTTATATATAGCTAAGGACTTTGCAAACCAACTCAGATTTTCTGTTTTCAGACCAGTTTCTCTCAAGCCCAGCTAACCCTGTAGCTGAACTGAAAACTTCTGCAAACTTACAGAATAGTTTCTTAGTTTTCCCATTGTGCTGCTCTGAAAAGTTGAAAAATGAAGACCTGGGGTCTTGTGAGTAAGGGGTGTGTGTAAGTGGAAAGAAAAAGTCTTTGCGGGGTATCGGTCAGTAATAGTCAGACCATGGAACAGCTGAAAACATGGAAACAATTTCCTCCCTAATTTGGGCAGATTGGAATGCATCCCCAAAATCCAAACGGAAATAGTAAAATTTAAAAACTTTTTATTAGTACCTAACCCAGCTGCACCTGGCCAGCCTAATTGCCTTCAACCTGGTCATTACTCAAAGGCATGAAGTTTAGCCACCAACAGCACTTATTAATGTATAATAGGAATTTACTTGTAAAACAGAATTATTGGAACGGTGTGATATCATAAAGACTGAGGTGCTGACATTTTAGATTGTTTTATATAGGGATGTTGAGTTATAATTTAGGAGTTGGATATTCTTTGGGTGATTAATCATTCTTGGGTATTATTTTAAATGTCTGGTGGATATACATAGAATTAATGTTTGTAATGACCAGCTCATGAAGCACATGTATGTGCATAAGGTCACATTTGGTTTCTGGACAATCTACTTCTCTAGCATTTTGTGTGAAAGGTTGGTGCAAACCCTAGAAGAGCTGAGGCAGCAGATGAATGAAATGTTTCAGCAAGACAGCCCCTCACTGATTTCTGTAAAGATGTCAAAGCCTAAGCCCATAAAAGTGCCTGCAAATTCTCCCCTTCATATCGATGGTGTGAGAAACTGAATACATTAATTCTGTTGGACCTCAAACTTAGAATCTGTCAATATGATTCCAGTGATTGATGGTTACAGACTTTCACCTACCTCATAAATATAATGTGTCTTGATTGCAGAGGCAGTGCTAGTGCTGCTATAGTTAGTTATGTCAGCACTTCCATTGTAAACCCTGTTTCTTTAGGGGTTTATAACTCCATCATAAAAATTCACTCTGGGATGAAATTTATACCATGGGCTCCTAGACTGTAAGCAAGTCATTCAAAATACAGATAGACTAAAAAAATCGGCAAAACCCCAGGCTTGCTGTTTTTTCATCTGTAAGTGTTGTTTCTGTAGCTGAGAAATTACTTTGGTTTTGAGATGAAAGGTCACTACCTTTTGCTGCCTCGTGGAAGTCAGGCTCTGCATGTGTGTCTGTATGTAGGCACATGCATATGTGTATATGCATCCATCATAAATATTTTTAGAACACTGTATGTGTGCAATAGCTGTTTAAAAAGAAACAATTCTTGTAGTGTTAATACCATCAAGTATTTATTCACAACATAAACCAACACTAAACACCAAATTATAGATAAAATATAATTGCTGCAATGGAGTGTGAAGGTCAGGGGGAAAAGCATTAAAAACATATTCTGTTAAATGCAGGAATTTGGGTGTGATCCTCACCTGGGCCGAGTTAACTTCAGTAAACATACATAGATATCTTCTGCTAGCCAGATATCACTGACCCTGTGTGTGATCTTTTTTTAAAGGATTATTTTTTTTAAAGGCTTGTTTTAAACAGGCTCAAATGTGTTATCTTAAAAACACAAAATGTTTTTAGTACTTTCTGATTGCCTGCTAGAGGTTTTGCTTTAGTAATGTTTTGGGTTTCTTTTGTCTAATGCAGTAGAACAGTCCTAGAAAGGTTTCTGTGCTGTTGGTGGTAAACAGCTCTGTCAGATGTGATTTTTCTTCAATTACGGTAGAGTTTGGAATGCTTTTAAATGGTCTTTCTTAGTCATTAATTCAGTATTAAATGGGGGTTTTTTGTTTTTTTTTAATACACATTTAAATACACATTTGTGGTTTGGAGATTTTTTTTCTTGCTTTTACACATTGCAAAGCTAGTGTTTTGCTTTCAAAGAAAACTGAAGACAGTATATATAGCATGCCATATTTAAAACTGGTGAAATGGGAAATAACGATTGGATCTTATGTGACACATCTTTCCCAATGGAGATGTATTTTGAAATAGTGTAAAACCTGGCCCATTACCATATAATTAGTTAATGTGTCCTAAGTTTTATTAATCTTTTCTTGCTGTGCATGTAACTGCTTTTCAAAGCCTACTGAAAAAGAGAAGGAAAACTTCATTACTTCTTTCCCCTATTCTTTTCCATTGCTGGCTAAATTAAGATATCTAAAAAATACAGATGTCTACCTAGCTATCATCTTTATGAATTACAGACAGAAATAGCTGAGGAGGAATCCATTAAAAGTTACTTGTCTAAGTACCTAAATACCTTTAACAAAATCTAGATGAATCTGAGATGGTGGTGGTTTCCATTACTAAACTGCTGTTTTGAAATACCACAGCTTTTGATAAATAGTCAAACCTAGCTTCTTTTTTCATTTTAAAGATACCAGTTATCTGCAGATGGATACCTTCATTCTTTCACTGTCTTCGGCTCTGCAGTTTGTTCACTGTTGGGTTTTGGCATATAATTTCTAGCATGACCGATATTTTTAGGAGCCTAAAATTTTTCTGTTTGTAATAGGAATTGAATCTGTGTAGCTTTGATTCTCTCCCCTCTCTCCCTCCCTCTTCCCCCTACTCCTGCCCTATCTGCAAATAAAAAGCCCAATCCTCCCCAAAAGCAGCTTGGATATATCAAAGAAGGAACCTGGAATTTGAAATAACTTTATTTTATGAAAGAGGGAGTGGGTGGTGGGAAGCTAGCACTAAACCTTTTGAGGGTGGGCATCCGGCTCTCACAGTGTACTTGGCTGGTTGGATATCTTGAAAGCCTTAATTTAAAAGTCATCTTACAGTCCTTTTTAATTGGCTCCAAAGTAAGTAGTCAAGCATTTGTTCTGATAAGGAGGTTTTTGGCTCTATGTGTGCCATAAAATCAGCAAAAAGAGGGATCTGTTTAATACAACAGTGATGCTGGGCTTTTTTGTTCCTAGGGTTTGCCCTAAACAGGATTTACCCCTTAAGGCAGCAGTAGCACACCATAAAAAGGCCATTCTTTTACTCCACAGCAGTGAGGCTTTAACTTTCTGGTTTTCAGATTTCTTTTTTTAATAGGCAGCAATAACAAGACTTCCATAGGGTGGTTGCTGTAAGTACTGTACATGGTGTCTAAGATCAGAATGCTTTGCCTACAGTGTTTTATTGCTTTTGGTTTATAAAGGCCTGGGAAAGAGCATCTAACAAACTTCAAGGTTCAGCTTGTGTTTCTGGAAACTTTCCTGGGTGGGTAAAGCTTGTAGATGGAATAAAGTCAACCCAGTTTTGCAGACTTACATTATGGCTTCAGAGTGTTCAGATTTGTGTACTCCCAAACCCTGACAAATAGGCTAAGCAGTTTGCATTGTAACCAAAAAAATACAGTGAAAGCCAGGAAATGTAATTGAAAATGTGGAATTAAATACTTCCATGCACCATTAAGTCTGTTGCTTTAGAAATGTCAGCCCTTTCTTTGCTCCCACGTATCTATTCATTAAATAGATGTGGTTTTTATCTAAGGATTTGTTCCTGCTTCCCCAGGAACTCGAAATGTAGTTTACAGCTGTGCAGAGTATTTATTTGGAGAAGCTAGTTACTTTGTACCACCCTCTTAGTTCCTTTTATCATCTGTATTTTCACAAGGTTTTTAAAGCCTCTTCCTGACTAAGCTTTAGGCGGTCTGCTTTGACAGGTAGCATGTAGAGCAGACACACACACGTACGCACCACTGTCTAGTTCATGTGTTCAGTGTGTGTGATGTGAAATTTCCTGCAGTCCTATAATGTTATAATTTGTTTGCATGAAAAGATTGTTTTATGTTGCTTGTCCAGCAGGTTGGTCATGACTGTTCATTAAAATTCCATTGGTAAGCTCTCTGTCTAATAGGAAATGAACACCATGAGTTGTATGGCTCTGAGAAGTCCAGCTTCTCTGGAATCTCACATTTTTCTGACACTATTTTAGTGCAGTGAGCACCCTGTAACGTTGGTGGTAGTCAGGTGAACTGTTCCCAAATGCTGCTGAAGCCCATTTGAAGGCACAGCCATGCTCCTAAGGATAGGGAAGCTTTTTCCTCTGTAAGCCCTGCGTGCTCATGGTGCTGATAAAAGACGACAATTTCAAAGCGGAAAGAGGTAAGCATTAGAAAGTGGTCCTGACCCAAGGTTTCCTACTTGTTCACTTGCTGAATAATTCTTAGAAATATTTCAGCTTTCTGGCAGTTACCAGGAACTCCTTTTATGGCAAATTGTTCTTGGCTGTCGAAGCTGTATAGGTTTCTGTCTTCTGATGGTTTGCTCATTCACACTCAGTTTCTCATGGTTTTCATTTGTACCAGTTGGTTCAGAAAATATGGCAGACTTTTTCTGGTGTTTGTTTGAATTGGGTCATCTTGTTCCATGAAGTTCTTCAGAAGGAAAAGACTAGCTAGTCAAAGGATGGACACTCAGACTTGTAAAGATGAAACAGTGCATCTTTCCCCTTCTCTTTCCCGTCTCCCCTAATCCTCTTGAAGTATTAGTGTGCCTGCCTTCTTTGCACCTAGAGGTACAGGACTGGTTGTGTTCATTCTGGCAATCTTGGAGCACCGTGTGGTGTGTGCCCTGCTTTTTGCTGTGTGATGGGGTGTAAGCTGAGCTTGCGCCTCAGAAGAGATGAGATTATTCTGTGGTCATGTGCCAAAGTACATGTGAGGTCTTGGAAAGCGGTGTATCAGGCTGCACTCATTGAAACTGGTTACTCTGGGAAAAGCTGGCCCTTTTGGGGACCCTAGGTAGTACTTATAACTGGGGAGCTGCCCTCTAATGCAGCCCATGCTGCCTGTTTTCTCCAGCTCTCTTGACCTCTTAAAATGCCCTGCAAAACTGAGGATGCCAGGAGCATTGAGCTATATGGAGTAGTGGCCTCTCCTTCCTCAAAAAAGCACCATGTATATGCTGACAAACTATGCAAGATACCAAAAGTAACGCTGCGCTGACTAGGGATCAGATGCTTTTTCTCTCTTTCACTCCCTTCCTCACCTCCAGCATAACGTAATTCTGTTGCTGTATCTAGTGACAAAATGGCCTGTCAAAATGTCTTCTGGTGACACTTAACTTGAAAAAATTTTGGTGACATTTGGCATGCAGTGTTAACAGTGAAACCTGAAGAGCATATCTGAAAGGTCATTTGGATATATAAGAACGATGTGTCAGAATCTAATGATCTTTCAGACGATTGTGAGGGGCTCAAAGAGTCTGTAGGAAGGTAATCTGGGTGCTAATGAACTTTACAAACTGTCCAGCTCTACAGAGGTTGCTTTAATGCCCCAGTTAACTGGTACATTTCTGTTAATTCTGAAGTATGGATGTCACTTGAATGCTGACAAAATTCAGGGGAGAACTTTGGTGGCTTTTGAGGCTTTTCTTTATTCTTTTTCTTAAATTGGGGACTTTTTTCAGCAGGCAACTCCTTCATTAGCTTGATGGACTATTCTGACATTCTTAACTCAGGAATAACAGTGTCCTTTTCCCCTCTCAGAAACTGCTCATATGCAGTAGATTCACCATGACTTTTCAAGCTAGGTGGGGTTTTTTTGGGAGGCCTTGGGATGTGAAATTCTTGAAATGGCAAAATAATTAAATCCTGATTGTCTTATCTTTTAAAAGGAATGAAGATGTTTGTGTGCATATGTGCATACATGCACAAAACCTGACTTTCAGATCATTATAATATGGAAATACTACTCTGGTGTCTGTAAAGTGCACATAAAAATTTTGAAGCTTTTAGAGAATCACGGAATGGCTGAGGTTGGAAGGCACCTCTGGAGGTTTGCTGGTCCAGCCCCTCTGCACAAGCAAGTTCCCCTAGATCCAGTTGCCCAGATCCATGGCCAGGCAGCTTTTGAATATCTCCAAGGCTGGAGACTCCCTGGACAACCTGTTAGTCGCCGCCACAGTCGGAAGGTGTTTCCTGATGTTCGGACAGCCTCCTGTGTTTCATTTTTGTGTCCATTGCCTTTTTTCATGCCACTGGGCGCCACTGAAAAGAGCCTGAATCCACCTTTATACCCTCCGTTCAGGTATTTATACACATTGGTGAGACCCTCCTGAACCTTCTCCAGGCTGAGCAGTCCAGCTCTCTCAGCCCTTCCTCATAGGAAAGATGTTCCAGTCCCTTGATCATCTTAGCATTCCTTTGAAGGACTCTCTCCAGTGTGTCTGTATTTCTCTTGTACCAAAGAAGCCAGAACTGGACCTAGTACCCCAGGTGTGACCTAACATGGCAAAACTTAGTCTAATGCAGGCCAGGATGCCATTTGCCTTATTGCCCTACTGCTGGTTCATATTCACCTTGGTGTCCACCAGGACTCCAAGGTCCTTTTCTGCCAAGCTGCTTTCCAGCTGAGTGGCCCCGGCATATGTTGGTGCATGGGGATGTTTTTCCAAGGGTACAGGACTTTGCACTTCTCCTTGTTGAACTTCATGAGGTTAAAGATTCTGTGGAAGACCTACAAAGTTTCATGTAACTGAGCCTGGAAAGTGTTTTCAGCTTCCAGTATGCTCTATTTGGCTTCATTTTAGTATGTCCAAATGTTAAACAATGTGACATTTGTCAGTTTATCTGTGGTGAAGGAGAAGGCATGAGCTTTCTCTTTGTCAACTAGTGCTGTAATGAAAGCTTTTAGCAAGCTAGAAATGTATACTGTATTTTTTTCCCTCATGTGAGCAGACTGCAAAAATAAATCCCATAGGATCTGGCCATAAATGTTTGCTTTTAAACTGGCACAACTTAATATTTTCAAGCAGAGTAGGCATATTCTTGTGACTGCCCTACCTTCAAGTTTCAACATGTTTCTCAACAAGCAGGTAGCTGCTGAAAATTAACACGCTTAGTCACACAGAAGTAAATGTAATACAGTCCTTCTCATCCTTGAATGTTCTTCATATTGCCTTTATTTTGTACCATGTTTACTGGTGGTTTGTAAGTGTGAATTTTCTAAAAGCTGTGGCTAGCAACAAATTGTAGACATAGGTCAGAGTATGAAGATCAGAATAGTCTTTGATTTTTCTTCCCCTGCTGTTCCTCCTGGTAAAGGAAGAAGGAACATCTGTTTCATAACTGAATTTTTTTTAGAAGACTGCTACATGCCACAGTAAAATTTGCTGTGTTCCCAAATGAACAGACAGAGCTCTACAGGTTTTGTTATACTACGCTGTCAAAGGGGTAGAGATGCCAAACAAGAAAAAAAAGATGAAGTTGGATAAATTTTGTTAATACTCCTACATATAATTGTTTTACTTTTGAGTCCAGTGTTGGATTTTATCCACTGTCATCCATTCACAAGATGATGGCAAGAATCTTGCAAACAGCTTGTAGTCGAAAGATCTGCTCTAAACTTAGACTGCAGAGAACCAGGTGGAACTGCTGAGGCTGGAGGTAAAAATGTGGCATTCATGCTTTTTCTCTAAAAAGGATATATGCTTTTTAAAAATACAGAAGATGGAACGCTTCATTAAAAACACATCAAATCTATGGGTATTATATTGCAAGAATTTGTTAACCTGTTTTTTCAGGTACTGCGGCCCGTAAGAATGTTCCTTGCAATTCTGAAGCACATTACTGTTCATGGCACTTTTAAGAGTCAAACATACTAGCTACTTTAATCAGGATAATAATTCAGCATGTCAGAAGGGTACTGTACCTTCTCATCATTTCCATTTGGTATTATTTTACTCCTTTAATGGTACTTTACAGTTCCCAACCTTACCTCAATTAGCAGTACTGACAGATGCTAGTTCAGCATTTTACCTCTAGCCAGTAGGGCTTTCTTTAGAATAAATGTCAGTAATTTTATGTTGCTAATTTGAGGTGATATACCTACATGTAAAATTACGTTTTAACTTTCTTGTTATACTTGCAGTGAGAGATGGCAGCATAAAGAAATGTAAGTGAATGCGCCTGAGAGATAGTTCAGGACTAGAAGGTTCATTATGGAACCTTTATAGCTCATTTTGAGGTGTACTGCAGTTTTTGTTAACTCTTTCTTCCACTGTCCATCCGTTTCTCCTGACGTGTCTTCCCGCTTTCCCCATGAGATTTTTATTGTTCTTTTAAATACTGTTTAGTCATTAGAATCTTTGTGGAAGAATGAGGTTGGAATTTGGATTTTTAAAGGTCTTTAAATGCTGTGACCGGCTGATTCTCAGTAAAAATCATTGCTTATTCAGTGAAAAGAAAACATCTGTCAGTACACTAAAAATTCCTGTCTGAAAAATGTCAGTGTGTTTTGTAGGTCAAATAAGGAAAAGCAAGGCTGTTCTTGAGAGACACATAAGGGAAGTTTGTCCCAGTTAATAGGAAGCAAGCAGAAAGAAAATGTTTCTGTGAAGTATGCTGCTGGTCAAGCACAACATCCAGGACAATACTAATGACTGGTATCGGCAGACGCTGTCAAGAAAAGTCTGTGCTTGCGCATTGTTCTCTAATTCACCATGCAGAATAGAGGGGAAATTGCATGAGAAGGCAGAGCTGCAGTAATCTTAAGATGACAAGAAATTACAGTATTAACTGTTCCATAAATCTGTTGGGATTTATTTTTAAAGATGGTGTATTTTTACCTATGTAGTTATGTATTTCAGTCTGTCTCGAACGAGGTCTTTTTTTTAGTAGTTTCAGTTGTACTGCAGATTCTCTCTGTCAGTTACTAAATTACACTTTTATCTATTTGGTAAAGAGATATAGCACATGTGTGCATGCTAATAACTTCATATGAGGCAGCAAATCTGGCCATACATACTGATTGGAAAGTAAGCCAGTAATTGCCAAATAGGAAGAAATAGATGCTTTCTACTGCAGTATAAAAGCCAGTTTACTGATTAAAGAATTTACCTTCTATCTTTCAGTACATTCTTATACCTGAATAGAAATTTCCAAGGTGTAGAACTCAGATCTTTGTTATAAATAGTGTGGAATTACGTAATGTTGAATAATTTGTTTCTTGTTTAGGCAACACACATTTAAAATTGTTCCTAAATGTGGTTATTTATAAAGATTTAATTGACCCTTCCTGTGTCATTGCAGAGTTGTGAGTTTGCTATACTGTGTGATGTGCCCTGACTACTGTGAAGCAATTTCAGCATTTCAATTTCTGAAATTAAAAAAATAATAGAACAGTGTCTGATCTTCTGTCATTCTGTGCATGAGAAGTCTTCTGTAAATTTACATAATGACTGTAATTTTAATTCAGTTGTAGGTGCAGAAATAAAATTGGCCTAATTTTGAATTGAACAGGAGTGTCATGTTCGTAAGGTTCGACTGAAAACAGCAATGGTATTTTTCAAAGAGATTGAGGAAAATTATTCAAGACTCTTTAACAATAAATTTTGCTCATCTCTCACTACTGATATGAAGATTTTACAATATTACCTGTGTGCATCTCCCCCTGCCCCTCCAGTTAATTTGATTTTTCTACATTGAGGCAGGAAGAGAGGCACAAACTAGAAACGTTAAAGTAGAAAAGCTTTATGTTTATATTGCTTGTTATTCTGCTAAAGCTGAAATGTGTCACCAATTTTTGGTGAAATGAGTGGTACTACTTGTAGTATTAATTTCACCTAGGATGAAATTAAATACGCCCTTTTTAGTAAAGGGTCAGCATTTCTTTCAAAAAGTTATAGAAAGGTGTGGGGTTTTTTGGTTTGTTTTTTTTTCCTTCCAAGTTAGCTATACAGATTTCTTCTTTTCTCTGCCTTGAACTTTTGGCCTTGCCCTCCAGAATATGGGTGGTATATGTTTTAAAATTGATATATTAATGTTGAATTTTTATTGTCACCATTTCTGTTTGTACGCCTTTCAAATCCTTCATTTGTTTGTTTCTGAACTTTGGATGTATCGTAAAAATGTCACTATTGTGGCTGAACATTAAGCACCTTCCCATTTTGCTCTGGGCCGTTGAAATAAATTTGGACCAGGTGCTCCTCTCGTAACAGAAGTCCTTGATGTGCCCTGATAGCGAGCGGGAGAGCGGAAGCTGTCAGCCTTCAGCTGGCTTGAAGAATGCAATTAGAGCAGTTTTAATACTGTTGAGGGACCCCATCCAATCAAAGCTGTTTGAGTTAAGCCAAGTCTAGGATCCTAAACATGTACTTTAAGCATGTCAACTCTGTCTTTTTAGTCAGAGCAGGTCTGTCATTAGCACACATTATGTGAGGGTGCGGAGGTTTTTTCCTTTTTTAATACTAGGAGAGACACTCCCATTCCTTACCAACTCACTGTTATTTTATCTGTTAGCTTTGTCTTTATGGCGTTGTTAATGCTGGTGGTTCAAAGCATTTATTGTCACATTAAGGCTTAAAATTAATTTTTAAATGTCAAAAGTGCCTGTGCCTTTACATAAACCCTAGATTAGGTAAATTCATAAGCAGTTCATCACTAGGTTTTCCAGGTTTGTTTGTTGAAAAAAAAAAGGAAACAGCAGCACAGATCAAAACACGTGAAGTATGTAGAAAAAAAACCTAGAAAGCACATGGTACTAAAGGAAGGTACTATTTTTACTGAAGAGCTCAAGTTAATTTCAAATCTGGATGCGATTCATTGATACCAAAAGCAAAGGGCTGGAAAACTTGCAGGCTCATCCTTTACTTAATTAGGATTTTTTAATTTGCTTGTTGCTTCCTCCATTATTCATTGCCTGTTCTGAGCCTCAGTAGGCTGCAAAGTAGATAACAAAAGTAGATATATGCTCTCTATTTCTGGGATACTTTTTTCCAGTGGTTGGGTTTTGGTGCAGACAGAATGTTTTTTTGCACAGTCTGACTTCAAGGTCTACCTAAAGGAACAAAAAAACCTCTGATGCCTCCCCAGGTAAATTCTGGTTTTTCAGATGAAGATGGAGAAAGGAGTAGAAAGTGAACTTAGTTTGTGCAGGGATTTTATAGATCAAGTTGTGGTTTGCCATATCTTTGGTTAAATCTGTGGCATTAGTGGCTTGAAAATACATGATTGTCTTACATTAAGCAATCATAACTCTTAATGAAAACTCTTTATGCAGCAAGTTATGAATGCAATTAAAGACATTTCCACAGGGAAGTACTTCATGCTTTCTAAGCCACTGTCACCCATTTCAGGAATTTTTACAGATGTGAGTGGAAACTAGAAAAAAGCCCAACTTACTGTCTACCTGTTAAAAGGCTGAAAGGAGGAATTACAGACTGGTTATCTTCATTTTGGTTCCTTAGAAGGAACCTGTTACTTTGTTCAGCAGTGTGATGGAGAGGTGAGGAGCGCTCTAAGCACAGACATGTATTCAGGAGGAACTGATGCTGTGCTAAGTATCAAAGAATGGAGTTCCCAAGCAATGTTCCACCCCATACTGATCCTCTGGTGTTCATTCATGTTTTCATTTCAGTCAAAATTTCTTCTGCCACTGGAGATGAATTCATGGGAAGTTTTTGCACCTCACTGGAGCTCATGAAGCGTGTGGCTTGTTTACTTTTTGATGCAGAGAGCCTGACCTTGACAGGAACTGTCAGGCTGTACCCCACAGGATTGTCTTGAAACCAGTACTACGAGCCTAGCTTGGGCAAGACTACAGCTGAAGTCAACAGTCCGTTTTTAGTTCTTCTGGATAAGGCATTGTCTGGCACAGTGCCTAACAGGGCTGTAGTAGCTGGAGAATTGTTGAAGCCAGCACATTGCCCACAGGCGTAGTGCCTAGATTGAAAATGTGTTATCAATCTCCCATTTAAAAAGAAAAAAGGAAAAAAGAGCATGCATTAAAAGTTCATTTTGTCTCCCTAAAGCGATTATTTTTTTTAAAGTGCAGGAGTCAGATTTTTATTATTTTTTTAAGCCTAATATCATTTAAACAAATATTAAATTACAGAATTGGATGAATTTTAGACAAGGGTAATATTAAATCTCTTTTATTTCTGTGGAAGAAAAAAAAATTGACTTGCTGCATTTGACTTGACTTCCTTCACTGCAGTAATTACTGAGGATTTTAAATATGCAAGAGCTATGTCACATCTGTAATTACAATTTGCTTTCCTGATGCACTGAGGATGGTGAAGGTAATGATTCTACTGCAAATTTAAAGTAGGTTCTGCTCATAAATTATTTTCCTTCTCTTTTGCTGATCTGTCCTTGCAAGCCATCTGCCCTTTGAGCATATTTTTGTCATCACTTGCAAACACTTTAATCAGCCCTAAGTGCTGTCACTGTGTATTAGAATATTTTCAGTGCAGGAGGGCACAAAAATAAGAAAGGAATTACAGGAAAAACATTTGAAAGCAGCAGAAAAGTAGAAGTAGCTTTGGCAAATTATCAGTTCTTCCATGCTCCAAAGTAGATAAAGTGTGGGAGTTCTGCAGAGAAATATGCTCAGATTCTGCTGTAATAACTCATTCTCAGTAGCTGTATAGCCACCTCTCTGGTTGTTGCCAAACTGCTGCTTGTCAGATGCAGAGATGGGATGTTTTCCTGAGTGGCAGAAAGGAGGAAGTTGTCAGAGGAGGCAGCCCTCTGTGCCTTTTAGCAAGTTAAAATAGAAAAACAGAAATTCCCTTCCTTACTGAATATGAAATATGGCTTAGAGTGGTTGTTTGCCTAGTATCAGTCAGTTGATGAATGCCGGTACAGGGTTTTACTCTCATACTAGGAGTGGTTCCTGTCTAACACACGTCTGCATGGGAAATAGTTGACTGTCCTCTCTTTAATCCCTTTGATTGAACTTAACAGCAGTTAATACAGTCTAAGCAGTAGCTGTATTTTATGGAGGATAAGTAGGGAATAGCTTTACATAACATTTAACATTGTTTTCCTGCAGTAACAGAAAATCTGACTGTGCCTTATGCTTTGTGCACAACAGAGCTGGGTAATTCTGTGCCTCTGCTGTTGTATAGCTTGATTTAACTGCCTGCAAAAGTACAAGCACTAGTGATTTAATGTTTGCAAGGCAGCCAGACCTTGATGAAATGAGTAATGCTACTACTGTGAGCTGTATTTCTGAAACTGTAATACCTAATGTATTGACTTTCCTCCACACACACATACCTACGCAATGTTTGAACTGTAAGTTCAGTTTTATGATACCTCTGCAAAAGCTGGAAGTTATTGAAATACTAAAACTAGGAATCCTCAGTCTGTATTTTCTAAGATTCTACATTTACATTATGTCCTTTGTTCAGCCTCTCCGTGCACAGGAATACTGTGTCCTAGTGCATAAAATGCCATCTGTGTTTCTGTAATTCTCTTCATGGTGTCCTGAAAACATAGGGTTTATGAAGTAATCACTTACCTATGAAGTAATCATTTACCTATGAACAAATATGTGTGCATGTGTAGATGTCTGTAAATATAGATACATGTCTAAGTGTACATATATATGCATACATGTAGTGTATTTGTGCCTATGTAAGTATGTGTGTATATATATATAAAAAATAGCCACCCCTTTTGCAGACACCCCCTTGTCATGGGGAAAGAGCTTGTGTGCCCTTGTGAGGTTGGGAGCTATGCTGGTGGATCAGCAAGGCCAAGTCAGATATGGCGATGCACTCTCTGAGCCCTTCCCAATAACCAATGGTGTGAAACAAGGTTGTGTTCTCGCACCAACTTTATTCACTGTCTTCTTCAGCATTATGCTCCAAAGGGCTATGGTAGATCTTGATGAACAAAATGGCATTTATATTCAATATCGTACTGATGGTAGCCTATTCAATCTAAGGCGACTGAAGGCCCACACTAAGACCCTAAATCATCCTGTCCGTGAACTGCTTTTTGCTGATGCTGCTGCCCTTGTTGCCCACACAGAAGCAGTTCTGCAGTGTTTAACATCTTGCTTTGCGGAGGCGGCTGAGCTTTTTGGGCTGGAAGTCAGCTTGAGGAAGACAGTAGCTCTCTACCAACCTGCACCACAAGAAGATTACCATCATCCCCACATTACCATTGGCGAGTCAGAGCTTAAGTCAGTTCAGCAATTCAGCTATCTGGGAAGCAATATTTCCTCAGATGCCATGATTGACAAAGAGATAGACAACAGAATAGCAAAGGCATATAGAGCCTTTGGAAAACTCCATAAAAGAGTCTGGTGCAATAAACACCTGAAGAAAAGTACAAAGATCAGTGTCTATAGAGCCATTGTACTGTCTACTCTTTTATATGGGGCTGAATCATGGGTCATCTACTGCCATCACCTGCGACTCCTCGAACGCTTTCATCAGCGCTGCCTCCGTACGATTCTAAACGTCCATTGGACTGACTATGTGTCAACTGTTACTGTCCTTGAACAGGCAGGGGTCACCAGTATCGAGGCCACATTGCTGAAATTGCAGTTGTGCTGGCAGGCACGTCTCTAGGATGAAGGATCACTGCCTTCCTAAGATTGTGTTTTATGGTGAACTTGCCCCTGGTAGCCGCAAGAGAAGTGCCCCAAAGAAGAGATCATAAGGACTCCCTGAAACAATACCTTAGCCTTGGCCATATTGAATACCATCAGTGGTCCACCTTGGCCTCCAGTCATGAGACTTGGAGACACACCATACATAATGCTGTTGACTCCTTTGAGAACTCACGCAGAACTAGTCTCGAGGAGAAAAGACAACGTAGAAAGAATCGCACCCCACCCATACCACCCAAGGAGACCTTTCTCTGTGCTTTTTGCAGCCGGATTTGCCTATCTCACATTGGCCTTTTTAGTCATCAGCACGCTTGTAGTAAGCGTGGGTAAAGCCCTTGCCAAATCTCTGTTCGCGAAGTCAAGCCATGATGATGATAATAGCCACATATACAGGATTTGCTATCTAGTGGAGAGATAGTATGCTATTCAGTGTTTTATATCTGCCTTTATATATGGGGCACTGAGACAGAATAGAAGCAGGGTAGGACATAAGAATATGATCAGGTGAGATGACACTACAAACCTTTCTGCTTGATGGCTGGGTAAACAAGGAGCTTACTTCATTCATCAGTGCAAGTTAAGTGGAACACAATGTCCATAGGCTTAATGTGGTGTCTCAGAAACTAGAATAACCTCCTTCAGCTGTGATATACTGTGCACAACAAAAACAAATGAAGACTCTCACTGCTTTCAGCAAGCATGGGTATAGGCAGTGCCATTGCATACTGAAAGCACCTGCTGGTGTGCATAAGGAGTGAATTTCTGTGTGTTTTTTATTTCCCCTACATCAAATAAATAGTTGGAAACTTTGTACCTGCCTGAACATAAACTGAGTTTTCAGTGCCTGGATTTCTGAAGTATCCTCTTCAGAAACCTCTTTAAATTACATGAATTCGAGACTCAGCAGGAAAGTTCTGAGCTTTTGAAACTCTGAGTCTTGAATTCATATCATTTAAACTGTGGAATCATGTCCTCTCCCTGGTAAAAGTTTAAAATTCTTCCAACTTAAGATGGGCAGATGTCTGCATATTGTGTGTCAGTGACTGCTTACTCTTAGAATAAGTTGCTTTATTTACTGTTCAATAAAAGATGAGTAAAACAAAAAAATCACAGCCTTCTCATGGAATAGCAGGCAGAGAAGCTTGTGAGTTACAAGCTCACAAGGGAGTGGAATTAGCGAAAGTAATAGGACAGATCTGAATGGGAGAGAGATGTTGCTATTTGGAGGCAAAGACCCATATTCAAGTCAAAGACAAGATGGTTATTTTAGGTATAAAATGCCAGGGATCAAAACCAAAGTATCACTGAGCAGGATCAGTTAATAAAATAATTAAAAGCATAGAATCACAGAATGGTTTGGGCTGGAAAGGACCTTAAGATCATCAAGTTCTAACCCCCCCTGCCATAGGCAGGGACACCTCACCCTAGACAGTGTCACCCAATGCTCTGTCTAACCTGGCCTTGAAAAATGCCAGGGATGGAACATTCACAACTTCACCTTTGTTGAAACCAATTTAAAAATTAGAGTGCAGAGAAATACATTCTTTGTAACAAAGTTTACTCCAGTTATCAAAAGATAGATAGACATGAATTAAAGACATACTCCTTTGTTAGTTATTACAACAGTCTCTCAATTTAAGAGTATTCAAACTCCAAAGTTATTTCAGAATACCAGGAAGTAGCAGGTTTGCCAAGATGCATTAAAGTGATAAAGACACTTGAAAGAAATTCAGAAGGAAAGGTAACCTTCAAGGCAATAAAAAGCATGCATATTGGTATAACTCCAAAAATAAATTGTATGGATATAAATATGTATAAGGTCTTCCACAGACCTGTGTGGACGTGTACTTTCATGGGAGAGCACTGGTATGTGATAGAATCATAGAATAGTTAGGGTTGGAAAGGACCTTAAGATCATCAAGTTCCAAACCCCCTGCCATGGGCAGGGACACCTCACACTAAACCATGTCACCAAAGACTCTGTCCAACCTGGCCTTGAACACCGCCAGGGATGGAGCATTCACAACTTCCCTGGGCAACCCATTCCAGTGCCTCACCACCCTAACAGTAAAGAATTTCCTCCTTATAGCCAATCTAAACTTCCCCCCTTTAAGTTTGAACCCATTACCCCTTGTTCTATCACTACAGTCCCTAATGAAGAGTCCCTCCCCAGCATCCTTGTAGGCCCCCTTCAGATACTGGAAGGCTGCTATGAGGTCTCCACGCAGCCTTCTCTTCTCCAGGCTGAACAGCTCCAACTTCCTCAGCCTGTCTTCATACGGGAGGTGCTCCAGTCCCCTGATCATCCTCGTGGCCCTCCTCTGGACTTGTTCCAACAGTTCCATGTCCTTTTTATGTTGAGGACACCAGAACTGGACACAATACTCCAGGTGAGGTCTCATGAGAGCAGAGTAGAGGGGCAGGATCACCTCCTTCGACCTGCTGGTCATGCTCCTTTTGATGCAGCCCAGGATACGGTTGGCTTTCTGGGCTGCAAGCGCACACTGAAGCCAGCTCATGTTCATTTTCTCATCGACCAACACTCCCAAGTCCTTTTCCACAGGGCTGCTCTGAATCTCTTCTCTGCCCAGCAAAGCGGGGCAGAGAAGTTGCCCCAGTGATCTTAAGTGAATACTCCAGATTGGTGCGAAATACAGTTTGCCCTTTGTGAGAACTTTGAGTAAACACACTAGCAGAAAATGAAATGTAAAAAGAAGGAAATAAGTACAAGCATGTCTTGTGCACAATTTACTGGTAGCTTTTACTTGGGGAGCAGATTCTCTGCTAGAAGGGTAAAAGATGTTTTTAAATGGTGAAACCTCACTAAAATATGGGTACTTGTCAGAATTTGTTTGTATTGTAAAAATATTTATTCACATGTTAATTTGAAAAATACTACTGGGAGGATAAATAGATCACTAGGTGCTTGGTTTTCTTCAGTTGAATGAATATGGCATCCTGAAAGGTACACTTGCCTTTGCTAATAAAGCAGCCTCCTTTTGAACCACTTGATTTTTACTTCACTGCATCATATCTCTTTTAGAGAGAAATAAGTTGTGATAGCCTTTTTTTTGTTTTGATATTTAAGTAGTAACAATATGTACATCAGTTGACTTTGCTTTGGAACAGCTGGCTTCTTTGGTTTCATTCATCCATCTTCACCTCCTCAGATAGGAAGAAAGATGCAATAGTGGATGGATATGAGGTTTCTGCTTCTTTTATAAAGGTTTATTCGGATGAAATGATAAGGCTGCTTAGAATTTTGTGTTAAATTGTGTGTGGATGTGCGTGGTGTTGGTGTTAGTGTTCTGGAGCTGGCTAGTACTTAAACTTTGCCAGCATTTTATTGCAGTACCTGAACCTATTATTCTGTCAGGTAGTACTACTGAAAACTACTGGTCCTTCTAAGGAATCATCCTTTACCCTTAAACTACCATTTCAAAGCTGTGACATTGCTTTGAACTTTCTTCTTCATATATTATCATGGGGGAGGCTGCCATGCAGCTCGGCAGCGACTGTGGGGTGAAGGACTCAGGGTCAGGGAGCTGCTTTTTCTCTGGATGGTATTGCACCTCAAATAAACATTCTTTCCTGATTCCTTTTGGGGCACTTTGAGAGCAATTCATAGTAGGCATAAAATTTCAATACAGGCTATTTAAAATGCTGGTTTTATTCTTGCCTGTTAACTCTGACAATTGAAACCCTAAGGAATATTTGAAAAGCGCTGGTCACAATTTCACAGGTAATAGGATCATAAATAAACATCTATATGCAGATAAGGACTTAACAGAAATCCATTCCTTGAAGGAAAGCCTACTTTGCTGCTCAAAATTGCTGGATTTATCACAATAACATGCAAAGTACTACAAAATACATGTGCACAACACCCCCTAAACAATTAGAGACATGTATCCTGTTGTGGTGGGATTTAGGAGTTGAAAGCTGAGGTTAGCTTGAATAGTTATTATGGGGGAGGGGGAATCCTGAGAATGTGTTATACTTGAACTGATTTATTTATTTATTTTCCTCCTGGAGATGGTAAGCACCTGCAGTTCCCATTGAATTGCCCTGTAAGTATTGCTCTAACTAAAATATGACTTGATTTGTATGTACCCATCCAAAAAATACTTAAAGCTCTGCATAAATTTGAATCCTGGTATAGTTTGATCATGTTAACATGTAGATAAGGGTAAACTTTCATGAACATACATGGACAAATAGCAAGCAAAAAATTGTAAACAGTTTAAACTGTATACTGACTACAAAGGAAAAAACAGGCTGAGTGGACCTTGAGAAATGGGAGACAATAGAAGTTCATTTGATGCCATTGGAGGAAGGTGAGGAATAAATGTACAATGCTTTTTTTAATCCCTCTTTTGGCAAGTTTTGTATGGAGAAAGTGGGTAAATTTTGACTCGACTCAGCTCTGACAAAATGAACAACATAATTATCGTTGCTGTGTTTAACTAAAATACAGATCCCAAATTAATCTGACAAGCACCGATGTGCCACTTATTCTGTGCAGAAGGAATTATTTGGTTTTAACCAGGGAAAAAGAAAAGTAAGTAAGTCAAAGCAGCTCTGCTAAACAGTTTAGTTTATGCCTAAAGTGAAGGGGCAGAGGGTTTTCTCCGCAGGAGCCTCAAAAAGATCATAAAAATCTCAGAAGGTAGAAGATGAAGGGGAGATAGTCTTGGGTTTTTGCTGTTGTTCCCTTTAAAATACTTTTAATTTGTGTATAGCTTCTTGTCTGCCGGGAAGTGAGTCTCTCCATGATTTTTTTCTTTTCCTGACAAAATCAGCATGTTAAAGGCTAAATTTTTGTCTCTGAGTGCATGAGTTGGTAATGATAATGGACTTGTTTGTGAACTCTCACAGACATCAGTAATGTTTCCAAAAGCATGCAAATGGAATTTCAAGGCCATCCTTCTGTTAGAGAAGGAATACTTCTTGGTTTATGTTTGGTATTTTGTATCTCAGCAATGCTTGGTGGTGTAAATGCTGGTGTAAATATAACAGTCACAAAAAAGGAAGGTGCTGGTTTACTGAAAAGAAGTCAAACGTAGTTTTGACAAATGCCTCTGAAAGGAAGCTGTGATCTGAATTTGTAGGGAGCGATGTTAAGCTGCTGTAAATGTGTCTTCGGTTGATCACATAGAAGTAATAGCAGAAATCACCATTGCTCAGAGTTTTTTCTAAATATTTAGAAACTGTTTGCATAGCTGAAATTCCAGGTCTATTTTCCTTGATTATTTTTTTTTAAAGGTGGTTTTAGATAGATAGTATAAAATTGCAGCTATATAATGTATCTGTGGGTTGGTGGGTTTTTTTTTTTGGTTTGCTTTCCTGCTGGCTGATAGACAAGCAAAAGGTACACTTTCTTAAACGCAGCCAGCCAGCCAGAAATAAATGTGCTTTAAAAAGCTAAACAAACACAAATAATTGTTGCAGTTTTCTCTGACATTACTTGGT
This sequence comes from Pezoporus flaviventris, assembly GCF_033815535.1. Lineage (NCBI taxonomy): Eukaryota > Metazoa > Chordata > Aves > Psittaciformes > Psittacidae > Pezoporus > Pezoporus flaviventris. Next base: position 16,578,742 of record NW_026892585.1, on the reverse strand, counting down.
TGCAGTTATTTTTGCTATTTTTTTCCTCTGTGTGTGTGCTTTTTCTGTGCCTGTTATTTCATACACTACCCAAACTTAATCCTACTACTTTTTTAAGTACAAATCTCTTTCCACTTGTAGTGGACGCACTTCTGCTATCTTGAGAGAAGGAATTTTCTCCTGTCATTCTGCACACCTAAAAGCCAAAAATTTAGCACCATTTTCAACCCTTTTTGCATGAATGTTTCTAAATTATTCCTCCATGTATTTTTCATTGCCATTAGCAGAGGTGAGTAGGCAGGAGGTCATATTTTAGGATATAGTAATTTCATCACATTACTTAAATACTGTTTACAACTGCAGTGATTATAAAGACCTCTATTTTGTAGGCTGATTTTTCTTTTGAGATTTCACTTGGTCCTGAAATATTACAGCAACTTCTATAAGATAGTTAAAGCAATTATAATTTCTGTATATATTAGATACCTGCTATTCAGGTCTGTAGTATTTGTTGTAATCTTTAGTACTTCTAATGTTTCTCCGTAAGATAAATATTTACTTGAAATACTTAAATTTAACAGTGTCATTTACAAAATGAGTTCTTGCAGGTTTCTTCTTTCATGCTGCGACTACACCTGAGTCTTTCAAAGTACTACTTTTATTCTCTTGGTTTGGCTCTCTCTTGAGCTGAGACTGCCAAATAGTTCACATTCCTCCTCCGTTTGACTCTGTCTGTAATGCAGTACACTGCTTCTAGCTTTCTGCAGTCAAGTCCTTGAAGGAAATTCCCTCCCTTCCTGCTCTCTCCTGGATACTGTCAGTACATGGGTAAGTTTAATATTTGAAATACCAGGCAAATCCATCCCCAGTTACAGGCTGGAGTGATGGGAGTTGTGATGTGCTTTCCAGGCAGGATATCCCATGCCCTTCTTTACTAGCTGATCTGTGTTGTAAGCGATGAAAACAGTGAGTCCTCACCTGAATCCTGATAAGATCTACCTTCTAACTATAGTTAACAGCTGTTTTAAGTCTGTAGTGTCTGTAGCAGAGAGTGCTGACATCTGCAGTAGGGCAGGGTATGGACCCGAACCCCCATTTTACAGTAGTACCTCATAAAAAGTTTCTGAGGTATGCTGTGTAGCTTTCTAGTATGGAGCATTAAAACGGGAAGAAGGGAAGCATTAAACATGTCTATGCTTGTGATCTAGGGCACATTTTTCCCAAAATAAATAAAGCATGCATGTCTTGGGATAATTTTCCTACTTGCAAGAAGCAGCATATTCCCTCCTTGTAGAACACCTGTGTTAGTAATGACAGTATTTCAATTGAACCTTGTGGGCTGGCTGGTTGGAATCTCCCTTGTTAATACTTTGAAGGAAAATTAGACCTGGAATCTTCTTTGCTCTGAAATGATCAACAACATTTTAACGGAGCATTTGTATTATTTTTTATTAATGGTATGTCTGTTTACCTAATGTACTTACACTATTTTCTGCATTCAAATAAAAGTGAATGTTCCTATATAATATTTTATTCTGAAAAGTATGTTTCTAACCAGTGAAATCTCCCTTTTCCCAGAGGAACTCTAAAACTCCTACACTGTATATAATTGTCCAACACAGAGTAGTCAGTGTATGTCTGACATCAACAACTGTTGGCAGTTTTCATATTATTACAGCTGCTCCAACTTCAGATGTTGATTTTATTAAAAAAAAAATTTAAAATAAAATAATGAAATACATTGCCTTTTGATTTCAAGGAGTGTCCTTATGTCCTGGGGAGGAGGGTGTGTAGAAACAAATGTTTAACTTGCATTGTATTTCTTATGTCCTTATCAACTCAGTTTCTTTGTTTCACGCCCTAGATGGTATGTAGTAACACAGTTACATTACAAATTGCACCAGGTTCTTGTTTGCTTGTGTGTTTTTAGTATAGGGAAAGTCAAATTCACAGTAGAAATGCTGATGTTTTAAAAGTGCTATGGTAGAAAAATATCTTTTTGTGATCAGTATGTTTAAGTTGTTAAGGCATTTCCATCCAGTCTTTATTCTATGAACTTTTTGTAACTTGCTGTCTAACCAAGCTCATTAAAAATAGTTGCTAAAGAGCTCTGTTTGAACATGTAATAGATGAATCCTTTGGATATTTTTTTGTAAACTAAGATTTGCAGTAACAGCAATCTCCTATGAACACTCTGCAAAACACAAAAATTGTCTTTTATCATAAAATGGAAGTTTCAAATATGGCAGACAACATTAATAGCTAACTAGTGCTATATTAAATTGGTGGTAATACTTCAGGTTACTATCTTTCCCAAGTTGCCATTGTGATGGATGACTATTTTTGAGATATACATGGTAGCTGTATTTCAATTCCTGTTAATTTTATTGTGTATTTGATTTAATTAGTATTGTGCCCTTGAAAATGTTCATAATAAAACACTCCCATTCTGTATATGCTTTGCGAAGTAATATATGGTAGCACTTATACATGAGACTACCATATGGTGTATAAGAATGGGGCACGTTTAATACCAGTATAGTGATTTCTTTTTGAATTCAGCAACCTTATTCAGGATCTACATTTTGCCATTGTCGGTACTAGAACTGGAATAATTGTCAAATGGTCCACATTTTTTACAGTACTGTAAGAGGAAAGTCCCCTTTATATTAAAATACAGTGTTTCTGGAGATAACAGCCAAGTCCTTCTAGGACTACCTGCCAAACAAAGCTTTTATGATGATTACAGGGTTGTAATAAATTCAGTATGTCTGTATTTGCATACACTCCTAAGAAGTTAGGGACTTCTCTGTGTGGGGGGATACAACCGTAACATTTGTTCAGCAGTGAATTTTAGCATTAACTCTAACCACCTAGATTCTGTATATGCATAACATCTTGCTTTTGTCTTTGGAGCTACTGCTGGGGAAAAATTATTTTTTTTTTTAAATCAGATTGGATTCCCTACACAGCTACCCATACATCTACCTCAGCATGTAAGGCAGACATCTCTATGTGAGAGGAGGAGCTTGTGTGAGATACCTAGATGCTATAAATTCACAGCTAATGTGGTGTGACGGCTTTGAAAAGCTCTGTATCTTTTACTTCCATGGGAATGATCACAGATTCTCTTACTGAATCAATTAAGACCCTAAATTTCCAAGCCATTAAGGAGATGAACTGTTGGTCTTCTGCTGGCAGAAGTGTTCATAGGACTGTTGTCTAGGGCTGAAAGGACTGTGACTGTTTAACTTCACAGTTCCTGTTTTATGGTGGTTTTCTGGTTTGGTTTGGGGTGGATTGTTTTTTTTGTTTGATTTGGGGGGTTTTGGAGTGTTTTTGGTTTTCGTTGTTGTTTTTATCTCAGAAGATAAGACAGCATGCCATTAGGTAAAGTCTAGAGGCTTGATGGAACTACCTTGAATATGAGCCTGGAATAGTACTAATTTCCAAGGCTTGTAATATGTGACCATTGTTAACCACACTAGCAAGCTAGCCATCTTTCAACATTGACATGATTTACAGTACTGCTAGTAAGCTTCGCTCTATACCAAAGGTAAAGGTGATTTACCAGCTTCTAGTTAGGATGTTTTTTTCTGATTCTGCAAGAAATATTTCATATTCTGTGACAGACTAGGGTGAATCGTATTTACCATTAGCAAATATTTCCCTCTTAAAAGAAAGAGATCAGTGGTACCAGGAAAGATACCCTAACAAAACACTGTAAGTGGAAAATGGGATATGAACCAAGATTCAAGGGAAGTACTGGTAATTTAGAGATTGATGAAAATCACCATATCTAAACTTGGGTTCCTTATCCATAAACTGTATTGGTGCTCTGAACAAGTTTAAAGCAGTTTAATAATGAAATTACCTGTTAAGCAAGCTATTTTTCAGTATTAAATTACTCTTCCCTTTCTCTTCAATTCTGCTGAAGGTAATATTTAAAAAGGTTGAACATTATCATTTATGAACAGCTAAATTACCATAGATTACTGTTAAGGTTTGATATCAGGCCAAGATTAATTTTTACTTGATGTCTAGTGTTTAAGAACAAGAGATGTCTGATGGGGTACCCACTCTTTCTTGAGTGCCTGCCAAATCTTGTATGTCAGCATTCCCTCTGATCTTTTAATGGGGGTTAAAAGGAGAAAACCAAGGCTTTTATTGCAAGTGGAAAGCAGTTTGCAGTAGAGAGATTTAGTTTTTTTTCAACTCATAGTAGTGATGGTAGTGCATCAAATACCACTTTATTTTATAGGATATTTTTATCTTTTTTAAAAAACTCTGAAGTAAGGTAGAGAATAGGAGGGAAACATAAGTTTTGTTACATAATTAAATGCTTTAATGATGTTCTTTGAAATTTACAAATGAATGTTGGATTGAGCTTCACGGTTGTTTTGGGATACCATGAAAGGCATCAGTTTGGCACCTTTTTCAGATACCTTTCTTAGTGTTGGGGATGTGTTATCTGGTATCTGCACCCAAGATGGCCACAGGAGCTGTGTGACCCCTTCAGTGGAATGTGCTGCGAAGCAGCCAGTGCACTGCAGTAGAAACCTCTGTGGCTTTTTCTTCTGTGCTTTCTCTTATGGCAACATCCTGGGCAAATTAACAGTGCATTAGATGTACTTACTGAAAAAATTATACTATCTTTCCCTAATTCTTGAGACTATAATCTCCTCAAGGAGTTAAAACAGTATTCACAGATTAAAAAATATGTTAATTTCTATTACATTCTATTTCTGTATAATATTACTGTTTCATCTGAATTAAATCTTTCAGGTTTGGGTGGATTTGGTTAGTTTCCCTCTGCCTAATTACGGGACTACAGATCTGTCTTCCCTTGCACATGCTGTTGTCTTCACTTTCCTCAATAGCCAACTCAGCACTAACAGTGCCATCAGGAAGGAAAGCAGACTGCAAGCCTGCAGCTCTTCCTGGGAGCTACGGAAATCCATGATCTCATTCTCTGACCAAATGACCTGAAATGTGAGAGAGCCGAAATTGTTCCTGCAAGTGTGTTTTTCTTTCGTGGAATATAATAGCTATGCTTTGTTAATTCAAAATTCACCTTTCAGGAAAAAATGTGGTGTTTTTTAGACTACTAGTGAATAATAGATGAGAGTCCACTATGTGCTCTTAGAAAACTGTTACTTACAGCATGAGAATTAATGCAGAGTATGTAATAATTTAGTCTCTGTGTTGGTGAATGATGAATAAATATGGCAGGTTTCTGAGAATTTTTGCAAGCATTTTGCTATACCTTATTGATCAAACCACTAATGCTGTAGGCAACAGTTTGGATTATATCTCTGGTTAAGCAGTTCAAATCATATCCTGTCCTGTCCTTCTGATAAAACCTGTGTATGTAAGAAGACTATACCCTTCATAAGTAGCCTGTCTGAAAATCTGTTTTCTAGGATCCATTAATGCTACTAATGACTTTGATGAACCTTGTCAGTTCATGGGGTTTTAATACCCACACACTAAAATAATCCCACCTACATCTCATGACACTACTTATTCCAGTAAATATAAAATATAACTTGTAATACAAAAAAAAAATTGAATGCAGTTGCTGCTGCTACTGTTTGATTTCAAGGGGTAGAGAGGGATAGCAAAAAGTTTTAAAGTAGGAAGCAAATGCAATGAATTGGAAAGCCTTGGAAATAACCTTGGGGGGCAGCAGTGACTCAGTTCATTCAAGATGGGGCCATAATTCCCCTGGGGACTACTGTGTCTAGCCAAGGTTTATAAAAAGCACCTTAATTTAAAAAAAAAAAAAAAAGCAAAATGAAGAGCAGAACAACAGAGATGTTGTTTTAGCTCTTGGGAAAACTTTTCTCTTGGGCTCCTTCACTGCTGCTGTGTGCTGACCTGAGAAAGCAGATCTTGGGCACCTTTTGCATTTGCCTCCCAAGAAGCTGCTGGAATAGCTGCTGTGCTGCCCTTCCTGCAGCTCTGGTGATGATGGCATGGTTTTATTTTCTATGGCAGCTGGACTGCCTGAATCTGTCCTGCTGTCAGTCAGCTTCTGTGTCTTCCTTTGTTGGTACATGGCTAGGCAAGCGTAATTTGTGTGGATAGAGAAAAAGAAGCTGTATAAAGTGCACAGATGATTGTAATGTGGGTCAAACCCCCGCAGATAGAGGTGTCAGTGATGTAATGTTGATTTTATGTGCCGTAGTTGTTGTTTTGTTTTGGTTTTTTTTGCAAGGGTAGGGGGCTGTATTTCCTTCCCATTGTACAAAGTTGGGAGGAGTAGATGCCTAATTTTTAATACGAGCAGTTTACAACCATTCACAGTTAAACAGTTTATAGGATTCTTGGTAACAAAAGGCAGTCTAAGTACAGAGGAAACGAAAACAATATAGTGAGGATATTTACAATGTGTGACCTGTTTGAATTATGATCTTGTTAACTATGCAAAAATGACAAAAACCAGAACCATCCCAGGAATTAAACGTTTAGCCTTTCATTAATGAACTTTTTAATATAGAAGATACGGAGGAGGTTAATTTTTTTCCCTTTAACATCAAAAGAAGCTTGCACTTTGGGTGAACCTGTTCTTTCTTGAGATTCAGCACACTAGACTTCAAACTAGAAAAAAAAAAACCAACCCACAGTATTTTTTCTTTACAACTAGCCCACACTAGAGTGTTTAGTTTCTGCCAGTAAATCACATGCCAGGGTTTCTGCTGCCCTTTTAAATCAATGGAAGGTGTGATTCCTTTCCCCATGACTTTTGTTTAACTTTCCTTTTGTAGTTGATCTTAATTGTTCTTATTTGCAGGCTTTAAATGTTGATGGACTGTGTCATTTATAACCCTTTTTCATTGCACAGTGACCTTCATAGGGAAATTTCATACATGTTTTCATTGGGCTTTGGTGGCATTTTTGTTTTATGCATGTAACTGAAACTGGCAGTAAAAATTAGTATGCAGAAGTATTCCTTTCTGATTAAAGCAGTATTATGAAAGTCTGGTTGCACTATAGATAGAAACATTTCAAGATGTTTTGCAAACCTACAGTGAAACTGTGCTAACACAGATTGCTAAACATGTCTCCAGTGAAGGAAGTTTTGGGTTTTTTCCTGGACAAAAGCAACCAGCTGTGAATTTTGTCCCTGGACTAACACTTCATGTCTCCTCAGTTGCAGTTCATCTACCCATTGCATCTAATTTCTGTGCTTGGTGGGAGGAGTTGTACGGAGGTGCAAAGAAAACCCCATGTCCCCTCTTAGAGGATTTATTGATCACCCTGTGAAGATAAATGAGTTTCACCCAAGATACCCTCTCTCTGCAGTGAAGCTTTTGCTGAACTAACAAGGTGGTGAGGGTATGAAGAGATGATGGAGAAGAGGTAATAGAGTTTGGTACAGTGCAGTGATAGTCTGCAATGCACTTGATAGCTTTAGATGTGCTCAAGTGTAGTAACAGCAGTCTACCCATGTCTGCATGTGGTTGGGCATAGGCTTCAGAAGTGTAGAACAAAGCAGAATAAATTAGATTTAACCTCCAGGGTAGTCACAGCCATCTTCACATTGGCTCTTAGATTAAATTAGACAAGGAAGGCCAGGACTGATAGTTTGGTCTGATTATTTTTAGTAGCAGTGGTCAAAAAGACAAGTTTTGTATGTTCTTGTTTATTTGCCTTAGTCAGATATTATCTGCCCTTTTCAAGAAGATACAAGATAGGTAAGCATGACAGTCCTCTTTTTACTTTTTTTACACCCATCCATGCCATGTGATTTTTTGAATCCCAGACTTTGTGGCATATAAGGCACATCATGTGAAAGCTTTAGCCCATGGATTGGGATGTTGTAACTAGCACAGATTTGCTCTCCTTGCTGAAGGTTGATAACATCAACAGCTCATCTCTGGGAACAAGATGACCCTCTTTCCCTCTTGGAAAGATGCAGCTCAACAGTCTGAAGTTAGAAAAACATAAACTAGTTTGGGTTTAGCTAATTTATGGCTGTACAAGAACAGAACTTTCTCATCTTTGTTCTTCCTTGCTGTACTTTCGAGAAGCTTGTTCCATCCCTTTCTTTTTTTGGCCAGGTTGACATGAGCTGACTGTGTTCTCTTGGTTTTGTTTGCTTTCTGATTTTCAGGAAGCAAGGCAAATCACATGCTTTTTCATTCCTTTTCTTTTTCTCCTTCTACATCCAATTTTTAAATATATGGTCTGGTTTCAACCAGCCCTAATTCAAAAGTATAAATATCAGAGAGATATATAATTCCCTTAAGTTACATTTAATTTGGTTGGGGTTTTTTTAAAGGGGATAAAGGAGATAGAGAGAGATGGTGTTTTCTTGGATGAAGACACTGTAGGAGAAAGGAAAAGACACCAGCATAAGCCTAATTGTATACCAGAGAATCCAAGATGGGATAAGTGTCTCTGGCACAAAGGAATACAGGATTCTCCTTTTAATTTAAGTGTTCACAAATATCCTTGAGCTTTTAATTTGTATTTTCTTCATGGTTGTTGTAACAGCTGTGGTATGAGCAGTGTCTTCTAGGTGCCTGCTCCAAATATTTTGTGTTCCAGTACAAGAAAGACAAGGAGCTACTGGAGAGGGTCCAGTGGAGACCACAAGGATGATTAGGGGTCTGGAGCATCTCTCTTACAAGGAGATACTGCAGGAGCTGGGCCTGTTTAGTCTAAAGAAGAGGAGATTGAGAGTGGATCTCATTAATGCATATAAATATCCCAAAGGTGGGTGCCAGGAGGATGGTACCAGACTCTTTCAGTGGTGCTCAGGACAGGACAAGGAGCAGTGGCCATAAACTAAAACACAGGAAGTTTCACCTCAACATGAGGAAGAACTTCTTTACACTGAGGGTGGCAGAGCACTGGAACAGGCTGCCCAGGGAGGTTGTGAGTCTCCCTCTCTGGAGACATTCAAAACCCACCTGGACACATTCCAGTGTAACCTGGGCTCTGGGGGGCCCTGCCTTGGCAGGGATGTTGGACTAGATGATCTCCAGATGTCCCTTCCAACCATAACGATTCTGTGGCTCTGTGAAACAAAATCCTCACCGGTCTCTCTATGAGGAAGTTCTGTGCACTGCCCAAGAATAAATCAGATTGTAAAGATTGTGGTTTTGATGCTTGATTTCAAGTGAAAGTATCATTGGTAGCTTAAGTCCAGTGTAAAAAAAAAAAAAGGCAGAAATGAACTATTTAGGCTGCAAGTTATAAATAAGTGTTTCTGTCTCAGTAATTAAAGGGATGGCTGCTTTCTCATACATTAAACAGAGAACTTCTGACAGTAATTTGGAAGAACGAATTCAAAACTGGTAGAGATCTGTTCTTTGGTATGTGAGCTAAGTGGTGAAGAGGCTGCAGTGTTCTCTGTTGGGTATGAATGCTGTCAGTAGTGCCAAGAGAGCAATTTAGGTAGTAAAATACTGTTCCAGTGCCCATTACTGCAGCATGACATGCAGAGTTAGTCTATTTTTATTGCATTAATAAACAGAACTTTGATAGCTGTTGATGCTGCTTCTGAACTTAAACAGAAGGTATCCTTTAGGGACCTTGACACACTTGTGAGGTGGGCTGATGCCAACCTCATGAGGTTTAACCGTGCCAAGTGCAAGGTCCTACACCTGGGTCAGAGCAATCCCAGGCACAGCTACAGGTTGGGCAGAGAAGAGATTCAGAGCAGCCCTGTGGAGGAGGACTTGGGTGTGTTGGTTGATGAGAAAATGAACATGAGCAGGCAGTGGGCGTTTGCAGCCCAGAAAGCCAACCGTATCCTGGGCTGCATCCAAAGGAGCGTGACCAGCAGGTCGAAGGAGGTGATCCTGCCCCTCTACTCTGCTCTCGTGAGACCTCACCTGGAGTATTGTGTCCAGTTCTGGTGTCCTCAACATAAAAAGGACATGGAACTGTTGGAACAAGTCCAGAGGAGGGCCACGAGGATGATCAGGGGACTGGAGCACCTCCCATATGAAGGAAGTTGGGGCTGTTCAGCCTGGAGAAGAGAAGGCTGCATGGAGACCTCATAGCAGCCTTCCAGTATCTGAAGGGGGCCTATAGGGATGCTGGGGAGGGACTCTTCATTAGGGACTGTAGTGACAGGACAAGGGGTAATGGGTTCAAAATTAAACAGGGGAAGTTTAGGTTGGATATAAGAAGGAAATTCTTTCCTGTTAGGGTGGTGAGGCACTGGAATTGGTTGCCCAGGGAGGTTGTGAATGCTCCATCCCTGGCAGTGTTCAAGGCCAGGTTGGACGAGGCCTTGGGTGATATGATTTAGCGTAACGTGTCCCTGCCCATGGCAGGGGGGTTGGAACTAGATGATCTTAAGGTCCTTTCCAACCGTAACGATTCTATGATTTTAGGGTTAAAGGGAAAATTCAGGATTTCAGTGGTGTTGCTGCTTAAACTGGTATTGCATTTCCTGTTGAATAATCTCCATATTTATCTGTGTTTAAAAGGAAAAAAAGCTAGCCTGCTGTTCTGTCACAGAGCAGGTTAGAGGGCAACATGAGAACTCCATTTGGTCTCTCTGCTCACCCCATTCTCTTTATTCAGTAGCTTTGCTCTGTCCTGTTATTCTCCCTTTTCCTGAGGGGAGTGTGAGCATGTTATATGTGAACATTCTGTGTTCTGAGGATACAGCCAGTAGTGCCAGCAGTTTAGCAAAGCTGAACTAACATATTTAGCTTATAATAGCATTTTCTTCTATGGTATGTTCTCACTCCATCCATCCTCTCTTAAATTCAGATCATTTTGAATAGGGTAGCTATCATTTATGACCTTTCTGAGGTAGGGCAAATAAAAGAAGCGTGTCCTGGCTGTTCAGAATGGGCAGATTAAAGACTGAACCATGGTCTTCTAATTTCCACACCAGTTTTGTCTCACTGGAAGGTCTTTTCCTTATCTTCCTTGTATTGTTGTACTTTCTTCCATGCTGACATCTTTATTTTGCGTTCTGCTGAGAGGAGGTAGTGATGATGAGGATTGCATCATATGATTTATACAAGGTCATTTCATTCCAGCTAAGAGACTTTATTGTCTATGTATTGTTTCCAGACTCAGGAGAATGACTTAATTGATCAAACATGGAAATGGCCATTAGTCTTTGTCCTAAAGAGACTTACCTAGACCACATGGCTGGATTTTGTTTGACACTAGTTGAAAACATAAAGGTTTACACTATAGGAGTGAAACTGCTAGAAGGAGCTGAATAATCTCTGATGAACTGACTTAAAAGTTTCAGTGCTTGGCAAACAACTATTCATCTGTAGTTCTGGCTAGAAAAATCCTGTGGAGGAGTGTAATAAATCATCAAAATTAAATATGTTTTAATCAGATTTCTAATGAAAATCATAGAGGGTTCATTCACATGTATTGCACAGTAGAGTGGTTCTCTGCAGTGGTGGTCTTACAAGCACTCTGCTATTGAACAGCACTGCAGAAATCAGTTTATAGCAAAGCGCCGTAAGATGCAAGAAACCCTGATTTGTTCTGCGTAGTTAATTTAAAAATCACGTACAACTGTAGTACATGTCGTAGATCTTGAAGTATTGTGTGTTAAACAATTGAATATAGTTTTAATTGTTCTCTCCCTTAATTCAGAACATAAAGAAGTTTGCCTTAAGAATTAGGTGTAATAATTCATCTTCCAGGTAATTTTAAATTTGCTTATGCTGCCTCATATGGTGCTGGTGGTATGACACTAGGTAGATTCCTAATGGAGAGCTTTTATGGGACTCAGATTTTGACTGTGAGGTCTTCTACTTAACCTCAGGGTCTGAATTGCTGAACCATTAACACAGATTGCCTTCCCAAAATGTTGATTAGGTATTACATTTGGAAAGAAGAAGAAAGCAGTGAAACAGAGCTTAATTATAATTCACTCTGCTGCTTCTTCATACTGTTTCACTAGTCCTTTGTCACGGGTATGCTATAATATACAAGACCTGAATTTTGAAACTCAAATCATGATCTCTCTTCTCCCACAGCTTTCCTCATTTATTTAAAGGTATAAGAGACTGGTACTTTTTCCTTAGTGTGTTGCTCCTAAAGCTGAAGTATTAAGCAAGAGAAGATGGAAAAAACTTGCTACAGCTTGTAGCATAAATACCCTGTAACCTTTCACACAGTCTAGATGTTCTGCTTCCTCCCTTTCCCCAAGTCTGTTTTGAAATTGTTCTGAGTTTGGTGTGTCTGTAACAATCTGGTGGCTTTCCATGTCATTCTGTAAGTAAGACAGCTGGAAGCATGCCAGGGATATTAGGAATCATATGCAGCTTCATAACCCTGGCATGTGTTTTTTGAGTGTTTTGTCTTCTATCAGCAGTTTAACCTTCCAGCACCACAAGGCTGAATTATTAGAAGTGATTTGCAACAAGCAGCAGTTTTGTCAGTAGATACTTGTTCCATAATTACAGGAAGTGGATCTGGTGTATGAGGACAGCGAGAGAAAGGGACTGAAAACAGATAATAGCTGGAACAATTTCTCAATTTTAGTATGGCTGAACATTCTGTTCTGTTTGACTTTAAAAACAGGAAGAGTGGTCTTGCTGCATTTGCACCATGCTAAGGAATGAAATGCTGCTGTGTGCACACTAGCAATGGAGGCTGCCACACAAGAGCAGACATACAGAAAAGCATCCCCAGGATGGCAGTCACACTGCTGCTAAAGATGCTTAGGAAAGAAGAGGCTTCCAGAGCAGGCTATTGCAGGTTTTAAGGTTTTGAGTGTTGCTCCTTTTGTCTTTATAGTCATGCTACAGTAGGTCATGGGGGAGTAGAAGAGAGGAAGACACATTAGCATCAAGACACCATTGCTTCTACATTCTCTACAAAGCTTACGGCTAAAGGAATTAATCAACCATGGAGGTGGTAACATGCTAAACAATGACAATGTCTTTTTTTTCTCTTTAATAAAATGTATGCACACATTTATATCAAATCTTACCCAGCTCTTCCTGGAAGATGACAACAGTTGGTTACTTTCTTTTGTTCACTAGGAACAAAGTTTAAAGACCACCATTATCTCCTAATAACTTTTGAATGTGTTGGCAGGTGTACACTACAGTTCAACTGCGGGGTTGAAACCTCAAAGATAATAAATTTCCAGAAATTTTATGCAGACTTTGGGTGGTAGGGAAGATTATTGCCTCTGCAGAGTAAGTGACAGGGAGAACTGTCAAGCTTCCCTTCACTTCATGCAAGTTGATGTGCTTGGAGCTCAGTTTTTTTTCTGCCTGGCCAGTAACAGGCACAGGGTTACATATTTATAGCAGTGGGATGTCCTGGGGATATCTGTGGAAGCTGAGGGTAGCGTACATGGGATTTAGAGTTCATGCATTGCCACTGGCGGGGAAGAGAGGACAGTTGAGGTAGTACTATGGTAGATAGGGTGGCCACTGAAGTGAAAACAGAAAATACAAGTGACATAACAAGAAATCCAATGGAAACTGGTTTAGATTTCCATGTTCATAAATTAGTCAGTCTTCTAAGCTGAATTTTTGGGGATAAATTCATGTGGGTTTAGGTCAGGGAAGTTTTATTCACCACTCCAGAAGTAGCTATGGAGGTGCTTTTGAGAGTTAATGATGAATGAAGGCATGATTTGGTCTATGAAGCAAGAAGTGGGTATATATGGTGAATTAAAGTGCTGTGAAATCCTGCTGTTGAGAGATACAACTAGGCTGCTCAGATTTGACACAGTATTTGGAAATAAATAATGGTTATCTTCCTGTATCATTGCTGGAGGTCTGCAAAGGGAGATTACTGGTTATAGGCTTTTTAAATAATAGAGCTACTGCTTTTTGAGTCACAGTTCCCAGGTCCAAATTCTTACACAATCTCTCGATTAAAAGTAACCTGCTCAGTTGATGCTGCTTAATTAGCTTTGCAGAAGAGAAATTGCAAAACAGTCTCTTGAGAACTGCTAGAGTGTGGTTACAGAAGAGCAGAATCCATCAGGTTTAGCCTTGGTTTATGAGAGTTCATGGGGGTAAGCAGCAGTTCTTATTATGAATGCATTTTTCAGCTTCATGAAGTTAGTAACTACAGCTGGCATTTCTTAGCCTGTTGATATCTGAAAAGAGATATTATTTATGACACTTGTAGTTGGAGAGTTCAGGGTTGGGGAATGTAAACCACTTGATTAAAACCTGCTGTGCTAATTGTTCTTCTCTTGGGGAAAAGTACATTAATGTTTTACTTGAAAATATTTCCTTTAAAAATGTTAACTTTCAGAGGAATGTTGGATGACTTTAGGTAAATAAAACTGAGCTGTGATAATTGCATCTTCTATTTGGCTCTTGAGTGCATGTATTTAAGATGGCTGCAAACTGAATCTGAGCAACTTTTAGCTTTGCTTATGATAATAACTGTATCTTATTCCTTTAGAACTTTTATGTAGTTGGTTTAAATAAAATGAATGCAGATTTCCTTTAATAGCTTTCCAATATATTTAACTACTATTAGACTTCTCTGAGGCTTCTTGATGTGAAGTTCCCTTTCACCATCATTAATATAATTGCAACAGGGAATTACTATATTTAGTGTTCCCTAAATTGTTTTAATAGGTTTGGAGTATGTGTTTGTTCTTCTTGAAACGCTGTTTGAATTTCTAACTTCCTTGGGCAAATGAAGAGAGACTTAATAACTTTGTAAGTCTCCTGAGGCATGATCCCAGGCTGATAAAAAGCACTTGGATGACTTTGAGTTTCACACCAGACTGCTGTGGAAGAGTTCAATTTTTAGCTGATAGCTTTCCTACCTTTTTTTGTATATGTCATGGTAATAGGTATGAGATTACTTAGAACTGGAAACAGAGACCTTACTCATTTGTTACGATAGCTTACTTCTGTAGCATCTTCTCTGGGAAATAAATGTTTGTATTAGTCTATCCTGTGTCACATAATACATCAGTATAAAATTATACATTTATTTTAATAGTATAATGGTTGTCTTGAGTTTGTTACAACTCAACCTGAAAGCATCAGATAGTGGGTGAGGAGAGAGGAATCAAGGAGCAAACAACACAAGTGTTTGTTGTTGTCTCTGTGGCTTCTACAGCAGATGTCTAATTTGATTTCTCTTTTGTCTCTTTTACCTTGTGCCCTTTTAATAGCTCTTTGCCCTGATTCAGTTTGGAGTCTTGAGCTCTGATGTGCAGCAATGTTTTTGTAGGAAATGCTGGCAAGCAAGTTGCAGCTCTTTGTGCTTTAGAAACTGAGATAAGTTTAACCTTGGGTGCCATATAATGTATTTATGTAACTGTATTCTTTTCTTAGAGACAAAACCATTGTTCCTTTATACACATACTGAGAAGTATCATGTTGCGTCTGTGATGTGGCTTCTAGCTCCATTAAATTACGACTATGTGTCTTATAATGTGTATTCCTCTGTAATCTGTGTAGAACAGATTATTTGGCTCCCCCTAAGAGTATCTGGTACAGACAGCGGGTTATCTCTGTATCATGAGTCTTAAAAATGAGGTCTGTTCAGCATCCTAAGAGGTTTTCTCATTCCTAAGGAGAGCAGGTGGTGGTTATAGAACTGGTTGTGTTTGCTCATTGCTAAATTCTACAAACCAGTTATTTGAGGTATTAATCTTGAAAGAAGACCCATATGAAAGAGGAAGGCTATTTCATATGGTATGAAATCTGGATGACTTTGGAGGAGGGTTCATAAAGAGAACAAACGAGCTGAAATGAGATATTGTTTATATGGCAATTTTGCCTATGTGGCAGTCAGGCCCGTGTCATGTGGATGTGGAACAGGACATACACAGCAAGATGTCTAATGGAAATCAGATCAGTGCCCGTAACAGTGAAAATTCCAGTAATGAACCTTTCTGAAAAGAACATAAGCAATTGCAGTGAAAACAGTTTCTTCATCTAGGGTGTGTGGTCTTGTGACTTCCACAGCTGCTTGTTTTCTGAGCCACTGGTAAAGCAACGCAAAGTGGGACCACTCCGGATACATCTGTCCTCTGGCTTTATGTGAAACAGTTGCGATCTGACTGTTTGTTGACAGCAGGTATTTCCATCTTTGCAATGATTCATGAAACCCTGCAGTTCCCCACTGAGAGTCTTGAGACAAACCATTTAAACTCAAAAATATTTTGCTGAAAGATGTCATAATCCTGTACTGAAAGGTATAATGCCATGGCAGGAGTTTAGGCAGCTGTGACATGCTATTGTGGATGAATACACAGAAGGGTTGAATTTATGGACTTTGTCACTTCCAGAGAAGTGGTTCTGTTGAATACCTAGGAAGTGGGAAATTAGTGGGAAGTACGAAAGAGGGGCAAAACTTAACATTTTGTGCAAAAAATCAAGATGGTGATAACTGATGAGGTGACAAGATTTAAGGGCATAGTCATATCTCAGTGCTTGTATTAGCCTGCTGTTGTCCCTGATGACCATTTCCTTGACATTGGGGGGGGGGGGGGGGGGGGGGAGGCTACTAGTTTCCTGTTCCTTAATAATGACATGTTCTCATTTTCTTGTAGGTTCTTATCTGCATCACCTTTCACTGTGCAATCACTTAGCACAAATGTAAGCAGACGTAAAAATTTTAACTTTCATCTTAGTTGAAACTTTGAGTGAATTCTGACTTGGAAGCTTGTTCTTAGTGGCACTGCCACCCTTGTCCTCTCTTAGTCACGATATATTATGTATCAGAGGTCTTGTTTTTGCCTCATGAACTTTTCACTGAGCAAATTACCATTTATCTGAGGCTTTGTAGGGTACAGTTCCTGCACGCTTCATTTTACCCTGGCTGATAAACTCAGTAATGACAAATTAATTGCTTCCATTTTTGACTGCTTCGCTGGAGAGGTCTGACCTCAGAGTTCTTTTGCATGACAGCAGTAATATTTCGAAAAGTTAAATCTCTGCTCTGTTTCTGTAGCTGTGGCCCAGTGCAGTCTTACCTATTTGCCACTGTGGCAGCTATTTCAAAAGCTGAACTTTTACTATGCTGTTACCAATATGCTATGGTGCTGCCTGGCTTTCAGCTTGTAGAAGGCAGCACCCAATTTCACAGGGCAGCCCGAGTCTGTCTGCCACTGCTGCCATGATAATTTCAAAGAGTGGGAGCATCTGATAAGAGTGTTCTCTAACTTCATCTTCTGTGTTCTGCTGCCAATGCTGTCATCATCGCCTGACAGCCCAAATGATGAATGTAATGCATCACAAGAATTCTAAAAACAAATGTCTTTGGTCCTAATTACACCTACTTCTTAATCAGTTAGAATCAGTTCTTCTCATACCATTTTCACTTTGGTATCTGTCTGTCTGAGTTATTTGATCTCAGGGCTTCCACTGTTTATCCTGTTATCATGTATGTTACTCCTCAAAGGCAGTAAGATTAAGCTGTGTGAAGAAGGGTTGCAGGATCAAGCCATTTGTTCTTTTAAGCTTATGCCAGAGGCTATAGCATATAAAACAAATCAATCTTAGTAGCTGTCTAGAATATCTGGGAGATTGTTTTGTAAATATCTTATCCTTTCTTACTTCTGAGTTCATTTTGGTTTTGGGTAGTATTGCTTACTCTCTCACACCCTAGGCAGGAAACAGCAACAAAGGCTGAGACAGTTTTCAGTGTGACATGCGGAAATGTATCCCTATCTATAGCATGCTGTAAATTGAATTTGCATAGTTACATTCTTTCCAGACTTGTGATGGGGAAAGTATCAAATTTAGAACAGTTTTTCCACAATACGTTCTGCAGTTTAAAGTTAGTATGAGGTACTCTGTGATTTCCAGAAGTCACAGGGAATGAAGGATAAAATTTTATGCTCAGCTTCAAATGGTTTACTTTTATGAGTTAAATTTGGCTTTGCAGAATTACTAAATTCAGAAAGACTTTTCCTCCTCCTGCTTGTCTTCTTATCCACGGCTCCAGCTCTTGCACTATTACTGTACCTTTTGTTCCTGTCCAGCATTTTGTCTGGTTTATCTCTTAAGTCTCAAGAGATTGGTTGCTCATCTGAACAGGCAAGCTGCTTTTTGTCCTGGCAGTATTTGAGAGTTCAAATAGATGGCATGTCTTTTGGTGAAAGTACCTGTGCATTTGGCAGGTCAGATACAGACTTGAATTTTGTTATTGTAGGTCATTTTTTGTTGGTCTTCAGATTTCCAGATTTCCCCTGAAGTTAAAAAGTAACTGCTGCACAGCTGCCGTAAGAGGTTGGAGGGGGGGGGGAAGGGAGAGAGACAAAGAGAGGCACATTAGAATGGGTAAAATAAAGAAGAGTTATAGCAGTTCTCATGTACAGCAGTGTTTTCTGGTTGAACTCTTGAGCCAAATGCCAGTAGCTCATCAGATATGTAAAGTTCCAGTTGTAGCAAGACTGCATCAATCACTGAATGTACCAATTCCTGAAACTGGGAGTTCTCACAGAAATAGTTGGGAATATGTGACTTGGGGCAGGGGAGAAGAAATACTGCTGCTTGTCCAATGGAGTGAAAATTTCCTTATGGCTAGATATTGCTGAGAACATGGGAGAACCTCCATGTTACTCACCATAATGAGAGTTTAAGAATTTACTGCCACCTGGAAGATGCAACAGTCTTCTGGGACTAGTGTTTTTCGGCAGTTCTGTTTTGTTTCAGTAGGCTGACATTCCTAGCTTAAAATGTCTTGATGCTCTTGAACTAGTTTTAGGAGTATATGCTTTTTTAAGGACTTCTTTAAAAAGGTTTTTGTGTATGTGTGTGGTCAGAGTATCCAAATAACTGTTAAAAGCGTTATTTTTTTAACTGAAGCAGTGATTTTTGCAAAAAAAAACAAATGTGCCGTGATTTTGGAATTACAGATATAATATAGTTCCTAGCTAAATCTCTACATGTAACCAAAAATCCTATTCAAAATACTACTTCCGTATTAGTCTATTACATTCTTCCTTCCCTCCCCCATTTTCTTTTATTACTTTAATTTCAGTCATCCGTCCTGTATATAGGTGGATGATGGTAAATTCTATTCTGTGGCAGATTATTTGGGAACCTTATTAAAGCTTTAATACGAGTCCAGCTGTTTTTAAAAGGAGTTGAATTGATACTGATATTGCAGAAGTAGTAGTGCAGCTGATTGTGAAGACAAAATAACCATCAGCTGAGAGCAGAAATCACATATATCTAAGAACTTGCTGTTCATTTCATCTTCACTGATTCCCTTTGTAAACTCTGTACTTCAAAGAATGTTTCAGATGGCGTGCATGGAGGTAGCTGAAATTATGGATCTTGCAAAAAAAAAGAAAACAAAGCGATCAAAACATTAAAGGAAATCTGGAAAACTAGAACAAGAAATAAATGTTGATGGTGCCAAAGGCTGCAAAATTCTGAACTGGGAAGGGTTTAGTTTTCCCTTTCAGAGATTGGCTTCTGTTAAATAGGTAAGGTGTAAAGTTTCCTGGCAGGTTATTTTTTCAAATAATCTGCTGGTTTATTTCAAAGTAAAGGAGTGGGGTTAAAGAAGTACTTAGAAGAGCAGAAGAAAGAAAGGTTCAGCTAGATAGTATCTTCTTCCGTGTTCATGTGGTTAAGATGCTCTTGTTTTGTCAGTAAGGCTATTTGTTTATGATAGTTCTTTCTTCTGTACCTGTTCAGCTAGTAACTTTTTAAACACTGATCCACCTGAGATCTGTAAAGACATTGTGGCAAGACCTCTCAATGAACTTCAATTTTCTGGTTCGAAAATGTTTTTAATTCTACCCTTTCCACATCTAAACCATTTGGACTGGTGTTTCTGTTTCCATGTCTGTGTTTGGATACTTACTTTGTTTGTAATTTTAAATAAAAAGTTCCATGTGATTTTTAAAGAAAATAAAGGAAAAAAAGTGTTGAAAGATAAGGATCCCCCTATCATTCAGATGATCTGTATTGCTGGTTTTGGAGCAAGTTTTAGAATTTAACAGAGGACAAAGAAGACTTTTTTTTTTTTTTTAATGAAAACTTCAAATTTGCCCAGGTTACAGGTCTCTGAAAATTGTTCATTGCTTTAGCCTAGTAGATCTTTGTGAAGAGATTATAAAGAAGCAAAAGTACCTAAAAATTCTTGGAGTCTGTGAAAGGCTGTTTGTGAAACAGCTTTATAGGCTGCTGGAGTCTCTTGGGCTCCAAGATGAGGGAACTGAAAGGCTTTCTCTCTTGTTTCTCTGTTTTCATTTGACCAACATAAGCATATAAGCACAAACTACCTTTATGGACTGCTGACAAGCAAGGAGACAAGAGGAAAAGTATTTCAATCCTGGGTTTAAATGAGGATGGAGGTCCAAGGAAACAGGCTAAGGTTTTAATTTAATGTAGTGCTTTTCAAATCACGAGCTTTGAGTTTTGTAGGTCCATAGCTTCCAAACTCTCTGTACATAGTCTTGATATATCAAACTTGTTAAGTTGGCTTCACTGGGATAAAAATCTGGGAATCCAGAATTTTCACTTGACTGATTTCCAGATCTGGCAAACTGGGGTTTCCTCCAGCTTTTTCAGGAGCTGATTTACCTCACAGAACAGAGACTATCTCCTACTAACAGCTATGAGTTTTCTTACGGAAATTAAAACTTACTTCAAAAAACAAACAAACAACTCCTCCAGGAAAACAGCAGAAAACCCCAACCACTCCCCCCAAAAAACCACATACACAAAAAAAAAACAAGCAAGCAAACAAAAAGAAACCCTACAACCTTCCACAAACCAAACACCACAACCACAAACAACAAAACCACACACCTGGTTTCAGATGTTGTCATGGTTTAAACCCTGTCAGCAAGTCAGCCATGCAGTTCACTCCCCTCCACCCCCGACCCTTTCTTCCCCTGGCTCCCGGAGGGTTGGGGAGGAGAATCGAAAGAGTGTAACTCCCACTGTTCGAGATAAGAACAGTCCAGTAACTAACATACAACACAAAACCACTGCTGCTACCACCAGTAATAATAATAATAAGGGAAATAACAAGGGAAGAGAATACAATACCACCCGCTGACCGATACCCAGCCCAACCCAGCAGTGAGCTAGCCCTCCTGGGTAACTCTCAGTTTACATGCTGCACATGACGTGCTGTGGTATGGAATGCCTCTTTGGCTAGTTTGGGTCAGGTGTCTTGTCTCTGCTTTCTCCCTGCACAGCATGAGACTCAGAAAGTCCTTGGTCAGACTAAACATTACTGAGCAACAACTAAAAACATCAGCGTTATCAGTGCTGTTCCCAGGCCAAAAGTCAAAACCACAGCACTGCACCAGCTACTGCGACTGAGAAAAAAAGACTGCTACTGCTGAACCCAGGACAGATGTGTATCTTATATTAACAGGTATCCACACCAAAACTGATTCAGAGGTTTTTTTCTTATAATTGGCTCTTCTGGCGCTTAGAATCTTTCCTCTTTTACACAGACAAAGGAGAACATATAGAATATGATAGTATTTCTAGGTTGTGTGTGTCGTTTAGTAACCATGAGGTCATCAGTAATGGTTGGGAGATTTTTTCCCCCCAGTATAGCACCAGCAACCAGAAAAACAGCTCTTAGCATAAGAGGCTGGTTGACACAAAGAACACGCAAATGAATTGTGGATCTGTTCTGTCATGCAAACTAGTCACAGTTAATTGTGTGTACTCAGTTCAAAGCAGCTTATATCTATTGCGTATCAATGAATAGTTTTTAAACCTCTGAACAATACACAAATTGATTAAAGAACAATTAGCAGTGCATTTTTCAAGGTCTTCTAAAGGCTTCTAAGCATCATCCTACTTGATTCCTCTGGGTTTACATTAAACTCATTGCTCGAAGGCATTTTTTCAGCCATACAATGTAAGAACACTTCAATATTTTGTGGCAGATAGACATTTGTAACATAAACCTCTGTGCACGCACCCACACCCTCCAGTACGAAATAAATGAAAACTGAAGGTTAGATGCAATAACTTCCATTACTTATGCAGACGTATCCCTAACAACTAGTACTTACCTCAGTGCTTTCTGCTCAAGGATGATGAGCTTATATACACACTGGTTTTTCTCATCAAGGCGTACTGTATCCCCTGTGTTTTCATAAACCACTGTAATTGGAAATAGCCTGACAGAAGCCTTCCAAGTCTTCATCTTGGCACTGAATCTGGCTGCAAAGGGATTCTAGTACTACGAAGCATTTGAAACTGTTTATCTCTCAATGCTGGTATTCATTGATTTGTTTGTATTTCTTTAGTGTCTCCTCTAGGCCCATAAAAATCTCTGTAGTGCTTCAGCAGACATTTTGCCAGGAACATGACACTGAACTCAAACTGAGTGCTTCTTTTTGATTTTCAGGGTGGTAGTGGTGGGTTTGAGTGTTATTCTCCCCACCCACCCCGACCACTCTGTTTTGGTGGCTCCAAGCACTTGTAGATCATTGAATGTTTGCATACAGGCAGTGAAAAGGTTATATATGTTGACAAGACAGAATCTCTTGCATTTTCCCCTCAGTGTTGTACTTTACAGCTTGAGTTCTTTGTGTCTTTATTTACAGTGGTACATTGTAAAGTATGACTGTGTTAATACTGCTGATAATAATACAGGCAAATGGCATTTTGTTGTTGTTGAAACTGTGAAAAGTGTTTATGGCAAGATTTTTAAGTACAGTTATGCTCCATATCTCATTATAAATACTTAGCTATACCAGCAAATGTAATGTAGCATAAGGAATCTCACTGTATTTTATCCACAGCAAACAGAAGAAGGGTTGAGGTGTGGTGTTAAGCAGTCTGTGGCTGAGCTGGAAATGGAACTTGTAGCCTTTGATCCTAGCCAGTGTAGAACATTCACTCTATTATTTATGAACTAATACTTTGTGTGCAGTATTTTTCCAGTTGCCTCATGACAGTTCTGTTTCATCTTTGCTTTATATCTGGAGGAATGAAGCTGATTCTTGTTACACGAAAATCTTATACCTGGACAGAAAAGATTTAGAATGTCTTGGTTACACTGGAGACTAGGACTGTGTCCAGACTTGCTGTAAAATGCAGAGAATGATATAATATTCTGTCATTTCCTAATCTGTTCACCAGAGTCCATGAAACTCTTGCATCTTTTCTCAGGTGTCCTGTCTTAGAAGTACATGGCATAGCTTGTTACTATCTCCAAGTCTACTATTCCAGACGTTGTGCTAGCTAGTAGGCTCCTTTCTTGATTCATGTTGAGCATAAGACTTAAAGAAAAGTAATTGTGTTTTTTTTACTGATGACATCCATTCAGATTTCATAACATGCTCTTCTCACATTCAGAGTTGACATCTCAGTGAAAGCACTGAGCAATAATTGCAGCTATTAATCATTGTTAGCCAGAGAATTCAAGGATGCTTTAATGGTCATGGCAGATACTATGATGTTCCTTTCCCTTTTTACTCTAAACTTGCTCTTAAATAACCGGGTCTACTGTACAGCAGAGGTGGAATTTGCATAGGAAACACATGAGGGGAACTACAGCTGCTGTTGAATTGCAAA
Source organism: Pezoporus flaviventris (assembly GCF_033815535.1). Classification (NCBI taxonomy): domain Eukaryota; kingdom Metazoa; phylum Chordata; class Aves; order Psittaciformes; family Psittacidae; genus Pezoporus; species Pezoporus flaviventris. Next base: position 16,555,307 of record NW_026892585.1, on the reverse strand, counting down.
AAAGTAGTTATAGTTACTTTCCTTTCTGGTAAATTAAGTGATCAGCTGGAGATTAAGAGCCATCTGACTTTATATGAGAAAAGAAACTGATTAGAAATGACCTTTTTCATGTCTGTGTGAGAAAGAGCTTGTGTGTGGATTCCCCAGAAGACCTCTGGTTAGTGTACTGATCCTTTTGAAAAATACCTCAAACTGTATCCCCAACTGCTAACTTCACATGCATTAATAGCAATGAGGAGAAGAGACTTGGAGATGTTCTTCAAACCAGGTTTTTGTCTTAATTCAGAAATGCCACATAGAATATAAAATGAAATCTTTTCAAGAAACAGAATTAAAACCTTTTGTTTAAGAGCTGAATTTTCTCCTCATGGGTCTTGCTGGCTTGATCTGTTAATTAAACAGTTCATACAGATCTTTTCTATCTCCTGTGAGAGAAACTAAATTTGAAGCAGCTATTTTACAGCTGTCTAGCTGTTTTCAGGAAAGCCTCGCTACTGCCTGATGCTGTTCAAAGGTGCATTGAAAAGAATTTATGGTCTTGGTTCCTTTGCAGCTGGAGTGGCTTTTAATATTGTGAAACATACTGATTTATAATCTTAGCTGGTAGTTGCAGAGAGAAGGCCATTTATTGCATGGACATGGAGAATGGACTATTGTCTTTCCAGCAGACACTACCTCAGGCTGCATCATGACTAGTGTAGTCTGTTTCCTGTCATTCACCTCTATTCTAGTCCACTGATGATTTAGACTGAGGGATGTTAAAGCACGTTGTACCTTCCTGTGCCTGCCTTGTGCAGCCCGTTCTACCAGGGTTCTTTCTGTTGAAGTCAGATAGCAATGGGTTGTTGAAGTATTTGGGACTCATCCTTTACTGGAATGATGTGCCAGTACATGCCTTCCAGATTTGGAAGCTGGAAAGTAGTTATCCCAGTGATATAACAATAGAAAAATTTGTATTTTCTCTGTTCATACTGGAATTCTGCTTACCAAGGTAATACAGAGGGCATTTTTTTGACAGCTGTCAGTCTGGTACATTTTTTGTTATTGAATTTAGTAAAGTATTTTCCAAATACGTAAAGAAGTTAGACCTAATTAGGAAAAGATTTAAGCAAGGCTAATTATTTCATCAGTTTGGCAAGCTTGGCTTCAGACCTGATGCAGTGGAGAGCCTTTAGTAAGGATTCTCTGAAGTTTTTTACAGGTCAGCCAAATTGTAGGACTCTTCTTACCCTTTCAAAACAAAAACAAGAAAGCTTCAACCCCAGCATTTTACATCAGTACTTGGCATGGACAAATTTCAACTAGAAGTAAAATGAATCTTCTTTAGATACTTTGTTTTGATTTCAACTCCCTTCCCCTCCCCAGAAAGAAGAAAAGCAGAAGAAAAGTTATTAATGTTTCTGGCATCAGGGGTGGTGCTGACATGGGAACCCTAGAAAAATATGCAGCTCTTTCTTTGTTACGGGCCTTCTCTAAGCATCTTGTGTGCAGTTCATTGGCAGACAGACAATGCCAGTCTCCCACTGAGGTGGTTTGTTTAAGGTGTTTATTTCCATACTCTCTAATTCATGCCACCTTCCCCACAGTTGTCTGTCATAGAAGATGTTGGTCTTCATTTTGACTGGGTTATTAGGTAGTCTACTGACTACAGTGAAAAGCTTTAGAGCTACAATAAATTATGGAGGAGTTTCTAGGGATTTCTCTGCTGCTTACTGCAAATCAATACCACTCTGTAGAGCAAAAGGTGAGCACACTGACACTGCATTAAGGAATGAATATTAAAAGCTGCTAAAATCTGAACTGGAGAGATAGATATTTAACTTAGCCTTGGTAAATGTTTCAGAAAGAGGAACAGGGAATATAAAAGGCTTATTGGGTGGGGCAGGGAAAACGCTTTGAGGGAGAGGAGTATTCTTGCTGGTGGTCTTAATTTCTCTTGTAATCCAACCACTGTGCTTATTTACTGTTAGTCCTGAATACAAAGAGTTCAAAGCAGTTTAAGTTAAATATTATGAACTAATCCTAGCAGGCATGCAGTTATATTGTCATGATGCTGATATGCAGGTGTCTGCTGAACCTCTAGAAAGGTGTTTTGGGTTGTTTTGTTGGGCTTTTTTTGCCAAATGGATTCTTTTATAGTTTGTTTAGAAACAGCAAACCAAACAAGCTCTTCCTCTGAACAAGTACCCTTTTAGTTGGCCGTAGCTTTTTAAGTAAGTGTTTGATAGAAACATTTTAATGAGTTTGGTTAAACTTTTAAAGCTATTTCTTGAGAAGAGAGAAACATTACAAATGGGAAGCCATTTGCTGTTGCATGTAGGTAACAGACTTAGAAAGGTGATGTTACTTTTTTTCCGTTATGTGCAGTTACAGTTGTAAGATGATAATCAAAATATGTTTTAAGAATAATTATTTTTAATGTTGAAAGTGTCTTTGTATAGAATGTTCGTCTTTTGGGGTCAAATTATTTCATTCTCCTTAGAGAATTTTAAAAATGACTCCAACAATAAGTAACAGCATAGCTGAATAAACATTGAGCTAAATTAATTAAATTGTCATAAAACTCATCATCACAACCTTTATCTACCAAGTGTTTTCATTTTATCATATCCCTAATTTTGATAAATGTATAACGTGCTTTTTACTTCATAATCAGATGTTGATCAGAGGAAGGAACAGTACAGAATAAAAACAGTATTAGTATTTATTGCTGTAAAAATGGATGATGCTATCAACCTCTAAGAGTTAATTGCTGTTTAGTAGTAATAGTAGAATTTAGAAGGTACTAAACTATCACTTTAGGAAGTAGACTTTTTTTGCAGCAAGTACATGTAAAATTAGCAGTTGGATTGTTTACAGAAACATGCATCTTCCCGTTGAGACACTAGGGAAATGGTATACGTACTATAGATACTCATGTATCATGATCTGAGAAGAACTTGCTCGAGTTTTCAACATCAGTGATGTCCCCCTTTCCCCCCTACCTGTTTCCAAGTTCTTCTAATTACTTGTAACAAAAAAAAAAAACAAACAAACAAAATAACTGATGGTTTAGTGGTTCAACACTTTGATAACTGCATTACTACCTTTTCAAGTTGTACTGAGCTAGGAATGAGGCCTTGCTTGTCTGCATTCTAACAGGACATCAGAAATACACAATATTTCAAGCTCACCTGCAGAAATGGTTGAACAGATTTTCTTCATACAACATTCCCTGCAAGGAGAAATTTTACTGTTTGTTTGAAATTCTCATTTGTATATTTTGTCCTATCCTAACTTATTTTAAAAATATTTTTGACATAGCCAGGGCATTTATTAGATCCCTTTATCATCTTAAATGTTCTGAGCAGAAAATGAGCTTTCTCTGCTGAGAAGCCTTCCCAAGCTTGACTTACGTGAACCATGAGCACCAGTTTCAACTGTGCAGTGAAAAGTGCAGTCCCCTTCTGCTGCTTTGTATCACATGAAACATGAAGAAAGTACAGACACTTCAGCTTATGTGAATATCAGGCAAAACTGTGATAGCCAAAGCATGGACTGTTTTGTGAGCTTTTTTAGCGAATAGTCTTCCTGTTGTCGTAAATTAGTTATTATAGTAACCTAACTTCATATTCATTGATGTGCCTATTTGATTAATAAGTCTATATTTGAATTCTATGTGAGGGTAAAGAGAGTTAGAATTTCAAAGGAATTGGTAACTTACTGCATTTCCTTTGTGTTCGCACTGGGAAATTCATTTTTATTTGTTAACACAGCATGATTTTCATTGGGATAATAAAGTAAAAAGAGGATGTGTGAAAACATGCATTGGACTTAAATCATTGATTATTAAGCTCATTGATTTCCTTAAATCTCTACTCAGTGTCATCACTTTTAGGCTTATCTGAATTTATTTTCTATTTTAAACTTACAGTTCACTTTTTAAAATAATCTTTATTCCCCTGCTGTAACTTCTGGCTTTCAACCACATTGAGGCTTAGTTTAATTCAATCTGATTCAGGTTTTCTCTACATCAGAACTATTGGAAGTAGGAGTATCTCAATGCCTTTTTGTTTTGAAGGGAATGACTGGACAGAAATGGCTGAAGAGGAGTGACACACTTAGTATTTAAGCAGCGGATAACATTTTAAGTTGTAACAGGAATGTTTTAACGGTACTGAGTGGCAACGAGGCTGCAGCATGCCCCTTTCCTGTGCAGGTGAACGACGTACCTGCCACATTCATGAGGAAGCCATTTTGTGTGCCCTGCTTCAAAATGCTATGGCCTGCAGTCACAGAGCCAGGGCTTCCATGTGGCACTTGCAGCGTGTTTCCGTGGCAGGCTGACACGCTCTCAGTCACTTGCTCTGACTGACTGCTTTGGCTTCCCTGTGAGGAGCAAGGTATTTATTGTGTTGTTAAATGTGGTACTTCTGATACGGTATCACTTCCCTACCATCTTTCCCCATCACCACTGGCATATAGAATACCTGAGGGACTAAACGCCTGCCAGAAATAACACGGGAAAAGTCGCGGCTGCCTCTGGTGCCTTGTGAAGAGGAAACTCGGTGCGAAACGGGAGGTGAAATAACGTCTTAGCCGAAAGGCAGCAGTTCCAGCTGCGCTCGAGAAGGCAAATGGCGGCTGACGGCCGAGCGGCGCCGCCGGCAGGGCCGCGCTCTCGCGCCGCCAGGAGGGGGCGCGGCGGGCTCGGCTCTCTTTAGGGCAGCGGCGTCTGCCTTCAGCCGGGCGGTTCGGACGGCTCGGTCTCCCGGGCGGGCGGGGAGAGATGCGCTTGTCAGTGCGGGCAGGAAAACGGGTTGTTTGCAAATCCTGTGGTGAACCCTGTGTACGCTGACCCTCGGCTCTTCAACGACCCGCCCCGGCGGTATGGTTTTTCACTCTAAAGCTGAGTATCTCGTACGAGGCTTTGCTTTGCGTTTGTGTCTGCCTGTGAAGGAGTGGCCGCAGCTGCCCGTGTGGGAAGGGTGTTTCCCCTCACTGGCTGTGGGGTAAAGAGTTAAAAGCGGCTTTCTCTCGGAGAGTTCCAGCTGTGCTCCCGTTCCACTCCTGCCCCTGCGGATAGCACACCAGGGTGAGTCAGCGTGTGGAAGCCATCACTGGGCTTAATGATGAGGAAAACGCCATTTGGCCACGCTGAAAACTTGGAAGTTTTCTTACCAAGGAAACTGGCACAGCAGAAAATGTCTTCTTAAATCCCTGTGCGAGCCTCAGGTCATGAGTGGTTGATCGATTGTTGTGTTGTATCAGTTCAGGCCATCGTGGTGAGACTGCACTGACATGATCCAGTTTTGATAAAGCTGTGAGATCTCTTCCTTGCTCTGCAAACTGTTCTTTAGGAGCTGGACTGGGGTAGCCAGGTGTCATTCATGGTGGTAGGCACCTGGCCACTTACCACACTTGGTTTCCACTGCATGGAGATACTGTAATTGAAGTGGTAACTTAAACACATGAAATAATCTATTGCACTTTACTAGTTCTCAAGATAATTTTAAATTCTCTTTCAAGAACAGATGTCCAGGGTACAAAAGTGCAGAGGTTCTGCTCCACTGTCAGTACTTAAGGGCAAACATAATAGTCTTGTTACTCAAGGTTGATGGTTAACAGCACTTTTAAATGCCAGTCTTTGTCATCCTGATGATTGAGTGTTAGACTTCTAAAAGGTGCAGTTTGGGATAATTTTTTTATTTAGGTTTATAGTCAATTTGTTTGCAGAGAAGTAAATTTTTCATCTCACAGTATTATGTTTGTTTTTCTGTTCTGTTTTCAGTGGTGATGTCTTCCTCTTAAAGGGAGACCCTCACACCTCACCCCACCCCTGCTCCCTGCAAGAAATGTACTGATATATCATGTGTGTATGTGTGTGTTTCTTATTGCCTGAAGGGCAGGCTTGTTGCTGGATGTTTCATGTGTAGCACCAGTGACAAATGTGGAGTTGCTCATAGTCTTGGATAAGGCATATTGGTGGTGAAATTATTTCCAGTGAAATAATAAAATTGTGTAAGACACAGTATATCCAAACTAATTTTGGAAAAGATATTTCAGGAGATAAAGGTTATCTTCTTACGCACCTGGCAGTACGTAAGAACACAGCTGGTTCCCGCCCTTGCTCCACCGGGCATGGTTGCCATCTTCGGGAGGGAACTTCTCTTGAGTAACCCTAAGTAATGGTGCCATTCCCTTCTTCCTTACAAGAAATTGCTTAGTTTTGTGCACTCCCTATTCCTGTCAGCAGGAAGACAAGATTAAGAATCGAGTCTGTCTCCTACAAGACTGAGCAAAGTAGTAGCTCAGAAGATAAGCTTCTAATAGCGATTTTAGTGACTCACAGGAAAAGTATGTATTGTTCCATTCTAATACAACCCTTCCTCAAAATAAAACGAGAATTCCCACAACCCATGTTTGCAGAGGAGTGACAACACAGTAAATAACTTACAGTAAAAAGCTTTCCTTTTTGATTCCTGGTAAAGATGAAGAGATTTAACTTGTGAAATACTAGCTGCACTGTGTATAGTGGTTCATTTAGCATTTTCAGGCAAAATTAGAAGTGACCTGTTTTCAGTGACATTTGAAAATTTAGTGCTATGTTGATAGTCTGAAATGGAGATCTTCTGACATTGAAAATGAAATATGTGCCACTGCAGTTCAGTTGTGGTTTAGCTGGCCATGGAGTTGGGATATAATCATATTATTTTAACTCCTGGAGATCATTACTACTTTGGGAACTAAAACCCTCAAACATCGGAACTGTCAGGATATATATTTTGAACTTTTATTTAAAGTAATGCTGGGTTTTATTTGTTTTGGATTGTTTAGTCAGATTTTCATTAGTAGAACTAGATGAGAACAAGGGTTTGAGTATTTGAGTAATAAAAAAGCAAAACACAAACCTATAAATTTTCCATTTTTTTAACAGGAAAACTGGCTGTTTTGAAATAATTACTTGCTTTATGCAAAACTGTTTATCCTAGATTATGGATTTAAGCATGTACTCACCTCACATGCTTGATTTGAAAAAGTACAGACTTGTGGTTTATGTAAAGATTGCTTTTCTACTAGTAGTTACCAAGTTTTGCCCAAAAAAGACCAAACCTCCCAATGGATTTACCCAAGCCAGGCCTGGGTAGAAACTCTCTAAACTCCCAGTCAATCCAGTGCCAACTCCAAAAATTATTTGCTCATAATTTTGGCAAAATGCTGAATGCAAAATGAATGTTCCTCATTTTTCTTTTAAGTCGGCTTCTGAATGTAATGGGTAATGATGTGTATGACCTTAGAGAGTGGAGAAATGTGTGAATTTTGGAAATGGAGGGTTTTGACTGAACACCTAAAAAATCTGTGTGCAGGGCTGGGTCTGTACTGGGAAGCACCTTCCAACCCTTTTCCTCCTTTCTCTCCAGTCTGTCAGCACAGTACAAGAAACACGTTTTCCCCGACAGGCATCCTCACACCAGCTTGTGTCTGGGGGGATCACAGCGTCTGGGGGGATCGCAGCCATGTGGGCAGAGTGGTTTTTATTGGCCCTGTGTGTCGTCTGGGGAGGTGATACAATTATGTCAACAAGGGAAGTCCTTTTGATGTCCTCTTGTGTCCCCGTTAGAGGGCTCTGTTAACATAGCTGTGGTGTAACCACTGGTGCACTAAGGTGCACAGTGCATAAAGCAGTGGTTAAAAAGACCATCATGTTGGGGTGTGTTGGGGCAGTGCTACATGCCATTAGGTAGTTTTATCATTGCTTCAGTATAGAATAATATCCCTCTTAATTTTGGGGACCTTCCCCAATTTGTGTGAATCGAAAGTGAGTGCCTTTCCACAGTGTATGAGGTTTTAATACTCTCAGACAAAAGAAACATTATAGTGTGGTAAGGAATTAAAATACTCATTTCGTTATTGAAATGGGATCATTTGAGAGATTACTTATAATATATATTATGTCCTATGTGCCTGACTGTTAAGTGCGGATGGACTTTCTATTTTAACACTCTCCAGCAGCACCTCATGAGATTATTTTATTTCACTTAAATGTTGGGAAATTCCGTGAAAATGGCATTCTAATTTTTCTCTATTTCAAGCTTCATTAAGTATATTTGCACTTAGAAGTTTCAGTCAAGATGTTAACATTCCAGATGCTTAAAAATATAATGCATCTCAATTTAAAAAGTAAAATAAAAGTAGCAGCAGACTCTCTTTTTTCTTTTTCTCCATGAGACCTTTCTAGCACTCTGCTGATCTCCTGTTGATTTGATTAATGGGGATTTTACCTATTAAAAGTAACCATTAATTGTTGCATTGGTTGCAGCAGTATGTTTCAAATAAAAACTAATTAACATAACAGGTGGAAAGGCATCATGGCAATGAAGTGTACTTGCTGTTCACTACATCTGAAATATCACAAGGCGTCTTTTTGACATTTGTAGCTCTGCAGCCAGTTACCAGCAATTATGTTCCGTTTGAATAGAAATTAAGTATCTGATTTACAGCGTTACTTTTTATATTGAGATATGAGCTAATGAGAATATTATGAGGATTTCTGCAATCACAGTGCACAAGTAATATTCTCTTCATGAATTATGGTTATATCCTCCTACACAGCTCCCTGCTTCATATTGCTGCTGGAGTTTTAGTTGGGTTTTTGGAGGTGTGGGTGCATGAGAGATGGCTTAAAAACTGGTTGATAGGTGCCATCTCTTCTGCCAGAGGCAACTGCAGACTGTAGCTGGTGGCCTGTTCAGCTGTGCTGGGTGTCTGGGGAGACCCATGTGAACTGGGCTGTACCTCTATTTGCACTGCTTCCAATGGGACCAGAAAAGGCCACAGCTTGAATTTCTCTGATGAGAGAAAGTGCTGGTTGTGCTGGCTTGACAGAGTGAGGGGGTTTGTGAAAGTGATGAGAATACAGGATGGCGCACAGAGAGCTCTCACATCTTGTAAGCACAGGAAGGGATCTCTGATGTTGTTTGTCACAGGCCATCAGCTTCTCACTGAGAACACAGTAAATGATTCTTTTATTTAAGTAAAGAATTTCACAAATTCTGCACTTGGTTTAAAGTACTATCAATTGGTGTAAAGCAAAAAAGCAAGCTTTGGGACAACCTCAGGCAAGTTCTGGTCAACCAGATTGCCCCGCTGAGGAACAAAGGAACATACCAGTTGTTTGCATCTGTCTGCTACCTCGTGGATATCCTAGCAAGTTTGCTACCATCCAACCTTGGTTAATAAAGATTATTTTGGGAGCAGAGGAATGGAAAGTCTTTTTAATTTCTGGCAAGGGAAATCTCTTCTTAAGGCAGTAAATTTACTGTAATAAGGACCACAAGTGTAGCAAAGTAATATATTTTCAAATAAACAGATGAAGGCATGACTAAGTTGATCAAGTGTTTGGTTTGAGAACTTCTGTCCTGTTCTTATTTGTGTTGTATTATTTATATATAATATGTGGCACTGGAAAGTTATGTGCACTCTCATTTTTCACTTTAATTGCCTATTTAAAGACAGCATGACAGATCCAGAGGTTGCTTTCAGCGTCTGAGGAGCACTGTAGTCACTTACTAGTGTGCAGTAATTATCTAAATTGCAGAAATAAGAGTATTTTAAAGATCCAGGATCTCTGACTGGACTTCATGCATTCTTCTGTGTTCTCTGTATCTGAAATAATATTTTTCTTACATATAGTTATATTACAAATACTTTTTTTTTTTTTAATGAAAAATACTCCTCAGAGGATTTGTAGATCCTTGTGTTTACCTTTACTTGGCTATTTGGTTTTAAGTTAAAAACTGAAAATGTTAAATGATCTACACAAATGATCAGTTGTGTTCCTGAGCTAGCATTTTAACCTGAAATTCTTTGAGTAATTATGCATTAAACCATGTGAAGTTGTAATTAGAACTTTTTTTTGCCTGGGCAGTGGGAGGTAAGGGATGGCCATTTCTTTCAAGAGTTCACAGTCTGAATTAAATAGTGGCAGCTTGCAAGGATGAAACATGATTGCTCAGTAGTAGTGTTCTGTAGCAAAATGTTCTGCTAAGACCAACGCACAGATTTGTTTCTGTGGAGGTTATCTTAAATATTCTGCTGGCCAGCAAGATACCATTTTCTGGTACAGCAAAACTCTTGAGTTGCTGTGTCTGACAGAGTTTGTGTTACAAAACGGAGTTTCACATGTGGTGGTCTGCAGTAGTGAATGGGTGCTGTTGGTTGTGGTGTTCTTGGAGGGTTTTGTGCTTTGATTTTTCAGCTGCCTGCTTTTGGATTTCTGTGACTCCCTTCTTTATATGTTCTCGGCAGTGATGTCCTCGGACTGCTTCTTACAGGTTCTGCAGTTGTAACACTTAGCGAAGGTGTTCCTGGGATCAGGGTGTGTTTCCTATGAAGAGGCAGTTTTTACAAATTCCTGCTGCTTTCAGGAACGTCTATGAACACTGCCTTGCTTCCTTGTGAGGAGCACCTATATGAAGAGGCTGGTGTGTGCTAAACTGGGGTGTTAAGTCAGCAGATGCTGCTTTCTATGCCTTCCAGTTTCCTGTGTGTGCATTCCCAATATATACCTGTCACTTTTTTTCCTGAGGCAGCCTTTATTAAAACAAACTTTTTGATTGTTTTTTTTTTTCCTTTTTTTTTTCCTTTTTCGGATTTTTTTTTTTTTTGCTAACCACTTGCCTGCACATGCAATAAGTCATTTGCAGTTGTTAAGGTTAATGCTAACTTTTCTTTCAGGCTTTAGGAGCAGTCATAGAATAGTTAGGGTTGGAAAGGACCTTAAGATCATCAAGTTCCAACCCCCCTGCCATGAGCAGGGATACCTCCCACTGAACCATGCCACCCAAGGCTCTGTCCAACCTGGCCTTGAACACTGCCAGGGATGGAGCATTCACAACTTCCTTGGGCAACCCATTCCAGTGCCTCACCACCCTTACAGTAAAGAACTGCTTCCTTATATCCAGTCTAAACTTCCCCTGTTTGAGTTTTAATCCGTTACCCCTTGACCTATCACTACAGTCGCTAATGAAGAGTCCCTCCCCAGCATCCTTATGGGCCCCCTTCAGATACTGGAAGGGTGCTGTGAGGTCTCTACACAGCCTTCTCTTCTCTAGGCTGTGAACAGCCCCAACTTTCTCAGCCTGTCTTCATACGGGAGGTGCTCCAGTCCCCTGATCATCCTCCTGGCCTCCTCTGGACTTGTTCCAACAGTTCCATGTCCTTTTTATGTTGAGGACACCAGAACTGCACATACTACTCCAGGTGAGGTCTCATGAGAGCAGAGTAGAGGGGCAGGATCACCTCCTTCAACCTGCTGGTCATGCTCCTTTTGATGCAGCCCAGGATACGGTTGGCTTTCTGGGCTGCGAGTGCACACTGCCTGCTCATGTTCATTTTCTCATCGACCAGCATCCACAAGTCCTTCTCCACAGGGCTGCTCTGAATCTCTTCTCTGACCCACCTGTAGCTGTGCCTGGGCTTGCTCTGACCCAGGTGTAGGACCTTGCACTTTGCATGGTTAAACTTCGTAAGATTGGCATTAGCCCACCTCACAAGTGTGTCAAGGTCCCTCTGGATGGCATCCCTTCCCTCCAGTGTCTCAACTGAACCACACAGCTTGGTGTCATCAGCAAACTTGCCGAAGACACTCTCAATCCCATTGTCCATGTCTCCGACAGATGTTGAGCAAGACTGGTCCCATCACCAATCCCTGAGGGACACCACTTACTAATGGTCTCCAGACAGACATTGAGCCATTGACCACAGCTCTTTGTCCACAGTAGTTTTAACTGTTGACTGTGATTTGTGATGCTTTACTTTGGCTTTGGACTCTTCATCCTTCTGCAGTAATGTGGCAATTGCAGTCAGTCAGTTGCAGGTCTGAGCAGCAGCAGAGTGCCAGTAGAGCACTGTCGGCACAATAGAGCTGTCTCCCAGTGGGCCAAAAAGACTTCAGTTTCCTGACTACCTTGTCATATTTATGTGGCCTGTGTCTTTCAGGTTTTAGGTTTTTTTTTCATGGTTTCATGCACTTATGAGCAATTTGACAGGGAAATAAACTGTTTGCAGCTGAGTAATTTTTGCAGCTCTGGGAGAGACCAAACAGGAAAAAATTTGTACTAACAAATATCCTGAAGCCTCTAGTGTTCATTGAAACTGTGAAAGTTGAAATAAATACAGTATTTTCTTGTTGTTTTTGCCTGCATGTAGCTTCCTTAGTCTCCTGTTTAATAGGAGCTTAATCTGGAAATGTGGAACAGTTAGATATCTGATGTGTTTCACACATTTTGATAAATCTGTCTCTGTGGCAATAGTACGTTGATCTTGGAAAGAACTTAAACTTGTGTGTAAGTGTAAAAGATGATCTTAAAGTCAGTGTGGGGGGTAAAGCTCTTGCAGAATCATGATATTTATCTTCTGATGTTCTGTTTTTGAAGTGTAGAGCATCATCTTCTCTTTGGAGATGAGGGGAAAAGAATTCTAGTACAGATATAATACGGGGACTATGTTAATAAGTGTAAAATCTTATTCTTTGAATTCATAAGAAGACGTGAATAACGCTGCTTTTGGAACTGAAACTGAAATTCATAATGGCTTCCCTGTAATGGAGGCTTTGGAAGGGAAACAGTTTCCAGTAACATTTAATTTATCTGTTTCTGGCTTTTTAAGCTACATCCATGTAAGAACAATTGTGGAGTTTTGAGGAAGCCAACAGAAATGTTTGCCTTGGCATCATTAGTGAAGCGAGCTGGTTTCAAGGAAATCTAGGTTTTAATTAACTAGCTGCACTGACTTCTATCAGCCAGTTTCAAGGCCAAGTGAAATACAAGACAGGCACTCTGTGAACCTGGGGGTGGGCAAGCGGAACATGTGTATGGATCTTCTGATGAAGCCAGTTGTGGGTCGGGGGGGGAACCCCTGTGTTGGCAGTTCACCTCAGTGAGATGTTGCACAAAAAAGGCAAGATTATTGTGAATGTCTCCAAGTGACTTGGGAGATAGATCACACTGTAAGTCCTTGGTCCTTGTAAATATGAGGTTTAGTGCCTTTAAAATCCGTTGCAGGGCCATTATTTTCATAACATTTAAGGAATTTTGTTACTGTTTTTGAGATTAAACAAACACAACACCCTTGGGTTGGCAAGGGGAATTTTGTGGTTTTGCTTTTGTTGCAAATTTAAGTAGTGTCATGGCTGATAGAAGCCATGGTTTTTGAACCTAAGTCTTTTTATGATATGGACAACTACCTGCAGGCCCCAGCCCCTGAATGTAATATCTACAACATCATGAAAGCTGTTGGAGTGTTACAGCCTCCAAAAAAATCTTGACAATCCAGTTGCTTCATTTTTATGTGAACAGGGATTCGTATGTCCTTCTTCAGGTATCAGGACTCTTGTCAGTCTTGACCTCAACTTCTGCCTGTTAAGTGTTGGCACAGAGGGGTAAAAGGAGCACTGGCCACTTCATATTCAAGATGTTGAAGAGGAGTTTAAATTTTATGTCTTAAGTCATTATTTCTTTTCTTCTGAGGTTGTCTTTACCACTTTGTTAGTGGTAGTGACCTTTCCTAGTCCCTGTAAGAAGAAAGCTTGCAATTGTGAAATAATGCCACTGAAACTTGTTAGCGCTTTTCTCTGTGCCCTTTATAAGGTCAACAGTGATTTTTCACAGTGATTTAAATGCAGAGACTTTATGAAAGTGAAGTTCTCGTGTGAAGCTGCTTATAATAACTTCCTTGTGTCTTGTAGGGCAAAACTTATTGCTCCATTATGTAGTAATGAAGATGTGGCATGTCATTTTGTGCCGAAATACTCATGTTGAATCAAGTCATATAACTGATGAAGGCTGAGGGATGTGCATGCCTTTTTTATTATTTGCTCTTAGGATTTTGCAGTGTTTTAAAGCTGCAAGTTATTTCTACACAGAGTGAGTTGATACAGCAGTTGTAGCTTGGTTCAGTAGTCTGTGATTCATTTTGTCAGGACATGCTCCACAGAAAATGCCTGGCTTCATATGAGTAGTTCAGAGATGGCACAGTGCAGTTGATGGTCTTACCCTTAATGACACATTTGTAGTACCTGTCTGATTGCCTGGTATGAAGCAGGTTGTGGATCTGAGAAATTGGAGGTGTCTAATCCTATAGATGATTAGTTGAGTAACTCTCGTGGTTGTTAGCACCCACACTTCAGTCTTTTTAATAGTAAAGAACAAAACCCTGAGGTAGTTCACATGAAATAAAATTTATTTTAATAACATTTCATTAAAGAAAAAGAGAAAGAAACAGCTGTTGTGGTGCTGAAACCAGCACACCATTGTTTTCAAAAATCTAACATCACAGTAAAATAAGAAGACACAGTTAAAAAAAACCCAACAACCTACGTCATTACAGAAAGTACGTAGTGCTCTTCTTCTTCTCACTGTGGGCCATAATGATTACGAGAAGAAACAAGTACTGAAGGCAGCTAATGTGTAGTGGATGGCAGTTTGTTCAAACATATTTGAAGTGTTACAGCAAAACTAATGAAGTAACGAACTAATGAAGTAACGAACTAATGAAGTAGCAAGTCTTTGGTAGCCTGTGTTAATTCAAGAAGTGAGGGTAACTAGTTAATGCTAATCAACCAGTCCCTTCAAAATCTGTAGTTTGCTTGTGTGTGCGCTGTCTGGATGTTTCTCTTACAAGAAGAGGAGCTCAGATTAGTCCTAGGCTGTACTTAAATGCTTTTCAGGGAAAAGATTTGTCATCTGTGAGTGTTTAATGAATTATAGGTGTCTGTTTGGAAACTATTTAGGCTACTTCTGGCTAACTTTGACCAGCCTATGGGTGCTTGAGGAAATATCGACTAAACATTTAACATTACACAGGGCTATTCTGTGAGACTGAACAACAGATTTTTGTCTCCTCTGCTCCTCATCCAAAAGTCAGACAGTTGGGAGTGTTGATTGATCCATAACATCTTGGTCAGTGGGGTAACGTGTTTGGAGACTGTGGCTTTGGGCAGCATGCATGGTGTTAGACACTTACGCTAGAGGCTGCATGAATGCGCTTAGGTGTGAGAGAAGCAGATCACTGATAGTCCAGGCTTGAACGAAAGTTCAGCATCAGGGAATACTGCTGTTTAATCTCATTGTAGCTGTGTCGGCTGTCTGAAAGCAGAGAGATTGAAAAAAATTCTTCTTATTGTAATTTTATTTATTTATTTTTCCTTTAAAGCAAGCTTGGGATGTTTGTGGTCTTTCTGTAGTTATTAACAATAATGTATATTAGCCCTGCACTTCAAAGTGTTCTAACTAACATTAAGAAACTAAGTAGAGACTGCCTAAATTGGAAGTAAAGTACCCTAAGGGGGGTGGGAATGCTGTCAGAGGCTACAGGGGAGAGGATATGGGGGAAGAATTGTATATATGTTCAGTCCTGTGGTACAAAAGTGAACAAGTGGTTATAGACACCTCCATGCAATTTTTAACTTGTTCATATGTCAGGACATTTCGAGGGGAGAGGAATGGGCAGGATGAGTAGTGAGAATTGGGGTTAGGAAGGGGCAGGAGAGAGAAAATGCATGAAGTGAGGCAGAGCATGAGGAAGAGGGACTGGAGGGGGGGAGGAACAGACTGGTGGTGTTTTTAAGAGGGTGAGAAAAAAGGTAGCACTGATGAGCCAAGTGTACATGTGTCCTGGATAGCAGGGCTGTGAAGGTTTTAGGTGGGTGTAATGGGGCTGCTGGTGCTGCCATCATGCCTCTCCACCTGGGGAAGGGCTGCACAGCTGTGGCACAGCTGGCCTGGTCACTGCTCTTTCCTGTTGTTCTCTGAGCTATGTGGTGGCCCTAGTCGAGTTTCTGTACTTCCTTTTTATCTTCTGTTACTATAGATGAGTAAGAGAAATAGTATCCATAGTGTTACGTTCTGCTACAGTGCAGAACTGAATGTGACATTCTCATGACCGGCGACCCAACAACTGGTTTCAAGAGGAGTAAAAATGTATGAAGCATTTTGAGTGCTATGAATTTAGCTCTCAGAGATGTTCTTGACCACCTCCTAGATTATTTTTTGGTGGAATTAGGATACAGAACACAATTGACTGGAAATACGTGTGAACTCTGATGCATAGAGTTGGAAGGGATAGAAACACTGAATAGACTGTGTGCAGTGTGTTCCTTGTGTGTCAGGCAGTACGTGACTGAGAGGTGGACTCTGTGCAGGTGCCAGCAGGCGAATTGCTCTGTGCTTTGATACCATGCTCCTTTGATACCAGAAGTTACGGGGCTTTGGGGTTTTTGTCTTTGTGTTTTCATCTTCAGCTGGCATTATGGTGAGCCAGTGGCAAGCAGCGGAAGGGTGGTGAACTCTTCGTTAGAACTTTCCCTTGCCCTCTCCCACAGTTATGTGCAACACTGATGTAAAACAGCCCCAATTTTGTCTCCTTCAGCCGTTGTTTATAGATGGAGGTTAATCCCATTTAAGAACAGGATTAGCAAAAATGCAGTGATTTAACCACTAAGCCTTGGCTTGAGTTGAGGCAGTTCTGAGATAGTCCTGGCTGGGATTAATGCTTTGCAGACATTCGGGATTGAGACAGTTTCACGGCAGGCCATGAACCACCAAGGTGTAAATCTAATGAAGCTCACCATGACAGCAGTTGTATGCTTGGCCTGCTAAATGACTGTGGGTTTTGTAGAAACAAAGGCAAGCAAAAGATCTTTGCCTGTTTCCTGAACCTAACTTCCTCAGAGAAGTGAATTACAGAGATAACACAGAAGATAGCTGATGCTTTGCTGTCTTTGGTTAGCTTAATACTGAGCATGGTGTGCTGGTGATTACTGCTGATTTTCCCCAGGCACCAGCAAGGTCTGCTCCTTTTAAGGATGACAGGCTTGGGGTTGCTGGTTGAATTGGCACTTCTGCTTTTATCCCTCTTCTCTGAACTTCCTTAAAGGTGCTTATCTCTTTAGGGATGTACTGATAACGGCCTGTTAGCAAAATCCTAAACTTTGCAGGGGCAGATGTAGGAAGAAAGATCAATAGGATCAGTCTGAGCTTTGAGGGGGTGGGACAGGGGATTCCCTACCCACTGAATAAAGACATAATCCGCTGGGGACAGTGGCGTGACAAATGCACCTACCTCGAGCACAGTCCCCATGCATTTCAGTTAGAAATCTTCCTTAAGGCAGGGGAGCAGAGACAGATTTCAAAATAATTGTTTCATGGTTTGAAAACAAAACAAACCCCACAAAACGCACCAGAAGCAACTGATCAGGTCAGATAAAGGTGTCTAGATAATGAGCTTTTAACAATGCTTGAAGTTGTAGGATGAAGCAAGAACAATCCGAAATACGGATTTTGCTTGGGATTCCTCCCTGATAACACGAAGTACATGCTTCTCAGAAATAAAAGATGAATAGCAACAGTACTATGGGGAGCAATTCAGTAAAGGCAGTTTGTATTCTTTGTAGTTAAAATGCAGCAGTTGCACCCAGAATTGCTTTTAAAGTAATGCATAAAATGTTATTAATGACAGTGTAGTAATCTGCACAGGCATGTGGCAAATTTTCCGTTGGGAACTTTTGAAGATTGTTTATGCTCAGCTCCTAAAGGTGCATTTCTACAATGTAGGGCAAGGCTGTATTTGAAACCTCTATATATAGAATCATAAAATAGTTAGGGTTGGGAAGGACCTTAAGATAATCAAGTTCCAACCCCCCTGCCATGGGCAGGGACACCTCACACTAAACCATGTCACCAAAGACTCTGTCCAGCCTGGCCTTGAACACTGCCGGGGATGGAGCATTCACAGCTTCCCCAGGCCACCCATTCCAGTGCCTCACCACCCTTACAGTAAAGAACTTTATATAATCCTATTCTTTTCCATAAGAAAACTATGCAAACTGTGGGCATACTCCGTTCGGGTTTCAGAAATTTAAATCAAGACAACTACTTTTTAGATAAAAGCAAAACTTAACTGAAAAGGACAATGCCAGCAGTGATTGAGAACATATTCTTTCATCTGAGTGAGAAAGCTGGCACTCCAGGGAATTGGATTGTGTTTGCTTCAAGGCTTTTGGTGGGCAATGCTCTGCTTGGCAAGCTCTTTGCTTCCAAGTACATTTTTGTATGACTTTTCTGATTGAGAGCTTCAGAAAATAAGCTGTAGAGAAGCGAGAAAGCAAAACTCAGAGATGCAGAAGTATCAAGTCCCAGCTGACAAGATTTGATCGCTCTTGAAACATCTCAAAATGTGTCAGCCATATTTAGAAATAGCTACATTACAAAAGAAGAAAGTTTGATCCTTTTAACACTGTAAATCATGGAAAGCAGTGAAAACTGAAATTTGTGAGGGGGATTGTGAAAGCTTGTGTGACGACTGGAAATTACATCATTGTTGATGTTTCAAATTCTTGTACAAAGTAATGCAATGCTGTTTACAAATGAATGAGCAAATGATTGTGCTGTGCAAAACATGCACTATATGGATAAACTGGGTTGAGCTACTTTGTATCTCATGTTGCAGTATACAGTCTCATATGTTTCAAAGTCAACATAGAAAACTCAGTTCTCTGCTTGTATTTTTTTTATTCCAGATACAGACCCACGTGTATTAGAGAAACAGGAACTTCAGCAGCCAACCTATGTTGCTCTAAGTTACATTAACAGGTAAGTGTGGTTATTTTTTGGGTATAACTGATCTTGGTTTGCACAATATGTGTCTCTCTGCATATGCCAAAATGGTATGCTGATGTATGCGCTCTTGTTTTGTTTCATGTTACATGACACTGTGATAACACCTGTTTTGGAAAGATAGTTGAATTAAAATTTAAGTAAATTTTTAATCAGTTTTACAGTGGGCACAATCAGCCCTTCAGCTGAACTACTCAGTTGGGGGATGAGGTTTAGCCTTTATGTTCAAGCTAAATCGTAGTTGAAACAAAATTGCTTGTTTTTCTACTTTCTTGTACTCAACATGAGATGAGAAGAATTCTTTTTTTTCAATGAAAAGTGGAATTTAACCGATAATAGTTCCATACGTAAGAATTCTTTACAGTGCCTCAGAGGTTTTTCAACCACATTGTATGTCTTTAAAAATTTTGTTTACCAGCTCTGTATAACCTAAACCTGGAAAATTCTAAGAAATAAAGCCACTCTTTAAAGCACTTAAATAGATAACAGAGCTTTGGCTTTTCGGTTATTGACTGATGGCAGAACTAAAATTTCCAGAGTGCTCCAGCATAGAGGAATGGGAGGGCTGCTTGTGTCTTAGGCTGTGTATGGTAAAGAGTAGCCTGAGAGGTGCTTTTTATTTTCCCTCTCACCTAAGCACGTTGCAGAATTCAGTGAAGGTAGCTTAGCTTACTTTTCCTCTGGGGGGAGAGTGAGCCATGGAGCACACTGCATGGGAGGGAAAGATGGCAAGGTTTTGTGTCATGTGCACCTCCCTTGGGACAGTGCCCCTTTTTCAGTATGTTTGCCAAGCTGTCTTTTAATCCTAAATGAACACTGTACAGGAAGTGTAATTTCTCATTATTTTCCCGTCTTTTACATCATACTGATTTTTTGATCAGTTGTACTGTGGTTGGAAGCTCGAGTTAGTTGCATTTTGGAAATGCACTTCTCGGAAAATACTCTGTATGAGATGATTGTTTTACATGGAACACCAGTTTCCTTTTGTATCTTTGCTGTCTGGAGGTTGAGATGCAAATTCACAAGCCTGGAAGATTAACCCCAAAATCTAATTCAGGATAGGCTGAGTTGATTCAAACTATCATGGGTCATGCATAATGCAAAACTCTTCTTTCTAATTCTACTTCAAATTAAAAATTAAAACGAACCCACCCAGCCCCCAGAAAAATCTCCCAACCCAGCAGACTTTTTCAAACACAGAATCCATCCACTGTTTGGCTTTGGATAGTGTTTGCTGTAGAGAAAGCATGTTGGGGGGGAGGAGGGGAGGGGTCTTGGAAGTATGAAAGTAAGAAGTGGTGTTCACTTGATCAAATGACTCCATTTTCTCCACTACATGAGACTATGATGATTAAGAGTAGCTGGTGTTGGTTTCCTACTTGGCAAGTAACTCCTGCTCTTCCTGAAGACAGTTCTGCCCTTTTAAAGAATATTTTGAAATTAACCATGACCGTTTTTAACACATTTTTTCTGTTGATCTCATTCAATTTAGAAAATGTTTGGGGTTTTTATATTTCGGTATGTAGGCTTGATATATTGTTGTGTGTGTTGGTGTGTTTCCCTCTTTCCATTATATACTTGGGCATTTTCTCTTGTTGCTCCTGTGGTTATTTTACTTAATGTGAAGGAGAGGCAAGTATTTTTTAAAAATTAGGGAAAAGGTGGTTTAAGATCTCAGAAAATACCATGGGATTTGATTGGCCAATTTGGAATGAGACTACTCTAAAGAGAGCTTGAAAGTGATACCTCCACTGGATTTCGCAATTTTGGTATCCTTTTCAAGCAAGTTCTGTGTGACTGAGATAGTTTTAGTTACTCGCTATGTATTTTGTCCAAACATTCTTACCCTTTCAATTCTGAGAAATAATTCTGCACATCTGAATTGAGTTGTTTTTACAGCAGAATCCAATCTGAATTGACTCTTATTTAAACCAGCTGCTATTTAATTGCTCTTTTAATTGTATTTTAATTTATTCCAAAGTGCTGATGTCTTTCATTGAGCCACCTGCTCTATACAGCTTCAGCTCTTGAGGGAGCAGCAATATCCATTACACTACAAGACATGCCTTCCTATTTCCTTCTACATATGCCAGCGCCGAGTTCTGCTTTGTTGTCCCAGGCTATGAACTCAGATTTCTTACCTAATACATGTCATAAACATGTTGTGTACTGTTAGATATCAAACACCAGATACTGCTGCACTTTTTTTAAACTCATGCTTTTATGGCTTCCAAGTGGAACTGAACTTAACTCAGTTCCTGCTGTGAGTTCCAGGCCTTAAAACAATCTTCCTCTGTATATTTGTGTATTCAATATGATCTATGTGGGCCATACGCTCTCATGAAGCCTGGGAAAATATGGACTTCTGATTCTCAAGGATTGTCAAAATTGTATGATAAGATGTACAGTTAATATATGTTGTGGTAGAAAGATTAAGTGGGTGTGCTTTATACTCTGCCTATTGCCCAGTTGTATGGTGGCCATTATGGTACAAAGCAAAACATAAATCTGGGTTCTCTGGTTTGATAGCTGGGAGGATAAAGTATCCATAAAGCAGGTAGCAGAGACAGAAGGGTACAGAAGTCTTTGTTTCCAATCTGAAACATAATGTTGGTTCCATTTCCCTTCTACCCCTAGTTATTTTCTGAGGCATATTGATACAGCAGTATTGTATGTGCTTCTAAGTTCTGAAACATCCTTCAGATTGTCAGTGGCTGAATCTATAAGGCTCCGTCTCTTTCTCTGCTGGAGATCTACAGCCATTACAGCTTTCAGTAACTACACACAGATGCAGCTTCCATAATGTGTGATCCTCATGTAGACAGATAACATTAATTTTAAAACTGGAGGATAAAACATAATTTATAGGTCACAATGGTTTATTATCGGTACATCAAACACTTGCACCAGGCACTGACTGTATTGATGCGAAGCATTTTCTCAGACAAAGTTTAGTATAGCCTTAATGCAGTCCCCAGTATTGATGATTGTTCCCTGCTGACTTTTGGTTTGCTTTCTTGAAAGTCAAAATTGGGAGTCAGTAAGACACACTACTGCCAAAGCAAATGCAGTTCGTCTGCTTCCATTCTATAAATATACAAGCAGTTTGTCTGCAGGAAGTTCGATGGTGCTACTAGGCTGAGAAAGTTGGGGCTGTTCAGCCTGGAGAAGAAAAGGCTTCATGGAGAACTCATAGCAGCCTTCCAGTATCTGAAGGTGGCCTACAAGGATGCTGGGGAGGGACTCTTCATTAGGGGCTGTAGTGATAGGACCAGGGGTAACGGGTTAAAACTTAAACAGGGGAAGTTTAGATTGGATATAAGGAAGAAGTTCTTTACTGTAAGGGTGGTGAGGCACTGGAATGGGTTGCCCAACAAGTTGTGAATGCTCCATCCCTGGTGGTGTTCAAGACCAGGTTGGACAGAACCTTGGATGGCATGGTTTAGTGGGAGGTGTTCCTGCCCATGGCAGGGGGGTTGGAACTAGATGATCTTAAGGTCCTTTCCAACCATAACTATTCTATGATTCTACTACATGAGTGGGATATTGGCTGTAATCTGCCAGGAACAGTTGCAAATGAGCACTTGGGCCAACATCCTCCAGTACTTTCTAGAGGTATTTCCTTTGTATATTGATCAAGAAACCTTTATATTTTGTATTGCATTTAAATGCAGTGATTAGCAGCAATAATTAATATTGCTTATTCCTCTTCTTAGATACTGTATTTATAGTTTTAAGTTAATTAAAATGACTATGAATTTTGCTTGTTTATCAGAACCTACATAGTGCTGTCTGTGCCTCTGAGTTTTGCTGGTCTGGGACTTTGGAGGCGATGATTCTTGAGTTTGCTGTATTATCCTGGCATTTTAGCATACTGTCAAGGCTTTCAGGCTTCTGCAGTCTAATGGAAAGAGAATCCTCAGTATTTGTGTATGTGATTTTTTTTTTTTTTTTTAATGTGGATATTGCTTGTTACATGTCGGCGATGAAAGCAGCTGTTGTGGGAACAGGTTGGTTCAAACAAACAAACGATCCCAGCATTAGTACCACAAGTAAGAAGACAACAGAGGCATACAAATACTTCCTTCAGCTATAAAGATAACACTAAAAAAGTAAAAAATCCTTGATGCCAAAACTTCATGATGTAAAAATCTTTTACAATTAATTTTTAAAGCATGTATTGCAAATTTGAGCTGGTAAGTACCAGAAATATGAAGAAAGCATAATATATTGGAGTAAATTCTTTCACCTAGAAAAGGTGGGAAGTCCATAGTAACTTGTATTATTCAAAGCATGTGTTATAAAAAAATAAAATTAAATGTGCATTTAATACATTCTACAAAATTAATTTTGCTTAGATACAGAAATCACTTTGATTAAAAGAATTTCATCACAGTGGAGAAAAAAGGAAACTAGAATGCACCTACAACTGAAATTAATCTACCTTCATTGTGTAGTGTTTCTACTGCACATCACATAATAGCTACATTAGGGAACTGTTGAAAGCAAAGACTATTGTAATCTTAAAATCTTTTAAAAGTTACAAAAATTCTTTTAATTCATGGATTCTAGGTTCTTTAATGGTGTTTTTTTACTGATAATTGCAATCATACAAGAAAATTTTTGAATGAGGCTGTTGGCTGTCTATAAAGTTTACTCTTGTGCACAACTGGGAGTACAAATGAAGCCTGTGATCAGAACTGGACGGCATTCTTGGGTGAATGGCCCAAGATTGTCCTTGCACATCTCTGAGCCAGTCCTAACATTTTTGCACCTCCCTTCAGATTTCATTTTTAACGAGAAAGATATTACCCAACTGTTACCATTATGAATTCCTGTAGGCTTCAGGCTTCTCCTCCCATTTCCCTTTTCTTTCAATGGTCACTGATTTCTCAAGAACAAATTCCCCTACTCTGCTTCCTGTTTAACACCACTACAAGTAAAATGAATCGTTCCTGTGAGCTTATATGCATTTGTGAAAGGAATTAATTGCATGTAAATTTCTAGCCACTGTAAACTCCCTGTGTCTTGTCCAGCTCACTAATTCTGGTTCTGCCACTAGTATCTTTTTTCCAGGACTAAAATTAACAGCCAACACCATTTAACAGCCAACCATTTGCAGGTTATTTTAAAAAGTGGTAAGTCTTTCGGTAGTGATAGATTTAGTGGGCACTATGTTACTGGCTCAATAACAAGAAGAATTTTGGTTTGGAGGCAATGACCTTTGACTATATCCATGTGGTTTCTTAGTAGAGCATCCAAGCCACGTGATACTGGTCCTTTATTTCTTTGGCCTTAACTTTTTGTTTAAGGTACCATGACCAGTGGTGGATAGAAATTTAAAGTGCTTCTTACTCTTTCTATACAAGGTTCATTCTTGCCATTGACCACTTCCATTCATATCTGTTCTTTATCACTAGGGTTATCTTCAGCCGTGTGTTTAGTGGGTTACCTCTGACAGCTGACTTAGTGTATTCATTTAGTTGTAAGTTAAACATGCTTTCAGTAGGTATAGTGATTTATGTTAAAGCTACCTAACAGCATCCACAGCTTTTTCCTGTGGTTCTGCTGTGATAGATTTTCCTGGGGTAAGCTGTCAGCAGCAGTTGAAGAAGCTAGTGAAAGACTGCAGCCTCTCAGAGGTTATACCCAGGAAGTGGATGTGCCACCCAAAGTCTCTATAGAACATTTTCTCAGCAGCTGTGCATATCCTGTTGCTTCCTTTTTTGTAAGAGTGTGAGCATTAAGTTGTTTGAATAATGTGTGGAAGACCAAAATTCAGTTTCCTCTTATCCCTTAGGAGCATTTTAATCATAAGACTATTAACTGACTTGGGGCAGGACATCATTTCTCCTCTTGATGTTTCTCATCTTTACCTCTTGATGTCTGTGTACTGTCATTGGAATGGCTGTTGGGGCACAGTTTGAAATAAAATTTAAAGTCAAAGGGCTGGAGAGAAGTAATTTTATTTCTCCTTTCTTGCTTTCCTGATGGCTGCTTTTCCAGAAGGCATAAGCAAAATGCAACAATTCTGAAACAGTGACCGTCTTCCTATAAAATAAATATTCCCTGCATCATTCACCTGGTAAGCATAAGATCAGGCTTGAAGTCTTTTTCAGGCCTGAGATTTCAGCTTTGAAGGTGTATTATACTGGTACTTTACATTACAAGCTGTATAAAATAAACATAAAAATATCCCCTTAAAAACAGATGTTTAATCTCAAAATAGTTAATTTGACTTCCTGAATGGAAAAGCAGAATAGAAAAAAGAAAAAAAAAAACAAACAAAACCCACAGTACTAAAAGTCATCATAACTTTTTTTCACTATAGCACAAACTGTCTCAATTCTCATGTCATGAAGCAGAAGGATAGAGACAAGAAAGATGTTTCCATTTTAGGTATCCTACTGGAGATCAGTTTTTCTGCGCCGGAAAATCCAAGCCAGTGAATTTGATAAGCTATTGCTGTGCCACCTGTTCAGACTTGCTGCATTTTATACTGCCTAGTACCACAGGTCTTGCCCTTTGTCTTAAAATTTAACTTTTCCTTTCTGTAACGTTTCCTTTCTGTAACAGGCTTATTTGAATTTAATATTGTGGCTCTGTAAAAGTGCAGCACTTCTGTCAGACTGTTGATTCTCATCACATTGAAGGTGCATGCCAATGCTTCCAGTAGCTGCTGGATTGAATGCATGTGACAGAACACAGAAACGAAGGGATCAAAGAAACGTCAATTGCTAAATAATGTTTTTCTGTCTGAGCTTATTTTTACGTTTGCAATGACCAAGTAGATCATGTGTTTTTATTCATGTAGCCATATCTTTATGCTCTGCTGTTTGACTTGTTTTAGAGAGGGAACAAGACAAACTTCAGATGATAATGCAAACAAGATGTGCAGAAATGTAAGTTAGGGAAAAGGGAATGCCTTTTGGTTCAGAAGGATTTATGCAGTTGGCTTTGTTTTCTGTTTTCTCTTTTTATCAGCTTCAAGCTAAGCAAAACTTAGATTTATAGATTTATATAATGTACAGCTCTTTTATTTCATGTCAACAGTAAAGATCAAAAAGCAGATTGGCATTTTAAGGAAAAGCCCTAATGCCGAGCTCTGAAATAAAAATTACATGATGAATTAAAACATGTAGGACACTGAAAGAATGTTTTTTAGTTGTGGGGGTGGTTGGGGTTTTTTTAATTGAGAGATAACTAGCTTTTTTCTGGCACTGCTCGTACAGAAAACTCGGGGGCAGAAAGAATTCTGTCTTGTGAATATCAAGTGAAAGAAGCATTACCGTGTCAGCATTGTGCCTTGCAAGCATGCATATATATGCCTCTGTGTGAGCAGTTTAGTTAGCGAACACTAGAGCCCTTAGTGTAAATCCTCAAGGCTTTCAAGTTCTTGTCTTTGTCTGTATTTTTTCATCTTTTGTCAATGTGTCATGCTGAAATTGATGAAAAAATCATCTTGACTGTCACTGCTTTTTGCCTTGATATTTCAATTCCCAGCTTTCTGCATTGGCCTCTTGCACAGGTAACTTTATTTTGGGAAGGGTGGAAAGAAATTCTCCGGTGTCCCTTGCTTTGAAGAGGAGAACATTTTCTTTCTGTGGTGTTTGAACCTGATCATAAGCAGTAGCAGTGCTTGCAGAAGGATTTATGTTTACTGTACAAAGAAAAGGGATTCAGGTATTTCACTGTCAGCTATGTGGGGTACCAGCATTCTCAGTATCTATTTCTGTGTATCATAGCACAATGAGACCCTTACTAGACTTTGCTAATATATTCATCCTTTATGTGACAGTTATTTATCATAATCACAAAGCTATTTGAGAAACGCACTCTTGTGAGGTTTCAGATCCTCTGCAGAAATAAGAACTGTGGAAACTCTTATGCTTTGATTTCAGAATGAAGGATGAGCAAAAAAATTTACATCTGTGCATTAGTTTTCTTTCAAGTACAATCTGAGATAAAATGGCTCAAAACAGTGGCTGTTCTTCTGTCTTCACCAGTGACAGAAATAGCTGCTGTGTACAGCTTGTTTACTGCCTATCCTGATATTTGGGGTTTCTATCTTTAAATCACCATCAACACCAGCAGCAAAACATTAGATGCAGAAGAGAAAATTACAGGCAGAGTAGATAACATTTTAGGAAAATCCTTGTGGATCAGCTTTGCTAAAAGCTTGTCATGACCATCTGAACTGCATGTGATAACTTACAGGTTGGCAAACTTACCATCCTGAGGGGATCCAGGCCAGCTGTTGGTGATATTCATTGACTGTGGCCTGATTTTACTTATTTTTTTAATCTAAACTTTACTTATCACTGATCTTTTGTACAAAAGTAGTTGTGCTGCTTTTTCATAATTTTACTGATTTCTTTGGAAAGAATACTGTCTCATGGTAATGATGTCCACTTAGGTTTGTTCCAAAAAAACATGCCTAGGATTAATCTACAGTAAGACTAAAAATGAGATTTTAAAATAAATTTTGTAGTTAGAACTGCAAAGTGTAGCATTACTTTTTTTTTTTTCTTTCCTCTATTAGCTTTTAGATATGTTAGTACATTGCATGTTCTTAGCTTCCTTCCAGTAATGAATATCCCACTAATTTGTAACTAACAAACTGTGTTCTGGATAATTCCTGAAGTGTCTGTGGGTACTTTTGATGCATCCCTCCCTTCTCCTTCATTCTCATTTTTTGCATATAACATCTCCAGGTAAGGGTTTTCACACATCAATTGCAAAGTCTTGCTAGTATTCAGTGAGGGATGGAAACTGTATACATAAAGACCACACCAGAAAACAGAGTTGCAGCACAAAATATGTCTTTGTATCATCTTGTAGACATTCAGAAGTAGGGCTGCAGTTTTGAGGCAGCATACCAAGTTGTCCAGGGCATGCTTTAGGACATCCTGTAGCCTAGTCGAGAGATTAAGTGCAGATGAGAGAATATTCTTAGCACTGGAGAACTTGGCTCGTGAGGAAAGAATATTGATGTCATCTTCCAGTGCATAAAGTCTACTCCAAAGTGTTAGCCTTAATTTTCATTAAATATTTTTGTGATCGGCTTGACCTCTCAGTTTGATTTTAAGCCAGAAAATTTTGTATATCCTGCAAAGATGTATTCATTACCCCACCACTTCCTCTGCAATACTCCAGTGTCCCAAGAAATGGAGACCAGGTGGAGAGCTTGACGTAGTTGGCTTCTTTGCTTATGTTCCTAATGAGGCCAGGGATGTGTTCAATAGACCAACAAGGGAGTTTTTGCAGTCCATTAGCAAAAGACTCTTGGAAGGTGGCTCTCCCAGATCTGTGGCTGGAATAACATAGTTTATAACAGTCACCAATCACCTTCAATGCAGAGCTGAAAGGAACCTGTGCTGCACACTGGAATCTCAACTAGGCTTCATGCCATGGAAGTGCAGAACAAAATGAAGGTTAAAACTGAAGTCACCTGAAAGCAACTGGTGGATATGAAGCATCAGATTAAAAGAGAGCAATAAGGATATGTATTATGATGAGGAATTAGTGAAGTTTGACTGCATTGATTGTCAGCAGGTGTCATATAGTAGAGGAAATTATAATATGATCAAAACAAATATGAAGAAGAGGTTCCTCTGAAACTAAATTTTATTTGGCTTTTGATTTTCCTTTGGAGCTGCTCTCATAAACCTACAAAATACTATTAGTGCTAAGAGGAGGAAGCCCTGGTACATCAGCTGTGATTTTATTTTTTTTTTAACTAGTTATTTTTGCTAAGATAGTATGGCATCACAGAATCAGAAAATACTTTTTCAACAGTGTAGAGATGTGCAAAACCATGGGGCTACCTTCTTTTCATTGTTGCTGTTACACATGTAAAAGCAGAGGATAGCTTGCTCTCTGATCTTGTATTTGTTTTTTTCTGAAACTTCTTGTCCACCCCTCAGAAACTGAGGACAATTTACAAGGCTGTAAAAGTGAGAATCTGCACACTGAAGTATAAATAAAACCCTGAAACTGGTGCACATACATGGGCTACTTCTGATAAACAGCTGTTGAACATGTTTGTAAATGCAAGTGGACAGTGACATACTTTTGACTTCTGAAAGTCTAACACTAAAATCTAATCCAGTACGTTACAACAGTATTTGTGGTGTATGTTGGCAATACACACTGTTCAAGTGACCTGTATTGGATTAAGGTGGCCTGAACCAGTCCAAAAGCTGGGTTCGTGCAATCAACAAAGGAAGGGACCTTTTACTCAATTAATTTGGCTTGGTTTATAGTACTATTAGGCAGATTTAAAACTTTCTGAGTCTTGCTTTCCCTAAAGCAATACATTTGCAGACACTAGATTTCTTGTTCTAATTTCCTACAGAACAGAGAAAGGTTTTCTTTCTTCTTGTTACTGTTTTCTCTTAAATCAGGCACATCTTTTTTCCCCAGGTGGTATATGAGGATAGAGGCAGAGATGCAAATACATAAAACAATAATTCCATCTACAGGTGTATATGGTCCACAGGGGTAGACACTGCTGATTTGGCCTTGATTTACAGAGGAATTGCTTTGTGTTTGCCTTGCGTGGCTGTTTACTATCTAGTCATTTCTAATTAGAGTAGATGTTGTAATGCATGTGAAAGATACTGTAACAGAGAAGGAAGGAGTTGTGGATTGTGGTACATGTTCTACAGCTTTGGCATTACCGTCTGTACCAACATGGAGATGCATTTTGATGACACTAGCCTAAGGTGGCATCATCCAAAGTTTGCATGATAACCCGTGTTAAAATCTCTCTCTGTAACAGTGAGACCTTTCTTTTTCAATATACCATTATTTCTTTGGTATCTGCTGCTCTGGTATACTACTGGGAATAGTGAAGATTTTAGCAATTTCCCTCTGACTTTCTTTTAATGCTGTTAGACTGAGATTATTGAATCTGGGGGGACTCGGTGTGCTTTTTTGTTGTTTGTCCAGCTTTTCCTCCATGTAATCTTTTCCTAGCCTTTCTTAATGTGTCAGGTGTGTTAACAATAATAACGAAACTACTACTGATGAAACCATCGTAATAAGGCCTACAGCATATTTTGTTTGTAACAATGAAGCTCATGGATCACTGATACTTTGTAGCTAGCAGATTCTCTGCTCTTCCTGCTGCCCCCAGCCTCTTCAGTCTTCTGCCACTGTCTTATGTACCCCTCAGTTCCTGGCTGAGCAATTCTAGCGGTTTATGACCTTGAGGAAAATGTATAATCCTGGTGCCTCCTTATAGGCTGATGAAGAGGCACTCTGGAAGGAGGTGCAGAAAATGCAGGTCCTTGCACAGTGGCATATAAGTAACATTTCACATTTGCCACCATCCATGTTGGAGATTGACCATGTGCCTTAGCCTTAAATCAGTAATTTTTCACAAGAACTCTTGAGATAGGATAGTTTAGGTGTATTACTGGCTTTTGTACTGTGGACAGGAAGACTATTCCTATGACTGCTTTTGTACTGTGGATAGCAAGACTATTCCTATGACTGCTTTTGTAGTGTGGATAGCAAGACCGTTCCTATGACTGCTCATTATTGAGCAGTCAACAGAGAGTTTGAACAGTCAACACAGAGTTCAGCAGTCAACAGGGAGTTTGAGCAGTCAACAGAGAGTTTGTTGGTCAGGGTTAAAGGGAGAACAGCTATGGGGGACATTATTGTGCGGATCTGTTACAGACCACCTGACCAAGAGGAAGCTGTGGATGAAGCACTCTACAGACAGATAGGAACAGACTCACACTTGCAGGCCCTTGTTTTCATGGGAGACTTCAACCAACCTGACATCTGTTGGAGCGACGGTATGGCCTGGCACAAGCAATCCAGGAGGTTCCTTGATTGTGTAGAAGACAACTTCCTTCTGCAAGTTGCCGACAAGGAGAGGTGCCATGCTTGACCTCGTGCTCACCAACAGGGAAGGGCTCATTGGAAATACGATGCTCCAGTGCAGCCTTGGTTGCAGCGATCATGAGATGGTCAAATTTGAGATCCTCAGGACAGTGAGAAGAGCGTGCAGCAAGCTCACTGCCCTGGACTTCAAGAGAGCAGACTTTGGGCTCTTCACGAACCTGCTTAGTAAGGTTCCATGCGACATAGCCCTAGAGGGCAGGGGGGCCCAAGACTGTTGGATGATATTCAAGGATCACCTGCTGCAAGCTCAGGAGTGTTTCATCCCAACTAGAAGGAAGTGCAGCAGGAGGGCCAGGAGACCTCCTTGGATGGATAAGGAGGTGCTGAGGAAAATTTGAAGGAAAAAAGAGGCTTAGAAAAGGTGGAAGCAAGGACAGGCAGCCGGGGAAGAATACAAGGATGTTGTCTGGGAAGGTAGGGACCAGGTTGGGAAAGCTAAGGCCCAGGTAGAATTAAACTTGGCTAGGGATGTTAAGGATAACAGGAAGGGATTCTATAGGTACGCAGCAAATAAAAACCAGACTAGGGACAACGTAGGCCCCCTCAGGAAGCTCTCGGGAGAACTGGCTACACAGGATTTGGAGAAGGCTGAGGTTCTGAATGACTTCTTTGCCTTGGTCTTCACTGGCAAAGGCTCTGACCGCACCACCCAACTCTTGGAAGGCAGGCACAGGGACTGTGAGAATGAAGACCTTGGGCCCACTGTAGGAGAGGATCTGGTTTGAGACCATCTTAGGAACCTGAACGTACACAAGTCCATGGAACCTAATGAAATCCATCCGCCGGTCCTGAAGTAGCTGGCGAATGAAGTTGCTAAGCCACTGTCCATTGTATTTGAAAGATCATGGCAGTCAGGTGAAGTTCCTGACAACTGGAAAAAGGGAAATAAAACCCCATTTTCAAGAAGGGGAAAAAAGATGATCTGGGGAATTACAGACCAGTCAGTCTCACCTCTGTGCCTGGCAAAATCTTGGAGCAGATTCTCCTAGAAGGCATGCTAAGGCACATGAAAATCAACAAGGTGCTTGGTGACAGCCAGCATGGCTTCACTAAGGGGAAATCCTGCCTGACCAGTTTGGTGGCCTTCTATGATGGGGCTACAGAACTGATGGACAGGGGTAGAGCAGTTGATGTGATGTCATCTACCTGGACTTGTGTAAAGCATTCGACACTGTCCCACACAACATCCTTGTCTCTAAATTGGAGAGACATCAATTTGATGGATGGACCACTCGGTGGATAAAGAACTGGCTGGATGGCCGCACACAAAGAGTTGTGGTCAATGGCTCAATGTCCGGCTGGAGACGAGTAACAAGTGGTGTCCCTCAGGGATCGGTGTTGGGACCGGTCTTGTTCAACATCTTTGTCGCTGACATGGACAGTGGGATTGAGTGCGCCCTCAGCAAGTTTGCTGATGACACCAAGCTGTGTGGTTCAGTTGATATGCTGGAGGGAAGGAATGCCATCCAGAGGGACCTTGACACGCTTGTGAGGTGGGCTGATGCCGACTTTATGAAGTTTAACCATGCCAAGTGCAAGGTCCTACACCTCGATTGGAGCAACCCCAGGCACAGCTACAGGTTGGGCAGAGAAGAGATTCAGAGCAGCCCTGTGTAGGAAGACTTGTGGGTGTTGATCAATGAGAAAATGAACATGAGCTGGCAGTGTGCACTTGCAGCCCAGAAAGCCAACCATATCCTGGGCTACATCAAAAGGAGCGTGACCAGCAGGTCAAAGGAGGTGATCCTGCCCCTCTACTCTGCTCTCATGAGACCTCACTTGGAGTATTGTGTGCAGTTCTGGTGTCCTCAACATAAAAAGGACATGGAACTGTTGGAACAAGTCCAGAGGAGGACCACGAGGATGATCAGGGGACTGGAGCACCTCCTGTGTGAAGACAGGCTGAGAAAGTTGGGGCTGTTCAGGCTGGAGAAGAGGGGGCTGTTCAGGCTGGAGAAGAGAAGGCTGCGTGGAGACCTCATAGCAGCCTTCCAGTGTCTGAAGGGGACCTATAGGGATGCTGGCTATGGACTCTTCATTAGGGACTGTAGTGATAGGACAAGGGGTAATGGGTTAAAACCTAAAGAGGGGAAGTTTATATTGGGTATAAGGAAGAAATTTTTTACTGTAAGGGTGGTGAGGCACTGGAATGGGTTGCCCAGCGAGGTTGTGAATGCTGCATCCCTGGCAGTGTTCAAGGCCAGGTTGGACAGAGCCTTGTGTGACATGGTTCAGTGGGAGGTGTCCCTGCTCATGGCAGGGGGTTTGGAACTAGATGGTCTTAAGGTCCTTTCCAACTCTTATGATTCTAACATCCAGTTACCCGTAGCTCCTGTGGTGGCAAGGCATTCCATGGCAATTTGTGTTAGTAAGTTGCTGCTGCTGCACACAATGTAAAGTAATTTCAACAAAAAAGAGTTTTTGTTGAAAGCAGTTACCTTCCCTTCAAAAGCTTCCAGTGTGAAACACTCTTAATAAAGGATTAAAAAAAAAAAACCAAAACATCCTTCTGCTCAAGGTGAGTCTCTGCATTTATGAATTACTTCCTTTTCTACTGTCTCTTTCTTCATTTGCTCACATGCCATTTCTAAAAGGTCAGTATTTACCAAAAGTTCTTAAGCAGTTTAAACCAGGTCTGTTGCGCAATTCTGTCTGCTAGAGGTAGCTGAATAGTTTCTGTCCTCTGTATAGAGGATTATCGGGGCTGATGCTGACTTTTTAACCACAGAGCTTGAATATAAAAGCCTGTTTTGAATATTTCCAGTGTTCAAATTTTGCGCTTATGCTTTTAATGTGATCTTTGGGATCTGACTGAGTACACAAATACTATCTGTTACCCAAGCTGAGATTCTAGAAATTCCCTGAATTAGCATTCAGTGCTATATAGCAACTCTTAACTAAAAGAAAACCAAGAGTGTTACCACTTTCAATAATGAGAAAGTACCTCTTGCTAACTGTAGTTCTCATAATCTGTGAAATATAATGTAAAAATGACATTTTGTGGGGATTTCAAGTACCCACAATGTAGTACTTAATTTTCCTGTTCCCATTATTTTCACCATACAAAACATATCCCTTTATTTTTTATAATTTTTCTACTGATTTCTCATCTACAGTTCTTTATGGACCCAGAGATTGCTCTTTGTTGTTGTTTGCTGTTTAATGTAGAAAGCTGAAAAAAAGATTTATAGAAACCTGCAGTGCAGTTATCTAAAATGAAAATTTTCTTCTTTGTGCTAATAGAAGAAACATACAATCAATAGGTAAGAACTTCTAATTTGTCTTTTAATGCTCCATGTAGTGCAGCCTCATTTACTGGTATCTAAGGTCCTGTGCACATAATTAATCATTTGCATAGTACATTTTAAGGGCCTGTGAAGTGTTGCTGGTAGTTTTGATTTCGTCCGTGTGGTTCAGCGAGAACAGTGTAATTTGGCACAGCTAGGCTGCAGACTGTAGACAGTACCACTGCTCTACTGGAAACCAGTGCACATCCCTTTCAGTTAATAGTGCTTTCCCATTAGACTTGGGGCCAGTAAGGGCCTTTGACTGGAATATATATTGTTTTCAGGTGTATCCACCTTGAAATCAGTTATAGGAAACTTCCTGTCACAGTTTCTATTTTACTTCTCTTACAAATCACATCTTCATAAATGAGGACTACATTCATCTCAACAGTGTGTTCCTTGTGAGAGATCAGAGTTGATGATTTTCCTGCATGACTTGGACCATTGATATTATGAAGCTTATTTCTTCTATAGCAATATATTTGTGCAGGGATTAAATCATTCCCAAAACTGAATGTAATGGAGATTAGTTTTTATTTCAGACTACAAAATTTACAAGGTTTTGCTTACACAATATGCAATATAAAATAAGAACCTTCATCCCTTCCCAAAACTATAGTAAGTCTAAAGATTTTTATTTTTATTATTGTTTTAATATGATTTAGAAGTAAGGAAACATTGCCAATAGTACAAGCTTCATAGGAAAAATGTTGTATGTTCAGTGAGCAAGGCAATTGAGTGCATTTTGGCTTTGTATTCATGTGATACATAAAAGATGTTCAGTTTCGTCATTATTATTTTCCTTTCCCATTGCTACCTTAGTGATGGTATATGCAGGCAGAAAATACTGTTTCATCTGGGCTTCGTAATTTCACGTCCTGAATGTCTACAAATCATGCTGGGGGTATTGTGCATGCATTGTAATGAAAAGGCTTACAGTTTCTTAGTAAATGATTATGATGTGGAAAGGAAAGGGCTATGACACAAAGGTATTCCATCCACATTTCTTGAAAATAGTTTCTTGGCAAAAATTGTAATAAAGTAGAAGTCCATTAACCACGACCAATGTTTGATTTGTACTAGCAGTAATTGTATGCATACTGCTTGTCAGTGCCTGTTCTCACATATGGCATAAAACTAAAACATTGCTATCTGAAGAGTTCTTCCTTTTACTGATGTCCTCGTTTTGTTTGAGACACCGTTTATTGCGGCAGCATGTAAGGCACAGTGAAACTTTCATGATGAAACCTGAAACTGGATGAAACAAACCTGAAGGCTGGATCAAGTTCACAAGAACATTTGCTGAGGTTTGTAGGTCTGGGTTGAATTTGCAGCCAATCTGTGCTCACTTACTGTGCATTGAAAGTACCACAAGAAATGTATTGGTTTCATATGGTTTCAGCCTTCAGTCATTTCACACCACTGGTGACTTCAGTAAAAGCTGGACATTGCTCACTCAAACTCCAGTGGAAGTGCATTGAGGCCTTTGTAAAGGGATTTTAAAAAGTCATCTGGGATAAGTGGTTTGATAGTGTCATCATGTAGAAAGGAGACAGAAAGAAAGAGACTTTTGTGCTCCAAAAGGCATAAAGAGGAAAGACAGGAATAGGCAGGATCTTCTATCACACTTGAGAAGTTGTTACTGGGCTTCAGTGCAAGTGTCAGGATCAGACTGTCCATGCAAGGTGGGGCTTTTGTTGATAGGGAAGAGAGGATAGGGAAAGGCCAGTGAGTAAAAGTGAAGATAGCTTCCCCGTGCAGGTACACACATGGGGATTTTGTGGAGGGTTTCTTCTAGTCAGGGGAAAATGAGGGAGAATTTTTACGTGTGAGTTTGGGGGGAATGAAAGACTGGATCAGCTGAGTTATAGGATGACAAACATACAAAGAAAGGGGAATTCAAGGGATCAGTTACACAAACCAAGTTCTGTGCGATGTGTGGGGGCTAGTATTTCATTTTGGCAGTTAGTGAAGGGTGGCACTATATTTCTTATTGAAGGGTTATTTCTGGATTGTGTTGAGATGTGAAAGGAAAGCTTTCTATTTTGAATTGTCTCTAGTAAATGTAATTTTCTCAGTGCTGAGCATCTCTTAAAGTCATTGTTTCCTCATCCTTAGAAGATACTTGCTGATATTGGTGCTTTCAGCTCTTCCCTGTGAGCGCTGTGTCAAAGGAGAAGGCTCATGGATTCATGTTTGAATATACAGGACTTGGTATCATTCTTCTGAGGTGATGCCACTATCAAAGTTCTCATCTTATTTCTCTGTCAACAATGCTGAAATCAAAGTAGCTAGCACTTGAAGCTACTGAACTTTGGTTTTAATTCCAAAGTATGTGAAAATGTATTTGGCAAAAGAAAATTCAATTACAAATAAAAAGTGATCTCCCAAAACATGTGTAAGAAGCCTGGTTTCTGGGAACCTGCTGTACTCCATGCCAGTCAGAGTTGTGGAACCTGCTGGCCATTTTTTACTGAGCTTAACAGTAGGGCAGAAGGTCTTAAAAGTTAGATAAATTAATGTAATCTTCATCTAATAAATTCTTGGCTGGACAAGCAAGACCCAAATGAATGCTCTGCGTACTGAGGGAAGGGGCTCAGCTGCTAAATGCTGTCTGGCAGCCCAGCCCTGGAGTAGCCTTGATGGAGGAGTTTAGAGAAAGCAGGTTTCCATTATTTTTGCTGGTCATAGACAATTTGTTTTCTGTCCATATCATCTAATAGAAAACTCTCTGCAGCTTTCTGTTTGGTGCTCTAACATTTCTCAAAGTACCTCCCAGAACCAATGGTTAGTCCCTGGGGAATTCACTAAACATCTATGAGAAATCAAGTGCTTTGCTATAATGCCAGTTCAGTGGGAGTTGTAAGGAACAGCATAAGGTAGAAACAGTTCTAGGAGGAGCTTAAAATAAGACTAATCACTCAGATACCCAGGAAACCTCCCAAATTAAATCTTGGCACCCATTTTACTGAAGATACAAAGCGCTGCAGACAAAGGCGGGCAAAGAATGTGGAGCTGAAATGGAACTGGAGATCTCATGACAGAACAGTATCTAAAGGGATGAATGCTGTCAGTCTTGCACAGTGAGTCTTCAGATGGATCTGTGTGCTTATTTCACATGTAGGCAAAAGTTTTCTGCTTTCAACAACTAGTCCACAGTATCTGAACTATAACCCCAGTTTTCAAGTGACAGATGCTGAAGACTTGGCTAGATAATCACATTTATACCTTTGGGTATCGAGCCTGAAAACTGTACATACAAAATGAGAGCATACTGGCAAAGCTTTCACGTGAGAGTGACAGTTCACAGAAAGTAGCATTCTCATTATCATCTCTATGGTAAAAGTTTGAGGACAAAACTAGGTAGTCCCTGAGGAGCAATTTAGCCAAAGCAGTTCAGAGCTGCATGAACTGTCTGCCATTAGCCTTGTAGCTCTTGCTGTCTGCCAGCATATTTGTACTCCCTTTTTTTTTACTCCTGCTGATTTCCTGTGAAAATGAAATTAATGTAGCTCATACTGTGCCTCTGTGGTGTTTTTTTCTCTGGATAACTTTAGAGTATTTCTAGTTCTCAATGCATTGAGGCAGTAGGGACAGGACTAATGACTTAGATTTGATTTGGTGAGATGCTATTTAAGATGTGATCTAAGAAGTGTCATGTATGTTAAGAGATGTTGACAGGATATCAAAGATTCGTTGCTGTGGGGAGTAGTGTAGGGTATCACCAGATAGAAGGGAAGAACAAAAGGAGAATAAAGTGAGGACTACAAGGAAGCCATATTTGTTCTTTACCCCTATTTACACATTGTAACTTTGAGACTAAGAATATGTATTTTTTAAACAGTGTCAGGTAAGCTGTAGAGGAAGGGAGGTGTTTTGCATGAAATACCTTCTGTCATACTTCTTTTGTTGAAGACCATTTCAGTCACTGTTACTACATTGAAAATCACTGACAGGAGCCAAGTTAAGATGAATGTACACTTTCAGTTCTGTTTATCTCATGTGGGGATGAAATGGGAAATGTTTTTCTGTGGAAATAAGAGGACAAGTATAATAAATATTCCTAGTAGCATGTGAAATGCCTAAATGTATTTTTCCTCAAGTACTGCCTCTGTTAATGTAGCACAAGTTACAGACTGCTCTTTCATTCCATCATTTGATTTTTGGGAAAGCTAATAGGAAAAGTATGAAGCTGTGAGTCAAGATGCACAGGTTCTGTTCCCTATCCCATCAATTATCTGCTTCATGATCTGAGGCAAGGCATTTTTAGGCGTGTGTCACTTCCTAATCTGTCTGATGCTTTGGCTGACGTGACAGATCCCTCCATGTCTATGATAAAAGTACTTTATATCAGACAGGTGGTGTTGTCAACTGCATCGCTGTAGTTGGTGTCTGTTCTGCAGCATATTGAGAATTACCGTTAATAAGCTAATCAAATAGAAGTATGTTAATTTAATTTCAATGAAACAGATGTTACTTAAAATTCCATAATACATAACATAGAGATTAGTTTTTCAGGACTGGACAAGATGGGCAATTTAATGTGAATTAAATGCAGAAATTTCCACTCACATAAGTGGTGACTCTGCTGTGGTTTATTGAAGATTTGGTTAGGGTTTTTGCCCTCAACATTTCCTACATATTTCTTCTGCTTTGATAGCCTGATTTAAACAAGAAACAAAATTGTCAAGGTGCTCTGTTAAAGGTAGCCTTCCAGTAAAAGCCTGCACAAAAACATGCAGTACTGACAGCTATGTGAAAATGTATATGCTGGGAAACATCTTTCAAGTTTCAAATTCTTTGTGCTTGGCATTCATGTAATAGGTTAGATCTGCTGGCTCCCTGAACTTGCCATTTGTCAGAAAATGGGCATTTCTGAACTTGTATGTATGGTATGTGTATACAATACGGCTATGCTAGGTTATGTATGCTTCAAAAATTCTATTCCAAGAAAATACCAAAATTAGTTTTTAGTCAGTTCTCTTCTTTTTCTAAACAGTGATTGGTATAAAGCCCACACCTCAAAATGTCATTGTCCACACTTAATATATTGTCCTTAGTTCTGTGGAATTAGTGAGCTTGAAATCCTACTGACAGGAGAATATTTTAGTCCAGATGGCCTCAGCTTTATGTAATTTACCTTTTAATGTATGGCTTGCCAGCTGGGACAACTTTGCTTTGGGTGAAATTTGCATAGCCATCAGATATTTGTTACATGCCTGGAAAGAAAAGTGGGAGCAAGTTCTAGCTTATGCTAAATGCTTTGCTATCACCACATGCTACCACTAAACCAGCAAAAAGGAATTACACTTTTCATTTGTTCTCAGCAGTTAAATTATGAGTCTCTGCCTTATAAAGATCAGATATTTTTCCATGAGCTTTTTTGTACTGATGAAGCAGCTTTAATCGGGAAATTGTTTCACCTTGTTAAAATACTACTTTTCTTGTTGAGCAAATTGAGTTATAAAATACTGAATATGTGCACCAGGCATTTGCAGACTTCAAATAAATTTTCAGACAAAACAAACTGAAACATTTTGGGAATTCACTTTTTAATGCTTGCTTTTATTCTAGTTCTATTTTTGTTACAGTGGGTTTAAAAGATTAGGCATTACTGGTTCTAAAATAGTGCCACGCTATTCTTGTAAATGTCCCAATAGCAACAATAATTAATATCCCCACATTTGCATTTTAAGTCACTCCATTTCCCCAGTCACCTATTACTTGGATGTAAAAAATCATTTCTAGTCAAAACTTGGCACAAAATACCCAAATTCCATACTTTTTGCCAGATGTAAAAATAAAAGTGGACGAATTCATCTTTTTTCCACCCAGTTAAAGGGTTCAATGAAGTATTAGTTAAATTTTGTCCTTGTTTTCATAAATGGTTTTCATTTTTGAAGGCTTAGAATATCTCATTAAAAAAAGGAGGGGGAAGGAATTAAAAAATTAAGAGTGGTGGTAGAGAGGAAGGGGGATGTGCCTCACAACTGTTCATAACATGAACACTGCTGCCTTCCGGAATGCCAACAGCTTCAGCTCCTTGGTGATGTCAGAGGGACTCGTGCTTTTTACTGTGGCATACCGTATGGAAACAGCAACCATCTCCATTTGGCCACCCTCTAGTTGGGTTTGGTTGCAGGCTACGGTAGGGTCTTGATTGCGTCTGTCCCAAAATACTTCTGAGTGGTTAATTCAGGCCAAGGGCCTTGCCAGAGGTACAGTTGATTCAGAGTAATGTGTGCCCTTCTCTTCCCTGAGAAAGATAATAAACATTTTTCACCTACATCCATTTCTTAGGAAGACCCTGGTTTGCCCAAAGCAAAACTTACTACAAAAGCCTATAGCTTGCTATTGAACCTTCTCAAATGGAACTTCTCGAGCCCAGGGTGAAATTTCTGGGTATTGAGAGAAAGACCCATTGAATGATGGATTTAGAATGATACTTGGTGAGATGAAAGCTTTATTTTGTTTCACTGTTACAATTTTAGTTTTTCACTGGGAGAAAGTTGAGAGAGTTTGAGACTCTTCAGAAAATGGCAGAAACATCTCAAGCTTTGGGTTAGTGGTCACACAAAGCCCACCAGTGTGCTGGCCAGAGCCCTACAATATGTCACTGGGAGTAGGTGGCTGGTTGTTTCATGCAGAGCTGAGAGGTGATTTTCCTGCTCATTTGGCAAAAGGCAATTATAATAGTGCTGGATTTATACCAATGAATCCTCTCTATTTAGTTGGAAAACCTGTTTTCTTCAACCCTGACTTCATGCAAATATCCCTGCTGTGTCTCCCATCAGGGGAGTTGCACAATTGTGACAGATTTCTGTCCATAAATGCTGGCTTGCCCAAGGATTAGGTGTTAAAGCTGCACATAATTCAAGTGCACTGTTTTCTGTTTGATTGATGTACATTGCCACCACCTTGAAAAGACTAGGACAAACAGCGGCATGTAGTGATGGACCAGGTTTGAGGGCTGCTGTAAATTTGCTGTTCTTATTACCAGCCTGGATATTTTTTAACACTTTGGCTTTATTCCAAATAGAGTTGGAGTTTCAGATCTACCTTTGAAAGTGGTGTGTTTTGAAAGCCATAAGCATGTGGATATACCCTCATGCATCTGCAGAAGGAGGAGCAGAGAGGGAGGGGAACAGTGTCAATTTGGAAGCTCATTCCCTCTGAACACGAAATGCAAGGTGCTCTGCCGTTCAAGTCCCCACTACTGACCTTGACAGAGGACAAGTTGCTTTCCCTTGATGGCTGGTCTGCTTCATGCCTTGCATGGAAGAGGACACAGGTCTACTAAGGCTGTGTTATATTGACAGTCTTAGTGAGTGTAAAATACGCGTTAATTTAAGTGGATGGGGAGTTAGGCTGATCCTGAGCCTGAAGAAGAGGAAAATAGCCAACCCTTGCCCTGAATATGTAGATATTGGCATAAAGGAATAGACATAAAAAATTTATCACAGAAGTGAAAGCACTTTGCAAGGCGGTGCCTCATCAGAATGACAAAAGAACAGGCATGTTTTGTAACTTGAAACTCAGGATTCCTTCCCATTTCTGTCTCTAGCGGTTAGAATTCTTCAGTCTTGCTAGATTACAAGTCCACAGGGACTTTTAAAACTACTTATTCAGACTTTACTGTTTTGGATGTACAAGAGTTAGTTGCATTAAGCTGTAGCTTGGAAAAAAACTGAAACCATTTTATAGCATTTTTAAAATAACGTTATTAAAGGATAGCATAAAAGATCACAGTTTCTCTGTTTTTACAGCTCTGCTTTGAAAAGATAATAAAGCTACTACACAGGACATGTATTAGACTGGTGATTAATGTGTCTGTGTGTTACAACTCCAAATACTCTAAAACTTACTTTATATTGGAATGAATGAAAATGTCACATAATGAAACCTCAGAGGAGTACAGTGCTAAAAAAATAATGTACACTAGTCTCTCACTAGGTAACATTTTACATGTATTAGAGTAGGCTAAAGGGTTTTTTTGCCTTCCATATGGGGACCTTATTTAACATCAAAGGGGAACTCTGTTTTGATAGAATAATTGATAGAGCCTGGGTAATCCTGTTACCCAGACCTTAGCAGGAAACTGGGCTCTTGACATACTGAAGAATACAGTGGAAGTTTTAAAGTAGATTTAATAGCTTGGTTTTAAGATGAGATCCAGCATTGAATATCTAAATAAATGTTGTTATTGGGAGGGTGATTCTAAGACAGTCTCTTTTTCCTCTAAGAAAGAAAGGATAACTGCCCTCTTCTAGATACTGAATAACTTAGGTTGGAAAGGATCCCGAGAGGTTTTGTAGTCTGGCCCGTGATCCCAGGTAGGGTTAACCTCAGAGTTAAGTGAGGTTGATTAGGATCTTGTCTGTTTAGGCAGCCTCTTTCAGTGTCAGGGTGCTCTTGTGAAACCTTTTTCTTCATACAAAATTGAAATATTCTGTGCTAAAACTTTTCTGTTGACTTTTGCCCCTTTGATGGGCACACACCTTTGAAGAGAGCCTGGTTCAACCTCCTAGCTAGATAAAACCAGCTAGTTTGCTCAGCTTCTTCACGTCTTGCATTGTCCAGCCTCAATCGTCTTAGTTCTTCCCTGCTGAGCTGGCTCCCATTTATCACTTTCCTTCTTTGTTAGGGTTGCAAAAGTGGATTCTTCCAGATCTGTCCTTGTGAGTGCTATGTAGAGGGGAGTAATGGCTTCACTCAGCCTGCTGGCTGCCATTGTCCTAAATGTGATACAGGCCAAGACTAGCCTTTGCTGCTGCCACGATGCACTGCTGGCTCCTTTTCTGCTCCTTGACCACCCGAGTCCCCAGGTGCTTTTCTGAAGACTGAAGAGGCATCCAGTTAGTGCACAGCCTGTATCTCAGGATAAGGTTATTCTGTCCCATATGCAGGACTTTGTAGTGATTTTTGCCGCCCAAGAAACCTTCCGTGATCAGTGGGAAGGGCAGTCTCTTTTAGAAGAAAGCATGCCCTTTAGTGGAAGCCGAAGTTAGGACTGTTTGAGAGTGCTTGCTAAGAGATTGATTAGAAGTACCCAAGGTCTGGCACTGCTGCAGAGAGACTTCACCAGCTGTGGCTTTTTCCAGATCTCCAGGGAAATGCTGCAGACAGAAGAACATTGTGAAAGGAAAGCTGTGGCTTTTCAAGTGGCCAGTGGGAGAAATTCAATGCCCTCCTGTCATTCTCAAGATGATGTCCTGTACTTAGCAGCTGTAAAGAGTGGGAGAGATGGAGATAGCTGCTGCAGGGGTGTGGTGGTTTCCTTTGAAAGGAGGAGAATGTTGTCGCTTGCAAAGGGCTAAGATTCTTCTCTTCCATTACTAATTCTTTATTAGGAGGTAGCATTTCCCAAGACCTTACTCGCTGTGATGATCTGTACTAGCAGTACTGTACTTCAAATAAAAAACAGAAGAGGGAGCTCAGATGGGTATAGATGACTGTAATCTGTCGTGTATGGCTGTCAGTTAAACACTACGAATTGGAGTGTCAGTCACCAAATGCTTGGTTGCTGACTAACCCAGGTTTATGTGAGGCATTTTTCTTTGGGTAGTGTGCCTCTGAGGGTTTGTTTGGAGAACAGTTCAGGTAACCTAGTTCAGTGAATTCAGTGAAATTTGCCTCCATTACAGATACAACCATTAAGTATTTTAATAAGTGTATCACTAATAGTTTAGAAAACCAGGAAGGATTAAGGGCCATATGTTCTCCCAGGCATGTGAACTTAACAAATGCAGTATTCTGCTGTAAAAACTTTTTTGGTATGTAGCCACTCCATTCTTTGGCAGAAGCATGATTCTACAGGCAAGGGTGTGTGGTCTTACAGCAGCATGGGAGGAGTCAGGTCAAAGGCAAACTTTTATATTTGCTCTGTGCTACTGAGGGGAAAGGAAGCAGTAAAAACCAGAAAGGACTGCCTTCCTCTGGATTTCCCTTTTTGCAGCACAGGAATCCCCTTCCCTTCTCTGCTTCTCATGTGAGAGCACAGATGCAATATTAGAGAGGCAGTGGAGCTGTGCTAATAGATTTGAAGTCTAAGTGAAGAACCTGTCCTGTGGAGCCAACACTGTAGATTTCATTGCCTGAGATGCATTATGTGGAATACAAATTGTTTTGGATGTATGTAGCATATTGTATATGAAAAATCAAGCAGTGAGGGGAATAGCATGGCATTTTCTGGACAGATCTGCACTTCTGGATGCCAAACATGGTTACGGTAATCTCATATTTAAGGAGTACAAATGGAAACCTGATTTGAGCATAGCCTGACAGTAGAAGTATTTTAATTGACATAGCTACAGTTTGCTGCACATATTATTCACTGCGTGTGAATGTGAATTGAGTATTTTGGTTATCCCTCTTGAATGTGTGTAAGCACAAGAGAAAAGGGAACAGCATAGTATGTTTAGTGTGATCTTTGGTGCTAAACTTCAGGATGGATATACTTCTAGCA
Organism: Pezoporus flaviventris; assembly: GCF_033815535.1. Taxonomy (NCBI): domain Eukaryota; kingdom Metazoa; phylum Chordata; class Aves; order Psittaciformes; family Psittacidae; genus Pezoporus; species Pezoporus flaviventris. The sequence goes on along the minus strand of NW_026892585.1, from coordinate 16,510,983 downwards.
AGAGTGTAAAAGATGCCTAGTTACATGACTTCCATTGTTCTTTCATACTGAATGGTTTTATACTACCTAATACTTTTGGGTCAGCTATACTGGAGGATGCGGAAATTCTACACCATTACTGTAGTAACTAGTTCAGCTTCCAAAGAACAGAAGGAAATTCTGTTTTTAAGTCAAAAGGCAAAATGGTGTGAAGCTTCCAATCTGGAATCAGCTTTGTCTGTTTCAAGTGTGATGGTTGTACTTGGGTCTCTCTAAAGCTACAAAAAACAGCTAGTAGTTCAGCAAAGGAAGCAATTAGGTAACCATTAAAAAGCAATCCAGAACATTTTCTTTAGAGGAAAACAAACAGTACTTTTAGAAGATGATCACTGAAGGTTAAATGCAGCCTGAAAGAAAATCAGGCCATACAGAACTTGGGAACACTTGATTTCAGTATTTGGTATATTAATCTGACATACTGTTGGCACAAAGATCAAGTCATTATACTGAATTCACTTACAAAAGAAGAAACAATGCTATGCTGAAATATCTTCTTTCAAAGCCTTTTATATTTTCTTTCTGTTTTTTTTTTCAAAGTTTTTGGAGTTATTTCATTCCATTTGCAGCTGGAATTGCTATCTCCTTGCTTCACTTCAGACAGCCATCGTGTCTGAACCAAATATTCCTCTCTGCTGTGGAACTGTTTCAGTGGATATGTTATTGGAAGAATGTTAGGCAACTTGATATAGACATTTGAATCTGTTCCACCATCTTGATTTATAAACTGACACAATCTTTGCAAGTTTTTCATATACAGTGAGATAGAGTTGTTGCTCAGCATTTGGAATCATTTAACTGAGCACAGAACTTGCAAAATAGCGTGCAAGACTGGGCAGTATTTTAGTTTTGCTTCGTGAGTATAAATGTTGGTTGTCATTCAGTTAAGGTCTTCATTCCTGCAGTTGCTGATGCTGTGTTTTGTAGGCTCAAAACTGAACAACCTTGGACACAGTGACCATCACAAATAAGGCTGTGGACAAAAATGTAGCAAGAAGTTGTTGGTGTTTTTTTACTTAAGGAGTTTTTCTTAAGCCCACATCTTAGTTGAAGTATTCAGCATCCACCTTTTGTGACTTCTTTCTGATGGGATTCATAGGTTTCCTATCTACCCTGTAAGTTTTCTTTTTCTCTTGCTTGCTTCTGTTTACATTAAGAAAATACACCACCGTTTGCATGTTTATCATTCACTTTGAAATCGGTCCAAAAGATTCATCAGTCTTTCACTTTATTCAAGAAGATACAGATTTTACCCCACTTCAGAATAGCAAATGCATATTGGGAATTGATTGAATGGCAACATCGCCCCCACACACCTTCCACTTCTTACTTTTCTCCATGGTGCACACACCTCTTTTGCAGGACCTGATGACATGGGAATGCTGGCTGTCAGAGTCATATAAGAATATCTTCCCAAAATGCAACACATCATCATAGTTTATTTCTTCCATGTACTGTTTAAACAGCCATATCCTTGGTAACGAGACTGTAGGAATTGTAGCTCAGCATGCACTCTCCAAATATCTCATTGCGTGCAATTGAGAAAATCCTAAGTAATTTTAGTGGGTAAGTTGTACTTCCAGAAATAAGTTGTATTACAAAGCAAATATGCATCAGCTTCTTAAATGACAGGTTCTGAATGATACTGCGTCCTGCAGAGCCTGATGCTTTTATCAATTGCAGCCAGCCAGAAGGTAGCTGGAATGGGGTGACTAGTGCCAAAATCAGAGCAGACTTTTCCAATTTTAAATCTCTAGTGCAACATCTGTGGGTGTGTTGTAAACTTCTTGGATGATATTCTGCTGTAGGGGTTCCTGGAAAGCTCTGAGGGAGCTGGAAGATTGAACTGTACTGAACAATTTTCAGCTCGTTTTTCTCTCTACCTTACTTGTTAGCCTTGTATATGTATAGTGTTTTAATGGAGGCACTGCAAGATATCACAAGTTTGTAGGACGGTTTTGGAGACTGAGCTGTATTTATCTACAAAACCCCTGTACACACAGATACAAGTATTTTGCAGAATCCCAATCCTGTTAGATAATCTTTGTGGATGAAAGGGTTACTTGCTTTTCATGCTTTTGGTACTTGCTTACTTTCTGTCTGCCTTAGTAAGTTGCCAAGGATGGATGTCCTAGACTCTGAATCCAGTTCTCACCTTAAGGTTTTCAGTTCTGATTAAGATTTACAGTATGGTCAGGCAACAGGAGGGAGCTCTGTGTTGTTTCAATCCAATTGATGCTCTTTAGTGGAAAGTATCTCAGTTTAGTAAGTTCTTGAAGCAGACAGTTCTTTCCCAACGCTTGTAGCTTTTATATATGTATGTTAAAAAGGATATAAATTATTTCTTGAGTCTTTTTAAAAACAATGATAGGCATCATACTGAAGAGGAAAAACAAAGGAAAGAAACTCTACTTCTTTGGGTCAAAATTACATTGCTATTCCCTTCTGATGTGAAATCAACACTAAACCTACTGGTTTGGGTGACCTGTAAGGTCCGTTGTTGATCTGCCATGGACTGGAACTGCAGTGGATAATTGTCTAGTAGTGGGAGTTTTGCCATGACTAGCTTTATCATTTTGTCAGTTTGCTAATAAAAGGTCACCAAGGGTACAAAGCATCTGAGATTTACATATGGCAGATAAGAAAGCATTCTGGGGAGCCTGCTTTCTGAGGGGCCCAGGCGTTTGTTGCAATTGACACTCATGCTTTGATTCCAGAATTGACAAGAAACGCTATTACTAAGCGGATCTGCCAAGGTAATTAGGATTCAGGGTTGCATTTTTAATCTGACTTGAGTCAGATAATTTATCACAGCAGTAGCAAGCTGTCAGGGTCACACAATAAATACTGATTACAGAAGAATAAAGATTAAGTGCGGCCTTGCAAAAAAATTAGGCCAAGTAGTATTTAAGAAACATTTTATTTCAGTATTTACCATGCTAATGTCATGTAATATTGGCAAAAAGATCATATGTCTAAAATGAGATTCTTTATGAAAGAAGATAATGCTGTTCAGGAGTGTCTGTACTCAGTAGCTGTTTAAATGTTGAATTTCATTCCTAATTGATTACAAAGAAATATTAATTTTAAAAAGGTGATTTAGCATAACTGTTCCATTCCACCATAATAATTTGACATGTTAAAGAGAGAAATACTCTATCCTGAAGGCAGACCTAATTTGTTAGCATTAGTAAGATGCTGCACTTTTAACAAGCTCTTGTTTTTTATTCACACATGGACAGTGTATGACACTTTTATTTAATTAAAGAGATCCATTTATTAAAATCTGCAACTTTGAAAAAAATGTTTTTGAAAGCTGTTTGCAAACCAGTATGTTAAGGCTTCAGCACTTCCATATTCACCTATGGCTTCTTAAGGATACAGAATCCATATGTTTATGAACATAGAACATTTTCTTGAAAAAAAGCTAGTGCAAAGGTGAATTATAGATGTATGTTGTATTCAAAAAGAAGTTTCAAGAGATGCTAGGATGCAGTAGGTACTTACAGAATATGATTTCCCATTTAGGCATCTCACACCTCTTTAGCAATACAAAGCACCTTCAGCAGCCATGTTTATATGATGTGTGCTATTTGTTACATTGCTTTCCTTTTCTTCTAGATCTTACTATTTGTCTCTGTAAGAACTCTTTAAATAAGTAGTTATCACTGAAATGTCTACATCTGAAAGCTGTCAGCTTTGCTCAGCTAAAAAAAACGTGGTTTGAGATTAGCAGACTTGCATTTTAGAGTCCTTTTTGATTTGCTTTGTGGCATTGAATATTTCATGTTGAGTGGCTGATGTTTTCACTTTTCTGTTGGCAGCGGTTGCGCTTAACTCATTTTGGTTCGGGAAACAGAGTTTGTGATTCTTTTTTATAATGATAGGACTCTAGTAATCATCTGCTTAAGGAGAGCCCTAATTACTGTGAAATTCCCTCAGGTAAAATTGAGAGAATGAGGCATGGGTGAAGGATACTTTTAAAAATAAACCGTTATAAAATCTTAGGGATATATAGATTTTAAGGGTAATTGAAGGAAATGTAAAATATGTTGAAGTATTATTTCAATTCCAGAAAGGAAGATAATTTTCATTTATTAAAATTTAATAACCTTTGTGCATAGGTTTTCCTCTAAATGTCTGTGTGTGGCTGGTTAGTTTTTTTGATTTTTTTTTTTTTTCAAGAGATACTCTGTCTTTGTCTTAGAAGAGGCCAAGGGAGGTATTTGTGTTGCTGTGTGAGAGCAAAGCTTTTGGATCAGGGATTGCAAAATTTCTCAGTATTGACTCTAAGGCATAGTTAGAAAATGTTTCCCCTTGAACCCATGAAAAAGGTGAGTTTTAGTGATGCATCAATAATAAAGTGTGTTGTTTGTGGAGAATAAAGCATTTGAATATCTTTTGTCATGCAGGTCTCTCTCATGGCAAGCACTTGCAATAATTTTATTATCATTATTTAAGATAAGTTTCTATACAGCGAAGTGATCTGTTACCCTACTTGAGTAACAGGGAGCAGAAATATATATCACTGTAGTATTTATTTAGCCTTTTGCTAGTGGGAACACTGTGTGTATGGGGCTCTGATGTTTGGGGCACAGGATATTAAAGCTAGAATTGAGGCCAACAAGGAATGCAGAGCACTGTGTTGACTGCAGCATGTAAATAGTTTGTTTCTATTGCCATCGGGCAATGAGTGCTGAAAAGCACTAACTTAAGCCACAGTTTTTACGCACCCAAACATCTGCCCTGCCCAAATCTTGGGTAGAGTTTTCAAATTAACATTGTTAATGTATTGTTAATTTTGTGTTAATAACATAAACAAATCCTGGGAAGGTGTAAGCTTCAGTTCTGCACAGTGAAGGGGCTGTGTTTGCAAGCAGGTTGGGAATCACGTTTACTCAGAGGGCATTATTTAGGAATTTGGTTTCAAGTAGTTTCTGTCGTAGTCTACCTACAAGGGACAGTGGCTGGAGTTGTGCCTGGAATAAAATAGGGAAAAGAAGGGAGGCAGATCGCTGGAAGCCTGACAGCTCTGCACCCTGCAAAACCTCTGGGCTGCTATTTCCCAGGTGCGTATCTGTCAGATAAGGACAAGAGGGGGCAGGCAAAGAGGGGTGTTGAGTGCCAGGACAAGGAAGAGAGTATATTGTCGGGCTTGCTTGCTTCCTCTTGGGTACCTTTTTAAGCAGCCCTCTCTCCCCATTCACAGCTCTTAGAGATGCTGTCTGCTCCCAGTAGTCCATAGCTCATGTGGTGGTGCACTAAGTACCCCCACCTCAGTGGCAGTGTGAGCAAACACCCTCAGTGACTTAGTTTTCTGCATACGGCCATCTTCTGTGCAAGTACTGTTTCTGACAACATGAGATTTCACAGCTGCAAGCTGAGCCACACACAATAACCTCTCCAGTACAGATACTAGCAGAAGATGTGGTGTCAACCTCCCTTTTCATTGTGATTATCTATTAATGATATAACTCTGACATTAGCAGAAATCTGTGTAACTGATTGCATCATTTATGTGCATGTTTGTCAGAAAGGTCGCTTGATTTTGTTAATTTACAGACAAGGAAAGAAAAAGGTCAGAGGAAGAGGTAACACTTGTCTGTCTTCTGTAGTGGTATCGTACTTATTAATTAATGAAGTCTTAAACTTACATGATGCCATATGTTGTGACAAATTAATTCCTTATAAAATAATAGGAGAATAAGATAGAAAGCAATTTGAGCATGCTTGTGTTCCTCACAAACTTTAATCGTATTACTGAACACTCCTCAGTCATCCCGCAGTACAGCAATTGATGTCAATGTGCAAGTCATAAAAGACCAAATGTGATGTGTTGGAAGCATACTTCCACTGGTAATAAGGTGAGACCAGTGCTGTTGCAGTGAGTATTGGGGCTCATTTTGGGGTGGGGTATAGTGAAGGGAATAAAGTTATGTTTAAGGGGAAGTTCAGTCTCCTTTAGAAGCTAACCAAGGCTAGCAGAGAACAGCTTAGTTTTTATAAATGTTATATGAAAAGTAAACAAGCAGAGAAGGGAATAATCCAAAGTAAGGAATCATATAGCTAGCGGAACAAATGGTTATAAATTTGTTCATGGATCTACTGAGACTGGAAACTGGAAGAAGGTTGTTCACTTTAAGAGTTGTAGTGACCTTGATACCTTGGTTACTTGAGGAAATAGAAACTCTGTGTCTGGGGGTACTTGTGTACTCCAAAACTTGGCCAGCGGTGACTAGGCTAGATGATTTGTCACACTAATTTAAAATGCCTTAAGGAAGTCTCTTGTCCATGATGTATTTGAAATACTGTATCACTTAAGAGTGGAAAAATCAGGAGTGTAAATGTATTAGCAGTTGAACCCACACCCTTTGATTCATACAGGACTGTGAGCTGTATGGAAATCTAAATGTGGATAAATATGTATCAGGATTTGGTTAGCCAGTATTCAAGCTTTGAAGAAATACCAAGCTACAATTTTATAATGCATGTTACAGCTGTGTAAATACGAATTAGGAATCTGTAACTTCTCAGATGACTTTTTGCAGTGTCTTAACTGGGCCTTAGGTGGTGCTGTTGCATTTTTTTTGCTTTCGGCTGTGGCTGGTTTTAGAGCTTCAATCATTTTTATTCTGCTTTGCTTTTTAGACCATACTGGCAAGCTAAGAATAGTTGGCTACACCAATATTTGTAAAATTTACCAAGGTGGAACACTAAAATGCAACCACTTGTAGGATGCACTTCATTTCCCAATTTGAAACACTTTAGCACCTTCATATAAGAGCTAAGTAATATAGAACTATGCTCATAGCATGAGGCGTATATTGTTCTACGTGTGTTATTTTGTCTAACGGTGTATAAATGTGAGTATAAAAAATAAAGACTCAGGATTGAGTCAAACTTCTCAGAAATTAAGCTCAACATGTGGGATTGATGCTGTAAGTTCACAAGTCTTTCAACTTTCCATATGGCTAATTAAAAAGAAAAAAGTGGCTGAATTTTAGCAAAGAAATGTGTATGTCACATTGGCAACTTGCAGAGTGCCTCCTCTGTTAAAGGACCTATGCACAAGTTTTACATCCAATTTCCTGCCCTTATCTTCCTTATGCCAGCTCTCAGTGTGGTTCATTGGGAAACAGTTTGCTTTTTTTTTTTCCCCCTTTTTCTTTTTTCACAGCATAAAAAAAAAAAATTCCCATGAAGGTTTTTTCCACTATGACTGCCTACCCTTTATGTTCTGTAGCCTACCAAGCTTGCCAAAACTCAGCAGGTAGCCCACATGGTATGCATGTCTGTGTGAGAACGCTCCCCTGATGTGGACAAGATGTTGGTTGTAAAATGAAGCCAACATCTTGTCCACAAGTGTGCAAAAAAATATATTCAATCTGGACAGACATGTTTTTGTAGGCTGAATGCATTGACTGTACGAATTCAAAGACTAAACCTTTTAAAACCAGGGAAAATAATTATATCGTTACAGTACCAATAATGCTATCAGTTGTAGTAAAGCTGCAGACATATTTGTTAATCTGAGACCATTTCGTTAGACTTTTACTGCCTCTTTATTTACAGTAATTCTTTTGGCATCTGTAACTTCAGGGGTTTTATCACTCCTATTTTAGGCTCTAAAACCTGGGCAGCTAGTGTAACCCCAAGGCTGTGGGCTAGCAGAGAACAGCCGAGGAATTAAGAGGAGAGATGCTGTAGGTTCAGTCTGTGGTTAGCCCAGAACTCCCTTTGAGGTGGATATTTTTGCTTTGTACCTATTCTCTGCGGGTTGCACATGAGGAGCGAGGGAAAGAATAATGTATAGATGGGGATGGATAGCAGTGACAGATAATCTTAAACTAGACTCCCCTACTCCAAACTGACAGAAATGCCTGTGGCAAAGTTGATTGCACAATAAATGAAACCAAAAAAAGCCCTGCAGGGCTATTCCCTGGAACTGTGTACGCCTCATATTTTCCAAACTAAAATTGTCAAAATGTTCTTATTCGTTTAAAACTTGCAAGTATTAAAGTTATGTTTTCTTACAGGAGCAAGCCAAAAAAATGGCACAAAACTTAAACATTGGTGTTTTCACTTATTTTAGGCTGAAGTATGAAAAAAAGACAAAATTTGGTTTAGTTTTAACTTCGATCTTCCCAGTTTAGGTTTGTGCTTTAAGCTTTTTTAAGCTATCAGATTTTGAGTACTTCTATAAGTTGAAGGTGTTCTGCATTGCCTGGGTCTGTCTAAGACTGTTTTCCCTGATCCATGTTAAGGATTTTTTTTTCCTCAGAAACATAAACCATTACACCAAAGGGTGCACAGTGATCAGGTATATTTACACTTTAGTTCAAGACCAAAACTCCCCCTGATCCGCACAGCTCACCTGATGAGCCCATTAGGGTAGAAAACCAGGATTCACTTTATGCTTTAAAAGGTGCCTTTCCCTATTACATGGTAGTACATGCTTAGCTTAGTTGTTTCTGTCATCTGCACTTCTAGCGTGTGTGTTAGAGCTTGAGACGCAGACTTGGACTCCAGAGCATTTCCTGCACGAGTGCGGGTGCTCTGCAGAGGTAACCTTGGAGCTGCAGTTGATTCCTCTACATTCCTACCTGAAGTTAGTGGAATATGGGGATGCTTAGCATACCTGGACATTTCCAGTGGTACAGATTCATGGCACTTACTTCAGGCATTTCATCTGGCTTTTTGTTTTGATGTCTTTATTTAATAAAATGTCTTTATTACCTGGCAAAGTACATACTGCACATTCTCTATTTACTTGCATTATTGAGTAAAACCCCATGAAGATTTAGGCTTTCTAAAGCTAGCATACGCACACCTCTTTTCCGGCGAACAGCATGGCCAACAGCTTTGAAAGACTGTTCAGCTGTTTCAGGTTTGCAAATTAGTAGCTAGTGAATGTTTGGATATGTTCTTCCACACAGTGCTTTTCCTGTCTGCATCATCAGGGTACATGGATGGTGTGTGTCTGATGTAAATAGCTCCTGGTTTTGTCTTGATTTATTTTGGTTTGAAATTTCATGTTATAAAAGGTTTCTAATGGAAAGGCAAGATTAGGTAGAAATTTTGTTTTGGATTGTATTTGATTTTATTTTATAAAAAGATGCACCCTTTTGTATGTGTGCAGATTTTCTTAAGAATATTTCATGCTTTGTTTCAGGGAGCTAATTTTTTTCATTCTTGATGCACTCAAATGCGTGACTGTCTTGAAAAATGACTGCAAACTACTGCTCAGTATGCAAGAAAAATTACAGTGTGTGTAAAACTTCTTCTTAATCGTGCATGACATTGCCCATTTTATGAGATCTTGCGACTAAAGAGTAATCTATTTTTAAGGGCGTAATTGGTTTTGGCAGGCAGGTATTTCAAAATACATGACTTAAACCTTCTTCCATTCTGAGTCCGCTGCAGGCTGTGTGCAATGCCCATTCTCATGGTGGAAAGGGCTTTTTCATTTTTCTTCATAAATGTCAATTTTGAAGTTTCATTTCAGTCCATTACAGGTAAATATGGCTCATAATTTATGTGTTACACTGACAGACTACAAATAATAATGTCTCTTGGAAGAGCAAGTCAGAAAATCACCCAGCATATTAATTACAATTGTCAAGCAATGACTGGTCATAAATTTAATATCAAAGACCCAGCCTTCTTAAGAAAGCATCTTAAATGCTCCATTAAAAAAAATTGCCCTTGAAATTGCATGTTAGAAAATAGGTATTAAAGTGTAACAGGGATTTTATTTTTTTTTGTACCGTGGAAAAATCTTCTAAAATAACAAATTCGTAGAAAAGGTGGGGGGTGTTTTATCACTTTGTTATCTACCCAGTACAAGAATTCTACATCTACATGTCAATAACAATGTATCATTAAAGGTAGATACTGGGTTTGATTATTTAATATCACTTAAGAAGCACTTAGAATTCTTATCAAGGCAGAGAAAAGGACGGCATTCTCCCTGACAGTGTATAAACATGGTGTGTGGTACAGTGTGGCTCCCCACAGCCTTCTCTGTGCCCTGGTGTCTTAACATTGGTGATCTGGGAACTGCATATCTTTGAGGAGCAGCACATGTGCCCTGCTCGAGGGACATCCCACAGATCTGCTTGGCTTCAAGGCCATGCAAGGTCAGCTTCTTCAGGGAGAGATTCCAGTTGGACTTCTCTGTCCTTTGTAGACCTTTGATCCGTCAGAGGCAGTACATGGTAGGGGATTCAGGCATAGTGTATCTTGACCACCTCCTCCATGCCTTACAGGGGAGTCACACTTGAGTTCTGCATGTGAAAGTTGCACACATTTAACTTTTCCCTCCCTGCCGTGAGTTGGAAATTTGCTGCTGCCCTATCTGCACTGTTTCTACGTGCAGCCAGGATGAGAGTCAAGGTCTGGCTTGAGTACAAACTTCAGCCCATCCTCAGAAGTTTTCCCGGGGGTACTAGTTGAGTGGGTGGGAGTTCTGGGGCCACTACCAAGAGTCAGGAGTTTTCCTGAGGATTTCTAAGTAACCACCAGTTTGAAGGACCAACTGCAGAAGCCTTTGCATGGGCCTCATTTTCAGAGAACATTGTAGTATTGAAAGTCAGTGGGATACAGTGAATACTTCTGAGGTTTGTCTGAGGTTCCAGTTGCGGTTAAAACAGTTATAAACACTGAAAGAGGATCTGGGCCTAAATGTGGCGGGAAATGGGTCACAGAGGAAAACTAAGATGAGAGGAGTGAATAGCAGAAGTAGCTGGTGTTTATTGCAGTAGGAAGTTGAAGGAAGTGGTTTGCATGTCCTCAGGAAATCCAGCTTCATTAGTTCTGTTCTTTTTAATTTAAGCTGGATGCGCAGTGGACTCACAATTGGGGAATGACATGGTGACAAATAGCTTGTAGGCTTTCGTACAGTTTAGGTCCTTTCCTTTTCTCTAGTGTATCTCGGAAACCGCTCCCATGCTGTACGTCCAGCTCAGTGTCTGGATCAGAATATGGGAACAGGCAATGGAAAGACTTGTCAGGCAAAAAAACTTATTTAAGGAATATTTGGAGAGATTCCGTGATGAGGCAAGTCAGTCTAAAGTTGTCATCACTTTTGTTTGGCATAAGTCGGGGCTGCTGCAGAGAGGGGTGATTGCCTCTCCCTGCTCAGGCTGCCTGTTCCCTTTGTGTGCTGTCTTCGTGCATCTGACGTGGTTTTGGTTGGGTTAACTTTCATTTGGACCAGGTCCATGTTCCAGCTTGCCCACAAGTGCACAAACACTTCTGCTGGGAACAGACAGTGGTGAGAACAGGCAGGTTGGTGTGGAAAGAAAGGTGGAACCGTCTGCCTTGCCTGACAGCAGTGGGGAGTTATGCCAGGCAGGGGGATTGCAAAACCATCACCTTCACAGGGACAGCGGAAGAGTCACAGGCTGAGTCCAGGAGGTCTGGTAAGGAGGATGGCCAGCAGTAACATTTTCAAGGATGTCACAGGACTATTATAATAACATGTTGTGTCACCAAAATTGTTTTTCTTTCAATAATTTTTTCGGTTTATAATTATTCAGTAATTACAGTGTCATTGACTTCTGACAGTCAATATTGATAACATAACAGGCCTTTCCCCTCCACCCCCTTTTTTATTTACTTTTTTACTGGGTCCCATTAGAGCACTTCTTTATGATTTTAGGACCACTGCACTTGGGGTACAAGCCTGTATTAAAAGACGTATCTTGCTCTGGGAGCTCAGTGCTTTGTGTAAACCACACTGCTGAGGAGGGGCATGTGGGAGCTGGTAAAAGACACTTGGAATATCCACATAGGCTTACCAGCAGGCATTAAACAGAGATGACTTTCAGTTTTTACTGAGGTGAACTAGCTTGCAAACAGCAATGTCCAGGAAAAGTAAGTAATATCTGAGACGTTATCTTTAACCTGGGTCCAAGGCATACTTGAGAATGAGGCTGACTTTTTGGAAAAGATAAACATACTAAATTCAGTATTAGCTCTGAAGTACAGGCAGACTTGACTTCATCATATTTGGAATCCTCATGGAGAAGTGCTCCATGGTTTTTAATGTCACTAACCAAAATACAAAGACAGAATTGCAGTAAAACAAGATACTAGCAGAACACGTATTCCGGTTAGTGTTACTCTTTCTGTATTTCCACACCCATATAAAATGCCTTCTCATGGTACAGATGTTTGTCTGCCACTCCCTATAATGCACAAGTTACCAGTGGAACAACCATCAGAGAGTGGATGTTATCCTCACTTGGAGGAGATTTCTTGTGGCCTGATGCTTTCTGAGTTAGGCATTTGTTACCGGCATTTGCAAGGACTGTTTGGGACCTGATTGCATTAAAAATGTCATTAGCTTTGGCTGTTTCATTATGAAAAAATACCAGGTCTGTCAAATGGGAGGCAAGAGTAAAATCATAAATTTCCAAAATTTAACTTTATGGGAAGACTAGAGTTGAAGTGCAAGAATGCTTATATGCTTACAAGAGCATGTAATCTTGCGTTTTTCTACAGAAAGGCAACATGAGAAAAAGCGAAACTGGGTGCAGAAACCTGTACGCTGTTTTCACCTTTTCTTGAGTGACTTTTTGAAGCATTCATCTCGTTTGCATAGCAGAATGCCAGTAATCACAAAGCCTTGTCTGATCATAAAGATTCTGAATCTTTAAGATTATAATCTAATTCTTTAAGATTCTAATTCTGATTCTGAAAGATTCTCATGCTGTTCCTCACTGGCAGAGCATGAGAGTCTGAAAAGTCCTTGAATAGGGTAAACATTACTTAGCAACAACTAAAACATTGGTGTGTTATCAACACTGTTTTCAGACTGAAGTTGAAAACACAGCACTGCACCAGCTACTAAGGAGAAGAAAAATAACTGCTACAGCTGAACCCAGGACAACCGCTAAAACTAACATAGTGCGTACAAGTAGCTTGGGTTTTGATAGGTTGTTTTTCAGATTTACCCTAGAAATTGCATAAAGGCCTGTATAGAACTAGCTGAGAGAAAATGGGGAGGACAGAGACAGTCTGAGGCTGTGCTCTTACCTTTCCTGTGTTGCTTTCTTATGTGCCCTGGCTGAGGGAGTTTACATGAAGAATGTATAACTTGTCCTGGAAGTTATATTAATTTCCCTAAAAGTAGTCTGGCAATCTTTAAAGATAAATGGTTTTGGTTTGTTTGTTTGTTTGTTTGTTTTAAAATCCGTTTTTGTTTAGCCAGCCCAATTGCCTGGGCAATGGTGAGAGCCCTGCCATGCGTTCGGGTAAGTGAAGGACTACATAAACAAGTGGAGAAGGAACTTGGGACCTGAAAATGGATATACCATTGCCTAGTTTCATATGCAATGTATAACACATGAGAATAATCAAGTCCTGAAAGGGTAAAAGCAGAACAAGGGGTCCCCTTGCATTCTTTACAGAACTGCATTGTTGGTGTTTCCTTTTGCATTTAAATAGCTATGGGATTCTAGATGGGAAGCTCAATACTTAAGAGTCAAATAAAATCTGTTGTAGTGGATTAGGCTAAAATGTACTAATAGCAGCCCCTGTTAGAATTATGTTTTATTTCTCATTAGAGTGTAAATTGCAAAGGATTATCAGCAATAAATCTGGAGTTAGTTTGATAAAAGACATCTTCTGCAACTTGCGAAATCTAATAAAATTCATTAACATGCCATGAATCAAGAATTTTATAAAGGTTCAGAAAAATATGGTTAAACTTAAATAAAATATTATTAATAATGTGTTTATCCCAGAGTTAAGCCACGTTAGCAATTATATTTTCACTTCATTGTTCAGCAGTTGCAAATGTACCAAAAAATATTGGCAGAAGACTGTTCCTTAAGTGAAAACAGATAGCCTTAAACTCAGGAAAGACCTGAAAAAAATTATTTAACTGTTAAATATATAAATAAACCCATTAACATTAGAGAAATCAAATTATTCTTTCCAGATTCATTATGACCTTGCAATTTAATGCATGATTTTAAGCACTGCAGAAACTGTACAAAGCAAATGGTGACTTGAAGGCCAAGGAATTTCCTGCAAGAGCTTGTTATTTGGGCAGTAAGTTTGTTAACTTGCCACTGAAGGTGGTGAGTTGTCTGGTGTAGACTTTGTCTTCTTGGCTTTTAAAAGGGAATAGAAGTGGGTTTTTAGAGAGGTGCCTTACTGAGGAACCAGAAGAAACCTACAACTGTATGCATAAACGAGGAAACTGCATCTGGTTTTATGAAGGCGATACAAAAGTATACAGGTGTGTATGTCGGGTTAGCAGCTACTCCCAAAAATTCAACTGAATGGGTTATTACTGAAAAAAAATGAACAAAATAGAATCATAGAATGGTTTGGGTTGGAAGGGACCTTAAAGGTCATCTAGTTCTAACCCCTGCCACTGGCAGGGGCACCTTCCACTAGACCAGGTTGTTCAAAGCCCTGTCCAACCTGGCCTTGAACACTGGCAGGGATGGAGCAGCCACAGCTCCTCTGGGCACCCTGTGCCAGTGTCTCACCATCCTAACAGTAAAGAATTTTCTCGTAATATCTAACCTAAATCTGTTATCTAAAAAAATAAAATGGTGGGCAAGTCATCACAGAGTTTGGTTAGGATTGCTTATTTCACTGTGGTTTTGCCTTCCGCTGCCATGTTTCTACAGCACAGTTGGAGAGCATTCTGCAGTGGAGTTCAGCAAGTAGGAAAGGGAGATCTAGATGCTTCCTTGTATTGCAGTTTTGCCTGTAAGTAAATAAAATAGAAACTACTTTGTTTGAAATATCAGCAGAGGTTTCCCCAGCAAATATGCAGTTAGTTGCTTCTTTCTCTGAACCTGCATCTCTCACAGTATAGGAGGTATGCTCCTATTTTGCTGGCAGAATTGCATGTGAGATGAAACTCAGAATTTCCCAGATTCAGCTTAACCTTTATACCAAATTTCAAACTAGTCCTTAACGCCCCCACCCCCTGATCCCCTTCTCTCATCATAGTCCTACATGTCCTGGTTTTAATTATTTGATGTTTTTTTATTTTTAAAAGAAGGCAGTGAGATACTATCTTATGAATGCAGAAGTGATGATTTTCCCAACAGAGAAACCAGTTGCGAGCTCTTTCGTCAGTTCTTGGATGATGATGATAGAGGAATGGGAAAAGTACGTTCTGATTCAGCTGTTTATTCCCACATGTAGTTACTAGTTTCTTAGTGATGTTCGTTTCCTTGACTAAGAATTGCAAAACCACGAACAACAGTGGTGAAATAGCCAGAATATTTGAAAGCACTTTATTCCAAAGTGGAAATATAAAGACATGTAGAGAGCTAAATCTTTATGGTTCTTCATGCTGATTGTCTTGATTATCCTCAGGTTTTCAGTTAAAAAAAGATAAAAGTGAAACAAACCCACCGCAGAAGCAACTATTCTTTGTGTTTCTTAAAAGGCTACCTTTTGTACATCAAAACTTCTCTTCTGTTCACCTGTTAAATTAAGTCCGTATGATGACAACAGAGTCTTATAATAACACTAGAAAACCACCATGTGAAGACAACTGTAGTATTGATATTATATGTCTTTTACTGTTTGTAATGTGCCATTTTGGAACAAAAGCTTTTAGTGTATGTCTTCCATGTTAGAAGAAGCATTCTGAAATTTGCCTGAAGTGAAAAGCATGTGGCCTCATCTTTTACAGCTATTGTGTACTTTTTCCTAAGTACCTGATAGCAGGAAGGCAATTTTTACTTCTGGCCTCATGAGATAAGCTGTATTCAAGGAACATATAGTTTAAAGGCCAGCTCTGTAGACTCTTAAGAGTGGTGACAGTGACTTATTTTTCTTATGTATTGTTTGGGAGCTTTGGGTTCCTCTTTTCTACCTTTCCTCTTCTGCGTAGTTTCCCTGGCAAATTGACTCAGAGTTTAATAATAAAAACTGGAGAGGGGGGAAACAACTGCTAATGTCGAGGGTAAGATGAACTGTGATATAAAAGATTGCTAATCTGGTCAGTGGTATCTTCTGGAACAATATCCAGTAGTTGACATTGAGGAGGGGTTCACAGAAACTAGGGATTAGATTCCCCAGAGAAGACTGAACTGCCTTCCTCATCAATCAGTAGAGGAGAGAGACGCTTCTCAAGAAGGTAGTTTGGATTAGCCACATGAAGCCCATCTCTCTGCATCAAAGGCAGTATCAGTGGTGTAAACCAGCAAGATTAGGTGAGTGAAGTACAGGGGGCTGGAGAGGTAGATCAGGAGGTTTATGTGTATTGCATGGAAATGAGCTGTTGGGAACTTAGAAAGATTAAGATATCTTAGTAACTAAGGGAAGGAGGTTCTTCCCAACCACACAACAATGGTTGCCTGCTTGTCTTATGGAGCAGCAGCTCTCTGAAATGGCTCTAGATAGATAAAATTAAAAGCTGTGAGCAAGCCCTGTATCTGTTATCCTGTAGCAAGGTTTACAAAGCTTTTGATAGTACAGGATGAATGCTTATAGTTACCTAGCCTTACTTCAGGTGTAACACAGGCAATGAGGTTCCCTTACTACTTCTGCAGAGTTGTACTCTTTTGCGATGTAAGCATAGCCCAAACTTGTGTAACTTGTGATTTGAAGTAGAGCACACATTTTAGAAAAACATGCAATATTGGTTTGTAGTCAAATGACAAACTTGGTTTCAGTTGCTAAATCTTCCTTACTGCTAACTAAGTGTTGGGTTTTTTAAATTTGAAGTCAGAATGTTTCCAACTCCCATTCATTAGATAATGGTATCCCTCTTTTTATTAACAAGTAAGGGGTTTTATGCATGTTTAGAATCCACAGTGAATGCATCATTAAGTTACTCTTTAAAAAATTAAAAGCTTTTTAAGATGCTCATCTAAAATAAATTTTCAGACTGTTCTGTGGCTGTTGTGGTGTTTGAATGCTCTGGAGAAGACTCCTTTTTTAATGGGTAAAAATTATGAAGAGTTATTTTCTAACTTACTGTGATAGCCAAAGGCTTAAGAAGACAAGTCAACCACTGCATCAGCTCTTGGAAAGGAAATCAGCCGAACATGTCTATCTGGTTTAGCACCAGATTTTGGCAGAGACGCAGCATTTAAACCGATTAATACGGTTAATAATGTTTAGATTGTATAGATTGTTTTTTAGAGTGTTCCCAGCTAATGATAGTCATTAATCTATTGGTAAAGTGAGTCTTGAGCTTTCTGTTCTCATCTCTATTTTTGTTTTGTTTACTTGAATAGATTTTTAATGTGATAATGTCCAGATTGTTTTTGATAGCTTGATGTAATGGCTGATTGAACTGTTCTGTTTCTTCCATTAGTTCTCATCTCCTCATCGCTGCCAATATTACTCTGAGTAGCTGCCCTCCTCCACTCCAACATCAGTAGTGTGGATTTGGGGACAGGAGGGTTAGTGTTCAGGGGGGTTGGTCATTTTCTGCCAGTTTGCTTTAAATTTTATGCTGTTTGTGTTCATGTTTCTGCCATTAAATCATGACACTGTGGTGTGGGTTTCCTCTGCTATGCTGAAGATACTCAAATTTTATTTACTCTTAATCCTCATCACCTGTCCTCTCCCATATTCTGAATGCATTGGTGTTGTTGAAATTACACTCTGGCACATAAGAATTAGCGGCAATACCTCTGGGAGGATGTGAGAGCAGTCTGTGATGTAGCTGGGTCTTTAACCCCATAAACTGTGCCAGCTCTTATGCAGCTCCCATTCTCTCAGCAGTCTGATACACTGCGGCATATGGTGTACTAAAGCCTTTCTCCAGTTGTGCAGTGTCGGATTAGACTAGGCAAGGGTGATGCTCCCTTCCAGTTGGGAAATTCCTGGAAGAGATGATCCTCACTTAAAGAGTTTTCTCAGTGAGTTTCCTGGGCTTACATGGATACACTGTTGCTTTTAACTAGAGAATTGGGCAACATCTTCCTAATCTTGATGATTTAGGGACAGTTAAATGAGGGTAGCTGTTTGGAATAAGAATGTCATTTTATCTATTTATTTCTTAACACTGAGCTTCCATTGTGGTAGCTGAGTTTTAACCAACCCTCCTTTTCTGGTATCGTGAAGGTATTGTAAGTGAAACACCCACCTTAATTCTCCTAAGTTTTCTGTATCCTTTCCAGTTATGCACATTTTAATTCATCTCTGAAGCATCTTGTCCTGTCAGGTTGCCATATGCTGTTTTGAGTCACTGCTGGCAAGAATGTAAACACCCCCAGTATTGAGTCCTTCCATGGTAGCGCTGCTATTCACTCTGCTTAGCTTGGCTCCCAATCAAGCGCTGTAGTGACCCTGATGGTTTCATTGTGCTGCATTGCAGGATTTGAGCAGTGCTGAAGCTTGCTGGTGTTTGTATTTGATTTTGCATGTTGCTGAGCCTCTTGTTCAAGTGTTTTCAATTGCTCCAGTGTCAGTGGGAGAGGAAGATAAAAAAGGTGCTGAGTAGTTCCAGCAAGGTGTTGCTATGTCACCCCCAAAAACAGATCAGCCAATGTCACTGTGAAGTTTATTACCTAAGAGGGAAGGGGTTAAATTGGCCGGGGGGGGAGTGTTAAGTGACACAGGTTGTACCACAAATACAGTATTTCTCACTTTTTTTTTGCTTTTCATTTTGGTAGACTACAGTGCTTTATAATCATTTGCAGCAAAACCAAATAAAAATACTTTATCTGTTTAGTCTTGATGCGGGTAGGGTAAAGACTGCTCCTACTTGGGAGTATGTTCAGCAATATCCCACTTATTCTGATGCATTTAATCTGAAAATCTCATTTAGGGTTATCAAAGTAGGGTCAAGTGTTTGACAGCTTTGTAGTAATTACTCCATAGCTATGAAGAATTCGCTCAATCTGTTTTCAAGGAACAAATAGGGCTTTCGGTAAAATAACAAAATCCATGGGAAGTTGGTTTTGGTTTTCATTTAAATTAATAACTCATATTTTCATAGTTGTCATTAATTTTTTATTAAAATCATATTTTGCCTTGAAGAAACAAGACCTTTATGAGCCTTCTCTTTAAAAAAAGGTATGGACCTGCCTCTAGGATTTTGTTGTCACTTCCTCTCAGTTATGCAGCACAATAGACATGATTTACTGGGGAGTGGTAGAGAGGAGGTTAAGTGTTCTAGTTGATTATATGTGAGTGTTCACATACAGTTTACCCAGGAAAATACTATAAAGGCAATTTCAGAATTCTTCCCTTTATAGAAAAGGGTCTGCATCAAAGTGTTGCAGACTGGTGAGTGATCCAGAAAATCCCAGTAGCTTTAGAAGATTTGAGTAAAATTTGTTGGCAAAGTACTGTCCCTGTATTGTTTAGTCATGCTGAATGCCTATTATAAGGGTCAGTTTAAATAAAAACTGGCTTCCATGAATTAAAACCTGGTTTATATAGTTGGTACAGAAGAAAGGACACTGACATTGAAGGAAAAAGATAATGATTATGGGGATACAGTTCATCACACAACTTTTGCATTTGCAGGTGTTGAAAATAATCCTTCTTCCTTCTTTGAACTGTTTCTTTGTCCCCCTCTACTTCTGAAAGACTGATGAGAACTGTCTTTTGGAGTTTCTGGGAAGTCAGCTCCAAGAAAAAATGTGAAATATTATCATTGTATTTCATCATTTGTGTAGAAATTAGGTTTTAAAATTCCATTCCAAACCATGTTCTTAGCTCTACCTTGATCCTTTAAATAGAACAGCCTGTAGAATTGTTTTGATTGATAAATACAGAAGTGGAAAAAAACATTTTAAGGAAATAGCTAAAATATTTTTGAGGAATTGATTAAATTATTTTTTGATCAAAGGCTCTTTCTTAAAGAGGTGCAAGAATCAAAGATTTTTGTGTCAGTGCACTATACTAAACATGGTTTTTACCGTAGATGTTGATTGATGGATGAAAAGCATTAGAGGCAGCTATTACTGATTTACATTGACAGCAGTCCATAGGTGGTTCTACCACAAGTTCTTTTTCAGGTCTGTAGGTTGTAAAATGACTCCTCTGGTGCTTGACAGAGATTTTGAGGAAAAAAGAACAGGACGTGCATCTCTGTAGCCTTTTGATATTTGGTGGGTAGTTTATGTGGCAAGATGTGCCAAGGCGGATTGGAAGGTAGAAAGACCAGGAAGGGGAGCAGGAAGGTTTAATAGACTTTTAGCCCCAGTGAACAAAATTAAGTCTGAAAATCCATATCCCAGAGATTCGGGAGCTTTTAAAAAATAATATTATGTTAATGTGTAAAACGAAGTTTGTGAAATACTTGTGACAAGCAACCAACAAGAAGCTATTTCATTGTCTGCCTTTTACCACTCTCTCTTTGTATGTGATGTTGCTAACATGAGAGGACTGCCCCTCACCAAAGGTTCGCTTGGCCCAGGTTAGGCTTTGGGTGAGACTAGCAGCTAAGAAATATCCTTGCAGAGGTCCATGTATGATGCTGGGGGCTGAAGCAGGAGCAAACCCTGGCCCTGTGCCTTTCAGCCAGGACAGTGATTCTCCAGTGGAACAGTTCAGCAGGCCAGAGTCAACATCAGTATTTTCTCAGACCAGTGCACCGTATTTTACCCTCTGGCTTCTAATGAGCTAATGTTTAATGTAATTTTGTAAACCTTCAAGGAACCACTAAGCATACGCTTGTGGGAACCACTGTGCAAGCTGAGAGGGACAGAGGTTTCAAGTCCTGCTGCTGGTCAGCTCAGTTATTAAACATGGCTAATGTTTGCACACAGGTTGTTGGTGTGGTTTAGGATTTACATAGGATGAACAGTAATTTGCATTTAAACCATTTTATTAGACTAGCTTTTTGCAACTAGTTGAAATAAAACAGGAATTTGGATATGTATTACAAGATACCAGAGCACTGACTGAAGAATTAAGATAGTGGTAGCAATGTTTTGAGGCTGTTTTCTGAATTTTCACTGCCACATTCCCCTCTGTTTGCCAGCCTTTCCAGAAGCAGAAGAGGTTGCAGGGAAATGTTTTGCATGCATGGTGTCATGTTTCATTATTAACAACCTCAGAAATTAAAAAGTTATGTCAGGCCTCATCACAATTTATTGTGGTATTACAGAATTTGAGTCATAGTTCAGTTTTGCTTGTCTTACTTTCTGTTTTGTGAGCTTTAAAGATGTTCTCAAAGTGCATTTGCAAACTTTTCTGGAGTTTAAACCACATTAAAAGCTTACGGGGCTTAGAACATTTCCCTTCTTCATATAAATGCTGCAGTCCTCTTCTGTAAACAGATTGTTTTATCAGGGCTTACCTTAGAGAACCATCAGGAATCAAACAAATTGATAACTCCTTTGTGTGTGCTGAATCTGGTTAGGTATGTGCTGCTAAGAGCTCTCCAAAAGCCATATTACATTTGCCGCAAACTTTGTAAGCTTCATTATTAAATTGTTTTGATCCTCAAAAGCAGTGGTTTCACTTGGTTGTTAAGATGAAAACAAGGATATGCATGTTTAATATAGATGCATATGTTTAATTCATGCATATACATATAATAAAGTCTCTGTGTATATACATGTGCATATATATATGTGCATGTGTGTGTATATAGGAACACATGTACAAGCAATAGTACAGTGCTACTTAAATTCAGGACATGAATTCTTAATCAGGACAGAAGACCTAACCCAGAGCAGAGGTGTGAAACAGAGAGGGCTGAGATCAAAAGTACCCTAAGTCAAAAAGAGTGATGAAATGATACTGATAACGCAGAGTATGCACATCACTTGGGTGGAGCAGAGTTGTTGGAGAACAGGGCAGAAATGCAAGTATGGATTAATAATATATCTAAACGTGATTGGAGTGTAAAGAAAGAAGGGTAAAAGGTTGAGCTCTGATCTTTTCCAGAAGACTGGTAAATGGAAATGATGATGGTGGAGATTCATTAAAGAAAGTTCTCCGTTTAATTATTTTTCTCTTTACATATTCATACAGCATCAGAAACTGCAGAAAGATCAAGGAAGTAGATGAATTGTACATTCTGGCACACAAACTAAAATAATATAGAATATAGCAGTCCCTGGTTACCAGCTGGTGTTTGAGCTGAGGTAGACATTGCTTCAGGCAACACCATGTGCACATGCCATATGCGTGTGTATATGTATTTTATACATGTGACATTGTAGGAAGACATACTTTGTGTTGTTGAAAATAAAATGTGGGTGCTGGTGCTTTTGGATTCCTCTAGAGGATATGAGAGTTCAGGTGGCTTTGCTCTTCCCTCTGTGATGGGTGCTGCTGGTGATGTTTCTGAAGGTAAAGTAGGTGAAGATTTTAGGGTTTCTTCCTCGTTACTGTTTCACATTACAGACTTGCATGAGGCCAGATTATCTAAATTATCCTTGGGGTGTCCAAATTTACCATGGTACTTTTGTGGCATGCAGGCTGATTGTGGTTAGTACCCATGGTGTGAGGAGCCTGTCGGGGCTCTCCTCAAGCACCAAGTCCCTTTTAGTTACATCACCATACGTAGAAAAAGTGAGATCATTGGGGCATCCCGAATTCACAGATACTATTGACACGCACTTTAGACCTCTGCTGGCCTATCGCCCTTTCTGAAAGAGGCAACTCTTAACGAACGGTGAGTGAGTTGGTAGCGGGCTTGGGGCCAGTGCTCTTGAGGCGAGGCGGGCCGGCGGCGGGGCGCCGCCGCCTGCAGAGGGCTCTGTGACACCGCGTATTCCCCAGCTAAGTGCAGTCGGCGGCGGGGGAAGGGAGCGCGGGGATCATGCTTCCAACAGTCTGGTCTTAGTCTGGTAAACAGACTAGGAATTGTGGGCTAAGTCCTTTTCCTCAGGCTTTGCACCAAGACTGAGATCAGATGACTCAGTGCGGACTCATTATTTTAATAGCCTACAGCTAGTTCACATAGCAGCGGGAGTCCACAAAAAAGGCATTTAATTGTTGAAACTCAAACTGGTACATTGTAACTGCAGATTATAGTATTCAGATTTAAGTGATTCAAGTAATTTATAAAGCTTTTGCACAAGCAAACTGAAAGTTAAAAATACTGATATTGTAATAAAAAGTAAATTTTGTGCATTAAGACCCAATTAAAGAGCATGATTTCATTTAACAAACTTAAAACAGGTAGGTGATATTTGCCGACATTACTACAGCTGTGTTTTACATTAGGAAATTAATTAAAATAGTCATTTATACTTTTTTCCACTTGCAAGTCTTGAGCCTTTCTGTATTACACCATCTATTTTCTCTTCAATCATTGTGTTACAGTGCATTTGTAATCTCACTTAGCAGGCTGCATCACAACTTTGGGTTTGGGTTATTTTTTCCCTTACCTAATGAAAAACTGGCTTTCTGCAATAATGCCAGTGAAGCAGATTAAACAGTGCTGAAGGAACTTCCCTGCTGTCTGCCTGAGAGGCAGTGCATTGTTAGTTATTCGGATGTCAGTCCTTTTCTTCCGCATCCTAGCAGGGTTTCACTGGTTTCATCAGATTGCTCTGAGCTGGAGGTGGGAGGGTGCCTGCCGGCAAGGGCCGCGAGGGTATGGTTTTGGTTAGACTGAGCAAAACTGGAGGATTTAGTGCTCTCACATACATTTTGCCTGCGTCTAGTACAGTAGCGCACCCAGAAATTAACGGGGGCAAAAATTCAAAATGCAAATTGGTGTTCTGCTTTTATACCTCACAGATGAATAATGGGGCCTTGGGAGTTATTCTTGAGTCTTAGGTGCTTCCCCTCCTCCCCTTCCCAAACTACTAATACAGTGATTATGTAATGAACTGCTAACTTCGTCAGTCATTTGTTCCTCCAGGCAAATCAACTTAAAGTGTAGAAAGGTACATTTTTAAAATAGCATGTCATTACAGAAACAAGAGTTCATTCTTTCTGCATGAAAGAGCAAAACCACTGTATGGTTATTGTCTTCCTTTTCCACTTTCTCTTGCCTATCTTCACCTGAAATATTTGCCTTTAGGAGGAATCTTTTGTATCAGCTATTTTCTGGACATGTGACTCGTTGCAGCAGGGACTGAAGGATTGGGAATGTTCAGTTCGCCGTTTTAGTGGGGCTGGGTTGTTTGCAAGTTGCTATCTTCCTTCCAAACAACTCGCGATGCCTGAAAATTTGGTTTATTAAGACCAGACATTTCACATTCCTAATGCTAAGATTGCTGCAGTTTTCCATTATAAGCTTTACCCCACCCAGTCCTCTGAATACAGATTTTTAAATCAGTTTTTTAAAGTGCTTCTTCGTCTAAATCTTCACTTAGATCTGAAGCTCGGGAAAGCATCGTTTCAGTTGAATGCTCTTTCTCAATGGGAGGACCATATTTTGTATTGGTGTTCCCTGAAGCAAATTTACTCTTTCTTTAAAAATCAGAGACTGCATTGAAAGGGACATTGGTGTCTCTATTCGAAAGAAAATCAGCATCTATAGGTTTTAGGAATTAATGTATTATGCAGGCTGTTACCATTTTCTTTTACTACCTTTTTACTGAACAGGTATTCTGGATTGCTCACTGTACTGATGCTGCTGGAGGAGCCACTGCAGGCAGTACGTGATACATTTTTGAAAGACTGAAAAATTTATTTGTTAATGTGTTTGACTACTGCTGTGTAAAATACCAAAGATTAGCTTATTTATGCAGATTGACATTAGACTTCCTTATAGCTAGTATCAATGTTTGGTGATAATATCTGTTTTTAAATTCTTGCTTGATGAAACTGTCTCTGGGTGTTGACTTGAATTCTCTGAAGAACTCGGTATGAAACAACACAAGAATACCCGGACTTAAGTGGAATGTTACAGGAATAAAATATCTGACATTTCAGCTCCCTGCTTCTTAAAGCTGAAAGTCCTTGAGGCATCAATAAAACCAAACCAAGTCCAACAGTAAAACTGCATGTCATGCGTACATAGATCTATTTCTATGTAAGGCTGACTGCAATAAATTGTTTTTGCATAAATAGTTATAATAAGCTCTTCAAGAAGGAAAGAGGGTGGACCAGTAGTGGAAAAAAATACGATATTTTAGGTTAAGCACATCTGAAAGTAAAACATCGTACTGGAACTAGGCAGTTTGACAATACTGGAGCCTGTGCAGGGAGCCAGAGCAGGGCTGGTACACTACTTAGTCTCACACAGGAACTATTTTGAGATTCAAGTCAAACTTAGGAGATACAGACCCCTTATTTTTATTCTGTGAGCAGCTTAATTCCATCTTCTCCAAGGAGATTGGAAATTTATTTAAGTTCACAGTTGCTACAAATAAAAAGGCAAATACAGTTTAACTCTCACCACACTTTCCTCCCATTAAAATAAAAGATAAATTTTTACTTTGCCTTCAACAATTTTGCAGTTCATTCCTGTGGAAGCCTAGAGTAGTCTAATAAGTCATATAGTGAGAAATAAGAATATTTTATTTTTTCAGCTGAATAACTGATACGTTAAATTAGCGTATTACTAAAAAGATACCATCGGTACACTTTCATGTGAGACCCCCTTTACTCATTATAGTAACTTCATACTAAGATTAATTGGGCGGGGTTGTATATGTGATGCAAATTCAAAAACTGTCACCGTGCACTTTTAGAATCATGTGTTAAAAATACTTTAAATGTACAAATACTCCTTTGTGTTTCATGTTACCAATGCCTGCTAAGATTCTCATTTTGATCTCTAACATTTTATGGCTGTGTGACATTGCAATATTCCTGTAGGATATGAACTGAAATGTAAGGATTCATGAAGTTATCTTCAAGAATTAATTAAGCAATAACCCATAAAGTATCTGTTGTTAGCAGGGCGATGACTGGTGTGTTTGCTAATGGCTGTACCTGAAGCCACGGCTGATGCATGTCCTAATAAGCCCATTAGTAAATGCGGGGAGGATGGTGTCTGAGCCGAGGATTGCTCCGTTGCAGTAAAGGGTTTGCTGCAGCATTTGAAAATATAGTCTGCAAGTGTGTGTTTGGCACCATCTGAGTGCTTCTTTTTTACGCCAGTAGCAAAACTCTGAAATTAATTGGATGAGAAATAAGCTGATGTGGCAGAGCACAGCACATTGAGCACTTTGGTCAGATGTGCTTGAGAAGCTTATCGCAGCTTCTTAAACTCTTATTTATTTGTTAGAGAGGTGACAACATCATGCCAAACAGTGGTCTGTTTGTCTTTTGCTTAACTCTTGCCTCTCACTCCATGGAAGTTACATGAAGTCACAGATAAGTTGTAGCTCCTTTCTGAAACTCACTCATTTACTTCAAAATAGGGTAGAAAAAACTGGGGAAGGAATGGGAGGGGAAAGGAAGAGAACTAGCAGTATGTTTCTAATGCTTTGGAAATGAATGTTGCTCTCAAGTTGATTTGGGTGAGCTCTAATTTTATTCCTTTTAAACACAGAAATGTCATTTGTTTATTTTAACAATGATAGAAAGACGATGTGGGCTTCTCCTTGAGTCCCAGTTATGAGTCTAGGGGTAAGTAATGACTTTTCATTCTGAGTGAAAGATCTAAAATAAGATCTGTCCTGATCACATTATTGTTCTGATGTTGTCTATCCAATGTGCATGTTTTCTGTCAATTTAAAAAGAATTATAAAATGCAGTCCTGGGTTTTTGCATTTGCTGCATGACCTACACAAATTGAAGAAAGAAAAGGCCAAATGACTTTGTTGTTTAAACAGACAAAAACCTAAAAAACAAAAAAATTCCTTCTTTGGAAGATTCAGAACAGAACATTCATTTCTAAGTAAATAGCTAGTTTTATGGTGGGGAGAACATACAACACTGATCTAATTGTTCTTTATTTTTTTAATTGTAAATTAAAGATTACAGTTAAACTGTAAAGGTTACAGTTGGTGCTCCGTGAAAAGTAGGCATAGTAAAATAAATGTAGGCATGGTGCTAACAGAATGAGGGGTCAGGGATGGAACACAGTATTTAAAAAAAAAAAACTCTTTCTCAGAAAATTTAAAATAAATGTATTAAATATGTATAGGTATATAATCCATTAAATAATATGAAATGGGAAGGTAGGTCTTATATCCAGTGTTTGCGATCTATTACAAAGAAGTGTAATTCACGCTGATGTTTTTGTCTGTATATTTCTGAGATCAAGAGGGATACTGAATTCCTTTCTAGTACTTTTAATTCTGCTTGTATTGATCAACAGTGAATGAACACACATGTTCCACTGCAAGCAAATGTATTGTTTGGTATGGTTAGGCAATTGCTGCTTTGGTTTTATTCTGTTTGAGTATTAATAGATTATTTGGCATATCACCATCCTTTAAATCCACTTACATATGTTTAACTATGAAATTACTCAGCCTTCTGAATCAATTTTCTGTGCAAAAAGCGCAAAATATCTACTTGGTGGCTATTTTATTGTGCCATATTGTATCTTGTAAGAATGTGTGAAGAGCAGACAATTAGAGTAAACCCACTGAACTCTTGCTCGTATTGAACAGTTTTGATAAGGCTGCAGCCTTGAGTCTGCTGTCAGCAATATGAGTACAACTGCACGTTGTGTTCCAGTCTTTTTCAGCGATGAGGCAGAAACTCCATGTGAAGTCTGCTTTAAACTACTTATTTTAAGGTAATGTGCATCCTAATAATCTCTACTACATCTGTCAAAGAAGCACATATTCAGAAAAGTGGGTATTACACTGTATCTGATTTTGTGGTGATATTTTTACATCTTGAGAAAACAGGTTGAATAATGGAAATGAAACAACTGTACCAGCAATAAATTATCCCAAGGATGACTAATAAAAAGAAATCTGATTCTGTCCTGTCTCTCCAAGATACTCATCAGTTTGTCATAAATACTCCTTATTTAGGACATAGGGAAAGCTTTCAATAGATGAGCCTGAGTACTGGCACTGAGAGTGAACACTGAATTTGTGAGACCTGATTTCAGATGGGTTTCCATGTTGAAGGCCAGCTTAGATGAGTGGCGTTTCTGCAATGGGTGTTGGGCTGGAAGAATTCTTTCCAGAAGCTTAAAAATGCTCTTTACTGGTTTGTTTTATCAGGTTAGTGCCTGTTGTGAAATGGGATACAGGTTCAGGGGAATAATTGAGAGGGGATTATTCTTTTGTGCTGTTTCTCCCACATTTTTAATGCTTTTTTGTGAAATCAGAAAAAAAATAAGATAACAAAAGGGAGTTTTGTATAAATCATATGTTTTAGCATTATGCAAATACTCTCTAGTCTAAGTAGCGTGGGCATGTGTGTGATTATGGATGCATCCTAATGTGGCTTTTTCACACTGACAGTGCTTCTTGGGGTTTTGTTAAAATTGTAATGGAAGCTCTCTAAGGAAAAAATGCTTGATAGCTTCTGTGAGGCAAGATTGGTCTGTACAGAACTGCAGAATGCTTCTGTTTCCCCCACACTACAAAGAATGGAATGTGAAAGTGCTCAAGGGTGCTCATCAAATAATTGGAGTTAATGGATGGTATGAAACTTGCTTTTATATTTCTTCCCTCATTATCACATAAAGAGTGTGGCAAGGCGTTACTGGGGACATGGATTGGCTTTACTTTGGCCCAGTTTTGTGAACTCCAACTGAGAAAAGCCTTTCATCCCTCCCAGGGGACAAGACAGCCTGCTGCTGAACTCCTACCATTTAGATTTCACCAGATTTCTCCTGAACCTAATAACAGTTCAACTTAACAGTTGTCTTCTCTTCCCAGCATTAGCTGAACCAAACCGTGTTGCTTTGTCCTTGCTTGCAGAAGCAGCAAAAAGTGTGGAGGACAGTTCCTGAGGGGTTCACTAGTGCATGTCAGGGTCCACAGGGTCCTACCATACTGAAATGGGGTCCTGCCTTGAGAAGGGGATCCTCCGAGTCCCTCTTCAAAGTAGTGGTGGTCTGAAGTTTTAAGATACTGCACAGCTAGAGGTGCCTTCCATCATAGCCTGCTTGGTGTTTTTTTCCCTGAGCACTGATAATGTGATGAGGAAGATGGGGAGCTAAAATTGCTGTCCCTACCTCCTTATTTCTCTTGGTGCAACACTGACAAAGAATTGTACAAACACCTTGAAACAAAAGTGGGAAAAGCCGATATAACCAGCACCTTGCTCTGATAGGTGTAAAGCGTAACAGGGGAATTAATGTGTGGCTTTCATCTATGTATGTGATTAAGTATGTGGGATGTAGTTAAGGTAGTGTATGTCCAGTCTGCCAAGCAAGTTCCACCACTTTTGATCTAAATATAATACAGCCAGAAGATAACACGATGTGGGACCTGCAAGCCACACAGATGCCGCACACTATGGATTTATTATTCTCTTTCCAGTCAGTCTTGAAGTTGACCAGGTGTTGGGTTAAGGAGCAGTCTGCTGCAGTATGAGTGGTGGAAGCTGAGCAGCATTTCTCATGTTCTAGTGAAGGTGATGGGCTTTTCCCAGTACAGATTAGCCAAATGAGGCAAACATGAATATGAACTGAATGTTACTATGAATGTTCTTCCATCATTATCTGTGTGATAATGAGAGAAGGTCAGAACTAATTTTATTCTCCATTGTGGCCAATGGTGAGGCACAGAACAGGATATATGTATTACTGTCAGGTAGCATAGCTGTGGTTTTGAGCATATGGGCAACCAGACAGTGCTGTGGAGCAGTCCTGGGTTTGAGCATCTCTGTAGTGTAATCTGCTTGTTTTGCAAGCTTAGAATAATCCCCCTGCTCTCTCGTGTGTGTATGCAGTAACTGGAGAATGACAGACTTGTGATTTGCACCGTCTCCTCTGTTGGTCTATGTTTTAGAGTAGATCATGAAGAAACCAAATGTAGCAGGTTAATACTGAGATCCAGCAGGGTAGCTGTGATGCACCTTCTTCACTGTGAGTATGAATGCCTGTGGACACAGAAACGGATCTAGTCCAAGCAGGGCTAACTTCCTGCATCAGCAAGCTGGAACAGCGAGGAGAAAGAGGAAAGGGCACCTCATAACCCTGAAGGCCATTATTAGCAAGATACATTCCAAGTAGCAACCTGTTTTGGTTTTGTCTGTTTTCTGTTAAGTGAGATCTCAAGTAAAATCTTTGTTTATTTGCAACTCACTTTTGTAAGTACCATCACCCTCAATCTGGATGTGTTAGCCCAGAACTCTTAAACTGTCTTTAGGATTGTGTGTAGTAAGAGTTTTATGATAAACTAACTCTGACATCCTTATGTGAGTCACATTGGGGCACAATCCTGAAACAATCAGTGCATGCTAATAGCAAATAGGAGATTTCTGTCAGATTATATTCTGCTTCTGTTCATTCTCGATCCCAAAGCTTTTGGGGGTAACTAGACTTACAAATACTGCAAAGGTTTGGTTTGTAAAAGGCTTTTTCTTTTATTTGAACAACAACTGTGCTTTTTTTTTGTGACTTTTTATGCTGGTAACAGCTAACGCTGTTTGTATTATATTGCCACCTATATGGAAGGTTGTGCAACACTTTCCATTATAAGAGTGTTTCAGTTGCTTATTATGTTGCCAACATTCAGCTGTTTGGGCTGAAATGTTCCATGCTGGGTGTCTCCTTCAGGCTGAATTTCTTGGGAAAGTTTCAATAAAAATACTTGAACCATTCCAGGGAATGAGAGGAGGGGGAAATACTGTATTTTGGTCATGTTTATTAAAGTTGCAGCAAGCACTTGGTTCAGAAATCAATGCACCTACGTGTTTTGCAGCAGGGAGTTGAATTATTAAGAAGGTGAAAGGGCAAGGAAAGGAAAAATGGGGGAAGAAGCAATTTCTTTCCAAGGAGTGGGCTCCTCCCTGATGTTATGAACCATCTACAAGAAAGCACCCAAACACTATCTATACCTTTCGAAACAGAGTCAGGGGATGGCTGGGAACTGAGTGAATCTCCTTGTTTCACTGCACCTATGTGGTATATTGGATTTGGAGAGAGAGGTTTATGAGGTGTAAACACAATCCTATGCAGCAGGGAAGATGAGTAAAATCTGCGTTGTGGTGGAACTGGAGGGATGGGGTTATATAGTTAACAGCTGAAAACAGCAGAGGTAGATCTGCTCAGCAAGGAGGTGGATCTGAAGGTGGTAGGAGAACTATAAGTAGGGAGGGTGGGATTTAACCAAAGTGGTCTTACAGAAGCCTTTGTTGGTTATAGTTCATACTCTGTTTCCCACGTATCTTGTGGATCTAAATGAGGCAGGGAAAATTGTGTGCAACTGTGTAATTTAGAGACCAGTATTCTGTGTTAATTCCAGCATAGTTCATTCCTGAGCACTTGATGTTGCAACCATAATGTACTTTCAACATGAAAATTAAAGCCTTTGTTGCAAATGTCATTCTATACCCATCATTAAAATGCTTGTATTGTGAGCTTTGAAGAACACCACGATAGTTAGGCACAAGTATAATACTGCATTTCAGTTAAAATAGTGAAAAATGTTTTATTTTTATCCACTTAGATGGGTTTCTTTTTCAAAACCCTAGCACTGCCAGTGCTCCAGCAAAAATGTACGGGACTTTTTGGCTCTGAAAAGGTTAATTCCGTATTTGAGATATCAAGTGCTGAACTTCGCAGCGGACTCTGCCTTCCATCTCTCTCAGGTTCACAGTGTAGACAACAAATGACATTTTGGAATATAGCCAACATGCTTAGCCCAAATGGGAGCGAGTTCACAGGACAGAGAGAAGTTTCAGCTATAACTTCAAATTTTCCTGATTTTTATGGACTTCAGCCAGAGTGGTTATACTTCAATATTATTTTAACATTGTTATTTGTGGCTGAGTTTATTAAATAGCAGCGTTCATGCTGCTGCTTTTAATATCTCACAGTTGAGGTTATCTTCCAAGTTTTCAAGGATTTATAATGTTGCCATAACATTTTCTTAAGGAATAAGGCTTCCCATCCAGAAGCAAGCATACATCATGGTACAAATTCCAAAAACAGTGAATTAGATGTTTCCTAGTTAGAGAAAAGCAAATGTGTACTGAATGCCCATTTTACTGAGATCCTTTTACTTCTTTTTCTTTAATGAAATTTAGACTTTAGGGACCCATTTGTCAGTAATATCTGCACCCTTGTTTAGAGAAATTTAAAACTGAACTGTTACTATAGATATGTGCTTTTTAAATATTAACTTCATAAAAATGTCATGCCTGGGTTTGACATGATGTATTGGCTCTGTTCAGCGAAGATAAGCTGTCATGTCATATACCTGTTTATTAATGTCTGCGGATTCTGTGCTGATGTTACATATCATGGCAAAAGGTTCCCTTATTAATGCCTTTGTGGTATAGATAGGCAGGATACATCTTTATTGCTCTGATGGTACTTAAAATTTTATGCCACAGTCTTTTGAGGCTGTGTTTAAGTACACAAATCTCTTGAAAAAGAGCTGGCTTTTTATATCTAGGCCAGGTTTTTCTTTCATATTTGGCACAAATTTCTAAAATCTCCTTTTTGGTTTTTTGTTTGGTTGGTTTTGGTTTTGTTTTCCTTTCTCCTTTCCCATTCCCTATGCATCCCTTACTGTTCCACAAGAGCTGGTTTTCCTCAGATCTGTCCATAACTGCAGTCAGGTTTGGACTCAAAGCCAGCTTGCATCCAAACTGCCCATATGTTGCTAACAGTCACAAAGCGTTGAGTTTCTGTAGAGTCTAAATGAATATAGTGGTTCATATCAATTTAAACCGTTGGTGAGAGAAGAGCTGGACGATCCTACAGCACCATGTTACAGGTGCTGTGGCAGGTATTATGTGTTGTTGCAAGACCTTATGTGATGTGGTGGCCATGTTCAGAGCAGTTCTTTTGGTACTGTGGTCTGCAGAATTAGTTTGTCCAGCCAGCCTGTGGCCTTATCTTTCATACAATATCAGGATATAAAACATGAACCAGATGATTGGTGTGGCATTATTCCCTCTGCCTCCCTCTCGTCAGGTTCTGCTGCTCTTCCTCAGGAGCTCAAGGTGGATCTTCCAGTCCTCTGTTGGATTCTGGGCATACATGAGGGCTGCTTCCATATCTTCTCATATGATGAGAAACATAAGTCACATTGGTTGCACAGCAAATGCAGTTGTTGCTGTGTGTAGGGTGGTGGGTTATCCATGGCTAGCAGCTAAGTAGCCGCATAGCCATTTGCTCACTCACCCCCACAGCCCCAGCTGGGGGGGGGGGGGGGGCAAAATAGGAGAAGCAGGAACAAGAAAACTCATAGGCTGAAATAAAGGTAATCATTTACGAAGTAATATCTCAGGCAAAACAGACTCAGCCTGGGGAATTTAACTTAAGTTTAATTTTGCCAGTAGCATAAATATATAATTACTGAATCAAGTATTGGTTATTGAGAAACAAAAGAAAAACCGTAAAACACTTTGGGGGGAAAGTCACCTTTCCTCCCGCTTTCCACTCCCTTTCCTAGGCTCACTTCACTCCAGATGTCACTCCTCCCCTCCTATTGCTGCAGACCACACTCAGTCCCTTCGGTGAGGGAACAAGTGGTGCAGGGGTTGATGTCCGGTTGTGTCAGTTTCTCTCTGCTTCTCCTTGTTTGTCACCACTACCAAACTTTTGCCACCTACCCCCAAAAAACAACTCAGTATCTTCATTATTTCCTCCACAGGTTTGTTTTCTGTGGCTGCTTCTGTCTCCACGTCCGTCTCATTCTCTTCTAGGCTCCTCTGAGGAGAGTGTGACTCTTGAAAGCAAGCCAGATCACCCTCAGTCCAATACAAATAATGGTTGGCAATTTTTGTCATTCTGTTTCCTTACTGGTTTGGAAATGTGAGTGTCTAGGTGACAGCTGGCTCCAAGGCTAGTGCAATGTACTGGCTGCACCACATCCTCATGTCTCTGAATGCATGATTTGCTAAGGCTGCAAGAGCTGATCATGTAAAGATTGTGTCTTGGCTAAAACGTGGTTTACTCTGTCTAAGCTGGTCAGACGGGTGTCTGGGTGTAACAACTTTTTATTCTGTATTGCATGCTAGCAAATATTGGTTTATTTGCTGACAGGTGTTATTTGTACTTTAGCATGAAGGACAGAGGACTGTGTGGACAAGGTGGTCTACCTTAGTCTGTGTTCTTAGGAATCCTTCAAAATGGCTCCTTAGGCATTGGAGGGGGAAGACAGAGGATTAAAATACTGCTCAATATCCCACAGAGATGAACCCTGAGTTGCATTAGGCCTTCAGCAGCATGTACCAAAGCTCCACAGAGATATCTCATTTGGTTTTCAAGAGTTGTGAATTCTGGCTTGAGGAGTTGCAGTTCAATTGGACATCTTCTACGTGAAGCAACGTTGTCTAAAACCTGTAGAAAAAGAATGTGATTATCCTAAGTTGGAAATTACATATACAGTGTAATTCGTACTATCCCTTTAGCCTTCAGATTCAATACATTTGCCCCTGACATTTTTCTCTCTGCTACTTTTTCACAGAAGGATTGAATGTAGTTATTTTAAAGTATTGAGTATAGGTATTATAATATTGTCTGCAATGCTGATCTCTGGTTGGAGTTTTGAAAAAACCTGTGTGTTTGCACATGGTGCAAATATCTTATGTAAGTTCTGTTGAAATCTGAAGGAAATGACGCAGACCTTGAACACAGAAATAAAGCCATTGATGAAAAAGTCTGTATTCTTGAAATCTGTGTGTTGCAGAGGAACTTGTTGTGGCTGAATCTGGAGCTCTGTTTGGTCACTGAGGGTGAAAAATACTTCACCTACAGCTTGCTTGTGGACAGTGTTTCAAGCCTCTCATCCTCATGATTGTCCTTATTCTAGATTTATGACCGATGCAGCTCGACGTGAGCAGGAGTCTTTGAAGAAAAAGATTCAGCCGAAACTCTCTTTGACTTTGTCAAGCACAGTGTCCCGTGGGAATGTATCTACTCCACCTCGCCACAGCAGTGGAAGCCTTACTCCTCCAGTCACTCCTCCAATTACTCCCTCCTCTTCATTTCGCAGTAGTACTCCTACAGGTAAGCCCCTAGCATTTGTTTTATCCCAGATAAGACGGCAATTTTGCTACATGGCGTTTGGAGAAAAATAGACATACTGAGGCACTGGGAAGAAAACCCCTAAAATTAAACAGAATAGCTTTGGGCTCTTTCATTTGCATTTGGTTTGCAGTCTCTAAAATGTGTTTTTTCTTTGCTAAAGCCGAGAAGGATACTTTTACTGGAATTATTACACTAAAAACCTAACCTCACCAGAAACACCAAATGTTTCAGAAGACCCCTGATATATCAGTAGGAGAGCTATGCATGTGGTATACACTGCCTGTTTAAGGTACAAGTTTTTTACACTACTTGGAGAAACTGAAAATCGCTTGCTGTGCTGAACCAGATTCATGGCCCAAGTCAGTCTGGTTTATATTAGGTAGAGATCTTGTCAGATAATTTTGATACACTTCAGATTAAGTACCAATTATTTCCTTCTAAAAAGCTATGTATGTAATACATCTGTTCTCTTCTGTAATAAGTAGGCTCAACATATTCTTCTTTATAGGAAATCATACGAGCATCCCTGCCTTGATAAAGGGTTATGCCATGTGTTTTGTAGAAGTGATTTAATGTTTTAGTATCAGTGATTGAATGGAAAAGTTGAAGCGTTCCTCATAACACTCTTTCTGGAAGTTCTGAAATTAATTGGTTGTGCATTATGTCCCTGGATATGGAAAAGGGGAGCATGTTGAGAATAGCTCAATGATAAATTCCTAATGTAATTCAGAAAATTTTAATAGATTTTCTTAATTATCTCCTATTTGAAACAATCTGATTTTTTTCCTTGACATCCTACAGATGTCAAGGAATTTCTGCTTTCTTCTGTTTTGCTTTTGCATAGCTCTTCCTGAGAAGGCTAATTCATGATGTGGTCAGGTAGTATAACTGCACATCTGTCAGGAACACTGGTTAGCAATGTACTATTTGAAACATGTTCCATCAAATACTAAAGAAAAAAGGCAACATCTGTCTACTGAAGTACTTTTTATTTTTTTTTTATATTTTTCAAACCTTTTAAGTTACTCAATGTTGTTTTACCTTTAGATAAGAGACTCAGCTTCTCATGGCTGAGTTTCTAGAGTCCTGCCTGCCAGGTTAAAGTAATACCACCTTCCACTTTCTTCAGCCTCTGTTCCGAGTTCCCCATTAGAGCCCTGTTGCAAAGTTAGGGCTTTTAATAGCCTGGTAGAAAAAAAATAAGTATTATTTATTGAAGGATTTGGGGTTTTTAAAGTAACTATCAACTAAATTGCATTTCAGCAGTCTCTGCCCAGAATTTCTATTTTTATCATCTTAAAAGCTTTTATGGGTCTAAAATAAGCATTGATATTTTTTCTGATAAGTACAAATTTTTTCCCAGTGTTTGCTTGGCGTAGGATTTTGGTCTCCGCAGTGGTTCTAACCTACATAGGTGAGGTAGGTGCTCAGAATCATGCTGTGGCTGAGTTTCTCGTTGTTCGTGCAGTGCCTGTAGAGGGAGCCCAGGAGGGCCAGCAGACTAATTTTAAATAGGCAGCTCACATGTCTGTTGTTGGCTGATGCAAATCTTTTTCCCTCAAGTGCAAGTGTGTATGGCAATTAACTAGCGAGGTGATAAAACCAAGGATAGTTAGGCAAGATCTGTTTCAGGGAAACAATTTGGAGTATGTAAATTGTCCTGCATTTCAGCTTCGCAGTGCCTACACAACTTCCAAGCCCTACAGGCATACCTTCCACTGCATCCAGTCAGAATGAAGAATACGGCTGTATTCCTTCCGTGAGATCCTGTTTGATTTGTACTCCGAGCAAACTCTTGTTAACTCATCTTTGAATACAAGTAAACATGTATGTTGCGGTGACTTAAGAAAATAGAATATTTTTCTGTAGGTTGCCTAAAAGGGCATCATCTGGGTTGATGTTAAGTATTTGTTATAATCCAAATATAATTCTTGTCCTCATCCTCCTCTAGACCTATACTTTGCCAAGCTATTAGTGAGAAATTCAGAATGGCAGTTTCTCTTCTATTATCTTCCATCTCAGTTGTTTGATACTGTGTTAGGATACCAGACTTCAGCAGCATGCCTGGGATTACTGTTACTGCACAAGGCGTAACTCAAAGCTGGTGCTGCTTCAGATGCCATAGAGAAAGCATGCCTTGCCAACTGGTGAGATGGCATATACATACGCATGTCATTCAGCAGAGTGTCCTTCGTGGCTGTTTGCCATTCTTGCTTCAGGTAGAAAGCAGAAACCTCACTCATCTTCTATGTCCCATTTTCCACATACTGTCCTCCCTTTAGGTATGCTGCTCATCTTGGCTTTCCTAGGTATGGTAGTCTTATCTTGGGTGAAGCCAGCAGCTACCTGAATCCCAGTCATCTTTGTGGACATGCTTACAGCTAAATCCTGCCATTTCCTGATGCTGTTAAGCTACTGTTGCCATTTTTCAACAAAGCATAATTTCATATAGTGATCTCTCATCCACATATTAACCAGATGTGAACCACTTAGCTTGTGAAATTTGATAAGAAACTGTTCAAGGTGGTTTGGCTATGGGGAATGTTTGTTAAGTTTTGCAGTAAAAATCCCTGCCAAAAGACTATAGACCAAATTCACAGACAGAGCTGAGCAGCTTCCAAGCTGACACACATACATGTTGCAGACATTGCATGCATATGTATGGCACCTTCTTCTGTACAAATGAGAACAGTCATGTAGAAGCAGAAATATTCATCAGAGGAGTGTTCTCTTTAAGGCTCTTCTCAAGTAATGAGTCAGACATGTATTTATCTGCAGACTCTGTATGTGTTAGTCCCCCAGAATGGCCCATTTGTGGTTTTGGTGGGTAGTAGAAATGTGCAGCAGTTAATTTTACTGTCCTCCCCTCTGTTCCCTCGGGGTGACGGGCATGTACACTCTGCTTACATTTGGCTTTTTATTCCCTCCCCTATAACAGGTTTTTTCCTCTTCTTAAGACCTGTGTCCTCTCATGATTGCAGAAAGTTCACTTGAAAAGCTTGTTCCAGTTTTTGTTTTAACAATACTGTCTCCCAGGAGTAAGCTTAAATGCTTTCTTTAGAGTTTTCAGGCAGAATTTAGCAAAACAAATGGCTTCTATTAGCTATATAGGCTCCTTAGGGTGATAGGGAAATATTGCTAAGTAGCACCAGCACACAGCTTATTTTGGAAAGATGTTAATGGTCTGCAAACATTGAAATATCTCTTTATTTAAGGAGCGCTCAATTAAGTCGCAAAAACTTATGTTGCCTTTATATTTAAATGTCAATTTTAAACCCACAAAACTAATGAAGTCTAGTTATGGATAAAACTGGGGCTGACATTGCATCTTTAACATACGCTGTTAATTTTTTAAATGTTCTCATACATCAGTGTGGCTCACAGATGAGATTTCCTGCCCCAACTTCCTGGCTTTGGAGTGTAAGTCAGAGCATTGACATTCCTTTGAAAACTATGATATCTCCTCATACTGAAAAGCTTTAAAAGAGATTCTGTGATAGTAACTTAATAGTAATCAATTATTAAAATAACCTGGTCCCAGTCTTAGTTATAAAAGTAATTCG
This sequence comes from Pezoporus flaviventris, assembly GCF_033815535.1. NCBI lineage: Eukaryota > Metazoa > Chordata > Aves > Psittaciformes > Psittacidae > Pezoporus > Pezoporus flaviventris. The sequence goes on along the minus strand of NW_026892585.1, from coordinate 16,472,451 downwards.
TAGTAATGACTCTCAGACGTCTTTAAAAAATAAAGCCATTTTTGCATTGAAGGGGTGCCAAAAATCCTCTGAAACCACTGGATTGTGTTTGTTCGGTTTTTCTTCCATATTTATGACTTTTTTATTTCTCTGGTTTTTAACTTTTTTTTTTTTAATTATTGTTATTTTTATTATTATTTAAACGATTCCAGACCTGGGATAGTAAATTTCAGCCTGGAGTGAATTTTTGGCCTTCTTATAAATCCTAAAGCAAGAGTTTAATACTACCAACTGGCTTTTTAATGGCTCAACCCTAAGTTTTGCCCACTCCCAGAAAAAAGCTGGGATATTTGAAAACCTCATAGTTAGCATTACATGTTGCTCTGAAGAAACTGGCTTTCAGACCTCCTTTCCTGTTTATTTTGATTTTAATAGATGACAAGTTATAATATTTATGCTGGTTTAACAGGTTTATAGACCTACTTACTGCCTGATCGTCTTGGGCAGCGGGTGGCAGCCAGTCCTGGCAGTGAGCATTGAGGATGCTATGGTTGGCTGGAACAGCTGCAGCTGTCGGTCAGTCCTTCCTCTTGTAAAGCAGATGAAAGAAGAGAGTTTTCATGGGTGGTCATAGCTGAGCCCATGAGAGAACTAGCCAGTCCCATTTTGATTTGCAACTGTCAGTTAAGTAGGTGACTATTATTAATTAGGACAAATGCCTTTCTGGGGAGTCATATTTGTGCAGTCATTTGACTACATCTGAAAGATCTTACCTTTCCTTAATATGGCAAACTTCCTTGTAATTTCTACTAGCCCAATCTCAGTATTTGCGGAAGTGACCCCATTTGCTGCTCACAGAAAATAACCTAATTTCTCAGCCTCTTTTTTTCTTTTTCCTTCTAGTAAAACGTGAAAGCAATAATGAGTTTTAATTTAGAGTAAAAAAACATGTTGTAGGATCGACCATAGCCTTTAAGGAATCTGAGATCTAAACAGTGATATTGTAATCATATATGCCTAAAATTTCAGTACAGGAATATTTTAATACTAAAAAAACCCTATGACTGAGGCTTCCAAGTTAGTACTATTGACGTAGAAACCATTACATTTACCATCTGAGGGTATTATTTGAATGATGATTTAGTAGACCTATAGTAACTGTATAGGTATATAGAGCATATTCTTAAACTGAAGTCAAGATGGCATTATAGCTGTGTCAATAATCCTAAAGCTGCACTGTTTCAGCCAGTTAGAACCTATCATGTGAAATGGGCCATTTTTTAATATATTATTAATATATTAATATAATATTATTAATAAATCATGCTAGTGAACCATGACTTTATTTAATATGTGATTTAAAGACAGAAAGTAAATCAAATATGTTTCCAATTAAAAAAAAAAAATCTATCTTCCCCTAGGATGTATTTTCAGAGCCTGGTGCAATTAAAAGTAATTATGATACCTGTTTTGACTGCATTGTGAAATATCTACAATGACTTTAATTATGTTTGGGTTTGTAGGTTTGGCTAACAAACTAAATTGAATAGAATTGGGTCCCATTTACATCATTAGGGACTATTTTCTAAGATTAAAATAGTGTATGTATAAACTTTTATTCAGTAAAATCAATAGATTCTTACCACTCAAGACAATCTTTCTTCTTATTCAGCTGGATTTTGTTCAGGATTCAAATGCAACTGCTGGCAAAACTGAGCAAAAGATTACAGCTTCCTTCTTGTGTTAACGAGTGTTCTTGCTCCTGATGAAATAATTTAGAGCTTTATTGTTCCCTCTTATGGGTGACTAATTTACAGGGGAGGAAAGTCTGTGTACTACAACTAAATATTTCCTTTCTCCTCCTGCCAGAGGCAGTTGGGATTTAGAAACGAATCTGTAAGGATCCACCTTGCTTCTGGTCCATTAAGCACTTGTCTGTTGTGGGAGCTTTGATTTTGAGAAGCAAAGCACTGTGTGGCAGTTCATGAGTTTTCCCAATAAACCTTGTTATTTCAAGTAATGTTATGTCAATGGCATAAGATACCATTCCTATAATTCCACTTGTATAGCATTTGCCTTCATGGATAACTCATGAAGGAATCCCAAGGGCATCCTCTTCAATCTGTTCCTTTTTCTTTCCCAGGAATGCAAAAGCTGAAGAAAAACCACCTACTGTTTACTGGCAATAGCAATCAAAAACACAGTAGTAACCAGCTATTGGAATTGGGCATTGAAACAGAGTAACAGGCATGGTGAAAACTAATATGGTTTAGACTCTAAATGTGTGTTTCTTTTTTGTTACTTTAAGTTGTTTAAAAAATATGCTGTCTTGTAATGCAAAAGCTCATTCCTCTTCATAGGTATCAAAGCAGGTAACATTTCAGTGTAGTTTCCATATGTTACACTTTCAACAATGAAGTAATCATATGGCACAGACAGCTGTTACACAGAGTGCTATAACAGCACCTTAAACAGAATCCAGCGACAAAAAAAATATGCTCTGCTAAGCTATTTTGTAAGTTTCAAGTGGATAGTACAAATGTAAAGCAAGAGGGTTGTGCCTCCCCCCAAAATGAACTGAGGACTGAGAGAAGGAGTTAGGTGCTCAGACTTCTTTTGTTTATGGATGTGCTATTAATATGTAGCCAAATTAATCTGAATTTATAGCAGAACTGCAATTTATATCAGAACGTTTTTGATTTCTGTCAGCAGGTGGCATTTCTGAACTCCATGTTAGGTTGAATCAGAGCAGACTGCGAGCCATTAAACGCACTATTCATTTGATAATCTGCAGCAGCTTTTCCTTTGGGCAGTGCAGACTGGCTTAATACTGCTACAGCTGGAAAGAGCTTGTTCTTTTGTGGTGGGCTTCTTTCTTTAAGGCTAGTGCACTGCAAAATATTCTTTGATGAAGATTTTAAAGTTGCTTTGAATTAGACTTGAGAGTTAGGAGAAGTCAGTGGAAACAAGTACACGATGGCCTTTTGAAAATCAGGCTACAAATGCAGGTTACATGTACTTGAGACATGATTAATGTGAAGCAATTAATACCGAGGAGGTGAATGCTTGACTTTGAGCACATAGCAAGTGTTTTGTCAGACTGGAATGAAGTATTCTGCTCTTGCAGAGTTGCAAGCTCAAGAGTTTAATGTAGGCACAAAAGCCTAACTTTAGCCATTCACTTCAAAAACTCTTCACCTGCGTTAGCATAATATAAATGCTCAGGTTTAATTATTACACCTTACATTAATGCAATGTAGTATCATGGAGATGTAATTGAAAAAATAATGAAAAGTAGAAATACGAGATCAAATCCCAGGGCTCTTGCATTAAATCATTGCAGAGAAGTGGGCTGAGAGTGCTACATTTTTGTGTGTTTGACTTATGGGGTGTGTAGCAAGTTCTACTGCAGCTTGAAAAAACACATTTCAGATGTCTGAGGAACCCTCTCATTAGTTGTTCAGATTGACAGAAGTTTCTACTTGCTTAATTGCCTGTTCAGAGCCTGAAGAACTTGTACGCTGTGTTTTTATTAAAAATTAGATATATAGACCCACTCTTGTATAAACAGTATGGGCAAATAACTAAGCCATACTTAACAAAATGAAGACCAAAATCTGTTCTCCAACATAATGAAAGTTTGAATGCAGTTGATATTTCAGGACTGCAAGTTACGATAAAATCTATGATAAAATATCTTGAGGGAACTGTATTGTGGTCTGTGGCAAAACTTCCCTCTGAGGGACTTCACTGGTGCCAGGATTTCACATTTCAGTTCAAATGATGAAAGAGAACTTTATAATTTCTGGAGCCAGAGCAGGCCCATCTAATTGCAGGTTTGGGGGCCTATATGAATCCTGCACGCTAATTAATATATGCATATGTTTGCCTAGCATTCAGCAGTCTGAGGCACCTATTCTAACAGAGTCTTATGGGTGTTCTTGTAAAAAATAAATACATAAATAATAATGAAAATAATGAATGGCATTGTGCAAAACAGTTGATCAACAGATGACTTAACTATAATATATGTGTGTGCTTAGACGTGGTATGAGATTTTAACACAAACTTTTGGCTGAGGTCGTGACTGAGCATGAATAATAAGTATAATCTGTGCTAGTTTCTAGGTTTTGCCTTAAGGAATAAAGCTGTAGTAGGAGGTTTCCAACAACAATGGAAAATAGTAAGTAAAAGTGCAATTATTTCCTGTAGGGGTTTTCTTAGCACAGGTGGGATTTGTTCCCAGCAATAGTTAAAAGATGCTGGGTTTTTTCAGCACTATATACCACATTCCCTTCCTAGGGAGCCAGGCTTTAACCTTGTATGTATTCAGCTCTTTTTTCCAGAGTGAAAAATGCGTGTTTATCACTGTGCTTGGCGAAGTGCTTCAGAAATTGATTTTTTTTTTTTTTTTTCTAGAAGACATCTGCTCTCAGGTGGTGTCCAGGAGCCTTAGAGAAGCAAGAATATGCATTATACTGGTTACTCATTGACAAAGCTGAACCAAAGAATTACATTCCCAGAACACTCTGAAACTCCATCTTGGAGGATCTTTGGAACAGAGATGTTCTTGTACTGCATGCACAGCAACAGTGCTGTTGTTGTGTCTTGGGTGTGAATACATGGCAAGTAATAGTTACTAACTTGCAGCCCTAGATCAAACGCCTTGAAATTACCATGAGGACCGAGGGCATTATCTTAGTCAAGCCTGAACAAATTGGTGTTTCAGCGATTTCCAAGTACTCCTAGATTGTATGGAAGTAACTGTATCTTGATGCCCCAAAGTGGCTGGAGGTCTCTTCTGCTGAGGGACCAGCAGCAGACTACTGTAACTCCTGTTGCTCCTATTTTCTTGATCAGTTTTTCATGGAATTCTGAGCACAGGGCTCCAGTAATGTGACTATGGTTCTTTCAAAGTCCTGTAGCTTTGTAGTACAGATCCTGGAGTATTTCTGGAGAGCTGTGCTAGACAGTCCAACACAACCTGTGAGCATCTTGCTTTTTCAGAGGTTTGGGGTTCCCACTGATCCAAGACTGTCTCTTATAAATATAGACTGTACCTTATAAATATAGAGCAAAATGATAGGGATTCTCCTGTAATTAACCTTTTCTATGGTTTTCACAAGGACACATGCCACAATAACCTCCCCTGCTTAGTCCTTCTTTTAACTCCATCCTAAACTAAGTGCAAAAAGGTCTATACTACATTCAAAAATGAAATTATTTTAAAGTGGTGCTAAAACAGTTGAAATTGCTTTTAAAGTTAAAAAGACATTTCTAAGTGTATATAGAGGAAAGATACTGATAGCTGATGGGGGAAAATAGAGCTATGCTATCAGGGAAAAATACACGAAGGCTTTTTTTTTTTTTTTTAATCACAATCCTTCTCATAGCTTTCATCTGTATTTTCTGGTTATCTTTCTTTTCCTGCTTTATGGGTGCATTTCCCTTATAATTCTGTTAAATTTCTCATTTGCTCTTTAATTTGGCAGTAAAAATGTGTTGAGCCCCATTTGCCATAAAAGTACATTCTGGGACGATTGACTCAGTTGTTAGATTTTGTGCTTTCCAGTAGGACTTTGAATCTTGCCAGAGAAGGCGGCACATCAGAAGTTTAACATTGCATCTTACTTATCTCACTCACTGCAGGTAACTTTACATGTAACCTCCTGTTTGTTGTACTTTCTCTTCCCAGCCCCTTCAGAGCATTTGTGTTTGATACAGACATAAATTGCACTGGCAATTGTAAAGCTACTGTGCTGTAGAATTGTATTTTAATTGCACATACCTGTAATTAATTGTATGGGAATTTTCACAGTACCCTCCCCAAGGAGCAATTTCATTGAAAAGTAACCGAGTTGTCTAGACTATAGCAACTCATAAAATCATCGCTAGTTTTGGGGTTTGAGCTACAAAGCAGCAATAGAAACATGGCTTGTAGATTTAAAGTACTTCCAAGCACAGGAACTGTTTTATAATCCCCATCATAGTAGTCTAACCTGGCAAACCCTTTTTTAACAGAGTGGAGAACAGAAAATATACAATAAGCTTAAAATAAAGATTATCTCTGTGTTAATTTGTGATAGGTTTTTTTTTAGCATAGAAGCGCACCCTTTCTTATTCCAAATGTGTAAAAATGAGACATTTTGTAGCGGGCACATTGTGCCTGCCTTTCACAGCTTGTGGAATAATACCTGCTTTAATGCAGAAATAGTGTGTGACAGTCAAAAGGAACTTCAGCGGTTCTGGTAACAATGACAGCATTCATGTTTGTATGTTTACACTGCAAGGGCCAGTTGGTCGAAGGATTTCTTTATTATATTCTTTTTAACTTTATAAATAATCTGCTAATTATGTTGAAAATTACTAACCAGAACACAAATGTGGTTTAGAAAGCTGGAAACTGTAGCTGGGCACATGGAACTTCTAGGGGCTTATTTAAATTGTGTGTATGGATTTGCACATATATAAACATATCTATATATAAAGAGTACACTGCAAGATTGAACAGGATTTACTTGTACCAGTGTAGTGCCTCAAGGACTGAAAAAAATCACTAGCTATATTAGTGCTGTGTATCTTCATACTGAAGGTAGTTACAGTTTTCAAAGAGGTTTTACAGTGCCTAGCAGAGAAAAAAAACATACGTATTCAGGCCAGTGCTTCAGTGTGCTGAAGATGGTGAAACTTAAGCAAATGTTTGAGTTTTCCTTGCAGTGTAGCCAGAGGACATCAGAAGCAGAAAAAGGCAAGGACTAATGTACCATTTCACACTTGACAGCTTAAAACACAGAGAGGTTTATTTCACAGGGGAAATGCTGTATTGTGAGTTGATGTTAGCCAGTACACGATCATCAAAATGATGTAAAATTACATGAAACCCAGGGTTGTTTGTAGCTCTTGTGTATTACCAAGAGAGCTGAAGGCTATGAAATATTGTTGACCCCCAGAATTACATTTTCCCTTGTCTTTTTAACATTTGTGGCCTGGCAAGTAAAAGATACCACCCTAATTCTTGCTGAAGATGAAGGCTGGTGCTTTGTCAATGCTAGCATGGGCTCCCTCTTGTAAGGTTTTGCCATATATAGTCAGACAGCATCATTCATGGCAGTTTCTCAGCACTTTTGCCTCTAATGCCAAAGGATACAAGAAGCCAAGGAGCAATGGAAAATAACAACTTGAGAAGTATTTTCATTTCAACTTCAGCCCAGTGATACATCGTCTGAAACAACTCACACCTGGTAACATACATTTTGTACACCTGATTGGACCAGTGATAGCCTCAAAGAAAGGTTTGTGACAGCATACCAGGCACACTGCAGATTTTATCAGAATCTTTGTTTTTTTAAAAAAAGGAGAGGAGACACGACTCCCCACTGAATGTGTTATGTTTGAGTGCTACAAATGTGTTTCTTTCTTAGAAATACAGAGTAGGATTAATTAAAAAACATGTTTTCTGTAGATATTGTGTATAGGCAGGATGAGAAAATCCTTGATTCTGGCTCAGTAACCAATAGGCATTTTAGTTCTTACTAGTAATACTGAGTATTGTTACTAGTGCTATCTTTCAAATTATACTGATGGAGTTTTTTAAGTATAGGTGGGTCAGGGCATTTAAAAGCAGATAGAGAGAAGCATCACATATCTCTTCATGCAAAATAAATACTCCTACCCTTAAGTGCACTGAAGTGGAGAATCTGCCATTGCCTCCCTCGTTGCTGGTCAGGGATTTGTAACCCTCCCGGGGCTCATAAACATGAAATTCCCTCAGCCCAAAGCTGCTGGAAGAGCTTTGAGCTGCCCTGGATCTCTGCAACTCCTTGGTCCTCCATGGACAGCCTGCTATTGGAACCTGTTGGCATGATTCAGCCCGTTAACACATCAGGTCTAAGGTCCAGCCCAGGAGCATCTTGGAAATCCCCGTGTGACTGAATCCCACTGAAATTAGTGGCATTTTTCACGTAGTGAGTGCTACAGGCACAATGATAGCAGTTCCTTGGATGGGAGCCTGGTCGTAGCTCGGTGCAATCTTGCTGGGTTTGTGCAGGGATGAAGGCACAGCACACGGCAGTCAGGGTGGGTAAGGACTATGCGCATTAGCAGCTTTATGGCCTGCACTGTAAGTGGCTGAATAGCTTTTGTACAGCTGTAAAGCATGTTTAACTCAATGTTATAAAGCATGTCTCAAATGTATTTTCATAGCTTCATAAACTCTAGTTCATTTATGTAGGTACTTTTTATTGTAATCCTTTATCTTAAACATGAAACTATTTCCTGATACTGTTTCTAGTTCTTCTCTTTTATGAAAAAGGGGGGGAAGAAAAGGAAAGCTGCCTTTTTTGTTACATGCATCAGGAGAGTCCTTAAGTACAGTAATAGTGCCCTGAACTTGCATTTTTGTACTTCTAACCTCAGAATGCAGGCCTAGCAACTAAAAAGCCAAAATAACATTAATTATGACTGTTCTTCGCTGTGGTTTTTGGAGTATAATTTTGGAACAGATGTCTGGAGGGAGAAGAGGGGGGAGGAAGGATGGGTTGTTTCTTAGCCCCAACTGGTTTTAATTCTTTCTTGAACATTTTGAGAATAGCTTTAAACGTTTGCCAGAGTTCAGTTAACATCCTGTGACTAAAGGTGGAAAATGTCCTACTTTGTTTTTCTTCAAACATATACCTGCTCTTGCTGCTCATGCCAAAGCCGGAGAAAGAATTGGATTCCAGCTGGCATGGCTTTTATTACCGTTACATTAATTTGCAGGTTAAGGCTCAAGTTGGGAGGGGTCTGCTGGATTGATTTATTTATTTGCTCTTTTTATTTTCATTATTTTAAAAAAGTGCCATGTAAAACACGGCCATTTAATTACAGGAAGGTTATGCTCTTTTGGGGGGAGCCTTTAACAGCTTATTCTTGTTCACATGAAATTGTAGAAAACGCATTTTAAAATATGTTTAAAGTAGAGACTGTGTTCTTGGGTTTATCGTGTTTTTCCTGTGCTGTGTATAAACAGAAGTTTGTACATTATTGAAAGCCCTTTTTTGTGGAAAACAGGATTGGGAAAAAAAGTTTATATAAGAATGCAAAATAACTTCCCGAGACTATTGGCGCAGTGTGACCATAAAACCTCAACAGCACATTGTGCAGTGACATTATAACAATTTGCTTTAGCACCTCTGCAGCACTCTCAGAAAAGTCCTGTTCTACAGAACACATGCCGTGGTATCAGTTGACTGGTTTTTTTCCAGGATCAGTTCTTTACATGCATGTTTTTGTGATTAGTTGCTGTTTCACAAGGAATTGGAAGTGGAGATTTTTTTGTTCTTATTTAGCTCATTACATGCATGTTTTATTTGTATAAATTTATACTCTCTGTAGTGTATCTGCAAGTTCCTTTTAGTGCATTTGTAATCTCTAGAGTGGGATTTTTTGTGGATTAGAGAGTTCTTTGATATACTAATATCAAGATTCAGATAGATCAAGATAGAAAATGGCACACCGTTGCTGCTAAGGCCAGATAGAGTCCAGCTGTCCCACAGCTCTGGAGGACTGTTTCTTTCTTAACCTCAGTGTTACTAGTTCTGTTTCTCTTGTAACCCAAAATGGTGAGCAGATCTTGTGTGTAAATAGTTCCAAATTTTACTGACAGTGAATAAGAATATGTCACACTAATAGTACTTTAAATAAAAACATTTATGTTTATTTTGTACCTTTATCATTTTAGCTTTACCTCCAGGATTTTAGGGTGATTTCCCATATAGGTTAGTTCATCCAAAATCATTCCATACCAAAATACACTGTATTTGGTTCTGTGTTTTACCTATAGGGTCTGCAGTGTTTGTATGCTTTCCAAAGTGGACTCAAACCTTGCAATTGAATACATTTTCAGTCACTTAAATTTCAGCATGAGCTTACACTGAGCATTTCAATGAAAACTAGGCGTGATTTAAAATGTTGACTGGACCTATGTAGTGTTATATTTAGAGCGCCAGGTATAAAACTATGTACCCATCCATGGGCTGGGTGCAGGGTTACTTGTGGGTTCATCCTGTTGAGGTACCACCCTTCAAAATAACTTGATAAAGTATCTTTTCAGACTGTCTCCAGGACTGTGGAAGTTACACTTGCCATTTCTGTGACTGTGAGATTGTGTGGAGGATGTCCAGAAACATGTACCTACATCCTTGCTTGCTTTTAAACGTTTCCCTTCCTCAGTATAGCAGGCTCTATTGGCTGAAAGCCACTCTTTAAATGACGCAAAAACCCAAGAAAAAGTATTTCTTGTCTAACTTCTCTAGTGTTAAAAAAACCTATCACTCTTTGAATCCATATTCACCTTACTACATGAGGTGCATTTTTTTAAAAGTCTCTTGGTGCTTATTTGCTCACTGAGTCTTGCTTCAGCCAGTGACAATAGAAAAATAGTGTTTCTGAGCAGTAATAGTTCCTAAACAGCTTGTTATTTAGCACTTGATACTTGATCTGGGCTAGGAGAGGACTGGAAGGGAGGGTGGTTTCTCGAGAAGACATTTTTCTGGCCAAATCCTGCTCTGACTAGTGTCATGGGGAAGAGTAGGATGCGGGCAGCAGCAACGGCTGAAGTGCAAGATGAAGGACATGCTCCTGGCATGAGTGTGTGTGTGAGCAGCCCGGCAGCGACCGCCACAGACCACACAGCCTGCAGGACCCGCTGCTCCACTCAGTGCAAGGCCAAGTCAGTAATGAGTTGTAATTGCTATTTTGATGGCTCTTTTGTGATCGAGCAGAGGGATGGAGGTCTCTGCCAGCCTTGGCAAGTGCCCATTTGACAAACCATAACCATCTCAAGCAGCTCCCTCGAGTGACAGCAGAGCTGCCAAGCATGCAGTTGGCTTTGAGAACAATTTTGCCTCTCCTCTCCCAGGAATGAGGCTCAGAGATATTTACTGGGTTAAGAGGAAACTTTATACTGCATGTGCTTAAGCCTGTTGGCTGAAGAACCGTGTTGCACCTAGTGCTCGCTTTATGGAGGAGCTTAATCTAAACTCTGGAATTGCACTTGCAGTCTAAAATGCCAGCATCTGTAGCACTACACAGTACTCTGTTTAAGCTACCCTCAGTTTTCTTTAGTTCTGTAACATATGTGTTTACATCATCTCTCTGGACATGAAAGATAAAAGGTTTTTTGCAAATACAAGAAGTTACTCTGAATGGACCTTCCACAATGTCTGAAATCCACTTTCTCTCCTCTTGAGCTGTCTTTTCCCCCAGTACCCAAAACAAGCAAGCAAGCAAAGGAAAAACCCTGGCTTAGTCTGTTTGGTTGATCAAGCATGTGAAATTTCTTGCCTGAGTTTGCCGAACCAGTGCATTCTGCCACCTGCACCAGCTCACAGCTCTGACTCCTGCTATAGCTCCTAGACTGAAGACTTGCGTATCAGCCATGATGCATGGTATTTAACTGTTTTGTATTTTATTGCCTCTAGCATTTATTTCCTGTGCTTTATTATAAAGGAAGAACATTTCACTTTGAATGACTTGATATGTCTTTAGATAAGCAATGAGTATCAGCTGTGTGAACATTCCCCCTGATAGTGAGCATGGAGGAGGCTGTGTGCAGAGAAGCTGTCACAGTACATGGGAACACAGACTTCTTAACAAAAGTGCTCTCACGAAACTGCTTCTATGAAATACAAACTGCAAGTCCCACATGGGACAAAGTGTGAAGTTGAATTTATGAGAGAGATCATTGGCATTACCATGAACTTTCAGTGACATTAGCAATGTTGGTTCCCACTGCAGTAAGCTATTTACTTATGGTTATTCATTGTATACTTAATACATGCTTTCTGGTCACAAAAATAATTGGCAAGGACATTTTGGGTTTGTTTTTCTTCATGGGAGGAGAAAGGAAGAACTTGTTCTTGATCAGAGGTAAAGATAGATCGAATTCATTGCAATGGCACACACAGATTGTGCTGGTTTTAATCAGCTTGGTCTTTTTTTATATTTCAGGACATAACTACAAGTGATATGCACCTGCTAGTTGAGGGGAAAAAAATCCTTTGTGTAAATCTCATGGTGGAATGAATTCACTCACGCAAAAGACAGAATTTATCTTGGCTTCAGTGGTGTGAATAGCAAATAATCCCCAGAAACATAAAAGATAAGGCTCCAGATTTTCAGCAGTGTAGCTGGGATGTTGTCAATGCCAGACTGTCAGATGATTAACTCTTTGTGAGATGTTTCTGATTTATTTACTGACTTCACCTACTGGAAAAAAGAAAATTTAGTAGATGAGCGTTCAAGAGAAGAGATCTTTGCTGTAGGTTTAAGTGATATTCTTGCTGATTTTGATAGGAAAACTGACATGAAGAAGAGATAGAGCAAGTCTTTATGGTGCAACTTTGCTTTTCATTACACTACAAAGACTTTTTAGCCTTACTACATGGGCAGTAATCATAATCCCTTTTCATGCATGTATTTACTTTTGACAGATACACTGCTGTGATGCAGACAGCTTTCTCACTTGTGATGGGTTGTGTTTAAATGCTGCATAAAAATTGAGAGAGAATGACTTGATGGAAAACTCTGTGACCATGTGTGTTTCATAACTAGTAATTGCCTGTAATACTGTGGCATACTCTGTGAGATTTGCCTACTGGTGTCCCCCTCAAGTCCCTGCTCCATCAGTGGAGTCCATCTCCTTTTTGAGAAGCAGTAGTGTTATTTCAGCATGTAAAATTCCAGGAGAACAAAACCAAAAAACTATCATTCTTTCCTTGCCTCTGTTTTGATTTGTTTAATGTTTTATGCTGCTGGGGGCAGCACAGATGAAGTGAGCTTTTTGGCAAGGCCGCTGGAGTGAAGAGAGGGGAAATGGTTTTGTGGGCCAGGACTGAGAGAATATTGTATGCAAGGGTGGGAGCAATGTTAGGAAGATGTTACTGAGTCATTTGGACCATAAAGCAGTGGGTTTAGGTTAGGCTGAGGTAGAACTATGTAGGCTCTCTGAATGAAAGCCAGATGATGAAATTGGATATGGTACAAAGCAATGAGCCTCAGAAAGACCATTGGCAGAGGAGAGAGGTGGAAAACACAGTTTTCTTGCTATTACAGAAGTAGTATTCAGTTACAATAATAATATTGTGTATTTGTACACTGTCTTGCTGAAAGCATGGGCTTCTCTGTGAGCCTTTCCCCTCCAAGTGTTTAGATGCTTCATCATAGAGAAATGTATGTTGTAGAGTTTTGGGGGAGGGTTTTGCTGTTTGGACTTCTGATTCCTAATTCTGATATTTTTTCTTGAGTACTGATGGGGGGAATGATCAGTGAGCCTTCCAAGCATTGCGTGAAATGGTAAAGCCATTAGCACGTGTGCTACAGGGACTGGCTCCACTCTGTCCCCCAGAAGGGCAGCGTGCCCCAGCAGAGCATCCTGTTTTCCATGTGCATGGCAACGTCCAGGCGGTGATCAGTGAGCTAGCTCCCTTGGAGTTCTGTTCAGAGTTGTTACAAATACTTCTCCAAGTCACGCAGTTGTTACACCATGGAACAGGCTGTAGGTTAGATGCAAAGGTGCTTAATTTTTATTTTTCCTTTTAAAAAGTAAATATTTACAGTTATTATTGTGAAACACCAACCAAGGTTAAATGAAGCAGAACAAGCAAGCTACATCTTGATCAAAATGCACTGCTGTGCACTTCCCCTTCGGTGCGCTGCTGGTGCCCTGGCAAGCTGCCTGAAGGAGCCCACAGCAGCCGGTGCCTCAGGTTGCAGTTTGTACACCTGATGCGTACTGAGGGCCAGGGGCTCCTGCTCAGCGTGGGAAACGCGCCACAGAGCCACCATCCTCAGCCTCAAAGTACTTAATTAAAATACCTCATCCAGGGGCTGTTTATTATGGCAGCGCCAACCTGTGTGTTGTGCTTTTTGCTTCCCCCGCCTCTGATGTGTTGCATGCAATCAGTGAGGCACCACATGGGTTGCTGCTCTTAGACACTGACAACTGAGGAAATTAAATTCTGAAGCGGAATCAATTAAAAGCCTGACTAAATCAGTGTTGTTTTTCTATGACAACTGAAACAACATAGTTATTGAAAGGGTAGATATTAATTGCTAATTTTTTTTTCAAGACATTGGGGTTTTGTACATGTTGTTTATACCAGCACCCCCTTAAATACATTTGGGTTGTTTGGTTTTTTTAAGATTTTTTTTAAGAGAGTACAAGCAATTGAGTTCAGTAGGAAAGATAAACTGCTGTCAGATAAGAACAATGATAAACTGCAATTCCAGCTTTGTATAAAGTGATATGCCTTTCAGGTACTTGGCACCATTAGTATGACCATTTTATGTAAGAAATACATCTTTATATGCTTATTCATGCTTGAAAAAGCTCATCATATGTGAAATCTGTAGTGACAAGCCTGGATTCAGAAACTTAAGACAATGGAGCATTTGCTTCTACTGTTCTGACAACTCTTTTGACTACACTAGACAAAATCTTGCATTTTTGTGCAGGTAAGCTAATTAAAATAAAACCATAAGGCTTGTCTGACCTCACAGATGCTTACACATGTGGTTTGGTCTCTGCTATCTCTCTCCTTCAGTGAGTCTACCTGCAAGTAAAGTACAGGAAAAAGTTGTTACAGAATTGGGTCTTATTATACAAAGTTATTAGAAAAATTCAAAGGATGTACAGGAAAATGTATGGAAATGTATCACTGCAATGTTTGTTTCTTCCCTGCACTGTACTGTATATCTTTTATATACTGTATTGCATATTACATTTTATAGAGCTCTGATTGTTGTTTTATAAAAGCATGCTCCTTGTTATCACTAAAAGTAGTGATATCTTTAGTAGATGTCATACAGTCTCACATGATGTTTTCTTTAGGTGGACAAAATCCTGTAAGGGAGGAAATCACCCCCTCTGAAGGGGACTTACAAGGGGGTGATTATACTGGCAGAAATTGTTGGTATCGGTGTTTAGAACTGATGTATATTTTCTCATCCTATGAGTGCATGTGTGTATTTACAATAGGGTTTTCTGTTGCGTTTGCTTAAAAAAAACTACTGAGCTGAAAAGTTTGAAAGGAACAGCTTGAGGATTTTTTTCCATCAAGATACAATCAAGGGCAGGAAATCGTAGATGCAGAGTTACGGCTTTGCCTCCATTTTTTTATTAGTTAATTAAACTATAACAAGTCTTAACTTCATTTTAGGTTAACTGTTTTCCTAGAGTTCAGGAATCTTTTAAGAGGTCAATAATGCTTTCTTTGGCTTTCACTCATTGGGTGCGGGATGAGGAGGCACAGTCAACAAGGCAGAGTTCTGCAGATGTGCTGCAGAGCGTGTGTGCGTGCGCACATGTCAACAGTTGTTGATGGTGGGAAACCATCCATCTTTCCTCATCTGTGCACCACCCTGTACGGATGGAAACCACAGGAAAGGAACATGAATGGCCTGACATCTGTAAGCGAACTTACAGTATCTGATTAACGCTCAGGAGCCCTGAGTACTTGCAGCTACCAGTTGACATGCGTTTCTACTCAGTGATGGAGAGGTACGGAGTCTGAGTGAGAGTACCAGGGGAGGGGAAATCCAAAGGGAAAAATTTGAGAGACCATAGGTATGTATTTAGCTTCACCAGAAGGGAAAAAAAAAAAAAACACCAAAGACCCCTCTGTACATTGCAGCATGGGTTTTCTCTGTGAGGTCAAGATGCTGCTTTTTTAAAGTGCCGCGAGGCATCTGGCTGCATTTTCTTCTTGGCACATAAAGCTGCCTGGAGGCATGCATTTAAAGGGCATATGAGGAAAGCAAATAGAGCCATGCAAGTGTCACATAACTGTCTTTAACAACAGGAGCTGTTCCAGCGCTCAGAGCCAAATCGGCTTTCAGCAGAAAGGATGAAATTTAGCAGAGCTGGGAAAGGGAAGGGGAGGGGAAACACAGCACCACCTCCTGCTGACACCACAGAAGTTTCTTTCAGCTTTCCCTCTCCCTCCCTCTGTGCATATATTTTCTTTTTAATCAGCTGGGGCTCTTCCCTCCCTGGCTTCTTTTTTAGATTATTATTTATTTAAAACGGTATTTTTATAGTTGGAATTCTGCTTTCCTAATTTCTCTCGTTTCACATTTAACTTCTTCAGAGGATTTCATTGATAGTTATTGCAATTAAAAATAATAAATAAACTCAGCACCAGCTGCTCAAACGGCTGTCGTAGTATATCTGGAACATAATGCGGTCTGTTCAGGGCAGCCACACAATGCAATTTATCCCCACACCTGAGGGAATGAATTTCACAACTATAATTGCTACAATATAATTCTTATTAATGTTGTGCTATAATTCCTATTAATTCCAAAGGGCTAGTAAATGCATTAGGACTTGTCAACATATTATTTTACACTGTTTATGATCTGTAGAATTACGCTCTTCAGTGTTGTATTGCATAAAGAAAAGCGTTAAAATTAGCTTTAATTGCAGGGGGTGAAACCACATATTCTGTTCAGGCACTGGGAAAGACAGAAGGATCCTGGTATTCAAGGAGGAATGAAACTGCATTTTAAAATCAGTTTTTTGAACTTTCTGTGCCACGCAGTTAACAGTTTATGAAGATATATTAATAATGCCTGTCCTGGTTATTAGAAAAAGAACCACTGGTGTCTTTATGAAGGAATAAATAGCTATAAGAAAGATAGGTTTATAAAATTAAAAATAACTGTCTTCCAGCAAAGGCAAAAGTGGGGAAATTACAAGTCATTGTAACTGATGTAATAAATGCAGAATGGGTTATCTTGCTGTGCTCTTATTTATTTTTGTTTTATCTCACGTCCCTGCTTTTCTAGGTAGTGAATATGATGAAGAGGAAGTAGATTATGAAGAATCAGACAGTGATGAGTCCTGGACTACAGAAAGTGCTATCAGCTCTGAAGCTATTCTTAGTTCAATGTGCATGAATGGAGGGGATGAGAAACCTTTTGCCTGTCCTGTTCCTGGATGTAAAAAAAGATACAAGGTAAGCAGTAGTGCAGACCTACCTTATTTCCTGCTGGTGTAGTGAGGAGAGGGGGAAAAAGCCTCTAAAATCAGTTTGTACCTTTCATGTTTGATAGACTTTTCACATTTATGTATGTGGTATTTTAGCAGAGTACTTACTTTATTTACTGGTTTCCTCTCAAACACAGCCAAGATACCAGTTTTACAAAGGATGTGTAGCCTTCTGTATCCCTGTATATAATGTCAAGAGACATTATATATAGTGACTGTCTTTTAACGTTTTAACTAGCTTTCTGTTAATTAGACAAATTAACTACAGAATGCAGGAGGTACTACCAGTGAAATAATCTCTGGGGTGCCTTTCACAAACACTGAATAGAGAGCTTCTGCCCATCAGTGCCAGAATTAATTCCTTCTGCTTAACTGCTAGAGATGCTGCCTCTCCTTTAGTGAGGCTGTGCCCAGGGTACTTTTCCTGGACAAGGTGATGTGCAGAAGGTGGTGGTTTATGTTTTGCAAGTCAGCGGTCATCTTGGAAAGACAGAGCCTCAGAGAAATTCCCTCATTATTGTGTCCTGGGTCCGAGCCCTATGTCTGCACAGCTGTCAGTGTGTCTAGCCTCACGTGCAGGGCTTGCATCCATCCCTCCCTCTGCGTGACATACTGGGAAATGGTTCTCCTCCCCCTTTTTTCAGTTGCTTTCCGACATGAGAAATTTTTGTCTGTTTGTGGGAGTGAAACATCTTTAACTTTGAATCTTGAGCTGGCCAGAACAGAACATGTTGAGCTGTTGTGAGGACAGTAGTATTGCTTCACATGAACCAGTGCAGAGACAGATGAAACTGTTGAACAACTTGGACTTCAGTATGGTATACTGTAGCTATTGACATTTGCGAACAGAAATAATGTGTTGGCACAGTTCTCCTAAATCACTTTCTGAAGTTTTTGCAGGAACTACTGGAAAGCTCAACCACTGACCTATACCCTAGAAAAATCAGTGGGGGTTGGGTTGGTTTTATATTAGTTTTACTTTATGGCTTCTCCTTTAAATAACTGGCAAGTAGGGACTTAAAAGAGAACAGAAATATGAAAGAGAAATAGAGGAAGACCAATAACATTTGAGATAAAACAGTTGTGACAAGAATGAATAAACCATGCATGAAACTGTGTAGAGGATAAAAACATGCTTCACTGACACTGCAGCTGTTCTGGACTGTGGCAGCTCCTGTACAGCAAATCAAGACTCAGATTCCTACACAGATCAGTTAATACTGACCATACCTTCTTAAAATACGAGCAACAAAGCAATGTGCTTCCTTATTCCTTAGTAACATACAAGTCTTTTTTTGCAGAGATTAGCCTGTACTCTGTCATGGTTATTCCTCTCTTTGGTTACAGGAAAAAAAGAACACCATCTCCAGGGGCAGGGCAGAGGAAAAGATGTTTTCAGACAATTTGCAAGTATTACTTTGCAGATGTACGCATTATTCAAGATTAATACTCTTCTTGTGCGTGGTAGAAGCTGTGCCAGATGAAGGGTATAATATAAAAGCTAAATCCCTAGCTCAGGAAGCAAACAAGCCGTGGTGATTGTTAGAAGTCACAGTGCCCACAGGGCATCTATGCATTGCAGAAAACATTCACTTAATAGCAAAGGCTAGAAGGAGAACCCTGTAATTTGCTATATCCTGTCTGTTCTCTGTTTGACTGCCAGCCCTCTGTCTTTTTATTGCTCAAATAAGCAAGCTGTTTCTGCCTGCTTCTGCTATCTCACTGCCTTCATCTCAAATGTATGAGGACTGTCTAAGGGATATCTTGTACACCATTAATGTTAGCACAGTTGGACAGGGGACAAATTAATGACCTATAGAGAGGCTGACAGAGAGCAGCAGCAAATAAAAAAGTATGACGTTTTCTTAAGAGACTCACCTCTGTTTAGTCCTGATAGGAAAGCACATTTCCTTAAACTCTGCCTCACCTCATTTCTCTTTTCCGTGGTCTTCGTTTCCTCCCTTTTTTCTTTTCAGCCTAATTTTTTCTTTTTACATTTTTATCTTTGTTTCCTTCCTTTTAGCTTTCTGTCAGCTGTGTTTCTGGTTTCCTCTTCATCTTCCTTCTGCTTAACCCCCTCCTCTGATGAATTATTTGCAGAGTCCAGGCAGGGAGTCCTGTGATCAAAGCATCGGGATTTTGTGGTGGGTACTGGATAATCACAGTCAGGGCTGTAAAACAATTATTGTGCTCCAAACAGGAACACGGACATGTACATACAGTAATTGCCAGGCTCACTTTACGGCTGAGAAAGGATGCATTCCTTCAGGGAGTGATGAGGAAAGGATGATATACACAGTTTTCTTTTGTCTGGCCTTAGGTGACGTACATTTGAGTAGCAGAAGTGTTATTTTTAGGTACGTTATTTGTATTACAGTAGTGCTTAAAGGACCCAGTAGGGATGGGGCTCCTTTTTGCAAACAATGTACAAGGATAAAAGATGGCCTCTGCACTGAAAAGTCATTATGGAAAGGTAAATAAGACCAGAATGAGAAAAACAAATACGCCCAAGGAATGGGCTGGGGCAGACAATGGAAACTGTAACAAGAACATGTTTATACACAAGCCCGGATGAGTATCAGAAGACCCTGCTGGCCTCCTGCCCAGCTGCTATCTCTTGATGCTTTCCCATAGGCAGTGCAGTAGAAGTGAGTCATAAAACATCTAGGTCTTCAGGAACTTTATTTTTTGAAGAAATAAATTTGCTCGCTTATACTTCATATTGTTACTCTGTGTAGCATGGCTTAGGTTTTCTTGAGGAGCTGAAGGTTCTGGAGAAAAAAAAAAAACAACTTTTTTTTAGTGATATGTAAATGTGTTTGTAGGATAGTCAGAAACAGTGAAGTGGATCAGGAGCATACTGACTTCTGGAAGCTTAAAACAAACCTCTGAACTAATTTCTGAAGCTTGCTTTCTTCTTCTCCATTTACAGTTACTGACCTAGAGAACAAATTACAAGTATTTTATAGTTGCCATTTATGGATATTTTCTTCATATGATTTGTATTTGATGCCTTAATTTTGATTTTTAAAAAATCATCTGCATGAATCAATGGAACCCAGAGATGTTGGCCTTGTTTTCATGGAGTTCACACTCACCAGATTCTGGATTTACATCTGCCCTATCCAGAGTGTGTGGGTAATGAGCAGTTACCCTGCTTTGCAAAATGCCACCTGTAGGAGCTAAAGCATGCATTTATCAACATGACAGTTAGTTTTCCTTTTATTCAATGCCACCTATGTGTGCCAGTTATTTGGTCTGTAGCTCTGGAGAAGAACCATTCAAAGTGTGTATGTGATATAGGTAAACTTATTCCAAACAGCAAATGAAGTTTGATACAAAATGGATAGATACAAAAAACCACAAATTTGTCACAACTTTTCTAGTTTGCACAAATAAATAAAAGAGCAATAGATTTCTGTGCATCCAAGATGTAGCTTATATGCATGACCACTTTTTGGCTATGGCAAGAGGAGAAATGGCACCTTCCAAGAATGCAGAGGCATTGAGGCATTGGGCTTGTCTTTCTGGCAGGCAGCAGGATGAGGGTTCTAGGCCTCTCAGGTGGGGCAAAGCCCAGGAAGGCTGATCTAAGAACAGTGAGATGCAGCAGAGCTAAGGGAGGGAGAACACTGATGTGAGAGGGAAAATAAAGGAATTTGATTGAAAGAAGGGAGCAAGCCAGAGCTTGCAAGTTGAGCAAAGAGGAACCAGACCCACAAAGAAAATTTCAGGAGGAAGAGCCAGGAGATACAAAAATACACATGAGTGTGCAAGTCTGAAACAAGAAATCCTCCCAAACCATCCTTGGTGTCTTTTCCTTTTTGAAGGGAGTGGCAAGCTCTCTGCAGTGTAGTGGCTTCATGACTACTGCAGTGCAAGTGGCCCTGCCCAGCAACTGCTCTTGTGTCCATGAAACCAGGTAGTGCCAGTCTAAACTTCTCTATCTGGTCCTGATCTGGTCCCAGGTTAATAATTGTTTTCTCCTGTTTAAGATTTTAGAGTGCCCTTCTACACTACCATCTTCTTCCTCAATCATTTGTGAGAGTAAGGAATGAGCAACCTAAGTAACCAGAGCAATAAAAGTGATGTATGAATTTGGCAGTGGGTTTTGCCATACCTCAGTAATGTCAGCCCACACATACAACAAAGTGTTTACATTACAGCAGTGGAAAAAGTGCTGAAGAGTTGACTGTAATTCTAACAACAGTTTTCTTTTAGCCGGGAGTGCAGATCCAGTTTCATGTCATACTAGCTCCTCAAACCTTCCATGGTCCAATTCATTCCATGTAGGTTTCTGGTTTAGCATTTGCTTAAATTTTTCTGCCTGAAAGTACTTTTCCACCTTCACCAAAGCACATGGTGTACTTGAGGCTGAGCAGGTCATTGAAAAAGCTGGATCAGGAGAAAGAGTGCCCTTGGCATGGAACAGTGAGGATATCTGTGATTGCAGGTTTAGAGCATCTGATTTAAATTGATACTGGTTTGAAAGTATCTTAAATTGATTTCTGACAAAAAATAAAGTCTAGACAGGTTTCTGTAGTTTCCAATGCATATTATATAGGGTTTGGGGATAGTTTTGCTTTTCAAATTCTACTGCATTAGCAAAAGTTTAGCAGGTCACTTCAGGATTTTCTCTCCTTTGAAGGCACAGGCCCTCCTTAACAGTACTTAGATGTTGACAGATGTCTTATGACAGCCCTCATGCCACCCACTGGCATTCTGGCTCCCTCACCCCAGCAGTCCTGGGGGTGCTGAAGGTTGTAACTATGTGCAAAGCCATCTCAAAGGTGCCTCAGGATCTCAAGTTACTTGCAGAGAACTCGAGTGCTCTTGAGGATGGTTTGTAGCTTTGATTTGCTCTTGTCTGTCTTGGTGGTACAGCATTTGACCTTCTTTGAGTGCTCTTCACCCAGAAGTAACCTGCACTAAAGGCTTGTATTTGTGTCTGCTTTGTATTGGAGACTGAAGACTCTCATCTCCCGGATCTCAGATGACAGCTGTGTGAGAGTATTTTTAAGGGTGTAAAGGACAGTTTGAGAACTTTAACAAAGCAAGTGCACTGAATTGTGCCTGGATTCTCTAGAGAAGAGAAACATGTGGGCAGATCAGTCACTTGCAGTCTTGCACTATGCCCTTTTTCCAGGGTGGATGTTGTATGCTAAGTTTTTCTTCTTAAAGGATTTCAACAAATGAACCTCTCCAGACACCCAGGCTGCCCTAAAATGCCATTTCAACAGTACAGACTACACTGGGCATGGTGAGTTGTGGCAAGAACAGTACCACGCTCAACATCATGAGTGAAAGCAAGGAACTGGTTTTGCTTAAAGATTAAAACACATCACTGCTGGGGCGAGGTTAACGTGCAGTAACTAAGGACCAGCATTTTACACAGTAAGATGAGAACATTGCAGCTGTCTGGGAGACGGGTGGTTTCTCTTGCCATTACAGTCCTCCCTGCTTGCCCAGTGGGAGCTGCAAGTGCCTTACACTGCTTTTGCTCACCGTTGCGAGCTGTGGTTAGAACAGGGCTGTGGAGAGGGGCACACAGGGGGACTTCCTCTAAGGAGTGGGACAGAATAGTTGAGGTTCTGACTTGGAATTAATTGGTTTAGGAAGTAGGGGAGGAGAAGGGGACACATTGGCAGGAGGGTGGTATTGAAGGTGTCAGACTTGTGCCTTGTTGGGGTTTGCTTTCTGATGTATCCAGAGTCTTGGGAGTTGTGGCTCTGTTCTGTTTACTGAGGGCTTTTTCTCTTTCCTTTGTTTTTCAAACCAGATTGTCTAATGTGTGTAATTGCTGTAAACTCCAACCTGGAGTTTGCGCTTACTGTAAGATGCGCATTGACAAAACCAAACTTGTTGCTTAAAGAGCCAAAGCAGGAGACTTATTATGTGTAATACGAGGCAGTGGTTCAGCAAAGACAAACTCCCTAAAACTTAACTCAGTGGGTTAATTCGTACCCAGGCTGTTAATTAATTTTAGCTCTTTCCTTTTTTTTAATAGTTTAAAAGAACCCTGAGATACATAGCTAAAAACTTTGAAGGGAACACAATAGGGCCTCAGAACTGTATCTTTTTGTCACAAATGGTCTTGGCATCTTTGGTTTCTTCCTAGGAGAAGCTGTAACGAGAGGCATTTTGCTTTATTTCTCTAAAACTCCAACCTTTTAGTGGAAGCAGTGAGAGACCACAGGAAGACAACTCCTACATCAGGCAGTATCACGACAGCTATTGAGAGCACAACAGCTTCCCCAGTTTTGGCCAGAAATAGGTGTAAAGGAGGACAGGGCTGTGATTTTGGTTTATGTGTTAGCAAGATGTTTCATTACTGTAGCAGAGGTGCTGCCTGTTTGATGACCTTGCCAGTGTACCAGTGTGTTGCGGTGCCATCTCTTGCTCTTTGTCCTCAAACCAGTGGAGATCAGTTCTGAAGTTGTGGCTGTAGAATATTCCCAAACAATAGCTGTTTTGCAGATGGCTTTTCTGGATTGTTTTGAGTGCCCTGTGTAACTCTTTGGGCTGAGTGTTCCCTGCAGTTAATTCTTTGGAGACAATGTGCAAACTATCAGAATTTGCTGGTGCCTAAAGACATATCTCAAAACAATGACACAGAACGGAACAAACACACCATGGGGGGAGCTGCAGCTTTTTGAAGAAGTGTGACTTGAGTCTTCATGCCAATTCTTTGTTTGCTTGTAAATGAACCTCTGAATAAAATTTGTCAGTGCTATAGGGAAAAAATGTCAGGAAGGCAAAAAAACATCCATATACGAGGCCATTAAACAGTGGTTTTTTGGAAAATACATTATGAGATGATGATCAGAGGGCTGAAGCACCTCTGCTACGGAGACAGGCTGAGAGTTGGGCTTTTCAGCCTGGAGAAGAAAAGGCTTTGGGGAGACCTCAGCGGTTCCAGTATTTAAAGGTGGCCTATAAGAAATCTGGAGAGGGGATTTTTACAAGGGCATGTAGGGACAGGACATGGGGGAATGGCTTTAAACTGGCAGAGGGGAGATTTAGGTTAGATATAAGGAAGAAATTCTTCACTGTAAAGGTGGCACAGGGTGCTCAGAGAAGCTGTGGCTGTCCCATCCCTGGCAGTGTTCAAGGCCAGGTTGGACAGAGCCTTGAGCAACCTGATCTAGTGGAAGGTGTACCTGCCTGTGGTAGGGGGTTGGAATTATATGGTCTTTAAGGTCCTTTCCAACCCAAACCATTCTGTGATGATTCAGTGAAATAGAAGTCAGAATTAGGCAGGCAAGTTCAGTACATTAGAACCACATAAATTGTTTTCCTTCCTGTCCCATCTCGTATCTATCTTGAAAGCACAACACGTGCACAACACCCCGCAGGAGTTCCAAGTCGTTTGTGTGATGCTGCCTGTGCCATTAACAAGTTCTTGCTTTTTAATCGGAAGCTCAGCTGTTCCCTGCCCACATGACCACTAACGTTTTCCTTTCTCGCTCACAGAATGTGAATGGTATAAAGTACCATGCCAAGAATGGCCACAGAACGCAAATCCGCGTACGTAAACCATTCAAATGTCGCTGCGGAAAGAGTTACAAGACAGCTCAGGGCCTGCGGCACCACACAATCAATTTCCATCCCCCCGTGTCTGCTGAGATTATCAGGAAGATGCAGCAATAACATGCTGGTCACAAACGTGCCAAGAAATCCTCACCAGCAGTTGCTGATTTTGAGAACAGCCACCTTTTTCAGGGGAAGCATTCAGCAACCCTTTCAAAAACAAAAATTAAATGCATGCTTTAAAATTTTCTGTAATTTTGGAATGATGTATCTTTGTAGAGTTAATGATTTTGTACATTTGCACATGTAATCATCATACCCATGTTCATTACTTTGAGATAAGGTGCTATCAAAGCTAGAGGTTCTCCAGAACACTTTTCTCCAAAACAAAACCCAGAGGAAGGGGGGTGGGTTGCCTATTGAGTTGTCCTGAGGCGGGAATCGGTGCAAGAGGAGGTGAGGGGAGCTTGGCATTGGCACCCGTTGGAGATGATTGTACCGTGACAGAGACTTCCAATGCGTGCAAAACCAAACTGACACCACCCGCATCAGACTAGCGCTAACATGCCTTACGTAACGGAGCTAGCGTGGAGTAGCAAGTCTTTTAGGTAACGGGAATATAAATAAGAAAGAATGTTTAACATAATATGCTAAAAATATTTTCATACTTAAATAACATACATACGAAGGTGTGCTTGCTGTATTTTATATTATCTTGCAAATCTCTTTTCTTTTCTCCCTCTATGAAGTGCGGACACCCTTTGCCATTCCAACTAGTAAACAATCACTTTAGCATTAGAAATTGCTCCTTTTCTTTTGGACAAGATTCATCTTACGTTCACGCCCATCCAACTTTTGAGGACCAATATCCCAGTCCAACAAAATACCCATGAACTATCTATTAGAAAGACACTTGGAAATACTTAAGTGCAAATTTATGTGTGTGTGAGAAACAATTATCTTCATCCCAGATGAAGTTTTAAAGCACTTTGTAGTTCTCTATTGCCAACAGATTTAATGTTTTATGTGTTGCCAATTCTTGCAACTACTGTACGAGCATGTGCCTGTGGTTGCAAATAAAAATTACAAAGCCTATGCCTGGTTTAAGGAGGTCCATTACTTGTGCAAGGGAGTTCCTAAAGCCGCTCCCTCATGCTCATTGTATTTGAGATTTTGTGTGGGTTTTTTTTGCTTCTCATCATAGGTTGCTGCATTCCCGTTGGAAGTGTCTGTTTAGCTTTACTGTTATTTTGCTGAACTATGACATATGAGCCTTACTGAAAGATTAAGTGCTTCTTGCAGCAGGTGGTCAGAGACTGACTTAAAACAAAAGTGAGCACTTCGTGTCTGGACCACGCCTGAGCACATGCTGCTCACCAGCCTGCCCCTAGCATTCCACTCTCACACACATGGTTCCTGCCATGGAGCTGCCCCAGAGCTGAGGTGGGCATCCCCCAGCACGGAACAGGACCAGCTCACGGCATTAACCACAGGGATTGCCTTTGCTCAGTTCCTGTTAAGTGCAAACGCAAGCTCAAATGAAGGAGGAATGAGCTTTCCCCTCCCTTTTTCCCCAAAGTTAAATGAAAACTCTGTCAGGATGATAATTACCTGTTCTCCTGCAGAGTGGAAGTCTCATTAAAACACTTTGGCATCAGCCTAATGCCCAAGCATGTGGAACACTCTAATTGAAACAGACCATCACTTTGTCAAACCCCGGAGAGGTGACTGTGGTTGCATCGTGCAGGGCTGTGAGACACGTTCAAGGGGTGATCCAGACATGTGAGGCCCTGGGCAGCTGCTTCTACCTTCTGCAGCTCTGGCCAACAGCTCAGCCTCAGCTCTGCTCCTGGCGCAAGAAACCACAGGCTGGGTAAGTTCCTCCAACAGCTGAACAGTCGTAAAATGTCCTTGTTGCATGTAAATTCCTTTCGACTATAAAACGAAATTCCAGTTTCTATTTACCTACTCATTGTGACAGTATTATTAAACAGGTAAAGATGGGACTATTTTGTTATACTGTGTATAGTGAATGTATTGTACCGTGTCTGTGAAAAGTGTGCTTTAAATTATATTTTCATATGTTTTGTTGGGGACAAAGTACTTTAAGTTTGAAAGTGACAGAGGTTTGTTTTAGAACTGAAGGCAACTTAAAGAATTCCTGTCAGGAAAGCTGCTTATAAATGTAAATCAAATCACATTTAAAATAAACTGCCTCTGACCTAAGAAGCCTGCTCTGCACTCATTCTTAACATTATTAAAGAGTTCTTGGGCTGTGCATAGTCTTTGTGTATTTTGCTTTGGTAGCATTAAACACCACCAGGGCCCTGGTTACCTGAGATTGTGTAGGGATGGCACAGGTCACCTCCTAAGGGTAGAATACAGGCTGCTTTTCTCCTGGAGGTTCATCAGCAATGAAGCAGCTGTCACTGTGAAAGGAGGATCATTAACATTGTAGTTGGGGGAGGCTGGGCCAGAGGCTTTTGGCTTCTGCCATGTACCTGCAGCCTCCCTGGGTAAGTTAGTACAAGCAAACACATCAGGGCAGCTGTTTCATGGGGAAGCTTTTGAAGTAGCACCCTGTACACACACACGCATCTCGTAAGAGAAGGCCCCACTTTGGCACAGCCCACTGAGGGACCCCAACCCGAGATTTCCTGAAGTCTTTAATACGATGATTAACAGTAGTTTGGGTTTAGAGCCTGTTCTAAGGGCTTCCATATACTGCCGAGTTACAGAGAAAAAAAAAGTCTCTCAAGCCCTCCACACCTTACCTCAGACCGTCTCTCGACATGAAGTTCACAGCTACAAACCCCTAAGGTTTACAGTGGGACAGAAGGAGTGACGCAGTAGTTGTTGCCCGAGACACTGCGATTTATCCTTATCAGGCAGTTTTCAATAGCCCCTGCATCAAGCCAGGATAGCGCATGTGTTCACAGGAGCACTGGAGGCAACAGATCCTACGCACAGCCTCCAACCCCGAGTCTCTCAAACAAAGAATATAAATAGACATGAGCAACAGTTTCTTTGCCATGCAAAGCTCAAACATCATTTACTACAGGTCAAGGTAAAGGCCAAACTCCTATTTTAGTTCAAAACAAGCAGTGGGAAAAAGAAGGGACCGCCACCTCCATGAATTAATTTTGCTTTTAATGTAACAAGACTACTGTACAACAAGTGGAAAGCAAATTTACTTAATACAGTTAAAGTAAATTTAAAATGTTGAGATATACACACATGGGTTTACTTCCTGCAAAGAAATACATGAAGTTAAAACGCAGGAGGGTTTAAAAGTCCTAAGCCAAAAGGAACACAAGTCACTGGTGAAAACAGAACGATATTTCCTACTGACAGCAGTTGCACTGTAACAGCGATGACTTTTATTAAACAATTACTTGTAGGCATTTAAGCACAGCTGTTTCTTCCAACTCAGAGATACCACCCTAAGGTACAAATTAATTGAACGCTGTCCCTTAGGGCAAACATTCTATATGTAAGCCTGAAGTATTTGCTATTCCTTTTGCTGCAAGCATGTCGCCTCACAGTACATGCACCTATGCTTCAGAAACATACTAGAAAACTGTATTTTGGTAGAGTAAGTCATGGAACTTTCTGATTTAATTGTTACTCAAAATAAAACTACATGGGTTTGGTAGGAGAAACACCTGTTAATTCCATTTTTAATCGTGCTTCAGTCACCATGGTCAAGAGAAACCACGGATGGTTTGGTGACTTCATTTTAAGGAGCTGAAGAGCATCATGAAGCCAGTCTCGTCTTCTCTGAGGCTAAACCATTCCCATGTCCTTGCAAACTTTGCTAAACAGGGGAATAAATAAGCTACAGCCACAACATGGGGGGAGGGGGGTTGTGGAGTTTTTAGTATCATCTTAGGTAGAGAGAGGAGATACCCAACGGCGGCTCACAGCCCCCATCTATCCCGGCTCCCCTTAGAGTGTATCTGCTTTGACTCAGAAGTTTGCCCTGTTACATAAAAGCTGCACTGGTTTTGCTCCATCGATGGACTACTCGGGGGAGGTGGGTTAAAGCTACACGGCAAAACACGAGTATTTAGTCAAAATTCAGTACGTTCTGATCGAAGTGCGTCTGGACGTGCCGCTCAAAGCCCTGCTGGTCATAGTCGGGTGGGAACTGCTCGCTGCACATGGGGCACACCTTCCAGTGGCTCTCCACGTGTTCCTCAAACTTGCTCTGATCGTAGTTGGGTGGAAACATCACATCACAGAGAGGGCACTTCTTGTGGAGGTAAAAGCTGCAGGAGGAGGCGGAGGGAAAGGAGGACACGGTTATTTAATCTGTTATTGCAAAACAAAACACAGAAGCAGGACCTTGCTGCTGCCACCATGAACAGCTTTACTAGAAACCTAACTCCACTCAGACTTTATAACCAAGCAAGGATCACACTGTTAATTTAAGTGTCTTTGCCGAAAATCCTCCGTGCAGTTCCAGTAGTTTTACACAGGAATTCCAGAATAACCTGGCATTTTAAAAGTGACACAATTTTGACCTAACTCCAGCTACTGCTGAATACAAATCTATTGAAAGTCTTAATGGCAGCGCAGATTCATGGGAAACCACTCTCCCTGCTCATAAATGCTTTCTCTTAGCAAACATAACACTTTATAAAAGCTCTAAACTTGGGTTCACAATTAGGTTGCAAAGAAACAGAAGTTATTCATTCATTCACTACAAAAGTTATCTAAATTCTGTCAAAATGAGGTGCAGCACAAGCAGCCTACCCAGCCGCACAGCATATTCTCTCTTAGCTGTAACCCAAACATGCACTGAAATTGCTTTTCAGTTCCATCATCTCCACTGAGAAAGGATCTAGTTACAGAGGAACCCACCCACACCATTAAAATCAAAGATAACATTTACCTGGAATCAAAGCAGAAACCCGCTCCCCGTTCATGCAGGAGGAGACCTGGGGGATCAGGAGCAGAAGGTGCATTGTTGTCATCATCCTATTAAAAAAAAAAAAGCAGTAGTATTTTAAATAACACGTACTAGAAACAGGTTTTTTTAACTCCTCCTCATAGTTTTTCGTTATAAACACAGATGAAATCTACCTCTCATCATCTCTGCAGCAGTAGTTTTACTCTGCTGTACAAACGGGGGATGCGGTTAATGTACATGAAAAGCTAAACCCAAGCTGCCTTTTGCCAGGTACCCAGAGCAGACACTGGTGCTGGCAGGGCCCAAACACTGCTGCTCACAGGGCAGCTGTGGGAACACAGGTCACCTTGCTGCAGAACCCAGGGTACAGGCAGAGCAGGAAAACCTGTGCTGAACTGGATGCAGGGCACCATGCTACAAGCTCATCACACTGAGAACCCCACCTGCAGTCCTGCATCCAGCTCTGGGGGCCCCAACATAAGAGGGACATGGACCTGCTCAGGCAAGACCAGGCCACGAATACAATCAGAGGGCTGGAGCACCTCTCCTATGGAAACAGGCCGAGAGAGTTGGGCTTGTTCAGCCTGGAAAAGGAGGACTGGAGAAACCTGGAGAGGGACTTTTTACAAGAGTCTGTAGGGACAGGACAAGGGGGAATGGCTTTAACCTGCCACAGGGGAGACTGAGATCAGGCATTAGGAAAAAAATTCTTCCTTGTGAGGGTGGTGAGGCACTGGCACAGGGTGCCCACAGAAGCTGTGGCTGCCCCATCCCTGGCAGTGTTCAAAGCCAGGTTGGTTAAGGCCTTGAGGAACAATCTAGTGGAAGGTGTCCCTGCCCATGGCAGGGGGTTGGAACTTTAAGGTCCCTTCCAACCCAAACCATTCTGTGATTTATCAAGAGCTAAAACTCAAGCCCTACACAATCATGTCAGGCTTTAAAAATCTGTCAATGTGGATTTCAGCAAAGGGAAAAGATGCTGATACTCATCCACATGGTGGCCTCCTGCCAGTCAGTTCCCAGCGATCTTCCTACGCTGCTCCCACCAGCCAAACACATCATAGGCTTCACACTACCACTGGCCCATCAGCTCAACTGTGCTGTTTGTCTGCTCCCTCTAACACCACAGAACCTGCTGCTGCAGCTGCACTGAGCAGGGTGGCCCCACTGATGGACAAGCAGGTTTGCCTCTCAGGGCAGGAAGGCAGGTCAGGCTCTAGGGAACATGCTGCTCCTCACATCTTTCAGAAGGAGAAAGAGAGCTGCCAGCAACAGGAAATTCTCAGGCAGGAAAGTGAAGAACACCTCCGGAAATGGGATTCTGAGAGCTACCCTCTGACAAGCAACGGTCAGAGTACTTGGGGTTTGCAGGTTTGGGGGATGGGGTTTTATTCTGTGATGACATCAGTAGAAATGAAGATTTAAGTAACCACAGTGATGCACACAGACATTGTGAGGGGAAGAAATCAGCACAAGAGGAAAATAAACTGAAGGAGGAGTTACAAAATCAGAACTGTGTTTGTAAACCCATTCTGTATGCAGTATCAACCTACTCATTGCACAGCACCTTGGGTCTGGTTCTGCCAATGATAACACAGCACAAAACCTACTCAGGGTGGGAATACAGGTAAATCCAGCAAGATTTTTGGAACTCCAAGTCCTGGATCGTTTTCCTTTTCATCTCAAAGACACCTCACATGCAGGAATTAAGAATTACTTAGCTGATCTTCAAAACTGAATGTGCATGGGACCATCTATTCCAGCAGACATGCTGCATGTTTTCTACATGTAACTAATATGTGCACTCAAATATAGGTCATTTTTAGGCTAACATGCTTTGTCCTTATGAAGAGTTAATGGAAAAAGGGCAGGATGGAGAGATTCCCTCAATATTTCTGTTCTCCTGACAACAGCTGGTTAGTTTCAACCATTTAACATTTCCATTAAGCAGAGTGGGGCTTACAGTGACAGATGCTAGCAACAGACGTATTTCCTGTCTAACTTGCTTGCTTTGCACCTGCAGTAAAAAAGGCATATGGGGTTTAAAGTATTATTTGTTCCTTTGGGCACAAAAGAGATGGGACCTATGTACAGAAGAAGAAAAACTATTCCAAGTGTTACAATGCTACAGCTTATATAGCACCAAAACCACAACAAATATGCTGAATACCAGACTAAGCACATCAGGACTTCTCTGCAAAAACAAATGTGTATCTTCCTCCAAAACCAAAAACAGTTCCACTACAAACAAGGGCCTACCTAACATTTACATCCTTACAAAATACTTTCTTATACATCTTTACTGTTTGTCACTCAAAACACAGGGCAGTTTTATCACAGCGCTTACTAATACCTGGTTACAAATTACAAGGTATATGAACTGTTTCTTCAGCAAAAGGGCTTTTCAGCCTCAAATTCCTTAAGTTATATATTCATTTAGTATATAAGGGCATTAACCCAAATTCTGTGGCTAGCATGATGCAGATGGGTCTCTTTTCCCATTCAAAATTATTAAGCCATTCAATAAACCCCAACTTTTGGAAAGGTTCTTTGCACAAACCTGAAAGGAACTGCTGACCTAAGCTGTAACAACCCCAGAACTCATCACCCCTGCGGTGAGCTGCCCTCCACACAAGTCTTAGAGCACCACAGATACTTCCGTTTCCCCACCAGAAAAGCAAACCTGTCTTTATGCAGGCATCACACAGAGATTAAAATGTTCTGAGCAGCAAGTGAAAGATGTTCACATTACACAACTGGAAGTGCTCTCACCAATGCCATCCTCCATCTGTATCAGCGGTGTCAGCAGAAACAGACTGCTTTAGCATCAGCCGCCCCACAGGCATGTTCCTGCTCTACTACCACAGTCCATGGGAAACCCATGATTTTAATTAGAATTCAGAGTCTTGTGGATTCAGTCTTGTGGATTCCAGTTAAAATCCTTGGATGGGTTTATGGATTTATGCAAAAGTCTGCCATTTAAAAAGCTTATTTAAAAAGAAGTCAGCCCTGCCTGTTCACTTTATACAACAGGTTACTAGGCTGGGGGGGGGGGGTTAGTCTGTTCTGGGTAGGTGTTTCATATTACTTACTCTAGTTCATTTAGCTACTAGTCAGAATTTTGCCCCCCCTTTTGTTAAACTCAAAAGAACACATTTGGGTTACTGCTAGTCACCTGGTAAGATAAAATGATTTACATCATTTGTCCTTTCCTTCAGCATCTGGCAAGTGTGATGCCCTACCAGGTACAATATAACATTCCTCCTCGTTCCTTTCAGAGGAACTGATTTGAACCAAGAGTATGATGCTTTCCCCTACATGGGCACTATCCCACACTGCTACCTTGTTGGCATGTGCTTCAACCAAAGGCAAGCACAAGTTACTGACATCAGAAAAGGCTTTTTTTAAAAACTTTGGTATGCCCTAGGGATACAGCTTTCTCATGACCCAGTTCAATTAACTTTACAGTTAACTTTTACAAACCATACAGTGGGTTCTTTATGTAGTGGCTTCTGACATGTGCACCATGTGAAAATGACAACACTAAATTCATACTACCCTGTTAAGATAGGGAAAGTCTGTTTCTTCAGTGTACTTTTGCTCTTCACCAAGTATATAAAGAAAGATCCCTTCTTTAGTTATGCTTAATCCAAACAGGAACAACAGAAATCTACATTAAGCATAGATCGAGGTGCTTATTGTGGAGATTACTCTATAATCAAAGAATGGTCAAACAGTAACAGTGAGAACCTTACCTTAGTCTGAAAGTATTTCACAGCCATTCTAATTACAAGTTACAGTAAACAGTATACAAGCACCAATAACTAAAATTCTAATTCACTGCCCTGGGGCAACTTGGAACTTGTGGAAAACACACACCACCTCCCATTGTATTGGGCTCTGACAGCTACTTTTCAATCCATTTTTTGTCCATTTCAGATGGACAAAACTCCTGAAGTGCACAGTGTAACACAGAGAACTCTATGAAGGGAGGAGGGGTCCTACTCATCCTGGTCCACAATCACTTAGGTGCCCGGTTTCTTCCAGCTAGTATAACCAATGATACAGTATTTATTCTAATGAGGTTGTAAAGCATATGCTTTTCAACCTGACACTTAAAAACCAGTCACTCTCCCATGGTAAAACAAGCCACCCCCTAACGACTCATAAGCCGGAATGAGAAGGCATTAGCTGAAGCTGCTTTACAGGAAGAGTCAGACAGCAACTGCTAGGACACCAGGCCTCAATGGCTTGGCCTATGCTGTATTTTAATAGGCATCAGCTTACTCTCAAGACCCCACGGTCAAGTCACCCAAGTTATTTGGACAGAAGCCCATGCTTCATATTCTGAGAGAGAGACAGCTTAAGCTGCCCTTTGCACACGCCCGGAGCCAGCTTTCTCGCACTACAGTCTGGTGACTAGAGACATAGCTGCACATACTTGGTCCAGGACCCCTACGGTGCCCTGCAGTGATGTAACACAGTAGGTACATGGCCTCAGCTCCTTCCAAAAAGTCTGCTATCAGGCACCCACCACCTGGCACTGTGGTTATGTAGCATGACAAGTGCCAGGCCTTCCAAGTTCCAAAGTTTGGATAATGAGGTTAACAAATTATAAAGGATGCCTTTAACATCGCGACTTACCTATTATCACTAGACTGTAACTCTGACTCTTTAACCACAATGAGTTCCACAGATTATATGTATCAAAGATAAATATCTGCATTCCACAATAAAGCATGAAAAAAAAAGAGGAGGTTTGTCACTCAAAGAGGGAGAAGGGAAAGCCAGACACTGCCTGTCAGAAACAAGCACAACTCACCTAGTTTTACCAAAACTAACCAATTTTGTCTCAAGCACTGCTTTCATAATCGCAACTGCAAGCAGTTCCAAGACTGCCAAACAGAATTAGAAACAAAGCCATGTGATACTGTACAAAACCCACAGATTTAAACAATCCGCATCTGTGATTTCTACAGAGCATTTTAACATGCCACAACTAAGTGAACTGATACCCATCTTAAGATTTAAACAGTAAATGAACAGACACGCTGCTGATGCATATTATGGGCAAAGTGGAAAGAGTAGCACATATGTTTTCTGTCTGTGATTCAGCTCTGCTGTGGGAGTGAAACCAATCCTCTCTGCAAGCAGTCTGGTCTCCGAAGAAGTACCCAGATACCAACTGCTCCTTTTATGTCTACCCTATATGGGAGATAGTAATTGGCTGCCAGGGTAAGATCAGGCTAATGAAGTGGAGTGAGGGTTTTTTGCTAGAAGGCCATTTTGGATTCCTGTCCTGGTTGTCAGTGCCCAGAAGTCACGCTTTTCATCCCCCACAAGCTTACTGTGACTAACAGCATTGTTTAAAGGTCTCAGGATAATTATTCTGGGCTTACTGCCAACTGTAATCAGGACCACTTTTCTCAAACTCTCACTTTCATATATGTAAGTTTTGTTTATGGATTTCTCCCGTACATAACTGCTTCTAGAAATTATTTGCTCCAAATGATTACATTTTGGTCAATTATGGGAGCATGAGCAAATGGAAAGCTAGTGCTGAGTAGACGATGGCAGGAACTTGTGGCAATTTCTACACAAAATTGCCACTGTGTGTGTGCTCATCTGGCATGATTAACACAGACCAGCTTATCCCTCTCAAAAATCACAGTTCAACTGGCCTAAGAGTTCAAAAAGCTAAAGCTACAAAGAATTCTGGAGTCTTAGAGTCACACAAAACTGATGTTTTTTCTCATCAACCAAATGCATGGCAGTTCCCATTCCCAAGAAACAAAATTTCATGAGAAACAAGGATTGGAACACAACAGCAACATTAAAAAAAAATTCTGATGTGTTTGCATATGTATCCTTTCTCAGTCTACAACTCAGTAACTGAAGACAATTTCCCCTTGGTTATGTCTTTAAACACTGCACTAGAGCTGGTTTATCTTTGACATATTATTAAGTCTCTCTGGAAAGATTCCTGTAACTATCCATTTCCAAGTAAATCTGAACACTACACATACTATTTTTTTTTGGTAGGAGCAAGCAACTGAATCTTATCTGAAAGCAAAAAATAAAGACCTAAATTATTTGATTTAAAAGCACCTTTTCTCAAGCTGAACTTTATTTAAGCCTGTTATAGTCCATCTCATTACAAAATTCCAAGCTGTGTCTGCAAATGAGCACAAGACTCGAGCACTGTTTCTCCTGGGTTTGCAAGAGGGCAAAGCACATAGATCAGAAAGAACACCCTGCTAATTAAACTGAAGCAGATGACTAAAGAAGAGCTTGTCATATGTAATATCTACGTCAAGAATGATCAGATTAAATATGCAAAATGTGAAGTAAAGGTGGGGAACAGCATTAATCTCGCATTCTAGATCTTGAACAGGCTGCAAAAGTTCTGACAGTTTCTCTAATTATTCACAGTAATGGACACTGGGGCCAAAAGGTAGGAGGGAGAAACACATTTTTCTCCATTATAGGTGCTGAGCACCAGGGCTAAAATCATGCCTCTCTGAACACTGATCAGCTTCTGCAAAGGTTAATAGCAATTAAAAGTGGCAAACTAGACTAAATGAGAAATGGGTCATGATACCACTGTACTTGCAAAGAGCACAATACTTTGCAGAAAGGTATTCCTTGTTTAATATTTTTGAAGGTGCAAGAGTACTTGGAAAAAGAAAGAGTAATAAGTCTGTTCCTGTTCAAATGAAGACATACAGTCCAGTGTACAACAGAAGACAATTTTTTATACCAGAACAAGCAAGTTAACTGTACTAAAAAGCTAACCAGTTTCTACTTAAAACATAAAGCCCTAAAAAGGGAATCAGTGAGAATCTGTCACCTTCAGCTAAATCAACTTTAGGTAACGGTCAATTAGTTCTTCCAAGTCCATGTCTAATAGTAAAAACCATTCAAAATGTAGATTAGTATATGCATATTAGCAAAAGAGAACAAAAGATTAATACATTAGAAGGAGATTCGGATAAAGAACTGATTTTCATTCAGCATTCAGCTGAAAATGCTAGTATCAGAACCATTTTCATTTGTATTTGTTCTCTTACAATTTAGTTCCTATATACAAATTATAAAATGAGTAAGAGGTGGCTACATTTTGAGCCCTCATTCTACCACACAGGAGAGAAAAATCAGAATCAGTTGAGATTACTTGGATTCTTCAACTTTAGTATTTAAAAAGATAAAGCAGATGCTACTGTCCTAATACCAAACAAGCTGTCAGTTACCCAAGAGACTGGAGGAACAAGTATATTATTATCACTTGATGCAGAGTTTTCTCCTTCAAAGCAAGCAAAAATTCATCTAAAACATTCTTCAGGGAAAAGAAATAAAAAACCAACGTGGATTTACGTAAGAACAGGCTTCTCAGACACTGAAAACCAATGTGCAACTCTTGATTACTCAGTAGTAAATATATCGAGGAAAAAAAATAATAAAAAGGTAACTTGCATTGCTATCCTCAGGATCTTCTAAACCATCAGGCCGACTAAGATTGCGTGAAGGCTGACTACACACTACATCATCTTCTAGCTCCCAAAAGGAAGTTCTAACAGGTGGTCTTTGGATCTCATCAGGATTGAAAGCACCATCTGCTCCATCTGAAGGAAAAAAAAAAAAACAAATAATTAAGAGCATTTTTTTCAGTAGAGTTTGTGCTTTGAGATTACAGATGTGCTTCCTTACATTTAAAAATCAAGACTTACACATTTTCAGTTTAGATAAGATTAAATAATAGAAATCACCTCTTTCAAACGGTGCTTCTTTAAAACTTTGTTTATCTTACTGATTCTCATCAGTAAAATAAAGGCATTTTATTGATTCTCATCAATCAATAAAGGCTCTGTATATCAGTACAAAGATTGCTGATACTCAACCTGCATTAAACAAGCCATTGCTTTTGAAACAGTAAGAGAGAAATTATATGGGGGGTGAGGAGTGCAGGGTAATTTACTTACCTCTTCTCTCCTGAATTGCATAGGGGTTTCCATATTGCAATACTGGTAGTCTACTTGGCACTGCAGGAACTGGTCCATTTTCCTCTGAATATGGGTTGCGAAAATGTAATGTCTGTTGTGAAATCTGTCCTTCCATCATCCTTCCAGCTTGATTTCCTGGTGTCCTATCAAGTTCCTAAATAATGCAAAGTTTAAGATGTAATTAACCTAGAGAGTCCTAGTAAAGTTTCTTCTTAGTGAGCATGAGAGAAAGGCTAGTTTGCAGGAGCACTCCGAAGAAAATACTGTTACTCAGTGGAAATCTCCCTCAAAAAACAAAATAGCATGGCAGAAAGGCCACAAGTATGCACAATTGAAAATGTAACTCTTCCAAAAATTAGTATACTTAAAACTCTAGGTTCTTGCATATAACCCATAAAGATTATAATAACTATTATAAACTGCTAAAGGGTTTTTACAACTTACAAACCATTGTAAGTCTAAGCCAATATATATGCTAAAAGACAGTAATTAAAGTGACTTCAGTGTGATCACCACACCAGCTGTAATTGATCCAAAGAAGTCTCTCATCCTCCTGTTGAATAACACAGATTAAGGGAAGGAGATCATGTATGCCAAGAACAGCCAAAGGAATATACCATTTACCAGAACCAAGCAAAACATTCTGAGATGTTGAAATGAAAATAATAATTTAAAAATAGAGATTGTGAAGAGAGAGATGCTTTCCAATCATCTTGTTATTTCTGGTTAGCATTTTCTTTTGGGTTCTCTTGGTTCAGGTATTTGCTAATGTAATGTTAACAGAAACCTCAAACATGGAAGTGTGACTTTTCCTCAAGACTTTAAAGTGAAACTAAAAGCCAAGACTTCAACTACATGGGAAGTAAAATGTCTCAATTATTCAAAGCAACAAAAATATGTTTTTCTTAGGAAACAGGTAAACTTCATCCCAAACTCTAGAACACAAAAATGCAAAAATCAAGTAGCAACAGCTAATCTGAAAACAAAACACCACTCAAACGAAAAAAGACTGAAATTACACATTTCTTGCTCTGTATGTACTATCAGGTTTCAGACATAAAAGGTTTAGACTCCAATAGTATCATCACAAAGGCATATTCAAACAGGAAAAAAAGCAGTATCTACAAATGGCAAGGCAGCTTACAGAAAGTTTTGGAGCACCGGCCATAAAGACAGTAATATTTCTTATAGAAAACCCTTCTAATAACACCCTCCAAGTAAAATATCCTCCTGCAGATACGATATAAAACTATGTTAGCGTTAATTTAGATTTACAGACTAAATCGTATATATGATTTAAATGATTAGTGTTAAATGGTTAGGATTACATCCTAAAGTTTTAGTGAGCATGTAAAATCTAAATAGTTCACCTTCACTCCATACAAAGCAGGAACAATTAATTATCAGTGAAATTAAGATTTTCCTTTCTAAATCCAATTTATTCTGCAATATGAAAACAGTTTGGACTGAGAGGCAGCAGCATTAATATTTTAATTTTAGCATCACATAAGAGTAAAACAGAACGTAGATCAAAGTAACTGTAAAAAGGTAAAGCAGCCTTAGTCAGAAGCTGGATAGCACGGATTAAGACTTATTTTAAAAAAAAGGCCATATAAGTATGTAAATAAAATAGAAACCAAGTCATTTTATAGGTTTGAAGAGACAACAAATGAACATTTTTAGCATGCTCTGTTTGGTGACATTTATAAACAAACACTGATAATGGAGTATAAATTGAAAAGCTGTTTACTGTACCGTGCTTAACCTTTAAATCATGGTTCCAGTCTAGCAAGGCACTTTGATTCTTGTTTGTAATGTAAATATCTATAAATTTCGTAGACGAAGTTCTAAGCTTTTATAAACTCCATACATTATTACTACGTTTGTTCTTCTTATGTGGGGTGTTTAAAGTTACTCCCTCCAGCTAAACTAGGTTCATCAGAACTCTACTTTTATCTTGCTTTCTTTTGAGTTAGAAAAACATGGGTGATCTATTAAAAATTGCATCTTTCATTAGAAAAAAAAAAAATGAACAAATACCAGCTACTCGAGAATCTAGAATTTTACAGAACACTTAACTAGCTTAATCTGAAATTCATTTCATTTCAATTTAACAGTATGCAAATTCCTGTTGTTACCATGTCTCTGTTCATCCTGGATTTTTAAAGTAATCCCAACATTTTCACTATGTCATCCAATACTATCTGAACGTAATAAAGACATTTTATTATTTCACTTTTCAGTAAAACCTAGCTTTGATTAATTGCCATATAGTACCTTAGAGGTACTTCCAGCATTAGTATTACAGAACAAAGGATTTAACAGTAATGGTAATTAATCTGATGAGACAGTGAACTCTTCAAAAGTAGCAGTCCATTTTCTAGCACATATTTAAAAATCAGAGTACTGTTTGTGTACTGTTCTTTTCTAATAAAGATATTTTTCTGGCTGTAGTTTACCAAAGTCACTACTGTCACATGTCAAGCTGCTCTTACTATTACAAGCAGTCAGTAAGAGAACTGCAGATGTCAAAAGGATTTGGTTGTATGCACACATCATGAAAAACCTGGAGATTATACTGCTGAAATGTCTACATCTTTAGCTATAGGACAGCACTGGATAAAAGCAACAATAGTCCTAACCAGTGATGGAAAAAATAAACTGTCACACTAGGTATAAGTGTTCACATCTTATGCCAGGATTCCAAAGGGAATAACATTTACTAATTGTACTGCCCGTCAGCCAGTAACTCCCGAAAGCATCAGGGAGAGAGTCTGTCTCAAGCAAAATAAATTCCTGCAACTTTTGTTAAATGATGCTCCCTTAGAGGCCAGAAAGGCTGCAGTATGAGCTTGATGATAACCTTTTCTATTTGGCCAAGCAGCACATGCACTAAACCAGTATTAGCCTCTAGATGCAACAGGGCTGAACCTCTTCAACCACGAGATAAAGAGAAGCAATGCAGGAAGGAGGCTGGAAGTCCACCAAAAACTTGTTGAAAAACAGTGATGCTGCTGATACGAGAATGAAGTACAGGACAAAAACGTGTAGGAATTGCTACATGCTGTGAACTGTACAACTAGCTGCTCAGATTATTAATTTACGCAGAGTAATTCCTATCTGCAAACAAAAAAAAATTATTTTAGGTCCTGGATGGAACAGCATTCTAGACAGGAAAAAAAGAAATCATTTTTGACACTGTAGCATTACTGTTAAATCATAGATAGAAAATATTCTAGAACACTATTACGGAACAATAAATGACAATATTTTCAAAGGCTGAGTCAGTTTTGCTGTATTATAGTCTACATTTTATTTTTAATGTATAAGTAGTACTAACAGAACTTGTAGTTTAAAATGCTAACTCACTTTGGCAAAATATCCCAATATGGAAATGTTTAAAGAGTAAACAAATTCTCACTTAAAAATAAGCTGCAATTCCTCAAACTAAAGAGCCTCACAAGTGTTAATCTACAAAATTTAACAGGAATCCTGACAATACCTTCTC
Organism: Pezoporus flaviventris; assembly: GCF_033815535.1. Taxonomy (NCBI): domain Eukaryota; kingdom Metazoa; phylum Chordata; class Aves; order Psittaciformes; family Psittacidae; genus Pezoporus; species Pezoporus flaviventris. The sequence continues at coordinate 16,431,490 of NW_026892585.1, read as the reverse complement.
ACTGGTAAAGAGTTCCAACTGTGATGCCAGTTCCTTTATTCGTCTCTCTTTTTCTGCCAGCTGAACCTATATGAAAAGAAGTTTAAGGTTCCTTATTAGTGAACAGAAACTATTTCCCTGCATGTTATATTATAAAAACCAAGTTCATCTTTCAGATGGAAATCATTTTGTCTACTACAGTTACATGCAACCTCTAGTACTACTAGATCAAAACCAACTATTCTCTTAAGTTTATCTACTGGATAAGAGCAGAATGTTAGCAGCCTTTTCTTGCCAGTTTTCAGCAAAAAGTTGTGGAACCAAAATCAACTGACTGGGAAGAAAACCCTACTTTTTCTCCACCACTTGCACCCTCCCGAATGACAGTAAGTTTTGAATTGCAGTCCAAATTATTTCAATTTTGGAACAAATTATTTATTATTCCAGCTGTTGAGAAGTTAAAAAAAAACAAACTTAATTTACATTCAATTATGAATGGCAACCTATCACTACTGGTTAATAACATTTCAAAAATTGGAAAGAGTAATGTATTTTATAAAACTGAAATTAGAGCTTTGAAAAGTGTCACAGAAAGGTCAGCCTACAAAGGGCTGATGTAAGCTGTAGAGTAATTCAGCATTTTATAAAGAAAAAGTCCTGTCATTTCTAGTGGAAGGGGATTCCGACTACAACTGATGTGGTAGCAGTTCAATTTAATCCTTGTTCATCACAATGGGCAAAAATTTACAACAGTATTCTACTCTGTCATCTACACTACCACCATCAGACTACGAAAAAGCATAAAAGCTGGTCTTACGGAAATTTGCTGCTCTTAACGTTGTTGTTGACATAAAAAAAAAACACTTCAATACATTAAAAAAAAACACTTCAATATATGTATTACTATCACATAAACTCAAAGATTAAGGCACCTTGTAAGCTAAAGCTGCCCATTATGCTTTACTTTCTGGTGTTTGTGTTGCATCACTCTAAGACTACAGTTGAAACTCTCCACATTAAGTAATTCTCTCATGATGATTTCAAAAACAGTATATTGTATCTCTCTAGTTAGTTCAGATAAAATGTATTAGACATCACCACACTGGTGATGCAGCATGCAACATAAAGATTTTAGACAAATACACCAATCAGTAGTCCTGTTAGTACTCTAGTAAGCAATGGGAAATTGGAACTTTCTAGCCCTTTTCTTCCTGTAATACAGCATTATTTAGAGGTTTGTCTAAATCCACAATATTAAAAGACTGACAGCCATTTGGTAGTATACTTAGGTCTGTCTTACTTCAAAAGAAACATTACAAGACTCTGTTCTTTCTACAAGTGCAAAACAGAATTTCTATTTACAGCAAAAATACATTTAGTGTTTTTTCCCCATTAAACCTCATCATTACTTGAGACACTAGAAATCAAGTATGTTAAGAACATGGTACCATTCATAAAAAAAAAAAAAAGTAACTTACTTTATACTGATCTTCCATTGCTGCCAGCTGTAATTTTATACCCTCATTGATTTTCACTTGTTCTTTCCACTTCAGCTCCAGTTTAGCTAGCTCATCAGCATAAACACTGCATTTCATCTTCTCCTCCTAGTTTATACCATGATATGAAATATTTACAATTTTGAGACTTTTCCCCTCCCACCCCAACAATGACACTAATTCCATGCTTTTACAAGACCATTTATGAATGACTTCCCCAAGTAATCAAGCCTGACTCAAGACTTTGAAAATGACAGGACCAGTGAAGACTGCATAAATGACGTTCAATACATTCTTTTCCGTGCCTGAGTGTTCAAGAAGCTGGTATTGTCTTTAGCTTCACTGTTTCACTTTTCTTTCTATCCTAACACTACACTGCAATCGTGATTATCCTTTTAGGAGTCTCACTTCAATACAAAACCTTTCCCCATGCAACTTTTGCAACTTAAATATCTTTCATCCAGAAGGTCAAAGGCAAAGCTTTCCCCAAGTATAATTACAGAAGAAATAGCCAGCAGAAGTTAAAACAGGCTCTCCATAGATAGGGTAATGAGCAGAATTACAGACAGTTGTTACATCCTGGAGAGCACATTAAAATAGAATAATCTCATTGTGATAAATAAGAGAAACAAGATGAACAGAGACAACACCCAGAAAGCATTTCTTAATTCTACAACCAGCATCACTGTTGCAGTACTCCATCATACATACATGCATACATCCAAACTGGTTAAATGAAAATCAAGTCAGGACAGGTATTAATATTTGAAGGGCATTATTTCTGTGGCTACAGCACTACTGGTGCCAAATTTGGCCCAGAGAACCACATAAATGCCTTTATGTATGACTGAGCCAAAGCTAGTAGGCAGCATTCACTCACACATCAAAGCCCCAGACAGTCAGATCTGGAGGAGTTATTATACCTGAACATTACTATACTTGCTCCACACATCAGGTGGCTTATAGCCATATGCTGTGTTTGATTTATAAAAGCAATTACACTTCAAATACAAGGAAAAGAAGTTATTCAAAACCTTAGACATAGGAATATTTTTTGTTCACTTGTTTTCCTGAAGAGTCCTCATCTGGATTTTCTAACACAACATGTAAGCAAGAGCTGACTCAATCAGAATGTGTTTCTTTACAGAATCATAAAATAGTTAGGGTTGGAAAGGACCTTAAGATGATCTAGTTCCAACCCCCCTGCCATGGGCAGGGACACCTCACACTAAACCATGCTACCCAAGGCTCTGTCCAACCTGGCCTTGAACACCACTAATGCATCACAGAAGCAAGGCAACTCAGCTGTGTAGGCTTTGTGGTTTTAAGACTTAGCACCTATAGCTACTTTCTGTTCAGCTTTCCGAAGCAGCCATTCACTTACTGCCAACATTTGCTTGCATTTCTTATACTTCTCTGTTTTCTCAGCAATTTCTTTATTCATTTCACGTACTTGCTCCTTTACGATGAATTCCGAAACTATGTCAGATGAAATAGGGCTAACTGTGAACATTGAAGAAAAAACAAAGACATTGATTTTTTTTGCTCCATAAATAAAGTCTGTATAAGAGAGATGACAGGCCAAATTTGACAGTGCATCAAGAACAGTGCTCCATGTTATCCAAGCAAATAGTTAATCAGAGGCAATCAGTATCATGTGGCTAGTAATACGCAAGATCAGCAGTGATATCAACATGTCTATGTTCAGTTCTCTCATACACTGAAAATGGAACGTAAATATACGTATACATACGACAAAGACGAACATTAAAAACAGACACCTCTCCCTTTAGCTCCCAAGAAAGTAAACACCAGAATACATATGATATAATGCTAAGTATTTTATTCTTCCATAAAAACATAGAGTGCCTCAGCAATCTACTTCATAGAATGGATAGAGTTGGAAGGGACCTTAAAGCTCATCCAGTTCCAACCCCCTGCCATGGGCAGGGACACCTTCAACTAGGTTGCTCAAAGGCCTATTCAGCCTGGCCTTGAACACTGCCAGGGATGGGGCAGCCACAACTCTGGACAACTTGTGCCAGTGCCTCACCATGCCCATGGTGAAGAATTTCTTCCTTAGAAGAATTATTAAATATATTATTATATATTTATGTTTTAGAAGATTAGCTTTCCCAGAACTTCATAGTTCATAAAAACCAAAGCCTACTTAAACATTTTCCAAGAAACCACTACTGCCTTTAAGTCATGAGAATACTCTATAGACTTGACCTTGCCATCACATAAACAGAACTTTTCAGTAAATTTGAGTTTACAGTAGAATGGTACAGTGGAGAATCCTTATACATGACTGCAAAATCTGGTAAGTTTTTGGGGGTGTTTTTTGGGTTGGGTTTTTGTTTGGATTTTTTTACATGAATTATTAGCTTGACAAAACCATCTCTGTGTTAACTATCAAGTAGAAATTCAGTCCTACAGGTATTAACAAATATCAACTGTTTTGAAAATATAAATGGAGTAATTTATGAATGTTGCCACTTAAAGACAGAATTTTTAGATGAATTTTCATATTTCTAATCATTGCTTTAATTAAAAAAGAACAAGCCCACCTACTTCTTACAATAAACACTATTAGGCACTACTCCACATAGACAACACTTTCAAGCTGAGACAAACAGACAAGATTTAAGCTGTTGATACCTGGAGATGCAGAAAACCTTTTGTCTGTAACGACGGCAGTAGCTGTCTCAATGTTAGACGCATTTGTCAGTTTCTGTTGATGCCCTGCAATTTTCTTTGTGAAAAGAAATTTTGGTTTGGTATTTAATTAAGTGAAAGCCAAAGCACAAAGTAACATGTATCTTGCACTATAATCTCCTCCAAAATTGGACTAGATGGAATTGCTCATTGAAACAGGAGGTAATAATAAATATGGAAACACATTTAATTCTATTAAAACTGAAACTGCCTCAGGCTATAAAGTAAGATTATAAAAATCAAAGGGTTTTTTTTTTTTCTAGAAACAGTCATTTCTAAGCAAATTATTAGAAAAATCTCATTTTCTAGAGAAACAGTTACACATAAATCCATCAACTTAAATCTAGTATTACATTAGAAAATGGAGTCTGTATTAGTAATGAGTGCTGGACTTCTGGTGTCCAAGTAGTGAAACCTGGTACTTGCTATCAGATGTACAAGACAGCCAAAGATGCGGAAGATTTTTTAGGAAAAGCTACACGTGTTCTAATATCACACCTCATTCACCATTGACCTTCTGGATGAGAAGACAACTCTTCAATCTGTAGTAGATCAAAGCTAGGTAACTACCCCATTTGTTTTGTGGAAAGCAGAAATAATTATTGTTTCTCTTAAGAACTCATATTTGTGTATCTTGCCACTGCTCTTACGATTTTTCCCCATTTAAGCTGCTCTTCAACTCAGTCGCTAATTTTCACAGAATTCTGAAGAACTCTCCCTCAAATCTGCTTGAATATTCACTGAGAAGTTCCATTACCAGGTGGCGTAAGACTCACACAATCATTGCAAAAGCCTCATTTATGGAACAAACCTTAGACGAGTGATAAGAATACAAAATACATATGGAATACAATTATACACTGCATTGTGGAACCTCTCCCAGCTGCACTTTGAAATCCCCCTCCAGGCTCTCCACTTTCCCCACTTCTGGATTTGCGTTTGTTTTGTGGGTTTTGGGGAGTTTTGTTGTGGGTATTTTCATTTGGGGTTTTCTGGTGTTTTTTGGGGAGGTTTTTGTGGTAATGATGTTACTGAACAGTAGTAATTACGGGTTTTTTTCCTGCTTCAGTTTCAAAATTCTTCTTTGAACAATGTTATGTTTATAGGTTCAGTTAGCTTTCTACATACACCAGTTACTATAAATCCTATACTGGGTTTCAACAACTACCTAAAAAGAATCATAGAAATAACATAGCATTATAGAAGAAAATGGTAAACTAAAGAGCCATTGCTTACCACATGCTTTAATTTTTTAAAAAGCACTGGGTTTTGCAGAAGGAAATTAATTAGTTGCTGAAAAGTTAAAAAAAGCAAGAGCAGTTTCTCCCATTCTACTTACTGCCTGTTCTGTAAATTTGTTTACTTGTTTTTGAAGTTTTTGACATTCCTTGAATTTTTCCTTGTAATGATCAGCTGCCATTTGCAGACGAAGCTTCAGATCTTCAACTTCTCTGCGCAGCTCCTGCTCCACTGTGTTTGAAGTTTCCTTAAATAAAAAAAAGTTCTCCTTTTTTGTTTGAATACCACTATTTCCCAAAGAGCCTTTTTTCAATTAAAAAAAGCATAATACTCTATGTATGTGCAGAAGAAGTTCCTATTTTCTTTGTGGGAAGGAAAGGAGAGTAGTACAGCAGAGAGAAAAGCAGCTGTGCTGAACTTCACTCCAGTCAAGATACACTGAGGGAGTAAACAGGCACTGGTATAATACCAGAGGCAGGTGAAGAGGATTCTTATTCTGTGGACTGACTAATGTATATCAGAAGTCTGAACACCTTCCAGAAGGTGTTCTAGCTATGTTATAGACAGCTATAGCAAACATGGACAGACCACAACTATATTCTATCACACTCACTATATTTTTACTAGAAAAGATTCAGTTGAGCTGTAACACTGATACATGAGCGATGCAAACTATGTTTACCAACTGGTAACATGAATCATTCAGATGATCTGCTACTTTTTTCAGGATGCAATTCAAAAACATTGTATATTACTGAAATTCTTAAAAAAAAAACCACCATGTAATTCTTGGATATTTTAATAGTTCTTTTGAGGGTTGTATTATTCACTTTGTATTTACTGCACTATTTTAATTACTGTTCAGCACAATGTATTTTTAAAAACTGCTACATCATTACAGTAATCCTAGTAGCAAAATAATCCAATGCAGTTGCAGTCACATTGCTATTGTGGCTCACATAAAAGAATTCAGACAGGGACAGGATTCAAAATAATATATACAGAAATACTGTATTATTCTGTGAAAATACGGGGGGGGGGATGGAAAGGAGTTGCTGTAAGTAGTAGCCAAAACCTCCTTTATTAACAACCTTCCAAATCAGCTAACATGCGCTTGATTTAAGGTAGTATCTTGAGTGTCAAAAGAGAATTTGATAATAATTTGTACTAATCATCCATAAAAATTTTATTCCCCAACTTCAGCAAAGCTAGCTCCAACAGATTTTGTAAACACAGATAAACTTCAGTACTAAATACTGACAATTTACCTGATCATTTTTCAAAGCTGTGATTTTTTTAAGTTCAGCTAAAGCATCAGCAAGCTGCTTTTTGCATTTTTCATTTTCCAGGCGTGCACTGTGAAGATCTGCCATCGTCTTATCTCGCACGTTTACTGCATCGCTCAGCTCTTTTGACATTAGGACAGCTTCTTGTTTGCTAGCCTGAATTTGATCTTCGGCTTTCCGAAGCTGTTCTTTTAAAATACTTGCATCCTCCTAGGAAAGAGAAGATAGAGAATAGAATACATCATTTTTTAATTCAAACCTTAAAGGTTGGCATAGGAATTGGAAACATTTAAGAGAAAAATGAGATTTTCCTGGTGGCTTTAGCAAAACAACTAAATCAAGAGGTTAGCACCCAAGCTCTACTTTCTCCATTTGCCTTCTTTGATAACAATAGTGTGAAAACATATTTCACTATGACATATAAGCACATTTAAATATTATTTTATCTACACCGGATTTTTGCTGTACTTTCAGCTTTAGTTTTAAACAAACATGCAAAAAAGTCTGTCTTCCAGAATATCTTTGTTCGTATCATCACAGAAGTCTTAACAAGAACAAATGGCCATCCAGCTTCAAAACCCAAGTTCATCCCACAGTAAGCTACTGCAGGTAACAGAGTAAGAGGTCTTACAATGCCTATAACTGGTTGATGTAAAACACAGTAAAGCAGCTTTGGGATGTTTTCCTCATAGCTCCATTTCCCAAGATCTTGCATAACAAGTTTTTTCAGGAGGAACTGAGAATAAAAATGATGAAGAGCAAGCTGCAGCATGTGGCACTGAGACTGTCAGCACTGCTGCAATTCCACAGGACAGGCCAAGGGCCAACTGACCAACCTCCACTACTGGCTTCTCATTCCTCTGAAAAGCCCAGGATCAATAATAATGATAGAAATTATAAAAATTAGTATTAATAATTTTTAAAATGCATAATATATTAATAATAATATACAATTTATAATAAATATCATACAAGATAATACATATAAGACACAACATATATATTACAGTATATATTATTATATAATAGTATATATTATTATATGATACGTAATATTATATATGTAATATATATGTATATATTCTATAATATATGTAATATATAATAGAGATCATATATTATTATAATATATTCAAAGCTACTATAAGTTGCTTGCAGCCTCTAGGCTTCCTGAAGGTATAATGTTCTCATTTTCTTCAGTCTAGACACAAGTTCAGGCATTTCTAGTTCATTATTTGGTAATTTCTGAATAATCATTTAGCATAACAAGTCCAGAGGAATACTAATACTCATTTTGTAAGCAAAGAGGGATGGGCTCCCAAATGCCATGTAGTCCTGTCCCTTAGCTATTTTTACAGCACTTCTCCAATGTGCATCCTTCCCACAGGCTGCAGTTCTTCACAAACTGCTCCAATGTGGGTCCCTTCCACAGGGTGCAGTCCTTCAGGAACAAACTGCTTCAGCATGGGTCCCCCGTGGGGTTGAAAGTTCTGCAAGGAGCCTGCTCCAGCATGGGCTCCTCTCTCCACAGGGCCACAGGTCCTGCCAGGAACCTGCTCCAGCGCAGGCTTCCCACAGGGTCACAGACTCCTTCAGGCATCCAGCATGGTTTCCTCCATAGACTGGAATGGGACAATCTCCCTCACCATAGTCTGCACAGAAATCTCTGCTTCAGTGCCTGAAGCACCTCCTTCTCTCCTTCACTGACCTTGGATTCTGTCACATATTCTCACTCCTGCTGCAGCTGCTCCTGCCCACTTTTTTGGTTTGTCTTTTGGAGGTTGTGCTGCTTCTTTTTATTTTCCTCCCCTTTCTTAAATACATTATCCCAGAGGCACTACCACAATCCATCTCGGACCTGTTGGAATTGGCTCTACTGGACATAGGGGAAGCTTCTAGCAGCGTCTAACAAAGACACCCATATAGTCCTCCAGCTACCAAAACCTTACCACACAAACCCAATACAGCTATTCATAGTACCATGCTAAAACTAGTCTGAAGTAAACTCACCTGGACCATGAACAGCACAGGTACCAGTTCTTCAGCAGTTTCACTCTCCTACTATACCACACTGCTAACCACAATGCTACCACACCACACAGCAAAAGTCACCGCTTCCTTAGAGGTCCTATGGGCACTACGGGTTCTCATAAATTTAGTCCATTTATATGCTACCTTGTTCTTCCTCATGTTTTGTGTCATTGTATCTTGACAGCATGTTCACCTAACAAGTCCTTCAGCCCATCTCCTCTTTTCTCCTCCATCACTCTCTGCAGTCTCAACATAGCACCATGATTAACTTTTCCCCTCAACCTCCTTCCTCTCTCATGAAGTTAAAAAAGCAACTTAGAGTGTAGTACTTTTACTGATGCACTTTTACTGAATTTACAAACTACTTCTTCCACACATAGTTCACCTCACAGTTCATCATGTGAGAGACAAGCTCAGAATGTGCAGAAATAAAACAGAATTCACTCCTTTGCTCATTTTCTGCATCTACTGAGAATACTATTAATCCTCTTGCCTTTCATTCTGTACCACTCGTGGCATCTTCAACTTCTTTCTCTTGTGAAACACATACAACCTTAGATACATTTATTTTAAACGCTTACCTTGTTGGATGAGGAGAGCAAAAAAGCTTTCTTCCTGTTTTCTCTTTCAGCTATGACTAGCTGTAATTTGTCAACCTCCTCTTTATAATACGATATCATGCTTTCTTTGTTTGCATCCAAATTCTTAAACGTCTGGATTTCTTTTACTAGTTTGGTGTTTTCTATTTCTGTATTCTTCAAGTGTATCTGTAATGATGCTAAAAAATGTCAAACTCTTCTTCCATGTTATGAAATCTACTGGTCACCTGCCCATTTAAGTGTTCACTAAATTCTAACTCATCTCCAAGACAGATTACAACAGCTAAATATAGAAGTAAATACTTGCTACCACTGCCCTCCAGAACAAAGTTTCTGCCTGGAATTCCTTCAGCAAGATCACCTACAACAGCTCCACTCTATACCTAGAAATTAAGGCCCTGATTTCTGTCCACAACAAATGAAACTATCCCAAATTCACTCCTCTCTTCATAAATATTGTACAACTAAGGACAAACAAAAAAGAAATGACCTCAAGAAAATTAAAGAGAAATTAAACTTCTGGTAGTATGTACTTGCAATCATCTAAGCAAACAGGTCTGCCTCAGCAACATTGATTTCCAAAGCCAAAAAACTGCTTTAACAACTCTAGAACTGTTGATGACATTATAAAATGTCATAAAGTTTATCAGATTATGCCTAATAAAGGATAACTGTTGCACTCAGGTGTTCTCTATCCAAAGACTAGAAGATTTTTGTTGCTCATTTAAAAAAGGGATTCCATCCTTGTGAAAGGTGTTTTGAGGTTTAATGACTTCTGGTACATATGTGCCACGTACTGACATTTTCCTATGAACAGAAATAACCCTTTAAATACACTTGATTTGCTTCATACAAGCTAAGTGTTTCATTATTTTGGCATATAAATTTTTTTTGCCTTTTGGGGAAGGAGGCACTATATTTTATTTTAGTATGGTGTCACAATACCAGCAAAAGAAAGCAGACAGGCTACTAAAAATAGAATCATAGAATCATAGAATCGTTAAGGTTGGAAAGGACCTTAAGATCATCTAGTTCCAACCCCCCTGCCATGGGCAGGGACACCTAACACCTAATGCTAAATCATATCACCCAAGGCCTCGTCCAGCCTGGCCTTGAACACTGCCAGGGATGGAGCATTCACAACCTCCCTGGGCAACCCATTCCAGTGCCTCACCACCCTAACAGGAAAGAATTTCCTTCTTATATCCAACCTAAACTTCCCCTGCTTAAGTTTTAACCCGTTACCCCTTGTCCTGTCACTACAGTCTCTAATGAAGAGTCCCTCTCCAGCATCCCTATAGGCCCCCTTCAGATACTGGAAGGCTGCTATGAGGTCATAGATACAGATCCTCCTAAAGCTTCTCAGAGTTATGCACAAGACTTAAGAACAGGGATCTAGGAAACAGTCTGGAGAGAGAACTTCAAAGAGTAAAATGTAATTTACTTGTGAAAAACTGTGTTAAGAAAATTAGTTACTGGGTGATGTACTGTATAACTACAGAACTTCCTCACTAGTCACTATTATTTTTTGTTACTATGCCTGCTTTTTAACAAATTTGTGATTCATTCTGCTTCTTAGAGACCTTTTTATACCATGAGATGAATTCAGATGTTATTTTCCTCATTCACTTTTATATGAGAACATCTATAACTGCCTTAAAAATATGTTCACGGAAGCTACCCATTTCCTTTCTTCCTTAACAAATTCAATTTATTCGACTTAACCATAAAACATAATTAATTTCAAACCACTTCATTTCAGTTTTTACAGGTACAAGGAATAAAGTTACCTTATAAAGTTCTTTTTCATCCTTTTCTGTCTTTAACACGCATTCAAGTTGCTCCTTCTCAAGCATCACTTTCTTCAGTTTGTGCTTCAGACTAAGACATTGACAAATTAACAGTATAGAGCTATTAATACAGAAAATCAATGCATACAGTAAAAACTGTTAGTTTTAAAAAAAAAACAAACCACCACACCTATGGAAAAAAAAAACAGCAAAATGAGGAAGGTATGGACCAAAATGACTAAATACCTGTCTAACTCAGTTTCTTTTGCAATGGCTTTTTGAGTAACAGTCATGATATCTTCCTCAAGCTGGAGAACTTTTGAAGCAGCCTCATCATGCTTCTTCTTCATATCATCAATTTCAGTTTTAAGAGCTTCCGATGCTTGAATATTATTCTTTAAAAAAAATTGCAAATAGATGTCATTTAAGAGTGCATATCTTCAAAACTACAACATGCTACCTGAATTAGTGCTAAAATATAGTTCTTAGATTTCTTCTCTTCCTTAAAACGTACAAGCGCACTTCAAGTATATATAAATAGACAGACTATATAAAAACATATTAAACTTGCTATGCACAGTTAATATATTAATAAGGAGTCAATAAATGAATGCTTGTTTTGGCACAAGCATTCAGTTACACAGAGACTACCAAAGACTTCAGAGTATAGGACGAACAAAGCTATATTTCGTATCTTTTGCCCATCTCCTTTCTGCAAACTAACCATCAACTGCCTAGCTTAGAAAACAAAGAATTTCTATTTCTCTGTTTACTTGCTTTTACTTGAAAAGGAGAGCTTGCATTTGACCAGTTACACCACTCAAACAAGCCACAATAAAGATAACTGCAGGAAAAGGGGGGGGGGAAGAAAAACAGAAGAACTTCTGATTTAGAGCTAGTTACCACTCTACATTCTCCTAGCTAAAACACGTGGAAGGTATCACAAATCTCATGGAAGCTCATGAAACAATCGAAGGATTTATTTCTTGCATATTAGAAGCTGAGACAGAGAATGATGGCAATACCCAAACCAGATTCCTTTGTCAGAGAACTGACAGATGCAAAATGGGAAGCCACTGTTAAGTATCACATTATCTAATTACAGGAATGTCCAAGATGTTCTAAGGCAGTGGACAGCTAAATATCACCTCCACCACAGCAAAATGGCCATTTAAAGTCAGCTCATCTTAAATAACTCAGAAAAACATTATTTTCAATATAATACTATTTTCTTGAGCAAATTAATTAGTAACACTAAAGCAGAACACACATATTGAGGTAATTTTCTACCATTTCTGATATCAAACTGAAATAAAGCTCAGCTTAGTATCAACCATGACAGTGGTATGAACCAAACTGTAAACAAGGTCAAGACAAACCGACCAACATGCCTAACTACAGCATGACTTACAGTGTTTGTACAGATCCTAAGGTACAAGTTGCCTTTCTGCTCTACATTTGGAAGATTAAAGCACCAGTTCATCTATTCATTGTTAAACAAAACTTAATGTCCTGAAACAACAAGACTGTACTGTTCCATCAAGAGAAACACATCAGCCAGAGTTTACAAAGAACCCCTACTGGCCAGATGCCAACCTAACTAACAATGTTTTAAGTACAATAAAATATAATGAGGACTGCTTTTACTCATTAATTGTCAAAATACACTGTTCACAAGTGTAATTAAGCCCCACTTTTACAAGCAACTAAACAGAAGTTTGGGCATTATGATTTTTTGGGGGAGGTAGGGGGTGCTGAATTGTGAAGGGGGGCAAATATAACTGACGACTCAATCACTTCTTAAACACTACACCAGCACATAAAGTAGATTTTTTTGTTGTTATATATGCTATTAAAAAAAAAAGAGCTAATACATTAGATCTAAACTCTGAATTACTTTATTATATGCCTTAATATAATAAAGAATTTCAAGTGATCACAAATATATCATCTTTTTTGAAAACAGCATTGGAGATGACTACACACAATTTTCATAAGGTCTTTATTTTTGAACAAAAATATACATATACTTGGTGTAATGAAGCCAGGATATTTTAATTAAAGTTAGTATTTCAAGTAAAACTTGCTATGTAACCAGCAGCACCACCACACATTATAACTGCTTGTCCTTTCCTAGTGCAGTGGAGACTAATTACTTGCCCCTGTTTTGAAAGCCTAGCATAGTAAAAAGTCTATTTCAATGCATATCTGTGTTTTCTCTAAACACCACTTTGGCATAACTGTAACTGTTGTAACCCAAGTGCCTTCAAAAGAATTTAATCTGATACATTACATATACAAACAGTACAAACAGTTCAAACAGGCAGCCAAATGTAACATATATTAAAAGGAATTAATAGCCTGAAAAAAATTCACTCCACAAACAGCATTACAATTGATGCTGCTTTGCTAGTTATTCTAAGGGGACATGGTATTAAAATGTAAAAGTTCCATACTTAACAGATTCTCACCTAATAAACTTGTTTAGATACAACCAAAGCCTACAGTTTTGAAAGGAAAAAAAAAGCATTAATTTTTAGAAACGACTTGTTATTTTACAGAATTTTTAGCAATTCAACTTAGATGCTGCAATTCTAATCACATATGCTCTGGTTACAGTGGTTTCAGTGCCTGTAAAACTTAAAATGAGTGCTCTTAGGCTATTTTACAGGTAAAAGTTGACTGGTTTAGAAGGAGTCTAAAAGGGAAAAATATAATAAACAGAGCAACTACATGTACCACCTCTACTACAAAAAAGATAATTACTTTCTGTAATTATTATTTACTTTATTTATCTGGTACATCTCCAAATATTATACCTTTTCCTCCACTTTCTTAACTGAAAATAAAACACAGCAAGAGCATGAATCATTTTAATGAACTGGTTTTAAAACTCAATTTTAAAAGTTATTTTTACTCTGGATAGTATTTTTAATGTAGTTACGAATACAGTTCTCCCCATCCCTCCTCCCTAGAGTTGCAGAAGCCTTATGGTTAGAAGGGGATGCAAACTGCACAAGAGTCAGAATAAGTAGTCAGAAATTACTTATGCCAGTTTCACTGCTGCAAAACAAAGCTACCAAACCAGAAATTCCTGTAACTAATAGGAAACTCACTAGTGAAATGAAACAAAGAAAATCTGATGTAGTTGTCCACTGAATTTATGTTCCCCATAATCATAATTCCACTCTGACATTTTTTATGTACCTTCAGATAAGGAATGAGAAGTCAGATGGGGGCACCAAAATCTTTAATGCTATTCTAAAATGGCAGAAGATTCAATATTTATTATTTTTAAAATAATTTATTGTAATCCCATAAAACACTGTCCTCCCCCTGCAAAGAACTGCTATTACACATAACATGATTTGGTTATTAATACATTATGAACAGCTGCTGAAAGAACAGTCTTTATATCAAAAAGTTCTAAATTACAGATCAGTTGCTTTAGGCTTGTGTAACTAATCATAAATACACCAACTGAAACCTCTTACAGCTATTATAAGATCTATCAAAAGGATATGTGAAGATCATGCCTGTGCTCTTCCCTGACACGTTTAAAATCTATTTAACTTCTACTGCAAATTTACTACTAATTTCCATTTGAGAATGGAACAACCATAAAGTTCCTAGATTACCATTTTTATAACACTGAACTATGACAAAAATCTTTGCGCTCAACAATGAAGAATAACACGCTTTCCCTACTTATTTCTTACTTCTAACGGATTTTTGCACAACCAGTAAAATATTTCATAGTACAGTCCAGTTAAAGGAAGCAAAGCAGCATAGACATCCCTTTCTGTGAATCAACAGATACATTTTCTCAAGCATACTTAAGGCATACTTAACCCAACAGACAGAATAAGATACTTGAAAAAATACAACTCAAGACTATTTCTAGTTGTGACATCTTGCAGGATGTCAACTGGCACCGTGGGGTTTTTACGCTTCATCTTCCCTTTTCAAAACATGTAAAAACTCCCTACCTACTTTTTTTAAGCCATTCCACACCTAAAGCATCCACCTTTGATTAATGACTAATAACTTCAGTTTACTTTCTACAGAATTCATACATAGCAATGAAGAAGAATGAGAGGTTAAGAAGGAGCTCTGCAACACTGATGTCAAAGAGGTAATTCACCAAATAAAAGGCTATTTATTAAATTAAAAAATAAAAAAAGGCAGCAGCACCTTTCAGCTGGACTGATTTATCTGGATGTAATTTACTGCCAGAGAAACCATTATGCTTCATACCCTGCAGAGAATTTTGGGGATCTAGATGGATTATCTGCAGGAGCCTTCTGTTTATCCCATTGACATCATAGCAGCTCCAACAGAATGGTGTAAAACACCTGGCTGGCATCATACTCTCCTCAGAGGTCCTTTAAACAGAGATGATGAACACAACATAGTACCATTGCAGCCGCTGCAAAATCCGAGTGTGCTCATGACACAGGACCTGAATGTTCTGTATGGAAAACTGAAGCTGCAATTTTTATTTTCTAAAATAAAGTTGTAAGCATTCAGTAAAACTGTAAACTCATTCTAAGTAAGCTCAAATATATTAAGCTTTTATCTTTGTGACTATGACTGACTGCTCTAAACACACCAAAGATACTCTACTTCAAAAACCTAGGATATTACACTAATGTGTGTTACATCTCTCCAACTAACATTGTTAAACAGATCACAGCTCTACAAAACTAAGGCCTATCTCAGTAAAAGCTCATCGAGGTCACATCACTCAGTTACTGCCCTGAAGACCACTGACACACAAGTTTTTGCAGGAGGCAGCTGAAGTATTTATAGACACTGATTTTGCAGCATGCATTTATATTTCACAAGGTTAATTTCTTAAAATGTCTTCTAATTCCACTATGTGCTATTGCTTTTGCAAAGAGTCATTCTCATGAAGGCATAATGTGAAGTGCAGAACATCTCAAATGAATTTGGTTAATCACCCAGTGAAATTTCAATTAACCAGTTTAAGAAATATTCATACATAGAACAGTCACTAAAATAAAACAGGCATTTCTCTTCATATGATGTTTACAGCACCTTTGGGTGCTGTAATTGCTGGTGCCAACCTGAACAATTCCAAGTATTTAATTTGTATCTTTAAATCATTTACACAGTCTGGTGGAGGGATTGGTTTTTTGTTTGGGGTACAGATTTTTGGTTGATGTTTGACGTATTGCTTTTTGGGTAGTTTGGTTTTTCTTAAAACAATGCCTCTCTCTGACCATCCGATTTTCACACATTCAGCATACAAAGAGTATCAATACAGCTTGATTTAAAGAGGCACTGAAAAAGTACCCGATTCACTTTGATGCATGCAGCCTGAACCGGGCACTTGCTTGCACTGCTAACATATCACACTTCACTACAGCACTCCATCACTATCTAAGCAGAGAAACTCTCCTTATAAAATGGCATCAAAAGCCAATTTAAATTAATCCCTGATATTTAAATAAAACTTTTCAATGAATACAGCTACTCTGCATGTAGAGCCTGTCAGCAGAATGTGGATCTTGATGGCTGTCTATTAAAACTACTTATCAAATAGATGAATCAGCCCACTTTTGAAAGTTAAATTCACCATTTAACTTTTCTAAAAGCATGAAAGAACAAGTTTATCTAGTCAGTAAATTCATTTCTGCCTCCATTTCTGCAACGTCATAACAGAAACACTATTCAAATGTTCACAGAATCAAAGAATGAGCAGGTAATCTGCAATCTGTTGCTTCTGACTCAAACATTTATGGAAACTACTGCCACAAGGGTAAGACTTGTTAGCACTGTAACATTAAAGAAACCAGTTCAGAAGTGCTCTCAACCCACTAGAGGGAGACAAATGATTGCAAAAGTATCATTTGCAAGCCCTGCTCTCTACAGAAACCTACAAACCCTGTGTTCACAAAACTGAAGGGTTGCAGAGTGTTGAAGGAGTGACTGATGAAAGACTGACACAATAACTATGGCACGTTTCCCTTGTTCAGCACAGTAATACTGTATCTTAAAGCAGCAGGCAAGTGCGCTGCTGCCAGAGAGCTTATACACAGTTCAAGAACATGCAAAACTGGGAACACAACAGCAAGAAGTATGAATTCTTTTTATTTCATAGAATCACAGAATCATTTGAGTTGGAAAAGACCTTTAAGATCAAGTCCAACCGTTAACTTATCATGGCCAAGTCCACCACTAAACCACATCCCCAAGGTATGTATTTTTAGATTCATAATGTACAAAGATGTGATTAGAAGTATTTGTATTATTATTTTCTAGATAAAAACAGGCTAAGGTTTTGTTAGTCAATGTTCTGGGTTTTTTTTTAAATAAAATATATTCAGGTAAAAGCAGCTTACTAATGTGATTCAACATACTTGAGGATGTACCATTGAACAAGTTATCTCAGTAGGAAACCAAACGAAAAGTTGAAATGTTGAAAACAACTTGGAACAATTTTGGTGACCGTGTACAAAATGTCACCTTCTTAGGTAAAATCGTCATAGTGAGTAATTACATCATTATTTTAACAGTTATATTAGTAGAGTTGCAAGCTGTATGTACAGCATGACTCAAAGTATGCTATCAAGGAACATCATCCTAGTTAAATTAACTCGGAAACACTAAACAGAAGGTTGTAAGAAAAAGATGTGACATTTCTGAAACAGTCCCAATAATTTCACATTTACTCTGAATTCCTACACAGAGCAGTGGCACATTAAACCTTCACACCATGTAAGAGCTAATTCAGTGTCATCTGGGAAGGAAAAAAAATAAAAGTCTAGGAATGGTTTAGCAAGCATGAAAATATTCCTGCAGAGGAATATTGCGACTGTTTTCCTTCAACTGAAACTACAGACCTTTTCAGAAAACTAAAAAGAGTGTGCATACTGGGGAGCTGGAGAATGGGAAAGATTCACTTACCCTCTCCCTAACCTGGTCTTCTCAGAAGAACTACATTCTGTATTAAGCAGCCACTGGCTATGAGAAAAGATAAGCTAAAAGAAATAAAGACTGAATTTGTCCCAGGTTCTACAGTATCTTATGCTTTGCCGAGGTGGAGTGATTAACACAAGTTAATGGTAATAATCATAGCATACGAGTGTGCATTATAAACAGTGGAGCTGGAGAGCACATCCCATCTGAGCACAAACACTGACTAGCAAAGAGCTGTGTGTCTTGCATGTACTCTTTTCTGTGATTGTGATGACAACCTGGTAAAACTATGCCTGCAGAGCCATTTATGTGTTGAACACAAATTAAAATTTGTTGGTTTTTTTTTTTTTAATAGACTGCTGTATTTTGAAGAGAAAAGCTAAAAGTACATCAATTGTTTCCTAGTATTTTTCCTAAAGAGCCTCTAAAGGACCACTTTCAAAACATCCCAACTAGGCAAAAAGCAGACAAAGACAACAGTTCTGCTGCCCAGAATTCCATGAGAATAACTAGGTAGGGAAGAGATATCAAGTAATCAAGAGTGGGAGGGAAAGACTAATTGTGATACAGCTGGGACACTGTCAACAACTATCCTGTCTACATTAAGAAATCAATGTTGCTACAGGTATTTCTCAATGATCCAAACTACTCCTGATCTATTTATGAAAGCAAAGGACTGATAAAAATCAATACAAAGATGAATGTAGCCTAAAGGCATAGGAATAAGCATCAATAAAAAGGGGGATTTAAGGGATTTAAGATATTTTTTTTAGCAAAACATTTTCGTATCATAAACTCAAAACTAATCTACCTTCTAAATGTTACACTACACAATAAGATAACCAAAGTACTATGACTTCTAACCACACCATCCACATTCTGTTCAGTTCTATGATAAAAATACAAGTTAGGTTAATAATGTATTTGATCAAAAGATAAAGACATGAGCTGAGATACCCGTATTATTTGCTCCAAAGAAACTGTGTAAGATTTTTAGAAAAGGGGGAGACTGATGAGCAGTTTGTATGAAGGGGTTCATAAATCCAGGGCCCCCTTACCACAATACAAATGGTAATAACCAAATAGTAGTTGCCAGTACATCAGCAGCCTAAGCAGCTCTGTACTCCATGAGAATCAAATGCACGTGTGTAATACAGACATATCCACTTCCTTCGCTCATACAATTGCTGCTTTTTAAATACAGTATTTTGTACTATTGTGGTTTTAGAGGGCTCTTTTCTGTGCATTTCATGATGGAAGTACTTGCAAAAAGAAAAAAACTAAGTATGTTGTTAAGAAATTGTACATAGGTTAAATGTAGCTTAGCATTATCTTTGACAGAAATAAAGATTGCTATCATTTACAGCTTCCTCAAACTACAAAGGTAATGATATATAGTGTTTACAATAACTGTATTTTCTCATATGAGCTATTTTGGTTTAGTGCTTTTTCTTTAGCCTAATATGCTCTAAAGTACATTGAAAGATTTTTTTTAACATAACTCCAAATACTTAAACCTTTGCCCAAGTTAAACATTTTTTAAGATACAGATTTTTAATTTATCACCTCCACTTTTTATCTATTTCTGTATCAAAAGTTTAGTGACAAAAGAGCAGAAATAAAAGCCCATAGAAATATTTAGTTAAAATAACCATTCTGGAACTTGAAGGCAACAAAACTCAACAAACCAAGCCAAATCAACCTAGCTCACAGTAAGTAAGCTGTTAAATTAAATAAATATATATATATTGATTACTTAGCATTTCAAGGTTATCCCTTATAGTCTAATATATACTAAAAAAAAAAATCCAAGTTAATGCATTGTTTAGGCTTATTGCCAATAACAATTATTCACATCACATGGAACCAACTAGATTAGCTGGGGGGGTTGCAGAGAGTAGTTTTGGAGAGTTTGTTCTGCTGGTTGGTTGTGGGGGGAGGGGTTTTCTGGGGGTTTTTATTTCTTTTTTAAATAAACACAAGGAAAATAAAACCTAGTTACTGTAATCCAACTGTGCACTGCATAAATGCTGCTCAGGAATCTTTAAATCAATCCATTAACACACTGTATGCATTTCCAACAAAGATAAATCATATAATCCCTGAGCCCCCACTGTATTCCATGTGTTGGGGTAGGGAGGCAAGAAGACAGAAGGGATCTTTAAGATTGGAAAGGTTAGAGAAAGCGACAAAGTATTGTTTACTGAACTTTCTAATGATGAAAAAGCTAACTTACTGCACCTGATTTAGTAGATGCTTGTGTAATTTTCAAGAGTAACACTCAATTTACATTCTGCTTATACATATAAACAAATTAGATTTTTTCAATTCAGAAGACTGGTTTCTTTTTTTTAAAACAAGATTAGAGAATAGAACATACAAGACTTAAACTTTTGACTGATTAGTTTTACAAGACAAAAAATAATTGCATTAGCTAGAAAACTTCCACAGTATTCCAGACATGTGTAGATCTGCATCAGCCTCAGATTAGGTACCTACATATAGCTCCACTAAATATAATTGAGAAGTTTTTCACACTGCATCATCACTTCAACAAAATACAAGGCCAAAACAAACAAACAAAAAACCCCCGAACATTCCTGAAAATTAATTCTAATTGCTAAGATCTAGTATCTTAAAGGCAAAACTATTTTTGATTATTTAAATCCACGGTAAAATGTGAGAAAGTATCACGACATTTTTGTTCCTATACAGTCTAAATGTATTCATCAAATTAAAACATTTTTTTAATAAGAACCTCTAGTGACAATGAAAGATATCTGTAGCTCAGATTTATTCACCAAGCTTATGATTCTGCAAATCCATAAAATGCATGCTTTTAAGTATACAATTTTTGTCTCATTGATTTAAGCTAGTTCTCCCACGTACTTGACATTAAAATCATTCTTTTATAGGAAAATCTTTTTTCTGAACAAGACCTTATCCTTTCTTTTTTCCTTACCCAACTTTCTAGTTCATTTCACTATGACTGCTCAAAAATAAACTACAAAGTTTCAACAGTTTCAAATTCCCTCAACAAATTCCTATTAAAGGTATATCACGCAGAACTGTTGACATATACATACTAGTACTCAGAAATAGCCTATTAACTGCTGTCCACAGCTAAATTATATAGGCTTCATTACTTCAAATTTGTCCATGTCACCACCTCCCTCCCACATGTTTTTAATTTTCTCCTAAAAGTTGTTTTTTTAAAAAGCAGCAGTTTAAAAATAGATTTGGTCCAACTTTTTTGTGTCTTTTTTATTATATTTGAGTTTCCTCCTTACCATATGTAGAGCTGCAAATTAGGTTTGCTTTGGTTTAGACTAGATTTAAATTTTCTCTATCAATTAACACTGTAAACTGATTTTTAGGTTTGTTCTTCTTTTCCCTTTGAAAACCTTCAGAACTTGTGAAGCCTTTGAGAGACACGACTAGCTACTTTTCACTCACGGTATACTCTGGCAGCAGCATTCTTTGTTAAGCCTTGATCTTTGATTTTAATACCAGAGTTTTTTACCATTTTCAATACCCTTAATGGGAGGTTTTTGAAAAGCCTTCCTCCATTTTAAGTTAATGTAAACGAATTTTAAACTATCAACGAATTCCACTATGAATTCCACAGTTAAATGTCAAACATCTTGTAACAGTTGTCATCAATTATCTTACCAAGCCTGGTACCAAAAGCCTTAAATATTTTAACCATTTTACGACATAAAAGGAATAGTGGCAGGAGGTTAATAGGAACTGACCTATTCTAGTGTAAATGTCTATCTAACTACTGAGGGGTTTTGATAGCCAATTTTCACACAGTTTAACTGGTTCTTGAAAAAGGAGGATTACAGACATTATGAGTCAGCTTTAATCAGTTAACTAACCTTTTGCTCTGTTTGCAGTTGGTCATATCTCTGCTTTTCATGGTTAAGTTCTTTTTCCAGTCTTTCAACTTGATCTCTGAGTTGTGCTGTTTCCTTTTCCAGAACAGAAGTTACCTTTAATAGTTCTTCTTTTTCTTTTATTATTTTTTCAATTTTAAACTGTAAAAACAAAAACATTGGGGTTTGGTAATTTTTCTCCCTTTCACTCCTATGCATTAAGTGGCAACAAAGTACTCCAGTGTTTAAGTAGAAGCACAAAATATGTGTCCTCTGGCTCAGCTATTTTACTGTTTTCCCATTATTCCCAAATTCTTGAAGTTTCATTCCTTTAACTGAACAGTACTACATTACCATTAGATAGCACAATTTGCTGTGTTTTAATTTATAGTCAGGTTTTAGCTCCTTAAGTGAAGTGCCTTTACTGTTCCCAAGTGACAGCAACTATGGAAGAGCTAATTATAATTATGACAGCTTGGTGAAAAAATGGTTGCTGAGTGTAGAGACAAACACACCCTCTCAAGTGATGTTTGGGGAATCTCACAAAAAATAAAACATGAAGAGACACATAGCCAAAAGTAAAGACCGGCACATAAACTGCCACCTTGCAATACTGAAAGAGGGCTTATAAGAAAGATGGGTAGAGACTTCTTAGTAGTACTTGTTGCCACAAGTATGGGCAACATGTGGGGTAATGGTTTTAAACTAGAAGAGGGGAGGTTTAGACCGGATATAAGAAAGTACTTTTTTACAACAAGGGTGGTGAAACACTGACACAGGTTGCCCAGAGAGGAGGCATAGGCCCCACCCCTGGAAACATACAAGGTCACACTGGTCAGGGCTCTGGTCAACCTAATCTAGTTGAAAATGTCTCCTTATTACAGGGAGGTTGGACTTGATGGCCTTTGAAGGTCCCTTCTGACCCAAACCACCCTGCAATTCTATCAACCAAGACAATCAAAAACACTTGAAAAATTCTTTTTCATTCATTTTAGTACTATGAGTACATATATGAAAAGCAAAAATATCCTAGATGTACCTCTATACTAAGTCTCTTATCCCTAAATTTTGAAAACTGTAAATAAAATGCATGTATATGCCTAGACACAACTGAAAAAAGGATAAAAGGTCGGAGAGCAAGGCAAGGAAACTACTGAGCAATTTTCCAATAAGCAACTGATACAATCAAGTTAGTTTGGTGTAGGCTTTTTTGTTTGTTTAGGTTTAATTAGTTTTCAGCCCACAAAATATCAAATGGAAACATCTTGACTCTGGATGTAAGCATACAAGCCTAACCACATCCATCTAGCAAAGAACACGACACACAGAACACCGCTTTAAACAAAACAAGAGCTATTCTAATATACTTAGGCACGTGCAATTATTCAGCTTTGTTTCCAAGGCTCTTGTGCACAAACAGAAGTATACAGGTTCTGTAACGTATGTCCGCAAAACAGGCACTACCTCACAGGGTTATCTTTGCTCCTTCAGTGAGCTGGAGAGCACAGATGTGAGAGATGGGCAACTACCCTCTTACGGTTTCCCAGTCTTTGCTTAGTGCTATACCATACTTGTAATCAGTTTTAAATCTTTACTCATTTAACCTGCAAATGTTCAGAACTCCAATCAAATACTAGAGAGCCAGGCAAAAATATGTACATTACACATACATACGTAGATTTTTTCATCTTGGTTTGCTCTTCAATACCTGTGAATGTATGCATGTGTGTGTATATGTGTATATTAAAAAAAAAGAAGAAAACATTTTAGGAATTGTTGAATCAAACCTCAAGAAGTCCAGCTTTTGTGGTCACCACTAACATATCAGAGTTTCCTTCATCCTCCATAGTTAGCAATTCTTCAACAGGGGAAGAGGTACGGAACTGGAAAGGTGTGCTTGCTCCACGGATTTCTCCTTTATGAGTCACGTAACAAAACTGGTAAAATTCTCCATCGTCATTTGGTAGATAATATCCTATCAAAATAAATTCATATTTGAAGAAACATTCAACACAACATACAACTCTCTATCAGGAAACAGATCATCAGATCATATCTGCATTGCGAATTTCATGCTCATTACCTCAGTAAGGCACAGATAAACCATTAAAACAGGAGAAAAGTAATCTTATTTAGTAACTTTCATCCCCCAATAATTGCTCCTGGTTTTTAAGACAAACACCACAGCAGTGTCAGGTAACAGGTGCTCTATGTACACATGACTTTACATATACTAGGTAATAACTGCTGTTTATATATTTATGAAACAGAATCATTAGCAATCAGATGCCCTGAAGCTGGATAAGGACAGCATTATTACGTAACTGTTGTACAATTACAGAACAAAGAGTAAGCAATATTCTGGGCCTTGGAATACCTATACCATCAAAGGCAACAAAGAATAACATGAAATGACAAGACAACTGCAACTTTACCAGGTTCCGTTTTTTGCATGTTTTTTGTGGAGTAGCCACAATTTACTTTTGCGGGTTTTAAATGCCAAAGTACATGCTCTGAATGGATAAGTGCCAAGTGTAGAGGGTAGTATGGAGAGTTTAACTAAAAACTTATTTGTTAATAACTGAAAAAAAAAAATCTTCAAGTCTATGGAAGGTAAAAAATAAATCATCTTTCTTGTAGCTAAGTAATACTGCATGATGCTAGCAAATTACTGCAGAAAAATTTCTGCATGACTATTAATCTGAACTGTTGCCCACTAAAGCTTCAACATTAAGCTTCTTACATCACCTGGATTCATGTGGCAATATTTGTGGAAGTTAAACAATTGTTTCCAGAACTAATGAAACTTTTACCTTTATTAATAAAAATCAAGAAACTACACCTTACCCCATTTAATGGTAAGAAATCCAACTGGCTTTATTCAGAACACTTAATTATCAGATATGCTAGCCAGAATGAATTTGATACCAGCACAATAAATCCTCACCCAATGTTCGATCCAACAGGTGATGTCACCCGTTTCTGTTCATATTTCACTACAATTCAATCTGCTCCCTTTCTAACTTCATCATTAATTTCTATTCACCAACTTCTATTTCAGATTCCTGGAAGACTTCCCAGTACTCTTAGCTACGTTTTCTACAAATGGTAAAAGATTACGGATGCTAATCTTTTACAGCACCTGTATCAAGCACTTCATGTTTCCCTAAGTCTTATACTTTATTAACTGTAGTTTAATAAGGAATAGTATCTTAATTTCAAAACTTCAGGATTCTGCTTTTGGACCTGACTACGCTTTCCTGAATAACACTGCAGTTCAGTTTACCTAATTCAATGCATAAATAAGGTGATGCTATACAGAAACAAGTTCAGAACAATCTACTTTGCAGCTCCAGCAAGTTTAAATACTGGTTCAGACAATCTGATTTTCAAACTACTTAAAGGGTTTTTTCTTGTATATAACATATACTACAGAGAACAGATTCCTTATTATTTTCTTCCAGCATACCTACTTATCATTAAAAAAAAAAAAAAAAAATCTAAAGCATGCTGCACAACATTTACTATTTACCTCAGCTAATTAGCTCCTGTAAACTCTACTGAGCCAATCTCAGCAGCACTAAAATGCTTTGCCAAACACAACTGGGAGCTTGTCTGAATGGAGATTAAATCTGGTAGCTCTATAAAAGTGAAGGACTGTCAGCATGGAATGTAACAGATGGGACAAAGTTGCCTGCCCTCTTCATGTGTGGCAAAACTTTAAAATACAATGTTCTGATAACAGCATGTACAGTTCTAGGTTTCTAGGTCACTTTTTAGTTTCAGTCTAACCTAATTTCATGCATTCAGTGAATCTCAGTAACTGTAAAAGAAACTAATGGCCTCCTTCTAGTTCCTACAGAGCACACATACTTTTCACAGATTTCAAGACTGCAAAATGGGCAGATCACATGGATATCATAGAATATTTTGGGTTGGAAGGGACCTAAAAGATCATCCAGTTCCAACCCCCTGCCATGAACAGGGACACCTTCCACTAGACCAGGTTGCTCAAAGGCCCGTCCAACCTGGCCTTGAACACTGCCAGGGATGGGGCAGCCACAGCTTCGCTGAGCAACCTGTGCCAGTGCCTCACCACCCTCATAGTACAGAATTTCTTTCCGCTACCTAATCTAAACTTCCCTTCTTTCAGCTTGAAGCCATTACCTTTGCCCTATCCCTAAATGCCCTTGTAAAAAGTCCCTCTCCAACCGTCTTGTAAGCCTCCTTTTCCCCCCTGAAAAGCTGCTATAATATCTCCTTGGAAACTTCACTTCTCCAGATTATGATCATCATTGAAAGTAACAGAAAAAAACCTTCGCATAAGAGAAGGAACAGAGCACTCATCCAAGCTACTGCTATTTGCAGCTAGTATATGCAGCTTTAACAAGACAACAAGCTAACACAGTACTCATTTCAGGCCTTAAATTACTATTTTTTCTATATATCTTAAGCAATAAACACACACACACATACACACAAAGAATAAAGCCAACACCAGGAAGCAAAAAAGATCATAAGATCATACATAAAATTCTGCTAGTAAGTAGAAAAGCATTAAGCAAGTTTAATGGAGGTGCTTTTTCTACATTCAACTTCAAATGCGTATAGATTTCTAAAGCTCATAATGTTCTCTCTGTTGCAGAAGTTCTGCATGTTGGTTCCGTTATGCAAGTATCATCTCTATCTCAGTTTTGAACCTGTCACTGGTAGCCTACACTGATGGTTCCTGTATTTTTAAATATGAACACTAGATAACGCACTCATGCCACAGGTAACTGAATTTAGATATTGGTCATTTCCCATTATTTTCCTTTCCCAGGCTGAAAAATCTGTCAGAATTTCCTAAGTTCACCTAGTCCAGTTTCCCATTCAAAAGGCTCTTGTCAGCACCAGCCTGAGACTACAGTGGTTGTGTCTAAGAAACTGTGTGGAATTCCCATTCTTCCAAACCAGGGATATCTGTTCAAGTGCTCCACTCCTCTACCTTAGTAAAAAAGTTGCTCCTAATGTTAAACATAAACCTCCCAGGCCACAATCCATGGCCACTGCCTCTTCTTATATTTAACAAGAAGAGCGTGGCAACTCCACACCTTTACACAGAACCTATTTCCTAATTCTTCTCTTCCTTGTTGCGCTTTGTTCATTTATTTTACTAGACCTTTTTTGAGATTGTGAGGGGAAAGGAGGGGTTCTGATCTCCCACAGAGTGTGGAAAACGTAGTTATACTATAGATTTGTACGGTGGTGTAACATTTTTTTTGTTCATTCTTTTCTTAAAAACTTGATTCATTTTCATCAATTCCTCACTGTCAAAAGGTCCTCTGCAACTCTGCCTAATCTGAGCTTTCACCAAACCATCACCTACATTATTTATTCTTTGATGACTATTATTTTATATGAAGATGATTTTAAAGTCCAAAGACTAAAGACAACATAGACACAGTGTGATAAGAGATGCCGAGATTAAAAAGCCCTGCTGTTTGTTAAAGTCACCTTCTGTATTTTAATAATTTCCAGCAACACTTCTCTATCAGTCATGAATATTGTTCATTACTATGTAAAAAAACATACTAAGTCACATACTTTCCCTTAAAACTTCTCTGGCATCTGAAATAAGACTGAATTTCACACAGTGAAGTGTGAAAATTCTCTTCCAATTTATGTTTCTAAAAGTCTAGAACTCTCAACCCTCAGCATTGTAATGAAGAGATAAATATTTTAAAAGCTGGTTAGGCTGGAAAATACAGGTAGATACTGCTTTATATTCACCTTGAAAAGTCAGCACACAGTTAACAGTTGATCCTTCCACATAATTTTCCGGCATAGGTGACCAAAGAAATGTGTAATAATCTCTTGCAGTATTCCAACCAACCTAAAGTAAAATAAACAAACAAAAAAAAAAAAATAAAATAAAAAAGGAAAGACAAAACATTCAGCAGATGAATTTGTTATACGCAGTTAAGATACCATGGTCTGCCCTTTACAACATAGTCAAGTATGCATATTTCTGCTTCAGCATGCAATAAAAAGATACTTAATGTTTACAAATCAGGAATATTTTAACAAGCATGTCAAAGATTTAGCACGAATTTTATTAAGCTTGTTACCTAAGTCAATAAATGGGTCTAAGGCAATAAAATGGTCTATATAAATTAAAACAGCAGACAGTTTTCACTATACATTAAACTACTATTTGGTACATTTTTTCTTTCTATAAAGATACACATTACTACATCAAAAAGATTAATTCTGAAGTTTATAGTGAGATTTTCTTACTGTAAGTTTTGCCAAGGGTGATTATTTTGTATGCACACTCTAACAGGTCCATCAGAAAACACAGAGCAGGAATGAAAAATACACAGCTTTCTCTTCTGAAAAGGGCAAGTCTGACAAAGCTAAACTAGCACTTTTTGGACAACTTCTGCAATACTGAACACCTCCATTTCACTGGAATGCTAACTCTTACTTACATATACACTGTGTCTGCAAGAGAAAAAAAACTGCATGAAAACCTGAGCTAAGTTGGTGCAGTCCTCCCACTGATTTCAGTAAACATACACTTTCAGACTTTTCATAAGAGTGCTGTTCTGTACAATAAGAAATGCTATCCTCTGAAGAAACTTACTCCAAGTTTGAAATACACACATCCAAACCTGAAACCCAAAGCAACTACTGTAAAGCAATAAAAAACTCCAGTAGCATTTTGCTCAGAGTTAAAAACACAAGAAATGTTAACATCCTTATTTCTTAGACAAAGAGCACATAAAACTTGTATGATGCAACTTCCCTAAACCAACAGAAAAAAAAAAAAAATAACCCATGTTATAAGAAGAAGAAGAAATAAAGTCATTGCTAACCTGGTATTCATCGCAATCTTCTTCTTCTTCCCCATTTACCTACATTTAATTCTCCTGAACTCCACTGATGTCAACCAACAGATTAATAATCCAGAAACCAAGTCCTACCTTCACCTTCTCAACCCATATTTTTAAGCCAAAAACATTATTAAACATCAAGTCTCCTACAAAAATGTCATATCCAGATTGCTACTATGTACAAAGTGTTACTCAAACACCCCCCCTTCATTTAATTGTCCCTTCATAAAAAGAAAGTTTTAATAGGCCATTACAGAGTAATCCATTCATGATATTCCTATTTCCTACTTTTGAGCATAAAGGTTTATTTCAATTAGGACATCATGAATTATTTCTTAGTCATATAAACCAACTCCACAGTGGAAATGATGAAGTCTGGTAAAGGCTAAGATATCTAAGATATCTAAGACCAGGTAGTATGCAATTTGGCTGGGCATGTAGGGACAGTCAACTGTCCTCAACACTCATACCAGACAGGTTTACCTGATACTAATAAATACGCATATAGCCGTCATGAAAGTTCCTTCTTCTTCTTTGTTGCACCACACATACAAGCCCTTTCTTACTAAAATGCCACACAGGGCAATTAGCTTCCCCATACATGCATTTCACTTACAGTATGGTTCCATAAGATCACTAGAATTAGCTGACTAGAAAAATAAATGGAGGGTGGGGAGCGGAAAGAATACAATTTGCGTGCCTGTCTGTATGCCAATAATGAGTTATCAAATACATTACTGAGGAAAAACAATAAACATTTTCTTCTGCTGTATCTCCTTAAACTCTCATCTGGTCCATCTTAAAAGGAATGTAAGCTTTTCTAAGAAGAAAGCTCTGCCTTACAACTGCAGAGTGTTTACAATCTGAAAATTATTTCAAACTTAATAATTTCTTGAGTTTCATGTATGAGATGAACATGGAAAACTTTTCTATTTTTCTATTTTGTTCCATTTCTTTCTTTCTGTAACGCCTCGGTAAAGCCAACTCAACCTTAAGAGAGGGTGCTTTAAAGAACCACCACTGTAAGGAGAGCTCACTTGGCATCCTCTTCCTTGGCCTCAGAAAGCCATTATGCAACTAGAAGAACAGCAGTGCTCATTCTGATGCATTAACAGGTTTCACCTATCTACACAGCACATACACTGGCAGATCAAAGAAGCAAACCCAGGAAATACTGGTTTAGCTGAACCAACTGAGGCATAACCAATGAGCCTTTATTGTAAACATCTGACACAATTTAAAAAAAAGAAAAGAATAAAAAAGCCACACCACAACCCAACCAGAAAACTCTGCAGAGTAAAACATGCCCTTTTTGCAATTCTGCAAGTAAATTACAGTTTAGAAAATCATTTGGCACAGTACCCCAAGTACTGCAAGAAGACTGCAAGTACTGCTGAGGTGAGCAGCTCGAGAGAGGACGCCTTCAACACCGGAGCGGGGGGGGGAGATCAGCGTCCAGGAGCCTCAACTCAGAGCGACAAGAGCCTCCCACCGAGGGAGCCTCAAGTCCTCGACAGGACCTGCCCAGGAACCGGCAGCTCAGCTGACGAGAGCGAGCAGCTGACTCAAAGGGGGCGGAGCCAGGAGGAGCGGCACCAGCCCTGATTGGTTAAAAACCTGCCCCAGGGAGCGCGGCGACCAGACCGGGTGGAGGCAGTTTGTGGGGGCAGGCGAGCGGGGTGGTGAGCACAGTGGTGAGCACAGTGGTGAGCACAGTGGTGAGCACAGTGGTGAGCACAGTGGTGAGCACAGTGGTGAGCACAGTGGTGAGCACAGTGGTGAGCACAGTGGTGAGCACAGTGGTGAGCACTCGTCGGATGGCCAGGGCTTGGTCCGGGAGCTCTGCACTGGCTGCCCCGGCGGTGGCAGCGTAGGCACCCAGACAGAGCCGGTGAGAGGGGACGGGAGGCTGCAGTGCAGAGCTCGGGGTGTAGAGAGTGCCTGCACTGGTCTAGTGAGGGGAGGGTGCACAATGGGCAGGGCTGCACTCGGTGCTCCCTGGTGGAGGTCCTCCTGCAGCAGGTGGCTGAGCTGCGGGATACTGTCAAGACACTGCAAGATGTCCCGGAAGCTGAGAGGAAGCAGGAATGCTTGCTCCTGGCCCAAACCTCATGGAGGAATGAAGGGGGCCGTTAAGCAGGGAAGCTGGGAATTAGTGACAAAAAAAAAAAAAAAAAAAAAAAAACCACAACAAAAAAAGAAGGAAAAGGACAACCAAAAGCAAGGGGCTTCCCCCTAAATCTGTTGCCCCCATGCAGAACCGCTTTGCTGTCCTGCATGGGGCTAATGAGGAAACACACTCAAGCCAGAAACAGCCGGCTGGTGCCCTGGTAAAGAAGATCTCTACTGGTGCTGCTAGGAAAAAGCGGAGAGTCGTAGCAGTAGGGGACTCTACACTGAAAGGGACAGAAGCACTCGTCTGCTGGCCAGACCCTGTCTCAAGGGAGGTGTGTTGCCTAGCGGGGGCATGGATCAGGGATGTGGCAGAGAGGCTGCCTGCTCTAGTTAGTCCCACGGACTATTACCCACTCCTGGTGATACATGTGGGTGCTAGGGATATAGGTAGCAGTAGCCTGGGGAACAAAGGACTACAGAGCCCTGGGGGAGGTGGTTAAGGGCTCTGGAGCTCAGATGTCTTTTCATCAATTCTCCAGAATACAGGGGAGGACCTAAAAAAAGCAAGGAGGATTAGCCAGGTTAATAAATGGTTAAAAGGGTGGTGTCATAGTCAGGGGTTTGGGTGCCTTGAACACAGGACCCAAGTTTGTAGGCCAGGTCTAGTGGGGGCTGGTGAAGCTGGTCTGAGCAGTTTTGGTAGGAGGCTTGCCAGACTGGTCAAGGAAGCTTTAAACTAGATGTGTTGGGGGAGGGGGGTGTCATTCCATCCCAACACACCCAGTCAGTTGCCAGAACCTATAATAAATGCTCAGAGCAATGTAGAGATATCCCAGCCACTCCAGCCAATGAGCCAGCTTCATTTGGAGCTCAGCTCAGATGCCTCTATACAAATGCCCATAGCATGGGGAACAAGCAAGAGAAATTAGAGATGTGTGCACGTCTACAGGGGGTATGGTATAATAGGCATCACAGAAACATGGTGGGATGGCTCCTATGACTGGAGGGTTGGAATGAAAGGTTACAGGCTCTTTAGAAAAGACAGGCCTGGCAGGTGGGGAAGGGGAGTTGCCCTTTATGTTAGGGATAGGCTGGAGAGTATGGAACTCTCTCTGGGGACAGGTGAGCAGTCCAAAGAGAGTTTGTGGGTCAGGGTTAAAGGGAATATAGCTATGGGAGACATTACTGTGGGGATCTGTTACAGACCGCCTGGTCAAGGAGAACCTGTGGATGAAGCACTCTATAGACAGATAGGAAAAGCCTCACACTCACAGGCCCTTGTTCTCATGGGTGACTTCAACCACCCTGACATCTGTTGGAAGGATGGTACGGCCTGGCACAAGCAATCCAGGAGGTTCCTCAATTGCGTGGAAGACAACTTCCTTCTGCAATTAACAGAGGAGCCGACAAGGAGAGGTGCCATGCTTGACCTCGTGCTCACCGACAGGGAAGGGCTGGTTGGAAATGTGACTCTCCAGGGCAGCCTTGGATGCAGCGATCATGAGATGGTCAAATCTGAGATCCTCAGGACAGTGAGAAGAACCTGCAGCAAGCTCACTGCCCTGGACTTCAAAAGAGCAGGCTTTGGCCTCTTTAGGAACCTGCTTAGTAAGGTTCCATGGGATATAGCCCTAGAGAGCAGGGGGGGCCAAGACTCTTGGTTGATATTCAAGGATCACCTGCTGCAAGCTCAGGAGTGTTCCATCCCAACTAGAAGGAAGTGCAGCAGGAGGGCCAGGAGACCTTCTTGGATGGATAAGGAGGTGCTGAGGAAAATTCAAATTAAAAAAGAGGCTTATAATAAGTGGAAGCAAGGACAGGCGGCCTGGGAAGAGTACAGGGATGCTGTCTGGGAAGCTAGGGATCAGGTTAGAAAAGCTAAGGCCCAGGTAGAATTAAACTTGGTTAGGGATATAAAGGATAACAGGAAGGGCTTCTATACGTACATAGCAAAGAAAAGACAAATTAGGGACAGCGTAGGCCCCCTCAGGAAGCTATCAGGAGAACTGGCTACACAGGATTTGGAGAAGGCTGAGGTTCTGAATGACTTCTTTGCCTCAGTCTTCACTGGCAAAGGCTCTGACCAAACCACCCAAGTCTTGGAAGGCAGACACAGGAACTGTGAGAATGAAGACCCTGCACCCACTGTAGGAGAGGATCTGGTTCGAGACCATCTTAAAAATCTGAACATGCACAAGTCCATGGGTCCTGACGAAATCCATCCACGGGTCCTGAAGGAGCTGGCGAATGAACTTGCTAAGCCACTGTCCATCATATTTGAAAGATCATGGCAGTCAGGTGAAGTTCCTGATGACTGGAAAAAGGGAAATATAACCCCCATTTTCAAGAAGGGGAAAAACGGATGATCTGGGGAATTACAGACCAGCCAGTCTCACCTCTGTGCCTGGCAAAATCTTGGAGGAGATTCTCCTGGAAGGCATGCTAAGGTACATGAAAAACAACAGGGTGCTTGGTGACAGCCAGCATGGCTTCACTAAGGGGAAATCCTGCCTGACCAATTTGGTGGCCTTCTATGATGGGGAACTGATGGCCAGGGGTAGAGCAGTTGATGTCATCTACCTGGACTTGTGTAAAGCGTTCGACACTGTCCCACACGACATCCTTGTCTCTAAATTGGAGAGACATCAATTTGATGGATGGACCACTCGGTGGATAAAGAACTGGCTGGATGGCCGCACACAAAGAGTTGTGGTCAATGGCTCAATGTCCAGCTGGAGACCAGTAATGAGTGGTGTCCCTCATGGGATCAGTGTTGGGACCGGTCTTGTTCAACATCTTTGTCGCTGACATGGACAGTGGGATTGAGTGTGCCCTCAAGCAAATTTGCCAATGACACCAAGCTGTGTGGTTCGGTTGATATGCTGAAGGGAAGGAATGCCATCCAGAGGGACCTTGACACGCTTGTGAGGTGGGCTGGTGCCAGCCTTATGAAGTTTAACCATGCCAAGTGCAAGGTCCTACACCTGGGTCAGAGCAATCCCAGGCACAGCTACTGGTTGGGCAAAGAAGCAGCCCTGCAGAGAAAGACTTGGGGGTGTTCGTTGATGAGAAAATGAACATGAGCAGGCAGTGTGCACTTGCAGCCCAGAAAGCCAACCATATCCTGGGCTGCATCAAAAGGAGTGCGACCAGAAGGTCAAAGGTGGTGATCCTGCCCCTTTACTCTGCTCTCGTGAGACCTCACTTGGAGTATTGTGTGCAGTTCTGGTGTCCTCAACATAAAAAGGACATGGAACTGTTGGAACAAGTCCAGAGAAGGGCCACGAGGATGATCAGGGGACTGGAGCACCTCCCATATGAAGATGGGCTGAGGAAGAAGAGAAGGCTGCATGGAGACCTCATAGTAGCCTTCCAGTATCTGAAGGGGGCCTATAGGAATGCTGGGGAGGGACTCTTCATTAGGGACTGTAGTGATAGGACAAGGGGTAATGGGTTCAAACTTAAAGAGGGGAAGTTTAGATATAAGGAGAAAATTCTCTCCTGTTAGGGTGGTGAGGCACTTGAATAGGTTACCCAGGGAGGTTGTGAATGCTCCATCCCTGGCAGTGTTCAAGACCAGGCTGGACAAGGCCTTGGATGACATGGTTTAGTGTGAGGTGTCCCTGCCCATGGCAGGGGGGTTGGAACTAGATGATCTTAAGGTCCTTTCCAACTCTAACTACTCTATGATTCTATGAAGACAATAAGCTACTCTGAAAGAAGCAAATTACAGACAGTACACAAGGCTTTGGACATACATTACACAATATAATTACTGTTAAGTCAACAGCTTTTACATATTTCACATGGTAAGAAACAGCTACCTTGACCCAAATCACAGGAAACACAGGTGTCTAAGCAAAATGCAATTGGGCCCAGTATCCTACAAAGTGATTTTTTGACAGCAGGCTTGGTTTGTGCCATAACCCTGAGTCCAAGTAAAATTAGTTGAAAGTCACAGTAGTGCTAGTGCTACTGTAGCCCATCACAGCCTACTACAGGCAACTACAGGTAACAAGTTCCTCTAAGTCAGTTAATAGATGGAAAAAATAAATACCTAGGGGCAGAGAAGCTCATACAGGGCAAAATTACTCATAGTTTACTGTTAACACTGACATGCCACTCATGCAATACACTTTTGAATGCATACACTGTCATCAAATAACTATCTAGATGCCAATTCTGAAAGAACCAAACTATTAAAAAAAAAAATAAATCAGAACATGGGCATCAGGAAAAATACTCAAAGTATTAAGTACACTTCAGTAACACTAAGGCATAGACATTTCAAAGGAAGTAAAAAACGTCAAAGCTACAACCTCATTTTCTTTAGGATGCCTGTAGTCACCTTACATTACTTGCAACTTTGACTTATCCCAGTCCAAGCCATTTAAGACTTCACTTCAGACATGACCTCGCTATTCACACTGAGATAAAAATGTGTTATATAGTAGAAGCCCTGAAGCTGCAATGTTTTGGGGTAGAACAAGGTACTCTAGACTCTTTATGAAAGGCTGTAATCTTAAAATGTTCTCTTGTGCTCAGACCTGAAGAAGTCCATCTCTGCAGAATGTTACAAACACATACAGGCAATCTTTTAACTTGGGCTATTGAGAACATATGGCATTTGTTGCAATATCAAGGTATTATCTATCTCACAGTTCAGAGGAACATGTCAAAATGACATTGACAGAGTGCCTAGACTATTGGATCAACTTTCTCTCCTATGAGGTATAAATCAAAATAAATATAGAAACTGAACTCTCTAAAAGAAAATCTGCTACATATGTAAATGATTGTCCAAGGAAATATTATGACAGATCAAAGAGCAACAAACTTACTGTTTCCTTTAAGAGATAAGCATGAAAATGTATTAAAAAAGGGTGGGTGGTATTTAAGCGAGATATTTGTTTACCATCACATGAGAACTATAAATTAGCACAGTCTTTTACTTCAAAATTGTTTACCAGCTACTGATGACTTTGTTATGCCAATTCTGTCTCTGACTCCACAAATCTACCATGGCAATTATTTTTAGAAAATTACACTTGGAATTATAGGTCATTCAAAGGAAACATCACGTAAACCCAGATTATCCTTCTCTTCACCTACTACAGAAACAGTGAACACCACTGCCATGAATTTATCTTTTTTTAAGAAAAAGATTACCTCAGTTATTTGCGACATGTCTTTCCAAAGAAGGTAAATCAGAAACCCATGACTCACCCTAGTTTGTGGATGGCAACTCTCAAAACATTCCCAATTCCAATAATTGTATTCCCAACTCTTTTAACAACAGGAAGTACGGTGCAGTACATAATCCTCTATCATGCCCTGCTGTGGAGTGATAATTCCATGTCGGAAAAACTGTAATTCTATATGCACGTGGTCAATAACAAATCCAGTTTTTGTGCTGTACTTCATAACATGATTTGCATATATGGAAGTAATTGGTATCTTGAAAAAAACTGAAAATAATCTACAACAAAATCAGGATACTGAAAAGACTCAAGTTGTACTGTTATCTGCAGTCCAAAGGAGACTAAATAACCCAGAGTACTATATAAAAACATATTTATATTGTCTTGATAAAGCACAACCACCAAGCTATTTCTTATATGAATCAAATTCACTCTTAAATTATAATACACTAATTTTTCCCCATACACAATTTTGAGGTTTGCTATAAATCAGTGCATTGAAAAGTCAGAAATGAAGTTGCATGTAAATACAGGTACTGCACTAATGCACAAACAGTGGCTCAGGTGTGACCTCCTAAATACTGAGTACTCTCTCAGGGCAAGCAGGCACTTCTTGTGTTCAAGTAAGTTACTAAGAACCTTCCCAACCGTGGTTATTCAGTTTTTCCAAATGTTAAGCTACTGGAACATCAGATCATG
Organism: Pezoporus flaviventris; assembly: GCF_033815535.1. Taxonomy (NCBI): domain Eukaryota; kingdom Metazoa; phylum Chordata; class Aves; order Psittaciformes; family Psittacidae; genus Pezoporus; species Pezoporus flaviventris. Next base: position 16,394,636 of record NW_026892585.1, on the reverse strand, counting down.
ATTTTTAAGTTGTCAATATAATAAATGTGGACATTAAGAGATTAAAAGATTTCTTCTCTAAGGATATATTGAGGCAGTCAGTACTAACTTGACAACATCCTAGAAGAATGGCAGTACAGATTACTTGGGGAAATACACCAAATAGAACCAAGGAACAGAAAAGTTCCAGAGGAACAGTTAGCTAATTACACAGCAAGACCAGTCATTAGCTTCCCATATGCAAGATTACCTGCTGGTATCACATGTCTTTCCAGCATGCTGGCCTCAGCAAAATTAAATCTCCAGAAAACCAGAAAGTATTATGACATCCCCCACAAACACCCACACCTCTAACACTACTCTCTTTAACCATTATCTTTACTATGCCTGTAACATTCTTTCCTTCTGCCTTTGAGATGTAGTAAACCTGCCTCTCTTTCATACTGAAGATCTGACACACCTATTCGCACACACATGCCCTAGAGAGAGTGGTAAGCACTGCTGCTTAAAGGCCAAGCAGGTTTTTCAAACACTTCCACAAATCTGGACAGTATGCATTAATAATGGAAAGAAAAAAAAAAAAAAACAAAGCACATGGCCATATGATTATTTCACTTTATTTGAAATAAAAGTCACAAGATGCAGATTTCCCCATCTGGAGATTAGGCTTACCTACCAGATAGACCCTTTTTGCAACCAGATGTCATGCACATACTAATTATTTTTCCTCATTTCAAAGTTTTAGACTTGGATTAGTCTAAGGGTCTCTCCAGATTTTAATCAATCAGAGATAAGCAAATTAAAATAAAAAGGCGACACTGGTCTTCAATCATTCTGGAGTACAGATCTCCTGTGAAATCGATCAAAAATGATAAGCCTTCTCCCCTCTGACTCCAAATTAGGAACTGTCAGGATTTTCTGCACAGAAACCCTCACCAAAGTGAAAGCTGATCTCATATTCTAGTTCCCATAAAACTGCATGAAGAGGGACTCAGGCTCAGGACACCTATGCCAACTACTAGACACGTACTTATCTGTAAAACTGCCTTTTTTTTTTCCTTAGTAACAAGCAAGGACATAACTGATCAAGATCTTTTGGAACTTGATTACCCATGAACCTCCAGAATGTGAGAAAAGCAAAAATAGCAGCAACGAAAGACAACAGATTTGAAGACCAAGTCAGAACTTGGTTTTAAGCCGCCTGTAGGGGACAATGAAGAAAATGAAAGATGAATATATACAAAAAGAATAAAAACAATGCACATTCAGAACTTCTGTTGTGAAAGGTAATATAACCTGCATTATTATACTTCCCACCCCTCCAAGCTTTTGCAAAAGGTCCAATCCCAAAAGTAGAGTATGCATCTGGATACCTTGTTTGTAAGAAAACTAGTATATCCAAAATAACTCTCCTATATGCAACACTGCCCTTTCAGTTGATGAACTCTGGGTCTGCATTTTTCTAAACAACAGAAAACTAGAATCATAGAATGGTTAAGATTGGAAGAGACCTTAAAGACCATCTAGTTCCAACCCCTCCTTGCCATGGGCAGGGACACCTTCCACTAGACCAGGTTGCTCAAAGCCCCATCCAAATTGGCCTTGAACACCGCCAGGGATGGGGCAGCCACAGCTTCTCTGGGCAATCTGTGTCAGTGCCTCACCACCCTCACAGTGAAGAATTTTTTTCCTAATACCTAATCTAAACCTATCCTCTTTCAGACATTACTCTGTCATGACATGCCCTTGTAAAAAGTCCCTCTCCAGATTTCTTTAGGTCCCCTTCAGGCACTGGAAGCTGCTGTAAGGTCTCCCCTGAGCCTTCTCTTCTCCAGGCTGAACAAGCACCAATTCTCTCAGCCTGCCTTCACAGCAGAGGTGCTCCAGCTCTCTGACGATCTTCAAGGCCTCCTCTGAAATCACCTGAGCAGGTCCATGTCCCTCTTGTGTTGGGGGCCCCAGAACTGAACACAGGACTGTAGGCGGGGTCTCACAAAAGCAGAGTAGAGGAGGAGAATCACCTCCCTCTAACTGCTGGTCATACTGCTGGTGATGCAGCCCAGGACACAGTAGAAAAATTACTTTCTTGGTAAGAGTTTTAAACCTACAGCTGCCACCACCATGACATGCCTTACACCCACAGTATTTAGAGACTTAAATCACATGGGAAACAACATAAAGCATTTCATCAACAGCATGCACAGAGAAGTTGGTAGAAACTTAAGTTTTACAATGACTGCTATTTATTTGTCAATTTATTCAGTTCTTTGTCATAATGCTGTATGCTACAAATCCTTAGCTCAGGTCTGAACTTCAAGACCTGTTCTACCTCCCAACAAGACCTTCCTGATGCTTGTGATGTAGAACAGAGAGGCAGTGCTTTATCTTGCCTTAGCTCCTTATTTTCAGCTGCTTTGTAAAATACCCTTGAGAAGAAGGTATCTGTAAATAAACAACTGCAAACATGAAGGAATCTGCTTTGGTACCATCCATTAAAGCCATTACCTTTTCATAGTACAAAATAGTCAGTGATGAAAGTGGCATACTAAGTAGATACAGAAAACTGGAAACATTCCCAGTGAGGAAAGAAAAACTGAATCCATTAAGCCTATCAAGTGAAAAAATAATGTACAGAAGGTGAAAAAGACTGATATAATGATAAGCAAAATGAAGTTCTGTAATAAATACATAACTGAACAAATAACAACAGTAAAACACATAGAAAGAAACTCTTAAAAGCAGTTTATGGCTCCTACGAAGGACTCAACTTCTAACATCTTTTCTATGTAAGCTGCACAACACTAACAGCAACTGCAACAATCACAAATGCAAATGTACATGGAATAAAAAGATTCTATTATACATGTAGTACATACTACATAAACATTTTAAAACTCACAAACTAGAAATTAGGAGTCAATATATGAAATTGGGTTTTGCTTCTGGTACTATTAGCTCCACTTACAAAGGAAACAAACTGACAAACCAAACCTTTAAAAGCTGCTCTTCAGAATGGAATTCTTAAAAGATTTGAAAAAGCTTTAATTGTCATCCCACATTAAGCAGCCACACCAATAAAGCAGGTGTAGCCTTTCTCACACACACCTTGCTAGCTCACTTGTTTTCATCACAGTGATGCCAGCAGAGCTGCCCATTGCAACACACAGTGATCAAGCTGAGGAACCAACCCAGTTGTAAAGTAAGGTGGTAAAAGCTGGAGGAGCAGGAACTCTGTTTTTCTGGCAGATCACTTTCCTGATCCATTTCACTGTGCAGCTGCATAAGAAGCCAGACTACCGAAACAAACAGGGTAATACAAGGATACAAATAATCTGTATCTACTCAAAACATCACTGCTGCTCAAGAAATTTACTTAGAATTGCAACCTAAATAAAAGCCATTCACTTTAAAAAAGCACCGATCAATTTTGGTTAGTTCAATAAAAATTTCTTAGCTAACCAGCTGAGCAAACACAGGACAGAATACAGTTGAAGTCACTGCCTCTTAAAATGGAAGAGAAGTCAACATCAGAACCAAAACCAACAGAATGTTCACCAGGGGAAAAGAGGCAAGGGTACAGAGAGGGAATCAGTTGTTCTATACTTACTTTCTATACCAATCTGGAATTACCACTGCATTTTTTTGGCTGGAAGTTTTTTGTTTCTTTTTAAACTAGACACCTTTTCCCTCAGTTCAGTATTCTCTATTACAACACTAGTAACTTTCTGTGCAATTCCAGGCAAAGGTTAAATGACACCAAGTTAAACAGGTTTGTTTTCTATGCAATGTTTTCACCTCAGAAAAACAAGGTGGACTTCTATTCTTTCAGTCAGTGAATTGGTGCTTTGAGTTCTTTCATGGAAGCCTTGCTTTCCTTGCATACTACACCAACACAGAAGCCATTAATTACTGTTCTCACAATTAGTAAAGATTAGACTTTTTTTTTTGTAAATGCTGAAAATCACTTTACTAAATATGCATCACATCCAAGGTAAATGATAAAACCTATGCTTGTTTCATCAGCTTTCCAACCACCTCCAGGTGGTTTGTTGATTGCCCAGGAACAATTAGTTCTCTAGAAGCCACTCATTTTTACACTCAGATGATCGTATAGCACAACTTCTGTCTATTGCCTATCCCAAGATTACGTTTTCACAATTCAGTTTACTGTAAAGATTACTCATACACATATTTGCAGACACAGATGCAACTGGACAGCTGGCTCCATCTAACTCACTGTACTATAATAAGACAGTATATTCATAATGCTTACTCTCAGGATGACATCACAGAAAGAAAACAATTTTCATCCTTTTTTCAATTCGCAATGCTCCTTTCCCTTGTGATGACAAGAATCAAGTGAACTGGAAATTCAGTTGGGGAACTCCATTTAAAAAAAAAAACAAAACCAAAACATCCAGTTCCAAAATGCTGGTCTTAACCTCAATCAATTCCCTGATTTGATTCATCATACAAGAGCTTGATTCACATAAAGGAGAGGAAGCACAGGAATTAAACCACTCTGCATAAAAGGTGTTTCTTTCAGCAACAGTACTACCTTATGCCGGCTCAGCATGATCCTCAAATAACTGCCAAAGCTTCATTACTTGCCACTGCTAAAGCAGAATAAAAACTCAGGCCTCAGTAATTTAACAAATCCATCATCACAGTCAAGACTATATCAAAGATACCTGTCCATTGTATACAGCATTTCATATAGTCACTGAAAGACTGTTTTATGCTCCTAAATTTCCCTAATTGGTATTTTTAGGGTCCTGCCTCCCTCACTGAGATAAACAAAGCCACAACACTTACTTCTCAATTTAAATAACTTCAAAATGCTTATATGCAATATGAGCAGCACCCTCATTAAAAAAAAATCATCAAAACTTTAAGTTTCATTAACGTCATTAACATTCAAGTGTGCTCACACTGTTTGTCAAAGCTTTGCAGATAATCAAGATATATATCCACACACTTTTCAAAACTTCCCACCAATGTTCCTGTTTGTGAGTTAAAGCCTCCCCCATACAATTTACTGACTGTACAGTCATTGCACATAGCATTGAAAATGCTTCTGCTTTGTTACATAGAATAGAGTACTTCTATTTTGCAGAAAAGTAATTTATCTTGAATATAGACTAAGAATCCATTGGTAACCTGCAGATTACAATGAAGTCAAACATTTACATTCTTAAAACAGTAGAGAGTTCTAAAGAGAAAGGTCCTTCAGTACTGAGATAGTCCATTACCTCTCTCCCCTCCCCACTACCAAAGCACCACTTCTTTAAAGCCTGAATCAAAACTTCCATTAACCATTCAAGTAAGGAATTTAAGCATCTTCTACTAGGAGCTATACTGACAAAGAAACATGGATCAAGGCCCTAAACAGAAGCTGTTCTAAGAATTAATCAATTTGTATTCCCATAAATGAAGCTTTATTAACCTTTATAAATAACTCCAAGTAACTCAGATGTGGTCTTACCCCTCATCCTTTTTTCAAGGGTCTGTCTTGAATAATTTTAGTCATTTATACTGTTCAGCCTGTTCTAGCAATAAAAAATGAGTCAGGGACCTATGTCAGGATACCTCCAGATGAGCTTTTGTTCCTTCCACACACATTTCACTCTTCCTGCAGCTCATACTCTTCATATAGTCCTGTTCTCAAGTCAATCTGTGCCCACATCTTCCCAAATCATCTCCATTTAACTCTGCACAACACCACCGCATGACACTTTCCCTTAACTTCAGCAGCCTTAAAGTGTTCGCATTCCTCTAATCTTGATCTCTGTTCTGAGCTTTGTTACAAAAGCTCACAGTCTGACAGCAGGAATATAATACATCCCCTAAGTGATGCTGCACTTCATTTTATGACAGAGCTTTTACTGGTTTGGGGTTTTTCTTCAATTTTTTTTAACTGGTAATAGAGAAGACAGTAAATATTTGAGAAACAGCAACAGAACAAGCTTGACTTACCTTGAAAATACCAACCCAGTCTTTCTGATGAGGATGGATAAACTGGGTCAGCGTGTAGTGACATTCAAGGTGTGTGTTCGGAAGGTAACTTTTTGCAACATTTTGAAAAATCACATGCGCAAAATTGGAAGTCTGCAAAGTGTTCGCTGAAGATGGCACTTCTTGAAAGGATGACATGACTGATCTGTAACAAAATCATAGAAGTTGATACTTCAATATAGCGTGAAAATAAGTTACAAAAATTAATCTATTTGAAATATACAAGACAAAGAAACCTAACAATTAGTTCCTCTGTTGTGAAAACAGATAGCCATAGACTCAGTCCTCCGAAGTGCACTGCCTCAGCATCACTCCAAAACAATGACCTCTCAGAATAAAAGGGCAGTCATTCAGCAATGACATCAAGATGGAGAGAAAGCATTGCTTAGCTGAATGCCCTCAGTATTATACCTCAAATACAGTGGGAAATTAAAGCAGTGGTGTGAAAACAAAGCAGGGTTCTAACTTAATTAAATATTCTCAATGCTTCTGGAAGTGGCAGGGAAGGAGAAATAAAGCTCCACAGTTTCCCTACTTTAAACTTTTCTCAGAATCTGTACGGCTCAGTGCTTTTCACAATACTTTTATACATAAAGTCTTTCTTCCCCTCTCAATAAGAGAGGTTTTTTCTTAAAAAAAAAAAAGTTCTCTTACTTCTGTTTATCAGACCGTGGTGGGCATCTTTTACTGTTCTCACTGTAATACATATGCTCCCAGCCCCACATGTTTAGCTGCCTTACCATAAACAACAGACTTCATTGATAGTGGGAACATTTAGGTATGAATGCAGTTTGACAGATTAACACTAATCAGTCAGACTGCAAAAGCTTTTAATCATGCTTTCCATTCACCACCTCATGCAGGATACATCGTGCTAAAAATTACAGCAATGCAAAACGCTTCACAAGCAGAACAAGAACGCTCCTTCCCTGGATTCAGCAGTATTTGCTAAAAATACAAGACAAGCAACCGAGAAGTTTCAAGTATCTGATTTCAATGTACAATCACAAGTTTGTCAATGTGTTTGGTATTAGGAGGATCAGGGCCTTATACATCTAACACATTTCTAGGAAGATAAGCCATCCTATTCTTGCATCTACTATTAAAAGTAATTTTATACTGACCAAGCAAATTCACACCTTGAATGAGTGAACTGCCAAGTATGTGACATAATAATTTTCATTAAAAGATACACATGAAAACCAATCCCAAAAAGGGTCACTGCAAGCCTCAAGAAGTTCAAAGATTAAAGGCTGTCCAGGTATTTCCTGTAGCCTTTTAAAGTTTCTTTTCACCAGTTAAAAAGCAAGCAGCAAAGAGCTCATATTTTCTGAAATAAAATGCACTCTGAATTAAACAGGTATACATCATTCAAAACAAAGAAAAGGTAAGTAAGGTTTAGACCCTCAATGTTTTCAGCTTACTACTACCCAATTTTGTGTAACACATGAAGTACACATGGGCAGTCATTATATTATTTTGATGTATCAGATGTTAGATGAAAGCAGTTTTGTGCCCTGAACACCAGCAACATGACAAAATGCCAACGTTGTAAAAATTAACATATATAAAGGACAAAACCAAGAAATTACATGAGGCAGAAACTGGATAAAGACCAAGAGACAGATTTTTAGAGGCAACAGGGTACACACAATTCCCATCTGTTATCCAGCTTCAGAGTCCAGAAGAGTGTAGGAAATGTTACAGCATAGTAAAACCCTGAAAACTCCCACACCTCTCAAAACAGAGGATTACATTTAAGACATCTCTCCAATCCACTCATAACTATAACTGCGATGAAGCAGCCGTTTCTACAATTCTAGAAGGAATACAATAGCCCTTTATTTTTTAATAAATAAAGCCAAATATTAACATGAAATAGTTTCAGTTTTCATTACCCACGGTAAGTACAAAAAGAGTAAATAAAGCGTTAATAACAAAAACAACTGAATTTAACTTTTTTAAATAGGAGTATTTTTTAAAAAATTATAGTTTATTCTAAGAACATATTAAAAAAAAAAAGGAAAAAACATTAAAAACACTACCGAAAAGCCACCAAAAAAAAAAAAAAAAAACCAAAAAAAAAAAAAGACCCAAACATTCCTCTCTGCACACTGGTTGCCAGCTACCACAGCTGAGTACTGGCCTTAGTGAAACCAGTAAAGGGTGGCTGGTTTCCAATCCCAAGGCAGAGCTATTCACTAATATGAACTTGTGCAGACCAGCAGAATCATCTGGGATTACTGTTCCCCGGCAGGAAAATCCGGGGGGTTTAGGTGAAGCTGAGATCTACTTACAGTTCAAGGATAGTTTAGGGGATGCTGGGTGCTTGCTTACTTAGCTCACAGATCCCAGTTGGCAAATAGGACAGGAGGAGGAAGAGCTACGATTTGGCTTCATTACTGACATGACAAGCGATTCCCTCCGGGAAGCTGACTGACGCGTTTAGTTTTATGCACCGCAAAGGACGGGAGGACGAAAAGCTCGTCGGGCAGGAAACACAAAAGCAACGCAGGACGAGCCACGCCGCCTTAGCCAGCTCCTCCAGCTGCGGCCCCAGCTGGACAGAGCGCACCTGACACCCCCGGCCCTACGTGCACTGCCTCTCCCCGCCCCGCGGGGAAGCCTAGACCCTTTCCTACTCTAAACTGTTCCGCAGCGGCCGGCGCGGCCTCAGCTGCCCGCCGCCTATCACCTTTGCTCCGGGCCTTCGCAGTGCACACGCTGCCACGGCTGGGTGGGAAGCCCCACCGCCTCCCACAGCTCGGCCGCCCGGGTCCCCCGCAACGGCCGCCGCTCCCCCCCTTTTTCTCCTCCCGACTACGGCCGGCCCAAGACAACTAGGAGCGGGGCGGGGAGGCGGCTTCCCAGTGGCGCAGAACTGAAGGCCGCGGCCTAACGGCCCCGCCCGCCCCAGGAGCCGCCGGAGGCCGGCAGGAAACGGGGTGCCAGGCTTACCCGTCCCACCGAGCCAGGCCTGGGACGAGGAAGGCCTCTTACCTAGACAGACGCGGAGAGCGCCGGGGACATCAACATGGGGCCTCCACCATCAGCGCCGCACAACCCCGCCCGCTTGCGTCACTTCCAGCCCGGCCCTGGCCGTGTGGGGCGGGCCGCAGCCGCGGCCGCGGAGGTACGTCCGTACAGGCCCGCCCTGCGTGAGGCCCTTCAAGGCCTTCGAGCTCTCCCACAGCCTCCCGCGCTCAGGAGAGCCAAGAGGGGCAACCGGCGCTGAATTCGCAGCGTGTTTGAGCCGTGCGGCTGTTACCGCCATGAAGGGGATCTGCCCCCTATCGCACTGACTGCCCTTCATGTCCGTTATTACAACGTTACCTCTGTAATACCCTCATTTAACCGTAAAATGGTTTGGGTTGAAAGGAACCTTACAGACCAGCTGGTTGCAGCCCCCCTGCCATGGACAGGGACAAAGCGCTCCTCCTTGGTCCTATTTCCAAAACGCTGGCGTGCTTGCAGCTTGTAAATTGGCACCATTAATCTCCCAGCCTTTGCAGGTCTTCCCAGGCTAACAGAGGGGTGAGATAAGAGTGGCAGTAAATGTTTACACACAGTTTTCCTGCTTGCATACGTCGGCAGATGGCCATGAGAGTACACTACCTCGTAAATACACTGACTCGACTTGATTTTTATCCAAAGTCGAGTCATAGATCGCTTACCAGAGTATTGGGATTGAGTAACAACGGTGATGAGTAACTGTTACTGGTATGGGGGACTTGTCCCGGTACACCCAGCCTTGGGTACTACCACAACCTGCCTTCAAGATCGCATTTACCTCTCTGCTACTACTGTTCATCACGTTTTTATCTATATTCTCAACAAACAGGTTATGTGGAGAGACATTATTAGAATTAATATTATAGAACATTGCAGCATTAATTACTAGAATTCTTCATTTTGGTTTTTGACAAGTTCACCAGCTTTTCATGGTGAGTCCTAGAAGAAATGAAATCATAGAAACATTAAAGCATAGAAACTGGCCTTTTTAGTAAATTGAGGTTATTCATTGTACTTGCTTCTGGTCTGTGCTTCTTGTTTCTAAAACAACCTTAGATCATCGTGTATCACAGGTTACTAAGTAATCTTTCTGTTTGTATACACAATGAATAATCTCTGATATCATCCATATATTTAATCTTCCCTGGAAAGCAAAAAATTCCCTGCATTGTACTAGTAGATCACTTTAGAAAATGCAAGAAGTGTATGTGCAACACTCTCTCCTGTAAGACCAGATCAATTTTTGCAGTGGAAAATGAAACTAGTACCTTAATCAGAGAAGCAATAAATATTTCTAAGGAGGTGGGGAGAGCTATTTCCTCTTATCTCTATCCTCTGTTTCTGTGCCTCTCTGCTCTTTGCTCTGTATGACATGATAAAATGCTGTCATAAGAGTCACAAGTCACTTCTCACATGAGCTGGAGGTTACAGTCACTAGCTGGGCAGTGACTGGGCACAATGCTGGTGAGACTAAGTAGTTTTGCTTTCATTTAGCACCATGATAATGCTAGTTTATGGGAATATAAAGAGAAGTTTGAAATGGTTCATTGGCCACCAAGAAAGTTTTTATAGTGAATGCCTGGAAAAAAAACCTGTTTCCCAATTTAAAAAAACAACCTAATTGACCCCAGTTCTGAGGTTTTTAAGAAACCTGAGGTGTTTCCATGCTCAGTTCATAAATATTTATTCCATTAAAAGAGTTAGTTATGGTTTAGTTGTAATTCAGTATTCAGTTATTTATTTCTACCGCTTAATATCTATATAAGATGTAAAACAAACTACATAGGCTGGTTGTCATATATATTGTATAAATATTAGGACAAATTAGAATAATCTTGCCTTTTTTTTGTATTTATGTTAACAATTTTAAAGAAAAAATGATTTTTAAACTCTATATCTTAACCACATATTTATAGTGGTTATAATATAGATAACATTCAAGTATTTCAATTACTCAAGAACATTTCTTACTGGAATAAGTGTGTGATGTACCAAGTGTTCTCATATGTGTATTTGTATTCTAAGCCTAAATACCAGTCTTAGCCCTCCAGAATTCATAGCTATGCTACAGAAAATGGTGCGTAGCCTTTTTTCATTTTGTTATTGTCCCTTTGAGAAATGAAGTACTTCACCCAAATGGACAAGCTGTGCAGTGTGATTCCAGGATCAACAATCAATATGCTCGTACTGCTACAAACAAAGATTTGAATCAAGAAAAATGTGACTGGAACTGGTGAAAATTGCACTTGCTCTGAGAACTAATGGCTGAGTGCCTTAATCGGTCTGGATTTTCTAGGCAGGGATCATGAGATACTATCTCCTAAAATTCATCCATGTGATATAAATCTTTTGGGAAACTTGCCCTTGAATAGGAAAAAAAACAAAAAAAAAAACAAAAAAAAACACTATTTCTCTATCTTTGCTTACATTCTCCACAAAACATGTAAAATTGTAAAATAAAAAAAAAGAAGTTTGATAATCAGCATTTGTAGTGAATCCTTAGTCTTGTGAGACTCGCTAACACTAATACACTAATTCAATTGGAAAAGCTTATTACAGGTGTGATGGCAATGATCCCAGCTCCTTCTGACTAGATTTTCAGCTTTCCAACCCCACTGACTGCAGTAACAGGAAACTGTTTTCAGTCAAGCCAGTATTTTTTGACAAATGGCATACTCCTCGTGTATACCAAAATTGTACTCTTAAGCATGTACTACTGGTGTTTAGCCAATATTTGGGTGTTTTTTTAAAGGAAAAAATGGTGAATGTCAAGTATCTTTTTCATGCAATTCTCCGTATATATGTCATAGAATTAGAACCATGGAGGCTGCAAGGGACCTCTCTAGAGCAGGTCAAAATAGAATATGTTGCTCAGGGCCTTGCCCAGCTGTGTTTTGGATGTCTCAAGGGACGGAGATTCCACTGTCACTTAGAAGACCTCTTCCAGTGGTTAAAAACTCCAATTTTAGGAAAAGTTTCTTCAGATTAGATTTGAATAAGAACTAAGTAAGCAGCTAACCAGAACTGCAAAAGGAAGTATGGGGCAGCTGTGGGCTCCCAGGCAACAGGTTCTTGCATGTTTGGAAAACATTTACTATTTTCATAACTACACTATCTTTTTAAACCTGTGAGCTCCTCTGGCAATTCATAGCCTTGAAATTAGACATGGGTCCCCATCACATCTGCTTAACCTTGGATATATCTGAACTTCTGTTCAGATCCAGAGCCTAACATTTTTTCTGTTTAATTTCTGTGTTACAGCCTGAACCAAAGCCATGATGAGTTTTGGATCCAGCCCTGAATTCTCCCCTCAAGACCCATCTTTGCTTTGTTTGAGTGACAGGAAAATTATGTTTCTAGATTTTATTACCAGAGAAAGGTACTTTATGTTGTGGATATTCAATCTATTGGTGTGACATGATGATATTGATGAAGTGTGGTGGGGAAATGCTTCAGTTCTAATGATTTGATTTCATTTTGGTTTGACTCCTATTTCAACACTCCCAACATATCGATGTCACTAATCGGAAGCTCTTTCTGGTCACATTGTAAAGCACACTTAATCAACTTCTTTAAGATCATGTTACAGAAAGCTATTAACTATACTCTTAAAACAGTTAAATAGTTATAAATAATGTTTTATATCATGGCTGACAGCACTGAATTGCCCAGCATTTAAGGAAATCTAATCACAGGGCATGCAGGCTTTGCCTTACAGTAAGATGGTGTGGCAAAACTTTGGAACATATTAGAAATCACATACTATTGCTAACATTTGCTATTAAGGAGAAAGTCTCTCCTGTATATTTTGGATTTCTTTTCCTACACTTAATTGCAGCTGATGAAGAAAAACTATTCAAAAGCTGCCAGGATTTTTAAATCTGTATGAGTGAGATTGATGAAATTTGTGGGTTTTCCCAAAAGAGTGTGAGAGCAGACATGTAAATTTTGTATGTGTGTGCATGTACGTGTGTGACAGAGGAGAGAGCAAGAGCTGACTCTAAAGGTGTGAGACTTGGCAGCACTGCACTGTACAATGGGCACAAGAAACCACATGTCTGTAAATGACCGCATTTGAATTGCTGTTATTTCACTGTTGGGTTACTGTATTGTTAAAGTGAAAAGGAATGTTTTTAATAAATGCCAGTAATGAATTAAATGCTTGCACACACTGAGGCTTTACTCTCTGGTGTGTAATTAATATATGTGCACTGGAGACCCAGGTCTGGGGGAGTGTTTCATTTCTTATTTATGATGTTTGCAAGGGGTTTTTTTCCTTCCAGCATACCTCTTACTGGCATACACAGAACTGCATGTAAATGACCACTGAGTAGGTGTCACTTAAATCTTAGCAGATATAGGACAGGTAAATACCTTTTTTTGGTATGCTTTGGTAGCTTTACTGTTTCTCCCAGCCTTTTATCTTTGCTATCTGAAAGTAATAGGAAGCTCCCAAATGACCAACATTTTGTTTTCAGAGGCAGGAAAACTGCATGTGGCAGGAAACAAACAAGCAATGAGATTTCAAAGTTCTTGTACCTCAGGGCACAGTGCTTAACCCTGAGGGACTGAGAGTAGAAAGAAGCTTTCCATAGCTACCTAAGGCATGCTTCTTGTATCCCCTTCTGGGTCCCCCTCCAGCACTGCTGCCAGGGCTGACAGAGCAGAGAAGTGTCTGTATACTGTATCTGCAAGCAGTTGGCAGCTTTCCTATTTTCTCATAATGGTATGTGTTTTCTCAAAGGATCTAAAGATGTCTGAGCCTTCATGCTAATGCTGTCTCCTGTACTCCTACCCTGGCTCTGGCAGTTCTTGTGTCTCTACTGCTTTACTATTCTGGCTTCTTAGCTCCCTGAGCAGCTGTGCTCAAAATGGGGAGCTTGATGCTGCCCATAGTTCCCTGCTCAGGCTGATACCACCTCACTGATGCAGGAGTTTGTGCTCATGTGTGACTCAGCACCCAGAATAAAAGCTGTTGGGTCATGCAGCGCACTTGTGAGAGGTTGTGCCTGGCCTGGGACTGGAGACAGAGAGCAACTCACACGGCTTTTATCCATAGCCCCACATTCAGCGTGGACGGGGTCTGAACTTTTTGTGTTTCTATTTGCACAGAAAACATCTCTGGCAGCACGTCTTGAGAGTAGGTTCCGACTTTCTCCTACTGCTCACATTCTGAAACGCCTATATTACGAGTTCTTAAATTCTATGGAAAAATAATAGCCATCTTGTTACATACATTAAGTGCAAATCAATCACTAGGAAGCACAGTGCTAAAATTAAAATTTGTTTTTAATCCACCCCCATGATTATTTGTCATTCTGTTCTATTAACACTGTGCAGAGAAGAGTACGTTGGATTTGTTGTGCAAATTTACATACCAAAAGTAATGCAGTCTTAGATATTATTTGAACAGCACCACTTAGAAATGCAAACTATATTTTTACTGCACATATCCTATCATTTTTTTCAAGTTTCCATACTTTTTCTTATTTCACAAAAGAATTTCTTTGTATAAGGAATATTTTTAAAAGGCAAACTACTGCAGTGCTTGCATTTCTACAACTTTCTACAAAAAGAAACATATTTAATAAATGGCTTTGTCTTTTGCTAATAAATACTTTATATTATAAGGTAGCAAGTCAGCAATATTGTCCAAAGTGTGGCTGTGTGTTCTTGTGTTTTAGAACTGGAGTCTTTCAATCAAAGTATAATTTACATCATTAATATGGGTAACAACTCTTTTAAAAACACAGTTAATGTCACAGCATGATATATGGCTTTAGTTCACTACATGGCAAAGGATCTGTTGGGCCTGTAATAAGTGTTTTGTACACAAACACCATGATTAAAATCTATTTTTAGTGTGTATTTCTGTTACCTCTACCAGGATGTGTCAGTGGGCAGCATTTGGTCTGTATCTATGCATATTTTGAATATACCATGTTTGTGCTGAAGCAGACTTTTTAAGTCATTATGAAATTGCCTGCGTAAATGCTACCACTGAGACCTGACTGAGCTTGTCAACGGTATCTGTTACTAATACTGCCTGTAAGTAGTGCAGCTGCAGCTTTTCCTGAAAATTGGGTGATAGAGATGTATGAGTCTAAAAACCACTAAGTTATCTTAACAGTTTTGAAAACTCTACCCATAATAAACCACACATTGATATATATATTTATTTTAGCATTCCCAGAATCCAGACATTTTTCTCCCTGTTAGAAGAGATGCCAAAACCAAATTTGATCTCTAGTTCCCCCTCTCTTTCCCAGACTTTTCTTGACTTGCTGTCCCCATTCTGCTGCAATTAGTCAACCAGCAAGCAAGAGTTCATTGACTGAATATTCTTCCTAGTCCCCTTCTAAATTCAAATAGTTAGCTCCAGTTTTTGTTGTATTAATCTCAGGGTTGCTAGGGCCAGAACAGCTAATTTTTCAACAGGTATTTGCACAAGCTTCCAGGTGGGATGATTTTTTTCCCCACAAAATAGCAGATCTTATGAATTGCACACATTGGATGGCTAACATCATCCTGATTTGCCATTTACATATTGCTTTTTGATCACTTTACACTCAATAATTCACTTAGAGATCATTTATAACACAACTGTACTTGGCCCTCACTATTATTAGGTAGCATGAAATATACTTGGTGATGGTATGAAAGTTATTTCCAATATGGCTTATGAAGAACAGCTGAGCAAGTACAACCTCCTGACCCCAAAGTGTTTGTTTACTGGGAACTGTATTCCAGTTCTCTACATTCAATCTGTCTTGGACCAGGCTGACATTCCCCTGCTAGGTTTAGTGTATCTCTGGAGGCTATTGCGAATACAAAACTGTCACTCCTATCTAATAAAATAATAATAGCATTATGTTACTCTAGTGATAACAATATATTTATGTTGATTTTTAGTAGTAGCAAGCCAAGGTTTGATTTCATGTTCAATGAAGATTGTGTGTGTGTGGAGGGGGAGGGGCGGGAATAAACATTCAAAAAGTATTTTTCTTTCAAACAAATCTCTCATGGAAAATATTTTTATTTCATCTCATTTATAAATCAAAGCACCAGTTTGTATACATGAGCAGGCACACTATGCCGATTTTACATAATAATAATAATAATAATGATGAGAAAGTCTGACTCAGAAAACTGCTTCTCCTAAATCAACAGCTCTGGATTTTGGAAGGTAGTCATGTGGTTTTTCCTAGAATTGGTCAGATATCAAAAGGCAGGCAAAACACACCAGACTTGTATTTCAGTTATATTTAATTCTATTTAAGGTGTCCTGAGTAAATTCATTTGCTATTAGTAGTGGCATTACTATTGCTATTTTTATTATTACTAGTGGCACGAATGATTATTACTGGTAGCATTAGGCTTAAAATCATTGCCACGTTTTAGTTTAGTATTGTGTGCTTTTAGGGGAGACTCTTAAATGTATTTCTTAATTAGATTTAACTGGTTACTTTTAGTGTAAAAAAACATCTTTTTGTGTATAATGTAAGCTCTTGCATTATCTCCCAGCTCAGACAGCAAAAATAAAACTACTTTTTAACTTCACTAAATTGTACATTTACAAAAGGTTAGCCTTATCTTATTTTGGTAAAGCAAATTACTGCATCTCCCCCCTTTTCTCCCTTACCACATAGCTTTCCCACATTCCTTTTCCCTGTTGCCCTACCATGTTAATTTTCTTTACCCTGTAAGTGGCAGAAGGGCATTTAGTGCCAGTTTTGTGCAATTCCCACACTAATCAGTATGCTCTATATGTAGTACATTGCAGGTAGAAGTAAAAATAAAATGACCATGACTGATACCAAATATTTACCATATGTAGCAATACTTCTTTTGGAATTTGTCTCCTTCTTCAGTTGCTTTTACAAAAGCTGTTCACCTAAATCTGAACCAAAGTCATCTTTCTCTTTACATTTCTATGTCATGTGAAATAAGCATGTAAAAATACGCTGTTGTACACAAATATTGACATATTCTAAATCCATTAAAATAATACATATTTTTTAGCTAAAACACAACCCCAAATTGCTATGGGCTGCTATACAGGCCCTTACTTTTTGTGTGTGTGTGTGTGTGTGTGTGTGTGTGTGTGTGTGTGTGAATTCTCCAAATGGAACAGCTTTATATTGTTCATAGTACAACCGATATGCAGTCACCCACATACAGCGCACTACTTCCTTGTAAAAGATTGCAGTGATTGAGGCTGCTCATGACCAGAACTGCAACACATTTTATTTAGCAGAGTGCTGTCATTAAAAGGACTGGTTCTTTGGATTAAATCTCTTCAGGGGCTTTAGGAAATCCACAGTATTATCCATCAAATTCAGCTAGATAATGCTTTAATATTCCACCCATTCAAGGTACTTGAATCTTTTCAGCTCTTCTGAGAAACCCTATCAGCAGAGTCTAGCCTGAACTAATGGGATTTATGAGAGCCAAAAAGAGGGCAAAACCTTCAGTGCTTAACTGAACTTGGTATCAATTAGTACAAATATATATGCACTGGTACCCTGCAGTAACCTGCCTGTTCTTGCATTCACCTGATGTCCCAGTTAGATGCAGCCACTTTTAGAACTATAGTACAAATGCTTCTGACAAAACAGTAACTCTTCATACTAAAACAGTTTCTATGTTCCCCTGGGGCCCTGCACTCCCACAGAAGCCTGGAATTTGCTTCCCCTTAAGTATATGCACTATTCCAAATATCACACATACCCAGTTCATGGTTAATTACTAAATAATGTACTGCTTCAGAATATATTATATGATTCAGTAAGACATAAAGACGTTCAATTGCACAAGGGGTTTTTCTATAAGCAAAAAATAACCACTGGCATTGCTGCTTATACGTTCCAGTTAGTTAGCTAGCAAAGTGCACACAGCTTGGAAATGAACACTGCTCTGAGAATCCCAACTCGAATATTTGCAAGAGTGAAGAATGTCATACTATGTGGAGTCAAGGTCCCTTTAGCCCTGTAGTCTGTGTCCGGCAGTAACCAGTCAGAGAGGAAATATGCAGGGATATTTCTCTGGAATGCTCTCCCAGCTCCAACTATTTGCAGCTTAGGGATTCCTGAGCAGCTCCACTGCACTTTTATCACATTTTACAAACATTATGAAAGCTCTCCAATTAAGAGAAGTAAACTCAGCAAGTGCAAGATGAAAGGTTAGGAGGAATGAAACATTGTTGACTTGGCTGCCAGGACATTTTGACTCAAGTCTCAAATGTGCTTTTGCATCCACTGTAGTTTCTTTTGGCTACACTAAGTAGTGTTAATGTTGAATTTAAATATCATTCTGCAGTGAAGGTCCCATTTTATAGGTGTCATATGCCTGCAACTCTCAATAAATTCAGTGAAAATTGTACTTAGTTATCAAGGCAGATTGTAAAATTCTATGTCCTGAAAAGGACATCTCCCAGAAGTAATGGAAAATTAAAAATTATCCTACATCAGTAGAGTTAAAGTCAGGGGCAAGCACTGAAAGTGAATCCAGGAATCTTTAGTTAAACTTGACACAAGGCATATATTTCCCTTTAATTTCAGAAAGGGAAAAAAAAAAATCATTAAATCTAGGAAAGTACAAATTGACGAAAAATACTATAAATATTCTGTGGTTGTAGGGGTGGGGTTTTTTTAATTCTTTGTTTTACCTTTTTATAAGAGACCTTTAGAGCAAACTAAGATGGCCACATTTTCCATACCAAGAATGAAGAATAGCCTTCTTTACATTATTTTCTGTTTATTTACATATTTGTTTATGGTTTTTTACATACTCTGAAGGTAGTGAGTGTAATGTACCAACAGGTAGAAAACTACTTACCTATTGATGTCCTATCCTACGTGACTTAGGCATGTACTATAGTACATCAACAGCAGCTGCTTTCTGTATTATGAGTTCTGTGACAAGTTCTTGCGTTTTAACATTCATGTTACAACATCACAAATGTGGAGCATCCCTAAGGTCTACCAATGCTTCTTAGAGGGTAAGAAAATAAATCTGTCACTTAAACACAAAGGTCTAGATTTACAGCGTCACTAAGCATTCACCATTGGGCACGATATAAGTCAATATAAACAGGTTTCTGATGATGTACCAAGCTGGGATAAAGGTATACAGGACCATGCAGTATAAAGGTATTGTATCTTTTCCCCCACATTTCTCAGATCCTACAGAACTGTGTAGCAGCAGTCTACAAAGCAAGATGATATGGTAACTATGCATTAATAATAGCAAGACAGTGTGGCTTAATGAACATGGTAACAACGGTTATGACATGGTTATATGATAATGAGAGTCAAGAAAGTTGTATTTTCTTTCCCTTTTCTGTCACTGATGAGAGGTACAACACTGGGAACCTCATTAGCCTTCCCATTACCAAGAATCTGATTTTACATTTCCAATGCTCAGTAGTTTAGGAGCTGATTTTAAAGGGTTTTGTCCCACTCGTTCATTTCAGCTTGGTCCATTCAGACCCTCCAGAGTGAGGAGCAGCGTGGCAGTGCAAGCATTTGTTGGGGCAGACTGTAAAAGAGATGAGTGAAAGGACATGTGTTAACAACAGTTATATCAGGATACCTGAGAGGGCCCTAAATTGTAATGCAAGGATGGGGATGAGTAGCTGTAACAAAAGCAGTGGTTTGGGGTTTTCTAGACCTTGCTCATTTCACAGGTCCAGTATAGAAAGCTGCCAAAAAGCAATTTAACTGACAGAATTGACTGGGGCAGCTCCTGGTATACCTAGGTTTGGGGAGGAACAACGATTTAAATGGGTTTGGCAGCTAAAAGATCAGTTCTTACAACTCTTTTTTATAAAGCACTATCAGATCTACCAATGAAAACAGATACGTACCAGTTATATATTTATTACTTGTCATTCTCATATACAATTTTTATACTGTTCTTTTTGATGTGTTGTACAAATCAAACTCTACCTACACTAAAGCAATAATTAGGTTGGCAAGTTTCCTTCAGAAAATAGTTCCTTCCTGCCATAATCAGTCAGATATTTTGAGGTCCCATTTCATGTCTAAATCATAAGGTAGGCATTACTGCTTCTAAGATACAATACAGCATTGACAGAACAAAACTTTAAAGCCAATTAAATGTTGGCAATCTTCCTACCGCTAGCAAAGGCACACTTGTTAACAGTTCACCTTTGTGGCATGTTTGCAGTGTAATCACTGATTTCTGGAAAGCTTTTTTGGCACTTCAAGATATTTTAAAATAGCTAATGAATTTATTTTTATAGACAATTTTAGACTTTACTCACATTGCTTTAAAGCATTTTACTTGAAAATGGAGAGCTTGTATGCACTCAAATGAGGTATGTATCTCCATTCTTAACACAAGGAAAAAATAATAATTTGTAGAATCAAGCTATATAATGCATTTTAACTAGTTACCAGTTTCAGAAATCATCACATGCAAATCTTTATGAAACACTACCTTACTGGGTGTAAGTAAGGTGATACTGCTGCTTTGCTGAAAAAAAAGGCAACATTTTAATCCTGTGTTTTAATCTAAGTAAAAGCTTTCATGTGTGTTTAATCAAAACAGAAGTATTTTGAAGTTAACAAAGCTTTTTTCTTCATTTTGTGTGGAAAGAATGTGATTATGTTGGCAAAGAAACACACAAAACAAAATTAACTAGTAACTAGGAATGCTTAATTCATAGTGAGATAAAACTTTTACAAAGCGCAAAATTATTTTTAACAAAATGAGCTAACTTTACTGTAAAGCTACTAAAAGTTCATCACTAGAGGGCATTTTTGAGAAAATAAAAAACACAGCAACATTATTAGTTTCATTTTCTCCCTACTGCAGACACTGTGAAGTATGGTAGCCCTTCACCATCTGGTCCCAGAAATGTTTCCATCTCATACTGACTACCTTAGAAGTACTAAACTACCAATATCAGTTGTATCAGGGTTCATTACATGAGCAGAGATTCCATTTAACTGAATCTCAAGAAATTTAATCTGTCTGCAAAAGCATGGTCTGTATGAAAGCATATAGTGAAAACTATAGTAAGAAAACAGTGAATATGTCTGCAACAGTAGAGTTTATTCACAGATATATTGGCAAAATAATATAACACTAAGTCTACTACATTTTTATCAAAAGGACTCTTTTCAGTTTCTTGTGCTTTGCTTGAAAGTGATTATAGTGTATTTTTATTATGCTGGTACAAAGTTAAATTCTTCTTATACACCTTTTAAACAAAGAACACTTTATTTATATCTACACAATTAAAATCCTCTTAGATATAATAAAGGTCTAGAGAAGCTATGCAGGTAAAGCTGCATCTTATAATGAGAGTTAAAAATCCGAAAGCAGAGACGACAATGAGTGTTGCATTAGACTCTCCACTTGATCCACTTATCTATTCCTAACTCCACCAAAATGAAATTAATCACTTTTCTATCTCAGATCAGACTTGACAGCAGCCTATAGCCAGCTGGAAAAGGGTCAATGGCTGAAGATGTAAGGCAGTGAAGGATCAGACTGAAAGGCAAAAAAAACCCAACATGTTTTCAAAGTTCTGTGAGATTATGTTTTAATGACCTCCAAAGACCTTATTTGGGCTATACCTCAGTACAGATTTCTGCGAGCAGAGCTGCCTCTATGAGGAATCACACCTCATCCCAACAAAATTTGTGCTCAAGGTGGGTGTCAGCCTCATCAGCCTCATTGAGGAGAAAAGCAAACATAGCTCAGTAGCTTCATTTACTTGGCACTCTTCAAACAGCACAAGTGGAAGAGACAAGCAAGCTTATGAGAATGTTGGTATGTATCAGTCTCTGGTACTTCAGATGTTTTGCAAAGTGCTAACAAATGAAAGTGTTTCTGGGTTTGTGTATCTCTTTCCATTGCCTTGGCTGCAAGGCAATGGAATCTGACTTTTCTTCTCAAGTCAGACTCTGTCTCATTGCTGAGCTGAGAGGCAATGAGAGAAGAGCGACTGGGTGAAGGTATGAGAACAGCCAGTTGAGTGATTGTACTCATGCATGCCAGAGTAAAAATACTACATCATCACAGCCTCCTCCAGTGCCCACAAAATTCCTTTATGTTGAGCGGTGTTAATTTAACTGTGTATCACCCATTGCTTTGTAGGGGCAAATATAAAAAAATATATCATGGTACTGGTAGACGAGCAAAGATCCTATATGATCCTATTCCTTCTGTGCTAATATGTAACTGAGTGAATAGCTGAGTTTGTGAGACTTGAGCTGTACTCCTGATGACTACATTCTCCTCAAAGTCTGTAATTTATACCACAACTCTGACCAAACAATAGTAACCTAATGACTGCTGCTGGGGTACCCAGCATTCCTCCACAACAAACTAAGGCAAGTTTTTCTGTGATGGAAAGGTATTAATTATTTTGTTAAGAGAGTTGAGTGTGGCAGTTGCAGGACTGGAGCTGAAACCTTGCTCCAAGGAGTCAGCATTCACAGGCCACCAGGATGCCCTCCCTTAGAACTGGGCCTGCTCCCACATACCCCTGTGAGGGCCTGAAGCTCTCCCTGGAATTCCATCAAGGTCTCCAGGCCCTGGCAGATGCTGGGCTGCAGGGTGTGCTGCACAGCTCTTGCTAGCTTGTTCAAATACAAATCTTAACTAGTGTTGTTAACCCTGTGATTAGGCCTTTGTGAGCTGCACTCTGAGCGCAACGGTATTGGGTTTGTGTGACAAGGTTGTGGTAGCGGTGGGGCTACAGAGGTGGCATCTGTGAGAGGCTGCTAGATGCTTCCTCTGTGTCCAATAAAGCCAATGCCAGCCGGCCTCAAGACAGACCCACTGCCTGTCAGTGACAGTGGTACTGCCCCTGGGATAACATGCTTAAGAATGGGGAAAAAACTGTGCAATGGCAATTCCAAAAAGAGAAAAGAATGACAGTATGTAAGAGAAAGAACTCTGCAAGCACCAAGATCAGTGAGGAAGAAGTGGAGAACACAGAGGTGCTAGAGAAGATATTCCCTTGCAGTACATGGAGCAGCCCATGGTGAGATGTAAACAGAAATGTACATATACAGATACAGTGATATAAATGATATAGCTATACCTATATATAGATACCGTGGGCTTCACTACTTCCTGATGCTTTCCTTCTGAAGCGCACCCTTCCTGTTTGGTGCCAGCAAAGGAGACCGTGTAACGCGGCATCAAGCTCTCCCTGCACAGCTTCTCCTGTTTCCTGCCTTCGCTTAGGAAAGCTTTTGCAACAGCATCGTTGCTGCAGTTCCCTCCAGCTCATCTCCCTCTGCCTGGGCTGCAGCTCTGGTGTTTCACACCGGTGTCTTCAGCACACGCCCTCCATTGCACTGACCAGGAGGGCTGTGATGTGAGGAGTTATTTGCACTAGCCCAGGAGATAGGGAGACAGAGACAGAAATGTCGATACAGATGTAGAGATGTAGAGATAGAGATGCTAGAGCTTTAGCTGTAGCTAGAGCTAGAGCTAGAGAAGGGAGTGTTTGTGTATATTGTGTTTTCCTTGCTGTTTCCAAGAGGTGCTTACGCTCACTTTCTACCAGAACTGGGCAGAGGCAGCAGCATTTTCTACTAGTGCATGTGAAAAACAAAGGTGTTCTGCCTAAAAGAACAGTTTGCTCAAAAAGACACCAAATGCCCTCATTTCAGACAGGAACGCAGCTGGGGCTGCCTTCTGCAGCCTGCACCGGCATCTCCAGTAACAATCTCGGTGACTTTCCCTTTTCCCACCCCGACAGACCACTCAAGAAATGAGACCATGGGAGAGAGACCAGCGCTCATTCTGCGTGTCGAGGAGCTGAACAAACGTGCTGGGGGGATTTGTTGCCAATCTCTGCCCTCCACACAATGCCCTTACGTGATGCTTAAATGTCCTACAGTACTGAGTCAGTGACTTGTTTAGCCTGAGCGCTGCAGGGAAAAGCTGCTCAGTCCACGCAGCTCAAACCACACTGGGATCAAAACACTTTATTGAGCTATCGAGAACATGGAATTAGGCAGCAGCCAGTGAAGTGTTGCATTCTAGTAGTAATTCCAGAGGTAAACCCCCAAGCTGGACACGTGAATGTTACTGAACACAAGCAAATACCTAAGCACCCCGTGTAACAAACGCAGAAGAGGTTCCTGAAGTTCTGAACACACAGATGCATTTACAGGGACGCCCCGGAGCGGTGCCCGGTGCGCGGCCGCCACGGGCAGAGCCATCCCCCTGGGCCTCCTGGGCACAGGCACTGCCTCAGGGCCAGCAGCCCGAAGGCCTTTCTCCAAGACGTGCTGGGAGAAGGGGCAGCAGCAGCAGGGCTGGGGTGGGGTGAGCAGGGCTGCGGGGGGGACCCCGTCTACCCCCGTGTCATAGTGCCAGCACCCGGCAACGCAGCATCACAATGCTCCGGGGCACTATAAGAGCAGCGCTCTCCCCCAGTGCTTTGGAGCTCCGGTGCCAGGCACCGGAAGGGTTCTTGCTCCCAGGCTAGATCAGGCCAGCGGCACTTTGCTGCTCTTGGAAGCCCCTGCGGTGGCGCCAGGTGCAGGCAGAAAAGGCAGCGCCAGCGTCCCCTCGTCCCCTCAGAGGCATAACCAGCCCGGGGACCGGGAGCAGGTCTCGCTCACGTGCTCAGGGAGTAGCCGATCGCCAGCACTGGGGTCAGGAAGGAATTTTCCCCCGGGGCAGATTGGCACCGGTCCCCGGGGGTTTTTTGCCTTCCTCTGAGCACTGAGCGTGACCACTTGTCAGGGCTCCTCTGGTCCTGCTGCTCTGCCTTATCGCCTGGTGCTCATGCACCACGAAGGTGGCCCCTCGTGTCCTGCAGCTGGGGGGGGAAGGCTTTTTTGTCCCCAGGCTGGACTAGCAAGTGTCCCCAGGGTTTTTTGCCTCCTCCGCAGCCGAGCACAGCCCCTTCATGGGGCTCTTTTGGGCTATTGTAGCCCAAAGGCAGCTGCTCGTGCTCCACGCAGGTGGCCTTCACGCCCCGCATGCGGGAGGGAGGAAGCCTTCTGCACTCCCAGGGTGGCCGCAGGGTGGTCCCAGGACTTGCTGCTTCTCCTCTGTTGCATTGAGCAACCCCCCTTGTCAGGTCTTCCCTGGCCCATTCTGGCTGGGTTCTTGCACTACTCTCGACCCACCATGGCACCGCTACTGCCCCAGCTTTCCTTTCTCGGGCTGCAAGGGAGGGCTTTTCCAGCTAAACTGAAGGGCGGGTCAGCCTGCTGCTGGCTACATGTCTGCATCGGGTTAATGCTTCTGGGCATCAGCCCTGCAAGGTGTAGAAAAAAGAAAACAGAGTCTAAGGTAAGCTAAAGTTTAGGCTAAGATAAAGTCTAACCGCTGCTAAACTCTAAGGTAACCTAAAGTCTAAGCTATGCTAAAGTCTACGCTAAGCTAAATTCTAACCTGTGCTAATGTCTAAGCAAAGATAAAATCTAACCTATGCTAAAGTCTAAGCTAAGCTAAAGTCTAGCCTATGCTAAAGACTAAGCTAAGCTAAACTCTAAGGTAACCTAAACTCTAAGCTGTGCTAAAGTCTAAGCTAAGATAAAGTGTAAGGTAACCAAATGTGTAAGCTAAGCTAAAGTCTAAGGTAACCTGAAGTCTAACCAAAGCTAAAGTCTAAAGTAACCAAAAGTCTAAGTGAAACTGAAGTCTAAGCCAAGCTGAAGCCCAAGGTAACCTAAAATACAAGCTAAGCTATAGTTTAAGTTAACCTAAAGTCTAAGGTAAGCTAAAGTCAAAGCTAAGATAAAGTCTAAGCTAAGCTAAAGACTAAGCTAACATCAAGTCTAAGCTGAAATAAACCCTAAGGTAACCAAAAGTCCAAGGTAAACAAACCTCCAAGGTAACCAAAAGCCTAAGGTAAATTGAAGCCTAATGTAACCAACAGTCTAAGCTAAGCTAAAGTCTCAGCTAAGCTGAACATGTAAGGTAAACTTAACTCTAAGCTAAACCCAATTCTAAGCTAATATAAAGTCAAAGCTAACCAAAAGTATAAGCTAAGCTAAAGTCGAAGCAAAACTAAAGCCCAAGGTAACGAAAACTCCAAGGTAACCAAAACACCAAGACAACCAAAAGTCCCAGGTAAACAAAAGACAACGATAACAAAAAGGCCAAGGTAACCAAAGGACTAAGGTAACCAAAAGAACAAGGGAACCAAATATCCAAGGTAAATAAAAGTCCAAGGTATACAAAAGTCCAAGGTGAACAAATCTCCAAGGTAACTAAAAGACCAAGGTAACCAAAAGTCCAAGTTAATCAAAACTCCAAGGTAACCAAAAGCCTAAGGTAAGCTGAAGTCTAGTGTAACCAACAGTCTAAGCTAAGCTAAAGTCTTAGCTAAGCTGAACATGTAAGGTAACCTTAACTCTAACCTAAACTGAATTCTAAGCTAAGCTAAAGCCTGAGGTAATCAAAAGCACAAGGTAGCCAAAAGACAAAGGTAACCAAAAGACCAAGGTAACCAAATGTCCAAGGTAACCAAATGTCTAAGGTAACCAAAATCTAAGGTAACCGAAAGAAAAAGCTAAGCTAAAGTCTAAGGTAACCAAAAGTTCAAAGTAAACAAAACTCCAAGGGAAACAAAAGTCAAAGGTAACCAGAAGTCCAAGGTAACCAAAAGTATAAGGTAACCAAATGTCCAAGGTAACCAAAACTCCAAGGGAAACAAACCTCCAAGGTAACCAAAAGCCTAAGGGAAGCTGAAGTCTAATGTAACCAACAGTCTAAGCTAAGCTAAAGTCTCAGCTAAGCTGAACATATAAGGTAACCTTAACTATAAGCTAAACTGAATTCTAAGCTAAGCTAAAGTCTAAGGTAATCAAAAGCACAAGGTAGACAAAAGACAAAGGTAACCAAAAAGACCAAGGTAACCAAAAGTCCAAGATAACCAAAATCTAAGGTAACTGAGAGTAAAAGCTAAGCTAAAGTCTAAGGTAACCAAAAGTTCAAGGTAATCAAAACTCCAAGGTAATCAAAACTCCAAGGGAAACAAAAGTCCAAGGGAAACAAAAGTCCAAGGTAACCAAAAGTCTAAGGTAACCAAAACTTCAAGGTAAACAAAAGTCCAAGGTAACCAAAAGTCTAAGCTAAGCTAAATTCTCAGCTAAGCTGAAATCGTAATGAAGCCTAAACTCTAAGCTAAACTGAAGTCTGGAGCTAAGCTGAAGTCTAAGCCAAGCTAAACTCTAAGCGAAGATAAAAACTAAGCCAAACCAAAGCCTAAGGCAACCAAAAGTGTAAGGTAACCTCAAGTCCAAGGTAACCAAAAGACCAAAGGTATCCAAAAGTCCAAGGTAACCGAAAGACCAAGGTAACCAAAAGTCTAAGCTAAAGAAAAGTGTAAGGCAAACAAAAGTCCAAGGTAACCAAATATCCAAAGTAAGCAAAAGTCTAAGGTAACCAACACACAAAGACAACCAAAAATACAAGGTAACCAAAAGTCTAAGGTAACCAAATGTCCAAGGCAGCCAAAAGACCAAGGTAACCTCAAGTCCAAGGTAATCAAACGTCTAAGGTAATCAAATGTCTAAGGTAATCAAAAGTCTAAGGAAACCAAAACTCAAAGGGAACCAAATATCTAGGGTAACCAAAAGTCCAAGGTAACCCTAAGACCAAGGTAACTGAAAGTCCGAGATAATCATAACTCCAAGGTAACCAAAAGTCCAAGGTAACCCAAACTCTGAGGTAATCAAAAGTCTAAGGTAACCAAAAGTCTAAGCTAAGCTGAAAGTTTAAGGTAACCAAAACTCTAACCTAAACTCAAGTCTATGCTAAGCTAAGCTAAAGTCTAAGCTAAAGTAAAGCCTAAAGTAAGCAAAAATCCAATGTAACCAAAACTCCAAGGTAACTGAAAGTCCGAGATAATCATAACTCCAAGGTAACCAAAAGTCTAAGGTGACCAAATTCGAAGGTAACCAAAAGTCTAAGCTATGCTAGAGTCTGAACTAAGCAAAAATCTAAGGTAACCGAATGTCTGAGGTAACCAAAACTCTAAGGTAAACAAAACTCCAAGGTAACCAAAACTCCAAGGTAATCAAAAGTCTAAGGTAACCAAAGTCTAATCTAAGGTAAAGTCTAATCTAAGGTAAATTCTAAACTAAGATGAAGCCTAAGCTAAGCAAAAGTCTAAGCTAAGCAAAATTCTAAGGTATCGAGAAGTCTAACGTATCCAAAAATCTATGGTAACCTGAAGTCTAAGGTAACCAAAACTCTAAGCTAAACTCAAGTCTATGCTACGCTAAAGTCTAAGCTAAGCAAAAGTCTAAGCTAAGATAAAGTCTAAGCTAAAGTAAAGCCTAAAGTAAGCAAAAATCCAATGTAACCAAAACTCCAAGGTAACCAAAAGTCTAAGGTAACCAAATTCGAAGGTAACCAAAAGTCTAAGCTATGCTAGAGTCTGAGCTAAGCAAAAATCTAAGGTAACCAAATGTCTGAGGTAACCAAAACTCTAAGGTAAACAAAACTCCAAGGTAACCAAAATTAAAAGGTAACCAAAAGTCCAAGCTAATCAAAAGTCTAATCTACGGTAAAGTCTAAACTAAGATGAAGCCTAAGCTAAGCAAAAGTCTAAGCTAAACTAAATTCTAAGGTATTGAGAAGTCTAACGTATCCAAAAGTCTATGGTAACCTGAAGTCTAAGGTAACCAAAACTCCAAGGTAACCCAAAGAGCAAGGTGACCAAAAGTTCGAGATAATCATAACTCCAAGGTAACCAAAAGTCTAAGGTAACCAAAGTCTAAGTTAACCAAAAGTCTAAGCTAAGCTAAATTCTAAGGTAAAAAAACGTATGAGCTAAGCTAAAGCCTAAGGTAATCAAAGGTCTAAAGTAACCAAAACTCTAAGGTAATCAAAACTCTAAGGTAACCAAAAGTACAAGGTAATCAAAATTCCAAGGTAACCAAAAGTTTAAGGTAAACTCAAGTCTAAGGTAACCAAAAGTCCAAGATAATCTATGGTCCAATGTATCAAAAACTCCAAGGTAACCAAATGTCAAAGGTAACCAGAAGTCTAAGGTAACCAAAGGTCTAAGGTAGCCTAAAGTCCAAGGTAACCAAAGGTCTAAGGTAACCAAAGGTCTAAGGTAACCTAAAGTCCAAGGTAACCAGAAGTCCAAGGGACCCAAAGGCTAAGGTAACCAAAAGTCTGAGGTAACCAAAAGCCTAAGGTAACCAAAAGTCTAAGCTAAGCTAATCACTAAGGTAACCAAAAGTCTAAGCTAAGCTGAAAGTGTAAGGTAACCAAAACTCTAAGCTAAACTCATGTCTATGCTACGCTAAAGTCTAAGCTAATCTAAAGTCTAAGCTAAACTAAAGCCTAAGGTAACCAGAAGTACAAGGTAACCAAAAGTCCAAGGTAACCAAAAGTCTAAGGTAACCAAAACTTCAAGGTAAACAAAAGTCCAAGGTAACCAAAAGTCTAAGCTATGCTGAAATCGTAATGAAGCCTAAACTCTAAGCTAAACTGAAGTCTGGAGCTAAGCTGAAGTCTAAGCCAAGCTAAACTCTAAGCTAAGATAAAAACTAAGCCAAACCAAAGCCTAAGGCAACCAAAGTGTAAGGTAACCTCAAGTCTAAGGTAACCAAAAGTCCAAAGGTATCCAAAAGTCCAAGGTAACCAAAAGACCAAAGGTATCCAAAAGTCCAAGGTAACCAAAAGAACAAGGTAACCAAAAGTCTAAGCTATGCTAGAGTCTGAACTAAGCAAAAATCTAAGGTAACCGAATGTCTGAGGTAACCAAAACTCTAAGGTAACCAAAACTCCAAGGTAAACAAAAGTCCAAGCTAATCAAAAGTCTAAGGTAACCAAAAGTCTAATCTACGGTAAAGTCTAAACTAAGATGAAGCCTAAGCTAAGCAAAAGTCTAAGCTAAACTAAATTCTAAGGTATCGAGAAGTCTAACGTATCCAAAAATCTATGGTAACCTGAAGTCTAAGGTAACCAAAACTCCAAGGTAACCCAAAGAGCAAGGTGACCAAAAGTTCGAGATAATCATAACTCCAAGGTAATCAAAAGTCTAAGGTAACCAAAGTCTAAGTTAACCAAAAGTCTAAGCTAAGCTAAATTCTAAGGTAAACAAAAGTCTGAGCTAAACTAAAGCCTAAGGTAACCAAAAGTCTAAGGTAACCAAATTCGAAGGTAACCAAAAGTCTCAGCTAAGCTAGATTCTGAGCTAAGCTCAACTCTAAGGTAACCAAAATTCCAAGGTAACGGAAAGTCCAAAAGTATCCATATGTCCAACGTCACCAAGGTAACCAAAAGTCCAAGGTAACCCAAAGTCTGTGGTAACCAAAAGTCTGAGGTAACCAAAAGTCTAAGCTAAGCTGAAAGTGTAAGGTAACCAAAACTCTAAGCTAAACTCAAGTCTATGCTACGCTAAAGTCTAAGCTAAGCAAAAGTCTAAGCTAAGATAAAGTCTAAGCTAAAGTAAAGCCTAAAGTAAGCAAAAATCCAATGTAACCAAAACTCCAAGGTAACCAAAAGTCTAAGGTAACCAAATTCGAAGGTAACCAAAAGTCTAAGCTATGCTAGAGTCTGAGCTAAGCAAAAATCTAAGGTAACCAAATGTCTGAGGTAACCAAAACTCTAAACAAAACTCCAAGGTAACCGAAATTAAAAGGTAACCAAAACTCCAAGCTAATCAAAAGTCTAATCTACGGTAAAGTCTAAACTAAGATGAAGCCTAAGCTAAGCAAAAGTCTAAGCTAAACTAAATTCTAAGGTATCGAGAAGTCTAACGTATCAAAAAATCTATGGTAACCTGAAGTCTAAGGTAACCAAAACTCCAAGGTAACCCAAAGAGCAAGGTGACCAAAAGTTCGAGATAATCATAACTGCAAGGTAACCAAAAGTCTAAGGTAACCAAAGTTTAAGTTAACCAAAAGTCTAATCTAAGCTAAATTCTAAGGTAAACAAAAGTCTGAGCTAAACTAAAGCCTAAGGTAATCAAAAGTCTAAGGTAACCAAAACTCTAAGGTAATCAAAACTCTAAGGTAACCAAAAGCACAAGGTAATCAAAATTCCAAGGTAACCAAAAGTTTAAGGTAAACTCAAGTCTAAGGTAACCAAAACTCCAAGGTAACCAAAAGTCCAAGGTAATCAATAGTCCAATGTAACAAAATCTCCAAGGTAACCAAATGTCAAAGGTAACCAGAAGTCTAAGGTAACCAAAGGTCTAAGGTAGCCTAAAGTCCAAGGTAACCAAAGGTCTAAGGTAACCTAAAGTCCAAGGTAACCAAAGGTCTAAGGTAACCTAAAGTCCAAGGTAACCAGAAGTCCAAGGGACCCAAAGGCTAAGGTAACCAAAAGTCTGAGGTAACCAAAAGCCTAAGGTAACCAAAAGTCTAAGCTAAGCTGAAAGTGTAAGATAACCAAAACTCTAAGCTAAACTCATGTCTATGCTACGCTAAAGTCTAAGCTAATCTAAAGTCTAAGCTAAACTAAAGCCTAAGGTAACCAGAAGTACAAGGTAACCAAAAGTCCAAGGTAACCAAAAGTCTAAGGTAACCAAAACTTCAAGGTAAACAAAAGTCCAAGGTAACCAAAAGTCTAAGCTATGCTGAAATCGTAATGAAGCCTAAACTCTAAGCTAAACTGAAGTCTGGAGCTAAGCTGAAGTCTAAGCCAAGCTAAACTCTAAGCTAAGATAAAAACTAAGCCAAACCAAAGCCTAAGGCAACCAAAGTGTAAGATAACCTCAAGTCTAAGGTAACCAAAAGTCCAAAGGTATCCAAAAGTCCAAGGTAACCAAAAGACCAAAGGTATCCAAAAGTCCAAGGTAACCAAAAGACCAAGGTGACCAAAAGTCTAAGCTAAAGAAAAGTGTAAGGCAAACAAAAGTCCAAGGTAACCAAATATCCAAAGTAAGCAAAAGTCTAAGGTAACCAACAGACAAAGATAACCAAAAATACAAGGTCACCAAAAGTCTAAGGTAACCAAATGTCCAAGGCAGCCAAAAGACCAAGGTAACCTCAAGTCCAAGGTAATCAAATGTCTAAGGTAATCAAATGTCTAAGGCAACCAAAACTCAAAGGGAACTAAAAATCTAAGGTAACCAGAAGTCCAAGGTAACCCAAAGACCAAGGTAACTGAAAGTCCGAGATAATCATAACTCCAAGGTAACCAAAAGTCCAAGGTAACCAAAAGTCTAAGGTGACCAAATTCGAAGGTAACCAAAAGTCTAAGCTATGCTAGAGTCTGAACTAAGCAAAAATCTAAGGTAACCGAATGTCTGAGGTAACCAAAACTCTAAGGTAAACAAAACTCCAAGGTAACCAAAACTCTAAGGTAACCAAAGTCTAATCTAAGGTAAAGTCTAATCTAAGGTAAAGTCTAAACTAAGATGAAGCCTAAGCTAAGCAAAAGTCTAAGCTAAACTAAATTCTAAGGTATCGAGAAGTCTAACGTATCCAAAAATCTATGGTAACCTGAAGTCTAAGGTAACCAAAACTCCAAGGTAACCCAAAGAGCAAGGTGACCAAAAGTTCGAGATAATCATAACTGCAAGGTAACCAAAAGTCTAAGGTAACCAAAGTTTAAGTTAACCAAAAGTCTAAGCTAAGCTAAATTCTAAGGTAAACAAAAGTCTGAGCTAAACTAAAGCCTAAGGTAACCAAAAGACTAAGGTAACCAAAATTCCAAGGTAACTGAAAGTCCAAAAGTATCCATATGTCCAACGTCAACAAGGTAACCAAAAGTCCAAGGTCACCCAAAGTCTAAGCTAAGCTGCAAGTGTAAGGTAACCTAAACTCTAAGCTAAACTCAAGTCTAAGCTAAGCTAAAGTCTAAGCTATGCTAAACTCTAAACTAACATAAACTAAGATAAAAGAAATTTATTTATAAATAAATAAAATACTCTTTCCACCTGTAACCTGACTTGTGCCGTATTTGTTTTGAATGGAATGGCATGGAATGGAATGGAATGGAATGGAATGGAACGAGATGTAATGGAATGGGATGGAATGGAACGGGATGGGATGGAACGGAATAGAATGGGATGGGATGGAACGGAATAGAATGGAATGGGATGGGTTGGGGTGGAATGGGATGGGATGCAATTGGATGGAAGAGAGCAGAATAGAACAGAAGAGCTATGATATGTTATGCATATAGTTCTGCATGACAAGCTGTGATCTAGGTCTGAGGGGCTATCTGCAGTGCAGGTGCCAAGGAAGGCCGGTCCCGGGCACTTAGGCCTATGAGCACCCTCTGGATCCTGACAGAAGTAGACCAGCGTTCCTCAAATGCTCTCCTTCAGACTTGCATGGGGTGCCACTGGAGAGAGAGTATTGGGCCAGAGGGACTCCTTATGGAGCGCTGCTGTTCTCAAGCTCTTGTGCTTGGTTCTGTTTCTCCAAAAGAAACAACTCAGGCATTTTTAAAACCCAGCATCTGGGGGAAGGGTGGGGTTGGGAGTGGGGGGAAATCACAAGGAAATGAGCAGCTACTGCCCACATAATGAAGATTTGCAACCACGGAGTTCAGGAGCGCACCCTGCTTCAGGCCGAGGGCTCGATCTTGGAGCCTCACTGAGGTCAGAGATGTGGTCTTTTGCTACCCTCTGGAAACCAATTAAACTGGATGAGCACAGAAGAGTTTCAAAAACCAGTTCACACGTGGTTTTTTGCAAACCTCTTCAGGTGCTCAAATGGTCGAGAGACAATCGACATCTCTCACCCCCATCAGAAGGCACAGGCCTCCTTCCCACAAAGTGACAGAACCTATGATGGGACATGATACCCATTTGATCCCTTTCAGTAGTGCAGGGCTGGGAAGAAATGTCCTCTGGTATTTCCCCAGCAGGTACTCTTAGGGAAAGAAGGAAGTGGAGAGAAAAAGACTGGAACTTGGAAGAGACCTACAGTGATCATCAAGTGCAACTGCTCAACCACTTCAGGGCTGGCCAAAACTTAAAGCATGTTATTAAGGGTGTTGTCCAAATGCCTCTGAAACACTGATGGGCACAGGGCACTGGTCACCTCTCTAGGAAGCCTGGTCCACTTTTTGGCCACCTTCTGGGTAAAGAAATGCTTCCTGCTGTCTACTCTAAACCTTCCCAGGCACAGCTGTGAACCATTGCCATGTGTCCTATCAATGGATCCCAGCGAGAAGAAATCAGCACCTCCCTCTCCATAGGGAAGAGCTGTAGAGAGCAATGAGGTCAGCCCTCAGCCTCCTTCTCTCCCAACTAGACAAACGCAGTGTCCTCAGCCGCCCCTCACAGGACATGCCTTCCAGCCATGTCACCAGCTTTGTTGCCCTCCTGGATGCATTCAAGGACCTTCATGTTCTTCTGAAATGGTGGGCCCTAGAACTGCACCCAGTGCTCAAGGTGAGCCTGCACCAGCACTGATTACAGCAGGACAATCACCTCTTCTGACTGGCAGGTCATGCTGTGTGCGATGCACCCCAGGATGCCGTTTGCCCTCTTGGCTGCCAGGGCACATTGCTGACTCGCACTGAGCCTGCTGCCAACCAGCACCTCCAGATCCCTTTCTGCAGGGCTGTTCTCCAGCCACCCCTCTGCCAGTTTACACTTGTGGCTGGCACTCCTGCATCCCAGGGGCAGGATTCAGCATCTGCTCTTGTTCAGCTTCATGCCGTTGGTGATTGCCCAATGCTCCAGTCTATCTAGATCCCTCTGCAAGACTTCTTGTCCCTCAAGAGAGTCAACAGCACCTCGCAGCAAACTTGCCAATGATGCATTCAACTCCTGCATCCAGATCATTGAACAGAACTGGAACTAGTATTGAACTCTGAGGAACACCACCAGTGACCAGTTGCCAGCCAGATGTAGCCCTGTTGGCTACAACCCTCTGAGCCCTGCCATTCTGCCAGTTCTTCACTCAGTGCACCTTATATCTGTTCATCTCACAGCTGGACAATGTGTTCAGCAGGGTGCCGTGAGGGACAGCAGCAAAAGCCTCACTGAAACCTGGAAAAATTATATCCACCACCATCCCTTCACTCACTAGGCTGGTGACCTTATCACAGAAGGAGCTTGAGTTAGCTAAACAGGACTTTCCCTGTGTGAACCCGTGAGTTGCATGTCAGTTTTACACTTCCACATTAAAGGGCATGTTACAATGAACTAAGCGAGGACTAATGATTCTGCCAGGACCCACAGTGCACTGCACTGTAATTTGGGGTGCTGTGTTCAGTGGATTTGCTTACCATCGACATTAACAGACAAACACTTGTGAGACTAGATTGGAGAATTTTTTTCTGTAGAGGACCATGGGTACAGGCCTGACATACGGGCCCACGAATGGATGTGCCAGCCTGTGCAGAAGAACACGAGTCCTTTGCCTGTCAGAGCAAAACTCGTCAGTGCTTCCCTTTACCGAGCATGTGATGTGTGGCTGTAACACAGAGAAGAGATTTCAATCCATCGCCTCCTTTCCCCCATGGCCCTGCTCTTCTCCCGTCTAGGGAGATCACTATTTCTTGGTGCTTTCCTTCCGGAGCACACGTTTGATGCCAGCTCAGGACACCGTGTAACCCGGCATCAAGCTCTCCCTGCACAGCTTCTCCTGTTTCCTGCCTTCGCTTAGGAAAGCTTTTGCAACAGCATCGCTGCTGCAGTTCCCTCCAGCTCGTCTCCCTCTGCCTGGGCTGCAGCTCTGGTGTTTCACACCGGTGTCTTCAGCACACGCCCTCCATCGCACTGACCAGGAGGGCTGTGATGTGAGGAGTTATTTGCACTAGCCCAGGAGATAGGGAGACAGAGACAGAAATGTCGATACAGATGTAGAGATGTAGAGATAGAGATGCTATAGCTTTAGCTGTAGCTAGAGCTAGAGCTAGAGAAGGGAGTGTTTGTGTATATTGTGTTTTCCTTGCTGTTTCCAAGAGGTGCTTACGCTCACTTTCTACCAGAACTGGGCAGAGGCAGCAGCATTTTCTACTAGTGCATGTGAAAAACAAAGGTGTTCTGCCTAAAAAAACAGTTTGCTCAAAAAGACACCAAATGCCCTCATTTCAGACAGGAACGCAGCTGGGGCTGCCTTCTGCAGCCTGCGCCGGCATCTCCAGTAACAATCTCGGTGACTTTCCCTTTTCCCACCCCGACAGACCACTCAAGAAATGAGACCATGGGAGAGAGACCAGCGCTCATTCTGCGTGTCGAGGAGCTGAACAAACGTGCTGGGGGGATTTGTTGCCAATCTCTCAATCTCTGCCCTCCACACAATGCCCTTACGTGATGCTTAAATGTCCTACAGTACTGAGTCAGTGACTTGTTTAGCCTGAGCGCTGCAGGGAAAAGCTGCTCAGTCCACGCAGCTCAAACCACATTGGGATCAAAACACTTTATTGAGCTATCGAGAACATGGAATTAGGCAGCAGCCAGTGAAGTGTTGCATTCTAGTAGTAATTCCAGAGGTAAACCCCCAAGCTGGACACGTGAATGTTACTGAACACAAGCAAATACCTAAGCACCCCGTGTAACAAACGCAGAAGAGGTTCCTGAAGTTCTGAACACACAGATGCGTTTACAGGGACGCCCCGCAGCGGTGCCCGGTGCGTGGCCACCACGGGCAGAGCCATCCCCCTGGGCCTCCTGGGCACAGGCACTGCCTCAGGGCCAGCAGCCCGAAGGCCTTTCTCCAAGACGTGCTGGGAGAAGGGGCAGCAGCAGCAGGGCTGGGGTGGGGTGAGCAGGGCTGCGGGGGGGGCCCCGTCTACCCCCGTGTCATAGTGCCAGCACCCGGCAACGCAGCATCACAATGCTCCGGGGCACTATAAGAGCAGCGCTCTCCCCCAGTGCTTTGGAGCTCCGGTGCCAGGCACCGGAAGGGTTCTTGCTCCCAGGCTAGATCAGGCCAGCGGCACTTTGCTGCTCTTGGAAGCCCCTGCGGTGGCGCCAGGTGCAGGCAGAAAAGGCAGCGCCAGCGTCCCCTCGTCCCCTCAGAGGCATAACCAGCCCGGGGACCGGGAGCAGGTCTCGCTCACGTGCTCAGGGAGTAGCCGATCGCCAGCACTGGGGTCAGGAAGGAATTTTCCCCCGGGGCAGATTGGCACCGGTCCCCGGGGGTTTTTTGCCTTCCTCTGAGCACTGAGCGTGACCACTTGTCAGGGCTCCTCTGGTCCTGCTGCTCTGCCTTATCGCCTGGTGCTCATGCACCACGAAGGTGGCCCCTCGTGTCCTGCAGCTGGGGGGGGAAGGCTTTTTTGTCCCCAGGCTGGACTAGCAAGTGTCCCCAGGGTTTTTTGCCTCCTCCGCAGCCGAGCACAGCCCCTTCATGGGGCTCTTTTGGGCTATTGTAGCCCAAAGGCAGCTGCTCGTGCTCCACGCAGGTGGCCTTCACGCCCCGCATGCGGGAGGGAGGAAGCCTTCTGCACTCCCAGGGTGGCCGCAGGGTGGTCCCAGGACTTGCTGCTTCTCCTCTGTTGCATTGAGCAACCCCCCTTGTCAGGTCTTCCCTGGCCCATTCTGGCTGGGTTCTTGCACTACTCTCGACCCACCATGGCACCGCTACTGCCCCAGCTTTCCTTTCTCGGGCTGCAAGGGAGGGCTTTTCCAGCTAAACTGAAGGGCGGGTCAGCCTGCTGCTGGCTACATGTCTGCATCGGGTTAATGCTTCTGGGCATCAGCCCTGCAAGGTGTAGAAAAAAGAAAACAGAGTCTAAGGTAAGCTAAAGTTTAGGCTAAGATAAAGTCTAACCGCTGCTAAACTCTAAGGTAACCTAAAGTCTAAGCTATGCTAAAGTCTACGCTAAGCTAAATTCTAACCTGTGCTAATGTCTAAGCAAAGATAAAATCTAACCTATGCTAAAGTCTAAGCTAAGCTAAAGTCTAGCCTATGCTAAAGACTAAGCTAAGCTAAACTCTAAGGTAACCTAAACTCTA
Source organism: Pezoporus flaviventris (assembly GCF_033815535.1). Lineage (NCBI taxonomy): Eukaryota > Metazoa > Chordata > Aves > Psittaciformes > Psittacidae > Pezoporus > Pezoporus flaviventris. The sequence goes on along the minus strand of NW_026892585.1, from coordinate 16,356,784 downwards.
AGCTGTGCTAAAGTCTAAGCTAAGATAAAGTGTAAGGTAACCAAATGTGTAAGCTAAGCTAAAGTCTAAGGTAACCTGAAGTCTAACCAAAGCTAAAGTCTAAAGTAACCAAAAGTCTAAGTGAAACTGAAGTCTAAGCCAAGCTGAAGCCCAAGGTAACCTAAAATACAAGCTAAGCTATAGTTTAAGTTAACCTAAAGTCTAAGGTAAGCTAAAGTCAAAGCTAAGATAAAGTCTAAGCTAAGCTAAAGACTAAGCTAACATCAAGTCTAAGCTGAAATAAACCCTAAGGTAACCAAAAGTCCAAGGTAAACAAACCTCCAAGGTAACCAAAAGCCTAAGGTAAATTGAAGCCTAATGTAACCAACAGTCTAAGCTAAGCTAAAGTCTCAGCTAAGCTGAACATGTAAGGTAAACTTAACTCTAAGCTAAACCCAATTCTAAGCTAATATAAAGTCAAAGCTAACCAAAAGTATAAGCTAAGCTAAAGTCGAAGCAAAACTAAAGCCCAAGGTAACGAAAACTCCAAGGTAACCAAAACACCAAGACAACCAAAAGTCCCAGGTAAACAAAAGACAACGATAACAAAAAGGCCAAGGTAACCAAAGGTCTAAGGTAACCAAAAGAACAAGGGAACCAAATATCCAAGGTAAATAAAAGTCCAAGGTATACAAAAGTCCAAGGTGAACAAATCTCCAAGGTAACTAAAAGACCAAGGTAACCAAAAGTCCAAGTTAATCAAAACTCCAAGGTAACCAAAAGCCTAAGGTAAGCTGAAGTCTAGTGTAACCAACAGTCTAAGCTAAGCTAAAGTCTTAGCTAAGCTGAACATGTAAGGTAACCTTAACTATAAGCTAAACTGAATTCTAAGCTAAGCTAAAGCCTGAGGTAATCAAAAGCACAAGGTAGCCAAAAGACAAAGGTAACCAAAAGACCAAGGTAACCAAAAGTCCAAGGTAACCAAAAGTCTAAGGTAACCAAAATCTAAGGTAACCGAAAGAAAAAGCTAAGCTAAAGTCTAAGGTAACCAAAAGTTCAAAGTAAACAAAACTCCAAGGGAAACAAAAGTCAAAGGTAACCAAAAGTCCAAGGTAACCAAAAGTATAAGGTAACCAAATGTCCAAGGTAACCAAAACTCCAAGGGAAACAAACCTCCAAGGTAACCAAAAGCCTAAGGGAAGCTGAAGTCTAATGTAACCAACAGTCTAAGCTAAGCTAAAGTCTCAGCTAAGCTGAACATGTAAGGTAACCTTAACTATAAGCTAAACTGAATTCTAAGCTAAGCTAAAGTCTAAGGTAATCAAAAGCACAAGGTAGCCAAAAGACAAAGGTAACCAAAAGACCAAGGTAACCAAAAGTCCAAGATAACCAAAATCTAAGGTAACTGAGAGTAAAAGCTAAGCTAAAGTCTAAGGTAACCAAAAGTTCAAGGTAATCAAAACTCCAAGGTAATCAAAACTCCAAGGGAAACAAAAGTCCAAGGGAAACAAAAGTCCAAGGTAACCAAAAGTCTAAGGTAACCAAAACTTCAAGGTAAACAAAAGTCCAAGGTAACCAAAAGTCTAAGCTAAGCTAAATTCTCAGCTAAGCTGAAATCGTAATGAAGCCTAAACTCTAAGCTAAACTGAAGTCTGGAGCTAAGCTGAAGTCTAAGCCAAGCTAAACTCTAAGCTAAGATAAAAACTAAGCCAAACCAAAGCCTAAGGCAACCAAAGTGTAAGATAACCTCAAGTCTAAGGTAACCAAAAGTCCAAAGGTATCCAAAAGTCCAAGGTAACCAAAAGACCAAAGGTATCCAAAAGTCCAAGGTAACCAAAAGACCAAGGTGACCAAAAGTCTAAGCTAAAGAAAAGTGTAAGGCAAACAAAAGTCCAAGGTAACCAAATATCCAAAGTAAGCAAAAGTCTAAGGTAATCAACAGACAAAGACAACCAAAAATACAAGGTAACCAAAAGTCTAAGGTAACCAAATGTCCAAGGCAGCCAAAAGATCAAGGTAACCTCAAGTCCAAGGTAATCAAATGTCTAAGGTAATCAAAAGTCTAAGGAAACCAAAACTCAAAGGGAACCAAATATCTAGGGTAACCAAAAGTCCAAGGTAACCCTAAGACCAAGGTAACTGAAAGTCCGAGATAATCATAACTCCAAGGTAACCAAAAGTCCAAGGTAACCCAAAGTCTGAGGTAATCAAAAGTCTAAGGTAACCAAAAGTCTAAGCTAAGCTGAAAGTGTAAGGTAACCAAAACTCTAAGCTAAACTCAAGTCTATGCTAAGCTAAGCTAAAGTCTAAGCTAAAGTAAAGCCTAAAGTAAGCAAAAATCCAATGTAACCAAAACTCCAAGGTAACCAAAAGTCTAAGGTAACCAAATTCGAAGGTAACCAAAAGTCTAAGCTATGCTAGAGTCTGAACTAAGCAAAAATCTAAGGTAACCGAATGTCTGAGGTAACCAAAACTCTAAGGTAACCAAAACTCCAAGGTAAACAAAACTCCAAGGTAAACAAAAGTCCAAGCTAATCAAAAGTCTAAGGTAACCAAAAGTCTAATCCACGGTAAAGTCTAAACTAAGCTGAAGCCTAAGCTAAGCAAAAGTCTAAGCTAAACTAAATTCTAAGGTATCGAGAAGTCTAACGTATCCAAAAATCTATGGTAACCTGAAGTCTAAGGTAACCAAAACTCCAAGGTAACCCAAAGAGCAAGGTGACCAAAAGTTCGAGATAATCATAACTGCAAGGTAACCAAAAGTCTAAGGTAACCAAAGTCTAAGTTAACCAAAAGTCTAATCTAAGCTAAATTCTAAGGTAAACAAAAGTCTGAGCTAAACTAAAGCCTAAGGTAACCAAAAGTCTAAGGTAACCAAATTCGAAGGTAACCAAAAGTCTAAGCTAAGCTAGATTCTGAGCTAAGCTCAACTCTAAGGTAACCAAAATCCCAAGGTAACTGAAAGTCCAAAAGTATCCATATGTCCAACGTCAACAAGGTAACCAAAAGTCCAAGGTAACCGAAAGTCTGTGGTAACCAAAAGTCTGAGGTAACCAAAAGTCTAAGGTAACCAAAAGTCTAAGCTAAGCTGAAAGTGTAAGGTAACCAAAACTCTAAGCTAAACTCAAGTCTGTGCTACGCTAAAGTCTAAGCTAAGCAAAAGTCTAAGCTAAGATAAAGTCTAAGCTAAAGTAAAGCCTAAAGTAAGCAAAAATCCAATGTAACCAAAACTCCAAGGTAACCAAAAGTCTAAGGTAACCAAATTCGAAGGTAACCAAAAGTCTAAGCTATGCTAGAGTCTGAGCTAAGCAAAAATCTAAGGTAACCAAATGTCTGAGGTAACCAAAACTCTAAGGTAAACAAAACTCCAAGGTAACCGAAATTAAAAGGTAACCAAAACTCCAAGCTAATCAAAAGTCTAATCTACGGTAAAGTCTAAACTAAGATGAAGCCTAAGCTAAGCAAAAGTCTAAGCTAAACTAAATTCTAAGGTATTGAGAAGTCTAACGTATCCAAAAGTCTATGGTAACCTGAAGTCTAAGGTAACCAAAACTCCAAGGTAACCCAAAGAGCAAGGTGACCAAAAGTTCGAGATAATCATAACTCCAAGGTAACCGAAAGTCTAAGGTAACCAAAGTCTAAGTTAACCAAAAGTCTAAGCTAAGCTAAATTCTAAGGTAAAAAAAAGTATGAGCTAAGCTAAAGCCTAAGGTAATCAAAGGTCTAAAGTAACCAAAACTCTAAGGTAACCAAAAGTACAAGGTAATCAAAATTCCAAGGTAACCAAAAGTTTAAGGTAAACTCAAGTCTAAGGTAACCAAAAGTCCAAGATAATCAATAGTCCAATGTATCAAAAACTCCAAGGTAACCAAATGTCAAAGGTAACCAGAAGTCTAAGGTAACCAAAGGTCTAAGGTAGCCTAAAGTCCAAGGTAACCAAAGGTCTAAGGTAACCTAAAGTCCAAGGTAACCAAAGGTCTAAGGTAACCTAAAGTCCAAGGTAACCAGAAGTCCAAGGGACCCAAAGGCTAAGGTAACCAAAAGTCTGAGGTAACCAAAAGCCTAAGGTAACCAAAAGTCTAAGCTAAGCTAATCACTAAGGTAACCAAAAGTCTAAGCTAAGCTGAAAGTGTAAGGTAACCAAAACTCTAAGCTAAACTCATGTCTATGCTACGCTAAAGTCTAAGCTAATCTAAAGTCTAAGCTAAACTAAAGCCTAAGGTAACCAGAAGTACAAGGTAACCAAAAGTCCAAGGTAACCAAAAGTCTAAGGTAACCAAAACTTCAAGGTAAACAAAAGTCCAAGGTAACCAAAAGTCTAAGCTATGCTGAAATCGTAATGAAGCCTAAACTCTAAGCTAAACTGAAGTCTGGAGCTAAGCTGAAGTCTAAGCCAAGCTAAACTCTAAGCTAAGATAAAAACTAAGCCAAACCAAAGCCTAAGGCAACCAAAGTGTAAGGTAACCTCAAGTCTAAGGTAACCAAAAGTCCAAAGGTATCCAAAAGTCCAAGGTAACCAAAAGACCAAAGGTATCCAAAAGTCCAAGGTAACCAAAAGAACAAGGTAACCAAAAGTCTAAGCTATGCTAGAGTCTGAACTAAGCAAAAATCTAAGGTAACCGAATGTCTGAGGTAACCAAAACTCTAAGGTAACCAAAACTCCAAGGTAAACAAAAGTCCAAGCTAATCAAAAGTCTAAGGTAACCAAAAGTCTAATCTACGGTAAAGTCTAAACTAAGATGAAGCCTAAGCTAAGCAAAAGTCTAAGCTAAACTAAATTCTAAGGTATCGAGAAGTCTAACGTATCCAAAAATCTATGGTAACCTGAAGTCTAAGGTAACCAAAACTCCAAGGTAACCCAAAGAGCAAGGTGACCAAAAGTTCGAGATAATCATAACTCCAAGGTAATCAAAAGTCTAAGGTAACCAAAGTCTAAGTTAACCAAAAGTCTAAGCTAAGCTAAATTCTAAGGTAAACAAAAGTCTGAGCTAAACTAAAGCCTAAGGTAACCAAAAGTCTAAGGTAACCAAATTCGAAGGTAACCAAAAGTCTCAGCTAAGCTAGATTCTGAGCTAAGCTCAACTCTAAGGTAACCAAAATTCCAAGGTAACGGAAAGTCCAAAAGTATCCATATGTCCAACGTCACCAAGGTAACCAAAAGTCCAAGGTAACCCAAAGTCTGTGGTAACCAAAAGTCTGAGGTAACCAAAAGTCTAAGCTAAGCTGAAAGTGTAAGGTAACCAAAACTCTAAGCTAAACTCAAGTCTATGCTACGCTAAAGTCTAAGCTAAGCAAAAGTCTAAGCTAAGATAAAGTCTAAGCTAAAGTAAAGCCTAAAGTAAGCAAAAATCCAATGTAACCAAAACTCCAAGGTAACCAAAAGTCTAAGGTAACCAAATTCGAAGGTAACCAAAAGTCTAAGCTATGCTAGAGTCTGAGCTAAGCAAAAATCTAAGGTAACCAAATGTCTGAGGTAACCAAAACTCTAAACAAAACTCCAAGGTAACCGAAATTAAAAGGTAACCAAAACTCCAAGCTAATCAAAAGTCTAATCTACGGTAAAGTCTAAACTAAGATGAAGCCTAAGCTAAGCAAAAGTCTAAGCTAAACTAAATTCTAAGGTATCGAGAAGTCTAACGTATCAAAAAATCTATGGTAACCTGAAGTCTAAGGTAACCAAAACTCCAAGGTAACCCAAAGAGCAAGGTGACCAAAAGTTCGAGATAATCATAACTGCAAGGTAACCAAAAGTCTAAGGTAACCAAAGTTTAAGTTAACCAAAAGTCTAATCTAAGCTAAATTCTAAGGTAAACAAAAGTCTGAGCTAAACTAAAGCCTAAGGTAATCAAAAGTCTAAGGTAACCAAAACTCTAAGGTAATCAAAACTCTAAGGTAACCAAAAGCACAAGGTAATCAAAATTCCAAGGTAACCAAAAGTTTAAGGTAAACTCAAGTCTAAGGTAACCAAAACTCCAAGGTAACCAAAAGTCCAAGGTAATCAATAGTCCAATGTAACAAAATCTCCAAGGTAACCAAATGTCAAAGGTAACCAGAAGTCTAAGGTAACCAAAGGTCTAAGGTAGCCTAAAGTCCAAGGTAACCAAAGGTCTAAGGTAACCTAAAGTCCAAGGTAACCAAAGGTCTAAGGTAACCTAAAGTCCAAGGTAACCAGAAGTCCAAGGGACCCAAAGGCTAAGGTAACCAAAAGTCTGAGGTAACCAAAAGCCTAAGGTAACCAAAAGTCTAAGCTAAGCTGAAAGTGTAAGATAACCAAAACTCTAAGCTAAACTCATGTCTATGCTACGCTAAAGTCTAAGCTAATCTAAAGTCTAAGCTAAACTAAAGCCTAAGGTAACCAGAAGTACAAGGTAACCAAAAGTCCAAGGTAACCAAAAGTCTAAGGTAACCAAAACTTCAAGGTAAACAAAAGTCCAAGGTAACCAAAAGTCTAAGCTAAGCTAAATTCTCAGCTAAGCTGAAATCGTAATGAAGCCTAAACTCTAAGCTAAACTGAAGTCTGGAGCTAAGCTGAAGTCTAAGCCAAGCTAAACTCTAAGCTAAGATAAAAACTAAGCCAAACCAAAGCCTAAGGCAACCAAAGTGTAAGATAACCTCAAGTCTAAGGTAACCAAAAGTCCAAAGGTATCCAAAAGTCCAAGGTAACCAAAAGACCAAAGGTATCCAAAAGTCCAAGGTAACCAAAAGACCAAGGTGACCAAAAGTCTAAGCTAAAGAAAAGTGTAAGGCAAACAAAAGTCCAAGGTAACCAAATATCCAAAGTAAGCAAAAGTCTAAGGTAACCAACAGACAAAGATAACCAAAAATACAAGGTCACCAAAAGTCTAAGGTAACCAAATGTCCAAGGCAGCCAAAAGACCAAGGTAACCTCAAGTCCAAGGTAATCAAATGTCTAAGGTAATCAAATGTCTAAGGCAACCAAAACTCAAAGGGAACTAAAAATCTAAGGTAACCAGAAGTCCAAGGTAACCCAAAGACCAAGGTAACTGAAAGTCCGAGATAATCATAACTCCAAGGTAACCAAAAGTCCAAGGTAACCAAAAGTCTAAGGTGACCAAATTCGAAGGTAACCAAAAGTCTAAGCTATGCTAGAGTCTGAACTAAGCAAAAATCTAAGGTAACCGAATGTCTGAGGTAACCAAAACTCTAAGGTAAACAAAACTCCAAGGTAACCAAAACTCTAAGGTAACCAAAGTCTAATCTAAGGTAAAGTCTAATCTAAGGTAAAGTCTAAACTAAGATGAAGCCTAAGCTAAGCAAAAGTCTAAGCTAAACTAAATTCTAAGGTATCGAGAAGTCTAACGTATCCAAAAATCTATGGTAACCTGAAGTCTAAGGTAACCAAAACTCCAAGGTAACCCAAAGAGCAAGGTGACCAAAAGTTCGAGATAATCATAACTGCAAGGTAACCAAAAGTCTAAGGTAACCAAAGTTTAAGTTAACCAAAAGTCTAAGCTAAGCTAAATTCTAAGGTAAACAAAAGTCTGAGCTAAACTAAAGCCTAAGGTAACCAAAAGACTAAGGTAACCAAAATTCCAAGGTAACTGAAAGTCCAAAAGTATCCATATGTCCAACGTCAACAAGGTAACCAAAAGTCCAAGGTCACCCAAAGTCTAAGCTAAGCTGCAAGTGTAAGGTAACCTAAACTCTAAGCTAAACTCAAGTCTAAGCTAAGCTAAAGTCTAAGCTATGCTAAACTCTAAACTAACATAAACTAAGATAAAAGAAATTTATTTATAAATAAATAAAATACTCTTTCCACCTGTAACCTGACTTGTGCCGTATTTGTTTTTGAATGGAATGGCATGGAATGGAATGGAATGGAATGGAATGGAACGAGATGTAATGGAATGGGATGGAATGGAACGGGATGGGATGGAACGGAATAGAATGGGATGGGATGGAACGGAATAGAATGGAATGGGATGGGTTGGGGTGGAATGGGATGGGATGCAATTGGATGGAAGAGAGCAGAATAGAACAGAAGAGCTATGATATGTTATGCATATAGTTCTGCATGACAAGCTGTGATCTAGGTCTGAGGGGCTATCTGCAGTGCAGGTGCCAAGGAAGGCCGGTCCCGGGCACTTAGGCCTATGAGCACCCTCTGGATCCTGACAGAAGTAGACCAGCGTTCCTCAAATGCTCTCCTTCAGACTTGCATGGGGTGCCACTGGAGAGAGAGTATTGGGCCAGAGGGACTCCTTATGGAGCGCTGCTGTTCTCAAGCTCTTGTGCTTGGTTCTGTTTCTCCAAAAGAAACAACTCAGGCATTTTTAAAACCCAGCATCTGGGGGAAGGGTGGGGTTGGGAGTGGGGGGAAATCACAAGGAAATGAGCAGCTACTGCCCACATAATGAAGATTTGCAACCACGGAGTTCAGGAGCGCACCCTGCTTCAGGCCGAGGGCTCGATCTTGGAGCCTCACTGAGGTCAGAGATGTGGTCTTTTGCTACCCTCTGGAAACCAATTAAACTGGATGAGCACAGAAGAGTTTCAAAAACCAGTTCACACGTGGTTTTTTGCAAACCTCTTCAGGTGCTCAAATGGTCGAGAGACAATCGACATCTCTCACCCCCATCAGAAGGCACAGGCCTCCTTCCCACAAAGTGACAGAACCTATGATGGGACATGATACCCATTTGATCCCTTTCAGTAGTGCAGGGCTGGGAAGAAATGTCCTCTGGTATTTCCCCAGCAGGTACTCTTAGGGAAAGAAGGAAGTGGAGAGAAAAAGACTGGAACTTGGAAGAGACCTACAGTGATCATCAAGTGCAACTGCTCAACCACTTCAGGGCTGGCCAAAACTTAAAGCATGTTATTAAGGGTGTTGTCCAAATGCCTCTGAAACACTGATGGGCACAGGGCACTGGTCACCTCTCTAGGAAGCCTGGTCCACTTTTTGGCCACCTTCTGGGTAAAGAAATGCTTCCTGCTGTCTACTCTAAACCTGCCCAGGCACAGCTGTGAACCATTGCCATGTGTCCTATCAATGGATCCCAGCGAGAAGAAATCAGCACCTCCCTCTCCATTTCCCCTCCTAGGGAAGAGCTGTAGAGAGCAATGAGGTCAGCCCTCAGCCTCCTTCTCTCCCAACTAGACAAACGCAGTGTCCTCAGCCGCCCCTCACAGGACATGCCTTCCAGCCATGTCACCAGCTTTGTTGCCCTCCTGGATGCATTCAAGGACCTTCATGTTCTTCTGAAATGGTGGGCCCTAGAACTGCACCCAGTGCTCAAGGTGAGCCTGCACCAGCACTGATTACAGCAGGACAATCACCTCTTCTGACTGGCAGGTCATGCTGTGTGCGATGCACCCCAGGATGCCGTTTGCCCTCTTGGCTGCCAGGGCACATTGCTGACTCGCACTGAGCCTGCTGCCAACCAGCACCTCCAGATCCCTTTCTGCAGGGCTGTTCTCCAGCCACCCCTCTGCCAGTTTACACTTGTGGCTGGCACTCCTGCATCCCAGGGGCAGGATTCAGCATCTGCTCTTGTTCAGCTTCATGCCGTTGGTGATTGCCCAATGCTCCAGTCTATCTAGATCCCTCTGCAAGACTTCTTGTCCCTCAAGAGAGTCAACAGCACCTCGCAGCAAACTTGCCAATGATGCATTCAACTCCTGCATCCAGATCATTGAACAGAACTGGAACTAGTATTGAACTCTGAGGAACACCACCAGTGACCAGTTGCCAGCCAGATGTAGCCCCGTTGGCTACAACCCTCTGAGCCCTGCCATTCTGCCAGTTCTTCACTCAGTGCACCTTATATCTGTTCATCTCACAGCTGGACGATGTGTTCAGCAGGGTGCCGTGAGGGACAGCAGCAAAAGCCTCACTGAAACCTGGAAAAATTATATCCACCACCATCCCTTCACTCACTAGGCTGGTGACCTTATCACAGAAGGAGCTTGAGTTAGCTAAACAGGACTTTCCCTGTGTGAACCCGCGAGTTGCATGTCAGTTTTACACTTCCACATTAAAGGGCATGTTACAATGAACTAAGCGAGGACTAATGATTCTGCCAGGACCCACAGTGCACTGCACTGTAATTTGGGGTGCTGTGTTCAGTGGATTTGCTTACCATCGACATTAACAGACAAACACTTGTGAGACTAGATTGGAGAATTTTTTTCTGTAGAGGACCATGGGTACAGGCCTGACATACGGGCCCACGAATGGATGTGCCAGCCTGTGCAGAAGAACACGAGTCCTTTGCCTGTCAGAGCAAAACTCGTCAGTGCTTCCCTTTACCGAGCATGTGATGTGTGGCTGTAACACAGAGAAGAGATTTCAATCCATCGCCTCCTTTCCCCCATGGCCCTGCTCTTCTCCCGTCTAGGGAGATCACTATTTCTTGGTGCTTTCCTTCCGGAGCACACGTTTGATGCCAGCTCAGGACACCGTGTAACCCGGCATCAAGCTCTCCCTGCACAGCTTCTCCTGTTTCCTGCCTTCGCTTAGGAAAGCTTTTGCAACAGCATCGCTGCTGCAGTTCCCTCCAGCTCGTCTCCCTCTGCCTGGGCTGCAGCTCTGGTGTTTCACACCGGTGTCTTCAGCACACGCCCTCCATCGCACTGACCAGGAGGGCTGTGATGTGAGGAGTTATTTGCACTAGCCCAGGAGATAGGGAGACAGAGACAGAAATGTCGATACAGATGTAGAGATGTAGAGATAGAGATGCTAGAGCTTTAGCTGTAGCTAGAGCTAGAGCTAGAGAAGGGAGTGTTTGTGTATATTGTGTTTTCCTTGCTGTTTCCAAGAGGTGCTTACGCTCACTTTCTACCAGAACTGGGCAGAGGCAGCAGCATTTTCTACTAGTGCATGTGAAAAACAAAGGTGTTCTGCCTAAAAAAACAGTTTGCTCAAAAAGACACCAAATGCCCTCATTTCAGACAGGAACGCAGCTGGGGCTGCCTTCTGCAGCCTGCACCGGCATCTCCAGTAACAATCTCGGTGACTTTCCCTTTTCCCACCCCGACAGACCACTCAAGAAATGAGACCATGGGAGAGAGACCAGCGCTCATTCTGCGTGTCGAGGAGCTGAACAAACGTGCTGGGGGGATTTGTTGCCAATCTCTCAATCTCTGCCCTCCACACAATGCCCTTACGTGATGCTTAAATGTCCTACAGTACTGAGTCAGTGACTTGTTTAGCCTGAGCGCTGCAGGGAAAAGCTGCTCAGTCCACGCAGCTCAAACCACACTGGGATCAAAACACTTTATTGAGCTATCGAGAACATGGAATTAGGCAGCAGCCAGTGAAGTGTTGCATTCTAGTAGTAATTCCAGAGGTAAACCCCCAAGCTGGACACGTGAATGTTACTGAACACAAGCAAATACCTAAGCACCCCGTGTAACAAACGCAGAAGAGGTTCCTGAAGTTCTGAACACACAGATGCATTTACAGGGACGCCCCGCAGCGGTGCCCGGTGCGCGGCCGCCACGGGCAGAGCCATCCCCCTGGGCCTCCTGGGCACAGGCACTGCCTCAGGGCCAGCAGCCCGAAGGCCTTTCTCCAAGACGTGCTGGGAGAAGGGGCAGCAGCAGCAGGGCTGGGGTGGGGTGAGCAGGGCTGCGGGGGGGGCCCCGTCTACCCCCGTGTCATAGTGCCAGCACCCGGCAACGCAGCATCACAATGCTCCGGGGCACTATAAGAGCAGGGCTCTCCCCCAGTGCTTTGGAGCTCCGGTGCCAGGCACCGGAAGGGTTCTTGCTCCCAGGCTAGATCAGGCCAGCGGCACTTTGCTGCTCTTGGAAGCCCCTGCGGTGGCGCCAGGTGGAGCCAGAAAAGGCAGCGCCAGCGTCCCCTCGTCCCCTCAGAGGCATAACCAGCCCGGGGACCGGGAGCAGGTCTCGCTCACGTGCTCAGGGAGTAGCCGATCGCCAGCACTGGGGTCAGGAAGGAATTTTCCCCCGGGGCAGATTGGCACCGGTCCCCGGGGGTTTTTTGCCTTCCTCTGAGCACTGAGCGTGACCACTTGTCAGGGCTCCTCTGGTCCTGCTGCTCTGCCTTATCGCCTGGTGCTCATGCACCACGAAGGTGGCCCCTCGTGTCCTGCAGCTGGGGGGGGAAGGCTTTTTTGTCCCCAGGCTGGACTAGCAAGTGTCCCCAGGGTTTTTTGCCTCCTCCGCAGCCGAGCACAGCCCCTTCATGGGGCTCTTTTGGGCTATTGTAGCCCAAAGGCAGCTGCTCGTGCTCCACGCAGGTGGCCTTCACGCCCCGCATGCGGGAGGGAGGAAGCCTTCTGCACTCCCAGGGTGGCCGCAGGGTGGTCCCAGGACTTGCTGCTTCTCCTCTGTTGCATTGAGCAACCCCCCTTGTCAGGTCTTCCCTGGCCCATTCTGGCTGGGTTCTTGCACTACTCTCGACCCACCATGGCACCGCTACTGCCCCAGCTTTCCTTTCTCGGGCTGCAAGGGAGGGCTTTTCCAGCTAAACTGAAGGGCGGGTCAGCCTGCTGCTGGCTACATGTCTGCATCGGGTTAATGCTTCTGGGCATCAGCCCTGCAAGGTGTAGAAAAAAGAAAACAGAGTCTAAGGTAAGCTAAAGTTTAGGCTAAGATAAAGTCTAACCGCTGCTAAACTCTAAGGTAACCTAAAGTCTAAGCTATGCTAAAGTCTACGCTAAGCTAAATTCTAACCTGTGCTAATGTCTAAGCAAAGATAAAATCTAACCTATGCTAAAGTCTAAGCTAAGCTAAAGTCTAGCCTATGCTAAAGACTAAGCTAAGCTAAACTCTAAGGTAACCTAAACTCTAAGCTGTGCTAAAGTCTAAGCTAAGATAAAGTGTAAGGTAACCAAATGTGTAAGCTAAGCTAAAGTCTAAGGTAACCTGAAGTCTAACCAAAGCTAAAGTCTAAAGTAACCAAAAGTCTAAGTGAAACTGAAGTCTAAGCCAAGCTGAAGCCCAAGGTAACCTAAAATACAAGCTAAGCTATAGTTTAAGTTAACCTAAAGTCTAAGGTAAGCTAAAGTCAAAGCTAAGATAAAGTCTAAGCTAAGCTAAAGACTAAGCTAACATCAAGTCTAAGCTGAAATAAACCCTAAGGTAACCAAAAGTCCAAGGTAAACAAACCTCCAAGGTAACCAAAAGCCTAAGGTAAATTGAAGCCTAATGTAACCAACAGTCTAAGCTAAGCTAAAGTCTCAGCTAAGCTGAACATGTAAGGTAAACTTAACTCTAAGCTAAACCCAATTCTAAGCTAATATAAAGTCAAAGCTAACCAAAAGTATAAGCTAAGCTAAAGTCGAAGCAAAACTAAAGCCCAAGGTAACGAAAACTCCAAGGTAACCAAAACACCAAGACAACCAAAAGTCCCAGGTAAACAAAAGACAACGATAACAAAAAGGCCAAGGTAACCAAAGGTCTAAGGTAACCAAAAGAACAAGGGAACCAAATATCCAAGGTAAATAAAAGTCCAAGGTATACAAAAGTCCAAGGTGAACAAATCTCCAAGGTAACTAAAAGACCAAGGTAACCAAAAGTCCAAGTTAATCAAAACTCCAAGGTAACCAAAAGCCTAAGGTAAGCTGAAGTCTAGTGTAACCAACAGTCTAAGCTAAGCTAAAGTCTTAGCTAAGCTGAACATGTAAGGTAACCTTAACTATAAGCTAAACTGAATTCTAAGCTAAGCTAAAGCCTGAGGTAATCAAAAGCACAAGGTAGCCAAAAGACAAAGGTAACCAAAAGACCAAGGTAACCAAAAGTCCAAGGTAACCAAAAGTCTAAGGTAACCAAAATCTAAGGTAACCGAAAGAAAAAGCTAAGCTAAAGTCTAAGGTAACCAAAAGTTCAAAGTAAACAAAACTCCAAGGGAAACAAAAGTCAAAGGTAACCAAAAGTCCAAGGTAACCAAAAGTATAAGGTAACCAAATGTCCAAGGTAACCAAAACTCCAAGGGAAACAAACCTCCAAGGTAACCAAAAGCCTAAGGGAAGCTGAAGTCTAATGTAACCAACAGTCTAAGCTAAGCTAAAGTCTCAGCTAAGCTGAACATGTAAGGTAACCTTAACTATAAGCTAAACTGAATTCTAAGCTAAGCTAAAGTCTAAGGTAATCAAAAGCACAAGGTAGCCAAAAGACAAAGGTAACCAAAAGACCAAGGTAACCAAAAGTCCAAGATAACCAAAATCTAAGGTAACTGAGAGTAAAAGCTAAGCTAAAGTCTAAGGTAACCAAAAGTTCAAGGTAATCAAAACTCCAAGGTAATCAAAACTCCAAGGGAAACAAAAGTCCAAGGGAAACAAAAGTCCAAGGTAACCAAAAGTCTAAGGTAACCAAAACTTCAAGGTAAACAAAAGTCCAAGGTAACCAAAAGTCTAAGCTAAGCTAAATTCTCAGCTAAGCTGAAATCGTAATGAAGCCTAAACTCTAAGCTAAACTGAAGTCTGGAGCTAAGCTGAAGTCTAAGCCAAGCTAAACTCTAAGCTAAGATAAAAACTAAGCCAAACCAAAGCCTAAGGCAACCAAAGTGTAAGATAACCTCAAGTCTAAGGTAACCAAAAGTCCAAAGGTATCCAAAAGTCCAAGGTAACCAAAAGACCAAAGGTATCCAAAAGTCCAAGGTAATCAAAAGACCAAGGTGACCAAAAGTCTAAGCTAAAGAAAAGTGTAAGGCAAACAAAAGTCCAAGGTAACCAAATATCCAAAGTAAGCAAAAGTCTAAGGTAATCAACAGACAAAGACAACCAAAAATACAAGGTAACCAAAAGTCTAAGGTAACCAAATGTCCAAGGCAGCCAAAAGATCAAGGTAACCTCAAGTCCAAGGTAATCAAATGTCTAAGGTAATCAAAAGTCTAAGGAAACCAAAACTCAAAGGGAACCAAATATCTAGGGTAACCAAAAGTCCAAGGTAACCCTAAGACCAAGGTAACTGAAAGTCCGAGATAATCATAACTCCAAGGTAACCAAAAGTCCAAGGTAACCCAAAGTCTGAGGTAATCAAAAGTCTAAGGTAACCAAAAGTCTAAGCTAAGCTGAAAGTGTAAGGTAACCAAAACTCTAAGCTAAACTCAAGTCTATGCTAAGCTAAGCTAAAGTCTAAGCTAAAGTAAAGCCTAAAGTAAGCAAAAATCCAATGTAACCAAAACTCCAAGGTAACCAAAAGTCTAAGGTAACCAAATTCGAAGGTAACCAAAAGTCTAAGCTATGCTAGAGTCTGAACTAAGCAAAAATCTAAGGTAACCGAATGTCTGAGGTAACCAAAACTCTAAGGTAACCAAAACTCCAAGGTAAACAAAACTCCAAGGTAAACAAAAGTCCAAGCTAATCAAAAGTCTAAGGTAACCAAAAGTCTAATCCACGGTAAAGTCTAAACTAAGCTGAAGCCTAAGCTAAGCAAAAGTCTAAGCTAAACTAAATTCTAAGGTATCGAGAAGTCTAACGTATCCAAAAATCTATGGTAACCTGAAGTCTAAGGTAACCAAAACTCCAAGGTAACCCAAAGAGCAAGGTGACCAAAAGTTCGAGATAATCATAACTGCAAGGTAACCAAAAGTCTAAGGTAACCAAAGTCTAAGTTAACCAAAAGTCTAATCTAAGCTAAATTCTAAGGTAAACAAAAGTCTGAGCTAAACTAAAGCCTAAGGTAACCAAAAGTCTAAGGTAACCAAATTCGAAGGTAACCAAAAGTCTAAGCTAAGCTAGATTCTGAGCTAAGCTCAACTCTAAGGTAACCAAAATCCCAAGGTAACTGAAAGTCCAAAAGTATCCATATGTCCAACGTCAACAAGGTAACCAAAAGTCCAAGGTAACCGAAAGTCTGTGGTAACCAAAAGTCTGAGGTAACCAAAAGTCTAAGGTAACCAAAAGTCTAAGCTAAGCTGAAAGTGTAAGGTAACCAAAACTCTAAGCTAAACTCAAGTCTGTGCTACGCTAAAGTCTAAGCTAAGCAAAAGTCTAAGCTAAGATAAAGTCTAAGCTAAAGTAAAGCCTAAAGTAAGCAAAAATCCAATGTAACCAAAACTCCAAGGTAACCAAAAGTCTAAGGTAACCAAATTCGAAGGTAACCAAAAGTCTAAGCTATGCTAGAGTCTGAGCTAAGCAAAAATCTAAGGTAACCAAATGTCTGAGGTAACCAAAACTCTAAGGTAAACAAAACTCCAAGGTAACCGAAATTAAAAGGTAACCAAAACTCCAAGCTAATCAAAAGTCTAATCTACGGTAAAGTCTAAACTAAGATGAAGCCTAAGCTAAGCAAAAGTCTAAGCTAAACTAAATTCTAAGGTATTGAGAAGTCTAACGTATCCAAAAGTCTATGGTAACCTGAAGTCTAAGGTAACCAAAACTCCAAGGTAACCCAAAGAGCAAGGTGACCAAAAGTTCGAGATAATCATAACTCCAAGGTAACCGAAAGTCTAAGGTAACCAAAGTCTAAGTTAACCAAAAGTCTAAGCTAAGCTAAATTCTAAGGTAAAAAAAAGTATGAGCTAAGCTAAAGCCTAAGGTAATCAAAGGTCTAAAGTAACCAAAACTCTAAGGTAATCAAAACTCTAAGGTAACCAAAAGTACAAGGTAATCAAAATTCCAAGGTAACCAAAAGTTTAAGGTAAACTCAAGTCTAAGGTAACCAAAAGTCCAAGATAATCAATAGTCCAGTGTATCAAAAACTCCAAGGTAACCAAATGTCAAAGGTAACCAGAAGTCTAAGGTAACCAAAGGTCTAAGGTAGCCTAAAGTCCAAGGTAACCAAAGGTCTAAGGTAACCTAAAGTCCAAGGTAACCAAAGGTCTAAGGTAACCTAAAGTCCAAGGTAACCAGAAGTCCAAGGGACCCAAAGGCTAAGGTAACCAAAAGTCTGAGGTAACCAAAAGCCTAAGGTAACCAAAAGTCTAAGCTAAGCTAATCACTAAGGTAACCAAAAGTCTAAGCTAAGCTGAAAGTGTAAGGTAACCAAAACTCTAAGCTAAACTCATGTCTATGCTACGCTAAAGTCTAAGCTAATCTAAAGTCTAAGCTAAACTAAAGCCTAAGGTAACCAGAAGTACAAGGTAACCAAAAGTCCAAGGTAACCAAAAGTCTAAGGTAACCAAAACTTCAAGGTAAACAAAAGTCCAAGGTAACCAAAAGTCTAAGCTATGCTGAAATCGTAATGAAGCCTAAACTCTAAGCTAAACTGAAGTCTGGAGCTAAGCTGAAGTCTAAGCCAAGCTAAACTCTAAGCTAAGATAAAAACTAAGCCAAACCAAAGCCTAAGGCAACCAAAGTGTAAGGTAACCTCAAGTCTAAGGTAACCAAAAGTCCAAAGGTATCCAAAAGTCCAAGGTAACCAAAAGACCAAAGGTATCCAAAAGTCCAAGGTAACCAAAAGAACAAGGTAACCAAAAGTCTAAGCTATGCTAGAGTCTGAACTAAGCAAAAATCTAAGGTAACCGAATGTCTGAGGTAACCAAAACTCTAAGGTAACCAAAACTCCAAGGTAAACAAAAGTCCAAGCTAATCAAAAGTCTAAGGTAACCAAAAGTCTAATCTACGGTAAAGTCTAAACTAAGATGAAGCCTAAGCTAAGCAAAAGTCTAAGCTAAACTAAATTCTAAGGTATCGAGAAGTCTAACGTATCCAAAAATCTATGGTAACCTGAAGTCTAAGGTAACCAAAACTCCAAGGTAACCCAAAGAGCAAGGTGACCAAAAGTTCGAGATAATCATAACTCCAAGGTAATCAAAAGTCTAAGGTAACCAAAGTCTAAGTTAACCAAAAGTCTAAGCTAAGCTAAATTCTAAGGTAAACAAAAGTCTGAGCTAAACTAAAGCCTAAGGTAACCAAAAGTCTAAGGTAACCAAATTCGAAGGTAACCAAAAGTCTCAGCTAAGCTAGATTCTGAGCTAAGCTCAACTCTAAGGTAACCAAAATTCCAAGGTAACGGAAAGTCCAAAAGTATCCATATGTCCAACGTCACCAAGGTAACCAAAAGTCCAAGGTAACCCAAAGTCTGTGGTAACCAAAAGTCTGAGGTAACCAAAAGTCTAAGCTAAGCTGAAAGTGTAAGGTAACCAAAACTCTAAGCTAAACTCAAGTCTATGCTACGCTAAAGTCTAAGCTAAGCAAAAGTCTAAGCTAAGATAAAGTCTAAGCTAAAGTAAAGCCTAAAGTAAGCAAAAATCCAATGTAACCAAAACTCCAAGGTAACCAAAAGTCTAAGGTAACCAAATTCGAAGGTAACCAAAAGTCTAAGCTATGCTAGAGTCTGAGCTAAGCAAAAATCTAAGGTAACCAAATGTCTGAGGTAACCAAAACTCTAAACAAAACTCCAAGGTAACCGAAATTAAAAGGTAACCAAAACTCCAAGCTAATCAAAAGTCTAATCTACGGTAAAGTCTAAACTAAGATGAAGCCTAAGCTAAGCAAAAGTCTAAGCTAAACTAAATTCTAAGGTATCGAGAAGTCTAACGTATCAAAAAATCTATGGTAACCTGAAGTCTAAGGTAACCAAAACTCCAAGGTAACCCAAAGAGCAAGGTGACCAAAAGTTCGAGATAATCATAACTGCAAGGTAACCAAAAGTCTAAGGTAACCAAAGTTTAAGTTAACCAAAAGTCTAATCTAAGCTAAATTCTAAGGTAAACAAAAGTCTGAGCTAAACTAAAGCCTAAGGTAATCAAAAGTCTAAGGTAACCAAAACTCTAAGGTAATCAAAACTCTAAGGTAACCAAAAGCACAAGGTAATCAAAATTCCAAGGTAACCAAAAGTTTAAGGTAAACTCAAGTCTAAGGTAACCAAAACTCCAAGGTAACCAAAAGTCCAAGGTAATCAATAGTCCAATGTAACAAAATCTCCAAGGTAACCAAATGTCAAAGGTAACCAGAAGTCTAAGGTAACCAAAGGTCTAAGGTAGCCTAAAGTCCAAGGTAACCAAAGGTCTAAGGTAACCTAAAGTCCAAGGTAACCAAAGGTCTAAGGTAACCTAAAGTCCAAGGTAACCAGAAGTCCAAGGTACCCAAAGGCTAAGGTAACCAAAAGTCTGAGGTAACCAAAAGCCTAAGGTAACCAAAAGTCTAAGCTAAGCTGAAAGTGTAAGATAACCAAAACTCTAAGCTAAACTCATGTCTATGCTACGCTAAAGTCTAAGCTAATCTAAAGTCTAAGCTAAACTAAAGCCTAAGGTAACCAGAAGTACAAGGTAACCAAAAGTCCAAGGTAACCAAAAGTCTAAGGTAACCAAAACTTCAAGGTAAACAAAAGTCCAAGGTAACCAAAAGTCTAAGCTATGCTGAAATCGTAATGAAGCCTAAACTCTAAGCTAAACTGAAGTCTGGAGCTAAGCTGAAGTCTAAGCCAAGCTAAACTCTAAGCTAAGATAAAAACTAAGCCAAACCAAAGCCTAAGGCAACCAAAGTGTAAGATAACCTCAAGTCTAAGGTAACCAAAAGTCCAAAGGTATCCAAAAGTCCAAGGTAACCAAAAGACCAAAGGTATCCAAAAGTCCAAGGTAACCAAAAGACCAAGGTGACCAAAAGTCTAAGCTAAAGAAAAGTGTAAGGCAAACAAAAGTCCAAGGTAACCAAATATCCAAAGTAAGCAAAAGTCTAAGGTAACCAACAGACAAAGATAACCAAAAATACAAGGTCACCAAAAGTCTAAGGTAACCAAATGTCCAAGGCAGCCAAAAGACCAAGGTAACCTCAAGTCCAAGGTAATCAAATGTCTAAGGTAATCAAATGTCTAAGGCAACCAAAACTCAAAGGGAACTAAAAATCTAAGGTAACCAGAAGTCCAAGGTAACCCAAAGACCAAGGTAACTGAAAGTCCGAGATAATCATAACTCCAAGGTAACCAAAAGTCCAAGGTAACCAAAAGTCTAAGGTGACCAAATTCGAAGGTAACCAAAAGTCTAAGCTATGCTAGAGTCTGAACTAAGCAAAAATCTAAGGTAACCGAATGTCTGAGGTAACCAAAACTCTAAGGTAAACAAAACTCCAAGGTAACCAAAACTCTAAGGTAACCAAAGTCTAATCTAAGGTAAAGTCTAATCTAAGGTAAAGTCTAAACTAAGATGAAGCCTAAGCTAAGCAAAAGTCTAAGCTAAACTAAATTCTAAGGTATCGAGAAGTCTAACGTATCCAAAAATCTATGGTAACCTGAAGTCTAAGGTAACCAAAACTCCAAGGTAACCCAAAGAGCAAGGTGACCAAAAGTTCGAGATAATCATAACTGCAAGGTAACCAAAAGTCTAAGGTAACCAAAGTTTAAGTTAACCAAAAGTCTAAGCTAAGCTAAATTCTAAGGTAAACAAAAGTCTGAGCTAAACTAAAGCCTAAGGTAACCAAAAGACTAAGGTAACCAAAATTCCAAGGTAACTGAAAGTCCAAAAGTATCCATATGTCCAACGTCAACAAGGTAACCAAAAGTCCAAGGTCACCCAAAGTCTAAGCTAAGCTGCAAGTGTAAGGTAACCTAAACTCTAAGCTAAACTCAAGTCTAAGCTAAGCTAAAGTCTAAGCTATGCTAAACTCTAAACTAACATAAACTAAGATAAAAGAAATTTATTTATAAATAAATAAAATACTCTTTCCACCTGTAACCTGACTTGTGCCGTATTTGTTTTTGAATGGAATGGCATGGAATGGAATGGAATGGAATGGAATGGAACGAGATGTAATGGAATGGGATGGAATGGAACGGGATGGGATGGAACGGAATAGAATGGGATGGGATGGAACGGAATAGAATGGAATGGGATGGGTTGGGGTGGAATGGGATGGGATGCAATTGGATGGAAGAGAGCAGAATAGAACAGAAGAGCTATGATATGTTATGCATATAGTTCTGCATGACAAGCTGTGATCTAGGTCTGAGGGGCTATCTGCAGTGCAGGTGCCAAGGAAGGCCGGTCCCGGGCACTTAGGCCTATGAGCACCCTCTGGATCCTGACAGAAGTAGACCAGCGTTCCTCAAATGCTCTCCTTCAGACTTGCATGGGGTGCCACTGGAGAGAGAGTATTGGGCCAGAGGGACTCCTTATGGAGCGCTGCTGTTCTCAAGCTCTTGTGCTTGGTTCTGTTTCTCCAAAAGAAACAACTCAGGCATTTTTAAAACCCAGCATCTGGGGGAAGGGTGGGGTTGGGAGTGGGGGGAAATCACAAGGAAATGAGCAGCTACTGCCCACATAATGAAGATTTGCAACCACGGAGTTCAGGAGCGCACCCTGCTTCAGGCCGAGGGCTCGATCTTGGAGCCTCACTGAGGTCAGAGATGTGGTCTTTTGCTACCCTCTGGAAACCAATTAAACTGGATGAGCACAGAAGAGTTTCAAAAACCAGTTCACACGTGGTTTTTTGCAAACCTCTTCAGGTGCTCAAATGGTCGAGAGACAATCGACATCTCTCACCCCCATCAGAAGGCACAGGCCTCCTTCCCACAAAGTGACAGAACCTATGATGGGACATGATACCCATTTGATCCCTTTCAGTAGTGCAGGGCTGGGAAGAAATGTCCTCTGGTATTTCCCCAGCAGGTACTCTTAGGGAAAGAAGGAAGTGGAGAGAAAAAGACTGGAACTTGGAAGAGACCTACAGTGATCATCAAGTGCAACTGCTCAACCACTTCAGGGCTGGCCAAAACTTAAAGCATGTTATTAAGGGTGTTGTCCAAATGCCTCTGAAACACTGATGGGCACAGGGCACTGGTCACCTCTCTAGGAAGCCTGGTCCACTTTTTGGCCACCTTCTGGGTAAAGAAATGCTTCCTGCTGTCTACTCTAAACCTGCCCAGGCACAGCTGTGAACCATTGCCATGTGTCCTATCAATGGATCCCAGCGAGAAGAAATCAGCACCTCCCTCTCCATTTCCCCTCCTAGGGAAGAGCTGTAGAGAGCAATGAGGTCAGCCCTCAGCCTCCTTCTCTCCCAACTAGACAAACGCAGTGTCCTCAGCCGCCCCTCACAGGACATGCCTTCCAGCCATGTCACCAGCTTTGTTGCCCTCCTGGATGCATTCAAGGACCTTCATGTTCTTCTGAAATGGTGGGCCCTAGAACTGCACCCAGTGCTCAAGGTGAGCCTGCACCAGCACTGATTACAGCAGGACAATCACCTCTTCTGACTGGCAGGTCATGCTGTGTGCGATGCACCCCAGGATGCCGTTTGCCCTCTTGGCTGCCAGGGCACATTGCTGACTCGCACTGAGCCTGCTGCCAACCAGCACCTCCAGATCCCTTTCTGCAGGGCTGTTCTCCAGCCACCCCTCTGCCAGTTTACACTTGTGGCTGGCACTCCTGCATCCCAGGGGCAGGATTCAGCATCTGCTCTTGTTCAGCTTCATGCCGTTGGTGATTGCCCAATGCTCCAGTCTATCTAGATCCCTCTGCAAGACTTCTTGTCCCTCAAGAGAGTCAACAGCACCTCGCAGCAAACTTGCCAATGATGCATTCAACTCCTGCATCCAGATCATTGAACAGAACTGGAACTAGTATTGAACTCTGAGGAACACCACCAGTGACCAGTTGCCAGCCAGATGTAGCCCCGTTGGCTACAACCCTCTGAGCCCTGCCATTCTGCCAGTTCTTCACTCAGTGCACCTTATATCTGTTCATCTCACAGCTGGACGATGTGTTCAGCAGGGTGCCGTGAGGGACAGCAGCAAAAGCCTCACTGAAACCTGGAAAAATTATATCCACCACCATCCCTTCACTCACTAGGCTGGTGACCTTATCACAGAAGGAGCTTGAGTTAGCTAAACAGGACTTTCCCTGTGTGAACCCGCGAGTTGCATGTCAGTTTTACACTTCCACATTAAAGGGCATGTTACAATGAACTAAGCGAGGACTAATGATTCTGCCAGGACCCACAGTGCACTGCACTGTAATTTGGGGTGCTGTGTTCAGTGGATTTGCTTACCATCGACATTAACAGACAAACACTTGTGAGACTAGATTGGAGAATTTTTTTCTGTAGAGGACCATGGGTACAGGCCTGACATACGGGCCCACGAATGGATGTGCCAGCCTGTGCAGAAGAACACGAGTCCTTTGCCTGTCAGAGCAAAACTCGTCAGTGCTTCCCTTTACCGAGCATGTGATGTGTGGCTGTAACACAGAGAAGAGATTTCAATCCATCGCCTCCTTTCCCCCATGGCCCTGCTCTTCTCCCGTCTAGGGAGATCACTATTTCTTGGTGCTTTCCTTCCGGAGCACACGTTTGATGCCAGCTCAGGACACCGTGTAACCCGGCATCAAGCTCTCCCTGCACAGCTTCTCCTGTTTCCTGCCTTCGCTTAGGAAAGCTTTTGCAACAGCATCGCTGCTGCAGTTCCCTCCAGCTCGTCTCCCTCTGCCTGGGCTGCAGCTCTGGTGTTTCACACCGGTGTCTTCAGCACACGCCCTCCATCGCACTGACCAGGAGGGCTGTGATGTGAGGAGTTATTTGCACTAGCCCAGGAGATAGGGAGACAGAGACAGAAATGTCGATACAGATGTAGAGATGTAGAGATAGAGATGCTAGAGCTTTAGCTGTAGCTAGAGCTAGAGCTAGAGAAGGGAGTGTTTGTGTATATTGTGTTTTCCTTGCTGTTTCCAAGAGGTGCTTACGCTCACTTTCTACCAGAACTGGGCAGAGGCAGCAGCATTTTCTACTAGTGCATGTGAAAAACAAAGGTGTTCTGCCTAAAAAAACAGTTTGCTCAAAAAGACACCAAATGCCCTCATTTCAGACAGGAACGCAGCTGGGGCTGCCTTCTGCAGCCTGCACCGGCATCTCCAGTAACAATCTCGGTGACTTTCCCTTTTCCCACCCCGACAGACCACTCAAGAAATGAGACCATGGGAGAGAGACCAGCGCTCATTCTGCGTGTCGAGGAGCTGAACAAACGTGCTGGGGGGATTTGTTGCCAATCTCTCAATCTCTGCCCTCCACACAATGCCCTTACGTGATGCTTAAATGTCCTACAGTACTGAGTCAGTGACTTGTTTAGCCTGAGCGCTGCAGGGAAAAGCTGCTCAGTCCACGCAGCTCAAACCACACTGGGATCAAAACACTTTATTGAGCTATCGAGAACATGGAATTAGGCAGCAGCCAGTGAAGTGTTGCATTCTAGTAGTAATTCCAGAGGTAAACCCCCAAGCTGGACACGTGAATGTTACTGAACACAAGCAAATACCTAAGCACCCCGTGTAACAAACGCAGAAGAGGTTCCTGAAGTTCTGAACACACAGATGCATTTACAGGGACGCCCCGCAGCGGTGCCCGGTGCGCGGCCGCCACGGGCAGAGCCATCCCCCTGGGCCTCCTGGGCACAGGCACTGCCTCAGGGCCAGCAGCCCGAAGGCCTTTCTCCAAGACGTGCTGGGAGAAGGGGCAGCAGCAGCAGGGCTGGGGTGGGGTGAGCAGGGCTGCGGGGGGGGCCCCGTCTACCCCCGTGTCATAGTGCCAGCACCCGGCAACGCAGCATCACAATGCTCCGGGGCACTATAAGAGCAGGGCTCTCCCCCAGTGCTTTGGAGCTCCGGTGCCAGGCACCGGAAGGGTTCTTGCTCCCAGGCTAGATCAGGCCAGCGGCACTTTGCTGCTCTTGGAAGCCCCTGCGGTGGCGCCAGGTGGAGCCAGAAAAGGCAGCGCCAGCGTCCCCTCGTCCCCTCAGAGGCATAACCAGCCCGGGGACCGGGAGCAGGTCTCGCTCACGTGCTCAGGGAGTAGCCGATCGCCAGCACTGGGGTCAGGAAGGAATTTTCCCCCGGGGCAGATTGGCACCGGTCCCCGGGGGTTTTTTGCCTTCCTCTGAGCACTGAGCGTGACCACTTGTCAGGGCTCCTCTGGTCCTGCTGCTCTGCCTTATCGCCTGGTGCTCATGCACCACGAAGGTGGCCCCTCGTGTCCTGCAGCTGGGGGGGGAAGGCTTTTTTGTCCCCAGGCTGGACTAGCAAGTGTCCCCAGGGTTTTTTGCCTCCTCCGCAGCCGAGCACAGCCCCTTCATGGGGCTCTTTTGGGCTATTGTAGCCCAAAGGCAGCTGCTCGTGCTCCACGCAGGTGGCCTTCACGCCCCGCATGCGGGAGGGAGGAAGCCTTCTGCACTCCCAGGGTGGCCGCAGGGTGGTCCCAGGACTTGCTGCTTCTCCTCTGTTGCATTGAGCAACCCCCCTTGTCAGGTCTTCCCTGGCCCATTCTGGCTGGGTTCTTGCACTACTCTCGACCCACCATGGCACCGCTACTGCCCCAGCTTTCCTTTCTCGGGCTGCAAGGGAGGGCTTTTCCAGCTAAACTGAAGGGCGGGTCAGCCTGCTGCTGGCTACATGTCTGCATCGGGTTAATGCTTCTGGGCATCAGCCCTGCAAGGTGTAGAAAAAAGAAAACAGAGTCTAAGGTAAGCTAAAGTTTAGGCTAAGATAAAGTCTAACCGCTGCTAAACTCTAAGGTAACCTAAAGTCTAAGCTATGCTAAAGTCTACGCTAAGCTAAATTCTAACCTGTGCTAATGTCTAAGCAAAGATAAAATCTAACCTATGCTAAAGTCTAAGCTAAGCTAAAGTCTAGCCTATGCTAAAGACTAAGCTAAGCTAAACTCTAAGGTAACCTAAACTCTAAGCTGTGCTAAAGTCTAAGCTAAGATAAAGTGTAAGGTAACCAAATGTGTAAGCTAAGCTAAAGTCTAAGGTAACCTGAAGTCTAACCAAAGCTAAAGTCTAAAGTAACCAAAAGTCTAAGTGAAACTGAAGTCTAAGCCAAGCTGAAGCCCAAGGTAACCTAAAATACAAGCTAAGCTATAGTTTAAGTTAACCTAAAGTCTAAGGTAAGCTAAAGTCAAAGCTAAGATAAAGTCTAAGCTAAGCTAAAGACTAAGCTAACATCAAGTCTAAGCTGAAATAAACCCTAAGGTAACCAAAAGTCCAAGGTAAACAAACCTCCAAGGTAACCAAAAGCCTAAGGTAAATTGAAGCCTAATGTAACCAACAGTCTAAGCTAAGCTAAAGTCTCAGCTAAGCTGAACATGTAAGGTAAACTTAACTCTAAGCTAAACCCAATTCTAAGCTAATATAAAGTCAAAGCTAACCAAAAGTATAAGCTAAGCTAAAGTCGAAGCAAAACTAAAGCCCAAGGTAACGAAAACTCCAAGGTAACCAAAACACCAAGACAACCAAAAGTCCCAGGTAAACAAAAGACAACGATAACAAAAAGGCCAAGGTAACCAAAGGTCTAAGGTAACCAAAAGAACAAGGGAACCAAATATCCAAGGTAAATAAAAGTCCAAGGTATACAAAAGTCCAAGGTGAACAAATCTCCAAGGTAACTAAAAGACCAAGGTAACCAAAAGTCCAAGTTAATCAAAACTCCAAGGTAACCAAAAGCCTAAGGTAAGCTGAAGTCTAGTGTAACCAACAGTCTAAGCTAAGCTAAAGTCTTAGCTAAGCTGAACATGTAAGGTAACCTTAACTATAAGCTAAACTGAATTCTAAGCTAAGCTAAAGCCTGAGGTAATCAAAAGCACAAGGTAGCCAAAAGACAAAGGTAACCAAAAGACCAAGGTAACCAAAAGTCCAAGGTAACCAAAAGTCTAAGGTAACCAAAATCTAAGGTAACCGAAAGAAAAAGCTAAGCTAAAGTCTAAGGTAACCAAAAGTTCAAAGTAAACAAAACTCCAAGGGAAACAAAAGTCAAAGGTAACCAAAAGTCCAAGGTAACCAAAAGTATAAGGTAACCAAATGTCCAAGGTAACCAAAACTCCAAGGGAAACAAACCTCCAAGGTAACCAAAAGCCTAAGGGAAGCTGAAGTCTAATGTAACCAACAGTCTAAGCTAAGCTAAAGTCTCAGCTAAGCTGAACATGTAAGGTAACCTTAACTATAAGCTAAACTGAATTCTAAGCTAAGCTAAAGTCTAAGGTAATCAAAAGCACAAGGTAGCCAAAAGACAAAGGTAACCAAAAGACCAAGGTAACCAAAAGTCCAAGATAACCAAAATCTAAGGTAACTGAGAGTAAAAGCTAAGCTAAAGTCTAAGGTAACCAAAAGTTCAAGGTAATCAAAACTCCAAGGTAATCAAAACTCCAAGGGAAACAAAAGTCCAAGGGAAACAAAAGTCCAAGGTAACCAAAAGTCTAAGGTAACCAAAACTTCAAGGTAAACAAAAGTCCAAGGTAACCAAAAGTCTAAGCTAAGCTAAATTCTCAGCTAAGCTGAAATCGTAATGAAGCCTAAACTCTAAGCTAAACTGAAGTCTGGAGCTAAGCTGAAGTCTAAGCCAAGCTAAACTCTAAGCTAAGATAAAAACTAAGCCAAACCAAAGCCTAAGGCAACCAAAGTGTAAGATAACCTCAAGTCTAAGGTAACCAAAAGTCCAAAGGTATCCAAAAGTCCAAGGTAACCAAAAGACCAAAGGTATCCAAAAGTCCAAGGTAACCAAAAGACCAAGGTGACCAAAAGTCTAAGCTAAAGAAAAGTGTTAAGGCAAACAAAAGTCCAAGGTAACCAAATATCCAAAGTAAGCAAAAGTCTAAGGTAATCAACAGACAAAGACAACCAAAAATACAAGGTAACCAAAAGTCTAAGGTAACCAAATGTCCAAGGCAGCCAAAAGATCAAGGTAACCTCAAGTCCAAGGTAATCAAATGTCTAAGGTAATCAAAAGTCTAAGGAAACCAAAACTCAAAGGGAACCAAATATCTAGGGTAACCAAAAGTCCAAGGTAACCCTAAGACCAAGGTAACTGAAAGTCCGAGATAATCATAACTCCAAGGTAACCAAAAGTCCAAGGTAACCCAAAGTCTGAGGTAATCAAAAGTCTAAGGTAACCAAAAGTCTAAGCTAAGCTGAAAGTGTAAGGTAACCAAAACTCTAAGCTAAACTCAAGTCTATGCTAAGCTAAGCTAAAGTCTAAGCTAAAGTAAAGCCTAAAGTAAGCAAAAATCCAATGTAACCAAAACTCCAAGGTAACCAAAAGTCTAAGGTAACCAAATTCGAAGGTAACCAAAAGTCTAAGCTATGCTAGAGTCTGAACTAAGCAAAAATCTAAGGTAACCGAATGTCTGAGGTAACCAAAACTCTAAGGTAACCAAAACTCCAAGGTAAACAAAACTCCAAGGTAAACAAAAGTCCAAGCTAATCAAAAGTCTAAGGTAACCAAAAGTCTAATCCACGGTAAAGTCTAAACTAAGCTGAAGCCTAAGCTAAGCAAAAGTCTAAGCTAAACTAAATTCTAAGGTATCGAGAAGTCTAACGTATCCAAAAATCTATGGTAACCTGAAGTCTAAGGTAACCAAAACTCCAAGGTAACCCAAAGAGCAAGGTGACCAAAAGTTCGAGATAATCATAACTGCAAGGTAACCAAAAGTCTAAGGTAACCAAAGTCTAAGTTAACCAAAAGTCTAATCTAAGCTAAATTCTAAGGTAAACAAAAGTCTGAGCTAAACTAAAGCCTAAGGTAACCAAAAGTCTAAGGTAACCAAATTCGAAGGTAACCAAAAGTCTAAGCTAAGCTAGATTCTGAGCTAAGCTCAACTCTAAGGTAACCAAAATCCCAAGGTAACTGAAAGTCCAAAAGTATCCATATGTCCAACGTCAACAAGGTAACCAAAAGTCCAAGGTAACCGAAAGTCTGTGGTAACCAAAAGTCTGAGGTAACCAAAAGTCTAAGGTAACCAAAAGTCTAAGCTAAGCTGAAAGTGTAAGGTAACCAAAACTCTAAGCTAAACTCAAGTCTGTGCTACGCTAAAGTCTAAGCTAAGCAAAAGTCTAAGCTAAGATAAAGTCTAAGCTAAAGTAAAGCCTAAAGTAAGCAAAAATCCAATGTAACCAAAACTCCAAGGTAACCAAAAGTCTAAGGTAACCAAATTCGAAGGTAACCAAAAGTCTAAGCTATGCTAGAGTCTGAGCTAAGCAAAAATCTAAGGTAACCAAATGTCTGAGGTAACCAAAACTCTAAGGTAAACAAAACTCCAAGGTAACCGAAATTAAAAGGTAACCAAAACTCCAAGCTAATCAAAAGTCTAATCTACGGTAAAGTCTAAACTAAGATGAAGCCTAAGCTAAGCAAAAGTCTAAGCTAAACTAAATTCTAAGGTATTGAGAAGTCTAACGTATCCAAAAGTCTATGGTAACCTGAAGTCTAAGGTAACCAAAACTCCAAGGTAACCCAAAGAGCAAGGTGACCAAAAGTTCGAGATAATCATAACTCCAAGGTAACCGAAAGTCTAAGGTAACCAAAGTCTAAGTTAACCAAAAGTCTAAGCTAAGCTAAATTCTAAGGTAAAAAAAAGTATGAGCTAAGCTAAAGCCTAAGGTAATCAAAGGTCTAAAGTAACCAAAACTCTAAGGTAATCAAAACTCTAAGGTAACCAAAAGTACAAGGTAATCAAAATTCCAAGGTAACCAAAAGTTTAAGGTAAACTCAAGTCTAAGGTAACCAAAAGTCCAAGATAATCAATAGTCCAATGTATCAAAAACTCCAAGGTAACCAAATGTCAAAGGTAACCAGAAGTCTAAGGTAACCAAAGGTCTAAGGTAGCCTAAAGTCCAAGGTAACCAAAGGTCTAAGGTAACCTAAAGTCCAAGGTAACCAAAGGTCTAAGGTAACCTAAAGTCCAAGGTAACCAGAAGTCCAAGGGACCCAAAGGCTAAGGTAACCAAAAGTCTGAGGTAACCAAAAGCCTAAGGTAACCAAAAGTCTAAGCTAAGCTAATCACTAAGGTAACCAAAAGTCTAAGCTAAGCTGAAAGTGTAAGGTAACCAAAACTCTAAGCTAAACTCATGTCTATGCTACGCTAAAGTCTAAGCTAATCTAAAGTCTAAGCTAAACTAAAGCCTAAGGTAACCAGAAGTACAAGGTAACCAAAAGTCCAAGGTAACCAAAAGTCTAAGGTAACCAAAACTTCAAGGTAAACAAAAGTCCAAGGTAACCAAAAGTCTAAGCTATGCTGAAATCGTAATGAAGCCTAAACTCTAAGCTAAACTGAAGTCTGGAGCTAAGCTGAAGTCTAAGCCAAGCTAAACTCTAAGCTAAGATAAAAACTAAGCCAAACCAAAGCCTAAGGCAACCAAAGTGTAAGGTAACCTCAAGTCTAAGGTAACCAAAAGTCCAAAGGTATCCAAAAGTCCAAGGTAACCAAAAGACCAAAGGTATCCAAAAGTCCAAGGTAACCAAAAGAACAAGGTAACCAAAAGTCTAAGCTATGCTAGAGTCTGAACTAAGCAAAAATCTAAGGTAACCGAATGTCTGAGGTAACCAAAACTCTAAGGTAACCAAAACTCCAAGGTAAACAAAAGTCCAAGCTAATCAAAAGTCTAAGGTAACCAAAAGTCTAATCTACGGTAAAGTCTAAACTAAGATGAAGCCTAAGCTAAGCAAAAGTCTAAGCTAAACTAAATTCTAAGGTATCGAGAAGTCTAACGTATCCAAAAATCTATGGTAACCTGAAGTCTAAGGTAACCAAAACTCCAAGGTAACCCAAAGAGCAAGGTGACCAAAAGTTCGAGATAATCATAACTCCAAGGTAATCAAAAGTCTAAGGTAACCAAAGTCTAAGTTAACCAAAAGTCTAAGCTAAGCTAAATTCTAAGGTAAACAAAAGTCTGAGCTAAACTAAAGCCTAAGGTAACCAAAAGTCTAAGGTAACCAAATTCGAAGGTAACCAAAAGTCTCAGCTAAGCTAGATTCTGAGCTAAGCTCAACTCTAAGGTAACCAAAATTCCAAGGTAACGGAAAGTCCAAAAGTATCCATATGTCCAACGTCACCAAGGTAACCAAAAGTCCAAGGTAACCCAAAGTCTGTGGTAACCAAAAGTCTGAGGTAACCAAAAGGCTAAGCTAAGCTGAAAGTGTAAGATAACCAAAACTCTAAGCTAAACTCATGTCTATGCTACGCTAAAGTCTAAGCTAAGCTAAAGTCTAAGCTAAACTAAAGCCTAAGTTAACCAGAAGTACAAGGTAACCAAAAGTCCAAGGTAACCAAAAGTCTAAGGGAACCAAAACTTCAAGGTAAACAAAAGTCCAAGGTAACCAAAAGTCTAAGCTATGCTGAAATCGTAATGAAGCCTAAACTCTAAGCTAAACTGAAGTCTGGAGCTAAGCTGAAGTCTAAGCCAAGCTAAACTCTAAGCTAAGATAAAAACTAAGCCAAACCAAAGCCTAAGGCAACCAAAGTGTAAGGTAACCTCAAGTCTAAGGTAACCAAAAGTCCAAAGGTATCCAAAAGTCCAAGGTAACCAAAAGACCAAAGGTATCCAAAAGTCCAAGGTAACCAAAAGAACAAGGTAACCAAAAGTCTAAGCTAAAGAAAAGTGTAAGGCAAACAAAAGTCCAAGGTAACCAAATATCCAAAGTAAGCAAAAGTCTAAGGTAACCAACAGACAAAGATAACCAAAAATACAAGGTAACCAAAAGTCTAAGGTAACCAAATGTCCAAGGCAGCCAAAAGACCAAGGTAACCTCAAGTCCAAGGTAATCAAGTATCTAAGGTAATCAAATGTCTAAGGCAACCAAAACTCAAAGGGAACTAAAAATCTAAGGTAACCAGAAGTCCAAGGTAACCCAAAGACCAAGGTAACTGAAAGTCCGAGATAATCATAACTCCAAGGTAACCAAAAGTCTAAGGTGACCAAATTCGAAGGTAACCAAAAGTCTAAGCTATGCTAGAGTCTGAACTAAGCAAAAATCTAAGGTAACCGAATGTCTGAGGTAACCAAAACTCTAAGGTAAACAAAACTCCAAGGTAACCAAAACTCCAAGGTAATCAAAAGTCTAAGGTAACCAAAGTCTAATCTAAGGTAAAGTCTAATCTAAGGTAAATTCTAAACTAAGATGAAGCCTAAGCTAAGCAAAAGTCTAAGCTAAGCAAAATTCTAAGGTATCGAGAAGTCTAACATATCCAAAAATCTATGGTAACCTGAAGTCTAAGGTAACCAAAACTCTAAGCTAAACTCAAGTCTATGCTACGCTAAAGTCTAAGCTAAGCAAAAGTCTAAGCTAAGATAAAGTCTAAGCTAAAGTAAAGCCTAAAGTAAGCAAAAATCCAATGTAACCAAAACTCCAAGGTAACCAAAAGTCTAAGGTAACCAAATTCGAAGGTAACCAAAAGTCTAAGCTATGCTAGAGTCTGAGCTAAGCAAAAATCTAAGGTAACCAAATGTCTGAGGTAACCAAAACTCTAAGGTAAACAAAACTCCAAGGTAACCGAAATTAAAAGGTAACCAAAACTCCAAGCTAATCAAAAGTCTAATCTACGGTAAAGTCTAAACTAAGATGAAGCCTAAGCTAAGCAAAAGTCTAAGCTAAACTAAATTCTAAGGTATTGAGAAGTCTAACGTATCCAAAAGTCTATGGTAACCTGAAGTCTAAGGTAACCAAAAATCCAAGGTAACCCAAAGAGCAAGGTGACCAAAAGTTCGAGATAATCATAACTCCAAGGTAACCAAAAGTCTAAGGTAACCAAAGTCTAAGTTAACCAAAAGTCTAAGCTAAGCTAAATTCTAAGGTAAAAAAAAGTATGAGCTAAGCTAAAGCCTAAGGTAATCAAAGGTCTAAAGTAACCAAAACTCTAAGGTAATCAAAACTCTAAGGTAACCAAAAGTACAAGGTAATCAAAATTCCAAGGTAACCAAAAGTTTAAGGTAAACTCAAGTCTAAGGTAACCAAAAGTCCAAGATAATCAATGGTCCAATGTATCAAAAACTCCAAGGTAACCAAATGTCAAAGGTAACCAGAAGTCTAAGGTAACCAAAGGTCTAAGGTAGCCTAAAGTCCAAGGTAACCAAAGGTCTAAGGTAACCAAAGGTCTAAGGTAACCTAAAGTCCAAGGTAACCAGAAGTCCAAGGGACCCAAAGGCTAAGGTAACCAAAAGTCTGAGGTAACCAAAAGCCTAAGGTAACCAAAAGTCTAAGCTAAGCTAATCACTAAGGTAACCAAAAGTCTAAGCTAAGCTGAAAGTGTAAGGTAACCAAAACTCTAAGCTAAACTCATGTCTATGCTACGCTAAAGTCTAAGCTAATCTAAAGTCTAAGCTAAACTAAAGCCTAAGGTAACCAGAAGTACAAGGTAACCAAAAGTCCAAGGTAACCAAAAGTCTAAGGTAACCAAAACTTCAAGGTAAACAAAAGTCCAAGGTAACCAAAAGTCTAAGCTAAGCTAAATCCTCAGCTAAGCTGAAATCGTAATGAAGCCTAAACTCTAAGCTAAACTGAAGTCTGGAGCTAAGCTGAAGTCTAAGCCAAGCTAAACTCTAAGCTAAGATAAAAACTAAGCCAAACCAAAGCCTAAGGCAACCAAAGTATAAGGTAACCTCAAGTCTAAGGTAACCAAAAGTCCAAAGGTATCCAAAAGTCCAAGGTAACCAAAAGACCAAAGGTATCCAAAAGTCCAAGGTAACCAAAAGAACAAGGTAACCAAAAGTCTAAGCTAAAGAAAAGTGTAAGGCAAACAAAAGTCCAAGGTAACCAAATATCCAAAGTAAGCAAAAGTCTAAGGTAATCAACAGACAAAGACAACCAAAAATACAAGGTAACCAAAAGTCTAAGGTAACCAAATGTCCAAGGCAGCCAAAAGACCAAGGTAACCTCAAGTCCAAGGTAATCAAATGTCTAAGGTAATCAGATGTCTACGGTAATCAAAAGTCTAAGGCAACCAAAACTCAAAGGGAACCAAAAATCTAAGGTAACCAGAAGTCCAAGGTAACCCAAAGACCAAGGTAACTGAAAGTCCGAGATAATCATAACTCCAAGGTAACCAAAAGTCCAAGGTAACCAAAAGTCTAAGGTGACCAAATTCGAAGGTAACCAAAAGTCTAAGCTATGCCATAGTCTGAACTAAGCAAAAATCTAAGGTAACCGAATGTCTGAGGTAACCAAAACTCTAAGGTAAACAAAACTCCAAGGTAACCAAAACTCTAAGGTAACCAAAGTCTAATCTAAGGTAAAGTCTAATCTAAGGTAAAGTCTAAACTAAGATGAAGCCTAAGCTAAGCAAAAGTCTAAGCTAAACTAAATTCTAAGGTATCGAGAAGTCTAACGTATCCAAAAATCTATGGTAACCTGAAGTCTAAGGTAACCAAAACTCCAAGGTAACCCAAAGAGCAAGGTGACCAAAAGTTCGAGATAATCATAACTGCAAGGTAACCAAAAGTCTAAGGTAACCAAAGTTTAAGTTAACCAAAAGTCTAAGCTAAGCTAAATTCTAAGGTAAACAAAAGTCTGAGCTAAACTAAAGCCTAAGGTAACCAAAAGACTAAGGTAACCAAAATTCCAAGGTAACTGAAAGTCCAAAAGTATCCATATGTCCAACGTCAACAAGGTAACCAAAAGTCCAAGGTAACCCAAAGTCTGTGGTAACCAAAAGTCTGAGGTAACCAAAAGTCTAAGGTAACCCAAAGTCTAAGCTAAGCTGCAAGTGTAAGGTAACCTAAACTCTAAGCTAAACTCAAGTCTAAGCTAAGCTAAAGTCTAAGCTATGCTAAACTCTAAACTAACATAAACTAAGATAAAAGAAGTTTATTTATAAATAAATAAAATACTCTTTCCACCTGTAACCTGACTTGTGCCGTATTTGTTTTTGAATGGAATGGCATGGAATGGAATGGAATGGAACGAGATGTAATGGAATGGGATGGGATGGAACGGAATAGAATGGGATGGGATGGAACGGAATAGAATGGAATGGGATGGGTTGGGGTGGAATGGGATGGGATGCAATTGGATGGAAGAGAGCAGAATAGAACAGAAGAGCTATGATATGTTATGCATATAGTTCTGCATGACAAGCTGTGATCTAGGTCTGAGGGGCTATCTGCAGTGCAGGTGCCAAGGAAGGCCGGTCCCGGGCACTTAGGCCTATGAGCACCCTCTGGATCCTGACAGAAGTAGACCAGCGTTCCTCAAATGCTCTCCTTCAGACTTGCATGGGGTGCCACTGGAGAGAGAGTATTGGGCCAGAGGGACTCCTTATGGAGCGCTGCTGTTCTCAAGCTCTTGTGCTTGGTTCTGTTTCTCCAAAAGAAACAACTCAGGCATTTTTAAAACCCAGCATCTGGGGGAAGGGTGGGGTTGGGAGTGGGGGGAAATCACAAGGAAATGAGCAGCTACTGCCCACATAATGAAGATTTGCAACCACGGAGTTCAGGAGCGCACCCTGCTTCAGGCCGAGGGCTCGATCTTGGAGCCTCACTGAGGTCAGAGATGTGGTCTTTTGCTACCCTCTGGAAACCAATTAAACTGGATGAGCACAGAAGAGTTTCAAAAACCAGTTCACACGTGGTTTTTTGCAAACCTCTTCAGGTGCTCAAATGGTCGAGAGACAATCGACATCTCTCACCCCCATCAGAAGGCACAGGCCTCCTTCCCACAAAGTGACAGAACCTATGATGGGACATGATACCCATTTGATCCCTTTCAGTAGTGCAGGGCTGGGAAGAAATGTCCTCTGGTATTTCCCCAGCAGGTACTCTTAGGGAAAGAAGGAAGTGGAGAGAAAAAGACTGGAACTTGGAAGAGACCTACAGTGATCATCAAGTGCAACTGCTCAACCACTTCAGGGCTGGCCAAAACTTAAAGCATGTTATTAAGGGTGTTGTCCAAATGCCTCTGAAACACTGATGGGCACAGGGCACTGGTCACCTCTCTAGGAAGCCTGGTCCACTTTTTGGCCACCTTCTGGGTAAAGAAATGCTTCCTGCTGTCTACTCTAAACCTGCCCAGGCACAGCTGTGAACCATTGCCATGTGTCCTATCAATGGATCCCAGCGAGAAGAAATCAGCACCTCCCTCTCCATTTCCCCTCCTAGGGAAGAGCTGTAGAGAGCAATGAGGTCAGCCCTCAGCCTCCTTCTCTCCCAACTAGACAAACGCAGTGTCCTCAGCCGCCCCTCACAGGACATGCCTTCCAGCCATGTCACCAGCTTTGTTGCCCTCCTGGATGCATTCAAGGACCTTCATGTTCTTCTGAAATGGTGGGCCCTAGAACTGCACCCAGTGCTCAAGGTGAGCCTGCACCAGCACTGATTACAGCAGGACAATCACCTCTTCTGACTGGCAGGTCATGCTGTGTGCGATGCACCCCAGGATGCCGTTTGCCCTCTTGGCTGCCAGGGCACATTGCTGACTCGCACTGAGCCTGCTGCCAACCAGCACCTCCAGATCCCTTTCTGCAGGGCTGTTCTCCAGCCACCCCTCTGCCAGTTTACACTTGTGGCTGGCACTCCTGCATCCCAGGGGCAGGATTCAGCATCTGCTCTTGTTCAGCTTCATGCCGTTGGTGATTGCCCAATGCTCCAGTCTATCTAGATCCCTCTGCAAGACTTCTTGTCCCTCAAGAGAGTCAACAGCACCTCGCAGCAAACTTGCCAATGATGCATTCAACTCCTGCATCCAGATCATTGAACAGAACTGGAACTAGTATTGAACTCTGAGGAACACCACCAGTGACCAGTTGCCAGCCAGATGTAGCCCCGTTGGCTACAACCCTCTGAGCCCTGCCATTCTGCCAGTTCTTCACTCAGTGCACCTTATATCTGTTCATCTCACAGCTGGACAATGTGTTCAGCAGGGTGCCGTGAGGGACAGCAGCAAAAGCCTCACTGAAACCTGGAAAAATTATATCCACCACCATCCCTTCACTCACTAGGCTGGTGACCTTATCACAGAAGGAGCTTGAGTTAGCTAAACAGGACTTTCCCTGTGTGAACCCGTGAGTTGCATGTCAGTTTTACACTTCCACATTAAAGGGCATGTTACAATGAACTAAGCGAGGACTAATGATTCTGCCAGGACCCACAGTGCACTGCACTGTAATTTGGGGTGCTGTGTTCAGTGGATTTGCTTACCATCGACATTAACAGACAAACACTTGTGAGACTAGATTGGAGAATTTTTTTCTGTAGAGGACCATGGGTACAGGCCTGACATACGGGCCCACGAATGGATGTGCCAGCCTGTGCAGAAGAACACCAGTCCTTTGCCTGTCAGAGCAAAACTCGTCAGTGCTTCCCTTTACCGAGCATGTGATGTGTGGCTGTAACACAGAGAAGAGATTTCAATCCATCGCCTCCTTTCCCCCATGGCCCTGCTCTTCTCCCGTCTAGGGAGATCACTATTTCTTGGTGCTTTCCTTCCGGAGCACACGTTTGATGCCAGCTCAGGACACCGTGTAACCCGGCATCAAGCTCTCCCTGCACAGCTTCTCCTGTTTCCTGCCTTCGCTTAGGAAAGCTTTTGCAACAGCATCGCTGCTGCAGTTCCCTCCAGCTCGTCTCCCTCTGCCTGGGCTGCAGCTCTGGTGTTTCACACCGGTGTCTTCAGCACACGCCCTCCATCGCACTGACCAGGAGGGCTGTGATGTGAGGAGTTATTTGCACTAGCCCAGGAGATAGGGAGACAGAGACAGAAATGTCGATACAGATGTAGAGATGTAGAGATAGAGATGCTATAGCTTTAGCTGTAGCTAGAGCTAGAGCTAGAGAAGGGAGTGTTTGTGTATATTGTGTTTTCCTTGCTGTTTCCAAGAGGTGCTTACGCTCACTTTCTACCAGAACTGGGCAGAGGCAGCAGCATTTTCTACTAGTGCATGTGAAAAACAAAGGTGTTCTGCCTAAAAAAACAGTTTGCTCAAAAAGACACCAAATGCCCTCATTTCAGACAGGAACGCAGCTGGGGCTGCCTTCTGCAGCCTGCACCGGCATCTCCAGTAACAATCTCGGTGACTTTCCCTTTTCCCACCCCGACAGACCACTCAAGAAATGAGACCATGGGAGAGAGACCAGCGCTCATTCTGCGTGTCGAGGAGCTGAACAAACGTGCTGGGGGGATTTGTTGCCAATCTCTCAATCTCTGCCCTCCACACAATGCCCTTACGTGATGCTTAAATGTCCTACAGTACTGAGTCAGTGACTTGTTTAGCCTGAGCGCTGCAGGGAAAAGCTGCTCAGTCCACGCAGCTCAAACCACATTGGGATCAAAACACTTTATTGAGCTATCGAGAACATGGAATTAGGCAGCAGCCAGTGAAGTGTTGCATTCTAGTAGTAATTCCAGAGGTAAACCCCCAAGCTGGACACGTGAATGTTACTGAACACAAGCAAATACCTAAGCACCCCGTGTAACAAACGCAGAAGAGGTTCCTGAAGTTCTGAACACACAGATGCGTTTACAGGGACGCCCCGCAGCGGTGCCCGGTGCGTGGCCACCACGGGCAGAGCCATCCCCCTGGGCCTCCTGGGCACAGGCACTGCCTCAGGGCCAGCAGCCCGAAGGCCTTTCTCCAAGACGTGCTGGGAGAAGGGGCAGCAGCAGCAGGGCTGGGGTGGGGTGAGCAGGGCTGCGGGGGGGGCCCCGTCTACCCCCGTGTCATAGTGCCAGCACCCGGCAACGCAGCATCACAATGCTCCGGGGCACTATAAGAGCAGGGCTCTCCCCCAGTGCTTTGGAGCTCCGGTGCCAGGCACCGGAAGGGTTCTTGCTCCCAGGCTAGATCAGGCCAGCGGCACTTTGCTGCTCTTGGAAGCCCCTGCGGTGGCGCCAGGTGCAGGCAGAAAAGGCAGCGCCAGCGTCCCCTCGTCCCCTCAGAGGCATAACCAGCCCGGGGACCGGGAGCAGGTCTCGCTCACGTGCTCAGGGAGTAGCCGATCGCCAGCACTGGGGTCAGGAAGGAATTTTCCCCCGGGGCAGATTGGCACCGGTCCCCGGGGGTTTTTTGCCTTCCTCTGAGCACTGAGCGTGACCACTTGTCAGGGCTCCTCTGGTCCTGCTGCTCTGCCTTATCGCCTGGTGCTCATGCACCACGAAGGTGGCCCCTCGTGTCCTGCAGCTTGGGGGGGGAAGGCTTTTTTGTCCCCAGGCTGGACTAGCAAGTGTCCCCAGGGTTTTTTGCCTCCTCCGCAGCCGAGCACAGCCCCTTCATGGGGCTCTTTTGGGCTATTGTAGCCCAAAGGCAGCTGCTCGTGCTCCACGCAGGTGGCCTTCACGCCCCGCATGCGGGAGGGAGGAAGCCTTCTGCACTCCCAGGGTGGCCGCAGGGTGGTCCCAGGACTTGCTGCTTCTCCTCTGTTGCATTGAGCAACCCCCCTTGTCAGGTCTTCCCTGGCCCATTCTGGCTGGGTTCTTGCACTACTCTCGACCCACCATGGCACCGCTACTGCCCCAGCTTTCCTTTCTCGGGCTGCAAGGGAGGGCTTTTCCAGCTAAACTGAAGGGCGGGTCAGCCTGCTGCTGGCTACATGTCTGCATCGGGTTAATGCTTCTGGGCATCAGCCCTGCAAGGTGTAGAAAAAAGAAAACAGAGTCTAAGGTAAGCTAAAGTTTAGGCTAAGATAAAGTCTAACCGCTGCTAAACTCTAAGGTAACCTAAAGTCTAAGCTATGCTAAAGTCTACGCTAAGCTAAATTCTAACCTGTGCTAATGTCTAAGCAAAGATAAAATCTAACCTATGCTAAAGTCTAAGCTAAGCTAAAGTCTAGCCTATGCTAAAGACTAAGCTAAGCTAAACTCTAAGGTAACCTAAACTCTAAGCTGTGCTAAAGTCTAAGCTAAGATAAAGTGTAAGGTAACCAAATGTGTAAGCTAAGCTAAAGTCTAAGGTAACCTGAAGTCTAACCAAAGCTAAAGTCTAAACTAAGCTAAAGTCTAAAGTAACCAAAAGTCTAAGTGAAACTGAAGTCTAAGCCAAGCTGAAGCCCAAGGTAACCTAAAATACAAGCTAAGCTATAGTTTAAGTTAACCTAAAGTCTAAGGTAAGCTAAAGTCAAAGCTAAGATAAAGTCTAAGCTAAGCTAAAGACTAAGCTAACATCAAGTCTAAGCTGAAATAAACCCTAAGGTAACCAAAAGTCCAAGGTAAACAAACCTCCAAGGTAACCAAAAGCCTAAGGTAAATTGAAGCCTAATGTAACCAACAGTCTAAGCTAAGCTAAAGTCTCAGCTAAGCTGAACATGTAAGGTAAACTTAACTCTAAGCTAAACCCAATTCTAAGCTAATATAAAGTCAAAGCTAACCAAAAGTATAAGCTAAGCTAAAGTCGAAGCAAAACTAAAGCCCAAGGTAACGAAAACTCCAAGGTAACCAAAACACCAAGACAACCAAAAGTCCCAGGTAAACAAAAGACAACGATAACAAAAAGGCCAAGGTAACCAAAGGTCTAAGGTAACCAAAAGAACAAGGGAACCAAATATCCAAGGTAAATAAAAGTCCAAGGTATACAAAAGTCCAAGGTGAACAAATCTCCAAGGTAACTAAAAGACCAAGGTAACCGAAAGTCCAAGTTAATCAAAACTCCAAGGTAACCAAAAGCCTAAGGTAAGCTGAAGTCTAGTGTAACCAACAGTCTAAGCTAAGCTAAAGTCTTAGCTAAGCTGAACATGTAAGGTAACCTTAACTATAAGCTAAACTGAATTCTAAGCTAAGCTAAAGCCTGAGGTAATCAAAAGCACAAGGTAGCCAAAAGACAAAGGTAACCAAAAGACCAAGGTAACCAAATGTCCAAGGTAACCAAAAGTCTAAGGTAACCAAAATCTAAGGTAACCGAAAGAAAAAGCTAAGCTAAAGTCTAAGGTAACCAAAAGTTCAAAGTAAACAAAACTCCAAGGGAAACAAAAGTCAAAGGTAACCAAAAGTCCAAGGTAACCAAAAGTATAAGGTAACCAAATGTCCAAGGTAACCAAAACTCCAAGGGAAACAAACCTCCAAGGTAACCAAAAGCCTAAGGGAAGCTGAAGTCTAATGTAACCAACAGTCTAAGCTAAGCTAAAGTCTCAGCTAAGCTGAACATGTAAGGTAACCTTAACTATAAGCTAAACTGAATTCTAAGCTAAGCTAAAGTCTAAGGTAATCAAAAGCACAAGGTAGCCAAAAGACAAAGGTAACCAAAAGACCAAGGTAACCAAAAGTCCAAGATAACCAAAATCTAAGGTAACTGAGAGTAAAAGCTAAGCTAAAGTCTAAGGTAACCAAAAGTTCAAGGTAATCAAAACTCCAAGGTAATCAAAACTCCAAGGGAAACAAAAGTCCAAGGGAAACAAAAGTCCAAGGTAACCAAAAGTCTAA
Source organism: Pezoporus flaviventris (assembly GCF_033815535.1). NCBI lineage: Eukaryota > Metazoa > Chordata > Aves > Psittaciformes > Psittacidae > Pezoporus > Pezoporus flaviventris. The sequence continues at coordinate 16,315,845 of NW_026892585.1, read as the reverse complement.
GGTAACCAAAACTTCAAGGTAAACAAAAGTCCAAGGTAACCAAAAGTCTAAGCTAAGCTAAATTCTCAGCTAAGCTGAAATCGTAATGAAGCCTAAACTCTAAGCTAAACTGAAGTCTGGAGCTAAGCTGAAGTCTAAGCCAAGCTAAACTCTAAGCTAAGATAAAAACTAAGCCAAACCAAAGCCTAAGGCAACCAAAGTGTAAGATAACCTCAAGTCTAAGGTAACCAAAAGTCCAAAGGTATCCAAAAGTCCAAGGTAACCAAAAGACCAAAGGTATCCAAAAGTCCAAGGTAACCAAAAGACCAAGGTGACCAAAAGTCTAAGCTAAAGAAAAGTGTTAAGGCAAACAAAAGTCCAAGGTAACCAAATATCCAAAGTAAGCAAAAGTCTAAGGTAATCAACAGACAAAGACAACCAAAAATACAAGGTAACCAAAAGTCTAAGGTAACCAAATGTCCAAGGCAGCCAAAAGATCAAGGTAACCTCAAGTCCAAGGTAATCAAATGTCTAAGGTAATCAAAAGTCTAAGGAAACCAAAACTCAAAGGGAACCAAATATCTAGGGTAACCAAAAGTCCAAGGTAACCCTAAGACCAAGGTAACTGAAAGTCCGAGATAATCATAACTCCAAGGTAACCAAAAGTCCAAGGTAACCCAAAGTCTGAGGTAATCAAAAGTCTAAGGTAACCAAAAGTCTAAGCTAAGCTGAAAGTGTAAGGTAACCAAAACTCTAAGCTAAACTCAAGTCTATGCTAAGCTAAGCTAAAGTCTAAGCTAAAGTAAAGCCTAAAGTAAGCAAAAATCCAATGTAACCAAAACTCCAAGGTAACCAAAAGTCTAAGGTAACCAAATTCGAAGGTAACCAAAAGTCTAAGCTATGCTAGAGTCTGAACTAAGCAAAAATCTAAGGTAACCGAATGTCTGAGGTAACCAAAACTCTAAGGTAACCAAAACTCCAAGGTAAACAAAACTCCAAGGTAAACAAAAGTCCAAGCTAATCAAAAGTCTAAGGTAACCAAAAGTCTAATCCACGGTAAAGTCTAAACTAAGCTGAAGCCTAAGCTAAGCAAAAGTCTAAGCTAAACTAAATTCTAAGGTATCGAGAAGTCTAACGTATCCAAAAATCTATGGTAACCTGAAGTCTAAGGTAACCAAAACTCCAAGGTAACCCAAAGAGCAAGGTGACCAAAAGTTCGAGATAATCATAACTGCAAGGTAACCAAAAGTCTAAGGTAACCAAAGTCTAAGTTAACCAAAAGTCTAATCTAAGCTAAATTCTAAGGTAAACAAAAGTCTGAGCTAAACTAAAGCCTAAGGTAACCAAAAGTCTAAGGTAACCAAATTCGAAGGTAACCAAAAGTCTAAGCTAAGCTAGATTCTGAGCTAAGCTCAACTCTAAGGTAACCAAAATCCCAAGGTAACTGAAAGTCCAAAAGTATCCATATGTCCAACGTCAACAAGGTAACCAAAAGTCCAAGGTAACCGAAAGTCTGTGGTAACCAAAAGTCTGAGGTAACCAAAAGTCTAAGGTAACCAAAAGTCTAAGCTAAGCTGAAAGTGTAAGGTAACCAAAACTCTAAGCTAAACTCAAGTCTGTGCTACGCTAAAGTCTAAGCTAAGCAAAAGTCTAAGCTAAGATAAAGTCTAAGCTAAAGTAAAGCCTAAAGTAAGCAAAAATCCAATGTAACCAAAACTCCAAGGTAACCAAAAGTCTAAGGTAACCAAATTCGAAGGTAACCAAAAGTCTAAGCTATGCTAGAGTCTGAGCTAAGCAAAAATCTAAGGTAACCAAATGTCTGAGGTAACCAAAACTCTAAGGTAAACAAAACTCCAAGGTAACCGAAATTAAAAGGTAACCAAAACTCCAAGCTAATCAAAAGTCTAATCTACGGTAAAGTCTAAACTAAGATGAAGCCTAAGCTAAGCAAAAGTCTAAGCTAAACTAAATTCTAAGGTATTGAGAAGTCTAACGTATCCAAAAGTCTATGGTAACCTGAAGTCTAAGGTAACCAAAACTCCAAGGTAACCCAAAGAGCAAGGTGACCAAAAGTTCGAGATAATCATAACTCCAAGGTAACCAAAAGTCTAAGGTAACCAAAGTCTAAGTTAACCAAAAGTCTAAGCTAAGCTAAATTCTAAGGTAAAAAAAAGTATGAGCTAAGCTAAAGCCTAAGGTAATCAAAGGTCTAAAGTAACCAAAACTCTAAGGTAATCAAAACTCTAAGGTAACCAAAAGTACAAGGTAATCAAAATTCCAAGGTAACCAAAAGTTTAAGGTAAACTCAAGTCTAAGGTAACCAAAAGTCCAAGATAATCAATAGTCCAGTGTATCAAAAACTCCAAGGTAACCAAATGTCAAAGGTAACCAGAAGTCTAAGGTAACCAAAGGTCTAAGGTAGCCTAAAGTCCAAGGTAACCAAAGGTCTAAGGTAACCTAAAGTCCAAGGTAACCAAAGGTCTAAGGTAACCTAAAGTCCAAGGTAACCAGAAGTCCAAGGGACCCAAAGGCTAAGGTAACCAAAAGTCTGAGGTAACCAAAAGCCTAAGGTAACCAAAAGTCTAAGCTAAGCTAATCACTAAGGTAACCAAAAGTCTAAGCTAAGCTGAAAGTGTAAGGTAACCAAAACTCTAAGCTAAACTCATGTCTATGCTACGCTAAAGTCTAAGCTAATCTAAAGTCTAAGCTAAACTAAAGCCTAAGGTAACCAGAAGTACAAGGTAACCAAAAGTCCAAGGTAACCAAAAGTCTAAGGTAACCAAAACTTCAAGGTAAACAAAAGTCCAAGGTAACCAAAAGTCTAAGCTATGCTGAAATCGTAATGAAGCCTAAACTCTAAGCTAAACTGAAGTCTGGAGCTAAGCTGAAGTCTAAGCCAAGCTAAACTCTAAGCTAAGATAAAAACTAAGCCAAACCAAAGCCTAAGGCAACCAAAGTGTAAGGTAACCTCAAGTCTAAGGTAACCAAAAGTCCAAAGGTATCCAAAAGTCCAAGGTAACCAAAAGACCAAAGGTATCCAAAAGTCCAAGGTAACCAAAAGAACAAGGTAACCAAAAGTCTAAGCTATGCTAGAGTCTGAACTAAGCAAAAATCTAAGGTAACCGAATGTCTGAGGTAACCAAAACTCTAAGGAAACCAAAACTCCAAGGTAAACAAAAGTCCAAGCTAATCAAAAGTCTAAGGTAACCAAAAGTCTAATCTACGGTAAAGTCTAAACTAAGATGAAGCCTAAGCTAAGCAAAAGTCTAAGCTAAACTAAATTCTAAGGTATCGAGAAGTCTAACGTATCCAAAAATCTATGGTAACCTGAAGTCTAAGGTAACCAAAACTCCAAGGTAACCCAAAGAGCAAGGTGACCAAAAGTTCGAGATAATCATAACTCCAAGGTAATCAAAAGTCTAAGGTAACCAAAGTCTAAGTTAACCAAAAGTCTAAGCTAAGCTAAATTCTAAGGTAAACAAAAGTCTGAGCTAAACTAAAGCCTAAGGTAACCAAAAGTCTAAGGTAACCAAATTCGAAGGTAACCAAAAGTCTCAGCTAAGCTAGATTCTGAGCTAAGCTCAACTCTAAGGTAACCAAAATTCCAAGGTAACGGAAAGTCCAAAAGTATCCATATGTCCAACGTCACCAAGGTAACCAAAAGTCCAAGGTAACCCAAAGTCTGTGGTAACCAAAAGTCTGAGGTAACCAAAAGGCTAAGCTAAGCTGAAAGTGTAAGATAACCAAAACTCTAAGCTAAACTCATGTCTATGCTACGCTAAAGTCTAAGCTAAGCTAAAGTCTAAGCTAAACTAAAGCCTAAGTTAACCAGAAGTACAAGGTAACCAAAAGTCCAAGGTAACCAAAAGTCTAAGGGAACCAAAACTTCAAGGTAAACAAAAGTCCAAGGTAACCAAAAGTCTAAGCTATGCTGAAATCGTAATGAAGCCTAAACTCTAAGCTAAACTGAAGTCTGGAGCTAAGCTGAAGTCTAAGCCAAGCTAAACTCTAAGCTAAGATAAAAACTAAGCCAAACCAAAGCCTAAGGCAACCAAAGTGTAAGGTAACCTCAAGTCTAAGGTAACCAAAAGTCCAAAGGTATCCAAAAGTCCAAGGTAACCAAAAGACCAAAGGTATCCAAAAGTCCAAGGTAACCAAAAGAACAAGGTAACCAAAAGTCTAAGCTAAAGAAAAGTGTAAGGCAAACAAAAGTCCAAGGTAACCAAATATCCAAAGTAAGCAAAAGTCTAAGGTAACCAACAGACAAAGATAACCAAAAATACAAGGTAACCAAAAGTCTAAGGTAACCAAATGTCCAAGGCAGCCAAAAGACCAAGGTAACCTCAAGTCCAAGGTAATCAAGTATCTAAGGTAATCAAATGTCTAAGGCAACCAAAACTCAAAGGGAACTAAAAATCTAAGGTAACCAGAAGTCCAAGGTAACCCAAAGACCAAGGTAACTGAAAGTCCGAGATAATCATAACTCCAAGGTAACCAAAAGTCTAAGGTGACCAAATTCGAAGGTAACCAAAAGTCTAAGCTATGCTAGAGTCTGAACTAAGCAAAAATCTAAGGTAACCGAATGTCTGAGGTAACCAAAACTCTAAGGTAAACAAAACTCCAAGGTAACCAAAACTCCAAGGTAATCAAAAGTCTAAGGTAACCAAAGTCTAATCTAAGGTAAAGTCTAATCTAAGGTAAAGTCTAATCTAAGGTAAATTCTAAACTAAGATGAAGCCTAAGCTAAGCAAAATTCTAAGGTATCGAGAAGTCTAACGTATCCAAAAATCTATGGTAACCTGAAGTCTAAGGTAACCAAAACTCTAAGCTAAACTCAAGTCTATGCTACGCTAAAGTCTAAGCTAAGCAAAAGTCTAAGCTAAGATAAAGTCTAAGCTAAAGTAAAGCCTAAAGTAAGCAAAAATCCAATGTAACCAAAACTCCAAGGTAACCAAAAGTCTAAGGTAACCAAATTCGAAGGTAACCAAAAGTCTAAGCTATGCTAGAGTCTGAGCTAAGCAAAAATCTAAGGTAACCAAATGTCTGAGGTAACCAAAACTCTAAGGTAAACAAAACTCCAAGGTAACCGAAATTAAAAGGTAACCAAAACTCCAAGCTAATCAAAAGTCTAATCTACGGTAAAGTCTAAACTAAGATGAAGCCTAAGCTAAGCAAAAGTCTAAGCTAAACTAAATTCTAAGGTATTGAGAAGTCTAACGTATCCAAAAGTCTATGGTAACCTGAAGTCTAAGGTAACCAAAAATCCAAGGTAACCCAAAGAGCAAGGTGACCAAAAGTTCGAGATAATCATAACTCCAAGGTAACCAAAAGTCTAAGGTAACCAAAGTCTAAGTTAACCAAAAGTCTAAGCTAAGCTAAATTCTAAGGTAAAAAAAAGTATGAGCTAAGCTAAAGCCTAAGGTAATCAAAGGTCTAAAGTAACCAAAACTCTAAGGTAATCAAAACTCTAAGGTAACCAAAAGTACAAGGTAATCAAAATTCCAAGGTAACCAAAAGTTTAAGGTAAACTCAAGTCTAAGGTAACCAAAAGTCCAAGATAATCAATGGTCCAATGTATCAAAAACTCCAAGGTAACCAAATGTCAAAGGTAACCAGAAGTCTAAGGTAACCAAAGGTCTAAGGTAGCCTAAAGTCCAAGGTAACCAAAGGTCTAAGGTAACCAAAGGTCTAAGGTAACCTAAAGTCCAAGGTAACCAGAAGTCCAAGGGACCCAAAGGCTAAGGTAACCAAAAGTCTGAGGTAACCAAAAGCCTAAGGTAACCAAAAGTCTAAGCTAAGCTAATCACTAAGGTAACCAAAAGTCTAAGCTAAGCTGAAAGTGTAAGGTAACCAAAACTCTAAGCTAAACTCATGTCTATGCTACGCTAAAGTCTAAGCTAATCTAAAGTCTAAGCTAAACTAAAGCCTAAGGTAACCAGAAGTACAAGGTAACCAAAAGTCCAAGGTAACCAAAAGTCTAAGGTAACCAAAACTTCAAGGTAAACAAAAGTCCAAGGTAACCAAAAGTCTAAGCTAAGCTAAATCCTCAGCTAAGCTGAAATCGTAATGAAGCCTAAACTCTAAGCTAAACTGAAGTCTGGAGCTAAGCTGAAGTCTAAGCCAAGCTAAACTCTAAGCTAAGATAAAAACTAAGCCAAACCAAAGCCTAAGGCAACCAAAGTATAAGGTAACCTCAAGTCTAAGGTAACCAAAAGTCCAAAGGTATCCAAAAGTCCAAGGTAACCAAAAGACCAAAGGTATCCAAAAGTCCAAGGTAACCAAAAGAACAAGGTAACCAAAAGTCTAAGCTAAAGAAAAGTGTAAGGCAAACAAAAGTCCAAGGTAACCAAATATCCAAAGTAAGCAAAAGTCTAAGGTAATCAACAGACAAAGACAACCAAAAATACAAGGTAACCAAAAGTCTAAGGTAACCAAATGTCCAAGGCAGCCAAAAGACCAAGGTAACCTCAAGTCCAAGGTAATCAAATGTCTAAGGTAATCAGATGTCTACGGTAATCAAAAGTCTAAGGCAACCAAAACTCAAAGGGAACCAAAAATCTAAGGTAACCAGAAGTCCAAGGTAACCCAAAGACCAAGGTAACTGAAAGTCCGAGATAATCATAACTCCAAGGTAACCAAAAGTCCAAGGTAACCAAAAGTCTAAGGTGACCAAATTCGAAGGTAACCAAAAGTCTAAGCTATGCCATAGTCTGAACTAAGCAAAAATCTAAGGTAACCGAATGTCTGAGGTAACCAAAACTCTAAGGTAAACAAAACTCCAAGGTAACCAAAACTCTAAGGTAACCAAAGTCTAATCTAAGGTAAAGTCTAATCTAAGGTAAAGTCTAAACTAAGATGAAGCCTAAGCTAAGCAAAAGTCTAAGCTAAACTAAATTCTAAGGTATCGAGAAGTCTAACGTATCCAAAAATCTATGGTAACCTGAAGTCTAAGGTAACCAAAACTCCAAGGTAACCCAAAGAGCAAGGTGACCAAAAGTTCGAGATAATCATAACTGCAAGGTAACCAAAAGTCTAAGGTAACCAAAGTTTAAGTTAACCAAAAGTCTAAGCTAAGCTAAATTCTAAGGTAAACAAAAGTCTGAGCTAAACTAAAGCCTAAGGTAACCAAAAGACTAAGGTAACCAAAATTCCAAGGTAACTGAAAGTCCAAAAGTATCCATATGTCCAACGTCAACAAGGTAACCAAAAGTCCAAGGTAACCCAAAGTCTGTGGTAACCAAAAGTCTGAGGTAACCAAAAGTCTAAGGTAACCCAAAGTCTAAGCTAAGCTGCAAGTGTAAGGTAACCTAAACTCTAAGCTAAACTCAAGTCTAAGCTAAGCTAAAGTCTAAGCTATGCTAAACTCTAAACTAACATAAACTAAGATAAAAGAAGTTTATTTATAAATAAATAAAATACTCTTTCCACCTGTAACCTGACTTGTGCCGTATTTGTTTTTGAATGGAATGGCATGGAATGGAATGGAATGGAACGAGATGTAATGGAATGGGATGGGATGGAACGGAATAGAATGGGATGGGATGGAACGGAATAGAATGGAATGGGATGGGTTGGGGTGGAATGGGATGGGATGCAATTGGATGGAAGAGAGCAGAATAGAACAGAAGAGCTATGATATGTTATGCATATAGTTCTGCATGACAAGCTGTGATCTAGGTCTGAGGGGCTATCTGCAGTGCAGGTGCCAAGGAAGGCCGGTCCCGGGCACTTAGGCCTATGAGCACCCTCTGGATCCTGACAGAAGTAGACCAGCGTTCCTCAAATGCTCTCCTTCAGACTTGCATGGGGTGCCACTGGAGAGAGAGTATTGGGCCAGAGGGACTCCTTATGGAGCGCTGCTGTTCTCAAGCTCTTGTGCTTGGTTCTGTTTCTCCAAAAGAAACAACTCAGGCATTTTTAAAACCCAGCATCTGGGGGAAGGGTGGGGTTGGGAGTGGGGGGAAATCACAAGGAAATGAGCAGCTACTGCCCACATAATGAAGATTTGCAACCACGGAGTTCAGGAGCGCACCCTGCTTCAGGCCGAGGGCTCGATCTTGGAGCCTCACTGAGGTCAGAGATGTGGTCTTTTGCTACCCTCTGGAAACCAATTAAACTGGATGAGCACAGAAGAGTTTCAAAAACCAGTTCACACGTGGTTTTTTGCAAACCTCTTCAGGTGCTCAAATGGTCGAGAGACAATCGACATCTCTCACCCCCATCAGAAGGCACAGGCCTCCTTCCCACAAAGTGACAGAACCTATGATGGGACATGATACCCATTTGATCCCTTTCAGTAGTGCAGGGCTGGGAAGAAATGTCCTCTGGTATTTCCCCAGCAGGTACTCTTAGGGAAAGAAGGAAGTGGAGAGAAAAAGACTGGAACTTGGAAGAGACCTACAGTGATCATCAAGTGCAACTGCTCAACCACTTCAGGGCTGGCCAAAACTTAAAGCATGTTATTAAGGGTGTTGTCCAAATGCCTCTGAAACACTGATGGGCACAGGGCACTGGTCACCTCTCTAGGAAGCCTGGTCCACTTTTTGGCCACCTTCTGGGTAAAGAAATGCTTCCTGCTGTCTACTCTAAACCTGCCCAGGCACAGCTGTGAACCATTGCCATGTGTCCTATCAATGGATCCCAGCGAGAAGAAATCAGCACCTCCCTCTCCATTTCCCCTCCTAGGGAAGAGCTGTAGAGAGCAATGAGGTCAGCCCTCAGCCTCCTTCTCTCCCAACTAGACAAACGCAGTGTCCTCAGCCGCCCCTCACAGGACATGCCTTCCAGCCATGTCACCAGCTTTGTTGCCCTCCTGGATGCATTCAAGGACCTTCATGTTCTTCTGAAATGGTGGGCCCTAGAACTGCACCCAGTGCTCAAGGTGAGCCTGCACCAGCACTGATTACAGCAGGACAATCACCTCTTCTGACTGGCAGGTCATGCTGTGTGCGATGCACCCCAGGATGCCGTTTGCCCTCTTGGCTGCCAGGGCACATTGCTGACTCGCACTGAGCCTGCTGCCAACCAGCACCTCCAGATCCCTTTCTGCAGGGCTGTTCTCCAGCCACCCCTCTGCCAGTTTACACTTGTGGCTGGCACTCCTGCATCCCAGGGGCAGGATTCAGCATCTGCTCTTGTTCAGCTTCATGCCGTTGGTGATTGCCCAATGCTCCAGTCTATCTAGATCCCTCTGCAAGACTTCTTGTCCCTCAAGAGAGTCAACAGCACCTCGCAGCAAACTTGCCAATGATGCATTCAACTCCTGCATCCAGATCATTGAACAGAACTGGAACTAGTATTGAACTCTGAGGAACACCACCAGTGACCAGTTGCCAGCCAGATGTAGCCCCGTTGGCTACAACCCTCTGAGCCCTGCCATTCTGCCAGTTCTTCACTCAGTGCACCTTATATCTGTTCATCTCACAGCTGGACGATGTGTTCAGCAGGGTGCCGTGAGGGACAGCAGCAAAAGCCTCACTGAAACCTGGAAAAATTATATCCACCACCATCCCTTCACTCACTAGGCTGGTGACCTTATCACAGAAGGAGCTTGAGTTAGCTAAACAGGACTTTCCCTGTGTGAACCCGCGAGTTGCATGTCAGTTTTACACTTCCACATTAAAGGGCATGTTACAATGAACTAAGCGAGGACTAATGATTCTGCCAGGACCCACAGTGCACTGCACTGTAATTTGGGGTGCTGTGTTCAGTGGATTTGCTTACCATCGACATTAACAGACAAACACTTGTGAGACTAGATTGGAGAATTTTTTTCTGTAGAGGACCATGGGTACAGGCCTGACATACGGGCCCACGAATGGATGTGCCAGCCTGTGCAGAAGAACACGAGTCCTTTGCCTGTCAGAGCAAAACTCGTCAGTGCTTCCCTTTACCGAGCATGTGATGTGTGGCTGTAACACAGAGAAGAGATTTCAATCCATCGCCTCCTTTCCCCCATGGCCCTGCTCTTCTCCCGTCTAGGGAGATCACTATTTCTTGGTGCTTTCCTTCCGGAGCACACGTTTGATGCCAGCTCAGGACACCGTGTAACCCGGCATCAAGCTCTCCCTGCACAGCTTCTCCTGTTTCCTGCCTTCGCTTAGGAAAGCTTTTGCAACAGCATCGCTGCTGCAGTTCCCTCCAGCTCGTCTCCCTCTGCCTGGGCTGCAGCTCTGGTGTTTCACACCGGTGTCTTCAGCACACGCCCTCCATCGCACTGACCAGGAGGGCTGTGATGTGAGGAGTTATTTGCACTAGCCCAGGAGATAGGGAGACAGAGACAGAAATGTCGATACAGATGTAGAGATGTAGAGATAGAGATGCTATAGCTTTAGCTGTAGCTAGAGCTAGAGCTAGAGAAGGGAGTGTTTGTGTATATTGTGTTTTCCTTGCTGTTTCCAAGAGGTGCTTACGCTCACTTTCTACCAGAACTGGGCAGAGGCAGCAGCATTTTCTACTAGTGCATGTGAAAAACAAAGGTGTTCTGCCTAAAAAAACAGTTTGCTCAAAAAGACACCAAATGCCCTCATTTCAGACAGGAACGCAGCTGGGGCTGCCTTCTGCAGCCTGCACCGGCATCTCCAGTAACAATCTCGGTGACTTTCCCTTTTCCCACCCCGACAGACCACTCAAGAAATGAGACCATGGGAGAGAGACCAGCGCTCATTCTGCGTGTCGAGGAGCTGAACAAACGTGCTGGGGGGATTTGTTGCCAATCTCTCAATCTCTGCCCTCCACACAATGCCCTTACGTGATGCTTAAATGTCCTACAGTACTGAGTCAGTGACTTGTTTAGCCTGAGCGCTGCAGGGAAAAGCTGCTCAGTCCACGCAGCTCAAACCACACTGGGATCAAAACACTTTATTGAGCTATCGAGAACATGGAATTAGGCAGCAGCCAGTGAAGTGTTGCATTCTAGTAGTAATTCCAGAGGTAAACCCCCAAGCTGGACACGTGAATGTTACTGAACACAAGCAAATACCTAAGCACCCCGTGTAACAAACGCAGAAGAGGTTCCTGAAGTTCTGAACACACAGATGCATTTACAGGGACGCCCCGCAGCGGTGCCCGGTGCGTGGCCGCCACGGGCAGAGCCATCCCCCTGGGCCTCCTGGGCACAGGCACTGCCTCAGGGCCAGCAGCCCGAAGGCCTTTCTCCAAGACGTGCTGGGAGAAGGGGCAGCAGCAGCAGGGCTGGGGTGGGGTGAGCAGGGCTGCGGGGGGGGCCCCGTCTACCCCCGTGTCATAGTGCCAGCACCCGGCAACGCAGCATCACAATGCTCCGGGGCACTATAAGAGCAGGGCTCTCCCCCAGTGCTTTGGAGCTCCGGTGCCAGGCACCGGAAGGGTTCTTGCTCCCAGGCTAGATCAGGCCAGCGGCACTTTGCTGCTCTTGGAAGCCCCTGCGGTGGCGCCAGGTGGAGCCAGAAAAGGCAGCGCCAGCGTCCCCTCGTCCCCTCAGAGGCATAACCAGCCCGGGGACCGGGAGCAGGTCTCGCTCACGTGCTCAGGGAGTAGCCGATCGCCAGCACTGGGGTCAGGAAGGAATTTTCCCCCGGGGCAGATTGGCACCGGTCCCCGGGGGTTTTTTGCCTTCCTCTGAGCACTGAGCGTGACCACTTGTCAGGGCTCCTCTGGTCCTGCTGCTCTGCCTTATCGCCTGGTGCTCATGCACCACGAAGGTGGCCCCTCGTGTCCTGCAGCTGGGGGGGGAAGGCTTTTTTGTCCCCAGGCTGGACTAGCAAGTGTCCCCAGGGTTTTTTGCCTCCTCAGCAGCCGAGCACAGCCCCTTCATGGGGCTCTTTTGGGCTATTGTAGCCCAAAGGCAGCTGCTCGTGCTCCACGCAGGTGGCCTTCACGCCCCGCATGCGGGAGGGAGGAAGCCTTCTGCACTCCCAGGGTGGCCGCAGGGTGGTCCCAGGACTTGCTGCTTCTCCTCTGTTGCATTGAGCAACCCCCCTTGTCAGGTCTTCCCTGGCCCATTCTGGCTGGGTTCTTGCACTACTCTCGACCCACCATGGCACCGCTACTGCCCCAGCTTTCCTTTCTCGGGCTGCAAGGGAGGGCTTTTCCAGCTAAACTGAAGGGCGGGTCAGCCTGCTGCTGGCTACATGTCTGCATCGGGTTAATGCTTCTGGGCATCAGCCCTGCAAGGTGTAGAAAAAAGAAAACAGAGTCTAAGGTAAGCTAAAGTTTAGGCTAAGATAAAGTCTAACCGCTGCTAAACTCTAAGGTAACCTAAAGTCTAAGCTATGCTAAAGTCTACGCTAAGCTAAATTCTAACCTGTGCTAATGTCTAAGCAAAGATAAAATCTAACCTATGCTAAAGTCTAAGCTAAGCTAAAGTCTAGCCTATGCTAAAGACTAAGCTAAGCTAAACTCTAAGGTAACCTAAACTCTAAGCTGTGCTAAAGTCTAAGCTAAGATAAAGTGTAAGGTAACCAAATGTGTAAGCTAAGCTAAAGTCTAAGGTAACCTGAAGTCTAACCAAAGCTAAAGTCTAAACTAAGCTAAAGTCTAAAGTAACCAAAAGTCTAAGTGAAACTGAAGTCTAAGCCAAGCTGAAGCCCAAGGTAACCTAAAATACAAGCTAAGCTATAGTTTAAGTTAACCTAAAGTCTAAGGTAAGCTAAAGTCAAAGCTAAGATAAAGTCTAAGCTAAGCTAAAGACTAAGCTAACATCAAGTCTAAGCTGAAATAAACCCTAAGGTAACCAAAAGTCCAAGGTAAACAAACCTCCAAGGTAACCAAAAGCCTAAGGTAAATTGAAGCCTAATGTAACCAACAGTCTAAGCTAAGCTAAAGTCTCAGCTAAGCTGAACATGTAAGGTAAACTTAACTCTAAGCTAAACCCAATTCTAAGCTAATATAAAGTCAAAGCTAACCAAAAGTATAAGCTAAGCTAAAGTCGAAGCAAAACTAAAGCCCAAGGTAACGAAAACTCCAAGGTAACCAAAACACCAAGACAACCAAAAGTCCCAGGTAAACAAAAGACAACGATAACAAAAAGGCCAAGGTAACCAAAGGTCTAAGGTAACCAAAAGAACAAGGGAACCAAATATCCAAGGTAAATAAAAGTCCAAGGTATACAAAAGTCCAAGGTGAACAAATCTCCAAGGTAACTAAAAGACCAAGGTAACCAAAAGTCCAAGTTAATCAAAACTCCAAGGTAACCAAAAGCCTAAGGTAAGCTGAAGTCTAGTGTAACCAACAGTCTAAGCTAAGCTAAAGTCTTAGCTAAGCTGAACATGTAAGGTAACCTTAACTATAAGCTAAACTGAATTCTAAGCTAAGCTAAAGCCTGAGGTAATCAAAAGCACAAGGTAGCCAAAAGACAAAGGTAACCAAAAGACCAAGGTAACCAAATGTCCAAGGTAACCAAAAGTCTAAGGTAACCAAAATCTAAGGTAACCGAAAGAAAAAGCTAAGCTAAAGTCTAAGGTAACCAAAAGTTCAAAGTAAACAAAACTCCAAGGGAAACAAAAGTCAAAGGTAACCAAAAGTCCAAGGTAACCAAAAGTATAAGGTAACCAAATGTCCAAGGTAACCAAAACTCCAAGGGAAACAAACCTCCAAGGTAACCAAAAGCCTAAGGGAAGCTGAAGTCTAATGTAACCAACAGTCTAAGCTAAGCTAAAGTCTCAGCTAAGCTGAACATGTAAGGTAACCTTAACTATAAGCTAAACTGAATTCTAAGCTAAGCTAAAGTCTAAGGTAATCAAAAGCACAAGGTAGCCAAAAGACAAAGGTAACCAAAAGACCAAGGTAACCAAAAGTCCAAGATAACCAAAATCTAAGGTAACTGAGAGTAAAAGCTAAGCTAAAGTCTAAGGTAACCAAAAGTTCAAGGTAATCAAAACTCCAAGGTAATCAAAACTCCAAGGGAAACAAAAGTCCAAGGGAAACAAAAGTCCAAGGTAACCAAAAGTCTAAGGTAACCAAAACTTCAAGGTAAACAAAAGTCCAAGGTAACCAAAAGTCTAAGCTAAGCTAAATTCTCAGCTAAGCCGAAATCGTAATGAAGCCTAAACTCTAAGCTAAACTGAAGTCTGGAGCTAAGCTGAAGTCTAAGCCAAGCTAAACTCTAAGCTAAGATAAAAACTAAGCCAAACCAAAGCCTAAGGCAACCAAAGTGTAAGATAACCTCAAGTCTAAGGTAACCAAAAGTCCAAAGGTATCCAAAAGTCCAAGGTAACCAAAAGACCAAAGGTATCCAAAAGTCCAAGGTAACCAAAAGACCAAGGTGACCAAAAGTCTAAGCTAAAGAAAAGTGTAAGGCAAACAAAAGTCCAAGGTAACCAAATATCCAAAGTAAGCAAAAGTCTAAGGTAATCAACAGACAAAGACAACCAAAAATACAAGGTAACCAAAAGTCTAAGGTAACCAAATGTCCAAGGCAGCCAAAAGATCAAGGTAACCTCAAGTCCAAGGTAATCAAATGTCTAAGGTAATCAAAAGTCTAAGGAAACCAAAACTCAAAGGGAACCAAATATCTAGGGTAACCAAAAGTCCAAGGTAACCCTAAGACCAAGGTAACTGAAAGTCCGAGATAATCATAACTCCAAGGTAACCAAAAGTCCAAGGTAACCCAAAGTCTGAGGTAATCAAAAGTCTAAGGTAACCAAAAGTCTAAGCTAAGCTGAAAGTGTAAGGTAACCAAAACTCTAAGCTAAACTCAAGTCTATGCTAAGCTAAGCTAAAGTCTAAGCTAAAGTAAAGCCTAAAGTAAGCAAAAATCCAATGTAACCAAAACTCCAAGGTAACCAAAAGTCTAAGGTAACCAAATTCGAAGGTAACCAAAAGTCTAAGCTATGCTAGAGTCTGAACTAAGCAAAAATCTAAGGTAACCGAATGTCTGAGGTAACCAAAACTCTAAGGTAACCAAAACTCCAAGGTAAACAAAACTCCAAGGTAAACAAAAGTCCAAGCTAATCAAAAGTCTAAGGTAACCAAAAGTCTAATCCACGGTAAAGTCTAAACTAAGCTGAAGCCTAAGCTAAGCAAAAGTCTAAGCTAAACTAAATTCTAAGGTATCGAGAAGTCTAACGTATCCAAAAATCTATGGTAACCTGAAGTCTAAGGTAACCAAAACTCCAAGGTAACCCAAAGAGCAAGGTGACCAAAAGTTCGAGATAATCATAACTGCAAGGTAACCAAAAGTCTAAGGTAACCAAAGTCTAAGTTAACCAAAAGTCTAATCTAAGCTAAATTCTAAGGTAAACAAAAGTCTGAGCTAAACTAAAGCCTAAGGTAACCAAAAGTCTAAGGTAACCAAATTCGAAGGTAACCAAAAGTCTAAGCTAAGCTAGATTCTGAGCTAAGCTCAACTCTAAGGTAACCAAAATCCCAAGGTAACTGAAAGTCCAAAAGTATCCATATGTCCAACGTCAACAAGGTAACCAAAAGTCCAAGGTAACCGAAAGTCTGTGGTAACCAAAAGTCTGAGGTAACCAAAAGTCTAAGGTAACCAAAAGTCTAAGCTAAGCTGAAAGTGTAAGGTAACCAAAACTCTAAGCTAAACTCAAGTCTGTGCTACGCTAAAGTCTAAGCTAAGCAAAAGTCTAAGCTAAGATAAAGTCTAAGCTAAAGTAAAGCCTAAAGTAAGCAAAAATCCAATGTAACCAAAACTCCAAGGTAACCAAAAGTCTAAGGTAACCAAATTCGAAGGTAACCAAAAGTCTAAGCTATGCTAGAGTCTGAGCTAAGCAAAAATCTAAGGTAACCAAATGTCTGAGGTAACCAAAACTCTAAGGTAAACAAAACTCCAAGGTAACCGAAATTAAAAGGTAACCAAAACTCCAAGCTAATCAAAAGTCTAATCTACGGTAAAGTCTAAACTAAGATGAAGCCTAAGCTAAGCAAAAGTCTAAGCTAAACTAAATTCTAAGGTATTGAGAAGTCTAACGTATCCAAAAGTCTATGGTAACCTGAAGTCTAAGGTAACCAAAACTCCAAGGTAACCCAAAGAGCAAGGTGACCAAAAGTTCGAGATAATCATAACTCCAAGGTAACCGAAAGTCTAAGGTAACCAAAGTCTAAGTTAACCAAAAGTCTAAGCTAAGCTAAATTCTAAGGTAAAAAAAAGTATGAGCTAAGCTAAAGCCTAAGGTAATCAAAGGTCTAAAGTAACCAAAACTCTAAGGTAATCAAAACTCTAAGGTAACCAAAAGTACAAGGTAATCAAAATTCCAAGGTAACCAAAAGTTTAAGGTAAACTCAAGTCTAAGGTAACCAAAAGTCCAAGATAATCAATAGTCCAATGTATCAAAAACTCCAAGGTAACCAAATGTCAAAGGTAACCAGAAGTCTAAGGTAACCAAAGGTCTAAGGTAGCCTAAAGTCCAAGGTAACCAAAGGTCTAAGGTAACCTAAAGTCCAAGGTAACCAAAGGTCTAAGGTAACCTAAAGTCCAAGGTAACCAGAAGTCCAAGGGACCCAAAGGCTAAGGTAACCAAAAGTCTGAGGTAACCAAAAGCCTAAGGTAACCAAAAGTCTAAGCTAAGCTAATCACTAAGGTAACCAAAAGTCTAAGCTAAGC
Source organism: Pezoporus flaviventris (assembly GCF_033815535.1). Taxonomy (NCBI): domain Eukaryota; kingdom Metazoa; phylum Chordata; class Aves; order Psittaciformes; family Psittacidae; genus Pezoporus; species Pezoporus flaviventris. The sequence continues at coordinate 16,299,329 of NW_026892585.1, read as the reverse complement.
TGAAAGTGTAAGGTAACCAAAACTCTAAGCTAAACTCATGTCTATGCTACGCTAAAGTCTAAGCTAATCTAAAGTCTAAGCTAAACTAAAGCCTAAGGTAACCAGAAGTACAAGGTAACCAAAAGTCCAAGGTAACCAAAAGTCTAAGGTAACCAAAACTTCAAGGTAAACAAAAGTCCAAGGTAACCAAAAGTCTAAGCTATGCTGAAATCGTAATGAAGCCTAAACTCTAAGCTAAACTGAAGTCTGGAGCTAAGCTGAAGTCTAAGCCAAGCTAAACTCTAAGCTAAGATAAAAACTAAGCCAAACCAAAGCCTAAGGCAACCAAAGTGTAAGGTAACCTCAAGTCTAAGGTAACCAAAAGTCCAAAGGTATCCAAAAGTCCAAGGTAACCAAAAGACCAAAGGTATCCAAAAGTCCAAGGTAACCAAAAGAACAAGGTAACCAAAAGTCTAAGCTATGCTAGAGTCTGAACTAAGCAAAAATCTAAGGTAACCGAATGTCTGAGGTAACCAAAACTCTAAGGTAACCAAAACTCCAAGGTAAACAAAAGTCCAAGCTAATCAAAAGTCTAAGGTAACCAAAAGTCTAATCTACGGTAAAGTCTAAACTAAGATGAAGCCTAAGCTAAGCAAAAGTCTAAGCTAAACTAAATTCTAAGGTATCGAGAAGTCTAACGTATCCAAAAATCTATGGTAACCTGAAGTCTAAGGTAACCAAAACTCCAAGGTAACCCAAAGAGCAAGGTGACCAAAAGTTCGAGATAATCATAACTCCAAGGTAATCAAAAGTCTAAGGTAACCAAAGTCTAAGTTAACCAAAAGTCTAAGCTAAGCTAAATTCTAAGGTAAACAAAAGTCTGAGCTAAACTAAAGCCTAAGGTAACCAAAAGTCTAAGGTAACCAAATTCGAAGGTAACCAAAAGTCTCAGCTAAGCTAGATTCTGAGCTAAGCTCAACTCTAAGGTAACCAAAATTCCAAGGTAACGGAAAGTCCAAAAGTATCCATATGTCCAACGTCACCAAGGTAACCAAAAGTCCAAGGTAACCCAAAGTCTGTGGTAACCAAAAGTCTGAGGTAACCAAAAGGCTAAGCTAAGCTGAAAGTGTAAGATAACCAAAACTCTAAGCTAAACTCATGTCTATGCTACGCTAAAGTCTAAGCTAAGCTAAAGTCTAAGCTAAACTAAAGCCTAAGTTAACCAGAAGTACAAGGTAACCAAAAGTCCAAGGTAACCAAAAGTCTAAGGGAACCAAAACTTCAAGGTAAACAAAAGTCCAAGGTAACCAAAAGTCTAAGCTATGCTGAAATCGTAATGAAGCCTAAACTCTAAGCTAAACTGAAGTCTGGAGCTAAGCTGAAGTCTAAGCCAAGCTAAACTCTAAGCTAAGATAAAAACTAAGCCAAACCAAAGCCTAAGGCAACCAAAGTGTAAGGTAACCTCAAGTCTAAGGTAACCAAAAGTCCAAAGGTATCCAAAAGTCCAAGGTAACCAAAAGACCAAAGGTATCCAAAAGTCCAAGGTAACCAAAAGAACAAGGTAACCAAAAGTCTAAGCTAAAGAAAAGTGTAAGGCAAACAAAAGTCCAAGGTAACCAAATATCCAAAGTAAGCAAAAGTCTAAGGTAACCAACAGACAAAGATAACCAAAAATACAAGGTAACCAAAAGTCTAAGGTAACCAAATGTCCAAGGCAGCCAAAAGACCAAGGTAACCTCAAGTCCAAGGTAATCAAGTATCTAAGGTAATCAAATGTCTAAGGCAACCAAAACTCAAAGGGAACTAAAAATCTAAGGTAACCAGAAGTCCAAGGTAACCCAAAGACCAAGGTAACTGAAAGTCCGAGATAATCATAACTCCAAGGTAACCAAAAGTCTAAGGTGACCAAATTCGAAGGTAACCAAAAGTCTAAGCTATGCTAGAGTCTGAACTAAGCAAAAATCTAAGGTAACCGAATGTCTGAGGTAACCAAAACTCTAAGGTAAACAAAACTCCAAGGTAACCAAAACTCCAAGGTAATCAAAAGTCTAAGGTAACCAAAGTCTAATCTAAGGTAAAGTCTAATCTAAGGTAAATTCTAAACTAAGATGAAGCCTAAGCTAAGCAAAAGTCTAAGCTAAGCAAAATTCTAAGGTATCGAGAAGTCTAACGTATCCAAAAATCTATGGTAACCTGAAGTCTAAGGTAACCAAAACTCTAAGCTAAACTCAAGTCTATGCTACGCTAAAGTCTAAGCTAAGCAAAAGTCTAAGCTAAGATAAAGTCTAAGCTAAAGTAAAGCCTAAAGTAAGCAAAAATCCAATGTAACCAAAACTCCACGGTAACCAAAAGTCTAAGGTAACCAAATTCGAAGGTAACCAAAAGTCTAAGCTATGCTAGAGTCTGAGCTAAGCAAAAATCTAAGGTAACCAAATGTCTGAGGTAACCAAAACTCTAAGGTAAACAAAACTCCAAGGTAACCGAAATTAAAAGGTAACCAAAACTCCAAGCTAATCAAAAGTCTAATCTACGGTAAAGTCTAAACTAAGATGAAGCCTAAGCTAAGCAAAAGTCTAAGCTAAACTAAATTCTAAGGTATTGAGAAGTCTAACGTATCCAAAAGTCTATGGTAACCTGAAGTCTAAGGTAACCAAAAATCCAAGGTAACCCAAAGAGCAAGGTGACCAAAAGTTCGAGATAATCATAACTCCAAGGTAACCAAAAGTCTAAGGTAACCAAAGTCTAAGTTAACCAAAAGTCTAAGCTAAGCTAAATTCTAAGGTAAAAAAAAGTATGAGCTAAGCTAAAGCCTAAGGTAATCAAAGGTCTAAAGTAACCAAAACTCTAAGGTAATCAAAACTCTAAGGTAACCAAAAGTACAAGGTAATCAAAATTCCAAGGTAACCAAAAGTTTAAGGTAAACTCAAGTCTAAGGTAACCAAAAGTCCAAGATAATCAATAGTCCAATGTATCAAAAACTCCAAGGTAACCAAATGTCAAAGGTAACCAGAAGTCTAAGGTAACCAAAGGTCTAAGGTAGCCTAAAGTCCAAGGTAACCAAAGGTCTAAGGTAACCTAAAGTCCAAGGTAACCAAAGGTCTAAGGTAACCTAAAGTCCAAGGTAACCAGAAGTCCAAGGGACCCAAAGGCTAAGGTAACCAAAAGTCTGAGGTAACCAAAAGCCTAAGGTAACCAAAAGTCTAAGCTAAGCTAATCACTAAGGTAACCAAAAGTCTAAGCTAAGCTGAAAGTGTAAGGTAACCAAAACTCTAAGCTAAACTCATGTCTATGCTACGCTAAAGTCTAAGCTAATCTAAAGTCTAAGCTAAACTAAAGCCTAAGGTAACCAGAAGTACAAGGTAACCAAAAGTCCAAGGTAACCAAAAGTCTAAGGTAACCAAAACTTCAAGGTAAACAAAAGTCCAAGGTAACCAAAAGTCTAAGCTAAGCTAAATCCTCAGCTAAGCTGAAATCGTAATGAAGCCTAAACTCTAAGCTAAACTGAAGTCTGGAGCTAAGCTGAAGTCTAAGCCAAGCTAAACTCTAAGCTAAGATAAAAACTAAGCCAAACCAAAGCCTAAGGCAACCAAAGTATAAGGTAACCTCAAGTCTAAGGTAACCAAAAGTCCAAAGGTATCCAAAAGTCCAAGGTAACCAAAAGACCAAAGGTATCCAAAAGTCCAAGGTAACCAAAAGAACAAGGTAACCAAAAGTCTAAGCTAAAGAAAAGTGTAAGGCAAACAAAAGTCCAAGGTAACCAAATATCCAAAGTAAGCAAAAGTCTAAGGTAATCAACAGACAAAGACAACCAAAAATACAAGGTAACCAAAAGTCTAAGGTAACCAAATGTCCAAGGCAGCCAAAAGACCAAGGTAACCTCAAGTCCAAGGTAATCAAATGTCTAAGGTAATCAGATGTCTACGGTAATCAAAAGTCTAAGGCAACCAAAACTCAAAGGGAACCAAAAATCTAAGGTAACCAGAAGTCCAAGGTAACCCAAAGACCAAGGTAACTGAAAGTCCGAGATAATCATAACTCCAAGGTAACCAAAAGTCCAAGGTAACCAAAAGTCTAAGGTGACCAAATTCGAAGGTAACCAAAAGTCTAAGCTATGCTAGAGTCTGAACTAAGCAAAAATCTAAGGTAACCGAATGTCTGAGGTAACCAAAACTCTAAGGTAAACAAAACTCCAAGGTAACCAAAACTCTAAGGTAACCAAAGTCTAATCTAAGGTAAAGTCTAATCTAAGGTAAAGTCTAAACTAAGATGAAGCCTAAGCTAAGCAAAAGTCTAAGCTAAACTAAATTCTAAGGTATCGAGAAGTCTAACGTATCCAAAAATCTATGGTAACCTGAAGTCTAAGGTAACCAAAACTCCAAGGTAACCCAAAGAGCAAGGTGACCAAAAGTTCGAGATAATCATAACTGCAAGGTAACCAAAAGTCTAAGGTAACCAAAGTCTAAGTTAACCAAAAGTCTAAGCTAAGCTAAATTCTAAGGTAAACAAAAGTCTGAGCTAAACTAAAGCCTAAGGTAACCAAAAGACTAAGGTAACCAAAATTCCAAGGTAACTGAAAGTCCAAAAGTATCCATATGTCCAACGTCAACAAGGTAACCAAAAGTCCAAGGTAACCCAAAGTCTGTGGTAACCAAAAGTCTGAGGTAACCAAAAGTCTAAGGTAACCCAAAGTCTAAGCTAAGCTGCAAGTGTAAGGTAACCTAAACTCTAAGCTAAACTCAAGTCTAAGCTAAGCTAAAGTCTAAGCTATGCTAAACTCTAAACTAACATAAACTAAGATAAAAGAAGTTTATTTATAAATAAATAAAATACTCTTTCCACCTGTAACCTGACTTGTGCCGTATTTGTTTTTGAATGGAATGGCATGGAATGGAATGGAATGGAACGAGATGTAATGGAATGGGATGGGATGGAGCGGAATAGAATGGGATGGGATGGAACGGAATAGAATGGAATGGGATGGGTTGGGGTGGAATGGGATGGGATGCAATTGGATGGAAGAGAGCAGAATAGAACAGAAGAGCTATGATATGTTATGCATATAGTTCTGCATGACAAGCTGTGATCTAGGTCTGAGGGGCTATCTGCAGTGCAGGTGCCAAGGAAGGCCGGTCCCGGGCACTTAGGCCTATGAGCACCCTCTGGATCCTGACAGAAGTAGACCAGCGTTCCTCAAATGCTCTCCTTCAGACTTGCATGGGGTGCCACTGGAGAGAGAGTATTGGGCCAGAGGGACTCCTTATGGAGCGCTGCTGTTCTCAAGCTCTTGTGCTTGGTTCTGTTTCTCCAAAAGAAACAACTCAGGCATTTTTAAAACCCAGCATCTGGGGGAAGGGTGGGGTTGGGAGTGGGGGGAAATCACAAGGAAATGAGCAGCTACTGCCCACATAATGAAGATTTGCAACCACGGAGTTCAGGAGCGCACCCTGCTTCAGGCCGAGGGCTCGATCTTGGAGCCTCACTGAGGTCAGAGATGTGGTCTTTTGCTACCCTCTGGAAACCAATTAAACTGGATGAGCACAGAAGAGTTTCAAAAACCAGTTCACACGTGGTTTTTTGCAAACCTCTTCAGGTGCTCAAATGGTCGAGAGACAATCGACATCTCTCACCCCCATCAGAAGGCACAGGCCTCCTTCCCACAAAGTGACAGAACCTATGATGGGACATGATACCCATTTGATCCCTTTCAGTAGTGCAGGGCTGGGAAGAAATGTCCTCTGGTATTTCCCCAGCAGGTACTCTTAGGGAAAGAAGGAAGTGGAGAGAAAAAGACTGGAACTTGGAAGAGACCTACAGTGATCATCAAGTGCAACTGCTCAACCACTTCAGGGCTGGCCAAAACTTAAAGCATGTTATTAAGGGTGTTGTCCAAATGCCTCTGAAACACTGATGGGCACAGGGCACTGGTCACCTCTCTAGGAAGCCTGGTCCACTTTTTGGCCACCTTCTGGGTAAAGAAATGCTTCCTGCTGTCTACTCTAAACCTGCCCAGGCACAGCTGTGAACCATTGCCATGTGTCCTATCAATGGATCCCAGCGAGAAGAAATCAGCACCTCCCTCTCCATTTCCCCTCCTAGGGAAGAGCTGTAGAGAGCAATGAGGTCAGCCCTCAGCCTCCTTCTCTCCCAACTAGACAAACGCAGTGTCCTCAGCCGCCCCTCACAGGACATGCCTTCCAGCCATGTCACCAGCTTTGTTGCCCTCCTGGATGCATTCAAGGACCTTCATGTTCTTCTGAAATGGTGGGCCCTAGAACTGCACCCAGTGCTCAAGGTGAGCCTGCACCAGCACTGATTACAGCAGGACAATCACCTCTTCTGACTGGCAGGTCATGCTGTGTGCGATGCACCCCAGGATGCCGTTTGCCCTCTTGGCTGCCAGGGCACATTGCTGACTCGCACTGAGCCTGCTGCCAACCAGCACCTCCAGATCCCTTTCTGCAGGGCTGTTCTCCAGCCACCCCTCTGCCAGTTTACACTTGTGGCTGGCACTCCTGCATCCCAGGGGCAGGATTCAGCATCTGCTCTTGTTCAGCTTCATGCCGTTGGTGATTGCCCAATGCTCCAGTCTATCTAGATCCCTCTGCAAGACTTCTTGTCCCTCAAGAGAGTCAACAGCACCTCGCAGCAAACTTGCCAATGATGCATTCAACTCCTGCATCCAGATCATTGAACAGAACTGGAACTAGTATTGAACTCTGAGGAACACCACCAGTGACCAGTTGCCAGCCAGATGTAGCCCCGTTGGCTACAACCCTCTGAGCCCTGCCATTCTGCCAGTTCTTCACTCAGTGCACCTTATATCTGTTCATCTCACAGCTGGACGATGTGTTCAGCAGGGTGCCGTGAGGGACAGCAGCAAAAGCCTCACTGAAACCTGGAAAAATTATATCCACCACCATCCCTTCACTCACTAGGCTGGTGACCTTATCACAGAAGGAGCTTGAGTTAGCTAAACAGGACTTTCCCTGTGTGAACCCGCGAGTTGCATGTCAGTTTTACACTTCCACATTAAAGGGCATGTTACAATGAACTAAGCGAGGACTAATGATTCTGCCAGGACCCACAGTGCACTGCACTGTAATTTGGGGTGCTGTGTTCAGTGGATTTGCTTACCATCGACATTAACAGACAAACACTTGTGAGACTAGATTGGAGAATTTTTTTCTGTAGAGGACCATGGGTACAGGCCTGACATACGGGCCCACGAATGGATGTGCCAGCCTGTGCAGAAGAACACGAGTCCTTTGCCTGTCAGAGCAAAACTCGTCAGTGCTTCCCTTTACCGAGCATGTGATGTGTGGCTGTAACACAGAGAAGAGATTTCAATCCATCGCCTCCTTTCCCCCATGGCCCTGCTCTTCTCCCGTCTAGGGAGATCACTATTTCTTGGTGCTTTCCTTCCGGAGCACACGTTTGATGCCAGCTCAGGACACCGTGTAACCCGGCATCAAGCTCTCCCTGCACAGCTTCTCCTGTTTCCTGCCTTCGCTTAGGAAAGCTTTTGCAACAGCATCGCTGCTGCAGTTCCCTCCAGCTCGTCTCCCTCTGCCTGGGCTGCAGCTCTGGTGTTTCACACCGGTGTCTTCAGCACACGCCCTCCATCGCACTGACCAGGAGGGCTGTGATGTGAGGAGTTATTTGCACTAGCCCAGGAGATAGGGAGACAGAGACAGAAATGTCGATACAGATGTAGAGATGTAGAGATAGAGATGCTAGAGCTTTAGCTGTAGCTAGAGCTAGAGCTAGAGAAGGGAGTGTTTGTGTATATTGTGTTTTCCTTGCTGTTTCCAAGAGGTGCTTACGCTCACTTTCTACCAGAACTGGGCAGAGGCAGCAGCATTTTCTACTAGTGCATGTGAAAAACAAAGGTGTTCTGCCTAAAAAAACAGTTTGCTCAAAAAGACACCAAATGCCCTCATTTCAGACAGGAACGCAGCTGGGGCTGCCTTCTGCAGCCTGCACCGGCATCTCCAGTAACAATCTCGGTGACTTTCCCTTTTCCCACCCCGACAGACCACTCAAGAAATGAGACCATGGGAGAGAGACCAGCGCTCATTCTGCGTGTCGAGGAGCTGAACAAACGTGCTGGGGGGATTTGTTGCCAATCTCTCAATCTCTGCCCTCCACACAATGCCCTTACGTGATGCTTAAATGTCCTACAGTACTGAGTCAGTGACTTGTTTAGCCTGAGCGCTGCAGGGAAAAGCTGCTCAGTCCACGCAGCTCAAACCACACTGGGATCAAAACACTTTATTGAGCTATCGAGAACATGGAATTAGGCAGCAGCCAGTGAAGTGTTGCATTCTAGTAGTAATTCCAGAGGTAAACCCCCAAGCTGGACACGTGAATGTTACTGAACACAAGCAAATACCTAAGCACCCCGTGTAACAAACGCAGAAGAGGTTCCTGAAGTTCTGAACACACAGATGCATTTACAGGGACGCCCCGCAGCGGTGCCCGGTGCGCGGCCGCCACGGGCAGAGCCATCCCCCTGGGCCTCCTGGGCACAGGCACTGCCTCAGGGCCAGCAGCCCGAAGGCCTTTCTCCAAGACGTGCTGGGAGAAGGGGCAGCAGCAGCAGGGCTGGGGTGGGGTGAGCAGGGCTGCGGGGGGGGCCCCGTCTACCCCCGTGTCATAGTGCCAGCACCCGGCAACGCAGCATCACAATGCTCCGGGGCACTATAAGAGCAGGGCTCTCCCCCAGTGCTTTGGAGCTCCGGTGCCAGGCACCGGAAGGGTTCTTGCTCCCAGGCTAGATCAGGCCAGCGGCACTTTGCTGCTCTTGGAAGCCCCTGCGGTGGCGCCAGGTGGAGCCAGAAAAGGCAGCGCCAGCGTCCCCTCGTCCCCTCAGAGGCATAACCAGCCCGGGGACCGGGAGCAGGTCTCGCTCACGTGCTCAGGGAGTAGCCGATCGCCAGCACTGGGGTCAGGAAGGAATTTTCCCCCGGGGCAGATTGGCACCGGTCCCCGGGGGTTTTTTGCCTTCCTCTGAGCACTGAGCGTGACCACTTGTCAGGGCTCCTCTGGTCCTGCTGCTCTGCCTTATCGCCTGGTGCTCATGCACCACGAAGGTGGCCCCTCGTGTCCTGCAGCTGGGGGGGGAAGGCTTTTTTGTCCCCAGGCTGGACTAGCAAGTGTCCCCAGGGTTTTTTGCCTCCTCCGCAGCCGAGCACAGCCCCTTCATGGGGCTCTTTTGGGCTATTGTAGCCCAAAGGCAGCTGCTCGTGCTCCACGCAGGTGGCCTTCACGCCCCGCATGCGGGAGGGAGGAAGCCTTCTGCACTCCCAGGGTGGCCGCAGGGTGGTCCCAGGACTTGCTGCTTCTCCTCTGTTGCATTGAGCAACCCCCCTTGTCAGGTCTTCCCTGGCCCATTCTGGCTGGGTTCTTGCACTACTCTCGACCCACCATGGCACCGCTACTGCCCCAGCTTTCCTTTCTCGGGCTGCAAGGGAGGGCTTTTCCAGCTAAACTGAAGGGCGGGTCAGCCTGCTGCTGGCTACATGTCTGCATCGGGTTAATGCTTCTGGGCATCAGCCCTGCAAGGTGTAGAAAAAAGAAAACAGAGTCTAAGGTAAGCTAAAGTTTAGGCTAAGATAAAGTCTAACCGCTGCTAAACTCTAAGGTAACCTAAAGTCTAAGCTATGCTAAAGTCTACGCTAAGCTAAATTCTAACCTGTGCTAATGTCTAAGCAAAGATAAAATCTAACCTATGCTAAAGTCTAAGCTAAGCTAAAGTCTAGCCTATGCTAAAGACTAAGCTAAGCTAAACTCTAAGGTAACCTAAACTCTAAGCTGTGCTAAAGTCTAAGCTAAGATAAAGTGTAAGGTAACCAAATGTGTAAGCTAAGCTAAAGTCTAAGGTAACCTGAAGTCTAACCAAAGCTAAAGTCTAAACTAAGCTAAAGTCTAAAGTAACCAAAAGTCTAAGTGAAACTGAAGTCTAAGCCAAGCTGAAGCCCAAGGTAACCTAAAATACAAGCTAAGCTATAGTTTAAGTTAACCTAAAGTCTAAGGTAAGCTAAAGTCAAAGCTAAGATAAAGTCTAAGCTAAGCTAAAGACTAAGCTAACATCAAGTCTAAGCTGAAATAAACCCTAAGGTAACCAAAAGTCCAAGGTAAACAAACCTCCAAGGTAACCAAAAGCCTAAGGTAAATTGAAGCCTAATGTAACCAACAGTCTAAGCTAAGCTAAAGTCTCAGCTAAGCTGAACATGTAAGGTAAACTTAACTCTAAGCTAAACCCAATTCTAAGCTAATATAAAGTCAAAGCTAACCAAAAGTATAAGCTAAGCTAAAGTCGAAGCAAAACTAAAGCCCAAGGTAACGAAAACTCCAAGGTAACCAAAACACCAAGACAACCAAAAGTCCCAGGTAAACAAAAGACAACGATAACAAAAAGGCCAAGGTAACCAAAGGTCTAAGGTAACCAAAAGAACAAGGGAACCAAATATCCAAGGTAAATAAAAGTCCAAGGTATACAAAAGTCCAAGGTGAACAAATCTCCAAGGTAACTAAAAGACCAAGGTAACCAAAAGTCCAAGTTAATCAAAACTCCAAGGTAACCAAAAGCCTAAGGTAAGCTGAAGTCTAGTGTAACCAACAGTCTAAGCTAAGCTAAAGTCTTAGCTAAGCTGAACATGTAAGGTAACCTTAACTATAAGCTAAACTGAATTCTAAGCTAAGCTAAAGCCTGAGGTAATCAAAAGCACAAGGTAGCCAAAAGACAAAGGTAACCAAAAGACCAAGGTAACCAAAAGTCCAAGGTAACCAAAAGTCTAAGGTAACCAAAATCTAAGGTAACCGAAAGAAAAAGCTAAGCTAAAGTCTAAGGTAACCAAAAGTTCAAAGTAAACAAAACTCCAAGGGAAACAAAAGTCAAAGGTAACCAAAAGTCCAAGGTAACCAAAAGTATAAGGTAACCAAATGTCCAAGGTAACCAAAACTCCAAGGGAAACAAACCTCCAAGGTAACCAAAAGCCTAAGGGAAGCTGAAGTCAAATGTAACCAACAGTCTAAGCTAAGCTAAAGTCTCAGCTAAGCTGAACATGTAAGGTAACCTTAACTATAAGCTAAACTGAATTCTAAGCTAAGCTAAAGTCTAAGGTAATCAAAAGCACAAGGTAGCCAAAAGACAAAGGTAACCAAAAGACCAAGGTAACCAAAAGTCCAAGATAACCAAAATCTAAGGTAACTGAGAGTAAAAGCTAAGCTAAAGTCTAAGGTAACCAAAAGTTCAAGGTAATCAAAACTCCAAGGTAATCAAAACTCCAAGGGAAACAAAAGTCCAAGGGAAACAAAAGTCCAAGGTAACCAAAAGTCTAAGGTAACCAAAACTTCAAGGTAAACAAAAGTCCAAGGTAACCAAAAGTCTAAGCTAAGCTAAATTCTCAGCTAAGCTGAAATCGTAATGAAGCCTAAACTCTAAGCTAAACTGAAGTCTGGAGCTAAGCTGAAGTCTAAGCCAAGCTAAACTCTAAGCTAAGATAAAAACTAAGCCAAACCAAAGCCTAAGGCAACCAAAGTGTAAGATAACCTCAAGTCTAAGGTAACCAAAAGTCCAAAGGTATCCAAAAGTCCAAGGTAACCAAAAGACCAAAGGTATCCAAAAGTCCAAGGTAACCAAAAGACCAAGGTGACCAAAAGTCTAAGCTAAAGAAAAGTGTTAAGGCAAACAAAAGTCCAAGGTAACCAAATATCCAAAGTAAGCAAAAGTCTAAGGTAATCAACAGACAAAGACAACCAAAAATACAAGGTAACCAAAAGTCTAAGGTAACCAAATGTCCAAGGCAGCCAAAAGATCAAGGTAACCTCAAGTCCAAGGTAATCAAATGTCTAAGGTAATCAAAAGTCTAAGGAAACCAAAACTCAAAGGGAACCAAATATCTAGGGTAACCAAAAGTCCAAGGTAACCCTAAGACCAAGGTAACTGAAAGTCCGAGATAATCATAACTCCAAGGTAACCAAAAGTCCAAGGTAACCCAAAGTCTGAGGTAATCAAAAGTCTAAGGTAACCAAAAGTCTAAGCTAAGCTGAAAGTGTAAGGTAACCAAAACTCTAAGCTAAACTCAAGTCTATGCTAAGCTAAGCTAAAGTCTAAGCTAAAGTAAAGCCTAAAGTAAGCAAAAATCCAATGTAACCAAAACTCCAAGGTAACCAAAAGTCTAAGGTAACCAAATTCGAAGGTAACCAAAAGTCTAAGCTATGCTAGAGTCTGAACTAAGCAAAAATCTAAGGTAACCGAATGTCTGAGGTAACCAAAACTCTAAGGTAACCAAAACTCCAAGGTAAACAAAACTCCAAGGTAAACAAAAGTCCAAGCTAATCAAAAGTCTAAGGTAACCAAAAGTCTAATCCACGGTAAAGTCTAAACTAAGCTGAAGCCTAAGCTAAGCAAAAGTCTAAGCTAAACTAAATTCTAAGGTATCGAGAAGTCTAACGTATCCAAAAATCTATGGTAACCTGAAGTCTAAGGTAACCAAAACTCCAAGGTAACCCAAAGAGCAAGGTGACCAAAAGTTCGAGATAATCATAACTGCAAGGTAACCAAAAGTCTAAGGTAACCAAAGTCTAAGTTAACCAAAAGTCTAATCTAAGCTAAATTCTAAGGTAAACAAAAGTCTGAGCTAAACTAAAGCCTAAGGTAACCAAAAGTCTAAGGTAACCAAATTCGAAGGTAACCAAAAGTCTAAGCTAAGCTAGATTCTGAGCTAAGCTCAACTCTAAGGTAACCAAAATCCCAAGGTAACTGAAAGTCCAAAAGTATCCATATGTCCAACGTCAACAAGGTAACCAAAAGTCCAAGGTAACCGAAAGTCTGTGGTAACCAAAAGTCTGAGGTAACCAAAAGTCTAAGGTAACCAAAAGTCTAAGCTAAGCTGAAAGTGTAAGGTAACCAAAACTCTAAGCTAAACTCAAGTCTGTGCTACGCTAAAGTCTAAGCTAAGCAAAAGTCTAAGCTAAGATAAAGTCTAAGCTAAAGTAAAGCCTAAAGTAAGCAAAAATCCAATGTAACCAAAACTCCAAGGTAACCAAAAGTCTAAGGTAACCAAATTCGAAGGTAACCAAAAGTCTAAGCTATGCTAGAGTCTGAGCTAAGCAAAAATCTAAGGTAACCAAATGTCTGAGGTAACCAAAACTCTAAGGTAAACAAAACTCCAAGGTAACCGAAATTAAAAGGTAACCAAAACTCCAAGCTAATCAAAAGTCTAATCTACGGTAAAGTCTAAACTAAGATGAAGCCTAAGCTAAGCAAAAGTCTAAGCTAAACTAAATTCTAAGGTATTGAGAAGTCTAACGTATCCAAAAGTCTATGGTAACCTGAAGTCTAAGGTAACCAAAACTCCAAGGTAACCCAAAGAGCAAGGTGACCAAAAGTTCGAGATAATCATAACTCCAAGGTAACCGAAAGTCTAAGGTAACCAAAGTCTAAGTTAACCAAAAGTCTAAGCTAAGCTAAATTCTAAGGTAAAAAAAAGTATGAGCTAAGCTAAAGCCTAAGGTAATCAAAGGTCTAAAGTAACCAAAACTCTAAGGTAACCAAAAGTACAAGGTAATCAAAATTCCAAGGTAACCAAAAGTTTAAGGTAAACTCAAGTCTAAGGTAACCAAAAGTCCAAGATAATCAATAGTCCAATGTATCAAAAACTCCAAGGTAACCAAATGTCAAAGGTAACCAGAAGTCTAAGGTAACCAAAGGTCTAAGGTAGCCTAAAGTCCAAGGTAACCAAAGGTCTAAGGTAACCTAAAGTCCAAGGTAACCAAAGGTCTAAGGTAACCTAAAGTCCAAGGTAACCAGAAGTCCAAGGGACCCAAAGGCTAAGGTAACCAAAAGTCTGAGGTAACCAAAAGCCTAAGGTAACCAAAAGTCTAAGCTAAGCTAATCACTAAGGTAACCAAAAGTCTAAGCTAAGCTGAAAGTGTAAGGTAACCAAAACTCTAAGCTAAACTCATGTCTATGCTACGCTAAAGTCTAAGCTAATCTAAAGTCTAAGCTAAACTAAAGCCTAAGGTAACCAGAAGTACAAGGTAACCAAAAGTCCAAGGTAACCAAAAGTCTAAGGTAACCAAAACTTCAAGGTAAACAAAAGTCCAAGGTAACCAAAAGTCTAAGCTATGCTGAAATCGTAATGAAGCCTAAACTCTAAGCTAAACTGAAGTCTGGAGCTAAGCTGAAGTCTAAGCCAAGCTAAACTCTAAGCTAAGATAAAAACTAAGCCAAACCAAAGCCTAAGGCAACCAAAGTGTAAGGTAACCTCAAGTCTAAGGTAACCAAAAGTCCAAAGGTATCCAAAAGTCCAAGGTAACCAAAAGACCAAAGGTATCCAAAAGTCCAAGGTAACCAAAAGAACAAGGTAACCAAAAGTCTAAGCTATGCTAGAGTCTGAACTAAGCAAAAATCTAAGGTAACCGAATGTCTGAGGTAACCAAAACTCTAAGGTAACCAAAACTCCAAGGTAAACAAAAGTCCAAGCTAATCAAAAGTCTAAGGTAACCAAAAGTCTAATCTACGGTAAAGTCTAAACTAAGATGAAGCCTAAGCTAAGCAAAAGTCTAAGCTAAACTAAATTCTAAGGTATCGAGAAGTCTAACGTATCCAAAAATCTATGGTAACCTGAAGTCTAAGGTAACCAAAACTCCAAGGTAACCCAAAGAGCAAGGTGACCAAAAGTTCGAGATAATCATAACTCCAAGGTAATCAAAAGTCTAAGGTAACCAAAGTCTAAGTTAACCAAAAGTCTAAGCTAAGCTAAATTCTAAGGTAAACAAAAGTCTGAGCTAAACTAAAGCCTAAGGTAACCAAAAGTCTAAGGTAACCAAATTCGAAGGTAACCAAAAGTCTCAGCTAAGCTAGATTCTGAGCTAAGCTCAACTCTAAGGTAACCAAAATTCCAAGGTAACGGAAAGTCCAAAAGTATCCATATGTCCAACGTCACCAAGGTAACCAAAAGTCCAAGGTAACCCAAAGTCTGTGGTAACCAAAAGTCTGAGGTAACCAAAAGGCTAAGCTAAGCTGAAAGTGTAAGGTAACCAAAACTCTAAGCTAAACTCATGTCTATGCTACGCTAAAGTCTAAGCTAAGCTAAAGTCTAAGCTAAACTAAAGCCTAAGTTAACCAGAAGTACAAGGTAACCAAAAGTCCAAGGTAACCAAAAGTCTAAGGGAACCAAAACTTCAAGGTAAACAAAAGTCCAAGGTAACCAAAAGTCTAAGCTATGCTGAAATCGTAATGAAGCCTAAACTCTAAGCTAAACTGAAGTCTGGAGCTAAGCTGAAGTCTAAGCCAAGCTAAACTCTAAGCTAAGATAAAAACTAAGCCAAACCAAAGCCTAAGGCAACCAAAGTGTAAGGTAACCTCAAGTCTAAGGTAACCAAAAGTCCAAAGGTATCCAAAAGTCCAAGGTAACCAAAAGACCAAAGGTATCCAAAAGTCCAAGGTAACCAAAAGAACAAGGTAACCAAAAGTCTAAGCTAAAGAAAAGTGTAAGGCAAACAAAAGTCCAAGGTAACCAAATATCCAAAGTAAGCAAAAGTCTAAGGTAACCAACAGACAAAGATAACCAAAAATACAAGGTAACCAAAAGTCTAAGGTAACCAAATGTCCAAGGCAGCCAAAAGACCAAGGTAACCTCAAGTCCAAGGTAATCAAGTATCTAAGGTAATCAAATGTCTAAGGCAACCAAAACTCAAAGGGAACTAAAAATCTAAGGTAACCAGAAGTCCAAGGTAACCCAAAGACCAAGGTAACTGAAAGTCCGAGATAATCATAACTCCAAGGTAACCAAAAGTCTAAGGTGACCAAATTCGAAGGTAACCAAAAGTCTAAGCTATGCTAGAGTCTGAACTAAGCAAAAATCTAAGGTAACCGAATGTCTGAGGTAACCAAAACTCTAAGGTAAACAAAACTCCAAGGTAACCAAAACTCCAAGGTAATCAAAAGTCTAAGGTAACCAAAGTCTAATCTTAGGTAAAGTCTAATCTAAGGTAAATTCTAAACTAAGATGAAGCCTAAGCTAAGCAAAAGTCTAAGCTAAGCAAAATTCTAAGGTATCGAGAAGTCTAACGTATCCAAAAATCTATGGTAACCTGAAGTCTAAGGTAACCAAAACTCTAAGCTAAACTCAAGTCTATGCTACGCTAAAGTCTAAGCTAAGCAAAAGTCTAAGCTAAGATAAAGTCTAAGCTAAAGTAAAGCCTAAAGTAAGCAAAAATCCAATGTAACCAAAACTCCAAGGTAACCAAAAGTCTAAGGTAACCAAATTCGAAGGTAACCAAAAGTCTAAGCTATGCTAGAGTCTGAGCTAAGCAAAAATCTAAGGTAACCAAATGTCTGAGGTAACCAAAACTCTAAGGTAAACAAAACTCCAAGGTAACCGAAATTAAAAGGTAACCAAAACTCCAAGCTAATCAAAAGTCTACTCTACGGTAAAGTCTAAACTAAGATGAAGCCTAAGCTAAGCAAAAGTCTAAGCTAAACTAAATTCTAAGGTATTGAGAAGTCTAACGTATCCAAAAGTCTATGGTAACCTGAAGTCTAAGGTAACCAAAAATCCAAGGTAACCCAAAGAGCAAGGTGACCAAAAGTTCGAGATAATCATAACTCCAAGGTAACCGAAAGTCTAAGGTAACCAAAGTCTAAGTTAACCAAAAGTCTAAGCTAAGCTAAATTCTAAGGTAAAAAAAAGTATGAGCTAAGCTAAAGCCTAAGGTAATCAAAGGTCTAAAGTAACCAAAACTCTAAGGTAATCAAAACTCTAAGGTAACCAAAAGTACAAGGTAATCAAAATTCCAAGGTAACCAAAAGTTTAAGGTAAACTCAAGTCTAAGGTAACCAAAAGTCCAAGATAATCAATGGTCCAATGTATCAAAAACTCCAAGGTAACCAAATGTCAAAGGTAACCAGAAGTCTAAGGTAACCAAAGGTCTAAGGTAGCCTAAAGTCCAAGGTAACCAAAGGTCTAAGGTAACCAAAGGTCTAAGGTAACCTAAAGTCCAAGCTAACCAGAAGTCCAAGGGACCCAAAGGCTAAGGTAACCAAAAGTCTGAGGTAACCAAAAGCCTAAGGTAACCAAAAGTCTAAGCTAAGCTAATCACTAAGGTAACCAAAAGTCTAAGCTAAGCTGAAAGTGTAAGGTAACCAAAACTCTAAGCTAAACTCATGTCTATGCTACGCTAAAGTCTAAGCTAATCTAAAGTCTAAGCTAAACTAAAGCCTAAGGTAACCAGAAGTACAAGGTAACCAAAAGTCCAAGGTAACCAAAAGTCTAAGGTAACCAAAACTTCAAGGTAAACAAAAGTCCAAGGTAATCAAAAGTCTAAGCTAAGCTAAATCCTCAGCTAAGCTGAAATCGTAATGAAGCCTAAACTCTAAGCTAAACTGAAGTCTGGAGCTAAGCTGAAGTCTAAGCCAAGCTAAACTCTAAGCTAAGATAAAAACTAAGCCAAACCAAAGCCTAAGGCAACCAAAGTATAAGGTAACCTCAAGTCTAAGGTAACCAAAAGTCCAAAGGTATCCAAAAGTCCAAGGTAACCAAAAGACCAAAGGTATCCAAAAGTCCAAGGTAACCAAAAGAACAAGGTAACCAAAAGTCTAAGCTAAAGAAAAGTGTAAGGCAAACAAAAGTCCAAGGTAACCAAATATCCAAAGTAAGCAAAAGTCTAAGGTAATCAACAGACAAAGACAACCAAAAATACAAGGTAACCAAAAGTCTAAGGTAACCAAATGTCCAAGGCAGCCAAAAGACCAAGGTAACCTCAAGTCCAAGGTAATCAAATGTCTAAGGTAATCAGATGTCTACGGTAATCAAAAGTCTAAGGCAACCAAAACTCAAAGGGAACCAAAAATCTAAGGTAACCAGAAGTCCAAGGTAACCCAAAGACCAAGGTAACTGAAAGTCCGAGATAATCATAACTCCAAGGTAACCAAAAGTCCAAGGTAACCAAAAGTCTAAGGTGACCAAATTCGAAGGTAACCAAAAGTCTAAGCTATGCTAGAGTCTGAACTAAGCAAAAATCTAAGGTAACCGAATGTCTGAGGTAACCAAAACTCTAAGGTAAACAAAACTCCAAGGTAACCAAAACTCTAAGGTAACCAAAGTCTAATCTAAGGTAAAGTCTAATCTAAGGTAAAGTCTAAACTAAGATGAAGCCTAAGCTAAGCAAAAGTCTAAGCTAAACTAAATTCTAAGGTATCGAGAAGTCTAACGTATCCAAAAATCTATGGTAACCTGAAGTCTAAGGTAACCAAAACTCCAAGGTAACCCAAAGAGCAAGGTGACCAAAAGTTCGAGATAATCATAACTGCAAGGTAACCAAAAGTCTAAGGTAACCAAAGTTTAAGTTAACCAAAAGTCTAAGCTAAGCTAAATTCTAAGGTAAACAAAAGTCTGAGCTAAACTAAAGCCTAAGGTAACCAAAAGACTAAGGTAACCAAAATTCCAAGGTAACTGAAAGTCCAAAAGTATCCATATGTCCAACGTCAACAAGGTAACCAAAAGTCCAAGGTAACCCAAAGTCTGTGGTAACCAAAAGTCTGAGGTAACCAAAAGTCTAAGGTAACCCAAAGTCTAAGCTAAGCTGCAAGTGTAAGGTAACCTAAACTCTAAGCTAAACTCAAGTCTAAGCTAAGCTAAAGTCTAAGCTATGCTAAACTCTAAACTAACATAAACTAAGATAAAAGAAGTTTATTTATAAATAAATAAAATACTCTTTCCACCTGTAACCTGACTTGTGCCGTATTTGTTTTTGAATGGAATGGCATGGAATGGAATGGAATGGAACGAGATGTAATGGAATGGGATGGGATGGAACGGAATAGAATGGGATGGGATGGAACGGAATAGAATGGAATGGGATGGGTTGGGGTGGAATGGGATGGGATGCAATTGGATGGAAGAGAGCAGAATAGAACAGAAGAGCTATGATATGTTATGCATATAGTTCTGCATGACAAGCTGTGATCTAGGTCTGAGGGGCTATCTGCAGTGCAGGTGCCAAGGAAGGCCGGTCCCGGGCACTTAGGCCTATGAGCACCCTCTGGATCCTGACAGAAGTAGACCAGCGTTCCTCAAATGCTCTCCTTCAGACTTGCATGGGGTGCCACTGGAGAGAGAGTATTGGGCCAGAGGGACTCCTTATGGAGCGCTGCTGTTCTCAAGCTCTTGTGCTTGGTTCTGTTTCTCCAAAAGAAACAACTCAGGCATTTTTAAAACCCAGCATCTGGGGGAAGGGTGGGGTTGGGAGTGGGGGGAAATCACAAGGAAATGAGCAGCTACTGCCCACATAATGAAGATTTGCAACCACGGAGTTCAGGAGCGCACCCTGCTTCAGGCCGAGGGCTCGATCTTGGAGCCTCACTGAGGTCAGAGATGTGGTCTTTTGCTACCCTCTGGAAACCAATTAAACTGGATGAGCACAGAAGAGTTTCAAAAACCAGTTCACACGTGGTTTTTTGCAAACCTCTTCAGGTGCTCAAATGGTCGAGAGACAATCGACATCTCTCACCCCCATCAGAAGGCACAGGCCTCCTTCCCACAAAGTGACAGAACCTATGATGGGACATGATACCCATTTGATCCCTTTCAGTAGTGCAGGGCTGGGAAGAAATGTCCTCTGGTATTTCCCCAGCAGGTACTCTTAGGGAAAGAAGGAAGTGGAGAGAAAAAGACTGGAACTTGGAAGAGACCTACAGTGATCATCAAGTGCAACTGCTCAACCACTTCAGGGCTGGCCAAAACTTAAAGCATGTTATTAAGGGTGTTGTCCAAATGCCTCTGAAACACTGATGGGCACAGGGCACTGGTCACCTCTCTAGGAAGCCTGGTCCACTTTTTGGCCACCTTCTGGGTAAAGAAATGCTTCCTGCTGTCTACTCTAAACCTGCCCAGGCACAGCTGTGAACCATTGCCATGTGTCCTATCAATGGATCCCAGCGAGAAGAAATCAGCACCTCCCTCTCCATTTCCCCTCCTAGGGAAGAGCTGTAGAGAGCAATGAGGTCAGCCCTCAGCCTCCTTCTCTCCCAACTAGACAAACGCAGTGTCCTCAGCCGCCCCTCACAGGACATGCCTTCCAGCCATGTCACCAGCTTTGTTGCCCTCCTGGATGCATTCAAGGACCTTCATGTTCTTCTGAAATGGTGGGCCCTAGAACTGCACCCAGTGCTCAAGGTGAGCCTGCACCAGCACTGATTACAGCAGGACAATCACCTCTTCTGACTGGCAGGTCATGCTGTGTGCGATGCACCCCAGGATGCCGTTTGCCCTCTTGGCTGCCAGGGCACATTGCTGACTCGCACTGAGCCTGCTGCCAACCAGCACCTCCAGATCCCTTTCTGCAGGGCTGTTCTCCAGCCACCCCTCTGCCAGTTTACACTTGTGGCTGGCACTCCTGCATCCCAGGGGCAGGATTCAGCATCTGCTCTTGTTCAGCTTCATGCCGTTGGTGATTGCCCAATGCTCCAGTCTATCTAGATCCCTCTGCAAGACTTCTTGTCCCTCAAGAGAGTCAACAGCACCTCGCAGCAAACTTGCCAATGATGCATTCAACTCCTGCATCCAGATCATTGAACAGAACTGGAACTAGTATTGAACTCTGAGGAACACCACCAGTGACCAGTTGCCAGCCAGATGTAGCCCCGTTGGCTACAACCCTCTGAGCCCTGCCATTCTGCCAGTTCTTCACTCAGTGCACCTTATATCTGTTCATCTCACAGCTGGACGATGTGTTCAGCAGGGTGCCGTGAGGGACAGCAGCAAAAGCCTCACTGAAACCTGGAAAAATTATATCCACCACCATCCCTTCACTCACTAGGCTGGTGACCTTATCACAGAAGGAGCTTGAGTTAGCTAAACAGGACTTTCCCTGTGTGAACCCGCGAGTTGCATGTCAGTTTTACACTTCCACATTAAAGGGCATGTTACAATGAACTAAGCGAGGACTAATGATTCTGCCAGGACCCACAGTGCACTGCACTGTAATTTGGGGTGCTGTGTTCAGTGGATTTGCTTACCATCGACATTAACAGACAAACACTTGTGAGACTAGATTGGAGAATTTTTTTCTGTAGAGGACCATGGGTACAGGCCTGACATACGGGCCCACGAATGGATGTGCCAGCCTGTGCAGAAGAACACCAGTCCTTTGCCTGTCAGAGCAAAACTCGTCAGTGCTTCCCTTTACCGAGCATGTGATGTGTGGCTGTAACACAGAGAAGAGATTTCAATCCATCGCCTCCTTTCCCCCATGGCCCTGCTCTTCTCCCGTCTAGGGAGATCACTATTTCTTGGTGCTTTCCTTCCGGAGCACACGTTTGATGCCAGCTCAGGACACCGTGTAACCCGGCATCAAGCTCTCCCTGCACAGCTTCTCCTGTTTCCTGCCTTCGCTTAGGAAAGCTTTTGCAACAGCATCGCTGCTGCAGTTCCCTCCAGCTCGTCTCCCTCTGCCTGGGCTGCAGCTCTGGTGTTTCACACCGGTGTCTTCAGCACACGCCCTCCATCGCACTGACCAGGAGGGCTGTGATGTGAGGAGTTATTTGCACTAGCCCAGGAGATAGGGAGACAGAGACAGAAATGTCGATACAGATGTAGAGATGTAGAGATAGAGATGCTATAGCTTTAGCTGTAGCTAGAGCTAGAGCTAGAGAAGGGAGTGTTTGTGTATATTGTGTTTTCCTTGCTGTTTCCAAGAGGTGCTTACGCTCACTTTCTACCAGAACTGGGCAGAGGCAGCAGCATTTTCTACTAGTGCATGTGAAAAAACAAAGGTGTTCTGCCTAAAAAAACAGTTTGCTCAAAAAGACACCAAATGCCACATTTCAGACAGGAACGCAGCTGGGGCTGCCTTCTGCAGCCTGCACTGGCATCTCCAGTAACAATCTCGGTGACTTTCCCTTTTCCCACCCCGACAGACCACTCAAGAAATGAGACCATGGGAGAGAGACCAGCGCTCATTCTGCGTGTCGAGGAGCTGAACAAACGTGCTGGGGGGATTTGTTGCCAATCTCTCAATCTCTGCCCTCCACACAATGCCCTTACGTGATGCTTAAATGTCCTACAGTACTGAGTCAGTGACTTGTTTAGCCTGAGCGCTGCAGGGAAAAGCTGCTCAGTCACGCAGCTCAAACCACACTGGGATCAAAACACTTTATTGAGCTATCGAGAACATGGGAATTAGGCAGCAGCCAGTGAAGTGTTGCATTCTAGTAGTAATTCCAGAGGTAAACCCCCAAGCTGGACACGTGAATGTTACTGAACACAAGCAAATACCTAAGCACCCCGTGTAACAAACGCAGAAGAGGTTCCTGAAGTTCTGAACACACAGATGCATTTACAGGGACGCCCCGCAGCGGTGCCCGGTGCGTGGCCGCCACGGGCAGAGCCATCCCCCTGGGCCTCCTGGGCACAGGCACTGCCTCAGGGCCAGCAGCCCGAAGGCCTTTCTCCAAGACGTGCTGGGAGAAGGGGCAGCAGCAGCAGGGCTGGGGTGGGGTGAGCAGGGCTGCGGGGGGGGCCCCGTCTACCCCCGTGTCATAGTGCCAGCACCCGGCAACGCAGCATCACAATGCTCCGGGGCACTATAAGAGCAGGGCTCTCCCCCAGTGCTTTGGAGCTCCGGTGCCAGGCACCGGAAGGGTTCTTGCTCCCAGGCTAGATCAGGCCAGCGGCACTTTGCTGCTCTTGGAAGCCCCTGCGGTGGCGCCAGGTGGAGCCAGAAAAGGCAGCGCCAGCGTCCCCTCGTCCCCTCAGAGGCATAACCAGCCCGGGGACCGGGAGCAGGTCTCGCTCACGTGCTCAGGGAGTAGCCGATCGCCAGCACTGGGGTCAGGAAGGAATTTTCCCCCGGGGCAGATTGGCACCGGTCCCCGGGGGTTTTTTGCCTTCCTCTGAGCACTGAGCGTGACCACTTGTCAGGGCTCCTCTGGTCCTGCTGCTCTGCCTTATCGCCTGGTGCTCATGCACCACGAAGGTGGCCCCTCGTGTCCTGCAGCTGGGGGGGGAAGGCTTTTTTGTCCCCAGGCTGGACTAGCAAGTGTCCCCAGGGTTTTTTGCCTCCTCAGCAGCCGAGCACAGCCCCTTCATGGGGCTCTTTTGGGCTATTGTAGCCCAAAGGCAGCTGCTCGTGCTCCACGCAGGTGGCCTTCACGCCCCGCATGCGGGAGGGAGGAAGCCTTCTGCACTCCCAGGGTGGCCGCAGGGTGGTCCCAGGACTTGCTGCTTCTCCTCTGTTGCATTGAGCAACCCCCCTTGTCAGGTCTTCCCTGGCCCATTCTGGCTGGGTTCTTGCACTACTCTCGACCCACCATGGCACCGCTACTGCCCCAGCTTTCCTTTCTCGGGCTGCAAGGGAGGGCTTTTCCAGCTAAACTGAAGGGCGGGTCAGCCTGCTGCTGGCTACATGTCTGCATCGGGTTAATGCTTCTGGGCATCAGCCCTGCAAGGTGTAGAAAAAAGAAAACAGAGTCTAAGGTAAGCTAAAGTTTAGGCTAAGATAAAGTCTAACCGCTGCTAAACTCTAAGGTAACCTAAAGTCTAAGCTATGCTAAAGTCTACGCTAAGCTAAATTCTAACCTGTGCTAATGTCTAAGCAAAGATAAAATCTAACCTATGCTAAAGTCTAAGCTAAGCTAAAGTCTAGCCTATGCTAAAGACTAAGCTAAGCTAAACTCTAAGGTAACCTAAACTCTAAGCTGTGCTAAAGTCTAAGCTAAGATAAAGTGTAAGGTAACCAAATGTGTAAGCTAAGCTAAAGTCTAAGGTAACCTGAAGTCTAACCAAAGCTAAAGTCTAAACTAAGCTAAAGTCTAAAGTAACCAAAAGTCTAAGTGAAACTGAAGTCTAAGCCAAGCTGAAGCCCAAGGTAACCTAAAATACAAGCTAAGCTATAGTTTAAGTTAACCTAAAGTCTAAGGTAAGCTAAAGTCAAAGCTAAGATAAAGTCTAAGCTAAGCTAAAGACTAAGCTAACATCAAGTCTAAGCTGAAATAAACCCTAAGGTAACCAAAAGTCCAAGGTAAACAAACCTCCAAGGTAACCAAAAGCCTAAGGTAAATTGAAGCCTAATGTAACCAACAGTCTAAGCTAAGCTAAAGTCTCAGCTAAGCTGAACATGTAAGGTAAACTTAACTCTAAGCTAAACCCAATTCTAAGCTAATATAAAGTCAAAGCTAACCAAAAGTATAAGCTAAGCTAAAGTCGAAGCAAAACTAAAGGCCAAGGTAACGAAAACTCCAAGGTAACCAAAACACCAAGACAACCAAAAGTCCCAGGTAAACAAAAGACAACGATAACAAAAAGGCCAAGGTAACCAAAGGTCTAAGGTAACCAAAAGAACAAGGGAACCAAATATCCAAGGTAAATAAAAGTCCAAGGTATACAAAAGTCCAAGGTGAACAAATCTCCAAGGTAACTAAAAGACCAAGGTAACCAAAAGTCCAAGTTAATCAAAACTCCAAGGTAACCAAAAGCCTAAGGTAAGCTGAAGTCTAGTGTAACCAACAGTCTAAGCTAAGCTAAAGTCTTAGCTAAGCTGAACATGTAAGGTAACCTTAACTATAAGCTAAACTGAATTCTAAGCTAAGCTAAAGCCTGAGGTAATCAAAAGCACAAGGTAGCCAAAAGACAAAGGTAACCAAAAGACCAAGGTAACCAAATGTCCAAGGTAACCAAAAGTCTAAGGTAACCAAAATCTAAGGTAACCGAAAGAAAAAGCTAAGCTAAAGTCTAAGGTAACCAAAAGTTCAAAGTAAACAAAACTCCAAGGGAAACAAAAGTCAAAGGTAACCAAAAGTCCAAGGTAACCAAAAGTATAAGGTAACCAAATGTCCAAGGTAACCAAAACTCCAAGGGAAACAAACCTCCAAGGTAACCAAAAGCCTAAGGGAAGCTGAAGTCTAATGTAACCAACAGTCTAAGCTAAGCTAAAGTCTCAGCTAAGCTGAACATGTAAGGTAACCTTAACTATAAGCTAAACTGAATTCTAAGCTAAGCTAAAGTCTAAGGTAATCAAAAGCACAAGGTAGCCAAAAGACAAAGGTAACCAAAAGACCAAGGTAACCAAAAGTCCAAGATAACCAAAATCTAAGGTAACTGAGAGTAAAAGCTAAGCTAAAGTCTAAGGTAACCAAAAGTTCAAGGTAATCAAAACTCCAAGGTAATCAAAACTCCAAGGGAAACAAAAGTCCAAGGGAAACAAAAGTCCAAGGTAACCAAAAGTCTAAGGTAACCAAAACTTCAAGGTAAACAAAAGTCCAAGGTAACCAAAAGTCTAAGCTAAGCTAAATTCTCAGCTAAGCTGAAATCGTAATGAAGCCTAAACTCTAAGCTAAACTGAAGTCTGGAGCTAAGCTGAAGTCTAAGCCAAGCTAAACTCTAAGCTAAGATAAAAACTAAGCCAAACCAAAGCCTAAGGCAACCAAAGTGTAAGATAACCTCAAGTCTAAGGTAACCAAAAGTCCAAAGGTATCCAAAAGTCCAAGGTAACCAAAAGACCAAAGGTATCCAAAAGTCCAAGGTAATCAAAAGACCAAGGTGACCAAAAGTCTAAGCTAAAGAAAAGTGTAAGGCAAACAAAAGTCCAAGGTAACCAAATATCCAAAGTAAGCAAAAGTCTAAGGTAATCAACAGACAAAGACAACCAAAAATACAAGGTAACCAAAAGTCTAAGGTAACCAAATGTCCAAGGCAGCCAAAAGATCAAGGTAACCTCAAGTCCAAGGTAATCAAATGTCTAAGGTAATCAAAAGTCTAAGGAAACCAAAACTCAAAGGGAACCAAATATCTAGGGTAACCAAAAGTCCAAGGTAACCCTAAGACCAAGGTAACTGAAAGTCCGAGATAATCATAACTCCAAGGTAACCAAAAGTCCAAGGTAACCCAAAGTCTGAGGTAATCAAAAGTCTAAGGTAACCAAAAGTCTAAGCTAAGCTGAAAGTGTAAGGTAACCAAAACTCTAAGCTAAACTCAAGTCTATGCTAAGCTAAGCTAAAGTCTAAGCTAAAGTAAAGCCTAAAGTAAGCAAAAATCCAATGTAACCAAAACTCCAAGGTAACCAAAAGTCTAAGGTAACCAAATTCGAAGGTAACCAAAAGTCTAAGCTATGCTAGAGTCTGAACTAAGCAAAAATCTAAGGTAACCGAATGTCTGAGGTAACCAAAACTCTAAGGTAACCAAAACTCCAAGGTAAACAAAACTCCAAGGTAAACAAAAGTCCAAGCTAATCAAAAGTCTAAGGTAACCAAAAGTCTAATCCACGGTAAAGTCTAAACTAAGCTGAAGCCTAAGCTAAGCAAAAGTCTAAGCTAAACTAAATTCTAAGGTATCGAGAAGTCTAACGTATCCAAAAATCTATGGTAACCTGAAGTCTAAGGTAACCAAAACTCCAAGGTAACCCAAAGAGCAAGGTGACCAAAAGTTCGAGATAATCATAACTGCAAGGTAACCAAAAGTCTAAGGTAACCAAAGTCTAAGTTAACCAAAAGTCTAATCTAAGCTAAATTCTAAGGTAAACAAAAGTCTGAGCTAAACTAAAGCCTAAGGTAACCAAAAGTCTAAGGTAACCAAATTCGAAGGTAACCAAAAGTCTAAGCTAAGCTAGATTCTGAGCTAAGCTCAACTCTAAGGTAACCAAAATCCCAAGGTAACTGAAAGTCCAAAAGTATCCATATGTCCAACGTCAACAAGGTAACCAAAAGTCCAAGGTAACCGAAAGTCTGTGGTAACCAAAAGTCTGAGGTAACCAAAAGTCTAAGTTAACCAAAAGTCTAAGCTAAGCTAAATTCTAAGGTAAAAAAAAGTATGAGCTAAGCTAAAGCCTAAGGTAATCAAAGGTCTAAAGTAACCAAAACTCTAAGGTAATCAAAACTCTAAGGTAACCAAAAGTACAAGGTAATCAAAATTCCAAGGTAACCAAAAGTTTAAGGTAAACTCAAGTCTAAGGTAACCAAAAGTCCAAGATAATCAATAGTCCAATGTATCAAAAACTCCAAGGTAACCAAATGTCAAAGGTAACCAGAAGTCTAAGGTAACCAAAGGTCTAAGGTAGCCTAAAGTCCAAGGTAACCAAAGGTCTAAGGTAACCTAAAGTCCAAGGTAACCAAAGGTCTAAGGTAACCTAAAGTCCAAGGTAACCAGAAGTCCAAGGGACCCAAAGGCTAAGGTAACCAAAAGTCTGAGGTAACCAAAAGCCTAAGGTAACCAAAAGTCTAAGCTAAGCTGAAAGTGTAAGGTAACCAAAACTCTAAGCTAAACTCATGTCTATGCTACGCTAAAGTCTAAGCTAATCTAAAGTCTAAGCTAAACTAAAGCCTAAGGTAACCAGAAGTACAAGGTAACCAAAAGTCCAAGGTAACCAAAAGTATAAGGTAACCAAATGTCCAAGGTAACCAAAACTCCAAGGGAAACAAACCTCCAAGGTAACCAAAAGCCTAAGGGAAGCTGAAGTCTAATGTAACCAACAGTCTAAGCTAAGCTAAAGTCTCAGCTAAGCTGAACATGTAAGGTAACCTTAACTATAAGCTAAACTGAATTCTAAGCTAAGCTAAAGTCTAAGGTAATCAAAAGCACAAGGTAGCCAAAAGACAAAGGTAACCAAAAGACCAAGGTAACCAAAAGTCCAAGATAACCAAAATCTAAGGTAACTGAGAGTAAAAGCTAAGCTAAAGTCTAAGGTAACCAAAAGTTCAAGGTAATCAAAACTCCAAGGTAATCAAAACTCCAAGGGAAACAAAAGTCCAAGGGAAACAAAAGTCCAAGGTAACCAAAAGTCTAAGGTAACCAAAACTTCAAGGTAAACAAAAGTCCAAGGTAACCAAAAGTCTAAGCTAAGCTAAATTCTCAGCTAAGCTGAAATCGTAATGAAGCCTAAACTCTAAGCTAAACTGAAGTCTGGAGCTAAGCTGAAGTCTAAGCCAAGCTAAACTCTAAGCTAAGATAAAAACTAAGCCAAACCAAAGCCTAAGGCAACCAAAGTGTAAGATAACCTCAAGTCTAAGGTAACCAAAAGTCCAAAGGTATCCAAAAGTCCAAGGTAACCAAAAGACCAAAGGTATCCAAAAGTCCAAGGTAATCAAAAGACCAAGGTGACCAAAAGTCTAAGCTAAAGAAAAGTGTAAGGCAAACAAAAGTCCAAGGTAACCAAATATCCAAAGTAAGCAAAAGTCTAAGGTAATCAACAGACAAAGACAACCAAAAATACAAGGTAACCAAAAGTCTAAGGTAACCAAATGTCCAAGGCAGCCAAAAGATCAAGGTAACCTCAAGTCCAAGGTAATCAAATGTCTAAGGTAATCAAAAGTCTAAGGAAACCAAAACTCAAAGGGAACCAAATATCTAGGGTAACCAAAAGTCCAAGGTAACCCTAAGACCAAGGTAACTGAAAGTCCGAGATAATCATAACTCCAAGGTAACCAAAAGTCCAAGGTAACCCAAAGTCTGAGGTAATCAAAAGTCTAAGGTAACCAAAAGTCTAAGCTAAGCTGAAAGTGTAAGGTAACCAAAACTCTAAGCTAAACTCAAGTCTATGCTAAGCTAAGCTAAAGTCTAAGCTAAAGTAAAGCCTAAAGTAAGCAAAAATCCAATGTAACCAAAACTCCAAGGTAACCAAAAGTCTAAGGTAACCAAATTCGAAGGTAACCAAAAGTCTAAGCTATGCTAGAGTCTGAACTAAGCAAAAATCTAAGGTAACCGAATGTCTGAGGTAACCAAAACTCTAAGGTAACCAAAACTCCAAGGTAAACAAAACTCCAAGGTAAACAAAAGTCCAAGCTAATCAAAAGTCTAAGGTAACCAAAAGTCTAATCCACGGTAAAGTCTAAACTAAGCTGAAGCCTAAGCTAAGCAAAAGTCTAAGCTAAACTAAATTCTAAGGTATCGAGAAGTCTAACGTATCCAAAAATCTATGGTAACCTGAAGTCTAAGGTAACCAAAACTCCAAGGTAACCCAAAGAGCAAGGTGACCAAAAGTTCGAGATAATCATAACTGCAAGGTAACCAAAAGTCTAAGGTAACCAAAGTCTAAGTTAACCAAAAGTCTAATCTAAGCTAAATTCTAAGGTAAACAAAAGTCTGAGCTAAACTAAAGCCTAAGGTAACCAAAAGTCTAAGGTAACCAAATTCGAAGGTAACCAAAAGTCTAAGCTAAGCTAGATTCTGAGCTAAGCTCAACTCTAAGGTAACCAAAATCCCAAGGTAACTGAAAGTCCAAAAGTATCCATATGTCCAACGTCAACAAGGTAACCAAAAGTCCAAGGTAACCGAAAGTCTGTGGTAACCAAAAGTCTGAGGTAACCAAAAGTCTAAGTTAACCAAAAGTCTAAGCTAAGCTAAATTCTAAGGTAAAAAAAAGTATGAGCTAAGCTAAAGCCTAAGGTAATCAAAGGTCTAAAGTAACCAAAACTCTAAGGTAATCAAAACTCTAAGGTAACCAAAAGTACAAGGTAATCAAAATTCCAAGGTAACCAAAAGTTTAAGGTAAACTCAAGTCTAAGGTAACCAAAAGTCCAAGATAATCAATAGTCCAATGTATCAAAAACTCCAAGGTAACCAAATGTCAAAGGTAACCAGAAGTCTAAGGTAACCAAAGGTCTAAGGTAGCCTAAAGTCCAAGGTAACCAAAGGTCTAAGGTAACCTAAAGTCCAAGGTAACCAAAGGTCTAAGGTAACCTAAAGTCCAAGGTAACCAGAAGTCCAAGGGACCCAAAGGCTAAGGTAACCAAAAGTCTGAGGTAACCAAAAGCCTAAGGTAACCAAAAGTCTAAGCTAAGCTGAAAGTGTAAGGTAACCAAAACTCTAAGCTAAACTCATGTCTATGCTACGCTAAAGTCTAAGCTAATCTAAAGTCTAAGCTAAACTAAAGCCTAAGGTAACCAGAAGTACAAGGTAACCAAAAGTCCAAGGTAACCAAAAGTCTAAGGTAACCAAAACTTCAAGGTAAACAAAAGTCCAAGGTAACCAAAAGTCTAAGCTATGCTGAAATCGTAATGAAGCCTAAACTCTAAGCTAAACTGAAGTCTGGAGCTAAGCTGAAGTCTAAGCCAAGCTAAACTCTAAGCTAAGATAAAAACTAAGCCAAACCAAAGCCTAAGGCAACCAAAGTGTAAGGTAACCTCAAGTCTAAGGTAACCAAAAGTCCAAAGGTATCCAAAAGTCCAAGGTAACCAAAAGACCAAAGGTATCCAAAAGTCCAAGGTAACCAAAAGAACAAGGTAACCAAAAGTCTAAGCTATGCTAGAGTCTGAACTAAGCAAAAATCTAAGGTAACCGAATGTCTGAGGTAACCAAAACTCTAAGGTAACCAAAACTCCAAGGTAAACAAAAGTCCAAGCTAATCAAAAGTCTAAGGTAACCAAAAGTCTAATCTACGGTAAAGTCTAAACTAAGATGAAGCCTAAGCTAAGCAAAAGTCTAAGCTAAACTAAATTCTAAGGTATCGAGAAGTCTAACGTATCCAAAAATCTATGGTAACCTGAAGTCTAAGGTAACCAAAACTCCAAGGTAACCCAAAGAGCAAGGTGACCAAAAGTTCGAGATAATCATAACTCCAAGGTAATCAAAAGTCTAAGGTAACCAAAGTCTAAGTTAACCAAAAGTCTAAGCTAAGCTAAATTCTAAGGTAAACAAAAGTCTGAGCTAAACTAAAGCCTAAGGTAACCAAAAGTCTAAGGTAACCAAATTCGAAGGTAACCAAAAGTCTCAGCTAAGCTAGATTCTGAGCTAAGCTCAACTCTAAGGTAACCAAAATTCCAAGGTAACGGAAAGTCCAAGAGTATCCATATGTCCAACGTCACCAAGGTAACCAAAAGTCCAAGGTAACCCAAAGTCTGTGGTAACCAAAAGTCTGAGGTAACCAAAAGTCTAAGCTAAGCTGAAAGTGTAAGGTAACCAAAACTCTAAGCTAAACTCAAGTCTGTGCTACGCTAAAGTCTAAGCTAAGCAAAAGTCTAAGCTAAGATAAAGTCTAAGCTAAAGTAAAGCCTAAAGTAAGCAAAAATCCAATGTAACCAAAACTCCAAGGTAACCAAAAGTCTAAGGTAACCAAATTCGAAGGTAACCAAAAGTCTAAGCTATGCTAGAGTCTGAGCTAAGCAAAAATCTAAGGTAACCAAATGTCTGAGGTAACCAAAACTCTAAGGTAAACAAAACTCCAAGGTAACCGAAATTAAAAGGTAACCAAAACTCCAAGCTAATCAAAAGTCTAATCTACGGTAAAGTCTAAACTAAGATGAAGCCTAAGCTAAGCAAAAGTCTAAGCTAAACTAAATTCTAAGGTATTGAGAAGTCTAACGTATCCAAAAGTCTATGGTAACCTGAAGTCTAAGGTAACCAAAACTCCAAGGTAACCCAAAGAGCAAGGTGACCAAAAGTTCGAGATAATCATAACTCCAAGGTAACCGAAAGTCTAAGGTAACCAAAGTCTAAGTTAACCAAAAGTCTAAGCTAAGCTAAATTCTAAGGTAAAAAAAAGTATGAGCTAAGCTAAAGCCTAAGGTAATCAAAGGTCTAAAGTAACCAAAACTCTAAGGTAATCAAAACTCTAAGGTAACCAAAAGTACAAGGTAATCAAAATTCCAAGGTAACCAAAAGTTTAAGGTAAACTCAAGCCTAAGGTAACCAAAAGTCCAAGATAATCAATAGTCCAATGTATCAAAAACTCCAAGGTAACCAAATGTCAAAGGTAACCAGAAGTCTAAGGTAACCAAAGGTCTAAGGTAGCCTAAAGTCCAAGGTAACCAAAGGTCTAAGGTAACCTAAAGTCCAAGGTAACCAAAGGTCTAAGGTAACCTAAAGTCCAAGGTAACCAGAAGTCCAAGGGACCCAAAGGCTAAGGTAACCAAAAGTCTGAGGTAACCAAAAGCCTAAGGTAACCAAAAGTCTAAGCTAAGCTAATCACTAAGGTAACCAAAAGTCTAAGCTAAGCTGAAAGTGTAAGGTAACCAAAACTCTAAGCTAAACTCATGTCTATGCTACGCTAAAGTCTAAGCTAATCTAAAGTCTAAGCTAAACTAAAGCCTAAGGTAACCAGAAGTACAAGGTAACCAAAAGTCCAAGGTAACCAAAAGTCTAAGGTAACCAAAACTTCAAGGTAAACAAAAGTCCAAGGTAACCAAAAGTCTAAGCTATGCTGAAATCGTAATGAAGCCTAAACTCTAAGCTAAACTGAAGTCTGGAGCTAAGCTGAAGTCTAAGCCAAGCTAAACTCTAAGCTAAGATAAAAACTAAGCCAAACCAAAGCCTAAGGCAACCAAAGTGTAAGGTAACCTCAAGTCTAAGGTAACCAAAAGTCCAAAGGTATCCAAAAGTCCAAGGTAACCAAAAGACCAAAGGTATCCAAAAGTCCAAGGTAACCAAAAGAACAAGGTAACCAAAAGTCTAAGCTATGCTAGAGTCTGAACTAAGCAAAAATCTAAGGTAACCGAATGTCTGAGGTAACCAAAACTCTAAGGTAACCAAAACTCCAAGGTAAACAAAAGTCCAAGCTAATCAAAAGTCTAAGGTAACCAAAAGTCTAATCTACGGTAAAGTCTAAACTAAGATGAAGCCTAAGCTAAGCAAAAGTCTAAGCTAAACTAAATTCTAAGGTATCGAGAAGTCTAACGTATCCAAAAATCTATGGTAACCTGAAGTCTAAGGTAACCAAAACTCCAAGGTAACCCAAAGAGCAAGGTGACCAAAAGTTCGAGATAATCATAACTCCAAGGTAATCAAAAGTCTAAGGTAACCAAAGTCTAAGTTAACCAAAAGTCTAAGCTAAGCTAAATTCTAAGGTAAACAAAAGTCTGAGCTAAACTAAAGCCTAAGGTAACCAAAAGTCTAAGGTAACCAAATTCGAAGGTAACCAAAAGTCTCAGCTAAGCTAGATTCTGAGCTAAGCTCAACTCTAAGGTAACCAAAATTCCAAGGTAACGGAAAGTCCAAAAGTATCCATATGTCCAACGTCACCAAGGTAACCAAAAGTCCAAGGTAACCCAAAGTCTGTGGTAACCAAAAGTCTGAGGTAACCAAAAGTCTAAGCTAAGCTGAAAGTGTAAGGTAACCAAAACTCTAAGCTAAACTCAAGTCTATGCTACGCTAAAGTCTAAGCTAAGCAAAAGTCTAAGCTAAGATAAAGTCTAAGCTAAAGTAAAGCCTAAAGTAAGCAAAAATCCAATGTAACCAAAACTCCAAGGTAACCAAAAGTCTAAGGTAACCAAATTCGAAGGTAACCAAAAGTCTAAGCTATGCTAGAGTCTGAGCTAAGCAAAAATCTAAGGTAACCAAATGTCTGAGGTAACCAAAACTCTAAGGTAAACAAAACTCCAAGGTAACCGAAATTAAAAGGTAACCAAAACTCCAAGCTAATCAAAAGTCTAATCTACGGTAAAGTCTAAACTAAGATGAAGCCTAAGCTAAGCAAAAGTCTAAGCTAAACTAAATTCTAAGGTATCGAGAAGTCTAACGTATCAAAAAATCTATGGTAACCTGAAGTCTAAGGTAACCAAAACTCCAAGGTAACCCAAAGAGCAAGGTGACCAAAAGTTCGAGATAATCATAACTGCAAGGTAACCAAAAGTCTAAGGTAACCAAAGTTTAAGTTAACCAAAAGTCTAATCTAAGCTAAATTCTAAGGTAAACAAAAGTCTGAGCTAAACTAAAGCCTAAGGTAATCAAAAGTCTAAGGTAACCAAAACTCTAAGGTAATCAAAACTCTAAGGTAACCAAAAGCACAAGGTAATCAAAATTCCAAGGTAACCAAAAGTTTAAGGTAAACTCAAGTCTAAGGTAACCAAAACTCCAAGGTAACCAAAAGTCCAAGGTAATCAATAGTCCAATGTAACAAAATCTCCAAGGTAACCAAATGTCAAAGGTAACCAGAAGTCTAAGGTAACCAAAGGTCTAAGGTAGCCTAAAGTCCAAGGTAACCAAAGGTCTAAGGTAACCTAAAGTCCAAGGTAACCAAAGGTCTAAGGTAACCTAAAGTCCAAGGTAACCAGAAGTCCAAGGTACCCAAAGGCTAAGGTAACCAAAAGTCTGAGGTAACCAAAAGCCTAAGGTAACCAAAAGTCTAAGCTAAGCTGAAAGTGTAAGATAACCAAAACTCTAAGCTAAACTCATGTCTATGCTACGCTAAAGTCTAAGCTAAGCTAAAGTCTAAGCTAAACTAAAGCCTAAGGTAACCAGAAGTACAAGGTAACCAAAAGTCCAAGGTAACCAAAAGTCTAAGGTAACCAAAACTTCAAGGTAAACAAAAGTCCAAGGTAACCAAAAGTCTAAGCTATGCTGAAATCGTAATGAAGCCTAAACTCTAAGCTAAACTGAAGTCTGGAGCTAAGCTGAAGTCTAAGCCAAGCTAAACTCTAAGCTAAGATAAAAACTAAGCCAAACCAAAGCCTAAGGCAACCAAAGTGTAAGATAACCTCAAGTCTAAGGTAACCAAAAGTCCAAAGGTATCCAAAAGTCCAAGGTAACCAAAAGACCAAAGGTATCCAAAAGTCCAAGGTAACCAAAAGACCAAGGTGACCAAAAGTCTAAGCTAAAGAAAAGTGTAAGGCAAACAAAAGTCCAAGGTAACCAAATATCCAAAGTAAGCAAAAGTCTAAGGTAACCAACAGACAAAGATAACCAAAAATACAAGGTCACCAAAAGTCTAAGGTAACCAAATGTCCAAGGCAGCCAAAAGACCAAGGTAACCTCAAGTCCAAGGTAATCAAATGTCTAAGGTAATCAAATGTCTAAGGCAACCAAAACTCAAAGGGAACTAAAAATCTAAGGTAACCAGAAGTCCAAGGTAACCCAAAGACCAAGGTAACTGAAAGTCCGAGATAATCATAACTCCAAGGTAACCAAAAGTCCAAGGTAACCAAAAGTCTAAGGTGACCAAATTCGAAGGTAACCAAAAGTCTAAGCTATGCTAGAGTCTGAACTAAGCAAAAATCTAAGGTAACCGAATGTCTGAGGTAACCAAAACTCTAAGGTAAACAAAACTCCAAGGTAACCAAAACTCTAAGGTAACCAAAGTCTAATCTAAGGTAAAGTCTAATCTAAGGTAAAGTCTAAACTAAGATGAAGCCTAAGCTAAGCAAAAGTCTAAGCTAAACTAAATTCTAAGGTATCGAGAAGTCTAACGTATCCAAAAATCTATGGTAACCTGAAGTCTAAGGTAACCAAAACTCCAAGGTAACCCAAAGAGCAAGGTGACCAAAAGTTCGAGATAATCATAACTGCAAGGTAACCAAAAGTCTAAGGTAACCAAAGTTTAAGTTAACCAAAAGTCTAAGCTAAGCTAAATTCTAAGGTAAACAAAAGTCTGAGCTAAACTAAAGCCTAAGGTAACCAAAACACTAAGGTAACCAAAATTCCAAGGTAACTGAAAGTCCAAAAGTATCCATATGTCCAACGTCAACAAGGTAACCAAAAGTCCAAGGTCACCCAAAGTCTAAGCTAAGCTGCAAGTGTAAGGTAACCTAAACTCTAAGCTAAACTCAAGTCTAAGCTAAGCTAAAGTCTAAGCTATGCTAAACTCTAAACTAACATAAACTAAGATAAAAGAAATTTATTTATAAATAAATAAAATACTCTTTCCACCTGTAACCTGACTTGTGCCGTATTTGTTTTTGAATGGAATGGCATGGAATGGAATGGAATGGAATGGAATGGAATGGAACGAGATGTAATGGAATGGGATGGAATGGAACGGGATGGGATGGAACGGAATAGAATGGGATGGGATGGAACGGAATAGAATGGAATGGGATGGGTTGGGGTGGAATGGGATGGGATGCAATTGGATGGAAGAGAGCAGAATAGAACAGAAGAGCTATGATATGTTATGCATATAGTTCTGCATGACAAGCTGTGATCTAGGTCTGAGGGGCTATCTGCAGTGCAGGTGCCAAGGAAGGCCGGTCCCGGGCACTTAGGCCTATGAGCACCCTCTGGATCCTGACAGAAGTAGACCAGCGTTCCTCAAATGCTCTCCTTCAGACTTGCATGGGGTGCCACTGGAGAGAGAGTATTGGGCCAGAGGGACTCCTTATGGAGCGCTGCTGTTCTCAAGCTCTTGTGCTTGGTTCTGTTTCTCCAAAAGAAACAACTCAGGCATTTTTAAAACCCAGCATCTGGGGGAAGGGTGGGGTTGGGAGTGGGGGGAAATCACAAGGAAATGAGCAGCTACTGCCCACATAATGAAGATTTGCAACCACGGAGTTCAGGAGCGCACCCTGCTTCAGGCCGAGGGCTCGATCTTGGAGCCTCACTGAGGTCAGAGATGTGGTCTTTTGCTACCCTCTGGAAACCAATTAAACTGGATGAGCACAGAAGAGTTTCAAAAACCAGTTCACACGTGGTTTTTTGCAAACCTCTTCAGGTGCTCAAATGGTCGAGAGACAATCGACATCTCTCACCCCCATCAGAAGGCACAGGCCTCCTTCCCACAAAGTGACAGAACCTATGATGGGACATGATACCCATTTGATCCCTTTCAGTAGTGCAGGGCTGGGAAGAAATGTCCTCTGGTATTTCCCCAGCAGGTACTCTTAGGGAAAGAAGGAAGTGGAGAGAAAAAGACTGGAACTTGGAAGAGACCTACAGTGATCATCAAGTGCAACTGCTCAACCACTTCAGGGCTGGCCAAAACTTAAAGCATGTTATTAAGGGTGTTGTCCAAATGCCTCTGAAACACTGATGGGCACAGGGCACTGGTCACCTCTCTAGGAAGCCTGGTCCACTTTTTGGCCACCTTCTGGGTAAAGAAATGCTTCCTGCTGTCTACTCTAAACCTTCCCAGGCACAGCTGTGAACCATTGCCATGTGTCCTATCAATGGATCCCAGCGAGAAGAAATCAGCACCTCCCTCTCCATTTCCCCTCCTAGGGAAGAGCTGTAGAGAGCAATGAGGTCAGCCCTCAGCCTCCTTCTCTCCCAACTAGACAAACGCAGTGTCCTCAGCCGCCCCTCACAGGACATGCCTTCCAGCCATGTCACCAGCTTTGTTGCCCTCCTGGATGCATTCAAGGACCTTCATGTTCTTCTGAAATGGTGGGCCCTAGAACTGCACCCAGTGCTCAAGGTGAGCCTGCACCAGCACTGATTACAGCAGGACAATCACCTCTTCTGACTGGCAGGTCATGCTGTGTGCGATGCACCCCAGGATGCCGTTTGCCCTCTTGGCTGCCAGGGCACATTGCTGACTCGCACTGAGCCTGCTGCCAACCAGCACCTCCAGATCCCTTTCTGCAGGGCTGTTCTCCAGCCACCCCTCTGCCAGTTTACACTTGTGGCTGGCACTCCTGCATCCCAGGGGCAGGATTCAGCATCTGCTCTTGTTCAGCTTCATGCCGTTGGTGATTGCCCAATGCTCCAGTCTATCTAGATCCCTCTGCAAGACTTCTTGTCCCTCAAGAGAGTCAACAGCACCTCGCAGCAAACTTGCCAATGATGCATTCAACTCCTGCATCCAGATCATTGAACAGAACTGGAACTAGTATTGAACTCTGAGGAACACCACCAGTGACCAGTTGCCAGCCAGATGTAGCCCCGTTGGCTACAACCCTCTGAGCCCTGCCATTCTGCCAGTTCTTCACTCAGTGCACCTTATATCTGTTCATCTCACAGCTGGACAATGTGTTCAGCAGGGTGCCGTGAGGGACAGCAGCAAAAGCCTCACTGAAACCTGGAAAAATTATATCCACCACCATCCCTTCACTCACTAGGCTGGTGACCTTATCACAGAAGGAGCTTGAGTTAGCTAAACAGGACTTTCCCTGTGTGAACCCGTGAGTTGCATGTCAGTTTTACACTTCCACATTAAAGGGCATGTTACAATGAACTAAGCGAGGACTAATGATTCTGCCAGGACCCACAGTGCACTGCACTGTAATTTGGGGTGCTGTGTTCAGTGGATTTGCTTACCATCGACATTAACAGACAAACACTTGTGAGACTAGATTGGAGAATTTTTTTCTGTAGAGGACCATGGGTACAGGCCTGACATACGGGCCCACGAATGGATGTGCCAGCCTGTGCAGAAGAACACGAGTCCTTTGCCTGTCAGAGCAAAACTCGTCAGTGCTTCCCTTTACCGAGCATGTGATGTGTGGCTGTAACACAGAGAAGAGATTTCAATCCATCGCCTCCTTTCCCCCATGGCCCTGCTCTTCTCCCGTCTAGGGAGATCACTATTTCTTGGTGCTTTCCTTCCGGAGCACACGTTTGATGCCAGCTCAGGACACCGTGTAACCCGGCATCAAGCTCTCCCTGCACAGCTTCTCCTGTTTCCTGCCTTCGCTTAGGAAAGCTTTTGCAACAGCATCGCTGCTGCAGTTCCCTCCAGCTCGTCTCCCTCTGCCTGGGCTGCAGCTCTGGTGTTTCACACCGGTGTCTTCAGCACACGCCCTCCATCGCACTGACCAGGAGGGCTGTGATGTGAGGAGTTATTTGCACTAGCCCAGGAGATAGGGAGACAGAGACAGAAATGTCGATACAGATGTAGAGATGTAGAGATAGAGATGCTATAGCTTTAGCTGTAGCTAGAGCTAGAGCTAGAGAAGGGAGTGTTTGTGTATATTGTGTTTTCCTTGCTGTTTCCAAGAGGTGCTTACGCTCACTTTCTACCAGAACTGGGCAGAGGCAGCAGCATTTTCTACTAGTGCATGTGAAAAACAAAGGTGTTCTGCCTAAAAAAACAGTTTGCTCAAAAAGACACCAAATGCCCTCATTTCAGACAGGAACGCAGCTGGGGCTGCCTTCTGCAGCCTGCACCGGCATCTCCAGTAACAATCTCGGTGACTTTCCCTTTTCCCACCCCGACAGACCACTCAAGAAATGAGACCATGGGAGAGAGACCAGCGCTCATTCTGCGTGTCGAGGAGCTGAACAAACGTGCTGGGGGGATTTGTTGCCAATCTCTCAATCTCTGCCCTCCACACAATGCCCTTACGTGATGCTTAAATGTCCTACAGTACTGAGTCAGTGACTTGTTTAGCCTGAGCGCTGCAGGGAAAAGCTGCTCAGTCCACGCAGCTCAAACCACATTGGGATCAAAACACTTTATTGAGCTATCGAGAACATGGAATTAGGCAGCAGCCAGTGAAGTGTTGCATTCTAGTAGTAATTCCAGAGGTAAACCCCCAAGCTGGACACGTGAATGTTACTGAACACAAGCAAATACCTAAGCACCCCGTGTAACAAACGCAGAAGAGGTTCCTGAAGTTCTGAACACACAGATGCATTTACAGGGACGCCCCGCAGCGGTGCCCGGTGCGTGGCCGCCACGGGCAGAGCCATCCCCCTGGGCCTCCTGGGCACAGGCACTGCCTCAGGGCCAGCAGCCCGAAGGCCTTTCTCCAAGACGTGCTGGGAGAAGGGGCAGCAGCAGCAGGGCTGGGGTGGGGTGAGCAGGGCTGCGGGGGGGGCCCCGTCTACCCCCGTGTCATAGTGCCAGCACCCGGCAACGCAGCATCACAATGCTCCGGGGCACTATAAGAGCAGCGCTCTCCCCCAGGGCTTTGGAGCTCCGGTGCCAGGCACCGGAAGGGTTCTTGCTCCCAGGCTAGATCAGGCCAGCGGCACTTTGCTGCTCTTGGAAGCCCCTGCGGTGGCGCCAGGTGCAGGCAGAAAAGGCAGCGCCAGCGTCCCCTCGTCCCCTCAGAGGCATAACCAGCCCGGGGACCGGGAGCAGGTCTCGCTCACGTGCTCAGGGAGTAGCCGATCGCCAGCACTGGGGTCAGGAAGGAATTTTCCCCCGGGGCAGATTGGCACCGGTCCCCGGGGGTTTTTTGCCTTCCTCTGAGCACTGAGCGTGACCACTTGTCAGGGCTCCTCTGGTCCTGCTGCTCTGCCTTATCGCCTGGTGCTCATGCACCACGAAGGTGGCCCCTCGTGTCCTGCAGCTGGGGGGGGAAGGCTTTTTTGTCCCCAGGCTGGACTAGCAAGTGTCCCCAGGGTTTTTTGCCTCCTCCGCAGCCGAGCACAGCCCCTTCATGGGGCTCTTTTGGGCTATTGTAGCCCAAAGGCAGCTGCTCGTGCTCCACGCAGGTGGCCTTCACGCCCCGCATGCGGGAGGGAGGAAGCCTTCTGCACTCCCAGGGTGGCCGCAGGGTGGTCCCAGGACTTGCTGCTTCTCCTCTGTTGCATTGAGCAACCCCCCTTGTCAGGTCTTCCCTGGCCCATTCTGGCTGGGTTCTTGCACTACTCTCGACCCACCATGGCACCGCTACTGCCCCAGCTTTCCTTTCTCGGGCTGCAAGGGAGGGCTTTTCCAGCTAAACTGAAGGGCGGGTCAGCCTGCTGCTGGCTACATGTCTGCATCGGGTTAATGCTTCTGGGCATCAGCCCTGCAAGGTGTAGAAAAAAGAAAACAGAGTCTAAGGTAAGCTAAAGTTTAGGCTAAGATAAAGTCTAACCGCTGCTAAACTCTAAGGTAACCTAAAGTCTAAGCTATGCTAAAGTCTACGCTAAGCTAAATTCTAACCTGTGCTAATGTCTAAGCAAAGATAAAATCTAACCTATGCTAAAGTCTAAGCTAAGCTAAAGTCTAGCCTATGCTAAAGACTAAGCTAAGCTAAACTCTAAGGTAACCTAAACTCTAAGCTGTGCTAAAGTCTAAGCTAAGATAAAGTGTAAGGTAACCAAATGTGTAAGCTAAGCTAAAGTCTAAGGTAACCTGAAGTCTAACCAAAGCTAAAGTCTAAAGTAACCAAAAGTCTAAGTGAAACTGAAGTCTAAGCCAAGCTGAAGCCCAAGGTAACCTAAAATACAAGCTAAGCTATAGTTTAAGTTAACCTAAAGTCTAAGGTAAGCTAAAGTCAAAGCTAAGATAAAGTCTAAGCTAAGCTAAAGACTAAGCTAACATCAAGTCTAAGCTGAAATAAACCCTAAGGTAACCAAAAGTCCAAGGTAAACAAACCTCCAAGGTAACCAAAAGCCTAAGGTAAATTGAAGCCTAATGTAACCAACAGTCTAAGCTAAGCTAAAGTCTCAGCTAAGCTGAACATGTAAGGTAAACTTAACTCTAAGCTAAACCCAATTCTAAGCTAATATAAAGTCAAAGCTAACCAAAAGTATAAGCTAAGCTAAAGTCGAAGCAAAACTAAAGCCCAAGGTAACGAAAACTCCAAGGTAACCAAAACACCAAGACAACCAAAAGTCCCAGGTAAACAAAAGACAACGATAACAAAAAGGCCAAGGTAACCAAAGGTCTAAGGTAACCAAAAGAACAAGGGAACCAAATATCCAAGGTAAATAAAAGTCCAAGGTATACAAAAGTCCAAGGTGAACAAATCTCCAAGGTAACTAAAAGACCAAGGTAACCAAAAGTCCAAGTTAATCAAAACTCCAAGGTAACCAAAAGCCTAAGGTAAGCTGAAGTCTAGTGTAACCAACAGTCTAAGCTAAGCTAAAGTCTTAGCTAAGCTGAACATGTAAGGTAACCTTAACTATAAGCTAAACTGAATTCTAAGCTAAGCTAAAGCCTGAGGTAATCAAAAGCACAAGGTAGCCAAAAGACAAAGGTAACCAAAAGACCAAGGTAACCAAAAGTCCAAGGTAACCAAAAGTCTAAGGTAACCAAAATCTAAGGTAACCGAAAGAAAAAGCTAAGCTAAAGTCTAAGGTAACCAAAAGTTCAAAGTAAACAAAACTCCAAGGGAAACAAAAGTCAAAGGTAACCAAAAGTCCAAGGTAACCAAAAGTATAAGGTAACCAAATGTCCAAGGTAACCAAAACTCCAAGGGAAACAAACCTCCAAGGTAACCAAAAGCCTAAGGGAAGCTGAAGTCTAATGTAACCAACAGTCTAAGCTAAGCTAAAGTCTCAGCTAAGCTGAACATGTAAGGTAACCTTAACTATAAGCTAAACTGAATTCTAAGCTAAGCTAAAGTCTAAGGTAATCAAAAGCACAAGGTAGCCAAAAGACAAAGGTAACCAAAAGACCAAGGTAACCAAAAGTCCAAGATAACCAAAATCTAAGGTAACTGAGAGTAAAAGCTAAGCTAAAGTCTAAGGTAACCAAAAGTTCAAGGTAATCAAAACTCCAAGGTAATCAAAACTCCAAGGGAAACAAAAGTCCAAGGGAAACAAAAGTCCAAGGTAACCAAAAGTCTAAGGTAACCAAAACTTCAAGGTAAACAAAAGTCCAAGGTAACCAAAAGTCTAAGCTAAGCTAAATTCTCAGCTAAGCTGAAATCGTAATGAAGCCTAAACTCTAAGCTAAACTGAAGTCTGGAGCTAAGCTGAAGTCTAAGCCAAGCTAAACTCTAAGCTAAGATAAAAACTAAGCCAAACCAAAGCCTAAGGCAACCAAAGTGTAAGATAACCTCAAGTCTAAGGTAACCAAAAG
The DNA here is from genome assembly GCF_033815535.1 of Pezoporus flaviventris. Lineage (NCBI taxonomy): Eukaryota > Metazoa > Chordata > Aves > Psittaciformes > Psittacidae > Pezoporus > Pezoporus flaviventris. The sequence continues at coordinate 16,257,023 of NW_026892585.1, read as the reverse complement.
TCCAAAGGTATCCAAAAGTCCAAGGTAACCAAAAGACCAAAGGTATCCAAAAGTCCAAGGTAACCAAAAGACCAAGGTGACCAAAAGTCTAAGCTAAAGAAAAGTGTTAAGGCAAACAAAAGTCCAAGGTAACCAAATATCCAAAGTAAGCAAAAGTCTAAGGTAATCAACAGACAAAGACAACCAAAAATACAAGGTAACCAAAAGTCTAAGGTAACCAAATGTCCAAGGCAGCCAAAAGATCAAGGTAACCTCAAGTCCAAGGTAATCAAATGTCTAAGGTAATCAAAAGTCTAAGGAAACCAAAACTCAAAGGGAACCAAATATCTAGGGTAACCAAAAGTCCAAGGTAACCCTAAGACCAAGGTAACTGAAAGTCCGAGATAATCATAACTCCAAGGTAACCAAAAGTCCAAGGTAACCCAAAGTCTGAGGTAATCAAAAGTCTAAGGTAACCAAAAGTCTAAGCTAAGCTGAAAGTGTAAGGTAACCAAAACTCTAAGCTAAACTCAAGTCTATGCTAAGCTAAGCTAAAGTCTAAGCTAAAGTAAAGCCTAAAGTAAGCAAAAATCCAATGTAACCAAAACTCCAAGGTAACCAAAAGTCTAAGGTAACCAAATTCGAAGGTAACCAAAAGTCTAAGCTATGCTAGAGTCTGAACTAAGCAAAAATCTAAGGTAACCGAATGTCTGAGGTAACCAAAACTCTAAGGTAACCAAAACTCCAAGGTAAACAAAACTCCAAGGTAAACAAAAGTCCAAGCTAATCAAAAGTCTAAGGTAACCAAAAGTCTAATCCACGGTAAAGTCTAAACTAAGCTGAAGCCTAAGCTAAGCAAAAGTCTAAGCTAAACTAAATTCTAAGGTATCGAGAAGTCTAACGTATCCAAAAATCTATGGTAACCTGAAGTCTAAGGTAACCAAAACTCCAAGGTAACCCAAAGAGCAAGGTGACCAAAAGTTCGAGATAATCATAACTGCAAGGTAACCAAAAGTCTAAGGTAACCAAAGTCTAAGTTAACCAAAAGTCTAATCTAAGCTAAATTCTAAGGTAAACAAAAGTCTGAGCTAAACTAAAGCCTAAGGTAACCAAAAGTCTAAGGTAACCAAATTCGAAGGTAACCAAAAGTCTAAGCTAAGCTAGATTCTGAGCTAAGCTCAACTCTAAGGTAACCAAAATCCCAAGGTAACTGAAAGTCCAAAAGTATCCATATGTCCAACGTCAACAAGGTAACCAAAAGTCCAAGGTAACCGAAAGTCTGTGGTAACCAAAAGTCTGAGGTAACCAAAAGTCTAAGGTAACCAAAAGTCTAAGCTAAGCTGAAAGTGTAAGGTAACCAAAACTCTAAGCTAAACTCAAGTCTGTGCTACGCTAAAGTCTAAGCTAAGCAAAAGTCTAAGCTAAGATAAAGTCTAAGCTAAAGTAAAGCCTAAAGTAAGCAAAAATCCAATGTAACCAAAACTCCAAGGTAACCAAAAGTCTAAGGTAACCAAATTCGAAGGTAACCAAAAGTCTAAGCTATGCTAGAGTCTGAGCTAAGCAAAAATCTAAGGTAACCAAATGTCTGAGGTAACCAAAACTCTAAGGTAAACAAAACTCCAAGGTAACCGAAATTAAAAGGTAACCAAAACTCCAAGCTAATCAAAAGTCTAATCTACGGTAAAGTCTAAACTAAGATGAAGCCTAAGCTAAGCAAAAGTCTAAGCTAAACTAAATTCTAAGGTATTGAGAAGTCTAACGTATCCAAAAGTCTATGGTAACCTGAAGTCTAAGGTAACCAAAACTCCAAGGTAACCCAAAGAGCAAGGTGACCAAAAGTTCGAGATAATCATAACTCCAAGGTAACCGAAAGTCTAAGGTAACCAAAGTCTAAGTTAACCAAAAGTCTAAGCTAAGCTAAATTCTAAGGTAAAAAAAAGTATGAGCTAAGCTAAAGCCTAAGGTAATCAAAGGTCTAAAGTAACCAAAACTCTAAGGTAACCAAAAGTACAAGGTAATCAAAATTCCAAGGTAACCAAAAGTTTAAGGTAAACTCAAGTCTAAGGTAACCAAAAGTCCAAGATAATCAATAGTCCAATGTATCAAAAACTCCAAGGTAACCAAATGTCAAAGGTAACCAGAAGTCTAAGGTAACCAAAGGTCTAAGGTAGCCTAAAGTCCAAGGTAACCAAAGGTCTAAGGTAACCTAAAGTCCAAGGTAACCAAAGGTCTAAGGTAACCTAAAGTCCAAGGTAACCAGAAGTCCAAGGGACCCAAAGGCTAAGGTAACCAAAAGTCTGAGGTAACCAAAAGCCTAAGGTAACCAAAAGTCTAAGCTAAGCTAATCACTAAGGTAACCAAAAGTCTAAGCTAAGCTGAAAGTGTAAGGTAACCAAAACTCTAAGCTAAACTCATGTCTATGCTACGCTAAAGTCTAAGCTAATCTAAAGTCTAAGCTAAACTAAAGCCTAAGGTAACCAGAAGTACAAGGTAACCAAAAGTCCAAGGTAACCAAAAGTCTAAGGTAACCAAAACTTCAAGGTAAACAAAAGTCCAAGGTAACCAAAAGTCTAAGCTATGCTGAAATCGTAATGAAGCCTAAACTCTAAGCTAAACTGAAGTCTGGAGCTAAGCTGAAGTCTAAGCCAAGCTAAACTCTAAGCTAAGATAAAAACTAAGCCAAACCAAAGCCTAAGGCAACCAAAGTGTAAGGTAACCTCAAGTCTAAGGTAACCAAAAGTCCAAAGGTATCCAAAAGTCCAAGGTAACCAAAAGACCAAAGGTATCCAAAAGTCCAAGGTAACCAAAAGAACAAGGTAACCAAAAGTCTAAGCTATGCTAGAGTCTGAACTAAGCAAAAATCTAAGGTAACCGAATGTCTGAGGTAACCAAAACTCTAAGGTAACCAAAACTCCAAGGTAAACAAAAGTCCAAGCTAATCAAAAGTCTAAGGTAACCAAAAGTCTAATCTACGGTAAAGTCTAAACTAAGATGAAGCCTAAGCTAAGCAAAAGTCTAAGCTAAACTAAATTCTAAGGTATCGAGAAGTCTAACGTATCCAAAAATCTATGGTAACCTGAAGTCTAAGGTAACCAAAACTCCAAGGTAACCCAAAGAGCAAGGTGACCAAAAGTTCGAGATAATCATAACTCCAAGGTAATCAAAAGTCTAAGGTAACCAAAGTCTAAGTTAACCAAAAGTCTAAGCTAAGCTAAATTCTAAGGTAAACAAAAGTCTGAGCTAAACTAAAGCCTAAGGTAACCAAAAGTCTAAGGTAACCAAATTCGAAGGTAACCAAAAGTCTCAGCTAAGCTAGATTCTGAGCTAAGCTCAACTCTAAGGTAACCAAAATTCCAAGGTAACGGAAAGTCCAAGAGTATCCATATGTCCAACGTCACCAAGGTAACCAAAAGTCCAAGGTAACCCAAAGTCTGTGGTAACCAAAAGTCTGAGGTAACCAAAAGTCTAAGCTAAGCTGAAAGTGTAAGGTAACCAAAACTCTAAGCTAAACTCAAGTCTGTGCTACGCTAAAGTCTAAGCTAAGCAAAAGTCTAAGCTAAGATAAAGTCTAAGCTAAAGTAAAGCCTAAAGTAAGCAAAAATCCAATGTAACCAAAACTCCAAGGTAACCAAAAGTCTAAGGTAACCAAATTCGAAGGTAACCAAAAGTCTAAGCTATGCTAGAGTCTGAGCTAAGCAAAAATCTAAGGTAACCAAATGTCTGAGGTAACCAAAACTCTAAGGTAAACAAAACTCCAAGGTAACCGAAATTAAAAGGTAACCAAAACTCCAAGCTAATCAAAAGTCTAATCTACGGTAAAGTCTAAACTAAGATGAAGCCTAAGCTAAGCAAAAGTCTAAGCTAAACTAAATTCTAAGGTATTGAGAAGTCTAACGTATCCAAAAGTCTATGGTAACCTGAAGTCTAAGGTAACCAAAACTCCAAGGTAACCCAAAGAGCAAGGTGACCAAAAGTTCGAGATAATCATAACTCCAAGGTAACCGAAAGTCTAAGGTAACCAAAGTCTAAGTTAACCAAAAGTCTAAGCTAAGCTAAATTCTAAGGTAAAAAAAAGTATGAGCTAAGCTAAAGCCTAAGGTAATCAAAGGTCTAAAGTAACCAAAACTCTAAGGTAATCAAAACTCTAAGGTAACCAAAAGTACAAGGTAATCAAAATTCCAAGGTAACCAAAAGTTTAAGGTAAACTCAAGCCTAAGGTAACCAAAAGTCCAAGATAATCAATAGTCCAATGTATCAAAAACTCCAAGGTAACCAAATGTCAAAGGTAACCAGAAGTCTAAGGTAACCAAAGGTCTAAGGTAGCCTAAAGTCCAAGGTAACCAAAGGTCTAAGGTAACCTAAAGTCCAAGGTAACCAAAGGTCTAAGGTAACCTAAAGTCCAAGGTAACCAGAAGTCCAAGGGACCCAAAGGCTAAGGTAACCAAAAGTCTGAGGTAACCAAAAGCCTAAGGTAACCAAAAGTCTAAGCTAAGCTAATCACTAAGGTAACCAAAAGTCTAAGCTAAGCTGAAAGTGTAAGGTAACCAAAACTCTAAGCTAAACTCATGTCTATGCTACGCTAAAGTCTAAGCTAATCTAAAGTCTAAGCTAAACTAAAGCCTAAGGTAACCAGAAGTACAAGGTAACCAAAAGTCCAAGGTAACCAAAAGTCTAAGGTAACCAAAACTTCAAGGTAAACAAAAGTCCAAGGTAACCAAAAGTCTAAGCTATGCTGAAATCGTAATGAAGCCTAAACTCTAAGCTAAACTGAAGTCTGGAGCTAAGCTGAAGTCTAAGCCAAGCTAAACTCTAAGCTAAGATAAAAACTAAGCCAAACCAAAGCCTAAGGCAACCAAAGTGTAAGATAACCTCAAGTCTAAGGTAACCAAAAGTCCAAAGGTATCCAAAAGTCCAAGGTAACCAAAAGACCAAAGGTATCCAAAAGTCCAAGGTAACCAAAAGACCAAGGTGACCAAAAGTCTAAGCTAAAGAAAAGTGTAAGGCAAACAAAAGTCCAAGGTAACCAAATATCCAAAGTAAGCAAAAGTCTAAGGTAACCAACAGACAAAGATAACCAAAAATACAAGGTCACCAAAAGTCTAAGGTAACCAAATGTCCAAGGCAGCCAAAAGACCAAGGTAACCTCAAGTCCAAGGTAATCAAATGTCTAAGGTAATCAAATGTCTAAGGCAACCAAAACTCAAAGGGAACTAAAAATCTAAGGTAACCAGAAGTCCAAGGTAACCCAAAGACCAAGGTAACTGAAAGTCCGAGATAATCATAACTCCAAGGTAACCAAAAGTGCAAGGTAACCAAAAGTCTAAGGTGACCAAATTCGAAGGTAACCAAAAGTCTAAGCTATGCTAGAGTCTGAACTAAGCAAAAATCTAAGGTAACCGAATGTCTGAGGTAACCAAAACTCTAAGGTAAACAAAACTCCAAGGTAACCAAAACTCTAAGGTAACCAAAGTCTAATCTAAGGTAAAGTCTAATCTAAGGTAAAGTCTAATCTAAGGTAAAGTCTAAACTAAGATGAAGCCTAAGCTAAGCAAAAGTCTAAGCTAAACTAAATTCTAAGGTATCGAGAAGTCTAACGTATCCAAAAATCTATGGTAACCTGAAGTCTAAGGTAACCAAAACTCCAAGGTAACCCAAAGAGCAAGGTGACCAAAAGTTCGAGATAATCATAACTGCAAGGTAACCAAAAGTCTAAGGTAACCAAAGTCTAAGTTAACCAAAAGTCTAATCTAAGCTAAATTCTAAGGTAAACAAAAGTCTGAGCTAAACTAAAGCCTAAGGTAACCAAAAGTCTAAGGTAACCAAATTCGAAGGTAACCAAAAGTCTAAGCTAAGCTAGATTCTGAGCTAAGCTCAACTCTAAGGTAACCAAAATCCCAAGGTAACTGAAAGTCCAAAAGTATCCATATGTCCAACGTCACCAAGGTAACCAAAAGTCCAAGGTAACTGAAAGTCTGTGGTAACCAAAAGTCTGAGGTAACCAAAAGTCTAAGGTAACCAAAAGTCTAAGCTAAGCTGAAAGTGTAAGGTAACCAAAACTCTAAGCTAAACTCAAGTCTATGCTACGCTAAAGTCTAAGCTAAGCAAAAGTCTAAGCTAAGATAAAGTCTAAGCTAAAGTAAAGCCTAAAGTAAGCAAAAATCCAATGTAACCAAAACTCCAAGGTAACCAAAACTCCAAGGTAACCAAAAGTCTAAGGTAACCAAATTCGAAGGTAACCAAAAGTCTAAGCTATGCTAGAGTCTGAGCTAAGCAAAAATCTAAGGTAACCAAATGTCTGAGGTAACCAAAACTCTAAGGTAAACAAAACTCCAAGGTAACCGAAATTAAAAGGTAACCAAAACTCCAAGCTAATCAAAAGTCTAATCTACGGTAAAGTCTAAACTAAGATGAAGCCTAAGCTAAGCAAAAGTCTAAGCTAAACTAAATTCTAAGGTATCGAGAAGTCTAACGTATCCAAAAATCTATGGTAACCTGAAGTCTAAGGTAACCAAAACTCCAAGGTAACCCAAAGAGCAAGGTGACCAAAAGTTCGAGATAATCATAACTGCAAGGTAACCAAAAGTCTAAGGTAACCAAAGTTTAAGTTAACCAAAAGTCTAATCTAAGCTAAATTCTAAGGTAAACAAAAGTCTGAGCTAAACTAAAGCCTACGGTAATCAAAAGTCTAAGGTAACCAAAACTCTAAGGTAATCAAAACTCTAAGGTAACCAAAAGCACAAGGTAATCAAAATTCCAAGGTAACCAAAAGTTTAAGGTAAACTCAAGTCTAAGGTAACCAAAACTCCAAGGTAACCAAAAGTCCAAGGTAATCAATAGTCCAATGTAACAAAATCTCCAAGGTAACCAAATGTCAAAGGTAACCAGAAGTCTAAGGTAACCAAAGGTCTAAGGTAGCCTAAAGTCCAAGGTAACCAAAGGTCTAAGGTAACCTAAAGTCCAAGGAAACCAAAGGTCTAAGGTAACCTAAAGTCCAAGGTAACCAGAAGTCCAAGGTACCCAAAGGCTAAGGTAACCAAAAGTCTGAGGTAACCAAAAGCCTAAGGTAACCAAAAGTCTAAGCTAAGCTGAAAGTGTAAGATAACCAAAACTCTAAGCTAAACTCATGTCTATGCTACGCTAAAGTCTAAGCTAAGCTAAAGTCTAAGCTAAACTAAAGCCTAAGGTAACCAGAAGTACAAGGTAACCAAAAGTCCAAGGTAACCAAAAGTCTAAGGGAACTAAAACTTCAAGGTAAACAAAAGTCCAAGGTAACCAAAAGTCTAAGCTATGCTGAAATCGTAATGAAGCCTAAACTCTAAGCTAAACTGAAGTCTGGAGCTAAGCTGAAGTCTAAGCCAAGCTAAACTCTAAGCTAAGATAAAAACTAAGCCAAACCAAAGCCTAAGGCAACCAAAGTGTAAGATAACCTCAAGTCTAAGGTAACCAAAAGTCCAAAGGTATCCAAAAGTCCAAGGTAACCAAAAGACCAAAGGTATCCAAAAGTCCAAGGTAACCAAAAGACCAAGGTGACCAAAAGTCTAAGCTAAAGAAAAGTGTAAGGCAAACAAAAGTCCAAGGTAACCAAATATCCAAAGTAAGCAAAAGTCTAAGGTAACCAACAGACAAAGATAACCAAAAATACAAGGTCACCAAAAGTCTAAGGTAACCAAATGTCCAAGGCAGCCAAAAGACCAAGGTAACCTCAAGTCCAAGGTAATCAAATGTCTAAGGTAATCAAATGTCTAAGGCAACCAAAACTCAAAGGGAACTAAAAATCTAAGGTAACCAGAAGTCCAAGGTAACCCAAAGACCAAGGTAACTGAAAGTCCGAGATAATCATAACTCCAAGGTAACCAAAAGTGCAAGGTAACCAAAAGTCTAAGGTGACCAAATTCGAAGGTAACCAAAAGTCTAAGCTATGCTAGAGTCTGAACTAAGCAAAAATCTAAGGTAACCGAATGTCTGAGGTAACCAAAACTCTAAGGTAAACAAAACTCCAAGGTAACCAAAACTCTAAGGTAACCAAAGTCTAATCTAAGGTAAAGTCTAATCTAAGGTAAAGTCTAAACTAAGATGAAGCCTAAGCTAAGCAAAAGTCTAAGCTAAACTAAATTCTAAGGTATCGAGAAGTCTAACGTATCCAAAAATCTATGGTAACCTGAAGTCTAAGGTAACCAAAACTCCAAGGTAACCCAAAGAGCAAGGTGACCAAAAGTTCGAGATAATCATAACTGCAAGGTAACCAAAAGTCTAAGGTAACCAAAGTCTAAGTTAACCAAAAGTCTAATCTAAGCTAAATTCTAAGGTAAACAAAAGTCTGAGCTAAACTAAAGCCTAAGGTAACCAAAAGACTAAGGTAACCAAAATTCCAAGTAACTGAAAGTCCAAAAGTATCCATATGTCCAACGTCAACAAGGTAACCAAAAGTCCAAGGTAACCCAAAGTCTGTGGTAACCAAAAGTCTGAGGTAACCAAAAGTCTAAGGTAACCCAAAGTCTAAGCTAAGCTGCAAGTGTAAGGTAACCTAAACTCTAAGCTAAACTCAAGTCTAAGCTAAGCTAAAGTCTAAGCTATACTAAACTCTAAACTAACATAAACTAAGATAAAAGAAGTTTATTTATAAATAAATAAAATACTCTTTCCACCTGTAACCTGACTTGTGCCGTATTTGTTTTTGAATGGAATGGCATGGAATGGAATGGAATGGAATGGAATGGAATGGAACGAGATGTAATGGAATGGGATGGAATGGAACGGGATGGGATGGAACGGAATAGAATGGGATGGGATGGAACGGAATAGAATGGAATGGGATGGGTTGGGGTGGAATGGGATGGGATGCAATTGGATGGAAGAGAGCAGAATAGAACAGAAGAGCTATGATATGTTATGCATATAGTTCTGCATGACAAGCTGTGATCTAGGTCTGAGGGGCTATCTGCAGTGCAGGTGCCAAGGAAGGCCGGTCCCGGGCACTTAGGCCTATGAGCACCCTCTGGATCCTGACAGAAGTAGACCAGCGTTCCTCAAATGCTCTCCTTCAGACTTGCATGGGGTGCCACTGGAGAGAGAGTATTGGGCCAGAGGGACTCCTTATGGAGCGCTGCTGTTCTCAAGCTCTTGTGCTTGGTTCTGTTTCTCCAAAAGAAACAACTCAGGCATTTTTAAAACCCAGCATCTGGGGGAAGGGTGGGGTTGGGAGTGGGGGGAAATCACAAGGAAATGAGCAGCTACTGCCCACATAATGAAGATTTGCAACCACGGAGTTCAGGAGCGCACCCTGCTTCAGGCCGAGGGCTCGATCTTGGAGCCTCACTGAGGTCAGAGATGTGGTCTTTTGCTACCCTCTGGAAACCAATTAAACTGGATGAGCACAGAAGAGTTTCAAAAACCAGTTCACACGTGGTTTTTTGCAAACCTCTTCAGGTGCTCAAATGGTCGAGAGACAATCGACATCTCTCACCCCCATCAGAAGGCACAGGCCTCCTTCCCACAAAGTGACAGAACCTATGATGGGACATGATACCCATTTGATCCCTTTCAGTAGTGCAGGGCTGGGAAGAAATGTCCTCTGGTATTTCCCCAGCAGGTACTCTTAGGGAAAGAAGGAAGTGGAGAGAAAAAGACTGGAACTTGGAAGAGACCTACAGTGATCATCAAGTGCAACTGCTCAACCACTTCAGGGCTGGCCAAAACTTAAAGCATGTTATTAAGGGTGTTGTCCAAATGCCTCTGAAACACTGATGGGCACAGGGCACTGGTCACCTCTCTAGGAAGCCTGGTCCACTTTTTGGCCACCTTCTGGGTAAAGAAATGCTTCCTGCTGTCTACTCTAAACCTGCCCAGGCACAGCTGTGAACCATTGCCATGTGTCCTATCAATGGATCCCAGCGAGAAGAAATCAGCACCTCCCTCTCCATTTCCCCTCCTAGGGAAGAGCTGTAGAGAGCAATGAGGTCAGCCCTCAGCCTCCTTCTCTCCCAACTAGACAAACGCAGTGTCCTCAGCCGCCCCTCACAGGACATGCCTTCCAGCCATGTCACCAGCTTTGTTGCCCTCCTGGATGCATTCAAGGACCTTCATGTTCTTCTGAAATGGTGGGCCCTAGAACTGCACCCAGTGCTCAAGGTGAGCCTGCACCAGCACTGATTACAGCAGGACAATCACCTCTTCTGACTGGCAGGTCATGCTGTGTGCGATGCACCCCAGGATGCCGTTTGCCCTCTTGGCTGCCAGGGCACATTGCTGACTCGCACTGAGCCTGCTGCCAACCAGCACCTCCAGATCCCTTTCTGCAGGGCTGTTCTCCAGCCACCCCTCTGCCAGTTTACACTTGTGGCTGGCACTCCTGCATCCCAGGGGCAGGATTCAGCATCTGCTCTTGTTCAGCTTCATGCCGTTGGTGATTGCCCAATGCTCCAGTCTATCTAGATCCCTCTGCAAGACTTCTTGTCCCTCAAGAGAGTCAACAGCACCTCGCAGCAAACTTGCCAATGATGCATTCAACTCCTGCATCCAGATCATTGAACAGAACTGGAACTAGTATTGAACTCTGAGGAACACCACCAGTGACCAGTTGCCAGCCAGATGTAGCCCCGTTGGCTACAACCCTCTGAGCCCTGCCATTCTGCCAGTTCTTCACTCAGTGCACCTTATATCTGTTCATCTCACAGCTGGACGATGTGTTCAGCAGGGTGCCGTGAGGGACAGCAGCAAAAGCCTCACTGAAACCTGGAAAAATTATATCCACCACCATCCCTTCACTCACTAGGCTGGTGACCTTATCACAGAAGGAGCTTGAGTTAGCTAAACAGGACTTTCCCTGTGTGAACCCGCGAGTTGCATGTCAGTTTTACACTTCCACATTAAAGGGCATGTTACAATGAACTAAGCGAGGACTAATGATTCTGCCAGGACCCACAGTGCACTGCACTGTAATTTGGGGTGCTGTGTTCAGTGGATTTGCTTACCATCGACATTAACAGACAAACACTTGTGAGACTAGATTGGAGAATTTTTTTCTGTAGAGGACCATGGGTACAGGCCTGACATACGGGCCCACGAATGGATGTGCCAGCCTGTGCAGAAGAACACCAGTCCTTTGCCTGTCAGAGCAAAACTCGTCAGTGCTTCCCTTTACCGAGCATGTGATGTGTGGCTGTAACACAGAGAAGAGATTTCAATCCATCGCCTCCTTTCCCCCATGGCCCTGCTTTTCTCCCGTCTAGGGAGGTCACTATTTCTTGGTGCTTTCCTTCCGGAGCACACGTTTGGTGCCAGCTCAGGACACCGTGTAACCCGGCATCAAGCTCTCCCTGCACAGCTTCTCCTGTTTCCTGCCTTCGCTTAGGAAAGCTTTTGCAACAGCATCGCTGCTGCAGTTCCCTCCAGCTCGTCTCCCTCTGCCTGGGCTGCAGCTCTGGTGTTTCACACCGGTGTCTTCAGCACACGCCCTCCATCGCACTGACCAGGAGGGCTGTGATGTGAGGAGTTATTTGCACTAGCCCAGGAGATAGGGAGACAGAGACAGAAATGTCGATACAGATGTAGAGATGTAGAGATAGAGATGCTATAGCTTTAGCTGTAGCTAGAGCTAGAGCTAGAGAAGGGAGTGTTTGTGTATATTGTGTTTTCCTTGCTGTTTCCAAGAGGTGCTTACGCTCACTTTCTACCAGAACTGGGCAGAGGCAGCAGCATTTTCTACTAGTGCATGTGAAAAACAAAGGTGTTCTGCCTAAAAAAACAGTTTGCTCAAAAAGACACCAAATGCCCTCATTTCAGACAGGAACGCAGCTGGGGCTGCCTTCTGCAGCCTGCACCGGCATCTCCAGTAACAATCTCGGTGACTTTCCCTTTTCCCACCCCGACAGACCACTCAAGAAATGAGACCATGGGAGAGAGACCAGCGCTCATTCTGCGTGTCGAGGAGCTGAACAAACGTGCTGGGGGGATTTGTTGCCAATCTCTCAATCTCTGCCCTCCACACAATGCCCTTACGTGATGCTTAAATGTCCTACAGTACTGAGTCAGTGACTTGTTTAGCCTGAGCGCTGCAGGGAAAAGCTGCTCAGTCCACGCAGCTCAAACCACATTGGGATCAAAACACTTTATTGAGCTATCGAGAACATGGAATTAGGCAACAGCCAGTGAAGTGTTGCATTCTAGTAGTAATTCCAGAGGTAAACCCCCAAGCTGGACACGTGAATGTTACTGAACACAAGCAAATACCTAAGCACCCCGTGTAACAAACGCAGAAGAGGTTCCTGAAGTTCTGAACACACAGATGCATTTACAGGGACGCCCCGCAGCGGTGCCCGGTGCGCGGCCGCCACGGGCAGAGCCATCCCCCTGGGCCTCCTGGGCACAGGCACTGCCTCAGGGCCAGCAGCCCGAAGGCCTTTCTCCAAGACGTGCTGGGAGAAGGGGCAGCAGCAGCAGGGCTGGGGTGGGGTGAGCAGGGCTGCGGGGGGGACCCCGTCTACCCCCGTGTCATAGTGCCAGCACCGGGCAACGCAGCATCACAATGCTCCGGGGCACTATAAGAGCAGCTCTCTCCCCCAGTGCTTTGGAGCTCCGGTGCCAGGCACCGGAAGGGTTCTTGCTCCCAGGCTAGATCAGGCCAGCGGCACTTTGCTGCTCTTGGAAGCCCCTGCGGTGGCGCCAGGTGCAGGCAGAAAAGGCAGCGCCAGCGTCCCCTCGTCCCCTCAGAGGCATAACCAGCCCGGGGACCGGGAGCAGGTCTCGCTCACGTGCTCAGGGAGTAGCCGATCGCCAGCACTGGGGTCAGGAAGGAATTTTCCCCCGGGGCAGATTGGCACCGGTCCCCGGGGGTTTTTTGCCTTCCTCTGAGCACTGAGCGTGACCACTTGTCAGGGCTCCTCTGGTCCTGCTGCTCTGCCTTATCGCCTGGTGCTCATGCACCACGAAGGTGGCCCCTCGTGTCCTGCAGCTGGGGGGGGAAGGCTTTTTTGTCCCCAGGCTGGACTAGCAAGTGTCCCCAGGGTTTTTTGCCTCCTCCGCAGCCGAGCACAGCCCCTTCATGGGGCTCTTTTGGGCTATTGTAGCCCAAAGGCAGCTGCTCGTGCTCCACGCAGGTGGCCTTCACGCCCCGCATGCGGGAGGGAGGAAGCCTTCTGCACTCCCAGGGTGGCCGCAGGGTGGTCCCAGGACTTGCTGCTTCTCCTCTGTTGCATTGAGCAACCCCCCTTGTCAGGTCTTCCCTGGCCCATTCTGGCTGGGTTCTTGCACTACTCTCGACCCACCATGGCACCGCTACTGCCCCAGCTTTCCTTTCTCGGGCTGCAAGGGAGGGCTTTTCCAGCTAAACTGAAGGGCGGGTCAGCCTGCTGCTGGCTACATGTCTGCATCGGGTTAATGCTTCTGGGCATCAGCCCTGCAAGGTGTAGAAAAAAGAAAACAGAGTCTAAGGTAAGCTAAAGTTTAGGCTAAGATAAAGTCTAACCGCTGCTAAACTCTAAGGTAACCTAAAGTCTAAGCTATGCTAAAGTCTACGCTAAGCTAAATTCTAACCTGTGCTAATGTCTAAGCAAAGATAAAATCTAACCTATGCTAAAGTCTAAGCTAAGCTAAAGTCTAGCCTATGCTAAAGACTAAGCTAAGCTAAACTCTAAGGTAACCTAAACTCTAAGCTGTGCTAAAGTCTAAGCTAAGATAAAGTGTAAGGTAACCAAATGTGTAAGCTAAGCTAAAGTCTAAGGTAACCTGAAGTCTAACCAAAGCTAAAGTCTAAACTAAGCTAAAGTCTAAAGTAACCAAAAGTCTAAGTGAAACTGAAGTCTAAGCCAAGCTGAAGCCCAAGGTAACCTAAAATACAAGCTAAGCTATAGTTTAAGTTAACCTAAAGTCTAAGGTAAGCTAAAGTCAAAGCTAAGATAAAGTCTAAGCTAAGCTAAAGACTAAGCTAACATCAAGTCTAAGCTGAAATAAACCCTAAGGTAACCAAAAGTCCAAGGTAAACAAACCTCCAAGGTAACCAAAAGCCTAAGGTAAATTGAAGCCTAATGTAACCAACAGTCTAAGCTAAGCTAAAGTCTCAGCTAAGCTGAACATGTAAGGTAAACTTAACTCTAAGCTAAACCCAATTCTAAGCTAATATAAAGTCAAAGCTAACCAAAAGTATAAGCTAAGCTAAAGTCGAAGCAAAACTAAAGCCCAAGGTAACGAAAACTCCAAGGTAACCAAAACACCAAGACAACCAAAAGTCCCAGGTAAACAAAAGACAACGATAACAAAAAGGCCAAGGTAACCAAAGGTCTAAGGTAACCAAAAGAACAAGGGAACCAAATATCCAAGGTAAATAAAAGTCCAAGGTATACAAAAGTCCAAGGTGAACAAATCTCCAAGGTAACTAAAAGACCAAGGTAACCAAAAGTCCAAGTTAATCAAAACTCCAAGGTAACCAAAAGCCTAAGGTAAGCTGAAGTCTAGTGTAACCAACAGTCTAAGCTAAGCTAAAGTCTTAGCTAAGCTGAACATGTAAGGTAACCTTAACTATAAGCTAAACTGAATTCTAAGCTAAGCTAAAGCCTGAGGTAATCAAAAGCACAAGGTAGCCAAAAGACAAAGGTAACCAAAAGAGCAAGGTAACCAAATGTCCAAGGTAACCAAAAGTCTAAGGTAACCAAAATCTAAGGTAACCGAAAGAAAAAGCTAAGCTAAAGTCTAAGGTAACCAAAAGTTCAAAGTAAACAAAACTCCAAGGGAAACAAAAGTCAAAGGTAACCAAAAGTCCAAGGTAACCAAAAGTATAAGGTAACCAAATGTCCAAGGTAACCAAAACTCCAAGGGAAACAAACCTCCAAGGTAACCAAAAGCCTAAGGGAAGCTGAAGTCTAATGTAACCAACAGTCTAAGCTAAGCTAAAGTCTCAGCTAAGCTGAACATGTAAGGTAACCTTAACTATAAGCTAAACTGAATTCTAAGCTAAGCTAAAGTCTAAGGTAATCAAAAGCACAAGGTAGCCAAAAGACAAAGGTAACCAAAAGACCAAGGTAACCAAAAGTCCAAGATAACCAAAATCTAAGGTAACTGAGAGTAAAAGCTAAGCTAAAGTCTAAGGTAAACAAAAGTTCAAGGTAATCAAAACTCCAAGGTAATCAAAACTCCAAGGGAAACAAAAGTCCAAGGGAAACAAAAGTCCAAGGTAACCAAAAGTCTAAGGTAACCAAAACTTCAAGGTAAACAAAAGTCCAAGGTAACCAAAAGTCTAAGCTAAGCTAAATTCTCAGCTAAGCTGAAATCGTAATGAAGCCTAAACTCTAAGCTAAACTGAAGTCTGGAGCTAAGCTGAAGTCTAAGCCAAGCTAAACTCTAAGCTAAGATAAAAACTAAGCCAAACCAAAGCCTAAGGCAACCAAAAGTGTAAGGTAACCTCAAGTCCAAGGTAACCAAAAGACCAAAGGTATCCAAAAGTCCAAGGTAACCGAAAGACCAAGGTAACCAAAAATCTAAGCTAAAGAAAAGTGTAAGGCAAACAAAAGTCTAAGGTAACCAAATATCCAAAGTAAGCAAAAGTCTAAGGTAACCAACAGACAAAGACAACCAAAAATACAACGTAACCAAAAGTCTAAGGTAACCAAATGTCCAAGGCAGCCAAAAGACCAAGGTAACCTCAAGTCCAAGGTAATCAAATGTCTAAGGTAATCAAATGTCTAAGGTAATCAAAAGTCTAAGGAAACCAAAACACAAAGGGAAACAAATATCTAGGGTAACCAAAAGTCCAAGGTAACCCAAAGACCAAGGTAACTGAAAGTCCGAGATAATCATAACTCCAAGGTAACCAAAAGTCCAAGGTAACCCAAAGTCTGTGGTAACCAAAAGTCTGAGGTAATCAAAAGTCTAAGGTAACCAAAAGTCTAAGCTAAGCTGAAAGTGTAAGGTAACCAAAACTCTAAGCTAAACTCATGTCTATGCTACGCTAAAGTCTAAGCTAAGCTAAAGTCTAAGCTAAACTAAAGCCTAAGGTAACCAGAAGTACAGGGTAACCAAAAGTCCAAGGTAACCAAAAGTCTAAGGTAACCAAAACTTCAAGGTAAACAAAAGTCCAAGGTAACCAAAAGTCTAAGCTAAGCTAAATCCTCAGCTAAGCTGAAATCGTAATGAAGCCTAAACTCTAAGCTAAACTGAAGTCTGGAGCTAAGCTGAAGTCTAAGCCAAGCTAAACTCTAAGCTAAGATAAAAACTAAGCCAAACCAAAGCCTAAGGCAACCAAAGTGTAAGGTAACCTCAAGTCTAAGGTAACCAAAAGTCCAAAGGTATCCAAAAGTCCAAGGTAACCAAAAGAACAAGGTAACCAAAAGTCTAAGCTAAAGAAAAGTGTAAGGCAAACAAAAGTCCAAGGTAACCAAATATCCAAAGTAAGCAAAAGTCTAAGGTAATCAACAGACAAAGACAACCAAAAATACAAGGTCACCAAAAGTCTAAGGTAACCAAATGTCCAAGGCAGCCAAAAGACCAAGGTAACCTCAAGTCCAAGGTAATCAAATGTCTAAGGTAATCAGATGTCTAATGTAATCAAAAGTCTAAGGCAACCAAAACTCAAAGGGAACCAAAAATCTAAGGTAACCAAAAGTCCAAGGTAACCCAAAGACCAAGGTAACTGAAAGTCCGAGATAATCATAACTCCAAGGTAACCAAAAGGCTAAGGTGACCAAATTCGAAGGTAACCAAAAGTCTAAGCTATGCTAGAGTCTGAACTAAGCAAAAATCTAAGGTAACCGAATGTCTGAGGTAACCAAAACTCTAAGGTAAACAAAACTCCAAGGTAACCAAAAGTCCAAGCTAATCAAAAGTCTAAGGTAACCAAAAGTCTAATCTAAGGTAAAGTCTAATCTAAGGTAAACTCTAAACTAAGATGAAGCCTAAGCTAAGCAAAAGTCTAAGCTAAACCAAATTCTAAGGTAACGAGAACTCTAACGTATCCAAAAATCTATGGTAACCTGAAGTCTAAGGTAACCAAAACTCCAAGGTAACCCAAAGACTAAGGTGACCAAAAGTTCGAGATAATCATAACTCCAAGGTAATCAAAAGTCTAAGATAACCAAAGTCTAAGGTAACCAAAGTCTAAGGTAACCAAAAGTCTAAGCTAAGCTAAATTCTAAGGTAAACAAAAGTCTGAGCTAAAGCCTAAGGTAACCAAAAGTCTAAGGTAACCAAATTCGAAGGTAACCAAAAGTCTCAGCTAAGCTAGATTCTGAGCTAAGCTCAACTCTAAGGTAACCAAAATTCCAAGGTAACTGAAAGTCCAAAAGCATCCATAGGTCCAACGTCACCAAGGTAACCAAAAGTCCAAGGTACCCAAAGGCTAAGGTAACCAAAAGTCAGAGTAACCAAAAGCCTAAGGTAACCAAAAGTCTAAGCTAAGCTAATCACTAAGGTAACCAAAAGTCTAAGCTAAGCTGAAAGTGTAAGGTAACCAAAACTCTAAGTTAAACTCAAGTCTATGCTACGCTAAAGTCTAAGCTAAGCAAAAGTCTAAGCTAAACTAAAGTCTAAGCTAAAGGAAAGCCTAAAGTAAGCAAAAATCCAATGTAACCAAAACTCCAAGGTAACGAAATGTCTAAGGTAACCATAAGTCTAAGGTAACCAAATTCGAAGGTAACCAAAAGTCTAAGCTATGCTAGAGTCTGAGCTAAGCAAAAATCTAAGGTAACCAAATGTCTGAGGTAACCCAAACTCTAAGGTAAACAAAACTCCAAGGTAACCGAAATTAAAAAGTAACCAAAAGTCCAAGCTAATCAAAAGTCTAATCTGCGGTAAAGTCTAAACTAAGATGGAGCCTAAGCTAAGCAAAAGTCTAAGCTAAACTAAATTCTAAGGTATCGAGAAGTCTAACGTATCCAAAAATCTATGGTAACCTGAAGTCTAAGGTAACCAAAACTCCAAGGTAACCCAAAGAGCAAGGTGACCAAAAGTTCGAGATAATCATAACTGCAAGGTAACCAAAAGTCTAAGGTAACCAAAGTCTAAGTTAACCAAAAGTCTAAGCTAAGCTTAATTCTAAGGTAAACAAAAGTCTGAGCTAAACTAAAGCCTAAGGTAATCAAAAGTCTAAGTTAACCAAATTCAAAGGTAACCAAAAGTTCAAGCTAAGCTAGATTCTGAGCTAAGCTCAACTCTAAGGTAACCAAAAGTCCAAGGTAACCAGAACTCTAAGGTAAACAAATCTCCAAGGTAAGCAAAAGTAAAAGGTAACCAAAAATCCAAGGTAATCAAAAGTCTAAGGTAACCAAAAGTCTAAGCTAAGCTGCAAGTGTAAGGTAACCTAAACTCTAAGCTAAACTCAAGTCTAAGCTAAGCTAAAGTCTAAGCTATGCTAAACTCTAAGCTAACATAAACTAAGATAAAAGAAGTTTATTTATAAATAAATAAAATACTCTTTCCACCTGTAACCTGACTTGTGTCGTATTTGTTTTTGAATGGAATGGCATGGAATGGAATGGAATGGAACGAGATGTAATGGAATGGGTTGGAATGGAACGGGATGGGATGGAACGGAATAGAATGGAATGGGATGGGTTGGGGTGGAATGGGATGGGATGCAATTGGATGGAAGAGAGCAGAATAGAACAGAAGAGCTATGACATGTTATGCATATAGTTCTGCATGACAAGCTGTGATCTAGGTCTGAGGGGCTATCTGCAGTGCAGGTGCCAAGGAAGGCCTGTCCCGGGCACTTAGGCCTATGAGCACCCTCTGGATCCTGACAGAAGTAGACCAGCGTTCCTCAAATGCTCTCCTTCAGACTTGCATGGGGTGCCACTGGAGAGAGAGTATTGGGCCAGAGGGACTCCTTATGGAGCGCTGCTGTTCTCAAGCTCTTGTGCTTGGTTCTGTTTCTCCAAAAGAAACAACTCAGGCATTTTTAAAACCCAGCATCTGGGGGAAGGGTGGGGTTGGGAGTGGGGGGAAATCACAAGGAAATGAGCAGCTACTGCCCACATAATGAAGATTTGCAACCACGGAGTTCAGGAGCGCACCCTGCTTCAGGCCGAGGGCTCGATCTTGGAGCCTCACTGAGGTCAGAGATGTGGTCTTTTGCTACCCTCTGGAAACCAATTAAACTGGATGAGCACAGAAGAGTTTCAAAAACCAGTTCACACGTGGTTTTTTGCAAACCTCTTCAGGTGCTCAAATGGTCGAGAGACAATCGACATCTCTCACCCCCATCAGAAGGCACAGGCCTCCTTCCCACAAAGTGACAGAACCTATGATGGGACATGATACCCATTTGATCCCTTTCAGTAGTGCAGGGCTGGGAAGAAATGTCCTCTGGTATTTCCCCAGCAGGTACTCTTAGGGAAAGAAGGAAGTGGAGAGAAAAAGACTGGAACTTGGAAGAGACCTACAGTGATCATCAAGTGCAACTGCTCAACCACTTCAGGGCTGGCCAAAACTTAAAGCATGTTATTAAGGGTGTTGTCCAAATGCCTCTGAAACACTGATGGGCACAGGACACTGGTCACCTCTCTAGGAAGCCTGGTCCACTTTTTGGCCACCTTCTGGGTAAAGAAATGCTTCCTGCTGTCTACTCTAAACCTGCCCAGGCACAGCTGTGAACCATTGCCATGTGTCCTATCAATGGATCCCAGCGAGAAGAAATCAGCACCTCCCTCTCCATTTCCCCTCCTGGGGAAGAGCTGTAGAGAGCAATGAGGTCAGCCCTCAGCCTCCTTCTCTCCCAACTAGACAAACGCAGTGTCCTCAGCCGCCCCTCACAGGACATGCCTTCCAGCCATGTCACCAGCTTTGTTGCCCTCCTGGATGCATTCAAGGACCTTCATGTTCTTCTGAAATGGTGGGCCCTAGAACTGCACCCAGTGCTCAAGGTGAGCCTGCACCAGCACTGATTACAGCAGGACAATCACCTCTTCTGACTGGCAGGTCATGCTGTGTGCGATGCACCCCAGGATGCCGTTTGCCCTCTTGGCTGCCAGGGCACATTGCTGACTCGCACTGAGCCTGCTGCCAACCAGCACCTCCAGATCCCTTTCTGCAGGGCTGTTCTCCAGCCACCCCTCTGCCAGTTTACACTTGTGGCTGGCACTCCTGCATCCCAGGGGCAGGATTCAGCATCTGCTCTTGTTCAGCTTCATGCCGTTGGTGATTGCCCAATGCTCCAGTCTATCTAGATCCCTCTGCAAGACTTCTTGTCCCTCAAGAGAGTCAACAGCACCTCGCAGCAAACTTGCCAATGATGCATTCAACTCCTGCATCCAGATCATTGAACAGAACTGGAACTAGTATTGAACTCTGAGGAACACCACCAGTGACCAGTTGCCAGCCAGATGTAGCCCCGTTGGCTACAACCCTCTGAGCCCTGCCATTCTGCCAGTTCTTCACTCAGTGCACCTTATATCTGTTCATCTCACAGCTGGACGATGTGTCCAGCAGGGTGCCGTGAGGGACAGCAGCAAAAGCCTCACTGAAACCTGGAAAAATTATATCCACCACCATCCCTTCACTCACTAGGCTGGTGACCTTATCACAGAAGGAGCTTGAGTTAGCTAAACAGGACTTTCCCTGTGTGAACCCGCGAGTTGCATGTCAGTTTTACACTTCCACATTAAAGGGCATGTTACAATGAACTAAGCGAGGACTAATGATTCTGCCAGGACCCACAGTGCACTGCACTGTAATTTGGGGTGCTGTGTTCACTGGATTTGTTTACCATCGACATTAACAGACAAACACTTGTGAGACTAGATTGGAGAATTTTTTTCTGTAGAGGACCATGGGTACAGGCCTGACATACGGGCCCACGAATGGATGTGCCAGCCTGTGCAGAAGAACACGAGTCCTTTGCCTGTCAGAGCAAAACTCGTCAGTGCTTCCCTTTACCGAGCATGTGATGTGTGGCTGTAACACAGAGAAGAGATTTCAATCCATCGCCTCCTTTCCCCCATGGCCCTGCTCTTCTCCCGTCTAGGGAGATCACTATTTCTTGGTGCTTTCCTTCCGGAGCACACGTTTGATGCCAGCTCAGGACACCGTGTAACCCGGCATCAAGCTCTCCCTGCACAGCTTCTCCTGTTTCCTGCCTTCGCTTAGGAAAGCTTTTGCAACAGCATCGCTGCTGCAGTTCCCTCCAGCTCGTCTCCCTCTGCCTGGGCTGCAGCTCTGGTGTTTCACACCGGTGTCTTCAGCACACGCCCTCCATCGCACTGACCAGGAGGGCTGTGATGTGAGGAGTTATTTGCACTAGCCCAGGAGATAGGGAGACAGAGACAGAAATGTCGATACAGATGTAGAGATGTAGAGATAGAGATGCTAGAGCTTTAGCTGTAGCTAGAGCTAGAGCTAGAGAAGGGAGTGTTTGTGTATATTGTGTTTTCCTTGCTGTTTCCAAGAGGTGCTTACGCTCACTTTCTACCAGAACTGGGCAGAGGCAGCAGCATTTTCTACTAGTGCATGTGAAAAACAAAGGTGTTCTGCCTAAAAAAACAGTTTGCTCAAAAAGACACCAAATGCCCTCATTTCAGACAGGAACGCAGCTGGGGCTGCCTTCTGCAGCCTGCACCGGCATCTCCAGTAACAATCTCGGTGACTTTCCCTTTTCCCACCCCGACAGACCACTCAAGAAATGAGACCATGGGAGAGAGACCAGCGCTCATTCTGCGTGTCGAGGAGCTGAACAAACGTGCTGGGGGGATTTGTTGCCAATCTCTCAATCTCTGCCCTCCACACAATGCCCTTACGTGATGCTTAAATGTCCTACAGTACTGAGTCAGTGACTTGTTTAGCCTGAGCGCTGCAGGGAAAAGCTGCTCAGTCCACGCAGCTCAAACCACATTGGGATCAAAACACTTTATTGAGCTATCGAGAACATGGAATTAGGCAGCAGCCAGTGAAGTGTTGCATTCTAGTAGTAATTCCAGAGGTAAACCCCCAAGCTGGACACGTGAATGTTACTGAACACAAGCAAATACCTAAGCACCCCGTGTAACAAACGCAGAAGAGGTTCCTGAAGTTCTGAACACACAGATGCGTTTACAGGGACGCCCCGCAGCGGTGCCCGGTGCGTGGCCACCACGGGCAGAGCCATCCCCCTGGGCCTCCTGGGCACAGGCACTGCCTCAGGGCCAGCAGCCCGAAGGCCTTTCTCCAAGACGTGCTGGGAGAAGGGGCAGCAGCAGCAGGGCTGGGGTGGGGTGAGCAGGGCTGCGGGGGGGACCCCGTCTACCCCCGTGTCATAGTGCCAGCACCCGGCAACGCAGCATCACAATGCTCCGGGGCACTATAAGAGCAGGGCTCTCCCCCAGTGCTTTGGAGCTCCGGTGCCAGGCACCGGAAGGGTTCTTGCTCCCAGGCTAGATCAGGCCAGCGGCACTTTGCTGCTCTTGGAAGCCCCTGCGGTGGCGCCAGGTGGAGCCAGAAAAGGCAGCGCCAGCGTCCCCTCGTCCCCTCAGAGGCATAACCAGCCCGGGGACCGGGAGCAGGTCTCGCTCACGTGCTCAGGGAGTAGCCGATCGCCAGCACTGGGGTCAGGAAGGAATTTTCCCCCGGGGCAGATTGGCACCGGTCCCCGGGGGTTTTTTGCCTTCCTCTGAGCACTGAGCGTGACCACTTGTCAGGGCTCCTCTGGTCCTGCTGCTCTGCCTTATCGCCTGGTGCTCATGCACCACGAAGGTGGCCCCTCGTGTCCTGCAGCTGGGGGGGGAAGGCTTTTTTGTCCCCAGGCTGGACTAGCAAGTGTCCCCAGGGTTTTTTGCCTCCTCCGCAGCCGAGCACAGCCCCTTCATGGGGCTCTTTTGGGCTATTGTAGCCCAAAGGCAGCTGCTCGTGCTCCACGCAGGTGGCCTTCACGCCCCGCATGCGGGAGGGAGGAAGCCTTCTGCACTCCCAGGGTGGCCCCAGGACTTGCTGCTTCTCCTCTGTTGCATTGAGCAACCCCCCTTGTCAGGTCTTCCCTGGCCCATTCTGGCTGGGTTCTTGCATTGCTCTCGACCCACCATGGCACCGCTCCTGCCCCAGCTTTCCTTTCTCGGGCTGCAAGGGAGGACTTTTCCAGCTAAACTGAAGGGCGGGTCAGCCTGCTGCTGGCTACATGTCTGCATCGGGTTAATGCTTCTGGGCATCAGCCCTGCAAGGTGTAGAAAAAAGAAAACAGAGTCTAAGGTAAGCTAAAGTTTAGGCTAAGATAAAGTCTAACCGCTGCTAAACTCTAAGGTAACCTAAAGTCTAAGTTATGCTAAAGTCTATGCTAAGCTAAATTCTAACCTGTGCTAATGTCTAAGCAAAGATAAAATCTAACCTATGCTAAAGTCTAAGCTAAGCTAAAGTCTAGCCTATGCTAAAGACTAAGCTAAGCTAAACTCTAAGGTAACCTGAAGTCTAAGCTATGCTAAAGTCTAAGGTAACCAAATGTGTAAGCTAAGCTAAAGTCTAAGGTAACCTGAAGTCTAACCAATGCTAAAGTCTAAAGTAACCAAAAGTCTAAGTGAAACTGAAGTCTAAGCCAAGCTGAAGCCCAAGGTAACCTAAAATACAAGCTAAGCTATAGTTTAAGTTAACCTAAAGACTAAGATAAGCTAAAGTCAAAGCTAAGATGAAGTCTAAGCTAAGCTAAAGACTAAGCTAACATCAAGTCTAAGCTAAAATAAACCCTAAGGTAACCAAAAGTCCAAGGTAAACTTCCAAGGTAACCAGAAGCCTAAGGTAAGCTGCAGTCTAATGTAACTAACAGTCTAAGCTAAGCTAAAGTCTCAGCTAAGCTGAACATGTAAGGTAAAAAGATAAACTGAATTCTAAGCTAAGCTAAAGTCTAAGCTAAGCTAAAGACTAAAGTAAGCTTAACTCTAAGGTAACCTCAATTCTAACTTAATCTCAAGTCTAAGGTAACCTCAAGTCTAAGGTAACAAAAACTCCAAGGTAACCAAAAGTCCAAGGTAATCAAAAGTCCAATGTAACCAAAAGTCCAAGGTAACTAAAAGTCCAAGGTAACCAAAACTCTAAGGTAACCAAAGGTCTACCAAAAGTCCAAGGTAACCAAAAGTCCAAGGTAAACAGAAGTCTAAGGTAACTAAAAGTCTGAGGTAACCAAAAGTCTAAGGTAACCAAAAGTCTAAGCTAAGCTAATCACTAAGGTAACCAAAAGTCTAAGCTAAGCTGAAAGTGTAAGGTAACCAAAACTCTAAGCTAAACTCAAGTCTATGCTACGCTAAAGTCTAAGCTAAGCTAAAGTCTGAGCTAAACTAAAGCCTAAGGTAACCAGAAGTACAAGGTAACCAAAAGTCCAAGGTAACCAAAAGTCTCAGCTAAGCTAAAGTCTCAGCTAACATAAAGTCTAAGCTAAACTAAAGCTTAAGTTAACCAAAAGTCTAAGGTAAACAAAAGTCCAAGGTAACCAAAAGCCTAAGATAACCACAACTACAAGGTAACCAAACGACAAAGGTAACCAAAAGTGCAAGGTAACCAAAGGTCTAATGTAACCAAAAGAACAAGGTAACCAAATGTCCAAGGTAACAAAAAGTCCAAGGCAACCAAAAGTCCAAGTAAACAAATCTCCAAAGCTCCATAGCTAATGTCTAAGCTATGCCAAAGTTTAAGCTAAGCTAAAGTCTAACCTATGCTAAAGACTAAGCAAAGCTTAAATCTAAGCTAAGCTAAACTCTAAGGTAACCTAAAGTCTAAGCTATGCTAAAATCTAAGCTAAGATAAAGTCTAAGGTAACCAAATGTGTAAGCCAAGCTAAAGTCTAAGGTAACCTGAAGCTTAACCAAAGGTAAATCTAAGCTATGCTAAAGTCTAAACTAAGCTAAAGTCTAAGTGAATCTAAAGTCTAAGCCAAGCTTAAGTACAAGGTAATCTAAAATCCAAGCTAAGCTATAGTCTAAGTTAACCGAAAGTCTAAGCTAAGCTAAAGTCTAAGATAAGCTAAAGACTAAGCTAACATAAAGTCTAAGCTAAAATAAAGCCTAAGGTAACCAAAAGTCCAAGGTAACCAAAATTCTAAGGCAACCTCAACTCTAAGGTAACCAAAACTCCAAGGTAACCAAAAGACCAAGGTTACCAAAGGTGGACTTGCAAGTGTCCCCTGGAAACCTAGTCCACGGTAATCTAAAGTCTAAGCTAAGACAATGTCTAAGGTAACCGAAACTGTAAGGTAACCTAAAGTCTAAGCTAACCTAAACTCTAAGGTAACATAAAGTATAAGCTAAGCTAAAGTCTAATCTAAACTAAAGTCTAAGGTAACCTAAAGTCTAATCTAAGATAAAGATGAAGGTAACCTAAAGTCTAATCTAAGATAAAGATGAAGATAACCTAAAGTCTAAGTTAATGTCTAAGGTAACCTAAAGTCTAAACTAAGCTAAAGTCTAAGGTATTGTAAAGTCCAAGCTAAGCTAAAGTCTAAGGAAACCTAAAGTCTAATATAAGAGAAAATCTAAGGTAAGCTAAAGTCTAAGGTAACCTAAAGTCTAAGCTAAGCTAAAATCTAAACTATGCTAAAGTATATGGTACCCGAAATTCTAAGCTAAGCTAAAGTCTATTGTAACCTAAAGTCCAAGCTAAGATAAAGTCTACGGTACCCTAAAGTCTAAAATAACCTAAAGTCTATGCTAAGCTAACATGTAAGGTAACCAAATGCGTAAGGTAACCTAAAGTCTAGCTAAAGACTAAGGTAACCTAAAGTCTAAGGTAACCTAAAGTCTAAGATATGCTAAACTGTAAGCTAAACTCAAGTCTAGGGTAACATAAAGTCCAAGCTAAGCTAAAGTCTGAGGTAACCTAAAATCTAAACTAAGCTAGTCTTAGGTAACCTAAAATCTAAGATAAGCTAAAGCCTAAGGTAACCTAAAGTCTAAGTTAAACTAAAATCTAAGCTATGCTAAAGCCTATGGTACCCGAAATTCTAAGCTAAGCTAAAGTCTAAGGTAACTGAATGCGTAAGGTAACCTAAAGTCTAAGCCAAGCTAAAGTCTAAGGTAACCTAAAGTCTAAGCTAAGCTAAAGTCTAAGGTAACCTAAAGTCTAAGCTATGCTAAAGTCTACATTAACCTAAAGTCTAAGATATGCTAAACTGTAAGCTAAGCTAAAGTCTAAGGTAACCTAAAATCTAAACTAAGCTAGAGTCTAAGGTAACCTAAAATCTAAGATAAGCTAAAGCCTAAGGTAACTTAAAGTCTAAGTTAAGCTAAAATCTAAGCTATGCTAAAGTCTATGGTACCCGAAATTCTAAGCTAAGCTAAAGTCTAAGGTAACCTAAAGTCTAAAGTAACCTAAAGTCTAAGGTAACCAAATGTGTAAGGTAACCTAAGGTCTATGGTAACTTAAGGTAAGGTAAAGTCCAACCCAACTAAACTGGATGAACACAGAAGAGTTTCAAAAAACAGTTCACACATGGTTTTTTGCAAATCTCTTCAGGTGCTTAAATGATCCAGAGACAATCAACATCTCTGACCCCCATCAGAAGGCACTGGCCTCCTTCGCACAAAGTGACAGAGCCAACGCCTATGATGGGACGATACCCTTTCAGTCCCTTACGCTAGTGCAGGTTTGGGATGAAATGTCCTCTGGTATTTCCTAAGCATGTACTGTTAGGGAAAGAAGGAAGTCGGGAGAAAAAAGTTGCAACTTGGAAGAGACCTACAATGATCATCAAGTCCAAGTGCTCAACCACTTCAGGGTTGGCCAAAAGTTAAAGCATGTTATTAAGGGTGTTGTCCAAATGCCTCTGAAACACTAATGGGCACATTGCATTGGTCTCCTCTCTACGAAGCCTGTTCTAGTTTTTGGCCACCCTCTGGGTAAAGAAACGTTTCCTAGTGTCTACTCTAATCCTCCCTTCACCGTAATGTATTCTAACCTAAGTCTAACCTAATCTAACTTAACCACAACTAGCCTAAACTAACCTAAACTAAGATATAAGAATTTTATTTGCAAATAAATAAAACACTTTCTCCACCTGTAACCTGACTTGTGTCTGATTTGTGTCTGAATGGAATGGAGTGGAATGAAATGGAATTGAAGGGATGGGACAGAATGGAATGTGATGGGTGGAATGGAATGTGATGGGATGGAATGGAGTGGAATGGAATGGGATAGAATGGAGTGGGATGGAATGGGATGGGATGGGATGGAAGCCTAAACTAGCCTAACCTAACCTAATCTAACTGAGATAAAATAACTTTATTTATTAATAAATAAAATACTCTTTCCACCTTTAAAATGATTTGTGTGTGATTTGTTCCTTTGATAGTGTCTTTGGTCCTGAAAACCTCTTGGCATTTCAGGTAGATAACGGTCTCATCATGATACTACTCACAACTGTGAGTGTAAGGAATGGAATGGAATAGTCACAGAATCATAGAATAGTCAGGGTTGGAAAGGACCTTAGCATCATTTAGTTCCAACTCCCCTGCCATGGGCAGGGACACCACACACTAAACCATGTCACCCAAGACTGCCCAACCTGGCCTTGAACATTACCAGGGAGAATGGAACAGAACAGAAGAGCTATGACATGTTATGCATATAGTTCTGCATGACAAGCTGTGACCTAGGTGTGAGGGGCTATCTGCAGTGCAGATCCCAAGGGAGGCCAGTCTCCTGAAAGACTGTGCCCCTGCAGCGAATGGAAGTCTATGAGGAGCAGCAGGTATCTACTTGCACCCCCTGTAGGACCCCACAGTGGACCCAAAGCAGGCTGTGATCCCATGGGAAGCATGTGCTGGAGCAGGCTCCTGGGAGGACTTCTTACCTTGTGGAGAGAGGAGCCTGAACTGCAGCAGGTTTGTTGACAGGAGTTGTGACCCTGCAGGGGACCCATGCTGGAACAGTCTGTTCCTGAAGGATTCACCCCATGGAGGGGACCTACTCCGGTGAAGCCTGTGAAGAACTGCAGCCTGTGGGAAGGATTCACATTGGAGAAGTTCATGGAGGGCTGTCTCCTGTGGGTGGGACCCCACACTGGAGCAGGGGAAGAGTGTGAGGAGTCCTCCGCTGAAGACGAAGGAGCAGCAGAGAAAACATATCATGAGCTGACTGAACCCCCATTCCCTGTCCCCCTGTGCTGCTGAAGGAAGGGGAAGTAGAGAAAACTGGGAGTAAAGCTGCGCCCGGGAAGAAGGAAGGGGTCCTACTCTGAGATTTGTATGGCAATAAATTAATCCCTATCCCCCCAAGTCGAGTCTGTTTTGCCCATGCTGGTAACGGCTGGATGATCTCTCCTCTTCCTTGACACAGGAGCCTTTCGCTGTATTTTCTCTCCCCTGTCCTGTGAGAGCGGCTTTGATGCGCATCAGCCGTCCAGCCAGGGTCAACCCGCCACAACGACGAAGCCAGTCACAGCCTATGTGCTGACTCGGCAAAAGCAGTACGAGGTGCCTTTTTCGCTCACCCCGAAGGTGCAGTTTACACCATGCTGCCCAGGCCGTGCGTCCCCGCATCTTCGCACCATGAACCGGACCCTCCCTTCACTTCAGCGGCGACACAGGAAGGGGAGGCCGCAGCGGGCAGGCGCAGCGGAGGAGGGCTCT
Source organism: Pezoporus flaviventris (assembly GCF_033815535.1). NCBI lineage: Eukaryota > Metazoa > Chordata > Aves > Psittaciformes > Psittacidae > Pezoporus > Pezoporus flaviventris. The sequence goes on along the minus strand of NW_026892585.1, from coordinate 16,228,548 downwards.
AAGGAAACACCCCCCGGGGGCGCCGCAAGTCGAGGGACGCAGCTCCCCACCGCCCCCCCCCTCCAATGAGCAGCCCCAGCGCCTGCCCGGCCCCCGACCCGCCCCTCTCCGCGCACCGGGCGCGGGGAGAGAGCCCGCCCCCATCCGTCACTGGCCGGCGGGCGGGGCCGGCCGGCAGCAGGGGCGTGGCTTTGTGCTCCCATTGGCTGGGCTCCGCCGAGGGGAGTCTGTAGTTGGCTGCGGCAGCTGCCGCTCGCAGCGCGCTGGCGGTGGCGGGCTGGGAGGTGTCGGGGCGGGTGGCGCGGGCCGGAGGTCACTCGGCGCGGGGCGCAGCATGGCCGCGGCTGTGGTGCGCGGGCGACCTGCGGGCTGGTGGCGCTGGCACAGGCGGGTCGCGGCGATGGGTAAGGACCCCTCCCCTCGGCTCCAGCGGGTCCGCTCTGACCGCCGGGCGGTCGTTGCCGGGCGGGGAAAAGCCGGGCCTTCCCCCGGGCTCGGCCGGAGAGCGCTGCTGCTGCACTGCCTTAGGTGGCCCACGGGCCCTCCGCACCCCGGGGCCCGATGCAGCAGTCGGCCCCGCGCCTGACGGGCCCCGGAGCCGCCTGGCTGCGCAGGACGCCCGGGAACGGACCCCACAGGGCAGTAGTGGGGGTTGTCAGTGGCCCGGCGCGCTCCCGCGAAGCGGCCCCCGCTGCTGCGTTATGTGGGGCCGTGCTGGAGCTTCGGAGTGGCTCAGCTCAGTAAATGTTTTCATTCACTTGCTTAAAATAGCATGCCTGGAATTATCAGAGCCCACGAGTGGTGCCTGTGGCACCAGTGACGTGTTGGCAGTACCTGTTACCTAGATTTGGGGTGTTTGACCCTCTCGATCATTGTATATGATTATTTTCCTAAAATTGAAGGTAAATCAAGCAGCACTTCCCGCTGTTCCATCTCCACAGGCAGTCACTCGCATATATGTTGGTTCACAGGCAGTGGAAGGAGCAAACACATTTAAATGTCCTGTCAGTGTAAGTGAAGGAAGAATACATTTGCAGAACTGGACCTAGGTGTTTTCCCTTTTCAGAGTCCTGAAAATCATGCTATTGTTTTTTAGCACTGTTTCCACTGCGGAAGCAAATGATTGAAAATATACCTTTAGTAGCCTTTTCAATATAATATTGATAGCAGCCTGTGGTTCATGTGTGCCACTGTATAGTTAGGCTCCACACCAAATAGGTGAAAGTTTTTGAAGTAGCAAAGAGGAGGAAATATGTATTTTTAATGCTATATGGTTCTAAAATATTGACACTTTAAAAAGTGTTTCAAGAATTACTCAATTACTTTTTAGTAACTTTTAAACATTTGTAATTCTCCTTTAAACCTCATTTAAACTGATCAGTGAAAAGTGTTTGACACAATTTTGAAATTAGCTTTCAGTGTTATCTTTGCTTGACTCTCTCAGTAATGCATGAACTTTATGGGGTTTTTTTACAGTTGCAGCTCTGGTACTGTGCTAAGTAATAGCTCAGGTGCAGTAGGCATATTGGTCACATGCTAGTAAAGTTAAATACAGGAGACCTGTTTGTGTATTTAGTACCGTCTGTGATAACACAGTTCAAATCAATAGCTTTCAGTATATTTTGAACTTGCAGTGCATGGTAGCTGGTGGAATTTTTGTAAGAGCTTTGAAATACACTGTCTTTGTCAATATCCCAATGGTCATATTTAACATAGAGAAGATAGAAGAGATCTTGTTTTTTAGTGGTAAGAGCAGGTGTGAGAAGCAACCAAAAACATTACACTGGCCCTTAAAGTTGAAAAATACAGTTTGTCCTTGCCTGAAGACCTGAATGAGAAACTGTGACTGAGTCTAAACAGAAATTGTGACTCTCCCAAGAAACTTCCATAGAACAGAATTTCACTCACAGCATTTATCTTCTGGCTTAGTAGTGACTGCTGAAAGTCCTGTTGGCTCTGACAAGTGTTTATGAGATGAAGGTCTAAGTATTAAGACTTCTTAACTGCTAAGCTCTACTGCTTAGTTATATGTCGAGATTTCCCCATCTCTAATGCGCTTATTAGGCTTGCCATCCTTTTCTTTAGTTTTGAATAGCCTAGAAGTTGTCTTTAGATCAGTGTTTTCTTCACGTATCATTCTGAGTGAAACGCCATCCTAGCGAGAGAACTCTGCCAGATCCAAGAGCTGTCCAACACCACAGCTTTGTTAGTGAGCAGACTATCTTCATTCACTTACAAATGCTCCTCAATTTCTTGTCAGTTGCTCTTTGCAGCTGGTGCAGACCATGATGGTTTGTTTCTTCTGTATGATTATACTAGAGACTGTTAAATCGTCAAGGAGGAAAGTAACAGAATGCAGATTTTGGAGGAGCATCTAAAGTGTGTATGTTCATGTATTATCAAGTTAGACAGAGACCTTGTATTGTAATTTGCAGTTGGCAGTCACTGGCAAATGTGCTTCATGGAGAGGGTGTATATGACCTTACTTGGAGATACGTTTTTGGTGTATGTGGAAAAATCCTCCCCGGGGATTACTAGAGGGGATAAAGTGGGGGTTAATGAGGTGTCATGGCTGAGAAAGGAAGATTTTTCTGGTGAATGAAGATTCATCAACTCAAGTGTTCATCAGAGGAGACACTACCCTGCTAGAGAAAGAAAATGTCTTTACAAGTAATTTTGAATGAATAGTAATGGCCCATTCAGTTAATAGTTAAATAGTACTTTTGTTGGTGCAGGAGTTGTGTTTGAACTGTCAAATGTTTGCATGCTCTGTTGCACAGAAGCGTTAATTAGAAAGCAAGGATTATGACAGAAAGACATGCCATGACACAAGTCAAGCACATTGCTAAATGGAGGGATCAAGTGTAGCGTACACTTGATACTCTTTTAGATGAAAAGTACTTCCTACATATTTTTGTCCTTAATGTATTAGCAAACACTTAATGAGGTATAGCTACAGATAAGAAAAATGAGGTAAGAAGACTCTGACTGTTGCAGGATTGCATGTCTGGTTTTCATCATCAGACCTTTGCGGAGGCAATGAAAAGTAAATTGGATGTTTTTAGTGTAAAGCTGGCCAAATTTTGAGTTGGATAATCTTAAATTATGATTTTGGCAGAGTGCAGTTCTGAAAATCATTGCATAACCTTTAAAAGCCTGTGACCCTGGGGCAACTTAAATTCCATTGGCAAAGCTGCTAAGAGCAGAAAGACCTAATTCTGCCTGTGTACAGCTGGCCTCTCTTAACTTCTATGTTTCTCCATCTAGTTCCCTCCAGGATCTAGATCAGTAGAGGTTTTGTAAGTTTCTATAGAGAAGTCTGCAAAGAACACAGAATCTCTCTCTCTTCATTTTTTTCAAAACAGGAAGGAGAAAAGGGATCATGTCTTCTCTTGTACCAGACTGAGGATGCTAAATCAGTGGCAAAATCCTTTGTTTAGTGGCTTATATTGAATTGTGTCCCTCTCCTTGTTATGTTACTTCATATGCAGCAGTACTTCCTGAGCAAAACAAGTGACATCAGTAGCTGAGCTTCCTCTGTGAATCTTCCCCTGCTCCTGTTAAATCTCTCCAACTGGGTTGGGAAAGAGCTCGTTTGACTGATGCGAAGAGATCAAGAATATTAATGCAACTTTGATTAGGAAATTTGTATGGGACAGGAATGTGTGTGCTATTCTCTCTTGTTCCAGATTTATTGGTTTCATTTGACTGTGGGGCCACAGATTCTATCCCAAGAGCTAGAAATTTTGGAGAGCATGGTTCAAAATAGATTTTATAAAGCCAAAAAGTAAGTAATATAGTTGAGATTACAATTTGAGAGTTGCTGGTTTCTCAGTCCTGTCCTTGGCCGGTTAGTCTGTGCTTTCCAGCCGAGTACAACCATGTTGGACCTTCTCCAGCTCTACTGTCTGTGGTCCTATCCAGCTGTTAGTTCCATTTTGTTTAAATACGAAGAGATTTCCTCTACACTGCATATTGTAGTGACTGTGCAGTCTGGTATTTGCAGTGAATTCAAGGCACCACTGGAGCTGAAATTTCTTCTCAGAACTGTAGGAGTCATTAGGTTGGGAGACAGTGTAAAATGAAAGGTAAACATCTAAACTTGTAACTGTAATCATTCAGATTAAAAAGATAATTGTTTGAGTATCTTTATGTAGAAGCTTGAAAAGACAAGTTTTAGGTCATCGTATAGGCCAGGTATTCTATGGTCAAGATTGCAGACTGTGCATTCCTGAATTTGCTCTCTTAATGGATGTGTTCTATTCAAGAAAAGACATTCAAAGATTCACAAACACTTAATTATTTTTTAATCAAATTATTTTTAAGGTAAAATTCTTATGAAATTGTAGATTAGGCCAAGTGCTACTATTGTAGGCTGACTTTTCAAAGCAAAACATTTTAATCTGTATTGTCTGTAAACCCCCAATATGGCAAGAGGGTCATAAATTAATTCTTCTCATCAATGGAGTCTCCATAGTCATGGGGCTCTATGAGCACATGTTCCCTCAAGAGTATAATAAAAAATCTCCTGGGGAAAGCCCGAATTCTTTGGAGTCAGTGTAGCTGTAGCTGGTTTTACTGTCTATTAAGTTGATCTATAGATTAATCTGTGTTACTGGTTCTGTTTCCAGTGAAGGAGAATTAGTTGCACATTGTATCAGTGCTTATTTTAAAAGTACCTTCTGTTGCTTCTCTGTCCTGTTAGAATTTTAATGTGCACTGAGCATTTTTCCAGGCATGTGATTGCAGCAGGTTACCGTAAATTTTATGGTTGAAGTAAAATGGACTCAATGCCACAGGGACAGTTTCTGCGAATGCTTGTACAATTGGTTGGATTAGTTAAGCCTATGTGTATGTGGCTTTGCAGAATACCATTGTTCAAATTATACATTTATTTCAAAACTGATCCTGTACCATTTATCACATGGTGAACAGTGCCTGGATATTCAAGCTGGACATCACTTTCCATGATAGCACCTGTGGAGTTTCATTTAATATGAAGATGTGAAAAATCATGTCTTAAACATCCTCTGTTTGGCAAACCCCCGCTGTCTTAAGCAGTCATTAAAAAATATGCCATGATTCTAAATGCAGTTGATTCAAATTTAATTGAAATTGGGTATATCCGTGAGCTAATTTTGTCAGTCCTTGAAAGCAGTTTTTCTCTATTTGAGTACCTGGGGATCCGGAGTTTTTTTTCAAAGCTGTTTATCAAATTATATAATTGTGAAGTGTCTAATTTAACACTGGGCTGTGAAAAGTTAAACTACACTAAGAAGTCAGAAACCGAGTCAGGAATAGAACTATTTCTCTTACAGGGCCCAATTCCTGTGGATTTCAATATGTTCTAGCTAGCACAGACAGAAAATGGTCCCTGATTCATGAACTAACATAAGAGAAAATCAACAGAGACAGACAAAGGGGAAAATAATAGAATACAGTGACTCAAAACTAAAAATACCAACAGCATGTTGCCTTGTATTCCAGCTCAGCTGTTGCTATGCCTTGTGGGGATACTGCAAAATTATGATTTTTAAGGAAGGTCTTACAGTAGAAGAATGAGTTGGTTTCATGGATATTTACATTGTGAACAGCTGCCTGAGAGAAGTAATAGAAATGCTTGTTGGCAACAGGCCTGTCATTGCCGTCCAATTACCAGTTCATGTCTTCATAGTAAGATGTGATGATAGCCATGAAAAGTTGTCAAAGCAAAGCAGTCTTAGGTGACATAATAGAGAAAAGTATGGCAGGATGCAAAGAAGGAACAACAGAAAGTAGCATGGGCAAAATGTCCTTCTGAATTCCCAATATTTCCATGAAGATCAAGGCAAGATTATTTCTATTAAATTAACCCAGATGACCATGTTCTGAAGTAGCTGAGATCTCAGATGTGATGAATGAGGAATTGATAAAATTTAAGCAGATCATGGATGGATCTTCTAAGCTTTAGGTGTGAGTGACAAGCATCACTGCTGGTGTTCTGATACAGAAAAAAAAAAGGTATCAAGAAAGTTTTCTGAAGATGCTGAAGAGATTTCTTGATGTTTAGCTTGAGATGATGGTTAGATGTCCATGAGATAGTATGAGGAAAGCAGCAATCAGGATAAAAGTGAAGTCTACAAGAATGAGCCTAGACATGGCAGCCAGATTTATGCTTCTGATAAGGTTACTTGGAATTCACAAAGAAGACTGAGGTTTCGAAGCAAGGCTATCTTTAAAGGTAGACCAGGTTGCTCTGGGTGCTCCAAGGTTGCTCCAAGGATGTAGGTTCCACCACTTCTCTGTGCAGCTGTTGTAGTGCAGAACCTTTCTCATCATCAGGGATGCTTTTCTTATTTCCAACTGGAATTTCCCTTCCTGCAGCTTCTGGCTGTTGTCCCATGTCCTATTGTTGTGCACCTCTATGAAGAATCTGGCTTCATTTGCCCTGTAACTCTTCTTTCCTCTCACTCTGTATGTAATAGAAGACTGCAGTTAGCCTTTGCTTAAACAAGATAAGCAAAGACAGTTCCCTTAACCTCTGGTCATACACCATATCATCCAGCTCCTTGGTCATAATACTTGATATCTGCTGGGCTGTCTGCAGTTTGACCACATCTCTTGTGTATTGTGCTGTGGGGGGTGGAATCAGCAATTTCTTTGACTTGTTCGGTATGTCCTTGCTAATGTTGCATGTTATGTCATTTATCTTTTGCTGCATGGATGCACTACTTACTCAACTTGCTCTCTGTGGGAATCCACAGGTTCTGCAGAGCTGCAGCCTGTGTAGCCAGTCCTCAGCTTGCCATGACATCTGCTGCCCAAAGCACAGGACATTGTATTTGTCTTTGTTGAACTTCTTAAGGCCCGTGTCCTCAACCTTTCTGACTGGTAGTCCTACCCTGCAGTTTTTCAGCTATTCCCCCCATTTGGGTGTCACATGTGGTCTTGCTGAGGGTGCTTATGTCCCATCACCAGAGTCACTCATGAAATTTTTAAATAGCAGCAGCCCCAGTATTGACCTATGAGGAACATCACACATAACTGACTGTAGCTAGTCTTCGAACCACTAATTACTGTTGTTTAAGCCTAACATTCCAGACGGTATTTCATCCATCAGTCCAGTCCAGTGCATACTTTCCACATTTGGCTAGTGGAATATTAGAGGAGACTGTTTTGAAAGCTTTGCTGAAGTCAAGGTAAGTAAGATCCCCTGGTACTAAGTGGTGGAGAAAGAAAGATGCTGAAAACCAGGACTTGAACTTCTTCAGGAAGCTGGAATCTTTGGGCCAACAAGAGGAGCAATCTTAGAGTAGTGTAAGTGATGTACTGGGTACATGATGATTGCTATGGCTCATGATGGTGGTTTAGGCTCTTAGTTCATTTGTTTCCTAGATCTGACATCTAGAGCTTCTAAAAAAAGCAACGTGCTCTTTTCGTGACTTATCTCAGTTCGTACTCAGCATTTTCCCAGTGCAGTTTTCTTTTAAATTGTGCTACTTCTTTAGCTATGTAATTGCTGCAGGCATCCGTGGAAACTGTCTCAGACCAAAGTTCTCTCAACAAACCTGATTTATTAAATGTGACACTTCCAGAATAGTGCTGCAGATCAAAGAGCATGGCCATTGCTGGCTAAGAAGGAGCTTGAAGTCAGAAAGACTTTAAAATGATTAATCAAGTGTTATTGGCCTAGAGAGGATTCTTTGCTAAGCATTAGGACCTCTTAGAGTCTCGATCCAGCTTAGACATGCTCTCTGTATGTGTGCTTCAGTTACAGTAGTTCTGTAGTTAGTTAGCCTCTTTCTGGCTGCTTAGATGCCACATTCCTTAGTGTTTATTCTGCATAACCTTTTCCTTTGTTGTAAAGGAGAAATTATTTTATGAATTGGCAAAGAAATCTCAGCACTGGCAAATTGTGCTAATTTGGAGTGATGAGATGGTAATTGCGGTAGATGAATACCTGCAGTGCTATTTATTGTCCAGCAGTTGATACTTGCTACTACTTGTAAAAACTGACTGAAACTGTAGCATTTTCCACAGATTGTAGGTTATGCTTTATAGTTCTGTATTGTTAGTACAGCAGATAGAATGCAGGAGTTATTCCTGTAAAGACTTCATAATACGCTATAGTTTGTTTCAGTTTTCAGTATTTACATGGCTTAAAGTATTTGCAATGATTTATTATGAAAACTGTCACCTTGTATGTGGGTGCAGGATCAGAAGAGTCTAGTTACTGTCTGTGAGGGGCAGCATGAAATAAAGTGACAGCCTTAGTCTATTTCTAGAGAGGAGGTGCTATATCCCAAGGCTGCAACCAAAGTTGCAAAGGAGTCTGTAAATTATATATAAAATTTTATTTTGCCTATCCAGTTTAGGATTTAGACACATAAAAAAATACAGCCAAGCCTGCATGTTTTAAGTCTGTGTTTGAGCCTTCTCAGACCTTAGCTTTCAGGGATGTTGCTGAAGTTTGATTATTACTATACTTTGTGAAACACCCACATAAACCTTTGATATTAGAAAAACCATTCTGGGATGGTTTAAATTATGTAGAATAGGATTCACATTTCCATTGTTTTAAGCATGAAGTTGATTAATTCAGTGAAAACAGATAACATGCTAGCTTTTGTTTCAGCATTGTTACACATTACTCTAAAATACAAATATATTGATATATATTGTTTTGAAATCAGTGTGTTCTAGGGCAATGGCTTCCAAAACCCCAGTTGGATTCATTGGGCTGGGTAACATGGGAAATCCAATGGCAAAAAACCTGTTAAAACATGGATATCCAGTTATTGCATATGATGTGTTCCCAGAAGCTTGCAAAGAATTTCAAGACTTGGGTGCTCAGGTATAGTAATAAACTTTCTTTATTTCAACAATGACTGTATGTGTTGAATGGTTCCTGCATGCAACTCAACTAAATAATCTGGGTTTTTTTCTTGGTTAAGATCACAATTGGAATTAAAACAGCATAGTGAATGCAATCAGAACCTAGGAGGTTTCACTTGTGGGCAAAGACATGATTCTAACCTAAGTAATTTTCATGCTGTTAGCCAGAATTGCTACCTTGCTGGACTTCTCTAGCTGGTTTTTTCTTCCCCCTCCTTTTTATGAGAGTAGGTTGATGGCCTGTTCTTTCACCTCCTTCTTTCTCATGCTTCCTCTTCCCCCAGGTCTAGATGTCCAGTGGGCTGCTTTTCATCTGGTTCCTACTTTGACCTTTTCAGGTTAAATGACCCTAGTTAAAAATTCCTGCTGGCATAGCTGTAAGGGTTATAGGGACATATGAGCTTTCCTGCTGCTTCAAGGTGCAGTCCTCAGGGGTAGGGGAAAATTCTAATTATTTAAGGAAGGTTATGGTGAGAGAAGAGGAAAGAACAAAAAAGAAAAAGGAGGGAAGGAAATCGATCACATTAAGGAGCTTTACCTTCCTGCCACATACCCTGCAAAATCTTGGCCCTGTTCAGTCAGTGCTACTGCTTTTGTTGATCTGTTAATACACCCAGAAACCCTTTCAGTCTCTCAGATGGTGGGTTATTTCTAGGTGTCTGAAATGCATTTGAATGTTTTTAACGTGCTTCAGAGCAATAGCAGTTTAGACGGTTGTGAGTGGGTGGATAGGTGCATAAAACACTGAAACAAAAGAATGTACTCGCATGAGGAGAAACCAATGGAAAAATAGTACTCTGATTTGACAGTGTAGAGGATGGGAAGGAATTCTCTAGCAGTGGCAGGGAAATTGTAGGTAGATCTAGATAGAGGAACTGCATGCATTGAAAGTCTAAACTGTTGAAACTTATTGCAGCTGTTTTATAATAATGAGGTAATATCAAGGTTCCCAAAAGATGAAATGATAAAGTGTACCTATTGGTAATTAACTGCAGCTCCCCTTGAACAATTACAGAATCATGGCCTCAAGTGGGAAACTAAGCTTTGCAGCTTCTTTTCCTAATTACCCTTTTTATTTTGTTAAAGCAGCTGAGATCCTCAGGAATGAACCAGACCCTTCTTGGGTCAGAGACTGGGCAAATGGAACAATTGGTTGTATTTTTAATCTGTATTCTGCAGTGGGATCTCTTTGCTGTGGCTGCCCGTTTAGATAGCTTATTGCCATAGTAATAGAATCCTTGGCATCCTCTGCAGGACTTAACATGTGATATTAAAGCTGAACTGTAGTCCTTTTAAAAATAAATCCCAAAGTATGTTTTAAGATCATAAATCACTAAGAGAATACATGGGTAGGCTTAAATACAAATAAAACACACTTAAAGAAAATATGCAAACATAACTTCTTCTTCTTGATCTATAGGTGTAAATCCTACCCTGACGTTTTTTTTCAGGAGCTGGAAAATTGTGGGTCCAGGGGGCCTTATAGAAAGTGCTGTAGAAGGAATATTGGGCTCCAAGGGCTGCTTTCTCTTTAGTCTGGCTGGTAGGGTAAAATCATCAGGAGTGTTACAGAGGTGAATAGATTCCCCCCAAGAGACAGTAAAGTTGTCAGATGTTCATTTTTAAAGTCAGTGCTACTACCAAGGCATATGGAGGGTGATGGATGCTTGATCATGATTCCATATATTCTGTGACTCCACTTTATCTTCTAAAGTAAAGAACTGTGAGGTAATGTATGTCAGGAGGCAGCCACCTGCCTGCTGATGGTGAATAGTAAGGGAAAAACTGTCTGAGCAGGAGCATATGGAACCGCTTGCGGTGAAACTTGGAGAAAGTTGCAAGGCTGCAAACAAAGGCAAATACTGCTCACGTGCTGTGAGCAAGTAGGCTGCCTCCACACTCTACTGTCTTTCTCCTTCCTCCTAATTATCACTTTCTTTCTCACACATATGTGTCACACAGTTGCTTTGCTTCAGTTTATGTATCTATTTGACAGTTTGAGAACGTTACTGAAGTCATCTGGTGCATAAAGCAGCATAAAAACAGAGTTTCCTTCAGTGTATTCAGTAAGAATGGCATTTCAGGCAAGCAGAATTATTGACTTATCATAAATATAAATAAAAAATTAGGAAAGCATTTTGGACAGATATAAGCAGATGCACATGTTGAAGGGCATAAACCAATGTCCAGTTGAAGAAAAGTCTCCCCTACCTAGCTGCGCCCTGGAAAAGTTTGTTTGAACTGGCAGGTGTCAGAACATATATGAAACTTGGTGAGTATCACTTGGTGATACTCCAAGCCCGTATGCTCTATGTTAGTAATCAGCAATTAGTATTTGGTATGTTTTTTAAAGTTACACACATATTCATAATTATTTCAAATGCTTAATGTTTCTTTATAGCTTTCAAATAATTAAACTTGATTTCTGAGACAGAAAGTCCCAAATAAAATAAAAGAGGTTGTGTATACTGCTTGTTGAACCAGGTAAATAGGTTTCCTCTGGAATTATTAATCGTATTTGTTCACAGTACCAGAAAAGTCAAGAATGGCAATTCCACTTCAATTCCTACTTGTTTTTTTTGCTACTTACTTCAAGGTAACAAAATGATTTTCCTTTGTGTGGTTGTGGAAGTACTGTCCTAGTCTATGTACATTTTTAATCTCATTTTCTTCCTATAAAAGGTATGTCAGTATTCTGAAACATATGGGTGGATGGAATAAATTAAAGACACTACAATGTTTTTTTGTATATCTCTGTTGCTTAAGAATTGTTTAAATCTGTAACAAAAAAAACATCTATATCCTGTCTAGCCAAGTGCAAATGTGAGGCTGATGTAGTTTTTAAGCTGTGTGTCCAATATAGTATGTTTCTCAGCTTCTGGTCGAAAGGTGAAAATGGGTCACAAAGTCTTCAGCTGAAAACTTGTAAACCTCTAAGAATACTGGAGATAATAGTTTCAGATAAGAAGATGTATATAAATGCTGGTTCCAGCTACACACATCTTCTCTCTTTCTGTAATAATACCCATTGGAACTGAACCAAACCAAAGATACTCAGAACTAAAGACAAAGGTTTCATACTCTTATATAAAGAGCTAGGTTCTCCGGTCTCCAGGGAAGCAAGTCATAAAATTAACTAATCAGATATAGAAGCTTTTCTGCTTATAATTGCCTCATTTATTCCTCTTAAGCTTTGTTCTTTAGACTAGGGTATGTTTCCTTTTATAACTGTGTGGTATACCAGATGTTTTGTGTACTATTAACTTATTCTTTCAAAACCAAACCTGCCTCTTTCTAAGTCCCGTCTATGCCAGTTTCTTTTCCTTTTTTTTTTCTGAGTGAGCTTTGTTCAGTGAGTATATACATTCTTTTCTTCTCTTACTTATTTTATAGTCAAAATCAAGAAAGTTTCTTCTGCTGTATCCCAGAAGTCCTTCAAGATCGTATTCAGCATTTCTTACAAATGTGTATATAACACGCTTTCTTTGATGCTGAGTCATTATAAATGCATTGTATCTAAAAAGTGAATGTATTTACATAGGGCCATTAGTCTCAAAACTAACAAAAATGGTAACAAATACCTGTAGTTATCAATAGATAAGGAATGGTGAAATGAGGTCATCAATTTGTTATTTATTTAGCAGCCAATACCTAATGATATGTTTTGAAACTTGGTCAGATATTTTTAGTGAAGGATGCTTGAGTTGATAATTTTCCTTTTAAAAATGTCAGCTGTAACATTGTGAGGAACATCAGTTCATCTGATTTTTTTTTTTTAAGGGGAGGTTGAAAGGTGCATTAAGTAATATTTTCTTTTACCTCAGTCTTCCTCTCCTCCAGTGTTGTACATAAGACAAGAAAAATAGCGAGATTTTTGTGGTGCTTCCTGTTGTCCCTCTTTAGAAATGTTCTAGAGCAATATTTCGTATAGAGGGGTGGTTTACAGTGAATTGAAGATTCATGAGTGGATTGGTGGGATGCAAGCATCCCCATTGACAGATGTTCTGGAGGACCTTCTGTGATAGGACATCCTTTCCACATTTTTTTGTTTTCTGTTACTGGATCCAATTAATCAATGTTTCCATTAGGAGGGCAGGTTTTGCTGTGTTACATTTTTTTACCTAGCTTTGTTGTGACCAGTGCCCTGTGAATACTGAAAGCAAACTCAGGAAATGTGTCTGATGTCTCTTTTTCAGGAAGTGTAAGCTTGCATAATTTTAATATGGGTTTGGTTTTTTGTTTTTTTTTTTCTTTAAAAGGTAACAGATTCCCCAGCAGATGTAGCAGAAAGAGCAGACAGAATTATTACCATGCTGCCTTCAAGTCCCAATGCAAAAGAAGTTTACACAGGAGCAAATGGAATTCTAAAGTAAGAATTTTTTGCAGTTTGGAGCATTCCCAGTCCTGCTCATGGCTGTATTACATTGTTTGTCAAATGATTGCTGTTGCTGTGACTCTTGCTGTGCCTTCAGGGCACATCTTGTTTTCCTCTGCTTGTCATTACTGATATTTCTAATTACATGAGTTCTCTTAATCTGTGTTTGCATTTGAATGGCTTTTAGCTAAACTCTTCATTTATTTTCAGTAGAATAATAGTTCATGTGAATTTGAGGTAATTTAACTATTATCTACCTTCTCAGTTGCATGTTTCTTTTACTGTATTACAGACAAGTATAACTAGAATATTTGCTGGCAAAAATTATTTGCTCCAGTGCTTCATTCTTTAACTTCAAATTCTATAAATTAAATGTTCTGAAGTGATGTCATTTTGTCTCATGGTATTAAAGTGCATTAACATGGAATACCTCACAAGGCTTTATTGTTTTATACTCTTATTGCCTGTTTATTACACAAGAAATTATCTGAAGAGTTTGTTTAATGCAAAACTGTTTTTTAACTTTTGTGGAGAGATTTCCACAAATCCATAGTTTGGGGAATTCTAATACTCACAGTTTTTGGACTTTTCAAATAAAAAAATAAATAGTATTTAAAAGGTTTTTCTGTACACATGTGCACTGCTCCTGACAGGCTGACTAAGGCTACTCAGTACCTCTGGGGATTATGTAGGATCTCACAGCTATCCGGGTTAATAATATAAAGGAAGAAACATACAGAAGACAAAAACACAGTAGATTGTCTAAAACTGATGATAGGCAATATTAAGGTGGATGATAAGAAAATGAAGTAGAGGAGGATTATTTCTATTCTTCTTGCAATATCAGAAATAATAGCTGCTTCCTTCCCTTACTGTCCATAATTAATTCCTCACAAAGTAGGACTGAGCAGATCTAAGTATCCATAACTTAAGACTCTTCAGGGAAGGGTAATTGGATCAGTCCCACAATGCTGGGCAAGCAGCTGCAGGAGAATTGTATCCAGGATGGCGGCACTTGAAGACTTTGCAGTACTTACTGATGTAATACAGCCAGTTAATCTTTTGAGGACCTAGTAGATGTGGAAGAGCACAGGGGGAGCAGGGAATGTGGAAAGCAGTCCTGCATTGCTGCAGTTTTTCAGCCACTTCAAGAGAAGAAGGCGTAATTTGACAGTAGTGGTTAATTGTCACACTAGAGTGACCTGGTCCTTGGTGATTGGTTTGACTTTGATCATGTTCTGAAGAAGTTGGTTTCTTTATCTACTGAAGAAAACACTGAGGCTCTGAGTGTTTAAAGGTTAACTTTCTCATCCTGTTGTGTTACCAAGGAACTGCTCCTTATTCTGAATGTTAGGGGAGATGATGTAATACTGTATCTACCACAGTGGTTTTCATTTACATATGTTCAAACTAACTGCAGCAGCTCATCCCACCTGTGAAAAAGGACAGGTTCTGCCCAGTATGTGGCACTGTTTGAATCTGAAGCTGTAGTAGGGCCCACGGTTGTATGTGTGTATTCAGACTATTTCCAGCAATCTAGGCAGTTTGATTCGGCAAAATTCACTGTACTGTCAAGAGCACACAAGGTGCAGCAAAGCTCTTCATCTGTTATGCATAGCTTCAAATTACTTGCCTTTTTATGACAAAAAAATTATGCTGTTTGATTTCATGGTGGTTGCTGGTCCAGTGGACATGAAGTCATGCAATTGAATGGAAAGAGGGATAAAAATATAATCTTTTTTATTATTGTTGAGGGCATTAGAAAATTGTACTTTAATTGCATTTTTTGAACACATATACAACTTTTTGTGTTCTACAGTTTGGGGTACAATTCTTCTGCCTAAATTTAGCAGCTATCAATGGGAAAATTTAACATTTTCCCCCCTGCTTCACTTTAGAACTGCAGTGGGTTTTTGTGGTGTTAGTTAAGACCTTTATGTTGAATAAATTTTAGCAATGATTAAAAGAATGCAGTCAGGCTATTCTGATAAGTACTTAAGATATTGTATATGTATAGAAAGAAAATTGTATTAGTATATATGAAATTTTAGGCTGCTTTACCATTTAGTTCAGTTGCTTGCAGTACATCTTAGATGATCCTTATGTGATATACTGCCCAAACTAAATGATTTTGATGTCCTTTCCAACCCTAACCATTCTCTGATTCTATGGCAAGTTTTCCTAAGGCACCATTTTTGTGTATTTTTTTTAATAATAGTGTTTAGGAAGCATATCCTTTCTTGTGTTCAGATTTTATTGTGTTTGAGTCATTTAGAACTGCAGTATACATACTCAGCAGTGTACATACTGAGCAGATCTTGCTCAGTAACTTTTAAAACTTTCTGTTTATTAGTGTACCAAAAAGTGTCTCTACATTTATCATGTTGAGGAAAGCCAGTACCGTGATAATAGTTGCAGATGTCTTGTACAACAAATAGTTAACAATAAATCTTAATTTTAGGAAAGTGAAGAAAGGCTCATTGCTAATAGATTCCAGTACTATAGACCCTGCAGTTTCAAAAGAATTAGCCAAAGCAGTTGAAAAAATGGGAGCCGTTTTCATGGATGCCCCAGTTTCTGGAGGTAAGTCTTCATTAAGAGTTTGCCTCATATTGGACATGTTGTCTCTTTGTTTGCAATTTCAGCCATCAGTTTGTACCCTTGCTGGTAAAAGTTGCTTTTCTTTGCTACATGTACAGCATTATTTTTTATTTATTTTTTTTTTAAGAAATGTGTGTTATTGTAGAAATATTTTTAAGATTGAAGAATTTGCTTTTGTGTTAGACCTGGGAAAACTGAGCTTTCGTATGATGTGGTACAGTGGTCCTTTTAATTTATTTTGTAAAGTTGTATTTTTATGCAGGTATTAACATCTCTTCAGTCTCCATACATTTCTTTCTGTTTGGGAAAGACTGTTTAGTTACCATTAAGCAGTTCTGCTCCTTTTTCCATTAATTAACAAGGAAATAATGAAGAGAGGGATGAAGGATTTTGTTGTCTGAAAAAAAAAGAGAGCTTTCCTCTGGTTTTATAACAGTTGAAGAATGTGGGTGATACTTATATATTCTTGAAGTTGCTGATTACTGATCAATGAAATACTGAGTATTTCATCTCTTGTAAGAAATAACATAGGGCAGAGAGGTCTTTTATTCTGTGGAGAGAGGAAAGCAGAAGCACCAAATTAATGTTTTGAAAACAGAGCCATCATTGAATTCTTCTCTAAAACCCCTAGAATTAGAAGGTGAGGAAAACTCATATTGTGTGGGAAAATCTCAGAGTATTTACAATCCACTCTAAAATTTAATATTAGTGGCATCATGAGAATTCTTCATTTTCCTGTCTTTAATGAGGTAGTTCAGATAGTTGTACCTGAAAGAGGATAAAAATGTGAAGGGTAAGAGAATGTAGCCTTACAGAATTTATAAGAGGTATGATGCTCAAGCTAGAAAGAGCATAGCCTGAATTACAGCTCATGAAGATGAGTGTGGGTGAGGAGCAAAAACTAACCATCCTTTTAATTTTCAACTGAAAACTAAGGCAGGGTTTGGCTACACACTAGAAGCCAAAATTTTCATTCAAATTCTAACGTTAACAGAAAGTTGGAAGATTAAGGTAGGCAATATTGAAAAAGATAATGGGGAAGACAAGATTCTTGCTTCTCAGACAAAATATTAATCCCTTTTTTTTATAAAATTAGATAACTTGTCAGCCTGGGAATAAAAACCATGGGAAAAAAGTATGCTGTGGGCTGATTATATATATCTGATCCTTTTCTAAACACAGCATGGCCTTCTACTTATCATTTGGGCAATTCTGACATCTTCCATGTGGTTCTTTTCAGTCGCTTTCCCCCAAATATGTTGTTTACCCAAGGGAATTATTTACCTTCTAGAAATCTCTGTAATTGTTTTTTAACTGCGAGGCTTTAAGGCTGCTATAACTACGAAGAATGAAAGAAAACCTTGATTCCAAACAACCCTACCTGTCTTGGGGGTTTTGTTTCTTGAGAAAATGGTGATGTTGAGTCTGGGTTTAATATACAGTGGACTGGTCTGAATACAAATTGCCTTTTTGGCATTAGTGGTTTATCTGAATACAAGTTATTTGGTGTTTAGTGTCAGTTACAGATGGAGTGATATTCTGAAGGAGGGAAAAGAACTGAGATTTAGCTTTCTAGTACATCAACATTTGTGAATGCCAGGGAGTGCTCTGTACAAATCATGTTTGAAGTGGGCAGTTGCTAGAAATGTGGAGAGGTTAAGTGTGTTGGAAAGAGATTTTATGTTATGCTTTGTTATTTCCATCTTTCAGGACCTAGCACATCAAGTTTTTGGGTGTTTTTGAATGTCCTGACTGGATTGTTGGCCTTCAGACAGAAGACTAAATGGAGAAGTATGCTCAGCTCTTTAGAAATTGGCAGGCATTATTCTGTTGCTGTAGACTTGGCAGGAGTGTGAGGGAGGGTGTTTGTGGGATGCAGTGAGGAGGAAGAGAAAGCAGCATGCCTGAGCTGTTGTCTTTAGATCTGTCTGTTTACTAGCTGTTATTGGCAGACAATTCCACTTGTGTTTTTAGATATTTGGGTGTTGCCTGATGGACGCTCATGTTCATCTGCACTGTGAACAAGTTATTTCTCAAACTAAATAATATTTTGAATATTGCTTGGGTTATAAACCTTACAGAGAAATAATGGTGATTTTAATCCTGTCTTGATATTGCAACAAAGTATCTTAAGGCCTAGTGTTAGTGCCAGATTTTATTGGCTTATTTGCAGCCCTTAGCCCTGAAAGATACCCCTGATCTTTTTCAGATGGCCTGTGCACCAGTGTAGTAGAGACGTCTTCTTCATATGATTCATCTGCAGCATTTACTTGCAGCTTACAGTCAGGACGCATTAGTGGAAATTGATGCACCAAGTTATTTTGTATTAACTGACTTTGAAAGTACTTCTTATCCCTGTAGTTGCATGCAGATTATGCTGCTAATGCTGTCTAGAGATAGCAATCGGTTTACCCTGGGATTAGGATCTCTTGCAGGTCCACATGAGAAAGTTGTGTCAGAGTTCCCAGTGCTGCCCTGATTTGTGAGCTTTGTGAGAATATAACAAATGAGGAAACTTCTTCAAAATCTGTGTGGTTAGGTTTTTTTATTGTTTTGGTTGGTTGTTTTTTTAAATCTGGAGGAGTATATCTTTTTGCAAAGATTGGTTTCTGCATCTTGGTATGTATTAAAGGCTTTTAAAGCACACATTATCACAGAAGCGTATTTAAAACTGGCTTCTCCTGGTGGTGAAGATACTGCTGGTTGAATAAAGGATCTAAATTTAGCCTTCAAGAATTGGATTGAGTTTGTCCTTCCACTGATTTCACTGACAGTATGATACAGATTCCCACCTTGCAATCCAGAACAAGCCTTGCTAATGCTTTCACTGATGTTACTGTAACATTTCTCTGTGAGTCCTTGAAGGGCAAATTGCAGATTTATCTCCTGTATGACCAGATATGTACTTAATATGGAGCAAAGAAAAATAATGTTTATAAATACTGTGAAGATCTTTTATTTCATTTCAAAGAGCAGTATATTTCAATATTCCAGCTTTTTTATTAAAATTAAAAGAGGGCACCTGCTCAGAACTGAACGTATTTCAGTGGCATCATCACACTGATAGCAGATTAAATAGGCCAAACGGTAACTGGTGAATGTGATTCTCTTACTTGAACATTGAACGTTTACTGCAGTGTCTTTTCAAAGGGAAGCAGAAGAGAGGGTCTTGAAGAAAAGTTAAAACTATGTATATGCACACCAGTGCTTGCAAAGATGATTTGAAAGATGTTTTCAGGCTAGACTAAATAATAAAAAATAGTAATTAGTGGTTCAAATGTTGTATCTCTTAGCTTGTAAATTCTGTTGTAATAAGGAGGCAAGGAGACATCACTGATGTGTTTGCCAGATGTTTTGTTTGGTTTTGGCTTTTTGACCTGCTAATTCAGTGGCTGGAATATCTGTTAAGATCCTTGAAACACTGGCATGATGAAGCAGGTTTATGACTTTGGAACTAATAATTCTGACCTGTCACCCTCTATGGCAGGTGTTCTTGTCGGTGAGGAAAAGATCTAACGGCATAGCAGTATTTGCTCCATTGTTATTTCTTGATTTATGCTTTTATGCTTTCTTTCTAAAGCCTGAATGCGTGTACTCAGGATGGCCGCAATGTTCTCTGTGCTCCTGGTACTGAGCATATAATTTTCACATCATGTCTTCTTCAGTTCTTCCTCAGCCATTCCACATCTTGCCTAATCTTTCCTAACATGTTTCTTAATTTCTGTGTGTTCATTTTTTCTGGGTATATCTGATCTGATTAACTTTTTACAAAGTTGGTGATGTAGGTATGGTGGTAGAAATTACAGTGTGCAACCTTAATGTTAAAGGTCATATGAAAAATGTTGTTGAGTTATTCTGAAATTTAAATGAGGTAAAAGTATTGCAGGAAGTAACTGATAAAAAAAGGGAGAATCAAGTGAAATGAGGACAAAGAAATATTTTGACATCTGAGATGGTTAAAAACCTTCTGATTCCTAATAGCTTACATTTTAACCTCTGTAATAATACTTACGTTTGTCAGAATTAAGCTGGTTTAATAGACTTATTTTGTTTGAGAGAAGATGGAAATTAATTAAGATCTTGAAAATGTTACACATTCGATGAGGATGCAAAAGGTAGCAGGAGGCATGAAGAATAAACAGGTTTGTTGAGGGTATCATCTAAAAGTGTTCACTGAGGTGGAGACAATTATCGTACTATGACTAAAAGGGTGAAATGACTGATTTTATTAAAGTATAGTGTATTTTTTGGCTGTGCAGTTGTGTGTAGTCTGGCCAACTAGTGACCAATGTGTAGGAAATATATCTGTCTCCATTTATTCAAAGGTGTGAAGATGAGTTATTTGTGATGACCCAATGGGATATAACTAGGAATAATAGGCTGGAAATCGTTAAGGAAAGAAAAAAATTCATGCTGTGTCTACCAGGAAAAACGTCTTATTGACATTCTTAATGCATTGTGGAATAATTTTCCAAAGGAGGTAGCTGAAGCCAAGTATCTCAACATGCTTTAAACTGTACTGGGCAAAGTGCTAGGAACTATTCTGTAGGGAAAAATCTTTAACTGGCAGGAGGATGGCTACATGATCTAATAGGTCTTTTCCATCTCTAATGTCTGCAATTCTGTTGTGTTCTCACACATGGTGTTCAAAAACAGTTAAAGGAACACTGTCCAGATGGAAGTTAAAAATCCCTATGGCACTCTTTGAAAAGGAGTAAGGGATAACTGTGGAATTAGAGCCAACATTCCTTTTCTCAGTAAAACTGGTTCTAATATACATGGCTGTATGTGAGCTGTTACGGCATTGCTAATAGCTGCTCTGTTTGCTTGTGGTTACTTTAATGCTAGTATCTGTCTCATCCTGTCATGTGTTCTGTGATACACAGAGTAAGAAAGTTCTTCACATTTTAGCCTGTCCTAAATCCTAGGGAATAAAATCATTTAATTTCATCTTTTAAATGTTGATTGCTTCTTCTAGAGAACCTTTAAAGTTAAGGAATTGCAGGTGGTGGTTGGAAATGTTTCTGGAATGCGTGATGACTTTGAAGCTTTCTACAAAGTTTGTTTTAATTTTGTATGTTTGTAAGCTTTTTCTCTCTTTTTGCTCCTTAGACAGAGCCTCATGTTTAAAGTGTATATTTTTCATTTAGTCAAAAAAATCTAGTATGACTTCCGTGCTCAGGACAGTGGGGATGATGAGCACCAGACCTTAATAACCCCTTGACTTCTTCTGAGTACTCATACTGTACTATGCTACTATGCTGAATGTGGATGGCACACGTGTCAGCAGCAAGCCCAACACCCCACGCACCAGAGCAGGAAGTACAGACTGGAAGGTGCAGCACAGAGTAGAACTGGAAGAGCACTGTACTGGCACAGCAGCCTTCAGTGTGAGGACAGTCCTCACCCGCTACAAGCATTGGAAGTGCCACTGGAGAAAGTGCAACTTACTCTGAATCTTAATGCATTGAAGTTATACTTGCAATTCAGTGTTGCCTTAAACAGACTTTTTCAGTCTGTGGGTGCAACTCCTGTTGTTTAAAAATAATCCAGAGAAATAGTCCAGAGAAACCTGATTTACTGTCTTGGTTTTGGCTGGGAGAGAGTTAATATTCTTCCTAGTAGTTGCTACAGTGCTGTGGGTTTTGGATTTTTTCTGCGAATAATGTTGATAACACACCAATGTTTCAGTTGTTGCTAAGTAGTGCTTATCCTGGTCAAGGACTTTTCAGTTTCCCATGCTCTGCAACAAGGAGGTGCATAGGAAGCCAGGAGGCAGCAGACAGGACACTTGACCCAAAGTAACCAAAGGGATATTCCATACCATGGAACATCATGCTCCGTATATAAAATGTGGGGAGTTGGCCAGGAGGGGTTGATCGCTGCTCAGGGACAGGAGTTGGTCAGCAGGTGATGAGCGGTTGTATTGTGCATCACTTGTGTTTCTTGGGTTTTACTTTTCCCTCTCTTTTTATTGTCTCCTTTTTAAATGACTATAATTATTATATTATATTTCATTATTATATTTCATTTAGTAAACTGTTCTTATCTCAACCCCCAGATTTTACTCTTTGTTCCAGTTCTCCTCCGTGTCCCACCAGGTGGAGGTGATGGTGCGAATGAGTGGCTGTGTTGTACTTGGTTGCTGGCTGGGGTTAAACCACAATACTTACTTAGATGGATTGAGCTACTGAAGACTTAGAATTACATGTTTTATTTTATCTCTATTCTGGTTTCATCTGGGAAAATGTTAATTCTTCCTAGTACTTCCTATCACAGTAGACAATGGGATAAAGACAGTCTCTTAATCAGCAGGGGAGATCTGCAGATCTTAGACTAGACACATGAGAAGAAACATTAACATCCTAAGTAAAAAAACCCAAACCAACCAAAACCCCAAAAACACAATAGATGGGGGAAACTATTTGTTAGTCAGGGTCAACTGACCTTGCCTTTGAAAGTAAATTGTTTGTTGATCCCCTAAATGGCAAAATCCAGGATCAGCAGGAATGAATACCAGTCTTCTATAAACTCATATCCGGATGATGCTAGTATTCTGGGTTACTTATGTTTTCTTTTTAAAGTCATGGTGATGAGTTGGGCAAGGATGGGATTTAGGTGTGACACTCCAGAGCCATTCTAGGTCACTGGTTCGTTGCAGAAAGTTCTCTTGTAGAGGAGGATATCTTTATATTTTGACAAATTTCTTGAGGTGTGCTAATAAAAAAGGGGAGAATGTTCTGTTGGAAGTACTCTCTCTGCAGTTTAAACAAATATCTAAAAATTATTCTGTATTTATAGTGCTTACTGTAGTATCGCCTGTTGTGAAACAATTCAATAGCTTGAGCTTTTGTCCTTGGCAGGACTGCTTGTAATTAATCCACAGAGAGCACATAGAAATATCAAGATTTCCTAATTCCTCCTCCTCCAACCACAATTTAAAAATCTTTATTGTTTATATGATTAAATAAAAGCATAAGAGAAACAGTATTGCCTTTTACAGTTGATAAGCATTTAGTATTCAGCTGTGAGCGTACAATCTATGTAAACATTCACCTTTCAGTTTTAGTCCTGTTGGCTCACCACTTTGATCTACTGAAATGCAGGGGAGAGAGGAGAGTCACATACAGTTCTTTCATGCCAAGCACAACACAGGACCTGAAGTGAAAACAGAATTACTTACTGCACTGTATTTGGCCTACAACTTTAAACCTTAAAACTTAGTTATCCTTTTCATTGCTGTAGTTTCTCTGGGACAAAATTTGTAGAATTTCCTAGACTTTAGACAGCTTTAGTCTGAATCTATTCATAGGAAGAATTAAAGGGTGGCTTGACAGGAACGCAGTAGGGCATGGAAATACCACCCTAATGCTGACCCTTCAGTTTCTGTTCCTGGTTCTATAAGCAGTTGTGTTTTAATTATTCTGTATTTTGAAAGAATGTTAAATTTATCTGAAGTAAAATGGGGGGTGGAGAGGAAGAAGGTGAATTGTGGAATACTGTGTAATGCTTTATTAAAACCTGTACCGATTTTAAATAAATCCACCTAATGATTTTATAGCATCCCTTTAGGTTGTTTAAGTGTTAGTAAATAACAGGGATTTTAGAAGCATGGTTTAGGTCAGTATCAAAAATACTTATCTGACATATAATCATTATCCATTTGCTTTATTTGATATGAGCTGCTGCAAACTGTAAGATCCTAGGTACTCAGTAACTACATTGTTTAACCATATGCAGTCAGAAACAACACGTTTTTGCTGTCATTTTGTTTTGCATCTGTGTTTCCTTTGCTTTCTGAAATTGTATGGTGGGAATGCATGGCTTGTGGCTCTTGGCATATTTGCAGGTGTGGAAGTACAGAGAAAGTTACACTGACTTTTAGCTCTGGCTGGGGAGCACACGATTTGCATTTCATTTGTGTTAGATTTCTTGGTTTTGCTTAAAGTCTTGACTTTTCAAAAATCAATATAAAAGGAACTTGTAGATGTGTGCATATACATGACTATACATAGCTCTTCAAACTCCGTTGATTTTTGATGTTGAACATTTCTCTGATTAAACTATTTCCCAGAATCGCTACAATTACCAGAAGTATAAAAGCAGTACTTGGGAGCAGCTAAAGGTTTTTTGTCTTGAATAAGGCATTTTATACTGAGTATGATGGAATAATAGAGATTTCTTCTCTCTTTTAAAAGTTGGAGGACAATTGGGAAAAGGAATTTTCAGTAGTGTAATCAGCATGTGGTACATTGTAGTAGAGCTCTTGTCAGAGTGTGTGTAACTTCCTATTTCTGCAGATACTTATCTTAGAATTTATATTAGTGGGGAGTTGGGGGTGTTGCTGGAGTAGTGGGAAGGTTTCATAGCAGAAGTGTTAAATGAGAAGCTGATGGGAATTTGGCAAGCAGGAGAGTTTCCTGAGATGGAGCATCCTCTTAGCAGCCTTGGGCTGAACCCTGGCTGCTTCTTAGGGCTCCCACCCTGTCCAAGATGGAAGTTCCTGCAGAGAGCACTAATAGCATCCCTTATGGCTTCAGTGTAATATGCTAAGGCATGGGGTTTGACTGCTTTGAAACAATGCAATAAATGCCTCCCAGGGCCAAAATGGACATGCCTGATCACCTAAATGCAGAATTCCTGTGCTACGACAAACTGGACTATAGGAAGGTATTCCTATTTGTGGTGCAGTGACTGCACACCTAATAAAGAAGGTGATTAATCTGTTACTGTTTGGTCACTGGCACTTTTTTCCCACTGTATTAACATGCTTAGCAATTCTTAACACTAAATAGGTGCACGTAGTCACATTTAGTATGTTGTTTTCCTTAGCAGACAATTACACCAAGCCTGAGTGGAGCATTTTTTGGTAACTGGGTTAAAGGATCCTTAGAAGATTGAAACAGTAGGCAGCAAAGCTTGTTAAGGAGCTTTTATTTTACAAGCCGTCAAGAATTCAGAATATGGCTTGCTTACTACTTAAAAAAGTCCAAACGTCCCTTAAAGACTCCATTTCAGAGCCAGCATCAAGTCTATGCTGTACTTGTCTAAAAATCCAAACATGCACTCTTAGCTGTTACTGTTTACTGAATCAGAACCCTACTGTTTCCACTTGCACTGTATCTAATTTATCCTAAGTGACCACAAAAACTAAAATTATTTATATGTTGGCACCTAACAGCTCCACCATAGTTAAGGGTCTGTTGGCATTTCCATTATAAACCTTCCCTTTGAGAGGTTTATAACTTGGTGGTTTTACTTTTGCTTCAGGCTCAAATGTGGCATTTTCCTCCAATTCTTCTACAGAATTTCATTTAAGCCAGTTTGGCCATTATTTATTTTAGAGTGTGTGTGTTGGGGAGAGGAAGGGAACACACTATTTAATTTTGGTTTCAGAAGCTTTTTGGTCAGACTATATAATGAAAGAAAAATGGTGCTTTTTATTTTATTTCGTAGGTACTTAACCCTTCTTTTCATGTGTCCAAGTTACTAAACCCATGCTTTTTCGGGTTGCTCCCAGTGTTCATGTGCCACACATTCATTCCCACCAACTCACCCATCTTGCCTGCCCCAACCCGATGACATGCTTTAAGGAAGCATCCCCTTGGCTTCTGGCAGGGAAAGGTTTTGGGGGGAGTGGATGCAGTAGCATACAGTGGATGTCCTGTTGAGACGCCTCAAGCCAACCAGTCCAACCGAGAAAACAGATGGAGCTTAATTGGAAAAAGACAGGCCAAACGCAGTTGTCAGTCAAATGTAACCCTGTGTGGTTAAGAGTGGCATTTCCTATGGCTCTGCCATTTCTTGTGGGATGTGTGTAAATTGCTGCTTGGGTGCAGTAATCCTCTGAGTCTAAAAGTGGAGTGAGTTGCCAGTTTCCCTTGCTCCTGAATGCTGAACCACAGAGGAATTTCAACACTTTTTAAAGTAATAAATTCTTGCCACAGTACTCTATTATGATGATAATTAAGTTCTTGCCACATAAATAATACCTATCTATAATGTTTCAGTACTAATCATAATAACACAGTATCAGTGTCCTTTTACATCGTGGTTTAAGAATACAAAGAGGGAAATTGTGTGCAGAGAGGTAGAAGCTTTTATTAGACCAAATGATACAGCTGAAAATAGAAGACAAGTTTCTGAGTCAGTTCCTTCATCACATGGTGCATTAAGCTGGAGAGTACAATAATGCTTTTTTTTTTCCCCCTTTTGCTATTGAATTACAAGAAAAAGCTACTCAGTGGAAAACAAAGTGGGGAGAGGATATGTGGCTTGACAACTTCTTGCATACTCATGATTGTGGGATCTTCTTTTTGCAGGTGGTTCATGCAGGTTAATCATTGGACAAATAAGTAATGAAACTGCTTTGTTGTATTTTGTCTTCTGTTTTATTAACAAGAGGGGGAAGGGAAGCATGAGTATAATTAATTATGGCAGCAGATACCTGTAGCTCATTGAACCATAAGGCATTAGATCCATTTAAGTATTTGAGTCTTTTCCATCTTGGCTTTTTTCCCCCCCCCTAATTCCAGATGTTAATGAGTTCATAGGTCCAACATTCCAAATCTTGAATGTTTAAAATTTTATTAGTTTATTTTTAGTTTGTTGGCATTAACATTTAAAAATGCAGAAAGCTGAAACTTAATTATATATTCAAACCTACTATTTTCAGCTTTGGAGTCTAGAAACAGAAGCTTACAGAAACAGCAAATGTCAAAAGATGTATAATTACTTCATCGCTATCAAAACTTCAATTTTAAATACATTTTCACTGGTGTCCATTTATTGCTAAGGATCAAGAAATTTAAACTATATGCAATTGTGGAAAAGAAAATCATTAGAAGTACTTTAATAGAGCACATCTGGAAAGCTCCAGTTCCCATACTTAAGCATCTAGTGAAGACCATCCATTACAATGGGAATTTAGTGCAAACTGAAGAGGTATGTCCTTAGTGTCTGTTCAGTGTCTGCAGGGTAATCTGTCTTACACTTCTCAGTGACTGTCTTTGGAATTGAAGGATTTCAAAGCACTACATAGAGCTGACATCCTGGGCATGATTTGGGTGGAGTTTTCATGCAGCTATAAGCTAATAATTTTAATTATTTGGAAATATCCTTCATCACAAACTAAACATAGAGGATTTATTATTTGGTGTCAACTAAGTTCAAGCATTTATTGTTTGCTAGTTTCAGAATCTAACCTCACTACTACATTGTTTAAACCCTGTTAAATTAAAACGTAGCACAATGACTTACACTCCTTTCTGCCTTTCCTGGAAATGGAATAGTACTGGGTTAAAATATTTCGTAGTTAGTTTCAAAGCAGCATCTCCCGCAAATGCGACCTTGAAGCAGAACTATGTATTTAGGCTTCACAATTTGTTATGTTTCGTTACTACTTCATTTATGTGTCTTCAGCACAACAAACACTGACTCACTTTAAATGCTGTCCATCTCTTCCTGACTCTCTAATTGAAGCAGAGATAATGTCCATCCGCTCTAGTAGGTGTATTACTGTTTCTCATGAGGTAGCAGCTGGGTATGAGCATTCCTTAATCTCTATCACTTTACAACTTGAGTATCCTCTACACTGGCTGATGAAATAAAACACATTTTCTGAATTCCAGTTGTTACCCTGGATTTCCAGTGACAAAATATGTGGGGAAAAAGAACTGGAGGATTGTTAGCTGAAATGTACTTGTCTATAAGTACGTGGTGTAGACTGCAGTTGCAAAGGAGTGTTTCTTTTATTGGTGCATGGCTTTGGTATAGGTGTAACTGTTCCTAATGCTCCTGTAGGTTGCTGAAACCACTGAAGTTTGTTTGCAGCTTTGCCAAGTGTTATTAGAATATATAACAACAGCTCTCACTAGGACAGTACCTACCTGCACTTGGTCACCTGAATGTGTTGCTTCAGCTGTATTTGAACTTCCCACGCTGAGGATGTGTTTTTGAAGGGCAACACGATTTGGATACCTTAGAACTCTAGAGATAATTTGTGCAGACAATCATTACTTTGCCTCGCTCATTGGATAGTTCTGATGAAAGCCAACAGATTTAATTGTCACTGTGAATAAGTACTCACTATGGTTAGACAGAATTCCACAGTTTTTACGTATTTAAATAAGGCCCTGTTTGTAAGTGTTGCACATAGGCTCTCAACATTTTTCTTTTCCTTAAAAAACAAATGAAAGCAAACAAACTAAAAATGGCCACAAATATGTAAACATGCTCCCAAAAAAAGCCAGTTCCTGATTTTTTTTCATATATTCATGGAAATTTCTGTACTTTTTCCCCAGTATTTAGAAATTGTCAATATTCACTCACACTTATCTATGTTTTAGTGTACATGTTCACTATAGAAGGATATTCAAAAGTGCACAAGGTAAATATTACATGCAGGTGCTCCTGTTAACTCAGAAAAAAAAATTAAAATTTTAAAATCTAAATCTTAAAATTAAAAATTTAAATCTAAATTTACAGGAAAGACATAGGATAAATCTGATGTATTTAACTGATGATAATGGAAATGGTACCAACAAATACAAATAACTGCTGCCCCTTCTAAAATATGAGATTGTAAGAAAGTGATTTATGTTATATTACAATACAGTAAAATCATATAACTTTACATGTATTAGTGTTTCAGTTATTAACAGTTAATATTTGAATGTTTCACTTTCTCCTTCTTCTCTATGTTGACTCCATGTACAACTCAGTCAGCAGCAGTTTCTTAGTATGAGTTTCTTAATGAGTAGAGATGTTGCACAATTAGTTTGATGGACTTTTCTTCTTTCTTTCTCTAGTTCTGTTGTGTATTTTAGGCCTCTTATTCATGTAGAAAAGTAAATAAGGATTTAATTGCACTTCTCCCCTCAATGCTAAGCCACATATTTGGCGTATAACTGTCATAAGGGTTTCTTTTCTATGCCTAAGAATGACCTTAATTTGACCTAAAATGACTAGTTTCTGCAGGGATTGGAATTGCTCAGGCTCAGAAAGGTTCTTGTCTGTCACTTGGTGACTGGTTCTTGTGCGTGTGTTTTAAATGACATCATAGTCTCTGTACTATCAGTTCCTAACAAAGACAGAAAAACTAGTTCCACATATTTTAATACAATCTGCATTAAAATGCTTCCATATACTCAGTGGAGCAGCAGAGATATCTATAGACACCATGGTTTTCTTTTTAAATAATACATGCTGGAATTATAATAGGTTTAAGATATCTGTCTGTTTCATTGCAAATCCATCTAAAATACTGATCATAATTCATGCTCCCTCATTCTTTCCACATTTAGGGGTGTTACCTGGGTTTGGAATAGCCAGCTGTCTCAAACACTATCCACGTTTTTAAAGGAATAAGAAGTCTTGGCAGACACTGGAACAATTAATTGGCTTTTTCAGCCAAGTCAGGTTAGGAAAGTATTTTGTGGGGAGGGGGCTGGGTGGGAGGGGAATACAACCTCCTGGTTTCAAGTTTGAGTTCTGTTAACCCTTTAGGAATGGTGGTCAGACTTTGCTATGCACAGTTCTCCATCTCTGACATTTGTGAAATTTATTTCTTAAGTGAAAAGATTCTAAACTATTAACATACAGGACAAACATGTTTTATTAGGGGGAGATGCCTGGTATGAGGTGACAAGTATTGAATTTAAATCATGGTGGGTTTAAAAATCTCTGAGGCTAAATAGAATTAGCATTAGAATCTGTATTAAAGAGCACTAGCCTCCTAGTATATACTTTTAGAACAGAAGGAGGAAGGTGACATCTGAGCACAGGATGACGCTCTATTCCCATTGAGTTAAATGAAATATTTCCATGCTGGACTTGCTCACCACATTCAACACCCTGGCTTAACCATGGATGCTTAGTTAATATTTAATTTCCAGTTCTATAGCTTCGCTTATTTTCATTCTAAACCAGAACAAGTACTAAACACCAAATTTTAATTATGTCCTGAAATGTTTATTATGTTTATTATGTCCTGAAAGTATGTCCTGAAATGTTTAGTTTGAAGTCCTGGAATTGTTACTCAGTCTGCTTTTTCACAATTCTGTGTACATTTTAGTGCCAATGAATCAATTTATGGCAAAGAATTTTCAACTCAGTTGCTTTTAACAGTTGGCAGCCCTTGTTCCAAAGACTGTTTGTTTGTTTGTTTGTTTCAATTGTCTTTTACAGCGTAAACTGCTAGCAGTTTAGACTGGAAACTGTAAAGTTAAACTTTTTGGAATCGTTACTGCCCCAAGTGGGAATATAAACCATATTGAACAAAATTTATTTAGTCTATTAAAAAGTCAGCCTAAAACTGCATTTAATTAGTTTACACTATTACATCACTTCTAGTGGGGAGTAGAACTTAGGCAGAGTAAAAGGAGCTCTATCAGGTGAGCTGACTGTGGCCCATATGGGGCTTTAAGATAATGATGAGTTTAAATTTCCTCTTAGAGCTAAGTGAGAATAAAACTGGAGGCAATAAATACTCTTGGCCAAAGCCATTAAATGAAAAAGCTGGGAATTCTCCAGCTCTTGACTTAAATTGTTTGTTTATCAGCTGGCGCCTAGTCTGGAGTCAAGAGCTGGAGATTTCTATCTGTGACAGAACTTTGAAACTCTTGCAGGACACTTTCATTTTAACTTAAGGTAACTTGAGTTTATAGCTTTGGCTTTAAAGATTACTAATGATTTACTCATTTCCTTACCATTTAACCAGAGAGGACTTTTTCCCAGGAAGGGATCTGTGTTTATTTAGGGCCTTTGTCTGCGGAGGGATTAAAAGGCAGCCCACCAGCATTGTGAACTTGATGGTAATAAAAGGTCACCAACACACACCATAAAAACATTCTTACTATGGAATTAATTATACAGTGTAATTTTACAAAGCATTTCAGTAACCTTCCTTTTAAACTTTTGCTGTATTTGATTTTTCCTCAAATGGGGGAAATTCAACTTCGGCATTAATTGTGTGAATTGGACTTTGTGTGTATGTGTACAACTGTTTACAGTATAATATACTCATCGGCAAGTTCAACTCACAATTGAAAACAATTGTAAAATTCCAGCTGAAGTTAGACCTAGACATGAGAGCTTAAAGACTTAAAATACTGCACACTGGGAGCAACAGAATGCAAAAAAGACTTGTTAGCTAAGAAATGCAAATGGTTAACT
The DNA here is from genome assembly GCF_033815535.1 of Pezoporus flaviventris. NCBI lineage: Eukaryota > Metazoa > Chordata > Aves > Psittaciformes > Psittacidae > Pezoporus > Pezoporus flaviventris. Next base: position 16,197,524 of record NW_026892585.1, on the reverse strand, counting down.
TAAACATTGTTGCCATGTTTGGTATTTTTATAGAATATCACATATTTTCCAAGCCATTAAACACTGCTCAAACAAAATCCTCTTATTTTTTCTAAGCCACCAGGTGGCATTGCAGCCCAGCCTGCTCAAAATAGGCAATTGATCATTTATAGATTAGTGCAGAAGACATTCTCCCCTCCACCCCGTTCATTTTCTTTTACTTTTAGGGCTTAGCTTAGAATATCTGATAATGATGTTTAATATTCCTTAAAACCATGATTTCATTCTAGGTTTTGTTCACAAAGGTAAAAAGTGTTAAAATTGTCATAGCAGGGTATTGGCAAAACCTTTTTTTTTGCTTCAGTAATGTGATAGCAACAGAATTATGTTCCTGTTTAACTTAGGGAATGAGCTTAGATTCATTGGCAGTGAAGTTCACGAAAATATCTTAAAAGCTGTGGAATAGACAGGAGTAGAAGAATACGTAGAGTAATCTGTGTGATTTTCTGTATCAAGTGCAACGATATCTTGCTATATTCAGAATAAAGATGAAAAAGTACAATTATGAAGTTGTGGTTTTTTCTCTTTTGCCTTAGAAGGATATATTTCCTCTATTTTCAATTAGCATTTTATTATACCTCCATACTCTTTTATAAATGGGCAAAAGAGATTACATACCCATGAAAAATAACTAGAAAATTGCCTTTCACAGATTAACTGAAATATTAAATAGCTCGTAATGTGTCATGTAGCCTGTTTGACAAATCTAATACAATCGCGTAGTCAAAAACACGGTAAACCTGTAGCGTGACTAAGGAGGATTCTTTTTCCCCCATTTTGTATTTTTTGAATGTGTGTTTTTATTCTTTCTCCGGAGACAGATGAATTTAAAGTATTACTGCAGTAATTTATCTGCAGTTTCACTAAATGCCACTCCTCTTGTGCTGCTGCCCTTTTTCTTAGGCCATTAAATGAGCATAACCCATTTTAAGAAATGTATATGTTTTCAAAGTAAGTGTCTCTGACCTCCCACCTTGTTGAAGTCCAAATGTACATATTCTGCTGTAGTCTGAGTATCTGAGATGCAGCCTAACTGAAACCCCAAAAATTCAGATACTAGGGGAATAAGAAAAACCCCATGTGGTAATTTAGGTAATGCTTTCAGCAAATCATACTTCAATATTGATTTCTTCACTAAGGAAAGTGGTACCTAAGATTAGGTAATTGAGGCTTTTGACCCTGGATATTAAACTTTTAAACTTGATACAACAGTCTGCCTCTAAGCTTTGTGGTATACTGATATTGCTACTTACTTAACATCAAAAAGCTGTGGTAGTTTGCCTTTATAGATTGCGCCTGTGTTCTGGAATTGCCTCCTGCTGTCCTTGAACTGTTTCTTAGTTTAACGTGTTAGATTTTCTCATCAAAGCTTTTAAGCACAATGTTTAGTTAACACTTGTTCTATCAAATCTGATACAGTAGACTGGTTTGGAGTAAAACTGTTCTTTTCATTAACAAACACGATAGCTTCTTTCCCAGCACATCATGGGGTTTTTGTGTAATGATATGCACATGCAGATTTTACATTGCATGTAATCTTTATGTTTGCCCAGTTTGCAGTCATTGCTCTAGGACTAGAGTAAATGACTGTTCTTTGCCAAGATTCCAAAAGTAAACGGGCCTCATTAAAAATAATGGTTGCTGAGGAAAGAATCTCTGGAAGTTGAAGCAGTTTGCTTACAGACCTGTTTAACCATAACGCAATTTTGATTCCTTCTGCTGGTTCAGTTCAGTGTGACACCGCTGCTGCTGAGAGCAGCTAGGGGATTCATGGCACAGAGGTGAAAAACAAGAATGTCTGGATAAAGGAAAAAAAAGATAGATTTAAGATCCGAAGCAGTGTTTGAGCTGGATAGACAAAAACTGGGGAGTGGGGAAAGAAAGGAGAAGAACAGAGTAATAAAATGTCTTTTAATGACTTCAGAAAACAGAATTCTCTTTGACTTTCCATTTGACATAATGTACATATTGTGTCAAAACCATGGCAATGCTGTGGATTGCTCTACCCATTTTTGAAGTAGTTTGAGAAACATGTTTTTTTAAATAAAAAATTCAATAAAAGCATATAATGGTAATGTTTAATTACTATAATGAGTTACAGCTACAGTCATTTTAGAGTGGGTGGATTTTATAGTATTTGTGTACTTACTGCTTTAAACTTTACAAGAGTTATTTCCTACATAGACACTTCTCTTTTTTTTTTTTTTTCATCCTTCTGTTTGTAAATGTTTTGGCTTGCGTCAGTGAAAATGGAAAAGCTTAAATATGCAGCCTGTGATCTTTAGAAAATTTGGAGAATGTTTGGCTACTTTCTTGTTAAAAGTTGGTGTTTTTGAGATACATCTACACGTGCACAAAGGATGTGGCTTTGCATACGATTTTTTGCAGTTGATATTCCTAGTAATATTTTGGTTTAACCCCATGTGAAATTTCAAAAGTATAAAAAGCCCTTTTCTTAAGGGGGAAAAAAAGTGCATGTTCCTGAAGTCTCTCAGATTTGTAGCAGATGCACTGAAATGCCACTGCTAAAGTAAAACAAAATCCAATTTTTTATTTTTTTTATTAAAAAAAAAACAAAAAACAAACCACTAGTTAGTGGCCAGGTAAAGATACCACACTAGTGAGAACATGTAAAACTCCTAACCTCTGTTTTATACTCCAGGTCATACCTGCTTGAAAGTAAATGTAGAGGAAGAAATTAAAGCTGCTTCTGTAGAAAAGCCCTCAGGCTTTTAAAATAGATGCCCGGAACAATTGTTTTCACCATTTTCTGGGATTAGAGAATTATCATTTCATAAACTGGGGGTAAAATAGATAAGTAGAGAGATTATAAGGTAAAACCCTTAGAAGTCCCAGCAAGTTTCAGAACTGAAATCTGCAGAATCTACTTTGAAAGCAGAATTCGCAGCTGGCCTGTGTTGGGTAGTGGAGCAGGACTGAGAACAGTTCAAACGGTGTCTTCAAGAAGGTTAGTAACTTTTCAAAGGTCAGTCCTGTTACTCATAGTTATACTTTCCTGTACCTTTGCTCAGGGCTGTGCCTGACTGGATTGCAGAACTTCTCCTTCCAGGACACCAAGTAACTATTAAGAAAAGCTGTTGTGTGGGAGAAGTGGGGTGTAGGCTGGAGTGTTTGTGAAACAAGTGTTAAACAATGAGGAAAATACAGCGATTGGAGTAAAAACCATTCTACAGCAACAGGAATATAAAATCCTAATTCTTATATGGTCTTCATGTGACCCACTTCATTTGATGATAAAGAGGGACGAGAAGGTGTCAGGGAACATCTTTTAAGTGTGTGTTTGTTTGACTGTTTCAGATTATTACTCTGTTGAAAAAAATAAAAAAAATACTCATTAGTGCAACAGGCAAGGGTTTCCTCTCATAGAGAAATAATACATGGCCTGAAAAGCATTTCTGTCCTTTCCTGGTGTATGAACAATGTGCCTGATATAAATGCTTTTGGAATTTTTCGTTTTCTTAAGAATGTCTGTTAAGTAAGGTGACAACCAGTAAATTCAGAATATTCAGTCTTGAAATTTTAAGTACATCATTGCTTATTCCTAATTTGACTTTTTAAAATTACTTCAGAAATAATGTTTTAAGCAAGTAATAAACTGTTTACAGTTCTCACCTATGGACTATATACTTTTTAGGTGCTAGTAGATAGGACATATTAAATAGCGTTTATGTGCACGTTTATATCCATGTTCTTTTCTCTTATCTTATGGTGCTCTACCTTGCATATCAGAAATTACCCAATAAAATGAATGACCAAAAGTGTAAAATTTGCTTACAACAACAAGAACCTAAAATAACCATTTTATAATGCCAGTGAGGTAGCTGACTATGTGTGTTATGGGGTAATAAGATATTCTCTGATGTGTTTACTGCATTCAGACTTCCATGTTAACATGTATTGAAGCCATAAAATGACAGTAATTGTAGTAGCATACACCTTACCTTCTTGCTGAATTATTTCTGTTGCATTCAACATTATCGAGTTAAATAATTTTTGTTGCAACTATAAACATTTTATGGAAAGGAGAGTTGGTAGATTTTCAGTTTGTCAGTAACTTAAGTATATTGTGATCTCTAATTTTTTATCTGTGTAAAATCATGTAATGGTTAAAAGTTGCAGCACTGCACTGCCTCACAATATTGAGAAAACTTTGAAATTATTTACATATTAATATAGTTTATTACATATGTATGATGTATAGTGTTATAGGAAACTCAGATTAACATGATCAGACACTGGAAAAATATTTGTTACCATTTTTGTCAAAACTGACATTCTCTGTCGTTTCCACCAATGTGTTGAATAAGGGTGGTTGTGTTCTAAACATAGTATCAACACTTTGCCTTTTTTAATAGTGTCACGTTTTATATCATATTTTATAAGAATCCATTCCCTTTTAATTTAAAAAGGTTTTAGGTTTTTATCCATACTAATAAACTGTAGGAAAATTGTTAACATTTTGATGGTTTTGAAGAAAAATTAACCAGCATAGTGCAAGTTGTATCTGTTTCATTAAACTATACTTTGTCATGGATTTAGATTTTATTATTTAATACTTAACAATCTTCCTTACATTTTCCAACGCTGACTCACGTAACTATAGAATGTATCTCTGTTCCTCTGTTAACTTTATTTTTCAAGTGACACACTTTTGTCTTATGTAATGAAAATAACCTGTATCCTTTGAAAACCATTAGAGTAACAATAAGAGTAATCAACGTAAGAGTACCAAACAGCAGGAGTAATCAGTATATGCATGGGAAACAAACAGAAGGTAGCAATTGAGAGCTGTAGATACTGAATGACAATGAACTACTGAACGATGTGCTTTTCTTCTACTGATAGGACAATTTGAATGACTGAGGGCATGAATGTCTATGGTGAAAGAAAGTGAGGATGGAAAGGTATGTGTTTCCCAGTGAAAACAGACTGGCAAGTAAGGTGTTGGAGATAGTTTTGGGGCAAGAATGTTCTCTAAAGGAAGGAATTGAAAAGGCAGAGAAGACTGGCCTAGAAGTCTTAGTGTAGTCTAACATTTTCTCCTAAAATTTCTTGGGGAGGAGGAGGTGCTTGACTTTTTGGGGGGCGAATTTTTTCTAAAAGTGAAAGTAGCATGCTGAAGATGCTGCTTTGCTTCATCTGTTTTCTTCATGTAGTCTCTGAAGCATGCAGCTCTAGATAGGTAAACAACTAAGAGAAGCAGCTAAGTAGAAAATGCTGTAATGAGTATCGGGGGAGACTGTGACACTGCTGGATTGTGGACTGCCTAAGAAAAAGGTGAAGTGTCACCTACATACATAAGACAGATCCAGAGTTACTAAGGGGAAGCAGGAAGGGGGTCACAGGGACCCCTGACTTTGAGAGTTCTATACTGATTAACTCAAAGTGCCAAGGGTTTATGTCTCTCTCCAAATGAAGAATGGGATGCTTTTACACCTTGTTTTTGTGGGAGGAGTTTGTCTGAATGAGTATATTATACCATAAAGGAATAGCTTTGTTAATGTTAAGCTGAAAGTGTTCAAGGACAGGCTGGATGGGGCTTTAAACAGCCTGGTATACCAGAAGGTGTCCCTGCCCATGGCAGGGGGGTTGGAACTAGATGAGCTTTAAAGGCCCTTCCAACCCAAACCATTCTATGACTATATGATTCTTGCTTTGACTAATAGAAAAACTATAGACCTATTGGATGAAGAATATGATTTCCTCAAAAGCACATACAACCTGAGCACTGCAGAACTACGAAATCTAGAAAGTAATATTGTTAGTACATCCTAGACTACTTCCTGCATGTCAGAGCTGTTGTGAAATCCAGTCTATTTAAGGGGGACAAATTCTGTCACTCATTAGAAAGGAAGTATCAGCATGCTGTACTGTCCTGGTGTCTCATTTTCATAAGAGCTCTGATTTATAAGGACTTTCGGAGGTCATCTAGTCCAGCCTCCCCCTTGAAGCAAGACTGTTGCAAAGGTTGGATGGGGTAGACTGTGGCTTTCTTCTGCCAAGTCTTGAAAACCTTCAAGTGTGGAAGTTCCGCTACCCTTGTCTGGTTAACCAGATTTATTGACGAACTCCTGTCCCAGCAAAAAAGTTTTGCAGCCATTTTGCAGAGATTGGATATATATTCCAGAGTTATATCCCAAAATGTTGGGGAAAAGAAGCATATGGAAGAATTAAAGCCCTTTGTAGGTATACTTTTGTAGTCAGTCCTTATATTTTTGAGATGTGACAGACCTGAAAATTCTGTGTCTTGTTTCATGAACACTGTACTTTAGACATGTTGCTGGAATCTTAAACATAACAGTTCCGAGAGTCTCAGAATTGGTCTTAAAATATTAAACAGTGTCAGTAATCCAAAGACACATATAGCTGGACTTAAGATTCTCATTATCTAAGTAGATTTGAAAATAGGCTTTGCTTGTCAAGTTGTGTTTGGGTTCCAGAATTCAGACAAGTTGATAGATGATCCTATAATTTCTTTGAGCATGTGGTTTTCACTGCATGGATTCAGTCACAAATTTGGTGGCTTGTCTTTGCTTGGATAGATAGTGACAAAGCCAGAAGAAATTAAACAGGCAATACAGTTCTTTTTCTAACTTTTCGGCCTTCAATAAATTGTTGATATATTTAGTCAATCAGCTGCTTGTATGCTTCTGTAAAAATGAAAAACGATGGTATGATTAGGACATCTATAGCAATCCCATGACAACACAGTTGTTAAGTGATCTTTTATTGTCTGCATGTAATCTTTTTCTTAGAGGTGGGTCCTTTTATCACAGGGAAAAAAAGCTTATCTTCTTCTTTGATCAGTGTTTTCCTGTGTGCTTACATTAATAAGTCCTGGGAATTCCTTAAGAGTAGAAGCCTAATAATTATCTCTTTGCTGTCAAAGAGCTAGTCTAGTTGATGCTTGGTTTTTGCAATGTCTAATGTCAAGGTTCTATACCAGTAATTAGTACCAACACTTCCCACATACTGAATTTATGGCACTGTGACCACATTTTTACATATGTTGAGGGATACTTCAGTAACCCTCTTAACATGAGGATATTAAGAAATATGCTGTTATTTCTCCCTAGAAATTTAATTTGCTCTGGGTTTTGGTTTTTGCTGTCTGGCAGCAAGTGTAATATTGTGTTATTCTGTTAATGTTTTTCACCTAATTATACATGATATTTTATAGAAGCATCCTTTCCATCCTGCCAATGCAAAACAACTTCTGTTGAAGACCCTTTTAACTGGTAGAAGATATTAAGTGGCCAGATAAAGCAAAAACACAGGGGGCCTACCAGAATGCAAGTTACTGATATTGAATCTTTAACCTTACAATATTCTAGGAATGAATGAACAAAGGAGTAACTTCTTCTCACAAACTGGCACATGAGTAATCAATGAAAGTGGGATAAAAATCTTTTTTTTTTTTTTTTAATGCTACATGAGACTACTTCTAATGGGGTCTTAGGAATTAATTTCTGTTCATTGCTGACTGAACTAGAGTTAAGGGATTATAGGAACCTATTTTGAAAAATGCGTAGCAGAAGCACTGTCAGCAGCACACATGTATGTGTTATCAGTCTTACCAGCAGTACCTATGTATTTTGCTACAGGTCAGATGGTCAAGCCCTTTTCTGACTATGAACAACACATCAGCTGTAAATCCTTATGCCTAAATTTCAGTGTTACAGAACTCCTCTGTCCGTTGCCATAATAATTGAGCTGTTTCTGAGCAGAAAATACTATAAATAGCTTCATTTGAAGCTTGCTTAGTTTTTAGGGGATTATTTTCATTTGTATGTGGAAAAACCACACAATCAGTTTTGGCTTGGAATGTATTGTAGCTAGTGGGTGACTTCATATTCTTCTCTTTAATTTTTCTTTTCATAGGATTGAAATCCATAATCTTGGAGTAATCGCCATACAGTTTCCATAACTTGTCTACATACAATTACTGTTGGTAAATGAATATGATAGATGGTATTTGTTGGAGGCTGAATTTATCAATGGAAGGAAATGTTTCTTTGATAGCTAGATGCACAATTAGGAGCATCAGTAGAAAAAATTATAAAGATTGTGAAATCAGCTTAGGTTGCTGAGGGACTAATACAATGCGGTTGTTACGGGAGAGGAATGGGCATGTTTGCTTACAGTGTTTTATGCCAGTACATAATTTTTTAAGTGTATTTGGGAGTTTCTGCATTGTGCTCTGTGGTGGGGATTTTTTCTGTGGCTGTGCTGGACCTTACTCTTTCTTTGTCATCACTTCACTTCTGTGACATGGGAATTCTATCCTGATTTGTATCTGCAGTGTGTTATTACAGTGTGTCCAAAGCCCAGTAGACTGGCAGACTTCTAGCTAGCCGCACATTGTGTGTATATGTTCTGCTGCCGGAGAGTTGGCAGGATTTGGTATCTGATCCTCTCCTTTACTTGTGTCCTCTACTGCACTCACACCATGGAATGTAGGTTCTCCAGCTCATTTCTGCATTTTGATGACTATAATACTTCTTGCTAGTGGCATTTACTTTCAGTCGTCTGTTTTTCATTTGAGCACTGATTCTGGTTTGCCTTCTTTTAACTTTGAAAAAGGTGAGTGATTGTCAAGAATAAATATAAAGAAAAAGTAGTTCTGAGCTTCCCTTCACGTATTCCTGGTGCTTCAGTCTACGCTGTTTCATTGGCTTTCCTACAGATCATAAATACTGTTTGAGTGAGAGGTTTAGAAAATGACATTTAACATTATATAAATGATTGGTGCGTTATTATTCACTGCAAAGGCCAAGGAGTAGCAGTAGATAAGGATTAAAGTCATGGGTCTTCTCCAACTCTGAAGTTCAAGTACAGATCATAGAGATGCTTTTTCATACCTTGTGATGAAAAGAGTTATGTCTGAATGAAATCAGTACAAAATCAGTATAGGGATCTTATTTCCCACTTGTTCTCATGGGAAATAATCTCCCTGGGAGATCTGTAGGAAGGAGCCTATATGCCTCTTTAGCTTAATATAGTCAGTGCTGTGCATACATATGGAGATTACTGTAGGAGTTTCCAGTAAAAAAGACTTTGCTTTAGGGGTTTGAAACTCTCACTGAAGAAGTACTGTTTGGGTGAATGTCATGACTTATTAGGGTGATGAATCTTAAGGAATATTTCAATTCATTCCTCTTGACATAGCCTTCAGTTCTGGTACCTGCCGTTTAGCAGCATTTCCAGAGTAACTAGGGTACCTAGGGTGCACAAGCACCCTTGTTTTGGTACCTGCAGTTTAGCAGCATTTCCAGAGTACCTAGGGTACCTAGGGTGCACAAGCACCCTTCTTTATGTAACTCATACAATTTTACTGTAAGAGCTAAGGTGACTGTACCAAAGTCCACCTACTCTCTTCTCTGGTGGCTGGGAAGATGTTTCTAGAAACACTCCGATGACTTCTTTTTTTGCAGTGGCTCTACATTATCACCAAGACCGGTACTATCAACTTTGAGTCATTAAACATGGGAGAAATTGATTTAGGATGGGGCAGATTTGGAATGTTGCTTTTAGAACAGAGAGAAATAAGTGATGAATAAAAAGTGCATTTCCATCTCCATCTCTGTCTTTTCTAGGAGAGCATTTTTCCTAATGAATAATATCCTTTTGCACTTGCTGCAATTAATTAGAGTATCCAAGTGTGGCTGGGTGTGGGACTGGCCAGAACAGCTATTCTTTTGAATAGATCCCTCAGTTAATACAGCTGAAGGAGAGGCTTGATCAACATAAATAGGATGACAGAGTGCCAGGACAAAAGGGAGGTGGACACGGCTGCTGTAATGAATTGTGGTGGGCTTGTTGCAGTAGAGGTTTGGGGAAAATTGCAGGAGGCTGGCTCATGGCTGGATGCTGGTACTACTATCCCAAACATGTGACCCAGCCTTTGTGCTCAGCAGAACATTAAAAGGGAGTGTATTAAGCGGTAAGAAATTTAATACAGTGCTTCCTACTTTGAAGCTGAGACAAGCCTGCTGTAGGGTTTAATTTTGCTTGGAAACTGATGCAGCAGGCTGTGCAACACAGCAGAGTAGAAGCAGAGTACAAAAACTGCTTGTAACATGTGACAAAGTCAATTGTGAAGAAGCCATTCAAGGGGCTAGAAGGAAGCCTTCTTTATCTAGGATGATTGAAAATTGTGACTGAAAAGTTCCTGCCTGTCATTCCATGAGATTAAATTCTCTGACCCACCATACTTTTTTGTTTTTCTACTGGGTTATCTTATCTATGGTATAGCTATCGCTTTGATGGTTTAATTGTATGTGTTTCTTGACCTCTTTAATGATAGCCTTCTGTTGGCCTACTCTTACTTGACTTGATCAGGTGACCATATGGCATCATGCTAAGTTCCTCCACTGAAGTGTTTCAATGGAAACTGCTCCTCCTATGCAAGGGAAACTTCCTATAGTATAAATCTCTCTTCTGCTTCTCCCAGGGTCTCCTGTTTGTGGCTTGGGTCTCGTGGGTCTCATTGTGACTCTGCATTTTCCTTCTCCAAGTCTCCTCTGGGCAGATCTGCTTCACACCATCTCTGTAGTTTGCCATCATCTTTTATTCCTGATGTTGCAGATTTTTCTTTCCATGTTTGTCTTATTCATAGGTTTTGTGACTCATAACTTCATTCCCACAGTTCATCGAAGTTCAGTAGGAGATGCTGGGAGCAGTGGAGAAACTAAATTTCTTTTCTCATGAAGAAGATATGGCTTGTCAGGTCTGGGAAGTATACTGAGAGTAGTTTCACTTAAATCTCCCATTAAATGGTTGAAACACAAATCTCAGATAATAGCCTGCTTGGCCAAAGCAACTGTGCTGAGGAAAGTGTGGCTTGTAGTTTTTTTGCTCAAACAACAAAAATAAATGCCAAATTCAAATGCCTTAGATTTAGTTAGCATAAACATCTTTTCATATGAGACCTCAGAGCCTCTGTTTGAAGGAATTGTTCCAGAGAACATGATTGAAATTGAAAAGATTTATTCATAATTGGCATCAACCTCACAACTGGGTGATGTTTCAGTTTGTGAGTTAACTAGTTTGTCTGACATGAAGTGTAGATTGTGCTGTAGACATGCTCGAAGCAGAAATCTGGTGACATTGGCACAAGGTTAAAAACTAGAAAATAGTTCAGTATGATCACAGAGTTTTTATTACCTCATCTTGATAATATTTAAATGTAAAATCAAAGGGCAGAGCTGAAAGGAACAAGAAGTCTGTGTACAGAGTGAACTTGTGTATTTCTTGCCTGGACTTCCTTTTGCAAAGTAATAAAGCTGCAGTAGTGGTGTACTACTGTTGTGTCAAAATTACACAAATTAAAGTTTGGGACAAAAATAAATGCAGAATTCCATCAAGGCAGATCTACATCCATAGCATGCATTTTTATTAAATACTCCTTATTGTAATACAGTCTGTATCCACAAAACAATTTGTGGAGATATATCTGTAGTAAATGTTCTTGTACCCCTGTGGTTTAGTCTTTTTGAATGTTCTTTTTATGTGGTGGAATGGGAGGTAAATGTAAATATCAAATTTTATGGAGAAAAATATGGTGAAAAAAAATCTTTCTCCGGATGTTCACCTAATGATAAAGGAGGGAGCAATTCCTGATTTTTTGGCATATTAGAGATTCATACACCTTTTGGACAGGGCCATTCTAAAATTTGGTTTTGTTTTCATAATAACACTGTCCAAATAGTTTTTGTCCATTGCCGCCTCCTTACAGGTGCCTCTGTCAGGCCATGTCCTTGCCTATATTTGCAATTATTTTTTTCTTTCCAAAGGGTGAAGTCTACAGCTCATCTTTTGTGAAGTTCTGTGAAATGCTGGAACTGTTAATTATTTATTCTTTTACTTGGATCATGTGTGTTAAAATCTTGCAGCTTAACTGTATTTGTGTGTTTAGTGCGAGCTGGATGGAAGCTTGCTATATGGAAATAACGGCTCCCATCTGTTTTGGAATAAATTAGTTGTCATAGTGTCTTTACAAGGTGAACACTTGTCATAGATATCCTTCTGTTCTGCCTTGATTATATTTCTGACTTGACCACTTCAGTTTTCAGAGAACTTGAAAATTGCTCAAGAATGACCTTACAGACTCCATTATTAATCTCACGTACATAAAGGAATGGTTTTCACAGAAAACATTCAGCACTTTGCTCATAATGAGCTGAGGCAAGGAACATACGTGTTCCTACTTTCTTACCTTCCTCCTTTGGCTTGTATTTTGATAGAAAGGGATAAAGTAAAAGCAGATGAGCTAGGTTTTTGCACCAAGTGAAATACTGATAGAATTGCACTCAGGTCCACATATATATTCTTTTCTGGGCCAATTTAATGTCCGCACTTAATATTTGTGTACACATTGGGTCTAGTATGAATTCCTTTATGAGAACAGGTTCTGAGAAGACGCGTAGTGATTGCTGGGAATGTGGGAAAGGTACAGCAGATACCAAACAGCTGCTGTTGAAAGGAGCCCAATACCATGCAGATGACACCTTCAGTGCAAAGGATACTCTCAACAGTATTTCAGTGAGCCTAGGAAAAACCCTGGCTGCCATCAGTAAGTAACTGAATGCAACAGGCTGGGTAACCAAAGTGAATCTTTACAAAAGGATGGGACCAAACGTTTTCCAGCAGCCTGGATGAATGATAGCTCTTCCTAGACATAAAGCTTGCCCTTTTTAACCCTTTAAAATGCCCTTGAATCAATGTCAGTGGCCCTAAGTGAAACAATTCTGATCTAATGAGGTTTTCCTCTCTAATCCCTCTGAAATCTGCCAGATTTCAGGAAAACTAAAGCTATCTTATTCTTCCTTTCTGTTCTGCACCTTTCACTATCTGCTGCCACTCTGTGAAACTATAAATGTTATGGATGGTAGAGTTGCCTCCCACCCCCACAAATTTATCTCCACATTGTGAACTGATTATCTTGAAATAAAAGGAAAAAAACATACATTTAGAAGTCCTTCAAAATTGTTTTGGTCATTTGAGAGTAGAAGAGACCAAGATACATTGGCTTTTGTGGGATATGATTCCAAAAGAACATTCAATTAAATTGTACAGCAATAAATTAAGATACGTGATCAAGCAGCATGGGATCAAATACAGTTCAGTGTTGATAAATATAAAGTGGTACTCACTAAGGAAAAAACACCTGATTAACTCCTCATTGCTGCCTGATTTTGAATTAGCTGAATGCACTTAAGACATTTTCTTTTTTTAGGCCCCTCACTGTATATCTTTGCATGCTAATTAGTGAAAGCTTCTGTATAATGTGGATGGATGCAAAACAAATAAATGTTAGCATCTATGAGAAGCAGGTCTGAAAAAATAATACTAAAATGTTAATCCAGTATAGAAATGAGTGATGTGTCACACTGCTTTATGGATAATATATTCTGGTTGTACTGCTTTCGCAAGGATGCAGCTAAAATGGGGCGACTTTCAGACCATTGAAATGGAATTTGAAACAAAGGAAAAGAATAAAATAATAGTTTACTTTACAAAATTAAATCTCTGAAGGTAGGCAGTGGCAGAAGTGTACACTGGCACAGTGTAGACTGAATAAAGAGCTTATCCATGGTTGACTTTTCTCAAGGTACGATGATAAAGGGACATTCAACCATATTCTATGGCAACAAAGTAAAAACTAGCACTCAGTTTTTTTCTCATGCAGTGCAGTATTAATCTATTAAATGAATGCACTTATGTAAGTTATCATTTAGGGCAGAAGCTTGTTAAGATTAAATTAAAGAATTAAATCAGCATATGTACCAAGATTTATCAGTATAAATCTACCAAGAACACCCACAGCTTCATTAGACACAATTAAACAAAAATCTAGGAGGCATATACATTTTCATACTTCACTGCATCAGGTACCTAGGAAATGACAGAGGTTAAGAATAAATTATTCTTATGTTATTCTCATGTAGGATTTCAGCCTTTCAGATTGAAAAAAAAAAAGAAACCCCTGACTGTTAACTGGAATTTTTGAATATGTGTGGGGGAGTCTAAGTTGTTCAACCAGTTTTAATGAGAACTTTGCACCACTTGAGCTTTAAAGCTGATGTTTCAAATGAAACATCAGTGTGGAATCCTGCATAATTCAGAAGTAGAACTTGCCATGTGAACTGCATGATCAGACTTTCTGATTTCTTTGGCATTCTTGGAGAAAACCACAGTGTTTTTATAACTTGGTCTAGAAAAACCTGTGAGGTGCACCTCCTTACTTCTGGTAGGGAACAAGAGATTGGGATGAAAGAGTCAACAATAAGCTATTTCTCCAGTGGCTGCTTGCATTCGTTCTCTTGGGAGAAATAGTTATACCCTTTTTCTTAGCATGAAACAGAACTATTAGGAGCTAGGTTGTTAATTCTGTGACTAAGGAATACAAAGAGTGAAATTACTAGTTGATGTAGTTAGGGTGGATCAGGGTGGATACTACCAGCTGGTGTAGTCCTGTCATCTTGAAGGTACTTTGCAGGTGACCTAGTTAGCTGACATTAGATTTTCTCCATTTTTATTGAAACACCTGTCTTTGTATTACCTATCCATGTCTTTTTTGCCAATGGAACGTGGGTCAGTATTGCTTCTTAACTTCCATTTATCTTGATTTGCAATAAATAAATGTTAACGTCATATAAATAGCAAAGAGCCTGATAATTTTGACAATATTTGCATAATTGTTACAGAAATTTTGTAGCAAACTTGACTTGGGTTTTTTTCAGACACTAGTATCCTGGGGGTGGTGTCATCAGAACTGTCTATATTGTTTTGTCTGGAGGGTGTCATTTAGGATTATTTCAATTAAACAGAACTTTCCCAGGGTACTCATTGATCTCTGCATAGGAATAATGTGGGTTTTGTGGATGCAACGTAAAATGAAACTAATTTTAGATTTGGTATTCTCTCAGACTTTCCTAGTCTCCCATTTTTTTTAGAAAATGCTTTATCATGCCACCTCTTTAAAAAGGCGAGGATGAGGAAAAGGGATGTGAGTTCCATGCACAGCCCTCAGTTGATTTTCACAAGAATATCTTTGGCTTCGTTAGGAGTGAAGCCCTTAAAGCTTCTTCAAAAGCAATGCTCCTAAATTAAAACCAGATATGCCAATAGTGTGCATTTCTATTATGCTTTTGCTCTTTCACTCTTTTTACCATCTACCCCCGCCCAGTTCAATAAAAATAATTTCCTTTGGGAAATATAATCTTTCTGACTTCTCTGAGGTTGTTTACACCCCTTGGTAGGATCCTTCAGCAAGGCTGTTAAGTTTTTTGATTGTTACTTTGCTTAATTGAATTTGGGTACCTTTATAAGAATTGAAGAGGCTGTTTCAAAATCATTTCTTCTGTCTAAGTTTTGTTCTGAATTCAGACATCCATTTTCTGATGTACTTGCAGATGGGTCTTTATTTTCTTTATCCCTCCCCATCAGTAGTACTTTTCCCTTTCACACTCCAGTCCCACTCTCATATTTCACTTCTGTTCAATTTTTTTTCCAGTAAATTGGGTGTCTTCTAAATATTGCAGCCATTTCACTTAGTTTTGTTTGAGAATCTTCCCATACTATTGGTATGACTATGGTCCATGACCCAGTTATCTCAGGCCTTGGCAACTTGCACATTTTTAACTTCTCCTTGGCTTCTCATGATCTTTTGTCTCCCTGCTATTATCTTTCACATAAAGTCTTCATTTCTTGCAGTCTGCTGTATTTCCTGGAATCCTTTTCCTGGTTTCTGATCTCTGTCTGCATCACGTATCTTCTCCTTTCAAGAATTAATGCAACAATACCTCTCTCTCAAATACATCTTTCTTCCCATCTCCCTGTCTCATACCAAGCGTTCTGCCAGCACGGTGTGCTGTGCCATTTTCCAGTTTCTCCAAAAGCTTGACTCATATCTTCCTTCACAACAGCTCAAGTTCCTAGGCATTAATGAACTCATACTGTTATGATTGCATCTTGATATTTTTCCTCAGTCTTCCAGCACTGATTTGTTTTAAATTAGGTTAGCAGTCATTTTTGAAGACAAAACTTTTGAGGGTAAGTGATAACTTTTTGAAGTAATTTTTCCCCTAATCCTTTTCTCTTTACAGAAGCTCTCTGTTGAAAGGAGTTGGAAAGATGACTGAACACTTAGAAAGGCTTCTTCATTCCTGTGAAGAGAAAGAGAACTAGGTTAGAGAGACTTGGTTTGATTTGTTACCATCTGCCCTGAGACTTGAGTTGGTTGTAAAAGACACTGCATATTGATCTAGCTAAGTAACCATGCTGTAGCCTTGTACTCACTGTAGTTTAAAAAACCTCTCTAGTATTCCTGTTCACTAGCAATATTTCTTTTGCTTGGTGACAGTTTGAAAAACTGAAACATTTTGAAATTAATAGCTGCTAGTTACATACTTACACTAGTTTGTTCTGTGTTTTATCTGCTAGCATTTGATATGTCAGCTTTTGAATAACTCTTCAAAATTAAGGCATACAATTTCACAATAATATTTTTAGCAGAAACTTTTATTTATGCACTGAGCAAATCAACAGTACAATGCTTTCTAAATCTTCACCAAACTTTTTCTGTTGTACGTTTTTATACTTATATGATGAATTCTTTATGTAAAATCTTTCTTGTCTCTGCATCAGGGAAAACTACTAATAGCTCAGACTACATCTAAATTAGAATCAGTAAATAAATATTTTATGAAAGAAGTAGGTGGTTACTGCTGCAGCAGGCCTGCTAGTTGAACAAATCTGAACAGCAGCATGCTGGATAAAATGAGAAATCTTTCTTTTCATTACCTGTATCCCTGTTAAAGCAAATACCTCAAACACAATTCACTGCTTGCTTGAATATTCTGTTTCACATTTATTTGTTTGCCTTTTAAAATACTCGTCAGATGAGCTAGAATTCTGTCAAAGTTTTATAATTCCTGTTTCTAGTGGCAAATTATGTAGATAGTGTGGCTTTAACTCATGTTTGATTAGATGCTGTATGTTTTTAAATTAATTTCTCTCTAGCTCTTTGCAAGGAATAGTAACCCACTGCAGAGAGGTTACAGTACTATGGACTCTGCCTGTTCTGCCTTAATGATACAAGGGAATAGTTGAGCAAGAATAAATGAGGTACTTTTGGTGGGTAAAAATGTGAGCTGACTGTCAGTGTGAGATTGGTTCTAGGAACAGTTAGCAAGCAGTAATAGGGCACACTTGAGTAATTGAATTTGCATAACAAGGCTTGCTGAAGAGATCTGACAGGGCCAGAGATTTGTCTGGCTGGAGATCTCCAGATGGACGTGACCACACAGCAGCTGGGTGGCACGTTTCTCAGCATGGTCAGCAACACCCAGACTGTCAGCTGGCCTCTGCAATTGCAAAGCCCTGGCAGGCCAGCTGGTGGCTTCTGACAGCCAGTGGCCCCGTTAGAGAATCTTTTCATTCTGCCTGTCAGGGTACAGGACCTGCAGGGACCAGTGGTAAGATGTAACAAGTCACCAGTGAGGGTTGTTAAGATGCTTCAGAAACCTGCTTCTGTTAAATACCGCTGTGAGTGAACCTTCTGAAAGCTTTTTCCATCCTTTAACAAGGACAAGACTAACCTGTTCTCCAGCATTTTGTTTGGAAATCTATCATTTCGTGTTAGTTTCTACTTGTTTAGTTTCAATACCAATATTACTGCATCTGACCATGCGTGCCCAGTGACAGAAATGCATTTTTATGTGCTTAGCACTTCTGTGAGGCAAAATACTAGAGCTTTTTCCCCCTGTATCCCTTCAATGGGCACTAATGTTGCTATATTCTAGATTTAGCAGGTTCAGTTAAGCAGAGCTGTTTATGGAAATATGCTGTAAAGGAACGTGTTAGTAACAGTTGAGGCAACAACTATATTACTCGAGTAGTGCACAGAAGTGTTTTATATAGGTTGGAAAAGAATATGCGTAAGTCTAGAAATCTCTTCCTCTCTCATCCTCCAAGAAAGTGATGTAAAAAATTAGGTCTATCCCTCTTTTGTTCCAAGTTGCTTGGTCCTAACATCCTTGAGCCCCAGGCACTAAGGATTAAGGTGTTGGATTTAAACTCTGTACCCCCTTGCAAACTCGGGAATGTTCCTGTTCACCAGGAGCTTAGCATCCAGGTCATTCCACTCCCAAAACAGTGATTAAAACTACTACAGAGAATTACATACTCTTACCCGCTTATTATTTCTGTCCTTACTGATGTTACTTTTCCCCGTTTACAAGGTGACATAGTCAAAAAAAGTAGGTGCCTGCTGTCTAACATACAGGCTACTGATTTGGGCAGGTTTTTTTCTGATGCATGCAAACTCCCACAAACTGAGGGAACTACAAACAGGTTTTTTATTGGAGGTAATATCCCTAGCTGTTCTGATCTCTTGAGGATCATCTTGCCTCACTGAGTTTATTTTACTTTCTTTTGGGAAGACTGGAGAGAGACCTATTTTCTGTTGTTCTTTAACAGTTAGTGTCTGGATTGTTCCTATGGTGTAGTCATCTATAGAGTTCTGTCAGATCAGTAGCCCTAACTTTTACCTGTTTTCTGAGAAATTCTGTTTCAAAGTTGAACATCAGTCTCTTCCTATTTTGTTCTCTCTCTTTCTGGCAAGTAGCATTCAGCCTCTGTAAACCTGACCAGTTGATTCCGCCACCAGGTTTTCTTTCTTCCTCACTTGATTAGTCCTGTCACTTACGATTATGACTTATCACAACCTTTATGTAATCCTACCTTCCACTTCTGAAAGCTTGGGTACTTTTAACAGGCATTCCTAATTCTACTGCAGCCATGCTCTATTACCACTCTCAGGTCAGGGCAGCCTGGCTGTAGGCTCATCTCTACTCCCTTCGTAATTTGAAGGTAGCCCGGAGACCCTTATGAGACTCCTCTAATTTAATGATTCCACCTCTGCAGGTAGGCTGGGATTCCCTGCCTGTACTACTGCACCCTAGCTTTAGTCACACTGCAGTGTTTTTTTTGATGGAGGGTGTTATACCCAACTGATAGCAGCAAAGGCATTCTTGTGCTCAGAGGATTCTGTATGGGTGAGAGCAGTGTGAAACAGCCTCATGAAGCATCTCATTCATTCGGTCCGTGAGCACGCTCTAACACACTAATTCAATGCTGGATTCCTACTCCATTTCTTTGCAAGCTGGCTTGAATTCCCTGCCTGAACTACTGCAACCTGGATTTAACAGTCTGGTGGTCTTCTGGCACTGTCTAGAATCAGCTGTATAATGTCCTAATGTATTTTGTCTCTTTAATGCATCTTGTGTTGTTGCAAGATGCATGAGTTCCTTTTTACTTAAGAAGATACAAATTAGAGTCTAAAAATAAGACCAAAAACTTCAGAATTTCGAGGGATATGTGAGTTTCTTTTTATCAAGAGCAATTTGATACCATCTCAGAGACAGTTCAGAGCAGCTTTTCTCTTTTAAAAGAACTCCATATGAATGGAGACTGAATAAGAGAAACTGTCAAAATAAAGACCACTTTGATTGTTTTATATAAAACAAGCTTTAGACATTTGTACTTGTATTTTTTCTTACTGACTGCAATAAATGCTCAGCATGCAATAAGTAATTTACAGAAAGTTTCACTTTGAAAGGAGTGGAATAATGCCATTAAACCTTTTAATTATTTTTTTTATATTTATATTTATTCATCAAAGAAGACTGAAATAACAAGTTATAAATTTTGTTGAGTCCTGTGGTGCCGCAACATAAAATTCACAGGCTGTGACTTGTAGCATGGGAACCTCAAAGCATTTCTGTTCAAACAGCAATGATCACTAAGCAAACCACTACTTTGGGTCTATCAGGTTAAAAAAACAGGCATTTAAAGGACATACTTGACAAAACTGTCTTGCCTTGCCACCCTGAATTTTTGATACGTACATTGTTTCTGGGTGGGGAAGTATTTTAAGCCTGATGTGTATATAATTCCTGTAAGTCCCTATGCTTAAGAAGCAGAAACCTTTTGAGTGCACTTGTATCTGATTCTGGAAATTTCCTTTTTAGGTCATTAACCTGGAATTTAAACTGGTTTTGCATGAAATACCATTGACCAACCAATCTCTCCTGGCACAACAGTGCAAATCTCTAATCAAAGCACTGAACAGCTACCTCAAGAAGGAAGGCCTGGCAATTTCTGGAAATGCCTACATAATCATCTTACTGTTTCTTATGTTGAGTTCTAGCTAACCCTTGACATGAGATAGAAAATAACCTTTTAAAACATAAGTGTGAATCTTTGCTTCCTGTAGGTGATTCTGATCCCTTTCCTTCTTGTGTGTGTGTGCATTTTGCACAAAGAAAAGCAGGAGTTATACTTGATATAAATACATGGAGGCTGCACAGAGGTAGGAATGCATTCTGAAAAACTGTACACACAGCGAAATGAACTGTTGAATGCCAAAGTGCACCTTATATGTTTAGCCAAAAGTGATTAAGGGGCTGGTATTTCAAACAATGTAGCAGGTCTGATTACCTTCCCTGATAAGATCATAATATTAGGCTGTGTTTAGCAGATCTGATTACTGTCTGTGTATAGTCTGTGCTAATTTTAGTAATTTCTGGTGTGGATGCTTTACTTTTATGCCAGTTGCTCAGAAGCTGGTTCAGACATTTAATTTTTTATGTAATTTCAAGTTTTAAATTCAAATTTGGGGCAGTAATTTATTTAAGATTATAGAGAATTAAATAAACAACTCTCTTCTCTCTTCTTTCCTTCACTCTCCAGGAAAAGGGAGATGCAGGTGTCATCAAAACCTCTTTTTTGAGGTTTCTCAGTACAGAGAGCACAGATTGGCTTCCTGCTGAGTCTCTGGATATGTAGCCAAAAAAGTTTCTATCAAGTACTGATCTGGTAATATTTCTGTATTTTCCCTACTCAAGCCCCCACAGAACTGTAGTTTGTCAATGAATAAGGGGTACAGCAGGAGCCAGGCTGTGTACTTCATGTACATGATTCACCTGTTAATCTAAGACTGTTTAAGAGTGTTAGAATTAACTCCATACTCTGAAATAAATTGCTGTAGTTCACTTATCATTGCCAGTTTCCTCATCATTCTTCATGAATGAAAGCCCAAATCTCTGGTTGAGCTACATTTGGGGACAAAAAATAAGAATGTTTCCTAATTACATAAGACCAGAGTAAGTACAGAAAGACTGCAGGGTAACTTCTTAAAAACCTTATTTTCCGTGTTTATATCAGGCAAGTGCTGTTCTTTCTTCATCTACATTCCTGTGTACTTAAAAAGCTAATTTGAAACTGTAATGTTATCTCCCTATGAAGGCAAATGTATGTTTTCTTCTCATTTAAGAGCTTTTAAAAGCATACTTAAAATTATTCTAGCCACTGTTTTCTCTTTGCTAACATTTCAGAATGATCTAGGATATTTTATAGATAGCTATAAACCAAGTAAAAAACATGCCAAATTACATTGTTTATTCCATGTTCTTGCTTCCTTGTTATTTTTTTGTGACTGAGGAGGAAAAAAAGCAGTCCAAGTCTACTGAAGCAGTTACATGCATGCCAAAGTATTATAGAGATACTTGAAAATGGGAGTGTTTGGACTGTTCTCTGACTTCTTTCTTTAGTATTAACAATAATTACGTCTCTTCAGTACATGCGATTTAGTGCATTTCCAATGCACTCTGATTTTTCTAAATAAAAAGTTTTGAAAATAGAAAAAAATGTGGCTTAAGATGAGAAAATTGTTCACCCTCAAGGATGGCTGTTTCTTTCCTTCCAGTGTATAAATCATGTACGTTCTCTGCTTTATTTTTGGTCCTTCCTTTCAACTATATTCCTAGACAGGATGCAGTTTTGTCCTCCATCCTTGTCTCTCCACCTTTCAAACCGTATTTGTATCTTTCCTTGATTACTTACATGCGCTTCCACTCTAGCGTTGATACCTGCAATTTTGCTGAGTTTATTTACAGTGCTTGAGTTGCAAATAATATATATTGTATTTTGGTTGTTTTGTTCTCTTATATGAACCTCTTATATAATGAGGAAGAGTAGAAAGCAAATAAAATAACACAGCAAGTAAATAAAATTAACTGAACTACAGAGAGTTTGGAAAATTGGGATTTGGTTGGTTGTCACCTGCCTGCCTCTAGCCAAGAATGACAGGTCCCTTTTTTCTCAAGGTTCATCAGTTCCGTCTTCCATGTTGTGGTAAGCTAAGCTACCACCATCTTCAAGGTATTCCTAAGATGGTTTGGGAATCTGTCTGTCCAACATTAAGTAAGAATTCTCTTATTTGATACATTTTAACTGTTACTTAGAATCATAGAATCGTAGAATAGTTAGGGTTGGAAAGGACCTTAAGATCATCTAGTTCCAAACCCCCTGCCATGGGCAGGGACACCTCCCACTAAACCATGTCACCCAAGGCTCTGTCCAACCTGGCCTTGAACACCGCCAGGGATGGAGCATTCACAGCTTCCCTGGGCAACCCATTCCTTACATTCCTCACCGCCCTTACAGTAAAGAATTTCTTCCTTATATCCAATCTAAACTTCCCCTCTTTAAGTTTTAACCCATTACCCCTTGTCCTGTCACTACAGTCCCTAATGAAGAGTCCCTCCCCAGCACCCCTATAGGCCCCCTTCAGATACTGGAAGGCTGCTGTGAGGTCTCCATGCAGCCTTCTCTTCTCCAGGCTGAACAGCCGCAACTTCCTCAGCCTGTCTTCATACAGGAGGTGCTCCAGTCCCCTGATCATCCTCGTGGCCTCCTCTGGACTTGTTCCAACAGTTCCATGTCCTTTGTATGTTGAAGACACCAGAACTGTACACACTACTCCAGCTGAGGTCTCACAAGAGCAGAGTAGAGGGGCAGGATCACCTCCTTCGACCTGCTGGTCACGCTCCTTTTGATGCAGCCCAGGATACGGTTGGCTTTCTGGGCTGCAAACGCCCACTGCTGGCCCATGTTCATTTTCTCATCGACCAGCACGCCCAAGTCCTTCTCTGCAGGGCTGCTCTGAATCTCTTCTTTGCCCAACCTGTAGCTGTGCTTAATACTTAATGTACTTAATATGTACTTAATACACGTTTTTATCTTCAACACCGTGTTTATATGCAAAATCTGCCATTTGTGAGACTTGTAGTGTCTACCCAGCATGGCCAGGACTATGAAGGGTTTTTACCTTAGTCTGAAAGGAATTCTCTGTTGCTGGACTTTGATTGTGTTTGGACAGGGGAAGAACAAGTCCCCACTCCCTTGTTCCTCTTTCTTTCCAGGAGGCAGAAGTGGTGAAATGACGTTTATTTGAACAGAGCAAAAATGACTATGGTGAACAGAATCTCTTAAAGGGTTTGTAGTATGAGTGAGCAATGAGGAGCCATAAAGGCAAAGCAGCTTTGGATAGCGGAAGAGACTCACAGGTGAGCTAATCTGCAAGAGTAAGATGGGACCATGATTATGAAAGTGGTCATTAGTTACAGATAACAGAAGGGGTTTGGGGCATCCTATCAGACAGGTGTACAGTTTGTGTTTGATGGAGACGTAAATAGAACCTCTCTGTGTTAATGCTTCTTATTGCTAGATCTAATGCTTCCACGAGTGAGCACACCATGGCTGTGCTACTATATGGCAAACCCCTCTTTCCCTCTGTAAGTTCAGAGGAGGGGTGCAAAAGAGGTTTTAAGCTGCTGTCAGATACTGTTAACCTTTCAGACACACTGCAGCTAGCAGTATTTGCAGCTGCATAGGACAGCCTTTGCAAAAAAGCCAACACTTATTAGTCAACTGGAATACAAGAGCTGTTGGGTTTCTGAATGGAAAAGCAAAGCTTAAACATATGTCTGTGCTGGCAGCATGAATTACTTTCCTACGTAAGTATCCAGAATTCTTTTATTCCTTCTTTACGTTTCCAGCAGAGCTCTGAACTGGGAATTCAGACTTTAGGGTTCATGTGTTGTCCAAGTTTTAGTCAAGTCAGTTTGACATATTCTTTCCTTGGCTGCCAGTGGTTTTAAGTCAGTACTTTGAGTGATCATTCTCTTCTCACCCACAGTCATTCCATTCATATGTGGGCAGTTTTGGGGATTTCACTCAGTTCTTTTGCAGTCCCTTCTCCTGAAAATCCCTTAACCCTTTCTGTACCAAATGACAACAATGCAAAGTGAGGAGTTAAACCATTGTGGTTTTCATTTTAAAAGTAACTGCAGCAATTTTCACCTATTTTGCAATACTGTGTGTTAGCAGTAAACCCTAGTAGTCACTATGCTTGTGCCAGTTAGTATAACTTGACAGGTAAATGCCATGTAGTTCTACCAGCTTGTCTGGTTTATTTATATACCCTGATGTGCAGAATCCTGAAAAGCTGCCTTTGAAGTTCTGTGTTTTCTGTAAGATTACTAGCCAGGTTAAATTAAAGAGATCTGGAGAAGATACAGCAAAATTGTACTAAACTCACTGTTACGGTAAATAGTGGGTTGTTTTCTTGTTTTCATGGTTTATTCTCCACAGACAATAGATATATTTATAAAAATTGTGTTGACTGGGGCTGTATCATAATGAATTACAAAAGGAAAAAACTTCACTGTAAATGTAATAAAATGAGGAGTGCTGCCCATATATTCATGAAGATAACTGGCACAAGTTTCTAATCTTCTTGAAGCGTATTGGTCTTACTAAGCTAAAGTAGCTTTCTACTATGAGCTGTGCAGCATCACTCGTACAAACCTTTTCCTACTTACAGATCTGTATTCTTATTGCTTCATTGACCTTAGAAAAGCAAGAACAATTTCTGATCATTTCTTGTTATGAATTGACAGTAGCAAGTCTTACACTAGCATATTCTAATTGTTTTTTCTTATTTGTATCAACCTGGGGTTTGTATTTGGACAGCCATTTTGAAATGTTTCACTGTACATCAAAATAATGGGTCCTAATGGATTGCTTCCTGCTTGACTAGACAGAAGTATATTTTATTTCAAATTGTGCCATAGCAAGTTAAAAAGAAACAGCAGAGCAAAATAAAGTAGATATTCTGTTAATGGCTCTGCTTGATCAGGTATTTGTATTCTGTGTATGGTTTTATTATATATTAAATTCTGGCAATAAGGTAGCTTTTCCTCTCAGAGGTCAGTAGTGTTCAGATTAATCAGGCTGACATTTCATGCCGGTGGGTCATGAACTGTTGATAATAGCATTAAATGGTGATTCACTTGCTGCGGGGAGCACAGCTCATTATCCAGTCACTATATTAAATCATCGCCACAAACAGCTAGAATCCTGTGTGAGTGCACGCACACACAGACATGAAAATCAGGGTGGGGATCTCTATCCTGTAGTTGTACATTTCTCTGTTTGTAACAATTGTTAAAGCTGTTTCCAGAATACAGGGATGATGGACTTCTCCCTGTTTGGGAGACTGGTATAGTTCTCTCTGTGAAATCTGTTTATGTATGAAACAGGGCTATGTGGTTTATTTTCTAGCCTCTCTCTGATAAAGGGACATTATCTTTACAGTCAGTTCCATGTTAGACAAAAGCAAAGAAAAATACATGCACATCGTTCCTACAATGTTAGCGCTGAAAAAAGGAAATACACAAAATGAAAATAACTGAAATCTAAATTATTTGATTGATTGCATTGAGTATGGATTTTTATTTAATACTGTGTTTCAGGGGCTTCTATATTAGTATCAGATGTGCTACTTCCTCTTAAAAACATTCATACTTAGAAAAAAGAAAAAAAATCACTCTAGTGTAAGAAAACATGTATCTGTCATAATGGAAAATTTTAAAATAGAAGATTGTCAAAACAGCTTAACAGTCGATTAGTTATGTTGAATGAGGGTAAATTCCACCCTCCCCTTACAAGATTTTGCAGTTAAATGCAAATCTCAGTTAAATTTAAGTTGCATATTTTAAAAAATGAAAGTTGGGTTAATAGCATTGCAAAGTATGTGTTTAACAATTAATATGAAATGTTGGGCTTTTTTCTCCTACCTGGAGCAGAGAACTGGGGATTTTTCTTCCTCCCTATCCTCTGCCCCCTCTATCTGGGCTAGTATAATTTCTTCTAGTGTCTGTTGTTCAAAGGCAGTACTTAGAGATACTTCAAGATACAAAGGCTTACTTAAGTATGAGCTTCTCAAGGTCTTTGTAACTAGCGCTGGAAAAGTGATTTTGTTTTTAATGTGTTATATATTTTTTTCTGGAAGAAAAACATATAAATATTAATTAGCATGAGAACCGTGGTAACCTCAGTGTTAACTTTAAAACTGAGAAGTTGGGGGGGTTTCACATGTATGTACATTTTGATACTTTTATGCAAATGGTTACTGAAAGGGAAACCTTTTTCTGAAGCAATTAGCACACTGTATACTTTAAGAGAAGTAAAAAAAAAAAAAAGAATTGTGAAGGGAAACATTTTAAATTCCTCAAATTGCCTTTTTTTTCTTTTTCTCTTTTTTTTTTTTTTTTTATGTTAAATAGCAGCTGAAACTGCCGAGAGAAACAAGGTAACATGAAAAAAAACGTAGGCCACTAGAGGTCACTGTTTGGTAATCAACTTCTAATGAACCAGAACTGTCAAGAAGCCCAATAAATTACACTGTGGATTTTTCTAATTATGAATTCCTATTTAATCATTCAATGACAAGTTAACTGTGGCAGCGGCTCTATGTACTTTGCATACGCAGTTATGTTAATGTACTATTATATTTCTTAGGATGGAGGTCCTCCATCATTAGAGCAGTTCATTACCAAAGACTCTCTTATCTAATCATAATTACTGATTATGAGAAATAATTAACTTTGTTACCCTCCTGATTCTGTTCATAGGCAAAATGCACTCTTCTTCTTTATTTTTTTTTAATGGAAGACCAGGGCATGTACTGACTTTTGATACCTTTACGTTAAAGAAAAGAGGTTAGTTTGGTTTTGTGCAAAATTGCCTAAGTTGTAGTGTTGGAATAATTACAGGTAGCAGGGGAAAAAAGAGGTACACGAGTTATTTTATAGTGGGTGTCCTTAAGTTGTCATTCGGTACAGTGAAATGTGAAAATGTGTTTTGTTTCATGAAATTGCAGCATTTGGAGTATGTAAGGATTTGCAAATTTAAACCATATGATTGCATATTTGCTTGTCCTGAAACAATAAAAGTAATAAGAATAGTATCTCTTTTTAAAGATATTTCCATACTAAACTTAGAATTAGTTCATACATAAGGAAGGATGATCTTTAATTAAATTACGAGGGTTTGAACTCATTGGATAAGTGGCATCAAGTACATTTGAGAACACTGAAGAGTACAGTGCATTTTAGGCTGGAGGGCAATGCTAAATCTAGTTCTCTGAAAGAGATGTACTATCTGTTTTGCAGAGGAGTAATAATAGAATTGTGCACAGAGGATCCCTAAACAGGAAATAGAACTGGGAAAGGCCTTATAACGAAGGGATTCCTTAAATGGAAGTTGTGTATCTTTCCAATTTAGGCTGCTTTCCTAGCAGTTGTTGTCGTCTTGCGTTATTATACTGCTTTGCTTTTTCAGTGCCAAATAAAAGCTTTGAGAATTAACTCCAAATATGCTGAAGTTGGGCAGCAGAAAATGCTTTGTTACTGTAGGGATAGAGAGTTAGGTGTGCTTAAAAATAAGCATAAATTTTAAAGGAGAAGCTGTGTGGGCTGTTTACTGTATCGGAGGACATGTTTCAATGCTGAAGTGCCTTGCAGAAAGGACAGACGTACCTGAAGCAATTCACTCTGATGGTGGTTCATGTTATCAAAAGAATCATTGGTTTCACACCACTGATTACACTTTAAGGAACAAGGTTCAAAAGTATGTTCAGAAATGTTCGATGCAGTCTTCTGTCCTATTATTTAAGCATTTCTTTCCCATTTCAGTTGGTAAAGCTGTGTCAGTTGTCCTGTCATAGACCATACCCAAAAGAGGTAAAATCCAAATTCACAGTCGGGCAACTCCAGCAGAAAATAAATACTGGAGGTGGATTTATTTTAAAATTATGAGCCTGACGCTTTTTTCTGGCTATACATTGCTATTTTATTTTAAAATTTTGTTGAATTCCTGCTATTAAATACTGGATACTTTTTTAATGTTGTGAATGTCAATTTGCCCCTACTGTTTGTGATTGGTATGTGGCATTGCTACATCTTCAGCTCTTAAATAAACCAGAAATTCTTAAGAATAGGTATGCTATGCTATTCCACTCCATTTTAATGCTTTTTACTTTATTTTTCTGTTTACAATGCTTTATTTTCTTATATAACAGGAAAGGACTAATGAATGCATCAATAGAAATTTGCCTGCATGACTTAAGGCTTCTGCAGCTGGCTTTCTAAGCAAACCTTTTATTAAGGAGAACACTTGAACCCATGCCTACCGAGTAATGAAGTAAAATGTGTTCCTCAGTGTGATTATTTTTTTAGCAATGGGCTTAATGCCTTCATTATTCAGCAAAAAAAAAAAAACCACGCCTGCAGTGTTTTGGTGCTTTGGGGGGCCTATATGAGGGTAGCATGGTAAAGAAAATCGTAAAGAATTGAAGTATTTCAAGCATTTTGTTTTTGTAAAAGGGGATTAATGTCTTGTTACAGTTGCATTAATACTAGAGAAATATGTAACCGATAATATTAAATTCCTGGTTTATTTTTTCTTCAAAGATTTTTGGTTTTCTGTTATAATAAAAAGGTTTCAGCTATTAATCTGTTCCACAATGTTGTGTAAACAAACTTGCATTTTGCTATGGAGTTAAGGTAGAATGCAGGAGTATTTCATCTGTTCCCGATAGACATTCAAGTCCAACTAGCAGAATCTGCAAACAGGGTGGTGTATGCCTAACTGCTTTTTGTAATATAGAGAGTTCAGCAGGGTTGGCCACGTGTCTGGTTTTGAATTTGTATGTATGTTGCTCAGTCAGAATAGATGAGATGAAAAGCCATGATGGCAAAGTGGACTGTTGACTGTATTTGTGGCTTTTGCTATCCCACACAAAAATTAAGCTTTCAGGGTTTGATGTTGTTTGTTTTGGTATCGTCTGTGGATTCTAGTTAGAGCAGATAGAATAGCTCTTGTGGGATTTTGCCTTCTCTTTTTCTAAGGGGACATAATAAATGTTCAACCTTTTGAGTTTTAGCTCCTATAGTTCCATAGCAGTCTTATTTTCTGGTGTCTGATCTTCTGCATAGAGTAGCAACGTCTGAAGAAAGTGGGTTGTTATGGTCTCTGTGGGTGTTAAATGTGCAGCTCTGTCACCTTTCTAATGCAGGCAAAAGTTATTCTTGTTTCTGTACTATGTGATTGAGAGTAAGTTTTATTTCTAGGACTTGAAGCCTCATCTGAGCAAGTGGGAATTGTGCTAGAGCCCGTCTGTCGGATTTCAGTTGTGCAGAGGGTTAACGCTGGCCTACACAGTTAAGAAGCTGTGTGCATGTTCATGTTTTATTTTTGGAATTCCCTTAAAATACTAGAAATAAAAACGGTAGTACTGGGCAAGAAGATGGTGGGTTATTTTCTTTGTTTCTCTTGTATTTGATACTTCTTTTGTATTTGATACTGTGCTTACTTAGAACCTAGCAATGGTTAACCAGATAGCTTAGTGCCATGTGCTTTACATTTGGGCTGTCCTGAAGGCTGCTTTGAAACTTTGGTGTCTTGGATATATGGAGTGTACTGTTCTCGTTCTTCACTGGCTGTCCAACCTTCTTGCTAAGATTCAGATGAAAAATGAAATACTTATTTTGAGCTGTGCTAAGCTCTGTGCAGTTAGTTTTGCTGTCCACAAGTCTAGATGCTTGCAGTTGTTGTTGTTAAATTTCAATATTTCTGTATAAGTCTGCAGCCCCAAGTCAGATTTTAACCATATATCTAAGTATTAGAAATGGGTAAAGGAGTAGCTCAATCTGGTACTTCAGCAAAAAACACCTAAGGGCTTTTTCTGTTGTCTAGGGCTTTCTGGTGGAATATGGATTAAAGGGGAGAATAGGAAAGATGTCTGGCATGAGCTACTATTTTTAGATGGTTTTGATAGAGTGTTTTGGGTACTAAAAATAAATAATCAATCATACTTCATTTGCTTATTGCAGTACTGTTAACCTTTTTACTTGCTAACTTTTAAGGTGCTTTGATATTTCTCTTTGATATTACAGTGACTAGAAATAAATGTAATGTTTTTAAAAAACCTGCTGCAGACAGAACAATCTCATCAGGCCTTTCAGCTTGTACTCTGTTGAAAAAGTTAAAGTATCTTCTCTGTGTATTTGCCTTTTGCAACTTAACTTATTTTCTTTGGCTAATCCTTTTGGAGGCATCAGTTGCTACTTAATACCATCTCGTAAAATTTTTCTGGTCCGTTCTGCTCATATTAAACTGCCTTAATAACAGCTTCTACTCAGTTTTTGAATGATTTATTGAGAAGGGCATAATCTTTTCTATGTTTTGGCATCCTTCTATAATACATCTAAATCAAATTGAAAATTTTTATTCTGGTGTCCATGGCCAAGTTCAAGTACTGATCCCTATGCAGTTCCACTCAGGGCTTCCTTTAAAAACATAAAGCTGCTCATTAATATTTTGCCAATTTTGTTTAATCAGTTCTTTATCCTTCCTTCTACAGTGCTTTCAACCTTAAGTTCCTGATGGTGTTTACATCATTTTTTGTCCTCCCAAAAGGGATATTCTCTGCTACTATAACACATGTATATGCCTATTGTTTATATACATGTATCCTCATGGTTCATGTAAATCCCAAAGCATGTTCTCCTTGAGGCCCCCGAGGATCCTTGCATTTACAACACCACTTCTCAGATTGGCATGTGGGACTGGGGAGTTTGGTGCTGTCTTTTGTCTTCGGACAGCACCCAGCAAAATAGGGACCCAACATGACAGCAAGGGAAGTGCTAAGGAAACATTGTTACAGCAGTTTCTGGCTGCACCTTCTACCTTCTTCTGATTATAGGAGGCAAAATCTGTTTAATTACTCCCTTTCATGCTGGGCTGCCCAGAACAGGTAGCATATTGTGCACTTCTCTTGCATCTTTCTTTCAGTCTCTGCTAGTGCTAGGAAAATAGCTGCATAGAGCATTAATGCTGATGCACACAGTCTGATCCACTCGTCTTCATTCTTGCCTCTGTGTGTGGGAGGGGGGAGTGGAGGAGGGGGAGGGAATTATTATTCTGCTGCTGACACAGGGAGAATGAGAGTGGCTTGATGCAACAGAAGATTATGTTCCCTGAGGATAAACAAACAGAAGGAGATAAATTAGGAGAGAGGATAATCCTGTTAATATGTGCATTCCTTAATTCTGATTCAGTTTTTCAAAACTTACAATTTCATATTGGTTAGAGATTTAATTACTACCTGTAAACCATCTCTTAAAGTTTACCTTTTTGATTGTGGAGTACCGCTTTGAGTTGGCATTTGAGATGCACAAATTTGCCCATAAATAGGAATTGTAGGTCGTGATATGAATATCATGCGAGTGAATAATCATGTGCACATCACCATCCTTTCCTCAACTGAAAAGAAATAATAAACTTTTCTTCTCTGGACTTTTTCACAATACTGTTTGATAGGAAGTCAGAGCACCTTATCCTTGCAGTCTTCTGTTGCTTTTTCAGCAGAAGCTGGGCCATTGTGATATTTATCTGAATTCAAACAAGGCTAATTAAAAGAGCTGCTGACAGTTGTTGTGATCTGACTTTGACTGGAGCTTGATGGTCATTATGGGTAAATAATGAACCAGGTCTGCAAATGTAGCAGCTGCCAACTTGGGATAGAAGAACAGCTATTGCGTCCAATTTAAGGATCTATCGACCGCTTCCCTTCTCCCTGCAGATCTCCTTCGTAGCAAAGAACTAATGTTTTCTAGTGCTTTGTTTTGTGGTTTCAGCTATTTCTGATACGGTCTATAATTTCCTCTTAAATATTTAACCTAGTCCATTATTAGCTTTCAGAGTTAACAACTTTTCCATTGGGCTTTCTTTGCATTTTTATTTAGTTTTGTTTCGTGGGAGGGGTTTTTTTGCAGTTTGTTTTTATGTACAATGTAACTGCCTAAATAATGATGATAATGTGTATTTAATTTGCCTGTTGCAGCAGAATAAAAATCCACTAGGCTTTTTTCTTTCTTGTAGCCATAATCTAACAAATTATATAATTGGATTAAGCTGGAAAAGAGATGCTTCTACTTCCTTAGGCACGCTTTTGTCTGGAGTAATATTGAATGCTTGTTGAATAAATCTTCAAAGCACTGACCTGAACCTCCATTTCCATTTTTGTTGAAACATCACTAGTTTATGAGGTACGGTGATGCAAAGCTCTATTTATCAGAAGAGAGAAACAGCAATGACTTTCATTAAGGTGCACTTCCAAGTATGTTGTCACTTCATCATGAGCTTTGCCTTGTCCCATTAGCAAGCAGGAACAGTGCTTTAAAGTGAAAATGGCAAATTTTAATAATAGGTTAATTTAACTTTCTTCTAGAACCCCTGCCATTATAAATACAGTACAGGCATTTAAAAGCCACTACAGAATTTGATATACACAAGAACTTGCACATCTACCCAGCATTTGCTCAACTGCCATTAAAAAAGGCAGCGTGCATTATGTAAAATGTACGAAGGCGCGTGTGCATAGTGCATAATGCAGCAGAACTAGGGATCTTGCTGGGAAGAAATGATCCCAAGCGTGCCCCTAAAAGACAAGTCTTGCTTTGAGCTATAATGATGAAAAATTGCCCATTTATTTGTGTCTTTGCGTTTCAGCAAAACCGAAACTTTGACTCGTTGTCTGTGGTGCCGCCGCAGGGGTTTTGTGCATGTATGTGTACGTCCACGGGTGTTTCTGTGCTTGCTCTGGAAAGGCCAGCAATACGTTAACAAGGGGTTATGTTATGCTGGTTTATGTTAAACCAGATCACCCCCTAACATGTGCGGAGCCATTCATCTGTGTCACCAAAACCCAAGAGAACATCTGACATGGACTTTGAAACAGAAACAGTGATCACTTACAAATCAAACATGGCACGCTCTAAACCGATTGTGCACGGCAATCTTTTCGAGAAAGGACAACTAATTGAACATGATAAAGTGTAAAGTTAATTAACACCCTTAAATTTGTTGATTACTTTCACGGGATTATATTGTTCGTTGAGGAGCAGCTTTCCATCCCAGCTGTCGCCTTTTTAGCGAATGTCGCTGGTAAACAATAGAGACACCATAACAAGTCGTAAATGGTCCCTGTGACAGCAGCCCCTTGTGAGGCTGCATCTGTAGAAAATGATTAGAACAATTGCATTTTAAAGACGGCTCACATTGCAGCCGGGTCCCATAGGCCCTCTTCTTTATCTCCGTTGATGGCAGACTGGTTAAAACATTTAAGTTCTTTTGAGCAAATTAAGTGATTTACTGTGTTTTAGTTATAGAGCAGCAGAATAGCTTCATAGGTCTAGCTTTGATGCTGATTTTTACAAAAGCCCACTGAGTGGTGTGTTGTGGGAGGTTTTTTCTAAGATTGTTCTGTTTACTTGTATCTTGGAAATAGATTGAGGATGGCAGATGTTGTCTATGAAGCAAATAGAAAAAATTGATGCCCTATTAATATTTTATTAAATAACTAGTATCCTCGTGGTTGTTTTAAATGTTTAGTATGATCTGCTTTTATTTCCAGGAGGGTTTTGTAGCTGATTTTGCCTATACATGTCTTTTAGTTGGTTTTGGATTTATATACATAGAAAACAATAGTACTTGTGTATCTGGGTTTAACTTTTTGTGAGTTGCAAAAGACAGAGTATTTCATGTGAGTTGGCAGGTACTTAATAAGAACTTCTCAGTCCTTAAAAACACATGCACAAGCTACACAGATGCAGGCTCTCAAGTTCAACCTATCTGAAAGAGAACAAACATGACAAGAACTTGCTTGTTTGAGGCAACTACGGTCGCTTAAACTGCAAAATTTTGCAAAAATATTGAAATAAAGGACCAGTGTTCCCTTGCACTTGTATAATAGACAAAGCCTATTACAACTCTTAGGCTTGACATGTAAAACAGGAGAGGGGATTCAAACTCTAGCAACATTTTTCTTGTTTACTTTTTTATCCAGTTTAGGTCACAAAAAGAGTTGTTAAAATGGCTCAGTAGAGTACATGTTGAATAGAAAAATTACGGAATAGATGCTTTTTCCCTAAGCTTCTTGAAGTCATAGCCTTCATCTCCAGCCTGTCCTTTGGAGTCTCTGAAGCAGCTGTGTTCACATTGTCTCAGTTTTTCTTCTCAACTTTGTCTGCAGCAGTTTTTTTTATCTGCAGGTGCAAAGCAACAGCGGTTTCAATATTTTGGCACAAGGGTACACGTGGCTGCTCTGTGTTTTCAGCAGTGTAACTGTTTTCAGTATTAGTACTGTGATGGTGCTGTAATGAGTAGCCTTATAATACCACTTCTTTTTAACTCATTTGTACTCTGCTCTTCTTATAGAAATGTAATAAAACTGAAACCAAAAAACAGGTACTTTCCTGTAACATCTTTACATTAACATCTTTTCTCTAGCAAATTGTATTCTTAATAATCAAACTGAAAACAAGATACTATAATGACGTAGCTTTGGAGGTAAGACTTTAAATCTGGAAACGTGAGTGGCAAATTACAATACTTTTTCCAACATGTTAAAAACTGTTGTAATGAGGACAGAAAAGTGAGTATTGAAGGGTAAGTTGGCTCCTGAACTGCCTGGCCTGGAGGCTAAAGCTTGTTAGGTCACCTCTAAACTGTCCCAAGATAGCTGCGACCAGTTGCTGCTGTCATATGTGGGCTCCTAAGCCTTTTCATCTAATATTCTGAACTCAGTAACTGCTCTGCACCAGGTTCACTGAGCAATCCATTGGCAATCAAAATGAGAAGCATGTGGATTGAACTGTTCCTTGCCCCACAGGTTACTCGGCCAGATGCAACAGGATGCTTTGAAGAGCAGTGGTTTATGTACCGCTTCTGCTAAACTAATTTTTCAGATCTTAGTCCAAAACTTTCTATACCCGAGTGGGAAACCCATCTCTAAGTATGTATGCCATAGTGCAGTGCTAGTCTGTAACTTCTCACCATGCTTTTTCACAGATTAACTTTTTGCATGCCACCTCACTAGCTAGATCTCTTACAATATTTGTCTGCAGACCTGTTCCTGACAGTTTATATATCTGGGAAAAATTCTGGTGGTGTTATGACCTTCGGACTTGATGTATGACGTACTGAGCTGCTCTGTGGGATCTGTTGGTGTGACCTCCTTAAAGGATTCTGCACAAAGATGTGGGGGAGTCATCCTAGAGAGGCCACATGTAAGACTGCAGCCATGGGCTCCAGCAGTCTTGCTTTGCAATGGAGGGAATCTTACACATGCTAATCACAAATACAGTTTCTCAGAAAACTATCCCTGACAATGAGAAGAGGCTTTTAGTATCTTAGAAAGAGCAAATAGATTCTGAAGGACTTTTAACCTTAATCAGCAGTGGTACATAAAGCACTGTCTTGGCTGGTAAGATGTCTTTAAAAAAATCAAAATATGGAAAATAATTGTTAGCTTTTTTAAATTACATTAGCTGCTCTGCTTTCTCCATTTCTGTCTTAGTGTTAGAAGCTGATAATACTTTACTGGCTTGTGTTGTTGGTATGGAATCTGTGATTGTGAAATAAAGCTGTGTGTTCCCATCTCATGATTTTTTATTTCTATTTTTAGCTGAAGTTAGCTTCTGCACTCCTAGACTCCCTGCCAATTGTTGGGTGTTTTTTTTTTAATTGCCAGTGTTACAAATTTGCTGTGTTGCTTGTTTAATTCTGATAAAATAGCTGATCGTTGACAAGGATTCTGGATGAAAAAAAATTACCAGGTTTTAAATTTAATTTAAATTTAAATTTTAAATTAATTTAAACGAGTTTTTGTTTTTTAAAAGAGAATTTTCCAAGCCTTCTACATTATACAACAAATTACTCTTTTTTTTAGTACTTAACTAATTTATTTTTTCTTCTTGAAATGTAAGCATTTGAACAAGTGAGAGAGTGCAGCTGTCAGAAGATTAACCAGCTGAAAACTATTGTCAGCATTAATTTTGCTCTAATAAATGACTCTCTGAAGCTATTTAGCAGTCTGTAATCTAGATACAAGGCTATTGACCTATGATGGATAGTACTGGATTTTGTTTGTAAGCTTTGACTTAAATTGTCTACTTAATTTGCTGCAGGTCAGATCGCAGGATTAGTGGTAAAGGCCATTATGTGGTTTGAATAAAAATAGCTAGAGGAATGGAATGAAAATCATTGTGTTTATTAATGTAGCAATCTTTGCAGTCATGTACATAGTAAACTAGTAGCCAACAAGATGACAGTGACCTATTTGTGTTAGGGTTTGCTCTTAGCCCAGTCCTGTGAGTTGCCTGGGGAGGAGTTGTTAAGTAAGATTAAGGATTGGGTACAAATAGGGTGTCTTTCAACCTGAGCAAGAAGAGCTTTACCACTCTAGATACTGGTGCCTTATAGACTGTAAATCTATGGGTCTGACCAAGTTCTTCTGGATGCTCCAGTTCTGGACTCACCAGTGCAAGAAAGATACAGATTTACTAGAGTGGATCTGGCTAAGCACCATGAAGATGATGAAGAGACTGAGCATCTTTCATTAGAGGAGAGAGAAAGCTGAGACTGTATACCACAAAGAGAAGGTTCAGGGGGGATCTTATCAATGTCTATAAAAACCTGATGAGAGAGAATGAAGAAGAGGGAGCTGGACTTTTCTCTGTAGAGGGAGCTGGACTTTTCTCTGTAGTGCCCAGTGACAGGACAGGAGGCAATGGGCAAAAAGTAAAACAGATGGTGATTGTAGGAGGTCCCTTCCAATCCCAGCAGTCCTGCAATTCTGTGGCTCTCGGTTGTAATATAGGTTGAGCAGCTACTTCATCAGTGGAAGCCTCTTTCCTCTACTCTGTTGCTTATTTTCTCATAATTGTAGGCTTTTCTTATTTTTGAGACCTTGATCTGTGAAATTTGTCTGAAATTATTTGGTGACTTCCAAAGATGGTACATGTTCGAAAGCAGGATCAGGGAAATAAATGTATAACAGATACAGAAAGGGGCATTTGTAGACATAGAGGAGTTGCACCAAGACAATGCATCAAGTGAAATTTTTATGGGAAAGCAAACAAAAATTCTTAAAATTCTTCACTGTGAGGAGCTGCAGTGTGGCTGTCCTTGATGTCAGAAAGGAAGTCCAGTGCCAACCACTTCATTCTTTTGCTGTGGTATAGTGCTTACCTAAGGCTTAAACTTGAGATAAGCTTTGATTAGCATGCTATGATCGCACACTTTATCAGAACCTTTTGTGCACAAACTTGGTTGCCATGGTGGCTTAGTTGTAGATTTATTATTTTATCTTTCTGATGTTTTATCCTGCATAATTTCATTTATTAATGGGAAACAAGGAAAACAGAAATGCCCTGTGTAAGTTACTTTAACAGAATAACTTCCTGTTGTTTGAGGTTCAACTGTATTTTTTCGTTTGTTTTACAAAACTCTTCAACTAATAAACTTTTTAAGAGTGCATTTTCATTTGTTCCTGCACAACATCTAGCTCAGCAAAGGCAGTTCCAGTTACACTTTGGAAACTATTTCAGTTGAAACATTTCTTAATGTTTATTATGGTAGCTAGTTCGTGAGCAAGAATCATGAACCACAGCTGGAGAGCAGCCTGACTTATGGTAGAAACAAAATGGTCCACCACGTGGAGTAAGAACAAATTTTCACTTGGACATTCTGTTTGTAAGAACACCATACCTAGTTGAGCACATTTAATTTGAAAGCAGGTCATCATCTGCAGCTGTATGTCCTAACAGGCCAAAGTCTGATGCATAGCACAGAAAATGTATAGTAGCTATGCTTCTTGACAAAGTGAAAAATAATGAGGAAGTTGATGTGTTCATCAGTTTGGGCCAAATTTTCCTAGCAGCTAGCAGTTCTATCCATTAAATGTTGTGGATAAGATTAAGGTTGTATCACTAATTCATGTTAGAATTAGGCTTCTTTTAAGAAATAGTATATTTCATGGAGATTATAAATATCACCTGACAAAAAAAATGCTGGTTTTGTCCTTAGGAACTGTATAGTAAGTTCAAGGTCCTACCTCTGTGTTGGGGGCAATCCCAGGCACAGGTTGGGCAGTGAAGTGATTGAGAGCAGCCGTGTGGAGAAGGACTTGGGGTGTTGGTTGATGAGACACTAAACATGAGCTGGCAGTGTGCACTCGCAGCCCAGAAAGCCAACCGTATTCTGGGCTGCATCAAAAGGAGCGTGACCAGTAGGTCAAAGGAGGTGATCCTGCCCCTTTACTCTACTTTTGTGAGACCTCACCTGGAGTATTGTGTGCAGTTCTGGTGTTCTCAGCATAAGAAGGACATGGAACTGTTGGAACAAGTCCAGAGGAGGCCACGAGGATGATCAGGGGACTGGAGCACCTCCCGTATGAAGACGGGCTGAGAAAGTTGGGGCTGTTCAGTCTGGAGAAGAGAAGGCTGCATGGAGACCTCATAGCAGCCTTCCAGTATCTGAAGGGGGCCTACAAGGTTGTTGAAGAGGGACTCTTCATTAGGGACTGTAATGACAGGACAAAGGGTAATGGGTTCAATCTTAAACAGGATATTTAGGTTGGATATAAGGAAGAAATTCTTTACTATGAGGGTGGTGAGGAACTGAAACAGGTTGCCCAAGGAAGTTGTGAATGCTCCATCCCTGGCAGTGTTCAAGGCCAGGCTGAACAGGGCCGTAAGCAGCTTGGTCTAGTGGGAGGTCATCTAGTTGCAGCCCCCTAAAATGGGTCCTTTCCAACCCAAATCATTCTATGATTCTGTAATCGAAGAGCTATGGTGTGCGCTTACTGACCTGTGGTAAAGATAGGGCAGACTTACAGGAACTATATAGGAACAAAACTATGAATAGTGTGTTTGTGTGTGAGAGAGAGAATCATGTTTACATTGTTTTTTACAGAGTTCTTTCTGTCTTTCTGTATGTGTTAAGTTTAGGAAACGTAGCACAAAGTTTCTGAGATTAAGTAGAATTTTGCTTCAGGTTAGAAACATAGCAGACTGCAGAGGTTCAGAAGGCTTGGTTTTATATGCCTGTGTCCTTTAGATGTTCCATTATGTGACAATCAGGAAGCGTTAATGAAAATTAGCCCAGGTTTGGAAAAGCTGATAAAAGCAGAGTTAACTTTGCGCAGTAGTTTGTCAATAATCGCATGGGAAGAGTAGTGCGACAAAACAAAGTTTTTATTTAGTAGTTCAGATACAGTGAATTTTGTGGGGTGCGAAGGTGCAGGAAGGATTGATTGTTTCTTCATATGAGGCTACAAAGAGCAACATTGTCAGTTTTCTGCATGTCTTGTGAATTGTTTATCTGCCAGTATGCCTGAATCTAAGGTGGCTTTGTCTTCACCAAATGTTTGAGAATTAAGATCTGTGATCCTGTAAGTAGTGGGACTATAGGCTTACTGGAACTATAGGCTTACTTTTACATAGACTTTGAGAAGTTCAGAATAAGTGAAGTATGAAGCGCATAACTTTTACATCATCAGACCCTTACTGGTAAGATAAACTACATAAGTTGTTTTTTTTTCAAATAGTGATATTAAATCCAGTGTTGCCTTGATTCAGGTGTTGGAGCTGCTCGGGCTGGAAACCTAACTTTCATGGTTGGTGGAGTGGAACAAGAGTTTGATGCTGCCAAAGAGTTGCTGACATGCATGGGTTCTAATGTGGTCTACTGTGGAGCGGTTGGAACCGGACAGGTAATGCTTCCTGAGGCATTGCTAGTTACCTCAATCTTTTATTTTTGTCGCGTTGTTTTTCTTTACTGATGCCTACTCTTTTATTCCAGAACTAAAAGCATGTTAATATCTCTTTATACTTATTTGCTTGTTTACTTGTCTTCAACCATCTGTTTATAAAATAACCTCATGGCACTCTTCTCCACCATGTTGCATAGCTTAGCACCAAAACATCTGATGTGGTACTTCTCCACACTGGCTTGATGATACTATACTTCTTAGAGGACACAGGTTTAATTTTGTTTCTTCTGAATTTAAGTTTACTGAATGTTCTGAAGGACAAAGAGCCCCATACGTGCCATGTATACTAACTGATCTATTGTACTAAATAAAAAAGGAACCATAGGGCAGCTTTCATTAACTTTATACTGTCATAGATCTGTGCTTACTGCTGCTGCTTTTAGAAGAGAGCTGTCAAACCAGATTTGATCATACTGCCCCAGACCTAGTTAAAGAAGATTCTTATGTGTTAGGTCTATGAAAATGCAGAAGCTAATTGATAGTTTAACTTATTTTCAGGCTGCAAAGATCTGCAACAACATGCTTTTGGCCATCAGTATGATTGGAACTGCTGAAGCAATGAATCTTGGAATCAGGTTTGTTTGATTTATGCTACTGGATTGAAACATTTTTCACTCTGTTAACAGGTTTTGTGGTTTACGGTTGACTTTTGCTGAGAGAATGATGGTTAGATGGCATAGATAAACTTTTGCCAGAAGTTCTCCTATAAAACATGCTAAAGGGATTATTTTACAGAAAGTATGGCTCTGCACAACAGGAATATTCTCTTATATTGGCTGTATAGGTTACATTCTGCATCTGAAGTTATGAGTTCATTTGTTCTGCTGTAGTGCAATGTACAATAATGTTTATCTTGCATTATAAACATATAGAGGTAATATAAAGGTGACTGTATTCTAAGCTAATGTACAGTGTATTCAGAGTATTACACTCCCATATGGCTTGTTTGCTTTGCTAAATTGTTCCAAAATATATTGTAAAGTAAAATTTCCAGTACAGTGTGTATATCAAATTAAGTTTCAAAGCATAAAAAAGAATATCTACCTTTCTGTTTGACTTTATCACTGCAGTTTGTCCTAATTGCCAAAACTGCTACTTTGTCAAAAGGATGGAGTATGCTCCACTGCATTATTGTCAATGCTAAAAGTACCATTTCTTTTCTAGGAGGTAATACATTTGACTTTAAGTGGCAGCATATTGAAGCAAAATTATTTTTCCATTCCAATTGTATCCTATTTATTTTGCTGTGGTCTTTGGGATTTTGTTTTGTTTTCCAATAGAGTGCATGGAAGTACCAGTTCAGTATCACAATATTTGAACCTTTCATAAATTCTCTTATCCAGATCTAAGTAATTTGCAAATTTATAACCAGGCAAGTTTTATGTTTAAAGAGATTATCCTGCAATTGGGTATATTTTAAGGGTTCTTCATGAATTATTTATTTGCACAGTTGCATCCTAAAGTTGGCCTGCTAAAACTACAGATATCATAGATACTTACCAGCTGGGCTTTAGACCATGTGTTCGTGTGGTTTTGATACACTATAAAAGCCAGCAAGAGGGCATCAAGTGCTTAAATAAATAAAATAGAAGGCCTACATATGCACACATATACAAGGCAATGTAATGGATTCACATTTCCTCTTAATTACCATATCAAGATGCAGTTGTTTTATTGAATTGCCCTTGTCTCAGATGTTAGACTATCTTGACCTATTAAGTTGTCATGTTGTAATTGAGATAAAAGAGGAATTTGCTTTGCATCAGTGCTAATTGGTTTATCAATATCCTGTACCATTTACATTTTAAAATTGAGAGTCTGTAAGATACTGAAGCATGTCTGCATCAAGCTATAATAAAAACAGTAGCATTGTTTACAACTGTTGTAGTCCAATGTAGTGTAAAGCTTTCATCAGGTTCTGGTTTAAGTCATTGTTCACTTAATATAGCATGTGCAACTGATTTTTCGTTATATTTTTATCTACATTTGTAGGAATTACTAGAGTTACAATTTGAGATAAAATAAAATCAAGAGATTTGGAAGACACATATTCTGGGCATGTAAGCCCTGTGCAGAATGAGTTGATGTCTGCAGGCACTATAGCTTGAGGGGTTTAGAATTTTCATTTTTAATTTTGTCCTTTTGCAGTTTAAATTTTGACTGAATTTATATTTAGCATTTCTAAACAGAAACCCAATGTGAAGGTGACTATGCAAGCCTTCCTACCCTATAATCATGGTAATCAAGGAGGAACTGTATTTATTTAGAAGAAACCTCCTAATTGAAACCCAAATTATACAAAGAGCAGAGTCTTGTTTGTCTGAAAGCTGCATGAGATTTAAGACAGATGCAGTAATTTAAAGTCTTACGAAGTAATTTAGAGCCCTTGCATTGATTTTAATGTGCTGTGATTTAAATCCTGGAGAAGATGGTTTCTGCTTGTAACTAAAATAAGAGCTTTTTGCTTCTGGTGTGTACAAATTTCTTATGTACAAATTCACAGTTGCAATTCTAATTCTAAGTTTTGCTGTATTAATACATTTATTAGATTTTTTTTTTTTAAGTCTAAAACTAGAAGGACAGTATGGCTGCCTCATCTGGAGAGAGTAGGAAGCTGAACCTGATTTATTAGACTGATGTATATCTGGTGAAGAAACTCTGACTCTGACCTAATAAAGGACACTGGGATTCTAAAAGATTCATAATAGGAATTAGGGAGCTTAGACATGTTCTCAACTTTAGATAGAGTATAAAATATTGTCATGCCATGCACTGTGTATATCTGCAGCATCATTTAAATCTTGAGGTTTAGGGATTTTGGATAATTAATTATTCAAAAAATTGCTGACTGAACTAGGTGTAGCTAGAAAGTGATATTACAGCAGCTTCCAGAAACCAATATATACTCTGAGCTGATACTACCACAATGTCCTCAAAACAGGGTAGTATTAATTCTATTAATAAGCCACCTTTTCTCTAATGTTTTCCTAAACCATGTAGTCTAAATTTTCATGTTCTGAAGCAGAAAGTTACTGGTTTATTCATTTCAGATTTTTAAGTTACATCTGCTATTGGTTTATTTATTTCATATTTGAAGTTACAGGATTTTTCCAAACTTCAACATAAGTAGTAAATAGACTGTGGTGGGGAGGAAGGAAAACAGACATTAATGAGCAAAAATTCCACAGTGAACTCCCAGAAAAATAGGCAATATTTCTGTGTAGCTTCTGAATTTATATTTCACTCAGTTTTCTGCTTTAACATCACCTTTATGTACAAATCATCTTCATTAACAAATGAAGATGTGTGGTTTCATTGGAAGTGATTTTGTTTAAATTTCAAACTAACATTAAAAAATAAAAATCTATCCTGAGTTCTGACCACTGAAATTCTTGTTTTCTTATAGTTTGGGTTTTTTCCATTAATTTCCTGATGTTTTACAAATGGTGCCACTGAAAG
Organism: Pezoporus flaviventris; assembly: GCF_033815535.1. Lineage (NCBI taxonomy): Eukaryota > Metazoa > Chordata > Aves > Psittaciformes > Psittacidae > Pezoporus > Pezoporus flaviventris. The sequence goes on along the minus strand of NW_026892585.1, from coordinate 16,154,134 downwards.
TTAGAATGTGTGGCAGGTGTTCTGGAAATGAATTCACATTGTCATTTGTATTTTCTTTCTGTTCTAGCATGAAAGTGTGACTTGTCTGTAGAAGAATCTTGAGTAGATTTTGCTATACAGTTTTACAGATAATGTGGGTATTGCAAAATGCCTTACTGACCATGTCAAACCAATACACAGAGTACATGTAAACTTCACAAATAAGAAATAAAAACATTAGGTGATACTGTCCACAGCCAGAGACTATTTTTCTTTTTGCTGATCATCTCAGTGTCAGTAACTTTCTTTTACTGAGCCCTGAGTTCCAGTGATATAATGTGGAATACTAGCAAAATAAAGATCAGAAATTAAATATTGTTAATACCTGGTTTGTGTTTAGGTCAGGTGGAAGTTGCTGCCTGCCAAGGAGTTTGCCATCCCTTCAGAAACTGCCTGCACAGGCACAGGGAAGGGCTTATATGGCAACACAAGGCAGGGCAAGATTGTTTAATACGGTTGGGATATAAGGGACTAGGAGAGGAATAAGGGCTCTATGGTAATAACCTCACTGCAAAATCACTTTTGTGTTTCCAACAGTAGAGAAAGGCTTCTCTGTGAGGGGGGCCTGCAGAGGCACCCAGATTTATGCTAAAAGTTGCAACTACAGCTCTTTCCTAAGCAATTTTACTGTGTATGGATTTGTGCCTGCTTCCTTTTTAAGATACATAAAGTGAAACAATGGTAAAAGAACCTTGTCCTCTGATGCTAAGTCTAAATATGCTTCAGTCTCTAGATCTGGTTTCTGTGAGCACCCATGGATTGCAGCGGAAGACATGAGCAGAAATGGGAGTCAACAGCACAGAGAGGAGCATATGCTGCAGGCTGAGGGATGATTAGCCCTGGGCACATCCCCACTGCAAATTTTAGAGTGCCTTGAAAAAAGAGAACACTGCAGCTCTCTGCTGTCTTCGGCATGGAGCTATAGCTAAATGTTGTGAAAGTTAGTAATGACGCTTGAAAGCACTTACCTTGTTTAAATTGCCAATGGCAAAGTCATTTTTAGCTGTGGTAGAAGGGTCCTAAGGGTCTGCTTGAGCATTTGCAATTTCATATGGTATTTGTCCAAAGCACCTTGAGACAGGAAACTCTCAACAGTTCAGCTACTTCAGTTGTTACACCTTAAAATGAGACAAGGATGTATCTTTTTTGTGAGATGCCATTTAATTTTTCTGTCTGTTTCAGACTGAAATATTGGAGGAGTGTATGAAAATTACAGTACATGGTTTTATCAAAGCTCAGCAAAACTTGAGTTTTGAGAAGTGGCTCGCAGAGATCCTATTTTAACCTTTTTGGGAGTGTGCATGTATTTGTTGCTGAGTTTCTGCTGTTCAGTTCATTAGGAGTGTTATTGAAGAAGCGTTGATTTGAAGGAAGCAATTGGTTTTGCTCTGTTATAAGTACAATTATACATGGGTTTCTTTTCTGCTTATAAGGGAGAAGAACATTTTGGTAATTGTAAATTCACACGCGCATGCACAAGCTCTTGCCACGTCCAATGGCAAGTTGTTATGGGGACTGGCAGACTGTCATCATTTTGATAGCTTGAGCAGTATATCTCTTGAACAGAAATGGAGCTCTTATGCAGAGAGTATCGTATGTTCCCAGCCAATTTACAGGGAAACAGCAATAACATTTTATCATGGTTGAGAGCCCAGTAGCTGCTTCCTATTAAACTTGCCCTTTCAGATACCTGTCTTGGATTAATTTGTTGATTTCAAATGGAAACTCAGTCTTCTCCACTGAAGCATGTCTTTCTAGGATAGACTCTCCTTGAATGACAATTACTGTATATTCTAGCTGGTTTCAGACCATTACAAGCTTTGGGCACAGGGGAAGACAGAGGACTTCTTCAGTAACTGATTTTAATATATGTCTAATTTTAACAGTCAGTTATATATGCACCAGTGGATGAATCCTCAGAAAGATGAAATGCAAAGCACTTCTAACTTGCTGTTATTAATGATACACTTGCTCAAAGGAGGAAAAAAAAATATATTCAGGCCTCCTGAAGAGAATCTGTGTGGTGTTTAAGAGCAATGAATTTTGAAGAGGCAGGGATTTTAAACTGACACCATATTCCTTTTTCTTTTTCAAGAGCAAAAATATGCCAAATGTAGTGCAGACAATATTTCACATATCTGTATAATACACACATATCTTTTAAAGTATACTTTCACACTGTGAGAAGAGCATTCTTCGGGAAGGTTATATGTGTTTTGAAATAGCAAGCTCTCTGTCTTGCAGCATACTCTCAGCTGTAATTATGGGCCTCTGCATGCAGCTAGATAAGGCACAGGCAGGCACTGCATTGTTAAAAACACTGACCTGGGTGTAACAATGATAAGGAAACAAACAAGCCAAGAGATTTGTTTGGGGAAAAAAAAAAGCAGCCTCTGTATATTTGAAAGCTCAGGTATTTCCTGCTCCCAGTGTGGGTTTTTTGAATGACAATTAAAGCTGTTATTCAGACTGGCTCTTGATAAAGATTTTGATGCACTGTGTAAGATGAAAGTACAATTCAAATACTGTGAAAATATATTGGTGCTGGAATACTTGGGGTTTGGGGATTTTTTTTTTGTAAATAAATGGCCATCGAAAGCATTCAGTTGAGTCAGATGGTTGGAAAAAAGTGGGGAGGAGAATAAAGCTTGATCCCATTCAGGCCAGCAGGGGACTTCCCATTGAATACCAGGGGCTGCTGCAGCAATTCATAAATAAAAGTGCACAGCAGTAATGCTAAAAAGCTACTTTGGCGGTACAGAAAGTGATCCTAATGCTTTGTATTAGAAGGGCGGAATTGTAGGAGACACTTGCCGTCACAGGAACAGTAGTCATGCTGCAGGGCCCACTGTCGTAAGTGTATTTTTCAGATCTGAAATACCTATTGGAATAAATAGACATCAATTTTAGCAACTGTTCCATTGACAGGGAGCACCCAAAGCCTTGGGTCCTACAGCACCTGGAAATGGTGCTAGGATTGCCATGGCTAAGGAGATCTGCAAAAAGTCTGTGGTTTTAGAGCTAATGTAAAAAGTGTTGACTTCTATAAAAAATCTTTCTAGAAGGTTGTGATAGATCCCTTTTAAAATGTCCTTTCCTCATCTTGGAGTGTTACTGGAGATAATTCCCTTGCTTTCTTTTTTGTCAGGAGTGTAACTGAATATTTCTACAGGGCCAGATAAACTGCTGCTGCTTGTCACTGGTATAAATGCAGTTGGTGTAAAACTACACTTGCAACTTCGTAATAGCATAAATATGAATTCATAAGAGGGTTAATTTCCTGTAATACTGAAGAGCTTTCAGGGTCTACACTGAGCAGCAGTTTATGCCATCGGCTCCATGATAGAGCAAATGATGTTTCTACTTAGACAAGCTTTGTTTTATCGGGATCAGTAACCTTATCAACAGTTGACCCAGAACTGTAATGCATGTTTGCGAATAGATAACATACGTCACAGAGCCAGATTTGCGTGAGTATATGATGATTTAATAACAGATGTATACAGCAGTAATATTTTTTAAGAAGTGTAGCATTTCTGTTCACATTAAAGCAGGATCATTTGCATTATCTTATATCAAAAATGCACTAGTGTTCACTTATAAACACATCACACAGGTACTTTCATGCTGCCACATTTGCTTGTGCTTTTTTTCCTTTGTTCAGCTTTAGAGAATATAATTTTGATAGGAGGAACAGCTAGGTGACCTAATAAGTAGCAGAACAAAAAATGCCTTTTAGTAATTGAAATACAAGGGAACTAATGTTCACTGAGGACCTTTATTTTTCTTGCACTTTCAGAATTGCTAGGTGAAGGGGATATGCTTAGTACAAAAGGAAAAAAGGTCTGAAAACCTACTGCTTAAATGGTGAATTGATGCTCTTTAATTTATGATGCAGCATCCCTACCCCCAATATCAATACTCTGTCATTTTTCATGACTTATAATAAAGGGAGAGAAATGATTGTAGGGTCCTAAGATATAAAACAAGTCACCCATGTCTTGTGCATTTTGACATTAACACTTTTCTCCCTTGACCTTTGACAGATTAGGCCTTGACCCAAAGCTACTGGCCAAAATCCTAAATATGAGCTCAGGTCGTTGCTGGTCAAGCGACACATACAACCCTGTTCCTGGAGTGATGGAAGGAGTACCATCTGCTAATAATTATCAAGGTGGCTTTGGAACGACACTCATGGCTAAGGTACATAACAGTTGCATGTAAAGTATGTGCAGTTGCTTCTCTCTGGGCTTCTAGCAAATGTTCTTCTCATTGAAAATTTATGATTACAAGGAAATATGTGTGTATGAATAGAGAGGAAAACAACCTCTTATGGTGGCTCTGAATTAATGTAGGGGGCTTTTCCTTACCCTCTAGACCCTTTCTGTCCACTATTACTGCTGAGACACTCAGTGAGATTATATGCACTGTCTTTTTGAGTTCTGCCTTAATCCAGGAGTCCTGATGGACGCGTGTGTATGGCAAGCATTCAGCAAGCCATTTAGGTACCTTTTACATGACTGCCCTACAATTTAGGAGCCTGAGCTCAAGAGAACAGTTCAGGGAAATCCAGGTGACCTAAGTAGGTGTGAATAGTGGCATAAACACTAAGATTTTGGGCTTAATCTCTTCTATATACCTTAAACTGTGCTACTGGACTAGCATCCCTTTTCCTTGCTAAGGCAACTGCCTATATGCTTGTCTTTCTGCCTCAGGCCATTTGTAATGCAGAAAGAGGTTTCAACGCACACCCGGCAGACTGATTTTTCTGCAGGTATCACCATGCTGTGAGCTCTACTGAATTGTCTTTGTTGGTGGCAGAAGTAGTGCTTCTTCTTATGAATAATAACCTAGTAATCTAAATTACTTGTCCACAAAGTGAGAAATCTGGTCCTTCTCAGTATGAGGAAGTAAGTGGGAAACAAATCCTTCTCAGTATGAGGAAGTTGTAACCTGCAGTTATCCTACCCCAAGAGAATGTACTTACTGCTATGCTCTTGGCTGTTCTAGGAAAAGCTCTCTTCTGAGTCACTCTGTGGTCAGGAAAGCAAAGCTCTTATAGGCCAAAGGAAAGTAGGCAAGGAGGTCAGGGCCTGCATCCCACTGATGAAGACACACAGCTGGAGGAAGGAGCTATAGAACTCTGACTGTTGAACTACTTTTCATTCAGTGCAGTGGTTGCCTAAGGTAAATTATGAAATCAACCCTGGAAGAGAGCTCTCATCTAAGCATGCAAGTGCAGTAAATCTTTTCACACTGAATATTAGTATAATGGGGATACCGTCCTGAGGGAAGCATTTGTGTTCATACATAGAATCATAGGATGATTTGGGTTGGAAGTGACCTTAAAGATCATCTAGTTCCAACCCCCCTGCCATGGGCAGGGACATCTTCCACTAGAACATGTTGCTCGAAGCTCCATCCAGCCTGGTCCTTGAACAGATGGGGCAGCTACAGCTTCTCTGGGCAACCTGTGACAGTGTCTCACCACCTTCATAGTGAAGAATTTCTTCATAATATCTAATGTAAATCTACCCTCCATCAGCCTAAAGGCATTCCCACTTGTCCTGTCACTACATGCTCTTGAACAATGCTATGTTAAACTATATGGATGTAAGACTACTTGAATGAGACAGCTGATCATGTTCAGAATATTATTTGATGCAGTGGTGACCTCTCCTATGACACTGCTCCTTAATTTGTGGAAAGACTTCTGCTATGTCCATTTCATTCTGGTAAATGACATATCACGTAGATTGTGAATTGAGTTGGAGAATTTTTTTCTCGGAAATACGGAGCATGCTTTTGCCACTTAAGAAAAGAGGAAAGCTATAGTCAAAGGAGAAAGAGGTAGGCACAACCCTGAGGTTGAGAAGAAAATACTTCACAATGAAAATATACAAGTGACTCAGTAACAGTCACTAAACACAGTTACTAAACTTCAAGTTACTGCTCACATATCAAATATGGTAAAAGTCAAAGGTTTTCTTAAAAATATTTTGTCAGCAATGGGTGTGTCAAGCAAAGCCAGAGGATGCTTAAGTGTTTGGGACAGAAACGTTTGTCAGACACCTCAGAAAAGCTCTTCAGTCTTGAAATCTCATACTGAAACATAGAATTTGGTCAACAATGTGAAACCTTTTAAAAAGGTTTTAAAAAAAAAAAATCTAGTTTACTTCACCTGTCCATCTTTGTGTCCAAGGCATTGAAGGCCAGAAGTTCCATCATCCATTCACAGCACAGTTGCTAATTAAATGTCATCTTTGAATCCTGAAAAGAGGTAGATTTATGTCATACTATTCTTGAGTCATGTCAGGACAGCCTTTCAGCTGTATTCCCAATGGCAGTTTCGTTTATGTCAATAAAGGTAAGGAACCAGGTATTTCCAAAGTAAGCATTGGAAGCAGATTCTGAAAGAGAATTTGGTTCCCTATTCCAAGCTGAGAAAAAGCGATTAGAATAGTCGGTACAGTGAGGCATCTGGAAGATGTCAGTTCCAGAGAGTATGACAGAAGCCATAAACAATTATCTGATTTTTACTTTTCCATAAAGGTCAGCAAAAGGCAAATTTATTTCAGAGCTGTTTTGTACTATTTCACTCAAAGAACTTCCAAACTCAAGACAAAAGTGCAAAACACCTCACAGCCTGAAAACTAAAGATAAGCTTTACTTACGTTTTGTTTGGTTATTTTTTTTTTCCTTCAAAGCTCTAATTTGTAGAATGGAATTTAAAAAACCAAACCAACCTTCCTGCACTTTGGGATTAGGAGTACTTGTCAATTTCATTATTGATACCTTAGCTGATGTTTCAGCCGTCTTGGAGAGAGAGTTTCATTATTAAAGTGAACAGACCTGATCTATAAATTTATATTTGTGCTAGTAGTCTATTTATTCAGAATTTTCAGGGATTGCTTCTATGAATGTCCCTTAAGGAAGAAATGTATCACAATTATCCCTACCAAAAACAAGCACCTTCACTAGTTTGAAGTTGGCTATTTTGCCATTCTACTATTCCATGACATGATTTAAGCTTTTTTGAATAAATTGATAATATGGTAATAGGTTTCACATAAAGGGATTAGGACAGGCTAAGAATATGTCATGGCATATCTTATTGTAAGTGATGTTAAAGTAACTGTTCCTGGATTTGTCAGGTCATCAGTCTTTCAACAGAATTGCTAGACAAGAAGGAATGATCTGCCCTGGTGCAGATGAAGAATATTTTGGACCCTGTGACATCTGATACGTATGTTTTTCCCATTTTCCTAGATCTTGAAGTCATTCGAGGGTAATAGGAAGAGTAACTGTAATTCTGATTGGTATCAGAATGACCTTTATAGAGCCGATTTACAGATCAAAGTGACATTTAGAGAGTAGAGTAAGATCTTGAATTTCCTTGTGCTAATTCAAATCCAGACACACAGAAAGTAAAGACCTGTCTTGTAAGTCATCTCTTGAGAAGCCAAAAGTGCATTCAGCAGTACTACAGTCACTCAGTTCTTCTGTATCAAAGATTTGTTATTAAAAGAAAATAAAAATTAAAACACATCAGATTTTATAAACCACCATAGTCCTGGATGGACAGAAAATCCAGGCATTTCCTAGTAACACTTGAGAGGTTCTTCAGCAACTTTCTTAAAATGTGGGCCACAAACTGATTTTGTTAGCAAGACACTGTGTGCAGGCATTTCTTTCATACTTAAACAAGAGATCTGTTTATATATCTAAGACCTTATTAGCTTTTCCTTCTTTGATTGCTTTCGTGTCTGATTCAGGTTAGACTTCAAGACATCCTCCAGCCTGGCTTGTCATTTCTGTACAGCATGCGTGAAGCTGACTGTTTCTAGCTAACTGTGGTTTGTCATAGTTCCTGCTACTCACCTTTGAGTTCTATCCTATTTATTTCAGATTATAGGTGTAGTTGATGAAGGACTCCTGGAGGAAAGGTTTAAAATTCATCCTCTTTGCAAAGTCCCCTTCTTCTTTTGCCCCAAATTTAACATTTAAAAATGCAGTGGAATTATTCTCTATATCCCTTTATCTTCAGTCATTAAAGAAATCTTAATGTTGTAGCAGACCCAGGGCAGTCCCCTAAGGAATTCTTTAATACATCCTTCCAGTTAGGCTGCAAACCATTCATATTCACAAAGTGGCCTATGCATCTCATTTGGTATTAACTAGTCACATTACAGTAAATGTATGTATGCTAAGTGGCTTCAAGTTTGTTGTTATTTAAATCCTTCAGCTTGATTATTAACTTTTTTTTAGAAAGGAAGATGTTCTCTTGCCCAAACAAGAAAATGATGACATTAGAACCTATGTGAAATGCTTAAGTGAAAACCCGGGGAAACTTAGTTTTTGGAGATGACATAACAAAGTGAGGAAAACAAGTCTGAGTCTTGCTACCAGGCTATGTAGTGATCTAGACCCGTAAAATCCCTCCTGTCCTGAAGGAGATCACCTGCCTTGCAAAGTTTGGTTTTTTTCTGTTGAGTAACATTTAGTTACTGTTTTGAAAATTAAAAACTAAACAAAACTCCCTTCTTCCAGGACTGGAATTTTAAGACTGGAGTGTTGCCTTTGTTGTCATTAGAGCTCTCTTCACAACAGAAACCAAATAACCTATAATATGTACTGGCTATTTACATCCTTGTTCCTCCCCTGAATTTTTTTCTTTCCCTCTATTTTTTCTGTCTGTTGTCTTCCTCACTCTACTCCCTTCCCACAGGATCTTGGCTTGGCCCAGATTTCTGCCACCAACACAATGACACCAGTTCCTTTGGGATCCCAGGCACATCAGATCTACAGGATGATGTGTGCAAAAGGCTATGCCCTGAAAGACTTCTCAGCTGTGTTCCAGTTTTTACGTGAAGAGGAAACCTTGTGAGCTGTCCTTTGGAAATGGACATGATAACAAACCACATTTTTTTTATCCTTATGGCTCATTTGAGAAGTATGTGGGTTTAATCAGATACTGTGCGTCCTGATCCTATACAGACTAATCATCTTTGGTTGTCTAGATCACAACGAACTCCAGAGTTTTTTCATGATTCTTGAAAAAGCAAGCCAGAGGACGGGAATGTTTGGCAATTAGCCAGGCAGTGATTTCTTTTTTTTTTTTGTTTTGTAAGAAGCATCAAAGTTTGCTCTTTTTTTCACTAGATGCAATAAATAAATACTTTTTTTATTAAACACTTAAATACTGCATAAAAAATAACTTACATTATGGCTACAAACTTAGGTGAATCTTGAATAGTAAAAGAATGTTGTATAATGATTTTATGACATAAAATGATCTATTAAAATTAAAAATTAATACTTTATGGAAAAAGGGAATATTTGTTTAATGAAGAAACACAGCTCAAGATGGTTTGTCGGGTTTTTTTTTCCCTTGGACCTACTAAGCCTTGAATTGATCAGTAGTGAATTTTTCCTGGGATTCAGGCTGCAGATTAAGTTTATAGGCACACATTTCTAAGTGGAGAGCTGTTACAGCATGTTTACCTGTCAGACTTAGTTAAAATAGAATATGTGTCCCTCGTGTAAAGCTCCGTTACTGTATTTTGCTAACCCAATTTTATATTTTCTTGTTTTCTGTCACGCATTTTCAGAACTCTAGAGCAGCACTTATCGGAAGTTCTAACAAAGTGTACTTTTGTTTTAGGTAATTATTGGAGTATTTTAAACCTAAACAAACCCCATTATTTTGAAAAGAAATAAAAATCTATACTGGTAAGTGGTTGCTGTATGATTATTTGCTTTTTGTTTTGATGCGCTCCTGTACTCCCACAGTTAACCAAAACCTTGTACTAAGTTACCTCAATTTTTAATTTGCTTGGTTTTCTACAGATTATCTTGCAAAATCAAGCTTTTCAAGAGCTCTTGCTGTGAAATGCAGATGGTAATATATTTGCATATGTGTTACTTTAACCATTCACCATCCCTTTGGTCTTGCAACAGTACAGGTACACACTTGGCTTTATGAATAGCAATACTTACGTTGATTTCACTAGAACTACTTACATTCAAACTTACTTGCAGGCTCTAGGCTTAATGGTCAATTATGCATTTACATTCCTGTTTTGGTTGTATGACAAATCCTTTTATATATGCACATTTAGGTAACAATTGTGTGCTCGAATTAGCTCAAGTCTGTGAATAATCTTCTGAAAATTTTGACATTATATTTTAACACCTTAGTAACATTATACAGAAGTCATTAAACAGTACTGATTGATCTGTTCTCCTTTTAGTTTTCTTTGAAAACAGTTTGATATTCTAGGTTATTCAGGGATATGGGGCTCATGAATGTTATGTATGAGTGTAGGACTACTGTGAGCAATCTTACGTTTACAAATTGTTTGTCTCTCTTTTGATAAAACTACTGACTCCTGCCTCACTTAATACAAAGGATGGATCTAGCCTCATAGTGAATTTGGGGTTGGGTAATAAAAGATGTTTTCGCCAGTAGGATCCTTGTTCATTTAGAAGTCTTGTGATAATGTATGAGGTAAGGAATTGTAGGAGAATCCTGGTTAAGTTTGTCTCTTCTGTGTTTGACTTGGGGATCTGGCTGGCATCAGCAGGACTGCTGAGAGATGCTTCCTTTACCCCAGCCTGTAGCAGTGTTTGCTATGAATGTGTTTGCTGGTAGCACTGGGATTACCAGTAGCCCTGGGCGTCCAGGAACCATAATCATTTGTTTTCTTTATGCATTATATGCACACATAAATGTTGGGATCTATGAGGGAAGAAATGCACTCAGTGAGACTTTAGGAAGTCTCTAGAAGCTTTTAGCTTCCAAAATCATAAAGTCTCTGTTACAAATGTGGAAACTTCATTGTTACTTTTATGTTTCTCACAGAGGCTTGTAGCTTAGGCTTCCTGGGATTCATTTCTCTTCCCCCACAACCTCTGATCAAATTTTCAGTTCCTACTCCAAAGCATAGGGCGCTCAAGTTGGAGGAAGGGCTGCCAGAATGCTATTTTGGCAAACCAGCAGAATGTTTTGTGGTCTCCTTCTTGGAGGAGGATTTTGGCTGAAATTAAAAACAAAACAACAACAAAAGCAAAAACCCCCAACTTGAGGGCAGACAGCCAGCATGTAAAGTTTTAGAACAAGCAGTTAGTTTGGCAAAGTTAGAAACAACTTTTTAACTAGGTCTTATTATGGAAAGTGCCTTGAAACTTTTAATGATGTCCAGTACCTGAGGCCAGTCATACAATTTATATTAGAATACACATTTCTTTTCCTAATTCTGCAGGGGAATGTTGTATGACTGGATACCTGTAATGGTGGTGGTATTCATGCTAGCAATGCTATGCTGCATGTGCATAAAAATATAATGTATCTTTTGCTTGGGTTATAATTCTGGTCTGTGGAAATTAAGCAAGTAATAAACTTATTGTCACTGCCAGAAACAGGTGTCGAAAACTGTAATTTGTTGAGTTGAACAGAAAGATTGTAAAATTGGTTGAATTTCTACACTAATTACCTCCCAGTACATACACACAAATTAGGTGCAACAAATTAACTGCATATTTTGTATATGTCCCAAAGGGAAACTTGAGGTAACTTCTTTTTAAATTAGTTTGAATGTTAAACTAGCCCTCCCATCATGCTTAGTTTAGAAACTCATCTATATCAAATGCATTTATTAACTAACAGGAAAACATTGACAACCAATAAAAGTAGTGATGGTTTAAAAAAAAATATATCCTAAGCAGCCTTCTCTCATTTATGAATCAGTATAACCCGTCTTGAGCGACTATTTTTGGTGGTCGTTTAACAGAGGAGGCCTTCTATTAAAACTGGTGAGTACTATATTGCTTTAACTTTATTTATGGCTCTTACAAGCCTCAGGAGGAAGAAGAGGTATTCTGACCAAGTATTATATGTGGTATTCTGGCTCTGCTTTAATCAGTGGGAATTTTGCCATGAGGTGCAATACAGCCAAGATTTCACAGTGTGTGTTGAATGCCCATGTGATTCCAGTGCAGATGTGGCCAAGATGTAACCCTGGAGCAGTTCGAGCACATCCCTCTAGCCAGGGATTGTGCCACGTTACTGGCATCAGGAATATGAGAAGTTGGGGTGGTGGCCGTGAGAGGAAGGAGCCAGCATGAACTGCTGAAGTTGATACTGCCTGTCTCCTTCCCAGCCTTGTTCCACATCTCCTGGATGGGAGAGATGCTGAGTAGGACAGAACAGCTGCTGTCCCTGCCTGCCTGAGAACAGAGCTACCTGTCTTTTCAGCTGCTTAAATCTTATGGCTCTTTGCCACAGGAAGGTTTTATTAAATGGTTTGTGGAACAGAAAGACTGTGGCCACCCCTGGATCAAGTAGAGAAGGGCTAACATCATACAGGGCTACTGTATTTATGCAATAGATGTCTTTCTATGCTTTCAGTCCACCAGCTTGATTTGTAAGACCAAATTTTTTTTTGTCCAGGCACAACACTGAGGGTACTAAACTGATTGGTAGCAATACCTGTTGCCTTCAGTTTGTATTTACATCATCATATTTGGCTTCTCCTTCATATAAAAACAGATTTAAATCAGCTGTTCTCAAGAAAATTTGAGAATCCTGTCTGTCTTTACAAGGCTGGCTAATTTTGTTGTGGAAACTTCAAAGCAGTTTAGAAAGCTCTGTTGGGTTTTCTTGGTGCGCTGGCACATGTGGAGCTGGGGTTCTCTGCAGTATTTTAGACCTAAGGTTTGCTAAGACCCTCTTAAAGTCTGTGGGACTTGTGGGAGGGATGCCTTTTTATTGACTTCAGCCTGAAGTTCTTAGAACTGTTACTGCAAGCCTTGCAAAAGTGAAAAATGTGTTTCACTAGTGGGAGAAGTTCAGTTCAACATCTACAAATTAGAATAAACAGTGCTTTTGACATGCTCAGGCTTTCAGTGGCAAAGATGTCTGCCATTCTGTGCAAGAGCATAATGGATGTACAGTCTTTGAAGGCTACTGGTCTGTTTAAGATTTGTTGTTTTCTGTATGTGATTTGTCACAATCCATCCTGCCTGCTGGCACAGTTACACATTCATTTTTTTTCCAATAAGAATAGCAACAGTTACAAAATTTTCTTAGGTGGACAGAGAATGAGTATTTCGGTGGTTGCTGTGTTCAATACATGTATGACATGCATCTAGGTGTCCATATGGTGACATTTTTTGTTGTTGTTTTGGCATTTGCCATGGATTGTGAGCACTTGGGGTAAATTGAAACAGGTGGACAAGCCTTTCTAAACTACTCTATGTCTCATAATAACCAGTGTATAATTAAAAGCCATAATACATTTCAGTCCTTACAGCATTTTTTTAAATTGTATTTTGTCTTCTTGAATTTCCAAAGAGAAGCCAGACAAGTAAAACAAAAGTAATAAATGTGGTCAGACATAAGCTTTATTTGGCCAGAATCAAGTGTTACTGCTGTCTGTCTTCCAGTTTGAGATGCATTACAGAACTAGCTTGGATTTATGCAGGCAATTTATAGAACCAGCAGCTGTAGCGAAGCAAGTGATGTGGGAAGCAACTTAAATAATACTTCTTAAAATCTCTGAGCTGCCTACTTTCTTCTGAGCACTTTCTTCCAAATGATTTAATGGTGTTAACTGGACTGTAATCACTGAATGCAGGCATGCCTGAGCCAGCTGTAAGCTAGCTTGTTTGCCTATCTGCAGATTTCTAGTCCCAGAGGCTTTCCTAGGAAGCTGGGTAAATAGTGGGGCAGCAGTGCTGTGTGACAAGCTGTTTCCAGTAGCTAAACTGTCTAGTTTGTGGCTAGAAATAGTAGGCCATTTTTGCTTTCCAGTCATGTTACTCCATGACTGTAGAGCCTGGAAGCTTTCAATGACTGGTATTTAGTAGGCTAATAATGCATTAGATGTTGTAGCTGTTACCTGTTTTACAACATCATCTTGGCAGTCTGTGCCTTTTTCTCTTCCTCTGTACGATGCCTAGGACAAGTCCCCTTGGTGTTGTGTAATTGTGTCAGCCAGCCATCAGTCTGCTGTTCACAAAACAGACTAACTTCAGTCACTCACTGGTGATTGAAGCTGGAGCCACAGGCACGTGGATTTAAGATATGCTTGGATTCTTCTCCATTTCTACACACAAGGTTTTCAATACAAGCTCTACCTTGTTTGAACCTGTGTATAGCATAGCACCAAGAGTCCACAATATGTCAGGTGGTTCTTTTTTTCCTGCATTTGACTGTGTCTGGGCTACATTTACTGTTCGTGCTTAGAAATAGCCAATTCCTCATCCCTGTCAGGAGAAGGGGAGAAAAACACTGCTAAGCAATTGGAGGTTGGTAGGTCACAGCAGCTGATGCCAACATGTTACTCACACTGGAAAGCAATTGGGTACTGTCCCTACCCCATATTGCTATGACTTGTTTCCTCTGCTTGTCCCTGGGCAGAGAACTGTGTTAGCTTATGTGCATGCAGTGGAGCCTGTGATTAATAAAAGAGGAGAAGTAGGCAGCATCTTGTGCTGTGTGACCTATCAGGGGAAGGTGGTTTCTTGTTAAAGAGATAAGGGAACAACAATCTGCTCCCTCCGGCACCATGATAAAGACGGAGACACCAAGTCTGCAGACATCTTTAGATACCACCACTAAAGTCACAGCCAGCAGAATGCAGTTCCTGTCCCGCACTGCACCACCCAGCTCTGCGTCTGAGCAATAAACATCACACCAGCCTCTCCAAACTCTCCCTGGGGCCACTTGTGGCTCTAGTTTTGGCAGCTTTGTCTGCCTTGGCCCTGGCTGCCTGGAATCTACTTCTGCGCTTCCTCCCAAAAATTCCTTTTCCAGTGCTGTGCCCGAGCTGACTGTAGGCCTTCAGTGTGCCTGCAAATAAGATGTTAGGTCTTACCCGCTTTCCATGTGCTCCCAATAGTGCCAGAAAGCACATAATGAATGTGTCTCCCTTGTTTCTTCCAGACTTAATAAGTAAATGGAGCTATAAACAGTAAGCCAAAAGGATGGGGATGGCAGGCATTTATGGGGTAATAGGAATTTGTTCATTGAACTGGTCGTTGTGCTACTTCGTGACTGCGGTATCTCAGCTTTTTCTGAGAGTGGGAGCAATGTGTGTTTCTTTTCATAGAAAGAGGAGCCAAAACTGGCTCTGTCCACTGACCTGTGGCTGTCATTTTGAAGCAGACTCATTTGTTTACATTTGCAGTAAAAACGAAAACTAGCCCTTTTCTTGTATTAAAAAATAGCTGGTTTGCTTTGTTGGGATTTTTTTTTTTTTTTGATCCACTTTCCAGAAATGGATGTTCTAATCTGTTTGCTAGTGTTTTATTTGCTTCTCTATCTATGTAACATCCTGCGTGGTTTAGGCTACATATAACATCTACAGTCACGTTCCAGAATCTATGAGAAACTGGAGTCTTAAGGTACCCCTGCCATGGTGCTGTTAATAACACGTTGCAAACAAGAAAGTAGTAAGTGGAAATAATGCACTCATTTAGAAGTAATAAATCCTTTGATCTTTCTTTGAAGCAAGGGTATATGCTTAAACTACCAATTCAGGGACAACCAGATGCCCATAAAGAATGGTTCTTTGCTTTGATAGAAAATCACTGAGGCCTGCCCAGCAGCTCTGGTCTGTAAACAGATTAGTTAAGTGCTCATCAGCTCCGATTTGCATAGGACAGTCATTGCACACAAACCCTACTTTCAGCCTTAACGAGCTATTTACTTGCGGGAAAGCTACTGGGTTCCTTTTAGATATCTCAGCAGAAAATTGCTTTGTGAGGAGGGGCAGGATCCTGATTTGGAAATAGTGCCTTTCCTCTACATAGATGTTAATAGGCAACTGATGACTGGCAGTCTGGCATGTTTGCTGAGCCTCTTTAGACCCGGAGTGGGGGAATTAGAAAAATAGCTCATACTTGGAAATTTGGAGAAGAATTACTTCTCATTGGTGGCTTTCATCCTTGGCTGGATAAAGAATGTACATGGGAGAGGACTGGGAAGCAGACACTTGTATCTGCGGGAGAACGATCGCAGAGCTGAAGTGTTCACTGAAGAGGATTTCGCTAGGCTGTAAAATACTCATCGCCTTTGAATAAAAATAAATGCCTCATGGATGCTTGCTGGTTTGTGTGCAGAAATTGTATGCAGCCTGCAAATCTGGCACTTATGTTTTTTCCTCATTTAAACTTCTTTTGATCCCTGCAATTACTTTTGTCTAATACAAAGGGAGGTCAGTCTCAGCCACAAACATAGCAGATGGTGAGATTCACCCTGGGTTGTAGAAGAGCTACAGTACTTCAGTGTCTTTGCATTTTAAAGTGCATTACATCTCAACTGACTTCAGCCTAGCCAACAGTTTGTTTTTCTTCTGAATCAAGAAAGCAGCAAAACTGCAGCTCTTTCTGATGGGTCGAAAAAGTATCAAAAGGGGAAAAAAACATCATAGAAGTGTTGCTGACCAGTGTGAGCGGTTTCAGTGTAAACCTGCTGCGGCTGTAAAGGTCTTAAAAAGGACAGACTAGATTCTTTCTTCGTTTCTCACAAACTTTTGAGTGACAGGTATACAAATAAGGGTATAATGCAGGTATGTGTGGTTTAAAACATAATATTGATGCTAGACATAGGGAATTTAATTGTGTAGTTCTGCCGTGCCCTCATAACAATGAAAAATGTTACAAATATATTTTTTTCACTGCTTACGCTATTTCCATTTTGTGTCCCCTTTTGCATGGAAAGTAAACTTAGCTTTGTGTCTTCGTGCCTGAAAGCATAGGGTAGAAGGCTGGGCTGAGGAAAATCCATATAATTTTCATGGACAGGCCAAATGTAGTTAGAAACTCTTCCCTGGTTCTCATTTATTTATTTCATCAGCCAGATGCTAGTTTTTCAATTCAACTACGGTAAGAACATTACCCAAGCACTTCCTCAAAAAAATAAAACCTGCATTGTTGCAGGGCACTCTGCACTAGCCCATCAGCTGTCTGCCTTTGAAGGCTTGTGTTCAGCCCCTTGGTTTTATAGTGCCAAGATTCAAATATGGGATTGCTAGAGGAAATTAATTACTAGTAAATTTAGAACAAAGGAAAGAACCTGCAATTTCACAGCATGTAAAACACCTTTTGGAATTCTTTGCTCTCTTCTTGGAAACCAGTGTGTCAAATTCTTGGAGTTATTTTAAACGGCTCGGTAAAATATGTAGCTATCAAACAGGCCATAATAAAATCTTATGCTTAAGGATATAAATAGCAGGCAGAAAATTATTTTGTCTGTAGCCACTTTAGACCACAGCTATTCAACATGCATTGCAAAGCACTGCGGGGCTTGCTTTTCTGGTGCTGAGGGTGCTAAGTATGGCTGTGGGCAAAGAGTGGAACCTGATGGGATAAAGCTGTGATCCAAGGTGGAACATTCTCTGTTGCTGTGCCTGACCCCTGAGCTCTACAGCTTCTGCCTTCTTCCCTTCCAGCCCAGCTCCTATCCACCACCAGAGTCCAGCCAGGGGCAAGAGTGGGCTCAGGGACCTGCATGGCTTCACACATCAGATGTCCCACATGTCCAGCAATACCTGCATCTTTCCGAGCCTTCTGGAACCCTCTTCTGTCTTCAGCCACTTCTTAGGTACCTGTATCTGTTCATACTGCTTCATGTCACCTCCAAGGTGGTTAAGGAAACATCTTCATTTTAGTGTGTATAAAACTAGCCTTTTCTGTTATTCTCTTGATGCTGATTCTCACTTCTCTCTCTCTGACAGTTCTTCTCTATCATTACATCCACATCACAGGCTGTAAAAAGTGTCTGACTCGCCTCCTCCCATAGCCACTGTGTCTTGTGGTCTTCTCCTCCCTTCTTCCATCACACCTGAATGTGTATGTCTTTTTCTGTCTCAAAACACCATCTGCAGAGACACATCATTCTCATGCCTAAAGTCAGCGTATGATTCCAATTCCACCCCAACCATTGCTATAGGTCTCCTTCCTTTTATCTTGTTAGCTAGCATGTTTTGTCTCCATTGGCTCTCCTGCTCAACTTAAACTGCACTTTTTTTCTCTTGTACCTTTGCAACCCCTAACACTCACACAGGTGTTATACACACTGTGTGGTCAGTTTGAAGAGTGATTCCTGAATCATGCTTAAGTTATTAAGAAGGTTGGATTTTATGTCACTGCATTCACTTTTTCTCACATCTTGTACCTTGTCCTTGCTCCCAGAATTGACTTTTTGACCCAGTTAGCATCTAGTGTCCTCTCACTTCTTCAAAAACAGCTGCATCACTATCAGTCTTTAAGGCTGTGCCTAAACCAGTGGGGCAGCCCAGAGCAGGAACCTCCTTTACAGCGTATTTTCTGACTGTACCTATTTACCATACTTGGATTCACATTGCAGAGCAATCCCAGAGTATACAAGCTGGTTTTCTTTCATATGAAGCAATGTAGCAGGATGGTGCTCCAGCTCTGTTTCAGGTACTTTGACTTGCTCATGGGCCTTCTGTGCACAGGACCCATCCTAAGGCTGGGTTGGACAGGGCTTTGAGCAACCTGGTCTAGTGGAAGATGTCCCTGTCCATGGCACAGGTTTGGAACTGCATGAGCTTTAAGGTCCCTTCCAACCCAAATCATTCTATGGTTCAATGAACAGGCTGCATCTGGTCTGAGCAAGCTCCAGATACACAACACGTACGAGTGTGGACACCGGCTCTCCAAAACCAACTGTGTGGCTTTCCAGATTGCTCCTGCTGTGCTGCTGGTGTAGACAGATCCTGTTCACCCTTTCAGAGGAGCTGGTTTTTCACTGCTGCTGTAAACCTCTGTTATTTTAACATCTGAGAACACCTGTGCCACATCAAGTCAATGTGAGATTGCAAGCTTTAGCCTTCCACTAGTGGGGAGCGGATCCTGTTCTTACTTACACTGATTTTGTATCCGAGCACATTCATGGACTTCTGTGGGGATTCTCTTGGTGTCATCTGAGGTGAGATTCACACTGAAAAGTATCTTCTGTTTAGAAAAATATCATGTCTGCGACCATATTCTGCATATTGTAAATACTCACTCTGGGAAACATACTGATAATGGTCTAGATGTTTTTGTAATACTGGAGTTGCAACACTCAGTTGGCTTTATATTCTTAGTCGGCTAACCCAATTATTATTGTGGAAACAAGACATAAATTTGATTCAGAACCTGTTCTCTGTGGGGGCTCTTTTTATGACCCTGGATTTTAAAAGATTTCAAAATACATTTGCATTCATGAAAAATGTATTTTAACAACATAATGGCTATCAATCCTGCTAGTTGTAAGGAATTCCTTTGATGGTGAGCTACAAAGTCCTCAGTAGCCCTGGCAGAGATACAGGGTTTCCAACCCATCAGTCTCCCCTTTATTTTATTTATTTTATTTGAAAGCTTCCCTTCCCAAAACCCACAAAGGAAGAATAGGAAACAATCATCCGTGTGGAGGTGACTCTTCCACTTCCTTCTCTCTCATGTAGTTGTTAACAGTAATTTACAGTTGCTCAGTTACATTGAGAAGGCTGTGATCTTTCTACCTAAAGTAATAAAAATGAGTGTGTAGCTCTTATTAATTTACTGCATGCCATAAAGGCTGACAAATTGTACTGTACTAAAAGAATGCTATCGAAGTATTTACTAAAAGCATATTATAGTGAAAGTAATTCTGGCTCCTGTAGACTTCCTTATATCTGTGGGCGAAATGGTCATAGCATTAGGCATGTTCATCAACAAGACCTGAGAATCATAGTGCTTTTCTGAATATGAAGGAGAAAAACTGCAGCTGATATTTATGACACATTGCTTACATCTTCTTTCTGTCTTTGAGCTGAGTTGTGCCACTTGATCATGATTTTGCCTTAAGCAAGTAAAAAAATCTGAGTGCTTCTGGAGTGAGTGGAAATGTTAACGATTTACTGCTGCATACCAGCTAATGATCTGCCTATAGGACAACATCAGTAGGACAGGACTTTTTCCCCCATGTTAATTTTTTTGGCACTATGAAACTGGAATTGGGTTCTTCAAGTTACGAAAAGTGTCAGGTGTTTTATAAAAACTGGGTCATATCATTAAACCAATTAATTTTGCAGGAAATAGTGAATATGAAGAGTGTAGCTGATTTCTGAATTGTATTGCTGTATGACAGGATCTTTCAGAAACAGAGGGGCAAATCATCTAGACTTGAAAGTTGAGTGAGATCAACAAGTTTACTGGTGAAAGGTAGCCAAATACTGAATAGCCAGAATTCAGGAATTACAGGGTCACAGTTAGGAACCTGATTTATTTATTATTTTCATAGATGAAGAGGTAAACAAGGACAACCCATTGCTGAAATTTGCAGCCACTGCTATGCTGAGCAGCAGTCTGCCATCCCTGTGGCCTCAGGTGTGTGGAAGAATCGCAGAATCCCAGACGGCTGAGGCTGGGAGGGACCTCTGGAAGGCATCTGGTCCAACCTCTCCTGCTCAAGTAGAGACACCGAGAGCCAGTTGCCCATGACCATGTCCAGACAGCTTTTGAATATCTCCAAGGGTAGAGACTCCACTCCCTGGGCAACCTGTGCCAGTGCTCAGTAAAAAAGTGTTCCTCTGTACACATCCTCTTCCACAGTGTTACCCACAGACACCCAAGCACGCTGATCTGCAATGAGATGGCTTCTTGCTTCTTTACCCTGTGGTAAGGTTAGAAACCTGTGGCTTCACTGCAGCATTCTACCCGCAAAGGGACCACTTCACAACTGTAGAGATTCCAAACCTTCAGTGAAAGAGTAAACTATCCTTTCTAAAATAAAACTTTCTTGTTCTATTCATACTATAATAATAATAACTGGCAAAAAAAAAAGCAGGCTGTAGGTGAAAGATCTGTGCTGGTGGCCAAACCAGCTGTGTTAAAGGAGCCAGAGTGAAAATAGTTAGGGGTCTAACTCAGAAATTATTCCTACTGTGCAGCGGTTTTAAATGCTAAGTTAATTCTTTTTATGGTGGAAAAGAGCTAGCTTATGTCTAATACTGTACAAATTTATCTCTTTTCCTTTGTAGGCTGGCCCTGTGAGTTTTTATAGTCTAAATCAAGGTGAAAGGCAAGCTTTGCCAGGCCACCCTGAATGTAGTGGCAATGTCCTATGAAAGCTTTTCTGCTAATGGGTAGAACATACTTAGAATTCAACTGGCAATAATTTCATTTGCTGCAACTTGATGAAGTGCGATGAATTTACACATGACTGCCTAAATCTTCCATTGATCTAGACTCAAGTACTATCCCTAATTTGAGATAAGAAATAGCAAGCTGATCATAAACAAATAATGAACAGAAGGAAAATCTGAGTTGACTGGATAGGTTATTTGCTGTGAAATATTGACTCAACTCTATAAATAACATTTGGTTTCCATCCAGAGGAGGAATCATTTACTTCACCGAACAGGTAAAATAGAAAATATAACAAGACCCTAATACACTGAATGAAATGAGAAAATAAAAACTGTGATAGATGTGACCTTTGGAGAAATATTCAATTTTGTTTGTCACTGCTTGGAAACAAAACAATGCACCTACCAGGAGGTAAGAGCCAGTCAGCAGAAATGTCACTGTTTTCTGTTACTGTCTTAATTTGGAATGCAAATTTTTAAACAGATCTAATATATTTTAATAGTTTGATCACTTTCTCTCATTCATAGAGTTTTTGTATGTGGAATCCCTCCACCTTGTGCTCTATAGCTTGTCACTGTCACACATGACCTAAGTATTGCTATAATGTGCAAATGTGTCTACAGTTTTTTCCGCAGGATTCCTGAGCCTTTAGTGTGCTGATGAGCTGGTTTTTTTACTTTGTTTCTTCTGATTTAGATCAAAAGAATGACTTGCATTTGGGTGAGCCCCTTGCAATACATTTGATGCTCTTCCAAAACAGTGGTGATAAACCTCATTTTTATTCCCCTGTAAATCTGCATGTTCAATACTTAGGAATTTTGCAGAGTCTTTACTTACAGACATTATACCCCAAAAAATAAATCTCTCTTCTCATAAAGACCCTACTGAAATGAGCCCCTGGCTACCTTATGTTCCCTCTTTAGTTACCATCGACCTTTAAGGAGGGAGCATGCTGTGTATTGACATGCAAAACCAAGCTCCAAAGAAGAGACCTGCTGTGTCCGGCAATTTCTCTACCAAGTAGGTTTTAAACTAGAATTAACCTGAGATTTCAGCCAGTCTGCTCATTTACACATCAATATCCTAATGTTCCTCCTTAGTACTGGTGATGTCCCAGTGTTACTTTTAGGATAAGGTGGCTAGCTTTGATATTTAGAGATATGCGCACATTAGAAAGCTGGATGTGATCCTGAATAAACTTTCAGGAGTGTTTTGGATAACTTCATGGGGCATATGTTAGAGATCTTTGTAAAAACTACAACTTGGAAAACACTCATGCATGAGCTGTCATTGGGAAAGATGTGTTTAGGACAGCTATAGACAGGTTACACCACCAGAAGTGCTGGGGAACCATGAGTCAACTGGCTTTCCAAAGAGGAGGTAAAGAGCAGACCTGGTAATGATGAGAGAACACATCCAAGACTGGCCAGCCCTTTAGCCCAGCAGAGACACAAACTTCAGTTCTCTTCCAGTGTTCAACACTGAAGCCTGAAAAATCCAAGTGAGGGAAATAAAGGTGCTGTTTGCTGGCTGACAGCAACAGTAATTAATCATCAAACAGTTCACAAGAAAAAGTGACAAATTCATCCTTGGGAATTCTTTTAACAAGCATATTCTAGCTCAATCACCCAGCTACTGGGTTTCACAGGATCACTAGAGGATGTGTGACAACATCTTTGAATCTTTGTCATCTTCTTTGTATTCAATATTAAACAGAGGCTCTGGCCTTTAATTAGTGTTCAATACATTTGTCCTTTAGGATTTGGGGTGAGTTTTTTGGCTTTTTGTACTAATGATTTGTGGTACAAATGCCCAGTGATAGCTAAATGTGAGATACAGGTGTCTTCCTGATGGATTTGGGCACTTACTGCTATTTTCATAGCAATAGAAGTTATTCCTGGGTCCATCTTCCCAATGTTGTCAAGAAATGAACTTCTTATTGGCATGAATTATGTTCTCAGCTACGTCTCCCGTTCTTCATTCCCCCCTGTTTAGACTCAACTATACTTGGAGGAGAAATCTGCAAAAGTTTGAAGTTTGCACCTCAAGCAAATATGGCTGTTAATAAATGCGGTGATTTTTTTTCTTCTGTGAATGTCTGTTCATATAATTGCGGAGAAACAGTTCCTGTGAAACAGTTCTCTTTGAACTGTAGTCTTGTGTAAGAAACAGCTCACGTCCAACCATAAAGTTCTGCCTCCTGTCATACATAGCAATAAGCGATGGAAGTGGAGAGAAGAGTGTGACAGCAAGGGAAGCACACCATGAAATTTCTCCAGTCTGCTCTCCTGCTCTCTTGCTGGTTTCTGTACTTTTTTCTAGTTTTCCACTGGCCTGATCCAGTGAGTAAAGGGCACGTAGCCCCTCTCACAGTGCGCTTTGCATGACTTCATGAAAGATGTATTAATCTTGCCAGATCTCTGGCATTTGAGCTGAAAGGTGCAGAGAAACTTCAGGGTTAAAATGGGCTTCCCCTGGAGACAAAAGCCTCAAAAGAAGCTGTCATTTAAGCTGTGGAGGCAGGTAATATGACTATTTCCATTTTTTGCTGTCAGGAAAACGGCTTGTGCTTAATCCCACTTGTGTTACATGTACAGAAATAATCTCTTCAGACTCTGGAAATGTTACATTTCCTTTTAAAAGCCCAGGGGGAGGACTCAAGCGCACAATCATTGCTTGTATTCTACTGGTCTTGATTTCCAGACTGTGTTTCCAACTTTTGAACAGATGCTTCTTCCATTTTGCCTTTGTACCTACTAAGCAAGGAGTGACCAATATCTGAGTTGAGATAATGTTAACAAATTCCACTGGTGGTCCGCTTTCATCAAGTCTAGAATTGAATGCAGAATAATATTAAAGTAAATTAATCCTTAAAAACAAAACCAAACAAACCAAAAATCCCAACAAAAAAGCCAAAGGTTTTGAAATTCAAGTAATATCTTGATATTGCCAAAGCATCGTGGAGTTAAACCTGCTTTCATGGACCCTGTTGTTGTCAGTAAAGGGCCTTATCCTCAGTCAGGAACCAATCCTAATCATCTGAGAGACATCCTTTGAGCATGGAAATATATGTTACAATGTTTTCCTATTTAATTGCTCCAATTTTATTTATAGAGGAGGTTAGGGTATTAGGAAACACCTTCAAAGCATGTAGAAAAGATTAGTTGTGGGATAGGTAGGAGGCTGTTTTCTCACTGGGATCTTCAAAAAGCAAAGATTTGTAAAGCTTTCAAGATGACTGGGGACAGGATTGACTTCTTGTTAAATCAGATAGGGACCTAATTAGAGATTTATGAAAGCAACAAAGCACCCTGCAGCAGGCAGTTTCCCTGCTGGGAGAGAACTCACTGAAACATGAGGGTAAGGCTAATAGCAGCTACTAAGAAGAAAGAAAAGAAAAAGAAGGAAAAAAAAACCAAACCCAAACACATCCCTTTTAGCTGTTTTAAACCCTGAAGCAATTGGACATCCCTGTCAGGGTTCAGAGGAGATAGCCTAACTTGCCTGATACGAAGACAGGAGACACAAAACTGTTGCCAAAGGGAGCAAAGAAAAAAAGACTAAGGTGATCAACAGATGAGCAGGTATCTCCCCTCCAAGTAGAGGGATGAATTAGCTTTACAGTTGCTAAACTCAGCATAACAAATCTGCCTAAAGCCTTGCTTCCTCATTGGGAAAATAACCATTGAATGGATCTCTGGAGCAAGAGAAAGAGATCAAGGAAAATGTGTCAATTTGGGATAATAAAGGAAGCAGAAGGGCCATAAATAGAGCAGATATGCATCCCTAGGCAGCATCCACCTTTTTTTTTTGTTCTAGCAATTGAGAGTAGCCCTCGAGGTGTTGTTACACATGATGGGTTCTCAGCCTTGATACTGCATTTCTCTTATTGCCATCTGCATAATATATGACCCTTTGCTTTTGTATATATGAAACAATCTTGTGATAGAAATGTGAACACATGGGGGGAAATTACCCACGCTCCATCTGTTTTGGTACATTCGGATTCAAAATAGGTATTTTTCTGAATCCATTTTTACAAATGGAATACAAAGACTAACCTGAACTTTTGATTTTCCTTTTTCTTTTGCAACCAATAGAGGTTGAAGTCTGGAAACTGAGAAAGCTTTAGGGCAGAAACCTGAATAGCTTCACTTAGAAACATTCTCTCATAGAAACGGGCATTCATAGCTCAGAAACAACATTTCTGTGTTCAGCAGGAGCTAGGCAGTCTGGCATGCTGGACCTCCTTTTGCACTTTCTAAGTGAAAAAAGGCTGGTCATTGTTTTCATGGATGAAGTTATTATTATTTTAATACACTGCAGCACCAAAAATATTGTCCTGAAAGTTTCTTTAATGGGAAATAGCAAACAACAAAAATTACTGAAGTCATTTGCCACTAAGCATGATAAGCTCATTTATTCAGCACTGAAGAGGTGACAGAGGTCATGCCTGTATGTCATATCATTCTAGATGAAAACAAAACTTCCACTATTTTCCCTAATAAATGTTGAATACTTCAGTAATTCTTGCATGCTTAATTTATGCATGCTGTGCTAGTTTAATTTTCATAAACTTGATTGATTCAAATGTTGACTTTACTACCATAGCTTTTATATCCTCATCTAATCAAACTACATGTTTATTATTTCAATTTTACATATTTTAGTAATTGTGTACCTTAATGGTACAGCAAGGTTTTGCATAGTTTACTAATGAAAAAGCTGACTTGATACTGTTTTCTCCTATTCCAGTGCAGTATTCTTAATCTTTCTGGGACAACCTAAGATGTTCAGAAATTACTTTACAGGAAATATGTATGATCAGGTTGAAGGGAATTAAATGAGACACAATTCGTGAGCTCTTGCATCGCAGCATTACTTCTGCTTATCACTTGGGACTCCTCCCCTGAAGCTGCCTTAGCCTGATACAGTGGTCATAGCTTTTCAGATTCATGCAAGTGGACCCAATTCCTATATGATTCTTATGGCCTTCTACTTGGACAATAAAAACTTTGAAACTTGCAACAAATACTCAGTTTTGTCTTCTCTTTCCAATTTCTTATCATAGGGACAATCCACAGAAATCATTCCTTCTTTCCTTTAATTTAATTTTCCAGATAAAATAATCAAATAGGATTTGAAATGCCAAATTCAAGACTTCTGGTGAAAATTAGAGGTGTATCTGGTTGGACATAGGCTTCCCAACTTGTTAGTCAGTCTTGAAAAACCTTTATAAACATATGAACCATATAAATATTGCAAGGACTGTTTTTCATCTCCGCATATTTTTAAAAGTTTAGTAATTTAAAAAGGTAACAGCCTAAATCCAGTTTATCACAATGCAAAAAGTATTTTTTATAGATAATTTGTCATCAAAATATTCAGGTTGATTCAGAAATCTATTTTTGCTGATGTGCTCTATGTAAAATAGACATCCTCTATGAATTGCTAATGTTATTGGATGAGTCTAGGATTTCTGAGGAGAGGGATAATCCAGGTACCATTTGAAATGTATACTCCTTTTATTCATGTTTTATATTACCAGAGGGGCTGTTACACTTATTTTTAAAACAGATTATGTGGTCAATATATGAATTAATGTAATTTATTGATTAAGCTTTATGTGTTAATAGCTTGACTTCTGTGCCTCAGTGGTATTATGTTTTAAGCAAGTACCTTTATGTGGTTTTTATAAACAAGATGATAACTGAAAGTAGATCTGACCGGTAGATCGTATTTTGCTAAGAAGAAAGTGTAGATTGGATGGCAAGTATTTTTTTCTCTAATATTCTTCTCCCTTTTACTATGCTTTTTTACACTTTCCAGTGCAGGCATATTGCTTAGGTTGGGGTGGATTTGTGGCTGACAAGGGCTTGAGCAGAAGGGCTCTGAGGAATGTGTTGGTGCCACCATGAGTGGCACCCATACTTAGTAAGTGGCAGTCTGGAGTTGGAATTGAACTGCCAACCCAGCCTGGAGCTTAGGAGACCATGCTCATGGAGCTACTGTGTTTTGGGTGAAACCTAAAACCAAGGCCCTGTCTGTTGTGGTCATTAGAGACTTTTGGCATATATCCTCTACTAAGCTCCTACATGGTATTGCATTAAGAGTTGTTATTTCAAAGTGGATTAAGAGATCCTTTTGTACGGTTTCTAAAGTACTTTAGGATTTGGGGGATAAAAAAAACCTATATAAATGTAAGTTACTATAATAATAAAATGAAAACACTCTCTTCTTCAATGTTCAAACAGGAGCACATCGCCTTTGAAAAAACAAAACCAGCTCAATGTTTCTTTAGAATGTAAACTCAGAAGCTGTTGACCAGATGTGACTTAAGATCAGCTTTAAATTCGGGTTTGGGTTTCAAGTTAAAGGCTGAACCTTGGCTAAGTTTCAGATTCTGGCTTAATGGTAGGGAAATCCCATAAGGGTCTCCAGTCTCAACTTTGTGATAATTTCATGAACTCATGTGTTCTCCTGAGATTCTCTTATTTGCCCTCATGTTCAAGAGGATCCTTCTCCTCAGGCTCTGAAAGACAAAGGAGCAGAGGGACTAGATTTAAGTTGTTGAGTATGACTTAGTGCTGAGACCTGCATGGCGAGGGTTCACGCCTGGTAATCTCACTGGGGCTTGGATCTAACACCAAACACAAAAATAGGTTTGGAAGGAGAAAGAGGAAAGTGCTATAGAATATAATGTAGCTTTACTGCTTTGTATTTAGCATAACTCTAAGTCTTCACTGATCACTTCTAAGAGCCACTTGGTAAGCAAAACTGTGTAGGTACTTAGGCAGCACATAAGCTTAGATCTAAACTATCCACGCATCATTTACAAATATTCACAGTTAGCACTTTGGGAACCCATGAAAACACATGCCTTCAACCCATCACTTTCTAGCTCTGTGGTAATCCATTTTGCTGAATACTTGTCTTTGCACAGGTCAGCACATTTCTGTCAGGCTGGCAGTGGGGGCAATATAGTAGTAGATCGACATTATCTGTAATCATGGCATGAAACCGCCTGCATGCTTCAAGTCTGTCTTTGCCTCATCTCCTCCATTTATTGTAGGATCTGTTTTGGGACAGATCTGTCCCAAACTGTCCAGGTGGGCATGTCAAAGAGAATTTCCCTCTAGAGATTAAAGACCACGTGGTGGTAAAAGCTGATTTGGGGATAGCTCAGACAGCTATGTCATAGTCTACATTTGTGATAAGCAACTGTTGGTGGAAATATATAACTGTTTGAAAGCACAGTTGACTGGTAACCATGAGCTAGAGGAATGAGTTCAGGAAGAAATACTGTCCAACAAGATAATATGGTATGAGATCAGAAAGCCCATGCAAGTAAAAGATGATGGGATGATCAGTTTTACTCAGGTAAGTGTGGCTGTAAAACAGGAATTTTGTCTGGAAAAAAAAAATCCCAGTGTTTGACATTTGCTTTGTCTTGTGATAAAACGAGGCCTCAAGCTCTATCAGTTTTAAATGGAATAAAAAATATCCAGCTCAGAATTGCTGAGGC
Organism: Pezoporus flaviventris; assembly: GCF_033815535.1. Lineage (NCBI taxonomy): Eukaryota > Metazoa > Chordata > Aves > Psittaciformes > Psittacidae > Pezoporus > Pezoporus flaviventris. The sequence continues at coordinate 16,125,426 of NW_026892585.1, read as the reverse complement.
AAACCCAGGAAAGGTGGGTATTTGGGAATTCAATCCTGTACATTACCAGCTTACTCTGTTCCCTCTGACCAGCCATTCCGTTCTGGATCCCCCAAATCTTTGCAATATTTATGTAAATGATATTTTCTCACAAAACGTTCTGATGGATGGACCTTCATTTTTCTATCAAAAATGGTTTAAAACATTATTTTCCTGATCTTGCTTTCATTTTCATGAATAGGTGGGTAGGTGTAAAGGAATGTTTGGATAACAGGGCAATAGGACAATATTCTGTAGAAGTTGGCAGTAATAGACCAAAAAATTAAATAGGTCCTTAAATATGCAACCTAATCCATGGCTGCTTGCTGACAAAATCATGAACCCTCTGAAGACAGTAAAAATCTTCCTGAATGATGCATCAGGCACTTGGTAGAGTGTTAAATAACTTCAGTTTCTCTTAAAGCTACAACTTTCAACGTTGTGTTCTGTGTATAAGAGGCATAACCTTGGAATACTTTTATGACCTTTTCTGTGTCTCTGGAGCCAAGGAAAGTATTTGGGCTGAGAACATCACAAGACTGGGACCAGGAACATCAAAATAGATGCATGTACTTTAAGTTGTTCCAGCAAAGGAAACTCTTTCATTGAAGTGCTGTAAGTTGATCTAAGTGAGTTTTCTGATGTAATGAACTTTATCACTTTGATCCCCATGAAGAATCCATCTGAGTCAAAGCCAGAAAAACATGTAAATCTGATGCTACAATAGGAACATTTGTTTAAAATGAGTAACACATCTTAATAGTTTTTTTGATAGCTGAAGTTTATGCAGTACAGTCTTGAAAGCCTGAATGGATAAAACATGTTTTAGCTCTAGTCAGCTATTCTTTCTTTCTGATTCGATACAATAAAAAGTTAAATAGTTAAATCCTCTGAAGAGTCATTGTACCAAACTGACTGGGTCTGTTATGATAGAGCACATATTATAGTAAAGAACTGGTTTCATACAGATAATTGTTGTGGCAATAGAAACTGAAGCAGAGGCACAGACGCTTGTTGTGTTCTGCTAGTCCTACCAATGGTTATTTGGAAGTCTGCAATCAAACAGAAAGATGAGAGTGTGTGTTAGGTTGCTGCACAGAGTGCTTTCCTACTAGGGTTTATGCAAACAATTAAAAATATATATTATCATATAAAGCTTATGGTGGTTCTTTCCATCTATAACTCCTGTGACTATATCAAAACAAAGTCCCTGGCAACTGCAGATTTTTATAATAAAATCACATAGTGAGGAATATGTGTAGCATATTTATTTCAGAATATTTAAATGTCCATCAGTTTTTCAGAGTTCTTTACAAAAATACAAAATTTGAAGCTTAATGTGCTCATAATGGGCATCACAGCTACACAGCTCTCAGTGAGAGGCATCTGCAGCCAGTTCCCCTGCAGGCTGTCAGCTGATATATTATCAATTAGCCAGCAGACTGACCAAAGACATCTGTGCTATGTTTTGCCTGAAGATTGCTGAATCACATTGCCTGGTACTCTAAAACACTGATGACTAAGTGCATTAGAAAGGGCAAGATGGTGGTCAAGCAAATCTAGAGGAAAAATGTGATCCTTATTGTAGAAAAGGCCAGTTTTCCAACTGCTCTGTACACAGTTATGTTTATGATCTTTCCTGCATGGCTCACATTGAATTTCCTATTCAGTGAATGCAAGTAGTTTTCCAGCAGCATCACCACAATACTGCAGTCTCAGTTCTTACATAGGGACAATTTAAAGAAACCTAATGTGTGAATACATTTTAGAAGGTAAAGAATTAAGGGATGATGGTTTCTGGAATAATCTGTGTTAATTGTTTGTGAAATAACTCAGTAAGCTTATTTCAATAGCTCACATTTAATAGAAGTATGAGACTTAAATGAAAACATAAAAACTTGAGTTAAAAACACACATTTTTGCAAGAGGCTGGGAGGGAAACATCAGTAACCAAATTCTTAGTGATTATTTTGTCTCAAAAGTACATGAACCTCACTGCATGCTATAACTTATGATTTCTTATAGGGAGTGTGGTGCTGGCATAGCAAGAAACAGCAACTGAGGTGAGTGGCTGGCTGACAAACCAATTTAAGATGATGATAAGCACAGCAATGATGAGAGGATGTGCAGAGGTGAGACTTCCCCACATCTTAACTCCAGAAACGCTGATTAATGGGTTCATTGTAAGCCCCCTGCTTCTGCAAAAGCTTTGGATGAGATGAAGTATGAGCAGATGAGTAACAGAAGAGGGCAGTGAAACAAGACAGTAAAGAGACTAATATTTCCCAGCTGAGATGGGAAGGCTTTGTGGAAGGACTAATTTCAGGCCAAAAATATGAATAATAGAGATTATTTCTGTAAAGAGAACATTAGTTTTAAGTCTACAGGGACTATTTCTAATAATAACACAGGAAGAAAACTAACAGAAAGCATCCTAAATTTGTATGTTTTTTTAAGATAGAATCAAAAACATCAATGCATATGGTGAAGAAGCTGGTAAAATGGTATCTTCTATAATATGAATTTACTTCTTGACCCAAAGTGGAAACAAAGCTCAGAAAAATATGAGATTTTTCCCTCTCTTATGTATGGTATATAACTTAGCTTTGGTCCTGTCCTTTAGGGTTTTGAAGAATTCAGATTTTTCAAGTCTTGGGTCAGAATCATAACCACTGTGCCTTCCACAGACATGAGCAGGGTGAGACACGGGAAGGATTAAGACCCCAGCATGCTTGTGGGGACATCACTTGATTCATGAAGAGACTTAGGCACTGGTTTCTGCAAATCCTGTCTGCTGCGTGTTTGTTCGGTGCCTCCAAGAAGTTTTACCAGGCACTGTCTCCTGGACTGTGCATACACATGTGCATCTGCACAGCTCTGTGTGTGTGTGCGTGCATACACATGCATGTACTTGGGGATCTCATTTGCAAATCTAATGAATCTGATCATGGATCTTGGTTTTTCTTTATGTTATTCTCCTGACTTGACTGACAACAGTGCCCTTACCGATCTGGTCAAAGTCTTTCAGAGCAGAAAGGCAAATATTCTCAAGTCACCACAACTGAAGCAGTTGGGGACATATGCAGATGCTGAATGTCACCTGTCTGGGTCAGCTTGCTGTTAAAAATTGAAATGCCAATAGGTTTAGATTGCAGTTTCAAGGAGCATATTTATGGGCTTGATTACTCGTGTTCTGTCAAGTCCTTTACAGGTCCGTAAAAGGCCACAGAGCTCCTTTTGCTGTGTCTAGCCTGGCAGACAGAGCAGGGAGGCAGCAGAGGCCAGCGGTTGTCCATGCTCCTTAATTGCAAGCACACTCCCAAGTGCAGTCCTGGCTGTGCTGATTGCTGTTCTTCCAGACAACACACAGACACGCTTCAGGGGAGAGCATGTGCCAGGGACCATTCCCAGCAGGCAATTTCGACTCCAATACCCTGGCTCTGAGGGGGTGGGGAAGGGAAAGGAGAGACTATGGTATGTAGAGCTGAGCCATGCTGTGCTGCCTGGCCTCCGGGCCAAAGCATGGTCCCTGGTTATTTTACTTACTAGACATTTCCTGTGTGTCTCAGTCCTCCGTCTGTTCAAGAGCAATAGCAGCAGTTCCCTGCCTTGCAAAAAATAAGTGCCTTTTTAATGTGCTGCAGGAAAGGTGCTATTTTAAGTGTTCACCAGAGATGAATCCAGTATTTTTGCACTCTGCGGGGGGAGTAGGCCCATGGTAAGAAATCTTTTTCCTGCAATCAAGATTTTGACTGGGTCTCAACCTGTGGTGATCTCCAAATCTGTAGGTGTTTGAATTTGCTGTTTAAGTTTAGCCCACCGTGGTGATAGCGTTTGTGCAAAGTTAAAGCTTGAAACTGAACTGGAGTGGAAGGCGAGAAGGGTTCATCTTCATTGCTCTGCCTATTGGGTTGCTTCCTCTCTGGGCTATGTAAAAAAGTCAACTGTCTTGTTTTTTCTTTTCCATGGCCAGGGCCAAAGAATGTAGGAAAAATAGCCAAGAGCAGGGGGAAAAAATGGAGCTTTGCTATAGCTTCAGGGATCCAGGATACTTGCCTTTCTCATCAGAGAGAGAGCGACCAGACTGATATACTATTTTCCATCAATCAAGTCAGCAAAGCCAGGCAGAGCACTTCCTTTGACATCAATGCAGTGGTGACAGTTGTAGAGTTAATGCATTCCTTCTTAATGGAATACCATAAATCTAGGTTCAATGCTGCCAAAATAATGGCTGCAGTTCTCACTGGAGAAGTCAGCTCTCTCCCTGAATTCCAATGGGCCTAAAACAGTTTGGTTATACAACTAATAGTAATTATTTACTGTTATTAATAAGGATCTCTAAGACAGTTTACGGGGATGATTTACCTGTTTGAAGTGATGCTGTTGCCTCTTCATTGAGCACACCATAGCCTTTTAATAATTGCACCATATTTAACAGCTTCAGAAGAGCTATATTTCTGGTTTGAAACCGTAGGACAAATCTAGAATGGAACAATTTATATTTTTTCCAGGAAGATGTTTGAATTATGTCAGAGACTCCCTAAAGCAACCACAGCTTCCTCAGGTTTAGTGTCTTATTTGTAAGGGAATATATAAAGAAGAATGCAAATGTGACAGTAGGATACAGTACTGATATGTGAGGAAAAAAACCCACCAATTAATTCACCAGCTGTATTATATTTGGGAACCAAGAGGCAGAGAGGAAACAGGTATACTTGCTCAGGAAATCATCAGATCGGATTTAGAGACACTCTGGAGGTTCAGATGAGAGTCAGAAGACCTCTTTGCAGTCTCAGAGAGTGGCTTTGCAGGTGGGGTGCATAGCCCAACAGCCTGTGGCTGAAGGAGTGACGAGTGTATACTCCATGTCACAGGTAAAATCCCTGACCCCACCAGTAGCACAGCATCTACCCAGCATATCTTGATCCTCTTCCTCCTCTCCCACGAGAATTTACTCAGCCCCCAAGGGGATATTATTTGAGATTGTCTAACTTGCTAAACAGCTTTATAGCACTATTCAGGCTCAAGGCTCTACCTCTCACTTACAAGTTTATTTCACTCTGCAGGGATCATAAAGCACTTTTCAAATTACCAGCCGCTACTGCTGGGACACAGCAGAAACCATTGTGGTACAAAGTCCATTGAGCATAGGATGTAAGTGTAGCAATGCTTTTAACTCCTCTCTTCATGACAACCTGGGGACAGATGGTAAATGCCCAAAGGGTAGGTGGTGCCGGGAGCAAAGGAGGTGTACCGTGACCATGGGGTAACCTGCATTTTGGTTCAGTGTACTTCCAAAGTGCAAGCACATGAGCAGGGCTTCCTCAGAGGGGAACCCCTAGTGAGAGAAATAGTACCTCTGCCTTCCCACTCACTTGAAAGTACCTCACTGACATACAGCTGGTGACAAGAGCAATGCCCTAATGCTGCCCACCTTCTAAAGGAAATGAAAATTATTGCCCATATTTTACAGCAGCCTGTTAAATTTGGTGTTCGATTTACGCACCTACAAGTGATCATATGAAAATCACAGCTTTGGTTTTGTTGGCAGACCTAGACACTCACTCACAAAGAAAACGTGCAGGATACAAGTAAAACATAAGCAGAAGGTAGCCTAAGGGGTCCAAGCCTTGAAGGCAGATAATATCCTGATTCAATTTTTGAAAGGAATTTCTTGTTTATTAAACAAACCACCTTAACTGGGAAGTAAAAGCTTGATCTTGGCACATCTAAATCATAAATGTTCAACTTGCATTTAGTTCCTAAATACAGTTAACAGTGAAGGTCAGATCTGGGGAGGGATAGCAGGACCTACATGCTGTGGGTCAGGTGAAAACTGTTCATGTTGGCTGAGATCACGGGACATGAGTGGAGGAAGAGTGATGCTGGCTCTCGTTGCAAATGCTTTGGTGTGGATGCATGTAGGTTGGCCTTTGGTCCAGAGCTGTGAAGACATACTAGCAAAGAAGCAACACGCATTAGGTTGCTCATGGTGCTGTGCTGATGTGTTTGCCTTCTGGGCCAGACAGGCTTGCATCTGTCCAACTAAGAGCATGGGCTCATCCAGGCAGGCACTAAGTCTGATCCCTGGGCCATTCCCCGACAGAACCGCAAAATAAACACATGCGCGTTCACTGCTGTCTAAAGCATACCGGATGTTCATAAGCAGAATAATTTGCAGTGGCTTGACTACTGCCTTTGTTTTTTAGCTTGTAGCTAATGCAGGAAGGCACTGCTGATCATTATTGTGCCAATGACCTATTGTCACGTCAGCTATTGCAAACTGCATTACTCAAAATATTGATGGTGTTCTTTTTTATTGGACTGAAAAAAACACAAGTGGGCAAGCTTTCAAGAATCACAGTCAGAGTACAGTATGTCTGCATTTAATTATGGGGTTGGAGCAATTAACACTTGGGCTCTGCTTTGTTCTGTATTCCATGGCTGGTTGTTGAGAAAATACAATTCTCAAAAGCTTGCCATTTAAAATGTATTCAGCCTATTTTTAGTTAGCGTGAAGGAGTTTACATACAATGCTTAGGGCTGTGAAGGTTGGGTTAGGACTCAGGAGACCCTGGTTCAATCCAAAGTGTTCTTTGTGACAGGGGGGAAGTCTTAATTTGTGTTGATATCTCACTGGCTTGCTGGAAAGTAATTTCTTGCTGTAAGGCAGGACTCCATTAGCTGTAAGGTGGTCACAATGTGGGCTGCTTAAAGTATGTCAGTCCTTTCTCAGGTTTTATTCTTAATGTATGACTAACACAATTTACATCAGTTTTACTCTCTTATGACCAGAGACCCTTAAACTAAAGCATTACACAATGTGCAGTTTGTACAGCTTTGCCCCTCGTTCATGAATTCCCTTAAACATCCAAGTGTGACCTAATTCAAAACGATATTTCTCAAGCATGTACCTTAGATTAAAACATATGCTTCAGACCCACTGAAGTAAAAGAAAAAAAAGTTATGTTACTAAATACCTCCTTTTTTATTATTTCCCCTCACAACTTCACCTTGCAACACTTTCTTAATTGCAAAACAATTTTGGCTTGAACTTCTATGTCTCAGTCCGCTGTACTGTGACCTAAAGAACAGTACATACACATGCAGAAATTAACTGGTCCCTCAAGACTCCTCTTGCACTGGCGAGTGAAGGAGGAGAAGGCATATTTGCAAATAGCTATATTTTCTTTCACCAACTTAATTGCTTCTGTTTGGAACTTTTAAAATCTCGCCTTACTATGTAACCATTTTCAAAGTGAGCACAGCATGACTGACCCAAAACAATCTGTTTGATTTTTTATTATCATTTCAGTTGTGATATTTTATTAGTGGGGGCTGCAACACCCCAGAGGAGTAACAGTCGGCTGGTTGTGGCACTTCTGGCATTTCATAGCATATACTCTGATTAACTCTGCTATATTAATAAAGTCCTTTTAATATGCTTTGGTGAGAATAATTTCCTAGGGCTTTCAGGAAAGCATATGGAAAAACAAGCACCATGTCCTGGTGTTACACTGACACTCCTGTGGATCATCAGCAGAGCTGGACCTTTGGACCTCTAGTAGGTGAGTTAATTGAGTAACCAATAATAGTACTAAGCTGTCATCATTCTGGGAGACTAGTACTGGAAATATTTACCAGTTTTCATAGTATTATTTTTGACAGAAGAATAGTAGACTCAGGCTGGGGATCCTAGTTACCATTTTGCAAGGATACGTAGTGACAAGACAACGGGGAAAGGCTTCAAGTTCAAAGAAGATGGATTTAGATTAGAAATTAGGAAGAAATTCTTTACTGTGAGGGTGGTGAGGCACTGGAACAGGTTGCCCAGAGAAGCTGCTTTTGACCCATCCCTGGCAGTTTTGAAGGCTAGGTTGGATGGAGCTTGGAGCAATATGGTCTAGTAGAAGGTGTCCCTGCTCATGGCAGGGGGGGTTGGAACTGGATGAGCTTTGAGGTCCCTTCCAACCCAAACCGTTCTATGGTTCTATGATTCACAGCTTTGGAAAGATCTTCCTCTCCCCTTTCAAGTGCAACCCTTTGCTGAGTCTCCTACAGCCTCTCTGTCAGAGTGCAGTATCCTCTTACTCCACTGCCCTTCCTCACTGAGCTGGGCAGCTCTTCCTACCCATGTTCACCATTCAATCCTGCCTCATATCTGAAGTCTTCTTTCTTGTCTCAATCAATCAGACCCAGCCTCCTTGCTCAGCACTTCGTGTGATCGATTGGGTCCCTTCCAGCACACTTCTCTTTCACTGGTAACCTCAGTGGTGCCTCTGATGCAGTCTCTCTCCTTTCTCCCATCCCACAGTTCCTTCCCAGTGTCCAAATCCTCTCTCCTTGCCCAGCTAGTTGTCTTCTGGCTGTCTTGCCTTCATTTCTACTTTTCTGTTTCCTTGTCAGCCTCCAATGTCAAATTCTCTGTATTAAAACCACTGGTCCATCTTCGTCACATATCCCATCCTTCCCTCTTCCTTAAGGTCAGAAAGAACAGTTTCTTCTGCTGAACTGGCCTGGCTTAACCTTTGCTCTTAGCTTGGTACCTGACTTAGACCAGCCAAGAGTCAGGAATTTTTCAGAAGAAGGGGATACACAATATATGGTTGTTGAGTCTTCATGACAGTTTCTGTGTCACTGGAAATGGACACCGCTAATGGAAAATTGTCCACTTTAGCAGTTCTCCGGTATTACTTTTCTATCTGTAATCCTCAATATTTCAGTTCAAAACAAAGGTAAAACTAAGGTTAAGGGTGGTACAAACCAAGTTAATACAATTGAAAGAGACTCTTTGATTTTGTTTTTTCTTTTGCAGCCATGCCCACAACATTCCTTATCCAGCCAAGTCCATAAACTGTGCACAGATTCCCACGTACGTATAACCTTTTGTGCAGTCCTTTGATCTTTGACAGGAATCTTCAGACACCCTTTGGACTCAGAGACACACTCATAGCCTTCTACAGTTGTGGATATATTTTTAGTCTGGAATAAACACTTGATCTAGTTCGGGAGGTTTTCTTATTCCTAAAATGACATGAAGTCCTCAGAAGGAGATGAAAGTACATCTTTATAGCTTTGTACTTGTGGGAATATTAGCCATTTATAATTATCTGGAATAAAATAGAAATGGAAATACAGAGAACATGATGCATAGTAAACAATCACAGACCTGTAAGACATGTATTACTCATGAACACATGATCAAACAGCTGCTTTTCCTGCTTTTTACAAAGCGTTCATGACATACTGTTCTCCTCCTTAAGCAATTACTGTATTTACTGCACTAATATAGCACCTGATGCTGATCCCTCACCTCTTTCCATAGTTTCTTTTGTTAACATTCAAAAATTTATTAGGAAATTTTGTCCTATAATATCTTCCCACACTGTTTTCATCTCCAGAGGTCTACAACTACAGAAATTCCTACTCTTGTCCAGCCCTACCTCCCATCTAGTGATGTGTTTTTTCTGGCTGTCTGAAACAGACTTTTTCCTCCCAGCATGAGAGGCACAAGACCTTGCTCAAGTTGGGAGTGCAGAACCAAGGATTGCAAATTGTCACCTGATTCCTTTCATCAGTTCTCCAGAGCTCCCATGCCTGAGAACATGACCACAGCTGACAGAGGAAGAAACCTTACCTTCTGTAATTACAGCTGGAGAAGGATTTTGAGAAATTGCTATTGAGAAATACATCAACATATTGTTGATGCCTTTGACCTAGTGAGTGATGATCTAATATCTGTCTAATTGACCAGCAGCCAATTTACGTTTGCATCAAAGTTTGAAGTTTAGTTTGTTTCTTCATAGTGTGGTCTGGTCTTTATAAATGTGAATCATAATAGCCCTCAGTAAGGGATTAATCCTGCAAGAGGCTGAACACTCTGTGTGGGAAGACAGGTACTCAGTATGCCACCTACTTTATTCTGTACTTCATCAAATCTCTCAACATCATTTCTCTCAAGCTGATTTGACAAATCGTTCATAAAGATCTATACTGTAAAAACAGGCATTCATACAGACAAATACGTTGTACTGTTCACTGAGGAAGCAGAAATTAATTACGCTCAAAGATACTCATTCACACCTGCTTTACTGGAGTCTTAGGTCAATCTAAATCCATTACTAGCTCGAAACTGATGAGAAATGGTCTTTCAATTATTTGTCTACTTTACTCTGTTTTCTGTCAATTAAGATGGCAAAAATAAATCAAATGCCTTGGTCAGTGACAAACAGATCTAACCTACTTCTTAAGAAAAAAACTTCATAAACTTAATCAGTAGTAGCATAATGCATGCCACAACTGACATAATTATTTTAATTATTTAAATAATTGGAATTAGTTAAAATAATAAAAATACTCTATGTCCCTCATTAAAAATCTTTACAAGAGTAACTAAAATTGAAAGGAACAGTTGAAAGATCAGGGTCAACAGCTATTCCTTTTTTAGCTATTTTAACTCTAGCTCTCAATTATTTTAGATGCTATCCATAAGGGTTAAATGAAAAAGAGTGATGGGAAGAAGACAGAGTTTTTCAGGGTAAAATTCATCAGTTAATTCAATATATGGTGTATGAGAAAAGAACAAACAGAACAGAGTTCCTCTGGTCATGAGCTAATAATAGAGTCTCTAGCCAATGCGAAGGGTAGGGTCAGGCCTTCAGTGCTTTGAATTCCTGACCTGTAGCACGTTGCTAGAAGTGTAGCACACATGGAGAAGTAGTGGTCTTCAGTGGAAGCAGCACTGACAAGAGCCACTCTCAATCTGAGAGGTCATGTTTTGTTCCACAGTGTCCCCAGGTTCACAGCACCTTAGTCTGGCATGCAGCTAAGGGACTCCAGTGAGGAAGAATCGCTGAAGAAGGCCCTTGTGTAGTCAATAGAGGCAAAGACAGGGAACCCTCCAGAGGACAAGTCCTTTCTTGTGGCTAAGAGTAGCTTGGTTTTTTTAGCCCATAGCTAGCTCAAGGTCATTTGACTTACCTCAATGCACAACCAAATAGCCTTAAGAGAGGTCAAATAACTTTTCACTTATAGCCAGCCCAAAAAGAAGAAAGAAAACTCTTCTGTCTTCTCCTGTTTATCTTCTGCCTTGGCTATTGCCTGGGGCCTGAAATCTCTGGATTCAAAGATGTGAAATGGAGCATGTTAAAAAGATGAGCTACTTCTTTCTCTGTGGGGAGTCTTCAGGTTCTCCTTCACTATGTAAAGTGGAGCGATCCAGCTACCCTTTTTCAATACAAATCTCGCCAATACAACGAAAAATCAGACAATAAAAACACACTTTCTCCTGATGCTCTTTTTTCTCTTCCCTTCCCTCTCCCTGGCCCCACCTGTACTAACACAGTCACACTTTCAGTAGCCCGTACTGGAAGCAATGCCAGCTTTCAGTTTTTATTAAGAAGGCTAAATCAGGAGTTTATAATAGTCCTTTTATACTTTTAATGTTGCCTATTTTACTGCTGCTTTAACATTCACTGCCCAGACCTGGCTTGTATTCCATGTTCCCAGATCTGAACAACAGAACAACCCTATTAATTTAACCATGTCCTTTCTATTGCTACATTTCTTAAGCAGTACAGCTGTGATTTTGTCTTAACTTCCCTGTGGCCCTTAAGCATCTTTCGAATCCATACATGCAATCACTGCAAAGGAAGAAAGTCAAAGGGGAGTTTGCAGTCCCCAGTGCCTTCTAGAAGTCTGCAGTCATAGATTGACTTTGCATTGGCAGTTGAGAAAACCTGCCCTGTACCAAAGGGGAATAGCTATTGGGTGCACTCAATGCCTTGACATGCCCAAGACAAGGCTCACCCAACTATACCGGTGTTCGAAGTATATATTTGGTTTTGTACTTTACTCTCACAGAAAAACAGGGTCAATTGTTTGCCTTCCTGATTTTGAGATCTGCTTTCAAAATGTAGGTCATGAAAGGACCAGCCTTCTTCCATGCACCCATATCCCAGGTTTAGGTATCATTCAGCTGCTTATTGTTTCCTGCAGCCTGGTGAAGATGCCAAAGACAGGAAGATAAGGAAGAAGAATGACAGAAAAGTCTGTGTTTTGGTGATGGTCTGTAAGATGCTTCTCTGTACGGCTGTTTATAGATCCAGATTTCCAAAAATATTTTGGTTTCTAAAACCAGAAGTGGCTAGGATCTTTCTCAAGAATTACCTTGCTGCTAAGCTGTAATTGGCGTTACAGCTAGTGGACATACCAGCCTCCAAACTTCAATTCAAACAGGAATTCAGGCCAAAACTGAGATTCAGAAAGCCCCTATCTGGATGCTGCTCCCTAACATGCCTAAACTTTCACTGAGCTGCACTTTGCTGCCATGACCCATTCTTGAATTTAAGTCTAGCCACCTACCTGTGTTTGCTGGCATTTGCAACCTCAGATAATTTGCTTGTCTGGACTAAAATGCCTGAAACAAATATTGATTGAGTTTGTGATGCAAGCCACTCCTTAGGCACACTATTGCTTAAGGCAGGTCAAAGATTCATTGTGCTCATTGTAAGTTTAGAAATATTAGAGAGAAAAGCATTTGCACAGCACTGTTCCTGAGTGGAGATTGCTCCTCCTCTGGGGTTATGCACCGATGTACCTCTCCACCCTCAACACACTAATGAAAACAAATAGTGTGGTAGAGTGTGACCTCTCTACGAGCAGAAAACAAACACCATCGTGTACCTAAATGACAATATATTAAGATTATTATCGTATTTAATATAGTCAACCCTATCACTAATCAGTAAAACCAGGAGCGGCAGTATGTTCTTTTCTAAGGGACAGGTTTGTCAATAGAATAAAAAAAGCCTTTCTGTTGAGACATGGTAACATAAATACAGGCATCTTGATGGAATAAAAAAATAACAGGCAGAAAGGAGATCTCTTTTACTAAAAAGGAAAAAAGTTCAGTTATTGACTAATTTGCTGTAAATCTGTCTTTTGCTTTCTAATCAGTCGTTAACAATCTAAGGGCACCTGGCTTAATTGAGCCTAATTTTAAGGAAGCCTGATCTGGCATTCCTCGCACACTGTTTGGTTGAAATGTGTGTAAGAGCAGGAAAACAGTAGCACTAGTAAAGAAATTAAGAAAACCTGACATTAAAGCATCTTCTTGAGCATCCACAAAAACATTTTCTCAGTAACAGAAGATAAAATATGACAGTCGGTGGTCATTCAATAAACTAGCAAGGAAATAACATGATTTTTTCTCTCAAAGGCTTTTAAGAGGGCATGCACACATACATTATCACAACTGTATTTTTTTTTTCTTTTAAGCTGAAAAGCAACAGGCTATGATACGACCATCTGGCTACTGAAGTGAGTGGTTTTGTACAACCACCGCTCTAAAGACATGCTCTGGCATGTGGGCCATAGAAAGATTTTGAAGGATTTCAGCCTAACAGAGTAAATGAATATCCCAGATAACACACTTCGCACTTTGGCAGTGGGAAACATTTAGTGGAAAGCTAATTAGAGCCCTCACAGCTCTCTCCCTCCTGTGCAGGAAGATCTCTTGTTTGGACTCTTTACCTGGCTCCACCTTTCTTGCAGAAGCAGAAGAGCATCTCCAACCCTTGCATCTGACAGGACATAACACCATTTACACAGGGTGAAGGTTGTGGGGGCCTGGTCCTGGGCTCATTGAAAGTTGTGGGGGCTGGTCCTGAGGTCATTGCAATGGTTTGACTGCATGCTGGTGATGGATGAAGCCTTTGTTTTACATTCTGCCTGAGTAATTGTAATAAATATTGATAGGTGTGCTCCATTATTAATTTATTTCGGGCAGATTGTGTCTGTGAAGCTGCAGAATGACCTTGACAGAGGAAGCAGTGCTTACCAGGCATAAGTATCTCTGCTGAGGGCACAGCAAAGGCCAGGGGTTCCTGTCAACACAGCTGAAAGATATCACTACACATCCATAGCTTCCTTGGTGCTATGGAAAGGTAAAGTATTGCTCAAAGGCAGAAATTTAAAAGTATCACTGAAGTGTTTTTCAGGATTTCCCCCAAATGAGGTCATCAAGAGATGCAATAGCACTGGGCACCAGAACTGTGAAACAAGGCGTTTCATTCCTTTACAAGGAGAGGAGACGTGTCATTCCTGGCCTGGTCTTCTTATTTGGGATTGAGCCTCAGGTCTGAGTTATCCTGCAGCCATGGCACTGGTCTCCACGCCATTCAGGGCTGTGTTACCCATGCAGGCACAGCGCTGTGCTTATGTGGTGTGCCTCAGATCCTCTCTCTATAAGCACAGACCACTGCTTGGTCTAGTCTTTTTATAAGATCAAGTCTTTAATCTCAATTTCAATTTCCTCCATAAAATTTGTATGCAAATATTATCGTAGTTCACAGACTTATTATGAATGGGATTGCCCTCTGGGTGGTTGCCATTCAGCTTGGCTGCCTTTACCATAGACTTTACTGGTTGGCATTGAGTTGGTTTGCATGTACAGACTCATCTGCAGCTGCAGCAGCAGGTTTCTTCCTGGAATTTTGCATTTCAGAGGTCGCAACCTGTTCATGGAGCTTTGTTTGTTAAGGTACTTTACTTAGAATATGTATATAGCTTGTTTATGCATGGCATCGCTGAGAGCGAGACAAAACTCAGAAACATATTTCTTTCCTCCTCCCCTGCACCAAAGAGGAAGCACTTTGTGAGCAGCCTTTTCAGCCCCTAGTTGTTTTTCTGTTGATTAATATATAGTAAGCATTTTGAATTTTCTGCTCTACCTGACGAGATCCGTCCCTCTGTCCTGTTTTATCCTTAACTTGTACGTCATCTCTCCAGACTGACTGTTAATTTAGATAGACAAAATGATTGTGCTTTGGATTAAGGTTCTGAGTAACTGATAAAGGACTAATAAATAGTTAATGGATGTAGTAATAATTTGTTAATCAAGTATTACAGAGTCCAACAGGTTAACTGATTTCAAATAACCATTGCTTAAAAGTATTATTCTTTCTACTGATGTCCACATTTAATTTAAGCCATAAGACACAACTCTGGTGACAGCGATACGTGTAGTCACTCCTCTTAGTGCCTCAAATATGGAACTTCGCAATGACAAATATTTTAAAGCACCACACACACACAAAATCAAACTAAAATATTATGAAGCCAGTGGAGTTTTGTGGAAACCTCCCCCCTTACTTTTTAGATCAGATACTTGATGATAGTGAGGCATTTTTGGGAACAGGTGATTTGTGGCTTCTCACACCAGATATAAGAAGTGCATTTTCCATGTGTACTAGATGCGAGTGTTTCTCTGAGAGACATGTCACTCCTTTAATGAATCATGCCAGCTGCACCCACTTTGTCTGCTAGATATATAAGTAAGTGTACTTTGGCTGATGAATATGTAAACTACAAAAAAGTAATGTTAACAAATGTCCCCCTCCTCTCCACCTTTTTTCTCCCATAGTAGCTTTATTATAGGAATGAAGCTCTGAAACTTCTTCATGCTTACCAAGCAAGACTGAGTTGGCAACAGGGAAGAACACTGTGTTTCCTGAACAAAACTAATACCAATGAATCACACAAAAGTCTTGTATGTTCCAGCTCCAGTGCACCCATTAGTCCCATTGTAACAGAGATGCTTCTCCTGCTCTGTATTTCCTACATCTGCTGTTTTGCTGTGTTGCCTCATTTTACCCGGTGGCAAATGAGCCATACAGTACTGAAAAATATCATCTATACTTTTTCAGCTATGAAAAAGAGCTGGGGATAAATTCTGATCCTTACTGCAAGTAGCAAGTATCTCCACATAAACCAGAATGATGCCACTATGATCATGGAGATGAGACTTTGGGGTGATTTTGACAGAAACAGAGCTGGGGAGACCCAAAGCTACACAGTAAAGGTGTCACACCTCTGTTCCAGGAAATCATCCACTCTTGATGGACTGTAACCAACTAGTCTTCACTCACTTGCAGATTTCCAGTAACTGAATCCTAACATTTATTCCTATCCTGCTAGTGAAAGGATTCATTAATAGCGACAGTGATGCTGGGACACTGGGGCAATCATGGTAGTGTTCTGCAAAAACGTGGGAGAGCACTTCCGCATGCCCACACCAGCATAATCAATGGAGGGTATTTTCTATGATGAAAAAGACAACTGCTCTATTTTAAGGGCATTCCCATCATTTGCTTCATTCTAATCAGAAGGAGAGAAGTTTATGTTAAACAAAGGCTCAATTTCTTCACTTCCCTCTTCACATCAGTCACTGTCAGCTTGATATAGAAAATATGGCTGTTAATAGCTTGCAGTGGAACAAACATTTGCATAACTGTTACCTCAGAGCCCATAACTCTGAGCTAATTGGCTGGTGGTGATTAAAATGATTAAGTGACTGTAATATATATGATCAACCAATTAAGCCATTCTCTTGTGATTGGCCCAGGGTAGGGTCTGGGATGCAAGCTTGTTTCCCAGCATGCATGCCGGCAGTGCACAGTATTAAATATTCTTTTAAATACTTGCTGTTTTTCCTGCCAACAGCGCTCAAGGTGCTTTAAAGGTAGTTTAATTACTCCATGTCATTTGCGTGGCACAGAGAGTCGTACGTTGAAAGCAACCCATGAATTATTAACCAAATAAATTTAGCACTGGCTAGGATAACACAGAATTACTGAAGGCAGTAAGTAGGACAGTGAATTTGATCATCCAGAACTGACGTATGACTGACCTGTGTAAATGCAGACAATATCACTGCCTTGAACAGAAGTTACGCTGATTTACCCCAGCATGACATCCAGATTTTGATCCTTGGAAACTACAAGTTCACCAGCAGGTCTGAGGAAAAGATAGAGCAAAATAATTACAATTCCTTCTAGGTAAAAGAAGCAACAGACTTGGTTAATTTGTAACTGCTTCCATTAGGAGTGCATTTGCCAAGGGAGTGAATGTTATTTGAGTGAGCTCTGGTTCTTGAAGGAGCGAGGCAGGTGGGCAGGAAGCAATAATTAAGCATATTCTTTGTTAATCTCCTGGTAAGGGAGCTCACTGAAGGGAAAACTTGCTGTGGCTTCACCCCCCTCATTTCTCCTCCACCACCACCTTCCTGTGGGTTGCTGTTGCGAAAACAAGGGGCTGCTCCCTTTCCAGCTTTTTCCCTTCTCACCCTCTACCAGCAGACAGTTTAATTCCATGCTTCCTGAGGCTAAACACATCACCTCTGTCCACATTACTTTCAGTTGCTGTGTGTCCTGAAACCTTAAATCCGCTGCCAGTTAGCCTGGACCATCAGTTTTGATGCTACAGCATGGTAGTCTTTTAAGGGATGAGAATAATACGCTTTTCTTTTCAGCATACCTAAGGATGGACTGCAATTTCCTTTGTGTTTTCTCATCTTTCCTGGCTGCTTATTAAATGTCAACACAATACAGATTGCTAGTATTTTACTATCACATGGGTTAACCAGTTCCATGTGCAGTTTTTTCCCAAACGGTGGCCTTGGCAAACAGGCAGATGTTACACCTTGTTGTTGCTACTGCTGCTACTTAACTGTGATGCTGTATTCCCAGTACCTCAGTGAATGGTTGCTTAGGGTATGGTATTGAATTTTCAGGGTAACAAGGTTTGAAAAGTAAATTATTTCATGAAGGGTATCAGAATCTGAACAACTGCTTTTGATCCAGGTGTTTTGTTCAAAAAGGCTTTGGCAGGATAGCTGTAGCATCAGAATGTCTGTTTTGCAGTATGCTGCATGAAAAATAAGTAAATTGCCAATACTCCCATGCTGAGCCAATGGTGGAGCCAGAAATTCAACCTCCGGCTTTGTGTCTGTTGGATGATATTGTCTCCATATTGCTCACAGAAAGTGCCTGGTGGAGCTCTAGGGATGTCTGTGAAACCGTTCACAGCGCTTCAGTCCTGACCTTTGTGTACGTGTGTATCAATCTGATTGGCTATCACATTACTATCACGTCTATCAAATCATCTGATTGTCTATCACAATATACCACAAACATTTTAGACTTGACCCTGGGAAGTTTCATGAAAGCTCTCAACAAAGTAAATAGCTATAATTTAAGCAAAAAGGAGAGCAGTAGTTAAGGCTGACGCTGGAGCCCAAGAGATTCCTTATCAGACTCTGTGCATGACCTTGACCCATCACTTCACCCCTCTTTGCATCAGTTCCCTGTTGTCAGAGGGAGGAATCGCACTTTCATCACTCCTAGCAGAGCTTGAGTACAAGGCTATTAATATACATAATGCACTCACATAGTACCAGGATTACATCCATGAGAAAGCTTATAAATAAACATAAATAAGGACCTGATGAGTAAAAGGCTGGGTCCTGCCCAGGCTTCAGTGAGACTTAAAAGACCACACAGAAAATGAATCTTAAAATAGACTATTTGAAGGTCGTAGCCTCCTACCCTTACCTGTCAAGACCTGAGTGGAGGCTTTGCCTGCAAAGTGATGGCACTGCTGATGACATCAGCACTCTCCATGCAGGTTTTGGCAGGTGTTAGCCATTTGCTTCACCTTTGCTACTGTTCACCCAGGAATTCCTTCGGAGTCATGACTTGCCATGTGCTTCCGTGGCAACTACCATTCAGTTGTATGAAAAAAACCCACCTTTCTGCTGGAGATCCGCTGCCGCGATACCAGGACTTGAGAAAAGGCAGAGCCTCTGACTGGGTTAGTTTGGGTGTTTTTTTGACATGTTATAAAATATTCAAAGATGGCAAAGTTTTAAAACTGATTTTTAAGTATCTATCTGCAGCCAAGTGCTGCTGGCCTGAGGGATCAATCAATGAAACAGCATTACATAGAAATGCTGAATTCATGTTCTCCTGGATAATCTATATTTCAAAAATGAGACTGAGCTCTTAAATGACCCGCACATGGATTTGATCTGCTCCTCCCTTTTAACTTGCACTTCAGTAGCCTGGCTTTAAAAAAATTAACTGTTTCAGTAATGTGGGAGTCCTTTCATTCCTACAGTCTTCTGATTAGTTCCAATAAAACTGGATAGTAATAAAGTTAAAATCCATTAGTGGGTACAAGACACACAACAGAAGTCATGCTGGTATTTAACAAAATTCAGAGCCACTATTGCCTCCTGTGTAAGCTTGAATTTAGCTCAGATACTTTTCGCTTTTTGCTTTTCACTTTTCGCTTTTTCTTTTCACTTTTCGGTTTTGGGCTTGGGTTTTTTTCTTTCTTTTAATGTCAAACACAAGTCTCATTTCCCCATGTAATACTATAAAAACTGTTCTGGCAGAGTACTGTGGAGTGGCTCAATACATGAATGATGAAAAGCATAAAAAAAGGACAGAGGTACCTTAAATAAGAATTAGCCTGATTTTGAAGATTTAAGACTTCATCTATATATAAAGTGGTGCTGTAGAGGGAAATTTTTGGTCCTCCTTTGGTCTTCCTTTTTTATTGGGAGCCCAGTGTCCACACTGTTCGTGTTAGGGCTGGGGGAGCAAATTAAGGAACTTCTGGACCAGCACCAGTAGATGTCCATAAGGGAATTGCAGCTCTATGCTCTCCCAGAGATCTTGCACCCAAAATGGTCCAGATTTGCAATGAGGCAGCACCCTGATGCAGCTTCAACAGCCTGTGCAGGAGCTCAACCTCATACCTAATGCTGCTGAACAAAAATGGTGCAAAAAGCCTCTTAGCTGCTTGGCCGAGGAGACATTTCCAGACCCCAGCACTCAGCAGCAGGGTCAGCTCCCACACAAAATGCTTCTAGTTAAAAAAATGCTATGTCAAGGAATCTCCCCTTTTCTGAGCTTGTCCCCAGGAAGGTTGGCCAGCCCACCCCAAGGGGCTCAAAACCCTTGTCTTCCTCATTGCTGGGCAGGCAGCAGGGCTGCAGGGGAGATTTCCCTGCTTTTAGCACCCCTGGCTGAAAAGGAAACTAGCCCTGGCTTTCTCCTTCTCTGGTTAAATGCCTGAAACACCTATACAAAAGGACAGGCACCCCCAAAAACCTCCACCAGCAGCTGGGCTTTAAAAGGGAAGACAGATTAACACAGTGCATAGATGAAGTAAAGGCTCTGACAAGTGCTTGGATCAGAGGGTTTCCTCACAGGAAAAACAGTAGACTTTCTCCTCCTGAGGAATAATTGGAAGCCTGGCAGGTGTGCCTGGTGCTTAAAATAAAATAAAAAATTCCATGACTGCACTGTTTAGTGAAGTCCTCTTTTCCTGGATGAAAATCAATTAACTCTTCACTGTGCCTTGAGGCTAACAGACAGGAAAGAGATTAACAACAGGAAAAGAGACTTCAGCTTTATTGTACAGCAGCATAGGGCTCCCCATGCCTGATCCACTCCATGAGCCCTCTAATCCAGGGTCCCGTCTCTACCATGAAAGTCCAAGACGCTTAAGCACATGCTTAACTTCAGGCATGGGAAGATTTTCAACAGCCTGGTGGAAGTCTGGCATTCGCCTCTCCTCCTCCCCCCTGCCTTGGGTGGGAGTTACACACCTAATTGTTTTCTACCCCTTTGAACATTTCCACTCAACAGGCTTTCCTAACTGGTGAAGAACTGCTGAGCAGCGGCCTTCTGGAGTAACTGCTCTGTTAAGGAAGCTTCTTGTTAACTCTCTGTCTAGTGGCTGGCTTTTGTCCCAGGCATGAGGGTTTATTCGCGTGCTTAGGAAAAATCTGCTTAAAATTCAGTTTCAGATGATGCTGGCCATTCTTTTAGGCAGCGGTCCTGTCTTTCTCAGTCCCGTAAAGTATGTGGCTAAAATGAGGGTTTGTGTCAACACTGGTTAGGCACTGTTAAATAAATAAATTTTTTAAAAAGTTGCCCTTTAATCATATTGACTGCCTTTCATTTTTTAATTAAGATAGAGGGGAACCAAAAGTGTAGACATCCCACCTTCATGCTAGACATGACACTGTATCCTGTTGTTAGCAGTTAAATTCACCTTTTCCTTCAAGTTAATCCTCTCAAAATAAGAATCATTTATATATTCGTTACCATCCATAGCTGTTTCCAAGCTCTCCAATTTCTGTTATATCATCTTTTAGATGGAAAAACAAAAGGATTCTAGTAAGATTTACATCATGCTATCACAACAGTCCCTGGATTAGTCGCTCTTATCTTTTTCTTTTCTTTTTTTTTTTTTTGTGTGTGCTATTTCAGGTGGTTCTGACAGGTGATTGAAGAGTAGCTACAGTGAGAGCAGAACCACATATGACCAGATAGTTCAAATTAAACTTTCCTCTATGGATTAGTTTCCATGTATCACTTAGAATTAATATCAGCATATTTTCACCTAATTTGGATAAGACCCTCCCTCAAGTTCCTAAATGATTTTGCCTTCTCTGCAGCACTGCTGCTTTGCTATTCATTCTTACAAAGAGTGATGGTTATTCTCCCTCTTGCTTTGTGCAATGCTGTCTGTAGGGAACAGCAGAATATTTGTGCTGTCTGCTCCTGCTACCTTATTTTTTGTTTCTGAACTTCATAAGTACCAGATACATGCTAGGGCAGCCTATTCCACGATGTGCCACATACGATGGTTCTCTTCTGATATACCCACAAACAGTGAAGACTATCTGGAGCCTAAGCATCATCTTAGCAGACTGCTTGCATGGACTGTAGGTGCTCAGCTACTAATACACTCTTTTAGTTCAACTACAGCACAAATACTAGTGGGCAATCTGATCTTAATTTTAAAACATCAGGTTGTAGAAAACTTCTTCCTCTACCATCAGTCTGTTGTAAGATCTGCCTTGCTCGTCTTAAAACCTGCATGCTTCTAGTTTCAGTTCTTTCTGCTTTTGGTTTCTCCTGCCCGGACCCTGTTATGCACTTGTTAATTGAAAAGGATCAGAGTTACTTAGAACTTCTTTCTTTGGGCGGATGTTTATAAACCAGAACTGCTAGCTCTTAATTTCACTTTCATAAGCTAAATATATAGAATTTCTGTCATAAGGCAAACTTTCTAGTCCTCAGATTATTGTTACAGCTGTTTATCAACCAATGGTTTGATACCCTTATCAAGGAAGGACACTAAAAAAGAGAGACACAGCAGTCTACGGGTGAATTAACTGATACCGTATTTATAGACAATATCACCCTCCTATCCTCAGTTATATATACTGAAACATTGCATAAGTGTTTTAACCATAGTTTAACACTGAGAAATCATATTTAATTGTCTGTCTGCTGTGACCAACCGGTCCTTTCCAAAATCACTTCTTTCCCAGTGTTAATAGTATGCCTTCTCTCTACCTGATCTCTTCCTACCTGTATGACCTTGTAAATGACTGCTGAAATGCATATTGTTTGACTGTTTCCAGTTCATCACATTACGAGGATTATAATAATACCTGACCTATCCTCATCATTATTTAACCACTTCCTCCATCCTTATCAGACATGCTTCATAACTTTTACATTCCGTATAAAATGATTAATATTTCTTTTTAGCAAAGAACCAATCTCTACAGAGCCCCACTAGAAATGCTGTCATACATTCATGACTTTTCATTTATAATTATGTTTTGAGATACAACAGTTAGGTAATTTTTAACAGTAAGATACAGTTTGTAATGACCTGTTTGCATGAAATGTGTATGTTCTGCATCTGGGCTTAAAAAAAAACATAAATATTAGGATAGAAAATAATTGGTATCAGTTTGTCCTTTCGAAAGTTTGACAAACATAGGAAAAAGTAATTGTCGTCAAAGTTTTCTACTGAGCAGTCATCTTCTCACAATGAAAAAAAAAGCAGCAGAACTGAAAACTTGCATTAAAAAAAACCAAACCAAACATTTAAACGGGAATTTCTGTGGTGCTTTCTGGGAGTCATTGAAATGCTTTAATTTTTCTTCTAATTCCCTAAGCAGCCCACATATTTGACCTTACACCAGAATCTCTTTCTGAGGAATGATGGTACATTGTGAGACTCCTTGTTTCACTGTATTACAGGCAAAACTGGTGAATCAACATTGAAAGGGAGGAATCTACATTATGCATAGCATGTTTGCATAGACATATTTGGGGTCTGAAAGGAAAATTGTTTGGATTTTTTGAAGGAATACTACTCTTTCTGTGGAAACTCTTTGAAGCCTTAATTTGTGAAAGATGTAACACTGTCCCGTGTAGAAATGCATTTAAATGTTGCCCACTTGCTTCTTCTTTTTCAATACAGCATTTAAGCACAATTTCTTACAATTGAGTACCTATGTGCTTTGTGAGTAAAGCTGCCTTGCTTTTATAACCCCCCAAATTTCTAGTCTTGAGCAATGATTTGCTTTATACTGGTTTGGGTTTCTTCCCTCTCATTTCCAACACAGCTCAATCCTTAAAGTTTTGGTTAACTCAACCGATTTTCTTTACTTTCACCAAATAAACTTATTCCTGCTTAGCTGGATCTCTGTCTTGTGCCTGTCCTCTGAGTAATTCTCCTTGCATATGATTTCTCCCTGGGCACATACACACACACACATAACCCCTCTTCTCTTTCCCTTCTGGTCTCTCTCTGCTGCTCCACTCCTGCCAGTTCCTTAGAAAATATTGCTGAATGTATTTCCCTGTAAGTAAGTTTGTTAAATGGCCTAAATGGGGCAAACATTTTCCTCAGTTTTGTGATTGTATATCAAGACACAAAGCCACAGAGATTTTATTGTGCTACAAAATCTGGTCAAATGTACCTTCTGAAAATGCTACCCTCTCCTGAGAACAGCTTAGCCAAACACATCTGTTAGTTGAACCATTTCTCCCTTCTTTAAGAAATATTGGACCTCGATCTGTACAATTGCCTGTAACAATTGTTAGAGAGGATTCAGGTGGTTTCCCACTCTGCAATTGGCACTTTGTGTGGTTTGATGTTTAACAGGCAAAACATCTCATTGCAAAGGCAAATATACCTTCTTGGTATGCACAAGAAAATTCAGACTCCGATACCATCTTATGTGAAACCAGTTTTACAACCACCACTATTCAGCTGATTGCATATCTCTTTTGTAGTTCCCTTCCCCTTAACAGAGACAGCATATAGTCTTAACTAATGAAAAAAGGTCTATTCAGTCAAAATAATTTATTGCCATAAATCAAGAGGATACTGGTGGTACTGGAACAGCAAATGGAATAGTGCTGGTGAGGGTGCATCCTGAG
This sequence comes from Pezoporus flaviventris, assembly GCF_033815535.1. Lineage (NCBI taxonomy): Eukaryota > Metazoa > Chordata > Aves > Psittaciformes > Psittacidae > Pezoporus > Pezoporus flaviventris. Next base: position 16,101,301 of record NW_026892585.1, on the reverse strand, counting down.
CTCTGCTGGAGAAGTCTGTATGAATACCCTGTACAAGTAAAACAAGTGCCTAAGTTTTGCCCTTTCTCCTTCATCTGGACATCTCCTGTCTCTTCCTTTTCACTTGCAGAGTGTGTAATTTATACAAAATACTGCTTAGCTTTACAGTATTTTCTCATTCAAGTGGAAGGTTATATTCAAAATTTTGGTGTGAGTGCAAAGGGAAGTGCTCAGTGAATTAAAGTAAGTGGAAAGTAGCAGGGAAGAAAAACAAACACTTGTCATGTTCATAAACTATGGACAGGCAAAGGGACAAGGTGCAAGCTTCCAGGCAACGTAACTTTAAACATTGTCAGTCTTTGACCTAGAAATAAGGAAGGACAAGTGACAGGATATCCAAAATGAGACTATACCAATGACACAACTGTGGTGGAGCTCTAGATTTGGCTCCTAATTTGATGGCACAGTTGCGTTTTACCTGCTCAGAAAAGGCTTTTTCCTAACCTCTTACGAAATTTCCTCCTAAATGAGTGTCCACATCTTACCTACTACAACAGATGTGTGATTCTCTAAATGATTTCTAAATCATCCCTGCTTAACCTTGAATCATTATGCCACACCAGCCAGAAATACAAATCTTGTTATGAAAGCCCTTATAATCAACTTGGCCTTAAATGTTTATTACAGCTTACTGTCTGAATTAACTCAATCCAGAACTTCTAGAATATGGGGATAGTATTCTTCTTTATAAATGCAGATGTTCCTATCCCAAGATTAGAGCTGCCCAAGGTCTTTATAGCTGCTCCCTATGCTGTGGGAAACTTGGGTCTGAGACCAGCTCAGCCAGCCTGGATGGTTCAAAGTTTACATCTGTATTCTGAGCATTTAAATGCACAGATAATAGAATAGAATAATGAGATGTTACACTGCAGTGCTTGAGTCTTTTTCTGACATTGGCTACCAAGAACAAGAGAGGTCAGAAATCTCTCTCCTTCTTCCTCCAGGTCCCTTATAACCTTTGATTGCATGAGTTATTCACTGTGGCAGATGAAAATCAATTAAGCAGTCACAACCAAATGGTCAGAGAAGAGCTCCCTGAAGAATAATGACAAAATAATTTCTCAGAGACTTGCACCATCTTATAAAAACAACAATACTACCACTATGACCAATATACACTTCATTATGGTAGAGAGTTAGGATAATATTTAAGAGGCATTCCCTGCAGTGTCTACTCCAGCAATTCTTTCTGTATGCACATAGGAAATGGAGTAGGAATAGTGGAGAAATGCCACACAATGCCTCTTTGCTTCCCTAGCCATGTCATACTTGAAATATGAAGCACTCTGAGCTGATGACTTCCTTGTGCTGCTTATACATTATCCTGCCTGGACAACAACCAAGTTCTGTGCAACAGTACTTCATTATTTTAATTAAGCTCATTGCAAGAGTAATCATCATTGCCATCAGTATCAATCATCAGTAGTATTTCCAGTGATGTCTGTAAGTGATGAAGTTCCTAACTGACGATAAATAATACTGCTCCTCGCTTGAGCTGACACTTCATTGGACTTTGCTGGGTTGCTCTAAATACTCCAGGGCTTGCCACAAAAAGAACTATTTATCTAAGACAAAGCCAGGTCTACATCATATTTGTTTTGACTTCCCAAATGGATATGTTCATAATATTTGAAAAATTTATCCTTTTTATCATGGCAGCTACCATGTCTGAAACACATTTTAAAAGAAATTTGAGAGGTCTCACTCCTCTGCTGCAGAAATACTTTTCCATATATCGTTAATTAATACTTATTTGAGTAATTTCTTTATTTTCTTGGAAGAAGACAGAGTACAAAATTGTATGGATTACAGAAATGCTTTTGCCATTAGTAGGGAAAAGTCTGAGGGGACGTCTCTCCACTCGCATGTAAATAATCCCACAGCATCAAGATCTGATTGAAATGTATTGCTTATATATTTAGTCCAATCTATCAGTACACTTGCTTATTCTTGTCATTATCCTGCTGCAGTTTAAACACTCTGCCTCTTCTGGTTTGTGCTACAGATTTTCTTAGCTAGACAAAGACATTTCTGGGATTTTAGAGTATATATGAGAATAGAAATAGCTCTCTATTCTCATTTCTTTGTGTGCTTGTTAATGCTCTGAGGCGATACAATGCAAGAGGAAATACATACAGTTGTTCTGGAAACACAGAACTTAAAATATCAACATAATATTTCCAAGAAGTTTCAAAATATTAACATCATAGACAATAACCCTGAATTATCTTTTTATTGTCGCTCATAAAAAAGCAAAATCCAGGACTATTCAAGAACAGTCATCTACCTCAGCAACAGCCAAGCTCAACTGCGAGGTCACTAGCTGACAGTCCACCCTTTTTCCTCTCTGTCCCTCTTTCACCTCTCTTTTCCCCCTGCAAAGCAGATGTCACTGGGGTCTTTGATGGATGATAGCAGGGACTTCTTTATTGCACCAAACATTAGACAAGACTGACATTTTCCTAAATCAGATTTTCAGGGAATTGAAAGTTTAATAATTTGTACATATTGATGGGTAGCACAGTGCAGAAAATCTCTTTAATGATATAAAACAGCAGAAAACACATCCTACGGCAACTTGCAGGACAAGAGCCCCTGTAAATACCCACCTCAGTCTGTGGGGGGGAAGTAATTATTCAACACGTTCCAAAAGAAAAGCTGCTGGAAGCAGTCATCCAAATAATCGTGTCAAGCAACACTTTAAACAGGGCCACACAGGCATTCTCCAGAGTCCCTCAGGAGCTATGGCACCATATCTGTCCCACTCTCTCTCTCCCTCCTACCTACCTACCTACCTACCTATATCTCTCTTCTCAACAAGTAATTCCAAAACCCAATGTAAAAATGCAAATAGTGGTCTTTTTCACTTTCAAGGGGCTGAACCGATTAAGTATTATTTTAAGGTCAGAGAGTTTGGCCCAAAGGACACTCTTGTGTGCCTCTTTGTGGCTGTTCACTGCTGGAGTGGTCCAACCTTGGGGCTTATGGAAAAGGAAACCCTCGGAGGTAAATATCCTGTGCTGCATCGGGAGCTTGTCACACCCTCAGCTCTGAATACAACATAATGCAATTTTGCTGAAAGCCAGCCTGCTCCTGACCAATCCATCCCTCTGAGGACTGTGAACACAGAAACAGGAACATTATCATTATTATTTTGAAGCTTTGTTCAGTCTGTAAAGCTATCATCACTTCTCTGAATGGAAGTTGCTCTTTCCATTTTTTCCACTTTAATGGTGCATCCCACCTTCACAAAGATGTCTCACTCTCCCAGTTTCTTCTCCTTACAGGTGTTGGACATGTCATATATCTCTTTCTATACATCATCTTACAGCAAGTCATGCTCCTGGTGCTTTGGGCTCTTTTTAAAATTACATTTTACACATCAGTAAACTTGTAATGTAGGAACTGCTTTCTTAGTGTTATTTATATCCCTGTGTAGCAAAAGAATTTGTCAGAGAGTAGTATGAACGTTATTCATCTGACAGCTCAGCTTTATTGACTGCTACATTTCATATCCTTCAGTACTTTTGGGCAGAGGAGTAAATAACAATGCTATTAACCTCTAGCACCAGTATAAAAATAGGCATTTATTAAGGGGTAAATATTACTTTGATTATTATTGCCCCAGTTTGCTTTCTTTGTAAAAAATCAGATTCCTTTGTGGGTCTAAAAAAACCCAAAAATTTGTTTAAGTTTTAGGCAATTATCCACCCACTTGCTGTGGATAGTTTCCTGTGCTTTCAGCAGTAAATAAGGAATATATCATGCTTCAGCCACCTGACTGGGTAAGATTTAAATAAGGACATGAAAATAGTAAGAACTGGGCAAGTTAAACCAATGTGCTTAGGGATGCACTGGCATCTGTCTGTGCTGCAGCAGTGGCTGCCTTCCACGATCTATTCTAACCTCAGATAAATACCAAGAAGGCTTATGAAGACCTATTACTGTTTAAACAGCAGAAGTCCCAGACAGTAACAATAGGAAATGTGTTAAGTTCTACACTTTCAGCCCTTTTAGCAACAATTAAAAGGCACACGGGGATCACATCCTCTGAAGTCATTTTACATCAAGCTACCTTTGGTTTTGAAAATCAGTAAATGTGTTATCATTAAATACCCTGGAAACCAGAGTCCCAGCACCTCTCCAGGAGTGTTCAGAACCTTGCAGGATCAAGGCCTTTGCATACAACCCTCTAAATCCCTTCAAATGGCAATATTTCATTACAGAGAAGGGAGAGCAGTAAAGTGGCATTTCTGTTTCTATGGCAATTGCAGCAGCAGGAAGCAGAAGGGTTTGTTACTCCAGAGAACTCTTATCTTCTGCTGCTGGGTGGAAGTTTCCTCTTTAAAATCTCATCTGCTTCCCCTAGGAAAAAAAAACAAAAAAAAAGGAAAAAGGAAGGACTGATAGCATGAAGAGATTTTCAAATATCTAGTAAATAAAGCAAATTTGTATATAAAGTGTAAATGCACATATTGCATTACATGATGTAAAGAATTGGTATACCTGATAACCTTATAATGCCTAGACATTACACTCTCAGGTTTAACCCTTCTGTGTAAGAGTTCAACACAAAGTTGAAAGTATCATTACTTCAGGCTACACAACATGCTGGTTTTTCTCTTATGGAGTATCTTTGCTCTGGAAGGTATTTTCACCCTCTTTATTTCATTCCTCAGGAGGATTATGACAATCTTTTAGTGATGGCTAAAGCTAGCATCTGCCAGGCCCCATGAATCACCTCAGGAAAGCAGCCACTGTCCTTTCTGGAATGTGAGACAATGTGCAAGCTGTTGTGAGTCTCGAATGGGGCTTAGCAGCTCCTGTGCTAGTGCAGGATGGGACCAGAGTTAACAACCTCCACGTTCTTAACCATAGTCCTCCCTGATGGCCCAGTGAAAGTATTCAAGCTTTTAGGTTAGACAATAGCATCAATGTGAAGAACTGAAGCTTAGCCCGAAAGAAAATAAAAAGGTCTTCTTTGACAGACATGACAAGGTGAGACATTTTCTCCAGTCAGCCTCTGGAGCCTAAAGTGCCACAGAAGTCCCAGTTTTGACGTCAGCAGGAGCTGAAACTGACTGGCAGACAGACCACAGGCTCACCCCCAGCCACAGTGGCAGTGGTGAAAGGTCTTGTTCTTCAGGTGGCAGCTAAACTTCCATCCTGGTACCAAATAGGTCATGGCAGGAGCACGCTTCCAATAGCATGTAGAAAAAAAGGCTTGTTAATCCTGGCCAAAGGAGCATCAGTATGCATATGGCCATTAAAGAGGAATAGTAATGGGAACAGTACAATAGGAAATATATGAGGCCATATCTTGAGTTTCTTTACTTTTGTTGTGAACAAAGATTCATTTGGTCTTGCCTAACAGAATCACATCTGCTTAAAAGGAGCTTTCAGAGATGTCTGAAACATTTGCTGGATTTTTTTAAGAATGGGGAATCAAAATGACTTGATGGGCCTATTGAAGATCACAATCACTGAAAGCCAAAACTGATTTGATCAGGCTGAAACAACTTAGAGCTTTGACACTCAAAAATAAGGAAAGTAATTCAGGAAAGAAGAGTGGCTAAGAAAAGTGAGAATTTGGAAATTGTTATTTTGAAAGTAACAATATAGAATGATGACAACTTTTAAAGTCAGTCCTTAACTCTTGGGCCAATTTACTGTATCTTCATTGGGTGGAGAAACTTTTGCTACATGCGTTTCATACAATGAGTCTCATTATATGCTTGCTGATCAGATAAGAAGCAGATGGAAAATGAAATTAACTGTAAGAAAGCAACAGCTAAAGCAGAGTGTTCTTTGTATACAGACATGTTTGATGAGGTTATATCTGTTCTTGCTGAAAATCTGATCTTCATCCATTCAAAAAAAATTAGTCACTACTAAAAAGTAGTTTGCAGTCTTACCAAGCATGTCTCCAGAGACACTTACAAATTCATTGTTATCTGTTTAATTTTAAGTTTGCCAGTTTATTTTGAAAGATGGTTCCAAGTTTCATTCATACATGCTGCTTTAAAATCACACACAGAAAAAAATCTCTATATTGAAAACTTCTATTTTCTCTCCTAGTAAGGAGGCAGGAAGTTAGCATGTATTCAATAGGACTTAAATGGAAATCATAAGGAAGCATGCTGTATCTAAAAATCTCATTTAACAGTATTTTTAAAAAGACAGGGAACAATAATCCCAGAACTGTATCTGAAATAAAACCAACAGTTGTTTCCCAAATTGTTGGGTCCTTACCCAAGTGGATTACAGCACTGATCCAGATAAGTGGATTGGGTACATCCAAGGCGGCCCATGTATAACATGTATTATGTTTATAACTTGGTATGTGTTAAAATACAATATTTTTGTTGTAAATAAGATAATGAAGTCATATTGAGAGAGAAGATTTTGAAAGCTCAGGAGGACATTTGTTCTTATAGACTTAGAAAAATGTCTTCCTCTCTCCCTCTCTCTGTTCCTCTCTCCCTTTTTCTCTCTCATTTGCAGAGAAAATCCTAGAAACACATTGAGTACTTTTTCACTAGGCTGTTTCTTAGTTTTGTTTTTTGTCTCAACCCTCTGTATGCTGACTTCTTCAGAAATAATAGATTGTGTAGGATGGGTTATTATGCATGTGCTTCGCTGCTGCACAATGGCAGGGCACTGCAGAAGATCACATCTGAGGACAGACCATCTTCAGCTCAGGGGATTGCTACACCCTGACCTCAGGAAGAAGTTAAACACTTTCAAAGCTCTGCAAGTCACAATCTACCCTAAAAATTTATGACTCACATGAAACTGATGATGTCCAATGTCTCTTGAATGGATTTTGCATACCTATCAAGTTTGAATCTCTCTGTCTCTGCTCACAGAGGCAACATCAGTTGCAGGTGCCCCCATTGCCAGCTCCTGTTCTTAGACATGACCCATTTTACTAGTAAGGCAGAGCCAAAGAGAATAAACCTCAAAACAGGTAAGAGGTGTAATGGTGCAGGAGCTCAGGAGGAAAGAATATATATCCAGTGTAAAGTGGAAGCTCAGAAAGAAGTTACATGGAAACTTATACAAATGTTGCAGCTCCGTTTCTAAGCATAAGAGATCTTCAGGAGAACACTGGCGTACAGGATCATGCATTTTAATGCTTTCCAATAATACTTGTAGTCACCTGCTACCCTGGACTTTTTGTGCATCATTAGAAGCTGATAACATATTTTTGCTCTACTGAGAAAGCTACATTCAGAGGAAATGTTGCAAAGGAAAGAGTCTGGGGAAAGATAGTTGTGGGTACCAGGGTCTCAGCTGGTGTTTAGAGATTGTATATCTGCAGGTACTGAGCAGATCTTTGTCTTTCAAGTCTTTGTGGTCATGGCAAGGAAAAAAAGAAATACGGGGGAAAAAAAGCTGGAAGGAAAAGGTAGTAAAAGAGAGAAGAAAACCTAAGGGTCATTGAAGGAATTCGAAGAGGTTAGATGGGGTTTCTCTTCTCTTATTTGTTCAATTTTGCATGTGAAATTATGATTTGGTGGTGAAAAGCTTCATAGACTAGGTGCAGTAGAAAAAGAGAAATTAAAAGTCTTCACAAAGATAAGCAGCTGTAGAGAAGTGACCACAGCTTTACCTATCAATCAAGCATAGGGAAATTTCATAAAAATTTATCATACCAGCAATTTAGCCAGCATAAAGCAAACAAATTTCATAATTACCAATTTCCCTGCCATTCCCTAATGTCAGAAAAATTAGTCCTTATACATCTTACTTACAATATGAATAATTTATCTTTTAAACTCCCACAGCATTGGTTCTGCAAAATGTTCATTTTATTTATTACAGAAACCAACATCCAGCAGCTACACACTTTTCAAGTGCTAAGATGTCTTTTCAGAGTATTGTCTTCAGGAATGAACACAGTATATTGGCACAGGAAATCCATCTAATGGAGAATAATGTAAAGGAATATTACTTAAATTTGTGTACAGTGACTTCCAGTCTTTCCCTCTATGCAATTTTATCATTGCATTTTCATGATGCAGATGCATCTATACAATCAGTCCAGTCATTCAGTACTGATTATATTGATATAGTTGACTCAATCACCAGAACCTTCCAGAGCAGCATGGTCTACCCACTGTTTCACTTGTGATGAACAAACATTTTTTAGGCAGTTCCTTATAATTTTAAACCTCTGCATTTATCTGAATTGATACTGAGAGGTAACCATCAAGGCAATAAAAATACATCTATTACATTTTCCCACATTTAAATATATTATCCATGCTCAAAGTTATTAAGAGCAAGTTAGTTATTTCATACTCAGGGTTTCTGAAGTCTGCAAAATCAGCATTATGGAAATGAGTAATTTTTGCTCATCTCACATTGTTTAATAGGTTAAACTGAGCATAAACTCAATGGTAGCATTGTGATTCACATCTAAACTAGGCTTTGTTTCTTCTGTTCCTTAAGGGTCTCTCCAACTCCCACTGAAGTCAAAGACAGTAATCCCAGAATACCGTATAAGATTATATACATGCATTGCATGTGATAGCTATTGCACATGTATATGTCACAGCCCACGAAACTTGGATATGCTATAGCGTGCATTCATTTCAGGGACTTTATAATCTCCTAAGGCAAAATCTTCCTGTGGTAGGAAGTACATAGTTTCATTGGAATATTTTTATTTTTTTATCCTAATGGCACTAATAATTTTTTTTTTTTTTTTGGTAATAAAAGAGTAATCATTAATTGTTTATTTAAAATTACTTAAAAGAACTATACAGTTACTTCTTTATTTCCAAGATTTCTGAACTGTTAAGAAATTGATCACTTTAGAAAATACTTTTTCATGTGAGCCATTCCTAATGTGGAGTGGTCACTTTGTTTCTGTAAGTTCCTTTAATTGCTTCATTTGTTTTCTCTCTGGAAGCTGTAAACACAGTATAATTACTGTAAATGGGTTTGTTTTTCAGCTAGTAGGAAATTACAGCTGATTTCAAGATGACTTAGGACCCACCATCACATTAAGTGCCTTTGCTGCCTCAAGCCCAGGGGGATTTGAGCATGTATTGTACATGCTCTGTCTGTCCATTTAGCTTTCACAGAGTTGTGGGGTGGGAAATCATTCCTTTTCTCTGTATTGGAGCCAAGTCACTATGTGCTAGAATTAAATAATCTTTAAAATAAATGTTGTGATCACCTGTAGAGATCTTGTGGTGGAAAGACCATCCAGTCAGGACAAAAATAAAGGGCTTGGAGCACAGAAAATTCTTACTCTCCCTGCCTGCCACCCACTTATCTGCAGCACATCCTGCACCTCTCTGATAATTCCCTGGAGAACTCAGCAGGCTGCACTAGTACTTCTGCTTGTCCCTTTGTGGCCCTAGGATGTTCTTTCTCCTTTCATACTCACCATGAACTATCCTAGATGTCACAGGGCAGCTTCAGCAGAAGTGGTTGAATCTAGCTTCCCCCATTGCCTGGGACAATGAGACTTGCCAAAGAGGACATTCATGCATGTTCCAGCAGGTAGGACAGTTTGGTCCCAGGTCTTTTATATTTCAGAGGAAAGCTCTAATTGCTGAGCTCCTGAGCAAAAGCACAGCATGACACTGGCAACCCTTGCCAGGTGCACGAGACATGCTCAGGCACTGCAGGTATGTACCTAAACATAAGGCTTTATAATGCCCACATATTTGGAAATTACAGATAGGGCACTGATTTCAGCTGGAAAATCTAAAGTTCTGCAGGAATTTTAATTAAAAAAATCTTTAATGTGGGACACTTAGTAGCTTTGAGGATGCGAGTATTTTGCACTAGTCCTGGGTCCTAGTTGAGCTCACCTAATTCAAATCCCAAAAACTGATAAAGCCAATATGGTCCCACTGCATTTTATCTTCTGCTGCTCTTGAATTCAATTAGAGAGCCAGGTTGGCCTACAGAGCAAGATAGTACCAGGTCTCCTCCCACTACTGCCATCTGGAAGGATTATTACAAGCATGAATAGATTGCCAAAATACTTTTGTTACAAATTTCCCCTATATGCTTATGATTGCCACGGAGGGACACTTTCCTGGCATGGTCAGGAAAGTCAATGAGAATTGATAATTCCTGGAATACCCAGAGAAAAAAGGTACGCTGTCACCATATAGGACCTGCTTAACATGCACATTAGCAGTAGCTTGACAGCAGCTGGAAGCCTTTGCCCACTGAGAAACGCAACTAGGAGATGCAACTTCTCCCTACATTGACATTTTCTCAGCATGTTCAAGACACATGTAGGGAGGAGGTTCAGGATGCCTGGCACAGCTCTGGGCTTTCCAGCTCTGCAAGGATAAGCTCTCCTCTGGAGAATGTTCCCTAGCCAGGGAGAGCAAAGTGAGATGGTTTTGCTTTGCACTCATGGCAGCATCCCTTGAAACTACATTCATTAGAAATACAACCTAAATTCTCCCTTTTCTTGCTGACAAAGCATTAGATGAGTAAGGAGAGCAGAGACATGCTGCTTTCTTAGATTACAAAACAGAAAAAAGTTTGTCAGAGTATCATGACTTTTTAATAGCAACTATTAAAAGTGAGTTTCTTTACATCCTTCTCTTTCTCCTCTAATACAGGCATCCTTCTGCTTCAGAGTGTCTGTATTGCTTCCCCATTCTGCTTCTCCTAGCAGGTAAAGATTTCTGCCTTTAACAAATTGTCAGAAATATGATTGCAGAAGAGTGCAATCAATTTCTTCAGAGTTTACCTTTTTATGCATGAATCTTCACCACCAAAAAAAATGGCTTTCCATGAAAAGGCAAAACAAACCCCTCATGGCTCTCTGGCTGTCTGGACAATCTTTTAAATATGCATATGGCAAGTGAAAAATGTCAGGGACTGTGTCTTCCCCTGCCTTCTCTACTTTTTTCATAGTGAGAGCTCAATTACAGAAAAGCTTTTTCTCCTTCACATGGGAGAGTTATTTGCTGTATTTGATGTTCAGGGTAAATCAGGTCCTTGGCACTGCTGTACTTAATATTAAGCCATGAGTTTTCAGGGAAAAGGTAATGTATGAGCAGAAGTTGCAAATTAGGGTTTTTTTTCCAAAAAAAAATAAGCCTCTTGGGCTAGTTTCTGTCTTCCTTTCTTCACTTCTCTCTTACCTTTCTGACAATTAATAATGGCACAAGTAAGGTAAAAATCACACAGTGTGAGTAAGTTGTTGAGTTTGTTCACTGTATACAGAGCTGAGATATATGGTTAGGAATTAAAAAACAGCTCATCAAAATTTAACCTTCCACACTCCTTTTATTTTTAACTTCCTAGGACCAATTCTAATTTATCTTTACTTGCATGCTTCATGTGAAATGGTTTGACAGTAAAACAGCACATCACATCACAGACACACCACCATTACTTTAATACATTTATTCACCTGTGTGTCTTGTTTCAATGACAGAATATGAAGCTACAATGAGGGCTGACATACAGCAAACATATGGGATATACCAGAGAAGGAGAAATGGCAAGTAGAAAAGACGGACACTTGTCTGAGGTTTTCTTTTAGCAGCTTGTAGAAAACTAAAGTGAGGTTTCTGGGCTGGAGGAGACACTCAGGTCAGCCAGTCAGCCATGTTCCTTAAGATGGGTCCACAAATCTGTATGCAGAACACACAAAATGGTACAATCCCAGCAAGTACAAGCTTACACCACAAGATAGCTAAAGGCTGTGTCACTCCATCTTAGCAGCAATACACCTGTCCCTCGAAAGGGTTTAATTAGCTTGGGCACTACCCTCCCTACAGCTGCATGACTGGTAGTCAGCTCAGAAGTTGGTTGCAGGGAGCTAGCAGTGGCTCACAACACAACAGAGCAAATGTGTAAGCACTCCCTGTAGATGATCCAACACCTGTTGATCCAGCCAATGATCCAACAGACGTGTAAGAGACAAACATACAGACTTTATCTCACATGTGCGTCCTTTTCTTCTCCTATGTGATCAGCAGCAACAAAGAACTTCCAGACTACCTTGTACTCTGTGAGGTTTTTGTGCAGTCCTGATGAGGAGAAAAAGACAAAGGGAAAAAACAACCAAGTTCCTGTGTCTCATTTGCAGAGCATGACAATGTATTTTTTTCTTGCGAGTAGTCCAATGTGAAATACATGAGCTGAAAATGAGCACTTAGAGCCCCACCATGTTCTTTTGCTGAGTCACCTTGCAATGACACAGCCATATTTTCAAGCAATATTATGCCTAAAGCCATGCCTTAGGTCCTACATCATGGTCCTATTTTTATAATAGTCCAAATCTGAACCTCTAAAATCTGGGAAAGTTCAAATCTGGGTTCTGATTTTATGCTGCAGCCATAAAAACTAATAATAACAAACTCATCGGAAACAGGATGCCTTCCAAAGATCCGTCATGGTGAAAACATTAACAAAACATTAAAAAAGGAACAGTTAGAAAAGATAGAAGTGTCATTGACAATCTAAATGAAATTTTTACATTTGTGCTCACTAGGAGGACCTTAACAAGGTTCTTACAATAGAGCTGATCATTAGAAGGATGAATCTACAGAAAGGTTGTAGATGCCCCATCCCTGTAAGCATTCAAGGTCAGGCTGGACAGGGCTCTGAGAAACCTGGTCTTGTTGAAGATGTCCTTGCTCATTGCACAGGTTTGTGACTAACCAACTTTTAAAGGTCCCTTCTAAACAAACCATTCTCTGAATCTATGAATCTAAGGACCATTTTCACATTTTAGTGATAATAATACAGACTTCAGGATAACTCAATAAATGGAAAAATAAGAAATTGCCAGAGTCAGACAGTATTCACACAAGAGATCCGAACAAGTTTAAGTGCAAAAATGCATTATTAATTGTGATACAGATAACTTACTGATCAAACATACATTAATACCAGATTAATATAAACTAGCAAAGGTGATATCAAAGAGGTCATATTCCTCTTTGAGGGATTATGAGATTTACAGACCAGTAGGTCTGACTTCTCTGCCATGCACCCCAAGTAGAGATTATAGCGAGAAGAAAGCTAGGAGCTGTACAGATAAATGTGCTGTAGCAGGAAAGAATCAAGAAGGCTTTTGTCAACAAGTCATATCTCACAAATCTTTTAGAGTTCTTTGATTTCCCAAATTGGAGGAGAAAGGCACATTGGTCAGCCACCTCCCAGGCATGCTCAGGACAACAACACGCCAGGGCAGGACACCACTGCAGCTTTGAGGGCTGTTGGAGGGGTTTCTCCCAGTAAAGAGATTATGCCTGATTCTCCCTTGCTTTTGTGGTGCAGCTTCATAACCACAACAACCAGGATCACTCCAGTTCAAAAGACACAGTTTCAAAGTTGTTGGTTTCTTTTTCCTAGGAAAGAATTCTAACACACACTGGGCATGGAAAAACAAATACAGGAACTCCACCTCTATGTCTGTTTTCATGGCCTTCTTGTTTTGCAGGTTTAGCATATGTTCTATCCTTAATACTCTAGCAATTTTCCTTCTTCTCTCCTTCAAGCTCAATTTAGAAACAAGTGAAAAGAAAGACACTTTTAAGTATGAAGAAAGGAGAAAGATGCTGAAAGATAAAAGGGGGTGTGTGGATCATTAAGTTTCTGATAAAGTAATAACTTACTAGTGTATGCTTGATATGCTAAAATTCAAAGAGGGTGGGCAGTTAAGATGGGGAAAATTGGATGGTGAAAATGAAGAAAATTTAAACTTGAAATAGTAGCTTCTACGGAAAATAGTATCTGAACAATTTATTTTAATAACTTCTTAATTTTTAATCAGAATCCTTATTTTTTTTAAACAGCACAATGTATGTCCCTTATAACTTTCCATTAAGAATAATTTGCACTTCTGATCAACTGCAGTAAATGCAAAGTATTCATATAGCATAATACTGAGGTATCTCACCTGGCATTTGTGGTCTATCATTTTTCTGTTAAAGCTTTAATGAAGATTACATTTACTTTATTTAGTATAACAATACACTGTGCGCTATTTGCTTTGGCATTATGGTCACACCAAGCACAATTTTTGTAGCAGTGTGAGGATTTTACCATAACCCATTTCCATGCATATACATTTGATGACCTTTCCCCAGTGCAAGCCTGAATACAAAAGCCTTGGAAGTAGGAGAGGGGATGTCAGCGAGATGAGGGCTCTTTGGACAGATGCTGGATGGAAACACAACTCCACGGTTACTATTCCAGCCTGGGAGAGCTGTGCCTGCTCTCTGCTAAAGATTTGGTCAATAATCACAGACCCATGTGTCCTGTCTTGGCGCAATTCCCCTACTCACGGTAGTGCAAAGAGTCCCCAACAGAGGAGTGCTCTGTGGTCTGGGGGATACACTGCATGTGTTTTTCTCTCACAGCCAACTTGTCCTTCCTTGAGTCTCTTACTCAATTATGAAATTTGCCCCTGCGTGCTGGTTCTAAAACCTTGTGCAGAATTTATGACTCTGATAAACATGCAGTGTGCTTCCTCCCTCCAAGGTGCCTGCTTTTCAGTAAGGAGGGAAGTGATCTGTTTATATTTATGGGCTGTTTCTTTGCCAAAAATATCACAGAAATGAAGGGCAGTTTTAACAGATACCAATCATGTCAATTCGGCACTTTAGTACTCCCATGACTAAACTCAGTGGTTTCACACGATTCTTTTTTGACTTTAAGCTGCTTTGCTGCTACTGATAGACAGCGAATACACATACTCTGCCTGTCAGGCAGTGGCCAGATTTTTTGGCTGAGGTTAGGGAGTTGGTGGTTACCCGCCCTGTGGCTGTACTTGTGGTGTTCACAACACACAGGGCCCCCCTCCCTCCATGAAACTCAAGCTGGGGCCTTTATGGTTTGTAAGCAGTAATTCTAGGAGCTGAGCAGCTATCAGCAAGCTAGCCCAAGCTGTGTTAAGCTTTCCTCAGTTGGAAGTTGTTCTATGTTATATATCACTCAACAGATCTATACACTGTGGTGCTTTAAAGAACAGAGCTCTGTCTTAACTTGTAATCATTTTCTTTGAACTCAGATACTGTGAGAAATACCAATAAACCCAGCAGAGACTATTTCTTACCGAGAAAGTGGGATTGTACAGGAATGTGGATTTGAACAACAGGCTCACAGATCTCATAAGCAGTAGGGTTGCTGGAGGAGGTAAAGGGGAGCACACAGCATTTTGGTGAGAAACAGACTAATTGCCCTTATCCAGATCACTGGCTTTATGTAAAATAAACGTGTAAAAATGGAAATGTGCAACTGCCGTGCCATTCGCTGCATTGTGCTAACTTACATTCAAATGCTTGGCATGAGAACATCTACTTGGAGGACACAGAGCACTATTATACCTGTGTTGGGTCTGTTGATGCATTTCATCAACAGCCTAAGAACATGGAAGGTTACAAGAAAGCAATAGCAAAAGGGATTAGAGAAGTCTAAAGCAGACTGATTTGCAAATTTGCATGGAAGTGCCCACACAGGCAAAACCATACAACTTTGAGAACAGGGAGAGAAAAAGCCTGACCCCCAGCTGAATTTCCCTTCTGTATGTCTAATGGATCCCAGCCAGAAACATTACATCTGATCGTCCTTCGGTTTTGATAGGCTTGTCTAGCCGAACTCGCATCCAAATGTTTCTTTCCAGGCCTATATTAATGCACGGCTGTGTGTGTTTACAGTAAAGCTGCATAGCTGCTCATATTCACATGAGCAATGCTGCATAGCTGACTGACAATTTAATGAGACATTCTGAATTTTACCCAAGGCATTCTCACCAGTAGGAAATCCTGTTAGATTTACAAGTGTCCATCTGTTAAAATCCTCCAGAGTCATTTTAGATGCTACACTGTTTGTTGGGTTTTGACCTCCTTTGCTGTGATTGTTCAATTAGTTCTGCTGTGCTCAGAGCACATTTGTGCTGTGCATCTTGGAAAGCGCAGTAGGGAAAGAGCTCCGCTTTGATGAGATTAAAATGCCAGCCAGGATGTGGCAGACATTCCTGCTTACTTATTTTCCAGGGAAATGCAAGCTAATTCTTCCTTATTTTCTCTTTATGTGGATAACCTTGTAAGCAGAAGGGTTACAGTGCCTAAACTGAATTTGATGCACTTCAATTAAACTTCTTTTTGTCCTGTTAATGCATCTTGAAGGCATTAAGTGGGATCAAGCAGATTAAGGTTTCAAGGGTCTCTGAATCTATCCATAGACCTGAAAATGACACTCTAGTTATTGTTCACTTTCTGAATCAGTTAGCTTATCCATAAAATGGGCACAATATATATGAACTGTGAGGGGAAAAAAAACGTGCAGCATTTTAAAACTTATAGTGAAACAAATTTCAAATTCCAAAACTGCTTTTCTTTCAAGAAAATAAGTAAATCCTATTCTAGTTGCCCTTATGTGGTAATGACACCAACCCCCTCCTTTAGCTTTTGCCACCTCTGAAAATGCAGGGACAAAATTCAACCCCTGCTGCCAGAGAAAGCAGAGGACAACAGGTCAGATGGCTTACACCTGCACTTCATAAGCTCTTTTAGCAGAGGCACTCAAACCCTGCCAATGCTACAGGGCCAAAACGGCTCCACTTCATCCTGCGCTGAGACCTCTCTACAGATCTCTTATCGGCACAGCTCAAGCAAACACTGCAGCCATAAAATACACCCCCTCTGTATGTTCAGCATGCTCTGCCTGAAAACTATATTGAGCAAGGGTTACAACAATTGCATCATAAGGTCATAAACTTAAAATTAACTGTAACTAAATACACAGAGCTGGTTCTTCTCCTCCCCCTGCCTTACTGAGGAGCTCTGTACATACTCCTTTCCCCCCCCCTCCTTCCCAGCTGCTGTGCGATGGCTCCGTAGCAGAGAAGGACCCATGAGCTGGCATGTAATTTTAAATCTTAGGGAAGAGGGCCGTGGCTTTTGGGGAAGATACTGTTATGTGCATTTTGTATGGCTAGAGTAGTGATCAGCCCCAGGGTGCTAGAACCTGTACAAATAGTAGGAAGATAGTCTTTTCTCTCTCTTAAAAGACAGGAAACATCAGATGGGTAGATGTTAATGGGAAAGCAGGGATGCCCACTGAGGACAACAAGTCCAGTGGCCTTCTCAAGAGCAGTGTGGCAGAGTAAAGTTTCAAGAGAGCCCTTGGCTGGTGATAACGAGGTTGTTTGGTAAGCATTTAGGGATATAAGTTCCATATCTGAAGGAGAAAGGACAGAATACTTTTTGGAAATGCATACTGATGGTAAGTGGGAACTGGAAGTACTAGAAAGGGATGTGAAAGAGAGTGAGCGTGTGATGTGAGGGGGTCTGAAAGTGCAGACACAGTATTAATGGGAGGTGACATGGAAAAGTATGATGGGCACGAAGTGATGGGCTGAGAAAAGAAACCTGACAGCAACATTCTCAATGGCCAACGACCAGCCACAAGCCTGCCAGACAAGGCCAGAAAACAAAACAGTCCTGACATCCATGCCCATGCTGTGCATTGGGAGTGTTTGGGGTTGAGCCAACGTCACTGTTGTAACAGTCACAAGGGCACGGATAAGAAAGACTGTTTCTTAGCTTATTCTCTGAATGCAGCCAGGATGACAGGACTCAGAGAAACGCCCAGTAAAAAATAGTGTCCAACTTATGGACTAGAGTGCAGAGAGGGTGGTGACATGCTTCACAGTAATTAAATAAGGAAATAGAGGTTAGAGGTTTGATTCCAGAAATATGCTGAATAATGGGTGTTCTTTCCATGTTGAAAACAGGTTTACTGGTGGGATATTTCATGAGAAGCTCACGTAGGGTTATTACGGTGTTATTTTGCCTGTGAACTTGATATTACTGGAGAGCTAAGACCTCCATGTTATATTACCAAGTATTGCACAAAGTTGTCTTGAGTGTGCTAGAGTCCACAGGCAACTCCTGACTCTGAGTCAACATCCTTTTTCATGAAGAGACACCTCAGATTCAGTATTTAAAGGAGCCAGGGAGACACAAGGTCCCATTCCAGCTAAACAGACTGAAAGTAAATGAGGCTGCGGGCAAGAATCTTTATCTACCATGATCCTTTTATTCATTACGACTCTCTCCCTAGACTTTCTTAAATTCACTACTTTCGGACCACACTACTCTGCCAGTTCTGAACTCTACATAGATCTCTGGATATGTGATCTCTGAATTCGGTCCAGTGAATTTAAAAGAGGCTAAGTAGTTACCCAGGCGCCAAAATAGGAGAGTTAAGCAATAAAAGATGTTAGTAAGTGAACATTAATGCCAATAAGTAACAGGCTACATTTTTATTTCATATTCAACCCCCCAGGGAGCGCGTTACGTAGCTGTACCATTGCAGCAGGAGCACCCCAAGGCACTGTAACTCAGCGGCACAACTTCTCCTCTCCTATTCCCTCTGGCAGTCATTTACCTCTGGACTAAGAAAGAAATAAAACAATATTCCACTCTTCCTCCACCAGCCGCCTCGAGAGCTCACCAGCTCAGCTGAGCTGGCAGGTGAGAATGGACCCCAGACTCTACTCATTTCCCACCCTCCAATTTCTAATCCCCAGAGAGGAAATATGCAAATGTGTGGCCCTGCTTATTTCATGCACCTGGACAAAGACAGGGTAATCCATGCGGGATTGTAAGTGAGTTCTGACTCCCTCAGGCAGCAGCATACTACACACATGTAAAGCAGAGCACTGAGTTTTCCTTTCTTCTGGCTCCCTCACATGTAAGTTACACCAGCATGTGCCCTTTCTCCTAAAGCCAAGTGAGATTTATAAGGTCTGAATTTGGGTACAACAGCTCTTGCTTAAAAGCCCTAACCCACATTCCACCCTATCACCATCCAAGGAATACCAGGCTTTCCCCTCACCACCAAATTTTATTCCAAAGCTAGGTCTAGGCTCCAAACTGGTCATGTGGCTGCTAAGCAAAGTGCTGTCAATCCAGCCTGTGGGGCAGGGTCCCACCTGGGAGAGGGGTGCCATTCCTCAGCAAACTATGGAAATATTTTGAGCAAAACTAACTACCATTTTAAAAGGAATTTATTGGGTAGGGCAGGTGGAAATTGGAATGAGGTGGGAGTCTCAGGGTGCCTGTAACAATAGGAAAGCTGATGGCACTGGCCCAGAGCAGCTGGAACAAAGTTCTCCCTTTGCTTACCCAGAATTTGTTGTGCTCCTTCCAGATTTGCTCCTTTACCTCTCAGGTGCTTACCTTAGGTCCAGTACATGACTTGGATTGGTATGGCACATGTTCTGCCATGGCATTTCAGCCTAGAAAAAAGCCCTCTCAGAGAAGCAGTGATGTCCACAAAGTCCTCTGGCAGTCTACCTGGTATCTCCTGGGAAACTTGTACAGCCTGTACCAGCAAAATAACTCTGCTGCTAGTATGAGCTTCCAGTGGGAAGCTCTCCAAGGATGTTTGTATGAGGAAGCACCACTGCTGCCTGTCCAAAGCATAATTCTTTGCACAGTAGATTGCTGTGAATAGCTAAAGATAAGAATGGACCAAAACAGGCCAGGAGGAAACTGAATTCAAATGCACCTCCCCTTCCTTTGAAGTAAAACTGGGAGATTTGGGGTTGTTCAGCCTGGAAAAAGAAGTCTCCAGAGAAACCTTAGAGCAGCCTTTTAGTACTTGAAGGGGGCTGATAAGAAAGATGGGGACAAATATTTCAGTACGTCCTGTTGTAATAGAACAAGTGGTAATGGTTTTAAACTAAAAGAGGGTAGATACAGCTAGGTAGATAGAAGAAATGTTTTACAATGAGGATGGTGAAACAGGTTTTGCAGATGCCCAATCCTTGGAAACGGTCAAGGCCAGGCTGGATGTGGTTCTGAGCAACCTGGTCTGGTTGAAGATGTCCCTGCTTATTGCAGAGGGTTCGGCGAGATGCCCTTTATAGGTCCCTTCAAACCCAAAGTATTATATGACTCCTCCAAAAAGAATTTGATCTGTTTAATATGTGAAAGGCACTGAACACAGAGCCCACAGCATCCCTAAGGAGCAAAAGGAAGGCACATTTTTGTTCTCTCATTGCTCCAGCACAGAAATGGAGAGTCCACATGTGCATCAAAGGGATAAAGCACATACAGTAGTGCCATGGTCACCCAAGGAAACTACAATAGCTGGAGAGGTGGGTGGATGTCCCCAGTTCTCTTCCTCTGGTCACAGGAAAAGCTCATGGGAGTGTACCCCAGAGGTCTGGTTTCAGAGGAGAATTCTAACAAAAACCAAGTGTGATGATTTAAAAACAAAATTTTATGCATTTAGTAGGTCTGATTCATGACTCATGAGGTGCTGTGGAGGGCAGGGTCAACCAAGGACCTATATGGAATCTCAAAACCAGATTTTCAATATCTGTGGATGGCAGAGCTCCTTTAAAGCCAAAATTCATTTGCACTACTGCAACTACCCTGAGTTACACTGGCCAGTGAGGTAGTCATAAGATTTTTTTTATAAGCTTGTATAAAGTTGCCAACCCCATGGTTACTGTGATCGCTGGAATACCCATTAACTACAATATCTCATTCTGCTTTGCACTGGAAATGGATTTAACTAACATTCAAAGTTAGGCTGATCACTGAGGCAATTTTATTTTAGTTTCAAGAATAACAGCAGCTGAGCTGTGCCCAGAAAAGACATTTGATTCATTCATGCTTTTAAAGAAACAAATGAAAATGTCAGAAAGAATGCGATTGACTGATGAACCAAAGATGGAAACAGGTTATGTTTGCAGAAATACAGCAACTTATGAACATCCATTGAAGTTGGAAAAAAATACACGAGGAACATTTCAGTGTGTGAAAAATTAAAAAAAAATGCAAAATAGGAAGCTCTCAAGAACATGTGAGAGTGGTTGGTCAATTAAGTACTGCGTAAAGATTTCCAATTTTCTTGTAGTAAATTATTTATTTAGCCCTTGCATGCCATCGATATATTTTACACGTTTAATACCCAAATTATAGCTACCCACCCATTTATGGCCTTGTAAATGAGTCCTGGCTTATCAATGTGAATTCTTGTTCTAGGCAATGTCAAATTTAGATTGGATTTGGATGTATTGCTTTTACCCTTATCAAGAAGGTTTGCTAGTGTGGTACTTTATTGCTATATTTAAAATGGAAAGTGCTTTTAAATAGACTTGCCTAGATAGCACAACTGATCACAGCTCAGATATGTCATTTCCCAACTTAAAAACCTGCTCTAATCTAGGCAGGAGTCTCGGAGATCCAGCAGAACCCATTTATACTGAATTCATTTCACTGCAAGCTCAATCCTTTGCGATGAAGTGGAAGAGCTATTGTGGTAACAATGACTTTAATTCATAAGTAAGGATGGCTGAAGCTCTTAAGTAATAAGACCAAATGGTAATCTTCATGTTTCCTGATACTTTATAAGAAAAACAAGCAATAAAGAATGCAAATGAACAAGTGTAATGACTTCATAAAGTACATTGCATTATATTTGGTTATGCTTAATGGCTCTTACTCATGTTTCACTTTTTAGTAAAGGTAGGAAACGACACAGTAAAGGTGAAGGAATTACCGGCAAAGGAGAACAATATGTAAGTGACCAGCTAATCAAAAAGGCACATGAAAATAAGAACACTATCACATAAAATGATATCAAAGCAACATGAGTATCTGGAAAACAGAAAAGAAATCAAGCAGAAACATTATTTGCATTTGACTAGCTAAAAGCAGGATGTGGCCCACTGTAGCAGTCATTTGGAAGGTTAATAAAAACAGTATTTGTATTCATGACATCAAAGCTAGCTGAGATTTGCATCTCTGCACCAAAGGGCATATCTAGTAAGAGGACAAATTAGAGAGGGAGCAAGTAGGGGATGGGTTTGCAATCGGTGAAAGGGGTGGCCATTTTAGTATTGGCTGCTGATTGCTACTAACTTCTCTGGGCCACCATTTTTTCAGAGCATTAACTGTCACCAGTAGAAGACCTTGAGGCAGAAAGTGGGATGTGTTGAGGGCTGCCAGGTGAGCAGTACAATGTGCGAAGAAAGCCCAGAGGAAGAAAGGGAGGGCTGGACTGTGAGACATGCTTAATGGAGATGCAAAACTGGAAACTGCCAGTTGCATGCAGGGCTGTCCACCAGATTTTTGCACTCTGATGTCCCAGTCCTTATTCTAAGTGCATTCCTGGGGCTCAGCGAAGACATACAGCACCAGCAAAGCATTCTACATCCCCATGCAGTTAAGTGAGCATGAAGATAGCACAACTGGGAAAGCAAACAAAGCCAGGGATCTAAGCAGGCAAATACAGATCCAGCTTTCTAGCTCTTCAGACTCACATTATCCATTAGCAGCATATGGCTGCATCAGAATAGGCAAGCATGCATAGCAAGGGAGAAGGGAGCTTCCAGGCAGGCATTTTGCAGCCACTGACATTAAATGCATCTCATGCACAGTCAGCAGTCCAAAAGCTTGGCCTCTAGGCTTCCTATACTACTGCAGTTGTGCCTGGAAGGAGACATGCTCCTCAAAGGAAGATTTCATCACACCTCTTGTCACATTTGTCTTGCAACAGGATGAAAGCCCTCCTTCTCTCAATGGCTATCTTAGACTAGGAACCTGATTTTTTTAGATAGGTGACAGTACAAAATTTGGATGCCAACCTTAGCATATGCATCTGTCCTGTCAAAGAGATCAAGACCACTGATATCAACAGCCCGCAACTGGTCATTCTCCTGGACCTGTGGCTGATATCTCTATCACATATCTCCCACCTTACATCACCCAGCCAAACTGCATTGAAAGCACTTTTACGTAGGAAGACTACTGTGCTTATTCAGCTCCATTACTACAATACATTTTCTTGAATCCACAACAGTTTCTTCTTGCTGTTTCCATGCACACTTGCTGTACTATCTCAGCCAGATACGTCTGTTGGAAAGTATTGCTAACTGTAATCAGCATAGCTGACCACTGAATACTGCAGTAATTTCTGAGTAGAGTTATTCGTCTGCTGCTTCCTCTGTGGCTGTGTTATTTTGAGGAGTCTGCAATACAGACAGCCTCCATCTGTATTGTTGAATTCATTTAACTGTTAAATTGAATTGTTAAACTGGATGGTTAAATTCATTTTTCTGTCCCTATCTGAAGATACACAAATATTCAGCTTTTAAAATAAATACTGAAAAGTTTCTTTATTTGTTGTTGTTTTTAGCTACTGAATTCAGTAGGAGCACAGCTGTTCCAGCATTTCAGTCCTTTTAATAGCTTCATCTTAAATCAAGATCGTATACTGTCCACTTAGAATAACCCCCAGCTAATTTGTTATGGGCACTGCCCTATGTCACATTGATCTCTCTTGTGAATTTACAAATGCATCACCACCCCATTATCTCAGTCGAATTCCCTCTTAGATAACAATTTTTCAAGCTTCTTCCTGCTCCCACTGAATTCAGTCTTAAAACTCCTGTTGTGTTCAGGGGCAGAAATATTGGGTAGATCCAATATTGACCTTTTATTTCAAGTCCAGATCTATTCTACAGTTTCTGTTCCACACGATTTTGTTGTGTTTTGAAACTGCTAAAGAGTACAGTCCACTTGAAGGAGGTATGTTAATTGTGAAAGCATTGGACAAAGTCTTGTCAAAATCTAGTTCTCCTAGAAGAAATACATGTTGCATAAATGCAGTGCATTGTTCCTATGTTTCTAGTTAGCTCCTTGTATTTCATAATCAGCTCTTTTTTTTAATTACTTAACATGACTGTATAATTGTGGTCACATGTTCAGACTAAAATCGTGCTATTGATGCACTGTAGGAGTAGGGAGGGGTGGGGGGAAATCTCTTATTGAACTATAAATAGCCCTTACAAAGTGAAAACAACCTAATCCTTGTTAATCACAAATTAGGAAGGAGTGTGCCAAAAATAGCACGTTGGTGGAGTGTCAAATCAAACGCCTCTGTACTGGTAGTTTGTACAATACCAGGTGACTATAACTGTTGTGGGAATATCCCTGCTCAGGAAAACAGCCTAACTCAGTGCCAACCAGCCATCAATGACTGGCTTTCTCAGTGGCTCTCTTTAAAAGGCGTCTATGCAACAGAAATGAGTGATATGCTCCATTCCTCCAGCATTACTTGGTCTCACTGGCAGTACAGAATAGTTGTTGTAACCTAAAACCAGGCAGTTGTTTGTACAGTAGTTAGTGTAACGTGAATCTGACAATGGTTGTGCCAGATAACTTTCCTACACAACTTCTGAGAGCACTGTGAATACGAGTTTGTATTAACAATTCACCCTGTAGGGTCTGCTAAAATGCTTCTCCTCAGGAAGCTAAAGGTCTCCTAGATTTTAGGCTTCGTGACAAAGCATTCTGGCTCTCGCAATTTGATCAGTTTCTAAAGTCTTGACTGTGTTCAAATATTTCATAATAAGAAACTGCATTTTTTCCACTCCTAGACTCCCCTCAGAGTGTTTATTATATTAGATGTATTACATAAGCTGGCACTTTAGGTGCTTTATGAGTTTTCCATAAACCCTTATTTACTAATGGCTAGCCTGACTTTGTGAGTCTACCGTAAGATTTGACCTTTCCTAGTAATGGGAACCTGGTTCGAATAATGTTTATGGTACCTTTAAAAGAGGCATCATAGAACTGAAAAAAAAAATCATGATAATTACGATAAAATATTTCTTCTGTATCATGCTTTAGCCAGCTTTCTTTCACAAGCTGAGCAGTTTCTTTCCAGAAACTTTCAGCATGTACCTTTACATTTGTCAGCTGTGAATTCCAGGTTGAGAATGAAAACCCTTGGAGTAAAAGCAGAAATAGACTAAATCTGGCAAGCTCTGCTGAGAGGTAAAACTCATTACCTTTGCTAAGGGTTCCATGCCCAGCAACCAGGCTCATTATTTCCAGCGGGCTTACTGACAGCCTACTTTTTCATGGTTTAAGAACTTCAAACATGCAAAATTTCTCACTATCTTTTTAAGCTAGCAACCCTGATTTTCAAAGATGCTGGCACTGGAAGTTCCAGCAAAAATAGCTGTATTTTAGAGATTTTATTTTGAAGGCAATCCTTTCCAGCTGGATTGGAAGCTCTGGATTGGAAATCCCATCCTGAGCTTTTGCCAGCTCCACTAGAAGCTGTGTTAGCCTTGCTCAGGTGAGTAAGGGATGGTAGGATTAAACCACTTCTCTATGACATGCTACCGTCGCTGGATTTGACTTTGGGAAGGGAAGCAGTCTAAAGTAATTCTGGTGATGGCCAACAAGAATTTTTATTGATACACATACAGAAATGAAGAATGATTTAGAAAAATGCTTGGGAAAAGCTTCCCACCTCACAAACAAACATGAATATTTACTAGGTAGGTCTGTGCCTTAATACACTTGCGGTTACTTTACAAAGATGCACTACAGGGAGATCTGCTCCTAATTACCTTAAAATACAGCCACAGGAAATAGCATAAGGCTGTGACAGGCTTTGCAACCTTGAATTCCTACTTTTTATCGACATTAGTCATTTTAAATTCAGCTTTTTAAAAGTCTTAGTAAAATTGACCTTAGGGAACAATAAAATGGCAATTACATATGACAAAAGTATGGAGCAGAAGCAATTAGTTATTACCTCAATAAAAGAAGAAAAGATGGGACCATGAATCTACCAGCCAAATTCCAGGAAACAGGATAGGCTGCTTCACCCTAATGAAGAAAACCCAAATAGCTGGAGAAGGTATTTTTGGTCTATCTCTCTAATGAAATCGGGCTTCTTTTTTTTTTACTTGCCCAATTTACACCAATACGGTTCTACATTAATTTAATGGCATTGATCAGCCATTTTGATAAATCATCATTTATTTGCTTGCATTGCAAGTCTGCCAATACATCAGCACATTGTGCAAAACGTGCTGCAGTGTACCCTGAATAGTCACTAGGTGGTAACATATGCAGACTTGAGCATGCTTGGCCAAATCCTGCACATCCTGATGTAATGTTTGTCCACACTGGAGAAACACAGTCCATCTTCTGATGGAATGTTGTGAAGTTTTACGATGTCCCATAATGTTTGATAGAGACAAAACCTAGAGAGCTCATTAGACGTGACTAAAGCCAGCCAGGAAGATAGCCGGTTTTTACGTTACCCTGAAGAGTCCTGTAGCCAGGTTCATCTCCATGCTTGCCTGTGAAGCCCAGTCTGTAGGAATCCCTGTGAAATTTGATAGGAGAGTTCAGAAAGGTATTTATTTTCTATTAAATGCTATCAGCCTTCCCCATAAGTATAAAAAGACTGTGGTTTGCAAGTTTCTGTCTCGGTGCTTTTGATATATTTGCTAAGTGTTTCCTGCTAATACAGGGCAAGGTTGCCCCACGCACCCACTCCAGGGAATAAGGAAGTGAAAGTCTCCCTGGGTGGCCCCTGCATATCCCCTGTCTGTGCCTGACGGGCAGAGCAGGCTGCCAAGGAGCTGGGAGAGCCCCAGCCCTCTGCTCACCCACCCCAGCACACAGTGGGAAGCAATTTACTGGTGATCTGGGCCAGGAGTAGTCTGCTTTGCTCTCTGATTAATAGGAGAACCACAGACAAAAGCATCGTTCCCTGACTCCCAGGGCAGGGAAGCTGAGAGCAGCTCTTTGGCTTTATTTTAGGAGGAGCTTGCTGTCTGGTGAGCACCAAGGCAGAGCCAAACAGATCTAAATGGAGCTGTGCAACATCTCTAAGGCTCAAAATCTGTTTGCCTCTTTTTCAGGGCACAGGGGGCATGGCAAACTGTAGGCCATACAGTTTGCTAGTCCTTTCTGAAAGCTTTTATTATAACAGCATTCCTGCAAAGCAATAACAAATAGAAGAAAGCAAGAGAAACATGGGGGTAGCTAAGAAGCTACAAGATGGTCCAGATAGAGACATCAAGGAGAGATTCCCCCCTTTTTATCTGCGCAAAGCTAGAAAGATTTCTGTTTCCAAGTGTGCAGCATTGTTTTAAACCTTGTTCTCCCATTTCTGAGTTAATAAGCCTGCCCTGAGGAAAGTGAGGTGACTGCAACAGGAGCATGTGGGCTTTATTTGGATTCTCCCAGCTACTGAGTCTGCCCTGCAGCTTATTAAGTGATTGCAACATTAATTAAAAAAATCCCCAGACATTTCTAAAACAAACACCTTTGTCCTTTCTCTGCCTTCTTTGAGACATTTGTTACCTTACCAATAGGCTTAGCAAGAAAAACGGAATCAAGTGAAGGAGCTATAGAAATGGTAAATCCAAAGGCCTGTTTCCTTACTTGGTTGTGTACACATGTGTTGCCTAATATAGCAATATAAAGATAACATTTTCTAACTATCTGAAGCAACGCATGACACCTAGAGTGCTGAAAAAGAACATGGGAATCGGTGGGGGAGTTTTAGTCTGTATTTTATCATCTTCCAAAATATATCTGTAGGAACATGGTAAATGATCATTCACTCACTGCATTGGTCTGTAGTTGGAGCGATTTATCTTCAATGCAAATGGAATAATAGAAGTGTGAATCAAGAACAGCAAACAGATCCTCATGGCCATTGCATGAAACTACAACATCATGTTGACTGAGTTGAAGGATTTTTGCCAGACTTTTTTATTCTTGTTGGTCTCCTTTGGCATCCATTTGTGGTGCTGTAATAGTGATGAGATTTTTATTGTAATCCTTTACTGTAAGTATGGTTATTCAGTAACACGTATGGTGATTTAAGAAAGTAAATATTGATAACCAGTTCATTATGATTGGTGCAATCTGAGTGGCAGGAAAAGAAAATACAGTACCTTAAACCCATTGAAGAACTCAAAACTGCAGTAAATTTAAGTTAGAAATTGTTTGATCACCCAGAACTTAAAAAAACCAAACATAAAAATTGTGAATTTATGAATAAGGAGGAGTATCTAGAAATCATCAAAAACCTGGGCTAAAACATACTCTGAAAATTGTCTAGTTCTTCTCTTGATGGTTAAAAAAACCTTTAGAAAGGGTTTTTTATAACTTCCCTACATGACCAACAGCAATCCCTAGCTATCTGTGCTGTTAGCCATCTATAGTGTTTTTTCTTGAT
Organism: Pezoporus flaviventris; assembly: GCF_033815535.1. Lineage (NCBI taxonomy): Eukaryota > Metazoa > Chordata > Aves > Psittaciformes > Psittacidae > Pezoporus > Pezoporus flaviventris. The sequence goes on along the minus strand of NW_026892585.1, from coordinate 16,073,233 downwards.
TCTAGCCTATACCTTCTTTGCTGCAATTTAAGCTAAACGCTCACTGTGTTACCCACAATGCACACAGAAAAGCTTATTTCCTATCTTTCTGAACTGTCTTTGACATATTTGGAGGTTGTTAGCATTGCTTTAGAGCTGAAAAGAAGCAAAAGAGAATACATCCATGGACACTGCGAGGTCTAATTGAATCCTTAGCAGAACTGACATCCTTATTCAGGATAAAGGATTCCAGAGTTTACACTGAATTTTGCCTATGTTCTGAAAAAGGCACAACACTGTAGAGAAGCAGTTGCCAGACAAGGCGATGAAGGTTCTGTAGACAGTGATTGCTGCACCCGGAACATACCAAACAAAGCAGGGGAGAGGTGGAAAGACATGGCAGTTCTGAAGATCTCCTGCCAATTCCCCTGGCATAGGAGCAGCTTCCAGCTCCTGTAGAACTTGGGGGCAGCAAAAGTGACAGGGGCAAGCATCCTGCTTACAGCTGAGGGGACCCAGCAAGCTTAAGCCCTGATAGTCTGATGGTGAGCGGTAGGCCACAGGGCAGAGTGAGGCTAAGAAGTAGGGTGCAACTGAAGCACCTCAGATTTTCATGACCCAAAAGTTAAATTTATTCAGGATGATTCAGATAGATTTCTGTGGCTGTGATCTAAACTTTTTATAGTTCATAATGTTGTTGATTTGTAAGGGGAAGTTGGCTTTCCTGAGAGAGCGCTACCTGTGATTACTAAATATATTCCATTTCAATTATAAACAAACTTATGGCATTATTTTCATTTCATAATGTTTAGATTGTATCTGTGGTCTCACAAGGAAGGGTTCTTTACACAAACTTCAAACAAGAGGAAAAAATAAATAAACAAGACATGGTCTGGTGTATTCTTGTCCACATTAAAAGGAAACAGCAGAGATAATGCATTTTTTAAAACAGTTCTTGAAAGATGGTACAATAATTGCACCTCAGAATGCAAAGATAATTACAAAGATAATTACTGTTGCACCAGTTTTGTTTATTCTGTTCAAGTAATATTAATTAAGCCATTCTTGTGAAAACTCATATACCCTAAAGTCTATGTGAAAAGCTCCATCATTAGGAAGACCTAGCCTAGAGGGATAACTTAAGGCTAGATTCTTATGTGCCTGCTAGAGAGGAAAGCAGATTGGTTTCTTTTGCCATATGACTTCTCCCCCCCCCCTTTTTTTTTTTTTTTTAGTTCCTTAGTTCCCTGTCTCTGTTTGATTTACACTCATGATGATCTAATGTTTTGAGAAGCTGATGTTGTGGAATCCTTAAGTCATCTGTGACCTAGGTCACTACAGACAGGAGCAATTTAGTAAAAGTATTAATTGAAACTCTCCTGGCAAGCCCTTCTCCCGCAGATGAAGTTGCACATCAAGCCTACGCAGACTGCAACTACACTTCTGAACAGACTAAGATTTTCAATATCTCATAAACAGGCTCCTCAATCACCAGAATCTAATAAGACTATAATCATCATTGACACTATAATGATTAAAATGAATAAAACCCATTAAGAAAAGTCATGTTGAGTTATTAAAAGTTTCGCTCTGTGTGATATGTAATCTTTTATCCATTTTTTATGATGAAATCTGTAACCATCTATCCACAAAAGACCATTAATTTACTGCTCTGTGGATGTTACCATGCTCTTTAGTTTAACAGCTTATCATTGATTTCTTGAGGGAGATATTATATTTGGAGAAATACACATGGAACAAAAGCCAGTATGTTGCTGTAAATTTGCCACTGACAGGATGATCAAAGTATTTTGGTCTACTCAAAGCAGAGTGCTGGTGAACAAGTTCAGAGGAGCCTATGGTCATATCGCTGCTGTTGTAAGCAGACCCCAAGGCAAGGCAGCAGATACATGTTTTCAAGAATCACAGACTCTCGTAAGAAAAGGTCATGTACACTGCAGGGGGAAAAACAATAAAATTTCCATTAACTACAGCCTAGTTAACCGGCTTATTGGCATCTATTAGAAACAAATTGCAAACAAAACTGATCCTATTATAAACTTCCCCTTGTTCCCTCAGTAAAATAAAGTCACTGAATGGCCCACAAAAGACAGGAGGAACACATTTTGTCAGATGACTCACTTTATTTTCAAGGGAAGTATTATGTTTCAGCCACTGAAGGGTCTACAACCATGACTGGCAGAAAATTACATAGTTATGGGAAATACATGATCGTGGATCAAGAGTAACCTGGAGAGGGGAGGCAGTGCACTCCCACTCACATTCTTTTAATAGGGATTTTTTTTTTTCTCCTAGGCAAACAGCAATAAAAAAACCTGAATGGAAAGATGTGTACACAAACTTTCTATCTAAGTGGTGGGAGAGCACTCTTCCTGAAGTGTACTCTTTCTCATAATAAACTCGGCTCCAGTATCTTTATTGCTCATCTCCTTTTTAATCTTATTAACAATAAAGCCTAAAAATGTTTTGAAGAAGTCAAATAAAGGGTGTTGTCTTTCATTTCTGAACATTCTTTCCATTTACCTGGGATGACTAATAAACTGTCTTTCCCAACATTTTTAATGGGGGGTCGAATCTTCGGCTATTGCAAAGTCACTCAAAAGCAGCCAGGATATGACAGTTTTTACTTGCTGAGTATCTGACTCCTTCTGTATTTCCCATATTTCTTTTTTTAACTTCAGGTGCATCTTAGCACTTCAGATATAGCAGTGAATAAAATAAAATTCCTCTTGGTTTACCTGAACAATGTGTCACAAACCAGTGCCACAGAAATGTAAGTCACTTTGCAAGGGGAATAAACCAAAGAATATTTTCTTTTATACAAATATTGGCAAGACAGTTACAAAATATCATCTCTCCCTTAGCAGAATAAAGTAGGAAATGGAAGATGAAGAAACATGGAATATACAATAACGACTGCAGGTATCGCTAACACAGAATAGGGCTATAGGGAAACTGCTGTGATTTAGATTGATTCAGAGACAGCAATGTGCCGAGGAATTTGCAGAGAGGAACTTGATCTGGCCAGCCCTGCCCTTTCACAAGCTCTTCCAATGTAGGATGTTGCTTTTCTGAAAAGCCCAATCTCCCCAGCAATGTATTGAAAGAATAATAAAAACATTTCTGAGTAATCACTCTTGTAGTAGGAGTTTGAGAAAATATCTAAAAAGGTAAATCTCTCTCTTCAGAGTAATAACCAACCCTTACTTTGAGTGTAGTGACAAATACATGCTGTGATCACCTGGTTACGTACAACAGCTTCATGCTCTACTTATAAAAACAAAAAAAAGTGATGAAGGGGACCACCTGCTCTGACATGAGGAGCCCTTTCTGAAGCCTGGATCCTGGATTCACTGAGTCATCTATGCTGAGTTTTACTGCAGCGTTTTTTTGGTCTCTATGATGCGATTTTTCTTCCCTTGCAAACGTAAGTCAGAGATTAAAATTCCATTGTGCATATCCCCCAGACTCACCAAGCCTCTTGATGCAGGGGATCTTTTGCATTGTTCAGCTTGACCTTTTGCAGAGCACAAACCAGACAGTTTAGTACAGTTGTTAACAGATTGAGTTCAATGACTTAGATACACCTGAAGTATTTCAGTTTGCTAGTCATACACATGCCATCAGTAGAAAACAGGCAGTTGAGGTATTTATGGTGAACTCTCCAACCGCCTATCCACTGAAGAGCATTAATTTACTGCTTTACAGATGTGACTATGCTCTTTAGTTTAACAGTTCATCTTACTGCAGGGGAGGGAATTAGTTAGAAAAGGATTATTCTGACAGGCAATCTATATTCCTTGCTGCAAAAAAAATGGGGTCCCTCCCAGATCTTCCCTCACTTCAACTCTGGTCAGTGGTTTGACTCTGAAAAAGTCATAACACCATGTACTGCACATGAGAAAGGAGGACCAGTGTTGTGCTGTCCTGCCTAGTGTCCCAGCCCCAGCTGTTGACAGAGCAAATGCCTAAAGAGGAGGGAAGAAAACAAATCCAAATTCAAATTCCAGTTACATACCAAAGTGTCAGATATTCCTTCCTGAGCCTTGCAACTAATTCACTAAAACCCTGAAGCATGACTTGACTACAGTAAGTATTAATATAGAGCTTCAGCTATTCCAAAAGCAAAGATTTCTCCCATTTCTGAACTAAAAATGGAAGGGAATAAATAGGAAAATTTTTGGTTTTGCAGATATTGGATTTCTTAACAATACTGCAGACCATAGTGAATGATGTGATCATGGTGATGAAGATTTAAAGGGAAGAAGTTGTTGAGCAGACGAAAGCTTGTTAAGAAGTATTCAATGGTAGTGAATGAGGAAAACCAGAGAAAATTGTCTCCATCCTTGGAGGATTATTTGCTTTAATACATCGTAGACAAAATGTAAGCTGACTGAAAAAATATATAGAATTTTTAAAGATATGAATGAATTTTATTTTATCTTCACGTTATTAAAAGTACACATCTTTCTTTCAGCAAGGAAGCGAAGAGTTTGTTTCATGAATTTTTCCCTCGTATTAAACCGAGCTGTAATTAAGTATAACCTTTTGAGATGATTGTTTTAGTGTCCAAAAAAGTGAGAGGGTTGGGAAGAGAGGCACTGCCTGCAGAAGTCACAAGAAAACAAGTCACTTTGAGAGTTTAGTGAAGCTGTTCATTGGTAAGGGATGATTACAGACTGATGAGTCAGCTGTTCCACAATTACAGGTGGAGAGAGCAATAAAATCTTGCTGAGTTTGGTTATTGAAATTATATGGTTTCATAAATAGTATAATGTTGTTCTCAGCAGGTAAATGCTATATTTTTAGGGATGGACACTTTACAACACATAGAACTATCCGGGGACTGAAGGTCAAGGGGCCATCTGCTAAATGATAGTATAAATCCACAGAATTACTTGGTAATAGTAATTGCTGCACCTTTGTTCTTGTGGTCAAATTATGGTTTACTGAATGGGCAGTATGTTCATTGTAAATATTTTCCTACAAATGTATCAAAGGGTAGAGGGGAGAAGAAATTTTTGCAACATGCACGTCTCAGCAAGAAGTACCACATTTTATGATAAACTAATCATAATGGTTGGTCCATTTTCCTTCCAACTGGTACAGAAGAAAAAAAGTAAACAAAACCAAACCAGTTTCCTTTTTCCTTCCTTGTTCAAACTTTACTTCTGGAAATTTAAACACAGTACTGTCTTTAAAAATGATGATAAGAGTATGCATATACAGTTTTCCAGGTGTGACTGAACCAGAAAAGTGAGGTTTTGAATGACACTTTTTTCTAAACAGGGAACTTCTGCCCTTACCAAAACATATCATTTGAGGAATATGAACTAGCATGCCCTTCTTTAGCTCCCAGTCACATGCTTTGTAGTTGCTCCTGATCCTTGTCTGGTAGGACTCTCCTTCCTCCCTGCTATTTGACTATATTTATAGGCAGAGGCAGTTGAATGCTTTCACAAACAGCCTGGTGAAGTTGGAGAAATCGCTCAGATAAACAACTCTACTGCATGGAGAATTGGCATGCCACACTCCTGCCCAAGGTAGTCAAAAGATTATTTCCTTAACAAAGCATTAATCAGATCTTGGGATACCCAGGACAGACATATAACATACTCAGGGGTATTTGCTAGGTAGCAAGTTTATTTATACCCAACATGATGCTAGGTGTTATAGTCCTCTAATTAAAAATGTTTTGTTCTCACAGGGGATGCAAGCAAAGTCCAAACTGTTCTCAACTGAACACAGACATTGCAAAATATGATACAGATTACTGCCATGGAAAACTGTGACAGTGTTTAAAACAAAAGGGCCTGTGATGGAAAGTCATCTTTGAATGCTTTTTTCTACATGTGTAAAGTGCATAGGCTTTTGAAGGAACTATAAGGAGTTGTGAAAGTATAATTAAAATTCCATAATTCATAAATAATAAATCCCTTTTTTCACTTACCCTTCTAATTATATATCAGTGCTTGATTAATATTTTAGCTCTGTCGATGCCTAGGTCTTTATGTAAAAGCAGAAAAAAGATTTTGGGTCGGAGTCCACCTAACCAGCATCTTACTTACATTCAGATATCTTTCTCACACACAAATACAGGCAATCTAAAATGAGAGCCTAAGCTGTTTATGTCACTATTTCAGCAGTTAGAAGCAGGTATGTTTGAAGGCTCCAGACAGGGAAAATTAAGCTAAGCAGCAAGGTCTCACCCAGGACTCACATTTCCCAGTTTGATGTTAGGCACTCAAAAAACCGTAAAATATGAGTCCAAAGGGTTTAAAGAGAAGGAGTACCTGCAGAGTGGCTATTGGTGTAGTCTAAGGCACTACATACTCATATAATTTCCTGTAGAGCTCTGCTTGAGATTAGTGTTATTTTTAAGTGGGAAAATAACCAAGAATCATTGCTTTATGTGAAGACTCATCTTGCATGGTCAACCATGCTTAAAGGCAGTATTTGCCTCAGCTCTCCACTGATAATTTGTAATAGCTTCTTGCTGACCAGAAGTTGTATTACTGATTTCTTTAAAAATTTGTCATTAATTTATATTTCAGCATAATAGCAATGTATCTGCTGGCATATATATTATGCTGGCATTCTAAATTACTATTGCAATGGCTGGATTCCTCCTGGACTCTTAAACTGAAAGGCAATTTTTCTCAGATTTGCCATAAAATATTGTATTTGATCTCTGAACTCTGCATGACTACTCATAGAGTCAAATAGATAGGAAACTTACACCACTGACTGACTATTCCATTATGGCTACTGCAAGGTCCTAGCAGCCTCTGTATAGACAACTCACAAGCAAACCACATACCACCTTAGTAGCAGTGCTAGAACTGTATTCATTTACAAAGCTGACACTGAATTTGCAGTGGTACTTAGAATGTAATTTGTCTTAATTTCTATGAAATTATCTGTCTCTGCATGCATCTTTACTGATGTGAAGATACACATACTTTATATTCACTATATTTAGCATAGAAGATTCTCTGTCTTTAGAAGCTGTTTTGCCTACTACCTGAGTTAGGAAAAGAATAGCAAATATTCAGAACAATTCTGTTTTCATCTAGCTTGGTCTGTATCACAGTGTAATAACTTCCTGTTCATATTCAAAATTTAAAGTCCCACGTCAATAAAACTTTTTAGCATGAACTTTTTTCCATGATAATTCAGCATCTCATACTAACATGTATATAGTGAAATGTGTGCCATCACGCTGATTCTCAAACACATGCTTATAATTTGAATGGAAACACCCAAATGATTTTACAGTTGCTGTAGTTCTGGAAAAGCAAGTCGTCTGTATGAAGGATGTAAGATGCTTTTTACCTATTTTACTGTATCCTAAGGGGAAAAATATTCAGCATCAGCACATAAAGGCTTGATGTCTGTGCCTTCAGTTCAGTTTACCAACATCTTTAACTTTCATCTTTTAATAAAAAAATGACATAGTTTTTTACGTGAGAAATCCCGGGTAATATGTTTGTCATACATTTGAGACGGATCACTGTTTACAACTGTTTAAACAAAATTTAATGTGAGCAAACTTCAGCTTGCCTAGCCTTCAAGAATCACGTTTAAATAACCATTGAGATACAAACACCATTATTCACAAAAATAACAGCAAGGTAATAGAAACAATGTGCTTGGTAGAACTTGGTATCATTATTGCTTATATTTCCACAATCAGGAGCTAGACCTTAAAAGTAAGAAGATTTGTTTAGAAAACAGGGTATTTAAAAAAGCCTAAAAGGTCTAATCTTAAGCTCCACACTCCAAGTTTGGCTTTCACTTACAGTTTCAAGCTTTCCTTCACAGAGAAGAGGACTGGAAATTCATTTTCTTTGAAGAAAAGCCAGGATACTCTTGGTCCTAGGACCTGGGGCTTCAAATGAAAAATAAAACATTATAGGAATTACAGTATAGTCAGGAAAGCTGGCAGCCCTGTGGCACCACTAAATGGCTACATTGACTAGCTTCATCTAGAATATGATTTACTAGTCTGGGCCTTGTGTGGCCAAAGCATTTGTTGAGTGCTGTTTAGCCCCAAGAAGGATCTGGTTGTCAAGAAGAGCTACAGGCACTCACGCAGCTTCGTGTTGAGGACTTCTGCTGCTATCGCATATGGAAAATGTTAAGAGAATCCAAATGACTAAAGCAGGCAGGAGGAACAAAAAAAAAAAAGAGTAACAATGACTTTCATGTGTCCCATAAATATACCTTGGCAGTGAATCTGTTTGCAAGCACAGTACATGAGACAATTAGGGGCAAACTTTCAAATGTGTGTTCTTAACTTTTAATGCAATATTGCATGCCTGGTTTTCATAGGAAAATTTCTGGCTTGTGTAAAACTCATGTTTTTTAGTTGAGTTGCATGTGAAAGCTGGCATACAACTATTCCTTGTGTAATTTCAGAGGCTGCGAAGGGGGGCCTTTGAAAACTGAACCTGCTAGTTACCATTCTAGTGAGACATAAAATACTTTTTCTTTCCCTTGATCTCACAGGGTTTTCACAAGATTCAAATGAAAATAAGTGTTAACTCCTCTAAGTAATTTTTGCAAGATGTCTCTGGTAAATTACCCGCAAGATGTAAGTAGGTTCATCTGATAGCTGGAGACCCTTACAGTGTCTATTAGAAAACTACACTGATGAAAGACTTTCTTATTGATTGCAATCATTATTAGCTCAGCCGGCCTGAGACAGAGAATAAATATGCGCTCTATCTCCTGAGAAAACAAGTTTCACAATTATACAGATTTTATTAGACAAACAAGATAAAAAAAAGCACGTATGGTCATCTCCTCTTCAGAGAGGTCTGTCCAGCTTGGAATCATTATGAGAGAGAGCAGCAGCTCTCTCTCTTGTATGATTCATCTGCCCGTATAGATAGCCCTATATATCACTGCAGAGTGTGCTGATTAGAAAGGATGTTACTAGGACCCAGAGGCCTAAATTGCTGTTTGATACTGCATTAACATTTCACATTTATTAACTCAGCATACAAACTATTGATCTGAAAATAAAATTAGGGATTGCTCTGGCATAGTAGTGAAGAATAGCTCTTTGTAATGGAAGAAATTCTCATTCTTGATTGCATAACAATAACCATTAAATTTCCTTATTATAAAGGTGTCTAATTAGCAAAGATTTTCATTTTTTCCCTATACCACAGGGGGCCAATCACTATTCTGAGCACATATCACTTAGGTGCATAAAAATTTGCATTGCTCTGTTGGTTTTCCTTTTGAGAGAATGCCTGAGAACATAGCAGAATATAGATAACGGCGCAAGTATTTTCTACATAAAATCAAAATCCAGTTCTGCAGAAAGTGTACTGAAAAGAAATGTATTTGAAGGTTCAGTTTCCTCTCTCTCTGTCCTTGTACTTCACCACTCCCAGCTCTGAAAACTTTGTAATGTATATTTTTACCACAAAAAGAAAACTGCTTTTTGTTTAATATAAAATTTCCATGCAAAACAAACAGAGTTTTTCAATAGGGCTCTGCTTCTTTTAAACATCCTCTTGCTTCACTTAGACTATAAATGCCATTTAAAACCATAGCTTGCATTTCAAGGATGACTCAGTTTACTTCAATTCTCTCTCGGCCATGTAATCCAACGCTATGAAACAAAAATAAATAATTAGAAATATATTGGTATGTACAAATATAAAATGAATTATGCTTGCTTCCCAAATACTTGTGCTGCATGTGTTTACATTATAACTATAGGGCTTGCAGGTAAATTGTTATGGCTGTCTTGTTGATCTGATTCTGAGAGACCAGAATCAGCATCTCACTGCTCAGTTATGCTTAGGCCAGCAGGTTCAGTAAGTACAGCAGATGCACTGAAATGTGAGCAAACTCTTTTGAAATATCATAATGAAGTGTTCTTTCAGAGATCCTGCATCAAACCTAGAATTATCTCAAGTGATGCTGTTAAAGTGCATGTGACGCCTGTTCACACGCCCGGTGTTAATCTGGGCGCATGCTCAATCTCTGTATATGGAAAAGTGACAGGAAATATTAATATCCTGTGTGGTTCCTATACGTTTTTATCTGAGTGCAAATCAGTGACCATCCTCAGAAGAGAGTTTCTGTGACATGATGACAACACATATAATATAGCACCTGCAATTTACAAGCATGGTACAATTTGGTGTGTTAGGATGGGGTTTTTTTGTTTTCTCCTAGTCATATACACCTTTCTGCATCTATAACAGCACTAAATTTGCATAAAGCAAGTGAGATTAAATTTGTAGTGCTTACATGAGAATGGAATATGGATTGTTTTCAGAAGATAGGAATATTAGATTTGGACTCAAAGTAGTCCAACTATCTATGCCTGCTTTATGGAATGGCTGAATGGCATGAAGCAGCCTTGTGGACACAAGCATGAATTCCTAATTATTTTGAGAGAAGGGGAAAGAGAAAAGAGACAGATATTATTTAGTCTGTCCATTATTCTTTCAATCACGATTTGCAAAGGCTAAAATAGATGGACAAAGCCACAGTCCTGCCAGTTGCTGTCTGTAGCTATATTGATTTCAAGAGAGAACTCCTATTTGGAATTAAGAGAGAAAAAAAAAACCAAAAACCTGAAAGTGGTTATGGTTAGATATTTCCTTTCCCAAATAGAACCACTATTTTGACTGTAACACCCAGCTACCTGAGAGTGTTTAAAACCAGGTTTCAGCTCCTTACAGGCAGCATCTGAATCATCTCACGCTACTTGTATATTTCTTACCATTTCTGGTCTCTGGTTTGGAAAGCAGTGGAAATGCGAGTTTTTCCTCCATCTCTTTATGTACCAAACCCATACCCAAAATGAAGAAAAGGTCAAACTGGTGGCCAGATATATTGTCTTTCATTCCAGGGTTTCTTACAAAAGTGTAGCTAAGACAGCTGTGGTGGAATCAGACTGCTAAGAACGCCTTCTAACACAAGCATATACCCAACTGGTTTATATAACCTTAATTCAAGCAGCACAACTAATGATAATGATATGCTACAGTATTATTATGCCAGGAATGTATGAAATCAAGAGAGAACATTTCATTTTAAACTTTGCTGATTTTTCACATTTGCTTAGCATTTTCTCTAATGATTTCTTGCACTGTTTTTATGCCATCTCAGATAAAACGCCATCATACATGATATTTGCACCATTAGGCACAAAGTAAGCATCAGTTATGATTAGAGGCAATGCTGTGAAGCATTAAAAAAATGTAAAGGAAATGGTTTTCAAGCATACTTGCAAAGACTCTGAAGCTTGAGTGTCATTTGCTTTCACTATGCCAGCTGGGTGATGTTCTGCATTTCAACAAAGCTGGCTATCATTTCCAAACAGATCCATACAAATTTTCATCGTTCAGCAAAAAGTCCTGCAAAAAATACATTCACACATGCACATACACAGCAGAAATACAATGTACCTACCTAGATGAATTAAGTTAAACAAAACACAGTAATTACAATTAATCATCAGTGAACACAATCATATTGACATTGTTTTCAAGGACAGGAAATAATTTTTTGTCATGAGCTGCAACTTGTCAAACAACACGTCTAATATTTGGGTTTTATTAAGACTCTCATCTTTGCAGATCATAACAGTGATTTTGACTTACTACATAGATAACGGATAAATAATGTAATTAGATTGAACTAATAAACTCATGCTTAAGCACTATTCACTTGTCAGTATGTGATTTTTTCCCAGCTATTTCCCAATGCTGGCATCTAATGGAGTACAGTTCCATGGGATTAAGCTTCTACAATTATTCTGTTTATCCTCTGGCTTGTGAAGAAGAAAGAACAAGACTAACTTTGAGCTGGGTGAACTGTTCTTTCAGCATTTGGCTAGGTCAGTTGGAGTGCAGTAAGTAAAGCACATGGAAGAAATGCTGGAACAAACTAATTCCAGCTGAAATATAGTCCCTTGGTGTATATGTAGCCCAAACCTTTTTATGTTATTGTCCCATGTAAATTATTAGGATTTTTCTTTGGGTTTGTGTTTTCTTAATTTATTTACCCAGAAAAGCTGACCTGATATCCAGATTCCGATTTTCTGTGAGTTCACTGTTTGTAATACTACAGTGACTCTTCCTGAACTATCAGAGACATAAAAAACCTTCAGATTATCTACTGGAGTGGATCTTGCTGCCAGCATCTACCCTGGTGTGAATGATATGCATGATTCCATGGCAGTCCGTGAGAAGCAGCACTCAAAGATGGAAGGCAAAAATATCGCTCATGTAAAAATATTTAAGGTCCCATATATCCAAATGTGCAAGAGACATTTGCCATAACTTCACATTCATTCTTTAGTTTTGATATTGATCTTTAAAAAATAAAAAAAAATAAAAATAAAAATCAAACATCCAGTTTTTAATATAAAATAACTTTCAGGTCAAAATTAAGGTGATTTTGTAAGGCAAGAATGGTATCTTAATATCTGCATAAAGTAAGTGCACCTATGACAGAATCTTCTCAAAGAATAGCCAAAGTTGTAAGGGACCTCTGGAGTTCACCCAGTCCAACCTCCTTGCTCAAGCAGGGAGACCTACAGCCAGTTGCCCAGAACCATGTCACACCAATACAGTATAGATATTGCATGATACTTGCAGCTCACTCTACTTCAAGTTTTCTGTCTCAGAAAATCATTAAAATAAAAATAAAAAATAAAAATAAAAATAAAAATAAAAATATAAAAATAAAAATAAAAAAAAAGGTTTACTGTGAGAGGAATGGAAGTTTCCCTGGTACACAGCAGGGACTAAGAGTATGAGGAAAAATATCATCACAAGCAAAGAACAAATATTCTGGAGTAGCTATTTACTTTCGGTAAGGCAGGATGCAGCTATATGATCCAAGAAAGGATCTATTTCTTCTAGTTCATGATGCAGCTCAGATGTAAGCCTGCCTCCATCTGTGGTACTATAACACTAGAAATTGTATGATTTGGTTTTGATTTTCAAGCAGATCTTTTAATAAGTTGCTAACTGACAGTGAAATAAATCAATGGAATACTTGTAGGATATTTTTAGTCTCAAAGGTCATAAAAGCAGAATAGTGCAGATACTTTAAACTTCCAATACAGTTCAAATTAATATAAATCATCAGAAGAAGTTACATTTGGAAGAAATGCGTTGTTATCAATTATTACTTCAGCTAACTGTTACGATTTCAGAAGGGACAATAACACCAGGTTAACATTTCATGTAATTCTTGTGAACGTGTTCTGTTAAGTAACAAAACCTGTCATTCTCTTTCTTCCAAGAAGAGAGAGGTGTCTCAAAAAAGTTACCACAAATTAATTTAATCTACCTGGGACTGAAAACACAGATCTGTCTTTCTCCTAAGTTTCTTTATTCCATCATGTTACCAGTAGCAAATGGCAGAGCTGCTACTACTTAGACCTGTATTTCCACACCTTTAGGTGTTTGCATTGCTTTGAAGCACAATTTAACCATTAATTTCCTGTGTTTGTAATGATCAGGCTTTGGGTGATTACAGCACAACCATAATGCTCTTGTATTATCAATGCGTATTTTTAAGTGTGACTTAGTTCTTACATTTTTTGGACCTGAAGGTCTAATCAGATAGCGAGTATGGAATAAGCAGAGATGGAGACCTTTGTATACATACCACATTAGCCTCAGGCTTTTGTCATTCCCATAATATAGTCAATTATTTGAATCCACACATTGTTTGGTGGCATTTTTTATGACATGCTTTTTGTCTTTCAGTCTAGCATCTATTGGTTCCCAACAGGAAAAGCCAAAACTTCAGTGTTTTCTTAGTCAGATTGCTGATGCCAGAGGAGCATTGGTTCATCTTCAGACTGCTGGAAGCACTGGCTTTTAGAAAAATTCTCCAGTCATTAAGTGCTGGTCTTTTAGTAGTGGTCTACTGAGAGGAAAGAAGCTGTGGAAGCACCACCCACAGCCTTACCAAGGTAAAGATGAGCCATAAACATCAAACCTGAAATGGCTACTCCGGGTTTCAATGCAGATTAGGGATTAGGTGGTGGGGTGCTCTTTTACATGTGAATAGGCTGACAGCAGTACAAAGAGAAAGCCGGAGAACTCGGTGTTAGACACTTGGGTTTGAAACACAATATAACATCTGAGAGAAAAATAGACAGTTGGGTTCAGTTAAATCACATGGGAGATTTATGTTTAATGAAACAAATTCTTACACATTATTTTATTTGAAACATTGATACTTGTATTACTTGTAGTCTTAAAATTTATTTAGTTATTCTAGGCTTATCAGAATTCATTACAAGATACTTCATTTTGGCCCAGGAAATGTCTTTCCATTTTTAAAAGACAAGATAAAAACATACCAGCCCTCAGTATTCTAAACATGGAATTAGTGTCAGATAAGTGATGGTCAAAATCATCCCCTATCTGAAACTCTGGAATGAGAATTTGTTCTTCAGTCTTTAAGGCCATATCATCCTGTGGCAAATGGGTAGCTGTGAGCTGATTTTTCTCCTTCTGAACAACTTAGACAAAAGTTGTCATATGCAGAAGGAACAGCTGTGTCATATATCCTTCAAATCTACAGAACATTCGCGTTAAATCACAAATGAACCTTAAGATATAACTTCAGAAGAGCCTGAATTTATCCCTTTCAGGATATGCAATCTAATCAGCACCAAGGAAAAGGAGGAATGGATTAGAAATAGCAGGCTCTGTTTATTTTTGTCTAGGAACTATGGAATGTACATTTATGGCTTTGTTTGAGAACTCAGAAGTTATAAATATGGTCTATAACTCAATATTATTGCCTCTCTACTCCCCAAATAACTTACATCACCAACAGGGCCATTTAGAAAGAGACTGGTCAAAGTCAAAACTTCAAACCCAATTTCATCTATGTTTTAGGGATCAGAGACATTTTCCCTGCAGACCCTCAGGTACGAATCAACTGGTAATAGTCCAGTTCTGAATCATATTTTCTTTTTCAGATTTAGATGCCTCTAATGTCCTTCAGTAAAAATGAACTTCCTGAGATTTCTGCTGCCTTAAGCAAAAGTCTCAGAAATACACTGCAGAACTGAAACTCCACTTGAAACTTAGAATATGCCAAACTGCACAGCCTATTCTCAAAGTAGTCCTAGTATAAAAGTTTATTTATATGAACTATTAGTAATGTGGCTGGTTCACATTATGACTCCCTTAACACTTTGGCCTACCTGAAAAAATAAAGTGTACTAAATAGTTTCCTCTTTCTTTGCGTGAAGGAGGAGAGGAAATGCACTTGTTTGCTCAGAGATCCTGGTAATTTTAGTAGTGAACTCCCAAAGGGATAGGCTGCTTTGACAATGCCATGCTGATACGGCCAGAGGATGGGGCTGGAAACTGGCATCACTGCCTGTCTGTGCAGCTGCCTGCAGAAAACAGCTCAACTCTTCAGCCCATATGGGAATAAATCTTCCCAATCCCAAAACAGCTTTCCCTTTTTCCCCTCCTTGCAGTTTTGATCCTTTTCTTCTATTACTTGCAGTCATGCTCCCTCCCTCTTTTTCTTTTGTCCCTCAGACTGGTCTTTCTATTGTTTCAGTTTGGCTTGGGTTTGTTTTTCTACACTACTTGCTGCCACCACCTCTCTAACTCCAGTTCTAATCCAACACAAAGCCTACAGTCCTTTCCCAAGGTCTCCCAGAAAATCTTGCCCATTTTATCACACTGTCATATGGTGCCCTCCCCCATTTCAGAGAGCAGGGGGAAATACCATCCTCTCCTCTCCCTCTCCCTCTCTGTGTGCTCCCTGCAGTTGATCTCTGAGGGAGTAAGCAGAAGACTAGTTCATGCTATCAAACACAAACAAGCAAAAGGAGAATTTTTTTTTAAGTGATGCAAGCTTTGCCCTTTTATTTTCTCAGCCCTCAGTCAGACTCTGCCTGCTTTTCCCCATTCTCTGCCAGCAAAGGCTGAGCCCTGGCCCCATGGTTTCAGATCAGCTCCATCCCTGCCTGACAACCTGCCTCCACTCTGCCCACTCTGCCCACCATGCCATGCCATGGCACACCATGCCACATGCACGGCCCATGTGGAAGAACAGTATCCCCTAAGCACAAATAGAAAAAAGATGGCTCTCAAGGAGAGTTCTGTGCATGGAGAGTAATGATTTGCATTTTGGTTTGGGAAAATGAATGAATGCACTGTACTAGTCATATGGAGGATCAGGAGAAAGAATAAACTAAGTGGCAAGGTTTTGTAACTAGGGCCAAAATCACCTTTCAAAGAGATCATGCTAAAATGGCTGATTATTCCTGACCTCATGACTCCTTCCAGTAGCAGAGCTCCTCTTTCCACACAGCTTACCAGTGGAAAGTGTATTATTTTTGTACATTTCATGCAAAAAAAGTAGCTATTATTTTGCTTACAGAAAATTAGCCAAAGATAAAATCAGGTTTAAAATGGAAATTATCCCACAAATTGGATTAGATACGCATTTTAGTGGCAAACTCTTGAATGCTCCTTTTATATTTTTAAAAAATTCTCCAAAGATGGCTTACAGTCCTAGAATGGCTGGAACAAATGATGGGAAAAGCCTGATCAGATGTTGCTGGCCCCACAACCTCCATGAAACATGAGTCACCTTTATCACTGTAGAAAGCATTCTGCGGAGACTACCAATTTGACATGGATGCCACTCATCCATGCGCATGGAGCTAGCACCCGGCCAATGCACCGTATGAATTCCACATAATCAGTGTTCTGTAGGCTTCAGAGGTATATAGGCTTTATCCAGACCATAGAGAGCCAAGAATTTTGCCCATGGGAAGTAAAATAAAAACAATTCAAGACAAACTGTGAGGAAAATGTCGCTGATAAAGGATTGCAGGAGCATGTTTGGAGAATGCCCCTAATTCACTGAGCACTGGGGAGTTGAAATGTCAGTACAGGGAAGATCTGGACTACCTAACAAATGTTGGGTCTGAGCCTTCAAACAATTACTTGTGTGAGTGATTATCAACAGAAGTAATTTCATGAAACTCATATCTAAACATTCCCAAAAATGTCCAAAAGCTGGTTTTTGAGTCATCAAATAGAAGAATGTTCTCAGCACCATCTGAGGGCAGCAGACAATGTATAGGCAGGCTGTGTATATATTTTTTAGTTTGTTTTGTTTAAAACATGTTTTAAGATGTGATGCTTTGGCAACAGTAAAGGAAATAATAAGAGAGAAGGCAGAATGTAGGATAGGGTTCATGTTCAGAGAGATCTTTCATATAAATTTGCTGCTAATTGCTTCCTCCTTCTTAAGACGCCAAATGATGTCATTGATCATCCACAAGTGCTGAGGACAGCACAAGGATGGTTAAATGTATCAGTAAAGAAACATTCTTAATGTGACAGAAAGCAGGGTGAATTTTGACCAGCAAATTTCGCTACTTTTTAATTTAAAAGAATATTGACCTTATCATTAGTTTTACTTACTTTTTACCTCAAAATTTAAAGGAATAGTGAAAATCAAGTAATCACAGGGAGCTGTAAGTTGCTGTCATTCATATATTTAAGTGGTCCTTAATATAACAGTTAAAATCCCAAACAGAAAAAGGATGATCTATTTTTTCTCACTGCTTCACAATATCATGCTGTGAAAGTTTATGGAGATCATCACAGAGCCACAATTAAAAATAAAATTGTTACTAATAACAAAGACAGATTTACTCCGAAAGTGTTCATGCAAATATTTTAATTCATGTTTTGTCAAGCTGCTTTAAACAGCCAACCCTTGTTGCAAGAATATGCTAATATGTGATTAAACTGCACTCACGTCATGCCATATGGTACATCTGAAACATAAAACACTGTTCTATTATTTGGGGAGAGTCATTTGAAAAGGAAAGGAAAAGAAAAAGAACCCAGGGGAAAAGACAGTTTATCTGTCCTCCCACACTTTATAAGCCAGCTTTAACATTAGGCACCATTATTCTGGATGAGATTTGACAGTTTTGGGGTTAATGGATCTTAATCTTTTATGAAAGGGAAAAGCATGTGGTGATATGCAACAAAGACCAATCTATAGGTTGTGATTGGGGTATTTTGTTTAAATTACACATAATTAAGTTTTTTAAGGGAAATATTTATCTTTACTATGAAGCCACAAGCAGGTAAACATGTACACATAGAGGATGTAAGCTTTGGAGCCAGTGGGAGTTTTGCCATTGGTTTCTGTGGGAGCAGATCCTGCTTCTCTGCCATTTTCCAATTTGATATTAACATGCAAGTCAGGATGGACGAGAGTGAGAGCTAAAGAGAGAAATGCTGGATTCAGAAAGAGAGTTTGTCAGTTAGGTGCTTAATTACATAGCAGCATGCGGACAATGTTTAAACAGGAGTGCAGACGCAGGCAAAAATGATTAATCTCTTGTTTTAATTATACTTGATCGTTTGATTGTGTTGTTATTATTGGAAATGACCTGGTATTTCTTTTGGGAGCTTCAGAGTAGCAGGAAGGTGAGGAGATGCTGTAGTCTAAGGCATTAGCTTCTTACAAGTAGATGTTTGTATTTTAATGTGCTTGACAGGTCACAAGTGAAATGAGCGATGGGCTCAACCTAACCTTTGCCAGATGATCACCTACATTAAAAAAACCTGCATAATTTATTGAAATCATTCAAGCACATTTCTAACTAGAGCATTCATTGTGTACTTTTCTTTTTAATGATAACAGTCCATGATGCTACCATCTGATGGCTATTCAAAGAGATCACATCAAATTAGTCAGCCAGTATTTTCAGCTTAGTTCCCAGAACTGAAGGCCCAGGTTCTCAGTGGTATTTTAACATCTAAAATAAAAATAACTCCTCGTTAGCACTCCTTAGGACTTGGATACTGGCACTCCCAAAATCTAATATACTTTGAATTTGGTAGGCAGCAGCAGAGAGACTAAAAACTCAACAGTGTTCTGCTCAGTGATGTGGTGAAGAACAAGCACCTCTTGAAGTGAACACTTCACGGTCAGTTTGTGGCAAGAAGCCTGAGCTGCTATATAGAGAAGTTTAGTTTTCAGAGTTGGAAGGCAGTAAGCCTCTCAATGCAGGACTGTCGCACTCAGAAATATGTTTCTGGCCTCATGGGAAGAAACACAGTGCATAAAATTCTGCTGCAGCACGAAAGGGTTGAAAGGTTTCTTTCACATGATGTAACCTTTCAGGAAATCTAACCTGACAAACAAAAATACCCTCTACTCTCCTTCATCAAAAACAAAATGACCACCTTGTTAACCATCCAAGAGTGTTGCATGTTTTACCTCAGCTCTGTAAAGTACTTGCTTATCTTAAAGCACATATCAAAACCCGTTCCTTTCTGAAAGGCAAGAAAATAGGGTGTGCAGCTTAAAACATTTAAAGCCATTGTGTCCCTTGATAAGCTAGTGTTTTATCACCATGGCAAGAACCATGTGAAACTTTTGTTGGCATGAGGCTGCCTTGGACACTTTTGCATTTGACATGGATCTACCACAGGCCCTCAAGGACTGAAGGGCAGAGGGAGGTTTGGCTGTCGTCTCTCCATGGCTAGTCCTATTTTGTATAATGTGCTCAGCTTAAATTCTTGATCCCACTGAAATCTAGAATATTTACTGAAGTGGCACAAGGCCTTCATCAATAGATTTAAGGATAACAGTCATCTTGTCTGATGGTCAATAGTGGAAACTCATCTTTGTTAACTTCAGAACTTCTGTCTGAACTAGGCTATATATACTTTAAGACCATAGTCACCATTGAATTAAAGATTTAAAATAAAGAATAATTCATTGAATACCTATTGAAGTTATTCCAATGGTTAATTACTCTCACTCTTAAAAGACTGAATCTTACTTCCCATCTTAATTTATATCTATTCAGCTTCTAGATGTTGAATATCACCATGTCTTATAGCCTGAAGAACTCTATTACTATCAAAGTACCTCTTCAAGTTTATAGATCACAATCAAAACAGCTCATTATTTTCTTTACTAAAGTGAGGATACTCAAGCTTACACAACTTTCAGCAAGAGAAAAAATTTACTCGCCAGCCATCACAGAAAAATATTTTTAAATGGAAACAAAGTGAAAGGCAAACTTGGATCAGATTTGAACACAGCTATGCCAAAATGCTTTTATTTTAACTGTACATTAATATAATTGCAGTATGTATTTAAATAGAAAACCCTTCATTGCTCTCATAATAAGATGGCACAGAACTTCGCCATTGTTGAAAGAATTACAGTACTGTTTTCAAAATGTAATAAAAAAAAAAGATAGATAAAAATTCTAGGATTGTTGCCCAGGGAAAAGAGAATTTGTAGACTGCTGGCTCAGAGAAATAAATTATGTTTAAAAGAAAATGGACTTGAATGAGAAGAGAGAATGAAGAGTCTGGCAAGAGGAAGCAGGTGTTTCACTGCACTGGAAAACGTGTCAGAATGTTTGTGTTCCCAAAATGATAAGGATAAAGAAATCTTGGTAAGGTCCTTCTCTGCTAATGCGAACTGGAATGGGAGAAGTCAAGAAAAGAAGAGCATGAGATAAAACGTAACTAAAGATGTGAATATGGGCGCTGTAAACTAGAGGGAGGAGGCTGAAGTGAGTTTGGAAGGGAAGACAACAGAAGGAAGGGAGGATCTCTCTGCTGCAAATTACCAGAAGGAGATAATAGCTTTCACTGCAACATATTTAAAAGAACAGATTAAAGCAAACAGAAAACAGCTAGTAAAGCTGAATACAATTAACTAAGGCAGGAGAGGGTGAACAACAGGCAACACTAGGAACAACTGGTAAGAAAGGAAGATTTTGGAATAAGCAAGGGTTTAAAGACATGGAGCAGTCATAAGAGAGAGAAGAGATTGGAGAGAAGGAACATCTAGAGTCGGACATCATCCACACAGTTATAGCTAGAGATTCAGGAGTGGTACTGTCCCTGAGCATGCTTATGTCCTCAGGGAAAGGGAAATGGGAAAATAAAAACTGATCAAAGGAGATAATGAAAAGGCTATAAGAGGAAATTCAGAAAAGTTGGGTGCTGATGAAGTTAATAAATTGAAAGGGCAAGAAACAAAACAAGAAGCCTAAGAAATCCCCTTCACATGGGGAAAAAAGACCTTGTATAAGAGGGCTTCTTTACAGAAAAGTGAATTACAGTGTGGGTTGGAGGGGATTAAGAGTACATAAAAAAGGTATGCTATTGGGAACCTAAGGCTAACAATATTTTTGTCAACTTTTTCATTGCTAACATTTTAGCAAGAAATACTTTTGTACAGATAAACGAAGTTTAGTTATCCTGTTTCTCCACCACACTTCACTGTTCCACTGTCCAAAATAGAAGTCTACTATGAAAGAGGATCTGAGTGAAAGGACACAGCTACAAGACATTATTTCTCATTCTGTCAAGATTTCTGGAAAGGCCAGGCTCTGTGAAGGTAAGGATAATAACACTTACTTTTCTTCCAGAGTGGTAAAAGGCTTTAAAAGACTCTAAAAACTGAAATAAAATACTATAATATGAATCTATCTGGTGACAGACTGGTTCAATTTTCTTATGGATTATGTTACCAATCAATCTCATCTGAACAGATGGTATGACTACCAATATGGAATAAATTAATAACAGCAGGTAAAGATATTCTTGATGTTCTCTATAAATGTATGATGTTTATAAATTATCAGATAGATCTATAGACAATATATTTACTCAATCAGAACAATACAAATGTATTTATCTGGACATAGCTTGCAGCAATAAACCTTAGGATTTGCCAAGAAGGCTGGAAGTTTGTGGTCTCCTACATCCTTTTTAACAGATTCCCAGCCCACTGTCCTGATTTACCTTTAAAAAAAAGCACCAAGCACTTACCAAGTATAGCAAACTGGTTGTCAAAGAGAAGTTGCTTCTTTGCTATAAGTGTCAAAATAGATCTCTTCCCTAACTTTTTAACTGTGAACTGCTATTAATTCACAGCACCCTTATGTGCATGATACAGTAGTTCTCACTTACTGTTACCCAAAACTGATTTGGAAAGAGTGAATTAAGTCATTTTGAAAGAAGTCTGATTGAAATATGACAGAAGTGCAACAGATGATAGTTCATTGCTCTACAAATAGTTTTGTTGATTTGAAGAATGTATTTATGGCATGATATTATTTGGGAAGTTTGCGATTTGGATAAGCTTGCCAGAATAGTGTGCTTTCGTTTTGTCCATCCTTTGTATCTCTGTATTTCATCTTGATATCAGCTTCATACTGAAATGCAGGTAAATTCTTACTGAAATGCAGGTAAATGGGAACATGTTGCTCTCAGCAGTCTGTGGAAGGCTAAGTCTGTATCTTGCTAAAAGTGGATGGTGAAACGTTGCCACTGGCCTCTCTCAATGTGCTGCCAGTTCTGACTTCAAAGAAAGAAGCTATTTCAGTCCTAGAGTTTCCTTATGTCCTTATTTAAGGGGAAAGGGTCAGCTTCTGATTACTCAAGCACATCTGAAAAACATAAAAAGTGAATCTATTCTTAAACATTATCAAATTGTCTTTGTAAGATGGGGAAAAAAAAGAAACAAATGATTTGTATATACTCTGAAGTCAAATTTTGTGCATCTGTCTAGGTGCTTATATTGTAACTTGTAATGACTCATCATAAATTATTCTCACAAGTAGCCTGTGTAGGCTTGAGAGCCTGCAGGTCAACCTAAATGTCCCAACCAATGCAGGAATTTTCTTCTGCAAAGGGTTAATAAAGGCTTTGTCTAGTTTTCAGTTGATTGGGCAATGACAGTCTTACTGCTTCCCCTGAGAGATCTTTTCATGTAACATCAATTCCACAGTAAGTCATTTCTGTTTCTCATTCTGTTGCCCTATAAAACTTTCTGGGGGGCAAGGGAAAAATAATCAAAATGAATGAGTAAGGCCTGCCTCACATTTAATTAAAAATATTTTTGCCCTTGGAATGAAAAGGTATGGTGATAACTGGAGTCACAAGGGAGTCCTGCCTAAAAAGTGTTGGCATCATATCACCTTATTTCAGTACAGATACAAAATTGAACAAAATGTGCAATTATGTCTTAAACAAAAATGTGGTACTAGACATCAAATGCATGTAGCTGAAGCAACATATGAACACATGGCATCTTTGCTAAGTAATTTGCTCTTAATTGTCAGCACATTTAGTACTGGCATTTTTAGATATATTTTTGGTTCATTCTCTAACAAATGTGTCTACACTAATTGTTTCTCCCAGCAATTTATTGCACAGCTGGGAGACCAAGTTGCAGAATTGCACACACACTATCTTGTATTGAATTCATTTATTGAAAATGTTTAAAATTCCATGAGGTAGTCAAGAACTATTTTAATTGCAGTGTCTACAATGAAAGTATGGAATTAATTAAATGTCTTGCCGGCAGGTAAAGTACGGCTTTCAGAACCTATTGCTTAAGAATGTTTCAACAACTGTAATAGTGTAAATCAAGATATCTTTTAGTAATGGGGATAACTATGACATTTCAGAGGATATCTTAAAAGCATATTTTTATTTAAAAGGTGAACATCTGCTAAGGCAGAAAACTCATCTGTATGCTAAAGAATTATCTTTCTGAGGATCTTTCCATTATGAAATACCTGTCATGATTCTCTTGTACAAATCTGTTAGGTCTCACAAATCTTTCTTTCATGTCTCTCCTAAGGGACACTCATCTTCTCTGATGAGAGATAAATGCTCGTAATTCAAAAAAAAAAATGTTTTAATCTTAAGCAGACCAAAGTCTAAAGGCTTACTCAGGAATATTAGCTCTAACAGCATAAATTGAGATGGATCTTTAGAAAATGGGATGCCTACCGTATGTTGGATTAGCTTTCAAAAAGCACTGATGTCACATTATAAGTTGGGAACAAATTGCTAAAACTCCTTCTCTCTTAGGTCATGAATCACACTGCTCTGATGTGTCAAATCACATCAAGTGTGATCAGTCAAATCAACTGACACCATGAAATGTTTAGTGATTTTTTTTTTCCATAGAAGAATGATCTCATAGCTCTCCAACTTTACACTTGAAGCAAGATATTGAGACATCCAGGAAAAAAAATGGTTGTATGAAGTTGGAATATATTTTAAGATTGGTAAGCAAATTCCTGCCAAATTCTCCAGCACTTTGTTTTTTAAAGAATTATTTTAACTATCTTTTGCCATTATAACATTATTTTTATAATTGAAAGTACTTCATAAATTCAGTAGTCTGTGAAATGTGAGTACCATGCATTAC
This sequence comes from Pezoporus flaviventris, assembly GCF_033815535.1. Lineage (NCBI taxonomy): Eukaryota > Metazoa > Chordata > Aves > Psittaciformes > Psittacidae > Pezoporus > Pezoporus flaviventris. The sequence goes on along the minus strand of NW_026892585.1, from coordinate 16,048,972 downwards.
TGCAGAGGCTTAACATCATCTGTATACCTTTGTATGCAGCGAGCCCTTTGAAACACTGGTCTTGTTTCAAAGACTTATCTTGCAAGTTGTAGTTTTACTCTAAGGATTAAGGTAAGCACAAGGACTTGGTCATAACAGGATGAATTCACCTGATTATGTTTGATCTTGGCAGCTAAGCAGACCTGGACCTGTGAAATGCTTGGACTGGAAACCACAGCTACTGCTAGCATAATCTAAGGCATGTTATCAGGCCCAAAGCAAACACAAGGTCACAGAAGCTAAAGCTGGAGTTGGCAAACTCCATACGGCTTCAAAGCCATGACTAAGATGACAGGTGAGGAAAAGAAGGTGAATTGGGAACACCACCCACCACTGAAAGAACTCTGGTTGTAGGCAACATCATAAAACAGATATGCAGGAAGGTTAATTCATATTCATACACAGCCCCATTAAAAGGAGAAATTGGTTTGTTGGGGTTTGGAGGGGAGGTTGGGTTTGGGTTGAGTTTTTTTGTTTGTTTAGTTTTGCTTGGAAATTTTTTTGTTGGTTTGGGTTTTTGTTTTCCCAGAAAACGCCATATACAAATGTGCAGTTTCCAAGATGGTGCATACACGCAAAAAGTGGATGTGCAAAAAACGGCAAATCAATTCTTTGAATATGCAATCTCCCATTGTATGCACAGTCAGAGTAAAATCTGCTTAAGTTCTGGTTTGGCTTTTTTTATTTTCTATCATGTTCACTTATAGAAAAGTTAAAAAGCTTTTACTCTTTTAAGCTATTTACAGTTCTTGGAATATACTGTTTCTTCCATTTTTAACCACTGAAGGAAGTGATTAGCTAGTATATTTTTTACATTTTGCTCCAGTTTGATTCTATTCTCTGTGCATTCTCTTTTTTCACACAGGATAAAAACATCCCTTTTGTTTTAGCTATAAAGGGGAGGAGAGCATTGTAATCTAACAGAATAAATGCAGCCCAAGCTAAATTGGCACAGCTCTGACAGTGTTACTGAGTGGTGTTTGCTTAACCTAGAGTTGAATTTCCATTGATTTCAGTTGAAGAAAGGCTAAGGTCCTTAATGGAAAAAGTGTAGAACCAATAGTTCTTAGCCAAACAGTTTGGGGTTTGATGTTTTTTTTTTTCTCATAAATTTGAGGGCTGAAATCCTAAATTGTGTAGATCAGTTATGAAGTTGTATTATCTGCTGGGGTTCAGCCTCTGCTTGCTAAATCAACAACTCTGAACAGCAAGACTGCAATTTTCTGTAAATCACAGTTTGGCTAAAACAGCTTATCTGTGACCTGCATGCTACAGGAGCAGGCACCTGCGTAAGTGGGAGCGGAAATGGAGGGGCTGAGCAGCCCACAGTGGTGATGACAGAGTACATGGTACACGGGAAGGAAATATCTTTCCCCTGCCCAGTGTTGCTGTTCTGTGTTAGCTGAGAAGCTAAAACCCCTAATACAATTTTTAATTTAAGAGATTTTTGTGAATTACTGCAGCTGACAAAATTAAAGATTTGCTACTCTGATAAAAAATTTTTTTCCCCAGCCATATCAGCTGGTTCAGTAAAAGACAATCTTCCTACAGAACTTACTCTCTTACTCTCAGGCCAGCACTACTACCTTAAATAATAAATGCAATGCTGTAGTTGGCAAGTAGAGGAAAGTACCTTATTCACTCAGTTCCTTTCAGCAGGCTACAAGCTAAAGCCAGCCTTATCACCTAAAAATTTAGTGTCTACTCTGAAGACCTTCCCTAGCACTGGGTAGAGAAAAACCACACAATGTACACACCTGCCAGATTGAAATGGGGAAGGCCAGTAATTAAAGGCTTTTGTTTGCAACAGGAAGCTGAGGTGAGGCAAAACATAGCCAATTTATTCTGATCTGCCCCTTGAAAAACACTTTAGAGTGGTTACATATGACCAGGCACATTAGGGCTGCTGTGGGATAGGACTATCTTTTGTAGTCCCTTTGGCTGTTTTCTGGGACAGCCTGAGAGGTGCTGCCCGCAGACCATTCACTGAGTGGTGAATCATGTTTTGCCCGGAGAGGCATTAGGGATCTTACTCAGGCAGCCCTTCCTTAGGTTACCATGAAGATTACCTCTGCAGCCACAAGCAGGAGTGGCAGAGCTGGAGACAGCTTTTGCTCACCCAACAGAACTACGCAGCCCTTACTCTCCTCACTACTAAAACTCCAGCCAACTCCAGCCCAGCTAAGGAAGCTTCAGTTAAAGTAGGGCCAGGACTTAACCCAGAGACCCTTATTAAATGTATTTTCTTCTGGAAATTAGAGTACAGTAGCTGGTATTTTAGTTAACCTTTGCAATGACATATTTATTCTGGTGTACCCAATAATTTCTAATCACCTTTTTTTTTTCCACATGGAAACTTTAGACGTTTCAGTTTCCAGAAATGGCCTTGAAAGGATTCTGTTCCCACTTCTCCATAGAAGTGTGATTATATTTGTAACAATTAAAAATGCAGCTCCCCTTGGGGAAATGTCAGTGGTAATTATCACACTGATGATTCAGAGAATGCTTCCTTCTACAACTGGCTCTTGATAAATTGCTGGTACTTGTTTGACACTCAGTTCTCCTGTTTGATTAAATAATCATCGGGAAAATATCCACATCATCACTTCATAGTCAGATGTCAGTCTCCTTTCACGCTGAAGTGCATCACTCTTGCTGTTAAAAATCACAACCACATCACTATGTGAAAGCCAAAAAACATTTTGAGAACTCGTATGTATGGTTTTTAGTGTGTGTCTGGTGACAAGAAGAGCTATACATCTTTGAATGAGCACCAGAAGGGTGGAAAGTGCAGGGATGAAATGCTTGCCTTAATTTGGCAGCAGTACCAACCAATAATAAAACCTCTAATAGAGCTGCTGGTCTTTTCATTCACCATTGTGTTTTGGTGTGCATTTGGCTTGCAGCTCACACTGACCGCATTTATTACACCCTACACCACTGGGCCAGGGACCAGTCAATAGAAACATTTCCACTGACTTCAGTTAGATCTTTTCACGTCTTCATGAAAATGGATCTCACTTCTTCCCTCTGTGGTCCCAAACTCAACATGTCTCACATCTTCACTCCTTGAAATCCTGCTCATTCAGTTATTCCTTGGTTGGTGTTCTCAGCCTTGACCTTCATTGCAGGCACTGTGTGCAAATACTAATGTGCACCAGTATCATATTAGCATACGTTGCAGTAAAACCTTCCTCTTTGTTTCATTACCAGCACAACTTCCAGTGACATCTAACTGATGCCAAAGAAGTCTCAGATCATATTTTCAGTGTACGCTGGAAAAAAGTACTACTTCATCCTAAATTTCAATCCTTTCTGTAGCTGACTGTAGCTCTTGTTCTCTCTCTCCTTCTGCCTTATTTCTGAGTTTCTCTATTGCTAAAGATGTCTCACAAACACGCAAGAAATTCTCACATCCCGGGCCACATTCACAGTTGTGATTCCAGAGTATTTTTGTTTGGTGTTCATTTGTTAACTCAGCCGTAGGACTATATATATGCTTCATTCACTCTGACATGCAGTGAAGCATGTTGGTAGTTTCCACATACTGCAATTCATTTTCACTTTTTCACTACCTAAGTAAAGTCCCTTCTGTCAATATTAGAAGACAATACACTGTTGAGTTGTTTTCAGTTTTTTTTTCCCCAATCCCTCCCAGTAAACAAATGCACAAGCAACAAACTTTCATGGATCAATGAAAGGATCAGCTTTCCAAAAGTGGTTCAGCAGCAGCAATTCTGGGTTATGGCCTTCTTTGAACTCTTGATCCATCATCTCTGATGTGTTACCTAGGCCCTTGACTGATATTCAAATCGGTCTCTAAGTGCACAGAAGTTACCTATGTATTTATGTACCAAACAAGGTACATATGTTTGGTACATATTTATGTACCAAACAAGGTACATAAATTATGTGTTTGGGATCAGATTCAGTTGCCTGCTGTGCTAGATGCCACATAGACCCTAATTAAAAGGACAGTTCTCAGTCCAAGAAGCTTCAGCACTGCAGTGGAGAAAGGAAACCAACATGTACGAAGTGAGAACAACCGTTGACAAAAGAACCATAAAAAAGTGTTTAGAAACTAAGAGAGTTAAAGAATGTTGAAGAATATTAAAGATTATTAAAGAAATGGCTTTGAAGTTGCAGTCAACTAAGCAAAGTTAAGAAAAAACAAAAATTGGACTGGTTTCTCTCTACCTTTTATTATGTGATTATGTGCTGGGTTTTTCAGCAAACATATTTTCTTATTCAGTAAAGGGGTTATTGACATAAATAGCAGGTACCTAGTGTTTTCTTTTCTCTGCACTGGTCACTGTGTGCTTTCCAGTTGCACTTACTGCATGTCATTCAAATCTTAGCCAGTAAGACAGAATTACTGATGGACTTTGCCATCGCATTTCCCACTGCAGGACCCACAGTGTCTCTTTCCACACCACCTAGAAGTCTCTGACACTTGCTTCACTGATGGCAGAAATCCATCATACATATTAGGAAGACCCTGGGGTGGATCTTATTAACAGCTGGGCTAGATCCCTGGTCATGAAGCAATTCCCCTTTGAAAGTTTGGCTTAGCCTGCTGCTGGGGCAGGGGAGCATTCATGACTTCAGGAATGCATTTTGGCACTGGCACTACAGAAGACTATAATTTCCACTTTGGTGGAAGAGTGGAGTCGGTAGCTCTGTGTTACAGAGGACTAAGCAGCAGCAAAGCCTACAAGATGGAAAAGCCACCTGGGATCAACTCCATGCAGGGAGAGTCTTCAGGAAATTTATGGCTAAATCCAAAAAGGATTCTGGCTCTTGAAGTAAAAGTTAGTCAGGGTCTAAGCATTAACTCTGAAACTGCAGTTTTTAAAGTTTCTTTGCAAAGCCATCAACCTCTGAACTCCATACCTGCTTTTCTTTTTTATTGTAAAGCTTCCCAGGTGCCAACAGTTGTATCTGTTATCCCTGAACTGTCACAGGTCAGCAGTTCTGAAAAGTTCATCACATATCTAACTCCTACTCTAGAACAGAAACTAGAAACTCTGTCCATCCCCACATCCTCCAAGAGGCTCAGTCAGGAAAGTGTTGGAGATGGATTCTGCCATACCCACAGGATCTGGCTCCGCCTTAAATGCCATAGTTCATTTCAAAATTTAGCTGAAAAAGAACTTCCTACATTCGTATATATGTATATGTATGTTTATAGGTGCCTGTGCTTTAGTTCCCTCAATAGGATTTACAGCCTCTATCTCATACTTCTCATGCTAGTGTCCTTATTCCCAAGCTGTTGAATGTTCTGAGGTAGGGGGAATATTCTTGTGTCACTACTTAGGGAAAAAGTCATAATTCTGTGGGTCAAAGACTGAGAACACAGAAGAGATGATAGATTTGTAGCCCACTGATCCTTAAAATACTCCTACAGAACTCTTGAGAGACATATTTTTTCTAAGACTTGAATGATGGTAAGTTTGGGGAGCGTCTCAAAGGAATGGTAAAAGGAGCATCCTTGAATAAAGGCCACAACTGAATAAAGACTGCCAGATTTCAACACAGGGGAGAGATGACCTATGTTTTTCCAAATAAAAGGTCAGCAGAAATTTTTAGCATGGGAAGAACACCATGTTTTTCTCCATATTCCTTCTTAGAAGTGACAGCTTATTTTCTGCATTAAATATATGTGTCTGTGTAAATATAAATTCACCATGAAGTGTACACCACACACAGAAAATTCCTGTGGAGTTTGGCAAAGTTGAAAGTTACTCAAAGAAGGATCATATAATGGGAAATATTGCTTGCAAGGCAACCACACTAACAGGAACAGTTATCAGCCCAGCCTATACAAAACATAAGGCTAGAGAGCATCATGCAGTGGCAGATTCTCTGTTTCATATCACATATTTTAGCAAGGAGCTAGTGAGAAAAAGCAAATTGGGGAAGGGAATTATGTAGCAGGTCTCTGCTCCTTAGAAAATATATTTTACTGCTACCTGTAAGAAAATTTGACCTGTAGGCCAGCAACTTGACTTCCAAGAAGAAAGCAACATTTTTCTTGAGCTTAAGCTGTGAGCTGGGACAAGGGTCTCAGAAGTGGGAACAAATAATGTGGAATGGATGGGATTTCTCAACTAGTGCTGTGACACACAACTGGTTAAAGATACCTTGTAGTAAGTGAGAGGGGGCAGAGAAGGATTTAATTCAACTGCCTACAAGATAATGAGACCAAGCTGAAATTCTATATAAAAGGTATGCAAAAAAACACGCTCAACCATCAAGTAAAATGTTGTTGAAGTAAAACAGTTGTGAAGAGAGGCTGCGCTTGCAAGGAGAGGCACTGTTTCTACTAGGCTAGCTCAAGGAAGCAGGGTTGTTCTGTCAAGGAGGTGCTGTAGTTGATGGTTACTTGTAAAGTCTGAAGTCAGTTAACTGCTAACAGTTTAGAGGAAAACACGTTTAGAGGGGGTTTTGGCATATTCAGAGATGTCAAGTCGTTGAGTTATGAGTAAGGGAACCCCTCTCACTCCAGTATTGCTTGTAAGTAATACACTGCTTAAGTATCTCCAGGCTGGACTGCATAATTTCTAGGTAATACCTTATAGAGTTTCCCCATGTGAGAATGCCACAAGGTGAACCTAGTTACAGCAATTCTTTCTGGTTTAATTTGTCTTTTGGGGGAGATTTTGGGAACAGCAAGTGCTCTTCGTCAGTACTTGAAACATGAAAGTTATGTTTTATTTTATCCACCAAAGCTATATATTAGCTTAAAAACAGCTTTTCTGAACTTTTAAGTGCTTATGAATTATGCTGTAAAAAAATAATCAAAGTCTCTTCTACACATAGATAATAGGAAATCTACATATACTGAATTTGGCATCTGCTCTCAGAGATGTGCTGCATATACTCATATGCACACCCAACAGTCCTTGAATAAGTAACATCTGTAACGTTGTATTTACTCTGATTAATGAAGAGAAGGCATTAGATCTCCTGAGCCCTTGAATGCTGTTCTGCAATTATGTTACAACTGATCCTTATTATTTCCACTGATTATTTATATCATTTCCTCATGATTGTCTGAAGTTGGCTCCTTTATAAATTAGGTCTTGCTATTAACAACAATCATTAATTACCCTTACAGAAGGCTTGTGTCTGCAGAGGGAGATATTGCACTTCTAAGTTCCGTTTTATTCAACTTTGGTTTAAATTTTTTGCTGCTGTCATTTCTTCAGATCATCCTCCAGGATGCAAGCTCCAGGGATGATCTGGAAGCTCATGTATTTATCAGCAATACTTCAGAATTTGTCACGTGTGATGCTGAGGTTTGCATATAGGCTATTAAAAGCAAACCATTTTAAATGCAAATGCTGTCAGAAACAAGAGGAAAGTTGTTCTAGACCAAACAATTTGGACTACAGACTCAATGCCTCTTCAAGGGAGATGAATATTGCACAGAACTGAATCTGATTAGGATTTAAAAAATCATGACGAAATTCCAAAGTATCTGCTGAGAAGTGTGTAAGAGTGGTTGCAAGGCACATAACTTCCTCACTATAATTTTAAAGATCCTGCCATAAACATCTCACAGAACGGGGATATTTAGCACTATGTATTTTGCTACAATTACTGTTTCACATACTGTAAAAAAAGGTGGCAGGAGCTCCAGGAGTACCCTGGGTCCCAGCAGTGAGCCCAGAAGCTGGCATTATGAATCAGGATTTCATCTCCAACAGCAGAGAGGAGTAGGCGCAAGCACAAAGAGACACCTTTTCCTGCAGCAGAGTTTGCATCCTGGGACTGGGCTGCTGTGCAGCTGTGTCTCCCCGTTGGGAGCAGTCTGGATCGCACTGTATACCTTTTCTGCCTGCATGAGAGGGTTTCTTTTAGAAAATCTAAAAGTCAGTTGTACACAGCCTAGTCTCTCAAGCTGTACTAGTACTTGTTCCCAAGATCATGTTTGCATTAGTGGTTGTAGTCTGGCAGCAGCCAAATAAAATCTGGCGTTAAGCAATCCCTGGACAGAGCTTTCTGAGGGTGTAGGCACCTTAACTTTGCTAGAGTTAAGCTTGAGATACCCTTATTGGCCTATAGGCAAGCCTAATATGAGGGGCAGAAGGGATTTTAAAATGATACTACTGGAAATACTACAACATGAGAGAAATGTTAATATGCTCTTGCCTGCTATATTGTGTTCCTGCGAAGAGCAAAACAGAAGAATGAAAAACTAATGAGTAATTAGAAGTATAGAAAAGTTAGCATAGATTTTTAAAGTGATGGAGATAAATTCAAGGGGAATTGGATGTATTACACAAAGCAGCAAAAAGAAAACCCATGCAAAAACAGCTCTCAATAAATTCTGGTTAGCAGAAAGTACCTCCTTGTTGAAATGATTGTCGCATTAAGTCATCAGTCTGTGTGGTAAAGCCAAATCACATGAATGTTAACAAACTAACAGACTAAACAAAACTATCTGTGACAAAATAAAGGATAACTAGGCCACTGCAACTCTAATGGGAGAGAGACAAATTCAAAGTTGCAAAGGTATTTGAAATACAGCAGAAAGCATGTTTTCTTAATCCAAGTGTCTAATAAGTGCTGAAAGAATAAAGCGTACGATTGAAAACACATGCTCAAACTGAATGTGAGGCTGCAAGGGGAAGCATGATGTAGAGATCATCTTTGTTTGCAGAAACCCTGGAAAGAACTGACACAATGCAAAGGTGCTGACACTGGTCTCTGACAGCAAAATGCAGCTGAAGGATGAAGCTATGTTAATGAAACAAAGGTTTTACTAAGTTGCATCATTAAATCTACCCTGGTATATTCTACAGCAGGTTGGCTTCTGACACTGGAAAGAGATAAAAAGTGAATTCCAAATAGATAGTGGAGCTGAGTACAACATAATCAGAGCAAGCACCATGCCTGAAGTTAAAATTCAAAGCTCTCCACATTTCAAATAGCAAGATCAAAATGAGTCCATTCGGTAAAAGCAGTTCTGGCCTGCCTGCTAACAGAAAAGTTTGAAACAGTGGAACAAAAAGTCCCAAGTGTGCTTGATTGAAGAGCAGTCTGTAAATGCAGATGATCAAATCGAGTAGATAAGCCATCTATGGAATTGAACCTTAGGATTCTTTGAAGGAATGCCGTGTGACACTGAAGAATACAGGGTGCATTAAAGGCGTGTGGCAAAAAATTCTCAGGCAATTTCAAAGAAGGTGGGAAAAAAAATCAGCATACCAAAGTTAAAATGAATAGTTGCCCCAGGGAGAGTCATAGAAAAAAATAATGTAAGATGTAAGCAACAAAGAATGAGAAGATGGCAACACAACCAATTGTCACCAAAAGTGTTTTTTCCTTTGTCTGCTTCATTAAGGAAGAATCCTGTTAATAGGATCTGCCTTTTCTTAATGATAATGTATTTGGTTGGCAAAGATGTCTGCATTTTTCTAGCAGACTCTGAATGCCATTTGATTCAATCCAGATTCTGATATAAAAAATTAATGCTATTGGAATGTAACATATATTAAATAGGTTGAAAAACAGATAACTAATAGATCACCAGAGGAGACAGGACTCACTTAGGATCACCAGGGATCCTCCAGCAGTTCTCCTATGGATCACCACTGGTCATTAATTTTATCAATATTTTTAGGGGGGGATTGCTGGAAAAAATTAGAATTTCTTTGAACATAAATATATTTTAAGGACATGTTGCTTTGACTACATTGCCTGAATCACCCGGTAAATGGCCCTACATCTGATCCTGCATTTGACTTTATCACAAGACATGGATCTTGGGCAGCCTGTGGTTGAAAGGGTTGACAACTTTGAAGGATTGAGAATCACTCAATATGAATTCCCAAGGTGATGTGATAGCTTATAGGGGTAATTCAAATGGAAGTAGCAAGCACAGAAGATTTTTTAACTACGTAGAATCATAGGATTATAGAATAGGGTTGGAATATGTATCATAAATTCATCATTAGAATACAATCTTTATTTTGGAAGGATGCAAACAAATTGGGAAAAGATTCAGAAAAGTGCTAGAACTATTCCAGTTCAAAGATACAATTTAAGATTTGTTTTAATGCGTCCATGTCCCTTCACTTCTAATTTGTTATCACTGAGCATTGCACTAAAGGTCTCCATGCTGGCATAGAATGACGTGAGTTGCATGAAAGCTTTGAATAATAAAAAAGTTGTCAGAAAAGAACTCAACTGAAACAGACTGAGATCAACGAATTGACTTAGAGCTATGGGCATGTAGCTATCCTTAGCTAAACAAAATGCTTAATGCCATAGGCTTTCCAAAACATGGGCTTAAAGAACATGCAGAGATAAAAAAGGTAAAATTAGGTACCTGTCAGGTTGCAAACAACCAAAAAGACACTGAAGTGACCAAAATGATTATGTTAAAAAAAAATGAGAATTAATGCACTATATAAGCAGACATCTTTGTGAAGGCATCCTGGAAGTGTCTGCTCTGATACTCTATACAGCTATTGTCAGAGGGTTAAAGAAAGACTTTGGGGATTTGAGAAGGAAGCAAGAGGAATGGCTAGATGAATATCCATACAAACCTTTTGGAGATCCTTCCACATTTACAAGTTACAAAAAGCAGAAAATCTGAAGTCTTCCCAGGACTTTGCTTCTAGTCTGAAGCTGAACTTTTGCTTCAGTGAAAAAATGGGACATGTACTAATAAGAAAGAAGCTGTATGAATAGTGTGTCTTGTTCAAGGGTGAGGGGAGTGGCTGGAAATTAGCTAAAACAGAAGGAGCTTATTAGTATAATGACTCCAGGGAAGACAGCTGATGATACAAACATGATTCCAGCTGCAAATATGGTATAATAAACAACAAACTTTGGACCTATGTAACAAAGAATGTGAAGAAAATGAATGTTTTGGATTCTTCTACAACAGTGGTTGGGTGTGTGGATAACACAGCCAGGGAACAGGAAAGTCTTACTAGCAAAAAGATGCAGTCAGCATCATTAGCAGATGGTGGGATGAGTCATGTGAACAGAGCATCACACTCAGACTATAACCTGCATAAGCAGATAAAGTAAAAGCAGCAAGCAGAAGGAGGGAAGACCAACATAGTTATTATAACTCACAACTAAAAAGTCTCAAAAACATATGGATTGATGTACTGACTAACAAAGACCAGGGATGCTGACAGGGGTGTGTCAAAAACCACCAACTCAAACCCAAGAATGGGATGAATTACTTCTTCAACATTTGTCTGCAATATCTAAGAATAAAAATAGTAGCATCTGGACAAACTCAGTTCAGCATCTGTGCTACTTTATCTCATGCATCTAGCAGTAAACCATCTCTGAGAGTTTCTAAAATTCATGGATAATTCCCCAACTTGAAAGGCATGTTGTCCAGCATGAAAAAAAATATTTTTTGGACCTTGTTATGATAAATTAATTTTTATACTGGAAACTGGTGGGTGGCTAGAGACCGGAAATTACATTGCATGAGCAATATCTACATGGAGGGTAGTTTCTTAACTTCAGATCAGTCCTGGGAAAGAATGAAATTACGGCAAATATCTGAAGCAAGATCACCATGCAGAGGGAACATCACAACATGCAGAGGGAACTATACTATATAGCAGTTAGTATAAATTAAACGTTATAAACTGAAGAAAGTTGAAAAGAGAAGCTGAAGACAACCCCTGGGTAATAAGCAGCAAAAGGGGTAAAAAGCAGTAAGAAAAAGTTCTAAAATATACCAAAAACAAAAGAAATCCTCTCAACAGTGTGGATCTAATACCAGTTGGAAGTGAAAAATCAGCATTTTAACCTTCTTTTGGAAATCAGGGTGATGTAATCTTAACAAATGGGAAGATTCAGTACTTTTAATAGGATTATTAACCAAATAGGATATTAAACAATGCTTAGTGGGATAAAGAAATATTAATATCAGTGAATTTGCAAAGTCTTAAAAGACGTGGCTGAGGAGAAATCTTTTTGCAACAAATCTTGGAATACTCATGAAGTTTCAAAAGAAATAATGTGCTTCTGCTGAGAAGGAAAGGAGGTCACCCGGTAACTGGGCTTATTAACTTGGCATCAATATTAAAGAAAATAACAGCAAAACTGACGTGGGATTCATTTAATAAAGAATTCGGGAGAGGAATGTGTGTCAATCAACACAGTTTTATGAAAAATGGGTCTTGGCATTGCACATTTGATTTATTTTAATGAGATTATGGGTTTAGTTTATAAATATCTCAGCCTAGGCTTTTTAAGGAAGTTAATCTATGACGTTCTCATTTTAACACATTATACAGTATCCTTAATCAATAGGTGTCAGAGACTACTTCAAGCAAGTTAAGAATTGGCTTATTTAAAGGGTACAAAGTAGAGTTGCTTGTACAGACATCACCATGAAATGGGATTATGGCTAACGGGATTCTACACAGACTGGTATGTTCAGCACTAATGGCTATTGTAATCAGGTGGTCAGAAATATGTACTTATCCAATACTGGTCAAATTTGTATCCAGGATGCATGTGCCACACTACATATGTGGCACTTGCTTATCTACCTAGTTGTTACCACCTCTATGAAAAGAAAACAACACACAGAGAGCTATCAGGGGCTACATCACCTTTTGTTTTTTCTCAAGTACCTCTGTTATTCTAGGTAACAGAACAGTTCTGTAGCTAATGTGGACAAATGTCACAGAGGAATTTCACCCAACAAACAGATTCTAAATATTGTAAAATAAAAAATAAGATAGCTAGGAACAATGGATACAAGCTGTCCTTATCAACTGACGAACATGTCCTAGAAAACAGAGGTGGAGAAAAGCAATGTTATGGCAAAGAAATGTATTGTATTGCTGCAGAACTGCATTTGGGCTTGTGCAGTTCTTGGTTGCCTATACAGGAAATATTAAATAGAAATAAAAGACTGCTGCTGAAACAAGTGTTAAATACCCTGCTGGAGCAAGAAGCTATATATGGCTTTCATGCTTTGAGAGAAGAGACTGTAAGTTTGGAGATGGTGTAAGAAAAGCCTCACTCAGAGCTCAATAACTGAAGAAAGTGCCTCACCATGACAGGTCACACAAATTTCATTTGCTTATGTTGTCAGAGTGAAGACAGAGAGGTACTTTACTGCAGTATGTAAAGTTCTTTCATGGAAAATACTGGATAATACAAGCTGAGTAATTTAGCTGAGAAAAACAGAAGGCTAAATTGTTGAAAATATTTTATTGGAAATAAAAGGTTCAAGGTTTTTTCTGGTTTATTTGTTTGCTTTTGCCAGTGAACCATAGTTGGTGCATATTACCAAGATTCTCCATAAGCTGGTATCTCAAGTCACACCAGGCACCTGATTTTTTTTTTTTTAATCATATGTATCACATTGTATGTCATATGTATCATATTTGGCTCAATAAAAATTAACTGGGAGAAATCTAATGGTCTGTGATGTACAGATCAAGCTCTAGGTTCTCTAGAGAGTTTAGAGAGTTAAACTATCAATTTATAAAACAAAATTTTTGACAAGAAGTCTGGGAAATAACTTCTTGGAGACTTACTGAAAGAGTATCAATAATATGGGATAACAGCTATTCTTTAATTTCTGTTGTGGCAGATTACAGTAAACATCGAGTAACATCCTTGCTGAAAGGGTGGTTATGACAAGCTGAAAAGACATGCACACAGATGCTCAGATTTAGAACTGCCTTTTCAAGGAAAGGCTGCTGTGGAAATTATGTTCCTGCATTAAAAAAGTGATTAGGGCCATCAGGGTAGATGATTCTGCCCTTGGTGGAGTTATATCCCAATGATATGGTGGTGTCATATCACCATGAAGCCATGCGTCACAGTATGGAAATGTCACCAGAGTGGACTGCCAGGGTTTTGAGAAGTTTAAAATCACACCTTGGCATATCTTGGCTAAAGAGTAAGGCTGGCACTGAAAACAAAGTACAGAATTTGTACTGGATGTAGGAATCACGTAAGATTCTGAATATGCTAAAATTGTGTGATATAGTTAATCACTGCTTGCTCCAAATCTCAGATGATTGCTCCTGTGCAGTGACAAGTGCAATTTGGGTCTGGCAGAGGAATGTTGACTTGGGGAATATCCTCTGGAGATCAACAGTGACAGCCAGCACAGTTAGTATCAGCACCTCTGATTTCTATGTCTGGACCTGGATATCCCACACCAAACTCCCAGTGGTGAATATGGCTTTTCCTCTGTGAGGCAGCATTAGAAAATGGAGGTCACATTGTCCTTTTTTCTGTCTGTCTTGTCCTATTATCTTACAAATGCTTGCGCACAGCCCTTGAGATACAAGTGCCCAACTGGAATATGTTATTATGCAAAAAATGGTATCTGTGTCAAAGATGTGGATGTTGACTGCCCTAGTGACATTAGAAGTAGGGAACCACAATTAGTGATGCCACTGCCTTTTTTTCTTGGAGGACCTGGTGTCATGATCTGAAGATCTGTTAAATAGGCTAAACAGACGCAGGAATATTTGATTCCTTAACAGTAATGCACAATTCAGTTGCTTCATGCTGCAGTAAGTCTCTGTTGTAAAAACCTGCCTTTCTGACATGAATAACACACAGGTTCTCAGGTGGGAACCTGTGACTGGCAAAGGAAAGGAGAGGGGTATTGGGTCATGTACTCTCTATGTTTTTGTACCTCTTGAGCCAGTGTTAATGAGACTGAGAGTGCTGGAGACGCTCAGGCTTGTCCACTTGTCCAAATCCACATTGCCACTGGCTGAACAAAGAATAGGTTAGGAACACCGTTTGGAGCCAAACCACCGCCCTCACACCCCTAATCACCTGGCTGAGTGCTTTCCTGCCTTTGGAATAGAACCCAATCTGCATTTCAGCTGACTGCAGGGGGAGCAGAAAATCAACAAAGCTAAGGGGTTCCCCTTCTTCTTTCTCCCTTTCCCCCTCTTTTCTGTAGATGTCAGAGGAGGCAAGTCTGCGATTCTTTCTAGTTGAAGGTTTTGTAAATCAAACCTTTTAGGTTTGGATTGTATTTTACTTCAGGTCAGGTCATTCGTGGAAAGAGGTTTTGGAACCTATGACTCAATATCTCCACATTAGAGAAAGCTTCCCTCTCTGAAGTACACAGGCTTGAGTAAACGTTAAAATAATTGTAGGATCATTCCCAGGAGTGATTTGCAGTCTATGGGAGTACAAGGCCACATATTAACTGTGTAGGTCCAGTAATAGTAGTTGCTTTATTTGCTCTGTAGCTCATCTTTGATCCTGCACTGCAATAGCAGTAAGAAAACTTCTCCTAAGTAGGCAAAAATGCATTTTGGAATGAGTTAGGACCTTCAGAATTTGGTCCCTGGCAGGAAAGGTCGAAAGTGTAAAAGGTTTTTTAATGAAAATTTAGCAAGGTGAAATCAAGCTATTGGGAGAACTGGCTGAACAGACTGCTAGTTTTTTTTTCTCCTGGGCAAGAAATTGAGAGCACTCTGTAGAAAGAGGAAGTGGCATTGTCAGGCTGGGACTTTTGGTGGCAATGCATGACACATGCTTATGTATGTCAATGCATAACACAGGACTTGGCTTCTGGGGACTGGATAAAAAGATGCCCCTAATGTAACATGCTCAGGATGAACATGGCAAAATGACAATATTTTAAAAGGTAAATGCAGAAAAGCAAATAAAATAGTTCAGCTTACAACATCGATCAGAGATGTTTTCCTGTAAGAAGCAGAGTGACTGAGTTTAGAGGTGTAGCTGGGTACCAGCGATTGATGGCTCCCGAGACAGCCTCTAACTGCCTGCCTTCCCCAGAGATGCCTCTGTGAACAGCGGGTTTGAAAAGTCAGCATCGCTCCCTGCTCTGCAAAATTTATTTCCTTATTAATCAAAAAATCTCATCTTCCTCTGGCTTCAGGTGATTTTTTTTATTTTCTTAAAAAAAAAAAAAAACAAACAAAATAGAAAACCAGAATTGCGTCAAGGTAAGCTTCCTGAGATTTCTAGCACGCCCCTTTTGTGGGTCCTTATCAAGTATGAACTTTCCTCCCCGCCTTTCTCTCTCTCTTTCCGAGCAACTTCTGATCTCAGAAATGTATTTTATACATCTGATGGATGAAGCGATCAATTTCTTTTTCGACCGACCGTTTTTTGGTATAGAATAAATTGGCGGCGCTTTTTCCTCCCTGTGTTTGCATATTTGTTTTGTTTCCTCCTCCCCCAAGGTAAATTTAGATCGCTATAATGGCATCTATATATACAGTACATGCCATTTAAAGAAGACGTTTTATCAAGAGCCTCTAAATCTGCAGTCAGCCTCATTTAACCTCTAAAATTACGCTTAACGAGCGACCTTCATTACGCAAATTGGAAGGAAAAAGCGGTACTTTTAAAGCAGTGCCGCTTCCACGCTGAGGATGCCCCTTCCGCTGCGAGAGGATTGCAGAGGCCGGGGCACGCGGGTGTCTGTGGGCTCGGAGCCCCGCAGGACGGTTTCCAAGCAGCCGGTCTCAGGTTTTCGAAGTGCTTTTTATCCCTCCCTGCTCGACGGATGCAGGGTTCGTGCCACCCGGCCGGGTTAGTTATTTGTCACCTTTCGAGCGGGCAGGGCAGCGGGAAAAGCACTCACCGTCCCGCTCCCGGGTTGCCGGTCCCAGAGGACGCCAATTAAAGGCACTAATTGGACAGCGATACATCAAAGTCCGCCGCTGAGACTGGTTCCTCCGAGCTCCGGGGGCCTGGAGAAAGGCTTTTGATTTAGACACCAGTGGCGGATGGGGGAGCAGAAACACGCACCCGCACGGCTCCCCCGGCCCGCTGCCAGAAGCCTTCCGTGTCCCCAGCACCACTATCAGTACCCGCGGGTGGGTGCGCCCCACGCTTGCCTTTTAGGTGCGGGAAAACCGCCTTGAGCCGGGGATCCCGTCTCACCGAAAGGACCCCGACCCTCGCAAGCTCCTACCCAGGAAACCCAACTCCCTGTGAGTAGCGTGACCACCTCTCTCTGTGGCCTAATTCTGGGGGCTCCCAGGGAGTCTTCGGTGACTCCTTCTCTCCAGAAACTAGACGGGGCCAATGGACCCACGCTGCCCACAGGTTCCCGCAGCTACCACCCTCAAACCTCCGTGTATAAGGGATGCAGAGCAGGGCCCTACCCTTAAAATACCCCAGCTCCCTTAGGGTTGCTTTCCCTGTGCAATGGGATGAGTCTTTTGGGGGCAACAGGTGTTTCTCACAGCCTAGGGGCAGCTCTCGAGTTTGGGCAGAAGTCTGAACCGGCCCTCCCAGGCAGCGCTTCACGGGGTGAGGACTTCAGCTAAACAGGTCTGTGGAGAAGTGAGAGGGAGGAGGCAGTTACACACTGGAACACTGACGAATAAACTTGGTCTCTTCTCTGCTATCCATTTCTTTTTCGAGAAACGCAACAATTCTCCCGGTCGCCAAACGGCCTGCTTGAACTTTCGGAGACGTTTCATTCACCCTGAGTTACTTGGGACCTCGGAGCTTTTCCAGGTGCGGCTCACCAAAGCCCAAGGGAAGAGCCGGCTCTCCCAGGAGCGGAGCAGGGATGCTCTGCCGCTTCATCCCCGGCCAGGCGGGCCCCGCGCCCCTGATTCCCCGGCCCGGGGCGGGGGGGCGTGTGTAAGGCTGGGCTATGGGAGACGCAGGGCTCGGGCAATAGCAGGGCCGGTGATGTATTTATCTGTACAGATCTGGATCAGGCAGGCAGAAGCAGAAATGACAGTCCTCCTGGCAGCCGGGCTGGGTATCCCCAGGCTGAGTGGCACCGCTGTTTACGTGGTTGAAGCTGCTTCCTTAACGTTTCCTTTCTGCAGGCATCGCGCCCAGGAGCGGGAGCTTGGCCCCGCGGAGATGGGGCTGGGTGGCTCACGATGGAGAAGAGTCCGAGGTGGAGTTTGGCCATGGTGCCCCTTTACACCTCACCTGTAGCTCCGCTCTCTTCCTCAGGCAGAGGAGGATGTGCGGGAAGAGTGAAGTGTTTGATCGTTTACTGCCCACGAAGGCATTTGTTTTTCATTTTACAAACGCTTCCCTTTAAGTAATTGTTCCTGTTCAGAGCGTATACCTTTCACTGGGCTCCGCCGCGTTATAAATAATCTCGATGAAGATGCAAGGATATGACTTTCACAAGATTGAACAATTGATTAAATCTGTGACCTGCAATTGCGAATAATCTTGGAAGGCTATTTAAACAGATGAAGGCCTAAATTGTCTTGCTTGTATCTGAATTAATTTCTCATTCATCATCATTATGGAGTGATTGGTTCTATTCAGGCTTTGCAGCCTGCTGGAACGAAACTGGATTTAAATGAGACTGTAACACAATTTAAATGCTCCCCAGCTTTAACGAGGCCAATCGAGCAGCTGCAATAAATACAAATATTTTTCTAAACAGCCTTGTTTTAAATAATTACTTAATACTTTCATGTGATGTTCTTAAGTGGCAATTTCTGTCTCTGAAGTCCCAGGCACTTCTTTGCAGAGAGGGCAGCAGGGAAAATCGCTTTCCATGTTTGCTTTGTATGTATACGTTCATGCAACACACGGATGGAGGTTTTTTAAAATATGGTTTATAAATATTAGTGCAAACCCGCGCTACGGTCTTGGTCGTAGGTACACTCTATTTAACGGATTAAAAAAAAAATAAATGAATAAAATAAAAAGCAAAAAGAAGCAAAAGGTGAATTGTGATTTCGAGGCCAGAGGTTGTGATTGATTTGTTTTCTTGGCTGAAAATCCTGAGCTAGCTATCTCTTCTTCCACCTACTTAGAGAGAGAGAAAAAAGAATAAAAACTTTCCGAAGACAGGGACCAGCTCTGGCGGGGACCTGCCCAAATCGACCCTGACCCCATCTCCTGCCCGGTAGCAGCTTCCCCTACCCGTACGAGGGTCAGCCCTTCAGCGACTGCCGAGGGAGCACAGGATCTCCCCGTCTTACAAAAGGAGCAGCGGGAAGCTCTGGAGGGAGCAAGCAACAAACGAGTGCTCTGGGGTGCAAGATGCAGCAAAAGGCCGTGGTTTCCCCTCCTCCCCCTCCACTTCGCACTCATCCAGGAACTTGATGCACCTAAATGAAACCATTTGTGTTAACGAGACGCCAGCTCATCCTGACGTCGGCTTTACCCTAGGGTGACGCTATTGTAAGCGGGCCTTGGGGTGACATATGGCGGAGGGTGTTTTCAGGGGCTCAACTCGGTAGTAAAATAAAGTAGCCAGGCGAGCAGGAGCATAACAGAAAACAAAAGGATCCTTCAGATAGACAAGCTAAAAAGCTAAAGGAGCCTCATGCCTTTCTGCAGGTGCCGGCAAAACGATCTAACAACCCAACAGAAAATGTGAAATATGGAGAGCCGATTTCCTAATGATCTGAGGGCTGGAGCAAAGAACAGTGCTGGGAAAGCAGATCCAACCCAGTCTGATCATCCAACTTTAATAAAAACATAGTCTAAGACGAGGAAGTAAGCGGCGGTCTCAGCGCTATCTTACTTAATGGTACAGGGGGTGACACATAAAATACAACAAAGATGGGCTGAGTGATTTGATAGTAACGGAGCGATTTAATGCGCGAGTTACAGCGCTGCTCCCCGGGATCGTTTAGGCTTAACCCGTTCTCTAGAGCTCATCTTCTTCCTCTTTTGGTCCTTTTTTTTATTAGTAGTATTATTATTCAGTTGTTTAAAATGAGCATTATCCCAAACATATGCGGTGCAATCAGCTCGGTCACACTTACAAGAACACGCTTTAATAAGGCAATCAATCAAAGGCTAACAAGGGGGGGGGGGGTGGGAAGGCCTTTCGGAGATGAATTTGGCTGGCTGGGAAGCGGAGCCGATGCTGCACTTGGGGTACCCCGAAGACAACTCCGCACCCACTGGTGCCAAGGGGGCCGGTGTCCACCGCCGGCTCCCCCCAGGGCTCCCCCTAATTCCTCCAAGGGTCTCATCCCCTGCCAAGGCGAGGGAAACCTGCCTGACTGGTGACAGTGGCTCGGGGCCAGAAGCAGAGCCTGCTGCCGGCTGGGTCCCCGGGGTCTGCCCCCCGCAGCCGGCGATGCCCCACGCGTGCCCGGACCGGCCCCCCCGCCGGCGGCGAAGGCGTTAACAGCGCCGGCCCCACGCAGCAAAAGGAAAATTTCATTATGAAGTAATGAGTAATTCCTCCCAGTGAGATGTATTGTTATATCTTCCAGTTCAATTTAGGAGCACAGGGGCTCAATTACCTAGAAAATACAGTCAATTAAAGGCTGCTGATTGGACACGAGGACGGATCATCGATCTTGTACTTTCCAATATCGCTCCAGACACCTCATTTTCCCTCCCCTATTAACTGAAAATACTCTTGGCATTACCGCGACCCGCAGCCTATTTACCTGTCGCAGGCAATTTCTGCCCTGTGACCGAGCCACGGAGAAATTCACAGTCACCCTTTGCCGCAGCATCCTCCGAGAGCGGGCGGCGGGGAGCGGACCGGCTGCGGGCGAGCCGAGCTCCCGGGCTCTGTCTCCCCGCTGCCCGTTCTTACGTGGGGGTGTTCCCTTTCAGGGCGAAAGCGGTAAACAGCGGGTTAAGCACTCTTTTTCTGACACACACCTAGATATAGAAAATATATGTATTTGAAAAAGTATATATATTTGGTATGTGTGTGTGTGTATATGTATATATATGTATATATTGCTCTGCACCCCAGGAGATGGCATGTTGTGAAGCAGGTGTTTTGCAAAACGAAAAACCTTGGTGGCAGCAGCAGCAGCACTCCTGGCCGCATCCTGCCCTGTCATCGCGGCCCCGCAGGTGCATCTGCCCGGTCCCGGGCAGCGCAGGACTCCCCGGTTTGCGGGGCAGCGCTCAGCTGCCCCCCGGCCTCCTCAGCGCTCTTCGTCCAGGGGGTCGCCGCGGGGGGGGATCAGGCACTCGCTCCTCAGCTCCCGGCTGGTTCTTCTCCTGTCTGCTAAAAGACAAACCAAGGAGGTGAAAGGCTTGAAAAGCTCGGCTGTTGTTCGGCTCTGCCCTTGGACGCTGTTTACAATTGCTGTTTCCGGGGGGATGGGAGCGGGGAGAATCTATTTGTGAGTGTCCAAAAAGGGCCATCGGTTTCCATGTCCATGAGGACTTCTCATTTAGAAAGGGCGGAACAATCTGCCCTAAATGATTTAAAGATGGTGACTTTGGATCAGCTTTTGAAAAGCTCGAATAAACAATTTTTTTTTTTTTAATTGGAAAAATATATTCTGGCACGCCCGTGTCTCTTCCCTGCTCTCCATCCGCTACAGGAAAACGCTGCTATTCACTCCCTAGCCTAAGGACAAAAAGTCTCCGGTGTGACAATAAACCAGAGGCTCCTCAGCAATTTAACACAAAGTAGATAGCGGAGGTGTCAACACGTCTTTGTTCTGTCCAGCATTTATTTTCCTGCTTGTTGAATTGTAACTGTTAGAAACTGCACGAAGGTGAAATTTGTCTTAAGCAACACTTCTACTTTTTCCTTTAAACACGCACAATAAAAATATGTGTGATATGTTGTTAAAATGTGTCTGTTGCTATTATGGTTCGTGGTGCTGTTATTTTGTCATAGGATTTTATTCCGACATGGTAACAAAATATGGCAGTGTATTATTTAGGCTATTTAGAATTATCTATATTTATAATATAGAATGAATTAAACAATTCCAGCTTTGGAAGAAACTGCTACCCAGTCCTATATCCGCGTGGTTTAAATTTTAGTTTGACAGAAATCCAAGCAAAAGCAATGATGTTACCTCTTTCCGAAATACCTGAAAGAGGCGCGAGGGGGGTGGGCTTGTGAAAGAAATACCCCTCAAAAAGGAAGAGAGACCAGTGTGAAGGACACATACAAATGCAAAGATTAGGGGTGGGGAAGGAAATACAAAACCCAAGGCGTGAATTAAATAGCTTAGAAAATAAAAAAAAAAAAATAAGGAAGAAAGAAAAAGGAAAAAGAAAACAGAGGCAGCAAATAAAAGTCAATGAGAGAACTGAAGGCTGAAGTACAAAGGAAGGGAAATCGCCTTTGCTCCAATTTACAGACTGGTGATTGTCTGAAGGAGTTGTGCTCCCTGTCACCTAATCTCTTCCCTTGGCGGCTTGTTAGCGTTTGGCACGCGGGTTCTGCTCACTGAGCATTATACATTCGATATTCAAAACCCCTCTTTACATATACATCACTTGCTAATTTCGGCAGTGTGTGCACATTTCAGCGACTGGTAATAGGACATTGTTATTTAAAGGACAAATATCTCTGACTCGGAAAGAGTCAAGAGCTCATGTTTTTTTACCCTGCCAATTCCAGCCTGCCTCTTAAAAATAAAAGTTGCAGTGAAACATGAGACGAAATGTCGGATTTCTGCTCAAAATGAAGGAGACAAGAGAGAGTAAAGAATGCTATTAAACCACGAAAGTAATGTACAGAATGACAGTTTTTCTTAATGGTAAAGCATTGTTTTTCTCTATAGAGACAACTGGATAATACTGTTGGTTGCAATCCAGAAACCTTTTGCTTTTGCTGTTTGCTCGTTGATTTTATTTTGTGAACACTCTGGTGGGTTACATCTTTGCTTTCTTCACGCGCACAAGTCATTTCGTTATCTAGATAATGTTTCTTTCAAGTATTTCAGATTTTCCTTCTCGTAGGTTTGTGCATAAGGTTTGATGCCGTGACTCGCAGAAGCCCCAGCCCTTGGTAAGAAGTCTATCCACGGAAAAGAAAGTCCCAGCTCGTTTCTAGAGATTACCGAAGTATATTTCTTTCGGGTTGTTTTTCTTCCTTTCGCGTACCTAAAATTCTTCTCGAGGATAAATCACCAGTCATTTTTTCCCTTATTTTTTTACCTTTATTTTATTTATGTTTTTACCCTTTGAATGTAAATCCTTTTAAGACTGAACTATTTTTTTTTTAGTATCTTTTTTCCCCCGTAGGTGTCCACTTCTAGGGACAGAACACAATTAAATAAACATGGGCTGTAGGTACATAAACTGGAAGAGAAGCCCAGGAAAGGAGCGAGTTTTTAATAACCCTGAGGCGACGGTTTATCTCGTTAAAGGTACTTCTTCTCGCTGGTCCATGGAAACTGAGGTGGCTTTGCTCAGCACAGAGGGCGTGAAAGTGAGGAAAGAGTCAGTTCTGGTTGTGGCCGAACAGGTAAAGTCTGATCCGGAGGGTCTCTGCGTCAGCCCGTTAGACTGGCCGCTGTGGCAAGCCAGGCAGGAGCAGGGGTTGCCCCCGGCGCTGCTGAGTCCATGGCTTGGGGCAGGGTAGAGAGAGGGATGTCTGAAGGCGCACAGCAGTTCTGGTCTCGGGTAGGGGTGGGACAAGACCCGGAAGGTGTCCAGCGGCCTCAGGGGGGTACTGAAAGGGGTAGCGGCTGAGGCCGATGTGGCGCCGATGCCCATGGGGGAGTAGTAGGGCAGAGGCAGGTGGGATGGGAATGGGTAGGGTAAATTGCCGGTGGCCGCTGCGTGGCTCATCATGTAGGTATAAAACGCCGGGTCGGCCGGGTGAGGCCAGGTCATGGCCAGGCGCTGCCGCTTGTCCTTCATCCGGCGGTTCTGGAACCAAACCTGCGGGGAAAGGGCAGGCGAGAGCCGTCACCCACCCGCCGCCGCCCTACCGCCGGCCCCTGCCCAGGGGAGACACAGGCGGGAGCGGGGCTGCCGGCTGGCGGAGACCGGCGCCAGCTCTCGCTCCCAGAGGGAGTTGTCATCACGTACGGAAGGATCAGTTAAGCCCCTATAAATCTACAGGGAGACCCAGTGGAGCAGCCCTTCGAGGGTGCTTGTTTTCCTTTCTTCTTGCCAGGGCTTGTACTGCTGACCCCCAGCCCGGGCTCCTGGCAAACCCATCAGCTCTGCCTCCTTGCTGCCGTTTTGCAGCCAGAGCTCCCTGATATTCTAGTTATCAGTTTTATTTTTATGTGAAAATGGAGGTTTTTTTTTTTAAAAGGCAAAGCAAAACGAGATCAAATTAAGGTCTGCTGCCGGCTTCTTCTTCCCTCCCCCAAGGGCTAAGAGAGATTTGGACTGTATTGAGGGGAGGATTAAAAAAATCATCTGTTAGGGAGAAGCCGGATTAGCGGTGCTGTCTGGGATGACTCCAGGAGCTGTGTCCCCTCTCCCGCACTGCTGCTTGCTGCAAGGTGCGGGCAGGGCCAGAAAAGGGGCGGGAGGGAAAGGTGGAGGGAAGAGGGAGGGCTGTGCTGGCAAAGTGCTTTCCCGAGTTTTGCAAGGAAGTTTGGCCATATAGATTTATATCGTGCTAATTGGAAACATGTCCGAGCTGTGTGTACCTTGATGGTGGTTTCTGGCAGATTTAGAGCAGCCGCCAGTTCACATCTCCGGGGCCTGGACACGTAGTTCTCCCGGTAAAACTCCTTCTCCAGCCTGGCGATCTGCTCGCGGGTGAAGGCTGTGCGGTAGCGGCGCATCTGGTCGCTGGCGCTGCAGGCCAGTGAGCCCTGGGAGCCGCCGCTGCCTCCGCTGCCTTTCGGGTGATCCCCCCCACTGCTGGGGCTTCCGGCCAGCGCCTCGGAGCACGTCCCTGCGAGGGGAGCCAGGAGCAACGGCACATGCTCGGAGGAGGGCGGGAGAGGAGGGATGCTCGCCCCCCCGCCTCCTCAGCGAGCTCCTTTCTTCCCCCCATCTATCCCCACTCCCCTTATCTATGCCTATATGGGTGTACTGAGGATGCTGATGGAGATATCCAAGAGGGAGGGCAGGGAGAAGAGGATGCAGCAGAGGGCTGACGGGTGCTTATTCACTCTGGTAGGAAGGCTACCTTTGTGTGCGTCCCCTCGTTTGCTCGATGCCTCCACGCTCGCCTCCTGCATTGTGAAGCCGGAGGCGGCCGCCGCAGCATCCCCTGACCCTGGGCGGCTCGGAAAGGCAGGTGTACCCACTGCCCGAGCCGCACAGCTCCACGGCCCCTGCCTCCAGCCCAGACAGGGCCCGGGAGCCGAGCAGCCCACAGGCAGAGATCCTGCTCCCTTCAAGGGGAAGGTGAGGCCTCAGGGACTCTCGGCTCAGTTTCCAGGGACTCTCGGCTCAGTTTCCAAAGCTCAGGATGGGATACTTTCAACGAGCCTCTAAGGGAGGAGAGAGGACAGACGGTGCTCTCCACGCTTCCCGGCTTCCTCATGAAGTGATGGAGGAATAGGGAGGAGGGAGAAATGAGTTGCTGTCGGGGTAAGGGGGGGCTCAGCCGAGCTAGCTGGGAAGGTGGGAATGAGGGGCCTGGCCCTGGGGGCAGGGGGAAAAGGGGCCTGGCAGCTGCATTTGCTTTCAAATGCAACTCTCCCTCATTGTGCCTGAGACCAAAGGCAATTAATTCATTGGGACCATTTCCGAGCTGGCGCCACCGAGACATAGAAGTGACAAGGTAATTTGGAGCTCTCTTCATTTTTTTTTTTTTTTTTTTAACCCGACGTGCAAACAGGGACCTCTGTGCCGCACTTGGGGCAGGCATGAGTCGGCGAGCGATTTTACGGTCTTTATGGACGCTTCCGCACTCACCCGCGCACATTTCACCTTTCAAAACCACAAACAGCTCTCGGCCAGAAAGCCCGTTTGATCTTGCCCTCCTCCTCCCCCCAGCACATACAAAAAACCCCGCGGTGGGGAGGATCGGAAGGGATTTCCTGGAGAACGCACTATGCAGGCGATAGGGAAGAAGAAAAAAAAAAAAAAAAAAAAAGATGGAGGGGGAGAGTGGTTGATGATCTTGGCCAAGGGGGTCCTACGGGACAAGCTGCAGACCTGATGCATCCACGGCGGGAAGCCTGGCTCCCCTCCAGGGACTCGGGGGCTGGCCAGTGTCGTGTTCTCTGACTCCTAAACTAGCCTCCCTGTGGCAGGGAGCTAAGGAATCAGCCAGGAAAGGAGGTCCCACCATAAACACCCCGATTTCGCTGCCCCTCACTCCAGTGGTGAGGGGAAGATCCCTCCGGCAGTCCGTCCGTCTCGTCCCATCCCGTCCCCCCCCCCCCCCCGGTGCTGCCACCCGGCCCCGGCGCGGGCGGGGGGCTGGAGGCATGGGAAGGAGTTGGGTACCTTTGCTGTGCTGGTACTCGGCGCTCCCCGTGGCGCAGTCCGGGGTGCAGCTCACCTCGATTTCCTCATAGAAATCCGACTCTGTGTCCGAGCTGCTCTGGTGCCCTTTGACGGAGGGGGGCTCCGGGGCTGGAGGCTGCTGTCCGGCCGAAAGCAGGGCTGCCGCTGCCGAGCGGCTCTCCGGCACCGTCCCTGTCCCTGGCAGCACCTCCACCTCCTCTTCGTCTTCTCCTCCGCCACCTCCTCCTCCTCCTCTCTCCCGGGACGACAAGGGGCCAGGTCTGGGGCTGAGGCAGTTCCGATGGATCATCTTCTCCTGCGGCTCCGGAGCGGGGCTCCCCACTGCTTCGGACAAATTAGGCACCCTCTTGCCAACTAGAGCGCCAAGTTGTGTCCCCTCCAGAAACATCACCATCTCCTTTCTGGTTTCCATTGTGGCTTTGCTTAAGAGAGGGGGGAAAAAAGTGCAGATCTTTCCCCCCCTCCCTTCCGCTCCCGCCCCAACCTCGTACAAACCCAGCAACCCTCTCCTGGCAATGCAGAGGAGCAAGCGGTGAGATAGGGTGACCTTGTGATGCGAGCGCTACACTCTGCTGTGCTGCTCTGGGAGGGATCACCATTGCCCTCTTCTTTCTAAGCTGTCATCCTCAATGGTGCAGTCGTCATTACAGTACCACCGGTGACGCCACACATTGATTGCCAGTGGATAAATAGAAACGTCTGCCATGGGGAAGATGAAAGGAAGAGCCGGAGCGAATGGGCTAAATGCGTGATGCACCAGGTGTAGGAACCCGAGATGGAGAGGGAAGTGTGAAAAAGAGATGCATATGGAGCTGAGCTGCAAAGAGATTGTAACATGCGGAGAGAGTTCCGCAGGGGGAAGCCTTGCCTGACAATTAAATAGCCTTTTGACTGCCTTAAGCCACAACGTTGATGTAGAACTGAGGCGAAGATCCCTAGCTGCATCCTGGAAGTGAGAAGATACATACTCAAGCCTCTTCCTTGGATGCGTTATTTATTGCTGGCAATCAGCTTCCGCATAACTGCATATATAAGGCTTTAAGAATCCTTTGCAAACTTGAGTATAAGGAAAATTGCTGGTGATACTTGAATGTAGAAATAGCTTTGATTTCTTGTTCTGGTTCAATATCGGTTCCTGCTCTTATAACTGCTATTGATTTCTGTTGACTGAGATTAAAACGTTAGTTTAAATTTTGGAATCGCGGTTACATATTTGTGGTGCTTTACAACTGAAAAGATACAATTACTTCACTTTTCATAACTGTAGTTATCCTAATTATCTGCTGTTTGTTTATTACTCTTGTTTCTTCCCTCGCAATTTCCATTTGTTCTACGATTTTTGCGCTTTTAAGAGGGGTTGACGTCTCCTCCACCTTCTCCTATCTACCTAATTGTTTTGCAAAAATTATTATCTGCTTTCAGGAGGAAAAACTGCAAGAAGAAGGTCTGCCAAGAGTAATACAGGCTCCGAAAAATCCAAGTTATCAAGGCCAGAGCTTATGCTAGCTAGTGGATGTTGTTATAACAGAAATGACAAGGGCAACTATTTGGACAGCACTTCTCTGAAAATAAGGGACCTTGTACCACAAATACAGCGGCACATGGGGTCTCTTTAGCGTATTATGATATTTCTAATGAGTGTGGAAAGTACTTCGTCTCTAGTTAATACTGACTCACACATGTAGTCAAATGTCAAGTCATTTTCACCATCTGTCTTAACTAGGTTGTTCTAAATTTTTTCTCGGAGTGTTATTGGCTAGTCAGGTTACAGAAAACATTTGACCAATTACGTTCCTAACCCGGTAAGGAATTTACTGGCATATTTGACGTGACGTTGCTTCAGTGGGGAACAAGGCAGAGCTATAGGAAACACGCTGCGATTTTCTACCCAGCCTTGTGAGCGAGATGAGCACGATGCGGGGAGACAGAGAAAAAGATTCCCGGTCCACTGGATGCATGAATTAAAGTGTGCTCCCAGCAATAGGCATACTGATTTCAGGGGGATAAACCAGGAATTCTCACAGGTCTCTCACCACCAGTTCCCCTTTCTCCCTGTGTAGACACACACGAGTGTTTCTATGCAAACGTGCATTGTGTGCACACAATGCTCCGGATTGCACAATTTTCAATCATTCATGTGATACGTGCACTGCTCCAAAGCTCGCCAGTTTCTTGAAAACTCATTGATAAATTCCCTTTCCCTTGTCTCCCTTGCCAGCCTCTAAACCGGTGTGTGCCCCTCCAGCTCCACATGAGGACCCGACGCAGCCAGGCTCTGCCCCACAGACTGTGCGGGAGCCAGGGGAGCAGGATTAGGTCCAGCTGATGAAGGAGAGATGGATGGATGGGAGGATGGATGGATGGATGGATGGATGGATGGATGGATGGATGGATGGGTGATTCTATGATAAGGCAGTCCTGCTTCGCCACTTGGCCGGTGGCCGCAGTACGCCTTCTCCCGCTGAGCAGAGGCAAAAGATCAGCGCTAATCCCGCTGCACGGAGCAGCACAGAGGGGTGCGGAGCGGTGCGGTGGAGCCAGGCAAAGCGAGGTGGGGGTCTTGGGCAGCGCTGTGCCCGTGTCGCGCTTGTACTGCTTCCCAAGGCTGGCGGCATGGTTCATGCACTTTGCTGGGAGGGCTGGGATCATGTCCCTGGCACCTCTGGGAGGCGGGGGTGGAGGTTCTGCCTCCCCCCGGGCCCAGGGCAGTCGCATGCTTGCGGGGAAATTCTCACCTCCAGCCTCCTGCCTAGCTCGGCCAAATAGCCGTTTCGGGGACTGTTGCCTGTGGTGGACGGAGAGGATTTCCTCATTAATACGAGTAATGTACGAGTAACTACGAGTACTACGAGTCTGGGGGGAGCAAGACGAGGGATATACAGATCTCTTTCTAAATAAAACAGTAACCGGCATCTGAATTCAGAATACGAGGGAGCGCTCTCAGAGCAGGCGATGGAGACAACTGCGGAGGTTAATGGGAAACCCTGTCTCTGGCAGGCTGGAGCCCTGGGGATGATTCCCGTGGATTATGCTGACCCATCACCACAAATTTTTCCATTTTCGTTTACAAGCCACTGCTACCTCCTTTCTCACCCTATTCTTAATCCTTTCTCACCAGGATGGCTTCCGTCATGTACCTCGGGTGGGAGGTTTTGTTAAGCCCGAGATGATGGTCATTGCCACGGACTGCTGAGGTACATCCACTCACGGACATACGCAGGCCACCACACACGGACACAAGAGGTTATTTGCCGAGGGTAAAGACAGAGAGTTGAAGGCCCACGTGGAGTCCTAAAGGAAAAAACGGAAAGGAAAAAAATAAAAAGAAAAGAAAAGAAAAATAAAGTCTTTGTTGGACTCGAAGTTTTGGAGTCAATTTAGATTGGGTTGATAAAGGCTTGTTAAAATGCCTATTTTCACATCCCGCAGGAAGAGGGCAGGCTGCTGCACGGTGTGGCAAGGCGAGGAGCCCATCACGCTCCCCGCCGCGGCAGCAGAGCTGTGCCTCGCCGGGAATGTGGGTCCGGCCCTCTGCCTTCTGTCTAGTGTTTCCCTCAGATCTGTCAAGACCGATTTGGAAGGAGACTCCCTCATTTGGGATTAATTTCCAGGCAGATTGGAAAGTGTATCTCTTCGGGGTTTTGTCCCCTCCCACCCCCCTCCTTTCCTTGGCTGTTCCAGACCGAGATTTAAAACCTATTAAGTCTCTCTCACTGTCTTGGTCACAGCCGGGATGTTATAACTATCCTCAAAACTTTTCAAACTGATTTATTTCTCCGAGTTTACAGCTTTCCTTGCGAGGAGGTGAGATCAGGGAGACTGCTTTCAAAAGGGTATTGCACCTATTTCAGCATTACCGCTGCTGAAAGGTGTCCCGCATCCGAAAAGCGAACGAAACTTTCCACCTCCCCAAAACAAGGAAATCATAGGGGGACATTCAAATATTGCTAGAGGTATACACTCATAAATCAGGCATTTTCCTTAAAAGCGGTAAGCCTGGAGAGGGAAAGACACATCACACTCTCCTTTCCCGCGGGATATTTATTTTCCTTCGCCGGTCAACAAGGTGTCAATAACTTGTGACCGATGATGCCCAATTACGGCTGGGAAGTCACGATGCGCCTTCAGTTGCTCTAAAAACCCACGTCTTGACGTCTTTAAAATAGGAAGAAAGTTTTGACATACAGCGAAATTATTTATTGCCCAACAAACCCCTGATACGTAGAGCCAATGGGTGACCAATGCAGAAAGCCTGTTTTTAAATTTTTAATGGGTAGTGTTAACAATAATGGCGTAATTATCACTGTTTTATTAAGGCTATTTTTTACGACACGGTTAGAGGTGGAAGCTTTGGAAAGAAGAGAATAATAGGCGCATTATTCTGGAGTGTAAAGACAAGCTGGTACAATGACAGCATACAACACGTAAGTGACGTTGAGGAGCGAGAGGACAGAGCCGTGAGTGGGATGTGCCTAGGAAAGCATGTAATGGCGTATACAGGATCCGAACGAGCACACGTTTCTATCTCCGTCTAGTTCTGAATGTCGGATACCGGCATCTATTTGGAGGTTATCTGCCAATTCTTGCTCATTTATTTATTTATTTATACCTGTTGGCTGCCCGAAGCAGCGCTTCCCTCCTACAGGACGAAGCTCTGGAGATTTTTGCCTTGTTAGATCAAAACCTCCCTATTCCCTCTCCTAGGACATTCAGGATAAGTTTGCCGGAGGAAATAAGATCCGCTGCTTTACTGATTGCAGTGAGTAAATCGTGTAGGAATTTGGGCTTTCGATTTCAATTGCTATCGCTTCCAGACTCGTCGAGAGCCATAAAACTGCGGCAACCTTTTAATGTTAGAATAAGCAGTAGAAACACAATCTGCGTGGCAAACTCCCTGATTTGAAAGCAGAAGAGTATTTATGATGTGAATTTAATTCCGTGGGAGGCAGGAGGCATAAGTAAATGAATATCGACAGCATTTCAGTGGCTTCCATGACTGGACCTTTTATTTTCTTTCATTTCTTTTGGTTTTTTTTTTAGATTTGATTTAACCAGAATTGAGCTACCAGCCAGCTGTGCTGCGCATCTTTCCATAACCCGCCCGTCAGTGACTGCGTCACCTGAGACCTAAGCATGTCTCACAGAAACACTGGGGGGAGGGGTTCAGGGGGTCCTTACGAGTCCAAAAGAAAAGCTTTAAGGGAGATTGTACCATCAACAAGGCAAAAAACGCAGAAATGCCGGACACGAGCACCCAGCCTTTCCTCGTGTTTAGTATTTTGCTCCAGACATGAAACGGCTTCGGGTTTTCTTCCTGTCCCTAAACCTGCCTTTTTTATTCCCGTCCTGTTCTCACCCCTCTCTCTCAGCAGGGGCTAATCTGGAGGGGGAAACCCACTCTCTCGAACCCGCATTAGGGCTCGGTTTGCTGAAACTCCCTGTCCTGCCTTAGTAAACCAAGCCAGCGACCCAGGACTGGCTGGGAGGAGCGGTGCTGCCCCTGGGGCGCAGAGGACACCGGGCGCCTGCCCTCCCCTCTGGGGCGACGGTATCGGCCGCACTGCCGGCCGCCCGCGGAGACACCCCCTTATTTCCCTCACCGTCACCCGCGAACAGGCGGCAGAGCCCCGGAGAGACCGTTTCCCTGCTCTTCCTGGAAGGAAACGGCTGGAACGAGGGGCGTTTGGAATGCACGGTGTCATCTATTCCCCCTGTAAACAAGCAGCGCATAGTCAGAACCAGCGGCTATCTGCGCCCTCTTGCAGCCCTTTGCTTTGCAGCCTTGCTGTCAGATTTAGGCCTGATTCTGCTCCGGATGATAGGATAAATCCTGGTATTTTCACTGGGCTGAAGATACTTTTACACCGAACTTTATCAACTACTATGGAGAAGGACGCAGCTATGGTCCAGAGCACTGGAGACTGACCCAAAGAAGTGGAAATTGAATCCCCATCTGTTCTGCCACTAGAAAATGGATGAAAAACTCTCAGTTCATCTATTGGATCCTAGGGACCCTTTTCATCCCAAGAGAGGAGTGAAAAATCCCTGTGGAAAGTTCCTTTGGAGATACGGGTGTCCAAGGGGTAGAGGATCTGCTGAGGGACCTCTCACAACTAGAGAAATACCAGAAGTGGGTATCTTACTCCAGAGACCCAAGTGTGTGTCTCTTGTAATGAAAGGGTGATTTCCTCTTTGATTTGAAAAGAAGCAGATCTGACCCCATGGGAACAAGCTACAGTCGTGTGTAAAGAGACTCCATTTAGGATGACAAGGAATGGAAAGTTATATATGAAACAAACAAATTAAAAAGGAAGAAAGAAGGAGGGGGGAGGAGAGAAGGAAAAGGAAAACCCAGGCACCCAGGATGGGCATCTCACTGAAAATTCTCTCACTCCTCACTAAACCTGAGTGTCATGGAAAAAGAGCAGTTGCACTGGTGCAGAAGGCTAGCTCAGGTTTTGCCCACCTCTGCCTCATTTAAACTCTCCCTAAAACAAACACACATTAAAACACAAATATTGACCCAGAGCGCATGTGGAAGGAAATCTTACCTAGTTTTTGCAATGAAGAGTCAAATGTTAACTCCTTAACCTCCAGTCCCACCTTCAAGAAAGTTCACCTACAGCTAGCCAGGCTGAAATGGCCTTGCCAGTTATCACAGCAGTTTTGGCTGCCTGGTTTATTTTTTTGCCTTGCAACTCTGTGCCTGGCCCTCAGGGACGAGGATCCACATCCACAAGTCTGTCCCACAAAAAAAAAAAAAAAAAAAAGACAACAAAAAACATCAATCCTGGCTCCCTGACCACTGCTCAAGTGCTTCAGCACTGCTGCCTGGTTAGAAATGCTCGGGTTTGTATCCTGGGTGCTGGATTCCCAATGACTGACCACCACCTCCCTGTCTTCTGCCTGTGAATCCCGTGGTCCCCTTGACAGGGACAGAAGCGACTGATAGTCAAGGTCAGCATGGAGCAACAGGGTATGTGCACTGAGCAAAGCCGGTGATCCCGACTAACTGTGCTGCTGGGGATCCTTCTCTCATAGATTCCTGCATTCTCAGATCTCAGCTGTGGGCACACTGTGCATGTCCTGTCTCTGGTGACTATTGGGCCTGTGAGATAGTAATGAGAGCAAAAGCAGAGATGTAAGAAACTTCAACAGCAAGTCATGGGCTTCTGGCAGAGACCACTGAATTCAGACTGGGAACAAGCAGCAAATCCTGAGTCTAAAAAAAACCCTCATACCAGGTCAAATAAATTCTCTGGAAGCAGACTCATTTAAGCTCTTCTCTCTGCCCCTTCCCCCTTTCCCCTCCTCCCCCCTTTTGGTTGATGCCTGTTTATGCAGAACCCAGAAATTTTGCTGGAATTACTGGCTGACTTCGGATTCTACCTACTGCTATGTGGTAACAATAGTTATCGTAGACTGCAACCGAGTTTTGAGGACACTGAGGGCCACAACCTGTGAAAGGATGAAGGAGGCAAGGAGGCAACCTGAGTTACCCACCGCTGTAACTGCATTAACCCCTTGAGGTACGCATGCCAGCAATACAGAATGTCCCCCACCGGGCACAGGGGTGCAGCCTCCTGCTTCCCCAGCTGAGCTGAACGGGAGGAAATCTGCATTCCCGCGTCAGGCCCAACCCTAACCATGTTGTTCTCAGACTCGAGAGAAAATTGCGACCCCAGCGAGATGGAGTATCTCCCCAGGTGGTCCTACAGTATGCCCGGCATACAGGGGGAGTTGGTGTGGGATGATGGTCCCGGGAGGAGAAGCACTGCAGCCGGAGGGAGGCCAGGAGACAGATCATTACGTTTCTGCTGGAAATTGGAGGCATATCGGTATTGCGTGGAAAGAAAAATCTGGACATGTTCATGCAATTGCCTCCTGAGCATGGGCGTGAGAAAAGATAATGTTAGAAGCAAAGTGCCAGGGTATTTGCTGTTTCCGAAAGAGGAAATGAACAGTTCCTGGGAACCCTGGCTGAGAAACGCGAGGGCTTGTTTCTCAAGCACGGCAGCACTGTGCAAGGCACGGATAAGAGGACGAAGGCTGCAGCAGGCAGCTGTGGCACACAGAAGGGGTCAGCTGCTCACTCCAGGGCTGCCCTGCACTGCGTGTCCCATGCTAGACGGCTCTGTTTCTCCGCCGGCTTGTTGCGCACACCTTTAGAGACTCGTCTGTCATGAATTAATCCCGAAGTCCCAGGCCGATGACATAGATAAAGGAGGCAAGGAGGGAATATGACCTTCGGGAATGTGGGGGGTCCGGGAGAGGACGGGGTCCCTTCCTTCCCCGAACAGCTCAGACCTGCCATGGCCCCTCATCCCGCCGCATCCCTCCTCTCTGCAGCGCCGGCTGCGCATCCCCTCCACCCCTTCCCCCTTCCCGGGCGGCGGTCCCTGGCTGTGATCATCGCGGCCCTACACTAACTGCTGTCTTCTTGCGCCCCCCACTGCTGATGGGCCGCAGAGATGAAAGGAGCCAAGCCAGAGCCAAGACATCCAGCTGGCCCTCGCGGCTCCGTGGGGTTTTTTTCTTTCTTTCTTTTTTCCGTGCCAGGGAAGCATGTGGGAGAAGGAGCAGTAGAGCAATGCGGGCAGGCAGCAACCCCGACGATTCCTGCCCGGGTTGCCGGGACGCCGGAGTTTCCTGCACGCCTTCCTCCCGCGGGCAGGGAAGGAGCCACAGGGGCAGCGGCCTCCTGAGCGGGCGGTGGCATCAGCACCGGAGACACGGCTCCGCAACCCGCGGCTATTTCGCTGGTTCATTCAGAGATTACATCACTCTCGCCGGCATCATCCCTCCAGGTCAAGGACATTTTGTCCAGTCCAACCTAAAACTATTGGAAAACACGCCCAGGGAAAGAAACGGCTGTTGCACGTAAAACCTGTAGGCGATTAACTCAAACAGGTTCTTCTGGGGCTGTCGCCGCTTAAAAGTGCGGCACACGGGAGCAGCTTTGGAGGAGCAGCTTGGTACTTTCTGCTGTTCCCGGAGTGTCTCCGAAAACTCAGTGTTTCTTACGGGGTGCCAAGCGTTTAGAGGTGCAGATCCTGAACTCATAGAAATAAATATGCCTCTGTGCTTTAATCGCATCTGTTGATTTCTTCCAAGACATAATATGAGCTCTCCTTTTAGATTCACAGTACGTACCACATACCACATAGTGTCCCATCTGTACATACATATAAATACACGAACACACACATACTCGTGCCACGTCTACATATAAATACGTTCTTCTCCCCTTGTTTTCCGATTAAAATGCAGTTTCAACAATCTGCTCAAATCCGGAAAGACTACATCGATGCGCCAGCACATGCCTCTTACTATGGGTTCACAGCAACCTGTAGGAGTTTTTCATTCCCAGTTTGGAATGCTTTTAGTCTTGCTGCCAACCAACAATTAAAAAAATAGTAATAATTAATAATCAAAGCATGTGGAACACATCACATGGGCTGCTCCTTTCTCATTTGGTGTGTGGATATGCCTTTCTTACCATTTTTCTAACTAGTCCCATAGGGAACAGGAATTACTTGACTGGGTTAACTTCCTCCCCTGGTCACCACTGTGGCAGGATGGTTCCGTAGGGAACACTTTGAAACACCTTTATATTTGAGGGTTTGTTTCCCTCATCACCACCCTCACCGCCTCCCCCTCTCCCCCCCCCTCTCCCCCTGCCTCCCCCATAGCTCCTTCTCCACGGAACCACGGGATTCGGTCCCCAGCAATATCTCAGGAGGAGCAAATTTCAGACCCAGAGGTCTAAGGAAACAGGGCGCTCCCCCAGTCTCTGAGGGTGATCAGAGGTTGCGGACGATGGGTCACGCCGCCACACATGCTCATACCAGGCAGGATCTGGAGCTCCATCCTTAGAGCAGAGCCGGGCTCCAGAAAGTGCGAGCGGAGGCACTTGCGTTTTAGAGACGTTTTCGCGTTGCGTTTTGGCATGTCAGCAGGTTGATGGACCCTTGAGACGCGAGAAGGCCGCCCGCCTGCGCCGGGTTACGGGGAGCTACGTTTCGCTAGGGCATCCCGGATGCTCTCCCTACTCCCGTCTCCTCCATCGCAAATAAACACTCTGTGAAGAAGGAAAAAACATAAATCTGATCGGGTTACTTCCAATTCCCAAATATGTTTCATTTCAGGCAATACAGTTCTGCAGCAAAAGCCCAATCTATCCTTTGGAATTGGCGTGTTTGTTGCTGAAAGGAAACAAATGAATAATATTAATTTTATCACTCCTATAACTGTGACAGAAGAAGCGAAATAAAACACTGCGAAGAAGGAAACGTTCCCTGGCATTCAGGCTGGATGCAGAGAGACACGGGAAATGGGGTATAGCTGAGAGCGTGTGCTCCGAAACTACCCCCGTTGAGGGGCAGGAGCACGCCTGGGAGCTACGTATAAGGAACAGCCTGAGAGGTCGGAGCTGGCTTTTTACACCCTCACGGGAGGATGAACACTCGTGAGTTTTGCGTTAGAGAGATGAAACTGCAAATCCATTCTGATTGAGCAGGAAGGGGCTCCGGGCGGGGTGAGCTGAGCCTGCTGCCAGCAGGGACCTCTCCCCGGGCAGCGGGCGGGAAGCCGCCCGACCTTGCGGGAGACGGGGTATTTTGAATTGCGTGGGGGTTATTACTCCACACGTTCCCGCAGCAGAGACAGGGAGATGGTTCAGATCCTGCCCCCGCCTCCGAAACTGCTGGGGCTGTAGGCAAGAGGGTGCAGTTAAGTCCCTGCAGTGATTTTTTTTCCACCGGGAGCTATCACGGAGCACCCTGGGAAAAACGGCCCTGGCGGGCGAGGTCGGGGCTGAAGGCGGCACCTCCGGCCCCGCTGACCCCGGCCAGGAGGGAGCGGGATAGCCCCAGAACCCCCAGCAGCTCCCGGCCCCCGCCCAGGCACAGAGCTGCGGGGCCAGACGCTCCCTTTGAAATCCGGGGATTATCACGTACACGGGGCCCTCTGGCAAGAAAGGGAAGCAGACTAGCTCCGTCACAGTCTTGAAACAGGTAAGGGTAGTGATTCGGAGAAAACTCCAGGAACAAACTTGCCCACAAAGTTTTCAAGCTGACAAGCAGGTATTCTTTATTGCGGCGCCGGGAGACACAGGGGATAGCTCCTCCTAACGTGTGTCTCCCCATTGCCACACAAGCCATCCTTTTATAGCCACTGGGCATATATGCGTATTCATGAGGCTACGTATGGATTACATAATTTTCCAGAAAGTTCCCCTCATGCGTGCAGAATTGTGGTGGTGGTCTCTGAGGGTCGTTTACTTCTTCCAACAATCTTCATCACTTCTGGCAGCCTTTGAAGCATGTGCAGTAGATGCTCATACCAGTTTAATTGGTTCGTTAGCCCCAGAGACATAATAATCCCCCTATCCTCCTACTTATCAGTTAGTTTAACTGTAGCCCGTCCTGGACACCTGCGGTTCCCAGATACTCCTTATCCCTGTGTCCTGTTCTTCTAGACTGTTTTTCTTAAACTATGTCACAACTATAACGATTTATCTTGTGAGAATTCTCAGTATGTTCTCTAGCTGCGCTCTATTTTTTTTCTCTATGTATCATGCACCTCAGTAATTTTCCATTGCTACTGTTACAAAGCCATCAAACTTAACATTACTTAAAATTAATTATAAAGGTTTCTATATTCCATTTTGTGATTTTGTGCCCCCTTGTTTCAGTAGAGAGAAATCTCCCTCCTCAACCATTGTCTCATTCCCACCAGGCTGTTTCTGGAGCTATTGCCTGCACCAGTCCCTCACCCTGGCAGCCAGGGGAGGATGTGGTTGACTGCCTAAGGATGTATTTTCCATGTACTCCTGGTATAGAAAAGATAGACACTGATGCTGTAAATATAAATACACTTATGACGATCCCATTCTCTCGAAGCTATGGGAGTACCCTTGGGCAGGCAGCTGAAGTTCAACACCCTCCACCTCCCTTCTTCAATAGTCACATGGCCTTCTTGGCTGGTGGGCAGCACGCTCTTGGTCCAAGAGCACCAAGGGCAACGGGCCAGGGCCCAGGCCATGCAATTGTCCCCAGTGCTAGTTTGCTCAGAGCCTGGCCTCCGTGACACTCTGGCTTTGGATGTAGCAGCAGGAATTACCTACTTCTTCCCTAAGCCTTTCCTCAAATGTCAAAGATGCCAAGCCAGAACTGGTCTGCTTCCTACTACCCAAGAAAAGGCTGATCTCCAGACTACAGGTGGGGCTGGAAAAATTCCTGCCCTTGGGTTGGAGAGCGCAAAGAAGAGGTACCAAAACCATGTGTCCGAGGTGGCTGCCACACGCAGCACAGAGAAAAACAGTCATCCTCCCATTTCTTTTTTATTTTTAATGACAACATCATGTGTGTGCTTGTATAAATCCTCAGTGATTTCACAGCTCCCTGTGGTAATATCACCAGGCTGACTCTTATGATTTCCTCTACTCCTGCGCAGTTTTATATTTATAGGTCTCTTACAGACTCATTCACAGAAATAAAAAGGGTGGGAGTGGAGAGGACTTGATTTCTGGCTGCTCTCTGAGGTTTTCCATGCCAAACCCATGCAAGATTGAGAGCTTTGGAAATGTGGGTTTGGAAACCAACCCCTTAACTGTTTGCACCCACATTAGGTGGTTAGGCACACACACGCATGCATGGACTCAAAAGCCATGCCTAAAGAAGGGTTAAAATCTGTGAAAGTGAATGCTGTAAAAGGGAAAAAGGGGGAGAAAAGACCCCAAAACCCCTCAAAACCTCTGAACAGTCTTGAAAGAATCTTTACATGTCAGATACATTAATCCCATATAATAGCCACTCTGGTGCCTGCTAGGTCACAGCTCTCCCAGTGTAAGAAATCTGAACTTTGTGTGGATTAGGATGAAATCAAATGGGTATATCAGCATGAAAATTGGACAGTTGAAGAGCAGCTGCTAGGAGGGCCAAAGGGTCTGAGTTATCCAAAGGTTAGGGCCCAATCCAGCTATCAGTAGCTGAAGGGAAACAAATGCAAATAGTGATTATAGCAGGAAATCAGGAAAGAGGTGTTCTAAGCATGATAGCTCTTGAGTATCATGAGTAGGGGGGAATTCTCAATTCATCTCTCTACAAGGATGTTACACCATTCTTTTTACTCTTCCTTAGCTGTGTGTTTGCCAAGTGTTTTCCCATTGATAGCACATTTAGAGAGTGCTTGTCTCTGCCTCCCCCTCAAGAAATGTCCCTGCAGCAGTGCTCTGTGGAGTAAATGAAAATAAAAAAAAAATTTTAATCAGTGGGTCTTCTTCAGATCTCTAGCACATAAAAGGAGATGTGTGTGTGCCCTGGTGAAAGCAGTCTAGAACAGAAGCCAGTTCATCATTTCTGAGACAGGAGCACATGTATGAGTTAAGGATGCACCAAACGAAAATATGGTGTATCCAAGCCCTGCAGGGAGGTGAAAGGCACCAACACTACATGAATAGCAGATGCCTGAAGACTGTATTTTCCATGGCATCAAGCCTTCACATTACTAAGAGATCCTTCCTAAAGTGCAGTAATCTATCAATATCAAGGAACTGGAGTTTCAGATATGCAAGCACCTGCCTTTAGTGGCACTTTGGGTGCACTAATTAAAGCACCAATTCTTCATTCTATCTCTTCATCCTGCCTGGAAGGCTTTGCACACCCTTTGTACAGCAGAAGTTAATCAAAACAATTTTCATGGTTAGTACATCTCACAACATAGTGTTGAGCATTTGTATTGGGCTAACCAACACCTTTCAGGGGTTTTGCATATAAAATGACACCAGAAAACTGACTTTCAGGTGCCTACCTGCCACACAAGCAAGAAGGTGGATCTGACCTATGAACCAGGAAAGTGCACAGAGTAATTTGTACTTTGTAATCTGTAGAAATTGGGTGATACAATTTAACATACAAGGGTACTCTTGATGAAGTCTATGACTCGAGGGTAAATACTTGTTCAGACTTAGAAATGCTTTGAAGCGTCCACACAGTTCTTTCTGCTCCACCTTAGATCCACACCCCATCTCAGCCCAAGGTGAATTTCCTGGTTAGGCAAACCTGAGTTCCCGATGGAGATAAGGAAGAACACAGGAACTTGTTCAGAACAAGAACGTTCATGTTAGGAAGTACCCAGGGAGGGCCATTGTATTTTAAACTCAGATCCTATCTTAATTTGCATGAACTTTCAAGAGTAGACGCTCATTACCACCAGTTTATCCTTTGAATAACTTCTTAGTTCAGCATGAGTGTCTTCAGTTGGTTTGCACTAGGTTCATCTCATTGAAATGTAATTAAATGAAACTCCGCTGAGATAAAGGGCTCCCATAAGTCTCCATGTAGATTCTCAGCTCAAACCACAACTCTGACCACTTCTGCAGAGAGGTTGGATATAAAGTGTTGAAAAACTTTTGAAATCAAGAAGGCCTCACCTGAGCGGGAAAGACCAGGTCACCCCCATCATGCCTGACAGGCAACTTAAGCAATGATGATGTGCTTAGTTTTAAGTTATCGCCTCACAGCTATGACAGCAGAACTGACGGACATGGCACCTCTTGGTCCATTGCAATGAAATGGAAAATAGTTTTATAGAAACCACTGCTGGAACACATTAATTAGCCTCTCTGATTCCTGAGCTTTGACAGCTTTGCTGACAAGGCAGAAAAGATCTCTACCTTCAGCTGCTTCATTCACAGCTACTGTTATTAATTAATATAACATGATTTTAGTTTAAATTAGCACACCAGACGCCATGAGGAACAGGCACCCTCCTTTTTTACAGCTGGAATGAAAATAGCAGTAACCTCTTTATCTACATCAGCTAAATCCAAGACAAATCATCTATCACATCCGTCAGTGAAGTGCTGCATTAGGTGGATGCTCCTGCTTATGTACTTTCTTCCACTTAAGTATCTAATTTCTGTATAAACAGTTTTTTAATCAGCAAGACGGGAATCAATATGCTGGGTTCATAATGGCTTGAGAACGGGTATGTCACCTATTGAACAGCTTAACCAGCCATTGCTTGTCACTTAGCCTACGCAATTAGATGGCCAAACCCTTAGCTGAAGTGATGGGGAGTTTTGCTATAGTCAAGGTATGAATCCTTCACAGCAAAGTCACTCTGATGGTATATATGATCTTGCAGCCTTCTTTTCCCACTGCTGCTGACTCACACTGGCTCACATTGCAGCTCTCCCATGTAGCCTGTTCTAGTTAGTCCAGAGAGCAGAGGCTGTGGCTATATTTACATGGCACTCACACCTTGTGACCTGTTGTGTAGCGTATTGCAAAGCTGCTCCAAAACACACACACTCCAGCAGAGCCTGATTCTATGACACAGTCTTTGGGCAGAACTTCTTGACATATTTTAATCATTTGGAGAAAGATTTTTTTATCTCAGAAAAAACGCCCCACTCCTTAGATGTCACTGGAGTGTGGATGATGAATTTAGGAGGAGAATGGGAGCCAGGAAATCTGGAGTTTTCTTCCTGCCTGATCGCTGTCTCTGTGGTGTTGGGCAAGTCCTAATCTTTCTGACTCCACTTCCCAGCCTGTAAAATAGAGTAATATTAGTTACTTCATGGTGAGGACTGCAGTAGTGATCAGTTAACAGTTTTTCTATGGTAATAAAAACTTTGAATATTATTACCCATAGTATTCTAAAGAGGAACATTATCCTTGTTATTCATACAGATACTTGAGGGTAATAAGAGCAAGCCACCCCCTTACCCTCTTCATCAGGATCACTTTACAGTACTCCTTCAGAGTCTCTCTTTGGAAGAGGGACAAATCTATTTTGTAATCCAATTCATCTGCTTAGGGGCATCCCAGGCATTATACAGCTGCTGTGTGACATATGAAGTGGAAACAGCGCAGTTTCCATTAGGGCAGATTTTGACTGGAAGAAAAAAGCTCTGCTTTTCTAGTGTCAAGCTTCATGGTTTTCTTTTGTGCTTCTATTTTGTACTACTTCATCTTTTTCTGTATTTTGCTCATGAAGAAACTTCTCCTTTCTCCCTCTGAGGAAATCAAAATGAAACTTTCAGAACACTGCAGGTCAAACAGCTTTGTTTAAGATTTTCTCATTAAAAGAAAGCTGTTTGCCATCAGCTCTTTTCCAAGCCACTTGGCTCCTCAAGCAGATGCCAGTCAGGGAAGCTGCTGATGTCTTCTGTTTACCAAACC
The DNA here is from genome assembly GCF_033815535.1 of Pezoporus flaviventris. Classification (NCBI taxonomy): domain Eukaryota; kingdom Metazoa; phylum Chordata; class Aves; order Psittaciformes; family Psittacidae; genus Pezoporus; species Pezoporus flaviventris. The sequence goes on along the minus strand of NW_026892585.1, from coordinate 16,006,673 downwards.
TCTCCAGTGTTCAACCACCATCTCTTTTCCTACATATAGATGGAAAATCTCTTCAGAGCAGGGGACATCTCAGTGTTATCTGCTTTCTCCACACCCCACAGATTGAGTCCTGCTTACAGTTCTAGGGAACAATGGTGATAATAACAATGAAATTATATTATGTTCATTAGCCCTAATAATTTCTCATCACTGGAGCAGTGCCTGGAGACCTCCTGCTGTCAGCGCAAACCCACATGGATCTGCCTGATCCACACAGAGCATCAGGCCCATTCTGGAGCAGAGGCAGTGCAGGTATTCCTGGCCAGTCTTACTCTGGTATTTTTTACAGTGGAGTGGGAAGTTGAATCAAAAGGCTCAGCCATAGTTCTGGCTCTTTAGATGTAGCAAATATTTTCTGTCTGCAACACCGCTACTTGGCTCTGTAACACTAAGTAAATCTAAAATATAACCCAAACCCTCTATAAAAATAATGTAAACCTCCAACATCTATAACCAATGCTTTGCTCTCTGTTGTGTTCTGTGGTAGTTTTTATTGCTAGGCTTCATAGAAAGCCATTTATCTACACCCACATCCTGGGTAGGACAGTGTTTTCTGACAAGTGTCTGTCTGGAAAACAGCCTTTCTTATTTATTCTTCAGTCTCTGGTTACTCCCATCCTATATCCCTGATTCTAGGCCTTCCCTGTCATTGCTCCTATGGTGCCCCTATGCACTAGCTGAGAGGCTGTAACAGGGCTTGCATATCTCATGTAACAAGAAATTTCGTGACAAGGAATGATACAACCCAAGTCTTTGTCTAGCTTTCCCATAGAATTCCTGATGCTGGTTTCACAGTACCACAGTTGTGAAAGGTCTGATGCTGCAACACAATACCTAGCCAAAAAGCCTTTCCATTTCATGTGAGCGGGTAAGCAGAGTGGGTAAGCAGATCATTGCAGAGAGACTGGCTTGGAAGAGACTGAATAACTCGTTTGGAAAAGCATTACAGCGTTGGGATACAACCCACTGGTAGGTCTCCACCAGCTGAGAAAAGGAACTCTTTCAGGGACATGAGATGAGTGCAGAAAGGTTTTCAAGCCTTTGGCTGTTAGCTGACTGGTGTTACAGGGCTGTGGGCAAATTTGTGATCTACATGGCTGTATCTGGAAAGGGATGCTGGGTTTGCATTTTTAACAAGACACACGCATGAGCTGAATGAAAAATTGAGACAGGAGGAGGGAGAAGCAGCTGCTGGGGCTGATGGTTACTGATCCTTTCCATGTGAGGGTGTAACCTTTGGTAACCCTGGCCCCATGTCATGTGACAGCGCCAAGAAATAAACCCTGGGCTCTTACCAGCACTCCTGTGTGTTACACCTTTATTGCAGTGATGACAGGTTGATGGCTACACTGAAAGGTTCTTTTCCTTTGGGGAGTCCTGTCCAATGTTTGACTTTATCCATCCATAAATGCTGTCTAAGTAGCGTAGGGTTGCTGGGAAAGGTTCCCACTCCCCCTCCACCACCACCCCCTACCCCCCCACCTAAAGACTGGGAAAGGGGCCCCTCACCTGCCTGTCAAAAGCCACTAACTCACTGTCACCATGGCCAGATTTCTCCTTCCTGGAAGTGGAGCATACTTACCTCCATATAAGACTTTCAGAAGAATCCTGCTTCCCTCTCTCCTTTTCCTATCCCATCTCATCTCATCCCAACCCAGCGTACTGAAATACTGTGTACTTTTCTCGGATCTCAGGAGAGAATACGGCAAAGGTGCTCTCATTTTAGATAACTCTTCTGTCAGTTTGGTGAATACTGTAGCAGTTCCTCTCCTTAATAGTTTCAGTATTTTCCTTTCTGACAATTATATTATTAAGGGCTCTTAATATTCTGCAGGGTACAGAGCTGCTGCAGGGGTATTGGAAAAAGGAAATCAGGAGTTAAGTGAAGAAAGAAATTAACTAGGAAGGATGCCAATCACAATTTGTGAGCTCACAATTTTTTGAATGCTATTATTCTTACTTTTATCCTGCCCTCACACCCCCGGCTCTACTTTTAATTACCAGTCGTGGGAAAGGTAAGCTGACCGGTTTGATAATTCTCAGCACCACAAGTGGTAGGAACGAGTTTAAACTGGAGATCCTAAAAGCTTTCTCTTTGCATAAGATGAATTTATAGCTTGGAAACTAAATATTTGTTCAAAGAACTGTTGGGGGTGTTCAAGCACACAGGAGAGATGAAATGGCAGCTTAAATATTTCATTTACATGCAATATGCACAGCATTAAGTCCTGTCTTAATTCTTCACCTGTTTTCTGAGATCCTTTGACAAACACAGGACTTTTCACCTCGCCATTGTTATTTCGAATGACTCTTAGGCTCATTTAATTGTTTTGTACTCCTGTGTGATAGTATCCTAGGAGGGGAGCAGACTCCGGTCTCTAACAGGAGCACCGAAAGCTGCAGCCGGGTTGATTCCTTCCTTAGCAGACATTTCCAACGTGCTGCTACTGAATAAGGATGGAGCTTCACCCAGGAAAACAGATCTGGCTCCAGTCGGGATGCAGATGTTTGGGGGATGAGCTCCATAGGAATGGGCATAAATAGAACTAACAAGCAAGCAAACAAACAAGCAAACAAGCAAATGGCATTTCCCACTATATGAACTGAATTAATTTTCTCTGGTGGGAAGAGGGTCCAGTGATTTTGAGGCTTCAGGATGTTCAGTGTAGTGCTTACTTCTGCACAGCAAGCCCTATGACACAGGTTTCATCAGAGGCATTTCCATGTCCAGGGACTCTTTTTCTGGTAACTGGCTGAGCTGTCATGAAACTGTGATCTACAGCTTACTCAACCAAAGATTTTCTGTGCTATGACTCCTACAAACCAACCCATCTCACTATGCATAAGCCTGAAAGCCCGCAGCAGAGCTCCTTCCTGTTCACACATTTGTGCACACGAACATACACAAGAGCACATATACGCTCTGCTCTTTCTACTTACTAGTAAAACCACAGAAGAAGAGAAAGCACTCCTGCTCAGACGATGATCTGATAATTTGCTTTTGAAAAAAAAAAATACACATATTTATCCATAGGTTCTGGGTATGCTTCTGGGTTTGAAAGTACATGTAAACATGCAAATTTGTACTCCATCCATAGTTTATTAGAACAAAACATATTCCTTACTTGTACTTCTAATAGAGAAGATTAAAACAGTACCAAATGTGAGCATTAGTGACTTTGGAAAGGGGTTTTATTCTTTATGCCTTCAATGCCTAAACTTAATATTTTGAGGTGGCATACAAGCTGTGATCATAAAACGAGTTTTACTGGGAAGCCATGTTTACTTCTTGTTTATCAGGCTCATTTTGATTCATTCTGGGTAGGTTCCAAGTGCTGTGTAAGAGATTAAAGGCAACTGCACACCCCAATTAGCAGCCAGCCCTCTCTAAGTAAAAATATTTCTGAAGGGTGAGATGAAAGTGGAATAATTTCTGTTCATTAACAGTAGAGAGCTGGGGCGGGTTATTTTCACTGAACGGATATACCTTGATTTTCAGCCTCTCAAGATTTAAAATGGGTGACCATTTAAAAAGTTAAACCCAGTGCAAAATATACCCCTTCAGGAATGACTTTCGACAGAGCACACGAGCTCTGCAGTAAAAAGCATACTGACTAGTAAACCTTCGGGACTGTGCAGGACTCCAAGCTCTCCAGCAGCAAATTTAGCTCTGGGGCATTAATCTCTCCGTCTTTCATGCAAAACTTTTCAACTGAAACCGCGGTGGACGCCATAAAACTTTCTGCTTCACTTTAACCAGGGCAGCAGAAAATTCACTCTGTTCTAGGGGGACAGTAGGCTACGGGACTGAAAAAGATCACCTTCAGAAGGACTTTACCGTCTCTTTCCTAATGTGATTCCTCTGTGCAAATGTAAATCCTACCTCATGCACACAGTAAGCGAGAGAAGTTTCTCCCTTCGGAGTAATATGGAGTTTATCAACTAAAAATTGAGCAAATAAATCTCGAAACTTTTTTTTTTCGGGAGTGTATTTTATACCTGAAAGACTTGCTTTAATTTTCACTTTTTCACAGAGGCCTATAAATCTTATGTATACCCGGTTAACCTTTTGAGAAAAAAAAAACAAAACAATAAAAATAAAGGGAAAAAAAGAAAAAAGAGAGAGGGGGATGGTGAGCAAAAGCAGCGTCGGCCACAGCAAAACAGCCGTGAGCACACAGCCCGCGCAGCCTCTACACGGCAGCGATGGGCCGGGCAGAGCCCCACGCTGCATCCCGTTCCCGGTGCCCACGGGCTTCCCAGCCTCTCACAGCCCGCCTGCCAGGCAGCTAGCTGTTGGCAAAGCTCTTCCCGCTGCCTGGGCCTTGGCAAACTTGTTCCCCCTCCTCCCTCACCCCGGGGTAAATCCCCGGCGTCTCCTATTAACTTTCTAATGAGTAGAGAGCCGGGGAAGGAGAGTCACCCACCCGGGCTAAACCCCGCCAGGATCCCGACGGGGACCCCGATGACTGATTTATTTACCGTCATTGTTTTACTAGACAATGCTCGCTTCCCGAGAAACTTCGGACATGTCGGGGGCATATTGTTCGGAAATATCTTTGAAAATACTCCATCTGCCCTTGCTCCTGCCAATCGTAACGCCTCTTTGATTTGAAGGGGAGAAAGCTTAAATCCTCGCTTTTTATTGAAACCAGCGAAAGACCTCGGGAAGAGGGGGCGGGAGGGAGGGGAGGAGAAACGGGGAGAGGGAGCGGGGCTGTGGGGAGCCATCAGTCGGCATTGATCTCACATCCCCTTGTTGAGACGAGACAGCGCCAATGCTTGCAGAGCACATGGTTCGGCGGCCTCACTCTCCCCATCACCTGCCGCCCGAAACAGAGTCCTTCATGGGGAGCTGCGGAGAGCGGGGCCGGACCCTCTGCAGTAGCACCTGCGCGGCTCCGCGTCCCGCCCGCCGCTGCAGCCAAGTAATACTCGGCGTTACAGAGTAGGATGAGCCTGTAGCCGGAGGTTTATCTCTTTTTCGCCGGGGCGGTTCCTTGCTCTGACAGGCGAGGGAACGGACAGGGATGCAGACTGATTTCTGTGCGGGAAGCCTCGCTTGTAGATTTGAAACTGCAGCACTGCCCTGGAAACACTTCTTCATAAAGCATCTTCTCAAACTCTGCGCTCTCCGTCATCTACAAGCACAGCTGTAAATGTGTGGGCGTATTGGCTCCTACACGCGCGCGAAAGAAATATGCATGTCCCTCCCTCCTGTAAGTGATCCTTCCTGCACTAGATTTCACGTCTTCAATCTGCCTTTCTTCTTGATGTGTCAGGTTCTGCCTTTAAACATCAGCTACGAAATTTGGGGGGGGGGGGGAACACGACACGAATTTATTAATCTGAAATAGCTGCTGCCCTCTGAGCTGAAAATAACGTAATATGATAATTGCAGGACTGTATCTTTAGCATAAATCCGAGCCCAGAGCACAGCCACATCCTGGTCTCTGTTCCGGCCCGTGAATCGGGCATTTGTGTCAGCCTATGTAAACGCTGGTTATTTTGGGCGGAACAAGAATCTCCATCAGCTCCCGAAGGCGTGACACTGGTGGGAGCAGTGAAAACCTTTCCTTGTTGGCTCGCTGGCGACCAGCATGAAGGACAAACTGTCTGCGGGAGAAAGTCGCCTTGGCCAGGAAAGGGACATTGCAGAGAGGCGAGAGGATGGGCAGGAGACATGGAAGGAGAAAGGATCGCGCTTGGGACCCCGAGGAGCTGCGATCCCGCTGCTCCTTGTGGGTGCACGCTCACTCATACACACACACTTACACACACGCCCAGATGCTCAGCGGTGTCCTGCCGGCTCCCAGGACCCACGCGAAGGTTATCCCTGTGGTCAGCCAGCGATGGGGCTGTCATCGCCACCCAATGCTGGTGCTCAGTGGGATGGGTGCATCTCACTGCCCGCTCGGCTTTGTTCTCCGCTCTTTCCCAGCTCAAGGATGCATCTGAAGAAGCTCCTTCTTTCTTTTTTTAATTATTATTATTGTTATTTTATTATTGCCACCTCTACTACTACTACTTCTTCCTTTTTTCAGGGGGAAGGGAAAAGCAGGAGGTTCCACCACCCAATCCACCTAGTAGAAAGTATCCAGTAGGCACATCTACATTGTTCCCAGGGGTGTTGGAATAGGGGATAAAATTTTGGCTCTCGTATTTTCGAGCTACCTACTTTTCCAATACTATGTCCATGCTGGTATGATCCGTCTCACCCCGCTATAGAGAAAATAACGCTAAATTGCTTCTGTTCCCGCAGCTTTTCGAGTGTCTCTTCTTCTTGCAGATTAAAAGACCGGCTGCTGGGGGGAAAAAAAAAATCACAAGACTGTGAAAGGAATAAAACTCTAAGTCCATAAAGATGAAATGTAACGAGTATGTCGAATACATAACTCTGCTATATAACAGTTTCAATTAGTTGAGTAAGTCCTCTGTAACGTCTTGTAAAGGTGTAAGGACACGTTTACAGTATAAGAAACATAATGTTCTCAACTGTACGAGTTAATTATTTCCAGATTTGGTTGTGTTTTTTTTTTTTTTTTAAAGCGAGTTTCACAAGTAAAGGCTCTGTCCCGGTATAAAACGACTGATGTATTTTTCCAACGTTAAACATCTTGAGTTCATAGTTAGAAGAGGAGGAGAGAGCGAACAGTTAAATAATTAGACCCGTGAATTTTAAAGAAACAAAAAAAAGAACAGCCTTTTGTCCTTCAGGGAGACGCGATTATGGCGACCGGGTCTCCTTCGCCCAGATTTATCTCCACTCAAGAGAAACAGTCCGTAAGGCAATAACGCCGCCTGGCCCAGCCCAGATGTATCGGAAGGGAGCGGGAGCAGACCTTTTCTCTCCTACAATTCACCAAATCCCGAGAAATTTGGCGAAGATGTTTTTTTCTCACTCAACACTTCCAAACTTCTGGAAATGAAGGGGAGTAAAGTCTCGGGAGTGTGCCAAGGTCCGTGCACGACCACAGGTCTCTGTGCCAGCAGCATTTCCCCCGTCCCCCGTGCTTCCAGCGGGGAGCCGGGAGCACCTTCCACACTTCATGGGGTCGGGCAGACCCCAGGAGGGTGTCGATGTTCTTCTCGGTTCTCCTGCCGTGTGTCCGGGGCCGGCTGACCGTTCACTCTCTTGCTTTTTATGCTGCGAAGGTCGCAAGTTCCCGAGGAATTTGGCTCCCGAGAGGAGCCAAAATCTCACCTCTTTCCCCGTAAGACTGCGCTACCTACATGGGCCTGCTTCTAACTGCACCCTCAAAGCCAACTGCCCGAGCCCGCCTCCCTCCCACCAGTTTCCCTCGAAATTTATCGCATAGTTAACCTCTTCTTTTTTTTTTCTTTTTTTTTTTTTTTTTTTTGTTTTCCGGAGCGGGTGTAACTCACAGTCAAAGCTGAGATAAAAAAGAATAAAAAAGAAGGATGGGATTCCCCATGCTTAGGCCTTTCCTATAGGCGAGTCCAGGACCTAAAACTCCATGCAAAAGTCTTGGCTTTAGCTCCCTGCACTCCACAGCTTCCAAGACAAGCATATGCCGAGGCTGAGAAGGGATCCGTTAGTAAAAATCAACGCAAAATTTAGTTGTCACTAACTTAACTTTGATTGACAATAAAAAGGCCCATAAATCCCTTTCTTTCGTACGTCTTAACCCAAAGTTGTCCGATTTAAAACCAGGTGCTAGCAGCGGAGCAAATAAAGAGTTCCAGATTTCTCTTAAACGTACTTACATTATTTGTTAGGGTGTTTTGTTTCGTGAGGACCCAAGCTCACTCTGGGCTCTTAGGGGGTGCTCGCACCTCACCGGGACCACAGAGAGTCTGCAGTCTTTTTTTTTTTCTTAAATCAGTCAACTACGGCACAACTTTTCACACGAAGGGAACATATGCATACATGTATAAGAAAGCTTGTCTAGATTCCCGTATGGATCATTATACACACACATAGCCCACGAGAGGCAGAGCAGTGCTTAACAGAGAGGAACGTTTTCAATGTCCTATGGGGAGTCTGTATGTAGGTACCTGATAGAATCAGAATCCCGGCAGCATTGATTTTGGGGATTGGTTATATTTTTTTTTCTTTCTTTTTGTCTCTTTTTCTTTTAATTTTATTTTATTTTTTAGAAGGTAACAGCATGGGCGAGTTTCTAAACTCTGTAGGTAAAATCATATTTGAGCTTCTAAGGGTGAAAAGACTGAGAACGTCTCTCTGACCTGCGACTGGGATCATATATTGTTCTAAAGTAGAAATGTCAAAGTAAAGTCATTTACCACCTGGATGTCCTTGACTTGGGATGATTAAAGTTTAATCCGAGGTGTGTGCACAGTTTTACCGTGTTATTTAAACACATCAAAGGTCATAAAAGGATTCCAAGAGCGTGAGTCGTACACCAGAGAGCTTTGTCTGTGGAGAAATCAGTATTTTATTCTAGCCTAAGATCCAGAATGCACTTTAAAGAAAAATTAAACAAAGGGGGGAAGAAAAGCGGGGGAAGGATGATAGAGGGAAAGGGATTTAATTTCTAAAGGGGGTGACAGACGTCAAGATGCTGGAGGGTAGGGCTCTGGGGGCTACACCAGGGAAAGGACAGAGCCTTCAATTATCATTAGCTGTGCAGACATCTAGTGGGAAACCCTCGCAATTGCACCCTGACCTCCTCCGCCCCGCGGGAAGGCGCTTACCCCGGCTCCTCGGACGCACCGCTTCCCTCTTCTTCGTTTCTCTCCTTTCTTCCGGCAGCCGCTGAGCCCTGCCGCCGCCGTCGCCGCCACCCTGCCGAGCCGCCGTCACTGAGCAAGGAGCCGAGACTGGGGATGGCGGCATCCCGCAGCGCGGCCTCAGTTCTCCCCCATTGGAGGTTCCCGGTGCCCCGCCCGAGTCCTGCCCCGGCGGGACCGGCCCCCGGCCGGCATCAGCCCCACGACCCCTGCAGCCCGCCGTGCTGCTCCCGGTGCCTCGCTTTCTTTGCCACGGGCGGTGCTTGAAACTGAGGCAACGATATCCACCTTCCCCCCGCAGCCTTCGGGGCTCTGTTTACCCTTGCAAATACCTGACGGTTATCGCTAGCAGGGGACAGGAGCCTACCCCGGCGCCCGGCAGAGCCACCCGAGCAAGCCGGGACACGCGGGGCGCTGCCACCCGTCGCTCCCGGCGGGACGGCGGGCACCCGAGCTTACCCGAAACCCTTCCTGCTCCTTTCTGGGTTCCAGACCTCGGCAGGGGTAGGCAGGAAAGGCGGAGGGGGAGCGGGGGGGGGGGGGGGGGGGAGAAGACGGCCTGGCTAAAAAACATGAGGGAGAGCTCGGCTCCAGGTTTCCCTTGCGCCACAGCGGAAATTCGTGTCTTCATTTATCCAGTGGGTTTTGGGGAGAGGACGGAGGAGCGGGCAAAGAGGAAAAGAGGAAGGGGGAGGCGTTGACCTTGAGATTTGAATCATGTGGCGGCATCTTAGAGACCTACCCTCCCGTGCCGGGGGGGTGCCAGGCTGCCCCCGTGTAGCAGGTGGCTTCTCCTTGGGCACAAAAGGCGTTTCCAAGCTGCAGTGCGACCCAGTGCCAGCATCTCTCCAATTTTGTGGAGAGTCAGGGGATATTTTCTAAATCGGGTGGTCTCCTCCCGTCCCACCTTTCTTCTTTTCCCAAGGAGTTCAGATCACTTCCAGCTTCTTAGCTGGTACCTAATACTGTAGCAGTTAAGATGTGGGAAGCCCCACCACCTGCCCAAAGGATGCGGAGGGGGAGCCAAGGAGGAATCCTCCACTTTGCGAAGACTCAAACTACAGTTCTTACGGCCCACACATTTTTTCCGGGTTCCTTTTTACTAGGCAAGGGTTTCCTTGTCGGTTTGTTGCTTCAGTGACTTCTACCGAGGCTACATTTCGATTTCTAAGTATCAGAAATCTCTACAGATCCTAAAAAAACATTATCTTTTCTCTTCTCTTCCTCTCCCTTTTCTCTCACGTTGCTGGTCACTTGCCATTCCCAAAGACTTTCCTGGCTTGCAGGTATGCTCCTCACCTCGGAGAGCAAAATGATCCCTTTGGGTACCCAGAAAGGGGAAGAGACATTTTGCTATGAGCATGCAGGTTTGAACTATTAGGCTGTAAATTTCGTACCGTGATAAAAGCTTCAGCTGTGTTGTTCAATATTAAAGTTTTTGGCAATAGCATCACTTGGGGTTTTTTTACTTCCTTTAACCCCCGCCTCAGACCTACATTCCCTTCTCACAGATTTCTGAGAAAATCTTTCATGTTTCGTTTTAATATCTCATATATACGTTTCAGGTTTCTTAGCTGGTATACAAATAAGAACAGACATATGGCAGGAACATTTGATGTTTGCAAACGGGCAGAGGATACTTGCTAACCGATTTCCGCTGTGGAGTTATACGGGATTCTCTTTTTATATACAGGCAGTTTTTATGGCAGTTGGGATATTCTTGCTCACAGTTTTTAAGGTTTCAATCCTGTGGTTATTGTTAAAAAAGAAGTACAATCCATCACACACACTAACCCCCAATAAATGAAGCTTAATCTTAATTCTCTCACTGGGATAGCCACATACCTAATGTCATCTTCCGGCTACAGTGGATTTTTGTTTTTCCTTTTGCAATGGTCTTTCCATCCTACCAAAGATGAGAACTTGACTGAAAGAGCATTATGAAATGACGGTTACTTGATTGTCTAGGCGTGTCCAGGCTTCCTAGGAACCTCAGTACAAACTTCTGACCTCTCTTTTAGTGACCCCAAGGGCAGCCACAGACCCGGAACCCACCTCCCTCCAGCCTCCAAGAAAATTAATAGGTCAAACAAGCTCCCTCTCCTTTATTTGCCAAATATTTACATCACCCAGAATGGTGATGACGTGTCTGTTCGTGCCTTCACCACCTCTTAGCGAAATTATTCCTTGTAGGTAAAACTTCCTGGCGGGTTATGGGACCGGGAGCGGGCTGTTCCCCCTACAGTAGGTGGGCTCCGGTACCGGGGCCCCGGGACGTGACACACCTCCTCCTAGGTTCTCCCCATGCCCTCCGGGACCACTGCCGTGTCCCCATAGCCTGGGCCCGACCAGTTTCTACTGGCTTTGCACGCAGGTTTCAGCCTGGATCCGTGTCCACGCTCCGGTCTGGATTTCTCCAGATAGAGCCCCAGGACTGAGAATGTGTTGACCTGAGAACAGGGAGAAACCGGTGTCCAGCGGATCTTTGTGTTTCTTTGCTTCTGCTGAGCAAAGAAACTCGAGCCTTTACGTTTCTCTTGCAACACTACCTACGAGATGTTGCTTTAGGTTACATTCAGCTGTGGTTTTCTTCTTTTATTTCTTTTGTTTTCTTTTTAGGGGGGCGGGCTGGCAGCGGGCTGCACCGGGAGATGACAGATGATTTGACATAGTCCCCGCACTCAGCAAGAGAAATTGCAAAGAAATACGGTCTTATGAAAGTGGATGACAATTAGTAATTACTGACAGCAGAGAGTATCTTCTTCACAATGGGGAGGAAGCGGCTCGGAGCAGGGATACTCATTAGCTGGCACCAGGGCAGCCACATCTGCAGGAAGGCGGCCCCGGGTTGCGTGCAAGTGGCCGGGGGAATTTCTTCCCTTAGGTATCTGCTCCGGGAGAGCAAGGGGCATGCCCGACTAGAGGCTAACCTTCATTGTTTCGCAGCTCATTATTTCTTATATCAGAGAGGTTGCTGTGAAAACACTCCCTTTTCTCCGTGCCATTATTGAACTAAATATACTTTGGCTCCCGGGATGTTGCGAATTGTCTTCTGAGCGTGGGAACCTTGGCGTGTGCCCTGAGCTCCACTTCAGCTCCTTGGCACCAGCCTGGATCCCTCTCCCCGGGTTTCTCTCTCAGAAGGCTCCCAGCACTGCAGCAGGGCTGCTTTTTCTGGGCTGAGGCCGTCTCTGCTCTTTCTCTTTCCCCCTGCCTCTCACCCGTGGACAGGATGGAAGAGCCTGCGCCCTCTCATCCACACCCGCTCCTAGGTGAGCGGAGAGACACAGGCTCTCAATGCCAGGTGTTGTCCGGAATCCAGCTGACCGTCACCTTCAAGGACCCCCAGTTCGGTGTGCTCGGGCAGATGGAGTCCATATCCCAGATGAGAAGGTCTAAGCCCAAACATGGGCAGATGGGAGCTGCGGGAGTGCGCTGAGTGCGGGTTAATTCTGGACCGACTCTGCTCCCGCCTTTCCTGATGAACTACCAGCCTCAAACGCACCACTTTAAGCTGAGCCCAGAGTAAATAACGTCTTAGAAGTACAGTCAGCTGTCGCGTATGTAAGAATGGGATTTAGCCTTCAACAGGGCCACATATGTAAGTGCTTATCTAAAGAAGACATAAAATACAAAAAGCTTTTTGGAAAAATGCATGATTCAGCAAAAATGAAGGGAACAATATGCTTACCCAGAGATGCAAGTTATCAGCTAGTCTGCATTTGGTTGGTGTTATGTTTAAAGGAAAATACTGTATAATTCCTATTTAGAGAATGTGTTCACGGTATGGATGGAAAGACATTAGTTCCATCTGACATGAAGAGTAGCAAATGTCTCTTGTTATTAAAGACAGCACGTATTACATGTACCTGAGAAATGGACCCTAGGCGCTAGAATGCATTTTCTAGACCCCGATTTTACTGGATTTTTTTACCAAATAAATTTTTAACAGAAATGTGTGTGCTTGGTGAAATGTAAAGCTAATTGGAGAACACGGGATCGTATCACAGTATCGAGTAACTTTCTGCTGGGAGGTGGCTGGTACTGAGAGCACCCACGACATGGATGAAGGGCATTTAAGCAGTGCTGAGGACTCAGCCGAGTCCAGCTGCTTCTTTCTGCCCGAAACTGATCGCTGATCCGTGCAGATGGTGAGGCTCTCCTCGTGAAGCGTGTCCCCAGGGTTGTCCCCGCAGAGTCCCACCCGTGCGGGAAGGAGGCTCTCACCAAGCCAGAGGTGGGATGACCCTGGGGATGGGAGAGGGCCAATGGGAACCCCATCCCGGGGCCGAGGGGCGCCCCACTCTCCCCTGCAGCCCTCCTTGCTCCAGCACGACCCTCGGCAAGGGGATGAACTCAACGTGTGGCGAGGCGAGAGGCATGTGTGTGGTCACAAGCATACCCTACAGCCAGGGCTAGGAGACATGGGGCACGTCTCAGGTGTGCGCGCCCGTTGCCTGCCTGGGTGCGCGCTCCCCCACGACAACTCACCTTCCTTCTCACCCACTGCCTGCCGCCAAAAAACCCAAAGAGGTGGATTAAATGTACAGAGGGAAAACCCCGAAACACCCAAAATCGAGCCCCGTCTGTGCCCGGGAGTTAGAAGGAGCCGTGGCGAGGTCCCTTGGGTCGGAGCCGGCACCCGGCCGGGTCTCCCAGCACATGTGTGCCTCGAAGCGGCTGCCCATCCCGGTGGAAGTCCCTTCCCGAACTGGTGGGCAGGCAGCCCGGTATCATGCCAGGCGGCGGGCAGGGAGCCCCGCGGACCAGCCCCACAGCGCACGGCCTGCTGAAGGAGCCGGCGGGGCAGGGGATATCAGCCATGGGGCTTCTTCCGCAGCCATTCCTGCTCCTCTCCACACCACCTTTGGCAGAGTTGCAGGGAGCTGCCAGATGCAGCGTGGTTTGGCTTTGGGATTTTTTATGTCCTCTCAGTAGGATGATCCCCACTCGTGGTTCAGGTACCTTCCAGCTAAAGTCAGCCTCCCCTCCTGTCCTCGCGGTGAGTCCCCATATCTCTTTAGATACAAATTAAGGCTGACGCGATTTAGAGCCCCAGTTATGTACAGTCTCATCTGAGCAAAGGGCTGGAGAAGTGAGGAAAAAGAGCTGTTAGACAGACCCAGACACTAGAGATAAACTACCTCCATCAAGTCAATGTTTTAATCACTAAAACCACTTCTGAAAAGGGAACCAAAAAACCCTCTTGGAGAATGTACTCAAACAGCTGTCTTCCAGTGAAGGCAAACATGTCCAATGTTTCCTGTATGATTTTTTTTTCTTCCCCCTCTTTCCTTTCTTTCTGTAGATACTGCGCACAGGCGTCTTTAGCTCTGGGAGCCTCATTGTTTCCCTAGGTGAAGATACGGCTCGGGACTCAACGTGGAAAAATAATAATAATAATAATAACAACAATAATAATAATAATAATAATAATAATAAAGACCCTGCATCTCGGAGAAATCAGCGAAGTCCACCCCTGCCCCTGAGCCCTCCTGCTCGAACGCTATGTAAATGTCACGCTATTACAGGGAAGTTGTGGTGAAAAGGGCGGTTTGGATACTCTTTCTCTTGCTTTGTAAAGGAAAGAGCAACTTCGGCTTCTCTCCGACAGCTTTTCAAAGGGAAATAAAACAGCACAAAATGGGCCTGAAGCTCAGGAAGAATTTTTTTTTTTTCCCCTAATGAAAAAGGTGGAGGGATAAGTTTAATTGTAATCAGGCTGCAACAATACACCATGTGATCATGTGGTAGCAATTATTACAAGCTCCCAACAGAAATAGAGAGGATATGTTATTGCAGTTCACTGTACCCTGCCTTTATTTTCTTTTATTTTTTTCCCCACCAGAAATTTTGACCTTGTGGTAGATAAGGCAAGAAATTAATTTACTCTCAAAAAGCTAAATCCTGAAAATCGGAGGATAGACCCAACAAAATCAAGGAATATTAACTTGAGTATTTTTTTGTTATCTGTTGCTACTACACATTCATACAAGAATATTTTTACCTGGAAGATTTAACCGACCTGATTGATAAACCACTCCAGTGGCCACTTGCACGGCCAGCCTGGCCTCCTCGCTTATCAGAATTGACTAAGAGTAAAACAAAAATATTCTCTGCACCATTTGTGCTGGCGGACAGAGCTGTTGGCGAAGAAATCCTCCTCAGTTTACATGGCAAAATTAATGTAAGTTGTAGGGAGGACTTTATCACTGCATTGAGGCAGCCTGCAGCTGACAGGGAGCCCGCGAGGGCTTCTCCTCATCGCCACATTTACACGACAGTTTAAGTAAAATATTTTCTGCTGCCTACCACCGCGTAACGCCAGTCTTCTGTTGCTTTCACCGGCCAAATATAAACAGAAAGCTATCACACCCTCCCTGGAAATGCGCTTGTGAAAAAATTACAGGATAAAAATGTAAAACAACACTTCCCCCCCCAACCTTCCCCGGGAAAAAAAGCAGGAAAAAAGACCTTGACCGTGAGACAGAGATCAGGATCATTCCCGTTTTCACTTTAATCATGTGAAGTACCTCCAGCGTATTTTCTAGAGCTGAAACAGAGAAAAAATATAGCACGGAGTGAAGCGATCTGCTGAGACCTGGCTCCATAAAGACCAGTCCGTGTCCCACACTTCTGGTGAAAGCAATTACGTTATTTTCGAGCACACCTCATTTACAGAAAGCGCTGTCTGGAAGCTGGGGTGGACTGAAATAGGTAGGTCCGTACCTGATGTGCTCCTGAGGATTTTTGAGACGCCTTCGGAAATCTTCTCGGACTCTTCTCCTTCCGTATTTGCTTTTGCAAATGCTTCTTATTTTGTAATTATCTAAGCACCCCCCCCCCCCCTTAGCACGCAGTGGGAGGGAGAGAGTTAAGATGTCCTGCAAACCCCGCTCGTAAAGCTGCTTACTTCCATTAGAAACACATGAATATCCTGAAATACAAAGTGTCTTTAAAACGGAGGCAGGAATGTTTATCTCCATCCTTGTTGCTTTAGAAATTGTGGAAGAAAACATCTGTGACTGTACTGCTCCAAATTAACCTTCTGGCAGGTAAATTTCATTTGCTCATGAAAATCAAGTTCGATTAAGGTTCTTGCTCCTGCTATCACTTCACTCCGCGTCTTCCAAGACTCCTGGGCTCTGCAGGACCGAGATTATTAGTAGTGACCAAGATTACCGTTTAGCTCCTCCATTATCAGCTAAGACCTTTTAGCGGGTTTAGGGGGATTTAGCTCTGTCACAAACATATATTTGCAGCAATCAGCCACGATTTTCCCCTCACTTAATGCTCATTAATTAGCTCTAAGCAGGGGATGGAAAAATAAGAGTGGATTTATTTGGGCGATAGTTTTTCTGCTCTATTTGTACGATTGCGATTATCCTACAAGAAATGAGAATTCCCCTCAGCCGGGCATTTCCGTGGAAGGGCTCCGGAGGGTGGATGGGGGTGTCACCACACAAAGGCTGGCTTGGAAAAATAAAACCCCTAAACCTTCTATATGCTCTGTCGACAAACTCCGTATTTGCAAAAGCTGATATTTAGCTGAAAACACTTTTTGTTTCTCTAAGGAAAGCGAAATTTTAAGGCCTCTTTAGGAAAGTAAGTGGCCATATTCCTATCGCATGGGGAGATTTACAAATTATTTATATGCTCTCGTTTAAGGCCGAAATCCCGCAGCCCTCACCATGCCAAGACTATCTTTGGCTTTACGGTGCCAGGAATACACAATGACCTGATTCAAAACACTTGTAAGGGCAAAATTCCACCCTCACACCTGCGAAGTGGGTCAAACACATCCGACCACTCTCAGGGCAGCCAAGGGAAGAAAACGCCACTAAAGCTTTTTGTAGTACCTGAGATGGGTATGGCCGTGCACTACGAGGTGGGGCTGCCGCCGAATAGGAAAATCAGTGAGAAATTGCCAGGCTCCAAAAGGATTCAGTACCTTCTAAAATCCTCCTGCTGATCATGGTTGTTCATCCCCTTGCTCCCTAAGGAATTAATAGCCGTTTTGAAGGAAACGTTTTAACAGATGTATTTCTCTCCAAGATGTTTTATACGCTATATAAATGCAAAGCAGTTCGGAAGTTTGCATCAGATCTCTTGGAAAAAATGTTGAGACTCTACCATACGTTTCTATTTGCTATATCCTAACTTTATTTCGGACGAAAAAGGGGAAGAAAAAAAAAAGAAAAGGACAAGAACAAGAAGCAGAAGCAGCAGCTTCGATTGGTCTGTCGGTTGCATGCATGGAAGCATTCAATTATCAAGTTAATGTCCCAAAATGAAGCGTTTGTGGAGCACGGCCAAATCAATCAATAAACTCTTTCTGCCTTTTGGTTAATTTATCCAGCGCATCCTAAGACTTAAGTTGCAAAAAATAAAAGCTCTTCCACAATCGGTAGGGAACGGTATATGTGCAAGGCGGGGGTTGTCTCGGGCATATTTTTATCCCTGGTGTTTAATACAGGGTCCATGATTTTCGAAGAACATCTGTTCTGCTCGATGCCTTCAGCCCTCACCGTTCTTTTCTAATATTTAATGGTAAATACCCTTTAAGGCAGGAAGGAATTATAGCTGGGGAATGAAAACTTACTGGGGGGGTGGTCATCTGAAATCTAAAGTAGTTGACGAGGCTTTTCTCCTCTCTTGGTGTCAAGAATTTATTAAAAGTCAGTCAAATTCTAAAAGCAAAACAAAGGCGTAAAGTTCCGCGTCCGACAATAACTGTTATACTGCTGCTGCATACGCTCCCTGCAGATGCCATTTTGCCTCTTCTGAGGAAACGGTCTCATTGCCTGACTCCCCCCCCCCCCCCCCATGGCAAACGGGATAGGGACAGTCGTATCATTGCTCTTATCACCATGAAAAGCATGGCCCTCTTCCCAAATGATCAAATTGAGCTCTAGAGCGAGGGAGAGACGCAGGGAAGGGAGAAAAGAAAAGCTCTTTAATCTAATCTTCCTTCTCCCTTTCGCACACAAGGCTGGAACAGCCCCAAGTGGGTAAACAAAACAAAAAAACAACCACTAAAACTCAGTAGATCGGATGCTCTCCCTGTACCCCCCTCGTCGGCCCCCCAGTCCTCTACCACTTGTGCAGTTTGCACCGGGGCTGAAAGCTACAGTTCTACACGGCTTCTCCTTGCTCATGGAAAGTCTCTTGGAAAGCAGAGTCAGATGAGGGAGAAGAGCTCCGCGGCTGAAGGAGAGGAGTTTACAAAGGGGGGCCGAACTGGGGAGGGGGAGAGATGTGGAGATTAATATTCTCATGGCTACCCGTTTTTTAACAAATCAGACAGATTTTAGGGCTGTGAATGACAGTTCTCACATTGGCTAGACTGCAACTTTCAACTTGACCTTGGCCTCTAGCCGTGTCTAACCCGTATGTAAAACAACGCTGCCTTCCTTTACCACTTAGTGCCCCCCGCCTCCCCCCCCCCCCCCCCCCCCTTTGCAACTCGATTTTCAGAAGCAGCCTCGAGCGTAACAGAGAGAAACAAACCGACCCAGTTCATGCCAGCCAAGCAATGTCTGGCCTGGGGAATCCACAGGTTTCAAAACTGGAGCCTCAAAAAAAAAAAGGAGAAATATGCAGGGAATAAATATTTGCTTTTGGCCATGAGGAAGAATGCGGAAAAGTGTATGCAAAGTCAGGATGGGAACTCTTTATTGGCTACAACGAAGGAAAAAAGGGCTAAACCGGTGCCAAATTAGCAGGGGAATGACAGCGACTCCAGGTATCCCAACTCATTGGAAAAAGCACCTTGAAAAAAAAAATAAAACAAAACTCCATGGGCGCCAAAGGGCTACTTCTCATGACTGGGAGCTCTGCGCTAGGCAAGGAAAAGCCTGCTCGGTAACAATGTACGTCCCGGGATTGCTCTGCGCTTGTAGCCATGCGGGCAAAACAATGCGACAACGTCAATGGGAAGCACAATAGGATAATAAATACGCCGAGCTGTCAGGCGCAAAACAAAGCAACATGCAATTGTGTGTGGGGGGGGGAATAGAATTAGTTTTCAGGATGGGAGTATTTGGGGCTGTTTTGTCCACATGCGAGAAGGCTGAGAGCTGTTAACGACGAGATGAACGCTGGTTTAGGTCAAGTTTATTGATAGCTCAGTGATGGAGGGTTTAGAGTTCAAGGCTGTACGCAAATGAAGACGGGAAATGCATCTGCGCCGGTGGGAGTGGGATAATATTAAAAATTGAAATTATTTCGCCCTATGAAAGATTGTAACATTTATCACGAAAAGGGAAAGCAATTGTAAGTTTGTGGGTTTGTTTGGGATTTGTTTTTTTTTTTTTTAGCTTTCGCCTGCAGAGAGGTAAGAGCTTGAAGAAGAATAATTTTCAGCCAATAAACCATATTTTTCCCAGCACGAAAAAGCGCCGTGGGACCGTGCGCGCACTGTACAAGCCGACATGGTATTTTATAGCCAAGAAAGATTCAAGCTGAATTGTAGGCCCCGGGTTTTATTATTACAGCAACGAATAATACAGCAGAGTGGCGATGGAGATCCAGTTAACCCTCCCGCTCCCCGAGCGCGTCCTAAAGGATAATAATACATAAATTCGTGATTTCCTGATCTGTTCCTCTTATCTGACTTCTGAGGCTTTGTGGCAAGAGGAGCGAGATGGGTCTTGGGCTTTCGACGGGCGGGAAGGAAGGAGGAAAACACCCGGAAAGGACCCTGAGGCTCTGTTTCCAGAGCCTTATCTGTCCCGGCATGCGGCCCGGGGAACGGCCCGGGAGCCCGTCAGCCATCTCCGGGCAGAGGCACCGGTTCAGGCCGGGGAGGTCGGAGTGGTGCGGCTCGGCCCCCTTCCCGGTATATGAGGGGAGGACTCCGGGGCTCCCGCGGCCCTCGGGGTGGGGATAAGCTGCGCGGGGGAGAAATCCGGCGGGGTGCCGGGGTAGTCCCGCACCTTCAGGAGCGTGCCGCAGGCAACAACGGGGCCAAAATGCTCACTCATCGGTGGCGAGGGGAGAGAGCGAGGGAGGGTGGGAGGGCCGGAGGGAGGAAGGAGGAAGAAGGGAGGGAGAGGGCTGACGGGCGGTCCCCCCCCACCTCTCCTCCCCCCGCCGCACCCGCGCCCCGCGCGGCAGCAGGACCTCGCCGTGCCCGCCCCCCTGCCCGTGCCCGCGCCCCCGTGCCGGGACCCGGCCCTGCGCTGTTATGGCGTTATTTAATTATCTCCACTTTATTCCTTCAGATGTTTATCAGCTGCTTTGCATATCACGTGGGGGAGCGCGGCCCAATGAGGGCCGGCCTGGCGCGACACTGGCGCGTCAGCCTTGGTCAAGTCCCGCAGATTCAGTATCTCTTTTTTCAGTCTTTGGGGCTTTTAAAAAAGAGCCACTAGTCTCAATGCGGAGCGGGCTATGACAGCCTCCGTGCTCCTCCACCCCCGCTGGATCGAGCCCGTCATGTTCCTCTACGACAACAGCCTGGATGAGATCAATAAGAACATGGACGGGTTTCACGCCGGCAGCAACTTCGCGGCGGCGGCGGCGGCCAACCCCTGCCGCAACCTGATGGCTCACCCCGCGCCCCTGGCCGCCCCCAGCTCCGCTGCCTACACCTCCAGCGAGGCCCCCGCCGCCGGCATGGCTGAGCCCGCTGTCAAGCAGTGCAGCCCCTGCTCGGCCGCCGTGCAGAGCTCCTCCGGCGCCGCGCTACCCTATGGCTACTTCGGCAGCGGCTACTACCCCTGCCGCATGACCCACCACAACGCCATCAAATCCTGCGCCCAGCCCGCCTCCACTTTCGCCGACAAGTACATGGACACTTCGGTCTCCGGCGAGGAGTTCACGTCGCGGGCCAAGGAGTTCGCCTTCTACCAGGGCTACGCCGCCGGGCCCTACCAGCCGGTGCCCGGCTATTTGGATATGCCTGTGGTGCCCGCCATCGGCGGCCCCGGCGAGCCGCGCCACGACCCCCTGCTCCCCATGGACAGCTATCAGCCTTGGGCCATCACCAATGGGTGGAATGGGCAAGTGTACTGCCCCAAGGAGCAGACCCAGCCGCCTCACCTCTGGAAATCCACCCTCCCGGGTAATACACCTGCATGGCTCCCCTGCAACTTCCACCCCCCTTCTCTTCTTCCCCCACTCACTCCTCCTGGGTATTCCGCCGGCGGGGCTCCGGGATTATCCCCGGGCTGACCCTTCCCCGCCCCTCCCGCTATCCGCGGCCCCATCTCGCACATGCCCCGGCTCCGCTGGAGAGGCCCCGGTGCCGCCCCCTGCCCCCCACAGGCTCACGGCGCATCCCGCCTAGCCCGCCCGGCCCTGCTGCCGGCACCGGGAGAGGAAACAGCTGAAAAGGGCCGCAGAGAGGGCTGCGGTACTATTTCCCGTAAGTGCCGGAGCACGCAGCCTAGGGCAATGGCTGCAGCCCCGCGCGGTTCTCCCTCGAGTCTGTGGCCGTGACTGTCTGTCTGACAGCAGCGAGCTCTCCCGTGCCTGAAAGCTGCCTGCGGCGGCCAGGCAGCGGAAACCCCGGAGGCTAAGCCGGGCTTTAGCAGCCGGGCTGGAGCGGGACAGGCAGGGACTGCGCTGTAACTCTCAGCCCTGCACCTCTTGTAGATGTCCTAAGCTGTTCGAGCTGTTTTCTAACGCTTCCCTGCGTGGTTTTTCTATTCCAGACGTCGTTTCGCATCCCTCGGACGCGAACTCGTACAGACGTGGGAGAAAGAAACGAGTGCCTTACACAAAGGTCCAGTTAAAAGAACTCGAAAGGGAATACGCTACAAATAAATTCATAACCAAAGACAAACGGAGGAGGATATCTGCGACTACAAATCTATCAGAGAGACAGGTCACAATCTGGTTCCAAAACAGAAGGGTCAAAGAGAAAAAAGTGATCAACAAATTGAAGACCACCAGTTAATGGATTAAAAATGGAGAAGCAGCAACTCAAAAGTTTCAGAACTTTTTTTTTCGTGTTCAGATTAAAATAATTATTAATAATAATTAAAAAGAGAAAAGACAATGAACCTCTTATTTCAGAACAAGAAATCTGTATCTTTGGAATTATAGCTTCTTTTTTTTTTTCCTTACTTTTGCTTTTTTTTTTTTTTTAATATTGCTGTTGCAAAAATGGCTAAACCTGACAGTTCTCCTGAAATCCCAAGCAGCCAGCCAGTATCACTGACAGACTGGAAAGCCCACCCGCCCAGCACCGAGAGATACACTTGCAGTTAAGACACGCTTTTCTGAGAAACTTGTAAGTATTTCTACGACCTTATTATTTGAGAAGACTCTTCGTGGCCACGATGCAAGAGGTGATTAACGTGAGGATGTCGATGTGGACACATAATTTGGTTTTCTTCCATTGCAATCCAAACTGTATGTTGAATGACTGCTCAGGTAAACCATAGTGGGGAAAAAAAAACCCCAAACAATTACTGTAAGATTTTAAACAATGCATTTAATGTCAAAAAATAATAATAAACTTTGAAGGTACTGAATAAGGATTTCAGAGACATCAGTAATGAAGGAAGCTCTATGGAGGATCTATCTTGATAGCAAATTCTAAAACATCGTGAAGTAGTGGGGATAGGAAGGAAAACGTTTGCTTGGAGATGTCTTTCGGTTTTAATTTTTATTTTCAACAGATGATTTCTTGTCATCTGAACTGTTTTTTTGTTGTTGTTTATTTTTCTCCTGGAGACCGTACAATTGATATCTTTTTAAGGACTATGCCTATTATAAACCTTAAATAATCTTCAAGAATTCATACTCTAAGTCCCTGGAAAATTTTTAATGTTTGACTCTGGGTGGATACAAAACCCGTGAACATTGGCATTTCTTCACAGTAGGAAGAAAACCAAACCCTCCCTAGAAAAAAAAAAATCCAAGAACTTTTAACTGAAATGCATTTTTTCCCAGAAGTATTTTGATTTATATAATCTATATTTTGATCTATAAGTAATTAGTCGTTTCTCCTTGTTTATTGTCTGTTATGAGGCCGCAGTAGAACGTTTAGGGATTCTTTTTACAGCACCTTTTAATCCAATCAGTTATTTCAACCAGCACATTATTTTGTTTTTATTCACTATAAGAAGCTATCTTGTAAATAAAAAAAAATCAGCGCACTGTGAAAATGTACTTGTGCACCCTTTTTTTTTTTTTTTTTTATATTTCTACTGAAAAATGAAAACCCAAGACGTGTAGACAGGTATAGTAGTATTAATACTGTTAATAAAATAGTCACTGTAATAAACCCTGACAGAAATACTCTTTATTTTTCCATACCTACGTGCATTTCATCAGAAAAAAAAAAATATATATATATACAATGTATCTGTCTTATAATTGTAATACCGTTGTCTTCCATTACATAGCTTATGTATATATGGTGGGCTCTTTTTTTCTGGATGGTGTTTATCTGAGGACTGGCACGCCTCATAAGCAGCGTTCCTAAACTGTGAATATTTCAGTAATGTTGAGCAGTGGTTTTGCAGAGGGCTGGGGGCCGGGGGGAGGAAGTGCAGGATGATACCCGCGCAGAGCTGCAACCCTGGCCTGGAAATGGAGGCCAGTGGCCGGCCCTTGGGACAAGGGAAGCTGCCCAGCCCAGCGTTGCCTCGTCGGGAAGGTGGGGGGGGGGGGGGGGGGGGTTGCTGCATGGCGATGACAGGACGGGCAAGGCCTGAAACCTTGACCTTGAGGAAAAACCAGCCGATTTGTGACCTTGACTTTTGACAGCTACCCGCGCCGGAGGGATCTGCGGGCCGACAGCGCCACCTCGTGGCCGCCGCCGTGCTGCGCCCTCACCTGACCGCGCCCGCGCAGCATCTTCCCCGCCGGCGGGCGCGCACACTTGTGGGACCCGCATATCCCTCTGCGTAGAATACGCCTGAGCCTGCAAGGCAGAGCACGGAGCAAGTTGTGCTCTGCTCTCTCTTTCTAGTGGTGGCAGGACACCGATGAGCCCTAGCCCGGCGTGAGAATCGGCTTTTAGCCAGTACCCGGCGAGGGGATGAAGGTGCAGGGCGAGGAGCCGCCGGTGTCCGGCCGGTACTGTGAGTGGCGGGAGAGTTCGGTCGGGCACAAAGAGATGTTTGCTTTCGCCGCCCGTCTCCTGCGGTGGTCTGCAGCTCTAATTAGAGCTACTGGGGGACCTTTACGGTGCATTTAGAGGGTATCAGATACCGCGCTCTCTGAGTGCTTCTAGCTTTACATTTGTGAAATTCAAAAGGAGCCACCTCGACAGGGATCAGCTCCAAGCGCTTTCTGCCCCTCAGATCTGGCTGTAACGCGTTCGTGCAATAACTTACATGAAAAGTACCTGCGGGAGCGGGATCTGTTTTCCAGGAGGCGGGCATGTCGGGGCTTTGCGCTCCATGAGTGCGGGTTTTTAACTTTCCTGCCGTGTGCGGGAGCCTTTCGGGGTGCGCAGAGACCGCGGAGTGCTGTGGTTTTTCAAGCCGTGAAAACCCGCGGCTGCGGAGCGTGGGAATGTCTGCTGCATCGCTTCGGAGGCCGGACAGGAATATTCTGGGCAAGATTTCCCCCATCCCGCTCAGAAAGTAGGAGGGAAGAGATAGAGAAATGGCAGCTGGTTTCCAGGCCGTGCAGTTAAGCTGTGCCTTGGGGTGACCCCGTGTCCCTCTAGGATGGCGGGGAACAGCCCTTTATAGCGAGGACTGTGACTGCCGGCGGCCTGGAACAGTGGTCAAAGACCCACGGACACATCACCCGAGAGGGCAACATCCCATGCCTATGAGGTAGGGGCTTGGGATGCACACGGGCCAGGGGACCCGCGTGGGACCCGCCTCGCCCTCGGGGAGCCAGCAGCATCCACGACTCTCGTGGCCTGGGGCTTTCACAGGGGCTGAAGCAGGCAGCAAGTGCCGCGCTGGGTTTGGGGTTACTGAAGCCGCCCGCAGCCTCTCTTCCCAGCTGCACCCTGCGCGGGGTTAGGGGCTGTGGACTGGCTCTTCTGGCCGATCTCGCACCGGCTGTACCTGACGCCCGCGGGCAGATACCCGCCCGTTGTACTGGCTGCACGCACCGGACAGCCGCCTTTCCTCCGCCTCTTTGCAACTCTTTCTCCTGAAGGAGCTCAATTGCCTGGAGAAAGCCACTCGTGAATTACACTTGTTCTCTCTCCGAGTGAATAATTCTATTTATTCCGCTGTATTTCGCAACCTGTATAATTATTGCATGAGACACGCCGCAAATTACATGTACTGCAGGTCGGAGATGGGGGAGATAGGCAGGATTCGAATCCTTCGTATCTTAGGCAGGATCTTCTATTTTCACACCATGCCCCAGAGCGATATAATTCAAGGGCTCCTTGAAAGAAACCCACAACGAGAATATGGCCGACACTAGTAAAATAAAAGGGGTTTGGGTTTTGTTGTGTTTTTTTCCTTTAATGGTAACTTTTAATCGGACCTAGCGTTTAAAAATTGTTTTCACACTGAACTACCTACCGTTCAAATCTGCTAAACATTTCTAGACTAACCGTGGATTAGCGAATTTAAATTCCCACTACTGTTCAAATAGCTCTGCCGCATATATATTTCACAGGGTAAAAACGGGAGCGTTTGACTCGCGATTGCTGGCAGGAGTAAGGTAACATTTTGGATCGCACCCCTGCTACCATGTAAGTCAGCGTCGAGGCTCTCGCAGGCTTCAACCGGAGGAGCAGGTCATATTTCCCGGCCCTGCAACAGAGAGTCCCCGCGGAGAAGAGGGATCGGTCTGGCTGCGGAGCTCCCCATCCCGCCGGGGTGTCTCCCTCGGTCAACTGGGTGTGCGGCGGCTCTTCTCAGGAGGCTCCACGCTAGGTCCGGCGGTGCCAGCGGCTCCTCTCGTACCTGCTGCCACCTCTTCGGGCCCGACTCGAGGCCGAGCTCGGAAAATGTCCCATGTGGGGGCGAGTGGCTTGTTCAAGTGAGTAAAGGCCGGGAACTCCGGGAACCCAAGATGAGGGACTGCAGGGAGCGGCGGTGCCCGGCGGAACCCTCTGCGATGCGGATACGTGTGTCTGAGGTTTTATGAGCCGCGAAAGATTCCTTGTGCGGGTCTTGCGTGGCCTGCCTGCCCTCGCACCGGTTTCACCGCATGTCTGGCAATCCCCGGCTGCACACCGCGCCCCCATCCCTTCGTCCCTCGGCCGGGTCGGTGTGGTCTCTGAGCGTGGGGGAGAGCGTGTGTGTGTGTGTGGGGGGGGGGGGGTGTTCGTGTTATTTATTACCTTCGTTTACCGTCCAAAAGCTGTTGGCACATACATTTTCAAGTACAAATTGCTGTTGTATTGCATATTCCCCTCTCACCAATCCGCCTCCAGAGTCCTAAAATACATCCCTAATATGTTTTGCAAGCAAATATATCACCAACGAAAATAATTAAGCAGTGTGATACATTACCTCACGAAGCCCGTCCCTGCACGCGGTTCGGGCAGAATTATTATTATATTCCCCGTGTTACCGAGAATATTTAAATGGGGGTGGTGAACTTACTGTGCCTAGCTCACTGTGCAGAGTTAAAGTGCGAGGAGGTTTACTTGAAGACATTAAAAAAAATAAATAATTAAAAATGCCGGAAGAAGGATTTGAAGAGAAAGCAAACACAAAATTAAAAAACAAAGCGCTCAGAACCCAAAGTAGGGTCTCTATTTTCTCAGCTCTCCTGAAATTAAAATATTCAGTATATTAGGTATAATATTTAAGTGGGTGTGCCGAGGGACGCAAGGACAGAGGAGAAAAATTATTACTGCATATTGGGTTTATTTATTGAAATAGTAATGACTGAGTGGTATTTCGCCGTGTAAAATGCAAGACATAAATGAAGACAAAAAAAAAAGATTAGTTCAGTTTCACTTCAAGTAATTCTTGTGGGATTCGTGGGATTCGGCGATGTCTACTTTGATTCCCAGTGTCTGAGCATGTTAGTTTAAAAACACCTAATTCTGGGCGCCCTTGGTCCTTCAGATTTGGAATTCCCATGGTCAGACAGTGGCCTTTACTGCTCTGAGGCGGGCGGGCGGGTACAGCAAATGTTTTGTATTTTTTCCCACCAAGAGAATAAGCCGGTATTTAATCTACTCCGCCTCGAGCTCTTGGCAGTGGCAAAGGCGGTTTGCTATGGGAAATAAAGCTTGACAGGAGCATATTTCTGAAAAGAATAAGTAGAACTGCAAAGCTGTATCTTTTTCGGCCTCCTTTTTGCTCGGAAAGGCTCCTGCTTAAAAACCCTCGGTAGGCGAGATGGCCTCAGCAGCAAACAGAAAAAAAAAATATGGTGCTCAATATCGACATGCTCAGGAAACAAAATAGCCCATAGCTTCCAGAGCAGCGCCCTGATTTTGTATGCCTCTGAACGAACGGGTAAGCATCTCGGCCTTTAGCCTGTAAATTAGTTATTTCAAAAATGAAAAAAAATGGTTATGGCTTAAATAAACCCCCATTCCTGATGCATTTCAGCATTCTCCGTGGGCAGCGTTAGCAATAAAATCAAGACAGCGTTTAATAAAAAAAAATATTGGCAGGCGCTAAAAGGCCGCTTGTTGCCATTCATAACTTGGAGATGTGTTTTAATGCACTTTAATGATGATTTGAAGAGATGGCCTTGCGCGTTCTCGGCCGCTAAAGAAGTCTAAAATGGGGGGGGGGGGGGGGGGGCGAGACAGGGGTTGGCTTTTCCTCGTGGGGCGGCAGAGACGTAGGGCGGTGGGGGCCGGGCTGATGCGCCCCTACCGCGGGTGTTTTAACCACGCCGGGAGCCCTTCCCTGCCCCCCCGGCCCCCTCCTCCTTGAACGTAGTTGATTCATGAACTAGGGTACAAAATGCAAATGTTCATTAAGTCTTTCTTCCCTTCCTCCTCCCTCTATCCTCCCTCCCGCCTCCGCACCCCCTTCCAAAAAAAAAAAAAAAGGAAAAAAAAAGGAAAAAGTTTTTTTTCTCTTTTTTTTTCTCCTCCAGTGAACAGCTTTAACATGGCGTGCTGAAAGACAGAAGCTTTGCCCTTTCCTAGATCTGAACTGTGATTAAACATCCCCGAAGAGAGCATCTCTCTTCCTCCCACCGCTTCCCCCCCCCCCCTCCCTCCCCTCCCTGTAGCGTAGAGGAAAGCGCCCTCTTCTACGTAGGAAAGGTCAAGTCCTACAGCGCACAACCCACGGTCATTACTGTACGGTGACCCGGGGTGTACTGGGGAGGAACGGCCGGGTGTCCCGTGATCAAAACCACTGGGACTTTATTTTTCTTTTTCTTTCTTTTTTTTTTCCCTCCTCCTCGCACGATGGGAATCCGTGGAATTAGACAGCATTTTAGCCTCCTGCAATCACCTTGTGTGCAAATCGTCATCGGAAATCCTAGGGAACCAGGAGAAACAGAGAGGAGAAAAACAAATAGCAGTAATAATACTAATTATACCAGCAGTAATCGTCATTAGTCTGTGATATTGCTGCGTTTTGCCTGAAGCTGGCAGGAAGGACGATGTGCCCTAGTGGCTAGATTTCTCTTCGTCGAAAGACAGACCAACAACAACTAGAACAAAAAAATTGTATAAAACCACAAATCAACAGCAACCAAGTCACTGAGAGATCGTGAAGGAGTGCTTTGTGGACCGGGTATATTTAATCTGTAAAGGAGAAAAGCCAAATAATAAGCAATCTATCCTCATTGATCTGGAGGTCTACAGCCCAGCGCAGGATCCTAGCTATCAGTCTCCGTGGGGATATATTTTTGCACAGGCGAGAGTCTTCTGGATGGTGGGGTAAGATTTTCATGCTCTTCCTGGAAGCGGCCGAATGTTTCTCCTCTCCCCTTGGCTCGGTGGTGAATTAAGCAAACAAGCCAACACCAAACACCCACCCGGTCCTCCCGCAAAGCCCCTTGCGTGACTGGAGCAAGGTCATTTGAAAGGCTTCTCTGGAGGGTTTCCCAGGCCCCGTCTCTCCCCCCAGTCCACCCCTTTACCTCCCCACCACGCTCCCTTTCTCCCACGGTGTAGGAGGCCGAAGTGCTGCTTCTGCGGGGACCTGGTTGAAGAAGGCTGCTTGGGCTAAGAAAGCCGAAGAGCCCGCTGAGAAAAGTAAGATTGCTTTTCCTGGCTTGGATGCTGGCTCCACCTTTCTCAGATGTGCTGCTTCCCATTCTAGCATAGGTAGAACGTAAAGAAGGCTCCTGGCACTAAAGTGAACCAGAAGAAGCTGGGGTCAGAGCCCAAAATGTGGGCAGACTTGTAGATAAGAGCTGCTGTTTGCTTAGCTTTGTGCTGCCCCGGGGTGTCTTGCAGATTTGGGTCTGGTTGCGTGGAAATGGCGGCTCCTGGGTTTTAATCCCGGTTGGTTTATTGACATGTGTTTGCCTCTGAAATTATTTTTACCGTTCTAGAGGTGGGGAGGAGGGTGGACGGCTATGTGTGGAAGAAAGCAGGAGAAGCATGTTGAACCTGTCTGCTTTTCGCCGTTGTCTATGTGTATCTGGAGAGGAAAATGCCAGCCAGGAGATATAACCTGCCAGTTTAAATTAATCAGAACTTCATCGTGACCGCTTTGATTTAAACGCACCAAGCAAAGTGCTTTCATTTATTCCTGACTGCATAAATCGGCCTCTCTAGTCAGCCTGGGAGAGGAGCAATGGAAGAGCAGGGTGTTTTAAGTCTGGTTTTAGCATTCGAGATGCCCTCGGGTAGGCATAAAAGATAATGGATTTTAATACAAAGCAATCCTGAATGGGC
The DNA here is from genome assembly GCF_033815535.1 of Pezoporus flaviventris. Classification (NCBI taxonomy): domain Eukaryota; kingdom Metazoa; phylum Chordata; class Aves; order Psittaciformes; family Psittacidae; genus Pezoporus; species Pezoporus flaviventris. The sequence goes on along the minus strand of NW_026892585.1, from coordinate 15,977,206 downwards.
ATTGTCTCAAGTTAGTGGCTGGTTTATGTTTAAATACGAGAAGGTTTGTAAAATGAAAATACCATGCTGCGAACACTTAGCAGGAAAGTAAAACCGAAAGAGAAAGGAGTGACCAACACACTGAGCCCGGTCTGGTTAGGGGGTTTGACTGAATTCCCCCGGCCTCTACAGTGAGGACCTGTCGTGTTGATGTGCCCCGATTTCTGTAAGGAGTGACATTAGTATCAGCCTTTGTTGGAAAGTCGGGAAAGGGGAAATAAATGGGACCGTGAGCAGGTTTCCACCCCGGCATAGGAAAAAGCAGCTATATTAGTCTTAGAGGGAGTGCTATTTTTATGGTATCTTTGGATGACATAGGAGAGAATGGAGAAGAAGGGGTCCTTATAGAGCTGGCTGAGCTATATGGAGGCATGAGATCACATCCTCAGCTGCAGTGAGGATTTTAAGCTCGTGTTAGACAAATAGCTTCCTATAAAGGTTACACAAATACAGGTACCTTCATTGTAATGGAATTCTGAGAGTCCATCAAAATATGAAGTTGGGGCTTTGAAGTCGTTGATTTGACAGCCCCAGTATAGTGATACTTCCTGTACCCGCCCCCTAAAACAATCCTTGATGAAGAAATGCCTTTACTTCACTTCGGTGGGTTTCACGATATGTGAATAAGGTTCCCCTATAAAGTTAGCGGTATGGTACAGTAAAATCTGATGTGTTACTTGGCGAGTTGGGCAAAATAAAAAAACAAACAAACAAAAACCACACAAAAAAACTTTATAAATCATTCTTAAATTCAATGTGGATTAGAGAGAACCCAATATCCTATAAAATTCAATTTAGCTTAGAATCCAAGTCGATTGCTTTGACTTGAATTTCGGTGCAAAGTGTGGGTCTTGGCATCGCAGGAACAGTCTATCTATGACAAGCTTGTCTTGGCATTGAGACATTTCACTTTGTGTAGCTTTCTGCTCTTAATCGAGAGAGCACATTATATATCTCGTAACTCTGGTGTGATGTTTGCATCGTGAATTTGTAGGGGGAAAAAATGCTCGTTTATCCGAGGCAACGCAGTAGAATTTTTTTTCCCCTCTCACTGAATATATTTCCTGGATTAACAAATCTAAGGTCAAGTTCAAGGCACCAGTTGTAGCAATACTTTTAAATCTAAATGGACATGGGAATGTTTTGGCGGCCTTTTTTTTTTTTTTTCCCCTAAGGTAGAGGGTAAAGCAGCATTCCGGGCTGCGGGCGAACTTTGCTTGAGAACATCGCTTGAGATGTGGCTGTCCGTAGGGCTAACCGCGTCGTTTAATAGCACTGCACTTTCGAGGGATTTCTGGGGATGTTCCCTAAACCATTTAGATGAATTCCACATAAAGATACATCGGCACGAAAGGGGACTGCTGCCTGCTTCCTACAAACGGCGCTAAAGACTTGGGGTTTTGTGTGTCTGGGTGGGAGTCGCTGTGAAGTGCCTGCTTTGCTGTACCGGCGGATTATAACCAGGGAAATTTGCTTTCGCGCTCGTTTTAAGCCCGCCGCTTGGTCTAGACACCCCTCTCCCGCAGCCTAGTTTTGCCAAAGTCTTTTGCACCTGTATGTGGATAGACTGTATGTGTGTGAAATGGATGACTGGATGTGAGTATTCGTGTGTTGGGAAAGTCTCGCAGACCATTCAACGGAAAAAAAAAAAAAGAAAAAAAAAGAGGCATTTATGGTAGCACCGTCAGTCAACCAATTTCTGATATATTTTGCCGTCTGAGAAAATATCTCCTCATAACCCCCTTATCGCCAAAACTGCCTTCATTCTCTTTCACGAGCAAGCTACTAAATATAAAATATTCCCGGTATAAAACAAAGCGAATTTTAGAGGGGTTCAACTCCCCGGAGTGTGGGCAGGCAGGGCTAGAAGACCCGGGGAGGGGAGGGGGGGCGGGAGAGGGCGCTGAGAAAGACTCCCCGCGCTTGGGAAGGCGCCGGGAGTCTGTCACAACAGCCAGTTTGGCTGCAAAAGGGCAGGAAAATAGTAGTCGAAAAAGGGAATTTATCCCTCTGGAAGAAGCTTCGTGTCTTGAAAGAAAGAAAAAAAAAAAAAAGAGCCCTCGGTATTTTGGCTTGCTGCAGCTGTCGGAATCAGGGTCTGCCTTTAGATAGAGCCCTCGAATGTACAAGGGATGCAAAACAGCCGGGTTGGTCGCCAGCGATGGGTAGATCTCTATAGGTCTGCAGCCGTCTAATCCTAACAGGCAAACTAAACGTGAGGGCTGGGAAGAGGTAAAACGCAGCCACCCTCAGAAGCTTTTCCATCTCAGCGACTTAAAAAGACACAGAAGGTGATGGAGGAAAGGATTTCGGAATCGACACTAAATATCAACCTAAAATATTCTCCTGCCAGATGAGCGCAGCCTTTTGAGATGTTCAAGCCTCTGAAATAATATAACGAGATTAAATACAACAAAAAGAGTCAGAATAACCTTGACTTGAATTGTGTGTGTGTCCGCCCTTTCTCTTTAGACGTATTTTGCAGTTCTCTAGAAAAATCACAACCGTACAGATTCAGGTTTTGGAAGATAAATATTGTATCCCATACTACAGCACGGGGCTTTCATCTCGCCGATTAAAAATATTAGCTATTATTTGAATTATTATAAACATTTTAGCTAACTATTGAAACACACTCCTATTGCAGTGTTACGGGAACATATTTAGTTAAAAAATAAAAAGAAAAATAAAACCAAAGACTACGTATAGCTTCTTTCCATACCAGACAAAAAGGGAAACAGAAAAGAAGAAACAACAGTAAAGAAATTCCAAGCCCTAAACATTTAAAATCCAAACTAAGCATTTTTATTTTTTTTTTTCCCCTGAAGCTGCATTCCTGGTCAATTTTGCGAAGAATTATCGCCTTATGGCCTTATTTTCATTGGGAAAGTTGGGAGCGGTTTGAGCTTTTCTCTGGCAATAAGGTTGCGAATTCCCTAGTACTATTTTTTTCTAATAAGCCTTTTAGACTGTAATCAACCCCCAGGTTTACCGAACACTGTCCTAATTTCTGAGACATTTTATCCTGCTCGAGCCGGAACGCACCTCACTCTTCGTAGGCGAGAGGAGCAGCAGCGATTGAAGCCAGCCATCCTGTAATATTTTAATTGGTTACTCTTGAAGCAAATTCCTTTTAGCACAAGTCTCTCCTGTTAATTATAAGCACTCACACTATTGGCAAGGTAAATGGCCGGCTTCATTTTTTTTTTTTTTTCCCCAAGCAAAACCCTGTACAAAAAGACAACAATTTAGATACTTTAGAACTTGACCTCTTGGAGACTAGCGGTAGTAACATAAACAGTCCCCTTCGCACGCCATGTGTATATATAAAAGCTGGCTATCGAGGCGTCCTAGCTCTGTTTATATTCCTCCAAAGAAGAGATGTAGCTTTCTTCCTTTGCTTTGTTTAGTTTAGCTATGGGTAAATGTGCTCACAGTCACTCCACCTCTTGGCCACGCTTCTCCTTTGCAAAAACGTCCTGCAGCAGAGCTCCCAAATTCAGAGCGGTTTTACCCTCTCTAATCCGGCCGAAATACATGGGAAGGCGTAACGAATGCATTTTGCTTCTCCAAACGAAATGCCTGCCTTTGTTTATGTTGTTTTCATTGAGGGGAAGGCTCAGTTTTCCCTCTTCCTCAACGCTGAAGTCCCAATTACTGTATTAAAAGAGCAATTCAACATTAGACTAAATAATCAACATCGATAATTGTGCTGAACACAGCAACTTAACAGCAGGCTCCCTGCAATTACCCGCACATTCCGGGACTTTAAGCGTACATTATCTCTGTTTCACTTAACAGCAAATAAAGCAGAGAACAGCCTGTGCCTTGGGTATCTACTCACTCCTAGACAAGCTGCACCTCTTGCAGTCTTCCCCATCACCCTGCCAGTTTACTCTGCATGAGGAGCCCAAAAGCATTTTGGGGTCCCCTTAAATTGCTAAAGGGCTTAGATAAATAAGCTGCTAGGTTTGGGAATTGGGGGGGGGGGGGATGGGGATGTGCGAGGGGATACACAAACACAACTCGAGCGATGGAAAAGTAGGCATCAGGGCTGCATCTGTGCATGCTGTGCAAGCACACATATGCCCAGACACACGCTCACACCCCACACGCACACACACGCCTATTCGCAGTTGCATTCTCGCCCTTCTTGCCTTAATTTCCTTTTGTTTCCCAGAGGCAGCCCCGACCTCTGGCACGGCAGAGCCTCGCAAGGCGCCGCAGACCCGGCCGCCGAAAGGAGCGAGGAAGAGCCCCACACAAACCTGTGCCAGCTCCGCTCCCCACTTCTAGCCCAAGGGTCTGAAATTTATTGAAATGCAAGAAGGGAGGGGGGGAGGGGGGGGGGGGGGGCTGCAGTGAGCCCGAGGATGTGGCGTCCCGCGATTAAGCGCTGGGCAGCTCTGTCATGTCTGCTCTGACACAAGCTGAAGTTGACTGCCAAAGTGCTATAAAACCGCAGGTCAGTCTAGAACTGTTTTCGGTTCTCCTAGACGCGCCGTGTTCAATTATAGCCTTAAAAGCCCTAATACAAGTGCAAGAATTTGTTTGCCATCACACAGAGGCGGGGCGAGGCTCTGCAGTGGTGGTGCCTTTGTTATCTCAAAGTCACTGAAATCCTTATACATTCCTTTTTGTTGGAACGGATGGGTGTCTGAGTGTGACCAGGGTGTGGGGAGAGTGTTTTCATCTACGGAATTGAAGGGTGGGGGGACACAGGGAAAAGAAACAGCACTCGGACACCAAAAGAGGGCTTCCGACCCCCCAATCCCACCCCACACCCCCATCCCCCTTCAGAAGCGGAAAGTATAACGTTAAGGAAAAAGCCAACCAGAGCACTTGCACACACACTCCCCCACCCAAGTTGAAAAAAAAAAGGAAATAAAATAAAGAGAGGGGAAAAAATAAAGAGGGAAACCCCAAACCCTTTTACAATCCTTAAACGACGCTGCAGTCTTCTGCTGGCAGTTTTGACTATGCGCAATCTCTTTCCATCCACTTTCTAGCAAATATGTCAAGCTGGAAGATTAATTCATTAATTTCAAGTTCAGCTCGCAGACGTGCAGTAAGCGCAAGAAGTTCTTGCAGCAAACCAAAATAAAGAGTTCATTACAGGGATACGTCCAGAGCATTTGATTTGTGAACGGCAACCCTTGTAAAATAAGAAAAAGGCATATAAACATTAATGCTAATAAATTAGTTTATTCCACTACAAAGTAATTACTTGATAATACTGAATTTACAGCTTGAATTCAAACGCAATAGTTAACTGTAATGTAGGGAAAATACATAATGAGAATATTTTCTCTGTGCACAACATGATTAGATTTGTTATTAAGTCAGTTACGATAAGCTAAGCAATAAATAAACAAATCGATGTTGACATTTAAATACCGAAGATCTCCAGAATTTACTGGAGAACTTTCTCCGGATATATAAATACTTCCACAACACTGCAGAGGAAGAGGGGGGAAAATCCAAATATTCCTTCCCTAACGTTTTCGTTTCCCTTCCATTAGCCTCCAAAGTCCACGGGGACATGGATCTTGAACTACATCTGATTTCCTAAGAGCACCGACTTCACAATAGCCTTTTGCCTTTCTGTTTTTCTATTTTGATGAAATCCAGCCGGAACCCAAATATTTCTTTTCTGAAATCGAGCATCAGAAGAGCAAAAAAATATTTTCTCCGAGAGCCTAGGGATGTCCATGCCTCAAAAGGTGCTGTATTCTTTGGCGTATTTCTATGTTTTCTTTGGCTCTGCTCATTCGGTGGGCTGTGCATTTTTATTGGCAGAGAAGTAGTTTTTAGTCTCTGCCCTGTTCAATCCGCTTTCTATATCATCCCTTTCATGCAACAATAGTAAAAGTTTAACCACGATTTTAAAATAGGTCTCCCTGGGTCTCAGCCTTCAGCGACGGTACGAAGCAAAAAGGAAAGTATCTCGGTACGGCAAGTTTGTTCCTAGGGGTTAACAGTATGTCAAATAATTTTAACTAGGCTTCTGGCAATTAAACTCTACGTATTTGTCAAACTAGGGTAGCCCAATCTCCTGATTTTCCAAGTATTTGGCGGCAGCGTTGAGGCGGAGAGATCAGCAAACACTCTTTAGCTCCGTGGTCTGCAATTTAAAGGGCTTTCTGGAGTTGCGAAGGAGGCAAGGGACTGTTGGGGGGGGGGGGGGGGAAACCTGCGTCCTGGGAACCCGACGTTGTTAACTACCTCCAGCAAAGCTTGACTGAAGCCGAGCGGGGTATTTGAGGTTAATATGTAAGTAAGGGAAGGAAGACACTAAGCGCTTCGGAAGTGAACATGAATGCAAGCATGTAATCTATTCACCATGAAAATCAGTACAGACTTGACCCTGGCACATTCTTCCTAGTTTCAAGAAAAACCCTGCGGGGCGAGGGCTTTTTTTTTTTTTTTTTTTTTTTTTTTTTTATGTGTGAGAACTCCAACCGAACTAAACCAAACGGGTAAAAAAAAAATGGGGTGTGGGGAAATAAGCCCCCGGTCGGTTCCTTGAGGAGCGTTTCCTGCTCGGCAGCAGCTCTCCAGCAGGAGCCATGCCTGGATCTCTGCCGTGCCCTCCGCCCGGAGCCTGCCGTCCGTCCGGAGAACGCCCCAGCCCGCACACGGCCAGCGGGAAGGTCTCACCCTGCCCTGGTGGAACCGCTAAGGCTGTGCCCCAGCGCCAGCTGGCGGTTCGGTCCGAGCGGCCCGGTCCGGGACTTCGGCAGTGGCCCGGTGTGTCCGTGTCCCCCGGGGCTCCCCCCCCCCCGCGCTCGGCTCGCCCCTGGGCGCCGGCGACGAGCTGTTGCTTCCCCCCGCGCTGGCCACAAAGGGAGCGGGGCCCGGACCCGCCGCTCGTCAATGTCAACGTCGGGCCACGTGACCACACCTCCCTGCCGCCGCCGGGGAGAGCTTTCCACGTCAGCTTACGTCTCCCCATCTCTTACTTCACGGATCTGCTTCAAAGAGGCAGCTGCGTTAGAGAATCATGTTAAGCTCAGCTAATGCGGAGAAGCCGAGGTAGCCCTAATGATGGATTTTGATGAGCGTGTTCCTTGTTCCTCTAACATGTATTTGCCAAGTTGTACTTACTACGTCTCGGGTCCTGATTTTTCCAGCCTCCCTTCTTTTTTGCCCCAGACCCCGTCTTCTCGCCCTATGACATACTCCTACTCCTCCAACCTACCCCAGGTCCAACCTGTGAGAGAAGTTACCTTCAGGGAATATGCCATTGATCCCTCCAGTAAATGGCACCCCAGGAACAATCTGCCCCACTGCTACTCCGCAGAGGAGATCATGCACAGAGACTGCCTGCCTGCCACCAACACTGCTAGCATGGGCGAGATGTTCGGCAAAAACACAGCTAACGTCTACCACCCCAGCAGCAACGTCTCCTCCAATTTCTATAGCACGGTGGGCAGGAACGGGGTCCTGCCCCAGGCTTTCGACCAGTTTTTCGAGACGGCTTATGGCACGGCGGAAAACCTGGCCTCGGCGGACTACTCGGTAGACAAGAGTGGCGAGAAGGCGCCCGCGGCCGCCGGGGCGGCGGCGGCAACTTCAAGTTCGGAGGGCGGCTGCGGCAGGGCGGCGGCGGCGGCGAAGGAGAGGCAGAGGCGGCCGGAGAGCAGCAGCAGCCCGGAGTCATCTTCCGGCAACAATGAGGAGAAATCCGGCAGCTCCAGTACGTATAAAGGCAGCGCCCGAGCGCTTTTAGGAAAGGCAGCTTGAAATCTAGCGCACCGCCGCTGTTAAATTTTTATATGCTGTTTTATAAGCATATAAGGTTTATGAAGGGCCTTTAGATTTCCCCCAACAAAACTTTGTTATAAAAGGCGAGATCACGTGTTTAGTGCTGAAATTGGCCGTGAAATACCCACCGGGTAATGGATGCCTTAAAAAAAAAATCTCTCTCTTTACTTTTTTTTTTTTTTAATAATAATAAAGAAGAGCTCTGTGGTCAGCTCTCGAAAATATAATAACGTCCGTTCGGTGTCTGTAAATTCGGAAAAAAAAAAAAAAAAAGAAAAGAGGAGATCCCGACTCCTTTGATATCAATGTAATCCAGTGATTTTATAAAAGCCATGTGTTGCACCAGAAGTCTAGTTAGGAGCTGAATTCAAAGCCTTAGCCGTTTTAACGATTGCACTAGAATAGCGTTTAACAGATAAAGTAGCCGCCTGAACTGCAGCAATATATTAAAAGAAACAAATTAACCTAAAGCTGGCCTTTTTGTCTAAAGGAAGCCATTTTACTAAAGCACTGTGGCAATTATGTGTTGCCTTCTGTCCAGCAGTTTGTTACTTACAATTGTTATTCAATCTGTCAAAGTCTGATTTTTTTATGTGGGCTTTTTAAAAGGCAAAGCCAAGATATGGCTAGGGGGAAAAATACCTCGACAATGAACTGTACCAGAAAAGGAAGTTTTTAAACGGATAGGAGCTAGGTTTAACGTAAAGAGCTCCTGAACCCTGAAACCTTTTATATTCTGCTTAATGAACTTTAAAACCGTAATGACTAATCGAGAGGAGAATACCTCGATGTTGCTGAGAGCATGCTTGAAAATAGCCGGCTGGGGGAGAATGATGCGCCTTGGCCCTGGGCTCAGGGCTTTTTTCCTCTGCTGGGGATTAACCTAGGGAAGGAGGGCGAGATCCGAGCGGGTACAGGCTCAAAGAAGGCTGGGCGCGGGATCCCCCTGCCCGCTGCCGCCCTGCCAGCAGCAAGCAGCCAGGTGACGGCTGCTCCCTGGGCAGCTCCGTGTGCACGGCGCCCAGCGAAGTACTCTACAAAGGCTTTTCTCCAGGTCGTGAAACCCGCAGGAACCCCCCACCACCAACCCTTCCTCCGGCCGCCCGCCTCACCAAGGCAGTGAGGCCGGATCCCTGCTACCCGCTGGGGCTTTCGCCCTGCCTGACACCTGGGGCAGAGGCTGGTCCCGGCTTGTCCCGCTCCCTGGCTGCCCGCACCGGCCAAGGCGTGGGGCTGGCGCCCAGCCCCGGACCTGCCACCGCCAGCCCTGGAGCGGGCAGAACCCTTCTTTTCCCTGTTAACGTGTTTTTTTGGACTGTGCCCCCCCCCACCTCTCCTCAGCCCCCCGCCAGGTCTCAAATGCTTCTGCCTTTTTTCGCTCCACAGGTGGACAACGTACCCGTAAAAAGAGATGCCCATACACCAAATATCAGATTAGGGAGTTAGAAAGGGAATTCTTCTTCAGTGTCTACATAAACAAAGAGAAACGCCTCCAGCTCTCCCGAATGCTCAATCTGACCGACCGCCAAGTGAAAATATGGTTTCAAAATAGAAGAATGAAAGAAAAAAAAATTAACAGGGACCGATTACAATATTACTCAGCTAATCCACTACTTTAAAACTCATAGCATTTTTCAAGACGAGATTAAATTCAGATTTCGCCCTTGACAAGGTCAAGCCACGGGGTTACATGGAGGGAGGAGGTGTGTATCTGACGGGACTAGAAGAATCCAAGGTTTTACATACATGTAAATCTACTCTGGAACTTCAATGGTGATTTTACATATATCGATATATTTACATATCAACTGGAATCAATTTGATTTTGACACAAATGGCACCCATTTTGGAGCGGGCACGTCACCTCTGGGGGCAAAATCCATACCTCTTACCTTTCCAGGCACTGCTACTCACCCTGCTACCGCTTTCAGGGGACACAGACCGGGGGACGGCATCCTTCTGTCCCCGGACTCGCCCATTCCCTGCCTTCCTTCTCCCCTGGGCGGCTGCGGACCAGGGTCTGGAGATTGCCAGGTCGAGCTCACTCACCTAGGACCACTGCAAATACAAACTCTGAGAAAAAACCTTTTGTTCTTCCTTAGCAGAAAATATGTCTAAGTTAGAGGCAGTGCTCTACTGCCCGTGTGTTTGAAAGGAGAATTTGAGGGGACGCACACCCAACACAGAGAGAATTAAAGGGAGGGGGGGATGACATGCCTACACCTTCCCAAGCCAACCGCTAGCAGTTGTAATGTGGATGTAGTGATGGTTCTAATAATGTTTCCTTTGGGGGTGTGGGGAGGAAAGGGCTAGGGGAAAGAAAGAGAACTAAATGAAAGACTTAATTATTTACTGAAAAAAAAAATCAGGTATAAATTCGCCATATATCGTAAAGAAACAATCACTGAAAGAAGAAATTAGCAGATTTTTAGCTCTTGTATTATTTATGACAACTGACTATGCGTTGCCATCTTTTAGGAGACAAATCATATTTAAATACTAAAAATAAAAAGGGGGGAGGGGAGAGAAGTGTGAATTTAAGTGTTTTAAAAGAAACAACTCCATAAAGGAAACTAACCTTCTGGCTTCTGGCTCACAAACTTTCTTCAGGAAATACCTGTGGAGAACGACAGTTTAGCAAACACCACACAACACTAATTGAAACTTGGAGTTGTGCAATGCACTAACATTGGATCATTAAAATAACCCCATCGCATGTTCTTTTGAAAGTGACTAGTGAAGAGTTTAAACAGAAACCAAACAATGTAAATATGGTAATTTTGTTGTTGTCTACTTTAAATGTCAAGAGCTCTACTTTGTAGCCCAGTCGACATATGCAAAGAATTGAGAGATGTTCGGACTTATTTTAAGTATATATAAATATATATATTTCCCTGCAGGAACCAAAGCGTAAAAGAAATAAAAAAAAAAGGAAAAAAAAAAAACCCACACAAAAAAAACCCACAACCACCCAAGAAATAAAAAAACCCTGAAATTAAAAAAAAAAAAAGAAAATATATATTAAAAAAAAGGAAAATATTTAAAATTCTTCATCAGTTTACAAAGGATACTGTGTTCTATCGTTAAGGTAATTTGCTGTTGAGAGTATCTGAATGTATATTTCATACAGGAATGGTGTTTTACAAGACTTGTAAATAATAAAAGAAGAACTCATGACCTATTTTGTTCGAATGCCTTTCTCCCCCTCCCGTTTTTTGTGTTGTTGTTCCTTTGGGGCTAAAGGGTTTGGGATTTCTTTACATGTGCAACAAAGTGGTGATAAGAATGTTTTTTGATTAATAAATTTACCAAATGGATGTAATTTCTTTGTCACGGTTCACGAAATGCAATATCTTGATATGACATCACTGTTTTAAACATGTATCATCTATATGTATATACAGTTTTCTTTTAATATGCGAAGTATTTGGTTGCATGTATACAGTGGAACAGCGCACAAGGAAAATAAAAAAATGGAAACTTTATATTTTTACTCTGGTGTTAAGTTACTGCATGTTCTTTTATCTGATGTAACTCTGGGACCCGAAATTCCTTGTGACCTTGTTCAGACATTTGGGGAGAATTATTCTTCTTTTGGGAACTTCGCTGCTAAATCTTCTGCTCTGGAGTTAGCAAGTGAACCTGGGCTTGCTCAAGCGTCGTTTTAGGGGGCCGCAGGAAGACGATAATGAAGTATGTTGGTAGCTCGCTATGACTTAGGCCTTTTTCTTACCCTACCAAGGCTGGTAAGGCAATGTTCTATGCTGAAGGGTTTGATGTGACATTGCCGCTTGCTCCCCACCACATGCGTCCAGGAGAACTCCTTGGGAAATGCTGGTGGTGTCAGTAGCGTTTGGGATAGGTTTTATAAGCCAAAGGGAATTTGTAACCAAAGGGAAGGTCTAAGCCAGCTGATGGATGTTGAGCCCTCAGAAAATTGTTGTCTTTGAAAAAAAAAAAAAAAAAAAAGGCATGTGGTGGAAAATGGACTGTTTGAAATTGTCCTTGATCTCCAAGGCAGGGAGGAGGTGGACTGAGGCGGGCAGGGGGAGCGAAGGGGAGGAGGGCTGGAGGGAGAAATTTAGGGGAGGGAGGGGGTGAGAAAACCCCAAACAATAGCTGAGATATGAATGTGTTTTGAGAAGAGTTTGAAACTTTCATGTTGACCCTAATCCTAAGCAGGAGAAGAAAGTACATTCTGTTTTCACATTGTTTACTGGCTTTGAACTTCTGTATTGCTTGGACATCACCCATAACCTTGAGGTGAAGGACTTACTGACTTTGGGCCTTTGTTGACAACTGCCACCTAGCCAGGCAACCTCTGCCCAAAGGAGATGTTAAAAAGTGAGCGAGGAAAAGGGGACTTTTTGTTTGTTTGTTTGCCTAGTGTACAAGGAGTGATGCCAGTTAAAAGGAGATGGACAGAGGGACAGGCAGTGGGAGAGGGACAGAGGGACAGATGGTGAGCTAAATGGCAATGTAAGTTAAGTCAGCAAGCTTCTTTTCTGGTTAAAAATTAACTGGCATTCCTAGCCAATCCCAGAGACACTTAAGCCATGGAGTTTCTCTGGTCGGGGTTATGATTTCCTAGCCCAATAAAATCGCATCCTCTGTGTTGTTGTGACAATGTGGTCGTAAAAAATGTCCGTGACTTGTCCGTTCGCCTGCACGAAATACATCTCTATAAAGGCAGCGGAGCTTTCCCCACCGAGAGGTGAGTGGCCACTTGCCCTCCACCATCCATCTGTCTGTCCGTCCGCCTGCACGCCGTCCTGCCGCGGGGCCCCGCGGCAGGACGGCGTGCAGGCGGACGGACAGACGGCGGCGGTTTGAAGGCTGTTTTGCCACAAGATGGCGATCTTCAGATCAATGTCAAAGCCGCCCAAGGAGACGGGAGCAGCCCTGCAAAAAAAAATCTTGGCCTTTGTTCATTTTGCATCCCTGGAGCCGCACGGATAATTATTGCACTTACCGGGCTCCGCGTTACAAAAAGCCGCTCGGGATGCCGGGGGAGGGGAGGGAGCTGCCGGGGCTTCTCGGTGGAGTTAAAGCCTCTGAGCTTTGGATTGAAACATGGGCGGAGGTAAGTGTTTTATCCATCTACCCTGAGTGGAGAAGGGAGAGGAGAGGGCACTGGTCGCGGTGGTCCTCAGCCAGCTGGGGTGGCCCCGGATCCAAGGACGGAGCACAACGGAAAATAACCCTAGGGAAGGAAAGCAATGCAAAAAGTTGGTGATTACGACGTGAAATAATATAGAAGGGGCTTTCTGAGTTGCAGTTGACCTTTTACTTTCTCTTCGTAAAGTTTTGGCCATCAGCGTGGAAAAACCCACGTTATCTGGAAATATTTCTTCAGAGTAACTTGTAGTTTTCTTCCAGTTATAAAAAATTTGTAACACTGGAAATATTATGAAACTTGACATTTATGTCTGGAACAGTAGGTGTCTTCAATCAAATAGATCTATGGCAACAGAGACTGCAAATGACAGACAACTCTGATGATCTTATTGGACTTGAACTGTAGTTTAGCTGGGGTCGTTTGGAAACTTTAAAGGATAGGCTGCTTCCTTGCAGCTGGACACAGGCTGTGGTAAACAAATTTTGACACACTTAGGCTAAAAACTCTTTATGTGATTGCATATGCAGTCAATGTTTATATGAGACCAGAGTTAGATTTCCTCTATCTATCTGTTTGTCTATCTATCTGTCTATCTATCTATCTATCTAAAACAGCACATGGGCTGTAAACAAACAATAGTCACGCATTCTCATGTGCTCAGGGCTGCTCTGGGTTGTAGCTTTGAAACTCTATCCTGGCTACGAGTATCCCTAACTCCAGGTTACTTTTCTCACCCATAAAAGTTTCACTTGTTTTTGTTATGTCTCCATTTGAGAAGGGCTGGAGAGAAGGTGATATTATATGGAGGAGATACTTGTTTGGCTGCATATTTTAATTCACGTGTCTCTTAGGAGAGATATTCAATTTAGAAATATATGTCGGGGGACGAAAAAAAAAAGAAAGAAAGAAAGGGAAAAAAAAAAAAGGTCATTTTATCCTTGCTCTCTCATGTAAAGTAATGCAACTTGTCTGTAGTATTCTTAAAGAAAGCGCCCTTTTGCTCTCAGGGAACTGTTGCAAGTGTAGTTAAAAGCACATGCTCAGTCGGTAGAGAGCTGGTTTGAAATGCCTTTCGGAACCGATCGATTTCATCAAAGATGCTGCATTAAAAGCTCGGGAATGTTTCTCTTTAACCTCCCTTTAGCAACGCCAAGAAGTGAGAAGCAACGCCTAGGAAAATAGCAGGATGAGTTGAGGGTCCCTTTGCAACATTTCATTTTACACCAGTCAAGTTAAACTCAGCATATTTGATCAAATATTTATTTTTCCCCTCGTTGTTTCCCTGCCCCATTCAATACTCGGCTGAATAAATCAAAGGGACCCTAGCAGCAGTTAAAGCGCCCTCTGGTTACGGATTTTTTACTGACGGCCGCAGTCACAGGATAATATTTAAAAAAAACAAACTTGTTTCTTACAATAACTGTTTATTATTTCACATGATTTGGGTTTGCATATTTTGGAGGGAAGTGGCGAAGCCAACTCAGTGTCTACACTGTGTTTAATTAATCGTGTACTCAACTTCAGCTCACATACCACATTCAAACCCCTGGGAGGCTTTTTCATAAACTCTTTGGGTTTCTGTTTTGTTGTCTTCTTATTTTTTTTTTTTTGTCACAATCTTTTCATTAAATGCTCTGAAATCGAAACTTCAGGCCAAAGTGTGTGTCTGAGAGCCAAGTTGTACCGCAACCAAAAAAGACATTTGTGTATGCATCCAGATCTTTTTTAAAGGAAAGACAGCTACAAAAAGGGGAGAAGGGATACAGTTTCAAATGCCTAATACAGCTGTGCGGCCCATCTCTTACAGCAGAAGGGGTACACTTAAAAGACGAGCTGGGGTATATACGATTTCCCTGACACATGTTATAACCCGATACTGCTGTTGCTTCTGCCTGGCGTTCGGGGCTCTCTGGACAATAGAAAGCCCCGTTGTTCTCGCCGGTGCCGAGGAAAGGCGAGGAGATGAAGTCCTAATGAGTTGGTTGGGTGTATTTTGTCCTGCCACACACTAGAGTTTAGAGCTCGTCGGACTTACTTGCAAAATATGCTCCTAATCCAAATGAGTAAAACGATACACATATACTATAAAACATGGTTAGGAGAACAAGCCTCCGGATGGCTGGAATAAAATTAAATCTCAGCCTAAGTTTTAACAGGATAATCCGCCAAAACAAGCCAACCTCACCACCACAACCAGCATGAAAGAATTTATAGTAAAGATAAAATTAGTGGGGCCGTCATTTGTCACCTAACTTGGCACAGACACAGTTCCTAAACCTCCTGTTTGAAATCCGCCTTCTTTGGAGTAATTCCAGGAAAAAAAAAAAAACAACAACAAAACCAACAAAAAACCCACCACACAAAAGGAGGAATCTGGCACACACGCACGTTCTTGACAACTGACAGTTCCAGTATTAAATAACTATACTCTGATTGCATTAATTTTTGGAGCTGTATAAAACGTAATTCGCGGCTGTATTCTCAGATAGGCGGTGCATGCACTCCTGCAACAGCCTGCAAGGCCATTTATGTTTTCACGAATTGCCGTTTGCCCGTGTCTACAAATAAAAGCATATTTTAATTAGCTGGCAAAACGCGTCTATGGATTAACAGTGCTGATCTTTTGGGTTATACAAGCCAATAATAAAAAGATAAATCACAGTTTAACATGATCCATTTTGCGATTTCCAGTCAGAGTTTGCTCAGGCTGAGCTGTCGGGTTTTATTTATTCCCTTTTTGTTTTTAATTTTAGTCCCACCAATAAAACGGCTTAACGACGCTATTAATGTATCTATCATATTTTTCTTAGATCAATAAAGTTTTATTTTGATATTGTTGTCTATGTACGCCATGAATTTAGATTCTCCATGAAAGCACCTCCTCGCCGGTTTTGATATTTATCAGGATTTTATTTGCTCGGTTTTATAGACCCTCGGATAGCTTTACTTACAGGAGTAGAATTAAAAAGAAAGTATTTCACGTCCCCTGGCGTCCACAATATTCTTTAAAATTTCATTTAAATGGAGGTTAAGCTCCAAGGGACACATTGTTAAGGGTTGGAAATGCAGTAGCTACACCCAGCGCATGCCAAATTAGCTCCGTTTAGTCAGAATTGACCATTATCTTTTATAGTTTCGAATCAAGCGAACATTATTAGTTTTACTTCACTGGGTTTGACGATGCTGGTTACTATTTGCCTTGGCCTTGTTAGCGATTAAAGAAAGCGGAGATAATGCCACTCCGAGCTGAGTTCATGATCTAGACAGAGCCTGTGCCTTGACCATCAAACCAACAATGGACACCGCTTCTAAGACCGCACAACCGGGTCCCGCCAACGGAAGCTCCCGCAGGGCCTGGCATTCTCCAAGGGCGGGCAACCCCCAGCCTTCTGCTGCAAAAGCCACGAGGAGAGCCCAAGAAAACTTTAAACCTTCCAAACTGTCCCCGGCCTCCACGCCTTTTGTCTGATTTCCCTGGACTGGCCTGCAAAGAGGGAGAAGAAGCCAACTCGTGTTTCTTCCAGAGCATTTCGAGTCTTTTCATTCCGGCTGACGAGGACGTCCTTTTATAGGCCTTTTCCCCCTTTAATCCAATTTTTTTTTTTTTTTTTTTTTTAAGGGAGCTGCTTGTCTTAAAAACAGCTTTGGAAGGATTTCAAGTGTTGCTCCTTGGTTCCGTATGGCTTTTAGGTTTGCAATCCATTTCTATTTAATTTGGCAAATGCAAAATAAACATACCGCAAGAGCGGACTTCCCCGGAGTAATTTTTGTACCTGACTTGTGCAGAGAAATGGATTTGGAAGGCGGCGTTGGGGCTCACGTTTCATTTTATTTAGATCTGTATTTATAACTCTAAGCCTATTGATAATAGCCTTCCTTTATACCAGCCAATAAACCCGCGTCTTATGTAGTATTAATTTTGTTAGCACCGATATGACCCGCGTAGGAATCTGATAAGGGTTTGTCCGTCGCACATTAACACATCGCGGGGTTAGTCGGGTTGGGAAAACACAAACAATATTACAGGACGAAATACGGGAACGAAATAACCCACGGAGGGTTTCCATAGGTTGTGGGGTCTACCCCAGTCACTGCATCCTACGGGCCGGTCAGAAAGAAGCCGCGCTGTGATGCTTGCCCCACCTCACTGGAAAAACCAGGCGCCTTTGCAGAAGGATTTTATGGGTGTTGCAAAGTTGTAGGTAGAAGCCTCCGCCCGCTCCCCCTGCGCTTTCAGCGGGCGCGGAGGGAGGTTGAGGAGGACCCCTCCGGCTCGGCGGGCCCGCGGAAGGGACACTCACCACCTCCCGCCGTAAGGAGGAGGGGGGAGGAATTCTCCGGGGGAATGTCACTCCGCGGAAAAAGCGTTTCCCCGTGGCAGGCACACACTGCAGGGCGAGACCACGTGGGGGCTTAACAGATCCGTGGGCTGGAGGGGAACGGTTGCTCCTCGGGGCGGCTTGAAAGCTGAGGGCTGGCACCAAGGGATGCTGGGTCCACCGCCCGCTCCGCCGCCACCCTGCCCGCAGGCAGCGGCCCCGCCGCCGCCGCCGCCAGCACCCTCTTGGGCATGGCAGCTGATGCCAAGCCGCTTCCATCGCCCCGGCCGGTGCTGATGCCCGGCCGGCAGCCTCTTTCCCCGCCTGCTCCACTGGGGACGGAGACCGACCAGACTGCTTCCCCCGGCAGCGTGAGGGAGAGGGGAGCGAGCCTGGCTACTCGGGGTGGCCAGAAAGCGTCGGGCAGCCTCAGTCTCCCTTTAAGCCCGAGTTCCGCGGACCAGGCAGTGAGGCGACTTCGAAACGGCATAAGAGAGAGATGATGGACGTGAAAGCAAGCCATAATTAAACAATTCATTAGAAAATCTATCTGTCTCTCTGTCTGCTTCCCTGTCTGTCTGCTGTCTGCTCCCTCCGCCACAACTGCAAATTGACTGGACCAGGCTGTCTAGTATCTCAGAATTCATCTAGTTATTTCTATTATTTAGTACATTGCTTGTGAAAGAGACGGTGCTTTTGAAGAGGCAAAAAGTGAATGACCCAAGGGGGGAGGGAGATAAAAATGATCGCTCAAATATAAACACATCAATAAACAGGGTCCGCAGCATCCTGCGAGGATCCATTTGAACTGCTAGCGCCCGGATTCTTTCTGTGGCATATGTCTAGCTTTATATTTTAAATGGTAATCAGACCTCTGGAAGAATCCAACGTTAACTAAAGCATTCGGAACTGCAACCGCACAATCAATCCTCCCAGAATGGCATTGCTCCCTAAGAAATTCTTCAGCGCAGCAGCAATCATTTTATCTCCAGGAAATTTAAGCCTAGCCTGGCGTCGTGGCGGTGATGTTAGGCTGGAAGCAGCCCCCTTCCTCAGCAGTTTAACACGAGAGGCACTAGGCCCCTTTACGGTTTCCAATGATCCGTGATAAACAACAACACGTCTTTTATATCTTAAAAAAACGAGACAATTAAATAAAATGAGCAGAGCCTGAGCATAAAACACCGGGCGAGCCGGGCTTTATTAATTTCGTGAGACACACACAGGCTTCCCAGGAAGGTGAGCAGGCACTGCCGCCGGAAAGCCTAACCGCGGGGAGAAAGGAGCAATAGTAAAAGCTTCATCTGGACACCGTTTCAGCCTAGGTATAATAAAAATCAGGACCGCCGGGCTATTTTATAGCGGAGAGTGTGATAAGAAAGGAGCAAAACTTGGAGACAGCACAGGCAAAGCCAGCTCCTTGCCTTTCTCCTTCCCCTTTGCTTCCCAGGATCGCGGCTCCGGACTGGGCGCAGGCGCTTGCCCATATGGACGAAGCGTGTGAGCCAGTGTCTATGGAAATCCATATTACACATTAATATCCATCTATCTCCCAAATTCAGAGGTCGACCTGAGAGCAGCTCTGTGCATACGAAACCAGACGGGGAGGGGTTGCTGGGGAGGCCCGGGCTTCCATTGGCTGCAAGCGTTTGCCGTTGTGCGGGGGTATCTCTAATCATATTCAGCATGTTTTGCACAAGAAATGTCAGCCAGGAAGGGCTATCTGCTCCCTTCGCCAAATTATTCCACAACAATGTCATGCTCCGAGAGCCCGGCTGCAAACTCTTTTTTGGTAGACTCCTTGATCAGCTCGGGCAGAGGGGAAGCGGCGGGAGCAGGAGGAGGAGGCGGAGGAGGAGGCGGCTACTACCCCAGCAGTGGTATCTACCTGCCACAGCCGTCCGATCTGTCCTACGGGCTACAAAACTGCGGACTTTTCCCTGTTTTGAGCAAACGCAATGAAGGTGCTTCTCAAAGCATGGTCCCCAGCTCGCACCCCTACGTGTCAGGGATGGAAGTGTGGCTAGACCCTCCCCGGTCCTGTCGCATGGAAGAGCCGGAGAGCCAGCAGGCCACCTCGTGCTCCTTTGCTCCAAGCATTAAGGAAGAGAGCTCCTACTGCCTCTATGACTCAGAGAAATGCCCGAAGGGCTCGGCTACCACAGATCTCGCTCCTTTCCCTCGGCTGAGTGCCGAGGTCAACCCAGCCGGCAGCGGCGGCGGGGTCCCCGTCCCGGGCTACTTCCGCCTTTCCCAGTCTTATGGCACCTCCAAGACCTACGGCGCGGGGTCGGCCGGGGCTGCCCCCTTCCCTCTGCAGCCCCCCAGCCGCTTCCAGACGCCTCCATCTTTGCCTCCTGTCCCGGACGCGGGGAGGAAGGAGGACGAGGAGCGCTCTCCCAGCCCCTTGGCGTGTGTCTCCCAGAGGGAGGACGAGACTCAGGCTTCATCTTCCACCGCAGAGGAGCTCTCTCCAGCTCCGTCAGAGAGCAGCAAAGCCTCTCCCGAGAAAGAGCCCGTAGGTAAGCGAATGGTGATGATGGTGATGGTGGTAGTGATGATTAAAAAAAAAAAAAAACAGAAAAAGAAAGAAAAAAAACTGTTGAGGATCATAGCGGCATCGCGATGCAAAAGGAGGATCCCAGCTGCCCCGCGGGGCTGCCAAGAAGCGCTGCTCAGACTGACCTTCTGAACTTCGTAATATTAGGGCATGGGGTTGCCGTAAAAATTAATGTCCATCCTATAGCTTAAACCCCTTAGAGTCTCCGCTCTGGGCAACTTTAGCCCGCATGCTGCTTAAACATATAGAAAAACAAGATCAATCTTTCCCCTGTGATGTGAAGGTGCCTACCAGATAACAGAGATGTTTGTAAAGCATCCAAAATAAGCAATAGGCAGTGCCAATAAATAAACCTATTAACTCGGTAAGTTATATTTTACGATCCAGAATGCTTTTCGGAATAACAGCCGCGCTGAAATGTGCCATCTATGAACTGCCATCAAATTAGACTGATGAATGCACCGCGAATATCCTTCAACGTCTACACTAGATAACAGGGTTGTTATTTATTCATTCGCTTCTTTATTTCCCTTTCGGCTCCCCATGGCAAAAAAAAAAAAAAAAAAACTCCCCTTCCCTGGGTGGCAGACTTTGCAGGCGCTTCTCTCCGTCTGCGTTTCAGACGCCCTGTTATTCCTTCAGAGGGCCACACTGGAAAATGATAAGGTCAAAACAAAACAAGAAAGAGGAAAACTACTAGAGAGACAACCCCAAACCAAGAACCACTCTGAGCCATCGAGGGATCAGTGTTACCTCTTTCCTAGCCACTTCCAGTGATAGGAATAAACAGCCTGTAACGGGGGAATTTTAGTTTTGAGGGTTTTGGTGTGTTTTTTGGTTTATTTTGTTTTTTTTCCTTCCCAGAAACGGTTGGATAAGAGAGGGCCGAGGCGAAGCTCCCCGGGAAGGCAGGGAGGCTCCGACTCCTCAGCTCACCTTGTTTTCTAACTCCAGAGCATGCTTGTAAAGTTCAGATCCGCACAGGCTTTGTTTTTCGGAAGCAGGTGCCTGAGGCTGCGTGAAATAAACCTCCAGGCCATTTATCAAACGACCCCCAGTAGCAGTGGGCTCGGAGAGGCCGAGGGGAAACTAGTAAAAGCCTGTTTTGGAGGGTCGGAGATGAACTACTAAGCGGGCACTCTGCCCTGCCCGAGGCTGGCCGGAGATTTTTGAGGAAAGGCAGATCCTCTGCGGATTCAGGATCATTGGGAAACCGGTTTGAAGCTCTCGGTTCCCACAAAGTGCCCGCAAGTGACAGAGCGAGCTTCCCAAACACACACCGGCACACACACAGATGCTCCTTCCACCCTGTCCCTTCCTGGCTCATTGCCTCCTACCCGCTGGTAACGTCCCTTTTTTACTTTCTCAAAACTAGGAAATTCAAAAGGAGAAAATGCAGCAAACTGGCTCACGGCAAAAAGTGGCAGAAAGAAACGGTGCCCCTATACCAAGCATCAAACTCTCGAGCTGGAAAAGGAGTTTCTGTTCAATATGTACCTGACTCGTGAGCGTCGCCTAGAGATCAGCCGCACAGTCCACCTCACAGACAGACAAGTTAAAATCTGGTTTCAGAACCGCAGAATGAAACTGAAGAAAATGAACAGAGAGAATAGGATTCGGGAGCTCACAGCCAACTTTAATTTCTCTTGATGAATCCATAAACATATCTTTATGGTTTAAAGAGCCAGTATCATTTTCCTAGGCTGTAGTCATCCGCACCTGTATGGATTAACGATTTTAGGGGCTCTCAATATGTCCTTAACCTCTTAAGAACTACTTTGGAGTGGGAAGGAAGGGTGAGGGAACACGACTAAAGCTAACTTAATGCACAAAATGCCGTGCGTGAACCTCTCCGCTTCCTTCGGCCTTTCCGGGGACCGGCTTGTTCCTTTAAGCTTTGAAACACAGAAATGCCATTTCGGGAGCTGCAAATATCTTTCCCCCCATATCTCTCTCTCTGAAAAGTAAATAAGCTTGGTTAAAGGCGTATTCTTTAAAATTAGAAGCGGTATAACTTGAACTGTACGTAGCTGCACAGTGAAGAATTTAAGCCTTGACATATTTCTATATATTGGGAGCTTTCTTCCCCTCCCCCTTTTCCTTCGAAAAGCAGACTTACAATAATGAAATGCAGGCATACTTTAACAGGGCTTCATGGGAACGGGTGTTAAGAGAGATTTTTTTTATTTTTTTTTTTCGCTTTACCTTAAAAGTAAACATTACAGCTTTAAATTGGCCAGGAAAATGAAATCTCTTCTCTTTAAAGGTATAAAAGCGTTCGTGTTGCTCATGGACTAAATTATGACACTTACCTCTGAATTTCTCTCTCTCTTTCTGGTTGTAGATATTTACTTAACGTAGTTTCGCTTAAATACGTGGAATTAGTGATCTTTTTCTGTCTATAAATAACGTTACCGTTGGTAACGCATGACAAGCACACAGAAATTCCCCTTTGAGAAGGAAGTGGTCACTTTTTCCTCACTAATTTCACTGAAAACTATATATCTTGATCATCAGACGGACTTTCTGAGCCAGAGTCTGAGATTGCGAGGGAGGAAATGTTCGTCTTCCTTTATACTGTGAAGTTACATGCATTAAAGGGTCAAACATATAGGTGAAAAAAAAATTTAAAAAAATAGAAAAAGAAAGAAAAAAGGGGAAAAGCTATAAATACAGATATGTATAAATGTCTATTATTATTAAAATGCCGATACTGTTTTAAGCAAATGCATTCTATCGTTATTATAAATGTTAGTTCTAGCTATATCTAGTTCTTACCTTAAATCGGAATAAATTAATATTGTAATGCTGCTGTGCGTGAAAAAAGACGATGTTTATGTTCTCATAGAAGAATAAAATACCGTTGAATGAATCCTTTTAATTTTACCTCTTTTTGTGACTGTTTATCCTCAGGTTCTACTTTATGTCTTTGAGAACTTTTACAACAGGAATAGTTGCCTAAACCCCCTGCAATTACTTTAGGAATCTATTTAAATATTACCTAGACGGTCGTAATTTGTCTGGGCCATATAGCGATGGTGCTCTAAGGTTTGTCGGCTTTTGTTCAGTTTTATGACTTGCTAGTATATCTGGATTGTTGCTGTCTTGAACGAGTGGTTTCAGTTGACTGAGGAGCTGCATAGACTGAGGAAGCAAATTACTATTTCTTGAGGGTAGGGAAATGATTTTTTTTTTTCTTTAATCAAACACCTACATGTGTGCGGAGATCTTTTACACCAGAGGACGGTGACAAAATTCTAGCTTTATCTCAGGGCTGAGAAGAAATCGTAAAGGTGAGCTCATGGGGGGGGGGACGGGACACCCCAGCCTCCCCTCCCTATCAGTGGGCCCCTCCAGACAAGACTATTCGCTACCTGGCTGCATGTGGAAGAGCTTATTTCACCTATACTGCTTTGGGGTTTTATTGGTTGGGCTTTTTTTTTGTTTGCTTTGCATCCTCCCTTCTTTGCTGCATGTTTAACTGATGGAGTCTTGCACAAAGGGAAGGCAAAAAGAGGTCTGGGAGAAGAGAGAGAGCTAATGCTTCCTTGCGGGGCTATGTATGCTGGGAGGAGGGGGAGACAGACTTTGAACCCTGGCTCCTTGGGAGCCTTTAGCTTCTCGTGATGTTAACATTGGCGTGCATGGCCTTTTTCTTCCCGATTGCATCTGCATGGAGAGGCGAAAGCTGCCCGGGAAGGGTGGGGTGGTGATGGTGATGTTACTATATATTTTTCTTGTTTTCATTAACCCACCCGAGGCTGGCTGGGGACCGCGGAGGGGCGGCGGCTGGGCGGGCGGGAGAGAGGGATGTTTCAGTTATGTTTCTGGTTTTATTTTTGTAGCGGGATCCTTGCGTTAAGGACCACGGCAATGGGAAAGTAATAATTAGCGTCTGAGAACTGCTCTGTGGTTTAGGTAGTTTCATGTTGTTGGGGCTCCACCTTTCTCTCTACAGCACGAAACTGCCTTAATTACTTCAGTTGATATCATCACCAGGTATGCTTGGTGCGAGGGTCCTTTCTGCCCGAAGAAATCTTAGCGCTGAACTGATCTGTAGGCGTCAAGTCCCAATGCCATTGTTCCCCATCTGCAACGGAGCCTCCTTTGATTCCTCAGATAAACACGGCAGCCGAGGGGGGAAGCTTGGCAAGTTCTTCAAGGTTAGCTAGCTCCTAAGCGAGTCCCTGCCTGTTTGCGGGATTTTAATATATCTCGTAGGCTGCATTCAAGGTCAGGTGCGTTTTTGTATTCCGCTCTGCGTGCGTCGAGCTCGGGGGGCTGGAGAAGCGGGGGGGGGGGGGGGGGGGGAAATACTCTTTATATTTCTCTGTCTGGATTTATTAAAAAACAGAGACTCGAAAGCCTGCCTGGGGGAGGGAATGGGGAGAGATCAAGTCTGCCGGCCCCGTTCCGCGTATCCATCACAAACAAGGCCCCGGAACACAGGGGCAGTGGCCGATCGGACCCCACTCGGAGTGCGGGTGCGCGGCCCCGCCGGCGGCTCTACTCCATGTTGGGGGTGTCTATTGCCCGCCTGGGCCTGTCGCGGGGCTCGGCCAACCCCGCGCTACCTCCCGTCAGATCCGCTCCCCCGGGGCATCCCCGCGGCCCGCAAGGCCTCGGTTACGATCACGACTGCGGCGCGGTCGCTCTCCGCGGAGGCGGAACGGGCAACAGCGACCTCTCCGGGCCCGCCGCCGCTGCCACCACAGCCGTCTTTTGTGTCCGCAGAGCGGCCGCTGGCAGGGGCGGTCTCCCGCCGGGCCCTCCGCCAGTTTCGGCACCGCAGCGAAGCGGGGCACCCTCGGCAGCAGGAAGGCAGGCAGGGGAAAGTGCAGAAAACTCGGTCTCAGTGTGTACGCATTTCTACTTATTTTGTAGTGACTGTGATTATTTTTGCCTAAAAAAAAATAAAAACCCAACCCAACTTTCTCAAAACTCGAAATGGGATGCGGGAACTCGGAGGAGTTTGGCTAACGGATTTATCTAGACCCATCCTAGCCTTCCTCAGAGAAGGAGGTGTTCATGGCTGGAACAGGAACAGAATTCGACGTTGCAGTCAAATTTAAGTGTTCATGTCTGCCTCTACCCACACTGCACATCTGACGGGCTATCTGCTGTGATCGTGCTCGGAGTGTGTTTACAGTGTGTATGTCCGTGCCTGCCTCTGCGGTCTTTGTACATAGGTTTGCCTCTGCTTTTTATTTCTCTTCTTTTTTTTTTTCCAGCATCATCCTGATTTTTGATTCCTTTACCCTAATTCTGGGTTTTCATTTTCTCTCCGCCATTGCGAGAATACCTCCGTGCATTCGTAGCACTGGCGATTCCGTGAGAGAGAGATTTGCGGTGGCAGGAAACCCTAGGGAAAGGCGATCCTGAACTTCCCGTTCAGGAGTGTTTGCCAAGTCCCGTGCATTCCTGCCCCGCGCCCGCGCAGCGCCTTCTGCTAAAGTAACAGGGCTTACAGATACCCTTCGCTTAAGAACCGACAGTGTCCTTCCTCTTGCAGCCGGGGGTAAAAGGCAGTAGGGTGGGACCTCTGCTAACTTGGTTATATCGAGGTGGAGAGCAGGGTGTATTTTTGTCCAGGCACGATGGCTCCAACGGTGCTTCGTCCCTGGGAATTCGGATTTCATTGTGCAATTTTATGTGAACGTTGGGAGGCTTTTGCCTCCGAGTGTCTGAGCCACCAAAACCTTCAGTAATTTGCAACGCAAATGGTGGGGAGCCCCCGCTAGCCTTGGTGGCTAGCCTGCAAAATGGGCTTTGAGGAAAAAAGGAGTCTAAAAAGACGAAAAGAGAGACGAATGCCCCAGCGTTATTATCAGCAACGTGACCTCGTGAAAAACGCCTATAATTATTTGCTGTATTTTATCCCTTGCTCTCTGTACACCCGCTCCTGCCACTTGGCCTCTGACAGCGAGCAAAGGCAGAATTTTACAGGGAAATAAAAATGCAGGCACTTTCTTTAAAGCATTACTGTTATTGTTATTCATTTGCTATTATTTTTGGTGGGCAACCAAAAAAATGAAACCCACTGCAAGTCGAGAACCCAAATTCGAATATAAACATCCAGGACTCCTGCAGCTAAGATTATTTTTTCTGAATGGAAAAAGGAAGTTCTACAATCACATTTCACCACAGCTGACTCTCAATAATAAATACAAATGACGTCGAGTTCCGTCTTTCCAGGAAAGAAATACAGTTATTTTGTATTATTATGGCGTGTCTACACAATGGCAAAAAAAAAAAAAAAAAAAAGAGGAGAGATTTATTTGCATCTTTTAAATTATTAGAAAATAACGGGCTCCTTGTTTGTGGAGATCTTGCAACTGTTCCGTAATTTTCGAACTCTAATGGGGGATAATAGTTTCATTATGGGCCTTTGTAATAGTGAATGGGGGGAGAGAGCGTTGTTAAAATCGGATCTCTGTAAGATTTCAGATTAAACTGTTGGGAAGACATGAAAAGAAAAAGAAAGAGAGAAAGAGAGAGGGGGAGCGGGAGAGGGAGAGAGGCAGCCACACAGTGATGTAAAACTAATTAGAACCACACTTTCGCATGCACAATATTTACACGTGATTTTAATTATTACTCAGCCGTCCCTACCATTCGCCGGGCTCTATTTTCAATAAAAGCTATTTCGAGTAAATTGAGCCACTCGCCGAGATTTTTTGTGCTCCCTGCATTCTACTGACCGCGCTCCTTCGCCAACCGCGGGGATAAACAGCGTGAGCCTCCGCCGGAGGAGAAAACCCAGGGAGTCGCAGGCGTGTTTGCAGAGCGCTCAGCCACGACTTTAATTCCTAACACTGGACTTGGATCTGTCCGCCTCTTACTTTCCCCCCGCGCACCCTCCCCTCTTGTAACCCTCCACTCGGTTTCCGATGCCGCTAGCGTGTGTCCTGCAGTCAAAAGGAGGTGCCAGCAAATAACTGTATTTGCACATAAATTTGATTCACCAGATTGCGGGACGGCCGACTGTGAGCGCCCCTTTGATAGCCGCCCGGAGAAGCAGGGTGCCTTTCGGCAGCGGGGAGACGGGGCTTTTTCACCCTTTTCCCCCTGCTGCTTCCCTGCATCGTTAAAGAATTAATCGTCGTGATAAATTCCGGCGTCCGGCTCTGACCGCACTCCTTCCCTCCCGGCCGGGACGAAGTCTCCGTTCACCTCCGGCCGCTCAGCCCCGGCTCCTCTCCCCGGCCTGGCTAGGGTGCCCCCGCTCGCAGCGGCCCTATCCAAGGGCAGGGGCGGGCAGGCACGGAGGGGAGGACTCAGAGGGTGTTCCGGTCACTGCCGCGATCTCCCCGGCCGGGTGGGGTGCGTGATGAAGTGCAGTTTGGTGCGGGCCAGCCCAAACACCCGAGCCAGCCCCTGCCGCTGTGCTCCTCCGTCCCGGCGGCCGGGTTGCTGGAAGGGGGTAAGTTGAATTTGACTTTTCGCTGCTGGCTCTGCTCTGAACGGAACGGTATTATTTACAGTGAGTTCCCAAACTAAACACAATAGTATAATTTAACCTTTCCAAACACTCGTAAATTTTTACTGCTGTGAAACACAGCGATGCAAATGAGCACGCTCATAGTTACTGACTTAATAACAACCCCGTGGTTCCTGAAACAATAACTCCTTATGAAATATAATAAATACATATTTGACTACACTACACCGCAACTGCTATTTTGTTGTTTTTTAGTTCTTTTGTTTTGTTTTATTATTGTATCATTTTATGTGAAGGTCTCAGATCACAAGGGTGGTGGAGGTTCTTATTTAATTTTTTTTTCCTCGGGGAACACGACCCACTGATGGGATGATTAATTATGATATAAAATAGTCCGTTTAAACGAAAAAAAAAAAGAAAAGAAAAAGAGGGGAGAGAGAAGGGGGGGGGCGTAATACGGAATCTGATCTTTTCATCTCGGTTGGCTGCAATTAAAACAAACCCCGCGTATAACTCAAATATCCCTTTGCATAAAAACATATGGCCTCGCTATAAAAATTATGGCTGGAAAACAGTGACCCATTAATAGCCCGCGGACTGATTTATACTTTATTGTTCTGCTCCCCCCGCCACGTGACCGGGGCAGCCAATGGGCGCCCGGGCTGCCCTCAACTTATTACTGAGTCTACTTCTCCGCCAGCACCAAGTTGTTACGTGAAACCCGCAGCCCCGAACCGCGGCGGGTCCGCCGCCCGCGCCCGCCATGTCGGCTCCCGGGACCCTCAGCAATTACTACGTGGACTCCTTCCTGGTGCCGGAGGGGGACGAGCTGTCGGCGCCCCGCTACCCCCCCGCCCCACTGGGGCCGCCGCCTCCGCGGCCGGCAGCGCTGGCCGAGCACCCCGAGCTGGCCCCCTGCAGCTTCCAGCCCAAGGCGCCCGTCTTCGGCCCCCCCTGGAGCCCCGCGCACCCCGCCGGCGCCAGCGGCGTCCCCGCCGTCTACCACCCCTACGCGCACCACCAGGCGCCGGTGGCACCGCCCGACGGCAGGTACATGCGTTCGTGGCTTGAGCCTGTGCCGGGCTCCTTGTCTTTCCCCGGGTTACCTACCGGCAGGCATTACGGCATTAAACCTGAACCGCTGGCGGCCAGGAGGGCTGACTGTACCACGTTTGACACTCACACTTTGTCTCTCTCTGATTATGCTTGTGGTTCTCCTCCAGTTGATAGGGATAAGCAAAGCCACGAAGGCGCATTCTCTGAAAGCAATGGAGAAAGTGAGGCAAACGGAGAGAAACCGCAGATCGATCCAAGTAAGTGGGACTGCGAGGGTCATGGACTTCAGGGCACTGCGCCGGCGGCGGGGAGGTGGCGAGGCGCTGGGGTTAGTTGCGCGGCCGAGCACCGGCTGCCAGCGCCGCAGCTCCAGCTCTCCGGGGTCTGCCATCTGCGGAAGCTACAGCTGCCTTCCGCAAGCTTGAACGGGATCTAGGATGGCTCGGGCTTTCCAGGCTGAAAGGAAAACAAAAAACCCACCCTACAGCTGCAACTTAACAACAACAACAAAAACCCCACCAGCCAACCCCCAAATCCAGAAAGGCAAAAGCCGCCCCCCTCTCCCTCCTCAGCCACCCCAGCAAACTTCGTGGGACGCGTTTGCATCCTCCTGCCCCAGGCAGACGCCAGGGAGAGGGTGTCTAGAAAGCATCGGATGTGAATCTGGTCTTTTTGAGACGGCTCGCAGGCCTGGGAAGCTCTTGCGGCGCTGAATGCACAAACCTCGCCGTTGACTTGGTCCCTTCCCTCCCCCCTTTCGTCTCTTCTGTGGAAAAACCCGGCCGGGCTGGATGCTCCCATTGCTGCGGAACTGGTGGCAGAGAGCCTCGGGGTTGCTATCGCGATTAACGCCGTGCGAATGAGGGTCCTAAGGTGGCGAGGTTTTAATTATGCCAGTTGCAGACTGACTCGCCAGCTCCCTGAGTCTTGCCAGTGATGATACAGGAGAAGGCCGAAATTAAAAAGTGAAACAATTTCGATGACATATTGGTCTAACTGGTCACTCCCGGGCTGGCGGGGGGGGGGGGGGGGGGCAGGAAGGAGGGAGGGAGCTAGCAGAGAGAGTGAGGAGGAGAAAGTATTTCAAAATTGCATCCTATAAACAATAAAAAAAGGCGAGAGGAGGTGGGGGCAGCGGGGCTCTGCTGCATGTCGCTGCTTGTGACCTCTCTATGTGTTTGTATTTTGGAGTCCATTGTGTCTCACTATGCTCTGTGCCTGGGGAGACGAGAGGCACCTCTAAACCCCAATATCGGGACACATACGCCGCTTGTCCTGCGTGTATCTCCCTCTCCAGCCCCCTCCTCCTTATGCTCCCACCACCCCCCCGAGCCTGAACTTCTCCTGTTGTTTTCGTTGTAGATAATCCAGCTGCAAACTGGCTCCACGCGAGGTCCACCAGGAAAAAGCGCTGCCCTTACACCAAGCACCAGACGCTGGAACTGGAGAAGGAGTTCCTGTTTAATATGTATCTCACTAGGGACCGCAGATACGAGGTGGCCAGGCTCCTCAATTTAACTGAGAGACAAGTGAAGATCTGGTTTCAGAACAGGAGGATGAAAATGAAGAAAATCAACAAAGATCGAGCAAAGGACGAATGACGGCGACATGGGGGTTAAATTAAAAATGCACAAAGTAAAAAAAAAAAAAGAAAAAGGAAAAAAAACTAAGAAAAATAAGTTAAAAACAAAACAAAAAACCCTCCCCTGGAGCCCTGCCATTCAATGCGTCTGGGTCCAGGCCTCATTTTTTTTCCCTTGGCAAATTGTAATTATGATTGTACCTTGATTGTCACAGAGACCAGTTTGCCAGGAGAGGTACAGTAAGACTTTTAATTTTCTAACAGGAAAGAAAAAGGGGGCATTAGCACGAAAAGGCTGTTTAGCTGGCTTGTATAGATCTACCTGTTTCTTCACTTATGGAAAGAAAAAAAAAAAAAAGAAAAAAACTACCTTTTCATAATGCACAACTATTTACGGACTGTATAGTTTAGTCTTACGTAGTTAATTTTATTCGCTCTTTGCGCGGCAGAGAGATCTCTGCTCTAATACTTGAACACTGTGTTTTATTGTGGTAATTATGTTTGTGACTCAATTTATGTGCTTGGGTGCTGTACCGGATGTAATGGTGTAAGCTAGAATTCAATTTGAACTCAGGTTGTTTATTAGAAAAATTGCATAGAGTATAGCTCTGTAGTGTATTAAGTCTTTTCTGTATAATTAGACAGTTAACCTTTGATTGTAATATATATATTATATATATCCCAACGAAAAAAAGAGAAAGGAAAAAAAAACAAGGCTCGTCTGGGATGTCTGGGAATTAAGGTTTGAAGCAAGTAATTTTAGTATGCACAGTTGATATATATATATAGTACTGTCTTTGTCGGTTGTATATACAATCTATATATTTAAAAAAGTAAAGGAACAGACTAGCTTAAATATTGTTTTTGCACCAGTGAGCAGTTATCAGATTTCGGAGCTATACGTATATGTGAAAAGGGTAACTACCTATGGTTTACGTTTTAATTTTAATCGAATGATTTGATGGTTATTGTAATGAAGGTTAATTTTATTGATAATAAATTATACGCTATAAAACCCTACATTTGGTTATTGTAAATTTGTATCTATTAAAAAAAAAAAAAAAATCCGGGGAGTTATGTTGATGCAGAACGTACACTGTCTATTTTGAAATAGTTACCTCAAGGCCTACTGACCAAATCGTTGTGTTGAAATGATATTTAACTTTTTGCCAAATAAAATATATTGATTCTTTTCTACTTTGTGATGCTTTCAGATTGTTAAGAAAGGGTTCTTCCACAGCACACTGAATTTCGCCCACAGATGTGGTAGGGGTAGGGCAGCCGCCGAGGCAATATTATTTCGGCGTCAGTTGCATAAACACAGACTTCAGGTGATAAAATTTGCTCTTATTTTAGTCCGAAATGGGCAGATTGAGGTCCCGAATGCCATTGCTTGGCTGAGAGGAGGCTTTGCTTCCCCCCTTCCGGATATAATTTAGGAAGGAGCCGAGGAGGGAGCCCCTTCGCCTGGCAGTGGAGGCACAGCCCCCAGTTAACGCGGATTTAATAAATTTGCCTGGCGGGGTGGGGGATTTAAGACCAAACCAAAATGTCCGACGTTCTGCGATGGGGACAATAATGTAAATCAGCTCAGACAGCGACATTTAAACTGAGATGGTTAATTAGCCTCCATCAGAAAATGTCTAACACTAAGTGTGCTTCCCAAGCGCTGTGTGAAGCGCCTTCATTTTAGAGTTATCCCTTCTAGAGATAATTGCCTATGCAAAATATGTTATTTCAAACATCACTCCCTTTTTTCTTCCCTGCCATCACATTTGGGAATTTTTTTTCCCTTTCAGATTTCCCGTGGCAAATAAAAATAACGCATTGCATTTTACTAGAGCCTCAGATTATATATGTGTATATATATAGATATAGGTACAGATAAAATTTTACAGACAATTATCGCAGAATTTATGGTGTCAATTTTACTCGCTGATTTAGCCGAAGGAAAGAGGTGGGCTGGCAGCAGGCTAGAGCACAGGAGACAAAATAGGATTTATTTTTAAAAAACACAAGAAGGTTTCCTTGGAGTGGAAGATTTCCACACACTCGCCCCCCACCCCTCCGCTACACACACCCCTCCCCCGCCGCCCCAAGCCAAACCAAGCTCAGCAACAAAAGAAAATAACGAAGTCTGTGAGCTTGCTGAAATTTACCCTTGCTTTGGGCGGACATCTTACTGCTCAGAGCAGTTATCCTCCATAATATGAGCCGCAGCACACTTCTGCGGCACACCGAGTCTTGTTTGCAAATATGTTGAATAACAATACGAGCCTTCTTGTTTTACGGGCGTACACTTACACACACATATGTATATTTAAAGAAAAATAAGATGGAACACACTTATGGCATTGGCAGAAGTTGTCGTTAGGAAAATTCAGAGCCATACAGTGCAATAAAAGAAAATGACTGCTGTTACCGTTTATGGGGTGTAAAACGCTGCAGGGCTAAAGACAAAACTTAGGGAGCCGGCAAGAAGTTTACAGATGTGCGGAACTGCGGGAGTGGGAAAAAAGCTTCTGGCTTCACCTTAAAAAAAAAAAAAAAAAGGAGAAATCCGGGGGTAAGATTTGATGAGTTCTAATTAGCAAAAGGGAGCTCGTTCTGGTGTGTACACACACACAAAAAGCCCCTAATTGATCCCTGAGCCAGTATTTGGGGATGCTGGGACGCCCTCTGTTGTTGCAGACAGAGGCAACTTCAAAGAATCAGCATTAAGAGTGTGTAATAAATGACGGGTCTGCAAACTGTCTGGAATTCGGCTCTTAATGAGTTTACAACTGTCCAGCCACAATTAAGATTTTCTACAAAAGGCTTTTCATTTGTTTTGTCTGGCTGTTTTAGATAAAGCGGGCGAGCGGAAATAACAACCTTTTATTGGCCTTCCCCTGCTTAAATCCAGGCTGGGAGGTGGACATTTATCTTCCCGGGCGCTGGCGGGCAGAGGCGCTGGCTCCGCGGGCCACGACGCGGCGAGACGGCGGGAGGCGGCGGTGGCTGTGGCGGGGCGGCGGCGGCAGGTGGCGCTGTGACACCGCGAAAGAGGCTGCTCCTGCCCGCCATCAAGAGCTCGGCCGCCTCCCCGAAAGCTCCTAAAATGTCGACTTTATGGGAGCATAACTCGGGTGGGAACCTCTGGTTTGGTTTTAACAAAGGCCGAGAGCTTTGAGATTCCCCCTCTTCCCTTTCCTTATCCTGGGAGTACAGCGAGGGATCCCCCTCTGGCACCGGGCGCCGTTAGGGTGACGTTCACCGCCTGGCCCCACTGGGTGCACCCGTGGCAAAAAGTAAAGCTTGCTCTGCACCAAGAGCGTATCGTGCATTTATTATTCTCAAAACGCCGAATCATTTCCTATTAGCTAATAGAGATGGATGGAGCCCTGGCACTGAACCACTAGCTCCTCTTTCTCTTGGCCCAGACTTTCGCCCTTCTCTGGTGAAGCTCTGAGACTGCAAACAGGCTGTCCTGACCTTACGAAGGGCTTCTCTAAAAGGAAATATTGGGAGCAAGGGGGAATTAAGGGGGTCGGGCAGGATGGAAGAGGGTGTCCGGATCAGCCCCAGAGGAGAGCACCCGGAGGGCTTCCCCGTCGGAGTGTTGGATGAAGCTGCGGGTTTTCCAGTGCCCGTCTCCACCTCGCATAGCGGAAAACGGCAGCACCGCAAACCCCCTGTTAGAAAATTATTTACCGGCGATTGAAATTCCTCAACAGCTGTCTTTGATCCAAATGAAAAGCTCTTCTTGTGTTCCAAGCAATTTCAGTTCAGTGGGACCCGATGTAATTATATGATACAGACGCGAACAGACTGATGTTCTGCAAACTTGACGTGTCACTCAAAGTCATTCCTAACTTCTCCTCGCCTTCTATTTTGATTTCTTCCAGTAGTTTTCCTATTTTTTCCTCCCTTTTTGCTTTTGTTGGCTTAAGCGTGTTGAGAATGAGTCTTAGTGGGGAACTGTGGAGTGTTTTCAGATTGCAGTTGCCAAAAGAGAAGGGGGGAAAGTAAGTGGAAGGAAAATAAAAGCAGAAGGAAAAGAAACATAAAATAGTGTCTGAAGTATGAGCGCAGTATTTTTCAAGTTTAAGGCAGACAAGTAAACAACTAGATGCGTAGTATTCCGCAACAGAATATTTTTTTTTCCGCAGGTTATTTAAATTTCCTTAAATCAAAGCCAATCCCTTTATATCGAAATTCAGAATCGGGAAGGAATGCGAGCACTGAGCTATTTTTTACACGCACTGATTCAAAGATTTGATTCTTTCTAGGGATAGAGAGTAACAGCCACTCCCTACTTTCTAACAAGAGCCTTCAGATCAAATGTTTGTCTACAGTGGCATTGCTAAACTTATTATGATTTTTTTTTTCCTTGGGCAATAAAATTATATTGAAATTTAAAAGTGTTTATGCATCGTCATACTAAGTAATAACTTGGCACAGTGCGCTCTATTATAATCGTGGTTAAATTACAGCGAGCGCAGATTCCGAAACAACAAAATCTTCTCTAGTTTGAACCACATCAAGATACTGTTTAATACACAAGCCATAATCATGTAGTGCTCCCAGGTCGCTTATTACTTATGAATACCGTTTTGACACTACATTTTACTTCCCGGAAAAGCTCAGGAGGAGAAGAAAGGTAGTTCAGAGCTCGCAGGAGAAAAAAAAATAAATACAATGAATCACGCCTAGAGTATTATTTTTAAAGCTTGTGAGAATATCGCGATGACGGAAACCTTGAAATCTGCGCCCGTTCGCCGTTCCCTCGACTGGGGAAAAAAAAAATCTGGGAAAGAAATTTAAAAATTTCTATTTAAAAGTGCGTTTTCAGACTCAGGGATCCACCCTGATTTTGTGAGCGATAGAACGGGAAATTTCAGCGTCTGTTTCAGAGACAGCGATATGGCTAACGCGCGGGGAGGGGGGTGGGGGGGGGTGGGGGGAGAAGCAGTAAATAAGGTGGCAGGGACCCATGTTTAGGGGCCGTTTTAAGGTTTATTTAGAGAAGACTTTTTCAGAAATCTTAAGGGATGGCAGAAAAAAAAACCAAAGTTGAAAGCAGCGTATATATACACGCACGCACACACATATATATGAAAAAGGTGGCGGCAGTAAACACACAGAAGCAAAGAAAAAACATATAAACGTGTAAATTATACAGAAACAGAGAGCTCGAAATACAACCACCCAGCTGATCTATTCGGTTCTATGCTATCCATATTTAAGTCTAGACACTGGCTATATTTGCTGTTTCTTTCTTCTTGCATCTTAGTATGTTGTCACCAGAGGAGCAATTTATTGGTCTAATGTCATCTACTTCAGCCTCTTTGATCTTCTTGGTCGTCGTCTTGTTTGTATCCATTCGTTTAACTTCTTGGGCCTTTTTTCCTTTAAAGCAGTCTCTTCTGCCGCCGTGTTCCCACATCGCAACTGCGACCGCAGGGATATTGTCTAATATTGGCGAATTGGAAGAAATAACAGAATGCGGCGTGTTAACCATCTTCTCCCTTATGCCTGCAAATAATAACTTCATTTTCATGTGCTTAACACTTGGCAAATATCTACATACAGCCACATTTGCGTGCTCTGAAGCACCAATATCTCAGGGATCTGGTTGTAGAGGATTTACTTGCTTCTGTCAGTAACTTATATTCATGAGGCTGCAGTAACCGCGTATAAAGAGTCCCAAAGGGTGCGTATGTATGTGTGTGTGTTGGAGGTGTGTGTGGAGTGTGTGGGGGGAGGATGTCCCACGTTTACAAAAACGTAAAGTTTAGTGCCCGTGCTAAATATCGCCAAGAACAATTTTAACTGGTGGGAAAGTCTTTGTACATGGGGCACCAAACTATAATTGAAAGGAGAATTTCCGGGGCAATTCCATTGTGCTCCTTCCAGTTTATGATGTGCAATACAGTCAGGCAATAAAAGCTGTCTTTACCAGGACTCCCTGTCTGAGGGAAGGAAACTCATTTTACGATCCGTTTAAAGGAAGGGCATAGTGCATCCTCAATGAAGAGCCATTCGCATTGTTGGGGAGCCCACTGTTTAGAAAAGCAGGAACGCTCCCCGTCATCTGAGCGTCCCGCTGCCGTCTCACCCTTAGGACCGTAAGGTATGTAGGACAGTAAAGGTAAAAGGGGCATGAAACAGACTGCTGAGATTTGAAACCCTTTGTAGGCGATTTCTTCAGCGCGGGGGATTTTGGTTTGTTTTTTCATTTTCAGGTGTTCAGAAAGGTGGTGGTTTATTTTTTCTAGTACTTATTTTTCTTTCTGTTTTTTTTTTTTCTTTTTTTTTTTCCCTCTCCTGGGAGAGTGACCCTGCCTTTTTGTCCCAAAGGTGGGGGCAAACCGGGAGGCTCACTCCAGGGGGACCCCTTGGTTTTACAGCCTCGGGGAAGCCCTTTAGGGCCGGCGGCGTGCCACTGGGCCCTGAAAATGGGGGGTACCTCTCCAAAACCCTCTCTCGGCTTACCGCCTGCTTATTTCCCCCTTTACGGGAAAAAAAAAAAAAAAAGAAATAAGACAAGGGTGACGAGCAGCCTCCGTAAAACTATATTTTGCCTGATTTCATTTTTCAGAACACCCCCGGTTTGTCTGAGGGATAGTATATGCGCGTCCCCCCCTCGGGAAATGGGAAGCACTGCACCCCGTCCGCGGGGTGGCGAGGGTGCGGCGGCGGCTGGAGGGCGCTCCCGGGCCCGACGGCAGCGGCGGCGTTCCCGACCCGTCCATGTCCGGGCACCGGCGGGCCGCGGCCGGCACCACCTGTGAGGCGGGCGGGGATTGGCGGACGCCGTCATATGACCGGTCACGTGCTCGAGGCAGCTCAGTCCAAAAGAAAATGGGGTTTGGTGTAAATCTGGGGGTGTAATGTTATCATATATCACGCTACCTCGTAAAACCGACACTGAAGCCTGCCGGACAACAAATCACAGGTCAAAATTATGAGTTCTTCGTATTATGTGAATGCGCTTTTTAGCAAATATACGGCGGGGGCTTCTCTTTTCCAAAATGCAGAGCCTACTTCTTGCTCCTTTGCAAGCAACTCCCAGAGAAGCGGCTATGGACCAGGCGCGGGTGCCTTCGCCTCCTCCATGCCCGGCTTGTACAATGTGAACAGTACCATATATCAAAGCCCGTTCTCTTCCGGATACAGCCTGGGCTCTGATGCCTACAACCTGCATTGTTCCTCTTTTGATCAGAACATTCCCGTCCTCTGCAATGAGCTAACCAAACCCAGCTGTGAGAAAGCGGAGGAAAGCAACCTGCACAACCAGGCTGAGCCTAATTTCCGGATATACCCCTGGATGAGGTCTTCAGGTAGGGGCAAGCGGAGAGGGCTTGAAGCCGTGGCAGCCAGGCAAAGCGTGTCGCCAGAATTATTGTCAGCACAGCCTTTATGGTTTTAATTATAGCCGAGGCGCCATTGCGTAGAAAGCCCGTGGCATTGTATGTAAATGAGTATCATAAAACTTTTTATTGCCCAATTAATGGGTTCTAGCCTCGTAAATTTATTTAACTCCATTTGCTATGGAATTTTAGCATTGAGTTGATTTGTGCTGTTTGCTGTAGAAATGCGGAGACCTGACCGCGGGCTTCCAGAGCCCCCACGGGTAAGCGGCTCCCCTGCTCTCTGTCGAAGTTGGGCAGAAAAATCCCGCTCGCTGGGAAAAGCGGAGGGGAGAGGGGCGTTCAGGAGCAGGGGACGGGCTGCTGAGGACTTTGCCAGCCCATGTTGCGGAGACGTGCCACTCTTGTCCCTCCCTGCCCTTTCCACGGAGATAAGGATCTATAGAAATGTACTAAACAGGAAAACGGGGCGGGGGGGGGGGTGGGGGGTGAGGGGTACTGAGGGGGAGAGTGTGTGAAAAAGGAGAGCTCTCAAATCTGGAGCTAAATGCGATGTATTGTTTACGATCCAAGTAGGGTGGGGGTGTGTGTGGAGGGAGCCCCCGATATTGAAATAAAATAAATACGGCCCAACCTTTCAGCTCTCTATTTCCACTTGCGAAATGCGAAAGTCTGGAAGGGTTTTAGGGAAATACATCGCCTGGGGGAAAAGTTCCTCCTCCCAAAAGCAATTTCCTCCCCCACTTCTTCTCCTGAATGCTTTCTCTCCACTTTTTTTAGGTCTCGAGGAACTTAATTTTTGCCTTGCCCGAGCAGGGCAGGTCGTGTGGCTGAAATGTCTTTGTTATGGGAAAGTGGGGGGACGGGTGGAAGTGAGAGGAGGGTATCATTCACTGTTGCTCGGCAGCTTTTTTGTTGTTTATTATTTGTTTATAAAAAGCATATTAAGAAGGAAAAGGGAAAAAAATTGGAAGGAGAAAACTTTCTTCTCTCTTCTTGCCTAACTCCTGGCCGTTTGTGCCTGTTTTCAGGTCCAGATAGGAAGCGAGGGCGCCAGACCTATACCCGCTACCAGACCCTGGAGCTGGAGAAGGAATTCCACTTCAATCGTTATCTGACTCGGCGGCGGAGGATAGAGATCGCCCATGCTCTCTGCCTGACGGAGAGGCAGATCAAAATCTGGTTCCAGAACCGGAGGATGAAATGGAAGAAGGAGCACAAGGAAGAGAGCTCCAGCACCCCGGCTCCCACAGAGCCCATGTCAGCAGCAGCCTCTGTCGAGAAAGTGGAAGAAGACGAGGAAGAGGAGGACTAAGGAATCCCACTCGAGGAAGTGATCTCTTAGTCTAACGTATGCACATGACAGTTGGGAAAGCTCCCTTTAAAGGAGGAAAAAAAAAAAAAAAGGAGAGAGACTTAATGTTTTTATTAAAAAAAAAAGAATAATTTCCCTCCAATAATCATCTTGCAAGCGGGCGTTTGCAGACATTATAACGTTTCTTGGGGCAGTTTCCCAGCCTTCTGTCCATTCTCCCGTGCTCCCCAGACCTACCCTGTGCCGAACCTTTTGGTAATATCTCCTAAGAGCATTCTACAATCATTTATTTTTTTCGTTTACCCAAAAACGGGTGGGTGGGTTTCTCCATGGGACATTTCACTGGGAGAAGCGCTGCTTGCACAGATAGTAAACCATGACCTTCGAAGTAACTACCTGACTCAGTAGTCCCAATCATGTGTAAGGGGAAAAGTGCATTAGGCTCACATTAAGAAAAACTACCTAATTTTGAATAAGTAGCTCTGCACTTCTCTTTTTCTTTTTTTTTTTTTTTTTTGTTTATTATTGTTAAAAAAGTATCATAACTAACAGATACACTAACAAAAGGTTAAACAGCAAGTAAGGTGGTGGTGGGGGGGAGATGTTCCACAAACCACTACGATCTACAGCAATGATTTGTACTACCTATTTTCCAGACTACCTATATATCTTGCTCCGCCTACCTATCTTTGAAAGTATACTGTATTTTAGTAGTCAAAAGGATGTTACAAGATTACTAATGTGAATCGCAAAATGCTTTTAGAAATGTAAGTGTAGTCATTTGAAAAGCACGCATCCATAGCTTTGGTATAGAATTTGGTACCGAAAAGGCTGAATATATTTAAATTTAAAATAATATATTTATTCCAAAGCAATTATAAATGAAAACCATATGCTGCAATATATCTTTGTTCTTGATTCTTTACTATTCCGAGTGAGGAAGCAAACACACACCAATATTGTACAAAGCGGT
Source organism: Pezoporus flaviventris (assembly GCF_033815535.1). Classification (NCBI taxonomy): domain Eukaryota; kingdom Metazoa; phylum Chordata; class Aves; order Psittaciformes; family Psittacidae; genus Pezoporus; species Pezoporus flaviventris. The sequence continues at coordinate 15,937,680 of NW_026892585.1, read as the reverse complement.
TTAATATCTCCCATTGGCTTCTACCTTCGGCTGCCTTTGCCAAAGGCCGTTTTCTTATTCTAGGTTGATCTTGCTTAATATAGCGGAAGTGTTATTTGAAAACTGAATTTAAATGACCATGTAACCACCTTTAAAAAAAACAAACAACAACAAACAACTGTTTGTCCTGATTATCTGTAAGTGTTATTATGTAATACCGTGAATTTTCCTACAACAGCATATACTGGTTGGGTTTTGTTTCTGTTTTTTTTTTTCTTTGTCATTTATATTCGTCTTGGAGCTCATTTGTAAGATCATTTCATAATTTGGGAAGTATGTAATTAATTTGGAAACTTTGTAGCATGGTGTATTGTTAAGAACTCTGTATAAATCCGTCGTAAAGGTTTGGCTAAAGCTCTTTCAAAAATTGTATGTTACAATGTGTTTCGATGTGTTCATTGTGAACATTTGGATATGCCGTGTAAGTATTGGAAGTGGGGAAAAAAAAATGTCCGTGAACTCCCTTTGGAAGTGATACCGTGTTCAAGTATCTCCCACGATAAATGTGTTTTATGTTATACAGAAAATAAATATGCTTGTTGACAATGAATTGTGTTTCTTTATTAGGGAAACTGTTTGAAGGAAGCATCAAAAAATACAGAAATTAGACCATATAAATATTATTTTCAGTAATCAGAATGGGAAAAAATCCAAGGTGATGGATTGATAGGAATCAGTCAATTTCTCTATCTCGTCTTCGTTATTTCCCCCCCCCAGTGCTGTTGATTAATAAAGCGAAAAGCCTGCTTTATGGGAAGGTTTCCTTCCCCTTTTTCCCGTCCTCTCGCAATCCTAAAGCTAGTCCAGGCGGCCGACAAGCGAGCCGAAATCGCGCGCAGTGAAATAATTCGTAATAAGCAGAAAGTGCGGGGAGAAACTTCCAAGTGTAAATGATCTGGTCGGGTACGTATGTGGGACGTGCGGGGTATGCAGGCGGCTTTCGAGGGCAGCAGGGGGGCATTAAAAAGGAGGGGAAATCCCCCCGCTTTAGAAAATGTATAATGTTTGCCAGGTACCACGTAATGTCAAGGAGATCTGAAATTTTCAAACTTTATAATAATAATAATAACAATAATAAAAAAAAATTAAAAAACTTATCCGAAAAGTCCTTTTATTCGCCTGGGTAAATACAGGTAGAACTAGGGTATCATTTGTGCAGAAGTTTCCCTTTTCTACCACACTCTGTTCCTGCTCAACCTACTAATTGCAAATTTAATAAAATTAGTACAAACTCCAGGTCTTTTAAAAAACTCCAGTGCTGCCTCTGTGGTAAGATGGCGCCTCTCTAAGACCTGCCTCTTCTTAGTGATGAGGAAAAGGCCATAAATCCGTTGTTGTTTATGAAAATTTACAACTTTGCAATACAACTTTATGAGTTGTTCGGTTTTTCCATTGGTCGTTGTCGGTCATGTGGATGGTAACCGTGAACATGAACTTTTTTATAATTTCCCTTGCGAGAATAGAGCCGCATTCTTTTGCTGAGCTCTGTCCTGCTTCGGATCTCTCTGGCTTTCAATCCCCATTTCATTTGTTCTTTGTAAGGCAATAGTGAACAAAGTGTGCGGAGGTTCGGCATAAGCAGCCGCCTAGAACACAGATCCGGGATGGCAATTTCCAGTTCCCCCGCTGGAAGGTGTGGCATATTGGATTCAAAGCACTGGCGTGGCAGATTTTCAACTTGCAACCTGGCTAATTTCCTGCTTCTTCTGGCACCAAAAGGAGGGCGATTCGTCTCCTGTGCAGCCAAAGCGACAGCTGTCAAAGTCGCAGGGGCTCCTGTGAGCCAGAACCTAAAAGGTGAGAAATGTATATGACACTACCGTAAGCAGGGAAACATAGTTTAATACGTTTAAATATTAGACGTGTAATTAAAGCAAGTGGAAACGTTGGTGGCCAAAAATAGACGTGGCTGCAGCTCGGTTGATTTCGTCTTTACCAATGCATGCAAAATTATGCCAAAATAAAATGTCTATTTTCTATTATTTAGCGAGGAAGCCGTGGACTTTTTTTTTTTTTTAACGACATTTATTTCTGGTTGCAATTGCCAGGGGGCTCTGTGACATGCGGGTTATTTTCTAATAATTCAGCTTTACAGCATCATTCCGAAGGGATTTGGTTGTGTGTTGTTTTTTTTTCCAGAGTGAGGGGGCAAAAAAAATTACCCCCTCAAACATTAATTTATGTTTTCATTATTTCGCAGCATTAACTTAAAGTTAATTTACGACGGCTGAAATTTAGATGTAATTTATGTTTTAGTATTTCAGAAAAAAACCCACATAAGTTAGCACAATGTCCCCTGGCTTCCCCGGCATGTCCAGGCGAAAGGTTATTTCTAGATGGGGGAAACAGCGCGGAATGTGTCTTCGATTTTCTTTATCAGATCCAGCGCTGCCTGCAAACCCCCCGTGCCCCTCCGTGGGTTCGTGGGAACGGCGTTCCTGGCGCTTTCTGCCTTGGATAGCTTGCACGCCTCGGCTGCGCGGAACGGATAAACCGATCCCAGCGCCGGAGACGGAGCTTTTGCCCCCTTTTTTTTTTTTCCTTTCTCTCCTTGTTGTGACTGTTACCGTGCGGCGCTGGGGCGGGTGGAGCGGCGACTAGCGGGTCGGTGCCCCACGGTGTATGCCGGCGAGGGTGAGCCGACCCCGAGGACAGCGCCCCGGACAACCTCCCAGTCATTCCCCTCCGCCGCTCCCACCTCCCCACGGCGAGCGAGAGGCTCGGAGGGCTTTAAGTATTATCCCCGGCTGTGGTTGTGCTGCCGGGCTGATAAAGCATTGCATTTGCATTGCATTGCGGTATCGTCCGGACTGAAGCTGCAGTGAGCGCCGGATTATTTATTGCGAGGCAGGGGGTGCTCAGTGCTGCCACGGCGTGGCGGGACTGCGGAGGACGGAGCGGAGCCGAGCGGCCCCCGCGGGCCCTGCGAAGGGCAGAGCTGCTCGGGGGAAACCCAAAGAGAATACCCCCAAAATACAAAAAAAAAATAGTAACGTTAATCAAAATAATTAAATAATTCCGGCCAACCGTCTTTTACGCCAGCATCGCAACTCGCCCCCGGGCAAGATATTCTGGCAGGACCGGCTCTGCCCCCTCCCCTCCCTTTCTCTTCCCTTCCTTTCCTTTCCCTTCCCCTTCGCTTCTACCGCGGTGTGTGTCAACTGTAAAATATCACCGGGGAAAGCTGGGGAGGAGCCGCCCGCCTCCCCTGCCGACCAGGCTCCCGATACCCCGCCAGTCTAAACAACGGTTCGGCTTGCCCAAACTGTTTGGATTAGGAGCTATTAGGTAAAGGTTGGTTGTGGTGACGCTGCCGAGCATGAGAAGGATTTGTAAGTGGGTTTATAGGCAAGGAGAAGGAGGCTTTGAAGCTTAAGAGGGTAACTGGCCCCGCACCTGTATCCGAGGGTGGCTGGGGCAGAGGGCCCAGTTTCGGCGGGAGGAGGACGGTGAGGTGCTCGGCCGAGGAGGTGCTGGGGGTGCGGGGCATTCTGCAAACAAATAAAAGGTTGATAAAATCCGCTGATATCGCCAAGTGTGACTTTGTTGCGGTGGCAAAAATGCAGCGGCTGGCTTTCTGCTTTCCAGAGTGGGGAAACGGTGAAGGGAAACTGCTGTGAAATGTGTCCGGGGAGGGCATTTTCCCCGGCAGATCCGGCGGGCCACAGATTATTGTACTTAGGGGTTTTCTGGGGGGAGGGGGAGGAGCAGAGAGGACGCTTGAATGTGACTGAAGCGGAGATTGCAGTGCAGATTGTTTAGCTGTCACAGTAACTACTCGAACACGACCCAGCAAGGCAAACGTGAACATTTCAGTCCTTTCCATATTATGGGACCAAAGAAGAAATGTTTTCGCTACCTGTGGTCGGCCTTGCGACATTTTGGTTTGAGCACAAACAATAACTTGAAAAAGAGGAGAGAAACAAAAAGAGAGGGGAACCCCCCCCCCGTCTGTAACCGTTCTATAACATGCAAATATAAGTAAACCTGGCTTGATTTTTTACTTTTGGTCTCTGTGTGATGGATTGAAAAACCCCATCTGGTCACAACTTTAAAAAAGTGAGGCGGTGGGTTTCGCTTGCCACAGTATTCATTTTTCATGGTGCGTTTTCGTTCTGACCTGTGTTGGTGAAAATCTGCTCTTTTAAAACCCCTTTCTATTTAGCGTGCTGTATGCTTGTCTGATGATGTTGTTTCCTTTTTGTAACTATTCGCGCTGAGTAAAAAGAAAATAACTTTTTCTGGAGAAGGCTGACTTTCAGGAAATACGCGTTTCCGAAATGACCTCCCAAAGCACGCAGCTAGTGAGCTGTAATTCTACCAGGTGTGTTTATGGATTAGCTTGGATGAAGAGGTTAAGGAAGCTGGAAAAAAGGGGGAAAAATATGGAGGCAATCAACATCTGAATGTGAAAGTCCAGCTGGGACTGTGAACAATACAAACTATTGTGGAGCGATGTTTTAACTCACTACTGTTTTATAGGTATCGTAATGTGCCCCCGGAAATGAGGCAAATAGTCTCCCAACAACAACAAAACTCTCTTTTGAAAGTTACTTTAGGAAACGGGGCTGGTACGAATGCCACTTTCCGTCAGAGTGCCTTTAAAATAAGGGGCTATTCAATCCGTTGTAATGGGCACTGATTATGAGTAAACACAGCTTGGAATGAGCAACCTCATGTTATCTGCAGGAACTGCAGCGTTATGGCTGAATTCAAAGCGCCTCAGCGAATTTCATAAGCACTGTTACTGTCCCTGCCCTGGGCCAAGAATTTTATTTCCGCTGTGGGGTAGCTGCCATTGAAAATTTGAGGCGGAAATGTTTGTTTCATGTAGATATTTGGTTTGGTGTTTTTCCTCTTCTTAAAGACACACATCCGCGTTTAATCAAATTATTCGGAGCAACAACGAAACCGATTGGCTTCTGCTGACTCATTAGAGGGGCTGTATTAATTAGGAATAATTCTACTGGTTCGTTTTCGTATTTGAATGTTTGATTCCCTCGGCTCGACTCTGGCGGAGGGAAACTCGGGGAGCGGAGACACGTGGAACTTTAGCTGGGCTGGTCAGGGGCACCGGGAGACTGCCCAGCCCTTGCCGGGGCCTTCCAGGGAACTTGGTGCAAATCAAAAATCTCATTCTCCAGAAGCCCACCGTTTCCTACCACAGCCGAAACCTCCGCGTTAATTATGAGGGTGTTCATTAAGATATGAGACCTCTTTCATGCAGAACGCGTTAGTTTCTCTCACAAAAGCTAGGTTCGGCTCTGAGGCGGCCTCCGAAGGGAAGCTTCAGCGGAGTAAAAACAATGAAATAAATTTAAAAATCGGCTAAAACCTCCGGGATGCGGTTGTGGAATAGCGGTTGGAAAATGGAGAGAGGCCGGCCTTTCCCCCCACCCCATCCCGCTCTGCTTTGCGCGAAGCTGCTCTCCCCTTTTCACGTGCTCCCTCTGCTCAAAACTTCCCCCCCGCAGCATCCACCGCTGCCTCCTTCCTTCCCCCCTTCCTTCGTGTCCCCCTCCTTCCACCGGAGGGCCGGAGCTGTTCACCTACCATCCCCACAGAGCTACGCGGCTCCCTCCCTTCAAAGTTGGCGGCCCCGCGACGGGCGCGTCGCCCCTCTCCACACACCTCCTGCCCCCCCGTGGGGGAGGATCCCCCCGTCCGCTGCTGTCACATTGCCTGGAAATATTACTACTATTACTGTTATTGTTATTATTATTATTACGATGGGGCTCCCTCCCGCCGGCGGGGCGGTGCCGCCCGGGGGCGCGGCTGTCTCCGCGGAGCTGCGCGGGGCTGCGCGGGGCGGCGCGGTGGGGGCCGGGGCTGCCGGTAAGTTGGCGGCGCGGTGGCGGCGGCCCCGGGGGAGCGGGTGCCGCGCGCGCTCCCATTGGCCGCCCCGCCGTCAGCTGCTCCTATTTTCTGCTGTCGCTTTTGGCGCTCGGCCATCCAGAAACAAACCACTTCGATGACTCCTAATAGTTATCGCCAGATGTACTAATACACAACAAATCACGGTCCGGGCAAGGGGGAAGAGCAAATGAGTTCCTATTTCGTGAATCCCACTTTCCCGGGGAGCCTGCCCGGGGGCCAGGACTCTTTCCTCGGGCAGATCCCCCTTTACCCGGCGGGCTATGATGCTCTCAGGCATTTTCCGGCTTCATACGGGGCAAGCAGCCTGCAGGACAAGACTTACACCTCACCTTGTTTCTACCAACAGTCCAACACCGTCATTGCTTGCAATCGGGCTTCCTATGAGTACGGAGCCTCTTGTTTTTATCCGGACAAGGAGATTAGTAGCGCTTCTCCCTCCAGCAGTGGCAAACAGAGGGGGGCCGGGGACTACCTGCACTTTCCTCCCGATCAACAGTACAAATCCAGCGGCATCCAAGCCAAAATTGTAAATGACGAAGGCACCGACCGGAAGTACACGAGTCCTGTTTACCCCTGGATGCAGCGGATGAACTCCTGCGCTGGTAAGGCACTCGGATGCAATGGGGAAGGCGGGGGTGGGGGGGGGGTGGGGGGGGAGGAAGGAAAAGTTTCTTTCCCCAAGATTTTTTGGTTTGGTTCTTAGACAAAGTACAGGCTGCTGGAGAGACACGGGTCCTGCAGGGCACTGTGTAACAGGAAACCTTCCCAGGTTATTTTAGACCTGGCACGTTGGCACCCTGGGATGATTGACCGAGAGCCCAGCTTGTGGGTTCACTGGTGAAAGTTACAGGGGAATCCTTGGGAAGTAGGCAAAACTAAAAAGAAAAATAATAATAATAAATAGAAAAACCAGGAGCAGAGCAGTTTTACCACTTTCCTAAAGCCACCCCACAGCCCCTGCTCCGCTTCTTCATTGTGTCAGAGAGCGATGAAGGGAATATGCTCTCTGTTCTGAGGATCTAATGCATTTGTGGCACATTCCTCCTCGTCCCCCTCCCCCAGCTCATTAGCCTGTAAGTATTGGAGATTGAGAGCACGTTTCTGGGGCCATGGGCGCACTTCCATGGCATCGCATTTCTGATTTTCTCTTAGGAGTGAACTTCACGTAATTGAACTATTCTGACCAGGAGGGGTGCTTGGGGGAAGGGGAGGAGGGGGTTATGTATTGGGGTGGCACTTATTTTTAAGAATCCCATAGTAAGACTTTTACTTTCAGTGTCTGTTAATGGCTTCCCTCCTCCCGAGTTTATGCTTGCTGGACTGTGGGTTGCATTTCTCTTTTGGAGAGTTACACTTTTTTTGCAAGACCATTCTGACGCTGTTTTGCATTCAAGGGCAATAAATTCCGGAGCAAATGGCAGAGGCTCTTCTATGATCTTTAGCTGATGTCTATAATTATACTTAAATCACATCCCCTCTGTAGTCACAGCCATGGCAATAGAGCGTGTTTGTGTAAACACACCCGCATATGCGAGCATACGCTCACACACACACACACACACACATGCGTGCAACTCCCCGGATCGCACGTGTGTTTGTACATGTGTGTGTATACGCAGGCTCGCAACACGCAGAGGGTACACAGTGCTCAGCGATTCACACGGGTGCTACCTACTGCACTTTCCCTAGGTCCACCTTAAAGCCTTTTTGTACCCCAGTTATCCCACCACTTTAAGCATTCTGCACATCCGCATTTACAGCTGGTCAGGCAGGGGAAAAGGAAAAGAGGGACAAAAAGAGAAAGAAAGGGAAAAAAGCCTCCAGGAAACCACAGCAATTCTCACCCCCCACCCCCACCCCTCTGTGATTGTGCCTGCAAAAGGAGGCAGAATATAGTAATCACTCTTTCTGGTCTGAAATCACTGGGCCCTGTCCAATGCGATCGTTTTGTCTTTACTTCTACAGGTACAGTATATGGAACTCATGGGAGACGAGGGAGGCAAACTTACACCAGATACCAAACGCTAGAGTTAGAGAAGGAATTTCATTTTAACAGATACTTAACCCGAAGACGACGTATTGAGATTGCAAACGCTCTCTGCCTTACTGAACGCCAGATTAAAATATGGTTTCAAAACAGGCGGATGAAATGGAAAAAGGAAAACAAATTCATAAATTCCACACAGCCCAGCAGCGAAGAAACAGAGGAAAAGTCAGGGGAGTAGAACCACCTTTAAGAAATGCTACCAGGCCTTTCCTTAGCTCTTACTATTCCTATTACATACTTTGTGTTCCTTCTGCTAGTAAAATCCTGTAGGTTTGTCACAGTCTATTAATTCCTCAAAGGCTTGGTTAAAAGATGTACCTTTGCAATCATCTGTGACTTTCTTTAATATATGTGGAAGTCCTAGCTTGCGAGCTACAGGCACATATGTATATAACCACCTCCCCAAAGCATAGATAGCATTGCTTAAAGTCTTAGAGAAATGGCCCAGATTTTTAAATGTTTGCGGTAAGCATCTGTGTGTGGGTGAGTGTCCCTGGTGTACCTGTGCGAGAAGAGATCAGAGAGGGATTTTTAATTTTTTTTTAATTAACAATATTCATATTGTAGAAATACGAGAGATTTTAGAAAATGTTGGGTTTCTGGTTTTGCTAAGTCCCGCTACGTCGGGCCATCTCGTTATGCTATGTTTGGGAGCTTATGGTCTGCAGGGGAGGAAAAAAAGTTTTATGCATGTACAAGATATTTAAAAAGCAAAAAGGAAAAGAAAAATCCTTTAAAAAAAAATAAACCCCTGAGTATAATCTTGCAGTTAAAGCGAAGATGAATTGCAGAGAGATTTATTTTAAATGCCGCTAAACTGCCTAATGTGCACTACTGGTATTAAAGTAAAAACTCGGCGTTAAACTTCAGGGGAATCGAGGGAAGAGGTTTTGAGGCTGGCGAATTTCTGTGGTTCCCGTTGAGCTTACACTGAGGTTTCGGTGAGCTCAGCTATACACTGAAGGGGCTTTGAATTATGGACTACATTTCTTGGGGCTTCGGGGGCTTGGGTCGATCTTTTTTATTTTGTTTTCTTTATTTTTAATTAAAAGAAAATTGTCTATCATTAAGGCGGTGATCTTCTTCCCCGCTTGTGTGGTATCCTAATTTACATTCGCATTTCTTAGCACTGGAAACAAAAAATAAATAGATACTGTAGAGAAAAGTAGCTGCCATAAGAGGCTTTCACTTCGCGTTCTGTGCAAGTAAAATGAGCTCAGCGAAAATATTGATTAATATATATGTTATATCTATAGTATGTTGTGTGTGCGTGAGTGTGCGTGTGAAGCTGTGTACAAATACGTTTGTATATGCATCGAGGCTCTTTTGTTTGGAAGACAGCGCGATTTGGGCTACCGCTCTAAACATTTTAAAACCCAAATCTGGAAAACACTAATGCAAAATGGCTACCGCCGCATTTAGAGGTTTGGTTGGTTTTGTTGGGTGTTGTTTTTTTCCCGAGAGGTGGAAAAACAGCGGCGGCCTTAAAGCTGCCTGGAATTTGACCCCCTAGTAGGAAAAACGCTGCACGATATTTGTCTTTCATAGGTACCTGCCATTTCGCATTGGCAGGAACCGGGTGCCTCTCGAATCCGCCGGCACGGGAAAAAGGGGGGAGAAAAATAAATTAAGATATATATGTAGAGAGAGAAGGGACATAAGCGTGGCCAGCACCCGAGGATGGATCGCGCAGAATTTGTAAACTGGTGTAAATAAGCCCCGCAAGGCGGCGAAGGCAGCCACAAAGCAGAGCGCGCCCTGCAAGCCGAGCTTTCCGCTGGCCGCGGCGGAGGAGCTGGCCTTGCCGACCCCGCCGCCCCTCCGCCGCTGCCGGCTGCGGCGTGCCCCGCTCCGCGCCGCCGTCGGGGGCCGTCACCCCGGGCCGACCCTGCGGAGCCGCCGCCATCTCCCTCGCCGCCAGCGGGTGGCGCTGGAGGCCGGCGGACGGGCGGGCGGTGGCGGCGGCGGCGCGCAGCGGCGGCGCGCACGGGGCCGCCCGCGCCCTCCCAACTCCCCCACCAGTGCACGAGTTTACCTCTAGAGGTCATCAGGCAGGATTTACGACTGGACAACAAAAGCACGTGATGTGGAGCCGTACCCCATATTTGGGTGCCTACGTAGGAGGGAACCAAGTACATGTCCCAGTCATTTCCATAATTCATCATAAATTGTGCAAGGGTGCTATAGACGCACAAAACGACCAAGAGCCACAAATCAAGCACACATATCAAAAAACAAATGAGCTCTTATTTTGTAAACTCATTTTGCGGTCGCTATCCAAATGGCCCGGACTACCCGTTACATAATTATGGAGATCACAGCTCGGTGAGCGAGCAATACAGGGACTCCGGCAGCATGCACTCCGGCAGGTACGGATACGGCTACAATGGCATGGACCTCAGCGTCGGGCGCTCTGCTTCCACCCACTTTGGTGCCAGTGAGAGACCCCGCAGTTACCCGGCCAACACCACCTCTGCCTCGACAGAGCCCAGGTACAACCAGCCCGCGACGGCTTCCCACTCGCCTCCCCCCGACCCTCTGCCCTGCACCGCCGTGGCCGGTTCGCCTGTCACCAGCGAGAGTCACCACGGGGTGAAAAACTCCCTCGCCAACTCCACCAGCACTTCGTCCAATTCCAGCAGCAACACGCACATCAGCAGGGACGGGGTTGGCACCTCATCCGGGACTGAGGAAGACACTCCAGCAAGCAGCGAGCAGGCAAGTGCCCCGACCGACCAAAGCACAGCCCAGCCTTCACAGCCCCAGATCTACCCCTGGATGCGAAAACTGCACATAAGTCATGGTAAAGCAAATACCCTGTTCTTTCTTTATTTCTCTGGCGAAAAAGGAGGATTTAATGTAAACCGGGTGGCTGTGCCGAGCAAGGTCGGGGAGAGGGGAGAGGAGGGCGTGAGAGCGGGCAGCCTCTTCACACAGCACAACTCTGCTCTCAGGGAAACAGGCTCCCTTCTCCGGGAGAGCCGTGTCCCCTCTTCAAAAACATGGAAAGAAATATAAAGAACCCGCCCGGCCCCAGTAACCCAGCCCGGCTGGCTCCCAGAGCCGGCCCCGGCGGGCAGCGAGAGAGCAGTAAGAGCCTTCCAGAAGGGGCTCGGGAGCAGAGGCTGCTCCCGGCTCTCCTCTCGAAGGGGGCTCCTCCAGTGGGAACCGCGCGGCTGACCCCATTTATTTTGCCGAGCCATATTAAAAAGAGAATAGGAAAGGGCGAGGAGGGCAGTTTTCACTGCTGGGAAGCCGTAGGGAGGGGGAGGAGGGGCGAGTAGACCCAAACTCCGGGGAGAGGGCTCGAGGGAGCGGGGAAGCGGAGCAACTTTCCGCCCTGGGTACTTGCCCTGCCCTGGGTGCTGGGGGAGCAGCCGGGGGCTAGGAGCCTCCCAGAGCCTTCCCCAGTTCAGCCGTGGGAAAGGGCTGCAAGCTTCAGCTTTGCTCTCCCAGCCCTGAACACACAGCTAGCAGAAGAAGCATCCTCCAAAACAGTTTATCTGCGGAAGGCGGGAGGGGTGGGGTGTTACCCTTCCAAAAATGACCCCAAAAAATTCGATTAAAAAATAAAATTCGAACGCTAAATGCAAGCGAAATCTCACCGAAACCACCAAATCCCCCTCCCCCAAGCCTTTCCTAAAAGGGGCTGGAGGAGGAAACTTGTTGAGCGTTTATCCAAACCAGAAACAAAACCAAGCAGGACTGAGAGTAACGGTCCTGGACGCTGGTAGCTGCAGTAAGTCACGGAAGATCCGAGCGGCTGCTGAGAATCTAAATCATGTACTTTTCTCTTCCAGACAACATAGGGGGACCAGAAGGGAAAAGGGCTCGGACTGCTTACACCCGCTATCAGACCTTGGAGCTGGAAAAGGAATTTCACTTCAATAGATACCTGACCCGCAGAAGAAGGATTGAAATAGCACATGCTCTTTGCCTCTCAGAGAGACAAATAAAGATCTGGTTCCAAAACAGGAGAATGAAATGGAAAAAGGATAATAAGCTGAAAAGTATGAGCATGGCAGCTGCAGGAGGGGCATTCCGTCCCTGAGCGTTTGATCAATTAAAAGTACTGAGCAGTATTAGCTGACCCTGCGTCTCATGTCAGTACTAAGTTGACTTTCTAAAACTTCCTTGTGTTACTTCTGTGAAGAAACCCTGTTCTTGTCACCCTTATTCATCTTTTAATCATGAGCCTGTTTATTACCATTCTCTCGCGTGTATAAGTAGATCTGCTTTTATCGTACATTTCTTTGTCTTGAATGGCTTTGTCTTGAAAAAATAATAGATGTTTTAACTTATTTATATGAAGCGAGCTGTGTTACTTGAAGTAACTGTTAAAACAAAACTAAACTAAACAGAAAAAAAAAGACAAAAAAAAGGAACGAAAAAAAAAAGGAGAGAGAGAAAGAAACCCTCCCCCGGTTTAGTACAAATGTTATGTGTTGCACTCAACCTGCTTAACTGTGCATGTGTGGTCAAGTGTTAATGTCTGTATAGCTCCAAGCTGTTAAAAATATTTTTATTCAAACTACCTATATAATTCCTGTGTAATTAATGCTGTTGTAGAGGTGAAATAATGAAATCAACTGAACTTGTCTTACGTGTAGTGAATAGTGAATCTGTGACGAAAACTGTGATTCCAAGCAGTATGTCCTTGCTGTGCCTTTGTATATGACTCTTTGCACGAACTCTTAGAAGTGGCTCTTATTAAGCGCAGCTTCTGTGATGTATGTTTTTTGTGAACAAAGTTACAAATATAGTCAAAGTCTGGCTGTTTGAGCAAACTGTGATCAGCTTTTTTTTTATTATTATTTGTTTTTAAAAAAAAATGACTGGAAATCAACAAAAAAATAAACTTTCTATTGTAAAGTTTTCGTGACCTGGTTTGTGCAAAGCAAGAAGTTGTGCTTCCTGATTTGCCTCTGAAAAAAAAAATTAATTAACTCATGCAGAGTTTGTAATATTATTTTACCTGGCTCTTGCTGCACGTTGCAAATGGTAGGTGCTGCTATTGTCCGCTACCACTATTTTTAATTGAAAGTTTGACCACAAGTACCTTCTTACTGGTTTCTCGCTAGATGGAAAGCTGCATCGCAGGACCACAATCAACACCCTTTGTGGGTGAATCAGCTGTTAGAAGTTTGTTGATGGTTAAGGAAAAAAAAAAAGAGAACACCCACCCATGTGCTTTGTTAAAACACGCTGCTAACTCCAAGACGTGTTTGCATCGCTCTAGATTTTCTCCTGTGGTTTCAATAAGTATATTTGCAGGACAGACACCTCCGAGCCCTCTGCGTCTATTAATAACCCTCACTAGCCACATTCCCACTTTTCGCCCTTTAAAGATTTTTGGTTTTCTTCGCTACAATTAGTTTGCTATAAACGTAATGTTACTTACCCCATCAGAGCTTGAATGGTTAACTCTTCTGAGCTTCTAAGAGCAACTAAAGATTTGCACATTTACTGACGGGTTACATTGATGCCTTCCCTTAAAAGTTATAAAACAGTAAACTTTATAAGCCCCAGTTCCGGCTATATGACATTTGGGTGCCAAATGAATAGGGTTTTGTCTATGAATTAGATCGTAAAATCATCCATAGCACAGACAGATAGGCTCACTGGCTATAAAAAGTCACGTGGTGCCATTAAAGTAAGTTTTATGGTTTTGGGGAGTTGACATCCAACATTATATACCACATAACATATAATCTCACTGACGCTGGACTTCATTTGACTCTTTTGCAGGCTACGTGTGCCTCCTGGCCATTCAAATTGTCAGGTTTAGGGACAGAAGTATCCAAACCACAAGTTCTCAATACTGTATGAAAAATGGCTCCTTGCAAGTCAAAGGTAAGTTTTGTGCACAAGTTCCTTGAAGTTTATTTGGACAGTGGGGATGCCGAGGCTCCCGCTCGCTCTAGCTGCCTCTCGCCTCTCTCTTTTTCTCTTTCTCTTTACCTTTCCCTTTCCTTTCCTCTCCGCCTGGAGCTTTTCAGGACGGTCCCACTGAGCCCGAGAGGCAGGATCAACCACTAAAGATCCAGGTTGCGATGCAATTCCTCCCTCCCCGCTCCCCCCCCCCCCCCCCCCCCCCCCCTTCCTTCACTCGCAGCAGCTAGCTCTCTATTTTAACGATCAAATCAAAGTAAACCACAATAAGCGACTTTGGCAGAGATGGATTTTGGGGCCTAACTTTAATCACTTTGACTACCGCAGAAGATAATTACTTCCTTTCCTCCAATTGACTCTCCAACTTTGGAGAGGTTTTGTTTAGCAAGGAGTAGTTACTGCAGGCGATTAAAAAAAGGGGGAAACAAAATAGATAAGGTTTGATATTATCTGGGCAGTGTCTTATGTAGGCGTGATAGAGTTGAAGGCATGCTGATACGTTAATAATCTTTGGTTTGGCTAAATATGTTGCACATCAGAGCTAGTATTAAGATGGCACAGACTGTACTGGGCACTTAAGACTCTTGTTTTCGGCACTGGGCTGTGCAGAAGGCTGTAGCTATGTATATATGTCCATCTGCGAGTGTATAGTGTGTTTCAGGGTTGTGCATTTATAACATTGCTATAACTTTTCCCAGTTCTTATACGTAATTGCATAAGTATAAATATATTTAAATTATGCGCGTGTGTGCATGCATGTACAACTCAATGTGTGTGCCCGTGTAAAGCCATGCACATGCATATGTGTGTCTAATATCAGTGTATTTATGTATACAAAGGGTGTGTACGTGTGTATATAGATATATGTTCCTGTGACTTTTTTCTTTCTTTTTTTTTTTTTTTTAAAGCGAACCAATTGACTGTAACTTGTAGCATTAATACAAGAGACTACAGGTCATTAGAGTGCTGCAAATTATGAAATACGGGCTTGCTTTATTGAAGATTGTAAATATCCCCTTAGCTCTGCTCTCTCCCTCTCTCCCTTATATTGCTGGCTGCCATTGTGGGGTAGGCCCCAGCTGCGTGTTTACTTCAACATTCTTTTTATTTAAGTGGACTGTTCTCACTAGAGTGTGATTACTCAGCAATAAACTTTATGGCCGGATTTTACTTTAGTCTTTGAATTTCCAGGACTTGAATGAAAACATGAATGAAAGGGTGAAAGGAACTCTGTCTTTCTCTGGGTAGCATTAAGACCTGATCTTACCCTCAGAGCTGTTACTTAGCTGAGTGATCTCAGGGGGCACAAACTGACTAGTTAGGGAAGAGACTTGAGCACTGCTTCCAAAAAATATATGTTTGTATATACATATCTCATCTATCTATCTTCAAGCCAGATGTGAGTATCGCTTTCTCTGCTCAGGTTTGGAGTAGCAGGGATTCAGCAGATTACATTGTTTTCCTTCATGTGACATAAAGTCAGGTTTGCAAAAGAACAGGGTGGTTTGAGGAGAGCTGGAAGACAGGCTTTGTTTTATTTTGCTAGTGCTATCTCCTTTGAATATTGAGGTTTAGGCTGTATCTGTTACTTTGAAAATGAGAGAAAGGTGCAACGGTACAAGTGGGTGAGGTTGTTGTGTACCTCTTCAAGGTCTGCACATTGCTGACTGAATACTATTTTTAATTTATTTATTTGTCTTTAACGTTAAAGAAACGGTTGTACAAACCGTTGGCTTAGCTCAAATATCTCACAGTTTTACAATATTTAGTATTTAGAGTCAACCTCCTGTGTCAGATAAACGGAGTCTGAAGCCTTTGTGTCTGTGTATCCTTCCTTTCAACACTAAACAAACACATATGCATACACTTTTTATTTTTTTAAATAAGAAAGACTTTAAAATTATATATCCAAATGCACATTTGAAAATAATTTCCGTAATAAACAGCTGGAGATTTTATAGTGCACTAGCTGTCACATTTCTGTCAATAGGAATACCAGAAAGTTACGTATGATTAGCGTGCATTATATTATATGCCATAAAATTTTATAGTTTTAAGTAAAAGCATGAAAACCCTTTAAAAGTTTGGGCTTTATATTCCTTTTCCAAGGAATATAATTCGCTTGTAAACGGGAATGATACTAGACACAAACCATTCGCGATTACTCAATATTCAACAATGCTGCGTTATTTGAATGATCCAGTGAATACAGAAACACACTCACACTCGTTCGACTACTATTTTAGGAACCTGGATATCACCGCAGATAGTAATTTTTCATTGTCTAGGGCGAAAAGGTTTGCTACTAGGGATTTTCACGTTTTTGAATGTGGCTTCTGGACCACATTCCACATAAAGGAGTGTACAGATTCGCGAAGTATGGAAAAGAAAAAAAACAACCAAACCCACAAGCATATAAACCCACCCACCCGTACTGCAAGAAACTCTCCACGACAAGAGAAAGTTAGCTAGAAGCGACAAGTTTTCCGTATCTCTGGCCCTGCCCTCTCCCGAGCAGCACGGTTGAGGCCATTCAAATCCAGAAACGCAGTCAGATTTTTCTAATCCGCTTTACATCTGAAATTCAAGCGAACCCAGCCTGCCGAACTTTACCAAAATATTCCCAGGTCCGAATTGTTTTCCGAGGGAAAAATATCATGGAGAATAATCGCTGGGAATGAGAAGAGAGGTCTTATCTGTGCACATTATTTTTCTGCTCTGTTTGGGGGATTAATGCAGGCGAGTTTGTTTTACTTTAGGCATGGCAAGGGGTGTTATGCAATTTGAAATACAGTTTACTTAATCCTTTGAAAGAAATACTTGAGTACAGTGTGTCATGTCTAAGCATAAGGACAATTAAAGATTAGGCAACTCCCTTAATTTGTGTAACTAGTGACTTCGCAAGGCATAACTTTCTCTAAAGCAGAAGTATAACAACCCGGTGGAAAGTCATCCGTAAATTACAGCTCTGCAGCCTTGTCTAAACCATGCAAACGCCCTAATTGCAGAACATTATGGGGAAATTATTATTCTGCCGTTTCCTTACATTCAATAAGTGTGTATCTGTGGAAGGGTGACAATGAAGGGGTTTGCAATCTGCTCCATGGGAAATTGAATGGAACAGATCATGATGGGCGGATCATGAGGTTTCGATTTCAAACCCTGGATACTGAGGCAGTGCCTTTTCCCTCCCCGCAAATACAGATTCAACGCATTAAACGCAGACATATCTAAATCTCTTGGCCAAGTCAAGACATCACTTTGCTTTCTTTGTCCTTTCTCTTTCCTGCCCTTAAAATCTCACGGATTTGCTGCTAGAGCTGCTAGCCAGAGCACAAACCCACATCTCCCACAGCCACCTGGTCATCGTTGAAAATATTATTCCTTTCGAATTAAAGCATCCTCACGAATATCTCTCTGGAAGGCAAATACACTTGGACCATCACAGTCACATGTGTCTGTGGCTACACACACAAACAATATCAAATCTGACATAAAGAACGTGTAAAATTCGCAAGGATAAGGAATCGCATAAGGAATGTTTCCTATATCCCCTCCCCAAAAAAATGTCTTTTCAATAATAATATTTGCTATGAAGGTTATTGGGTAATTATTGCAATTTTGTGGAACAGTCCTTGCTTGAGGTGAAGTCTTGTCTCTGGATAACAAATGGCAGCCCGTGCAGTTCACTGCCAGGTTAAGTAAATGCAGAAAAGATAAATCTGCACACCCTAGGAATCACCAGCAGAGCTCGCTTTAGACCAAGTTCACAGTCAACTCGTTTGCCTAGACAAGGCTTCGCAAACAATTAGAGTTTTTTCTTTATGTTTAAATCAAGGAGAAATGACTAAGACCTTTGCAGCAGAGAACTGCCGCTTTTCCCCCAACGCTCGTCGCTACATTCCTTCCAACCTCACGCCCAGAACTTACCCAGCATTTCACCTGCAATTGTAATCATATAGCGCCTTTGAGTAAGAGGCTTCCCTCCAACGCTGCCGAAAGGCTGCTGTGCAATCTAACAGCACTTTACAAAGCTGCGAGATTAAAGAAAATAAAAGAAAAAAGGCAATAATTAAAAATAAAAAAAGTATCCGATTTCTCAACATCAAGAAGGAAAAAGAAAAAAAGAAAAAACAACCCTTAGAAAGCTGGGGGAAAGGGGAGAACTATTGAAACAAACAGTGCGAGTCTCTTACTCCTAAAAGAAGCTGCATAGCTTTTGTATATCTTTGTGGTTAAGGGCGTTACAACTGCAGGTCAAAAAGTTGAGGGTCAAAAGTTTACGTTTTGCACCACTCTTAGTCATTCGCCCAGACAGAGTTTGATGTCAATGTTATAGCCGAGATCTTGACTATCAGCACAAAAGATAAAATAGCTTTGAGTTACGTGTGTATCACAGTATGGACTCCAGGTGAACCCTGCTGACTGAATGACCTCAATTACCGAGGAAAGGATAGAAAATTCCTCTTTTCAAGAGTAATACGCATTGTTTTTCATCTTGAATTATCGGCCACATTTGTGTCTGAATATCTCGGGTTCAGCCGTGGCAGGTAAACACGCGTGTTACCCCCACGGCAGCCACTGGTGTTGCCTCCTCCGACAGCCAGGTTGCAAACTGTTTCACCCTTGTTTATTATATTATAACCTACTTTAAGAGGTTTAATGTTGAGCCTTCTCACTTTGCAAAATGGCAGGAAGATAAGATAGGAGCGAAGCTATTAACGCCTGTATCGATCTTAGCCGCGTCTTTGCCTTTGCTTTCATTTCTGTAGTGACCACTAAACTGTACTTAAACAGGACATGCCGGAGATAATACAGGTTATATGTTTGGTCCGAAGGAGCTCGTCTAAAATGCTGGGCGGTGGGGCCGTGTTGTGCTATCGATGGAAAATATTGCGGGGAAGCTGGCGGTGTGCTCCTCCGTGATTACGAGGATTCTCACAGCTTTCGGGAACTACCCAAGGCAGCAGTTCCCAGCGAAATGGAGAGCGGGGAGTTGTTTTTTTTTTTTCCCTATCCCTCCGTTCCCTTGGCTTTCCTCCCTCCAAAGAAAAAGTTCTGTGGCAGTTCTTTGAGCAAAGATTTATTCCCACATAGCTAGGATTTTTTGTTCCCAGTGCCGCCTTGGTGTTGAAGCTTTAGCTCCTGCGTTAGGCGACTCTGGAGGGAGAACTGGCCAATATTGAACAGTGAATTTCATTCTGGGGGAGATCACTGCAGACCAGCTTCAGCCTGAAATGGTGAGGAAGAAGGTTTGATGGTGGAGAGAAAGGATGTTTCCAAATATTCCTAAACTGATAGGAAATTTGTGGAGGAGTGGCGGGAGGAATCCTGGAAAGAGCTCACCTCACCCCCATCCGTGTATTTGCTGCCTTTCCACGCCAAAGGCAGGAGGCTACACCGGCCTCTGTGTAGCTGTTATGCGGTAATCCTTTGCGAGAGACACAGCTGGGTCGTGGTAGGCGAGTGCTACTCCTTGAGAAGAAATATGCGAGATGAGCCAAAGCGATTACTGGAGATTTTGCCTAAAGTACCTGCTGAAGCCTGGGAAGTAGATAGTGCAAGTGTTTGCTCAGCGTGTAGACCGTGTTCACAAGTTGCTGCTATTGCTCACATGTAGCGAGCCCTGGCATTGCACGTTTGGGGAGCCTGCCCTCTCTGGAGATAGTGTATAACCTTTCACATCCAGAGTATTTATTTGGTGTAAGAGGGAAGCCTGATAACAAGCTAAAAGCCGTAGCCAAATATCTATTTGGTTAGAGAATAGCAGCCGGATTGTTTCCAAGAATAACAATACGTCTTTGATATACCCCCAATGAAAGCAGTTACTATAACCGGCTTACTCATGAGTAGGTGACCGAAATCCGTTTACTTCCTCACCAAAACAATTAGTGTCTCGAACTCCATATTTTCTGTTTTAGAATGAATACATCAATGAGAGTATTTTCAAAGTAAAGTTGAATCTGAGATTTCAATAAATTGCAGTTTCTTCCTTCTGAATTGTCCTTCAAATTATTCCCTAAAACCAAAATAAAATAAAATGAAGTATATAAAGCAACAACCTGGAGCAGAACAGTTAATAACTTGAGACGAATTCTTTCTGTCCTTTCACTCTCTGCATCGGCATACTGCTCTCTGGCGTGGAAGGTCTGCTCAAAAGACCATTCATTTCAAATCGGGGCACAAATCACATTTTACGTATTTATTTAACTGCGCCAGGACAGACCGAGCAAATCCCGCCAACCACCCCCATTGTTACAAGGAGCCTCGGCCCCAGGGAAGCCACCGCTTTTGCCAAATGCTGAACTTGGGACAAAACTGCCAGCATTGCCCCAGCAGCGACCGTAGGAAAGAAGCAGGAGCAGCCTCGGGGGCTGTATCATTCCCAGGAACAAAGGAGGGAATACAGTCGATACATTCCGTAACGTTTACATTCTCCCGCGATTTTTTCTTAATTTTCCCTTAGAAGTAATGACCTGGGCAAAGCACCCCGCTATCTAAAAGACACTGTTATAGACCTTTTAGAAAAACTAAGTCCAAGGCCGAGGTGAACTTCAGGTCACCGCGTCTAACAAATATGAAAATGTCGCCTGGTGAAGGGCACGCCTTGTTATTTAACAAAGACTGTCAATGTGTAAGATTAATAAGAAACAAAATGCACACGGTGTCACTTTTCGGTCACTTTGAAACTTGGGACAGCCTCGCATTCAAGACGGGAAAGCTGGGGCTAAATATATTCAAAATGGTTCAAATCAAATTCAAAACAGGCTGCTAGTGTGATTCTCCCTCCTCCTACCGCTCTCGGTAGAGAATGCCTGGACACGGCGAAAGGTTGACTTGAATTACTATTATTATTTTTATTACTACTGCTATTCTTGCTGTTATTATTTTATCTTTCGGAGTAATTACGTTTTAGCAGCGCATGTGAAGGGTAGCAGGAGTGCTTGCTTGCTTCACAAGAAAAAGGGGGATTCCCTTTCCCCCCCTCTTTGGGTATGTATGAGGCTGCCTCTTCTTGGTGCATGAAAGAAAATTGACTCTCCCTCTCAACTTAATTCCGGTGGGGTCCCCATCTCTTCTTCTGCCAGCCTCAGCCGGGAAACTCTCCCTCCCTTATTAACTGATTAAAGTCTCCTTCGCCAGTGAAATCGAGCCTCTAGTCTTTCTACAAAAAAAGAAAAAAAAAAGAAGAAAATGAAAAAAGTGAGCTGGCCTATTTTTTTCCTCTCCTTTTCTTTCTTTGTGAGCTTAGGATGATGCTACAAGTTTGTTAAAGGGAAGTACAGGGGGGGGAAAAAGAGGGTTTCTGAGATTGTTTATTACAGCCATAAATCTTGCAGTAAAATGTCGAAATGGCCGTGTGCAAGATAACACTTGGTGGTCTTGGCTGGGTTCTTGTTTATGATAACAAAACCACAAAGACATGGAACAGGCCTTTTGGAGGTCCTGTCTCAGCACATCTTCGCAGGCTAACAGAACCACAAGAAAATAACAGGACTTCATCTGAGCAGCTCAGGTCACCTTGCAGATTTACAGTCGTACAGAAAATTGCATCCTTCTCTCTGTAACCGAGTGCCAGAGCCCCACGGTAGAAAGAGGGACAATGAAACAAGTATACTTTGAGATCTAACTATGGTAAATAATACGAAACAGAGACCGGTTAGCTCGGCCAATATACCGCTGAGCTTACAAACCAAGACACCACTTTTCGTTGCGTTTTACCGTGGCGTGGGAGCACGGCAGCTTGCTAGGGTGCTCTGGCCATGGTGTCTCAGGACTTGTGCCCAGCATAATATTTTTAGGATATTCCCTTGTGCTGGGATATTAGGATATTCATCTGGTGCTGGCCGGCAGGTATTTGTATGTATGTGTCTGTATGTGTGCATGTATCTCTTTATGCCGGGATAATGTTGTCTGCTCGTGGTGGACTTTGGCAATCTTTGGTTTTCTACAGTCATGTGGATGAGAGCTTTATTCTTTTACAACAGGGGTTGCTGTTGGTTTTGTAGGGGTTTTGTTGTTTGGGTTTTTTTCACCGTCAGTCTTTCTCTTTTTCTTTTTTTTTTTTTTTTAATATATATTGATAAATAAAACAATCTCCCGTTTCCTGTCAAATGTGTGTTGTTGAACAGCTATGGCTGTCTCTGTGTGCATGTGTGTAACCGCATTTCCTCTCCATGCAGAGTAAATAGAGAAACTTATCTATTACCCCAGTAAAAGAGTTCCATAGATGTGCTGTTGGAAATGAGTAAGTAAATGTGTTTTAACTCTCTTTACAAATTAGACATTCGATAGGAGGAGGAAATGAGTGATTGTTTAGATAAGCACCCCAGTATACCCAAGTGCTGGAAATGTTCTAACATATTACAAGCCGCCTGCAATGTGCGTGCCTGTGTGTGTATATATAAAATATAAATCGATACGATATGTGCCTTGTTAGATAGAATATATATTCAAATAGAATTTTATTGCATATATCCATTATCTATAAAACTGCAAAAGACAATAATCTGAATTTAAACCAGGCTAACTGTTAATGTAATATCTTTAGGAGGGCAAGATCTAAATCGTGTCGTATTTATGCTTGATATATTAGATGTATTTTAGCATACCAATAGATGAGATTACCCACTCAGCAATTATATTCTCAAAGGGTGCGGTAAATATTTCTGTGTGTTTAGATGCTTTCCTGAAAAGGACGGGGAGAAAAATTCCCAAAAGTTAACTTCTAACGTTGTATGTACCAGACTAGCTGATGTGCAATAAGTACTTTTTTCCCTTAGAATAAGAGCGTAATTAATTTAACCATCAAATTTCAATTACCTAAGGTCAAGGCAATTGCCTTTTTCCCCTCTGAGCTGCAAATATCGTTAACAATCTCAATTTTAGGCACGCAGAAGTGCCCCAGTGCCCTCTCCCCTCCACGCCAAGGTTTTCAGGTTCCTTCTGAGAAGGCACTAGCTATTTCACTTGGAATAGAAAATTAAGAAATAAGGCCAGGACGAGGCATACTAAAACGACGGACTTAAATTCGTGGTTTGGAAACCGCTCCTCCACGGGGAGGGGTGCTCGCAGGGACCCTACCATCGCCGCTGGGAAGTACTTGATGCCGTCGTGTCCGCCTTCCCCTCTCTCCTCTTCCCCCTCTCTTCCCCGATATTTTCAGCCTCGCTACATCCCTCACACCCCGCCAGCCATGCAAGGACTCTCTTCTGCCCCCCCCGCCACCTTCGTACGAACTTTTGCATCTATCCCTCCAGTTAGCACAGCTTCGAAGGTGCAAAGTTTTGGCCCCCGCGCTTCCGGCCGGCCGGCTGCTGTCAGCGGCGACGGGGCACTGGGAGCAGACCCAGCAGTGCTACAGCTGGCCTGTGCCCGGCAGCCGCTGCCGCCCTCTGCCGCGCGCAGCCCCGACTCCAGGCGTTTGGAGCCGAGTTCGTTTAAAAGGATTGTGCAACGCCTTGTGCAATGCCTGCCTCCCTCTGGATCGTGCAGCTGGCTTCCTTGCCCCGCTTCCTACGGTCTCCCGCGGGGAACGGAGAAACAAAAATGTGCCGGGACGAAGAGAGGGGAGAAAGACTGTCAGAGCTGGATTAGTTTTATCTCGTTTGACACCGCCACAGCCGGTCGCGGCCGGGGTCGGAGCAGGGGATGCTGGTGAGGAGCGGCCGCTGGCGTCCGGCAGCCCCCGGCGGGGCGCTCACTTGCCGGCCAGCCGCAGCACGGGGAGGAGGCGCATCAGCGGCCCCCGCGGTGGGTCCGTGGGCTCGGAGCTGCCCAGCGGCTGTTCGCCCTCCTTCCATTTCCTGATCCGGGGTCCGCGGCCCCGCGCGGTAATTGGCGCTGGCGGTCAGGTGGTGGTGGGGTGGCGGGGGGTGAAGAGGGGTGTGTGTGCATTTGGGTGTTGTGTGTGTTGTAAGCGCTCCAGGGGTGGGAAGAGAGGAAGGGAGGGGAGTGCGACTGGGAAAGGGGGGGGGGGGGGGAGCTGGAGGCCCAAACTTTGGTAGCGGCGAGCACTTGACAGCAGCGGGAGGGGGAGAGGGAGGGAGGGGAGAAAGGGGGGGAAGGGGAGGGGCCTCGCCGAGCCCAGAAAAACGACAACGCGAGAAAAATTAGTATTTTTGCACTTCACAAATTAATGACCATGAGTTCGTTTTTGATAAACTCCAACTACATCGAGCCCAAATTCCCTCCCTGCGAGGAGTACACGCAGCACAGCGGCAGCGCCGGCAGCTCCGCCAGCTACCACCCGCACCACCCGCACCCGCATGCCCCGCCGCAGCCTCCGCCGCACCTGCACTCCGCGCACCCGGGCCCAGCGCTGCCCGAGTACTTCCCGCGGCCGCGCAGGGAACCGGGCTACCAGGCTCCTGCAGCGCCGACGGGGTCGGCGGGGCCGCCTCCCGAGGCTCTCTACCCGGCGCAGGGACCCTCCTACCCCCAGGCGCCCTACAGCTACAGCAGCGCCGGCAGCGCCGCCCCGGGCCCCGAGCAGCCGCCCCCGGGCGCCTCGCCGCCGCCGCCCGCCAAGGGCCACCCCGGCCCGGCCCAGCCCCTGCTCCCAGGCCATGCCCTGCAGCGCCGTTGCGAAGCGGCCCCCACCGCCGCGGCCGGCACCGGGCCCGGCTGCCCGCTGCTGTCCGACAAGAGCCTGCCCGGGCTGAAGGGAAAGGAGCCAGTGGTCTACCCCTGGATGAAGAAGATCCATGTGAGCACGGGTGAGTTGCTCTTGCCAGGGGGAGGTGGGGATGCAGAGGAGGGAAGGGGGGAGGGTGCTCCCGGGGCCGGGATGGGTCGTTGCGTGTGTGGCGCTTTTTTTTTATCTTCCTTCTCCCTCCATGTTTCCTAATAAAAAAAAAAAAAGTGAGAAACCTTTTGTATCCGGGGCCCTTTATCAAAAGATTTACGAGACGCCAAACTGTTAGGGCAGTAATTATAGCCCCCATAAATTTAATTGCCCTGCAGTGGCTCTGGGCCATGTGTCTTTGAAGCTTTTCTTCTAACCCAAATGCCCATCACCATTTTTTATTGCTCCTCGATTGTCCCCACTGTCGATAGGCTGAGAAACAATTTTTCTTGCCGTTTATGTATCCTACGTGAACCTGGTGTCAAGTTATTATATAATGATTATGTTCCATCGCTTCCCCCCCCCTTCTCTCCTTTTCTTTCTCCTCCGCGTGTATGTGTATGTTCATGTGCCCGTGTGCGCGCCTGTATGTGCACGTTTCAGTCAATCCCAATTACAACGGAGGGGAGCCCAAGAGGTCTCGCACTGCCTACACCAGACAGCAGGTCCTGGAGCTAGAGAAGGAGTTCCACTTCAACCGCTACCTGACCAGAAGGCGACGCATCGAGATCGCTCACACCCTCTGCCTCTCCGAGCGCCAGGTCAAGATCTGGTTCCAGAACAGGCGCATGAAGTGGAAGAAAGACCATAAACTGCCTAACACAAAGATGCGCTCCTCAAACCAGTCCACACTGAGCCAGCAGTCCAAAGCACAGACACAGGGCCACCCCCACCCGCTCGATGGGGCTACACCCAACGCAGCCGCGCTATAAATACGTGGGTTTTTTTCCCCCTAATATATATATATTTACCTATCTATTGGGGTTTTCCAGCTGCTCCGTGTTGGAGGCTGGTGGTTTGGACCAAACAACTGTATAAAACAAAACAGGAGCAGGAAAGGAAGACGAGACGTGACCAAGAACGGACACATGTTTAAACCAAAACCCGGACGATTGTCTACATTGTATATAGATAATGGTTCCATGCCCATCATTTTATTCTATTTATGGAAACGCTCCCTTGCCCTCGGTGTAAGAGAGGGCTGGATGCTGTCACGGACGAATTCTCTGTACCTAAGATGGACTCTTTTTTTTCCTTTTTTTTTTTTTTTTTTTTTAAGAGAACACTTTACGAATAAAAGACTGTTAAAACAAAGACCTCGTGAGACACTTGTGTGAGGCATTGACTCGAATAGCGCTGTTTTGTGGCGTGTTCGTGGGTTCCCGTGTGCGGGTGTGTGAGTGTGCACACGCACTTATACACACACCCTGACACAGGAGAGAGAACGAACACAGCCATGGAAGGTGAAGGACTTACGGAAAATGTCCCCTTATGCTGTCGAAGGGAAATGTTTTATGTATCAAAGGTAACTTAACTGGGTTTAAGTGTATCTCCCGCAGTAGCTGTGATCTTAGTTTTTCTCCACATTCCCTATTGCATTTATTTAAAGAAATATTACTATAAAGGCTGTCGCTGACTTTATATTTTGCACCGTCTAAATCGTTTTGGGTCCATGTACAATTTGTGGATTTTTGGTGTGATGTATAACAGTGCCAAATGCTGGTAATAAAAAATATTCTGTACAAAAGAATTAAACGCTTGAAACACAAGTCCACTCAGTGCTGTTTCATCCACCTTGTGCTTGTGTTGGCACCAGGAATGGAAAACAACGGTTTCACGCATTGTTTTGACCTGGATTCATCTTGTCGATAGGGTAATGGTGTCTTTAAATATGTCCTGACTCCTAATTGCCTGGCCAGGAAAAAGAGCGCTGCAGGACGAGGAAAGGTCTTGCTTCACCGTGTAGGTGAGTGGCGCTGTCTTTAGCGGACTTGGGGGAGAATCAGCCCGGCTGTTCATCGCTGTCCGTGCGACGTCTAGTTTGAGGTGCTTTACAGAGAAACCCTGCTTCTACTGGAGGCCAGCAAGCTCTCATTACGGGTTTTGCTGGAGAAGTCACACATGCTCCTCACGATAACACTTTAAATCTTTAGCCAGCCGTAATTTATTCGCTCATTTTCACCCGATTATGATTTCTCAACTGACCAGCACTTTGGAAGGGAAAAACATGGGCGGTAACTTAGTTTCTCTAAGCTTTTCTGTTTCCTTCTTATTTTCTTTCAAAGACTATTTCAAAATGTGTTGAGAAAGCCTCGGCACAAACATAAATTTGGGTACAACTCAAGAGGTTTATTTGACTGAAATGGTTGAAACAGCTGTGGCAAAATGGGGTTCCAGTGGCTCCAGCTCAGGCTTCGCATCTTGCTGCTTCCAGGCAGCTAAGGAGGGCAGGCAAAGCGGAGCTGGTAATGGGGAGCCTTGCTCAGGGCTTCCTCAATGAAGAGTGGCACTGAATCGGGTAAGAAAAGGCTTAGAAAAGAGCTCAAGTGTTAGTAAATCTTCTAGGGAAGGCCTGAAGGCCATGACTGAGTTACACAAATGCATTCAAGAGCGGGATTTTTTGAATCAGTGCTTCTCTTCGGGTGAGTGGGGCTGCCAGAACCAGGTGCATCATCACCCTTGGGTGAAGTAGCACCAGGCCTCAAGGGTATTGCCAGCATCCCTGCCTGGTCATGGAACAGGGGTCGTCCTGGAGGAAAATGTAACATGCCACTGGCAAACCACGTTCAGCATCAGAGAGATGGCAGTTGTAAAATGCCCTCAGCAAACACCCCTGTCTCCAAACATGACCAAGGAGCAGGCCTGGAAAATGTGCTTCCACTCTCATATTGATGTTTATTAAACCTTGAATTGCCAGCTGCCTCCTTATAGAGGGAGAAAAATATAGTTGCGAAGTAACTATCTGCAAGCATGTAACACTTCGTTTTGTTTATTGCTTAAGAATCTCTCAATATATTTACAGCCAAAATTAGGCCAACCGAGCAAAATTCGAGCTGAAATATATTAACTGGCGATCCAGGATTTCTTTAGTGTGCAGTCTATGCGTATAAACCTGGTTTGCTTCCATTGTAAAAAGAAATGAAATCACACTGCAAATAGCAATTTTAGAGAGAATCATTAATCACCTCCTACAATAAATACTTCTTTGTAATTCAACAGCGGTTCTGAAAGGCATTCTCTTGGAAAAGTCTGTGAAGATGCAAAGGATTTCCCTGGAAAAAAAAAAAAAAAAAAAAGGTGGTCATGTGTAAAGACACAGCATCTTGGCTGTCTGCTAAAAAAATGTACACTCTTGCTGGAGATTGAACTGCGGACTGCAAAATACCCCATGGCAGATTATCATCGTTTAAGGTAAATTTTCCTCTTTCTCCCTCTTCCCCCTCTGCCTGCCCTGGGAGCGGGAGCTGCTCCCGGTCTGGGAGCCCTGTGTTCCCCGTCCCATACCGCCCGTCTTTACAATAACTTCCAAAATTACACCGTCCAGTTTAAATTCTCGCATTGTGCTCCCTTTGCTAAGGCAACCGGGAGTTCATCGAGAGGACAAATTTTCTATCCCATTAATTGTTTTTTTTAGAGGAGCAGACTGACCCTTCAAACCCTTGACCTTTAAAGGCAGTATTCTTTTTAATCCGGCACTTGGACCTAAATGTCTCTTCGCCCCCCTCCCTCTCTCCCGCTCTCCCGGTGTCTCTTACACACGAATTTATCTGCCCTGGCCACAAAGGCGAGAGCGGCCCAAAACGCTGAAGTTTGTCAATCTTTCAAAGAAAGACCAGATCACCTCAGAGTCAATTCAGGGGCCGCAGGGAACGGCACGCCGGTAACCCCGGTACCCACTTCTCCTCCCTCCCCCCCCCAGGAAAAATGCTCCTTCTCCAAGATCCTACTCCCTGCTTTTCCTGCAAGATCTTGCTGTACCTGGATTTTTATTGCACAGGAAACTCAGCTGTGAGAAGCACCTTGTTATATTTAACAGCTAGAGCCATCCTGCATTGGAGGATTACGCAATGCTGGGATTTTTTTTTTTTTTCGTTTTCCTTTTATTTTTTTTCTTTCTCTTTTTTTTTTTTTCCCTTCAGGGTGCTTGCCTTCCCTTGGCCTTCTTGCCCAGTGTTTGTAAACGAGGAAGGGGTAGGGGAAGCTCTCATACAAGCAGACGTCTTGACAGGCATGCCAAGAAAATCCAGCCCCTTCCGTGTCCCCCTTGCCCCTGCTGGTGCCCGATCCGGGCAGCCCCGGGCCCGCCTGCCGTTCCCACACCTCCGCCGGAGCCCAGGCGGGCGGCGCGGCCCCTGGAGCCCCGCGCCACTGTAGAGGCTCTCCCAGGGTCCGGAGGCTCCCGGCCTGGCCGTGCCTTGACGTGTGGGGTGGGGGTCACCAGGGGGCCATCCACTCGAGCGCCTGGGTCCGGCCCACACGGGTCCCAGTGGGGTCGGGGCTCTCCCCGTGAGCAGGGGAAACTCCGTAGCTACCTCCGAAGGCCCCAGTATCCACCCCGCTTCGCCTGGGCCCGCGGACGGGCCGTCCTGACCGGCGGAGGGCAGCCCCTGGTGCTACCTGCCAGCAGCGTTTACAGCCCAGGTCCTGCAGACAGTAACGATCTGGGCTGAACTGGCTAATTTGGGAGACAAACGGGGTGCAAACCTGCCCCATCCCGCTGCACAGAGCGGGACAAACCCATGTTACTAATGCCCAAGGGCTCTCCTTAGAAACTGAGGAGCTGTCAAAACAGGAAAGATTAGGAGACCCAAGTACAAGGATCTCTGCACTCGCAGATTAAGGTGTTGCGTCTGTTCTGGTGGAGATATTGAAATTTTAATCTTCAGGATCACGTGACTCATTAAATAATTAATGCGGCTAGTCAGGAATGGATCTGTGGCCATCAGTCCTCACTAGGAGTGATTCTCTCAGAAGTGAAACTCAATTCCTTATTACTGGAGTTTGTTTTTCTTATTTTTTTTCCTTTTCTTTTCCCTTAAAAAAAAAAAAAACCAAACAAAAAACCCACCTGATTTATCTTGAAAGATTCTAAACTTCTTAAGCAAGCAATAGGGTCTGTGTTGGTAAGTAGGTAGTGTGTATTTCTAGCTTGATGACTTTAATTGTTTGTGCTTGCTTTGTCTGCTGAGCATTTGCTTAACAAGTTTAATATTTAGAAATGTTAAATCTTTGTTTTAGCTGCCTTGTGGTCACATTACGGCTTTTGGTGATTAAGTGTTACCGAGGCAAACACATTTGATAATGTTCTAATTCACAGTGTGGAAGGCTGGGTGCCACAGTGCAGTAGGACCTGCTTTGTTCAATTTTCCTGGCGTTAATAAATCACCGGCTCCTAATGCAGGGCCAAAAAAGCAATGGAAAGGCAGTGAGCATTGTACAGGAAAAGTCATGGGCGAATTTCTCTATGACTCATTAGTCTGAACGATTTATGTACGGACTTAAAGTGCCGCAATGAGTATTAGAGTTTGGGATAACAACAAATTTAAAAAAAAAAAAAAAAAAGGAAAAAGCGTCATAGCGTTTGTAAAGTGCTTTACTGCTACTTAGCAACTCTTTCAAGGAGCAGCATAGTATAAGGGGCTGTGGCGCTGTAAAATATGGTAGCGTGACTTCCTCGCTCCAAAATAAATAACAGAAAGTCGCTGGCACCACTTTGAGATACACACTTCATCTTTAACATGAGTGGGGCAACCCAGTCACGACACGCTTGATAGATGGTTATTGCCGTTTGTAACATGCCTATTGATTAGGGATCAAAACGACTAAGGTATGAGCCTAAGCATAAAATGCCAGGGGGATCCTCCTGTGCCGGAGCCGAGTGGGGCGGAAGGTAGAGCTCAGAACAACCCTGGGCAGCACCGCCAGGGCTCTGAGATCACAGACTGAATTTGCCATTTTATTTTGTGTTTGCCAGTAGATTTTAACAGTCAGCGCTCTCAAATTTATGAGACGGCAATAAACAGCTTAGTAGGCTATTATGGCATGATTTTATGTAGACTGGAGTTCAACACCAAATTTAAAATTATTAGCGTAATTACGGAACTACTAAATTACCAAAGCAAAATCTCTGCTCGAAAAGTTCTCCCAAGACAGAGTTAATAATTCCAAGGCTCAGATGACACCCTTCCGCAAGAGCGGCGTTATTAAATTATTAGCATTTACATTTACTGACAATTTTAAGATGCGTTAGGCGGCTTTTATTAGCGAGAATGAATACGAAGGGGACATTATTATATCTGACAAATTCCGATGTAAACGTGATTCAGTAAGTGGCATGCGAATAATCTGACTATTGTCTTTTTGGAATGTGCAATATTTTTTATTTTAGGGGAAGAGAAGCCGTTCACTTTTTTCCCTCTTTCAATGGTTTTCAGTCTGTCAAAAAAAAAAAGGGGGGGGGGGGCTTTGGGCCCTATCCTGCCTCAGTGAGGAATTTTTTCAATTTTTAGGCTTTTCTTAGTGGTGGCAGGATCGGGCCCTGCTAACCGTTTGAATAAAAGCCCAACCACAATACGCCCCGCATTTAAACTGGAACACTTTCCGCGTTTTATTCAGCAGAGATGAACGCCACGACTTGTGTTTAATGTCTGTTCTTGATTAAATGATCCTAAACAAAGGTTTCCCAGAGGAAAATAAAGCAGACATTCATGTAACAAGAGTTTGGAATGACAATATTTCCAAACACTTGGAGACAGAAGGCATAGCTGTCTACGGGGAGGGAAAAGAAAAAAAAAAAGGAAGAAAAAAAAACCACACCATCCGCACGCTTTTATTTCTCAGCTCCCCGTGCTCTTCACCCGGGTGGGAACCCACGTAAGCTCCGCGCCAGGAGCCCACTCCTGCTCCTCCATCCCTGTCTGTCCCGCTCTGCAGCTCTCCCAGCGTACCCGGCAAAGCATGTATTGCCTATGAAGGAGCAAAACACCTCCCCCTGCACTCCCCGGTAAGGCACTGTTTGTTGCTTGTTTACAGGGAGCCCCGAAAAAGAGCCGCTGGGCTGGGGCGGTGGAAACCGGGAGCGCTCCCGAGCGGTTCCGCGCAGCTGGAGGAGGTAAGAGCAGGGAAGTGGCCAGGCTCTGCTTTTGCGCCGATCGCAACTGCAAGCAAGCCATTTGCCTGGTACCTGCATGCAGAACAAGCCTGCTTGAATAAGATTTTGTTGTTGTTGTCGTGATAAATATTTAACCTAGCTGGATTTTTTCTTTTTTTTTCCTTTTCCCTGGATTGGCTCTATTCATCTTCTGAGGGTGGTGAATGCGCGTGTCTGGGCAGACAAAGAAGCGTATGGGACCTGAGTGATCGCCATCCTTATAAAGGCATTGGGGGACAGGAAGGATGCAAAGTCATTTGAAGAGCGAAAGAGGTTGAGAATTTCTTTGTCCATTCTTAGCTCCTTCCCAAATCAAAAGGCATAAAGCGAGGGACAGCGGGCTGGAGCCATGTCTGCGCTGAGTGCCTCGTCGCGGCTTGTCTATTTGCCTCCTCGAAGGTCTCCGTAGCCAGTTCTGCAAACGTGGGGAGTGCATGTGGGGATATTAGAAAACCTGATGTTCTGTCTGAGTGCATGCACCAGAATAAGTTTCGTGAATTCGCCTGGCCCGGCCTGCTTTGCACAGGGCGGATGTTGGTGTTTGGTGGTTCAGAGCTGCTGGAGTGCTTCACATGTGCTGGGTTCTTAGGCAGGAGAAAAGAAATGCTTTTCATAGTGACAATTTTCTTGTGCCGGCTGCCGAGAGGGGAGGATTACACAGAATTAGCTCAAATTCCTGTTAGATTTACCTACTTATTTTTGGACGCTGATGTACAATTAGTATATTTTACTACCTTTTAAAAGCGGTCATAAATTACGGGACTACAAGGGCTCTTTGTGTTGACTTAATGGGCTGCTTAAATCTTAACTACAAAAAGGCTCTGCAAATGTCTATTCACGCTTGTATTTGGAAATTAAAAGCGAAAATACGGCAAGAAGGAACCTTCCACCGGGGGCACGTACCCGCAGCATTGCCTGCAGAGATATTTGGGATTCCTTAACGGACCCAACACTGGCAGACTCAGCTGACTCTGGGCAGAACTTCTCTCATAAGCACAGTTGATAGCTCTGTTCTTTTTATCTGCTTGGAAATGATCAAAGACCAACTTTATCTCTATCAGATGCACAGATGTAGGTAAACAGCTCTGCATCCCAGCAGATTTCAAATCTTTCAAGGAAGCGAGGAAATAAATACTTAGATAGTACAGTGATTCCTATTTCGTCTCCACATGGGATTTACTTCTTAACAACTGGCACGAAAGTAAACTTGAAAGGCTAAAATCTCTAGATCTAATGATATTGAAGGTAACTTTGAATACCATTAATGGTAAAAGCGGCTATTAATGCCAGAGCTGGCACAAAGGATCTCTCTTAATGAAGGCACGTTATGAAGTCAGATCTGTTTGTCGTTACTGAGCGTGGAATTTCAGCTCAGCTCGAAACCATGTGTATAAAGCACAGAAAAATCAGTAGCAGACCTACTGACAAACTCCACTTTTTTTTTTTTTTCTGCTAGAAACCATGCTTCAGGTCTCCGAATTATCGAGGTAATAAAACACAATGTTGAATGTCCAGGAACAGGAACAAAGCAATATATGGGGTGGCAGGGGAATTCTAGCTCCTGCGACTCGCAAGATCATTTGATTTTGTATTTGGAAACTCGTAATCGCGATACTAGAGCAAAGCAAGCTTTCTCCAAAATCGGCGGAAGAGAATAATTTTCAGCTGCTATCCAGGACAACATAAAGTTAGGCAGACTCCCCCTTCCGCCCTCACAAAGCACACCCTGTGGAAGGTATTCACACGTCAAGAAGTTACTTTTCTTAAGAATTAATTAGTTTTCCCACTACATACACGAAGTTAATTGTTAAACAGTAGTTTTAGGATTAACTTGGCCATTAATACTAATAAAGATGTTCATAGAAACAGGGTTTTGAAGCCAACAGCCACAGCTAGCGTTAAGGCATTTAAGCTGACTTATGATTGTGATTTATTGCTTTTGTAGTTTCTATTTGCTCAGGACTGTAACTTCTAAGGCCATCTTTCTACTTTTGACACAAAGCAGTCGATAACTTTTCTGCAACAGCTCCAAGAAAGACTCGCTCTGCTTTTTTCAACATCTACTCCTTTCCCCATTATTTCCAGTTTCATTGTTGCAGAAGAACTTCCCTGTGTGTTTCTTTTATAGAATCTAAGCGCACAGTTTTTAAAAGTGCCGTGAGTCCATTTCGAGTAAATACCAGCCTTGGTTTACAGTAAGTACGAGAGCTGTGGAGGTCCCAGTCGTGCTGATAGCTACAAACTTGGGCATGTTGTGTGTATCAAGTGATCTCTCCTTTTCAAAGGTCTATAAAAGTTTTATTCCAGTTCTTAGTGAGGGATAATAGATGTGTACCCTGCTACTAGTTTAGTCATTTCCATATGAAAAATTGCAAACCCTTCTTCCGCTGTAATGTCACGCTGACTTTGCTGCATTGTCCACTACTACACACTGTTACTGATGGGTTTAAATTCCAGTGGCCCACTTTTACTAGTCAAGCGGGAGTGCCCAAGGTTTGCCCGTAGCACTAAAAATCACCTTTAAAAAGAAAGCTTCCACTTTTCAGTGACGTGCAGGTGAAACAGTATACCCCATACAGTTAGCTGGAAGTTTTCTTTGGGTTCATGGGGGATAGTGGGAAGATTTAGGCAAGGGTATATACATCACGATGCAAAATGCTGGAGTCACAGAACTGGACAAGGAACAAGTTAAAAGCGTGAATTGTCTGATTTTCTTTGACTCCTTCCAGAAAAGTTAGTGAGTTGAGGGTTTATTTTGTTTGTTTAGCTTATTGTGTCAATAGCACAAGTTAAACAGTCCTACAGGGAAGATGTGTGTTTGCACACAGGAGAAGCTGCCTGGCTCGAGGGCCGCATGCAACTTTGCTCTTCTCTTTTTTTTTTTCTTAATTTTTTTCCCCCCCTTAGGCAGAGAGATCCCCTCCCCATTTTTTTTTTTATCGTTAGAAACCTATAATTTTGTGCATCACTCAAACTAGCTGTATAGGAAATGCGTAAGCACAGGTTTAACAGCAAGGTCCCAAAAGGTTTTGCAAAATTCAGAGCCACGCCAGTGAAGGAAGGTGTATTCTTCATAGTGTGTTACAAGGACAAATATCAACTAGCTTCTTAGAAGAGACTCTTTTGGGCCTTTGTCAGGTAATTACAGGTCTTTTTAGTTTCTACAGGAGTCCTGATGTAGCGTGTGGGAGTTGAGCAAGCCCTGTACAATGGCAGGGCTGAGGCGGCTGGGGGTGGGGGGAAGGGTGGTAATCGTCCCACTTAGAAGGGGGCTGGAAATAATACTATTAGGATTTGGGCTTTCTTCGGGGGTTGCAGAGGATACGCGACGTGGAGGAGAGCGGTGGGCCTGGGGAGCAAATGCCGGTTAATTAGGCTAAGTATTAAAGTGCAGCGTAACCCCATATTATATGAAAATTTCCTCTTACCTTCCAATGGGCTTTGTGCAAAGAAATATTGATGTGGGAGGAAAAAGAACCAAACCGCTCTTCCCCCCCCTTCCCAGTCATCAGCATGTCTTGGATTTTTTTTTTTTTTTTCTCCTCCCTTAAAAACTCTCCTTTAACACATTGTGTTGAGGCTTTAGAAAGCAAAGGCTCGCGCTAAGAAACCCTGTTCCTTCAATGATTCCCTATTTCAAATAAAAGGATTTAAGTTGACGTATGACCACGTGAGCACATAATACAGTGCATTATTGTGGCATTTGGAGTGGAGACCCGGGCTGGCTCCGTCTGCGATTACGCTTTTCCAGTTTCTGTTCAGAGCAAGCACTGCTTTCTTCTTTTTTTTTTTTTTTTTTCCCCTTTCCTCCTGCCCCCACCACCGTCCCCGCAAGAGCTGGCCATTTCACTGACAGCTTTCGTTCCTTATGGAAAGGTTATTGTCGAGCCGAGAGGACGAAATGCTTCGTTAGAAAGGATGGATTTTATTTTAAGGTATTTCCGTTGATTGTTCATTTCTGTGGTGAGTTATGGCTGTTCGAGGCAAAGGTCAGTGGCGGAGGCTGGAGGGAGTGCGTGTGTGTGTGTGTGCGTGCGGGTGTGTGGGCACCCGGAGCCGGGCTGCTTCCCTCTTTGTTTCAATTTGCTGCGGTAAATATTCAACTCTCCCCTCACAGGGAGCAGATCAGGGAGAGTTTGCTGCTTTATTTATTTTTCTCCATAGAGATCCCACACTGCTGTTGATGCCCAGCTGCCTCCACTCCAGCCCCTCCATTGCCATCTTATCATTATTTATGACCTGCTAGAGATGGGAAGCCTCTTTTATTGTCGTGTTTGGATGTTTCCCCCGCTTTAATTTTATTTTACTTTTTTATAATTTTATTTGTGTGTTTGTTTATGCATTTATGCACTTGGGGAAGTGAGGGAACACGACTGGGAGGAGTGCTCCTCTGTCGGGGTCGTACTCGAGTGTGGTGGCGGTTGTTCTTTTATGGGGGTTTATTCGGCCGCTGCCGCTCTGTAAATCGATGACTGTGTGATCACGCTGCCATTTTATTTATGATGCTTTGGTGGTACGTTGTTTACCGTGTGCGGAGGGCTGCATGGGTGCTCAGACCTGGGGCAAAGCTTCCCCTTTCAAAAAAAGCCGAGGGGGCTTCTCGTTTTTTCTCCGCTGTGAGAGAGCTGAACCAAGAGCCAGTCATGGCTTCTAACAATAAATCAGCTTTAGAAATGTGGGCTTCTTTTTTCCCCTCTCTCTGAATGGGAATCTGGAAAGAGAGAATAAAAAGGGGAAGAGTGGAAATTATCTTCTAGGAGAATATATGCTAGTTCTAATTTCACATCCATGTCGTCGTTTACATAAATAAAGATATATCCAAAAATGAGGATAAATATGTTAAATATTTGCATACACTTATAAATACGTGTGTGTAGCTATATATAAAGAATGCACTCTACATTTTGAAAATTAAAGAGTACTTGACTAGCCAAGGAGAGCAAAATGATACAGAAAAAAACACATTTCCCCTTTTGTCCCTGCTTGGGGAAGGTCAGAGCTCTGGGGTTCACTTTAGTCACTCCACGTCTCTCACCCATTCCTGCTGTAGCGTTTGGTACCCAGTCACTAGGTGCTTGTAATTACTCATCTTCTGAGGGGTCAAAAAGAGAGGGAGAGGGGAAGGCAAGAGAACTATGATAAAAAACTCCGCTGAAAACAAACCAAAATTAAAGGTTATACCCACCCGGAGCTATTCGCGGCTGTTCTGCAGAGACCTGTTTGGCCTGGTTTCTTGCTTTCCTGCTCTTTAAGCCGCTCTCAGAGCAGAGCTGACCCAAGGAAATGCTTTTTCCCCTTCTCACAATACTGAAACACGTTGTACTTTCTCAGACCCGTCGTCCCTCTTCAGGGAGGGGAGGAGAGCTATTTCGTTCCCAGTTGTGTGTCTAAAAGCCAAGGTTGGCTTTGCCGTGTTTTGAAATGGGCCAAAACATGCCTCAAAAACAAAGTGCAAGCTTTAATTGCAGCTCAATTACTTGGCAGCGTTTCCTCTGATTTATGACCCAGTTCGGATGCATATTGACCCAGTTAAAACACTCATAAATAATACAGTTCTGCTCTAGAGCAAGAGAAGGCAAGAAGAGTTTTGGAGGAGAGAGGGATTTCAGGGAGTTGTGTAAATAATCTCAGCCTTCTAAGCAAATAACAAAGAGCGCGGTGCCATTCTTCAGAGTCAGAGAATAGAAACAATAATTTTGACTAACCACGGCTTGCTTAGATAGTCCAGCCCCTCTCTAAGGTAGCTAATATCATCTCCTAACTCTCTAACTACTTGGACAGGCACCGCTTCTAGAATTGGTTCTCTTTTTTCAGAAACTCCCTACGTTGCTATTTCATCACTGAGAGATCCCCCCAAATCAGTCTTGAATTATGGTGCTCCCTGCTTCCATTTCGGAGCATCCAAGGACAAAGCTCTTTACAGGCACTATTTTATTCGGAAACTAAAAGTAATTACATTAAAAGGGAGGGGGGAAGAGGGGAAGGAAGTCCCGCAGAGTGGAACCCTTCGGGAAGAAAAAGCAGCCAAGTTTTGACCTAGGAAGCAGCCCCAAATGATGCTGGTCCCTCCCCGTGCTGAACCCTATCGGTCTCCGCGGAATGAAGCAGAAAGAAAATATTCGGCCTCTGGGAGTGAAAGACAGATAAAAGCAGCGGGGATCTGCGCGTTGGGACACTTATCCCAACACCATAGGAGACATAAAAAAAAATAATCATCTTCTAATGTTTAAAATTATCTCTTTAGGGAGAGAGAGGGCGTGGGGAAACGGGGCTAATAGGCGAAATCTCGCAAAATACTCTTTGCAGGCAGTGAGACGAATGGAGGAAACACTTCAGTATTCCTATGAACCACTTCGGTTCTCACGATTAAAGTCCCTTGCAAATCCCTTCAATTTTAGAAAGACCCCCTTCCCCCCCTCCCTTCCCCGCTCTTAAATACAGACATGTAGTCACAGTATCCTGCTGGAGTCGGCTCCCAAGTTTAAACACGCTCCCAGGAAAAGGTGGCCCAGGCTCTCGGCAGGCTCCCCACATCGGCGGGTCCCCGGCGGCCGCAGGTTCCTGCAGTCCCGGACTCGCTTTCCCTCTCCAAATCCTCCTTTCCAGTCCGGGGACTCCGTCGGGGCGCAGCTCTGCGGCTCGCTATTTGGTCGGGCAAGTGGGCGACTGGCCGATCAGCAGTTTCAGAAGAAAGTGTGGGGTTGATTATTGACTAAAAAGACTTTTTTTTTTTTCTTCCGATGCAACATTCAAGGGGTTGTTTGAAGCAAAACGCATACGCGGGATTTCTGCCTCTCCTCCTACGCTCCCTGCTTCCCCTTTCATGTGGTGCCTTCTCACTTATGCCATAAGGAGCAAGTGTTTTCTGTTTTAGTGCTCTGTTTACAGCTTTGGTGCATGAAGTCATAAATCTTGCATAGCCATAAATGACAAAAACCATTGGTATGCGTAAGAGGCCACCCCAGCCTTATAGTGCTTTCTATTTCTCGCTTCCCTCTCGCTTTGTTTGTGCTTTAAGATGACGCCGGGCTCCCTCGTGCTTTAACCGCACTACTTATATTTGTAATGCCTTAATTAACGAAGTAACGTCAAATTTACACCTAGGCATTATCCGGAGCCTCCGCTGAATGCACGAAGCCCACAGTCCTGTTACCGCTTGCCAGAGGGGCAGGGGCTGCAACTTTATTTAAGTTCTCGTTTGCACGGTTGCTGCCGTTATTCTGTTGCAGGGAAAAAGGGGGGAATGAACACCACCACCCCCCCCCAAAACCCAGGGCGCTGGAGGAATTGCTGAGCGCCCTTCCCAGCTCTGCCGATGAGCGGGAGGTGAATCTGCTCGGCGCCAGGCCCGCGTCCACGCGGGACTGCTCCCCACTGTTCCCCGCTGCGGGCACCCGGATCGCCTGTGCAGCACGTGTGTGTGTATGTGTGAGCGCTTCTGTGCCCGTCCCGGGAGCTGGGGATATTTGGGGGGGGGGGGGGGGGGGTGTCGAGGGGTGTTTGTATGTACATCTGTGTGCCTGTGCGCTCACGCATGCATGAGTTAATAATTAGTAACTCTAATGATTTCCAGCGTGGCTCTGGAAGCATTGCCCAGAGCGGGGATCCTGGTGGGCTTCGGTTTGCTCTCCCAATCCAGCCCCGGCTCTCCGGGCTTTGCTCTCCTCCCCGGGACTCATCAGGGGCTTTGCGGGGCTCCCGGAGGAGGGGAGCGGCAGAGGAGCTATTTCGCAGACGCCCCCCAAGCCCACCGGTAAGAGGGACAAACCCAAGCCCCCCCCTCGGCAGCACCCCCGGAGCCTGGTGAGAGCGAGCGACCCTTTGTGAGCGCCGTTTGTCTTCATTAGCATAATTTTCCTAGACTTCGGTGACGCCCGGGTGCGGGGGGGCCGCACTCCTTCAGTGCTGCGCTCCTCCGCTCCCTCCCCAGCCCCCGCCCTGCCCCAGGCTTCCCCAGTCGGCAGCCTTTCTTTCTTCCTTCCTTTTTTTTTTTTTCCCTTTCTCCTTTTTACTTATTTTTTTTTTACCCACTCCACTCCCCCCACACCCCCCTTTCTCCTTCCCTTTCTCTCCATCCCTTCCCAGAGAAGCCCTGGGAAACATCCCCATCCTCCGTGCCCCGCTCAGGGGGAGCCCGGCACGCAGGGGACCGGCTCGCAGCAGGGTGGGCAGCCTGGAGCAGGAGGGGAGCAGGGGAGGGTGGTGTCTGGAGGAACCGTCCCCATCCCGTGCGGGGCAGGCTGGGGGGTGCCGGGTGCGGAGAAGCTGAGCCGGTGCCCCCCCCGTGGCCGCAGGGACCGGGCCGTGGCAGGCAGCGCCTGCTCCTGGGGTCGTGTCGGCTCCAAAAAAATTGAAAGGAAAAAAAAAAAAAAGAGAGAGAGGGCGAGGGAGAGAGCGAGCATGCTGGCTTCCGCCTCAGTCGTCAGAAGTTAAGGTAAGCAGGCCACAAATACGCTGCTATCAGTCGTGAATGGCGGAGTTTATGTCCCAGTGATTTATGACCGTAGACTTAAATGTCGGTTCAAGAAGAGTTCACAAGCTGGGGCTTCCTTCCAGGCAGTGACTGATACCCTTACACTTCGTGTTCAGGCAGCTTTCTCTCCTGTCTTCCCCCCCAATCCCCCTGCCCCCCCCCCCCCCCCTTCCTTCTCTCAACTTTGTCTTTATCTTTCAGGAAATCTTTCAGGGGGGCTGCCTGTTTTTTTGTCCTAGAGTCAGAGTTTGGGGCTCGGCTGAGGCTTACAGGGCAAAGATGAGGTGTGCTTGGGAAGGGGGGAGGTGGAGGGAAAGAGATGGGTAGGGAATACCTTAAACGGGGTGCGGGGGAAACGGGGGCACTTGCGTCCCCAAGCAGCTTTCATCTCTGTCTCCAGGCAGAGGGTGGGGGGAGAGAAGTTGGTGAAGGGCCGAGAGGTGTATTGCGCAAGTAGAGATGGATCCTATCAAGTGGGCCCTGCAAAAATTGGGGGCCCATATGTGTTTGTGAGATTTGGCCTTTTGTCTCCGAGGGGAAAGGAGAGCTCTTCCCATCCCGGGCACCGGCTGAGGTGACAGACTCCCCCCCAGGCTCCCCTTCTCCCGTTAGGTCGCTATTATTACAGCGATCCTTGTCGCTCTTAATCCCGCTATTCCCGCTTTCGCCAGGAATGGCCGGGCGCTCCTCAGGTTACCCCTGCTCCTCCAGAACTTTGTAGGAAGTGATTAAGTTGGCGAAGCCAAAGGCGGTAGCTGATGATTTTTTTTATTGCTATTTTTTTTCCCCTCTTGCTGGCAGGCTGCCGAAGCCTCAATAGTATTTTTGCTTTCGGAGCAAGGTTGCCCGTTGTCTGCGGGCAGGAGGCTGAGGGAACAGCGCGTCCCGCGTCCCGCATCCCGGTTCAGTGTTCCCTGCCCTGCTTGCACCGGCAGACTTCCCAGCTGGCAGGGGAGACGAAATATTTGATGTCGCGATCATGAAAGTCAGGGGCCTTTGTAAAATCACTGCTGGCTCATTATTTCCTCTTTCTCCTCTGGTAGTGATGCCTATATTCTCTCTTTTAAAGGAATTGAGAAAAATCACACCAGGCCTCGATAGCATCAGGAAGGAGAGGCGAGGAGCTGGAAATTATGCGCGCTCTTCAGATCTCCATTGCTTTATTAGCTCGATAACATCCAAAGAGCTTGATTAGTGCAATGACAGGGTAGCCGCCCTGCTGTAGGTGTGTTACCTTCACTTTGTTACGATCTAACAAAGGGAATACTGTTTTCTAAGAACTTGTATAACTTGAAAGGCGTAGAATGAGCTCGTTTGGTGCATGTGTTGTGTAAGGTTTTTCGCCCCTAAGCATTTGTCCTCGTTAGATGTTTTGGGGAAAAGTATCCAGCTGGTTAAGTACAGGGAAAGTGGCAAAAGAAACGTGAGCTCTTCTGATCCGAAAAGACGTGGTTGTTTGTCAGCAAGGGGGGGGGGGGGGGGGGGCGGTAAGGAACACACTTTAATTTCTGAGAACGTGAGCGCTTGTGGAAAGAGCTCCTAGATAGGAGACTATGCACAGGTCTCCTCTCTCATGAATGCAGGAGATTCTTTAACTGGTTATTTCCAGGCAGGTGACCTGTAGACTTTAACCTGGTGGGGGAAAAAATAAACAAATCCATAAAGAAAGAAGGACGGGGGACAAAAGAGGAGGGGAGAGAAAGGGATTCGCCCGGGCAGGAAAAGCATTCTCTGGGTTTGTGTCCACCCTCTCCCTAGCCAAGTGACCCTCATACATCAAATTACATAGCAGTTTCCAAGACAGAACCTATTATCGCTAAGTTGGAAGAAAAGTTCAGGCCGTGGTCATGGAGATGAACGCTGGTTTTTCAGGTTCCTGGTGTGTTTTTTTTTTTCCCAATCCATCATGTTTTAACAGGTAGGATCTGGCTGATTCCACGGAAAGTTGGTGTCTTGAAAATAACTGTTGAAAACAAACCCAAACCAACTACCGCCCGAGCGCCCAAC
Organism: Pezoporus flaviventris; assembly: GCF_033815535.1. Lineage (NCBI taxonomy): Eukaryota > Metazoa > Chordata > Aves > Psittaciformes > Psittacidae > Pezoporus > Pezoporus flaviventris. The sequence continues at coordinate 15,895,568 of NW_026892585.1, read as the reverse complement.
CTGCCCAGCTGGCCTGGCCGAGGCGGCTTCGCCCTTCTCTGGGTGCAGCTAGGGCTCCGGCCCCACTCGCTGGTGGGAAGCGGGCGGGCAGCTGCGCGGGGCGGCCCCAGCCGTACTTCGGGGCCGGCCTGGAGCCGTCTCTGCCGGGGTGCGAGACCCGGGCGGCTCGGGGAGGTGTGCAACCGCAGAGGGGAGAAGGCGCTGGCTTTGTTTATTTTACCATCGAGCATTTCATAGCCAAGCCGAAATCTGTCACTTAGGATCGGTGTGTTTAAATATCCCTGGCTAGGAAACCTTTCCACCCCGCTCCTGCCCCCTGGCACATGTAGACAGGAACAATCCCGTGTATTTCTTTGAAGTTGTATGGAGAGCCATAACCTGGAGAGAAAATAAAACAATGCCGGTTACAGGAGAGGGCTTGATCCTAGAACTGGAATGAAGGAACAGCCCATCCCCTTTGCATTACCGATTCCTCGATCACCTTTACCTCAGAGACTGGTACTAAAACAGCCTCTCAGTGATAAACGATCGACCCTCTTGTGCTGTTTCATAAGAAGCAAGAAAATACCCTAGAAAGCCCCTATCCCGGTGCAGCAAAGCACATATTTGTAGCTGCCAGTAAATCCAGGCAGCTTTTATATCGAAATGTTCTGCGCCTGAGGCCAAGTCATGCTGCTAAATATTGCTGACCACTTTTTCTTTTATGGCTTTCATGTCACTTAGCTATTGAAAGTAAGATGGATTTGTACCATTTCTTCACCCTGCTCTGCTCTCCCCACACCCCAGGTCTGCCCGGAGAGGCCATTGGAGGAAGAGCGCCACGTGACAGAGGGGTGCCAATGTTATTCTCCGAGGGTGTCAAGACCCTGTCAGTTTGCGAAATAAATATTGGGAAACAACGAAATGCAAAAAGCGACCTACTACGACAGCTCTGCAATCTATGGTGCCTACCCCTACCAAGGAGCAAATGGTTTCACTTATAATGCGAGTCAGCAGCAATATCCTCCATCTTCATCACTTGTGGAAACTGAGTACCACCGCCCCGCGTGCTCTCTCCAGTCGCCCGGCAGCTCTGTGTCCCACCACAAGGCCAATGACATCAGTGAGACTTGCATGAGGACCCTTCCCAGCCAGCCTCTCCAGCCCCCTGGCCTTGCCGACCCACAGGCCCCACCGCAGCCAGCTCCAGCCCAGCAGGCACAGCCTCCACCTCCATCCTCTGTCTCAACATCTCAAAATGCCAGCAGCAACCCTGCCCCAGCCAATCCCACGAAGAGCACAGCTCTTAACTCGCCCACCATGTCCAAACAGATATTCCCATGGATGAAAGAGTCTCGGCAAAACACAAAGCAGAAAAACAGCAGTTCCAGTTCAGGTATGAAACATGCTCCCCCCTTTCTCTGGGTACCCCTGGGCTGGCCACCCACTCAGCAGGGAGGAGGGCAGCCCTGCTCACCTTTGCTTCAGGGAGGGAAAGGAGGAGGCATTTTTCCTCTCCAAGTTGACCCCCTCAAGCTTGTGGAAAGGGGTTGCCACCACTCACAAGGGGAGCTTAGTGAACAAACCACTCCCTGCAAAGCTTTCCCAGCTTTGCAGGATGGGTCTGAAGTGATTTTGTTTCCTATGGCTAAGCCACTTGTGCCTTCCTGCATCTATCACATTTCTTATGTAATCCCCCCTCTAGTAAATCATCTCAGTGTGGAACAGCCCAGGCCTTAAGCCAGAGGCCTGTCCCAAGTACTTTGTTGGCATGGAGCTCTTAGATTAATAAGACAGTGACCTATCTCTGCTGAAGTGTAACAAGAATAAAATAGCTCATAATCACATGCAGGCAGGATCAATGCCCTGCACGCAGTCAGAACTTCTTCCTATTTTAACAAGCTGATTGGCAAAGTTACAAGCCTTGTAAACAAAAATCATTCCAGAATGCCATGAACTTCAGCCCATAAAATATTATTTGAGGGAGGGAAGTGTATATTAACACGTTTATTACTTGAGGAAACCCAAATCGATAACACCAGTGGTAGCTCCAATGCCTAAGAGTTGGACTTATATTAACCTCTTCCTCCCTTTTCCTTAAATGTGCCTTTAAAATAGAGTTCAAAACTTTAGCAAATGTCTTTGCCAGTCTGCTTTTTAAAGCCCTGGTACCAGTGCTGTTTATAGCCTTCCGTATCATATATTTGTTTTATTAAAAAGCAATAACATGTAAATATGTCTGTGTGCCTATATGCAAGCCTAGCCACTGTATGTTCTATGTATGTCTATCTATGTTCCCAATCACTACCATATGTTTATGCTATATGCTAGATATGACAGAAATGCTATACTGTAAATTTAATGCTTATATGTTGTAATGTTATGTTGTAGATACCTAGCTTTCAGGCATCTGTGGATGATATGTATAGATCAGGCTTTTCAGAGAAAGAGGGCAGCAGGTCTTTACAGCAGTGGAGAACAGCTAGTTCTTGAAGACCCTGATCCCACCACGTGAGCAGAGCCATAGTTTCACCTTCAAAGTTACTAAACTCCACTTGTGTTTCCTTAAACATTTCCTATGCCTTTATGCAAAGCTCAAGATACATTGTATGCTGCCATTCTTAAAAGTCATATAGTGCTGCTAGTGAGGTGAAGGAGGTCTGTTGAGGTTTATAGCTTGGCATGACAGGTCATGCTATAGGGGAGAGTACTCGTTGCATACATGTGCACCCATCTCATGTCCAAGAGCTGGACTCTCCAGGTGCTGGTGTTGTTGGCTATTGTCTGTGGTTCTTGTGTTGGGGTGCACCATGCTGATTGTGTTCTTTGTGTGATTTACATAGGTGAGAGTTGTGCTGGTGATAAAAGCCCTCCAGGGCAAGCCTCCTCTAAGCGAGCCCGTACAGCTTACACAAGTGCCCAGCTGGTAGAACTGGAAAAGGAGTTCCACTTCAATAGGTACCTTTGCAGGCCACGAAGGGTAGAGATGGCTAATTTGCTCAATCTCACGGAAAGACAGATCAAAATCTGGTTTCAGAACCGCAGAATGAAATACAAAAAGGATCAAAAGGGCAAGGGCATGATGACCTCTTCAGGAGGACAGTCCCCAAGCAGAAGCCCCGTCCCTCCAGCTGCTGGGGGATATCTAAACTCTATGCATTCTTTAGTAAACAGTGTCCCTTATGAGCCCCAGTCGCCTCCGCCATTTAACAAGCCTCATCAAAACACCTATGGCATCCCTGCATCGTATACTGCTCCTCTTAATAATTGCCCGCCTCCTCAAAAGAGATACACGGGGACAGCAGCTGTGACACCTGAATATGATACTCATCCTCTTCAAGGTAATGGTTATGGGAATCCACATATACAGGGAAGCCCCGTCTATGTAGGGGGCAACTACGTGGAGACCATGGCCAATTCTGGGCCTTCCATCTTTGGTCTAACTCATCTCCCTCATCCTCCTCCCTCTGCCAACATGGACTACAGCGGGGCTGGGCCAATGGCCAACAATCACCACCATGGACCTTGTGATCCGCACCCAACATACACAGACCTTACCGCTCACCATCCTTCTCAGGGAAGAATTCAGGAAGCACCCAAACTCACCCATCTGTAAGAGACAGGAGTCACTAAGTGGAACACCAAGCCCCCAGCATTTGGAGAGTACTCATCCCTTCCCTTCTCTCTCCTCCCCCTACCATGTGCCCTCCCCTTCTCGTTTCTTTTGTTTGTTTTGGTTGGTTTTGTTTCCTTTGGTAAAAGCGTTTTCTAGTTTATGTGACGTAGCAATATTTGTTGCTTGAATTGCTCTATAGTTTCACTAGTGGATATTTATCTTCTTGAACTGTAGCCTTGTGTCTCACTTTGGGAGTATGCAGAGGCTTTATACTTTACCTTCTACACTTTTATCAAAACAGGGTATATGAACAAATTTTCTATAAAAGGAATTCTTAATGTGAATTTGTTCGTACATGATTGATCCCACGGGGAAGCAATTTTTTTTATTGCACTTCTTTTAAATAGCAAGAAAGACATCAAAAGCGCTTGGACAGGGACTCCCTGGACAATTATTAATACGTGTAAGTCTTTCAATGTGTGTATGCTGGTGAACATTCAGATTTATTTATTTTTTTTTTGCAAACATTGAATAATCTAAGTGTTTAAAATTTTATTTATCCCCATTTGTTCATATTTATATATATATAAAAAATCTGTACCCTGAATATTCAGGAGGTATTTACCAGGCCATATGTTAGATGGCATATTGGCAAGCGTTGGAAGTAGCATTTGAAAGGAAACTATAACTCCTTTTATTAAAAATGGTGATAACGATGATGATGACGATGCAATAAAATCTGGGAAAAAAGATCACGGTTTCAATACTTTATGCTTGTAACATCCAGCTAGGCGGGAAGCGTGTGAAGCTGAAAAGGCTAAATTTGCTTTGAAAGTTATACATTCCTTGCTGCTCACGTTCTGGGAAAAAGAAAAAAAAAAAAAGCAAAACAAAAAAATAAAGTTTTTATTCTGAATAATAAAGAGTTAAGAACATGTTCTTCACAGCACAAGGGAAGGGAGAGCCCTGCATGACATGGGGAGTTGGGAAACTCGTCTGGAAGCTCACACGAGGATCCGTTCACTCACCCGAAGGGCTTCGCGATGCCTTTTCAGCATTTTATAGGCAGGGAGAAGGATGGTTTTTCCCCTTCTTTTTTTCCTTTTCTTTAGGAAAAAAAAAAAAAACAAAACCTTTCTTTTTTTTTTTTTTTTCTCCCTTTCCCAGCGGGGTTTCGCGGCCGCCTCCTCCTGCGCCCGCTGCTCTGTGCCAGCCCGGCGTGGAAAGCAGGCGGGCGCTGATGGCCCCCTCGCCGGGGCTCCGGGGGAGACAGTCCCTGGTGCAGCACGCGGAGCTTCCGCTGGCTCCCCGGCGGGCCTGCCGGCCGGGTATGTGTATCTGTGAATGAAACACAAGGGAACAGAGCTCCGGATAAAGCCCCGCGTGGGTGCTGAAGTGCCGCCGGGCCCCGGGCTCGCCCGCTGCGAAGGAAGGGAGCTGGGCGGCGGAGCCCCCCCAGCCCTTGGGAGGAAAGACGGTGTGGCAGGGCCTCTGCTAAAGGGGATGGATGCCGAGCATCGCTGCCTCCGGACACGACTCCTTCCACTCCCGCAGCCGTTTTGACCCTTTTCTTTAAAGCGGATTTAATTTTTTTCATTTAAATACATATATTTATATTTAATTATTATTTTTCATTCTATTTTGAGGTGATTTCATGTTTGCTGAGCTTCTTCCCTTCCCACCGCAGCCTGGAGCTGTGGGGGAGGGGAGCCTTGTGTTCCCTCTCTTCCCGCGGGGGTGTGCATGCGTGTGGATGTGTGTGCTTGTGTGTGCGTGTCTACGGTGTGTGTGGGAACACGGTATTACACAAGAACGACTGTCCCGGCTCCAAACGGGCACCGGCGGGGGTCCCCTGTCCGAGTCGGCTCGATGTGGAAGGCAGAAACTAGCCAGCGTGTGTTTAAATGCGATTTTTCTTCCTTTCATGCGAAATGTCTGTAATATTTAGATTGAAACTTGAGAGATAAATCAAAATGGAAGTTAATAGACTAGGTAAAATATACCCCTGCACGTATATAAAGACATATTCCTATGCTGTGAGATAATAACACACGCTGCTCACCATCTGTATCATTTAAAGCACAGAAAAAAAATGTCGCCATTTTGGTCTCATGCTGAAATATTATTAATCTTTGGGCTTTATCTTGTTCCCAGAACCATCATTGCCTGATGCTGAAGCCTTGTCATGCATCCATGAATCTATATAGAGCTTTTCTGCATAAATAGATAAAGCATGCTCAGTCAGAGAAAGGGATTGCAAATATATTTATACCGTGCTGTTTATTGTGTATATAGATATGTAACCGTGGAACGAAAGGTTATGTAGTCTGATATTTTTCATTGAAATCTGATTATTACCCAACACAGACCAATGACTGATTATTGTTTTGCAGGCGAAGGAAGCATTTTTGCAACATTGCAAGAAGCTGCTCTTTTCAAATGAGTGCCCGTTATAAAATTCAAGCCGGCCCCCCACCCATCGGAGCAGTTAGGTTAGATACAACAAAAGGTAACAGTACAGCCGGTGATTCTTACTGTGGGGATCCTTTAAAAGCAAGAAGTACGTTTAGGAAAATGTCCAAAAAGAAGGAATTTGGCGTTTTACCCCCTCTCCCCACTCGGAAGAAAATAAAATACAAGCGATTTTGCTCCCTTCTTTACAGAAACCATGTTCAACCGCTTCCCCGGAGCGTAGAGGTTGCAAATGAGAATTTGTATTTTTGCATTTAAGATTCGCCCGATTAAAAGATCCCTCTGGAGGCAGCAGTAATCGATTTGCCCAAGAATTTCGCGTCCTCTTTCCAAAGGTTTTTTGTTCCAGGTGGTTTTTGTATTAGACTGACCAAAAGAAACAAATGTGCAGAATAGAGACACCCACACAGGTTTTACTCACAAAGCCTGGTTATAGTCCAAACCTCTCTCTTTATTTTTTGTCATCCTGCTGTTAATCCCAATATTTTCCAGAGAGTAAAAAAAGAAAAAAATTAAAGAAAAGAAAAGCCTGACCCCGAGGTAGGCACTGAGAAGCAAAATAAAACCGGACTTTTCCCACAAGCAGCCCAGTCCTCTGCCAGCATATTTTAAAAGCAGCTTTTTTCCTTGTTTACTTGCGTTTCTTGCTCTGCCTCTTTTCTCGGCCACATTTGATCTTGGAAAGAGCAAGAAGCTTTAAATGTGTTCTTAAGGGCCAGTAGCTGTCAAACCTTTTGGCGGCCAAGATTGATCGCGCGCAGGCACCACCAGAGCTTTGTTTGGACTAAAAGCAAGAAAATTAAACCCCTTGCATTTTCCAACAGCATCGATATTTGTAAGGCATCCCTTTTGAGGGATTAAATGACAAGTCTCGTTCTATATTTTATTTAAACAAGCAACCAGCAAAAAGCCCATTTAAAGTCTCCCGGCCACTCCCCTCCCCCTCTCTCCAATGCCTTCGCAGATATGCTACATCTTGTGAGTGCATTAACTTAAAACCGATTCTTAAAATGCATTTCGTGCAGGCTGGACGCAGGATGATCCGCTGAGTGCCTGGGGTCTTGTTTTTTCCTTTTTCCCCCCCTCTTCCATTTCCTTCTTCCATCCTTTTTTTTTTTTTTCTTTTAAATTACGAAGACTGTTGCTGACCCCTTTTTGACAGCTCCGAAAATAAAGCGAGGCGGCTCGGCATCGCCCTGGCGATGGTGTCTGGCTCCTGGAGAACACGAAGAGCGGCTCGGAAGCTCCTTCCCTCTCCGGCCCCTGCGTCCCCCACCCCGCCGGGCCCCCCGGCTCCGCGGGAAGGCAAGTCCCATCCGGGCTGCCGGCGGCGGCTGCGACCACAAGATTCATCAGGCTGGTGGCTGTGGCCAGCATTGTCATCGTTCTCCCTCAGCCTGGTCGGAAAACTGTGCCCAAGGCATCCAAATTCGGGAGTTCCCTCGATCTAGCAGGGGCGACAGGAGGCGGCGGCGGCGAGAGCCAAGCGTAGGTGGCGAGTGCCCGTCTCTCAAGTCACAGCCCCGCAGCATTTGCGCTCAGCCTGGCCCGTGAAAACAAACCCGCTACCAGCCCATATATTTCCTGGTAATCGAAAATACTCACCAGAGCCAGCCTACTACGGTTATTAAGCAAATTATGGCAGCAGACGGGAATATCGTTTGCAAGCTAAGGCACAGGATTTGTTTTTTTTTTTAAAGAGGCAACAGCCAGACGAGTTTTCAGACTCGCGATTTGGCTCGCCCAGAGAGGTACTCCTAGGGTTATGTTTTACGGTCCAATCCCTGGAAGCCAACTGGAGATGGAAGTCATGAAGTACAAGGGCTGCTGCCTATGTGACTCTTCCCCTAGAAGCAAGGTTGCTGAGGAAGATCCTGTTAAACAATGGCTCAGCACCGGCGGCCAATTGTTCTCCGTACTGTACACCCGATAGCCACCAAAAACGGAAAAAAAAAAAAAGGAGGAAGAAAAAGGGTAAAAAAGAAAAAACACAAAGAAAGAAAGATAAGAAACAAACAAGAAAAAAAAAAAAGGGAAGAAACCAAAAACCCCACACGGGAAAAAAAGGAGCCCATCGAGACTAGGTCTGGAAGAAGAAACTAGTTTTAGAGGAAGTGCCATTTTTTCCTAGGAAGAAAAAATCAAGACACTCTGCTTCAGAGTCCAGTCTTGGTGCAACTTCTTATGCGGGGGCCTGGCGGTGTCAAAACTTTGAAGATTAATGGATTACTTTGTTAATGACTCAAGGCGTCAGATTGAGGTGCTTAAATGATTTGTGAGGTGCAAAGCGTTTTCCTGACAGTCCCAAACAATGAGAGAAGAGTGTGCGGGTGGAGGCGAGGGAGGCAGCAGGCTGCAGGACAAGCAGCCACACACACACTCACACACACTCGCAGCCTCTCACACAAACATATCCACGCACATGCACCCTTCCCCCCCCCTCCCTTCCCCCCCCCCCCCGATCATTTCAGATTAGGACGCCAAGGGGATAGATACTCGAGATATCATTTCCCACTTTAAAAAAAGTGTAAATAAATCCTTTCTGGCCCCCAATGAGGCGTTCCTTCCCGACTTTTTTGGATCAATCAAACAGACAGTGGCTTCTTTTGATTAAAGCCCAAATTGTCATTGGGCAGAGGCAATCATGTGACAGCCAATTCGGTCCAATTTCAACCTTGTCTCCATGAATTCAATAGTTTAATAGTAGCACGGTCCCCATACGGCTGTAATCAGTGAATTAGAAAAAAAACACCCCACCAGCGATCTTCTATGCTATATTTTTTTCTCCTCTCTCTCCTTTTTCCTGGGCCTTCCCCCCCCCGAGTCCCCTGAATCCGAGCGAACTTTTTCTCCGCGGGGGCTGCCAGTTGAAGGCCATGAATTTCGCATTTGAGCGAGAGATCGGTTTTATCAATAGCCAGCCATCGCTTGCTGAGTGCCTGACATCTTTTCCCCCTGTCGGTGATACATTTCAAAGTTCATCAATCAAGAACTCGACGCTTTCACACTCGACACTGATTCCTCCTCCTTTCGAGCAGACCATCCCCAGCCTGAACCCCGGCAGCCACCCTCGCCACAGCGGCGGCGGTCGCCCCAAGGCGAGCCCCCGCGGCCGCAGCGGCAGCCCGGGCCCCGCCGGCGCCCCGCCGCAGCCGGAGTACCCCTGGATGAAAGAGAAAAAGGCGTCCAAGCGATCCTCGCTGCCGCCCGCCTCGGCCTCCTCCTCAGCCGCCGGACCTGCCTGCCTCAGCCACAAAGGTCAGTCCAAAGACTCGCCGCCGGCCCCGCTGGGCCGCTTTTTTTGGCTCCCCGCATCTCCCTGGCTTCGCGGGGGGACGAGGCGGAGGGGCGGGCGGGCGGGAGGATGGCGCTGGCCGGGCTAGCGGGAAACCCAAACTTTCCCCCAAGTTGCTTAATGCGGGATGATTTATTTGAGTTGGAGCTGACCTCTCTTGTCTCGCCGTCTTAGAGTTAGGATATTTGACAGTAATGAAGAGTGATAGATTGCTCCCGCTTAGCTAAGCAGCTGATGCATTAATTATAAATTGCGGTATGGCTAATATAAAGTTTGCTCTGGTGTGGGGAGGTTGGGTAGCTGGATGCTGTGATTTGGCAGAGGTGGCCGAGGGGCACGCAGCACCAGGCGCTCAGCACTGCAACACAATGGCTTTACTGCATCCAAAGGCGGCCATTTTGTTGCAGTTGCTATTTTATGCTATATGGACATATAGATATAGACACATACGTGCAGAAAGAGCACTTCCCCTCCCCCCCCCCCCCCCCCCCCCCGGGATGCGATGTGCTGGGGTGCTGAAACTCAACCCGTGCATTTATCTGTTTTGTGTGTGCGTGCGTCTGGGTTCACTTTGTCTGCTCTGGCGGTGGTGATTTGGGGTGCGCGTGGTGGTTGTGGTTTTCTTTTTCTTTTTTGTTTTTTATTTTCTTTTTTTTTAACAGACCCCCTTGAAATCCCCGATAGCGGTAGCGGTGGATCTAGGCGGCTGAGGACGGCTTACACCAACACCCAGCTTTTGGAGCTAGAGAAAGAATTTCATTTCAACAAGTATCTCTGTAGACCAAGGAGGGTTGAGATTGCAGCCTTGCTGGATCTGACTGAGAGACAAGTCAAAGTCTGGTTCCAGAACAGGAGGATGAAGCACAAGAGACAGACCCAGTGCAAGGAGAACCAGAACAGCGACGGGAAATTTAAGACCCTAGAGGACCCCGAGAAAACGGTGGAGGAGGAGGAAGAAGAGAAATCCCTCTTCGAGCAAGCCCTCAGCAACGTCTCCGGTGCTCTCTTGGAGAGGGAAGGCTACGTTTTCCAGCAGAATGCCCTCTCCCAGCAGCAGGCACAAAATGCGCACAATGGCGAGTCCCAAACTTTCCCCGTTTCGCCTTTAACGAGCAATGAGAAAAATCTGAAACATTTTCAACATCAGTCACCCACTGTTCAAAACTGCCTCTCAACAATGGCCCAGAACTGTGCAGCTGGCCTGAACAATGACAGTCCTGAGGCCCTAGATGTCACTTCTTTACAGGACTTTAACGTTTTCTCCACAGATTCCTGCCTACAGCTTTCAGATGCAGTTTCCCCCAGTTTGCCAGGATCTCTAGACAGTCCCGTAGATATTTCTGCTGACAGTTTTGACTTTTTTACAGACACACTCACTACGATTGACTTGCAACATCTGAATTACTGAGAAATTAAAGACGTCCTCTCCAAGGGTCCTGCTTTCTCCTCCTTATTCTTCTTCTTTACTTTCTCCCCGTTAATTAATTTTATTTTATTTCCCCCCTTCCCTTTTTCTGGTCAGTATTTTCTGGTTTTTACCTCTCTCTGCTATGCCATTTTGCCGTTTCTTACAAAGTTTTAGTTGCGTTCGTTTCTAACCTAGCCACATTCTAGGTCCTTCTATGAAAGCAATATATGAGGTCTGTAAGAAAGTGATCGTATAGGAATTGTATCTTCACTTTCTTTTTATTTTTGTATTGCATTAGGATGCATTGTCATAAGTATTTTTGGTAGAATAAATTCTTGTTTGCTACAAGGAGCTTCCTCTTTTTTCTTTCTCTTCCATCTTTCTTTCTCTCTCTCCTTTCAAGACTGATAACATGACGGGTATTCCTTCCCATCCCTTGTATTATTAATTTACTAATAATCAAAATTCAGCATCCTGACTGGGAGCTCTCCCTTTTTGCCAATTTAGGACATTTATTAGAGAGGGAAAATAGGTTCACATTCTTTATTGCAAGGGTTTTCACGCGGAATAAAGAACAGAACAAAACAAAACAAAGCAACAAAAAGAAACCAGAGAAACTAAAATCATTCGCAGCTTTGATGGAAACCTCTTCCTTTTAATGTATAAATGTAACATCTTATCTCTGTGAGGATACAAAGCTTGGAAATGCTGAGCTGTAACAAAAGCATGAACGAGCACTTTCTCTTGCAGGGAAAGCACAAGAGAGACTCAGTAGGATAAGCGTCTCCTGCAGAAACTAGCCTGTTACATACAAGAAAAGCATTTTTATTTTTTCTGGGGGGGAGGGGGAATCCTGTTTTTCTAGAAATTAGTGTTTAGCAGCCAGCAAGCTGTTTCAGGAAGCGTATTTTAGAAAATACCAGACCTCACAGAGAAGGGGCTTGGTTACTTCTCACGTGTTGAGCGGTCCAAGAAATCAGCCGTAGAAGGAGAAGAAATTGAGAAGTTAGTGCCTGTAAAATCAAAAGGGTGGCAGAAACACAGGATAAAAAGCGTAGGGAGGAATCAGCCCCTTCAGCCGTCCTTTTGATGAGCAGTACAGGGACACAACAGAAGATACTTTTTTTTTGTTTAAACCTTCTTGCGGGACAAAGGACTGATAACGAAAAGGAGAAACTCTGACTTTAAAGTTGCAATTTCTTTGGGGCTCCCCCCTCTCTGCTGGCGGCAGCAAAGATGGGCTTTCAGAAACCTCCAACAAATTGCCTGCCACCCGGCCAGCGGACTCCAAAACGCAGGGTGAGCCCCGTCCTTCGGGCTAAAACTGAGCAACAGATGCCAACGAGGCTCTGCCGCTCCAGGGCTGGGGGACCCCGGGCGGGTACGATCGCGTCTCCCTGTGTGTGTGTGTGTGTGTGTGTGTGAGTGCGTGTGATTACATTACACGGGCGAGTGAGGTTTGTGGCCGGGGCTCTGCTGTCCGTCTGTGCGAGGAGTGCTTCTCCCAGCCTTACAACACGTTGTGGAGCTGGAATGCGTGGGTTATAGCTGGAAGGGCTGAACGCAGTTCTTCCGAAAGTCATAAATCAAACTCTTTCTATGAATGAGAATGTCATCAAAGAGATCAATTGCAGGAACACATGCACAAATAAAAATCCTCTTACGTATTTGCCGGGGCTGGGGATCCCCGTCTAAAACCATTAAGTGAGAAGGCGTTTAGTCATAAGTCATTTTTATTGCTCTTTTAAAACAACAGCTTGGCTGAGCTGCGGACGCGGCGAAACCTCGGCCCTGCTTCTTCTCCTCTCTGCTCTAGCCCTGTCCCTGCGGAGAGCGAGCAGCCTCATCGGCATTTTAACTCCTCTGCCACTGGGCTAAATTGGACAGCAAAGAGCACGTACGGGCTTGGGGTTTCTTTTGTTCCCAGAGTTCTGCATTCTGGGGGAATTTAAGGGGGAAAAAAAAAAGGGGGGGGGGAAGGAAAAAAAAAAAGAAAATGCGATACGAGATTTAAACTTCTCGCAAACGCTGTTTAAATAAATAGGGAACTCAGAAAACAGGAGTCGCCTCCGAGTCTCCCGGTAAGCTCTGGAGCCACAGCGGGGGCACAATCTCACGGAAAATCCTAAATCGCTGGAATCACTCCCAGTTCTGAGACAGGAAAAGTGGAGCAGAGCCGCAGAGGGGAGCGGAGGTGCCGGGGCAGCCGGCGGGCAAAGGGGAACGGGCTGCACCACCCCCTTTCTGGGCAGCTGATGTTGCCCCCATGCACAGTACAGGCAGCAAACCCCCAAAGCCCCGTCAGAGAGACAATGCAACAAAAGAGACAATGGCACGAAAAAGGGAGAGGGAAAAGGATTTCAGAGGGCTGGACACTGTAAGAGAAGGGCTGTAATTCGGAGGAATTTACAGGTAAAATGTATCTATTTATAGTAAAATATAATTTTCCTTGGCTGGCTGAAAAAGCGCTGAAAAGATACCAGCCTTTTTATTAGTAAACAGTCCCAGTGGCCTGCCTTTTTTCTCCTCCTTACGCAGTATTTATCACAACTGCTTTACAAGAATGAAATAAATGTGTTTATAGCTGTAACCATAGCCAAAATTGGTGCAGTATAATGACATAAATGCCTCTGGAGTGTTATTGCTCTTGTCCTCCACCCTCTGGAGTTTAAGAAACTGAACCTTTCCAGAAGGCTCTTAACCATCTGTGCTCGCGTAGTAAATCAGAACAAATAGAAATACTGAGGGCATACGGGTAGATGCGTGGTGGAGAGAGGAGCCCGCTGACTTTGCCTGGCAGTAGAGAGGCCATGGAGGTGGCATGGGGTAATGGCTGACCTAATGGTGGTAGGAGAGCTTTGCACCTAGGAGAGGATGTTATAGTCTATGTGAGAGGGAGGAGCGTGAGGGTCTGTGTGTATGTGCTCGTGAGCAGGGAGAGGTGGCAGGGCAGAAGAGCCTTTTGGATTTCAAACCAAGCAAGAACTGAGCGTGAGAACAGAAGGATGTAGAAGCCGGCTGGAAATGCACCTGCAGAAATAGAGGGGACAGCCCCTCCTGGGGCTGGTGGCATGGGACATGATTTTCCATCCATCCATCCATCCATCCATCCATCCATCCATCCATCCATCCATCCATCCATCCCAGAGGGTAACGTTTCGCAGGACGCCTCTCTGAAGCCTGTTGGTGCCGTCCTCCCCCCCCTGTAGAAGGCTGGGTGCACCGGGACAGACGGATGCCTCCCCTTTCCTTTTCCGCAGACGTAAACTGAATACATCCCACCTCTCTCCCTCCTTCTTTGCCCACGGACCGTTTAATTTTTAACGTGAGAATGGGGAGGGGTATGGGTTTGAGTCCATGCTCAGCACAGTTCCCAAGGGTCCAGGGGCCGCCTCTGCCACTAGCCATCTGCCACCTCCCGCCAATGCCGGACGGGGTGGCAGAGCGCAGGGACAAAGGGGCCGGGGCGGTGGGCCCTGCACCTCCCGCCGCCCCTCTACCCCTGCTCTGGGCCGCCTCCCGGGCAGCCGGGCTGCGACCCGAGGCACTCCGGGCAGCCTCCCCGCCTCCCGGTCCAAGGGCGGGTGGCAGTGGCACCGCGGGGTCCCAGCAGATGGGCTGCGAAGCCCGCGGGCCCCCGCCCAAACATCCGTCCCCCTGCCCCTGCTCTTCCTCCCCTACCCCAGCGCCGGGCTGGTGCGGGGATTCCGGCAGGGGTGCAGGGGGAGCAAGGATACGAGCCAGGGAGAGGCCGGTAGGCCCGGGAGAGCACAATGGCCGTCAGTCCCAAAAGCGGCTCATTTCCATGTTAATGTCCGCGGCCGCCTGGTGATGCGGCTGGACAAACCCCTTTAACTCTTGGCTTGGCGTCGCGCTGGGTCTGCGGCGGGGCAGGACCAGCGACATCCCTCGGTCCCGTCCTCATCCCATCTCCAATCCCATCTAATCCTCATCCAAATCCTCGGCCCCATTCCTATTCTCCGCTTTATCTTCAACCCCGTCCCTATCTCCTTTCTCATTCTTCGTTCCCATAGCTCTCCACACCCCATTCACAGTTCCATCCCCATCCTCGTTTCCAGGGCTGATGCTCCCAGCGCTGTCCCAGACGCCCTCCTCCCCAGCCTCTCGACGCGTACCGCGGATTCAGCAGCCCCCGCACCCCCGTGGCCCCGGCCGGGAGATGGGGTGGGGGTGTGTGTGCGGCGGAGGTGCCCAGCGCCAGCATGACAGCGCCCACAGCAGGGGATGTGCAGGGACGCCCTGGCTACAGCAGCACTCACCCTGGAGGGGACGGCTGGTGGGCTCCGCGGGCCGGGAGCAGCCTCCGCATCTCTCTTGCCTTCCCCTCTCAGCCGGCGGGCGGGACCCCGGTGGTGGGGGCGACAGCCCAGCCCGGCCCGGCCCCCCCTCTGCCCCTCGGGGGGTGGCCGCCACCGCCCTGCCCCGCGGTGCCGTTCCGTGCAGCGCCGCCGGAGCGCTCAGCTTTTAAATGCCCTCGACGCGGCGATCTATCAGCGCCAGGAGCCGGGAAAGTCCCGCAGGCGCCGCAGCCATTGGCTGCCGCCCCCCACGTGCCTGCCCGCTGCCTGTACCTTCGTGTCATTTTCCTGCCGGCCCCATGGAGGAAGTGGGAAAGTTGGCGCGGCCCCGCCGGACGCTGAAGACCCGGTGGCGGCGTGACAGAGGGACACAGCGAGGATGAGCTCTTTCCTCGAGTACCCCGTCCTCGGTGGCGAGGCGGGGGGCTGCGCCGCCCGCGCCTACCACCCTGACCACGGAATTACAACTTTCCAGCCTTGCGCCGTCAGCGCCGGCAGCTGCAGCGGGGAGGACCGCTTCCTCACGGGCCGCGGGGTGCCCATCAGCCCCCACCGCCACCATCACCACCACCCCTCGGCCCAGCCCGCCGCCTACCAGCACCACGGCGGCCTGGGGGTGTCCTACGCACACCCCGGCTGCGGCCCGACCTACGGCGCGCAGGGCTTCGGACCGGCATACGGCCCATACCCCTTGGGGCAGGACGCGGAGATGGGCGGCGGCTTCCCCCCCTGCGCCCCGGCAGTGTATTCGGGGAGCATATCCTCGTCCTCCGCTGCGCAGCACCCGCACCAGGGCTACGCCGGGGGGCCCGCTCAGTACGTGCCTCCCCACTACGGGCAGGAGCAGCAGAGCCTGTCCCTGGGCACCTACAACCATGCCCTGTCTCCCCTCCACGCTGGCCACCGGGAAAACGCCCGCTCCCCCTCCGCTGAGACCTTGCCACCAGCGCAAACCTTCGACTGGATGAAAGTGAAAAGAAACCCACCCAAAACAGGTCAGTGGCCTGCTGGAGGGCCGGGGCGGGGTCCGCTCCTCTCCTTCTCTCTCTCACTCGGCCGTGGGTGCGGGGGAAACGGCTCGGTGCCCACGGGGTACCGGACAGGTGGGGCGGCCCGCACCTCTGGGAGCAGCCCCTGCCGTCTGCCCACGGCGCTGGCAGCCAGAGCCGCTTATTCCCGACTCCCCCTCTCCGCCTCTCCCGCGGTCATATTTCTTGTAATTCATAAACCACTTATCAAGTTTCCTCTGACACTAGAGGCTGACTCCGCTTTAGCACCTAGCACTCCATCACTCACCCTGCCGGGGCTTCCCCCTTATCCTAAGAAGTTCTTGCTCCCTATCACTTAGCCGGTGTAGACATATTGATTACGTCGCCTATAAATCATTCGCGCTTACTTACCGTTGAATGTCCCCTCGCAGGCAAAGCTGGCGAATACGGCTTCGTGGGGCAGCCCAACACAGTCAGAACTAACTTCACCACCAAGCAGCTCACTGAGCTGGAGAAAGAGTTTCATTTCAACAAGTACCTGACCCGGGCCAGGCGGGTAGAAATCGCTGCCTCCCTCCAGCTCAACGAGACACAGGTGAAGATCTGGTTCCAGAACCGGAGGATGAAGCAAAAGAAGAGGGAGAAAGAGGGGCTTCTGCCCATCTCCCCCGCCACCCCCACGGGCTGCGAGGAGAAGGCAGAGGAGTCGTCGGAGAAGTCCTGCTCCTCGCCCTGCACCGCCTCGCCTGCCTCCTCCGCCGCTTCGGACACACTCGCTGGCTCCAACTGAGACCCGCCGAGCCCCGACGGCCGCCTGACGAGAGGGCCCCGCCAGCGCAGCTCGCTTCCTTTCACCGCCGTTATGTCGGTCTCCCGGTTGGTCCCTTGGTCGGTCGCTCTCCCTGAGAGGTCCCGGCTCCCCCTTCCCCCACCCAGTTCCCCTTTCTCATGCCGTCTAGTCCCGGGGGTACCGGCTCCACCGCCCTCTCGCCTCCCATCGGCCGGCTCCCGGCGCCTCGGTGCCAGGGGTTTTCTCCTCCCAACCCCAGCAACCGTCCCAAACTTTTTCTGCTGGAGGATCTGTGTTGGCACACGAGTCTCCCTCCTTCACTGCAGGGACGGTCCTCCGAGTTTCCCGAAGTGGCAGACAGGTTATCTAGGGTACATAACCTCATGAAGAGATGCACTATTGCAAGTGTTTACACGACTAATAGGACTTTCATCCCCTTAATTTAACGTATTCTTTGTTCGTGTCTATGAGTTTGTTGCTTGTAAATACTTTGTCCGAGAGATTTATCTTTTTACAGATTTTTCTAGAGATGACGTTTCGATTATCAGGTTAAGCAGGGTGAGCACATTTGCCAAACTGGATCCACTTTTATATTGGTAAAGCTGATGACCGTATCAAGTAAACGTCTTAAGCTCAAGCAGATACCTCAAGACAAAAAAGAGTAGCGCTATTTCTTTAAATGTGACAAACAAGGCTTCAATTGCACTAGGTTTTGTAAACCTTACCCAGTGTGCTTGCCCCCTCTTCCCCAAAGCTGTGCTGGATTATGCTCAACCAAAGGGTATAACTGTCCAAAAGACCTCACCTCTTCCTAGTTTCCTACTAACCTTACTTTCGACTCGATGTCTTTTCAACCTACTTGTGAATGTGCCGAATGGCCAAATGAATGTATAATTTCTGTGGTTGGTGTCCAGACCATTGCATGATGCACCGTGCTTTGCTGTACTGCGGGTACACTGAGTTCTATCAGTTGTAGTGTGTGAGCGAAATGTCCTCCTGATTTTCTGTACAATCATGAAAGGCTCTGGGATTCCTCCAGTGATGGAAGCCAGGGCAAGATTTACGGGTCCTTATAATGTCTGTAATAAATATATTCCACTTTCAGGTAGCCCTTGTATGCCTACCTCTGTGTGATGTCAGTGCTGAGTCACAGGATGGGCTCAACTTTGGTTTCCCTTATTTTCCACTGCTGAGGCCTTTCCAAGGGGGAAAGGGAGGAAAAGTCTCCCAGTGTAACTCCTCATGAGTTGTTTTCCCAGGGCCAGAGCTCTGGGTGCCTAGCCTTACTCATAACACAAAGCTTCTTCCTTTTCTATGCTCAATTAACAATATTTTTAGGAAATATCAGGCCCTCCTCTCCTCCTCCATAACTGGGAGGAATTTATGATCCTGTTCTATTTCTGAAGCACAAACACAAGAACTTCCTGGGTCAAGTGCTAACCTTTTCACCTCGGGGTGGATGCTGACACTTATGTAAACAGAGCACCCTTCAAAAGCAGAAACTGTCTTCGGCCAGTCTTTCCTCACATCGAAGGGCCCTCGCCAACGGCTGCACATTCAATTAGCCCGGGCCCTGAGCTGATCCAGCTTCTCCTTCTTGCTGCTCTGTCCTAAGCTCCCAAACATGGTGGCTGGTGGGTGTCAAGCTGGGAGATGTCTCCCAGGTGCTTGGCAGGGTGCCTGTGTTGTTAATCCTGGCCTATTCACCACCACCACTATTTTTTTTTTTTTTTCTCTATGTGTGTGTGTGTTGAGGGGGGTGGTGGTGAAAGTAAGTTTTAGCAGGTAAATATAATTAGATTTCCAAGGGATGTCAAGTGGAGAGCGGGCCGGGTCGGGTCTGGGGCCCATGTGTGGAGAGCAAGCAGGTGGCAGGAGGGACCAGAGAAATGCACAGCTGGCCGGGGGGGATGTCCCTCAAGTCACTGATGCCTCTTGAATTTCAGTGCAAACAAGCGCAGCATCTCCTTCCCTTGGCCCAGCTGCGGAGGAATGGGTGCTCCCTGGCTTCTCCCGGGGCCGAGCTGCACACGCAGGATTTGCTTTGCGGGATCCGCAGAGAGGCAACGAAATTTTCTTCACTTCAGTGTCAAAAGAGACAAGCCCTGTTTTGCAAGGCGCGGCGGCCATATCAAGAGCTGAGCTATCTGCAAAGGAGCAGGGCTGTCTCCAAAGGCTCCAGCCGATGCCCCTATTTCTTTCATTTCCCCGACTGCCATATACTTTACCTTTTGTTTATTAGTGTAAAGCCACAAAGCAAAACAGATGGCTTTCTTCCAGAGACTTGGATGTGTTAAAGTGGCATTTACATGCCAATGAGGGTATTTAAATATCGAAATCTGGATCTAAATATTGCTGGAATCCGGATCTGCAACCCGGCTCCCCTGGTGTTGACTTAATGCGTTAAAAAGAGCGGCCATAAATTATAACCTAAATGCGAGAGACAAGACACTTGTCAGAGCGTCAATCTTGCGGTGAGCGATTCATCGGCAAAGAATCCCTTGTCCTTCCAAGCCCAAACCCCAGGTTATTTTTTTTTTTTTTTTTTTTTTTGGCAGTACCAGATCGATTTCAAACTGTCACCCCAAATTTCCCGATCCTGGCTAATTTTGTTAGCAGTATTATTATTTTGATACGATCAGTCTTTCGGGATGGGGAGTGTGGGAAAGACAAATGAAAATCTCTACCTTGGAGCTTCTACCACAAAGATATCGCTAAATAAATAAATAAATAAATAAATCACAGCTTGCTTTGGCCTGATGGAGAGCCTTCGGGTCGTAGGGATCTTTTTGTTTTCATACCTTTCCAAATTTATTTTAATTTTTCTCTCTGGACTCTCAGCAGGACAAAAAAAAAAACAACAAAACCAACCCCCCCCCCCCCCCTTTCCCCCCCCCAGCAGAGGAAAAAAACCCAACCCAAACCAAGAAACTCCAACCCAAACCGCATCTAAATGTTTAACGGAGTTTAGCATCTTCCTATCATAATTAGGGCCATTTCTGCTGTTCACCTTTAAAGTTTACTTTTGGAGGCTATTGAGATGCTTTGGTGTTTTCCTCTGGGGCAATCAGATTGAAACCGATCAATATTTACTCAGTCTGAAAGGGCTGTTGAAAAGGCAGCTAACAACAAACTGCTTAGCTGCTCTCCCCTCTTTAATCTCAGGTTCACCGAAAGTTCAAGCAGAAATGAATTCGGTGATGGGTCACTTTAGAATAAATCCCAGTAGTTAATCTCACAGCCTTGGTAAAGGCGACAATTAGATTCATCCCTCTCGCTCTCGCTGTCTCCCCGGCAGTGGCAACTTTCCGCTCATTTTTGCCCAGCCGATTTTACTAAATTTTAACCACTTTTCGCTCTTTTGCGGAAACAACGCCCCAGCTTCTCCTCCGCTCCTTGCGGCAGCCGACGCCTGCATAAAGGCTGGTACTCCCGGCGAGCGATACCAGGGGTGCGGGAAACATCCCACCGCAAGGGATCCTCATATACATGGAGGGGTCCAGAGGCAAACGGGGGAACGCTTGGAGAACCCCCCGGCAGAGACGAGGGTGGCTGTGGGAGGCGCTGACGAGGCCGTACTCCCCTCTCCATCTTTGATGGAGAAAGGGTAGAGGGAAAGCTGGGCAAAGCGCAATGGACGTCGCTGCTAATTGCAGGGACTCTTCAAAGGCCAAAGTTCACGCAATCACTGCATAAATGCATGCTTAATAGGGATTTATTAGTACCACTCTAATGGCAGCTCACGTTTGGGCTATAGACTCGAGCGGGTTTTCACCGGCAAATTGCTTCTCATCCCACTCTCAGCGAAGAATTGCCGGGGGACCTCGGGCACGAAAGTCGATGAGCTCCGTGGCCGGCCCCGGGGTAACTCCGACCGGAGCCGTGGCAGAGCCTGGGCAGCCGGGGAGGGCAACCTGGGGAGGCGTAGTCTGTAGTTTTTAGAGGGTCCGTGAGGTTTCTTGAATCGATTCAGAATGTTTTTCCGCATAATCTTAGGAGCAAAATGTCTTGTTTGTTTTTCTTTAGCAGTTAGCTCTGTGAGACAGCAGTAAGTTTGTGACCACAGAAAGGGAATACATAAATAGTGAAATTAATGATATATGGATAAATGGCAATGTAATATTAAAGGTCTTTCTTTTATCTTTCTTTCTTTCTTTCTTTCTTTCTTTCTTTCTTTCTTTCTTTCTTTCTTTCTTTCTTTCTTTCTTTCTTTCTTTCTTTCTTTCTTTCTTTCTTTCTTTCTTTCTTTCTTTCTTTCTTTCTTTCTTTCTTTCTTTCTTTCTTTCTTTCTTTCTTTCTTTCTTTCTTTCTTTCTCTTCCTTTCTTTCTTTCTTTCTTTCTTTCTCTTTCTTTCTTTCTCTTTCTTTCTTTCTTTCTTTCTTTCTTTCTTTCTTTCTTTCTTTCTTTCTCTTTCTTTCTCTCTTTCTTTCTCTCTTTCTTTCTCTCTTTCTTTCTCTCTTTCTCTCTTTCTCTCTTTCTTTCTTTCCTTCTTTCTCTCTTTCCTTCTTTCTCTCTTTCCTTCTTTCTCTCTTTCCTTCTTTCTTTCTTTCTTTCTCTCCTTCCTTCCTTCCTTCCTTCCTTCCTTCCTTCCTTCCTTCCTTCCTTCCTTCCTTCCTTCCTTCCTTCCTTCCTTCCTTCCTTCCTTCCTTCCTTCCTTCCTTCCTTCCTTCCTTCCTTCCTTCCTTCCTTCCTTCCTTCCTTCCTTCCTTCCTTCTTCCCTCCCTCCCTCCCTCCCTCCTTTCTCTCTCTTTCCTCTCTTTCTCTCTCTCCTCCTTTCTCTCCTTCTTTCTTCCTTTACCTTCCTCCTCCTCTCTCTCTTCTTTCTTTCTTCTTACCTTCTTTCTTCTCATCTTTCTTTCTCTCTCACTTTTTCTCTCTTTTTCTCTCCCTTTTCCAAGGCAAACGTTCCTTTTTTTTTTTTTTTTTCCCCAGGCACATTATTCGCCGACTTTCACTATTAACATTACCCTTTCATAGTTTCTGTGTCTTAAAATATTTCAGGTCACAATTAATCCTGTTTCAAGCTCAGAAAGACCATTGGAATCAACGGGAACTCTAGGGAAAATAAGTTTTCCCTTATGCCTAAGAATTTGGGGTGAAACTGTTGATTTTGATCATGTGAGGAGTACTCTTTGCCATGCAACTTTGAAAGGATTACACATTCCAATACTACGAGCAGAGATTGGCCTGGAAAATGCTTCCATGCTAATTTTTTTATAGGGCAGTGACAGGTTTTAAGCATTTGTTCCAAAGGGAGAATGTTTCAGCCATTACTTTTAAAATTATTTTGGCTTCCCAATCTATTTCCCTTGAAAATGTGTATCTCGTAAAGTTAAAACAGGACTACTGATTCTCATAAAAATGTACCCAAATAATGATCTACCTCGATTACAATGAAACCAAGCAGCTAGTTTATGACTTTGCCAAGAGCTCAGTTTATAAATACAAACTCAACGTATTGCAAAAATTCTCCTTGTCCAAGAAAGTAAAAGTAGCAAAAAGAAAACAAACAAACAAAACAAGCCCAAACGAGGGACGGCGAGAGGACACAAAGTCAATCTCAGCCACCAACTCTTGTGTTCACATGGGTCTAAGACGTGGTGTAGCCAGCGGGAAGCGGGGGATTAGGAAAATACAGGGGCTCATGGTGCGTTTCGCTCGCAACAGTTGTTGGAGCGTGTAGGAAGTGTTGGAGCGGTCGGGAGCCGGAGGAGTTGCCCGCTGCCTGCCCGGCGTCCCGGCGCGGCGCAGCGGCTGCTCTTTGCATGCGATACGCCTGGTTTTGCGCATAAGTATTTATACATTTTCTAATTCTAACCTACGCGGGGTTGTAACTCGGCGGGACACTCGCCGCCAGGAGGAAAATAATGAAATAAAACAAAATAATTTTAAAAAGGCAATATGCTATCGATTACTAAAATATAAAAAAGAAATAAATCCAAGGAAATATCTGCTTTGATTGAACTCTTCGCTAACGCGTTTTGTAGGGATCGATTGCATTCGCAGCTGTCCTCTGGTTTGATCTTCGGGAAATGACTAATACGAGGAAAATTCGTTGTGTGCATTGTAATAACAACGAAGCGGGGCTGCGGCCGCCGGGCCGCTCCGCGCCTCTCCGCGTGTGACTCCCCAGGGTCCCGTTGCAGAGAGGGCAAAAGCCGAGCTCAGCCGGGGTGCCCGGAGGCCCGCCTCCCGCGCTGCCGGTGGCATGGCAGGGCTGAGGCAGGGGTATCGCTTCTGCTGTCCTTTGTCTATTAATACAGCCATCACCAAATCCCAGATAACTTCCCCTTGCTCTGTCAACACCCCTCCGGTCCAGGCCGTGCTGGGGGAAGAGGGATGGGACCTGCCAACGGGGTCCCGTAGCAAGGGGGTGCCCCTTTTAGGGGTAACGTGGTGACAGATGTTGACGTTTCTAGGGAGCTCAGTAAACAGAAAGTTGGACTGGACTTTTTCATAGCCCATGTGGTTTTCATCATTTCTCGTCAGGCTCAGACCAAAGGCAGAAGCTTCCTTCTTCACACTCCTCATCCCCTCTCATCTTCAGCAGTCACTCAGCCCCAGTGACATGGAATAAAGAGCAGAGAAAACACAGGAGACCGGTTTCGTTAAGTAATGAAAAGGGATGGGGGTGAGGATGAGGCTGGCGGTGGAAATGGGGGATGGAAGGGAGTGGAAACCTCTCTTCCATTGTACACCAGCAAGCCTTCAGGTGCAAAGCACATCTGCGTAAATCACAGACTCCATCTGGGGACAGAGCAGGGGGAGCACATTGCAGGAGTCTCAGAGAATAACCACTTGTCCAGACTTCTCCCTGCCTTCCTAAGAAGGTGAAGGTTATGGAAAGGGCTAAGCCACAGAGGTGGGGATCTGTAGACAGTTTTAATTGAACCTCCTCTGTACCAGTAAAACAAAGCTTTTTTTTGACTTTACAACAGGTCTACTACCTCAACTAACTCCTGTGCAAAAACATCAGTTGCAGTGGAAATGCCACCCAAGTCTCAATTTATTTTTGTAGCATAGTTGTAAAATATTTCTGCTAGCACCCAGCAATGGCAGAGACTTTAACCAGACTAGTCTATTTTGCAAAAAAATTAAATCCCTGCAGTGCTGCTCTGTAGTATCAGTGGATTTAATATCCACGCATGGTTCTGAGGATGGATGGCTCATAGACCAAAATGCGTTGGCTGGGGTAGTGTTATGTTCCTCATGCTGTGCGGGGGGGGGGGGGGGGGGCAGGGAGGGGAAGTAAAGTAAAGAAAGAAAGTAAAAAAAATCAAATCACTGTCTAGAACCTGAAAGGTGATCTGTGCGAGGTGAGCCAGCAGAGTCATGCAAATTTCACCATGCAAAACATTTTATCTTGGAGGAACACTCCTTCCAGCAAACAGTATTAGCACAAACAATGCTCAGACATGGAAGTGGGTATTGCAGACAGGCAGGACCCTGTGGGGCTTTGTAGTTTATTACCATTCCCCCTCCACCCCCCCAATATTTTATTTTTTGTATTTCTGACAGTGCTAGAAGGCAAGGCAACAATCATGAAAATAGAAGGGGAGGCAAAAAGGTCCTGAGAAGACCCATCCTCAGTGATATACCTCAGCTCACACTGCACAGGAAACACCTAATGTCTTCATCTGTAGGAACATGTTCCCCCAGAACTTAGATTCATTTGAAGAATGTTAGCAGATGTTTAATATTAGCAGAGACTTGTACCTGACCCCACACATAAATCGGATTTGAGTGGGACCTTATTGTGGCTTGTTTCCCAGGAAGATTCAGATCACCTAGGACACTTGGGTCTGCAAATCAAAAGATTAGCCTCCTTAAGCCTATTAATCCAGGAAAAAGAGAAACTTTTATCTCTTTAGATCACAACTGTCTCACCCCAGGATTTGAACAGCACAGTAAAGCTTATAATTAACATAACCCAAACACACTGGAAATTCTGCTGAGACTCCTCTAACAGGCATCTCAAAATGGCTTGATTGCAAATCAGGTGAGAGATTCTAGAAATCTACATAATCTTGGTGTGTTCGCAGTTTTGAGCACAGTAATGTGTTTTGAGACCAGTTAACCATACAGGTTAAGTATCACTTTCATGGGAGCTGGAACAGAAGACACAACTATTACCCTGAGCTCCGGATCAGGCCTTAACTGCAAACTCTGTATTCAGTAATGAGCAAAAATTTCTCCTCTAATTTTAACTGCAGACAGCAGGGCAGACTGTGCACTGAAAGCAGTTGAAACATAACAAGAAATCCTATGGCCAGACATTGAAAGTTTTTTGTACGCATATGTGAGCAACCACAGGGGAATCCAGCTTGTGAAAGGGAAAGATGATGCATTTAAAATATTTACTGCTATCAGAAATAACAATTTTGCCATCCTATCCAGTAGGTGTGAATCAAAATAAATGCAAGCCATTTAGGTTTACATATAAATCTTAGTTGCAACCTTAACTATAATGCTGTTCAAAATACAGGAATGGAGGAGGCCGTTTAGTAACTTGTCTTAACCAGGATTAAATATAGAGCACATAATGGAACCATCTTTTGAAGACCTTTTTCATTAAAATCTGTGGAATTTTGCCTTAGAAAGTACTGCAGAGAGCTTTTTTTGAGCCACTATCCATTTTTCAATGTGACATTCTATAATTTAAAATAATAAGTGAAAATTAATTACCACAAATGCAGCATTTAGAGCAACAGTGAGCCCTGCTAACATTGATTTCCCTCTGTGTGTCTCCTTCCCTCTTTCTTTATAAACTTTATGTACTCTGTCGATACAATACTACCCACTTTGATAATAAATCTGTTGTTTCAAGCTAGGATACTACAGTTTCCTTTTCCATGTAATTTATAGTTATATTGATTCTAAAGCTGTGGTTCTCTACCTCCCCTCTATCGTATTAAAAATGAGTTCTAATTGCAAGGCAAATGATCTTTGGTTGAAGCACCTCACAGTATTTTAACTGTGGCTAAGGAGACTTAATTTGATTAATAGAGAAATGAAAGCCTTGAACATTTAAAATTATAATTTTCAGTTTAGGGAAAAAAGACAGAGAAAGAATGGAGGTTAATGGAGCCAGGGAGAGCATTCATAGATCAGCACAAGCAGATGTTCTTTTGCTTTTCTGTCAACATATCTGGTTTGTTGTGCATACAGAAAAACAAGCTTTTCAACTCTCACCACGATTTAAGCCTGTTGCCAGCTTTGCTTGCCTGCAGGATATCTGCTTATCTAGCATGGGAGCAGGATCAGGCCTCCTCCCCTTTGGTCTAGAAGCAAAACAACCTTTCACAGGGGCTGTGAGGTTTGTCACACTCCCTCCTCCTTTGCACACACATTTTCAATACTTAGATCTTTGTTTCATAAAATTCCTTTTGTCTTAGAGACCAAAACACTGTCCAGAAGATGAATAGAAGAGCTGAGCAATATTAACAGCATTCAGGTGTGTGTTTGCTGAGAGGAGACAAGAAGGATCTGGCCCCTTCCTTGAGGGCAGCATGTGTGTCCAGCCTTGTGGGATGGCAGTCCCTGCACATCTGTACAGGGTTCCCTGCACTGCTGGTGACTGCACTCAGTTCGTAACCTCAGCGAGAAGGATGCTGTTACTTCATACAGGAAATTCAAATAGCCATTCTCAGTGAAGCACCTTTGAGAGCTCCCTCATGTGCTAATGTGTCTGAGGTGTCTATGTTGAAGGAAAAGAGTGATCTATGGGTGCATGGGTGTGTCCTTGATGATTCATGGCAATGAGGCACGGTTTTTTCATTTTTTAATCCTTGAAGCAGGTCTTTTGTTTAGTGCAATTCCATATCAGTTTGGAACAGCAGCACTAAAGGTGATGGAGTCCAGCCTGAGCCTTAAAATTAGGTTTGTTTGTCTCTAAATATTCTCCAGGACAAGGAATATATTAAAAAAAAATCCAAACAATCCGCATTTCGGTGAAGATTAAATAATCTAAGATTTATCACTCACATCTCAGAGGGTAGGACTTTGTTAATGTACAAAAATATTTAAAGTAAAAATGATATCAGGCATCAGAAAAGACTAACTCCTGCTGTATTTGTGCTATATAAAACACCCTAGCAGTTTCAGTGGGGAGTTTCTCAGGAAAAGGACTGTGGAAGTAGCCCTCAAAGTCACTACTTGGGGAATGAACACTATCTGAGCTCAAAGAGAAGAGGGAGAAGGGAATGAAATGTGTCAGCGGCCTTGTCTTGTGACTTACCTGCTCAATGTGAGTTTGTCCGAAGGCAAGCACCATACTCTACGCTATCAGAAGGACATTCTTTCATGTGTAAACAAGAGGATGTGTGCTTAGCCAAAGCACCACTATGGAAAATACTGCTTTTTCAAAATGTAAAGAGCTGCAGAAGGGAAGCTCATTGGGAAAACTGAGGGAAGAAATCTCTCCTTGCACATAGCTTACTCTCTTATTTAAAATAATAAGAATAATAAAGCTTTATCTAGATGTTTCCCAGATGCTTATCCACACCGAGGAGAAAAGCCCTTCAGGATCTGTTCACTGGTGCTCCAAGCTTTTCCAGTTTTCCAGCCCTTGGTGCAGCCAATGCTTTAATCCAGGTTAGGATGAAAGCGGTCAAAAGGACAAGACTGATGTGAGGAAACAAGAGGGACCACCATGCAGGGGCTTTGCTGGCCATTGCTGCCACTGTACCCAAGGATATTTGCTACAGAGCAGTGGGGTAGCTGGAAGGAGAGACTGCTGCCCAGGCTGGGCAGGAGCAGGGGGACAGCATAGAGAATAGAGACTTTGGTGGTGATACCTTTTCCAGGAACAATGTGAAGCTGCTATTGTGCATGGAGAGGTATTCCAAGTTGCATTTCACATGACCATTCAAGACAGTTGTTATTCCTTAATGTGTTTTATAATTCTTCTAGGTTTCTTCCTTTCTGTACTGTCTACTCTAGCTTGGATCCCATCACCCATGGTTTTGTGCTTTTGGATGTAACACAGGAGCTTGCTTTTCTTTAAAAGGCATGTGGATCATGTGATAGAAAATGAATGACAATTATTTCTAATCAATTTTTAACAAAAGCAAACATCTTCTTCCCTCCTTCCTTCCCTCCTTCCCTCCTTTCCTGCTTTCCTGCTTTCCTCCTTTTCTCCTTCTCTCCTTCTTTCCTTCCTTCCTTGCCTCCTTCCCCACTCCCTCCCTTCCTTCCACAGTCTGAAAATATTACCCTTGTCAGCCAGGTGTGACTGTAAGACATATGTATACCACTTTCTGGGATGTCCCACAAGATTTATACTCGGATGTGTGCAAAGGAAAGGAGGATGCATGGTTTCCCCAGATTCCTATCTGCTTTTTCAGTGAGTGGTTTTAAAGTGAGACTTTGATCCAAGCAATGATAACTCTGCTGAAGGTAAGGATGGTGTTTTGCTCTCTGATATTTGTTTGTAGTTTGCTGTTGATTTCAAGTCTTCCCCCAATTTCTTCAGTCTGGAATTCACAGACTCGGAATTCTGCTGCAGGGAAAACATGGAAATTATTTTTCCCTTGCCACAAAGTGTTTTCTAATAGTTGCCTCCTTTTCTGCTGTCTTTTTTTCTGCTTTAATATCTTTAATAAGTGTTACCATCTGCCTGGGTGCCTAAGCAGTACACATTGTGAACAAGGCCAAGAGTTTCTGAGGGGCTTGGAAGGTGTTGTTTACTATTAGGTGTAATGAAGATTGTTGACTTTGCCTGGGGCAGGTGGGCTGGGGCTGGGGCACACATAGAAATGCAGAACATGTGCTGGGGCTGAGCTATCTACAGTTCTCCTATAAGGAGGTTTGACTGTTGAGCTAGCAGCACATACTTAGTATGCAGAGACTCTTTTCTCCTGCCATTCTCTGGCCCCTAACATGGTTAACCTTCGAGAGAAAGGCACAACATATTGTAATGCTACTAACTGGTCGAAAAGCACTATCAATTTTAGACGTGATAGGTACATGTCAGAATCAGCATAATTAACTGGAATGACAATCCTGTTAAATGCGTTCATGCCATTGCACTGGCAATAAAGCATGTGTAAATTTACAATTAAGGCCTGTCTTTCTTCTATACCTTGGAGACTAGTGACAAACATTAAGAAGTTGTATAGCATCAGGAACTGAAGGGAGGTATTTATCACAATAAAAACATCAGGTGATGCATTTCCCAGATTATCTGTCCTTCTTATGCAAATACTCCTTTTGCTGAAAATTTCAGGCTAAATAATAATTATGTTTCTGATCTGAAAGGTGATAATTTCACGCTCTGAATTTTTGTCTTCATTTGGAAGGTGGGTGAGAACCATGTTGTTTAGCTACCTTCCATAAAGGAATTTGAAATAGTTCTCATTTCACATTACACATCAAGCTGCACTTGCTTTATATTGGGCACATTGCACATTGCATATCCACTGACAAATTTTCAGGGATGCTACAAGACATTTCCCTACATTGTACACAGATGCTACAGCCCCTGCTACAGTGATGGCTGGAAAGCATCAGCACAAGTAAGATAAAGGTGATTTAAAGTGCATCTGTGAGTCAGGCAGTGAACTGACAGCCATCTTTAACCAGCCTGACCCTGGGATGACCCTGAGCTCAGCTGGTTGTGAGATAGTTGGGTCTATTATGGGACAAAGGATCATATGTCTGACAGGATGCAGAAAACACATTATAGGATCACAGCTGAGTAACAGTGCAAGACATAATGTACATTTATTTGATGAACAACACAAGCAAATCTTGCCAAGAAAATTTAATTTCAACTATTTTGTTTATTTCAAGTCAATCTCTTTCTGCTGCCTATTTCCAGAAATTCATATTTGCTAGCTTTTTCTTTTCTAGGAATGAAACAGATGATCATGCTAGAGAAATTTATAAAGCATGTAGAATGTACACTGATAAATTCATATAATGGAGTTGCATATTTCTATTGTATTTCCTGCTTCCCATGTGGGCTCAATCTGCATCTATTCGACATTAAATTTTGAACACTTTTGCCTAAAACCACATATAATTTGGTCAAGTGAGGCTGGAAATGTCAGAACAAGTGCAGCAGTAGTTAGAGAGAAAGCCGTGGGCTCGAAACTGCATATGGCCTCGTATGTAACTGCACTTATGTGAACAGTGCCAGGAGACCACAATTTGATGTGACAGGGTTCTCAAGAAGGGAAATACCTGGGTACCTTTCCAGGCTTCACTTCCTTCACATCTAGTCTTAGGGATAACACTGTGGCAAGGGATCTGTTATACTCAATTTCAGCACAGGGAATTAGGCTGCTAGAGATACAAGTAATCTGTTTAACCTTGTGCATCAAGAATTAGATCAGCTTTAGCCTCTTCTCTGCAGAGCTCATTGTATGCCACAGAAAGGAATGATTGCCAGGCTGAAGACATGGAAGCTGAGGCTGGGGCAGCAAGGAGCTTGTCTGAGCCACTTGGCTGGTCACTTACCAACCTCTGAGCTCTGACCCTGCTGCTGACCACACCAGTTCTCTGATCTGGAGGAAAGGGAGGATGGGTATCTCATTGCCTTAGAGGCAGCACTCAGCACAGTGCTGCACAGTCTCTGCCAAGCCCCTTGGTTGGACTCAGGAGCTCTGGCATCAGTAAGAAATCCTTTGCAGGCAAGATAATGGTACTATTGGACTAAATGGGCTTCATATCGTGTCCCATCTCCTGAAAAAACAAATCAAACCCCAAAATAGAGTGGTTAGTAACACTCCCCCCAGCCTCCAGCGGTTAAGCTGCTGGTGTGATAGGCAAAAGAGGTGGAAAGATGGAGAAGGGGGAGAGCATGTCTGTCAGAAGACAAATCTCTTGTTCCCCTGCAAGGGAGGCAGGACCTCATCTGCCACACTTCCTGGCAGTGCTGTGTCCCTATTCTGCTGCTCCCCCAAAGCTGCTATCCGGCATCCCGGGGTGGGAGGCAAAAGGGAGGCAAAAGCTTCAATCAACAGAAGGAAAATTGAGAGTTAACCCCCTGCTTTTCCTGCTGCCCCCACAGCTGATGTGGCGGGGCGATGAGAGAGGTGGGATGAAGCACCACACCACAGGCAAAGCAGAGAGCAGTGCTTCGCGTCAGCCAGCTTTCAAGGGGATGGGGGGTTAATCTGCTTCCCTGGCCCTGTTGTCAGTAGCTGCACGTCCTATTGCTCCGGGCAGGCTTGGATCTGGCTCGGAGTCCTATACAAACAGCTCACTCTTTACAGAGCTACTGTGCTGGGTGACCTCTTCTAATGTATTGCTGGTTTATATTTGGGCTGATTGCTTCCAAAGGGTAAATGACACGAAGTGAATTAGTGTGACCTCATTAGCATGGCTCACACTGGTAAATGGATGACCACCATTAGGAAGGCTCTGTTGTGGCAGTGCTTCCATCGTGTTACCTGCGGATAGTATCATCTTCTTGCTATAACCTGCTGCAAAGATTTATGCAGTATGCTAACTTGCGTGCTACAGCTGCTTTCTGTCTTATAAATATTGACTTCTGTGCCAAAAACAACAACTTGGTACAACAGGAATTAATCTCCTGCTTGACTGATGCATCTTTACAGATCAGTTTGTTTAGAAAACAGAGCTCAAGCGAGTTTCATGATTTAGAAAAATACTTTATAAGTTGATCTAAAATATAGGCCACGATAAGCAGAAGCATCATTAAAGTGACATGGGGGGTATATTTTGCCTTTTAGGTTTTCCTAACTGTGCCATCTGTTTGTCATCTTGTCTTGTGTGAAATTTAAATCCTGATCCTGAATCTTTTCTGTATGTTGCATTTCTCCAATAATTTCTCTATCACACTATCCAAATGGGTTTAATTTGCTTGATTTTTTTTTTTTTAATAAAAAAAGTCTTTAGGTGATTTAATTTATCAAAACACTTGCAGATGTTATATCTTTTGTCCTCAGCAATAGCATTACAATACTAGGGGAGCAAAGTGCATTCCCCACCTGAGGTTAGACACTAAGATGAAGTCACAATATTGCAGGATTCTGGAGCTGATAGTAGATAGCAATATAGAGTTAAGGTACTAAAAGACAGAACGTCAGCTTATCTTAACCAAGATCCTTCTAGGAAGACTTTTGCACTATAATGCCTAAAAAAAGAGATTTTAGTGTGCAAAGAAACCATTTAGAATATTAGATCTAAAGATGAACTTAGAGTATTTTGACAATTGCCCTTTATCGAAGTTCAGGTGTTCAGGGCTCCTACTTTAGCCATTTTTTAAGCCTGTCCATACTGTGCATGAGAATAAGAGAAAGTGGGTGTACTGTGACGGAATTTTGCACTCGCCTATGCTTTTATGGATCACGTGAAAAATAGGAAGCTGTTGTGGCTTAGGACAATGTTGACTCAGTTCTGTTACCGCGTATTACAGTCTTATACTCCATAGGACAGACCTGTCAGGCTTGCAATTGGATTTCTGTTTGGATGGAGACTTCAGTGCTAGTTCTTTACTGATTTTAATGAAGCTCATTGCCATGCATCCTTGAATAAGCTGCTGGTGGGAGGACTTCCACTTCTGTGGTGAAACTCATGCTTCTGAAATAGAGCCAGTCACTGGGTTTTTCACAGTCCCTACCCAGGCAGGTGTTCAATTTGTGCGATGTTGCAGTGATGTCTTCAGAGACCATGCTCTCCCCACTGAAATTCTCATTTAGGCCACTAAAATCTGTGGCAAAATACTCATAACCACTATGGGGTGGATCATGGATCTGGCTGTGGCTGTCACTAATATGAGGTTTGAGAAATCCTAAACTGCAACCCCTGTGAAGGCTGAAATAATCTGAATGGCTCATGTTAGTTATTCCACACAACTAGTCAATTCTGCCATAAAGTTGATATATATCACAGAAAAAAACCAAAACAATGGAAAATACTACAGGTGTATAATATGAACAGATTACTAGACTTTTATAAGCTAACTTGTTGTGTAGTGAAATTGGGCATTTAGGCTTTGCACTGATAAACCGTTAGCTTTAATTTTTTGACAGTTGACTCCCATGCTTGCTCAGTGCTTAAGCACCCAAGGACGTAGATGTTTGAACTTGACGTTTGGTTGAGATGTATGGCAGTCTCGGAAATGGAGTTTAAAAAAATTTCTGATATTTATCCATAGGAGATGGATATACCCATGTATTTAAAATGATGGTGCTCAGTGTCTTCAAACAAGAGTTGTTTTTCTATTTCCGGGGGAGACAGCTAAGTAAAGTAAACCAACACCGTATTTTAAGCTTCATCCTGTATGGGTCCTAGTAATGCAAATATTCTCATGTGGAAAAAGAGTATTTATTTTGTGGTCCAACCTCCAGAAAAAAAACCACCACCCTGAACTGATTAAAATCACTTTCTATCAATAGGAATTGTAATCAGTAGGAATCTGCATCAATAGGACTTTGAAAATGTTAACTGAGAATTCAATTTATGTTGTGAATATAAGCAGTGCAGCAGTAATAGCTATTGGTTTTCATTTACAGAAAGCAAAACCAGACACCAGCACCTAGGTAGTATTCCTGATCTGTGTTACGGGGGTGATCAGCAGGAGCTGTGTCTGCAGGCCCAGAACTGGCCAGGTTCACGTGAATCTTTAACTCGTCTATAAAAGCTGCCCAATCTCTCAGCCTAGCTGTCTGTGCTCCTGCAGAGTGGGTTGCTCTGATGTTTTATATTATTTCAGAAAAACATTATTTCATTGCATACTGGGCAGAATAATCTATGTGTTTCCGAGAAAGTGAAGGGTTGGTGGAAACGGTTTTCTTCCTTGTCCAGCTTCAATCTTGAGATCTTAATCAAACAAGCAGATCAGAGCCAGTGATATACAGACAATGTCTGGGGCTTTCATGGCTCTCTTGAGGCATAGTCCATTAATATTTCAGTCTCTGACAGCACTGGGAAACAGTTTTTGGTGTGCTGCACAGTAGTACTGACTTGCTTAGGCTCTGACATTGCATGCACTTGTGATTCTGTCCCAGATGTAGAAAGCTAAGCATAGGAATTACTCTGGATTTCTTGGATCAGAGCAAACCTGTGAACAGTCATCCTGTTGCTTCAGGCCAGCACAACTGCAAGGAAAGACTTCAGGCAGAGACGGTGTACATGGGATGCTGTGAACCCATCAAGTTTCTTGAAAAGTCCCCTTGGACTATGAGTCCATCAGAGTGGATGAGGTGAGTATTTCTGGGTTGTGGGTTCAGCATGGTCATTCCATTACATCTGGAGAAGAAGAATAGATCTTTCCTTTTCCCATGTCTTCCTCCTTGCTTTCCTTCTCTTGTTTTAAGGTGAACCTGAATGAGACAGCTAGCAAAAAGCCAGCATAAAGTGAGTGAAAGATCTAGCCTTGAGCCCTATTCATTGCTCTGAAGAAGTTGATTTAACCAGAGGCTGCGGCAGGAAAAGAGGCAGGTGTCATGGAAGTTACTCTTGGCATGTTTGTTTTTTTTCCCTTAATTTCATATACTTGTAAATTTCTCCCAGGCTCCTCTAGAGCTGAAAGTTTTGATACTTAATCTCGGCTCATAAAAGGAGTTTTTTTTTCTGCTAAAGTTTGGAGGAAAATTCTTTGTTCCAACTTTGAGCCACAGAACAGTGAGACAATGAAATTTCTTCCAGGCTACAACTTAAAATCAAGCAAGCAAACAAACAAAAAATACCCCAGAGAAGATGATGTCTAATTTTGATGTCTGAATGTTCTTCTGTAAAGGCCAGTGTCCTAGCCTAGCTGCAATTCCACAAAATTCAAGGAATGCCATGCACAGAAGACTCCTAAGCAAAACCTCATGTTTGGAAACCAGAGTGTTGAGAAACAATTTCTAAGTGTGCAGGGGAAAAATATTCCTTTGAGAAACGCAAACAAAGGAAAACCCTTCAGTGTGACAACCTGGGAAGTGGAGAAGAGCTGACTATTCCATTTGGCTGGAATACCACATTGGGGTGAGGCTGGTGTGGGGGCTTTGGAAATGCTTTCAAACATACCCACCTCAGCATAGTGAGGACTTGCCCATCCCATTCAACTACTGGTCTTTTGAAAACCAGGTCAAGCACTGAATTTTAATAACTGGCTTGTGCATTCAAAATGTTCCAAGCAAGGTGTTTGTTCCTGGTAAAATTTAAACAGCAAGTTTGCAGCACATATTCCACCATTGAATTTAATGTTGATTTTAAAATATGTTGAAAATTGCCTTAAAATCAGTTTAAATCTTCTAACAACTTAAAGAGATGGTTGAGTGAAGAGATGGTGGGAATATATCTCAATTGTTAATATGGATCCATAGACACAGGTGGATTTGGGCTTTGCAGTTGTAATCACCCCTCTCTGATCCAGTAGTGAGTGGATGCCTGCTTAACTGGACTATGGGATGCCCAAGCATATAGATGTGCTGGTAGCCACAACACTCCCTTGTGTTCTATTTGTTGCAGAAATTTGGTGAGCATAAACATTTTTCATTCAATGGTCCATCTAGACCTTGGGCCTGGACTTTGATATGGATACACAGATTCTATTTAAATATTCAAGTACTCATCCTTCATAAATCACCAAGTTGATTTTGTTTTTTTTAAGCTGTGAAGTGCTAAGCCTGTTCTTTTGGCCTGATATTGTATGATGACAAATGAAAGCCTGTAAAATAGCTGATGACATGAAATACCACCAGGAATATGTAATGAAAGCAAAATAATTGTGTTTATAAAATCAAGGCTTATCATGCTGTGTTTAGCTAGGCTTTTATTTCAGCTGCACTCAAATGAGGGTTCTTCTTACTGGTTTTGTCTTACTAACATGCACACATCTCATACCGGCAAATAGAGCAATCCCTATTGAGAATAATATGCCCATTGTTGTCATAATGGATCTCCATTGACGCATTTAACAGCTTGAAGGTATACACTTCAGACACTATAACTTACACTAATTAATCTTTATTACATCATTAGTGCCTTGTAAAAAAAACAACAAACCAAAACAGAACCTCTGCAAGAACATGCCATTGAAATTAATGAATATGCTTGACTTAGTAAAGTAAAAGATAAACTTTATTTTGAAACAGATGCTCTAAGAACCTTATGCA
This sequence comes from Pezoporus flaviventris, assembly GCF_033815535.1. Classification (NCBI taxonomy): domain Eukaryota; kingdom Metazoa; phylum Chordata; class Aves; order Psittaciformes; family Psittacidae; genus Pezoporus; species Pezoporus flaviventris. The sequence goes on along the minus strand of NW_026892585.1, from coordinate 15,859,627 downwards.
AACAGTGAGTGGATAAACCCAGCCGAGTGAAACTGTTCCCCATTACTGTAGAGTATAACTGCAGCATACTCTTATTTGATGATGAGTTACGGGTTTCTGTGTTTAGAATTCAGAGGATTACTAAAGAGATTATCTGATCTGTCAATCAAACTGATATCTTGATGGCTTGGTATACTGCTACAGATTTAGCAAAGTGTCATTATTCTAATGCTCATTCTGGGTGTCACGGTTAACCAACATCTTAATTACATATCATGAATAATCTCTCCAATGGCTTATGATTGTAATAGAGGTCTCAGTAGTCATATATAAACAGAGTCCATAGCTAGGAGTCACTTAATGCTTCAGGGTCCCACTGAATGACTGCTATAATAAAGAATTCAGTAAGCTGTACCCATATTGAGTGGAATGAATTTGCTTGTGACCTGCTATGGAAACCAAGCACCCTCCATCCTGTCCAGGGGACTCAGATAACCATTCAGAAAGTCCAGGTACAGCAAACACAAGCTTCATCATGGCTAAATACCCTGCCACAGAAACTAATTAACTGAAGTTGAAATAATCCGTTCATATCTACAGCTGCTATTAATGTGATGGTGAAGAGAAAAAGCTGCAGAGCAGTCAGATGAAAACAATTTTTTCTCATTAAGTAGAAGCCTGCACTCAGGTGCCTAGGAGAACCTAGAGGCTTTGCAATGCCCTGCTGTCCCCAGGGTTAATATTCCAATGCACCTGTCTTCTTTACATCACCTTCTCTGTTTTCCTAAATAAGCTTTTTGTTCTCATCCCTCCATTTGTCTGTTTATTTCACACAAGAGGAGGGACATTTTGGTGAGGAAGAGAGGGTTTCCTAAGTAGTCATGAACACATAGCTGCATGCTACCTGAGCGCTCATGGTGTGGAATAAATCACATTTTGCACTAACAGCCATGTAAAATTACTTGGAAATAAGGACGGGAAGGAAGGTGTGTGTATAAGGTAACAGTGTCACACAGCAGAGAAGGAACATGCAGATACTCCCCAAAATCCAGTAAACCCCCCTTGATTAGAATGAATGGTTTCAGTACAGCACTTCTTAATTTACCTGCCTTAGATTTCCCCAGCATGTTACATGTGCCATTCAGGAAACCCAGGATATAACTGCTGAAAGACCTAACCTGATTGAAACATGAAAGCTTATCCTGGTGGCAGCTGCCAGGGCTGACTGTTCTCCATCACAGCCTGAAGTGGAATTGCAGCAGAACAGTGACAGTGGGCTACCACTGCCCCCTCGTAGCCCTGCAGAGAAAGGGAATGTCACTAACATAGCTGGGTTGCTTAAACCAGGGTATTGCTAAAGGAAGTTGGTTTCACTGAAAATTGTTATTACAGAATACAGCTACAGATATAAGCTTCTGTCATTAGAGAAGCTTGGGGATCAGTTTCAAAGGGATGCTTTAAAACAGCTGAGTGCTTATTCTTACAATGATGCAAACTCATCTGGGTTGTGCAGTGCACCCTCATCTAAAATGTAGATACCTAAAAATCAGTGCCGTTAATTCTTTGTCTGGGTACTGAAAACAAGCACAACAGTTATGGTGGTTAATATATATGACACATTCCTGTGATATAAAGACAAACAAAGCAGTTAAGCATTGGACATGTTTTCTGTGACTTTCTGCCATAGCTGAGTACAGACAGTATAAAAAGGATCAGATTCTCAGGTGGTGTAAGCTGATAATAGCGCACCAAACTCATAGCTAGGCTAGCTGATGGGAGATAAACCATTTCTTTCAGGAAGATCTAGGAAAAAAGCTTAAAGGACAAACAAATATGAACTACAGTAACTGCATTTTCTTTATCATAGTCAGGCTCTATTTATAGCCATTTTCCATGGAAGTTCTCCAGTTTCTGTCTCTAGACACAGCTATCCATATGAAGTACACTTGAGTATTTGTTCAGGATTGCTCACATGCTTATCCCAACAGGAAATGGAAATGACCTGAAATGATTTGCTACAGCAAAGCTACATGGGCTAACGTAAGAATAGTCATAGCTTGGAAGAAAATATGGCCAAAATGAGCCAAATTATTCACAGCTAGCATTAATTTTTTGGTGCGTTGTTATAGGGTATCTTAATGTTTGTCTAATTGAACTTTTGCCGGCTGTGCCTGGTATGTGTAACAGGTTCTCTGTAACCGAGACAGAAACCAATGATCTGCAAATACTAACTGTGCCCTGTAGCAGTTATGACTTTAATGAGAGGAACAGAGGAGAGAGCTACAAAGTTTGTTTTACCCTGGCATAGGACAATGACTGGTGAAAGCTTCATGATCCTTATGGTGGGGTGGGCCACCTCGCTTTACCACTTGCACATCAGGACAGATCTTTTCTGCCATAGGGTCATTGACTTCCACACATTAAAAGACATCCCTCTACTGTAGAGGGGAAAATCCCCATGTTTCTTACTTTGGGCTCAATAGCATCAAATAAACAAAGTGACCTTGCATACACATTATCCAAAATGATGTGCATGCCGTGTTGTTCCCTGTTCAAAGAAACAGCATTCTGCTTTAAAAATAAAATGGTAGAAATGGGCAATTTAACGGCATGTAGCAAGCAGTTTTCAGCTTTCCCTGCTGTGAATCAAGTCCATGGCTTCCTGTCTTAATCAGGATTTTATTTAAATAAGTTTCGTTGTACCACAAGAAACAAAATAGGCAATTCATTCTGTTGCAATGAGATGTGTTGTCTGCAGGGCCAGTTCAAAGCTTCTCAGCAGTGTTGGCAGGGTTGACTTTTGCAGCCCCAAGGTTGGAGGACTGGGCTCATCCTGCTGCTACATGGGGAAGGACGAAAGAAGGGCTGGAATGGAGGAGTATCCTGGAGAGCCAGGCCTGCTACTCTTATGCCACTGGGGTGGGACATCTGCCACATCCCCTTACTTGACTTTCCAGGGCTCTGCTGGTAGGTAACACAAAAGCTATTTTGCCGCTCCGACTAGTCATCTGCTTGAGGTAACTGCTGACTTCGCCAGCGGCAGTGCCGGCTGTGGTTATTAGTTTGTCACTCTGAATGCACTCTGAAGGCAGAGTGAATACTGGGGCCAGTCTGAGGCACAGTGGGAGAGAGGCTTCAATTGGCAATGTGCCTGTGAAACTGCCTTTCCCCCAGCGAACGGCTGGCTGTTCTTGTTTACTACTTTATGTAGGTATTATTTCCACCTCCTGCAGCACCGCTGTGAAATGTGTGTCTTGCCTTTGAACTCAAAGATCAGGGCAAATTCTCTCCTTCAACAGAGTTTGACTTAGGTTGGGCAGGGTGAAAGGGAGAGAGACAGCCTTAGTTTGATCCTGGATGTAATTTAGATTTACTGAGAAATGTTAAACCCAGGGTCTGTCCTGCCTTCTTGACAATCAGCATTCCTACTGCACCAATGCCACCCCTATCTCCTTCATCTCTGCTTGCCTGTCGGACTCTCTCTCTTTTTGAGGGGCTCGCCATAAATGATGTGGCCTGGAAGAAATAAAGAATCTGAATTCAGGGAGTTAACTAAATTTACCAAACTCGGGGAACGTGGGATTGTGTAATCTTTTACTGATCCTAACTCTCTTAACTTGCTGTTTTCAGGCATCAGGAATAAAAACCTATTCCAGTCCAAAATTGGTTGAAGGGGCTTTCTTAGAATAGGACTGCAATGGTTTAACAAACAAGGTGGCCTGATCTTAAATCTAATTACAAATTCACAGCTGAATTACTGCAAAGTTCCTGTAGTAACTCTGGAGCCAGACATTACCAGAGAGGGGTAACATTATTTCCTTGGGGCCAACATAGCTTGCATGCACAAGTGCAACCTTTCTTGTGGTGTCTGTGGTACCTCGTGTGGGAGATGTTTTAAGTGCTTCAGATTAATCTCTGGCCTTCAACTGTTCCACAGCCCTGCCTGGAGTGATTTAGGCAAGAAAGATGACTCAAGGTTGGTCTTGCATGTGGATCCTTCCTAAAAGATCTGATATCACTTGCGATCAGCACAGGCAAGATACAGGCTGCTTATCCTTAGGCTGTGTCTCAGGAACAAACTGGGGGTTGAAAGAGTTTTGGGAGCACCCTCTCTGGGGTTGCTTACTGCTCTGGGGACAGTCAGCTGGGAAGCGCTGGTCCTTCCCCCACAAACACTTCTCCAGCTCATAAGGTATCCTATGATGAATACATGCAACAGTTATGGCCTTAAATACTTAGGTTAAAGCAGTAATTGTAGCTAATCACTGAAGGGAATAATGAGACACTTCTAGATATCAGATGACCTTACCACAGTAATACCTGTCTTGTCACGTTTTATTGTCTAGTGACACGAGGAAGGTTTTGAAGATAATTGAATGGCAGGCATTCACGAGTGCAGTGGGTGATTAAAGGAGCAAATAGCCTAACAAGCATGGTCAGGTACTGTGTGCATTTCAGCTGTTCATTTTGCTGAAGGCCAGCAATTTATGCTGCACCCAGTGGCTACCGACTCTCTTCAGACTAGGTACATGCAGTAAAGCTGGAATGTTAATTGGGGCCGACTACAAGGCCTTAAAGGGACCGTGTCCTTGCAGGTACTGGTGATACCTTACTCTAAGTTGCTTCACTCTATAATTTAAACCTTGGTCATTGAAATACTTATGGGAAAGAATTAATACTAAAGGTGACACATTTTGACATATATTGGACATTCTCATTTCAAAGTGAAATCCAGTGCTAATTTTTTTCCTGCATTTGAGATGACAAATATTTTTAAACTGCTGCCTGTGGTATATGAGAAACACACTGTAATAATAAATGTGGAAAAATGCCAGTGTCGTGGAATTATTGACAGGTCTGATAAAATTCAGTTTCTCCAATATCATTCCAGCTAAACAGAATGAATGGGGTATTAGACTCCCAGGGTCTATGGCTGCAGGTATATTACTCACCAGACAGCTTCCCAGCTATGCATTTAAGGGGGAAAGGCCAATGTTATGCTTTAAAGTACGAGCTCGCCAGTATTATTTCTACAGCAGGTAGCTGTCTTGCTACTTGCAGGATTATTGACTGGCTTTGTAAATGATGTTATAATCTGTGTCATACTGCTCTCCTCCCAGGTTTGTAACTGAAGTAGGGATTCTTGAAACTTGGGAACAGTTCAAGAAGTAACTCCCAAAGAAATTGTTTAAATGTCAGCTGCCCAGGCTCAGTTTCCCAAAGGTATTTAAGGTCTAACTCTCCAGTGGCTAAATTCCCACCAAGGCCAGAGGGAAGTTAAGTACCCCCACAGGATTCAGGTTTTCAGATATCATTGCGGATTTGACCTCTAGCATCTGTAAAGCCTCCTGTTGAGTGGCATAAAATGTTTCCTGCTCTCCAGAGATTAAGCATATTGGTTAGCTACACTAATCCCCATCTGTCACTAGAAAAAAAAAGGTGGAACTGAGATCAGTAGCTGGAAAGCAAGTGTCTCTCCAGTATAACACTAACTTGCTGAACCATCAAGCAGAGATAGGCTTGGAGGTTTGCCACATTGTCTGTTTTCTCATGCACTGGACATTGACAGCAGCTGAGATCCTCATATTGCCCAGACTCTCATGTCATGAGAACTGTACAGTGATTACAGATGGAGGGTGTTGGTTACATCTGTTTCAGGGCTGCTCCACTCTCCCTGCTAACAACCTGAACTGCCTCAGGCCAATTCCCTGTTGTTTGTGTCTCTCTTACCTTTTCTCACACTTGTTCATGAGGCAATCTATTGATACTTCTTCTGTATGGAACATACAGAAGAAGTATCAATAGTATCAATAGTATCAATAGTATCATGAGCCTTATCAGCTCATGTCACCAGCTGGACAGCAGGCTAGAAGGGACAGATACGGTTGTGGTGAGGTTTGAATATGATTAAATGCACAAAGTCTTAGCAGGTTTTAGCTTTGCAGCTCCAAAGATCACATACCTTGTAAAGGTATAATGATTCCTCCTTAAGGATGGACACATTATATCCTATGGAAAAGCCATGCCATGTTTTGACAGTTTTCACCTTGATTTTTTAGACTCCCTTGAGCATGACAGGTTTACATTTTCACTCAAATGCCACAGACTTCTTGCACATATCCCGCTTTGAAAATTCAAATCAGTAAAGAGGGATCAAAAGTCTACACCCCTCCCCCCCCCCCCCCCCACCAAAAAAGAAGATGGAACAAAAACGAGCAGCAAGAGAATAATGTTTAGAAAAAAAATACAGCAGAAATAATAAGGGAAAATATGGTGAAAGAGTAATTTATGAAGCTAATGATAATAATTTTGGCTTATTCTTATATGAAACACATATTTTATATTGCGATGTGGCACAGTGCAAAGGAGAGGTGAGCCTGGGGAGGAGGATGCTGACCTGTTGGGAACTCTGCTTCTCAGAAAGCTGATCTTGGTGTGCCAGTCAGGTTTTGTTTTGCTGTTGTGTCAGCTCCTTTCTGCCCTCTCTTCTTGTTGTGTTTGGATAGCACCTCCTGCAGTGAGGGGGAAGAGTGCTGGTCAGGAGTTGCTCACATGCCTCCTGTGGCCTTGGCTTCTCAGAATACATTGTCTTCGTGGGCCATTTGTCACCTAGCCTTATATTTGGGATGAAATAAATGAGCCTTTTAAGTGAACTTTCCCATCTTTTCAACTCTTATTTTATTCCCAGCCATCAGAGTCAGGCAATATTGAGTCCTGGAATACAGTCTACAGCAATCTCTGGTCTGATGGCAGGGCCAGAGTATCTCATTTGGGGTTTAATTTTGGGAACTCACTAGGTCCCAGCTTATTTTAGCCTTGTTCTCTTCTGCATGGGATTAGAGTGCCTCTGCTGTCAAAATTACTAATAGACCCCTGAGGCAGAAAATGTTTCTTCCGTAATGATATGTACTGTGCTACTTCACATCTGGAGCGCTGCAGGGCCGTTCTTTTAGCCACCTCTCACTTTGCTGGAGAAAGAAATGGAAAAATGACTGTTTTTCCTGGTACATCTTTAACATACTTCAGTTCAGTTTACATTAAATACCCAGGAGTGAGGACAGAATGACAGCTACTGTACTGTGTGAGCTGCCCAAAGGTAGACTGTGTTAATACAGAAGTTAGACAGTGTGACAGATAGATGGGAGATAAGCAAAAGGCTATTATCCCAAGGTAAAGCTATTTCAACATACTGCCAATAACCCCTACTTATAATTTGGATGAGAGGTGGGAGAGGCATGACTTCAGCTGAGATCCTTTGACTGTCATCTACACCTTTCAGTGAGGCTCTGACACTTTATCAAAGAGGGGGAAAAAAAGAGAAAGATCAGTCTTTATATTCTGGGCAGATGTCCAATAAGAAACTCCAGCAGAAGATTAAAGTCTTTAACATGAAAGAGAGATCTAGTGCAATGTGTAATATCTAGCAATTCTAAAAATAAGCCTGTTTGTCAAGTCTGCAACAATCAAGCTGATTGCTAAGCTTGACAGCATGATATACAGCTTGCAATCTGGCACAGGGGAAAAATGCTATTCAAATATCTTCACAGGCAAGCTGGCCTTTGCATTTACGGGAGAGGGACTGCACAACAGCCCTGGCCCAACATGCCTAGTCACTCTCCAGCTCCAAAACCCCCAGTTCCTGAGGAGCTGGGCAGAGGCTGGAAAGACAGTTTCTGAGGAGCATTCAATAAATATCCCTGCCTGACCTTGAAAGTCTGACCAGAAACTTCTAATGATCTTGCCATAGAGGGAGAGTCCCTAGCACGTCTCCCGAAGTGTCACATGTTGCGATTGAGTTGTTCAGACTGCCATCAGGAGAAGGATAAAGATAAGCCTAGGAAGGTGATGATTCCACAGCAAGTAGTGGCAGAGCTGGGGTTGAGGCCATTCTCCAGCTCAAAACACTAAGAATAGATAACTGACTAGAGAAAGGGCTGTATGCAGAAGATGAGTGCTTGTGTAGTGATTAATCTCACAGTGTACTTCCTTTTAAACTCCAAGTCCTCCTTTGCAAGCGACAAAGGAGCACTGTACCAGATCCAACAGTGGGGGAGGAAGAAAACCAGGGTGGAAAAACCATGTAACATGACCGTAGCTACAAAGGAAGCTGATATTCAGAGTAGGATTCACATATGGAATTGCTTTCTTCCCACTTCTAAGCATGCTGAAGGAGCACTAAATCTAAGTTCAGGATACGAGACAACATACCAGTCCATTCTCAGAATGCTGCCCAGTGTTTATGACCAGAAATTAGAACAGTGGCACACGGAGGAATTCAGTTTGCTTCCTGGGAGGGAGCTACCGTCTTTGGGCTGTAAGCAGTACCTCTGTAGCAGTGACCTACTCCTGGGCTGACGTAATGCTTCTCCGAGAGAGGCATCAACACACAGGCAGCTCTTTCACAGGCGCTGAGGTCCTCTCAGAGCTGGACTGGGACCAAAAGCAAACTATATGTTCTAATAAAGAAGCCTCATTTGTTCTTTCTAAGAAGTATGATTTACCTGATTTGCTGCTGAAAGTAAAAAAGTTTTAAAAAGTCAAGTCAGCTTTCACCTCTTCCTAGCTGGGGATGAAATCGGACAATCAGTGCTTTCTGTGAGTCTGAGACCTGCAATGAATTCTTTGGATATGAAACTCTTAACACGCTGTCCCATGTATCTCCTGGCTAACCTTCCTCCGCATTCCATGGGCTCCACATTCCCAAACCACTTCTTTCATTTCCAAGTGTCTTTCTGATCCCTTTTGTAACGTAAGAATTTTTTTTTTTTTGCTTGTCTTTTCTTTCCAGGAAGCCAAACACTAAAACCTGAATGTGAACATAATGTTAACCTTGCTAAACCCTGCTATAGGCCAAAAGGACAACCACATGAATTACAGAGCTGATGTTCTTCACCACCTTATTAAAATCCAGGACAGCTGGATGCGGATGCTCACATGACCAGAACTGCAGGCGTTTGCAACCCTTCACATTAATAAAATTCCAGAGTACCTTTTAAAACACTGCAGCTCCACCCAGTCCCCAAGACACCTCTGGGGTTTGTGAGCCTGAGGAAAGAAAGCGTCAGGCAGCAGAACTATTCTGTTCTGGCAGGCGTCCTCTGGTCACAAATAAAGTCTTTGATTCCTATAGCTCTTTTTTCTTCTTTTAAATGCACAGCTTATGACTTCATACTTTATTCCTGGGGCTAAGTAGTGCTGGTTCATACCCGTTATTGCACATCACCTTCTAGAGTGAGTAACTCCTCATGCTCTGTTCCTGGGAAGATAAAATATAAGCCCCTGACTCCTGTCATCTGGGACAGGTCCTATTTTTATGGAAATTCAAAAGGTTTGGAGAAATACAAATGTTGTAGGGAAATACATCCACAGAGAGCTGGCTTAATGTCTCATAGTTTGTCCCCAGGACTGCATGGGAAACACCCAGTTTCACTTACTAGAGGTTGGACCAGAGTTCATTCATGTGCTCCTTAACTGTTCCTATGCCAGTCTACAAGGCTGTTGCCTGTGCTGTTGGGAGCCTGCTGCATATCTGATGGAATCACAGGGAATTGTGCTAGCCTTGCTATAGAGAGAGGCATTGGATATACTTACTCCATTAAACAGTTTGAAATAATTCAGAAAGTTTAGGTAATGAGAAACGATCTTGTGGTAGCATTTTGAGTGAGGACTGTGAAAGTGTTCCCACATACAAACATGTCCAAAATGTCTTTCGTTTCTGGGAAAGCCTTGTCCAATTAATCTTTGTAAGGTAAGGAATCAGTTAAATAGCTATAATTTATGTGCTCACTCACCCATAAGTGTGAATTGCAATTCCTTGCCTCCTTGACCCCAGAGAGATATGTCTGGGTTTAATGACTCTAATTCAGATGGTATTTTACCCACAGACACTGTTGGCGACGTCAGCATTTCTTCCATGACAGGGTAAGGGTTCATTTCCCTGGGAGAGCAAATCCAAACCCATACCTAGGAACAGATCTAACACTAGCCTAGCCTCCACCAACCGGCTTCTGAGCATCCAACAACCTGAGCACTGCTGAGTGAATCTACCAACAGGGATGCATTCTTTGAGATCCCAGCTCTTACCCTAGGCTCACCAGCAGGACTGGCATGGGAAGCTTTCAGGAGGGAAAGAAAGATCTTGTTCTCTGCCAGTTTCAACACTGCTATGTGATGTGCAGGAGGCAGCAAAGTATGTCCAGAGACCTGCTAAGCTGGGAGAGCAAAGCCAAACTTTTGTGACTGGAGTTCCCACTTTCAGCTAGGCAAAGGCGCTAATGTTTCCCAAATACATTATTTCTGACATTTAAAAATGCCTGGCTTCGTAAAAGTCCAGCAAAACTTGGCTTTGTTACAGTTGGTATGAATTTTATCATTGATTTAGGTAGAACTAGAATTTTACCTTGGACACACAGGCCCACAAATCATCTAAAAATATCTACCTATTTAAATTTAGTCCAAAAACTTCTTTTTGTAGTCAGGTTTATGATATAAGAGGGAAGATCACACTGTCAGTTTGAGTCAGATGCTGAAAGCCCTTTCACATTTAAGGCATGATACTTGGGAATAGGATGACAGCCTGTACCATTTCACTTTTTACTAGCACATAATAGAGTAAGTGCCACCTGTTACAAAAGCTGTCAGCACTCTCTTTGGTGGAAGGGTGATAGAGCAATGAAAAACACTTGTCTGATCCAGTCAGGATTTATGATTATATGCTGCTGAGTACGTTTTGGGTTTTAACGGTGAGAAAACATACAAACATGAATGCATTTATCTATATCACTGATCTTTGCCCCTGAGCTGGCATATTTCTTTATTCCTTATTTTACCTTTTACATATTTTGCTTGCAAATATTTTATTCCATATCTACTTGCAAAGTTGCTTCCTCCATAACGTTTCCCTTCATCATGTCTTTTATACACCCCATTACTGAGTTACCCCAAAGCTACACAGAACAAAATCAGCCCAAACTCACCAGGATGAAGTTGGGTTTAGATTTTTTTTCCAGTTCTTGCTCTCCTCCCCTGTTGTCTAAGGTTAAGAGAACCGACTTCCAGGCAGGCTGTGTGGGCAGGAGACCTGGTAGGGAATAGAGGCCATTCCTTCCTACAGAAGTGCACAGGAGGATCACCCTCTGTTTAAGCAGACCTGCTTGCCATCACAAGAAGGATGCATATGGCTAGCTTCCATTTTTCCACACTGCCTTAGATTAAGGAGAATATTTTTTTCTCTCACTTACAAATAAATTTTGTAAGTTCCCTGAAGGCTTTGGGTGCATTGTGCCAGATGAACCTGTTTGTTAGGACACTTAGCGCAATTACAATATAACACCTGTTTTGTTATTACAACATTTCCCATATGTACAATCAATCCACCCTAGTCACCTAGAGCCTGAGGACTTACTTCACTTTCTACTTAAGGTTTGTTTCTGTTTGTTTAAAGAAGCATTTGATCTCTGGTAAGTAGCTCAGAGTTGCACAGCAAACCGAGAAGGAGCCTGCAGAGGTACATTTCCACCCCAACATTGGCATGCTTGGAGAAATGAGGATGATTAAAATGAAGATGACAGAAGAGACTACTGCTTAAGCTGTGATCTTGCAAAGACCTTGAAGCAGGTGAGCTCTTAGGGCTATCTAGGACCACCCCAATGTTGTTAGCTGTCCCTATGACTGCAGGAATTGAGTAAACAAGGTGCTTCTTGCAGAAGAAGCTCCAGAGCTTGTGAAAAGCCTGTGAGGAAAAGGCAGAGTTGCTCATGTGCTAGACTGCTTTAGTCCCCCTTTGTAGGCTTGTTCCTGTTAGCTGGCTGAGCCATGTCTGCACCATCACATCACTGTGCTCCTGACTATAACTGTGCCCCAGCTGCCACTGTTTCTCCTCTCTAACCGCATCACAGCCTCCTCCAGCTTGGTTCTGACACACACAGGCCAGTTTTGTCAGTGGAAGGATGGAGGCTGGAGAAGGTGCTAGTGGGCAATTCACCTCTTGCCTGCATGTGTGCCTGGTGCAACAGTACACCCCCAAAAGGGCCAGGAGACCTTGGTCATGTGGGTGTAATCACTGCACCCCACCCTCTTGGGACTTCTACTGAAGGTCTAGAAGACAGCAAGGGAAATTCCCCTCACAGCTCAACCCACTGTTGTCTGTGGGGCTGCCGTGTATGTGTGGGAGGCAGCCTGTGCTTAGTAGAGTGAGCTGATGGAGCATCTACACTGTGTAAAACCCTCTTGGTACCACAGACACATGTAGAATCACAGAATCATGGGAGGGCTGAGGCTGACAGGGATTACACAGGAAGGCTCCAGTTCAACCTCCTGCTCACAGCAAGGTCAGCTATGAGAGCTCTTACGTGGCTGAAGGCTTTATCCAGCTGGGTTTCAAAAACCTTCCAGGATAGTGACAGCAAAACCTCTCTGGGCAGAGACTTCCAGTATTCAACTGTCCCCATCATGGAAAGGTTTTTTTCTGATACCCATTCTGAACCTCATGTTTCTGTTCTTAACTATCGCTCCATGTCCTGCTGTGATGCATACCTGTGAAGGTCCTGCCTCTATTTTCTCAACAACTACCCTGTTGGTATTCAGGGGCTGAAGGGTGGCCTTATGTCCTCCCAAAGATGCCTCTTCCCCATGCTCAAGAGGCTCAGTTCTCACTGGGCAACTGTTCCAGCCCTGACCTCAGTGGTCCTCTGCTGAGCTTGCTCCAGCTTTCGATGTCTTTCTTGTATAGGTGGTCCAGCATGGAACTTCACGTGTCTGGGATGAAGACAGAAAAACATCAGCTACAACAGCACTACCTGCATTGGGTTTTATTTTGCGCCTAATCACAGGCACAGTAAAGTTTTATTTCACTTTCAGTTTTGTGAAACTATCACAAGGAAAACTTTATTGGATGTGTTCAGAGCAGATTGTATTAGTTTGTTATCATCATCTTTTGGATTTTGGTTATACATTAGGAACTCCATGCATGTAGTTTCAAATTGTATAGAACATAGAGTACTACTGCTACTTTGAAACATCTTCTTTTATACTGATTAGATTTGCAATATATAAATCTACAAAAACTACCTTTTTTAAAATTCAGAATTAGAAAGCTTCAAAGTTATTTTCAAGTTGAAGATTTATTTTTCAAAAAATATGTCAAATCACTGTGGAACACTCTATTAAAATGCCTGATTTCAGTACATGGTTACTTTTCCGTTACGGAAAAATTTGCTTCCATTGAAAGGTGAGTCAGTTAAAAAAATATTGCAGCTGAAGCTGTTACATTACTATTGAATTTTCTAAGGAATGGATTCTCATATGACAGAAACACGCCATCAGCTGCAGCTGACTATCTGATCCTGAATACAATCTCCTGACTCAAAAAGTATAAATGCATTCAAAAAACAATTAGAAAAAAATCATAGCTAAAGGCCATCAAGGACAATTCCATGGAAGAGATGGAGGTATATAGGGTGTCCTTATGCTGTGGATTTCTGCATCTGAAAAGGATTTACTGAATAAAAGTATGTTTGTTTTGTAATCAGGTGTCAGACACTGAGCAAGACTGGACTGGGCTGTGTGGATCCTTGGTTTGGCACAGTTCTGTCACTGATTTTTTTACTTACTCAAAAATAACAACATGCTAGCTATCACCAGACACACGGTTCATCTTTATATGTGAGAAATAACTGTACTTCTCTGATTTTCAAATGGAGCCATGCTTAACTTTATTTGCATATATCTTGGGAAACACAAACTGTGTGGTGCAAAACGTTGCTGTGCTTAATTTCTGTAAAAATATCCATTGAAGACACCTGAACTGACATCAGTCACTGAGAAATGTCTGCGCTCTGACTTGTTTTTGCACAAGAAATCACATGCCACAGATGCACACTTTGTTTTCAAATACAAACTTCAGACATTTTTTTTTTCTCCCTGCGAGGCATACTGAGCTGCCACTGCTGAGTGGTGCAGAGGATTTAGCAGGCACAGTTAGCAAAGAACCCCCTGGAAATCCCATCAGTGTGTCAAGACTGATGTTATTGATGTATATGGGGAGACTTCTCATTCCAACCCCTGCTGCTCCTTTAGAAACCCAGAGGATTGTTAACATGGTTAGAGAGAGTTCATGAACTCTGCTCTGTATGAATGCAAAGTATCTGGAACATTGATATGGAAGTGAAGACTCTCTTGCCTTTGTTTCTATTCATGTTCCTTTACATAATATTTTAATGATTAAGAACCAGATTTAGCCCTCTGATATGCCTGCTGACTCCTCTGAAGTCACCCGATTGTTACCAAACACAGAATTTAATCCTGAATTTTGTAAAAATGAAGTGATAAAAATCCCAGCTCTTCCAGCTTCATAGAACTTTTAAATGAAACCATCCCTTTGGCTCCTGCCATCTATTATTGTTTCTACTAGAAAAAAAGAGAGAAAAGGAAGCTTAAAAGACACAGCACAACCTTGTGGATCTGGCTTTTGTGCTGGAGGCATAAACACAGGGTAAGTTCCTTCAAGGGCTTTTTTACCAGTGTTACACGCACTCCACAGGCAAGTGAAGGGTCTGCTCCCTCTTAGCATCCTCAGAGATACAAATGGCTTCTAGGGTGGAAAGATGTAAAGCTGCTTTCCCCAAGCAGCCAGAGGTTCAACCGCAAGAGCTGAGCTGCGCCATCAGAAAGCGTGCTGCAGCATCAGATGCTCACTGAGCCATTTCACAGCATTCCCACTATATAAGCCAGTTCCTTCTGGCTTAACATGAACCAATGAGGTGACTATAAGTGTAACATGGAGTAGGGAATTATAGCAGTTATTCCTTACTTTACCACACCTAAGTCTTGCTTGAGAAAACAAGTTTTCTGCTGGACTAGATCCAGCTCCTTCCCTGCTGCCAGCCTGTCACCAACCAGCTCCAATGCCTTCCCTCCCTTTCTGGAGAGGTTTAGCAGAGGTTCTTAGACTGGGTCCTGTTCTTCACCAGTAAAGTGCTATCACTTCATGTGCCAGGCAGCAAGTACTGGCTGGGAACTGCTGGAGGGAAGGGAGATCTGTGCTATAACCTCACAGGCACTTCTTGAACTACCTATTTACAAGGCATTGCCAAAATGCACCTCCCCTCTTTATTTATTTATTTTTAAAAATATATCTTTCCATTTTTGACAGCTTGGACTCTTTTATATTCAGTGGGCCAAATTCTGAGGAGTGTAAAATTGATTTAGCTTGCATACAAAAGGTCATCTTACATTGTGCTCTGAATTTCAATTTCTTGGTGCTCTTAAGTTATAGCATGGGTTATGAAATATACAATAGCTACTAAATAATTTTAAACACCATATATTTATAACTAAGAAAATGTTTACAGCTAGCACATCATTAAGAAAACTGCTTGTTACAGCTCTAGGCTGGTAGATCGCTTTGGGAGAGTAAACACAGGCTGCAGCAGCAACCTAGTTTTTACCAGGAGGTTGTTCAGAATAATAGCTGGAGCAGTCAATTTTCACAGCCATCACAATAAGTAACTTCTGAAAGGTGATGAGATGGAGCTCACACTTGGAGAAAAGAGGCAGCCTTGGCAGTCCTCTATACCATACCTTCTCATTTTGCTGGCTTGCTTCATGTGTTTAGGTATGGGGAGGTTTAACTGAAAGGTTCTAGCCTAAGACGGTAATGAAATGCAGTGATTTCAGATGTGATGGTTGATGCACATGGTAGTTGATGTAATCTATTACCCTATTACCACAGTTTCTCTGTAGTAAAAAAAAAAAAAAAAAAAGGAAACCAGAGATTTATTGACAGCTGCTTGTGGACACAGTAATTTGTTCAAATGCTAAAACAACAAGAAGCCTACTGCTGCTGCCACCACAGAAGCCACAAGCAAACATCTCATACCTTGGAACTGAAGTCTAACTAAACACACCACCCCTCTCCATCTAGAGAGCATGAGGACAAATGAACGCTGAAAATATTGCTGTTTCTGGTTAGCTCTGTCTAATGATAGATGATAACACTTCTATGTTTTTATTCTGGTTTCAGGAGACATTTATCCAGTGACATACTATCTTGCAGTGTAAACTTACCTGTCTTCAACAGAAATAAAACACATTTCAAATGAACAGCTACATTTTGCCATTAGATATAACATTGTTCTGCTTATACTGCCAATGATCCTGTCATTTTTTCCTGTGTTTTATGATATTGTGCTTCTGGGTCCTGCTATAACAAGTGAAGTCAGGAATTCCCTTCTCAGAGTGAAGCCTTCATTACTGATGGCTGTATTGACATGGAGATGATGGCTGGGGGTAATGGGTATTGAAGGCACTGAAACCTGCTGAGATTGGTGATAGTTATTCCTGAAATGCTTAATATAATCTCAATTTTTGGAGTATTTTGTCAAGCAAAGGCATGCTTGGTTAGAGGGTATTGTAATTTCAAGAGTTCAGGTCTGAACCTAGCTTTGCTTTACACATCTTTTAGATATGAGAGCACACGTGCAGACTTCTGAAGCTCTTCCTTGTATCCAGGTCCTCTTATTTGGCAATATAAGAGGAAAAGGTGTCAGAGTCATCTGTACGTTTGGCTGCAGGCTGTGTGGGATTTCTGAGCAGTGCCAGCCCACCTCCATGCAAGTCTGCAGCAAAGTCCAAACAGCTCTCTCCTTATCTAAATAGCTTCATTAATCTCTAGGAAGGGAGAACCTACTGCTTCTTCTGGGTACCCAGCTCCCAGGGTACCCAGGTAAGAAGGATAGACATGATCTGATAAGAAGGATGCAGATTCACTATGTGTCTGCCAGCAGGAACATGATACAGAAACCCTGATAGTGCAGAAGTCTGTTAGTTCAAAGAGACACTGAAAAGAAAACCTTGCCCTCTGCTCTTTCTTTGTCCTAAGGTGAAAGGACAACTAAGATCAGGGACTTACGATCAATTATTGTTGCTATCTGTTATGACTAACTTGAAGAATGTGAAACCTTAACCTTCATTTATATGACTGTAATATCCCTGGCTGTGGTGCAGTTTTGGGGATCGGATGCAAAGGAATAGTCCTTTGAAGTGACATGTTTGGTTCCTGTGTAGTCTCTTCACGTCTCAGGGAGCAAATTTTGCATTTGCTCATTCAGCGGGAATATAAATTACCACTTCTGCTGCTGATGCATAACCAGAACAGATCCCAGGTTGTTCATCAACTGTTATAGAGCAATTATTAAATGTAACAACATTTGTTCACTCATGTGCTCTTGCTAGCTGCTTGGACAGGAATCATCCCTTCAATACACTTGAGGTTGAACCTTCCCACATATTTTTTTTACCAGCTTCAAGCTATTTGGTTGTCAGAAAACAAAAGTTGAAAAAAACTTTTAGCTGTTTTATCACTGAATTAATATTATTAGCTTATGAAATTAAATTGCATAGAGAAAGGTCCAGTGGTTTGGAACTTTGAAACATAACTTTTATGTAAGTCTTTACTTCAGTTTCTGATCAATAACTCTCAGAAGATGGCTTGATTTTATTGCCAAAAGTTGTGCTTTTATGAATGGCATTTTCTTCAAAATTACAAAAGTTTCAGGTGATTTATATTTATTTTAAAACATAACACCTTCATATGCACTCCACCTTATCACAGGTATCTGTCACTCATTCTTCAGTCCTGTGGAATTATTGGTGAAACTATGACTAATAAAATTGGTTGTGAACCAAAATTCAATAAGAGCAAAGTTAATTACATGTTTGCAAGAGTATAAACTTACAGTTTGATCAATATGTAAATTCTGACCTTCAATGGTCTTTTCAGCCTTCTTTTAAGCTTTTAGTCTTGCAAAGATTAACTTAACTGCCTAGAACTTCCTTTTATGAAGTTACCACAATAGGAGATCAAAGATTTTCAAATGGCGACTTTCTATTTTTCAGAAATTCAAAAAAATAAACTGTAGATGCTGCAAGTTCTCATTCGTGTGACTGAAGAGCAGTATTAAATTGATGTGTATTTACTATAACAAGAATAGCTACTTAACATTTTTTGTATTTGTTTTCATGTAAAGTATGCTATTAACTATATTAACACCGAATGTTTGAAACACAGTGTTTGAGACTCCTGCCTGAAGTGCTCTGTGTAAAGGATGGCTGTTGAATCAAAGCATTTCTGAAGTTATTTGTCTCCTGGGGTCTGCCAGAGCAGACTTTATGTATAAAAGGTTATCCTTTCCTCACCGGATGACTACTTTTTTATCTATCCTTTCCTAAAATGGATCTAAAGACACCAGTGCACTTGTTTTTATACTGCTCAGGGATCCAGATTAAACAGACCTGTCATCCCCTGCATTTAACATTGCTATGGATAGTAATAAGGCTGATACACACAAGCTTTATTCAGGGCAGTCAGGCCCCCACAATTTGGACACATAACTTTCTGGTTAAGATCTTAATCTGACTTTGACATGTTTGAGTGAACAATTTGCAGAATACTGCCAGCTGCACCACAAAAATTCACTGAGATAGACATTGTTTCTATCTAGACATTCATCATTCATATGTTTGCTTGGCTGGTTTTGTGTGTTGCATTTATGCCCTCAGAGCCATCAGGGAATTTAAGTGACGGAAGGAAGTCCTAGCTCAGACATGAATATATCCTATTGTGAAATATGGGGCTGTATTTTTCTTAAGGATTTGTGGTTACAAAGTAAACCACAAGACCAAAGCAATTGGATACTTTCTAGCATGTTTGGACTGAATGGCTTCTACTGTAGGATATACATGCTCCAATTCAGCTCTTAGGCAGCAGTTAAATGCTGAGTATGTTGCTTGATGGACACAGAAAGGACTGTCTCAATTAAAAATAACCTGTAGAGTTTCACTCAATGTTTTTAAATTATTATTCCCTCAGGAAGATTGTATCTCTGATTGCGAATAACAGAGAGAACTTTATCTGGGAGGTGTGGAATCTTATGGCTTACCTAATTATAGCTTTGCTTCTGGAGTCTCCCTTCGTGTTCTACCGTCCCACTATTTCTAGATCTACCAAAGGTCTCAGCTGTTCCTCTTTTCCTTTGTGGTTGGCTTTGTGTCTCTTACAGCAGAAGTCATAGACTAGGAAAGTTTACTCCTTCATTTTAAACAGCCATAGGAAACAATGTCTCTCCTGATTTAAACTATATCCTTTGATACTGTCAGTGTTAGTTGGGAACTTCTATATCTTAATGAATTAATTCCTCAATTTCTGTCTTCTTAAGGTAACAGAATTACTGAAGAGAATAAAACCCCCAAGCATCGTAATTTGCTTTAGTATCAGCAATCATTCCTGGCCTGTTTAAAGGGGGAATAATGTTGCATGGGAATGGTGCTTAAAACATACAAAATCAGAATGTTATACACATCACAGCAGGATCATAGGCGGTCGATCTGTAATAGCATGGAAAGCTTATTCTAGAGTTCAGCCCAAGAGGCACTCTTTAGAAGGAGGCGTAGTCCTTCCTGATCTTGAAAATCCCTTTTAGCCAACACTGACATAACTGGGAACCAGAGGACCCAAGCAGATCCAAGCAGCTTGCATGAGGCCCTTGGCACCTTGCAAAGTGGCTGCACCATTACTGTTGATGAAAAAGCCAGAGCTGTTACTGCTCACTGCTGGAGTATAAAGTTTTGTGTATTTTGCATGGTGTTTGCTGAAGAAGGCTAAGAAAGGCTTGGTAACATATAATGAATATATATTTCGCCCATGTTGATGTGATTTAATTTCAATGCTGAAATAAAAAAGCGAGTGTAAAGTATCAGGCAACACACAAGAAGCTAACCTAGTGAGAATTACTTGGTCATTGAAATCTAAAAGTCAGGAAGGTTTCGATCCTTGGGCTCACCTATAATTTGTGCACCATAAATGTAGACTGAAGTCGTTAGGGACTTTGTAATGACAGTGCTGTCTATAACAGTACCATCAAGCAAGACATTGGCATAAATCATTGGCACTTTGCAAAGTGTCACTTCTGTCAACCTCTCAGTGATGTGATCTTTAGTCTTTCAAATCTATAGACTGGCATTTGGATCAGCTAAGCACCTAACATCCTGTCTTGCATATTAAAGCTGTTTTAGCCAATATCTAAATGCTGAAGTAATGCCTGCTTAAAAATATTTTTTAAGTATTTGCATAACATAATCCAACTACTTTAAAGCTTTCCTTTGGGGCATAACTGTACAGTCCCCTCTTGATGAATTCACAAGTACCATAATCAATAATAAAAAAAATTGCTATTAATTGAAGAAAGAAGTCGTGTAAAATGACTAAATGGATGTTAAGAAAAGTCAGATACTAAAATAATCACAGTTTATATAATACTTTCAAACAAATATTATGAAGACTGAAGCTTTTAAGTTTGAAATTGGTTTAGATAATATACAGGTTTCTTATGGCTAGGAATTGTGCTTGTGTGGATTACTATAACTAGACTAAATAACATTAGAAGATTTAATAGCAGAGCACAGCAAGGAAAGAAAATTCTCTTTCATCTCTCCAATGAGCCTAAACACTGGAACACAGTAATGTAGTCCCTCTCTGGACAATACTGAAATCGTATTGGAACTGTCTTATTTTCCCATGGGTAGAGACAATGTATTGCTAGCTGTGTAAACACTACTGGGTATGTCCCAGCACTGGATGTCAGTGATGCTACTGATAAGTTGTTAGAAGGTCCCTTGTTCAGTGACTATTGTCTCAAGAACATTAACTGGTACAGATGTCATAATAGCTACCTGAAGCTGTGAAGAAAGAAGCATGTGCAAAATTTGCAGGTGTCCTTATGATCACAAATGACAAACATTAGTCACTTCATTATATGCTTCTCCTTCCTCCATCTGTTAGAGCCAGAGTCGTATCGTGTATGAGATTTTAGAAGAGTTTTCTTTTGGATTATGACCATATTTGTTGAAGGCACTTTAAGAGCCCCTGTAGTCTGTGCCAAAGCCAAACTGATTGATATACCTACCATGTAATTTAAAAGACATGGCATATGTATACACAGATGCGATGAAAGTAATGAAATCATCTTTGGCAGAAATAAAAACACATGTAGCTCTATGAAAGGCAACAATTTCATGATCATCAACACCCAAGACTAAACTAGCTTACTCACAGCCTGGAAGTCATGTGCATCTTACACTGCAGATGTTTGGAAGAGGTTAGATTAGACAAGTGGATTTTATTCTCTTGCCCATTGGCCACTGGAGGTTTCTGGACTATTTTTAAAATATCTATAGAAGATTACTAAAAAACACACCTCTTTTTAATACAGCCAGGTATCCTCTCCTTTGTTGAAGAGGTTGAACGGAGGTCAGTGAGACACAGCAATTAGATTAATCTTAAGCATCTTCAAACTCAGACTGTGTTTTAAGAAATACATGTTTTACAGGCTTTCAGATTTTATGAAGGCCTACTAGAATTCAGGCATAAGCAGCTGTACAGTCTCATTGTCATTAAATAAACAAACCTGGAACTATTATTGTGGTGTAGATAAGCTCTGTGATGGACTGAAGTCCTCTTGTTCTACATTCTTTGTCTAAGCATAACATAATTTTGGCTTATAATTACCATTACAACTGAAGTGGACAGTAGAAGAATCACAACATTCTCACAAAAAACTTTACAACAATGAGGATCACAGGTGGATGACTTCACAAATGGATTTTACTGTGTTTTTGACTGCCAAAGGTAACAAATGAGTAACTTAGTCAGGTTGTATTGAAAAATTTTAAGCAAAATGGCTACAACTGAACATGATATAAATAAATGTGCTCAGAGCTGAAAGGTTTATACCTCTTGTGGAGGAAAAGCTGCCGTATCTTTCTAGATATGTTGAAGTCTTCAGTGTCTAATTTGGAAAAGCTCTTTTACAGGCAAGAGGAAAGAATAAAATTCTACATTATAAGTCTTTAATGATTGAAATTGCAATCAACAGATGTAGTTTCTTATTTTAAAGACTAGAAAATACTTTAGAATTAACTTGGAAGCATAGTAAGATTGTCATCCATCATCCACCTGAAACTCACATGAGAAGCCCCTCTTCCACCTTTGTTATTCACCTTTGTTATTTAATGTTAACATATTCGTAGGGTATCTCCCAGATCTTCTTTTGTGTTGAAGCTGTGCAACAGTGAAGTCAAAGCATTCTGTAAAGACCAGGAAGGAAAACTGAACTAATATTTGCATTTCTGCTTATTGATCTTGTTTGTCCATAAGCTCAAAAAATATCTGTTCATGTTTACATGACTTTTTCTACCATGAACTATGTTAAGTGATGAGGGATGAGACAATATGTATGCATTTAAAAAGATAAAATGAAAGAATTACAAGGAAGATTTCTATCAACTGGCTAGTAATTGGAAACAAAAGAAGAAACCCATCATCACTGAAATTAATGACTGTCCTGCCACAGGCTTTATGGGGCCAAGGTTTTCTTCTCTTTTCTTCTTTTTCCGGTATGCAGACTAGAGTAAGAAAAACAACAGAAAAATCATAACCGATTCAGGGATAAGTCTGGAAAATAAAGAGAAGGTACTTCAACTCCATTTCCAATCTCTTTGTAGCTATCTACATGTTTTCTCTAACTGATCAGTAGTGAAACAGAAGCTCATTAGATCTCATAGTTAACATTTCACTGTGATGAATAAATTTATTGCATCCAAGACAGGGGATGTCTCAACAGAAAAAAAACCCTCCTCTGATGTTCGGTTTCCTTATAAAGGACTCAGCACGCAGGCAGCTGAATGATTTCACCAGATACTGAGGTCAATGTGCTAAATTCTCTGCTCTTAATATAATGTCACTACAGCTAACTCTGCTGAAGCCAGTTAAGTCACACCAGTAGAAAACTGGTCTAAATGAGAACGGATCAGCCCCAAGAAGGAGTGAAGATGCTCAGCAACTCAAGAAAATGTCGTACCTCTTATACCATATCTTCTTGGTAGAACTGGATGGGAGAATAAAATCAAGGGAAACTTGCTTCCTTTCTGGTCTAAATGTGCATTCTCCACACAGAATATTTTTTTTTCCATACATATAAGCAGCAATGGTTCAAATCAAACATAGCACTTCAAGCAACAATTGCTCCACCCCTATTAAAAAAACAATTTCATTAATTCAGTACCAGGGGCCACTGACTGGCAGGGTAGCCTTAAATCACTATAGGCATAGATTTCTTCAAGGCCAAGCCTGACTCTCTCTGTAGTTCTCAGATGGACAAGCCCTTTCTGTGACATTTCATCTACCTGCAGAGAGCTTTACACAGAGGATGGGTGTGGACATACCTGAGATCATGGCTGCTTGCTCTCAGACTCCTGAACCTTGAACTTTCTATCACTCTCTCTCCAGCTTGCCTTTTTCACTTCTGAGTTTAATCTACTTTAAGAATTCCCTGAGATTTCCTACATCTTTTTTTCCCCTCTTTCATAGATTATGATATTTCCACTTTCTCTGTTGCTCTGACACAGTTCTTCTCTCTGCTCTTCTCATTTGCTCCCAGTGGAAGAGTTTGGAGAAGCAGCATCAGCATTTGACTCTTCCCAATATCCAAGATTCAGGTGGTCTGAAAGAAGATAGTAAATGTAAGGTGTAGTAACCTGTAACTTCACTGAGTAAACTGTGGGCATAAAATTTCACTGCTCGTGGGGAGGGGACTGTAGGAGGCTTATTGCATAACTGTAGGTGCTAAATGTTAAAAGGCTGGCTACCAAGATGCCCGATATAACATGCCACTGTGCTGCTTTCCCCTTCTGGGACTTTCACAGGGTATGAGGCACTGAGTTCTTACTAATTTTTAGGAAATTGGGCTGGACTTTCCCAGGACCTTTGAAAATTTCTGTAATTACTTAATCAAGTCTTTAAATTCTTGAACCAGTTCTAATTAAAGGTGTTACTGCTTCACTTATGATTTACCTGGGAGGCTGATGACTACCTGGGATTCAGCAGAGACTAACTCTTCACCCCTTTAAGTGCCTGGTCCTAAATGGGAGATAGTTATAGCAAAGTAATATCTTCTTATTTCCTCTCTTCCTGCCTCTATTACTATCAAAATAGTCTTTCTTACTACACCTGATAGGAATTTTATACCTATTATTATTTCTGATGCTCTGTCTTTCCCTGCTCTTTTGTAGATTTTGTCAATATAGCTGAAAATGCTTCAAGCATGAATGTCACTACATGTTTGTAGAACAACATAACAGAACCTGAATTGGTCAGACCTGCAAGGTACTACTTCTGTAGTTAATTAACTAGCTTCACTCTTTAGTAGTAAATTTTGTACTAATACTGAGATATTCTCAGGATTGACACATCTGAAGAAGTGGAAAATGCCTTTGATCTGTCCATTGTAATCAACATAGTGCAAAGAATAAATTTAAAAATGTGTTATATAGTTTTAAACTATAAATTCATAATCTTGAACCTTGACTTTTAGAACACAAAGATCTAAGGGGTACTTGTGCTTCTTAAAGTCTTTAGGACATATTTCAGGAAATGGTTTTCTAGCTTTGTTTCAAGTGTTACTTACCCTTGCACCCAGTATCTGGTGAAGGAGCTTAGAAAAGTGTTTGCATCCTCAGTAACTTATCAGAAAACATGTGTAAAAATACTCAAAGGCAATGTGCACAACTGTTCCTTATGGACTTACGATGACAATGTGTATCAAACACTCAGCACATATCTAGGCAGCAGCTAAAGTTCAGCTACTCAACTGTAACCCCCAAGAGGAGGTCAACAGGAAAAAGGAATGCATGTTAAAGCTCACACCAATGTTAAGTGAGATTCCTTCAATAGGGCTTGAACTCCTACTCGAGATATCAGCAGTGGGGCTCAGTGCCTTGGAATGCAAATTGAACTTGTTACTCAGCATCACAGGAGTCATAAAAGTTCTACATCAAAGATGCAGATACAGGCTGAATTTTATCCAAGGGATATTTCACCACCTACCCAATGCCAGATTCCAATCTGAGACAATGGCAGGGAATACTTTGAACTACTTCTCATGGCAAGTTGTGTAAAGCACTGCTGATTAAACTCCTTCTGACTTTGCAAATACTTCATCATTGTTTATTCCACTAAATTAACACCAGAAATAGAAGATCTTTGAACAAAGGCGTCATGAAATGCTCTCAAAGATGAAAATTCTCACACCTTACAACTTCCATTGTTATTCAATGATCTTTCATTTTGGATCTTTCATGTACCAATGAAAAAAACCAAATCTCACTTCTTAGTGTTACCAGACTAAGTAATGAAATGTACGATTTCACTGGCCATGAGACGATTGAACACTTTAGTGATTAATATTTAATTTTTTAGATACACACATTTTGGCAAGCATGGCAAAAAACGCCAGCCAATAAAACAAAAAACTCTGGTGGGACATGTAAAAGAATGGCACAGGTAGCAAAAATGTTCCTGTTTTTGTTGTTCATTGTTGAAAGTTCAAAGCCCATGAAAGGGCCCAGCAAAGAACCATAGGGATCACATTTTATTAATCTCTTAAATTAAGGGGAAGGATGTACCAAGGAAGTGAAGAAATTCAGACAAATTGAGTGGAAATGAAGAGGAGCAATAGAATTGAAAATAATGATAATTTGCATAAATTCAGGCGTTTTATTGTTAGTAGATTGAGTAGTTGAATGAAAGGAAATATAAAACTATGCAACAAAGGCACACAAAAGTGAATGAAATAATGTTTTTTGCGGTACTGGCCACACAGGCTATAACCTATGAAACTCTATAACTGATGAAAACAAGACTCAGCAGTTTGGACCTCTTTGTTTCATTCCTGTGATGAAGATGAGAGAAGAGATACATAAATTAGGGTTTTCTTTCTCTCAAGTTCTGGAAGATTTTAAGATACTGCACTGCAGAATGAGGTACAAAAATGCAGACAAACAGACAAATAGATGAGCAGGAATGTTCATGACAAAAGGAGATCTGTACCTTTGGTCTTGTATCTTAACCAACATTTTTTTACAGGTATTCTTTGTATTGTTTTTGCTGAGAGAACTTTACCACCAGTTTCCTCCCATGCTACAATCTCTACTTGTCCTTTTATGCTGTGAACTAACCTTTCATACCTTTGTTGAAGGCTGTCCTGCCACCACCCACCAGTGAATGCCAGCGATCACTACCCCCATCTGGAAGTACAAAACCAAATAAAGCCATAGAAGTCTGAATGTGTGTAAAATCTGCCTTCACCCAAGGAAGATGTTTTATACCATGCAGTTGTTTCCTGGTAAATCTGTGTGCTCTGCTTCCTCTGCAATATTCATTAACACAAGTCTCTTGTACAGTAAATATTTAACTTTAAGATTTATACAGTGTCTTTCCCTACAGCATCTAGGTGGTATTTGCAGAAATTAAAAACATAAGTTATATGAAGCTTTCAATAACATTTTGCATTAAACTGCTACTGTTGTCAGAAATAAATCAGCCATTTTGTCATGAAATGAAATAAACCTAACAAAACCCAAACAAGCAAAAGTACAAAATCAATCAACCAAAAGCTAACCAAATAAATGTGGCTTGCATAAATACAAGCAAGAAAGATTGGCTATCATCTGCATCAATGAAATACCTAGACATGAATGAAAGCAGGCATCATTAATCTGCATTGATTGCACTTCTTTGCTCTGCTGTGCTTCCTATCTGACTTGAACACTATCTGGAAGCTGTAATGCTAACATTATTTGTAGGCAGATGTATGTTTTTGGCAGTGTTAAAGGCGAGCAATCACAGTAACTGCTAAGTTTAGGAATGTGAAAGGGGAGCATTTTTCTCTGGCAGCAAAGGCAGTTCAAGGGGTTCCAGCCTCGTTGATCATTTTCTCCTTTGTCTCTCTGTTCATCATTCCAGTGGTTGCTTAAGGGCAGCCATTAGTGCAATTTTGCTATATGGTCAATCGGTGAGTTGTTTTAGATTAAATACCTCCAAAAGCACCATTAACAAAGAAAATCAGAAAGAACAGCAAGCTCCTCCAGTCATTGCACTGATACGGTTTAGGACACAACCTCACAACCTCACAAACTCACAAACTAGGCACCGTTGAGAGACCAGTGACCTCTGGGAGCAAGAAAAGAGGGAGAAACAAGGGCTGCAGAAAGCCTTTTGGCTGGCTGTAGTATCAGGGAAAATGTTTGTATAAACACCAAGTTAGGGAGCCATGCCAGTCTCCAGTGGTGGCTGTGGAAGAAGCAGGGACTTTTCCCTATCCCAAGGCCCTCAGACACCTAACTCTGACTTTGGTCACTACAGGCTTACAGATACAGACCTGCATGTGAGCTGCTGTCTTAAACACTGCACACAACATTGCTTTGCTTTTGCTTTTTGTGTTGGGCTACATGGTCAATCCATGGTTAACTTCACACATCTGAGTTAGGAAGGGCGCAATGCACAACTGCTTTGCTGTGTGTGTGCATTGTTTCCATAGGTTTCGTTTAGTGATGGATTTCTCCCACAATAAAATACCACAAAAAGTGAAGGAGCCTGAATCTGCTACAGTGCTTCCAACTGAACAGCTCACAATGTAAGGTGGCCAATTCACCAGGTGCCTACATGGAAAGCCAATCACTCTCAAAAACCTAATCCACTCTCAGAGCACCTTCTGCTCCATGATCTATACTTCTATTTTACCTTTTCAGCAGCTGATTATTTAAGTTTTAAAGTGTGCTGGATTAAATTTGGTTTTCATTTGTACTCCGTCAGAGAAATAACATTATCCAGCTGTAGAAGAGAGCAAAAATGAATCCAGAGTGAGTTTACTTGCATATCAGTCCTGCAGCCATGACTCTCCCTGCTTGCATTAAGCAGGATTTATTTTTCCCTTTGTGAAGAATCAGTGGTTTGACTTACGATATTACTTAGCATGATGATGCTAGTGCAGGGACCAGCTCTTATTACAGCTATTTGGTAACAGATGCAGATAGAAATGAATATACCTTAGAACAGCATTTTCCCATCTTTCTCCTTTTAGTACCATATTGTGGTTTTTAAAACATCCTTTACAACTCCCTGCTAAGGAAACCCATCTGCATAATTTGCCCCTTTTAAAGGCCATTTTTGGTGAAATAGATTTCACAGGTAACGTAGTGAGGGTTTCATAGGAAATTGGATTTTTTCCCTCACTTTGTTGTACAAAAGGTTAAAATTTATTTCTGTTTGATCGTGCACACCTCAAAGATGTCCCCTGCAGGCTCTGTCTGTTGGCAGTTAACATGGGTTTAAAGAATGCTCTCTAGGCCATTTTGCAGTGAGAAAGTAGTAGGTCTTACATGGAAATGCAAACAAAACCTTTAAAGCTTTTGATCTTCTTGGGGACTTGATGAAATCTCTTGAGCAAATTGAAGGATTACACACAACAGCAAATATGTACAAGTATAACAAATTAAATGTAAATGATA
The DNA here is from genome assembly GCF_033815535.1 of Pezoporus flaviventris. Classification (NCBI taxonomy): domain Eukaryota; kingdom Metazoa; phylum Chordata; class Aves; order Psittaciformes; family Psittacidae; genus Pezoporus; species Pezoporus flaviventris. The sequence continues at coordinate 15,831,250 of NW_026892585.1, read as the reverse complement.
TAACTAATCTAAAATGGAAGTATAAGATATTACTGTCTTATGGCAGCATTTGAACTTTGTTTCGCTAAAGCTCAGGGATATTTAAAAAGCAATGGTAAATGACTATTGACTACAAATATTCATTCAAATGCAAAAGAGAATTGCTCTGGGGTTTCTTTTCCTTTAATCTCCTTCTGATTTGATCTAAGCACATCATTCTAACCTTAATGCAGAGGGGCATGAGGGAGTGGGGTGGACAAGCTGTGAAATTCATACTGCTAATCCCCTGAGGACTTTCTAATCAGACAAGAGCCACTAGGGAGATAGTTTCCTAAAGGTCTTTTGTTTCTCCTCATGTAAAGAACATAGAGAGCAGGTACTGCTGTGCATGGTACACTGAGGCTTTTGCATAGTAAAACAATAACACTTTGAAAGGCAGCAGGATTACCATATCTTCTTGTACTAATTGTCATTCAAAAAGGTGACCTATAAATTTCCCCCTGCTTTGAGCAGAGGTGGTGTGGTGACCTGGTCAACCCAGGTTCAAGTGTCATTGATTGGATGATGATGGACAAGGAAGAGTCCTTTGCCAGACATGAATCTACTTGACATTTCACTCATCAAGCACCTTGGGTTTATTTTCTAAATCAGCCTTTTCCCTTGCTTTGCTTACAGTTTAGCAACAGTGGCATGCACAGGCACATCATCACATTTCCATCTGGTCACAGCTCTCAGGAACAAGCATAAAGGAAGAAAAGCCTATGGATAATTTTCACTTCACATAACTTCTAAATGAATGGTGTGAGCAGCAACCAGGACTGAAACACTGAGAAACTCACATCATTAGGAACTTCAAAAGAGGAGGACTGCAAAGCCTCTCTTGCAGGACCATCAACTCATTTGTCACCCCTTTGGGAATGCTTCTATTCAAAATGCTAGAAAATAATTCACAATCATGATAACAGTTTGGGAAAAAAAAGTCAAAGTGATCACCTTTATCAGGCTCTTTTGAAGTTAAATGTATCTCATTTCAAGACATGTAAAGTATTCTTAATACAGGCAACCATTAAAAGAAATCATTTGCAGAAGGCTCTGTCTTTTACTACTCTCATGTTTACAGACAGGATTACAAATCCAAGTCCTCTGCTGAAATCATGTAATCAAACCTTTCAAACTTGCAGCTTAATTACTGCCTGAGATGTTTAACAGGTTCCAGGCATTAAGGGCCTGTTTAAGACACAGGTTTTGCATCTGCCTTTCCAGTTAAACAGGTATAATCTTGAGTGCGAACTGAGTAACGTATTGGCATTGCATATTGTTTTTTTGGCTACAGAAAACACATGTCACTTGAACCATATTGCTGCTTAAAAAGCAGTACAGTCCTCCTCCCTTTCCCAGGCCAACAGGGGTGCAGCTTTATTAGGATAAAAGTGCTCAATTTTGATATGAATGACTGGCAACAAGGAAAAGGGAATGGACTGTACCACTCCTCCTGCATCAGTAGCAGGGAGCATGCCAGCCTAGCCACTTCAGTATCAAATACTGGCAGAATGGGCACCACTGCATGGCAGCAATGCCTGCTGGTGTGTGGTGGCCTACTGGTGGCTGACGAGGCGTGAAAGGTCTGAGAGGGACCCAGGGGAGTCAGAGGAAGCAAAGCACTTCTGGTTATCAGAAGATGACTCTCTCCTATCAACCAGTCTGAGTCCTGTGGAGAGCAAAGGCTTTTCAGCACTGATTTGCCCTGTCAGGATGACAGGCTTATCTGAGACCTCCCCATGGCTGGCTAGGATAGATATCTGGGGTCTTGTGCATTTAGGCACCACTCTCTCCCTTGCAAGCTTACCACCAGGGTTGAGACTCCAATGCACTATCATTCCCAGTAATGATGGCAAGTGATTTGGCTAGCTATACCATGCCAGTGAGGTCCAAAGCTCATACAGAATGAAGCACTGGATACAAATGGTCCAAATTTGTAAAGAAGATGTTTGTTTACTAGAAAAATCAGTTTTGGTCCAGCTGAAAAGAAAGGACAAATTCATGCCAAGTTTGTTGATTCCTTTTTTTCTTTTCCCAGAACACTCAAGACATTCTACCTGTTGTTCCAGGATGCCTTAATTTAACAAAGAAAGAGAAGATCTAATCCTCTCTCCCCCAAATCTTGGTGTCTAAATGAAATGTTTTCATTATATGAATTTGATTTTGTTTGGCATTTTTTATTTTTCAAGGGTGAAGGATGTAACTTCACAGGGCAAGCTGAGAGCACTTTTTGTGGATACAATATTTTCATTCAGCTTGCAGACTGTAAAATTAGTTTTCTCAGTGCTATTAATGCCAATACATTAATGTGCTCTTTCTGCTAATGCAACATGATAAAAAAGATCTCCCTGAAAGAAATAAACAATTCTGACATATAAAGGAATATAGAGAAACAGCATTTGGCAAGTAGTGTTAAGCAAGCAAAGACTGACTAATAGGTGTGGAATGATGGAAGAGCAATCCAGGAGGCATTGGCAGTGCTGATTAAATTGCATAACTTAACAGGTTAAGTTAAAGAAAGATAGTATTAGTTCCCTGGCTATTTTTCCAGATGCCTTTGGTAAAATGCACAGTGACCATGCCAGCTAACAGGAATATGCAAAGTATGGCTGGCATAAGTGAGCTGCAAGTCAAATACAACATGAGAATAATGTGGTGATTTGGGATCATCAAAGCAGAATGTAGGCATGGCCTTGTCAAGGATCTGTGAATGTTTTTTATGAGAATGAGGTGTGAGTTCCCATCACGTGGATAACAGAAATTCCTTGCAGGACAGCTGGTGCCTGGCTGCTCTATCAAGGGCTGAGCATGGCTCTTCTTCATGCAGATGCAATTATATGATTTTCCTCCTTTACAGGATCGATAATTTTCAGGATTTGTTCAAGAACTTAATATATTTTAGAATTTGGCTTGGATGAAATTAGTTGGGGAACTCAGAGAAGAAAGGGAAGACAGATGGGGTGCTGATGAATAAGATGACAGACAGAAAACATGGTCCACTTCTTTTAGCTTCTATTCATGGACATGCCAGCAATCATCTGCAATCAGTTCACCACACATGACAACCAGCCACATACAGCAATCCCACCACTTATCCTAAAAGCCACTCACTATTCTCCCCTTGCTAACTAGTCATGCTCTATCTCTGTCCTTGATGTCCACCTTCCTCAGCTTCTCTTTCTGTTCATATATTGTTATACTAATGAATTACTCAACCCCAAATCTAGCTAAAGCTTCAGAACAAATTCGCTACTATAAAATTCTACAACTCTGAAAAGAATGGTGTGTCCTGGAGTATCGTGCAAATACTGGTCATAGCGAATAAAAATGAAAACTGTTGAGCAAACTTGGCTGAAGACAAAGCAGACATTATACAGAATAATGCTAGCTTGCATTAAACCTGCACCACTTTTCTTGAGACATATTTTTATTGGTATATTTTAAACACATTCTGGAATTAAAAGCTATGATTAGAAAGTCAATAAAACCCAAAGCACAGGCTTAGAAGGTATACATCACCCCACAGATACCTCTTTCTTTGTCCTCTTTCCCTCAAAGCCAGCTTGTGAAGTGGTACTGTGATCTGTTTCCCTCTGAATTTCTGCAAGTATGCTAATAAAAAGCCAGGAATTTCCCAACTTTGGTTATTAAAAGGAAGTTTCCAAGATTGGAGTCACTGATAAACCAAATAACCCCTCTCTAAACTGCCTTAATACTTCCGTCTCCTTCCCTAAGCTTTGAGTACAATAAAATATTCATATGCATCCTGGCAACAGCCCAGCTCAAGAATATTATACAACTGGTCCTATTGATTTCACTGCCTGTGGAATAAACGGCTACCCATGTTAGTAAAGGAGCCAGAAATAAGACCCCAATTTATAATATTTAAAATATGTATTTAAAATATATATAAAAATTCTCAGGCTATGAATGCTTCTCTTTTTTAATTTTTTAATCACAGCCTTAATACATGGTCTTCTCTTCACAGAGTGATCCTGTCCCTTCTATCCCTGTGGAGGAAGCAATCTTACTTGGACCATTCCTATGTGGGTTTCCAGAATAACAACCATTCCAATACTCTGGATTTGAGAGGGGCTATCCAGCTCTTTTCCTTTTTCTCCTTTAAATCGTAGCATAAATGCTATGTAAAACATTCCACTGTCTAATTTTAGAACAAAAACTAATATCTACAGAAAAAGGGATTTTTTGTTGGCTGAGAAAATGAAAACAATTCAACATCAACTAAGCTACAAATGAAGCCCATGGCACTTGTTAAGCACATTTTGCTTTTAAAAAAAGACATATAAACAATAGCCTTTCACAGTAAGACTATACTTAAATCCATGTTGTGGAAATGTATATGAATTCTCATGCAAATGAAACGAAATGATTCTCAGGACTGGTTTGTCGGAGTAAGCAGCAGCTATATGAGCTTTGAAAGAGAAATTTATCTGGAGGAAAAATTATTTTTGCCAAAATGATTAAGCATTTGGGGAGATGACTGTCAAAACAGAACTGCAAACTTTCTTGGTTAAAATCTGTATTGATTAAATTCCTGCAAAAATATTCATAGGACAAAGCCATAAACACATTTTCTATTGCACAATGCAATAATAATAATAAAAAAATCAAATATATCAAAATAACATTATGGGTAACTGTAAATTTCAGTCAGATCTGATGATACAATAAATTTCATGCGCAGGGGAAAAATGAGGATATTATATTTAGGAAGCATATACTTCCTAATGTTGCATTTAGGAAGCATACATTCTTTCAAAGTATTTATTTTCTGAAGGGATTCAAAAACATTTTGTAGAAATGTAAATTGGGCATAAATGACAAAAGGCCTTTTTAAGGCCTTTCTCAGCAGCTGTAGATGTGTCACGAGAAATAAGACACTGGCTGTTCTCCATTAAGACTCAAAGCAGAACAAAGCAGAGGATAGGAGGTGTAAAGGGAAGGAGGCATATGAAAGATTTGTCTTTGCTCTTGGTACAAAATAACAAAGCTGTTTTTTCCATCAGATTTTTGTCCCTGAAGAGAGGCAGGAACTCTCCTCCCCCATCCTGCAGGCCAGGGTCTCTGCATGTAGTTCAACTGCACAGCAGTGTGGAAAAATCCAGACACTACCTTTTATTTTACCTTTTAAGAATCACGGTGTAACTGAATTACCAAGATTATCACAGAATTAAGTGCCATCATCTAACTTCGGGGCAGCTGCCAACCTGTGTAAGAGTTCAGATCTGACCCCAGGTGAATTCCTGAGATGTGCCACTGTATTTGTATTTCCACTATGAATCACCAGATTTTATTTGACTGGAACCAATAAATAGGAAAAAATGTTATTCATCTGAGTTACTACTTAGCATGCTACTTTTCAGCAGAATCAACAGTCTTATCAGTGTATGTAAACACTGCGACTGTATCTCTTGAGCACTAACACAGAATGGGATAGTGAAGTGCCTGCTATTTAGATATCATTTCCTTAACAGCAAAGTTACATGGAAAAGACCACTCACAGCTTGGCAAGTGGTTTATTTATTTATTTATTTATTTATTAAATTTTCTTATTTTTATTAGCAAGGTTTTGTTTGATTCTCAGAACTCATGAAAAAAACTTCGCTAAGGAAGTCGGCTGAACAGCCACCTGGTCCTCAGCTGCTCTGATGTTCAGCTCAATACCCACCACAGCAGCCTGTGAGAGAGCTAATTCGTCTTTCATCTCAGGAAATTACTGAAGGTAGTGGGCTACCCATAATTTGAAGACATGAGAAATTAAAATACTTGAGAATTTCTGATCTTGGTGGAAATAAGGCTAAGTGCCTCATTAACATTTTTATCTCATTTAAAAGAGAAAAGAACAATCAGAATACTGTGAGGATGAATATCTATTTCAATTAAACTTCATCTCATCTCAGCTTAGTAGTAGTGAAACCAGCACAGAAAAAAGATAATTTCTGTACATATTAACAAAGAAAAGGTTCACCTAGGCAACCCTAACTACTGTAGTCATCCTCTGTTTTAAAATTAAGTTGAACAGTTTTTGAATGAAAAGACTTTAAGGACTGAAAGTGGCATTTATAAACAATGTCTTTTCTCCAAAACCAAGCTCAAACCTCTTGCTTCCCTAGAAAACTGCTCCTTCTCTGGCACTCACACCATCACCAACTTAAAAGCTATTAGAGCTCTCCCTTAACCGAAGACATAAACATAACCATATGGTATAAAGAAATGGAGTCACTGTGGAAAAAGAGATCAACAGCCTGTTTTCAAACTCACCCTGGTTAGCAACTGCTGAAAAGCAAGTGCATCTTAATCCTCACCCAGAGCTGTACCTCTCTGGGGAATTTGGGGCACAGTTGGTCTTTGCCAGCACGGTACAACCAGCTGAAGGGACATTGTGACAAATGAAGTCTGCCGATACCCTTGCAGGCTGACAGCACACAGATTCAGTCAATCATTAGAAAGAAGAGGCTGCACTGCTGCACACCATTTCAGCTCATACTAAGTAGCATTAGAGACATCTTTTTTGAAAAAGGGTAATTTCGACTGCAGACTAAAGCAGTCTGTAATTAGTGTTGACCACTTATGAGGCAACGAAAAGGGAAGATTTTAGTATTGTTTGTGATGCCCTAGAAACAAACATTTGTTGAGCCTAAATATTCTTCATGTAGAAAATAGTTTTGAAACAAAATCATGCATACTTAGCATGTTTATGTTCAGTTCATTGGAGACAGGGTTCAAAAACAGCTTGTTCTAAAAATATCACCAAATTAAACTGGCAAAGATTACTGGAAAGTTAGTTTATTTGCCTCAAGAGCTTAGGTATGCAAACTGAAATCACTAGGAGCAGTATAATTCTTGAATGCTGAGTTATTCATAACCCTTTCTACCTCTCCTTTCCAGTATTTTTATCCCTAAAAATTGTGCCATTCTGCTGCTGTTATCCTGCAACACCTATCTGTAGTCTCTGATCATGAATTACACCCAACTACAATTTATATATTTCAGGAGACTATGGTGTACCATGGGAGGATGTGAATGTAGCAGGACAGGAGATGGCTGCCCCAACAACTCTGGTTCACCTCTTTACAAGCTTATTGCAATGCCTGTTTTCACTTCAAGAACCCTATTAACTTCAGCATTATTCTATTCCTCTTCTCTGGTAAGCATTTTCTTTCCTGTTCTGTCTTTGAGTGAGGGAAAGAGCTCTCAGATAAAAGCTGAAGCCTGTTCTTTGGTTCCTCTTCCCCAGCCGTCCACAGCAGAGCTATGCAGATGGAGAGCTTCAGCTCTTCAGGGCAGTTAATGTTATTTATGCTGCTTGACCAGCATCTACCAAAGCAGATTCTAAGCAGGCTGTACCCACGATGCCTCTGCAATATAAACTTTTTACAACAAGCACTTCTACAACCACTCCCTCAGACATTATTGCTTAGGCTGGATCAGGATGGACACAAACATAAGCAGGTGTCTTAAGAAGAGATGTTATTTGCGGGAGAACAGAAGTGCAGTAGTGTTCTCAGAGGAGAGGAAACTTCTTAGAAGACACACACAGGTTCTTGTTTGATAAACTGCCCTACCTCCTATTATATGCTTTCCTCTCATAGCAGGAAGTTTGGAAGAACAAAAACCTCCACAATAAAAGTGTTTTTTCCTGTTGCTTCTGCTTCAGAATCTGTCATGGTAGGAGTGATCCCCTGCTAGGAGGAAGGGCTTCCTCTCTGCTTTGGGAGGGGAAAGATGGTGGAGCTATCCACAGACTTCCCTCAAACTGCGTTGTTTGAGGTGCTCCCCTTGTTTTGTGTTTGCTTCTCATTGCTTGGGATTTCTCTGAGGAAATACACTGATTATTGCAAAATTCTCAAGTAAGTAAACCTTTAAGTCTTTCGCTGAAATATGCTTCTTTGAATGGGACAAACAGGTTTTGTTAAAAAACCTCAACCTAAACCAAAACCAAAACATGTCTGAGGAAAGTTTCATCTTAGCTGATTGAAATTTCTGCTGCAAAGAGGATCCCATTTTTTCGCTTTTTATGCCTTTATTCACCAAACACTTTTCATTTTCTGTCTCACTGGTGGAACACTGGTGTGATTTAAAGTCACCCCCAAATGATCTGGTATTCCATCATGTATTTTGCCTGACCAAATTGCTCCTTACTAAAAAGGAGCAAAAAAGCTCCTCAGCAAAGCTTTTATTCTAACCAAACCTAGGGCAAACCCAGGACTCTTCCCTCTTTTTAGTTTTTAAAGCCAAAATAGCTGAGCAGGTGGTAGGCTTAAAACCCAGGATAATGAACAGCATTTTCATATTACGTGAACAGGGGAGAAGAACCCAACAAATGAGAGACTGTTAAATTTCTAAGAATTCTCATGCTATTCCTCTGACAGACATTTCAGTCTATAGCAATATGTAGGCAATTTCTGTTTTCCTTTTCTCCTGTTCTGGCTTAATCGTTGAATACTTTTGAAGCAAGCAGATATTCAGGTGTCCAACTGTGTTATTCTTTTAAATACAAATGTAAAATAAAATGTTGCAAAAATATCTCCTGGCACTGTGCTTTCTAACAGCCAAAATTAAAATTAAGGTGATATTGAGACAGAAAAAGCACTCAGCTACATTTATGGTCTGTCAGTACACCAGTATCTTGCTAGATCCATCCTGACTAAGTGCTGTTTTAAGAAAATAAAAATAAGGAAATCATTAAAAATGTGTTGTGTCTATTCAAATCAAGGCTCTAGTAATCAACTTCAGAGCCCCAAGGTCACTTGGCCAGCTAGTGATTACAACAGCAACTTCAGTGCTTCGTATTGTCCTACGGCTGTGACAGGTCAATGGAAAAATGTTCTTTAAACACCATAAGCATCTGATTGTGCAATACCTAAATCAGTGTCATTGATTATTCACAGTGCTGGACCGCTCAAAGCTGGGGAAGTAATTAGGGCTTTTTGTGTGGATTATCCACTGAGAAAAGGTCAAATAACTACAAACAGTGCCAGAAAACAGGAGTCACCAAGGACCTCAGCCTCCGTGATCAGTTAAGAAATGCTAAAGCAGGGTTTGATAATGATGTGCTTATGCCAGGTTCTACAGGATTTGATCATTCTGTCATAGAAATCCAATGAAGAATGAGTGATGGCTACTTTTTCCCTTGCTTCAGGTCCCTGATGCACGTCAAGCAAGTTTGTCAGTGAAACTTGACTGAAAAGAATTTAAAAGGCAGTTTTTGCTCCAAGGGGAAATGTACACATATACATATATATGTATATATGTGTGTGTGTGTAAGTAAATGACTGCCCAGTCATTTTAGACACATATTTTCTAATTCAGATCCAAATGCTTGTTTTGTTCCACCTTTTTTCCTCCCTGCTAAAATCCCTGCCTTTGCCAATGGGTCATGCTGCATCCGCTCACAGATCTTTTATCAGAATACACCTCCCAACTCTCCAAATGGGAAGTCTGTACAAAGAACAACCTTCTGCTAATGTCCTTCTCCCTATTGAAATGTGAGAAGCAATAAATGAAGTCCCTAGTTTTGTAACAGCATTTCCAGCGTTTGCTGAGTTTACAGGGGTACTGCTACTTAGCAACACCTTGTAAATTTAATTGCTAAGCCAGGGTGTACAAAGCATTCCAGTTCCATATGGGAGCCATTCCTTACAGACCTCCTTCCCTGGGAGCTCCCAGAGTTGTAAATCTCATCCCCTCCTCCCATCTCTGAATTGCACTAACACTTTGGATGATTAGGGCCGCAGCAGCGATCAACATCTTCCCCTAGTCATTCCTTTCCATTGATCATTTAAATGAAGGATTATTTTGTTTTCCCATTTTAGCCCATGGATCAATTGTTTAAAACAACGGATGGAGGTTGGTTCAGAGAATTGTTCAGGGGAACACATAAAGACACTCTTTGCACAGGGGAAAGTAACTTTATGTTAGCTGGCTGAAGCAAAAAGCCAGTAAAAGAGAACACACAACAAAGGAAACAAAAAAGAAACAGTGGTAGCTAGCAGTATGTACATTTGGTAAAGTAAAGGCAGATGTAATATCTGTAATGAGAACAGGACAGTGCTAGTCAGATGGAAGTGATGGAGGCAATTCACAACCCTTTGGCTTCTTTACTGTGGAGGAGTATTTCAAGTGTGCAATGAACACTTCTTATTTTTAATGGAAATATTATGGCACTGGCAAGAGAAGTGGAAGACTGACAAGCTTTTGACAGGCTGAGCAGCTGGGCCATCTTGTAGGACTTGGTGGATAAAAAGAGCATGGAGAGATGAACAGTTCCCCTAGGTCCACCAAACATCTAAAAGTAGGCATTTAGACATTTAGTGCGGCTTTAATCCTTGGAGTTATGGTTTGGCAAAAGAAGAGAACTTGTCCTGGCAGAGGGAACATTCTTAAAGCTAGAAGGGTGGTCCATGCTCCTTAAAAGTCTGCTTAAATGCTATCTGGAAAATCTCTGTATCACTTTCATCTTAGGACCCCCACTGAACTCCAACATTAATGATGTGGAATAGAATAAACATTTCATTGCTACAATTTCAGTTAGGTCCGGTGCTCTAGGTAGGACTGCAACACAATTATTATATTTATATAATAAATTCCACTTGGTGATTAATTTACCTTCAGAGTTCTTGAATTTGTTATGGTTCTAGATTCATCATCATATTAGATATCCGACACAGGTTTTGCAGACCTCTGGAATAATTTTATTCGGATTTTTTTTTTTTATTTATTATTATTTTTTCTCTCCTTGGTTACCCATGCAGGTAGCTCAGGTACAAAGCAGGAGGTATGATGAATGGACAGAAAGCTGTAACACACAGACTCAGCTACAGCTTCTCTTTGCCTCTGAGCAAGCAGCACTGTCATGTTCCACACTTTCTGAAATGATAAACTCTGAGCAGAGATTATAATTTAACCAACTGCTACTTGGAAAATACATGGCTGGGGAAGCGACAAACAAAAAATACCACAACAAAGAAGACAGAAGATAAGAGGGGAGTGAAAGGTAGTATTTCAGCTGAAATTCAACCCAGCCTAAAATGCTGTAAACACAACTTAAGCCTTAGATGAAAGTTTTACTGCAGAAATAATCTATTCATGTCCTGGGTTCAGCAGTAGCAGTCATTTTTCTCCATCTTAATAGCTGGTGCAGTGCTGTGGTTTTGACTTTTGGCCTGGGAACAGCACTGATAACACCGATGTTTCTCAGTTGTTGCTAAGTCATGTCTACTCTGACCAAGGACTTTCTGAGCCTCATGCTCTGCCAGGGAGGATGGGAAGCTGGGAGGAAGCAGAGACAGGACACCTGACCCAAACTAACCAAAGAGGTATTCCATACCACAGCACGTCATGCCCAGGATGTAGAACTGGGAGCAGTTACCTGGAAGCGCTAGATCACTGCTTGGTTGGGCTGGGTATCGGTTGGCGGGTGGTGAGTGGTTGTGTTCTCTTCCCTTGTTATTTCCCTTATCATTATTATTGGTGGTGGCAGCAGTGGGTTTGTGTTATACCTTAGTTACTGAACTGCTCTTATCTCCACCCGTGGGAGTTACATTCTTTCGATTCTCCTCTCCACCTCTCTGGGAGTGGGGTGGGGGGAAGGGGGGGAGTGAGACAGAAGCTGCGTGGTTCTGATTTACAGCTGGGCTTAAACCACGACAACTCACCAGTTTCTATTCGCCATCCACAAATCTCCAGGAAAAAGCAGGGTGTCTATTGCTGACCTTATCACAAAATGGCACTACAATATGCAGACGGGTGCCAGCACTCGTTTTTGTAGGTATTCAGCTGCAGAAATATCCATGAGGCTGAATGGATGCAAAGCAGAGAGGCCCCTAATCCATGTGCATTTCCATTGCTCTTGAGTCCCTAACCTGGTGGGAAAGTTTGGGAAAGGTGCGATGGAAGTGCTGGGCCAAGCTGCATGGTAGTCCTTGCCTGCTGGGCATTGGCTGAAGGAAGACAGAATTTCATTTCCCCTCACTGCTCTATGGTTTGTCTGCATTGTGTCCAAATACTTGGGCAAGCTATGACTATGGCTTAGAGCAGGCTTTCCATTCCAGGGCAAATCTGGAAGCTGTTCTGCAGTTAATCCTTACTGGGATTAGTAACCTTATCACTATTTTCCATGTAACTGTGACAGAGAGATTTCACCATGGCTCTTTTTATCATCCATACACAACAAGGAAGATTTGAGTTCTGGCAGTTACCATTATTTCAGTCAGTAAAAAATGAAGTATTGCTTAACTATTTCATCAGACTTTATTTCCCACTATGACTTATACAGTGAAACTTTATTGTAACATATTGTAACTTAAGTTATATAGTTCTCTTATCAACAGCTGTATTCTGATTTGTAGTCCAATAAACCTTCTTGCTGCAGATTTCATGTGTACAGTTGTGTTGAGATGTAATATATCACCAGAGCATTTTTAAACTCAGAGCAATAATGTATTCAATTAGGTTGGAAATAAAACATCTAGTTTTCCTTACAATAAATCTTTTACTAAACCCTCTACATTACACGTTCAACAAGGAAATAATACATGTCATTCAGACTAAGGGTTATGGTAGACTGCTGAGGGAAACATGAAATTCTGGAGGTTTCATCAGTCCTGTGAAATCCTGCAACATGGTAAGTGTACAAATTAGGAAAGGATGTAATATGTGACAAATGGCACCTCTTGGGATATTCTTTGAGCCCATACTTACTGTTATGATCAGCAGGTTCATTTAAGCTGCAGGAGTTGAAAAGTAATACTAAAGTCGAGTGAAAACACCTCTGACTTCATTTGATGTGGCTGCAATTCAAACTCAGAAGGCATTTCTTTTCTTCTCTGTCTCTGGAAATATAGTGCTTGAGCTCCTAATAAAAGCATTATACTTGATCACATATCTACAGTCACTGCAAAACACGTTTACACCTCAACATCTGTAGCAGTGCCACAGTTTTAGCAGCAACCTAATTCACCCCAGATGTATCTTTAAAGGAAATACTGTAGTAGAGCTACTGTTCATAACATTTTCTGAGCATTGCCTTTATTACTTTGAAAGACTTTGAGTTTTCAAGTGTCACAGACATCTGCAGTTGCTTTTTTTTGTTTTTCTCCCCCTGTGCAGGGAAAAGTTAAATATGAATAGAGATTTTGGTAATACTGACTCCTGGAAGTATCAGTTGTTGACTGTACATCAACCCCTATCCATCAGCTGAATTATATAACAAGGATTTCATTATATGCAGTCTCTGTGCAGCAGAGCACACCCTCATGCCAGTACTGTATCGGATATTGCTTTGAGCGCTCTCAGGGAGAGGTGTGGCAGAGCTGTTTATCCACACTTCAGTCAGCATTTCACCAGCTCAGAAGTGTGCCAGATGGTCTGCAGTGTTTGGTGATGCTCTCTTCACAGCCAGGACAGTGGTGAATGAGTCTCCATGAGAACAGGTCCCCAGGTAACTCTCTCCCTTTCAGATAGGATGATGTGGATGAGGGGCTCAGTAGCTATTCCCTGCATTGCTGCAAAGAGGGATACAAGCCAAACTGGACTGTAGCGATCCACAGTACTAGAAGCACCAAGAAGAGGCTAAACCAGAGCATGCTTCTAGAGAAGGGTTTTCCCAGGTCCTGAATTCTACATCCATGCAGGGTTCCCTGGCCAAATTTATAGCTACACAAACTCTGAACCATGCTCTCCCTACTTTGAAGTCTTATCCCAGAGTCCATAAGAACTGTGGTCAAACTCTGGCCATCACCAAATGGCTGAGGCTGGGAGGAACCTCTGCAGATCATATAATGCAACCTTCCTGCTCAGAGCTGGGTCAGCTGAGGCAGGTTTCTTATTGCCCAGTTGGTATTGCCCAGTTGAGTTCTGATTGACTCCAGTGATGGAAACTCTGCGAACTCTCTGGGCAATTTGTTCTAGTGTATGATCACCCTGAGCCTTCTTCATGCTTTCAGCCTCTCCTTGTATGTCAGATGCTCCAGTCCTTTAATCACCTTCATGGCCCTTTGCTGTACTTGCTCAGGTATGCTCATGTCTCTCGTGTACAGGGGAGCCCAGAACCAGACACAGCACTCCAGATGTGGTCACATCAGTTCTGAGTAAAAGGGAATAATCACATCCCCCAATCTGCTGGTTATCTTCCTATGGCAACCAGGGTGCTGTTGGACACCTTTGCCACCAGGGCACATTGCTGGCTGATGTGCAGCTTGGTGCCCACAAGGACTCAGAGGCCTTTTACTGCAAAGCTGCTTCCTGGCTGGTTGTCTCGCAACCTATACTGGTGGACGGCAGCTGAGATGGGCTGCAGAGCTCATCTGAGAACCCTTCTTCCCTCAGCCGCAAGCTTTAGCATGGGTACTTGCAAACACATTTCAATGGTACTTTGGGCTACTGTGCTTGAAGATGTGCATGTACTAAATCAATCTGGTCATTCCACTGTTGCTATCACAGCTGAGCAACTGGAAGACCAGACTTAACAATTTCTTAGTTTTTAATTTCCAAAATTCAATATTACACTGAGAAAGATTCTACTCCTGAACACCTCTTGAAGAAAAATCACACTGGTGTGAGTTTGCTGTCAGATAAGGAAACCAGAAGATTTCTTCATTATGCTCCCTTTTTTGTATAGTCTTTTTAGACTCTGAGCCATTCAAAATACAGATGGGGACATTCCCCAGTAATGGGAATGATCACAAGGAGAATAAATGTCAGATTAGTCATTGTTTAAATATGAAAGCTGTGACCTTTTTGGGACAAAGAAAAAGGAAAGGTACAATACGTATTTAAAGCACGTAGCGTATTTTTTTAATGCTTCCAGCCTAATTTTCAATGCTCTTCTCCCACAAAGCTCAGTTACGCAGCAATGCAGGGCACTTGCAAAAGCAGTGCACTTGATGACTTAATGGACAGTTTAAATTTTGTGGGAAAAAAATTCAAATCATTCTTCACACTTCATTTTTTAATTTGAAAAACCACAGACATGTGAAAACCTAATTTAATCTCCCATTAAAGAATACTAAATTGAAACCTTTCCTAGTGAATAAAACAGTGAAAATGACTGCACCAAAATATGACGGTCATCAGCTCTTGGTTTTTTATTCACAGTGTAACATCTCCCATGTAGGCATTTTTAAAATAAGGTAAGGCTCATGCTTTGAATTTTGTGGAATACAGTCCAGTGGGGTAAGACTGGGAGAGGAAACAATCAGAAGGAGAGAGGTTGAGCTAACAGAGCAGTTTCCTTACAGTGACAACCACATGTATTCATAAATATTTCACAAGTGCAGCTTTCAGACTAGTAAATTTAACTGCCACATTAATGCAGCTTCCAAGTTTAGAACCTGGACATTTGCACATTGTGAATGTCCAGTATTCTGCAGATGACAGTAAAAGGTTTATGTTTTGAAGGCTTTTCTCTTGTAGAGTGCTTTTGAGCTGTAAGACTCTTGTGTTATACAGCAGCTGTGCTTCTTGTATAATACTACAATTCATCAATTACTAACTCCATTGAAAGATGCCAGAAATATACTCTTAATGACATGTTCCATGCTGTCCAGAAATGGGGCGGAATCTTTTCATGTCCAAGAACACCACAGAGTCATCTCAGGAGAGCTGCAGGAAGAGTTATATGTTTTTGACATTCACTGCATTTTATTATTAACACTAGAGAGGTTCTAAAACGAAAATTATGAAAATAAATGTAATGAGAACCAATTATGAGTGAAATGATAGCAGCTGACATTTGGAAATGTTATCAAAGTCACAAATACCACTACTCAGCATTAAGACTGCTTCCCATAAGTCAATGTTAAAATTAGTGGTCATTTGGAAAGCTTAAATATGGTTCAGCAAATGGTGTGGATCTTTCCACTTATTTGGGTAAAGCAGGGAGAAAATGACAAATGGAAGGAAGGAAGGAAGATGACATTGTTAAAGGGCAGACTAGAACGGAAAAAAAACCTAGGGGGTCTGGAAATGTGCAAAGAGAAAAAGCCAGCTATACTGGACTTGATGAGGGCAAATGCCACAATTACCCTACAGAATAGAGGAGTTCTGTATGCAGTCTCTTTATCTGACTTCTGGACTGCGACATTATAACGCCAGAAATAAAAAGAAAATCAAGGGGAAAGAAATCCAAAGTGAGAAAGAACTTTCTTCTGGAAATTTCTAACCTATTTTGAAATCTGATTTGCCCTGATTCTATACTAAAACTTGTTTTAATCTTTCACAAGGATTACACTCTCGGCTGGAAAACCAGATCCATCCCACTAGTTGTCATGCCAGGGAAGCATTAAGCCCATGACAGAGTATGCGGTTTGATTCAGCTTATCTTCCCTGCAGCTTCTGTTGATGGCAATTGCAGAGCTTTTGATGTGAAGTAAACCTTCTCACCTCTGGCATATTCCTCAAGCAAAGCCAACAATAAATGCTCCAAACACAGAAATCCTCCCTAGTGCAGGTATGCACTATATGCATTTTCCTCTACAAGGGGAATTTATCCCTGTGGGTATATCCTTCCAAAAAGCTGTCTACCAACAGAGCTGATGACTGGCTCCTTGACTGTTTTCTGCCAGAGTCCAATCCCGTCAGTATGCACCAATCTGATTAATCCTGCAACAGGTAGCAAGGTGGTGCTTGTTAGGTGAAAAGATAGTTCACAGTGAAGTTCACAGTGAAGTTAGCTACATACTAAAAAATTCTTCTTTTCTTGTCTTTTGCAAGTGTACATCACAGTCCTCTGCAGCCAGTGACAACCAAAACCACACTGGATTCACTCTTCTAGATGACTTGAGTCTGAACAATAACACCCCCTCCCCGTGAAGTGCAGATACCCTTTTCTTCACATTATTTCTAACAAAAGGGATAAAACCAGTGCAGTGTTTGTTACAGTAACTCAGAAAAACTGCTTTAAAACTGATTGAATCTATTTCCTTTTATCTTGTTACCTCTGACCTGAACAATTTTGGAGTTCAAACCAAATAACTGCAATCCATGACTCTGATATTATACCCATACAGCTCTCTCTTTTCCTTTCTGTTCCAAAATTTCTGCTGTACATCCGAAAGGGCTGAGACTTTCCAAGAAAGACATGATACACTTGAGAGGGTATTGTGGGGGAATGTGAAATTTAACCTTTCCTTGTAAGAATTCCAAAACTACACTTTCTCATTTTGCACTGCATGTGTCTGTGCTTAATTGTTTGTCTTCAAGGTGTAAGAACAAAAGACTGTTCAATTTATTTAGTGCCTAGTGTCTTACAAGTGCAACAGAATAAAGATGTAAGGAGGCTGTGAGCCTTCCACTAGGTTTTCCATTTACACAGGTACGTCAAATATTCCCTAAGTGGGTTGATGAGTTTAAAGAACAAAATGGCCGAAACACAGGTAACATATTTTAATGCACCTCATCGTCTTGTATGCCTAAATTTTCAAAATGAAGACTTCTCAGTGCCTATGATACCTGCAAAAATTCCTTCAGTAAATGAATATGGAAATATTGCATTTGTACTTTACTGTCAGCCTCCAGCTTTCAGAGCAGGCCTTCTTTCAAATATTCCATGAGGTGAGAAGAAAGATTGTACCTATACTGGGACTCTCCCCACCCTGCTACAACTCTTATTTTTTTTCTAAAACGTCTTTGAAAACCTTTCTGGATTTGATTTATTTTTCATCCCAGTCCCAGATAGACACGGGCAATAAGCAATATGCCCTCTGCTTGCTCCTTTCCAATCTTGTATGCACAGTTATTAATCTTCATAATGTTTCTCAGACAGGTCTTTGTTCCCTAATGACTCCAGGCACACCTTTTGGCATATTTGTAGGGAAAACCCCTGGTGTTTTTCAGGACGGATTTCCCATAATTCAGTTTATGAACCAAGTTCTGGATGTTTACTTAGGCACTCATTCAAATTTGTACCTAGATTTTTAAAAGTGGCAAGCAATTGCTGCCTGCAGCGTTGCATGGTTTAAGACTCTTTTTTAGATGCATTTTGAGCACTTAAGATCCTAAGTTTTGTTGTAAGTCAATATCACTGAAGTTGTCTAAGTCAATTTTTAAAGTGGGCCTCCATTATATCAATCATTTAAGCTTAAGATGTGGAGTGAGTCAATGCCTAAATCTTCCTAAAATTGCTACAGAATTTCCACAGAATTTAATTATTACATGCCATGTTGCCAGTCTTTAGAGTTCTAACATTTCTTTTTCAGAAGAAGGAACAAAAGGAAAATATACCTCATGTATTACAGTGTCAGCCCACTGAATGTGCATTACAACCAAAGCAATAAAATTTATGATATGTTATTAAGATCCCATATATCACTGCATCAGATGACCACTGCACAGTCATCTAGTTGACTCTATGGATTTGCAAAGTTTCTGTCCTTCCTCTGAAGTGTAAAATATTGGTCACTGCCAAAGATGATGAAAACTGTATCTGGTTATTCAAGATGGTTCAATATGGGATGGACAGTCCTCTATTACTCAAGAAGTTTATGGTGTATACCTAAGGAAAATCAAATGAGTGAAGAACAATCACCACAAAAGTTTTGTTTCTAAATAATGATTTTGCATCTCTAAGTATAAGTTGTGCTAAATAAAAAGCAGGTTCAGTCAAGATTTTGAAAAAGGGGTTCTTCTAACTCTACTTAAACTGTAATATGTCATACTAGGTTTTCAGCAATGCAGAACATGCTGTACAGGTCCAGACAAAGCTCTTCTGAATAGTGGACTCTGGTCTTAATGATTTAAAAAGGGCAAACCACAAAACCAGAATTTTACATTTTAAAAAGTATTTTGAAGTTGCACTTTCTGGTTGGTCCCCTCCACCCCCATTAATCACCAGCAGGGGAAAATAACACAGAACCAGTTGCATGTGGATAAGGAATCACATTTAAAGAAGTCATTACCTTATATACACAAGATTTTGAATCTAATATTGATGATCATTTATTGCCCTTAAAATTCTATAAAGACTGTATCTTAACACATAATGGTTTGTGATTTCCTTTGCCCAAGAAAGAGAGTTTTTTAATAACTGCTACAACACTTGACTGTTTCATTTCACAGGCATAATGAAGTGGATTTTAAACAAAAATAATAACATGCTTTGATGGAATATTTCCATGTGTCTGAGTAAAATCTGTGCCATGAACTCAGCGATCAGTTAAGGCCTTCAGATTCACAGCTACTTCAGTGTTTGACACCACTGCTCCTTCTCAAAGAGTAAAATGCACCATTAACTGTCCAGGGTATTATTTATAGCACTTTAAATCAGGAACTAATTTGTAGCATGGAAAAATCAATCAGGATTTGTTTTTGTTTTATTGGAAAAATTATAAGGGCAAAAGATAAAATTTCTACATATATATACGTATACATATATAAAATATTTGAGAAAGAGACCTTCAAGTGCATTATGGGAATATGTGGTCAGTGATTGCAGGGGGAAGAGAAGAAACTTAGTAATTTAAAAAACTTAAATGAAAACATGAAATTCTTTAACTCATATGATATGAAGCACTTCCTAGCTGCCCTTTAACACTGGTGGAAATATGGTGCAGATTCCCAATGTAAAGTGGGACTCTCTGCCATTGTTCTAAGTCCTCTTTGGAGTAGGCTCCAAAACCTTTGGCAGCCAGAAGAAAAAAAAAGAAGGCAATTAAAATATCATGATAGGGTCTCAAGCTTGGCAATAGGCCCTTCTGAACAACAGTTTTGCACAGCTGCTAGCTCACTTTGCTCCTGGTTTGGTATTTTTTGCCTTGAGCATTTAGCTGGCTCCAGAATCCAAATAGTGTAAATGCCGCAGCTAAGATCACAGATATCTTAGATACTGCCATTAAATGCATACTGTGTTGTCTTATTATAGGCAGATAGAACTTCTTGATTAGCCAGTGGAAAAAAAAGGCAGTATTATTCCTTAGTCCTATTCATTAGAATTAAGGAATGAATTAGTTAAATTTATGAAAGTCTTAACCTCTATGAGAAGGCTTTCTTTTGCTATGTTTCATTTGAACATAATTAATGGGACAGTATATTAAGTAGATTCATATTTGGGAAGAATTTTATAATTTTCATTCTAACTCTCAACTCCTATAATTGACAATAGTGTGATGCCCTCAGCTGAAACAAGGGAAGAGCTGCTCCATGGACCTTATTTTAGAATTAACAATTAACTTTTTTACCTCCCCATTCCTAGAGGTGGAATAACCCTTCCCCTGTTACTTTTCAGAGTTTATATTAATGTTTAGGGTACTTACATTGAAAAGGCTTTTCTATTGTAAAACAGAACATGACCAGCTGGGCAAGTAAGGCCGAGCTAGACTATATCTCATTCAACAGAATATACTGGACTGAAGTCAATATTTAAGGTTTCCTATATACCAACCACATTTTTATTAATTATTAGTTATGCTATCATGTCCTTTCCCTCCATTCCTTTATTGCTCCATAGTGTTCTGCCTTTCAGTTTGTAAGGGAGAGGATGACCTCATGAAGAAATCTTGTATATGGGAAACATTGCCAAGCAATTTCTTGGGATGAAGTCCTATTTGCACGTACTGAAAAGCCAAGCCTCCTATTATTGCCTCAATACTTTTCAGTAGTTCACTTTATTAGGCCCCACCTGTGAAGTGGAAAGGAATACGATTATTGAAGAAAGCTTGCTTTTACTTGACAGGTTTCAAGTACTAGATCTAATTATCATGCCATAAACTGACAATTTCAAAGGATAATCCTCTGATAAATACTGTATTAAAGCCAACACATTAAACGCATTTTTTCATTATGCCAATTGGAATGGAAACAATATTTTCCTTGCCATGGGCGCATTAGAATGTGGTCAGGCAGAAGCTATAAAAAAACCCAGGTAGTAATTGTATTATAATTAAAGATAATATGTTCAGCTTCAGATGTGTAACTGGACAGCAATTCCTGCAGGCATATACTATCCACAACATGTCATTTTAACAGAGCCACCTGAGAGTATGGTGTTCTTGGTGCTACACATTTGTTTACTCATGTCTATGTATGTACCCAATACTGTCTTTGAACTTTTTGAGTTTCAACCTCATTAGAAATGAAGAAATGATTCACAGACACTTAAATTATTCAAAAATTCATGAAAATATGAAGATAAATAGAGAGGAGATCCCATAAATTCTGGACAAAGAAAAGGCTGGAGTGTGAGTTCAAAAGTTGTAAGACCTAATAGAATCCACACTGGAGACAGCAGGATCTTTAATATGTGCCAGTCTGCAAACAAACTTCTCTCAGAGCTCATAATCAATCATAAGACAAAAACAGCTACAGTGCTTGTAAAAGTACTCATGTATGAAAAAGGTGATATAATCTGTAAGAGAATAGACAGGGCTGACAGGACTTCCCATGTCCCTCAGAGGTGTACTTTTGCAAGCAATGCCCAGTAACAGGGATACTCCCTGCACTGAAAGCAAATCATTTTATCTCCACTTTATTTCCTCTTTGATTTACATCTAGACCATCTAGAAACAAATGCCCAGCTTGACACCATTACTTATTCCCTTTTATAGAAAGCTGATAAAGCTAGAAATCTGTGTCATAAAAAAGCACTATGCCCACCAGCCTATCACCTTCACTCCTTTCAGACAAATATGTCATGAAACATGACAAAAATGTACAGATCAGATTCTCCTCCTGCAGTCGTGCTTTCAGATAAGACACCTACTGAAGGCAGACACTTTGATAGTGTCACACAAGCGAAAGAAAAATACATATGGAGGGGAGAGAGACTGAGTAAAAAGGACAACCTTCTGAGTAACAGTCTTCAAATCTGTAGGTCATGAAGCCACAGCATAGGAAATGAACAAATCTTGCCACAGCCTTCCTGAGGTACATGTGATACAGCCTGAATCTTCTCTGATGCTGATTCCAGCATCAGCTATTATTATGTTCCTGACATTTTAAACAAAAAGTTAGTAATGTTTTGAAAGACTACAGGTGAGCATGGTCTTTCCCACCTAATTTCTGCTCCCCAAGTGACCTGAAGGAGTGAAAGACCTGCCCACAAGGGTTTTCACGCCAAGGTGTAGGCTGTCATGCAGGACAGTGCTGAGAAGCATTTATGTATTGCATTTATTTAGGTCTATGATACTACTCTAGTACTGGTGTATGTCTGACCCTCAGCCCATTCACATCACTATTGGATGCATCTCTGTGAAACAATATACACACCAGTGAACTGGGGTTCTCAATATGTAATTCACCAAGGTATCTTAATTTAATCCTGTAATTGGCGAGCAAGGATCTTTTGGGTAACCTGGGGGAAGCATCAATAACTCTTTAACCACATAGCACTCACATATGTCAATTTTTGTATTCAGAGCCATGTCCCATCAGGACAAAAATGTGAAAATTAATTCAGATGACATGCTGTTGGTATGGTGCAAATAAACAGTGTTCTGACATATCTCAAAGGCATTTGCATAACTGCAAGGTGCAGGCATTTTCAAAAATCCCTGTCATGGCTTATGAATGCTGGAGTATTTAGCTTAAGGCTTCCTGGACAAAATACACTCCTAATATTTTGTCAAGAAAAGAAACATATCAGCTCATAAAATAACTCCTATATCTTACTGTATCAGGCAGTGATGACTTTCTGAAGAAGCTACTGATAACTATGGGGGAGAAAAAAAAATCTGAAGAGAAGGTGACTGTATAGATGGATATGAACTTGCAGTCTTACATACATGAGACATTCAAATCCTTTGGATCAAGTCTTTACAGTAAGTTGGCAATGCTTTGATATAGACAACTCTTTTCCTGTTGCTTGCAGTTGCCATGAATTTACTGGAAGCACTGACTCATGCTTAATTAGTGGTGCCTTGGGTTATTTTTACATTGTTTTTATGGGTTTATAGTATCTGCTATTGTTAAGGCACATATTACTCTTCAGTCTATTTCACTCTTATCTGGCACAATGATTTTTCTGTAAGATATTGAAACCTGAAAAAATTATCTTTTCAATATCTTGTTTTGACTTAATTCCAAGCAGACAAATCTATGAATGATAAGCTTTCTTCATATAAATCAGTTAATCAAGTAATGGATTGGTTATTAACTAATACATGGAGTTGGCTCCACACCTGAATTCTTCAGAGATAATGAAATGATACCTATTAGAATGATTGCACGGTTCTCTGTGTCTAAATAGAAAGCAACACTTTTTCTTCTGTAAGGAGAGCAGGAAAGTGTTAATGTTTTAAATCTCTGGCAAATCTCAGTGGAAAACATCTTTGTTTGTAGTGTTTGTTCACCACATGGTGCACCTTCAGAAGGTGCTAAATCGGCAAAAATGCTGAATTTGAAATATTGGGAACATTCATCTGCCTCCGAATTCAGTTATGCTATGTGTAAAGATCCTGAATAGAATCTGATACTGTAACAGCAATGTGGAATTGCATATTAAACATACCTAACCTGTCATTAAAAACCTCTAATTACACCCATCAGATGAGTCCCTGTGCTGCTACTTGTCATGCTATATCTATGTATCATTTTAATGGGAGAAGATAGTATTTCTGATTATGTCGCTTAATGTACAGTATATGAAAGTTATGGGCCTGAACCTGTTCCCATGGAGGTCAATGACAGTTTTGCCATTGTCTTCAATTAGAGCAGGATGAGGTTTTATGACACAAGAGTTTCATTTGCATTAATTAATTTACTTAGTAGGTAATGAAAAACTTGAAAAAACAGCCCTCTAGCTCATGAGTTTGCACTGTATTTAATACTTTCATTAGGAATAATCGCACTGATAAACTTTTAAGCAGAAATGGGCAAGATGGATCACTGTATTAGGCAAAACCAAGCTTACCAGCAGTTGACTGGGAAGACTCGAGACTCCCTTCCCTGCGCTAGCCTTGTTTTCTTTTATTTGTCAGTGACTGGGTCTAGGATGTTGAATCTTTAATGCTCAGCAGTGTAAGATGAAAGCAGAACAGCTTCATACTTCATGGATTTATATGCTTTATACATCATGGAGACATTTGCTCAGCAGACACTACAGAATTGGCAGCTGGTTTTCAGGCCAGCGGCCTCACTGGGAATTGCAAGGATAGATGGGTGAGCAGGCTGAGGTGAAGCCAGGAAATGTGGGAAGATCCATACATGTGGAAGATTCATACAGATGTCTCTGAACACAAACACAATCATGTGGAAGGAGTCTTACATTGCGTGCTTTGATTTCTTAAATGAAATATAGTGTATCAGTCTTCTAACTTTTCTTAGCATTTTAGCTGTTAATAGCATTGATTATGTTGGCATCAGGCTCATTCCTGGGACAGACATGAAGCAGCAAAACTAGTGATAGAGTAGCTCTGCCAAGCTAGCAGGACTGCACTGTGCCTGGTGGGAATGCCAGGTAGTCCTAGAATGCAGAGACTGAAGGATCCTGAGGGACTGAAGGGTTATAAGAAGTCTATACATAACACCCTTCATAGGAAGGATAGGAGTCAAATGATCTGATGAGCTGGTGACAGCCAAAGGATTTTACAGTGGCTTGCTGGAGGGGTGCTATGACCCAGCAGTGGATGTACTTGTTTGGGATTTCTGTGATTTGGCTGATTTCCACATGCTGCTGCATACTTCCCCTGTCATGCTGGCAAAGCCAGTTCTTCTCCTGGGTGCTGCTTCCACAGCCTGGTGATAATAACTACTCTTTACCCTGTAAGATTTCTGGTTTGGTTGGGTTTGTAAGGTGCTTAGCTCCCCAAGTGTCTGGAGCTATAAAGTACCAGGATCAATTGAAAGCCCATCATTCAGAACTTGAAAACCCATCAGTCTCTGTGTTCAGAGCTTTTTATTAAATTAAGAAGAGGGAAAAAAAAAAGTGAGACAATATTGGCTTGGGGTCTGCTTGCCCCCTTTAGCATATTGCCATGATTGTCTTGGAATACTTTTAGGCAGGCACACTGTAGTTTATGGACATTATTGTAGAAATACTTGCTGAGAAAAGCTATTTTATTAATTAAGTAGTTTCACTGTAAACCATGTGATATCCCAGAAGACACTTTATAAATAAAGTGTATTAGCATTAGGAGTTTTTCAAGGTTCTTTATTTCACAAAATATTAGTTCACAGCTTAAACTAAATCCATCGAGGTGAAGTTTATCAGTTGAGCACTTTAATAAAATGTCATCAAATGCAATTTCTAGTGGAGACATCAAATGCTTATTTGGCGTGATATTTTACATATCTATGTATCACTTCAAACAAGGTAATTGATGATGCTCCTCTTGTAGAGAAAATGAGTTTGCATGGCAAGAAAAGAGCCTATACATCTGCCTCATTTGCACCACCCCTTTCTATATGAGCCTGAAGAAGATTTTCATCTGTGTTTCCCAGAAACAATGTTGAAATCAGACAACAAGAACAGCTATTTCATTTGAAATTTTATGACACTTTTTGGATTTGTTGCTGTTTGTGGCAATCACATATGGGTAGCAAAAAGTAATAATAAAAAAGCTAAAAATGCTGCAATGAAAAACACTGAGTTAAGCACATTAAGATAAAAATCCTTTTGAGCTGTTTTAAAAAGAAAGGTGGAAAGCTAATGCCTATGCATATGATGTAACATTTAACCCTTCTTGTTAGCTAGACCATAATTTGTCATATATTCATTTTTCAGGCTGATGCAAGCACTCTTCTGAAGTGCACTTTGACTTTTTAAAAATAACACAGCAGTTCCATTTAACTTTTTTAACTCTTAGCTTACCACTTCACTAATGTTTAGTGGAGGTTTCCAATGTGTCTCTTTGAGAAATGCCATTTGTTTAGGAAGTTCTTCGTCTTTGTTTCAGTTAAAAGACTGGCAATTTGGAGGCATTGAGCCAGTACTCTGTAGCTTATTGCAAAAGATTTATTTATATTTTACCCTGATTTTGATTCAGCTCTACTTTAAACCAAAGTGAAAACCAAAGCTGTTTTATTTTCCTTGTGAAGGAAAATGTAGCATTAGAGAGAAAAGTTTTGCAACTTTAGAAACCTCCTTTTCCCCTCAAATCTACTGTTGCTGCTTCTTCTACAATGTACAGATGACGGAGCTTGAAAAAGGGAACTACTCTGCTGCTCACAAAACACATGACTAGCATACAGACACACAAACTGGCTGTGCCTCGAGGCTTCTGCTAATTATTGTCACATTTACCTCTAAGACTTCAAAGTAACAATTTTGCTGGATTACTCAAGGAAACCTATCCACCTATTGATTTTTCCCTGAAATCTGATTATTGTATCTGGTAGCTGTAGTCTTCAGATACTACCTTCTTAAAAAGTTCTTGAACAGCAGGTGCTGGATGAAGGACAGACAGACAACCAGGCTAATGACACCACTGCAGAGAGGACTGCCATACAGGCTCAGCGAGTACTTACTCTGTTCAGCGTGCAGGCTGGTCAACCAGCAGAAGCGTGCTGAAAGGTCAAACAGCACAGCAATCCCTCCAAATTGGCCACTGAAAATGCTGCCCCCCTTCTCACTGACACAGCAAGAGGCATGGAGGGAAAAAGAGAGGGCTGTGGCTCAGATGATAGTGGGTGTTTTGTGGCACACAGGATTGAAGTGATATTATTGCAATAAGAAAAGAATACAGGATCTTCATGCAGAAATGCACAGAAAGGTATTCTTCATTAATCACATTTCCTATGGTATAATTCGTTTCAAATGTGGCTCAAGGCATTATATCACAGTTAACAACAGGCTAAAAGAATTAAAAAGAATACTAAATCTAGATTAGAGGTTATCTAGATTTTATTGTTATTTCATCTACCTTTCGAAGAACGATGTTTTGCTTTTACTTCTGGAGTACTACTGCTGTGACTGCTACTATGAGTACTACTGCTAGTAGCAGTGCTGCTGCTGAACCCAGGACATGGAGAAAATGCAACAGGGTGTTTATGCATGTTTACCCTCTCTTCATTGCTCCAAAATCATAATTAGATATTGAGGTTATATAGGGGATAATGAAAGGTTTATACAAAATCTAACTTTAGTCAAACAGATCTTCCCTCCCCTATTCCTTCCCAAAACTATGCTCAGCTGCAGAACACCCATCAGAGCATCTCCATACATCTTGAAGAGGAGAAATGGGGAGAGGAGGAGTCTTTACTCCTTTAGTATTTGATTTAAGATGTCTAAGAACAAAGGGCTGGATACAAACAGGAACAAACAGATTTGGTTTGAGCTGAAACCTCACAACTCCTATTCATCCAGTCGTCTCCACACTTTGTTGGAACTATTTGCATGGTGAGCAGCAGAGGTCATCTTCTGTGATACTTGGGGAGTTACCTTTGGCTTGCTTTCATAGGCTTTAGCGAGACAAAATGTCCACTGAAATCTCACACCTGTGCCAAAACTAACTTTCAGGATGTTCCATTTGAATCAATCCAGCTGGAAAATCAACTCAAAACAGGATCTTAGAGAAATTCTGAAGCCTTTACCTGATATCAGTTTTTTTAATAAGAATTATTTTAAACAAGACACTGAACTTGGTGAGATACATTATATTTTTTTTTTTTGTCTAATAAAATATTGGATAATTCACAATCTTATACAAACTAATGGATGCTCAGGTAAAAAAGAAACGTTTAGGCAAAAATCCTTCTCACAACATGTAATGCTTAGAAAACATCATTCAGAGATATACTTATTATCCTGTAGTTTTGATCATGTAAATTACCAGAGGTAATTCTTAGGTAAAATTAGACACTGCTGGAATATATTCAAATACAAAAATGAAGAATTATGCCTTGTTGCTTTATCTTTGGAAAGGCAAAGACTTCAGCATCAAAAATCATAGTTCTGAAGGTTGAGCAGGTAGTCATGATAGGGTGCATAGCAAATTATTCAGGGGACTATTCTCAATCTTTTTTTATAAATGGCATATCACTTTAACAAAGAAAAGTACACCAGATATGTAACTCAGAACATGAAACAGTGACACTAAGGTCTCCAAACTGTGTAGAAAAAAGCAATTTTTCATCTTATAAACTAACAAAGAAACAAGCACTCAGTGTTCAAAACTTTCACAGTCTCACTGAGTACATTTTAGTTCCATTAGGTGGTCATCAAAGCATCCCATAAATTGAAGAGTGTGTTCAGCTCATGTTTGATGGGCTGAATTCCCTGGGCTGAATTCTAAGCGCAAGACCATGTTTTCACATCCTAATGAAGTACAGCCAGTGCAACCCAACAGTGCAAACAATACTTGAATGCTTCAAAGATTTTGTTTCTGTATAAAATGCCCGTAAGAGGACAGCAAAATAGGAAGCTTTCATGGAGACGGATTCTGAACAGAAGAAGATACACAAAATTTTAATGAATTGTTACATGAAGTACTAACTCTTCTTTATGTTTCAAAGCTAATTTGTAAACTTACTCTCAAAACAACTGCTGTGATGTCCTGAATGTAACTCTGCCTGTGAGGAAATCATTTTAATTTGAGCAGTATAACAAATCCTAAGGAAACATTAATGATGTTTTGCCACAGGACAAAGGGTTCAGAGGCTCTTTTCCGCTGCTAGAGTCACCACAGCTTTTCTTCAATGCAGCAGCCACAGTCAAAATTCATAAAGAGTTGCCGTGCGTAGAGTGCTGCCATTCAATGACCTAATTTTCCCATTTTTTTTCAAACCCAGAACTTTTTGCACTTCTTCATAAAGAAAGCACTTCTGTAAAGGAAGTCTGTGCTCCTTCCGTTTAACAGCTATATGTGCATGCCAGGAATCTTTGCCAACTACTGCTTAATGTAATTAAATAATTAAAAATTATAAATATTCTGATTATTGACTAGCTATTTTGTTTTGAATCTGTCAAAAAAAGACAGGCAGCCAACGGGATGAACAGATGAGAACACAGAGTAGCCTCAACAGGGCTGCCACAGCTTGTGTGAAATAGTGCAGGAAGCAGTGCAAGGAGCACGCTCTGTAATACAATTAATTTTCTGTTAAAGGACATGTAGAGAACCAGCAGCAGCTGCATGTAGGTCCTGTTTCCTTCTTCTCCTAGAATCTAAAGTCTAAAAGCACGGCTGCAGAAAAGTGGAACGTTCCATGGAAAAACACTGGATTTCCCAGCATGCTGGATGTTGGGTTTCTTCAGGGGAGCAAGGCGGTGGTCATGATGCTCCTGAATGGGAAACTTTATTCTTCCTACAGCTGCATTATTGTAGGCTCTCTGCAGCTTCAGGTAGGCTATTCCTCCTGAAGTCCTGTTTTTTGTAGCTTTTCCCACACAGAAGGACAACAAACTTCTGTGTGTTCCCTGTGGTGTTGCTACCCACACATCAAGAACCCCTGATCTATGGGCCTGATTAGGCGAGGCAGCGTATCTGGTTTTGATGAGACACAAGCTCTGGAATCCACAGAAACCAGGCTGAAACAGTGATGAAGCCAGACTTGTTTCAGTGAAGGAGTCTGTTTTGAATTATGCTTCCTATTAGCAGTAGATTTAAAAATTAGTGAACTATGAGTAAATCTGGAACTTAACAAGGCTTAAAATAGGCCTGGGTCACAAATCTTGCTAACTGTGTAATGGGCTGGTCTGCAGTGCAACAACAAGGAGGTTTTTAAGAAAAAAATATAAGCAGAAAAAACCCTTAGTAACTAGAATATGGGGGGGGGAGGGGAGGTGGGAGGGGGGAGGAGGGGAGACGGGAAAAGGGAATAATAAAGGTAAGTTATTTCTTCTCATTTTGTGTTCTGAAACTCAGTGAAAGCCCACACAAATAGTAAACATATGGAATAAATTATCAGGAAACATGATCGCAAAACTAAGACTACAACAGAATTCAAGTGACACTTTTCTGGAACAGAAATGGATAGAGCCATAAAGTCAACACTAGAAAGCAGGATTATGATTAACCTGAAAAAGGGCAAGCAAACTAAAGTACAAGCCATTTTCCCATTCCTTATGGCAGCTTCCCAAGGCTGCACATCTGAAATGTGTAATTTAATGTAAGCCCAAAGAGCCCTGCTCACCAACCACAGAAAAATTAATCAAATGTTTTCATACCAGAAGATAGTAGGTATTTATATAAATAGAGGCAAGATATATTTATACACATATGGACCCAGACGAATGTGCATGTTTATTTTGAAATTAGATAACATAAAAATCATTAGGTGACATTATACAGGTCAGTTAGTTAACTGCTTGAGTTTCAGTCAAGCTGGCCATAAAACCAGGTCATAAAGCTGCAATGCTTTGAAAACCCAGATGTATTTGAAATGAGTTGTTCCATGTAATTAAAAGAGATGTGAGAGGTCAGGAGAACAATATAGTCTAACACCATGCCTACATGGCAAACTTCAGCCGTCACAGCTACATCAAGCAGAAATGAAAAACTGTTTAATACCTGATTGATGCAGCTGTACTGCCAGCTGTGCCACAAGTGTTAATATAATTATAGTAGTATAAATGTGGAATTTCATAAATGTAACTTCTTTTCCTTGCTGTTTTTCTACAGTGGTATGACGTACAGATGTGCTAACGTAACTGCAGCTCTAACACAAACATTATTCTCCAGTAATAACATAGATACAGCCAAAACCACCAAGGTCACAGAAGGCACATGGTCAGAGTTTACTTTAACTATTTCTACACTAAACATATTACATCACTGATGTGCTCCAAATACATACGACTAGAGATCTGTGGGAGAAGCATATCCAAGCTGCTCCATAAGCAAAACTTCCACAAAGTTGTCCCTTCCAACAGCCCACCCGCGTTGCTTAGAAACAGCATCTCTTCCTGCCGCTGCCCACGCATATGCGCTAACAGACTCCAGGCCAACAGGCCAGTTCCCACCGCTTCGCTCTCCGTTTCTTATTTCACTGCATGCCTCACGCGTGTATGCGAGTTCCTCAAGTCCTCTGGCTTCATGCTGCCAGCTGCAAACACCAGGACACCGCACAGCTGCGGCACTGGGCTGGGCTGCAGTGGGCTACCCCAACCCCTGAGTCTGACAACGACATCAGGTCTGCTACCCCAAACCCACGCTCTAGCAATGACAGCAGGGGGGGCGGGAAGAGGTGGAAGGGGCAGGGAACCTTGTTCCCTGGACAGCGCCATGCCACCGGCTATCAAGTGATCTAAAGCCAGCACCTGGTCCAAATGCAGGCAGGAAAGGTACTTAGGAGAAACCAGCTCCGACATTTATCACTCTTCATATCCGGCTACGCCCCAGTCCGTGGCTGTGAGGAGAGGCCGGAACCACCAACGCTCAGCTTGGGAAGGGGCTGAGGATCGGGTGGGACAACCAATGAACCAATCAGAGAGCAACTTCCGGGCACTCCTATCCAATAGCCAACTTCTCCTGGGCTTCGGGGCGGAGGCGAGCAGACGACTAAAGCTGAGCGCCATGTTGGATTCTGGCAGGAGGGAGGGGCCCACGCCGAGCCCTCACGCTGAATGGCTGCGGCAGGGGTCACGTGGGAGGCGGCCCTCTCGGCGGGGCGTTGCTAAGGGGGCCCTCAGCAGCGAGTGTAAACGCAGGGAGTGGAGATGAGGCGCATGCGCGAAACCAGAGGGCGGGGAAAGCATGGCTAAACCCCGCCTCCATTGCGGTAAGCTCCACCCCCGGTGCAGAAAGCCCCGCCCCTGTGGCTCGCGGCCGTGTCATTGCGGCCGAGGGGCGGAGCCTCCGCTTCCTCCCTGGCGGGACTGGGACGAGCCGTCGAGTCCTGCCTCGGGGTGTCCCCGGCTGCCCCCGCCATGCACGGCGCACTCGCCATCCCCAACGAGGTCTGTAGCCTCCTCGCAGGTACGGCCAGCCGGCGGCTGGGAGGGGAGGAGGAGGAGGAGGGAAGAAAGAAGGAAGGAAGGAAGGAAGGAAAGAAGGGAGGGCTTCCTGGGGGGGCGGGCAGTGAGCAGGGCGGAGGGACGGCAGAGGGGGACGGGCCAGCGGTGGGGGGGTCGGGCCAGCGGGGGGTGTGACGGCCCGGGGTAGCCGGCGCGGCCGGGACGTGCCGGGGGAGCAGCCCCTTGAGATGTACCCCCGCCGCAGCGCGCTTCGCTTCCACTTTGCGGGTTCGGGGCTTCCCATTCCCCCGTCAAGTTCTCTTGCCCGGTTACTTCTTCCCGCTGTATTCTGGCGGCGGCCGCCCTCCCGCGCCGGGCTGCGGTTCCCTCCCCGCCGCTTCTCGGCGCACCCGAAATGAGGAAGGAGCTTGGTCCCGCTCCTGGCTTGTCTCTCGGCCGTCGGGCTGCGGCTGGGCGTTCTCAGCCTCCCGTTGCCTCTGGGCAGGGGTAAGGAGCGTGGGAATTTTCCCCTTCAGGCTGCGTTGCACCGTGCTGTTACGGTGCCAACAGGGCCCTTTCCCCGAATTAACGACACCCCCCCCCCCCCGCAAACTTTCCCGCTAAACAACCGAGGCTAGCGATACGGAAGTGAGTTAAGATATCACTGAATTGCTGGCATATTGTCATATCGGTCACATACGTGTGACTCTGACTGTCCATGCCCTTACGGGTATGTTGGAGCATAGGAGTCGGACGACTACTCGCCATGAAAGGTTATCGGCAGTAGCGTTAGTAGAGACTTCAAAATACTGGTAGTGATTTTCATGTACATTTCACTTTTGAAATTTATTTTGTGTTGTTCATTAAAATAAACTGTTCATTTCCAGTTTGGTATTTCTTATACCCAGAGGAAAAAGCAATAAAAGGCTTTGCTAGCCTGAAACAATTTTAATTTAAGTGGGAGTCTCTTTTGGGAGCTTCTGTTTCTGCCACTGGGACTTGCGTAGCTTTGATTAAGTCATCCAAATGCTTTTCAAAATCTTCCCGCTGAAATCGACTACTCGACTACGGGGCACCTGCCAGAATGTAAAGTAGCTCATCACCTTTGAAGGCTGTTCTTTTTTGTAACACTTTGACTGTAAGAGTTAGTGCTTCAAACATTCTGCCCTTACCACATCTTTTCATCTTTAAAGCACTTCTGCCAACTGTCTTAAGTGTTTTGCTGCTATTTGTGAGTACATTATTTGCAAACCATACCGCCTGTAGTAAAATCTGCATTAAAAGCCACCAGAAACAAAGAAAGTTTTCGATGATTTCTTATCATGGCATAGATTCTTAATAATAAAAAAAGTAAAAATAGCCTTAGACAGCCTTTGTAAAACGCTGGTATTTTCTGTGACATTACTGTATTCCGAAGCTTTTGATCACAGGAAATGTGTGTGTATTTCAGAGCTATTTTCCAGTGATCAGGTGAAGCTGATCTTGAAACACTTCAATGTTTTAAGTGCTTCTAGGATTTATTTGTTTTTTTTAGGGGATGGTGTGATGCAGGTGGGATCATTCAAGACTGTGATTTGTTTGTTTGTCATAGTGCCTCATTTCTGAAACTTGTTCTTCTCCCCATCTTTATCCAGTCTGCCATGGGAAGAGTGATACAAAAGTTTGAATTTTGAAGTGAA
Organism: Pezoporus flaviventris; assembly: GCF_033815535.1. Lineage (NCBI taxonomy): Eukaryota > Metazoa > Chordata > Aves > Psittaciformes > Psittacidae > Pezoporus > Pezoporus flaviventris. The sequence continues at coordinate 15,797,770 of NW_026892585.1, read as the reverse complement.
ACTGAGAACACCTGTTTTCCCTCAGGGAGGATGCGTGTATGTTATTTCAGAGTCACTATGATCAATGACTTAAGTTAAATATCTAGGTGTCTAGGTACAACCCCCTAGGTTGTACTGTGTGTACGGCTTCAGCTTTTCTGGAAGAAAATTAGGTGGTTTCTTTAGTGTTGTCTATAGAACTGAAGCAAAGAATGGGATGATTTACCTATGATCTTTAAATCTTCGTTATTACGGTAGCATAAATGCTATGTAATACATCCTTACAATTATAAAGGTAGTATTTTCAACTTAATTTGCATTCATACACAAATTTGGTCTGGTACTCAATGCAAAATGAACTTAACACTTGTTAATTTTATGGCAGCTTAGTTATGGAGTAAGCAGAAATCAACAGGATGGAAATGGGGTAGTGAGGAACAACTAACCGTTTGTAACTTTTACTTCTGACTTGCAGAATTCTCAAAGGGAACTAAATTTAAGGGTAATTATGGTTATATAATGTAAAAATTCACTAATTTTTTTTTTTTTTAAAAAATACGACATTACTTTTTACAGTTTGTGTGTTGCTAACCTCTCATAGTCGTCCGTCGTCCCCCCCTCCCCTTTTTTTTTTGTTTCTTTGTTAAGGTGACCAGTTAAGTGCATGAAATTTAGAAACTGGAGTAATTCAGAGCGTATGAGCAATTCTACTGATATGTTTAGGTTCTGTTAATCTTTATTTATGTAGTCTCCTGGTTCTTTTTGCTCAAGCTATTCAAGTAGTGAAGATGTATGGTAATGGAGGAAGGAAGGGAGCTCTGTAATATCTTTACTATTCATTAAGCAACTCTTACCCAATACAAGGACTGCAGTGAGTAGGTAGTTATTAATTTCTGCATGCTTTTCTTCGAGGGTGCTTCTTAATGTATTATTTTAATGGCTCACAAGTATTGATTCAGCACCTCTTTGAGATGAGGAAATATTGTTTTCCTGTCGGTAAAATTAGTGTAATAAACAAGATGTGATCTGGGGTTGCAAAAACTAATCAATGGTGGAACAGAATTAGAATTCAAATTCACCTGTCTCCATACTGTACTAGTTTCTCCAGAAAATAAAGTGAGTTGGGTATCTATATTCAGTGGCCATTATAAGTGCTGGGTACTTCTTCATATCAGGTTCTGTTGAGAATATGCAGTTAATGTCTAGCGAGAAGCATCATTTTTTTTTTTAATCCAGTATTCACATAGCAGTGAGGCAGTGACATATACAAAATTTCATAAATATTGTGCTCTTCTTCATCTCCTTGGCCTTTTTGCCTACAACTTCCAACTTCTGAAACAAGTGGAGGAGTGATCATATGGATTTCCTTATCCCTCCTTAGCCTTGATTTATTGTTGGAGTACTGTCCACCCACTATGCTGAACAAGTAAGGCTCCTACTGGAAAACATACTAAGTGCTCCTGTAGTTAAACATGGTGATAATGGGAGTAAACACACCAGGGGATGAATTAAAGTTGCACAGGAAACTTTCTGACTTGGGAGTGCTTTTCTTTGAACCTAAACAATATTATATCTGTAACGTAAAAACAAATTCTGTCACACATGCTGGCAGGGTCATTATAGTTGCATGTCAGTGGCACTGAAATGTTCCAGGCAGAAGCACAGCTTGAGCTCAGGGCTAACTGCATTAGTTGGAAACAGGAGGAAGCTGTTTCTGTAAAGTTGAAGGGAAAGGTCAGTGTGGCAATAGGCTTATGGCAGAAGACGGTGAAGATTTCACAATCCCATCCTCTGACTTGTTCAAGTGGTGGGAAGGAAACACTGGAGACAGAAACAGGGTCCTCTGGTCATGGATTGAGCTTTGGGTGGGAGGAGAAAGTAATTTTGTTGATCCTATCTTCCTCTTTACACCTGGGAGGTGTGTGGCAGTGTAGGTAACTTCTTCCTTCCCTACCCGTGTCTCTGCACCTTCTAGATGATGCTTGAAATTTTGGGGAATTTAGTGAAGGAAGCCCAGCCCTATTGTGTCTGTTCTTTTGGAAAGGTATCCCCTGTCATGTTTATATGTTCAGGACCATTTTGTGGGTATTTGGCAAAATAGGATGTTACTTGTGTGGTGTTTATTTGTCAAACTATTATTTGTTATGTAAGTAGTTGGAGGCCTGCTCATTTTTACTGTTCCTTACTCTTTGATGCATGCTCTTAATGCTCTTATGGCTTGTCCATAGCTGAGGAGGATTTTGGAGGCTGCTTCTTCCCCAAAGGCATATTATTTTTCCAGTAACATAAATCAGACTGGTTGCTTCAGTCGCCTTGTTTGGGAAAAAAAAAATAATCTTAATTCCCCCCCCCCCCCCCCCCCCCCCCAGTAATGGAGATTTAGTTGGAATTAAGAATTCTTTATTTTGTAAGAGTTCTTGATGGTGTCATGATCATTAGATACATTACTGTTTATGTCTTCCCTCTCTCTGTGATACCTGTGACTACAGTAAGGGTCCTATTACTTTTTTTAAAATTCCGTTTTTCCTTTCACATTTTGCTGTATTTCCAGTTTGAATTTTTTGTATTCATATTTTAAAAGTTACAAAGATTTTTTTTTTTTGCTGTGAAAATGGCATAAACCTCTTTCTTGAGTTCATATGGAACCTTATATCCAGTCCCAATATCCATTTTCCTTGTTCTACCAAACAAAACCCCAGAACTAAATAGAAAACAGTGTTCTTGTGGTAGAGACCTTTTCCACCAAGAGATTATTGAGTTTGTTTAAATGCTGAGTCATGTTGTCCAAATTGCATTTTGTTTTCAACATGATTTCTTTATTTTTTTTTTCTTCCAGTTAATATTGTTTGCCCACTTGTTCAGTTACATCCTGGAAATGGCATGCAGAAGTGGGCAAGGCAGGGAAAATACAAGACAGCAGATCCAGTGCATGAGTTTAATTTTGCTTGCATCTTAATTTTTTGGCCCTTACAGTAGTTATATTTACCCCTGATGCTCAGAAAATGAACTGTCCTTTTGTGACCTCTTGTCAGCTGTTGCTGGACTTACTCCTTACATTCTTGTTGTAGAGAAAGCCACCTGGGTACAGTGTAGCTCTTCTTCATTGGCTGTTTCAATTTTTAAGGGATATTGTTGTTTAAAACTTTAATCTTTGCTTCAAAATATCATTTTTGCAACTCCAAGGCTTTAATGAATGCTGGTTCTTGCTGAAGAATCCATCTTTACAAGATAAACGAGGGTGACTATCGGAGACACTTTCTGAGCTGACATGTATTTACAGCTTTGGAAATATATACGTATTTCAATAGTAATGGAATAAAAATAGAAAGATTGAGGTGAAAAAATGCAGGGAGGCATTCCCGGTAAGAAATAACCTCCAGTGATTTGAAACATAGTTCAATTGTCTCTGCTATAAATTTGAGAGTAAGTGTCGTACATGGGTGATAAAAATGGCACAGGCTATTTTTTATATACTCATTATTCACTTAGTTTGTCTTTTTCAATTAACGTGGAGTCTGTCTTTCTCATCTGACTGGGTTTACGTTTCTTTCATAATCATATGTCAACAAACCACAATAGATGCAGCATAATGTGGCACACAGTGTAAATCTTTAGGTTAATCCTTAACATTCTTTATTATAGTTCATTTGGAATCACTTTGTAACTTGATCATGATTTGTACTGGTGTGGTTTTTTTTCATGATATGCTTAATATGTTACAGCTTCATCTTTTCTCACATCTTTAATGTAGAGAGAGGATGCTCAACTCCTCAGCCAGTGAGGTTAGGTGCATGTAGTCCTTGATTATAATTTTTCTTCTTGAACTTCTTAAGAGATGTCTTATCTATTTGCTTCATTTGAGAAATTTTAGCAGTCAGTGTGTATTTCTGCTTTCTAAATCACAGATGAAACCATTGAATCTCAATGTTTTTCATTAAACTCACTTTGTGTGTAGCAATATGGCAAGATAGCCGTGCTTTTGGGGATTTAAGGTACAGCAGTTTCTAAAGGCGGTCCATTTCAGGACTTTGCGCTAAAAAGGAATGCTCACCTACTTGTTAGGTTTGATCAAAGTGACTGACACATTTTGACACCTCACAAAATGTGACACAAAATGTGTCAGTTACTTTTATTTTACATCATGTGTTCTGTTTCTGTATATGTACATTTCTTTAAAGACAGTTTAGCAAACTCTGAACAGAGACTTTTAAATGTAGCTGGGGAGGATGTGGGGAGAGCAGAAGCAAAATTCTTTTGTATTTCTTGATTCAGGAGGGCAGGCAGTCACAGATGTGGCTTGATAATTTGTCTTCAGACCTGTTCCCTACTAATGAATTGCATGAAAACTTTGAAATCAAATTAATTGCTTTCTAATGCCAGCCCATGTAAAACTGAAAGATACAGTCTCTTTCATGCCGGTCACCGTTGGACAGTGTGTGTGCACAAATGTGCCTAGCTTGCATTATCTTCCAAAATTCTTTGGTCTGCTTTCCCAAATTCTCTGGCTTGCAGCCAGCTTCTGGCTCTCTCAGGCCTTGAGGTGGAGGAGAATGATGAGTGAAGGCTGGTGGCTGACCTGCCATTCCCTTCTTGTGTGACTGGCAGCGCATCCAGCAGGTGACACCACGCAAGTGTCCCTTGTCATATGATGGATGCATGTCCAGCCACAAAACAGCAGCATGCATTCTCCTTGGGTAATGGGCAGGGTGCTGCCTTCAAGCTCTGCTGTGTGAGTGGAAACACACCTATCTAATTGCCAGTTTATGATTGTTCTCTGTCATTTGAATAGTATGAAGTCATCAGGTGATGAAGAAGTGACTGACTTTTTGATAGTGTGATGGACAACATTTTGGTTATCTGTTAGAGGAAGGGAAAAAGGAAGACCCAGGGAACAGTCTTTGAGTGCCTCTATGAGAGTGTGTTTGACCCACCCTGACACAAAAATGAGGTAGTTCTGCCCTAAGTATATTTGTTTATTAACTGCAAATTATGATATTAAACTCTGTAAACAATAAAAGTGCTGTGATTTGTTACAAGTAACTCTCTGTAACGCAGCACTTGCTTTGGGCTAAAAATTTACAGTGTTCTTGAAAAAGCCCATCTGCATAGTTTCAGCCTTCATGAAAGGAAATAGTGCCAAAGACTTAGACCAATGAAAAACTTGCAGTGTTGTCTGTTTATAATCATTGAAGTAATGAGAACCACAAAATGTTTTAACAATGAAGTGCAAAATAAATCTTAGCTTTTTTTCCTTGTAAAAGGAATGTAGCTGAAAATAGAATTAAAATGGCCTTTTAGCTTTTGATTGTTGTATGAACTAGCAATTAAGCTTTGAAACTATATGAGCTGGTTGAAGCGGACAGAACTAGACTGTGGTGTGACTTCCTTTTTTTGTCAGCTTGTAACCTGTATTGACAGAGCAATTTGTGAGTGAATCGTATCAATTGGATCTTTCAGATCAGTAGCTATTGTTCATTTCTGGAGGCATGTTTTTCTGGGCTATGGCTAATGCAAAGTTAAAATTACAAGCTTTAAGAATCAGAGCAACAAAGATGGGTGTTCAGGCTATCAGGAAGTCTAACACAGAAGCTTAAAAAATGTGAAGAGGTGTTGAATAGGTTTCCAAAATTTATTTCTCTTTGAAATGTTAGTGTTTTCAATGGAAACACCTGAGTCTCTGCAATGTGTGATACTAAATAGGTGCTCATTTTGTTAAGAACAAACAATTTATGGAAATAATTTGTTTTGTTTGTTGTGTGGTAATGAATTAGTAAAAGTGCTTTTAAGTTGGAAATCTACTCAAAGTTGTTTTGTTTGGAGTTTATCTTTTATTCCTTTTTAAATTCCTCAATGGACCAACTGCTACTGAAGCATAAAGAAACATGTCTACTCTGAAGTGCTTGTGACTAGTAGTTTACACTTTCCTTTTCTGTATAGCATTAAACTAGCAGAGGATCATCCTGGAGAAAGAGCAAGTAGGTGACTAGAATAGTGGTGAGAAATAGGTGAATTTTTTTGCTTGTTTGAAGTTCACTGTGTATGACTTGTATCTGTCATACTGAGTCCTGAGTCCTGTTATCATTCCAAGGTATATCACTTAATGGAATGTAAGAGAAATTGCATAAACATTCCTTTCTGTTAAGCCACTGGAAGCTTTCTCTTGACCGCCAGGACTGCTTCTTCCATACTCTTCCCTAGTGTTGGAAGTACAGATAGTAAAGAGATGATCACAGCTTAGATATCCTAAACTTTCTTGCTTCTTGTCCAGAGGAATTAAATTACTCATCTCCTGTGCATCTGCCACATCCAGGATGAATTTACAACACTGGATAAGAACATGGCTTGAGCAAGCTATATAACAGTCTGTGTAATTGTGAGTAGATAAGAAAAATCTATGATACAGTAAAGCGTACTTTTCAACTAAATTGCTTCTTTAGCATCCTATTGAATATCATGTGTGTGTCAGAAGTAGAAATTCTTGCTTATGATAATCAACTTGATTTCTCTTCCCCACATATTCCGTAATTGTGTTACCTCAATGTTTGTATTTGAAAAAAGCTTTGACAGTCAGTCAAAACCTGTGATGGCAGAGTTCTCACCTGGATTTTGAGCTTTTCCAAGAAGTAAAGAAGCCCACTGAGTTTAGGTGAAGACTTCTGAAGCAAAGTTCTGTGATTAGTTGGTGTCCGAAGATTACTGTGCAAGCATTGTTCCTTACTTATAAATGTGACTAATTCCTCTAAGCTTTCACATGTTGCTGCCTAGGGGGAACTTTGAAACTGCTATCTAATTTTTGAAATAAACATGTAAAAGTCTGAAGAAACAAATATTTAAATCACCTGTACCTCCCAGAATGAAAGGTTGTTCTGCACTGGAAAATCCTGTTGGGTTTCACTGACAGAAACTGTTGATGGTTTTGGGTTTTGCCTTCAGCAGTAAAAGTATTGGTTTTTTTGACCTAGGTTTTGTGGTTGGTCTTTGGACTGCATTGGTCCTCGTTCGCCTGCTTGGTGGCCAGTTCTAGTAATTGGAATTTATGAAGGTGTATAAGTTTTTTATGGGTTAGGGCAAGATATGTTTCCAGGGATGCTTGGTGTAGGGCATAGAGGCTGTTGGGGGTGTGTGTGCAGGGTTCATTAATACGCATGTTAAGTGCCTTTCCTTCTGTCTTTTTAAAGAAGGAATGCCATAGAACTGAATGTGGTTGTTCACGCCGCTTCAGGGCTGCTTTGGAAAATGTAATGGGGAAGCTTCTCTGTCTTATGGGGAGTAATATTATTTTTCAGAACCCTAAAATACTTTATAAAAAAAACAAACCCAACACCAAAAAGAAGATATCTGCCATGCTTTGTGAAGACAGCAATCTAAACATCTAAATAATCATCTCATAAATTATTTATAAAGAATGACATTTTTGCAATAGCTATGCCAGTGTTCTCAAACAGTAACTTAATTTGTTTTCTTGCAATTTGTAATATAAAGTGGGGTATATTTCTGCAGAACTTCTGTTTCAGAAAAAAAAAAAAAGCAGTCAATTTTTTTCAGTTAGTAAATCTGCAGTGAATATTCATTTAATGTTTTAAAACGTGAACTTTTGTTCACAAATATTTGAGTTCTTAATTGGCTAGTTTAGATTTATAAAAATGGAAGATCTCATCAGATTGGAAAAATTACAGGATTAAAACAGTACTATCCATATCTATTTGCATCTACGCAGATTGAGCCAACATCTATGTATCTGTGTGGGTATGGGGAGTGGGCAGGCACTGTGTAGGGGTGTTTGTTACTTACATATGCTTTCATTTATTCAGTGAACAGTTGTTACCCATACATCTGAGAAATCCAAATTAACAAGCAGGTTTTTTTGTTATATTCCTACTTTTCAGTTTTCAGGATAATTGTATATTGATTGGTAACTATAAGAAACTTTTACAGTTACTTTTCTCAACTGTTTTTGTTAATCAAGAAAACATACTACTGGCAAAGTTGCACTCCTCCAAATTCTCAGTCACTGCATTGTTTTTATCCTATGGAATGGATATTTACGAAGAACCATGGTAACTTTTATGTATATACTTTGATTTTACATGACTATATAAATGTATCGTCTATATAAGAATTAAAAATTACAGTGCAGATTAGAGCCTTAGTTTGTGATTCTACAGGTGTAGGTATGCTTAACTTCAAGTACACGCTTGAGTTTGACTTCTTTGATAGGTAGGCACAATAACCATAATTGTTTACAGGATTAAGGTTTTTGATATGAACTTTTAGTCATTTAGGGAGTTCAGAGGCAACGTGAGACCATTTGAAAATGCTGTAACCACTAAGTGACCTGTATTAGTAATAGCTGGGTAGGTGTTAGTGCTGAAATAATGAATCACTCAGCCATTTTTGTAACTTGCACTTCTGAAATAACATGGCAGTAATACATGCATAAAGCCTATTTCCATGTTTTAGCTTTATCCTCTACTTTAGGTGATGGAAAGTAATTGTTATAGTACTGCAATTTATTAGGACTTATGTGGCATAATTAAGTGAGCAAGAATCAAATGTCACCATAGGATTTGCTGTGCTAAGCATAAGTAGATCAGAGAACAAATGTATCTCATTTAGCATCTGAAATGTCCGTTAACTATGCTGTGTGTAGGTCTGAAAATAATTTTTTTTATTTTTTTCACAGTAGTATCAGGAGGAACTCATTACATCGGTATTTCTCTTTTTTTGAGGTGTATTTTGTTTTTCTTCTTTATTTAGATGTTGACACATTTATTTCTCAAACGCTAAAAGGAGAAAATTTATCTAAGAAAGCAAAAGAGAAAAGGGAAGTTCTTCTTAAGAAGATAAAAAATGTTAAGGCAAGGTAAGTAAGCTTCAAGGCTTTAATATGCTATAAGGTCACACATAAAGTTTTTACAATCTTTCAATAACCTTTAACAATATTAGCAAAAATCTGTTTAGGTACTGATTTTGTCAAATAATCTGCATGGGTTCAAGTCTTTATATCTTTCCTGAAGCTGCTGCAATTGTCAGAAATGGGAACAGAAGGATTTGTCCCATTTGAATTGCTGTAATATTCTGAACCCTGATTGCAGCCTGGTTCGGTAGAGCTTGCCTTCACCTCTGCTTTGATAAGACTTACTGAAATTTAAGAAATATAATGCATTGAGAATATGAATGAGTTTCCTGTCACAATACTCTGCTGGTGTAAACCAGCATAGTTCAATGCTGACTTTGCTTTACTTTATAGTCTGTCATTTAGCTCTGTAATAGCAAATTGAAACATAACTGGAAACTATTTATACTTTGCTTCTGCAGTGTTAAAATAGTGAAGTACTGTGACAGACCACGCAGAGCGCTGTGGCCTTTTTCCCTTTTCCTCTCTTTTTTTCTCTCAATAGGTATGATTTGAGACTCTGTTGTGTCTTAATTTCAGTCAGACAAGTCAGCTGAAGAGATTTGGCTGTAGTTTTATTTGTGCTACAAAATTTTACTTGCAAAATCTCTTTTCTTACAACTCTGATCAACTAGGATATAATCTAGTACTTGTTGTTCTTTTCCCACTGTTGTTTCCAAATTGTTTTTCTACTGATCCACTCCTGTGTGATATCTCTTAACCTTTCCTTTGATGACATGCTCCTGCCTCTGTGGCAACTTGTTTACAATTTCAAAGACAGCACAATCTTCTGGCAAGGGCATCATTCTTTGCATGACACTAACTGTGGGAAGACATGAGATGTATCCCAGAGTCTTGTAATTGAGGGTTTGTGTGCCTTTGATTCGGTTTATAAATGCTTAGGGAACTACTTTTTTAAGGAATCAGGATTTTTTTTCTTTTCATGCTTTCCCATCTGGGTTATTGAGCTAAACTGGGACAGTACAGATGACTTGCAGATACAGCGCTACTGACTTTTTATCTTCAGTCTTATGAGTCAACTATGGTTTTTTTTTGGTTGATGAAATATTGAAGGAGGGAACCTGCAGTTACGGAAGCAGTTGACCCTGAATGCTTTGCCATTTGTTTACGTGACCCCACCATTTCATGTCTTGTTTTAATTTCTAATTCCTTCCTTGTCTCCTGTAATTCACTCTTAGTAACATTTTGTTTTTTCATGCAGGCTGTAAAATATATGCACATTGTAGTCATCTTCGACTTTCGCATCCCACATATTGGGCTGTGCCTAACACTGCTAATTCCTATACAGGATTTCTCAGATCTGGCCTTTTATCTCTGTTTGCATTTCTTGGTTTCTTATTGCTAGACCATGCCTTTCTCTCCTGCTCGTTACTTGTAAGAACTAACCTGATACACATACTACTGCTTATTGTCTGTAAAGATGGTCTTGGCAGCTGCATTTTATTTGCCAGTTATTTCTGGTGAAATCCTCTCATTTTCACATAAAGTCCATGCACGCTTCTTCAGGTGCTGTTTTAGATAACACTGTCCTGATTATTTGTCTCTATACATCATACTGTATCCTATGATTATTTTTGTTTCTGAAATACCAAGATTTAGCTCTGAAGAAATATTTTTTTTTCCCCTCTGGGATGATAACAATAGAAGTGTTTTAAGCATCAAGTATGGTAAGATATTCCTATTTGAAAATGACTTTTTAAATTTAGGCCTGCATCAATTTTTATATTTCTGGTTAATTATTAATACTTTTAAATTTGAATTTCGTAGATTATTGCAACTAAACCCAGTATTTGTGGATTTTTTTTTTTTCTGCTGACCTACTATTTTAAAGTATGCTTAGTGGGTTTTACTTGTGCACAAAACTTTCTGGAATATGTTACTATTTGGAAAATTTACTAAAGATGCTTATTTATGTTTATACCTTAAGATAACTGAATAGATGTATATCCCTATAAATGGCAGCTCTGAGTTTGGTTTTGTTCCAGCCTTCTTTGAAATGACGGGATTCTCTCAACTGCAGAGGCAAAAGAAAAACTGAGTAAATACGTTAGCCAAAAATAAAGACTTAAAAATTATTAAGGAAAACTTGACAGTGCTAAGTTTCAACTACAAAACTTGTTAAAAACTAGCAACTGTTCCGTGCTGTATTCTAGTACTATGGATTGGCAAGTGCATTGCTTTACTGTGTTTCTTATTCTTTCTGCAGTTACCCTCAAGAGTTCCAGGATAAAGGTAAATGTCGCGGTTTGTTTGTTTGTTTGTTTGTTTGTTTTTTCCTTCCTCCCCGTGATGTACTTTTGCCCCCTGGCATACCCTAAGCCGGAGAAGCACAAGGCGCTGGCTGCGGCCGTGCCCAGGTGCTCCCGCGGACGAAGGGCCTGGCTCCCCCTGCTGAGTGAAGCGGGAAAAGCTTCCCGGTTGCCAAGTTCTCGCTAAGCCATTGCTCAAAGCCAGGTCCCATTTCCTTCATTGAACGCCTCTGAGAAGGCTTACTGATGAAAGGATGAGCTTAGAAATATAGTTCAGAATAGGAGCTTGTTATGTCTGGCTTAATTAGGACTAGCGTAGCGCTGCAAAAGACCATGTAAGCAGGTTTTTTTTTGTTTTCCAGAGGAAGCCTATGCAAAGCAGTCTGCTTAGGAGATAAAATTTTAATAGGGATAAAGTATTTCAGCCATTTTCTCTTAAGATTGCAAAAGTCTTTAATTCCATAGTGATGTTTCTTTAACCTTTTAATAGGATCATCTAGTGGCAATATGATATTGGCTTTCGATCCACGCTGAATGAATGTTTCCATAGTGCAGCCGGAGCTCAGACCTTCAGTTGGAGAGGAGATGATTTAGTGTGCAAGTAATGAAAACTGAAGTGTGGGTTATCTATTGTCTTCTAGTGGAGTTAAAACAAAGCTGCAGAGTTCAGTTTAGAGAAGTCTGAGTGTGTTGCTACAGTGCTCTGTTCTGTTAACTAAACCTGGAAGGGCTCTTATTTCCATGATGCTAATTCTTGAGGTCATGACCTATAGCCTGTGGATGCTGGTATGAGGGTCACAGTGCGAGGTCAAAAAAGCCAATGCAAAGCTTCACTTTTTTGCAGTGGTTGAAGAACTGTCTGTTTCTGGACAAGGAGGTTGAAATGTGTGGGCTACAGTGTGCCTCCTGATAGAGTGAAAATATGTAAGTCGTATTAGGCAAGTAATGCTGTGACAAGGCACAACAAGTTCATACATTTCTTATCTCTGTTTAATCAAGTTACACAGCCATAGCAGTTTGAATAAGATGAAAATACAGCTTGAAACTTCCCAAAGGTTGCCAAGGTTTTGTAAATTCAAACTATGTGGTTATTTAAAAAATGCATTAAAATAGTTTACTATTTTTTTTTAATAATGCACCTCAGCACCCTTATTGAAGTTAAAACGTAGTTTCCTTCCTTTCCTCACTGTCCAACAGAACTAAATGTAGAAAAGTCAAATGTTATTTTGCTAAACAAACATGAAATAAGGTAGGCTAGTTATTTCATTGCAAGTGCATCTGACTTTCCAGAGGGCATGTTTTTTAAGGTTTAATAACTTTCTGAGGCTGTGAATTGCCAGTAAACATGACAGTTGTCTGTAGAGAGCAGAGTTTGTGTTTACTGGTTTGCTTTTTATGAAGGTCAGGAAAATTCTACTGTGCTTACTTTCTTCACTGGCATTTGATTTGGAATTTCTTTTCTGATTCAACAAATTTATTAATGAAAGCTCATCGCCATCAAAATAGATGGTTTAATTGATATAGTCTGCAGTTGTTACTGTATAACTTGTTCTGACTTCTGTGAAGGTTGTATTCAGTCTTACTCCTTTTGTTAGAGTGCATTTGATTCTTGGGAAGGATATGTTGCCCCTTTAAATTCTCATGATGTCTTACTGGTTCAGAACTACACATAGATGGTGAAGCTTGCAAATGCTGATACTTTAGTTTTCTTTCAGTATTTGTCAATAAAATGAGAAGGCTCTAAAGTAATACCATTGTTTTCTGCAAGTGAGGGTAAATTTCTTTAAATTCTGTGCCTTTACATGAATAAATACGAAAAGAAACCCCAAACGATGAGAAATGGGAGCCTACATTTATTTGCAAAATATTTGAGGAAATATGGTATGGGTTGTTGGTATCATTTCCAGAGTTCAAGAAGTGTGTGCTAAACTTATTTGGTTGTGTCATTCTTACTCCAGGCCTGTACAAATTAGGCATGACTTGTGTAGGTGTAGGACAAAGGACCCACATGGAGGTAAGCAGTGAGATTCTTGGACAGCTACTAGTGTAACAAAGCAGCGGCAGCAGCTGAGTGAGGTCAGCTTTTGTGCCCATTCATATCTCTGTGCACACCTAAACATTTGAAAAAATGGAAAATTTGAGGAAAGGTTAAAAACTGAGGAAAAAAAAAAATAACCTTTGAGAAAAGGTTAAACATTTGAAAAGAGGTTAAAACCAGTGTTGGTCAGACATTTTCCTGCTCCTCCCCTCCAGAATAAAAAGAAATATCCCAAAATATAAGATGAAAAAGGAGAATATCCTTTAGGAAAAAGGGAGAGGTGGAAGCAGAAATGTGGAAACTGCACTGAAACAAACTAGGAAGAATAAAAGCTACTGTGCACATTTAAACTTGATGTTTGTTGTTCCTTGTTTTGTGGTAGCAGTGACTCCATTTTTAGTTTTTTTTTAATGCAAATAAAATAGTCTTTGTTGTAGCTGGAAGGAAAGGTGAAGAATAGTTCATATTATGTGCCATATTATCATGGTATAGTATTTATCACAGTACATTAATTATCATACCATGTCAGCTGTTTTCAAGAATCTAATGAGTTGTGACCTGTCATCCTTCCAGAAGCACTCAGAAGAATCTTTTGGAAGCTGAAAGAAGTGAACAAATGCTTTAAAAATTGTTATATCTTCTGTATAACGTAATGAAACTTGACTGTGGTTTCTCAAACAGCAGCTCCTTCAGCTTGTGAGTTGTTCCACAGTTATGCTTTGTGGTCATCAGCTTGTGACTCCACTCTCATCGTTGCATGCTCTTGAAGTTCTGCTGGCTTTGCATGTGGTAACTGGTCAGTTTGACCAAGGTACTGTATGTGTATGGGCTTTGGCCACTATCATGCAGAATCTTATCTTTCATAAAAATAAGGCACAGAGGTTTTAAAAGAATAATAAAAAAAAAAGTTGAAGAGCACATGCACAAGTAGAACCAGGCTCCTTAAAACCAAAATCATCTGTGTGAGTATCTCTAACTTTCAGAAAGCACATACATATTTCTTTGCAACCAAATTGATAAACTTTGGGACTTGCTTGCGCCCTCCTAGAAAGAAGCCTTTTTAGTTTCTCTGTTAGGTCAGTAAATATGCTGGCAAAAGCATCTTCTGTGTCTACACAGTGAAAAAAATAAGCTTTTTTGGGAAGGTGGGTATATGTGAAAATTAAAGACATAAAATTAGTTGTATAGGAAAATATTTAATTCTCATGTGTGATGTGTTATCTGATTTTACACTGACTTTTACAGTTAATTTACAAAGTGCATGGTGTTCTTATGACAGAAAATGTACAATTGTACTAATACCCAAAATACTAATCTTTCCGCAAATTTTATTTTTTATTGAGTTATTAAACATTTATTGCATTTATTTTATTCTTAAATTAAGAAACTGCTTTTTTTTCTTTTTCTTTTAATTTGAAATATTTGACTCCTCATCTAAGTAGTTTAAACAAAACCAAAAAGCCATAGTCGCACTCAAAGTGACCTGTTCTAGATCTTAGAATTGAGAAAGAACTTGAAAACTAAGATAATTCTCATACAAATTGAATTCATTTTTCATAAGACTAGTATTCCACTAAGGATATAAAAGTCTGGATTTTGTCAGAGATCCTGAGTTAATACAGTTTTTGGCATTTCTCTGTTTTGAGATTAATTGAATCAATACCGTGGCTGCCAAAATGTTTAGTAAAAAGAACCTTGCTTTCAATTTATGCTAAAAATAGCAGTAAAGTTGGCAGAAGCACCATAAGCCCTAGAATCAGTTTTTGTGTTTGAAGATCACTTGCCATCTGCTCTTTGCATTTATTTTAGTAAAAGATACATTTTTAATCACTTTTCTCAAAAGATTTTTGGCTCGGTGTTGAAAGTGAGACACCAAAAGTACTAACCAAATCAAGTCATAATAGGGGAATTTGCAGAACAAGTTCCCCATAAAGCACTTGGTGTACCTTATATATGAGCTGTGGCACACGACTTCGGCTTTATTTGTGCAGAAAAGTATGATATAACCTTTACTAACTACCACTTTTCAGTCTGATGAAGACTGATGAAGGTTCACTTTCATTTTAATTTCATTGTAGTATAAGAGAAGATAAATTTGCGTCTCTAGAGCATCAGTGTTTTATGTAGTTATTGGGAGTACCTGGAGGAAACCTTTAAGTGACTTGGATGTCTCTGGCTCTTGGTAGAGCAGTGTCTGGAGCCTGAGACATCTGCTTCCTGGAAATAGTCAAGCTGACAGAGTAGCACTGTATGCAAGGGCTTTGTATTTTCTTCCCTGCCCCATGTTTTTTGTTGAGGTGCTATTTCCTTTTTTGTTTCTGTACTCTTTCCCTCCCCCCTTCAGGAAATGGCAGCAGGTAGGAGTCTTTATGGACTTGAGGCAGTAGCTTGTAGTCATCACAGCAGTATGTGGATGCAAGTTCTGTATTTTAACACACTTGAGCTTTCAGTCAGGGGCATAAATACATCATTAGTAATAACCATAAATGGGAAAGATGTGGCTTAGTTGTTGTGTAGTCCTTTGAGGATCTTCATGATGTATTTCTGGAGAGACCATCAGATGCATTAGAATTGTGCCAAGTATCACTCTCTCCTGGAAGTGTGGAGGGTTTCCTTGTAGGCAAGTCACTGGTGTCTGTTTCAGCTTCATGTAGTTGTTATCTGTGTAGTGTCCCTGCTAAGTGCAATTTAAAGCAGCACAAGACAGAACCACCAGTGCAGCACAAAATGGTCTTATGTCCATCATCAGAATGAGAGACAGCTCAACAAGTAAGAGTTGTGTTGCTTTTCTTGCTTGAAGCGCATTTGCTTACAAACTTAATGGTGTTTCAGTATTGTTTTAACAGATAGCTGCTAAAGAATTCCTACTTGACCTTTATAAAACAAGCCATTTAAAACAGCCATGTTAATATGAGACTCTAGAAGACTCTTCAGGAATGGGTGTATTGAAGCAGATTGCATGGCAACGCATACGTTGAGAAAGTGGCTGTCGAAAGAATCCAGTCTGGCAAGGTGACTGGTGGATTGGGTCAGTAGCATCTCCTTAAAGAAGCATCAGCAACTATTAGTGGGCTAGAGAATACCTGTGCCAGCTTGAAAGCAGCTTTGTCTAGTTATTTTTCTGAAAAACTGTGTAGTGAGAACCTTGCATTGATCTGCTTGATGGCTCCATCCAGTCCTTTGTTTGGTGGGCTCTTACTGCAGCAGAGAGTGGACAAAAGGAAGTGATTTCAACCTGCTGTGACGTGGGACCTTACAAAATGGCAAGAGGCAGAGTGTTTTGAGCTGCATGACATTTTATTTTTGTGAATTGTTTTATTTCTTTTATACTTGAGCAACTTCAATGCATCACTCTGTCTTTTTTGTTTAGTGATCTGAGGATGTGAGCTATCAAGGCTCTTTCAGGGATATTGGCTGAAACATCTTGCATGCTCTCTCTTTTTTTAGTTAGTGGTGGAAGCACTATCTTTAATACTTAGGAGTTCATTGCTATAATCACTATCTTAGATGAAAATGAATTCTTGGGGAAAAATAATATTATTAATTTTTCTTATAAACTAGATTCTTACAAAATAGTATGGTCCTGTTCATTATATTCAGCTTATACCAACTAAATCTGTTAGAAATCTTCAGAATAGGGGGCAAGGACTGAAGTGCAGCCCTTGTTACAATGAGGAGAGTTTGTTTTATGCTCTGTTCCTAATGTGGTATACTTACCCTTTGCTATGCATTACTTCCTAAATCAATAAATAAGCATTTAATAAGTAAAGACATTGTATGGGTTTTTTTTTACAGATAACAAAATATTGATTCTGCTATCAAACCTACAAAAGGTTAGTTTAAATTGCAGAAACTGGAGAATAGGGTCAGTTCATATGCATATTTTTGTTATTGTTTAACTGCTAACTATCTACTGTTAATGAAACTTCTTTTTTTTTCAACTTCCAGATAAATCATATGGTATTCTGGGGAAACAAGAAACTATATTAATGAGCATCAACTCCTTAATTATCCTTGTGACTACATAACAGGGACACATTCATGGCATTTCTTTGTGCAATAACTTTTGCGAAGAAGTATTTTTAAACTGATCATTAATTTTATGGCCACAGAAATGAGATGCAAAATTTATGCTGTTGTCATTGGCACAGGTTCAAGGCACTACTGACATTATGTGTGATTGTAATGGAATGGCTGCCAACTAATGAGTCTATAGACATTTTGTTTGAGCATGCTTTGCTTTTAGATGTCTGATTAGGCAGCAGTGCTTTCAATTATGCTTGCAAATTGTATTGGATACATTTACCTGATGCCCATTGTTGCTTTGTAGTTTGGTTTTCTATTACATAAATGCAAGTTGAATGCTTTGCTTTAATTTATTGATGCTTTTCAGGTGTATTTTTAGGTACTTGGCACCTGAAGAGAGGAGTAGTGGCTTGTGCTGCTCAACACTGACTCCTCTGACTGTTCAAGGAGTAACACATGCAGCTTCAAATGCAATTCTGTCTAGCCTGTCTTGGTGGAATGTAAATTGCAGTGCAACACACTGATGGAGGAGCATTTAAAGTGGAAAAGAGACAGAGATTATTCTGAGGGGGGAATGCAGGAGATCCCACAGAACCAACAGGAACCCTCTCAGTGAATTGCCAGGAGCAATATCCTTATATATTAGTAACATACACTTCTAAGATGTGTTTTAACCCTGTGAGAATTAGGAGGCAAAATCCCAAGGTTGAATCTGGCCTGTAGTCATTTCCCTATGTAAGTACATAAAAATGTTGTGAAATGTTCCTTATTAAAGCTCCAGAGCAGACTGAGTCAGCTGTCTATCAACATGCCTGCAGTTCTTTTGTACAAATTAGATAATTTAAGGATTGCATTTCAATGTATAATATAAACTTCCAAATACATTGATTTAATCTAAAATAAAAATTGGAAGATTTTTCATATGATCTAGTCCTGCAAGGCTACAGGTTGCTTGTACCTCTGTTTATGGTTTGTGACCTATTCTCCACATTTTTTGCATAAAATGTGGATACCTGTATGTAGTATTGTAGCTGTATATGGGATTTACATATTTGTCTTAGTAATTTGTGTGATGTTTTGTTGTTTTTTTTGCCTCCCCTCTGCCATTTTCTCCTCGTATGGAAGTTTTCAAGCCTTTATTTGGGATTTAACGTCTAGAGAATGATTTGAAGATATAAATTTGCTAAAAGCACTGAGAGTGTAACTTCTTTTTCATAAACCTCAACATGTTTTTTGTTTTGTTTTAAGAGCATTTTGAAGTTGAATATCGTACACTTAGGTGCTTGTTTTATTATAAATCTGTGCTCTGTGCTCACAGCTTTTGTTGTTTCAAATACAGGATATACCTGGGGTAGGTACATGGTGTGCCCTAAATATATATATATATATATATGTATGTATGTATTAAAAAGCCCCTTGTGTCTAGAGCTGGCTTTTATATGAATGCAAAGCACAATATATTTACTGAACTTGAAATCCTAAGCATAATTTGGAAACGGTAGTATTGTGACTTAATGGAAAAGATAGGTAACAGTGCAACTTGCATAAGAAGCCCCTTAAGAACATGGAAGAGATTAGGTATTGCTGAGTGGGGCACAATTCTGTGGAGATGTTCTTCCTACATATTTACTTTCCTATTTATCATCCACAAGTGCTATTCATTTAGATATATTTAGGTTTACTCTTACTATTCAGCCCGTGAATTTTGAGTGCTGGAGTGTGGTGTTTGTGGAAACATTTTTCCTCTGTAAATACAGCATAATAGTAATTTATGCTGGCACCTTCATGAAGGTTAAATGATAGTACATTTATTCATAGCTGATGGGGACACTTTTGTCTAACAAACAGGGCTTATATATATGCTATATATATGTGTGTGTGTATACATATATATATGTATATATACACTTATATACACACACTATATAGGTGCATATTCCTTGCATTCTAGTACTAGTATTCTAGTTCAGGATAGGAAAAGAGTGAAGCAACTTTTGATACAGTATAGGTTGTGAGTATCATGTCTGCTCTATTTAAAGGGAGTCTATTGTCTAATAAAGATATACATGTATTGACAGACAGGCAACTGGTCTCTGATATGTAAGTGTGAAAGATAATAACGCTAGTTGTAAATATGGCATAATATTTTCTGTTCATGTGCTATCTGCTCTCTGGTTTTCTATTTGGAGGGAGAGGTGAATCCTGGAGGGGGATAATTTACTTTGATTGGTTTGACAGGTGTGATGAAATGCAAATATTTTGATCAGATTAACACGATGGCTGGAGTGCTACTGCAGGATGGCCTTGTCAAAAATAGATTGGAGTCAGGTTCAGATTCAAAGCAGTTGTTATATAGCATGGGAGCTTGAAAGGAAGCTTTACTGAGAAAAGCATGCTAAATTAATTAAGGAAAAACCAATTTGGTATTCTACAGTTGTGGGATATAAAAGAACTCCAGCAAAGCAAAAATGAGGCTTTGTTGTCTTAGCTGCGTGAAAAACTTGCCGTTCTTTGCTAGCAGCTATGGTTCTTTTTGGGCACAGACTCTGAATTTTCTATGATTTTCTGTTATTAAATGGGAAGTAAAGGGGTAAAACTCAGCCACGGCTAAGCAGTCCTGATTAATGCAATTCACATGTCTGCAGAGAAGAATATTTTCTCTATGTGTGGGGCTTATTTTGTATTCTAAGAAATTAATTATCGGGTACAATGCTCTAAAAGGGAGTACATGAATAGGGAAGCATACCTGGAGGTCTCTGGAAAGCTTTCACCATGGGAGTATACCAAAAGGCAATGATTGAGCAATTTAGCTTCATATGATTCTTGAGAAAATTGAGGGTCGTTTGATCTATTGAAGCATTAGATTTAAGATTTTGGTTTGGTGATTTTTATCATATTTAATTATTGACTTTTCCTCAATTTTATTTATTTTTTTTATTAAAGAAACACTCTCTTTTCTTATTTTTTCCCCTCTTCTTCACCTAGATGGTATTAAAAAAAAGAAATCTGAGAAAATATACTGAGTTTTGAGAGGGAGAACTTAAATTTTGTCTCATTAAATGGAAACCTCAACTAATATTGATTTCATTTTACCCTTCTCAGACCTTTACACTTAATGCACTCTGATCACTGTAGTGCATAGGTTAGTTCATAATGTAGATTTTTATATATATTGTTGTAGGACTCTCATTTGCATAAGAAATTCATTAACAGAATGCTGCATGAAGGCACTGGTTCAGACCTGGTGCTGTCAGAACGGGATTCCGTTTTTAGTTTCATGGGAGGAGTACACATACAAAATTTGCAGAGTAGTGCCTAATTACGGTGAAGAAAAGTGAAAGTGGGTAGAGGGTGACAAACTGCTGCCAGCAGGAGTTTGGCAATTCCTTGGAGGAAAGTTGCTGCAGTTCCTTCCTGCACATGGACAGGGCGGAACTTTGGAGCTTGGCCCTGCCTGTGTCTCCTGCCAGTGTTTTCCCTTGCCCACCTCTTTGCTGTGCTGTGTGTTTCTTTCCACCTTGTGTGAGAAGCTGTCAGATGTGCAGTGCTGGGAGTGGGTTCGTTATATGACAGTGTTTAGGGAAACTGCTTCAGCAACATGTACATGGCTGGTTGGAAGATAGCCCCAGAACAGCAGTGCTCACAGCTGCGCATGAGCGTGCAATGTACCTGTTACAAGCATCAATGAGAAATGGGATTTCTTCCATTTCAGATAGGAATTGATAACCGTATTCCTAATAAAAATACTTGTCTTTAGATTCTATCTGTGTTTGCACGATAGAGTATATTAACTATCAATGTATTTTTTACTTTTACAGAACTGGAAGATGAGGAACAGTCTGAAGTCTCTTTTACTTCACCTCCTGATAGTCTCTCAATAGCGTCTGACCGATATGATAAAGAGGATGAAGGACCTTCTGATGGTACGTGACACTGCTTACCTTAGAATGTACTAGATTTGCCAGTTTTCTATAAACGCATGCAATTGGATCCTCATGATACGAATGCTAGTGTGGGAAATCAGATAAACAGATAAGCATTACAGCTGGATGGTTTTCTTACAAACCTTTAAAGGAACTGAAGAGCTCTCTCTAGTGGTTCTAGAGCATAGTGAAGCTGTCTCAAATTTACACTTTTTTTTTTTTTTACACTCATGTTTTTTCGTAACAAAGCAGCTTCTGTAGATGCATATGTTTTTGAAGATAGATCAGTGGCTAAAACTGAGTATTTGTAGTAACAAATTGTTTGTTAATTCAATGTTATCAGATTCTTGCTTAATTTTATTGCGCTACTTAATGGCTTACTGTATTATTTATCTAATAAATAATGAAAGAGTTTATGTGATTAATATTTTTCTGCAAACTCCATGCAGAATAGGTTCATAAAATATTAATTATTCTTACAGTGTTTCCTTCCGTTAAGACAGTATTTTGTAGAATGTTTTCATTATATAAATTTCAAATTTGAGTTTGCATTAAAAAAAAAATCCAGGCTCTGTAGCTGTTTTCCTTGTTTTATTTTGTATTCATTAAATTCAATGCTAAGTGTGACTGTTCTGAAGACATGAACAATTGAATACTTCAACAGTTAACAAGTGTGCTTTAGCATGGTGTCCATATTTGAGATTAGTTTATTGTATACATAATATAAATACCTTCTATGGATAATATCTGGTAATAAATTAAATATATGTACAAATAAATTAACTATGTATATTAATTTCTGGCACTAGAAGTTAGATAGACTTACTAGTGAATGATGTTTTCTGACATGATATGATGATCAAACTGTGCAGCTCCATCTTGAAATACAATTGCTGAATGAAAATATGCTTCCTGCAACATAGCACTCCACATTTTATGTTATCCAGATTATTCCCTTTGGAAACATAAATTGCTTTTATGAGATATAAAATTATGTTTATTGCAGAACAGGGATAAGTCAAGTACATGCATAAGTGATAAACCTTCTAAGCATTGATTCAGGCTAAAGGACTTGTTTTTTTTTTTTATATCCAGAACTCTGTAAAATGTGTAACAATAATCACACTTTTTTTTGGGGTTTCTCTTTAGTTTTTTGCATGTTGGCAATGTGACCTTCTATTAAGAAATAAAACCAAGCCTTTTTGCTTTCTGGTTGAAATGTAATTATCAGACAAACTGAATATTGCTTTTAGGAAAGCCAAGCTAATTTTCCAAAATACAGCTGAATGCAACTTTCCATGTATTTATTATTGCTTACAAACATAATCTTAGCGTTATTTCTAATTGTAACTTAATAACATGGTACTGATTGCATAAAGGGTATGTGACAAAATTATATGGCTGTTTAATAGGAGATATGATTATAGATTTGTTTCAAAACAGCTAATTAAGAAAAAAATTATAATGTTCATAAACCTAAATAATGAATGGCTGAATAATGCTGATGCAAGAGTATATGAAATACTGTATGACTTTAAACAGATGGGTAAATAATTCTTAGCCTATTTTGAAAGTTAAGATTATGAGAGTATGTATAATAGCTGCCCAACAGTATCTTGGCTGATACATTCCAGTTTAGGTAGAAATATAGCGGGTGTGATTTTGTTGTATTTAAGATTATTTTGCCTCACTAATATTTCTACTTTTTATGATAAATCCTGTTCAGTTATCCTGTAGGAGTGCCACATGAGAAGTCGAGAAAAGGTGGCAGATTTTGATCTCTAAATACTTTCATTTATTGGAGGAGTTTCTGTTTTCTCTTTGAATGTCCAGTGTGTTATTCTGAGACCATTTGATTTTAACATATGTGGTCCATCATTCAAGTCTGCCTACCTAGACTATGTATGAAAATGTATGTTGAGAGAATCTTATGAGAGGTGGATTGATTCTCAGAGGTGCCATTTGTTTCAGTTCTCACAGGCATGAATGAGTTTGTTGAAGCTCAATACTGTGTGTTTTTTTTTTGTGTTTTTTTTTTGTGTGTGTGTTTTTGTTTTTGTTTTTTTTTTTTAAACAGTCTGTTAATGCCCAGTATTTAAAACCTACTCAAGAAGCTGCCTCTGTAAGGTAGATGATTGATGGTTACCAGCTTAGTTCAGGAGATGTAAAACCACATTTGTATATGATTAAGGCTTTTGGCGTTAACAGAGGGATGTAACTGTAGGTAACCAAACTGAGATGTTTGTTATTTATATTCGCATCCATTCATATTTTAATGTAAAATATTTTTTATATATTTTCTGCTAAAAACCCCAAAACAAAACAGCCATTTAGCTTTGTACACATCAGTTAGACTGTAAGGTTTGTACGACTTCTGAAAGCGTCACTGTTTGACTTTGCGGTGTTACTGTCAAAATATAATTTGTGAAGGCACCCACTTGGTAACAGATAAAGAATTAGTGTATTACGTGTACTTTACAGTCATTGTAAAATCCTGGAGGTTTTGTGTGACCTCCGTCTAATGGTGTATTAATTACAAGAGAGATAATCCATTTAACAATAAGTATGGGATAACTAAATTAGCACAGGTCCCCTAAAGGCCTTTTGTCAAATCTGATTGTTGTGTTGTCCTTTTGACTTTTACCTTATGCTAGGCACTAACAAAGTATCTAAACTTTGATGGATTATAAACTCTAAACATGATATGTATTTTTCATAATGCTAATGTAATTTTCTAGGTACTGAAAAGGTCAAACCCCCACATCTCTGTGTGCATTCTAAGTCTGTCTTTCCTTTTAATATTTCTTTTTCTCTGTTCCTCCGGTTCAAAAGTTCACTCAGTTCCCAAATGGCCACCTAATTTTCCAGTTATTCCCTCAAGCCATATGTGTTTTGGTTTCTTTATGGTTTATTAGGTACTGTAGGAAAGTAGCATAAGTTATATCATCTAATGAAATTCAAGCACACTTCAGTGATGCTTTGACTTGATTGCTGGCAGCAATTAAATCACAGTGAAGGAGAATGATGCATAGGCTTACATGTCCAGACACCCTACAGAAACTGGAAGAGGGATAAAACACAACAAAACCCCCAAATAAAATAACAACCCCCAAAACAAGACAGACAAAACAAAACAGCACTGCCAGGCACTCCGTTCTTAACTTGATTTTTTTTTTTATTGGCTAACAGCCTGATTGATAGCAAAATCATAACTTGCTGTATGCTAACAGGCAGAGTTCACTTGTAGGTTATTGTGAGCTGATAAAGGGTTAGATGGAGTTTTGATTTTCGCATTGGTCCTTGGTGCACCAGATTAATGGAATTTCAATGAGAGACTGGAGTAGTCACAGCTTTGTCAGAAAAACAAATGGAGATTCTATAGCCATGTCTGCTCATTAATACCAGTTGCCTGAAAGGTGTACTACTTCTCTATACAAAAGACTCAACATAATTGATTTTTGAGCAGGGTATTTTTTCACTTATTGATGACTAGGTTTCTTGCAACTTAAGTGACAGGTTTTTGTATAGTACATTGTATAACAGTGTTATGTCTTGTAAATTCTTACTCCCCTTCCATCTGTGCTTTGAAGAATGTGTGTAGCAGAAAATATGTCTTGATCAGTTAAAAAACAGAACATACCAAAATACTTAAAAACTGAAATAGTTGGTGACTATTATTATTATTATTTATTATTATTACTACTAATACTACTTTTAGTTGAGACATTAATTGGGGGAAAAGTTTCTGGTTTTAATTTAGTTTTCAGGTTTCTTAGGATGGTATTAAATGTAGATGTAATGCATGATGATGCTTTCCTATTTAAGACAGATATCCCCTTTTATGATTCCAAAGGATTTTTTTAACAGTAATTTTTGTTTCACTTTTTTTTTTGTGGTATGGTAACTTGATTCCATAGTAGGAAATGCCATTAGTATTAAAGAACAAACTTTCAGACTTTGGAAGTGATGTGAGTGATCCAGCTGCTTCTGAAGAAGGTATGTCTGTTTAGCTCTGCAGGGAGTATGTGACTGGGTAATTACAAGATCTAAAAAGATCAGAATGAATGCTGGGATGAAATAATTTAGAACATCATCGTTTTCATTGAAGGTCTAGAAATGTTGCCTTGAGCATGTAAGGATGGAAGAAGTACCAAAAACATGTCTCGGGACTTGCATGCTCTTCAAATTATCATATTTGGCTATAGCTTATGAATAAAATATGCTTTTTAGTAGAAAACTCTTAAATAGGATGAAAATCTCATACTAGAAATTCTCTATAGTTGAAGTGCAGGAAGGTCTTAATATAAAAGGATGTTAAAATAGGATTAAAATAGGATGTTTGGAGGACTTTGGGAAATCAGAATAGATGAAGGTGGTGTGCTTTAGCTTTCCTCAGAGTGCAGTCTTGAAAATGTGCAGAACTTGTTGCTCCCTGTAACATGCTTTTCTTGGTATAATTTTTGGATAAAACAATGAGTTCTAGCACTTCATTATTATGCAGCTCCCTGGAAAAGTTTTATGCAAGTCTTTGCAGGCTTGATTCAACTGTTTTATGTGATCTATAGTATTTCCTTTGCATGAACATCCCATTTTGCGTTTTGATTGATTAAGTGAGAATGAAAAGTTGTGTGACTAAATTTTGCATGCTGCTTCTTTTGACATTTTAAGTCTCAAATACAAGTACTGATTAAGCTTCTTTCTTTTTCCTTTTTTCCCTATTTGGTTGGCATAAAGGTTTGAATACTGTCTCTGAAGAAGGGTAGAGTTCAGCTTAAGATTTTATCTTTATGTACATTGCATATACAAATATTTTCCCTGTTTCTTTGGTTATGTTTCTGCTGAGTTTATTTTTGAGGCACCATATTAAAGCAAAAAACTTTAATATGTTATTTAATAATAATCTGGGTGTGTTTCATCACTGAGCCAGCCAGTTAAGAGGTGTTAGCAAAGGTTGGAGAATGGAAAACACTGCTATTAGTTTTCTGTCGTCTCTCCTTTTGCCCTTCCTATCCACCTGGTCTTGTATTGGCTTAATACTATTTTAGTATCATATTCATGTACATGGAGAGGATGTTGGGTTGTCTTGGGGATGACAGTATTGGAAGTTCACCTTAGTCATTCTAGGAGATAAATTGCTTTGCAGCACTGTGAGAGTTCCAAACTAAGTGCGTCACAGCCATTAAAAGAAGTGATAAACTTCTTCACTTGTTTTTCTTATAGGTAGATCTCTTTGAAGGCAGAAAAATGTATTTTCTTATTCCTTATGTCCTTTGAATATTCAAGCTTATTTAAAAAAGATCACATTGAGAGCAGGAAAGATCTAAATTTACTGGGACATTTGATCCTTGGTGGGAAAAGGTGACTTCTACTTTACGCTATTATTAGGATCTGGCAGGAGGACAGGAGCATCAGTGCCATGGGAAATGGGTAAAGAGAGGGGTTCTGGCATGCCAGCTTTGTTTTGAGGGGATGCTAGTTCCTGTCAAGAATTGTGACTGGGAAATAATCTATTGCTTTTATATATGTATGTAATTCTAAGTTTTCTTGAATGGTTTAATAGACTCTTCCTGTGTCTGAACAGATGTTGTACGGCAAAGGAAATATTATGTATTGCAATGTATTACGATTCTGCATTTCTGGGACATTTCTGTCTGAAGAGGTAATACGACTGATCAGAAATGTTGCTTTAATAATTCTAAGAAATTGTAATTAGTCATTTAGTTTTAGGCAGGAAGGCTGAAGTTTAGAATTGATTTGGTATGCTGATTCTGTCAGAGGAAAGATACATCACTAGGGAATTAGGCTGAGACACTTAGATGTCACCCAGAATATAATCTTTTATAAACTGATAGAACACAATGAAAAGTAAAGCATACTAGAGAGTAACTTAAAATATGAAGATTTTTTTATTTATTTTTTAACCCGAACAAAACCAACAAACAGGATATTGATGTATTTGAGACGATATGTGAATAAATTCCCAGATCGAAATCTGTTTAACAAATGAGAAAAGGGTGCTAACTTTGCTGAAATTGTCAGAAGTCTTAAAGAAGATCAACTCCTTGTTGGGTATGAGAAACGTTAAGAGTAAAGTCAATGTATCACCTGCGAAAAAATGTCTCAGGCAAGTTGAGGGTGCCTGTCTTATCTTTCCTAAAAATCTCTAATGGTGTGACTTCAGTCTCCCTTAGGTAGCTTTGTACTTGCTAACAGAGGATACAGACCCTAAGCTTTTTTTTTGTCAGTCTGTTGACATTTGGCTCTCTTTTGTCTTTAAAAGACATGAGGATGGTGCATTTCCTTTTTCCCCTTCTGTCATGAATATATTTGAAGACTGAGAAGAATGCTTATAACTTTCCACATGTAACTGCTGTTGGAACCTTACGAAAAGAACAAGCAACTGAACTGCTTACTTGTTTGTAGTATCCATAGCAGTGAATATATTTTTGGAAAAGCAAGAAGTTAAAAAATGCATGTGAAATATGCAAAGCTAATCTAATTAATTTTGATTTAAACCATTTGCACAGAATAGAAGGAAATTATTTCTGATAGGAAGCGGAAGTTTTAAGTGAAATTTTGGCCCTATTAAATTCAACAATAAAGTTAAAAATGGCATCATATAGGTTAACAGTGTGTACAAATTAATGGTACTAAGATGTTGCAACTTCTAATTATCATGATGAAAACTTCCTATTAAACAGTAAACCCCTGTGTTCTTTTAACATTTACCTTTCTCCCATGGGAGAGATGACATGGTTTGTTGCTCATTTTATTTCATCTATGTTGCTTCAGTGACTGAGCAATAACAAAACAGCCGTGTATGCGCCACTACTAGGTAAGACAATATCCACAATAGAAAACAAATAATGACCTGCTTAATCCATTTCTTTTTCATATTATACCATAATTTTATACAATATTATGGTAAATAAAAAAATACCCAAAACAACAGAAAGCTGAAGTGCAATAGACTTTTCTATTTACTTTATATTGCTTGCTGGCCTAATGTTTTTCTGTATCAGTTTTTATACATCACAAATAGCTGAAATAAAACAGAAGAGGGAGGGTTTTCCTTCAGCATCTGTAATATGTAATAAGCTTTTCAGGTGTGTTTTGGAGGTTGTTTGTTAATTACAGATTTAAGACCTTATTAACACTTTCCCTCAGCTGAATGAATATCTACCTTCTAATTTCCCTTTAATTCCTCTTTCTTCCTGCCAAGCATTAGTAGCATATCAGCTTCCATCCTCCTCTTTACTTCTTTCCTCCCGGAACCAGACAGTTGCATCGATTGTAGATGATGGCATTGCTTCATGCTACTCCAGTGGCAGTTTGAAGTGGGAACCCTTCTAGTACCCTTCTGGAGGAGAGCAAGTCCAACAGATTTGTTGCTGCTCGGCATTAAAGGAAACAAGCATCTTTTCCATCCTGGTATCTATGAAGTACAACAGGAAAATGGGTCTGCCTTTGAGTCTGCCTTCAGGTCTGCCTTCAACATACAGTTGCCCCAAACATCTTGGGAGAACAAACTGTACATTCCAAGGGGGAATGACTTGAAACTGACAAAGGGTAGATTTAGATTAGATATGAGGAAGAAACTCTTTGCTTTCAGGGTGGTGAGGCAATGGCACAGGTTCCCTAGAGAAGCTGTGTTTGCCCTATCCCTGATAGTCTTCAAGGCCAGGCTGGATGGGGCTTGAAGCAACCTGGTCTAGTGGAAGGTGTCTCTGCCCATGGCAGGGGGATTGAAATTAGATGAGCTTAAAGGTCCCTTTCAACCCAAATCATTTTGTGATTCTGTGATAACCATAGTGTTTTCTTTGTTTTAGAGTAGATGAGATATATGTAAAACAATGCTCTGTGTGGTACTTCATGTTTTCTGTCTCAAGAATGAGGCTGTAGAGGCCTGAATATAAGAACCAAATGGGGGAAAAAAATGTAAACCCTTGCAATAAAACTACAAATTAAGTCTGGTGTAGGCTTTTCTTTCTCTGAATTGGTGATTAGGAATTTGTGCCCATATTTAATTTGTTGCATGCACTGAAGTGTGTATCGATCCTAATGAACAGAAAAAGATTTTTCCCATACTCCTGTTTTTGTATTTTAACTGATTAGTACCTTCTGTGGAGGTGCAAATTGTATTTGTAGAGTTTAAACATGTACTAAACAGACCTGTTTTCTGTCAGGCATCATGCAATCCAAGCATTAATTAACAGATTTGGTTTTTTTCCTTTTAGATGAGAGGGAGGTTGCCGTGGATTAATATTTGTGAATTTTGAGATTAAATTTGAATGGGAAAGTAAAACTATGTCATTAAAAGGTTTATTAAAGCATTTTGCAATGAAAAACAATGTAAATTAAATCTTTTATGTAAACTGTATATGCAAGTTCATTGTTATCCTTCTCAAGAAGATGCTGCAGGTATTATTTACTGATTTAAAAATCTGCAGCAGGAACCATACTTCTTTGGATATCTGTCAGTGGACAGTGTTAGTTTGGCTGATAGTTTCCTCAGTAATTCTTCATAGATGTTTACTTGGATCACTTACAAGAGTAGGATTTAAAAGTAGAGTAGCAGACTGAAAATGCAATCTTCTCTCCAAACTATTACTACAGTTTCTTAACTAGTATTAGGCATAGCCTATTCACTACTATCACAATAATGACAGGTGATATCCCATGAGAATATTAGCCTTATCTTCTCTACTGGTGATAGTCAGAAAGAGTTTTGGTCCCATATTGAGCTAGGAATTATGGATAATCTTACACTACAAAATGCAGGAAATCCTCTTCTGGTCTAAACAATTTTCTATTGTCCTTCTGAGTATCTGCTCTATCTACCTGAACATGCATTCCTTAATGGGAGTACGTCACAGCCTGACAATAACTTTCCAGATATATTCTAGGCTTCATGTAAAGCATCTTTTTGCTGGTTCCTCAACAGTAAAATTTTGTATTTCCGTATATGGACATGGGTGATGTATAAATACTCACAAAGCATATTCAAAGATGCCGTTTGTGTGCTTCACATAACTGCACTTGTGTATTGCTGCTTTGCGTTGAAGAGTAAGGGGAAAGGATTAGTGTTGAAAAAATGTGAATGGGAGCAGAAGGATAGTTGGATTGTGTACATGGCTATGCTACAACACAGGTGTCCCTCCGTAATAGGTTCGAGGCCCTGGATCTTGAACGGGAGGTAGGTGAGAATGTGGTGCAAGGCCAGCCTACAAGGCCACGTAGAAAAAGGCGGTCGACTTTGCACCTCAAGACTGCCTCAAGAAAGAAAGAAGGGTCATTGTAGTAGGCGATTCCCTTCTGAGAGGAACAGAGGGCCCGATATGCAGAGTTGACCCTCATCATAGGGAAGTGTGTAGTCTGCCTGGAGCCCGGATCAGGGATATCACCAGGGCGCTCCCCAACCTGGTGCACCCGACAGACTACTACCTGCTGCTGATCTTCCAGACAGGTGGGGGGGAAGCTGCTTCCCGCAGTCTGAGGGGGATGAAGAAAGACCACAGGGCCTTGGGGTGGATGGTGAAAGAGTCTGGGGCTCAAGTGATCTTCTCCTCACTCCTTCCATCTTCCACTGATGATGTGGGAAGGAATGGGAAGATTCAGTTCATAAATGATTGGCTTCGAGACTGGTGCTACAGGCAGGGCTTTAGACTCTTTGATAACGGCTGGTTTTATAGGGCACCAGTCTGGACAATGACAAGTGGGAAAGGTTTATCTCACAGAGGCAAAAGGATGCTGGGGCACACATTAGCAGGGCTCATTTGGAGAGCTTTAAACTAGATTCGAAGGGGGATGGGGTTGTAGCTGGGCTTGCCCCAGTGGGGCAGCATTCCAGAATTGATGAAGACTGGGAGGCCTCCTATAATCCTAGGGTGAAATCGGTGTGCTCAGCTCGCTCCCTGGAATATCTGTACACCAATGCGCGCAGCATGGGAAAAAGCAGGAGGAGTTGGAAACCTGTGTTAAGTCAGGAGACTATGATCTAGTGGCAATTACAGAGACGTGGTGGGACAGCTCACATGACTGGAATATAGTCATGGAGGGCTATGTCCTTTTCAGAAAAGACAGGCCAGCCAGGCGGGGTGGTGGGGTTGCTCTTTATGTGTGGGAGCAACTACAATGCACCAAGGTCTGTCCAGGGACAGATGACGAGCGAGTTGAGAGTCTGTGGGTGAGAATTAAAGGGCAGGCTGGCAGGGGCGATACTGTTGTAGGTGTCTGTTACAGACCACCGGATCAGGGTGAGGAAGTTGACGAGGCCTTCTACAGGCAGCTGAGAGCGGCCTCACAGTCACAGGCCATGGTGATCGTGGGGGATTTTAACTTCCCTGATGTTTGCTGGAAGGACCACTCAGCAACCCAGCCACAGTCCAGGAGGTTCCTCCAGTGTATGGATGATAACTTCCTCCTGCAAATGGTGGATGAGCCGACCAGGAGAGGAGCGCTGCTGGATCTCGTCCTCACTAACAAGGAGGCTCTGGTCGAAGCAGTAAGGGTTGAGGGCTGCCTTGGTTGCAGTGACCACAAGATGGTGGAATTCAGGATCTTGTGTGGTAGGACTAGTAGAATAGCAAGTAGAATTGCAACCCTGGACTTTAGCAGGGCAAACTTTGGCCTTTTCAAGCAATTGCTAGGGGAAATCCCATGGGTAAGGCTGTTTTAAGGTAAAGGGGCCCAAGATAGTTGGTTGGCATTCAAGGATTGCTTTTTCTGAGCTCAAGATCGGAGCATCCCGACACGTAGGAAGTCAAGGAAGAGGGCCAGGAGACCTGCGTGGCTAAATAGGGAATTGCTGGGTATGCTCAAGTGGAAGAGGAGAGTTTACAGGTCATGGAAGGAGGGGCTGGCCACTTGGGAGGAATATAAGGCTGCTGGTAGAGGATGTAGGAAGGCAGCTAGGATGACTAAGGCCTCCTTAGAATTAAACCTGGCGAGAAGGGTCAAGGACAGCAAAAAGAGCTTTTTCAAATACATGGCAGACAAAACTAACACCAGAGGCAATGTAGGCCCACTGATGAACGGGATGGGTGCCCTGGTGACAGAAGATACAGAGATGGCAGAGTTACTGAATGCCTTCTTTGCCTCTGTCTACTCTGCTGCAGGCAGTCCTGAAGAGCCCTGTACCCCTGAGACCTTAGATGAAATCAGGTCAACGGAGCGGTTTGCCTTAGTTGATGAGGAATGGGTTAGAGACCAGTTGAGCAATCTGGACATCCATAAATCCATGGGTCCAGATGGGATGCACCCGTGGGTGCTGAGGGAACTGGCGGAAGTCATTGCTAGACCACTCTCCATCATCTTTACCAAGTCGTGGGAAATGGGAGAGGTGCCTGAGGACTGGAGGAAAGCAAATGTCACTCCAGTCTTCAAAAAGGGCAAGAAGGAGGACCCGGGTAACTATAGACCGGTCAGCCTCACCTCCATCCCTGGGAAGTGATGGAACACCTTATCCTTGGTGCCATCTTAAGGTGTATCAAGGATAAGAGGGTTATGAGGGGCAGTCAACATGGCTTCACCAAGGGGAAATCATGCTTGACCAATCTCATAGCCTTTTATGAGGAAATAACACGGTGGATGGATGATGGCAGAGCGGTGGATGTGGTCTACCTTGACTTCAGCAAAGCATTTGACACAGTCTCTCACAGCATCCTCACAGCTAAATTGAGGAAGTGTGGTCTGGATGATCAGGTAGTGAGGTGGACTGTGAACTGGCTGAAGGAGAGAAGCCAGAGAGTTGTAGTCTATGGGGCGGAGTCTAGTTGGAGGCCTGTAACTAGTGGAGTGCCTCAGGGGTCAGTACTGGGACCAGTATTATTTAATATATTCATCAACGATTTAGATGAGGGAATTGAGTGTACTATCAGCAAGCTTGCTGATGACACTAAGCTGGGAGGAGTGGCTGACACGCCAGAAGGCTGTGGTGCCATCCAGCGAGACCTGGACAGGCTGGAGAGTTGGGCAGGGAATAACTTGATGAAATATAACAAGGGAAAGTGTAGAGTCCTGCATCTGGGCAGGAACAACCCCAGGTTCCAGTATAGGTTGGGGAACGACCTGTTAGAGAGCAGTGTAGGGGAGAGGGACCTGGGGGTCCTAGTGGATGGCAGGATGACCATGAGCCAACACTGTGCCCTTGTGGCCAAGAAGGTCAATGGCATCCTGGGGTGTATTAGAAGGGCGGTGGTTAGTAGGTCGAGAGAGGTCCTCCTTCCCCTCTACTCTGCCCTGGTGAGACTGCACCTGGAATATTGTGTCCAGTTCTGGGCTCCTCAGTTCAAGAAGGACAGGGAGCTGCTGGAGAGAGTCCAGCGCAGGGCAACAAAGATGATTAAGGGAGTGGAGCATCTCCCTTATGAGGAAAGGCTGAGGGAGCTGGGTCTCTATAGTTTAGAGAAGAGGAGACTGAGGGGTGACCTTATTCGTGTATATAAATATATAAAGGGGGAGTGTCACGAGGATGGAGCCAGGCTCTACTCAGTGGCAAACAGTGATAGGACAAGGGATAATGGGTACAAACTGGAACACAAGAGGTTCCACTTAAACTTGAGAAGAAACTTCTCAGTGAGGGTGACGGAACACTGGAACAGGCTGCCCAGGGAGGTTGTGGAATCTTCTTCCCTGGAGACATTCAAAACCCGCCTGGACACATTCCTGTGTAACATTATCTAGGTGTTCCTGCTCTGGCAGGGGGATTGTACTAGATGATCTTTTGAGGTCCCTTCCAATCTCTAGCATACTGTGTGATACAACACAAGCAGACAAGTGAAGTGAAGGTGGTCCCAAGTCTTTTTGGTAGGTAACAGACAAATTGTTCTTTTGCAAACATGGATACAGGAAATGGGCCTTACTATTAGAGTTGCATGGAAAAGAAGCTGATGAAAGTGTTGGCACTGGCTTCCAATTAAAAAAAGTAACCTGGTCTGTTTTCACGTGGAGAGTCTGATACATTCCCATACTTCTGTTTTGTATTTAGTAATTGGAATATGTATGCAAATGAAGGTGGTGGTGGAGTCTTTGATTTTTAGAGCAGCTTTCCTTGTATGAAAGTAGGGGTGGGCTAGTTTTCCTTTCGTGAGAAGTTTCCTCAGAAGCTAGCTTTAGTACTGTATTTTAACAGAAAAATAACTGGTGAGACTACCACAAACTTTTTTTATCAAAGCTGTTTCGAATATTTTAGTAAAACTGTTGTTCTGTAATTGTGTGTGTAAGAACGTATAACTGCGTAAGAGCTGAAAATACACAAGGGAATGTCATAACATTAAGAAGTGCAGAGATTATTTTTTTTTTTCTTTAATCTGTACAGATAGCGTTTGGAATTTTAGGTTAACCACAACATACTCACAAATTTCATTTGGAAATAAGGACTGTGCAATGCAATCAATAGTGGTGCATATTGCTTTTTTAATACGTGGCATACCTTTTTTTTCTGTCTCCAGTTGCTGGAGTCTTCCAGTGCTCTTATTCACTCGAGCGATATTTAGAATGTGGTATAAAAATAATGTGAAAATGCCATAGTGAGCTGGTGATAATTGATTTACTCCATCACACTGAAATACCTCTTGTTTTGCTCTTCCTCCTCCCTTGGGCAGTAATCATGGGATCAAGCTGCCAGTCTGTAGATATAATTTTTCCAGTGGTGCCATCTGGCTCCTTGGCACTGGAAGTTGTATTGGCTTCTTTGCTGTTTCCACTGATTTTTGTCAAATGTTAGTCTGTTGATGTCTTTTGCCAGTGGGTGCTGATTTCCACCTCCACCCGAGTCAGTATTGTTTTTTATTGGTGTTGTAAGAGACTCCTTGTATTGTATGTGGTGTGGGTTTTTTTTTCTTTTTTTTCCTTTTTTTCTTTTAAATGGAATTTAGGACTTAATATGGGATCTCTTTGAGGAAAAATCAGGATTTATGCATCAGTTGTCTTCCTCCGTCCATGCCCAGGATTTTTGTATTTTTTGAATAGCACTGGCATCATGTTCTCTTACAGGTTTTTTATAGATCTTCAGTGTTACTGTAGAATTGTCTTCTTTTTAGTTTGGAGTCCTCACTTTTTAAAGAAATTACTGGTAAATAATAATAATTGGTAGGGTCTGTGTAACAGATGTAAGAAGCTTTATGTTTCAGAATAGCCAGCCAACCAAGCTGTCTTTTGTACTGCAGAAGTACACTTTTATTTTTTTATGTCAACTTTTATTAAAAAATTAAAAAATTATAAAATTATAGGAATGGTGGCTCAGTAGAACAAACACATCTGAGCTGCTTTATTCTATTCAGGCCTTAGCTGCACCTCACTGCCATACAAGGTGTAATGATAGTATCGATAAAGAGTTAGAAAAGAATGCTCTGGCAATAGTATTTTAGTGGGGATGGGATGTAGGAGGAGAATCCTCTTGATCTAAAAGCTTTTTGCAATTATTATTGTGGTTTTTTTTGTTTTTTTTTTTTCTTTTTTTTCTTTTTTTGATTTCCTCTGTTGGTCAGAAACATTCATTTGGGTGAGAGAGGCAGAAATCAGCCTGAGGAGCAAGGATCCCAACAAAATATGAGGAATAGAGTTTCAGAAAACACATTTTTATTCAGCTCAGAAAAACGGTTTTAAATATTTTGGGTGAATTAAAATCCAAAGCCCTTTCTATTATTATGTAAGTGAACTCTTATTAATCAGATTAATTAATTTAAATCCTTTATAGATATATTTAAAATTTCATTTTAACCACCATTTTGAAGTGCTGTGTCTCAAATGAGTAAGTTATATTCATCCTTGGGTATAAATCTAGATTTTTCTTTTCTGTTGAAAGTATATTCTTAGAGTTGTAACCTTATGAGCTCTCAAACATGAACAGTTGTGTTTAGTTGGCCTGTTGGAATATTTTTATATTATTATTACTAAAAGTAGAAAGTAATAAGCACTATTTGTTTATCATAGTCTTAGTACTACCATAGCGTAATGCCTCTGTTATTGAAATACTATTAAATTGGTATTTAAATCAATATTATTGTGCTTTTCCAGCACTGAAGAAATTGCCCAATACTGCAAACTATAGGAGTAAAAATATTAAATGAGGCAAGGAGGGCCTTAGTGAGGTTTTTGTAGCAGTTGGTTTGAATTAAATTTCAAGGATCTGTTGGTGTATCTTAATAGTAGTCTTTAAAAAGGGTGATAGACAGGGTGTCTGAATGTGGGTCTCCTTATCAGTAACTTGACTCTGATACCAACTGGGTATTTTTAACATATGTGTTCAGTTGAAAGAAATCTATAGAAAAGGCTATAATATCAAAGTATGGCAAGCACACTTAAATATGCATCATGTATTGTTAATAGTAAAAGTGTTAGTCTTTAGGTTCACAGCATCTGTTCTCTCATGAAAGATTTTAAGGGTGTAGGAATTTCATGATTTTCTAAAATAGTATCAAATCTTCTTTTTGTTCATAACTAAATGTGAATATAAAATGTTGCTGCTAATCAATTGTCTGGGATGGCACCTCATTAAGATTTACACGATCATCAAAAATTGCCAGAATTGTTTGTTGGTTATATCCTAACTCAAATATATAAAGGGGATACCACAGCATTTTTCTTTAGAATCGCAGGGAGTTCAGTGACCTTTTGTGGCAAATTATGTAGAAAGAAAATATTTATATTCATTTAAAATAACCTCCATGAAGAAATAGTCTCATTACCCTGTTTGATCAATTCCTTGCAGCCTGAGCTGTAGCATGCTGCTGTTGCCATTGGTTGATGGAATACACTGAGAAGTGGCTAATGGTGATGGTGCTCATCAGGACAGGGTTCAGCCAGCGGTCAGCAACAAATAATTCAAGACTGTTTCTAAGTTTGTGGCTGGTGGAATTTGCTTCTTGCCCCAAGCCAGCAGCATTGCTGAGCTGGGCTATTTGATTAGAAGAGAAGCATATTTGCTTCTTAGCAACTGCACATTTGCACAACACACAGACCTATACTGCCTCCAAAGGTTTGCCTTTTGTGAGGGTGGAATAATACTTTTCTGTTGATTGGCAGACAAAAGAGATCTTTGCAATGCAGAGGAGTTTACAACCAATTTTTTCTTTGTCTGTTGTAAAATTATTGGAGGTGCTTCTTAATTTAGCATTGTCTGATGCAGATTTGTATATGCAGCGAGACTGGCCATGATTTGAACTCCTACATTTAAGCTATTACTGCTATGCGTATTTAAAGGACAGATGCATACTTAGGCTTAATCATTGGTGTGTGCAGCTTTTTCCCCAGCAGGTGTACTTAATGGAAATTATTTTCTACCGTATTTTGACATAAATTTTAATACGTGTATTACTATTTCCCATGCAGTAGATATGCCTTTCAGAGAAGATAATGAATGATAAAATGAAAGCTGTTCTATTCGTAGTGATTTTTTTTTATTTTTAATATCTTAACAGAAATGCAGCAGTGATTGCAATTCTAATAGTGTGTGTGTGTGTAATTTTCAATGTAACATTTCCCACAGGAAGTGAGTCTACAGAAGAAAATGTGTCTAGTCAGTAGAAGGCAAAGTATTTATAGCACTGGTAATCCTTGAAAAAAGACAATTTAGGAAAAAGAAAGCCTGGGATTTACAGTCCTAGGAGGCCAGGGCAAGAAAAAAGCAACCTTTCCTTTTTTTTTTTTTTTTTTAATGGTTTTACAGCTCTTTTCATTCCTGGCCTGTATTTTATTGTGGAAGTTTCCATACTGCCATAGTGTAGCAATAAATCACTGATGTGGTTACTGAAATGTTTCATGAAGTAGTAAGTACAGTCAGTGTTAAAGTGGATTTTTGATACAGATATCTGTTTGCACGTTTTCCTAAATAAAAGATATCTTTCACTTTCATAACTAAATGGATTTTGTAATCTGTTAAAACTGTATCTTTTAAGGGATAGTGAGAATTAAAACAGGAGTGCACAATAAAAGGACTGTGGGCCATATTAGCATGGCTAATGTAAGCATCAGGAAGTTTACTTACTAATATAAGTGGCAATTCAGATCCCAGAGGGAAGAGGAATAAAGCTCTGGTGAAGCACTAGCAAGTCCCAGATGTCTCTCTTCAAGTCAACATTAAACCTACCAAAGTTTTAAATCCTTTTTCATGTAGGAATTGTGGTTTTTTTTTGGGGGGGGGGGAGCTTCTTTTTTTATTTTGGGGTTTGTTTGTTTTTTTTTTGTGAGTTTTTTTTTAGCCAGATGAACAATTAAAATAAATCATAATCCGAAATGTGGGCTTTTTGGAGAATTTTGAGGATAGTAAGGGAGTGAGAGAAAATGAAATCTATGAGGGAGAATCAGTGGCTATTCAGGGGAACAGGTATTTAGGGTGTGCATACTGCTAGGCAGGAAGCAAGGTGTAGAAATGAGTACAGCTGTTGTTTTGGAGGACTTGGAAGGGCTGATTGGTGACTGACTTAATTCTCTTCCTTGTTAAGTTTGTATACATAAATTTTCAGAAGGGTGTTTTAATGTACTGGTAGGATTTCGCAGTAAGTAGGGAGAGGTCTTAGCTTTGGCTTCATTTCTCAGACATTCAAAGTTGTGATAATGTGGTGGCTGCTTGTTACGCTGCTGAATTGCCAGAGATGCTTGAACCTGGTTGACTTATTTTGGTACCTCAATACCTGTTAAGGTGCTACCTGTGTCCTACACAGATTTTATTATTCTTTCAGTAATATATGCACAATGAATTAGTGTTGGGGTTTTTTGGCTTTTTTTTTTTTTTTTTTTTTTGATAGCAGAGAGCCTTTTGTCAGTGTTAGGCTTTCTGAACAAAGTAACTAAAATATACAGGAATTGCCACATTGCTACTGTCAAAATGCAGCTGTAGCCAGGGTAGAATGCAGTAGCTTTTACAATGGCAGTATGAACAATACCTAGCAATTGAAGAGCAGGATATGAGGAATATCTCACCTAATTGAAATGACAAGGGGGATTTTGCATAGGTAGATGCAATTATTCATATTGGAGGTGGGCCAGAATGCTGGGGTTATTCCCCTCATCTTGCTAATTAGGCTTTCAGTTTCATTAACAGTCATTGAGATATTGAGTGACTGACTTGTGTATGAACATAACTGTAATACAGATAAAGAATATTTTATTTAATTATTATTATTCTTTAGAAACATCTTTTAAATCATGTTAAAGAGTCTGTATAAAATTATTATGCATCATTTTTGGTTGTATGGCTTAAAATAGGCAGAAATAAAAGAATGTTCTAACATGTGCAGAGCACCGAATGTATCAAGACTGAAGTCATCAAGCCTGTGCCTATGTTTGGGTAGACTGACACAACTAAGCCACTACCATGTTTATATTAGTGGCATTTTTTTTCTAATCTTTTCCAAGATAGCATTTACAAGGATTTCTAGCCTTAAAAATGTGAGAAGGGAAACTAATCAAGCTTTGTTGTGCTCCCAGGATGTTTTCAATCTGGGGTAAGTTTGAACAGGTCTGAGGAATCTACAGTTATTGTTGTCTGTAAGCATCAATTTAGAAAATATGAGTTAATGTGTATGGCATCTTCAAATTCCCTTGCCACTATAATACACTGTCATTGGAATATTCTTTTTTCCTCTCCCCGTTAATTGCCTTTGTCCTTCAGAAACAGACATTTTGAGGAAGGTTTTTGTTTGGTTTTGTTTTCCCTTTTAGGGAATAACAATGAAGTGTAGCGATTCATACTGTACTATGTTGGTACCAGATAGCTGCTTGTTATGTTTTGGAAAGGGACTTAAGTGTCTAAACCTTAATTAAATCTCTAGGCTGGTCTTTTTTCAACTGACTTCTCCTTTTCCAGGTTCTGTGATTAGTGTCGTCTCAGGTGTGTGAGGTAGAGAAATTCTTCACTGTACTTGTAGTTAGTGATGATTCAGGTCTTAAATTAAAAATAGCCTTCAATGAAGGACATCACAAATATAAACCAGGAAGGTGAAAATATTGTACAAAAAGCAAATCTGCTGAGTCAAAATGTTTGAAAACCTGAAAATCACATGTATGAAACTGAACAGGCCAAACCAATGATCATCATCTTACAGCAGAGAAATAAAATGAGTCGTTCAGAACTGGAGTTGTTTAGGTTGTTTGGGTTCCCATGCCTTTTAAAAATTAGTTCTATTCTAAGAATCTTACAATAAAGGAGAGCGTGGTTACAATAGAGCTAGATATTCTGGTTCCCACTGCTGTACAGGTGAGGCCATAATTTGTCCTTTTGATTTGATACTTACACAGATGATTCTCCTTTAGTTCTTCATAGACCCTTTGGGACTGAGAGTCAGTTGTCTAGCTCTGAAGACTTTTTCATGTTAGTTTCTTCATCTGTAAGATGATTTGTAAATATTTTGAACAAAGTTATCTTTGTGTATTTCCTTTCCAGTAAATCTATTGACTATACTTTTGAATAAAAATATGTTCATGAAAGAAGAACAAATACAACAGTGATGGGTCATTTTATTTATTCAATATACCTCTAACCTTGCACAGAAATAAGTTTTGGGAGTGATATAAAGATGCATATTGGTATAGATAATGCACAAAGAAGTTGATCCCATAGTCTTGTCTTTAGTACTCCTATGTCACTGACTGGCTTCCATGTAGTGTTCTCTAGCACAACTTTGTCAAGTGTTTTTCAAGTATTTGTTGTCAAAGTATATTATTTTTAGAGGCTTACAAGTTTACATGAGGAAACCTGAGTGTGCATTATCATAACTGTTGTAGATGCAAATGCTTTTGTGGGAGCCAAAATAAAAAGGAACCTTTATAATGATTTTTATTTTGACAGTGTTTTTGCTAGTCATAAATTTATTGGCTGCTTTTGGGAGCTCACTTTATGTACACACTGAACCTGTGCTTTTGGGGTGAAAAAAATGAAAAATCATGAAAATTGGCTAAGTGCCTATAAGTGTATGTAATGTATTTTTCATGTGTCATCTTACTTTCACTGGATCAAGGCAGTTTAGAATCCTCCACTGTATGTATGTGCCCTTCGTTTGAATGAGCTTCAGAGAACCTAATCGGGACAAAAACAAGAAGTGGGAGAAAAGTTTTGGAAATTGATATACAAATATACTAGTGGAGGACCTAGGTTGTGCAGAAGGTGTGTGGCAGGGACTGAAATTAAATTGTCAGTTGACTAAAAATGTAGCTGTCAAGTAAGAAAAAGACCAGGTGGTTAGGAATACAGCTGTGGTATTCTGTGCATTGCCACTTATTGTTCCGTATTACTATATTCAGACTTTAAAAGCCAGCATTTAGAACAGCATCCTACTTCTTACTGTAAGGATCATCTTTCGTGGTCTTTTCCTCACTTTTTCTCTTGTCAGTCTGTTATATGCTGAGCAGTCACAGAAGAAAGTATGCAGTTTTCTGTGAAATGCATGAATCAGTACATATGTGACATCCCAGTCTTACACATGCGGTAACCTCTCCGCCCCTTCTCTCTCCCTCTGTCCAACTGCTTACATTACCTTGGGAAAGTGTGTTTATGGGTGCCACAGGGGTGAATCAGTAAAGTGGCATAGCAGGTCTGAAAATGCAGTGTTTTTCCCTGAATTTTTTCTATTTTATTTTAAAAGTAATGAAGCCAACAGCATTTTATAGCATTTCTAGAAAGACATGAATGCTACTTCTGTGTTATGAAGAGGAGCAGTGGAGGCAAAAGGAATCTGATTAAGAGCTAGGACTAGTTCTACATTTTCTAGCTCCTGCTTACATGGTAAGATCTCCCCGTTATGTCTCACACTTTCCAACTTTCTAAAGTTTTTGACAATTTGAAATGCATATTAAAGGAACATAGGGTAAACTTTTTTTTTTCTGTCCTCAGAACCACATCATTTATTAACAGATGTCATCCTAACGTGTATACAACTTCCATGGCTCTGAGTGTTATTGTAAATGGTAAAAAGACTCTTTGGTTGGCTTTAAACTGATGCCACCTTCTGAAGTACAAGAGGTGTTTGTAGTTTTGTATATTGTCCTAGTTTTAATAATATTATTATTTTAATATGAAAATGTTTGTGTTCCTCTAGCTGTTTTAAAAGAGCATATTGTGCACTGATTTTTCAATATCAGAAAAATAATTTAGACTAATACCGAGGATAGGACGCCCCATCCCACTACCCCCTGGATTTAAAACAGTGCATTAAACTGCTGATACAGACACTAAAACTGTGAGGTTTTCTTTCTAGTTCATTTAAGGGTGTTGCTCTTTTTCTTTTATGAAAAAAGTGGTGGTTCAATTTAAAGGCTGGTATATAGACAGTACTAAAAGCAGTGAAGTACATTCTGGAGGCAATAATAAAATGCTTTGTATCTGAAAGATCACAGCTAACTTATATAAACTGGTGGAAAAGTTTATGAAAGTTACTCTTCAACTTGCAAGTGATTGAAGTGATTTGGCTTCACTTTAAAAACAGCAGCCTGACACTGAGCTGCCTGAGTATTATCATTACTCCAAAGCAGCCTAATTACCATTAGGAGAGAATTGGTTCCTTTAAAGGAAAAAAATAATGAAGGGAAAACTTCTTAAAATGAGTTCTATTACATTTTTCTTATAAAATTAGTCTTTCATTTTGTTGATTAATGCTTGAGTTTAAGATTTTGATGTAGGCATTTCACCATTATAATTCTGA